>NC_090935.1:259404959-261904959 GCF_040938575.1 Ambystoma mexicanum
CTTACCCAATCTCATAAAACAAGACCAAGTTGGATACATCAAGAATAGAGTGTGATGCTCTAATATCTGACTCTTTCTAGATGTTATAGACCTAATCCGTAACTCCACAGATCCCCATGCTGCAATTGCTTTAGATGTGGAAAAAGCATTCGATAGAGTGGAGTGGGATTTTCCCTTTAAAACTCTTAAATGGCATGGCTTTAGTCCTCCTTTTCTCTCTATGATAAAAGTCCTCTATTCTTTACCTAAAGCTGCTCTGTTTGTAAATGGACAATCATCCTCCTTCTTTCCCTTAACAAGAGGGACACGTCAAGGCTGCCCTCTCTCTCTCCAATTCTATTCATATTAACGCTGGAGCCTTTCCTTGAAACCATCAGACAAAATGAAAATATTATTGGAATTAAGTATAAACATATCCACATTAAAGCAGCAGCCTATGAAGATTTTGTTCTACTGTTTCTCAAAAATCCAGCACATAGTGCCCAACTTGTACTAAACACTATCATGGATTTCTCCAAAGCTTCAGGTTATAAACTCAATATTGAAAATTCAAAATTCTCTCCCTTGATATCCATTGTACATCACATCATACACTTCCCCTTGGAATGAAGTGGTGCCCCAAAGGTCTCAAAGAAACTATACTAGTCAGAATAAAGGATCTAACAACTTCATGGTCACCACTCTTCCTATCCCGGTGGGGCCGCCTAGAAGCATTTAGGATGGGGATATCACCCATTATCCTTTACCTCCTGTATCTGCTGCCTATTTCCCCTTGCCCTCTCCTTTTTTAAATCCATTGACTCCTGCTTAACTAGATTTCTATGGGGGAAGGAAAAGCATAGAATTTCACTAAACAAGTTGAAAAAAACACGCTCTTTAAGAGGAGTTAATTTCCCTGATTTTAGAAAATACCATATGGTCTTTTTCATTGAACAAACACAGACATGGTTTACGCTAGGAGAGCAAGTATGTGTACCCAATTGGGTCTGCCTGGAGAGAGTCATGGTCTCCCCAATCTCCTTTGCACATACTTACCTTATTAAAGGCAAGAGTAAATTGATTACCTATTCCTGTATCCGCCAATCCATGCTATATCTCAAGCTCTACTTGTTTCCGCTCCTAAAAAATCATACATATTTATCTCCCCTTATATTTGGTTTAATCCTGTCATTAAATTTAAAGGTAAATCGATTTTTTGGAGATTGAGGCTCTCTAGAGGCATTACATTTTACAACCAGTTCTTTGTGCAGAAAGTTCCTATGGACTTTAATGATTTTGCTATCAAATATCATGTGCCTGCATCATCTCTGAAACAATATGTGATCATTGTTGCTGCCCTTTTTGATAACTACGAATTACTTATGCATAACTCTAATACTCCCAATGCTCTGAGACTACTACATATGCTAAATCCCGATACTACAGCCTCATTTTATTATAAATCATTAACATTAACATCATTTGTACTGGATCCCAATCCTCTCCATGACGGCTGGAAGAATGATTGTTCACTGCCGTATCATCAACTATACTAGCCTTCGCAATGGAAATGTATCTCTAAAATCACGTCTTTAGCAAGTTTAACTCAAACCCTTTTTTTTCATCATAGAGCTTTTATTACTCCTCTTTCTCTTTTTAAATAGGGGATTTGTATTTAATGATTTTTGCTGGAGCTGCTCACAGGTTCAAGGATTGTTTAAGCATATGTTTGTGGATTGCCAATATGTTAAGCCTTTTTGGTTCCCTGTTTGGCATACGATCAAATCTATTTTTAAACTTCATCAAGATTTCCGTTTTGAATTTCTTGTTTATGGCAGCTCCTTATCACAAACTACTCAAACCAAAACATATATATACTTTCTGGTGCGCTTATGCTTAATGGTTGCAATTCAAACTATTACCAGCAATTGGAAACACTTAAATCATATCCATTATAAAATCTGGTGGAACAGCATTTGTAATATCCATAGATTGGAAAATTGTATTGCCTCCTCTCCTGAACTGTAACATCAATTGAAATGTCAACCCTTTCTTGATTACTTATCCAATTGTGATTCTCACTAATATTAATATTGCTATCAGTTATGCATGATTTGATTTGATTATTATGCTTCCTCTTATTTTCCTTTATTCTACCCTCTCATATATTTGATGTCTCATCTTTGTTTATCACCTCCCCCTTTTTCACATAAAATCTTTTCAACGTTTATCATCCAGTTGTTGAGGTACACTTGGCACCTTTCTTATGTAAAGCTGTTTCTCACAGATGAAATTGTATTATCTCTCTTCCATATGCTTATCATATATTTTATTTATTTGTAATGATTAGTAACTGCCATGTATATCTATATGTTTCAATAAAATAAAAAAAATGTCAAACAAAAAGGATATATTGTGGTGTGTGAATAGTGGTGAATGGTGACCTATCTGCTCTCTGGGGTACAAAGAGGGACCAAGGAGTTAGTTGTCAGTCAATAGTACCTTTTACTGGCCTTGGTGATTTGAGAATGGCGAACTCGGCATTTTGGTGTTGTTCATGCAGTTCAATGTAGCTCGAATGCAGCAGCCGTGGTGTTCCAGACAGGGTGAGGTGACAAGCAGGGGTCAGAATGTAATGTGTTGCAGTTTGAAGCAATGCTTGAAGAAGGGAAGATCATGAGGGACAAAGGATTGGTTTGACGGTCAGTTCAACAGTGAAGATGCTCGTGACGGGATGCGCTTTTCTGTGTGGCCAGTTCCATGGGATGCTTGAGAAAGTATGGTTCTTGCCGGGCAACCAAGATCTGCTGAACAGTCAGTTTAACAGCAAAGATGCTGGTGACTTGAAGTATGGTTTGCTGCAGTGTTTGATGGTCACTGTTCAGTGAGGCCATCAGGGCCGCTTTGACTGGTGATGGTTATCAGCAGCAAAGATGCTCAAAGTTCAAAAGGGGTTTGAATACGGTGGATGATATGAAGTGCCTTGTAGTGGCAAACTTGTTTGAAACTTGCAGTATAGCGGCTCCAAGATCGATGGAGTGCCAAATGCAGATCCAGCGTGTTTTGTTGACTCGAACGGGGTCCAACGGACTTGAATCATGGATCAAAATGGTTTGACAGTTAAAACACAGGATTCATGGGTGTTGTGGCTTTCATGTGCTATGAGTCCCTTTCCGGGGCTTCATGAGCAAGTGTAGTGCCAATTATAGGACTCCCAAAGCAAGGGAGGTTGGCACACTTTCAGGGGTCCTTCACCATGTTGAGGTCGTAGGAAACAGTCTGATTGCCAGAGATACAGGTCTTGTTCCAGCAGCAGGTCACCCCCGATGTACCCTTGAGATTGGCAAGGAACAGAGCTTGTCTCACTGGTGGAGGGATTTGGAAAGTCAACTCTCCCAACAAACGTCCAACAAAATCTTCCTCTGGAGTTTGTTTCAGAGGGAGAATCAAAAGAAGAGTAGAAGACCCCTTCTTTTACAGGCTAAAGTCCACAGGTGATTGGACTAAATCAATCCTGTTTTAAGGGGTCCAATCCTTGTTCTTCTGACAGTTGGTCTTTGCCTTCTGACATAACAGCTTTGTGCTAAAGGATGTGGGAGACATAGGAAGGAAGTATAGAGATAAAGAGAAAACAAGGTTGAATCTTCCCCCAACTGTACTGAGCTCTTTCTGTCTACAGTAACCCTGGCCCTTCCCTTGTCAATAGCATCACAGGCCCTTTTGGTATGCAGCACCCTGGTGTGAGGCTCATCCTTTAGGGATGGATGTGGCCTTTTTGTTTCCCAGGACAGTGTCTGCTGGGGACTGATCTGCTGGAGAAAGATGTTAACAGACCTCACACAAAACAAAGGCAAGACCAAGCAATTCATTCTGATCAGAATGCTCATTACCCTTCTGCAGCTGATCGGAACTCACCGGGCTGACACATAATAATAATAATAATAATAATAATAATAATAATAATAATAATAATTTCGCATTTATATAGCGCTGCAAACCCTCAGGCATCTGAGCGCTGCTTATTATTACCCACAGTGTGTGATATCAATTTGATGTGGACTTGTTAAATATGATAGATACTAGCCACCATTCCTTAAACTCGGGTATGGCTTATATGTATAGTTTACAACTGCCACCAGGGTAGTAACTTTCATAGGTATGTGGATTTGCTAAATGCAGCGCCTGAACTGCAATGGTTTTGCTGTCATTTCGGCATTCAGAGGGCACCTGAGCCCACTGAAACTGCTCTATGCTCCTGATGAGCAGGTGCTACAGATCAGGATACTGATTGAGCAGGTCACAAGTGAACGTTAGGCTTTTGGCATGGAGTTTGTGGTAAAGGTGTCTGGTCAGCAGACCACACTTTCTGAGAGATAATTATGCACATCAAGTTACATTTAATTTAAAACAACAAAAAAATGACAGGACTTCCACAACCTGCCAGATGGCAATCCTTCAGTGGCCCGCCAGCGACAAAGGTTGGGTCTCACCCTTCTACAGGCCTGGCTTCAATGCCCTCAGTAGATATTGTCACATTGAAGAAGCTCATGGCACAATATCTACTGAGGGCATCTGCATTGGAGTGATGCAAAACAGGCTTGGGTCGGATGTCCATGTCCAAATCCTGTAGGGATATGGCTCAATTCTCTTGCTGTATAGTCATATGCCAACTAGGTGGTCTGTAGTCTGCTTGGACCGTGAAGTGAGATCCAAACCTGCATGGTTGCAGCTTCAGTTCCACTCAGAGTACCACCTTCTCAATTGTGGGACAGTTGAGCTTCTGACGTCAAGTTTCTACTCAGGTACGCACAAGGATATTCTATCCATTCAGAGTTCAGTTGTGCTTAGACTGCACCCATAGAAAATTCACAGGCAGCTGCCCACACTACAGATCTTTAGAACTGGGGTTTTGAATAGACCATGCTCCAATCTAAAGAAGCATGTCCGGCAAGCAGGGGTCGGGTGATCTGCTTCAGCAATGTTTTGAAGGTGACATCATTAAGAGGATGAGAAATGGTCTTATACCTCTTGATAAAACGCCTGTTATAACGCATGAGACTCAGGAAGGCTCACACTTGAGTCTGGGGGGTGGGGATGTCCAAATACATACCTGCCTGGACTCTGGCCTTCAGAGGCTGTTTTCTACTGCCAACCACTTGGTATCCTAAGTAAGTCACAATTTCCTGTGCTATCTGGCACTTGGAGGCCTTGTTAGTCAAGCCAGCCTTCTGTATGGCTTTAAGGACCTGCTTCAGATGGGATAGGTGGCCTTCCCAGATCTGACTGAATACTGCAATGTGATCTAGATAGGCATAGCTGAAGCCATCCAGTTCTGACAATACTAGGTTTACCATCCTCTGAAAGGTGGCAGGGGTTTTCTTTAACCTGAAGGGCATAACAATAAACTGATAGAGCCTTTCTGAGGTGAAAAATAGTGGCCTCTCGTTTTCTTGATCAGTTAGACCGACCTGCCAGTACCCTGCCTTGAGGTCGAATGTACTCATGAATTGGGCAGTGTTTAACCTATCAATTAACTCGTCCGCCATTGGTATGGGGTGTCCATCTGTCTTGGTGACAGAACTGAGCCCTCTCTAGTCTAAAAAAAAGTGTGCTCCAGTGTTCCTGCTACTGACCCATTTAGAGACAAATATCATTCAGCAAACCCAGGGGCTTCAGGATGACTCAACAACCCCCAAGTCCAACATGTTGGAAACATCCTCCTCAATGGCGCCCTTGACCTTAGACGTACGGCACCCCATTGTGAGTTTTTGTATGTTCTTTATTACTGTGCGACTGCATAACTTTGTATTTTCAGTCAACATTTCACAGGTGATTGCCGGTCCCTCCATTGAGTGATTCCCTTCACTCACTCGGGGTCCCGGACATTTCACTTGTGAATTAAGGGTACAGTCCGGTTAGACTGTTTCTTTTCCGTCTCTTTTAAACAAGCACTTTATTATGATGCACTTTATCTTTGCAATATTAGGCTTATATTAAATATGAGCTCATAATGATTTAATATGTGTTTTAACATTGATGTGATAATAAAATAAATATTGTTTTTTACAATGAATTTTGTTTTTTTTCTGGGTTGATCTGTGGTGTGGATATTGGGGTTTCTTCTTTTTCATTGTTTGTCGGTTTAGTCTTGTTGATTAAGTTACATTGTAATCCGCTGACATGACTCATGTTTGAATTTTGCCCTTGACCTTGTCAGACATCCATTGAATCTTACTAATCACAGTTTATTGTCTCCAGAAATTGGTACTGTGGATGCACCAATCAATCTTCCCTGAAGTCAGAGACAACAGACCAGTGAACTGGCCCAGCAGCTGCTGTCAGTTCCGTAATTCCTGCTTTTTAAGGTCAGGGAAGATCTAAACTCCCTTCAGAGACCTGTCAGTGACAAGTCTAAGAGGAGATCTGTCTCTTCCTCAGTCTCATGATCAGTGACCAGAGCCATCACAAAGTCATCCTGGCTGTTATGGGGCTTGAGCCAGTTGACATGGAAGAAACAATGGGTCTGCTTCAGGGGTTTGATATCATTGAGGTAGTAAACCTCACTGATTTTCTCCAGCACCACAAAGGGCCGAGTAGGGCACTGGACCTGATTGGTTGCATGATAGAAACCATTTGGGCTGGCATGTACTCCGTCATGGTGGACTTCTGGTCATGCCAGTGCTTCATGAACCACTGGCTAGCCTTCAGGTTCTGTACTTGGCCATTCTGTACTTAGCCATTGTGGACAGTAGGCCAAGTACATAGTCCACTATCTCATAGGAAGGAGCTTGGAGTTTGCGCAGGACCTAGAGGACCCCTAAAAGGCGAGACAATCAGGAGCTCAAATAAACTGAACTCAACAGCGCTCTGTTGCACCTCCCGGTAGAAGTACAACAGGCATGGCAGGAGAATATCCCTTTTGCTCCTCAGGGGCTTTTCCAAGCCACTATCATGACCTTTAGGTGCTTGTTGAACCACTCAACAAGCCCATTTGTCTGTGGGTGAAAGGCTGTGGTGTGGTTACTCCATACTCATCCAACAGGGCTTTCATATAGGCAGATATGAAGTTGAATCCACTAACAAAAATGACTTCCTAATGGAATCCCACATGAAAGAATAAACCTAGGGGATCTTTGACACCACAGGGGCTTTCATGCTCCTCAAAGGTACATCCTCTTTGTACCGGGTGGCGTGGTCTACCACTACCAAGATGTACTGGTTCCCTGAGGAGGTTTGTGGATCCAAAGGGAACCACAATTGCCACGCCTATTCTCTCGAAAGGTCGACCAAACACTGGTATTGGCATTAAGGGGGCCTATGTGGCTCTGCCAGTCTTGCACAATCATTGGCAAGTGTGGCAGGACTGGGCACATTCTCTCCAGCAATAGCAGACGCCTCTGTGTACTGGGCAGTGCTGGCGAGGCTAGTCTCTAACCCTCTCCAGCTGGATGTGCCCCAGGACTCATGGCTAACAGAACTGCTTCCTGTGCTTCTTCCTTGGGCATAGAGCTTGTGATCGTGGCATTGATTTGTTCATTGGGCTTTTCATTCCCTAGAAGACAGTCTCCCGGAACAATGTCTTTGACACCAAAGGGAAGCTGAGAGGTTTCACCCCTCCAACTGAAATTCATGAAAGTCAATGGGCATCTGGTTTGTCAGATCCAGGGAGGATCTAGTACTCTTGCACACATCCTCGTTAGACAGCGGTGGTACTTGCAGCCGTATCACAAAGTGCTGGAGCTCTGTTCCCATTTATGAACACAAGGTCTAAGTAGATCTTTGTAATAGAAGGAATCAAGCTCTCTGGTGGACAGCCAGTGCCTTTCCTGCACAAAGACACTTGGGTACATTCGGCCATCGACAGGCCTAGTAGGAATTCATCATTTGTGATGCCCAGGCTGACTCTGTCATCCACTCTGTGTGGGTACAAATCAATAAAATTAGAAAACATGGAGCCTTTGTTATGTAATGTTATATTTCCGGGTTTTACATCATACTTCTGATCATTGTTAAGTCTATTGGCACTTTTAAACATGCAGGAGAATAAGTTGAGTTTGGTTAGTAAGCAGAGTAAGTAGTACAATATGTCTTTCCTGTTGTGTTTATGTGTGCAGATCATAAGGCAATTGGTTATGTATGTTGGGTAAGTGTCTTATTGTTTTCCGCATGTAGTCCATTGGCACATTGCCTAATTGTACCAGGAAGTTTTCCATGTACACCGAGAAGGCAAAGCAAAAAACAAGAATGGATTACCATTTCCCAAATATAAAGATGTATGAAAAAGATGCAGACACTTGTGCATGGCTACTAGATATGTTGGCGCAATGGGAAATACATTCTCATTGTGCATGTGCTCCTTTCTGCCCAAGCCCATTGAGCAATATATCAGCCTAATGGGCATGCATTGAGGCACATATGCGTGGTGCGAATAATTTGCAGTATATCAATATAACTGTAATCGTATCTCCTATTACTCTTTAGTAAGACAGAAAAGTGGGTAAGGTGGCCTGCTGCACACATACGTAGATCACATATACAAATGCATACAAAAAGGACATGATAATAGCACAGCATTTCTACATAGGGCTTCATGCAAGATGTCTTCTCCTTTTAAGTACCGTCATAAGAGATGCTACTATTACCCAATGTAATTTTACTGAATGCATGGATCTTGGAAGGTGATGTATCTGTTATCAGGTTTAGCAACAGTAGGATGTGGATTGTTCCTCAAATATTTGCATGATTGCATTCTTCAAGAAAGGCTCCTGCAAATGTACAGCAACATATCATCTTGTATCATTGTTGGATTGCCCCAGAAAAGCATTTGTAAGCGTTCTTTGAACTGAGTTAGACCCGTGGATCTCTGAGAAGTGACTATTGTGCTGGAGCAGATTGGATTTCGGAAACTGTAGTGCATGCTTGCCTATAGTGTGCCAGCTGAATGTAAGGGGGGCGGGGGTCATATAAACAGTTTTGCAGATGTTCATTCTGCTTTGGACTAGGCGATATCATGGAATGACTGACATACAATGGGTATACATGCCACATTGCTGCTAGATGGGGACAGGTTAAAAACACAAAAGACGGCCCCCTGATAAAGAAAGTTCATACAAGAAACAATAAGACAAGATTGAGTAGCAGTCTCACGATTAATTGTGCTCTATCTGGCAAGTTTCCAGAATTATTTTAGGTATACTGACATTTTTTCACCTAAATGATCAGGCTGAGCAAGTTCTGTATCTTTGAATGGAGATGTACAATGGCGATGTACTAGTACAAGACCATATGTGTGATCTATTTTCGGTGTTGTTACAATCGCAGTGTAATGCTTTTGTCCAACTAATAATATAAACAATAGCTACAGGCATATGGTTGAACGAAAGCTTCCAGGAAGCTGACATTTAGTGGAAATTAAGCACAAAGGATACAAGTAGGGTAGAGCAAAACTACTAAATCAAGGCGATATTTTACTGTTGTCTCAATTGGGATTCAGGAAATAAGATTGACACGTTTTTGCAGGGTTGGTGGCTGGCACCTGCACCAAATTGAAGTGTACAATTACCTCAAACATAAGGTATTCTACAGCAATCCCCTTGGGAGGAATAACAATTGTTTATGACTTATTAAGAATGGATGTTGTGTGCTGTGGCTACCTAAACAGCATTAATGAAGGCATACAAAGCAAAGTAACTACTTTCCTTTGGAGGACCTGTATGGGCAACTCATGAAAGTTAACCAAATAAAACCTTCAAAAGCCCCTTTGTGTTTCGAGTTCTATGGTTATGTAAATCGTGGAGGTTGGGCTCCTGTGTTTAATAATGAGTTTTAAATAAATATTCTGCCATATGTGGATGTTTATGTAATGTAAATTGTGTTGAAATACTCAACTGTGGAATGTGGAACTGTCCAGGGTATGCTACAATGAATGCAGTAATCCTCAAACCGGTGCAATATAGCTCTAGATATTGTTTATTTGTTGTCACTACAGAGGTTTTACTGCAGACATATTTGGGGACTTTAACAAGACGTTGTGCAGTTGTACCTGTAGTGGAGATTATTCATTTTCAGGAGAAAATACTTTTAAAGCTGTAGGGAGAGCATACATCTTTGCAATTGTGTTGTAGCTTGGAGACAAAACATTTCTGTTGGTAGACTGTAAAATATGGCTCCACTAATGGATGGTGTTAATCCCTAGCACAAGTTCCCCTAGTGTTCAGCAGCACCCTCATAAGTGATGATTTTGACATTATATACATGAATGTTCTTGTCATATTGTGAATAGGGCATGTAGCGCTCCCCCATCGTTATGAGGAGAAGGCCCTTGTTTGGGCTGGGACAAAGGAAAGTGACGTTGCATTAGGGAGGTGGCGGGACAAATGGGAAAATGGAAGTCAACAGTACACTTGCTTGAAATTTAGACACGTTGTCTTCGCCAGCCTGTGTACGCGCAGTTATTGAAGGAAGGCCTCCCTCACCCTGAGCAGTCCTCCGGGTCGGGGTGGGGGAGGCCAAATGTAACACTGGCGAGGAGGAGGTCCAATTTAGGAGACTCACGCTCCGCTGCCACAGCGCATCAGAGGAGGGTGCCATCGGCCACAAGACACGCGCGTTGGCACATCCCCCACGCAGGTGCCACTAGAGTAGCACAGCCCATGTGAGCACTCAAAAAGTGGGGCACCCGGAACATAGCCACAGGGCACAAGTCACTTTCACAAGATGCCTACAAACCGCGGAGTGCACAGGCTAAGTGGGAAACACACCCTGATCCTGCAAAACAGGAAAATAAAGGTGGCACAGGCCCGTGGGGACTCACCCTCAGAAAAAAAGAGGAAGTGAAAGAGGACAGCAGCCGACCAGTCAGAGGGACAGGCACACCCCAAAGCACAAAAGGGGCACATGCACACAGGGACTCCCCCACCCCCGAGAAACTACATACAGGCATCTGCTCAAGAAGGATCCCAGAGGGGAATAAGTCAAACACCGCTCACAACATGTCAGGAGACAAGATTGCCTCCAAATCAGGAGGCAGTGCTTCAGGGCCCATTCTCCTATTAGGAAGAGGAACACAGATACTACACTTACCACACGCATTTGACCTGCGTGACACAAGCAACCTTGGACCATGATGCGCCATATGGCTAGTAGACTTCAAATTCTATGTTGGAGCCATGGGACTCACTGACGCAGAAAGGTTAAAGAACACCACATCCTTGGCTGTCGGATCCGCAGTCTGGGACATCCCGGGTGAATTACTCAACCTTGAGATAGCATCCTTCCAGGACCTACACACAAAACTGTCAGAATACTTTGCACCTCATACCAACGTCGATTATGAACGACACATCTTTCACATGACGCGGCAAGACAAAAGAGAACCCCTAGACCATTATGTCATGAGACTACGAATAAAGCTGAAACACTGCAAATTCCATCAGTACTCCAATGAAGAGGAGCTGAGATCCCAGGTTATCGCTGGATGTGACTCCCAAGCATTCAGGAAGAAGCTGCTGTAAGCGCAGAGGTCGTTGGAGGAGATGCTAGCTCGGGCACGCATGAACGCTGCGGTAGAATCACAGCTGGGCAACCTGGGCAAGGTCACAATATAGCCCAATCCTTCTGAAACTGACACCGTTAACAAACTGCAGATCGCCCCGGCCTTCACGACCAGACGCTCGGATGCCACGTGTTTCATATGTGGATATGAATATCCTCACACCGGGAATGCCTGGCAGTGGGACAGAAATATGCCGCTTGTTGTGGCGAAGTCCATTTTTGCGCCATCTGCAAAAACACACCGCTGCCCCTGGCAAGCAGAAGATCACTAGCAGAACGATGGAAGATGTCACGGGTGAACCCCAATGAAGCCGGCCCAGACAGTGACACCATAAGACACAGGTGGGAAGAGCGTGAATACAACCAATCCCACGCACAAGAAGCCCATAAGTCATTGGAAAGTTCCAGATGCAGAGGACGCAGACTGTATGTCCGTTATATTGAGATGAGCTCACTCTCCAGTAGCGACTCACTGCCATCGGGGGAAGATCAACACAAAAAGGGTTACATCTGGGCATTGAACAATACATGACTAAACAACACAGCCCGGTCCTCATGCTCCACGTAAATGACACACCCCTGGAACTCCTCATAGATACAGGAGCGACAGTAAACATCATAAACAAAGAGGCATTCAAGTCACTTGACTGGCCCACATACTCAAGCGATCCACCGTAGATGTTTACCCGTACGGATCGACTTCACCATTACCAATGCAGCAGAATCATCACCAACACGATGGGCTTCGTACATATTTTATACCAACTGATGGCCTACAAATACTTTTCGAGACCGGAAGACATTGATGTGGCGTTCCCAACATTGTTTCAAGGTCTAGGAAAACTTAAAAACCAAAAGATTCAACTGCACATCAACCCAGACGTTAAGCCCATTGCTCAACACTACAGGGGTATACCCGTCAACATACAACAGCAGGTGGAGATCAACAAGTTACTGAAGCATCACGTCATCGAACCGATGACTGGACCTAGACCCTGGGTGTCACCTATAGTCCCCGTCCCTAAAAAGACACCGGACGGTTCCATCAGAATATGTGTTGACATGAGGCGGGTGAATGAAGCAATTGAGCGCGAAAGACACCAGGCAGCTGGGATAACTGATATGATACACCTATTACACTGTGCAAAATTTTTCTCCAAGCTAGACCAAAAGGATAATACCAGCTGAGATTGAGATCGTGCACGAATCGTACTACATCACAACCTTCTTGACCCACATGCATCTTTTCCAAAACAAATGATTTAGTTTTGGCATCTCATCCGCCGCAGACATTTTCCAAGATGAAATCCACAAAGTCATACGGCATGTCCTCAATTGCCTAAACTATTCGGACAATGTCTTAGTATTCGGCAAGTCCAACGAAGAAAATGACGCAGTACTCCACCAGGTATGTGCAGCAGTCAAAGCAGCAGGCCTGATGCTCATCAAAAGCAATTCGAGTTCCAGAAGGCCTCGCTTAGGTTCTTTGGTCATATTTTCTCAGAGAAAGGAATGCAACATGACCCCAACAAGGTGGTGGCACTAAACACCGCCCAGCCACCTAAGACTGTGTCTGAGTTTTGCTGTTTTTCAGGGGTTGCGAGCTACTGCTCGAGGAACCTCAAGGATCATGCAACAATCAGCACCGCATTCTGCTTAATCACGTGGAAGGACCAACCTTATGAGTGGTCGGCAGACTGCCATCGTGCTTGGAGATGATTCGTAACAACATATCCAAGGCAGAGGACATGGCATATTTCAATGCAGAGTGAAAAACGGAAGTAATAGTCGACCTTAGCCCCATTGGTCTAGGTGACATACTAACGCAGCAGGACCCCACAGACTCGAGCAACACGTAAATTGTAGAATACGCCGGTAGAAGTCTCACCAACACAGAACAAGCATACTCCCAGGCAGCAAAAGAAAGCCTGCCAGTCCTCTGGGCCTGTGAATACTTCCATCTCTTCCAATATGGCAAGGCCTTCATTGTCGTGACAACCACCGAGCACTCGTTACGATCTACAGCGATCCAAAAGCAAGAATGCCACTGAGAATTGCACACTGGGGTTTCCGCCTGCAGGACCACAAATTTGACATCATACTTCGGCTGGGCTAGGAAAACAATCCAGCCGACTACTCATCAAGACACCCTACCGGGCCAGCATAGGCGGGCAACTCCATCGCAGGTGCGTACATCAACTAAGTAATCCATCACCTGCAGCCCCTGCCAGTAGACTGGACTACCCTTGTGAAAGAATCAGAACGTGATCCTGCGCTCTCGATCATGGCCCACTGCATCAAAGCATGGGAAGATGAAATACTTAAGAAATCAAGCCAGAGGAGAAATGAAGCAGGTGACAAATGACATAAAATGCCTAGAGTTAGTCAAGGATGAACTGACACTCGTCGATGACCACTTCATCCTGAAGGGCTGCAAGGTGGTACTACCAGAAGCACTCAGGGAAAGGACAGTCATGCTGGCGCACGAAGGCCACCGGGAGATAGTTTCCACAAAATGCCTCCTCAGGCAGAAAGTATGGTTCCCCAAACTGGACACCCTAGTAGAAGACATCATAAGCCGATGCACCATATGGCAGGGAGCAAAAGAGTGTGACATAGAAATAGGAGATCCAGTTAATTTGTCAGCCAAAAATTAGAAAAGAAGACCCCACGTTTGCACCAGAACGGCTCCTCCCACTTCAAGAAACTTCAGGGCACAGCACCCACGGCCTGGGAATCCTCTCAATGCAGTCAAAGCAACATGTCCTCAGACGACTTGTATCTAGAGAACGGAGAGCAGTCTAAGGAAGAGACTAGCAGCAGAGAATCAGAGAGCCCATCACAGGTGAAGGTGAATGCACCCAGTTTACCAACGCGACCCCAGAGATGCCGCATAAAGCCTCAGAGACTAATTGAAGAGATGGGGTAAACTGTAAGTTATCTGGCATGCAAAAAAGGGGGATGATGTCATATCATGATGTCATATCATGAATCACTCTTCATGGATTCCTTCGACTCCTCAAGAGTCTTCCTTAATGTCTATCTTAATGGCACTGTCATGGTCCATGGTCCTCAGGCCAATCTCCTCCTCTTCGATAGGCATTTCCCTCACCTCATCAACTTCCTTTCATCTCCAGCTGTCCCTTCCTCTCATTCCTTGCCTACCTTTTCCACTCCTCCGTCCTCCTCTGCCCCACTTCAGGCTACCTCCACTCCTCCGCAGGGCGTACCTCTGACTTTTACCCCTCCCCGGAAGGTCTTTAAGGCTAGCAACTTTCTGCATCTTGCCACTCCCAACTCTCGCTCTGCTGTCAAACACTCCCCTGACATCTACCACCTCCTTGAAGAACTAGACCTTGATGTCCTCGGTTTTACAGAGACATGGTTCACAGCCAGCTCTGTCACAAGCTTTGATACTCTCCACCCCGATGGCTACAAGATTCTCTCCGCACCTAGATCCACCTGGCCTGGAGGTAGTGTAGGCCTGATCTTTCCTGAGTGGATTCCTGGCACTATCATTCCCACTCAGATCTACCCCTCTTTCGAATGCCTTGTCTGCAGGCTCTCAATCTCTCCTAGCCACTCTCTTACTGTTGCTACTCTATAACGGCTCCTGGTCAAATCACCTCTTTTCTCTCCGAGTGGGCTGACCTCTCCTCCTCCCTCCTGGTCTCAATCACTCAACTCCTCTTCCTTGGTGACCCCAACATCCACCTCGACTCTCCCTATCCCTCATCTTTGCTCTTTCGTGACCTCTGCGATTCCCTCTCTCTCTATCCTCCCCTCTAGCCCAACGCATTCTGCAGGTCACACACTTGATGTCTTGATCTCCTCTGGCCTCCCACTCTCTATCCCTCTGACTACTCCTCACTTCTGGAGTGATCACTGCCTCCTCTCCTCTCATCTCTCACTCTCTTCCCTCCAAGCCAAGCCTACCCCAACACTGCCCCCTACCTTCTCGGACATCCGTCCCATGAAGCATGTGTCAGTTGTGGCTTATGCTGCCACCTTCTTTTCCCACCTCCTCTTTTGGCTGACTCACAGCCTGACACAGCCCTGTTCCTTCTCTACTCTTCTATTTCTGATACTCTTGATGCTCTTGCCCCTGTCATGAGGATCCGTTTGAAGTCCAAAGCCAATTGCAATTCCTGGTATGACTCCGACCAGCTACTCTTAAACGTAAGTGTAGGGCGGCTGAGAGGAAATGGAGGGCTTCTTGGTCATCCTCTGACAAACTGGCTTGTCGCCTGCTCCAAAGGCAATAACGGCTCTCTGTCCTCACCAAGAAGAGAGTCCACATTCAAGCCTGTGTCTCAGCAGCATCTAACAACTCAGCTGAACTCTTTAAGATATGCAAGGAGCTGGCCGATCCTGCTGCAGTCTCTACCCCTCCTGTTGCCTCCCAGGCTCTTTTCAATGCCCTTGCCTCTCACTTTATCTAAAAAACCCAGGACATCCTGTTGGCCTTCTCCTCCCTTTCCCCTCCTCTCCCCTCTCTGTCTGTGCTTGCTGACCCTCCTTCAGTCACCCCTCGACCTCCCTTTTCATCCTTTTCGCTTGTCACTAGACAAGTCCAATCTATGATGGCCTCGTCAAAACAGGTTCATCCCTGTTCCTCTACAACCATCAAGGACCACATTGACACCCTTGCTCCGGCCCTTGGCGATTTTTGCACTCCTTTGCCTCAGGATCCTTCCCCTCCCCTCTGAAGTACTCCCTTGTGCATCCTCTACCCAAGAAACCAACAGCTGATCCTTCCTGTCCAGCTAACAATCGCCCAATTTCCATTACTCCCCCTTTGAGCAAACTCCTGGAAAAGCTGGCCATCTCTCAGCTTAACCTTCATTGTGATTCTGTTGGATGTCTCCATGACCACCAGTCTGGCTTCAGAGCTGCCCGAAGCACAGAAACTGCTCTCCTGAACATCTGCAAAGATCGGCTCTCCACCCTTGACTCTAACATTCCCTCTGTCCTCATCCTACTCTATCTCTCTTCTGCCTTTGATACGGTCAACCATATCATTGTGCTCAATCGTCCCTGTGATAACCTGGGTTTCACCGATCAGACTCTGGCCTGGATGACCTCTTTCCTCTCTGATCGACCCTCCCAGGTCAAACTTGGGTACTTCCTATCATTTATTTCCCTCTCTACCTGTGGTGTACCCCAGGGCTCTAACTTCTCGCTCTGGCTTTTCAACCAATACCTGGTAACTCTCACCAACTGCATTGCCATTTTCTGCTCAAATTTCCAGTGCTACGCTGATGACACTCAACTCGTTTTCAGGCTGCCCTCGGCCACCTCCTCTCCCTCTCTCATCTCTGACTGCCTTCCTGCCATTCAAGATTGGTGCTCCGCCAATTATCTTTGTCAGCAAGACAGCTTCTCCATCCTTTCCCCTCACTCTCTGGACGGCCTCCCTTGATTCCACACTTTCCTTCTCTGGCCACATCTCTGATGTCTCTAAAAAACAAACTTCCTACTGCACCTCCTCAGAGCAAGCTCTGGTTCTCTCTAGCTTGGACTATTGTAACAGCCTCTTTCTAAATCTATCTGCCTCTACTCTCCGCCCTCGGCAACTAATCCAGAACAGGACTGCAAGACTTGTCCTTGGCATGAAGCCCTGGGATCGTATCTTTCCAGCTTTGAAATCTCTCCATTGGCTCCCAGTGGATGCAAGGATTACATTCAAAACCCTCTGCATTTTCCAAAAGGCTTTCTGGGGCCTGGGTCCTAAATACCTCAGCTATTCCTCCGCATATACCTCCCCTCTCGAGCTCTTCACTCCTCTACCTCTAACTCCCTCAGGGTCAGTTGTTTTTCAAAGAACAAGCTGGGGGTAGATCTCTGTCTTCGGCTGGGGCCTCCCTCTGGAACAGCCTCCCTGCCACTCTAAAACTTGAGGAGAACCATCTCCGGTTCTGATAGCACCTCAAGACCTTCCTCTTTGCTTCTGCCTTCACTCCCCTCCTGCTGATCTTTTTCTCTCTAGGCACCCTGCACCTGGCCACCCTCTGTCCTTTGGGCCCAGGTTCCACTTACCCTGCCACCCTCCCGCACTGCCCCGTGGCACCCCCTGCACTAGGGTCTGTATCTGTACCCACACAGTCCCCCCTTTTTTTCTTCCTGCACTTATCAGACCTACCCTGCCTGCTGCCTTAAACTCAGCACTCTTCTTCCTTTTGTTTACATGTCTCTCCCCTTCCATGCACTTTCCCCTCCCCCTCTCCCTTGCACTTGCGTGTTCTCAATTTCACTGGGCCTAGTCCCCTGTTCCCCTACATTGCCTTGTCGCGCTCTGAAACACTTGTGTATGAGCGCAATAGAAATAAAATATCCATTTAATTCAATTCAATAGGGCATGTTGTCCTCACCCATCGTTATGAAGGGAAGGCCCACATTTGGGCCGGGACAAAGGGAAGTGAGTTGGGCATGGGAGGGAGCGGGACAAAGAGGAGGACGGCAGTCAACAGTATACTTGTGTGAAATAAAGACATGTTGTGTTCACCGGTCTGTGTACGCGCAGTTTTTAAAGGAAGGCCAACCTCACCCCGATCAGTCCGACGGGTCGGGGGAAGATCAAATGTAACAGTTCTCTAGTTTTAATGTTTGTGGAGCTTCATTGTTGAGGAAAGCTTCACTGGGAAATATTAAACTTCAGTCTTTTTTGAAGGGATCTCCATTGCGAGTTGTCTGCACTTGATGCTGTTTAATCGGTGCCCAGTTTAGCGCACTGTGTAGCCATCACATCCTGACGTTGACCTGCTTGGTGTAGATTCCACTCCAGGTTGTGGTCCCAGTCAACAATGTGTGCTCTCAGAAGAGTTGCACTTCAATTCCTAGACTTTCTAACTATGTTTCTCACGAATTTCATCTTCATTCCTAGACTTTCTAACTATCTTCAATTTCCTTAGTATCAGGTAATACTATAATAGGTCTGGATAGAAAGATCTTGGTGTCAATCAAATGCTTAATGATGCCGTTATAATGTCTACCATTTTGTAAAAGCTAGTACAATGGTATAAGGTGGGGAGATAATTTGTAATTATAATTTTTTCAAAGCTGCTTATTAATTTGAATTTTTTACGCTTTTCTGCTGCATCACAGCATAGTTAAAGACTATAGTTATGATATGAGACTCTGAATCCATAATAACCTACAGCTCTAAAGACGCAGAGAGTTTCTTTCACTGGGCCACTGAATCTACACTAGAACAGTATTTTCATGCTATTGCTCCTTGCATGTGTCACCTCTGTGATAATTTTTCTACTCGATGTTTGTTTTCTCTGTGTGTGACAACTTTCAGCAGCAGCATGTACTAATACATTTAGTAAAAATATAGCTACTCTGTCAAAAGTGACACATTTTGGTTTGTGCATTCTAACTTTTAGCTGTGATATATAATGTATTGATACAAACAAGGTCAGTGCATGAATGTGGTGCCGTTTTAAGGGACAACAACCATTTCCCTACA
The DNA here is from genome assembly GCF_040938575.1 of Ambystoma mexicanum. Taxonomy (NCBI): domain Eukaryota; kingdom Metazoa; phylum Chordata; class Amphibia; order Caudata; family Ambystomatidae; genus Ambystoma; species Ambystoma mexicanum. The sequence continues at coordinate 259,423,963 of NC_090935.1, forward strand.
AACAAAAATCAGTTAAGCAATTAAAAATGGCCTGTGGAGTAGTAGGTTGAAAACAGCATGAAGCTAAGTTGATATGGAACATGGTGTTGTTTAACGTAAACTGCAAAGCAATGGGATCTCAATGCTGTACAATCAATTACAGTAAAAGTTGAATTAAACATGAGAACAGTACTCCTCAGAATTCATAATTAATTTTTAGAAGAAAAGTGCCAATTGGGGTTGCTTTTAAATTTGTGTATGATAGACCTCACAATATGTTGTTGTCTGAGATGGAGGGCTTTTCTTAAATATGACAAGCTGCTCCTTCAGTTAATGGGAAGCAACATCACACAGTGAGCATTATGGCGGGCTTCACTGCAGTGCTGCCATGTGATACCACTCACGGCAAGATCTGCACCCACCTCCATCAGCGTTCTGGAAAACATCTGATCTCTGCACAAGTGTTCAGCAAAGTGGGATATTGCTGACCCACCCTCCCTGGTCTTGCCCCTTACTCCTATGCTCTCTTAAAGTTAGAGATCACCTTTGAAACAGTTATCTCCTTAAACCTAACCGTATCCTCTCCCACATCTGCACAGCAGAACAATGCTGGATGGGCCTCCATACAAAATCAGTCAATCTCCCCGTCTTTAACTACTCCATAGTCTTGCCCCCTCATTCCCTAGCCAAAAACTCCTTGGTCTTGCCACCTTATTATCTCCCCAACTGAGCCTCTCTCTAATCTATCTCTTGGGACCTGAAATACTTATCGCTGCACAACCTACCTGTCTTGGACCGCCTTGCCTCCTCCTGCTTCTGTTCCTTATCCATACTTTTGCCGTTTGCAGCGACATGCTCTGCACCCAGCCAGTCAAACCACCTATCTCAGGAAGTGTCCCAAAACCTGCTCAAGCTTCACTTGGGACAGCTCTAGCCCCTACACAATCCCTCTTCAACTGACTGCTCAGCCTTCCTTTCCTGGTCAAAACAAATACATTTGTGAATTGCAATTATATAAGGGATGTTCCTGGACCGTAAATTAATATTTAATTTCATTTTGTTCTAATCGCATGTGATTGTCTATGGTCTCCTATGTTAACTCTAGACCACCTGGTCTACAATCAGCCAGACAAGCATTACAATAAAAAGGACCTTCAGGGCCCCTGACAGCACCAGACCTGTTGGATCTGGAGGGTATCAACTGTGGGGCCAAATGTTTGTAATTGTATCTGTGGTACCAGCACCATGTGCTTTTTCCTTTTTTTCTTACTGGTTGATCTAAATATCCCTGGTGAGCCTGCATAAAAGCAACATCAGTGATGTAAATCATATATATGAACTGCCCAGTATTAACACGTGTTAGGTTCAGATGCCCAAAAATCACACTGCTCTCAGCGCATGTTTGCTCGCACAGACGGCTGGTCAGTAGGCAAACAACCTTCTTGAATTATAGGGGGCACAACATGCAGCTCGGAATCAAACAGTCTGCTATATTATATAAAAATGAATGGTGTAGAAATGTTGCCATGTCTGGTAATGTCCTCTGCCTTCCTCAGAGATAGCAAGCTGATGTTTCTAGAACCCGGTACAGCCAGATGCTTGAATGGTGTCCGGATTCCTCCTAGCACACACACATGTAATGTAAACCTGATATATACCCGGGCAAAGTTTGAATGTGGCCATGGCATTGAATGCATTGTTGCCAAATGTTTGATTGGGCTAACCATTGAATGAGAGCCAAGTCTTCACTCAATTTCTAGTTTTTCTATTAAACCTAAAAAAAGCCACCAAATAAGAATCATAAGGAAGCCCAAAAGGAGTGGAAACATTGAAGACCTCTTCTTATGGCGAAGGTTTGGCAGGGCTTGCGTGAACCAGACTTCAGTGATCAGAGCAAAGTCAGGTCCGTGTGCTCCCTTCTCGCGACATAATGGGAGCAGCAGAGTCAACAAGTTGAATAACCTTTCCTCACTTAAAGCTTCACTATTTGTACATGTCAGAAATAGGTGGAAGCACTGGGCACAATGAGTGATGGTAACTAGAACAGTACAATATCGATTTTGCAGCAAAGTGGGATGTTTAAAAATGCCTGCCCTCTGGTGGCTTTGCTTGTCTTATCACTGTGCTGCTCCTGGCGATGGGACAAGCAACTGGCATGAGCAATTGTACAAGAATGCCTGTTAATTGGTTAAGTTTGCGGGTTGAGTCTGAGGATGGTAATTACGAAGCACCGTCAGGGTTACACCATCACCTCTCTTGCACATCTTGTTGTTTTCAGCAAGTCACCTGCACTGCCCAGTGGAGAGCAGTGACCTGTGGTTAATATGCTTACAGACACAGATAGCGACTTTGTGCATTTCTCGTTAATGTATCTGTTCCAGCATCTCTTTGTTCTGAAATTAAGGAATAAGCCCCTAACCGCAGGGGCATTACCAAGTCTGGTAAAGCCCTGGGGCCCATAGTTACAGGCCTGAGTGAAGTGAAGGAATTAACAAAGGCCCCAGAGCGAGGGCGTTTATTGCTATTAGTACCCCAGGCCGCAAGACCGGAGTACTCATATTTCGTAACAGAAAAAATTATTCAAAAGAAATGGCCGCCGGGGATGGGAAAATGGAATCAGTTTTCCCTTTCCATGGTGGCAATTGAAAGTGTATTGAAAAAGGTAAATAAATAAAATGGCTGCCATGGAAAGGGAGAGGGGACTACAAGTAGTCCCCTCTCCCTTTCCATGGCAGCCATTGAAAAAAATAGGAAAAAGTAAACAGAATAAATGGGCGCCACGGAAAGGAGAGACTGAACTATATGTAGTCCCTGCTTCCTTTCCATGATGGCCTGTTGTGGATCGGGAGCGGGCGCACTTGGGACAGAAGTGTTCCCAACGCGTTTGCTCCCGAAAAGGACTAAAAAGAAGGTAAGAGGGGTTGGGAGGGTGGGGAAGGGATTGTTTGGATTGGGAGAATGGGGGATGCGGGAGGGGGAGGGAAAACACTTACCTGGCTCCCCAGCAGGGGGGGATGGCAGCCTCCAGCCGTGTGGTGGCCTGGAGCAGGGATTACCCCGTTCCAAGGCTCCTGATTGACTGAGGGGCTGCCACCCTCCCTCCCCCAACGCGAACAAAGGAAAAGGACATCGGGAGAGGGATTCCCGGTCGGGTAAAGCCCCGGCGAGGGCCAATCAGATTGCATGTTACAATCTGTTTGTCCCTCACCGGATACTAATAGTAGATACAAAATATATGTTCATATATGCGCTGCTGTTTTACTGGAATTATCTGTGCCTGAACTTTCGTTGGGTGTTTCACTTACTTCCAGCATTGCGAGCTGTCTAGGGGCTCTTGCTGGCATACGCTCGCTTCCTGGAGGAGGCGTAGCTCGCTCTTGACACGTGATTCATCACGTGACTATTCTACACTACAAAGCGCAGAGGAAACCTCCCGAGTGGCGTGCGCTGCTGTTTTACTGGAATTATCTGTGCCTGAACTTTCGTTGGGTGTTTCACTTACTTCCAGCATTGCGAGCTGTCTAGGGGCTCTTGCTGGCATACGCTCGCTTCCTGGAGGAGGCGGAGCTCGCTCTTGACACGTGATTCATCACGTGACTATTCTACACTACAAAGCGCAGAGGAAACCACCCTTGCGGCGTTAAGCCCGACGGTGAAAAGCCCACTGGCTGTGGTGCGGCTGTTTGGCGGCACATTCAGAAGGGAGACTGCAGTGTCTAGTCACTTTGATCCCTGAGGCTCCATTCCAACAATAGTTACAACACTTGTAACGCTCTGGTTTGTTCTGAAAGCAGTGTACTAAATGATATATTGCTAGATTACGAAGATCTCATGGCTTTATAACATGCGCTGGTGAGCATGGGTGAGGTTCCATTTTAATAAATTGTTGACATTTTATTATAAAGTGTTAGGTGTCTGTCATCATACACCGTGCTAATTCGTATTTTATCAGATTTTGGGTGTAAAGATAGATTAGTCTTTATCCACCTTTCTTTTATCCCGACAAGCTGAAAACTCTGTCTCTTCATTAATATATTGCACCAGTGCTATATTTACTATTTTAACTATGGCTAATGGATTGCGTAGCGGGCGGTGCACTGGGGCAATATTGAAAGCTTGCACTGAAACTAATACTGACTTTTTAGACCATAAAGGAACTATTTCTGGCAATGAGCTATTTGATAATGACACTCTAGCTGTGGTAGCTAACGACGATAATATGAACCATACTGATACTCCAACACGAACTACTTATGTGGCCCAGATTCATGCCGATCCAACCTCGACTTCGTACAATTCCATAAAAGAGGAAGTAAATAATGATACTAGGGTGAGTTTGGGGAGTTGCATAACCCCACTGCTACCTTGCACTTTTAATGAAGACCCGTTTAGAATAACTATGAAGAAAATGGCTGAATTAGATGAACAGGTTAATCAATCTATTGAAATGATGACCCCACTGGTTCACAGATCATCTAACAAGGAGATTTTCAAACCAACCTATAGAAAGGGCATTATAAAAACTCACAATGAAATAACAGGTGAAGGAAGCTCTGAAGGGATTTTGCATGCTCTATTGTACTCTCCTGAGCAACTCAAAGATCAAAGAAGGTTTATAATCGATGATCCTGAGGGTAATATATCAGAGAGGTGTAGTGTTGAACATCAATCTCCTAGCCCCCTTCCAGTGATCACAAAAATATTAGATCTTCTTGACAAGGGCCATGAACTTACCCACTTGGAATTAAAAGATTTAAAGGCAATTATGCATTATCTCTGTTCCAAGATGGATAAAATTGAGGGCTTCATTACTGCAATTGATACCCTGAGATCTTTGCAATATGAAACAGGTGGCCAAAGATCAAGAGAAGTTACAAATGAGTGTCATGAGAAAAGCATGCAATGCTCGCTACCTGCTCACCTAGAATGTAACAATTCTGGACAATCACATGGGGTATCATCTGAGCCATTGAAGTCCAATTGTGAGAACGATCTGAGTGAGATTAAATCATCGATAACTGCATTAAACGATACAATAGTTTCTCATCTATTTAATAAAGCACAGCCTTTTGATATGCTGCGAAGTCCTATTGCTAAAGTTCCGATTTTAGATCTGCCAGATAGTCCTTCTGTCTTGTTGGATGAAATTGAAAAACAAGAAAAGACGGAAATTGAAAATATTCACACCGAAGTAACTCCAACCTTTATGTCTCGCCGGGCAAAAAGGATGCATATGCGTGCTGTGAAAAGACTTGCTAAAAGAAGGAGGGAGGCGAAGATCATTAAATCAACTTCCATTCTAGAAATTGCAGATGAGGAGCATATCAACTTGGATGAGTTGTCGAAAGAGAGACAGTATGCCCTCACATCTGCTATTGAAGTAAAAGTGGAAAAAGGAGGAGTAGGTCTAGACACCCCTTCACTATTGAAGGAAGACGTGCACACCAACATGGGAATCATAAAAACTAGTACCACACAATTGGCAAAATTAAATTCTCAAAAAACCTCAACTTCCAAAACTGTGTTACATCAAAAAATACCTATGATTATTCCAAAGACCACTCAACTCAGCAAAATGAAACCGTAAAGTCTAACACAGATCTCATTACTCAAAACTCGGCAAAAGCCACTTTATGTGAATATTTCCCTATAGTAGGCAGATGCTGTACGTCGAAAAATCAAATAAAATATCAGGACGAAGCAATCAGCGCCTCCCTAAAAAGACCTATGAGGAAATCCTATAGCGAGATATGTACTAATGTTACTAACAATCGAACACATGTAAATAATATGTGCACAGTGAGTAATGAAATACAATTAGAAGTAGCAAATAGTAACAGTAATAAAATGAATGTAACACGTGACGATTCAATAAGGTTTGAAAATTGTTTATTGGATAAAAAGAAAAATGTAGTGATGGTAAATGGCCAAGGCAAAAAAGCGGAAATTGTTGAGACACTTCTGAGGAACCAGTCTGGGAATTTATCAATTAATGAAGTAAATAATATGGGTGCCCCTTTTGCACCGAGATACATATCTATTCATGGTCCTCCTTTAAGAAGGTCCTTATCTGAGAATCAAACTAATATGAATAAAGAATACGATCTCTCCGATAGCAAGAGCATATTTTCACTTGAGTTGAATCCCTGTGTGGCTACTAGGGCATCCCCATTGGTTACAACACTAATAAATACAGGAAAAAACACACCTCCAACTAGGCACCAAGATAGTGAATTGGAAACACAGTACATTATTGGATTTGAGGGGGATGAAAGGATATTGGCGGATAATCGCATTAATCGATCCTATACATTCTCCGTATTCTCAAAAATACCTCAATTGAGAATAATCAAATCCGAAGATATCACAAGGGTTTCTTTGGCAAGTGTAAATAATCACAGGGCTATATGTTATCTTACCTCTGAGGCTATAATGAAATTTATCTGGTCTAATCACGAGGAAATAAAAAAGGAGGGTTTGACGCTGTTTACGTTTGACTGTGAGTCGGAGGCTTTAATATTTCTTGAAACACCGGCCAAGGGTGTAGAAAAGATAAAAGAAGCAGGTAGGCCTTATCCGCAATCTGAAGCAGGGCTGGATGTGGGCATGTTGGAAATTTTGAAATTTGCAGCCAATACAAAAGGGCTACCATGGCTGGAACCTATGCTTTCGGCAATCCTATGTCCAAAATTACCTACCCCTGCTAAATAGCCATGCAATGATACGAATATGCAAATTATATCTTGGAATTCTTGCGGACATGTAAACTTAATGAAGTGGCACTCTGCTTTAACCCATGTAGATCAACCAACAATAATAATGGTACAAGAAACGATGAAAACTGAGCCATTCGTTATTCCTGGGTATTTAACTTTTACCTCACCTGCAAGAAGATCTTTGCTAGGACGTCCATCTGGGGGTCTGTTGGTTGGAGTTAAGATATCCTTGCAGGCTCAAGCGGAATTAGCTTGGGAATCTGCCAGTATACTGGGGATTCATCTTACAATACCCTCATTTAGATATTCCTCACTCATGATAATTTCCCTATACTGGAATCCAGCTGCCTTATAAGTCGACGAGATGTTGGACGAATTAGATGCATGCTTATTATATATATCTGGTAGATATCGGACTTGTGAAATCATTATAGGCGGTGACTTTAATTGTGATTGTAGAGATTTGACTGAAACCCACAAACTTAAATCATCCACTCTTTCTTATAGTAGAGGAGTTAAATTTAGAGAACTCCTCACAGAGTGGGATATGGATTTAATGGTAAGAAATGGCATGAATCTACGAAATACATGGGCAAGAGGAACGAAGCACTCAATGATAGATTATATATTTGTATCTCACAATCTTATCATGCATATGGCTCCCCTAGTAACAGGACAGATTGAGATAGGAGATCACGCACAACTTTCTACCTTTTGTCAACTAAAATGTCATTCGCTCATGCCAAATATTACCTTGTCAGTGGTTGAAATTGATCGTCCTCTGCATTCCATCAGATGGAATCGAGGGATCTGCAATTTTGTTGTTAAACAAATTTCCTTGGAGATTGAGAGGATCAGACGTGCAGGGGGAAATTATGAATATACATTGTGCATGCATTATTCTGATATAGTTGCCACAGCACTCGAGCGACTTGGCAAAATACAAAGTAATGTGCAACATGCACATTTATATGATCATACATGCAAATTATTAAAAAGGGAGAAGAATAGGGCGCTGAGATATTTAAAGAAAAGCAACTTGGGCATCGAAGATAGAAACGCAAGGAGGAATAGAATATTATCAGCCTACAAACATAATTTGAGATCTGCTCGTATTTCAAGATACAATGACGTAAATTGAACATTAATTCGAGCCATTTTGGCTCATGACACACGAGTAATCTGGCGCACCTTGAAAGCTGATAATAAATGTGTGGCATTGTACTCGCTAAACTGTATTCCTGAGCAGACTTGGCAAACATTTATAAAGGTTAAATACCAATTGCCTTGCAATTTTTGTTTTGTCCCAGATGTTTCTCTTGAATATTCTAAAATCCCAAGGCTGAAGTGAGATTGCATTGACATTATATGGGCAATCTCCAGGTTGACATATTCAAAAGCTGCAGGACCGGATGGTCTTCCCCCATGTCTTTATAAGGCGGATCCCGTGCTGTGGGCTGGCATTATAAACCATAAGTTCGACTCTATCATTAGGTCTGGGGAGGTTCCACCCTCATGGCTTACTGCTAATATAGTACCCATATTTAAAAAGGGTGATCCGTCTCTCCCAGAAAATTATCGTCCAATATCTTTAATTGATACTGAGGCTAAGATTTTCTCTATCCTTCTCTTAAACGAATTGGAGAAAGTAATTGAGGCGAATGACATGTACTCGAAATACCAAACTGGATTTAGGAAGAGCATGAGTACAACCTTAAATGCTTTTATCATGTCGCATATCATTGCAGGAGCAAAAGAAAAGAATTCTAATCCTGTTTATATAGCAATGATCGATATGAGCTCAGCTTTCGACACGGTGGTCCGCAATTTATTGTGGAAGAAAATGACGAAGATAGGGATTCCAACTGTGCTGATGTATTGGATCATTAAGTTGCACACGAATACTTCGTATAGAATAAGAATCTCTCCGGAAGGTGGAACCACTGCCCCCATATGTACAACAATTGGTGTGAAACAGGGTTGTAATCTGGCGGCTACCTTATTTAATTTATACCTATCTGATCTGGGTGAAAATTGGGAAAAAGAGAATTTGTTTTCTGTTAAAGTGGGGAGTATTCACCTGAAATGGATTGCATTCGCTGATGATATCATCTTGTTTGACCCTACTCCGGTAGGACTTCAAACTAAACTCTCATTATTTGAGACTTTTGCAAAAGCTAATAATTTGACACCTAACCCAGCGAAAACTGCCATTATGACCTTTGGAGTTAAATCAAAAGGAGGGAATTTTAGATGGCAAATGTTGAATACACAAATTTGTCGTGTGAATAATGCTATCTATCTAGGGTATTATATACCAGCCCTCAACTCCATTAACGCTTGGTCAATTATAATTAGAAACAAAACACGACCACTATTGTCCCAAATGAAAAGGATCTATAGCCAATATTGCAAATTCTCTTTAATCCCGCTAATAGATTTTATGACATTAAAAAAAGAAAGTGTTATATTGTATACATTAGATATTTGTCTATGTGATATGACAAGCACGCTGGACAGCTTACAGGGCTCTCTTTTGAAATCTGCAATGTTTCTCCCTATGTCAATTCCAAATGCCATTATTCGGCATGAATTGGGGCTAGTTGCACTATCATCTCGTTGGAAATGGAGACAGCTGTCCAACTATGTCAAGATTCATTATCCTCCAACTAACTCATTGTATATCGATCTCAACAAAATGTTGGGTTTTCAAACTCCAAAATCCTTTTCTAACTATCAATTGAAAATGCAACAAATTTTGGACAATGCAAATATTACTGTTGAGGATAATTAATATCGTCCTGGCTTTGCTAAGAAAAAACTCTTTGAAATGGATTGGTGTATAACAATTGATTCAATTAAGACCTATGGGCTATATAAAGAATATGGTATACATGTAAAACAGCGCATTCCACGTTACGATCATGTCTTGTTATTCCCCTGTGAAAATATCCGAAAGGTATATATTCGATTTAGATTAAACCTATACCATACTAGGGAAAGAACTAAGAACTGGGAAATGAATAAATCAAATAATTGTGTGGGATGTCGATTTGTTGAATGTAATGAATCTTATGAAATATTGAAACATCTTATATTGTATTGTCCGCATTTTAAGAACTTAAGGACACTTAAATTGAGGAAATTTGTAGAAATTGAATTTGAGGACTGCCTTGAAGTTTTGTGGTCCAGAATGATGCAGGGATCATATAAACCCTTAATATATGCAGTCGCAAATTTTTGTAAGCACATTGAAAATGAATTAGAGTTATTTTCTAAACTGTAATGATTGATTAAAATATCATCTGTAAGATTTTAAACTTTGTAAAGGTTCTACATGAATTGTCATGTATTTTGAACCAAATGCAAATAAAAAAAATATATATATATATATGTTCATATTATCCCTGTGTGTGATACAGTTTTTGTTTCTGCCCCATTGCCCTCCTAAGGGTTGACATTGTTAGCAGTGACGTTGAATTTTTTAAGTGGAGGCCCGGGTGAATGCAGCGAGTGGGCTGAACATATTGGAGGGGTGGGGGACACACCAGGATTCTCCCCCAAGAAAAGGTTTAAAATAATGAGACAAAAGACAGCATTTTGTTGAGCACATTTTGGACAAAGTGGGTATAGGAATACATGCAATTTATAATCGGCCTCTAGGGGATATCAGGGTTGGCAGATCAGATTCTGTCTCTTCACCTCGCTGGACTGTCTCTTTCTTTTTTTCTCTTAACTATTTACTGATTCAATGTTACTTCTTGAAATCATTCTGTTCATTGATATCTTATGCACTATCTTCCCTCCTCATTGAGCCTCTCAGCGCTGTGTCACCTCCTCCAATTTCTTTTCCAGATGTATTATACCTCTTTCGCTCTCTCCTTTCGAGGTATATTTCACCTCCTTTCCTTTGTTCACCCTCCTCCATGTTTCTTCACCTTCTTTGCGCTCTACTCTCCCCTGTAAAGCCTCTCTAAAGACTCCCCCCAGAGCTCCTGCTCTTGCTCCTTCACGCTCTTGATTCCAACTCTCTCTGCCTCTGCCAATCCGTTCAGCTCGCTATGCATTTCACTTTCTGCTCACTCGCTCACTCGCCTTTGTCACCCCTCCTAGCTACCACTGTGCTCCTTTAAACTCCCACCACCTCTAATTAGGGCTGTGAACCCCTTTGACACCCCAGTGGACCTGCCTTTTAGGCCCACAAATGACAGATCACATGCAAATGTTTTGAATGGTCTACACTGCACAGGGATTATCCACTGAAATTAAAATAATTAAGTTTCTCATCAGTTTTTCCTTGTGTCATAATCAGCAACGTGTCAGCGGGTAGCGAGTTGTTAAGCGGGGCATCCGCCATCTTTCCTCTCTTAATGCTGTGGCAACTGCTGCTGCTACTGGCCTCCTCTTTGGTGAGCTGCAGCTCAATGCTAAGGGACCCTCTGGCCCAGGTGATGGACTTCCTGATAGTTTGTAAGTGACAAGAGGGAGGTAACTTGCTGCCAGCCTGGCTTGGCACCATTGCTACATTTTGGCTGACTGAAGATAGAGGGGCCCGTGGTCGGTTGAGTACAATGTCAGTGGGTCCTACAACGTGATACATTATCTGAAACACAAGTCAATTGCATTTCAGACAATTGTGGTGATAATGGGCCATGCAATTTTTGTGGATTTCACCTTCAATGTGGTCTTGGGCAGATAAGGATTTTAGCAGAATGATAGGAAGGGTTAAGGCAAGAAGGTGAAAAAACCTTCATCAGTGCAAATAAAGAAGGATGTTTCTTGTCTTGGTTTGAAGAGACCTAATAATTGAAGATGGGTGACCTAGGGCTTATTCTGAAGCTCACTTACCACAAAGGTTTTTCCCTTTGTCCCTTGGAAATGCAATGGTTTCTCCATGGCCTAGGTCCCAGTCCTTCTTCCTTCTTGTGTCCCCTACCCGATTGGGCTCAATATATTTGGGTGTGGGTCCCGTTGGGCCCCAATAGATTTGGTTCTGGGTTCCTTTTGACTTTAGTTTACACACATTGGGCCTCATTACGACCCAGGCGGTAAGGGGTTTACGGCAGCGTAAACAGCGCCGACCCTTACCGCCTGATTCCGAGGTCCCTTAGCGCCATGGAGGATTTAACACCTGCTTTTAGCAGGTGTTAAAATCCATGGCGCTAAGGGACCTTGTTGTTAATTACGCCACCGTAATTTACGGTGGCGTAATTAACGCCTTCCCCACTCCCATTATGCCCTATGGGGCAAAAATGGGAATGGGGAAGGGTAAATGGGGATTGGGGACTTACCGCCCCGCCAACCTCGGAATGGGGCGGTAAGTCCGCCAACCACCATGGCGTAAACGTAGTTTACACCAAGGTGGTAAAGGTACGACCCAGGCGGTAACTTACCGCCTGGGTCGTAATGAGGCCCATTATTTGCCAGACAGCTCATGGGCCACGGAATCTGATGGGTCCACCATTTCGTTTCTCCAGGCTCAGCATCATATAGCAGACACCAGGGTTCATCCAGCTCGAGGAGTGAGCCAAAAACATGTCACTTCATGATACTGAGCAAATGAGAACTCCTGTAGAAAACACTAACAAAGACATGCACAATGTAATAATGCAAGCACTCTAGATATGTAGCAGGGAGGAAAATGCAGTAGATCCCCTCAATGTTGTTTAAAAGACCATTGTCTTTGGGAAAAAGGTGCGAAAGGGGGCTTAACCAGATCCCAACAAATGGACCGGGGGCGGGTGGGGGAGCTGGTGCCCTCCAATAGTGCCATAATCAGTTCTTGGCAGTGGGTCAAATCAGGATTGGATGTGGCAAGTTATTGTGATCCAGACAGGGAGCAGGCCTCTAGTCAGGGTTGAGGGAAAGTGTGTTGCTGTTTGGTGCAGCCATCCAATGAAGTGGGTTGATAGGGCCACCAGGGTTTGATGTCCCATCATGGGTCAGTGATGAAGATGCTGTTTACTTGAGGTGCTTGGTCAAGATGCATTGTTTCAACGTTTTTCAAAGCAGCAAGCTTCTAGGTCGATTTGAGTCAAAAACTGTTAGGCGTGCATGGCACGGTGGCAGACTGGTTCGAGGAGAAGCAAAAGCAGTTCAAGTAGGTGTGAAGAAGTGTCAAAGGCAGAACCATGTGTTTTGTTGGTTCATATGCGTGCAAACATGGTTGACAATATTTTGATGCAGTTCGACACAGTAGAAAGGAAGGAGACAAGCTGCTTTGCTTCTTCAGTAGCTGTGAGACCCAATCAAGGGGGTCAGGGAAAAGATGAGTTATTGTTTGCCTTCTCCCAACCCGGGGAAGATTGGCTAACTGCTGCAGGACTCCTTCACATCCATTGAGTTACCAGTGTAGCTGGTAGAGAGGCAGGTGCTGCTCTAAAAGCAGTTTAGCCCCAATGTACACTCAAGATGGGCAGAGAGTAGAACGTTCCACTGTTTTGGAGCACTCCTTCACCACAATCGTTGTGAACTATCCCAAAAGAGGCCCAAATAAATTCTTTGGGCAGCCCAGGAATGAAGTCATGAATGAGGGGATACACTTTCCTAATAAAGTCTAAACTCCACATGTGACAGAGTGAAAGCAGGCCTGCTTTAGATACCCCCACTTTCAGCTATAACAAGTGTTTTTTGCCTTACTTGGATCACACGTAAAGTGCTTTTAAGGCATTTTGGAAAGAGAAAAGCAGTATGGTGGAATCCTTCCCAACTATGCTGAGCTCCTTCCGGCTATGCTAACTCTTCCCCCTTCCCAAGTCCAAATCATCAAAGATATGAGCCTGGTGATTTTGTTTTGGGTGTAACATCTGAAGTTTGCTTTCCAGTCTGCTCCTACTGAGAGTGTCCTGGGTTGGAGAGAGGTGTTACCCGTCCTCACAAAGGATCAAAGAGAGGCAGCCCCCACTGGCTATGCTCCTTCTGGTTTTAGCTCAGGCAGCCAGTCTAGGGAGAATTGTCATAGACTGCCCATGGCTCACCAGAGCTCACAGTGTTGATGTGTATATGATACAAATCATATATGGCTTTAGTAGTCATGTGAATTAACATCTACCTACCCAAAGCTCAGGCGTGACCTATATTTATAGATTACACTGCAAACAGGAAGATAGTTCATCATAAATATGCCATTCTGCAACAGAGGTGAAGATTTTAAATTCAGCTTCTGCACTGAAGTAATTTTGCTGTCACAGTAGCTGTCAGACAGGGCACTGGCGGCCTCTAAACCAGTTCTGTGCCACTGGAGAACAGGCACTGTAGATCAGTATACTGATGCAGCAGGGCACAGGTGTACACTGCGCGTTTGGTATGGCATTTGATGAAAGTGGGATCTCATTAGCAGGCAACCCATTTGTAAATGGATTACTTGCATGATTTTAATATTCATAAAAATAAAAAAAGGCTTGGGATTTCCTACCATCGCCAGGTGCAATCTTTAACAGGGTCTGCACCTGGTACACAGAGGAGGGACCGATTACTCCTCTATGATGGTGGCTCAAAAAAGTTCAGCTACACTGCTGCACACCAAAGAAAATATGTGGATTGCATAGCAGTGTGCAGTTTGAATAATAATATTAATATTGAGTTCAACTCTGAGGAACCCTGGCTACATAGTCTCCGAATGATGCACATACTGTTGATACTTATAGTGTGGGGGATGCTTTGTATTGCCCAGTGTTGCCTGTTTTAACAATTGTTGCAGCAATTAAAATGCCTTCTTGTCTGCCAGCGGAGTAACTTTTCTGAAAACATTGGGGGAGGTGGCCATGAAATCTAAGAAAATGGGCTCTTGCCAAATCAGTGCAACAAAATGGTGTGCCACAAAGGTGGGGCGGGGGGACAAATACTCATGTACTCCAATAAAATTACACCCATGCTGTCTGCACCTGATAAACTATTGCCACGTGATGGATACGTTTCGCATCTCACTCTGATTTGCACGAATCCGTGCACCCAGTTTTAAATAGATAAGGATCCGGAAATGCAGTTCCAACAAACCCCCATTTTAATTTATCATGCAATACATCTATAGGCTCCTGAGTGCTCTGTCATAGAAGCTTCTGCTGCATTACCATATTAGTATGAGCAGGCTTTTTGAGCTGCTATTTTCCAATATGTATTCCAGTCAGGGATGCTGGTCGCTCCAGGCTGCTCAGTCACACAGAACCGCAGAAGTTGTCCCAATGTTTGTGTGTGCAGTGGACCAATTCATTTTCCTGGATATTGGTGTCAGCATCCAACCACATTTGCTTTCAAGCTGAGTGCCTCTCATCAATTTTGTTGCACAAGTGTGAAATTGACAATTACAGTTAGCGACATCGGGAGCAGCACACACCCTGCCTGTGCTTTATTTTTTTAACCTTTGGACAAAAATTCTTCCCAACAGGTTTATAGCAGAATTCAGCAGGTTCCTTCGCGGAAACAAACAAGGCTGTCTACCTGGGGAACCGAGACGTTTTGTACTTATTTAATTGGACATTATTCTTCATCTAGACGAGAAAATAGACTGGTCACTATGCAGCATCGCCTGTTTAGATATTGGAAGAGGGACTAGTGCAGCATGCCCTTATGAAATGACCCTAGTCCTTAAAAAACATGCCCGGGGTAGGAAGTCATTACACTCATTTCCTTTACCACCTTAGAGATACAAGCATCTCATTTTACACTATAGTTTTGTTATTCTAAGCAAAACTGAACAGCAAACTAATGAGGCTGGAACTCTCACGTTGTAGGCAGCACTTTCCAATCAAACCAGCGGTTTGTATTTTACAGAATGCCTCTCTTAACAGGAAAAAAAAATGCCTTGAGGTGTGGGTCTACATTTTCAGGCTGGAAAAGTAATTTTCTGTCCACTTAGCTTCAGGGTTGAGGCATAAAACCAAACAACCTTGTGTTTACTGCTGCGTCTACCAAATGCGAGAGTGAGCTCCTGATTAACCCATGAATCAAAGATATGTGTATGCGGTCAAAGAAAACAGCACTGTTTATGGTGGTATGTATAATGCAGCGAGTTATTTTACATGATGAAAATACGACTTTCCAGTGCCATAAAACAAGATACTGATGCAGGGTGGAGAACAGTGGAGTAACTTCACTGAAAATGTTGGGGGGGACATGTTATCTGAAGAAAAGGTGCCCCAGTCAAATGAATGGGGATAAAATGTTGTGCCATGAAAGCTGGGGGGGGGACAAACACGCCTGTCCCCCCTAAAATTACGCCCATCGTGGAGAACTGCATAACGTTAAGATCAGCTTATGTAAGGGTCCAATTTCATTTCTCCACCATGAGACGTTCTGCTCGCCTTCACGCAGGGTGATGCGGCTGTTTGTGTTATCATGACGCTGCATTGGCTGATGCGTGCAACACCCTCACAGGCATGGCGCAATCTCATCACAACACCGTCCAGGGTGGTCCTCATATTATGAGTGAGTGCACCAACGTGTCCAGGGAATGTGTTGCTATAACATTTTCCTTATAATACAATTCAGTATGTATGCAGAATGCATCTGATTTATTTAATGCTTTTCAGATATAATGTAACGTTGCATACTCTATTTTACAGACTACATAGTTGCTTGATCTTCCATGTTCTTTTGTGTTATACCATTTGTATTTTAGCATTTCTGCGTCTTTTCCCAAATTGCATGCCTCTTTTATTCGAACAACCGTTTATACAATTCCTCCTTTTGTTGCACGAAATGCATGTCACAATACCCTCGACGCCACACACAGGGGGGCATATTATGTATTGTGCACATTGTAGAAGAGAGAACTGTTCAAGCTAACACGTCAGCAGTCCTTTCCATGCAATTGTATGCATTTTCATGATGGGGTAAACTTGAGGCATGGAAAACCGAATGGTTACGGGCTTTCATGTCTAAAATATACCGCGGCGCAGAAACAATCGTAAATGCCGCCTGACATGTATGGACACGGCTGGTGGCATTTACATGAATCGCTATGGAGCCCGGCTGTTTTTTTCATGTGCAAATACTAAGCAAAAAATGCATACTGATTCTGGTATCACCACCCACATGAAAATTAAATTCAGGTGGAAATGCAGGTGCATTTGATGCTCTGTCCCGCAGCTCCGTGCATACTTTTCAATTTACGAATTATAAATAACTAGTGGGACAACCTGATTTGGGCGGTAAGTGGAAAAAGCAGCATTAACTGCTGAATTAATGTTAACCAAAAATGGATACTAATTTCTCTGGCGGATTTAGCACTGGCAGAATTAGATCCAATGGAATGACCACTGAAAACTGTCAGCAATTCCACAGAAGCTAATTCCAGCTGAGAAATTAACTCTGAAAACACAAGTGGTCATTCCACCAAATTGCAAATTAAAATACCACTGAAACACCTTCAAAAATGGGTGGCAAATTCTGCTAAAAACACTGCCTCCACCCAAAAGGTGGAGGTAAATGCATACAGGTGATGCAAATGAAGCTACAAGAGCACTTAATTGGCCCAGAACGTGTATGTTAGGCCCACACCTTCTTCAAACACACTTTGAAATTCCATGCAGCCACTAACAGTCGCAAACTTCAGGATCCAGGACCCCCTTTTGTACATTGAACTGCAGAGGCATGCACAGTGTAACCACACAAGCATCAGAAAATGGCAAAGCAGACACAATAGAAGGAGAGAGCCCATTATCCGGGTCAGGAGTTCACCCTGGGCACTTTCTGATGGGACGTTGATATCACTCTGCTGACTCAATGGAACTCAATAGCATAGCTACTCATCAGTGATACAGGTTGACCTTTAAAGCTTTTCAGGCTCTACCCATGATTCCATAGCCCTAAGAAACTGTACACTTCCAGCATAAATTTAGGCCTACTAAGGGCAATGAACCTGCATCCTGGGTAAGTACAATGAGAACAGTAACTTGTGAGCTATCAACATAAGAAAGAGGTATCCGAATGCTTTTACGATAGCGAGGAGGAAATATATACATCTATTACATTTAAAAGTCCAAGATGTTAAGTATAAACTATGTTTGTAGACAGATCAAAAAGTGTATGAGATGCACATATGCAAAGGGGGAAAATGTATTTCAGAGTTATATGAAAGAGACCGTGAACACAAAGGAAATTGCAGAACTACTAATGTGTCTCCTCAGAAAGGACATCATGTAATGTGTGTGTCCTACGGTTTGAAAAAAAACGTTGCAACATCAGTTGTACTCATTTGGATATAACCCCGAAGAATGTCCTGCAATTAGAGCGTTTAGAAACAGAAACATGTAGAAGTGGAGTAGAATACAAATATACTTCTAGGTGTGTAAAAGGTTACAAGAAGTAAACCATAGGAAATTTTAAATCGACTCCACTCAATTAATTACTGGGATGGTGGAGTTTGTTTGTCTTGTAGAAAAACAAATCTAATAAGCACTTTAATAGTATTTTTTATAATGTATTTAGTTTAATGTTGAACATATTTTTTGTATTTGGAAAACATTTCTATATTTCTGAATGAATTTGTGAAATGTTAAATACATTTTTTGTATGTATTTATAAAATAAGATATCATCATATGGCTTTTATTTGACTATTTGTCATTTGCCAAATACACATAAAATCATCAACATCTACATTTAAATTAAGTAGTACTACACATCAGACAATTACAGAGTGTGAAGTTATGATAAATACACAGCAGTTAAAAATCAATAATGGAATCCTGTCTTCATAATATAACAGGCAGTAATGCTTCATGATCAAATCTATCCAAAATGTAGTTCACATGGGCAAGGCACTTTGCATCAAGAGTACAAGGAACTGTGCAAAGATTAGCATGTGAAAGGGCAGAACAAATCAACAGATTTCATAGCTTTTC
The DNA here is from genome assembly GCF_040938575.1 of Ambystoma mexicanum. NCBI lineage: Eukaryota > Metazoa > Chordata > Amphibia > Caudata > Ambystomatidae > Ambystoma > Ambystoma mexicanum. Next base: position 259,442,500 of record NC_090935.1, read on the forward strand.
CGTGCTGATGTGCAAAGAGTGAGTTTCCCAAGTCTATAAACAGCAACATAAGAGTGCTGTGTGATTTGTGTCAAAAGTGTTTGAGTTAAAATATTTTTACGGTGGTGTGCTGTAGAGGCATTTCACAGCTGATCCACGTTACGCAAGTCTTTCTACAGCGTCTACTAGCATTAGCCTTCAAAGGCTCTGAGTAAAGCGGACACGCAGCGGTGTGCTGCAGTGGCATTTCAAAGCCGATCCACATTACACAACTCTTTCTACAACAACTAGGATTAGCCTTCAAAGGCTCTGAGGAAAGCAGACGCGCAGTGGTGTGCTGCAGTGTGTTTACATGGTTCCAGGGTGAAGGTGTGATAGCGTGCACCTCGCGCTGCTGCCTTGGACATTTAATACTGACTCTGCTATGGAGCCAAGGACTGCTCAGCTGTTCCATTGCCAGGAGTTTGGAATTACTTGTGACCGGACTTGGGAGCTTGCTGAGGTAAGCCATTGCAAAGAGTTGCTAAGTGGGCGTTCTTAGGAATTTTTGTGAGAGCTGACCTCCGGACGGACAATGTCCTTGGATGCCAGTATCCAAGCAAGCACCCGAACTCGCCTTCAGGTGAGACTGCATGCGGCCCCTGTCAGACCTGGTAGTCCCACACCCATATTGTTGATGTCTCCACCTAAGACCAAAAATGCTAATATGAGTCTTGGGCTATCTGCTTTTAAAGAAATCCCTCAATGTGTGACCACTCCCACTTCTTCTACATCTGTGGGTAAAGGTCTTTTCAACATAGCCACAGGAATGGAGGCTTGAACCCAATGCAACATGGGAAATATACGAGCAAGGGGTGACAGCGCGAACTGAGACCTTTTTTTAAAGGGATTCCAGGTGTAGATCCTTATATTGAGGACAATGAAGCACTTGAGGCTGTATGTGCTGTGGAAGAATGTGATACACAGCAAAACCGGGATGCTGCTTCTTTGGGGTAGATAGAGCAGTTGTCCACTATGGCACGGAGGGAGGTGGCAGATCTTAGTGAGATAACCCGGGAGCTGCTTCAGATAAAAATATGGTCAGCCCAGTTTTCGCATTAAGTAGCCCTCACTCTAAATAACACTACGGTCCCTGAAAATGATTGTGCGCCTAATCCAACTGCCTACAGCGAAGCTCACTCAAAACTAGCCATCCCAGGAGACAAAATTCAGGTTTATAATTCCGACTTGGTGGCACAGCTGTCAGCAAATTCGTGGCTCCTTACAAAAAAAATCAATACCCAAAGGCGACTAAGCATGTCAGTGATTAAAGACAGGCTTGCCGCCACATGAGACGAACACAGCTCCACCATGGTCGCCTGTGATATTGGTAGTGCCCAGGTATTAGAACAATCTGTATCCTCGGTTGGGCTTACGGATAACGGCCCGAGACCAGAGGATAATATAGTGGGGAAATATGTGGTTTCAATGACTCCCTCAGGGAGAGAATCTATAGAATTCTTATTGATGTCAGCCAGAGGAGCGGTGGACACACGCCTTCACGGGGAGGACTGTAGTCTAGAATCCCCAGCTATTAGGCATTGCTCCTCATCTACTGACTCAAGTATGGTAAATAACTACAGTATAGATGAAAGGGCAACTCGTCATGGAAGCCTAACCTTCAAGGAAGACTTTGCCTCCATTCAAAACATCCTAATGTCTACTCTGTCAGTGTCCCTGGCACCCTTTTGCAAGCTCTATGAATCTATAAATAATAGTATAATGGTACCTTGCAGAAAAATCTGATAAGTTTAGAGGTCTTTTCAAAAATGGTGTAAAAGAGACTTGATAGTGAGGCTGAAACATCTAACCAATGGCAGATGAGACTTTGTGATTTAGCACGATGAGAAACCACAGACAAATCATCATTAATGGAGGCCATAATTGAAGATGCAAAATGGATGAGGGCACATTGGAAATCTTCTCACCAACTCCTGCCAGAGGTACATACTGCCTCCATGTGTAAGCCATCGGTTGAGGATGTGATAGCCGCAACAAAATCTCCAGAAGATTTACATACAGGCGGAGATGCAAATAAAAGGGTGAACTCAAGTGTGAATAAGGCAAATTCTTTTTCCATATTTAAGTCCACTGGCCCGATGGAAGGTGTTAGACCTGGATGAAAAAGAAAGAGTATGGCTCCTCAGGAAAAAAAAAAACAAAGAATCAGAAAAAGGCCCTAAGCGGAAAATAAACAGCTCAAGAGCGTTTTTATTTAACATTGAACTGCCTCCTCAGAATTCTCTGTCTCAATCGACCCAAAGATCATGTATGCAACTGGTGTTATCTAAAGAAGTGGACCTTACAGAGGCAAATGAGCAAGGAAGAGCAGTCAGGAGAACTCTCTCCTCATTCCAGTGTCTGTCTAAGCGATCTTATCTAAATTATGGACGATGAGGAGGACGAGATATGGAAAAACGTGAGTGAAGCAGACTAGAAGGAAATTGAGAGGAAAGAAACTATGTTATTATGGAAACTGGCCTCTAAGAGAGCCTCAATTGCAACCCCTGAAAAGACATCTTCACAGCAACAGCTGAACTATACCTTTCAAACTTTGAAGGCTAAAAGGATGGCCGTTGACCTGAAGTTAGGGCCTGGCGAGGGCTACTCTTGAAGCCTACATCCGTGCCTTCTTCTCAACATCTTGATACTAAGAAAGAAGCAATAAATCTGACAGGACAGCAGGTTACTGCATGCCCTGAGGCTCTTGAAAGAAGGCCACATACTACTGGAAGTAATGATCGTAAAGACAGGGAGCTAGACCATGAATGCCTTGCCTTGTAAATCACCATCTAAGAAACGATGGGGCACCCAAAGTCCTCTTAGAAAGAATTCTACCAGACAATCAACCCTTCCTTCTCAACATAGGGAATGTTATGAAGCTTCTTCAGTGCAATCCTGGTTTGGGATATATATCAACAAATGATATCAAAGTTCATATCGGAGAACCGAGTTGAACAAGTAATACTGCATTTGGAATCCCATTTAATTAAGGATGCCGTTATGGAGCATGGGCAAAAATTGCTTTGTTGGGGCGTGATCTCAGCTATTATAATGAGGAGGATATTCATGATTCTAAAAAGCCCTATTGAATCAGCCCCTAAGGTGCGAGTAAGATCATGGGAGATCAAAAAGGGGAGGTCTTTTCAGAACTGGTAAGCGATTGTAAACAGAACAAAAGGAAGCCCTTGGGAAAGTTAACAATAATGACGGGAGGGCTGAAAAATTCTGATAAGATTATTCAAGACCACCCACATGAGACTCATGCGGATCCATCTGTTTGGAGCTGGCTAGCCAGGGTGCTTGCGTAGCCATCCTCGATATAAACTGATAGGAGCCAAGCTGAATGTTGTTTGAGGGTAGGATCATGGAACTCGAGGGGGTTTACGATCTTGTTCAAGGAAGAAGTTCAAAGGGTAGGTGTTTATGATGTGCTCTGACCTCCAGGAAACCTGGCTCTGAGCAAAACCTGCATGTGATTGATATGAAGCTTTTTTTAACCCTGCTTCGAAAGGTACTATGGGTCGTCCTTTCTCTGGCCTCCTCACATTGATCAAAGTGGATAGAGGATTTGTTATACACAACCATATATCCCCCAGTCCATATGTACAAACCTTGTGTATGAGTAGGAAACATGCAAAGGGGGAAACTAATATCCTCTTGATAAATGTGTATCGGGGGTCAGTAAATTGCAGCCAGGTGAATTTGCTGACTGCATTGTGGCCTGGGTGGGCAAGGCTCTATCAGAATGGGTAAACCCAGAAATAATAATCTGTGGGGATTTCAATTTCTGACTTCTATCCAAAGTGGCTATCCACTAACGATGAATGTGATTTGCCAGGTTGTGGGCACATAAAGCGGGAATTATGGTTGCTCAATGGACAAACAGGGGGTGATCGCCCCGGGGTTCTAACATGGAGTAATGGCATACACACAGCTTGTTTGGGTTTTTGTTTTGTATCAGCTAACCTGGGGGAAAGGCATCCTGGTTTGAGGTGGTGGCTATGCCTTATAGTGACCACTGTTTGTTGTCAATGACTCTCCAAATGCCCCCCTTGAAACACAATCATAAACATATTCCAAAGGTGAAGCTAAATTGGGGGAAAAATAGACTGAAAATTCCATCTGACATACTACCCCAATTCTCATCTCGTTTTCTCCTGGGCATTGCTATGAATCCAAGGTTGGTGGAGTATGAGTGGATGTTGAATGACTGCAAACAGATGGATACGGTTGAGGTGTCTCCATCAAATCCCCGAAACATGCCCATAACATTGAGTTGGTGAAAGCTCGGCGGGCATGTAGAGTGGATGTGAGGAGGATTAGGAGGCCAAACCCTGAGGGCTTCTGCAAATTAATTTATAAACGTAGACAGGCCTATAAAAACTGGGTCAAAGCATCTAAAGGTTTGAGAGATCAGAAGGATGCAGAAAAAATGCTGTTAGCAGTCTGCGGGAAGAACTCTAGATGTATGTGGGAGCTCATTAATAATGGGGGTAACTTTAGAAGAACACACATGATGGGCTGTGTGACCGAGGAGAGTTGGGTAGGTCACTACTCATCTATATTTGGTAAGGGGAAAGCCATCAATACCCCCCGAAGGCCTTGGAGATGGGCCTTCAAATTTGATGTGGTAGATTTGAGATCTATGATTATGAAATTAAGCTTTACCCGTGTGGAATTTGGCATTTCCAATTTCGCCCTTAAAGCAATCCCTGATGTGTGGGCAGAGGTTGTGATGGTACTATTTGACCAGATAATGAAAACGAAACAGGTGCCCCGCACAAGGCGAGAGGCATAGATGGTGCTGATGTTTGGTGCTGATGTTCAAGAAGTGCAATAGGGCTGATCCAAAGAACCATTGCCCTATTGCCCTTCTTGATTCGCTGGGCAAACTATTTGCCTCTGTAATCCTTAGGGACCTATTGGCCTGGGCAGGCGACTCTAAGATACTGCTTCATTAAGAGTGTTGGGACTTCCTTAAACCTCCTCATTTTCATTTTCAGCACAGCAGGAAAAGCCAAAGTTCCGGGCTGATTCCTTTCACATCACTTTGGCTTTTCCTGCTCTGCTGAAATTACAGCAATTGTGAAGCCGTGAGAGAGTTTTCTGGCACTGTCCTTCATTCAATTTATCTTAGGTCCCATCTCCCATTTACAGCCTCGGATGAAGAGTCGGTTTAGACTCAAAACACGTGTCAGGCTACTTTGCAAATACATCCATCGGACTTATAACCACATCTCTCTTCAATTACTTGCAACACATGCCTATATTGCACTCTTGGGCACAGTGCGACTGAGAATCGCCCGTGCTCTAATTGTTTCCACAACAGTGGGTTGTACTTGCCAGTACTCCCACACCTCTCTTATTTATTCATACAAGTGCTGTGGTTTTGTGACTTTTTCTGCCAAACCTGTTCTAAGGCAGTTTCATTAAGGTTCAGTTTTATTTTAGTGAACTTTTTAAATTTGGGCCTGAAAATTAAGGATTTTGTTCTCCCTGTGTTGACCTCAAATTGGAGCTCAGCACATTTTACAACAAAGGCTTCAAGTTTGGTCTCCAAGTCCTTTGCTGATGTTGATAGGAGGACAGCATTGCCTGCAAAAAACAGCATTGGGATTGCTTCCGGCGCAAGCTTTGGTTGGTCAAGGTATTTCAATCTAACATTACGTATAAATTCATCAATATAGATTAGAAACAACAGAGGTGCGAGGATGCATCCCTGCCTCACCCCTTTGGTCACCATAAAAGAATCTGTCACTTCACTCTCATGTCACATTTTACCGAAGCTTTATTGTGCGAATAGAGCTGCTCAATAATTTGCAGGAGGTTAGCAAATACCCCCCTTCTGGCCAGTACAGACCACAGTGTTTCCCGTGACACACAGTCAAAAGCAGTCTGGAGATCGATGAACACAGTGTATAAGTTCATATTTCTCAAGACTGTATATTTTTTTTTATGACTAGCTTTAGGCAAAACACTTGGCCCAAAGTGATTATTTTTGGACAAAAGCCTGCTTGTAAATGATCTAATATTCCTTCTTGCACAATCCATACCTGGAGATGCTCATATATTACTCTGGTGAAAACGTTCCACACACTATCCATCAGTGATCTTTGTCTAATGTTCCCTGGATCCTCTCTCCCTCCATTTTTATTGATTGTAATAATAGTGGCATTCTGCCAAGATGGGGGCACTTATTGATCCAAAGGATCACATTGAACATTTTCCACAGTACGGCTGTCCACACAACCAATTTGTCTTTAAGCAAATCGATATGGATGAAATCCGGTCAAGGAGATTTTCTCCTTCGTTGGGATTAAATGGAGTTGGTGACTTCCAGTAACTCAATTTATATTTGACCTTTTTTTCCCCCAGTAATATGGTTTGCACTATCTACATTCGAGTAAAGCACCCCATGTATCAGCGGGAGATCCCCTTCCACAGAGGTTCTGTAAATGTTTCCTCCATGTGTCGGGCTGATAATAACAACCAAATCATTGCCACCTCCTTCTCTATATTCCCATTAACAATTTTCCAGAACAGACTGGTGTGCCCAAATTCAGAGGCCTCTTCCATTCTATACCATTCTAATTGTGCGAGGCTGTCTTTTTTTATCTTAATTAAAGCTCTGTACGGCACTCTAAGGTACCTCCGCTCAACCATATCGACACTCAAGCCACTCTTAAGGCTATTTAAGATGTCAAGCTTTGCTGTCTTGGAATCCTCTTTGTACCAATTTCTGCTTTTGATAGCACATTCCTTGACACTCTTGCTGGACTTGGTGACAATGGTTTATATGCCCAGAATGCGGGTTATCATGTGCAGAATAGACTTCTGCCTCACAAAGTTCTATGGACATAAACCGCGCCAGGTCAGGGAAAATTGACTCGTAGATTCTAGGGCTCATGGCCGGCAGGTTAAGATTGGCCCATTTAATTATTTTCCTTGATTGTCCCTGGATCTGGTGTGAGATACTGGCATTGCATTGGTGGTCCCTCTTTTGCATATCCATATACATTAGTGTTAAGTACAATGGCCTATGGTTTCTACCCTGTTTTTCTAAGATCTCAAAATCCTTCACATGATTCCATATCCTCATTGATAATAGGATGTAGTCAATATGCGAAGTACAGTTACTCCCCTATGTAAGGAACTCATGGTAGCAACAGTAAAGACATACACAAGTGATTACAGTTCAAGGGTGTTTATTGAACTGTAGAATGGGTGAGAAGAAAGCCTAATCTAAACCCAAATCTAAAATGGGAGAAAGCTACGACCATCAAATTATAATAAGGCTGTCCTAGTGGCATCTGGTCAAATAAGAGGGGCCTACACTAAACAACCTATTGCCAATCCTTACAACTAAGTTACACAATAGTGTGGGATAATGTCCTCAGGAAAATAAAGAAGTGTTCACCAAATGATAAGTCAGGATGGCGTGGCTGGGGTCTCCCTGCCCCACGTTTTTAGCACAGGTCAAGGTGGATCTGAGAACAGCACCATTCAGGGCATGGCCAGCACCAGGTTACTGTTCCTTTCAATGATGCTCTGACCTTCTTGGGCCAAGTCTCTTTAATGCAAAGTCTTTTGCCTTAGAAGGCCTGCTGAATGATAAACAATAAACAAAACAAAAATTCCTTTGGTAATCCTTTTCGTTGGGCGATTGCTCTTCGCCCCTTGGATCCCCCTCAACCATGCTCTGAGCCTTCTTGTAACGTTAGCCTTCCTTAATCGGGTTCACTATGGCCTTTCACTCAAAATCGTATCATTCAAAAGTCTCACTGTCCTTTTCAACAACTATTCATTGTGGACATCCCTCAGCTGGGTTCACACTTGTCGCCACAATGCTCATGGGTATATCACTATTTACCCTCAATTCGCAGGCATCCCTCTGTTGGGTTCACATTCGCCAATTTCACAGTTCATTCAGTTTTCTCCAATGTGTCAAAAACTTTTGAGTGAACGAGGGGTTTTGCCCAACCCTCGTAGGACCACTTTGACACTTCACACTGGCCTCTCCTAAGGCCTCTTGGTTCTCATAGTTTCAACAACCAACACAACCCATAAAGGCTTCAGTCAGAGTCTTTCGAATGAGCATCCTGTGATGCCTAACCACTCTGCTTCTGAGCCTTCTACTAGGTTTTCTATAAAGTTCAATTACACAAGTTCTTTGTTCAACAAGGTTGCTACCTGAAACCTTGGGTCCAGCACAGTTCGGTTTTTCTATGTCTTCTCAGACTCACCATATGTGCTGAACTGTTGAAGTTTCTGGTCTCGGGAGTCAAAGACGGCACCATGCCGGAAAACACTTTTCTCCCGCTTTGGCTATCAGCGCGGGAGAGCCCTGTGTGCAGTTGACACCTGTCACACCACACGCCAGCTGTACTTCATGGTCTTATGATTTCCCTTTTGGAGGCTTCACAGGTCTGAGTTGAAAAGCACAAGGGCAGCTCCCCCTTCGTCGTCCCTCCAGGTCTCACCACCTTTCTCCTATGCTTGAACTGCTGGTCCAGTTTAGCTATTTCCTCATGCGTTAGACCTTGTTCAAAGTGTGCTCTTGTGCTCTGCCTTTTATCCCTCTGGGGGAGGGAAAAAGCCATCAGGTGTGCAAGTTATGGTCAATTGCCTGACCCTTGTTTTGGGACATGTCAGGTAAATGGCTCTGGTGTTAGTCCATTGTCTTTCACGGTGTAGGGAAATGTTCATCCCGTAAAAGGGTGGTTAGAGCTTCTAAGTATCCTACGAGGTAGAATGGGGAAAAGGGGTTAGAAGGAAGGGAGTACCGCGTCTGCCCATCAGTGTCCCACTTCCACTCCCTGAAGACACCCCATGTAGGTGATCCTCCTCCACTGGTCCACCCCCAGGAACAGGATCCAATAGCGATGGCCGTGTCCTGGCCACCTAGATGACAGACCTCTGAGGAATAGCAGGTGAGACACCTTCAGGTTTCTCACACCTGGTAGGTGGATTTTGCTGGTTGGTCTTTCCCGAATCATCCATTGCAAGCCCTTAAATTCATGCCAAAGAGGGAAGCAGCACAACAGAAGAGCTTGTGGCTGCACTAGTTTTGGTGCAGGGGAATTCAACGAGGGGTTATCTCACGCCTCGTCATGATCGCTCCAGAGCTCTTCCATATCAGGCAAGGGTTCAATTTGAAAATCTTGTTTATTCATTTATTTGATTTATTTGTACATTTATAACAGCGCACAAAGCCTTCGTGCATCTAGGTGCTAGAACCAGCGAGATAGGGAAGGGCGTGGGAGGGGGAGGGAGAAGTGTTGTTTAAAAGGTGGGTCTTGAGCTGTTTTCTGAATGCATTGTAGGACAGTTTGTTTCGAAGATGGGTGGGTAGCTTATTCCAAAGTGTGGGAGGGCAGACCGGGAAGCTGGCTCTACCTGCTCTAGACCGTTTGAACCTGGGTGTGGTAAGGCGGTGAGTATATTGAGATCTGGCAGATCTTGAAGATGAGCTTTTGGTTATTTCCTCCGCTAGGTAGGGGTGTAATTCGATAGGTAGCGATGAGTGAGGGATAGAATTTTGATGTTAATTCTATCCTTGACTGTTGACCAATGGGCAGTTTTCCTGGCCTCAGAGATATGGTCCTGTTTGCTCAAGTCAAGTGCAGCCCTGAGCGCATTGTTTTGGATTGTTTGGAGTTTGTGTAGAAGTGCCACAGAGTAGGGAGTTACAATAGTCTATTTTTTACCCAACAAGGGCCCTAGCGACTTAAAGATGGTTTGAGGTGGTAAGAAAGGGTTTGCTGGTGTTGATGAGCTCTGTGGCATATGCAGATGTTGATGCAATGTGGTTGACCTGACGGGACATAGTCAGGGAGGAGTCCATGTAGACGCCAAGAGTTTGGACTGAGGAGACGACAGCAATGTTGTTGCTGTCAATGATGAAAGAGGTAAAGTCTCGAGGTAGTTTTGCGAAATGGGCCAGGGGCCCTATGAGGAGAAGTTCTGTTTTGTCATTGATCAGTCAGAGACTGTGTGTGGCCATCCAGGATTGGAAAGATTTGTAGATAGAGTTGATTTTGAGGGTGTCTTTGGGGTAGTCACCAGTGAAGGGATGTGAATTTGGGTGTCATCCACGTATTTTGTGTACGAGATACCCAGGGCGTCAAGGTGGTCGAACAGGGGTATTCTTGTATACGTTTTATAGGGTGAGCGAGACACAAGAGCCTTGGGGTACTCTGCATGCTGTGGGGGTTGGTGTGGCCGAGTCTTCTGCGGCGAGCACTCATGACGACCAATCGGCTAGGAATGAGGTGATCCAGCTCATGGCTTCTATGGAGAAGTGAGCTAAGGATTTGAGGGCATGACAACGGATTTAGTGGTCGACCGGGTCGAACGCCACAGAGAGGTCCAGAAGCAGGAGGAAGGAGGAGCCTGTGTGCCCTGGCTGTTTGCATGATCGTGCTGTTTTTTTAGGTCTAGGTGGGCTGTTTCAGTCCCATGCTTGGGGCGAAAGCCTGATTGATGGACCACCAGGATATGATGGTGCTCTAGGAAGGACTAGATTTGTAGGTAGGCCACTCTGTCCATGTTTTCAGGAGGAATGGTATCATGGTGATGGGCAGACAGTTGGTGGGGACGGCTGGATTGACTAAAGGTTTTTTCAATAGTGGGGTGATCCAAGATTCTTTCAGAGTAGGGGGAATGGTGCAGGTGGCGAAGGAGGCGTTAATGATGGTGGCAATGGGTGGGAGGAGAGGGTCAGTGCATTCTTTGAGCAGGTTGGGTGGGCATATGTCCCCCTTTCAGCACAAAGTTTTGAGGCCATCGATAATGGTTGCAAGTGAGGAGAGGCTGATTGACTGGAACTTGAAAGGACCGAATTCCCTATGAACTGGTGGCAGTGATGTGCAGGCAGCTGGGATCGAGGCTGCGAGTCTTTTATTTTATTTTTCAATTGTGTAATTTTTCTTGTGAAGGTGTCTTGGATATTGTTACACCAGGCAGAGTCTTTTAGCACAATGGATGGAGGGGAGATGGGAGTTTACAATTCTCTGAGAATGGTGAAGAGTTCCTGTGAGCTGGAGGGGGCATTACAGATTCTGTCCTTGTAGCTGGCAGCTTTGGAGCTCAGTATAAGTATAAGTTGTTTGTAATGGAGCGACAATTTGGAGAGGTTGGTTTTGTTGGCGGGAGTTGGGTCTTTAAGTCAGGTGGCTTCAGCTACTCATTTTGCACCTCACGTGGCACAAAGCTCTGGTGTGAACCAGGAGTTGAGATGTGTTGGATTCTTGCATTTCTTGGCTTTGAGGGGTGCCAGGAGGTTGATGGCCTTGTGAAGTAAGTCATTGTAAAGATCAACCAATGCTGTGGGATCCTGAGTGGGGGGAGCAGTAGATTGATGTAAGGGATGAGGTTGTTACTGGTTAGGTGTGCATGATGTTGAGTGGGGTGGGCTCTGATCTCTATTGTTTGCGATAGGTGGGTATGGTGAAGGTTATGGTATGGTGGTCTGACCAAGGACAAGGACAGTTGTTGAGAATAGATATGTTACTTTTATGCTCTATGATGCAATCAAGGGTACGGCCATGGGCGTACGTTGGCTCTGTGATAAGTTGGATGCAACCTAGGGCAGCCAGGGAGGTGGCTATGGCAGAGGCATTCGTGTCAGAGGGGTCATTGAATCCCAAGTTGTGGTCACCCAATACAAGGAGTTACATTGAGGGTTTAAGGTTGGAGGAGATGAGTTGCGTGCGATAGTCCTTGAAATGAGTTGGATAGTGAGGGAGGTGTTGGATGAGCATTTTAGTTTGGTAGACAGGGTTTCCCAGTTGGGAAGTGTGGTGGGATTGGTGGCATAGAGTGCGAGGGAGTCTCTGTGAATGAGGGCGACTCTGCTGTCATTCTTATCGGGTCTGCCGCATCTAAGCATGGCATAACCTGTGGGGATGGCAATGGATAGGGCAGGGCCAGCTGTAGGGGTCAGCCAGGTTTCTGAAAAGGCTAGGATGTCTAAGTTGACTGCAGAGATAAGGTCAAATATATACTGCAGGTGGGCTGTGAGGGATCTAGTATTGAGGAGAGCCAGAGCAACAGGCTTTATGGATGTGAGAGGGTTGTTAGGTTGATTTGTGTTGCAGGGCAACACTGTGAGGGGTGCGGTGGCATTCCTGTTGCCGTTGAGTACAGGAGATGGCATCCTCCATTTAGAGGAAGAAGGAATAGAGCATGGGGAGGTACGACGTTGGAGGTTTGCATTGCGAAAACTGGTTATTGGTGGGTGAGAAGCACAGGCCGAGTGGTGGAAAAGGGGCTTCTTGTGGACTTGTGGGGGAGATGCTGACATTCCTGTGAGTGCTTTGGGGAAGGTATGGTGCGCATGGTGGTGTACCTGGCAGGGCTGGATGGGCTGTGTTGGTAGGCATAGTGATCTTGTGGGGGGGAAGCAGTCATTCCCGGGTTGTTGGGTGAGGTTTGCAAGGTATTTTAGAATGTGGGGTTCCCTGGCTTGAGGTGTGAGTGGGAAGGTAGTGCAGCTGATGTGCTAGCAGCCTCGGCGGGTTGGGCGGCTGGTTGTCTGCCTGGATATTGAGCTGTTGGATGCACGATGAAGAGTGAAGGGCGGGGATGGCAACAGCGAATGTGGGATTTGGGACCAGTGTAGAATGGGCTGCTGGCTGAGTTGGCATGGTTTCAGGGAGGCATCACTCTGATAGGGTAGGTATGAGGCAGGTGGCTAGCGGGCTCCTGCTTCGAGGACAATGGGTTCCTGAGCGGAGATGGCCCTTCTGGGGGATCCTTTGGGAGGTGCAGTAGGTGATATAGAGGCCAGTAGGTGAGGAGACAAAGGTGTGGGAGCACATGCAGCAAGGCAATGGGCAGATGAGGAGCAGCTGTGCCACGGTCATAGGTGCCGGAGGAATGGAGTAGGTTGTGGAAGGGTGGTTTGAAGCATGGTGGCGTGTGACATGACGAGCAATCGTACCCAAGCCTGAGCGCACGGTACAGTAGGCTTACCTGAGGTGGCGGGATATGTTGGTTGGCACAGGGGTGAAGTCAACATGCTGTAGGCGGTTGATACATCAATGCATTGCTGGCTGGTAGAGACAGGCAGATACACCATCTGTTCGCCTTAGCTGTAGACCAATGCTGTGGCCCGGGTTTGCCTCCCGGCTTGGGGGTTGGGCTCCAGATGAGCGGAGCTTCCTCCAATCACGGCCATCATTCTTTAAAGCAGCCTGGGAGCTCAGTGAGGCTTAAAGAATGGTGGTGGCCATGTTAGCCAGTTGCTGGGGTTTGAATAAAATTCGAGTTGGTAGATCATTTTCTGTTCTTTCCTGTAGGCACGTGCCGGTCTCTGGATGTTGCATGAGACCAGCAGAGACACAATCTGTTCACCATAGCTATATGCCTTTGTTGTTCTGTTGCATTGCCAGTTCTGTAGGCCTTGTCAGTTCTGTTGCATTAGTTGTTTGTTTGCAACTCGATTATATACATTGAGCAAGGAGACAGATTGGCCACCAGGGCGAACAAGCACCAAGTACAAAACATCTGGGGAACCCAATTCAATCGAGCAGAACCAGAGCTGTGTATTGCTACAGAGCAAGCCCAAATGCACTCCATGGGGGAAAGAAATCCCTATATACAGGTAAATAACTTAACTAGATTGGCGCCGTATAGGCGGATTTCTGGGTACTTGAGTACCTGGTTGTATTCATAACCTTAATATTAAAGGTAAACAGAAATATCACATTAGCTAGAGAGCATAACGTTTTAAAACATTAATGAAAAATGTACAAATCCAACGAGTTATTAGAAGCGATAAGATCAGGTTTAGACAGTGTCCTCTATTAATCCATAGAGAACATAAACATAGAAAATGCCTTACAACAACTGGCATTGTGTAACTCAGCCACAAATCTTTTACAAATGTATCACTTCACAAATCTACAATCAATAGTTCAAAACAACATTAACTTCCAGCGGAAAGTCCCTTTTTTTTGGATGTTAAACAACAGATGACCAACGCGTTTTGGTTCGAGGAACCATCTTCAGGGTATAGACTTTCACTGTTCCTGCTTCATACCAATATTGATAACATGGACCCTGTAGGGTAATAGAGAAAGGACACTATTCAGTCTAAAGTCTAATATTTTATAGAATCTGTTAGGGTTATAGAAAGGATAGAATACACCAACCTTGTTGATACAAGAGCGAGGCGTCCCGTCAAAAAGCCAGCCTTCTGGTGGGCAAGCCAAAGGACAGGGCGGAGATAGGATGCAGCCAGTAGAGTATCTAAAATTAAGATCATAGACTACCCATGTGACAAAAGCAGTCGTCAACCTAGCGGGGACAATCTACTAGTCGGAATCAAATAGTGAAGGGAGGAGCAAAGCAAGTAGAGTAATGCCATTTACATGGCGGAGCCACGTAATGGGCAATGGAGTATGCAGGCTGGATACAACATAATTAGGAGGCTGTGTGGCAACCTCACAGGCATACCTGCATCCATCAGTGTAAACGGGCCGGAATTCCAAATCAGGAGAGACCCGATGAAAATGCAGCGTCATTATCTTGGAATACGGGTAAATCTGAAAAGCAACGTACACGCTGCTAATTCCTTACCTCAGTGTGCGAGGTTCTCTGAGGAGTCTGGCTGCAACACAACGCGCGTTCAGACTGAGAACCGGTGTTAAGCGTCGTCCAGGCAACCCCGTGCATTCGTGCGGATCGCCAGGGCGACGTCCATCTTGGAGTGGGCAAAAGGAGGAGCTTTGTATCCACGGCAACGTGGCAAACACTAGGGGGGAAAACAACTCAAAGGGGAAATAACTTTGTAGGTAAACGAACTATGGATGCACAGCAAGGGGGCACGGGCGCAGCCCACGGGGGACCGCAGGGTGCTCGCAAGGTGCAAATGGAAAATATGGTAAGTTCACGAGCGCGCATGGGGCACTACCGCAGCTCAAGGAGAACTGTGGAGTGCCCCCATGGCGCTGATAGGTAAACACGGGAAGCCCCAACAGATGGCCACCGTGAGGAAATTAAGTGACGGGTAACAAGGCTCAAGGAGCACTGCATGGGGGATAGGAGTAAAAAGCAATCACCTACCCTGAGTGAAAAAGTAAGGGCTACAGGTACTGGCCACAGATGAATACACTCCAGTGATGAATCAAGCATAAAACACAGGGATCAATTAACACACAAAGAGAATTGATAAAGCATGAGTTCCACAAAGGTAGACGGAACATGGATGCTGGCACGGAAGGTACATACTGGCGGTAGACACGCTGGAGAAAACAGTGTTGAGAGAAGCCTAAGACAAACATGTATGGACCAACAAGGCTTATGTCTCTTAGAGTTACACAAAGCACATAAGGTCCAACTCAGTGTTCATGCCGCGGGGGCTAAGTGAATCCAACAGTTCAATCCATAAGATTTCTCGTTGTAATAGTTTCCGCTGAACATCCCCATCCCTACTCCCCATTGTCACTTGCTCCAAGATGACACATTTCAGTTGTGCAATGGTGTGACGTGCTTCTAAAAAATGTAAAGAGACTGGGGACCTTAACCTTTTTGTACGGATATTGGATTTATGTTCCGACCACCTTGTTTTCACTTTTCTGGTGGTCATACCCATATAGTACAGGCCGCAAGGGCATCTCAATGCATAAATTACATTTTGGGGTCACATGTGCAGGAATGTCTGAGTGAGATAGGTTTGCCAGAATGAGGGTGTGGAATACTGTTGCCTTTTATAATATTACTGCAGAACCCGATTCAATACCTGATATTTGCCAATCAAGGCCAATGTTGATCCATATTGCCAAATCACTTGAAGGTTTTCCTTTCTAACCTTTAACTGCAGGGACTTGGAACAACTCGTACCCTTGAAAATCAATCAAGCCTAATTCCCATGTTTCTTGGAAACACGCTACATCACATACTCGAATGAAGCTGCGCCAATCGGGATCTACCAGATGCTTTTTTAGGCCAGCTATATTCCAAGGAATGCATCTAATAACTCTCCCGATTGGCCGTTGCTCCACTGCAGGGAAAGTTAATTGTGAATCTACTTCATCCAGGCTAAGACCTATCTTGTCTGTGCTTATCGTTTGCATAGTAGTATTATTCTCCCTGGGTGAAATTCCAATTCTGGGGGATACAGGTTTCATACTGGGGGGTATCCAGTATTTGCTTATTATTTGTTAGTCTAGAACTAAGAGGGGGTACACCTGGAAGTCAATGGATAACAAACCCTTCATTAGATGATCACTTTTAAAAAAGACCACAACCATGTTGTCACAACTGTTGGGCGTTCACTGCCTCACTCAGTTTATTATGTCACTCCTAACAATAGATCTGCTCCCTCTTGTGTGCCTAAAGTAATGGGGGAATTTGCTAATCAATAAATCTTGGGTTTCATATTGCCCATTGTGAATTCTTGGTACATTGTGTAATGTTACAGAAGGATTATTCTGCCATGTCCCATGGGTGCGACAATCATTTAGATGGTTACGATTGCACATATGTGGACATTCACTCTAGTATCCCAGTGCCCAAAGGGGATTTAGGGGAATTGACCCTAGGCAGAATAGTTTTTGGTCTGTTCATCTATCTCATTCTGTTTTGTAGGATATCCTGAGGTCCCAGCTCCCCCCTTTTTACACAAACAATGGGCCGAGGAAGAGGGTGACTGAGACTAACTAGACTAACTCTCATACATCGTACTGGATATGTCCCGTTAATCGGGTCAGGCGAAGTCAGGCACTTGACTTCAAGTGCATACAACTGATGCCAATTAGCTTTCTTCACACGGATAAAAGGCAACACCTTAAGACACAGGGCCTCATCACGAGTTGGGCGGTAACGCCGGCGCTAATAGCGCTGGCGCTATCTGCCCTACCGCTAAACCCACCGGCGCTATTACCGCTGGATCACGGGTTTGGCGGATTTGGAAATCCCCATTCCCCATTGAGCCCATTCGGGAATGCCCCAGAGCTGGGGAGAAATCCGCCAAAGCCCTGATTTGGCGGACCCTTAAATCCGGTGGTAACAGCGCTACCGCTGATTTAAGGGTTACCGCCAAACTCGTGATGAGGCCCACCGTCTGAGCAAGGTGGAACACGAGTATGGGCAGGACTACCGGGCAAAGGCAAACCTACTGGAGCAGAGAGCAGAGAGATGGAACAAGGGATGGGAGTAGCAGGTCAAAAACCCTAAGAGCTCCCTACTGGAGGTTGTTGCATGAAAGACACGCAGAGAAGGCCAGATCCCGCAAGTGAAGACTGCATTGTGTTTCAAGGACACCAGTGACCCTCCCTGTGAATGGCAGAGTTGGGGAGGTGAGGGCAAGCCTGTGGTACTAACCTTGGCTCGTGTATAGGAAATGATAAAACCAAGAGAGAAACGCACACAGCCGCTGAGTTGGCAAGCTAACTAAGAGACCGGTGTGTGCTAAAGAAAGTTTGAAGTAATAACATTGTAGCACAGGGGAAGGCTGCATGTGTATGGACCAGACGCGAAGAAAGGCAGACCTGTGAATTAACTTTTGAAGTACAGAGTGGTCGGCGAAAGGTAGCCCACTCAAAAGCTCTGTGAAAGGTATAGTGTATGTAGCAATAAAAGTGAATGAACTGCAAAAGCGAAATAAGGAGAGTCGAAGTGGTCTTGCAGAGGTCTGTAAAGAAAGCCACTCACATTTAAAAGTCTTCTACATCAGAAAGCGGTCTGATCCAGACTGAGGGAGACCCGAAATGTAATAAGCTTAGGGAAGGAAGCCCCTTGCAAGCTAGTTGAACTGTGTCATGAAAGGTCTGAGCCCAACAGAGGGGGACCGGCATGAAGTCTCAGCCTGAGAGAGGGGGATCCACGTGAACTGTGTTTGTGGAAGGTCTGATCCCAACAGAGGGGGGCCGGCATGAGGTCTCAACCTGACAGAGGGGGATCTACGTGAACTGTGTTTGTGAAGGGTTCTGAGCCCAACAGAGGGGGACCCATGTGAACTGGGTTTTGTGAAAGGTCTGAGCCTGACAGAGGGGGACCCATGTGAACTGTGTTTTGTGAAAGGTCTGAGCACGACAGAGGGCGACCCATGTAAACTGTGTTTAAAAGGAACTAAACTCATCGCCCCAGAGAATCCTTGAGCATTCATGGCAGTACCTGACCTTTTTTTAATTATTAATTTAAAGTGCATATTGGTTAATTAAAACCTTGTGCAGTAAAAACAAAACAAATTATTATAATTATTACAATATTTCTTCAACACAGTAAAACCATTCAATTCAAATCAGGTCATATCAACTTACAAATGGCTTAGTGGTTACATTTCATTTCATTTAACCTTACTTCATAAAATCATGCAAATAACCCTTTATGGCATATTAAATCATTTATCCATAACTCTCTTCCAAATATAAAATGCTGCTCCAATATACACCAATGGGTCTGCCATATAGATCTGCTACCCGAATTGGTCAGACATAATCATATTTAAGTCACACAGGAGGTCCTTATTGCCTTTGTAATAATACTTTTGTAGATCTTGACACTTGGTTAACAGATGTCTCGAGGTTTCAACTTCCCTACGACATTGGGCCACATTACTAGTTTGGCGGTAGGTTTGCTGGTATAACCGGTAGGCTGCCGACAAACATGCAATTTTTTTCTGGCACCCGCATAGGGGCAATTACTGGGTTATTACGGCCCTGCTGGACCCGGTATTTGCCCATTCACGGGTGCCGGAAAAAAATGCTCCCCATTCCCATTTCAGCCCCATTCAGAATGGTGCCGGTGCATCCGACATGCTGTGCTCGTGGGTGCGGGTCTGCTCGCCAGGCGGGCAGAGAGGCACCCGCAAGCACAATTTGTAGTTTGATGGTCCGGTAGCAACAGTGCCGGTAGCTTACCGGCACCGTTACTACCGGACCAGCAAACTTGTAATGAGGCCCAATGTCTGCACAATCTTTCCTCTATTGGTATGCCTAATCATGCGTCAATATATTCATGACAAGGTAGTGTGTTAAATCTCAACAAAGTGATGAATCTCGCAAATTCTCTATTCTTGACCTTCAATAAGTAATTTCGAGGAATAGAACGTTTTAGTCCTTGTACTGAGTACATCCTATGTCTTTGCTTATTGTTTAAACTAGACA
Organism: Ambystoma mexicanum; assembly: GCF_040938575.1. Classification (NCBI taxonomy): domain Eukaryota; kingdom Metazoa; phylum Chordata; class Amphibia; order Caudata; family Ambystomatidae; genus Ambystoma; species Ambystoma mexicanum. Next base: position 259,461,633 of record NC_090935.1, read on the forward strand.
AATTATTACTGATGTCCCAGACAAGGGCTTTCTTTTTAAATTCCTTATACATAGGCCAAATATCCCCTATTTCATTAGGGAGCCTCACATTTAAAGTATTTAGGAACCTTAAAGTAGTGGTCTTCAAATCTTCAACAAAGATATTTCCCTTTTCCTTCTTATTTATATTTCCCCTATTAAACTCATCAGACTCTCTTCTTCACTATTTGAGACCACCATTTTGACATACTGTTTACAACAATTTATATTCCTTAGTGTTAATACCCAGTTCACACCTAATAGCCTCAATTGGCGTTGCTTTGGGTAAACACAGTGCAGTTTTCCACAGTTTCCATTCTATCTTCCCAAGGCTCCCCATGTTTCTTTCCCCCTCAGATTCTAAAGCATTAAAGGCCCAGGTATAATGCAACTTTTATATATTTCAAGGCCTTCCACCGAATATCCCCCTTTCCTATTCATGTATCCCCGTAAGAGGTTCCATTTTTTAATCACCTTCGATTTTAGCATGTCAAAATAAAAGTCACGGGGGGGTTATTTATGATGGGCATACCTAGATATGGATAGCTATCGATCACCTCAATTATTTTGGAGTCAATTTTCCATGTATATAAAGATTTGTGTCCACTTCTTTTCATTCCTCTAAACACTATAACCTTAGTTGTGACTTTACCTGACATTGGGTATTATCCCTCATGGACAAAGGAACAAGTGGCTCCAGTGTAATTTATTGACCCCCTATCATCACCTTGACCCTAAATTCCTCCTGGGGGTTTGGTGTCACTGATACTACTGAACACATAAAGTCACTCTGTGGGCTGTCCTACTGTGGGTATAAATTCAACTCAACAAACTACCCATCACCGGGGCCGACACACAACCAGCACCCACAACAATAACAGGCTGGAAAACAAAGAACTTCAAGAGGAAAAAACACGTAACAGGCTTTTCCTGCTATGCACCCTTTCCCTGGAACAAGCTCCCCTCGCACTTCAGAAAAGGCATGAAGACTCTTAAAAACCATCTCACCAGCACTGTTTCATCCACTCAACCCTTTTTCCCCAACTGGAGTTCCCCCTTCACCTGTGCCCCCTTCCAATAAAAGCTCCTCTGCGACCACTGCATCCTACATGTAACCCCTGGATGGTTCCGCTTTGTAAAGTGCTCTGTTGATTGCCAGTGAGGTTCACACTTTATAAATATCACACATGCATACATATTGAAGTTATTGTCTATGCCATTTAAACTGTTTGAATGCACGTATTTAACCTTATTAGTACCTGGGTGGGCTGGGTTTTGTCCTCCCATCCAATGGGGAGGCACGGAGTGGGGGCCTTACCATACAGTAATTTCACAGCTCCAAGCCTCATCAGGGCTGGATGCCTCCATCTCCCCCCCCCGAGGAACAAGGTCATTGCCCAATGTGTCCCCCACCCTCCTTTGCCACAGATTTCACTTCCTCCCCTTCCCTCACCACTTACCTTCTCCTTTCTTGTCCTGCGCAGGGAAAAGCAGTGTTCCTGGCGAGTCTGCACCCGATCTGCGACATGCTGCAATGGAAAGGGAGAAGGGACTATGTAGTACCTTCTCCCTGTTCCTTTGCAGCCATCTTTTTTCACAACTTGCATAAAGATTCTATTAGTACCCCAGTCCTGGGGCCTGCGTTAAGGCCCTCACTTCACTCCGGCCTGTAACTAAGGTCCCTGGGGCATTACCTGAAGCAGTAATCCCATCACCCCTACTCGGGGCTTAATGCTTAAATGTTTAATGGTGAAAGAATTGATCAGGTGGATGAATACAGATACTTAGGGTTGAGGGTGAAGGATAACTGCAGCTGGGCAGCACAAATAGTAAAAGCAGAGGTGACCCTAGCCAGGATACAGTGGGGGCAATTGTAGGTTAGACACAGTAACATGGAAGTGGAGCAGTCAAGGTTTCTTTGAAACTTGCAGGCTACAAGCCAGACAAGCAGCAATGTATGATATGATTTAATATGATATGATATGAAATGGCATTTATAGCACACCTGTACACAAGTGTTTCTAGGTTTGACAAGACAAGGAGGGGGAAACAGAGAGAGGACAAAAATAACAATATTACTAGGCCTTGTGTCATTCAGATCGCGCATGTGCAGGGAAGTGGAAGGGGAGAAGTGCTGAGGAGAGGGGGAGAGGGAGAAGTGCAGGTAGCTCAAAGTGCAGCCAGCGGGTGGCTCAGGGCAGGTAGATCAGGGAGTGCAGCCATCAGGGGGCTCAACATTGCAGAGAGAATGGACCATAGGGTTGCAGATACAGACCACAAATGCTGGGGGGAGCCAAAAGGCAGTGCCAGGTGCAACTGGACATGCAGGAACCTGGGCCCAAATTCAGAGGGTGGCCAGGTGACCAGTGCATGGAGCAATTGGTACATCAGCAGGGGAGAGGAAGAGAGAAAGCGGAAGTGAAGAGGATGGTCTTGATTTGCTTCGGGAACAGGCAGTGAGCCTATTCCAGGGGGAGGCCCCAGCCCAAGGTAGAGATCTGCCCCATCTCTCTGCTTGGAAAAGCGACAGACCCTCAGAGAGTTGGAGGTGGATGAGCGGAGAGCTCAAGAAGGGAGATGTTTAGGAAGAGAGAGTTGGGGGTAGTGTATTCCCAGGCCCAAGAAAGCTTTGTGGACGATGCAGGGGGTCTTGAACTTGTAGCCAAGGACAAGTCTCACTGTCCTGTTTTGGATAAGTTGTAGAGGACCGAGAGTAGAGGCAGGAAGATTTAGAAAGAGGCTGTTGCAATAATCCAGCCTAGAGAGGATCAGAGCTCTGGAGACCGTGAGCTTCTGGGGGAAGGTGAGGAAAGGAAGAATATCTCTGAGGAGGTGCAGATGATAGTTTGACTTAGAGACCTCACAGATGTGAGGAGAGAAGGAGAGGGCAGAGTCGAAGATGACCTCAAGGTTCCTAGCCTTATAGGTGGGAGCAGGACGAGGGCCCAGAGTGGACAGCCAGCGAGAGAGAGGAAAGGAGGGAGCTGGTGTTCCGGTGAGGAGGATGTCAGTCTCAGGCTCACCATCCTGAATTGCGGCCAGACAGTCTGTAATGAGAGGAGGAGAAGAGGCGGCTGTGTGGTGCCTGAAAGGGAGCTGGGTGTCATCTGCATAACACTGAAAGTTGGAGCAGAGACCAGCGATGCGGTGGGCAAGAGGTGCCAGGTATTGGTTGAAAAGACAGGGAGGAAGGTTAGACCCCTGGGGAGCAGAACTGTGGTGGGGTGTAAGTTGTGGTACCCTTTCAGTTACAGAGAATTCATTGGTCAAGAACATCCTAGGGCAGACCAAGAATGCTCCGAGTTGGCTTGTGTTTTTGGAGACTCAGACATTTCCGCATATGCAAACTCAAACCCGTCTACTATTAGGTTCGGATTTGGACTTTTTCTAGGTTGACCAGCTCTAGAGAAGCTATGGAGGATGTAATGCCATGGGAGGGGGATTACATCAGTGTGCAGAATAGTTTTACAGGCCCAGTGGTGATAAAGCCATCATCTCTTTAGACCCTGCTGGTTAAGGGATATGCTAAGGATAAGTAACACAAGAGTGTATCTTCCCATCACACTGTGATTCATAAATTTCCCTTTTTTCTTCTGTGATCCTCCACAATGATGTTCCATACCGATGCTGATCAATAAAACGTTCAAGTTGACCAAGCATTCTAATTTTAAAGAACCCTCATTGCAAATTTGTACAGTTGACACGTATGTACTTACAACAACTTGGATTTTGAGAGTATATGCTATAGGGGAGCATCAACTTTCGGTATTGCAATAATGGTGACTTGTTCTGCCAAGGGGGCATTGTTTCATTCAACATGTTATGCTGCAGTCATTTGCATATTTATTTATTTATTTATTTATATTCATTTGTAATGCACCAATCAAAGGCCCGGAGGCATAATGACACCAACAAGACAAACAAACAGATAAGACAGTCAGGGAGCAAAACATTGGTGAAACCTTCAGCACAATCAGCAATGTTTTTAATCCGCAAGTGATTTCGTTGTGTTGAGATATCCTGCTTGATGTGCTCTTGCTATAGTCCTGCAGTGAATGGCACATTTCAGGTTTATTCTAGTTGTATTCACTGCGGTTGGTAGCTGAGAGTTCTTGCCCTTGTGACTTCTCCCTGCTGAAGTGGACTACCTTTCTCCTTCGTGACCGGTGAGTGCAGGGGTCACTGGAAGACTGGGAGCTGCCCTTCACAAACTCTTTGATGTGAAGCTTTGTGCTTTTTAACGTTTTTACCTGTTTAAAACTTGCTACATCCGTACAGCAGAGGCAGCTCTTTGATCCTGGGAGAAAGGGCAGGGGACAGGTCACGCAGACAAATGTGGGCTGTCTGTGTGTGGGTTGTTTGTGGGAGTGGGAGTTCTCTGCCATCGGCTAGGAAGCATTCAATGCTTCCGCCCTCTGGTACTCCCTGCTATTTCTCCTCTTCAGGGCAGGATAACATGCAGACACTTGAAGGGATGCATTGTGGCATTGGCTGCGAGATATCTGCAAGCCCCCTTTGACCAGGGGTATCTCCTTTTATTGATATAAGGCTCTGAAGATTTAAATCCCGGAACCACAAACATCCCAACAGTGGAAGAAAAAAAATCATTTGGATTCCAGGCTCTGGACACCAGAATAGAATCACTGTGCATGCCTGTGTAAAGCAGCGGTTTCAGCAGTGGACAAACGTGGCATTTTTTAACTGACGTGAAAGAGTTCTGGATGCCCTAAATACTCATGTGGTACAGGGGTGGTAAGGCCTGTGCTGGAAACTCTCCATGCATCTAGCTACCCACCCTGTTTTCGGTGACCTAGGAGGTCTCGTGCATCTGACTTGTCTGCAGCTGTTTGCTGCTAGGCCTCCTGGTGAGTTTGTTGTCCATTGTGCAGTTTCTCCGTGCATGGCAGTTTCTCACTCTCTCTCTCTCCCCTGTCCATCTCTCTGCCCTCTCCCTCTATGGTGTCTCAATTTCTCCTATTTACTCTAACGCTACTCTATCACCTATCCTACCTCTCTCTTGAAGCCTGGAAGGAAAACGTTCTCCTAGTCTCCAATCCAGGCCTGCCAACTGCTGACACCTACGTCAATGCTTCTTCCAGGCAGACTGTCACAGACATTCCTCTTTTTCGGTCCCTCTCTGGACCTATGGACTACCCACACGGTCACTGTCCTCTCCCCTTTCTCTTCATCGGCCATTAATGGTGGCACCAGAGGGGAAGTACTGCTGGCATGCTTCTCATCTTGTAGGTGCATCATTAATGTCTATCAGAATGGCAGTGTCCTGGCCTAGGGCTCTCAGCCTAACCTCCTCTTTCATGATAGGCGTCTTCCATCTCTCATCAACTTGTTCCCTTTTCCTGCCACTCCTCCGTCTGCCACACCTCTTGCCCCTTCTACACTACCGGTGGGTATACCACATCCCTGTACCCGTCCTCAGAAGACCTTCAAAGGTGGCAACCAGCTTCACCTAGCTACCCCCAGCTCTCGGTCTGCTGTTAAACACTCCTCTGATATCTGTCTCCTTCTTTAAGACTTTGACCTTGACGTTCACTTGTTCACTCCCAGCTCTGTCACTGCTTTTGACACACTCCTCCGTGAGGGCTACAAGATCCTCTCTAAGCCCAACCCTAACTGGTCTGGAGGCAGAGTGGCCTTGATCTTCCCTGAATGGGTCCCTGCTACAATCATTCCCACTCAGACCTACTCTTTCTTCGAATGCCTCGTTTGCAGGCTTGGTGTCTCTGTTAACTCTCAACACCATCTACAAGACCCCTGGTCTGGTCTCCCACTTCCTCACAGAGTAGTCTGACCTCACCTCTTCTCTTCTTGCCTCCACCTCCAAGCTTCTTCTCTTCGGAGACTTCAATATTCACCTTGACTTTCCTGATTCAGCCACTGGACTCTTCCGGCACCTCTATGACTTTCTTTCCCTCACCATTCATCCCTCAGATCTGACGCTCTCTGCCAAACATTCCTTGGATGCTCTCCTGTCCAACCCTCTGATCACACCTCAAGAATGTGATATGCTTTGACTTAACATTGTTCAACCTAAACATACCAGCTTAAGAATACTTTAGTTCTGTGATCCGTTTTTGATTTTTTAGTCAAGCATTTAATTTATTAAAAACTTTTGCCAAATAGAACGTGAATAAGAAACACTTAAAAACAATTTGATGCAGGAAAGGGAAGAAAAAAAGAGAGGAAAAAGAAAAAGAAAAAAACAAACAGGACCATAATCTGCTCATTAAAATACCATAAAGTAAACAGGATAAAAGAAATGCACAGTTCAATATACACAGTATGTGCACTTTTTAGAAATTCATAAAAAGTAAATTTAAACACTTCCCTGCTTACTACCAAAGGAATTGCATCGTGTACAATCCAGCTCTCCCTGTAGTCTGATTATTCTACTTTTACAATGTTCTCACCAGCACAGATGATCCCACCATTCAGTTGCGCTCCTGGAGGGTGTTTTCTGTACAAACTTTTCCAAGAAATGTGTTCTCAAGTTTGTTAACGCTGGACAATAAAGTGTCAAGTGCTTCAGTGTTTCTTTATGGGTCTTACAGAGCCTACATTCCACGGCGGAGTTACAAATATTAATGTTCTCTTGCATATGAAGTAGGTTCACACTGAATCTCATAAAAATACCACAATGTTGCGGATTAGGAAATGTTACCAGGTGTGTAGGCAATGTATTCAAAGCTTTTGGCTCCTTACCCAGATATTCAAATAGTTTATAGTGGGACTAAAGTGTTTCTGTAGAAATCCAATCCCAGTTCCATATTTTCTTTTTAGCGGCATCCAGGTTGGACCTCAACAGCTCCTCAGTAACATCGGCATCGCGCAATATTGTAGCACAACGCTTCAGCCACGATTCCAGGGCCCCATCCAACTTGTTTTCTTTTTTGGATTTTAGTATCTTAAATTGTGGGGGAGGCTTCTCTATGATTAATTTCTGATATAGCAATAGGGACTTCCAGGCAACTATCACATATATTGAGAGTTGCCCAGTTCGTGCCTTATGGTTGCTATTGGAACACTTCTAGGTAAGTGACGTACACTTTTCCAAAACAAGCCTTTTAACGTTGATCAAATTTCCCATAATAAACATAACGAAGCGTCCGCTCCATATGCTATAATTGAATTACTTTTTGCTTGTAAAATTTCAAAACTGGGAGGAGTGAGAACTTACCAAACTTCTTGTATCCTTTAAGCCCTTGGGTAGCTAAATTCTTCATCTTGACTTTTTTTTTTTTAAACGTGTTTATTTTTTGTTCGATACACAAGAGAGCATACATCATAACCAACAAAGGTTTCGCAAATTATTAAGCCCAATCAGTCCCTTTTCTTTCCGCTAGCCTTCCCCCCTCATCCCGCCAACCCTCAGTCCTCACCCAATTCTTGGTCGTCTGCTCGTCGTTCCATGCCTTTGTCCTCCGCCGATAAGGCGTTTGCCACCGCACGTGGCTTGAATGTTAGAGCCGGATAGCTCTTGTCGTAGTCTATTAACGGCGACCAGATGTTTGTGAAGCGGTGAAGTCGACCTCTACTTGCAGCTGTGATTTTCTCCGCTATGAAAATGTCCCATAGTTTTAGCCACCACAGGATCATTAGGGGGCCCTCCGGAGATTTCCATGTTTGCGCTACCGTGATCTTGGCTGCTAAGAGGAGCTGGGTTAGGAGGGCTGCTGTTGTGCCAGACCTTGGGTATATGCCTTGGATCGGGGCTCCTAGTAGGATTGATTCCGGCTCCAGGGACAGCATGATCTTTGTTATGTCCGCTATCGCCGCCGTGCATTGGGACCAGAACTTTGCGACCACTGGACATGACCACCACACATGTATGAATGATCCTGGGAGGCCACATTGGCGCCAACAGCGGGGGTCCAAAGACAGGTTGATGTGGTGTAGTCGGAGTGGAAGAAAGTACCATCGTAAGAGTAGTTTATGGGCACATTCTCGATTAGTGATGCAATAGGAAGAGGAATGGGCACGAGCCCAAATGTCTATCCACGTCTGGTCCTCTATTGGATGATCTAGGTCCGCTTCCCATTGAGACATGTAGGTCGCTCTGGTGGTGAGAGAGTTTGTCTGCATTAGCTTGTATATCATCGAGATCCGACCTTGGTGTGGGGGGTCTGCTAGGGTCAGCTCTATGGGGTCCAATTCTCGAGTAGCTGCCACGCGAATTGATGGATGGGAGCACCAATGTCGTAGCTGTGCGTAAGAGAATCTGTCTGTTTCCCTTAGGTTAAAGGTGCTCTTACATTGGTCAAAGGTGAGCAGGCAGCCCCTTTCAAAGAGCTGGCACAGGGAGTCGAGACCTCCTGCGATCCAGTTATTAAAATTCGCAGGGTGGGCTCCTGGTGAAAATGTCAGGTTATGGACCGATGGGCTCAGGTCCCTTTGGATGCCCCTATATTTGCGTGTCCATTCCCAGGCTTTCAGGGTATGCTTGGTGGAGGATAGCATGGTGGGCCATGTTCTTCTGGATGTGGGAGATAGATGCAAAAGGAAGCGGAGCGGGAGAGGCAAGCGGGATTGTTCCAACTCGGTCCATCTTGGTCGATTTGAGCTAATGATCCAGGCTTGAGTGCGGGCTAATTGTGCTGCAATCTGATATTTCTGGAGATCAGGGACTCCCAGGCCTCCTAGGTGTGGACTGGTCAACATTGTTTTCATTGGGATTCTTGATTTTTTACCCTTCCAGATGAAATGTAGCACCTTCCTCTGGAGACGTTGAAGCGGAGGCCTGGGGATCCGGACAGGGAGCGCAGAGCAAGTACAAAGGAGTCGTGGGAGGAGGTTCATCTTGCACGCCACTATCCGGCCCAGCAATGAGATCTCCTGTGAGCGCCAACGATCGAGGTCCTCCTCTAGGGATTTAAATAGTGGTTGGAAATTCGCCCGATAGATGTCCTCTGAGCGGGCTGTGATCTGGACTCCCAGATAGGGAATCACCTTTTCCGATAGTCGGATCGGGCAGAGGGCTTCAAACGACGCTTTATGCTCAGAGTTCAGTCCCACCTCTAGGGCGGAAGATTTCATAAAGTTTATAGCGAATCCCAACGCTTTACCAAAGGAGTACAGTTCCGCCAGGGAGGATCTTAGCGATTGGGTGGCGTCCGTTATGGTTAACATCACATCATCCCCGTATAACGCTATTTTATGTTGAGTAGGACCTACTTGGAGGCCTTTAATTCTGGGGTTAAGACGGATTCGCTGGGCCAAGGGTTCCATAATTAGGGCGAAAAGCAAGGGGGATAGGGGGCATCCTTGTCTGGTCCCACAAGATAGACCAGATAGGAGGATCGGATCAGATAGAAAGCCGTTGGCTCAGAGCATGGTTTTTTGGGATTGATAATTCGCCAGGATGAATTTCTGAAATGTGGGGCCAAAGTGAAAAGATTCTAGAGTGAGTCAGAGGAAGGACCAGTCCACCTTGTCGACAGCCTTAGTGTAACGCTCACATGATTCCCGTAGAGGTGCCGGTCTTGACTGGGCGTATACCGTATCTTCAAAGGTGATGTGTAACACACGGCTGGCTCTTTGGGCTGGACCTCTGTGCACTGTATGTCTGACTCGAAGGGTAAGATGTATGCAGATAGAAAATATGGGATTAAGGAACTGGGTTATTGAATGTCTCTCTCTTCTTCCCTTTCTCTTCTCCTGTAGAACCCCAAAGGTTAACGCTCTCACCTTAGGTAAGTGAACGCCGTGCTCTCCATCTGCCTCGGGGCAGGGTGCTGTAACCAGTTTCTTCACTGGATAAGGGGAGCAGGCCTCTTGACTTCAGAGGACTGCTGTCCGTCGTTTACTGCACGAACGGTAAGTTTCGAGTAATTCTAATGTCTTTAAAGTCTTTAGTAATGATGTTTCTTGTTTTGCAGGGTTCCGGCGATGGCGGATGACGGGCTGAAGTGAGTTGAAGATGGAGCCCGTGTGATGAATAGAAGCGCCTGGAAGCACGTAAGTAAGCGCTTGTTGCCTGCTTCACGATGCGCTCTAACTGTCTTTTTATTTTGCAGGTACAAGTTCGGAGCGGCTGCAGGGTGCCGGAACACCCACTGGGTTAGATGTGGAAAGGAGTAATGGCACGTGAGTATTAAAGTTCCCCAATGTCTTTAAACGCACCTTGTTTTGTCTTTCAGATGCGGGATGCAGCGCCGAAGGCCTCCGGAGCGTGCAAAGAGTTGGTAAGCTTTTGTCTTTCAGATGCCGGAATGCAGTGTGAAGACCTCCGGAGCGCACGAAGAGTAGGTAAGCCTTTGTCTTTCAGATGCCGGAATGCAGCGCGAGGCGTTGGTGACAGCCGATGGACCAGGTAAGTGAAGAGCTGTCACTGAAGACCGTAATGCTAACCTGTTCTTTCTTGTCTTTATAGGTGTTGCTGAAGACTGGATTCAGGATGGTAAGCCTTTTTCCTTAGGCCCAGGATCAGATGCAGAAGACACGATGAGCGTTCTGCTGCAGAGGATGCAGAATAACGCAAAGCAAGATTCATCCATCGGGTGTGGTTTAAATAGCCTCCTGTAGTGCTTAGGTGTCTCCTTCCACAGCCACGCCTAGGTAAGAAAAGAGTTCCTGCTTTCCAGAAGAGTTCCAGTGTTCTGAATCTAGGGAGTGGCTCCTGCCCCACCCAACAGGAAAAGTAGTTCCAAACAGAAGAGGATCAGAGGCTCAACTGGCAGGCAAGTAAGCAGCATGGTCTGCTGCAGGTAAGTCCACCCAAGCATTATGAGCCCGGCGCTTTCAGCGCTGGGACTGGGCATATTTATGAGCCTGGTGCCACTGGCGCCAGGACTGGGTCCAAAAGGTCCCAATTGGGACTGGTTGGCACTCGGAACCTGGGTTATGGATCTGCTTCCAAGGGAGTTGGGAAACCCTGACCTTTTGGAAGCAGAGATCATGACAGTACCCCCCCTCAAGGCCCCTCCCAAACCGGGCTTCTCCGGGGGTTTTGGCTTGTCAGGAAATGTTCGGTGAAATCTTTTGATTAGGCGAGGAGCGTGGACATATTCAGCAGGTTCCCAGGATCTCTCTTGGGGGCCGTAGCCTTTCCAGTCAATTAGGTAAAATAGTTTAGATTTGGAGATCTTGGAGTCCAGAATGCTTTTGACTTCAAACTCGAGTTCTCCATCAACTAGGATAGGTTTTGGAGATTTAGTTAGTCGGGTTTGAGGTTGCACGGGTTTTAATAGAGAGACGTGGAAGACCGGATGTATCTTCATGTGCGGGGGCAAGTCCAACTTGACCGCTACTGGGTTTACTATGGTAGTGATGGAATAGGGACCAAGGTATCTTGGGTTGAATGTGCGTGGCCCTTTTAGAGGTAGATATTTGGTGGATAACCAGACTTGATCCCCTACTTGATATTGAGGGGCTTCCTTCCGATGTTGATCTGCTCCTTTCTTGTATTGTTCTTTAGCCCTTTGAAGGTGAGAAACAGCTTCCTTAAAGGCTTGGGTGATTGTAGAATGCAGGTAGTCTACTGCTGGTGTTTCAAGATCTTGGAGGGGATCCAACTCCGAGGTTCGAGGGTGACTGCCGTACAAAATAAAAAACGGGGTTTTCCCAGTTCCCGAATGGACAGAGTTATTGTAGGCATATTCGGCTATCCAAAGGATGTCTTTCCAAGTTTTTTCAGTTTGTTGCAGCATGCAGCGTAAATACTGTTCCAGAGTTTGATTGGTCCTCTCGGTTTGTCCGTCGGTCTGAGGGTGGTGACTGGTCGATAGTCTCACATCAATTTGAGCCGACCGACAGCAACTTCGCCAAAAATGAGAAATAAATTGACTACCTCGATCCGAAATTAGAACCGAAGGAAAACCGTGCAGTCGGACGATGTTTTCGAGAAATTCTCGGGCCAGAGTTGCTGCTGTTGGCAAGCCTTTGAGTGGAATGAAATGCGCCATCTTGGAGAATAAGTCCACGATTACTAGAATCGTATTGTATCCGGAGCATGGAGGTAGATCGGTGATGAAGTCCATAGAAAGCGTATGCCAAGGGCGAGGTGGGATGTCAATAGGGCGTAAGAGGCCTGCTGGTCTTTCCTTTTGACTCTTGTTTTGGGCGCATACTCCACAGGACATTATAAAGTCTCTGATATCTTTTTTCCAAGACGGCCACCAGAAGTAGCGCTTGATCTTTTCTGAGGTCTTGGCCATACCGGGATGTCCTTCCATTAAAGAATCGTGATAACAAGAGATTACTTTTTTCTGTAAATCTGTGCTGGGTAGGTATAATCGTTCTTGGAAATACAATAAGTTGTCCTTTACTGCAAAGTCCTTTCCCTGCAGATGCCAATTCTGTATGTCTGCTGGAGTTACAAGTTGCCTGGCTTTATCCTTAACTTCCTCTATGGATTCTGTGGCGATTACACCCAGAATTCTTTGTTCGGGAATGATTGGTACAGGTTTAGGGTTGATCAAGTGTTCTTCCACTCCCATCCGAGAAAGGGCATCAGCTTTACAGTTCTTTGTACCAGGTCGATAGGTAATTATGAAGTCAAACTCGGCAAAGAATAATGCCCAACGGAGTTGTCTAGAGGATTGCGCTTTTGCGGTTTTCAAATATTGCAGGTTTCGGTGATCCGTAATCACAGTAACGGTGTGTCGGGCCCCCAGCAGATAATGCCGCCAAGCCTTAAAGGCAGACTTGATAGCCAGAAGTTCCTTGTCAGTAATCGTGTAATTGATTTCAGGAGGCGAGAATTTGCGGGACCAAAATGCCACGGGATGCAACTGATTGGTTACCGGGTCCTTTTGTGATAGAACTGCCCCCATGGCAAGGCTTGAAGCATCAGTTTCCACGATGTAGGGGAGTTCGGGGCGAGGGTGTTTTAAGATTGGTGCAGAGATAAATTTAGTCTTCAAATCCTGGAAAGCTTGTTCCGCCTCGGTAGACCATTCAAAACGTTTGTTTTTCTTTAACAAGGCAGTGATGGGCTGGACTATTCGAGAGAATTCGGGGATAAACCTGCGGTAAAAGTTAGCGAAGCCTAACATGCTTTGCACACCTTTTAAGGAGGATGGTGATGGCCATTTGAGAACTGCATCGACCTTCTTTGAATCCATACGCACTCCGCCAGGTGATAATATGAATCCCAAGAATTCAACTTCAGTCACGTTGAAAACACATTTTTCCAACTTAGCGAAAAGTTTGTGTTGACGCAATCTTTCGAGGACCATTTTCACGTGTTTCCGATGTTCAGATTCCGATGAAGAATAAACGAGGATGTCGTCAATGTAAACAACAACACACACATCTATGAGCTCTCTGAGGACATCGTTCATAAAATATTGAAAGGCGGCCGGGGCATTGCAAAGTCCGAAGGGCATGACCTGATATTCAAATAGCCCATACTTGGTGCGGAAGGCCGTCTTCCATTCATCGCCCTCTTTTACTCGTACCAAGTGGTAAGCTCCTCTAAGATCCAGCTTTGTATATATGCATGCTTTTCTGACTTGGTCCAGGAGTTCAGGGATCAAAGATAACGGATATCTATTCTTAACAGTGATCTGGTTCAGGGAGCGATAATCTATACAAGTTCTAAGGTCTCCTTCCTTTTTTGGAACGAAGAACAAAGCTGAAGAAGCAGGGGACTTGGAAGGACGAATAAACCCATTTGCCAGGTATTGATCCAGGTATTGTCGAAGGTGAAGGTTCTCAGGCTCGGTGAGGGCATAAATTCTACTACAAGGAGGAGTAGATCCAGGTATCAGGTCTATCTGGCAGTCATAAGACCTATGAGGAGGTAGAAAGTTAGCCTGATCCTTCCGGAAAACATCTTGGTATTCTAGGTATTCGGGAGGTAACTGGGGAGTCTCTGAAGAAATTGCTGCCAGTGCAACACCAGGTGGAGGGTGACAAGTAGAGACACATTCTGGAAACTGGACCGTTCTTGCTCGCCAATCGATCAGAGGATTGTGTTTCTCTAACCAAGGTATTCCTAGAATAATCTGAAACTGAGGGGCCTTGATCACATCGAACACGATCTTCTCATGGTGTCCATCTTGACTTACTAGCGTCACCTCTTGAGTGGTATGCATTACTGGCCCGGAGGCTATCTCCGTACCATCCACCGTAGTAATGACGTCCTTTACAGCCTTGGGACAAAGAGTTAGATTCATCCTCAAAACCATTTCATGATCCACATAATTGCCGATGGCACCGCTGTCGACGTAAGCTTCAATTGCATGTAATCGATCCGGATTATCAGGGCTAATGAGGACCATAGGTATCACGAAATGCGAGGTCACGGAACTGGTTTTCCCGCTCGGCAAGAGGACCTCTATTCTTGTCGGGCGAGGTCGTTTCCCTGCTCAGAGTTTGTAACTTTGGTAACTGCAGCTCCTACTGCCTTCTTGGCAGGTTTCACCGGACAGTCTCGAAGAAAGTGCCCTGAGTTTCCGCAATAGAGGCATAATTGCAACTGTTTTCTCCTTTCCCGCTCCTTTTGTGTTAGAGGACCTGTCAGACCCCCTATTTGCATGGGTTCCCCGGAGTCTACTCCTTTGGAAGGAGTTGGCGGTTTGGAAAATACTCGAGCATCAAACTTGGAACGATCGGCCTTCCTGTTCTGCAGTCTGTGATCTATTTGAACGACTAAGTCTATATAGTCCGAACAATCTTGTGGGGGATTCACTACTTGGGCTAACACATCTTTGAGCTCTCCACGTAGACCTCTATAAAACAGCGTAATCCTTTTGTCCTCAGGCCATTGAGTTTCCAGTATCAGTCTGTTGAAAGACGCAATAAAAGCCAAAAGGTCTTGATTACCTTGTCGCAACGAAAGAAGCTCATTGTCCAAGGCCTGCCCCTGTGAATGTCTTGCGAACAGTTTTTCCATACTGAGCTGAAAAGCTTGAAAATCATGGAGGACCGGATCATCTTGATTTACTAGAGGGATCGACCAGTCTGCCGCATTGCCACTAAGGTACGAAAGCACAAAAGCTACTTTAGCTTGATCAGTTGGAAAGGCTGCTGGCCGGCATAAGAAATGCAACCGGCACTGATTGATAAATACTGCAAACCTCTTTGGGTCACCAGAAAATCGTTCGGGCGGAGCCAGAGGTACATTCCCAGGTAGGTTGATCTGCACTGGATTCATAGAGGATGTAGAAGGAAGATTTCCCCCAGATGCGGGTAACGGGGTCTGTCCGGCTTGTGACTGTAGCAATTGTCTAGCGAGATCATCTGTTCGCTCCTTGGAAATAATCAGTTCCCTTCTTAGAGCGTTGGTTTCCTGACGGGCTGCATGCACTTCTGCCCTTAGTTCCCCAAGTAACTGGGCTAGCTGGTCGGTATCCGAGGTTTCCATAGCGCCTGGACGGGAGTTTTGTGGTAGGCTTTGCGTTCTGTAACGCTCACCTGATTCCCGTAGAGGCGCCGGTCTTGACTGGGCGTATACCGTATCTTCAAAGGTGATGTGTAACACACGGCTGGCTCTTTGGGCTGGACCTCTGTGCACTGTATGTCTGACTCGAAGGGTAAGATGTCTGCAGATAGAAAATATGGGATTAAGGAACTGGGTTATTGAATGTCTCTCTCTTCTTCCCTTTCTCTTCTCCTGTAGAACCCCAAAGGTTAACGCTCTCACCTTAGGTAAGTGAACGCCGTGCTCTCCATCTGCCTCGGGGCAGGGTGCTGTAACCAGTTTCTTCACTGGATAAGGGGAGCAGGCCTCTTGACTTCAGAGGACTGCTGTCCGTCGTTTACTGCACGAACGGTAAGTTTCGAGTAATTCTAATGTCTTTAAAGTCTTTAGTAATGATGTTTCTTGTTTTGCAGGGTTCCGGCGATGGCGGATGACGGGCTGAAGTGAGTTGAAGATGGAGCCCGTGTGATGAATAGAAGCGCCTGGAAGCACGTAAGTAAGCGCTTGTTGCCTGCTTCACGATGCGCTCTAACTGTCTTTTTATTTTGCAGGTACAAGTTCGGAGCGGCTGCAGGGTGCCGGAATACCCACTGGGTTAGATGTGGAAAGGAGTAATGGCACGTGAGTATTAAAGTTCCCCAATGTCTTTAAACGCACCTTGTTTTGTCTTTCAGATGCGGGATGCAGCGCCGAAGGCCTCCGGAGCGTGCGAAGAGTTGGTAAGCTTTTGTCTTTCAGATGCCGGAATGCAGTGTGAAGACCTCCGGAGCGCACGAAGAGTAGGTAAGCCTTTGTCTTTCAGATGCCGGAATGCAGCGCGAGGCGTTGGTGACAGCCGATGGACCAGGTAAGTGAAGAGCTGTCACTGAAGACCGTAATGCTAACCTGTTCTTTCTTGTCTTTATAGGTGTTGCTGAAGACTGGATTCAGGATGGTAAGCCTTTTTCCTTAGGCCCAGGATCAGATGCAGAAGACACGATGAGCGTTCTGCTGCAGAGGATGCAGAATAACGCAAAGCAAGATTCATCCATCAGGTGTGGTTTAAATAGCCTCCTGTAGTGCTTAGGTGTCTCCTTCCACAGCCACGCCTAGGTAAGAAAAGAGTTCCTGCTTTCCAGAAGAGTTCCAGTGTTCTGAATCTAGGGAGTGGCTCCTGCCCCACCCAACAGGAAAAGTAGTTCCAAACAGAAGAGGATCAGAGGCTCAACTGGCAGGCAAGTAAGAAGCATGGTCTGCTGCAGGTAAGTCCACCCAAGCATTATGAGCCCGGCGCTTCCAGCGCTGGGACTGGGCATATTTATGAGCCTGGTGCCACTGGCGCCAGGACTGGGTCCAAAAGGTCCCAATTGGGACTGGTTGGCACTCGGAACCTGGGTTATGGATCTGCTTCCAAGGGAGTTGGGAAAACCCTGACCTTTTGGAAGCAGAGATCATGACACTTAGTCGCATCCAGAGCCAGCACTGCCAGTTTTCGTGAGTTTCGTTGTGCGATCTCCACCAAGTTCAGGACTCTGCGAATGTTGTCTGGGGCCGATCTATTCATTATAAAGCCTGTTTGGTCCGGGTCGATAATGGCCGGGAGCACTTTCGCCAATCTGTTGGCCAGCACTTTTGAATATATATTGGCGTCCAAATTCAATAGGGAGATCGGCCTGTATGCGCGATGTCATTCGGGTCCTTCCGTGGTTTCAGCGCCAAGACTGTGATCGACTCTTGCCTCAATGGGGTAGTTGTTCCAGAGCCAGCAAAGGAGTTGAAAAGAGTTGTCAGGGGGGTCACCAACTGGGGGCGAAAGATTTTATAGAAGCGGGTCGCGAACCCGTCGGAGCCTGGGGCTCTTGGTTTAAGACTCTTGATGGCTTCGTCTACTTCTTCGCTCGAGATCGGGGACTCCAGTTCGTCTCTGGTTGTTTGGGAGATTTGGGGAAGCGCTGCCTCTCGGAGGTAGGATTGTTGGTCTTTGAGCGATCTAGGAGATGCCATCATCGTGTCTGTAAAATGGGTCACTGCAATATGCTATTTGTCTCTTTTTGCAAATTGGACTCTCCCTTGCGAGTCCCGGAGGCCTAGGATTGCGTTTCTCTTCTTGATTTTTGCCAGCTTCTCCACCAGGAATTTGTTGGCTTTGTTTCCTTTAGCATAGTAACTTTGCTTGGTTTTGGCCAGCATCTGGGCTGTGCCTTCCGCATAGTGAGCTTCCAGTTTCTTTCGGGCTATCTGTAGAGCTCGGTGGGTTCTAGGCGTCCTGTTCTTTGCTTTGCATATTGCTTCCGCTTTCTCCACTTCGTCCTGCAGGGCCTGGCGGATTTGTCGCTTCTTTTTGTGATAGGCCGCTCCTTGGGAGATCAAGACCCCTCTTACCACCGCCTTCATAGCGTCCCATGTGGTGGCCGGTGAGGTGTCCTCGTTCTTATTTTCTATGAAGAAGTCTTTGATAGCTTTCGCCGTCACGTCTCTCAGGGCCATGTCGTTCAAAATCAGGTCGAAGAGCGACCATTTGCGTTTCAGAGGTGGATCTGGGTCATGAGCTCTCATCGTCAATATAATTGCGGCATGATCCGATAGGATTCTGGGGCCGATGATAACGTCGTCTGTGAACGCTAATGCCTGGTGAGAAGCCAACAGGAGATCAATGCGTGAGTAGGTTCTGTGGACATAGGAATAGAATGAATAGTCACAGGAGTCTGGGTGTAGAACTCTCCAAGTATCCACCACATCTAGAGTTCGGAAGCAATGCTATAATCTTTATGAGCTTGGGGGGTGAGATTTATCCCTAATTGGGTCTGGGACCCCATTGAAGTCCCCGCCTATTATTGTCTGGTCCTCTATAAATTGTGATAGGGCTTCCTCCAAGGTAGAGTAAAATTCCTCCTGCTTTTCATTTGGCGCATAGGCCGAAATCAACGAGTATAATTAGCCATATATCTGGCATTTGATCACTACAAATCAGCCTTCCGGGCATAGCAAAGAGTCTAGAATTTGTGGATGGAGATCTTTGGCGAAGAGTATTGCTGCTCCCCCTTTCTTGGTGCCATTCGATGCTATAAACTGGAGCGGGAATTGTCTGTTTCGAAGCCTAGTGAAATCCGCTGGGATCAGGTGGGTTTCTTGGAGAAATACCACTGAGGCCTTTTCATCCTGCATACGTTGTAGAATAGATTTCCTCTTCTGTGGCGAGTTCAAACCTCTGACGTTGAGCGTCAGGAATCGGACTTTCTGGTGTGGCTGTAGGGTGTCATGCTTTGCTTCAAGTGATTGAGAGATCGTTGGAGGGGAGGGACGGTGGGGGTCAGGCATCATCCGTGGGCTTAATTTTGTTGTTGCTCTCCAGTGATCGTGTTTTCTGAACCCTCCAACGGGAGGATAAACTTATCATTTTAGGGGAGGCCGGAGTTTCGTTTCCGGGCAGTCCCCCAGCCAACGGGGCTTTCAGTGGTCTATTAGCCAACAGGTGTAAGGCCATCAGTCTTAACTGGGTTCGTCTCCAAGGGTGAGAAGGTGGCATACACCTTGGAGTGGGGGGTATGGACCGCGAAGGTCCCGCGGCATACTTGTCAGCTAACATACCTCAGCGGGCAAGAGGCTCTGAGCCGAGGTTCTCGTAGAAGTGTCTTATTTTCGGCGTCTCTGCGTTTTTGACCAGGGCTGATGGGCCTGCTTTCGAGAGGCTGGTCTAGGTCATCGGGAGTTGAGGTTGGACTGCGAGGAGGCGAAGATCTTGGAGAAGCTGAGTGTAGGATCGATTCGGCATCCTCCAGGTGACTTATCGAGCGCTGGTTCCCTTGGTAGGTGAATGAGAGGGCTGTCGGGAATAGCCATCGGTATCTGATCTTCTGGCTCTGTAGAAATTGGGTCAGGGGCTTGAGAGCTCTCCTTTTTTGGAGGGTCATCATGGAGAGGTCTTGGTAGATCTGTAGGTGGGTGCTCATGAAGGATAGTTCATCTTTAGTGCGACTAATCGCTGCCAGAGCTTCTTTAGTGGAGTAGAAATGGACTCGAGTGATCACGTCTGGAGGGGGATCTGTGGGTACCCCTCGTCTTGGGCGTAGCCTGTGGGTTCGGTCAAGGATCAGTTGGGTCTGGTCCAAATGTGGGAGAAGGGTTTGGAAGGAGTTTCCAATGTATTCTGGGAGGACTTTATCTAGGATGGATGAGGGCACTCCGCGAATGCGCAGATTATTTCTTTGGGCCCTGTTTTCCAGGTCTTCCTGCTTAAATTCCAGGAGCTCGCTTTTATCCTGAAGGGTCCGAATTGATCGTTGCATCTCTATTACAGCTGCATCGTGGGTCTGAGTCAAGTCCTCGACTTCACCTAGTCTCTGTTCAGCTTCTGTAACCCGTTGGTCCGTGCGTTCTAGTTTCGTGGTGAATTCGGAGATGCATGATCTAAATTCTTCCTTAATCTCCAGCATAAAGGCCTGTACATCCCCTTTCGTTGTTAACTTTCCCTGTTCTTCTGAGGGCTTTTGTGGGGTAAGTTTCTGAGGGTCTGTTTTCTTGGCTTTATCTGTAGTTAACAACATCGTGGAGATATCTGAGTTTTTGGATCACTTTATGGCCTTCGCATTGTAGTGATTTCAACGCTCTTGGGAGTCCAGATAGGATGTTGCAATAGGTTGATCAGTAGGTCCTCTGCTCAGGTGGGGGTCTGAAGCATTGCCAAGGTTGTCCCCAGGAGCAAGCAGGCCAGTGTCAGGGATGGTGGGCCGGGGCGCCCCAGGAAGAGGTTGGGTCGGAGGGGAAGATTGGGCCCTGTGTGGTGGGCTTGGGCACACCGATGAGGGGGGTAGCTCTGGATCAGTCCTCTGCGGCTGAGAGGCCAGGCCTGACTGCAGTTCACCCCCAGGAATTGCACAGGGTTCGGGGTCTGTCTGGTAGGGAAGGCACTTCCTCGCCGTGGCACTGGTCTCGAGTCTCTAGGGGGAATGCTCTGCGCCACCTTCAGGGAGAGATAGACTGAGGCCTCCTCCGGATCGATCCTGCTTGTGTGCTTTTATTTTGTTCCGGCTGCGGGGCCTTATCGGGGCTAGGGACAAGGCCTGCCGGGATCGCGCCACTCGCAGATCAGGAGCGGGGGGACCGCAACAGATGCAGGCTGTATAACGCCGCAGGGACGCCTACCTGGATTCCGGAGCTTCTCGTCGCTTGCCCACCACAGCTGTACCGCCGCTCGCTTTCAGCCAGGTTCCTTGGGCCGGTGTAGAGGCAGGGCCACCACTCCGCGCGATCCAGCGCTCCCGGGCTCCGGCAGCTCCGCTACTGATGTAGGTCACGTCCCACCTCGGGGAGGATCGCAAGGCTCCGGGACCCTCTGCAGATGGTGCGACGGGCCCGCGCAGGCCGAGCCGAGGCCGATTGCCCGGAATCCGCGAGTCCGCCCCACCCTCACCGCCACCCTCCTCCGGGATGCCGCAGTTGTATTGACTGTTGCTTGGGGCTCTTCGTCGATCCCTCAACTCCGCTCCAACCTCATCTGGGTCGATTATTCGTTTATGCCTCGATTAGGCCGCCTCACAGTCGCTCTGCCCGACACTTACTTCCCCGGACTGGGGTTGTCGCACTCGGCGGCCATCTTGGAGGCGAGATCCTGGGCCCAGGGGGGGATCCTTAAAAGAGCTATTTAAGCAGCTCCGTGTCCGCCAGCCATCGCCGAAGGTTCCAAGGGGTGTCTCAGACTCTCATGATTCCCTGGAATAGCAGATTATTGTTGGATGCCCGCTGCAAGGGCTGCATTTCGCTGGATGCCACGGGACTCAAGCGGAGGCCATTAAAGGAGCGTCCACATCGCTGGCGCTCCAGGCCACGCCCCCCCTTCATCTTGGCTTTTAATTCCAATTTGTGAGGGTTATCGTCTAAACTCGAATTTATCTGGATTCCTAGGTATCTAACATTTCTCACTATCTTCATACTTTCGTTTCCTAGTCGCCAAATGAATGCATTGCGTTTACGGCCTTTTAGGCTTTCTAGCACCAATATCAATTTCGAAGCATTTACTTTCAGGCCATTCTTTTGCACGTAAGCCTGTAAGGCGTCACATTTTCTTTGTAGGCCGATCAGTGTTTGATCCAGAACAACCAAGTCGTCTGCATAAAGCATCCAACCTATAGGTTCCCTGTTGATCTTAGGCAGAATGCACCACTCCCCTCAATTGATGCTTTTAAATCTGATATAAATAAATTAAACAGCTCTAGGGCTAGTGGGCAGCTCTGTATCAAGCCCCTTGATGTAGGGGTTACTCTAGATAGGAGGCCCTTTTGAGTTAGTCTAATCTGTATAGATGTATTAGAATACAGGGCCCTAATTGGGGCCAAAAGGTCACTCGGGCAATCCCTTGCAGCAATTTTGGTCCATAGTAGATCACGATCAATACTATCAAATGCCTGCGCGAAGTCGATGAAGGCAAAATAAATTTGCCTTTTCTCCTTTATTGCTCTAACCATAAGGCTGTTCAACAGAAACAGATTCAAGCTGCATCCCACCTCCCTTACAAATCTGGTTTGTCCCTCGTCATATTGTCAATCACTCAGCGCTTCAGTCTGACCAGGATGAATTCCCTTGCAAAAATCATCCCCAAGACACCACGCTAGGCGGTTGTTTTTCAGATTAGTCCTAGAACCCTTCTTAAAAATTGTTACAACCGCTGCATTTTTCAATGAATCCAGCACCCACTTCCTGATCATGATCTCATTAAATAGGCTCACGCAGAAAGATGCCCACTCCTCCGGAGCTTGTTTGAGCATCCGGTTTGAAAGGTCGTCCGGGCCCGGGGCTCTTGAATTACTTGCTCTCTTTATTAACCCAAGTACTTCCTCTCTCATAATGCCCAGGTCTCACCTTGCCACTTCCATTGTAGTGCTCAATTTGGTCTCCTTTCCCCCTCTTTGTCCAACAGGGCTCCATAAAAGGCTACCCAGATTTCTTCCGGCACAGCGGCTCCCTGGAGTGCCAACTGTGAGCCACCTGCCTCATTTAAACAGGTCCATTGACCCCTAGAGTCCTCGGCTGACAGGATCTTCAGCATGTTTTCAGCGTTCCATTGCAATGTAATAGTCTTATAGGTTATTAACCAATTTTGATATTGCTGTCTCTTTCTTTAATAAGAGTACACTTTCCGAGCTCCCTGGACACCGCAATGTTCTTTTATCTCTATTAAGTTCCCTTTTTTTCCTTACCACTTCAATATCAAATTGATGCCTTGGGTTGAGCTGGGGTTTCAATCCACCCCGCTTTACCTCCCAGTAATCCCTGAACAATGGGACATAATCGCAGCCAATGTTCATATCTCACAAGACTATGATGTATCGCTTATTGAGGAAAATAATTATTTTTCAATTTAACAGAAGTCAATTTCTTCCCTGTCTGACCGCCACATCATGCTCCCATAGCTTTGATTTCCCACCTACTGGTTACCCCAATATCAGCTGAACTAGATCATGATGGCTATTTTCCATTTTAATTATCTCCAACGATTTGACTAAGGGTGAAACACTAGCAGAGGCAAAGAAGTCATCTAAAGTGGAGCATCGATTACCTCTTCCTCAAGTGGGATCCACCGGTATGTCCCCCAGCAGTATAGCCATTTAACATGCGGAAGTCACGTTCTGTGGGCCCCGCACATGTGGGGGACGTGTGTAGGCTGGGGAGACAGAGTGGGAGCAGCAGATGTTACATGCCATCCTCCGACATGGATATGTGTTGGATTAGATATCGAAGGGCATGAATAAGATGGCCAAATCCATGACCCTGCCAAAGGCTCAGGTAGATCAACAGCAGCAGGTCATGCAGTCCTCATGCCGCTCCCACAGACTGCTCATTTAGGCCAACATCAAGGGCCGACGGGCTGATCTGGGGTGTCTGCAGGATTCCCTGCATGCAGACGCTCAGGCACACAGAGAGTCCTTCAGGCTTGAGATGGATGCCAAGAGGACTGCACTCTGTGCATAAATAACAGCCACATGGAGATAGATCCATGTGCCTCCAGGAAGTCACTCTCAGAGGAACTCTGTGCATCACGGGCATCTGCATATGCAGACTCTGTTGCCTTTCGTGATGCAATGCATACAGACATCACTGGCCTAACTGTGCTGGTGCATTCATCAGTGTCACATATGGCTGTCGCCTCTGAAGACCAGACCTTGGTACTGCGTGGACTGCCTCCAGCACCACACCCTCCTGCAGTTCAACCACATTGAGTATATTTGAATTGACCCTTCAAGAAGTAGAAAGGTATTGCTAACGCAGGGATGGGTGCAGAAACACCACTCTCACATGTTTGCCAGAGTTTGCCAGGGTATGCAGATAGAATTAAGAAGTATCATGATCAATGGATCACAGAGCTAAAAGGAGAAGGTTTGCCCCAGGTGTGGCCCAAAGGAGGGTCATTTGATAAAAGTGTTTTGGACACGGTAGCAACATGTTTGTTCGTAAACTACAAAGGGAAACAGCTTCAAAACAGGAGAGAAATATTGGATTTGTGGAGGCTTTTCAAAGAAATACCGCCCAGCAAAAGCAAAGGGCAGGTTGCATCTCCCCTGGCAAGGTATACACACGAACAGAGAGCACACACACAAAATGTCCAACAACATCCGCAATCACAGGAGCATATGCCCCCGGCATGCGGAAATCCCTTCGCCACCACAGCAAATGGTGCACCAGCACCCTTCAGAGGGACAACAATGGTAGGAGATTATGTCTTCAATAATGGGGAGAACAAGAGATACTCAGCATAGGACAGCCCACAGAGAGCACTTGCGTGTCCAGTACAGTCAACAACCCTCAATGCAGCCGAGGAACCACTGGTGGGGGCGGAGATAGGAAACAAACAATTCATTTTTATTGTGCATACGGGGTCGGAGAAGTCGTGCCTAATAGAAGGCCGGTTTCCGTTGTCGAACCTTAAAATGGAGACACAGGGATTTTCTGGGGAGGTGGTCGATGGTTCTGTACACAGAAGAATTGGAAGTAACGGTAGGTGGGAAGACAGTGCGAGCGCCCCTACTGTGTTACGAAGACTTGCCCATAAACTTGCTAGGGAGGGACCTCCTTAGAAAGCTCAACATGACCATATCTTTCACGGACAGGGGAATAGTGTGTTCAACACCTGGAATATGTGCCATTCATGCCATGTTAGTGATCCACACGCAGGCCTCTGCACAGCAAGTGCGTGGGATACCAGTCGACCCAGATATGTTCATACCGGGAATGACAGTGTTGGCACGTGTGGTGCTGGAGCTCAGCCGCCACGATGGCGGGTACCATCTGAATTTGTGTTCTGCCCCGTGGCATCCCCGGAGGTGGTAGCAGGGTCATTAGGGTCTGTAGGCATACACGGAGTGCAGGTGTCAACACAACAAATTACTGTTATTGGTACAGACGGGCATGGATGTGAGTGGCGAACAGTGTTGTGTATTAACCCCAATATAGCACTACAAGACATTTCAGATGAGGAGCTGTTCACTGATGCTGACACTGATGGGGAAATTATAATGTAAATAGCAATCCCCTGTGAAATAATGATCCAACACAGACAAGTGCAACTCCCCCTCATGGTCAGTGCACCTCCAGTATTCTTTAGTGAGGACATGCAACAAGTACCCCCAGTGTTATGGACCACTGGCCCCATGATGTAGGGCTACTAAGAGAAGTGACGCCTGTAAAAATAAACCAGAGCATTGTTGCCCTGGCTAAAACAGTACCCCCTGTCAAGAGAAGGAGAAGAAGGAATAAAAGAGACAATACACGCACTATTGCAGCAAGGGATCATTGTACCATCAAATTCTCCTTGTAATACTTGTATTTATCTAATTAAAAAGTAAAGGGAGAGGCATGGAGGATAATACAGGACCTACGCCCTCTCAATGATGTCATACAAAAAGAGTCCCCGCTTGTCCCAAAACCTGCATCAATATTGTGTAGTATTCCAAAACCTGTAACATGTTTCACAGTGGTAGATTTGAAGAATGCTTTTTTCTCGATACCACTGGACCCCGAATCACAATATTTTACAGCGTTTACTCTGGGAGGGAAGAGGTATGAGCACTATAGATTGCCCCAGGGATATTGTGAGAGCCCCAGTATTGTCAACAGAATACTACATGAAGACCATGGCAACAATAACACTAAGAGCACAATCATTCAGTAAGTGGATTATTTGTTGATTTGTGGAAAGAATGAGGAAGAGTGCAGAAAATATTCAATATCACTGCTTACCCTGCTAGCAACCAAGGGATATAAGTGGACAAACAAAAATTGCAATACTGTCTAGCAGAAGTGCTATATCTGGGACAACTGATATCGAAAGATGGTAAACAAATAGTACCCGATAGGGTAGCAGCTCTTCAGGCAGTAAGTGAACCCGAGACAGTGAAGGAGATGCAGAAGTTTCTCGGCATGTGCAACTATTGCCGCGTCTGGATACTGGACTATGCAGCATAGACAAAACCCCTACTACACACACTAAAGGTAGCGCAAAAGGAAAGCACTGCCTTGAGTTGGACGCAAAAAAAGCACACTGCCTTTAACACATTAAAAGAACTGATCTCCACGGCACCTGTCCTGACCACCCCAGATTATGACCGCAAATTCTATCTGTTTTCATACTGCAATGGAATGTTAATGACTGCAGTGTTAGCACAGAAAACATTGCTGGGCCATAAGCCGCTGGCATATTACAGCGGCACTCTTGATGCAGTTATGCAAAGACATTTCGCATGCGAACAAGCTCTTGCAACTGCAGCGCTTGCCATTGAAAAAAGTGCCATAATCGTGATGGGGTGCTCTGTGACCCTTTTCGTGGAGCACTCTCCGTTTGCAATACTTGAAAGATCAAAAAGCACATTAACAAACCAGAGAGATACCGCCTACGAGATCATTTTGTCCAGTGTAAACATACTCGTAGTACGGTGCAAGATAGTGAACCCAGCCACATTCCTCACAGAAACATGCACAGTAGAAGACATGCAAAATCATGATTGCACCACATACAGGGGGGAAGATGAAAACACACCCGTAGCATATGAAAACGCACTCAGTGAGGGAGAGGTGTACTTTGTATATCGGTCAGCATCAATAAATTGTGAGACAGGAGAAAGGCATGTGGGGGCAGCGGTGGTGTGACTAGAGGAAGAAGAGTACAAAGTGATTGTACAAAAAAGGCTGCCTGCACATTTCTCAGCGCAAGCAGCCGAACTGGTGGCACTAATTGAAGCACTACATTCTGCTAAAGGGAGCGCAGTAACAATATACACTGACACAGCCTACATGACAACAACCATGCATGGGGGGCTGGCACGATGGGGTACGAAAGGATTTAGACGAGCAGACGGGTCCCCCGTCTAGCATGCAGAACTACTCATGGAACTAATTGAGGCCCTAAAAGAACCCACAGTAGTAGCACTGGTAAAATTCCAAGCTCACACGAACAATAGTGACATCATCTCACTACGGAAGGCGGCAGCGTATTTTACGAAAGAAATACCTGGCGAATTTGTGTCGCAAATGCATATAGAGGAAGAGCAAGGGGAGAGATATAATTCAATGGCAGTTTTGCAAATAATTGAACTACAACAAGAAGCACCACCCGTAAGAGAAGGAGTTATGGGGTAAATGAGCATGTAGTCAGTCAGCAACAGACCTCGTATGGAGACAGAACAACACAGGTAAAGTAGTAATGCCAGTAAAACCATTAGAAATAGCATTTCAAAAGCTACACTTCCCAGCCCACAATACATAACAGCATACAGATGCAGAGATACTAGAAAATTGGTTTGTACCGGGACTACACAAACGTGTGTCTAAGATGGCAATAGAATGCACCACATGTCAAACATACAATTCAGGAATGACACTGAAGTCTGCACTAAACCTGCATCTGGGCCACTCTGTGACCTCGGTCCAGGGCCCAGCCACTCTCCACTTGCACTGCCTCCCTGGCTCCTCCTGCACTGTGGGACTGTCACTGCATCCCTACAGCCCCCTTCCCAGCACTTGCTCTGCACTTACCTCGCACTTGCCACCAGCTGGCCCTTTTATTTATTATTTATTATTTATTATTTTATTACGCTACTTACCTTGTACTGCACTTTCCCCCCCCACCTCCTCCCCCTGCACTTTCTCCTTTTCCCCTTACCTCTGCACTTGCACGATCTGAATGACACCTGGCCTAGTAGGATCGTTTGTCTGTCTTCCCCTTGTTTCCCTCCCTCCCTGCCTCGTCGCGCCTTGAAACACTTGTGTATAGGCGCGTTACAAATACCATATCATATCATATCATATCACTAAGAACACTGAGAGGAACATTGCCCCAGCCCATTGGACCTTTCTGTGAACTGCACATTGACTAGCAGACATGGGAGAAAGATGCAATGGATCCCCATATTTGATAGTGATGGTCTGCCCGTTTTCTAGCTGGGTGGAAGCAGGTCCCTGCACACACCCAGATGGGAAATGTGCAGCAACATTTTTAGTAAGGGATGTTTTTTCCCGCTGGGGAATATGTGACGTCATAGGCTCCGACAACAGAACACATTTCACCAATGACCTGTTCAAAACAGTGACAACGATGTTGGGTATTACCCACAAATTGCGCTCGATTTATCACCTGCAAGCAAGCGCATAATGGAAAAAATCAACAGACTCTTGAAAAGCAGACTGTCAAAATGATGCCAAAACCTAAAGAAAAACTGGGTGTACTGCTTGCTGTTAGCGTTGTTTTAGCTAAGGAACCAGCCCAGCAAAGACCACCACTTGTCCCCACCTGAAATAGTGACAGGCAGACATATGCACACAACCCTCTCCCCCCTCTGTAGACAGTCAGATGCACACAGGAGCGCAACAGTGTTGGGAGAAGAGTTTCAGGAATACTTAAGAAAACTGACCAAAGCAGCACAGATGATAGCGAAACCGCTAGCTGCTCCCTTCACACAGGAGAATGAGAGTGACACTATGACACCGGCCACAGATAGCCCAAACAGCCAGTTGATGCCAGGGAAAATGACATACATGCGTAGCTTGGTAAGGCAGTGGATTGCACCCAGGTTCCATGGCCCTTATGAAGTAGTATATTGCCCCACCACGGCAGTGAAAGTAAAAGGCCTACGATACTGGGTCCACTTATTCGACGTACGAAGGGCTTATGACAGCGTACTGCCAGAAAAAGAGCAGGCGATTACCAACAGAACAACACAAACATGAAGAAGAGAAAAAGGGAAGTAGGGAAAAACACTGAAATGGAAAAGCGATAACAAGAGAAATTAAGAAGCATATGTACATAAGAGAAAAATGTGAAATATGATAAACAAAATGAATGTGAAAAGTGAAATATAAATTGCAAACAAAAATTTCTATGGTTCTCTCTCTCTCTCTCTCTCTCTCTTTCTACCTCTTATTCTCTCTCAGTATTGAACATTTTTATGAATTACCAAGAGTAATGTAAAAATGAAAATGAAAGATAAAATATTAAATTACAAGCAAAGGTACGTGTACTTAACCCCTTAATATCTCACTCTGTAGGATCATCAATGGCAACGACGGGGGCTCCCAGTGCCAACAACATAAATGTAGATAGAGATAGTAGAAGAGTTAATAGTTTAAAGTTATAGTCGTATGAGTCTGGATTATACTGCAGTGCAATCATTTCTTTTCTATGATGTTTGGACTAGTATTATATTGGGCACTATCATTTATATCAATAGATATAAAGGAGGGGGGAGGAGGAGTGGACCTTGTAAAGCAAGGATCCCATTTGATGTGTGATGGCTTCAAATTAATTTGGGCACACAGAACCTATAAAAATATTAGACATAATGGAAACTACACAGACCTCACTCCTGTGCCAGATGGTTCCATGGTTCCCTACAATGATTCTGAGTTCAATGTGTACAACATGAATGACCCAGATCCCTCTGCATTTCCGTCACCCAACAATGACCTCTATGCAACCACACAATCTGCCTCAAATGATATCAGTACAAATGATGAGTGGGACATGGGGAAAATGGGAGGGAGGTTTCCAATAAAATACGCGGAAGAAGAGAGACATCCAATAGCCATGGGGGGAACAGAAGAAAGAAAAGGGGGTGGGACAGGAGAAATATGACGAATATCATGGGTTGGGGTTAGACACAATAGAAGACCCGCAGCACCCACATCAGTCTAATAAATGGTATGCAGACATGAGTACAACAGAAAAACAGACCACAAACGAGAGCTGCTGTGTGTGCTCATTGATACCCCACGCCTCAGGAACTCCTAAAGTTCTGTTACCACAAGAGTCGCCTATTGCATAACCCAGTGTCTAATACATCTCACACTGTGTAGAATAAAAACACTTTTCAAGCACACACAGTTTCATTTGAAATGCTGCAGAACGAGAAGGTGTGTTACCACAAACCAAAAGGAGTGGTCTGCCTGAAGGAGCCTCTTCTTGTGATAAAAGGAACATTGTTTTTGGACAATAAATGGCAAGAAGAAAAAATAACGGGCAAAGCAGAAGCACTGCGAGGACTCAAAGATGAAAAGTTACAGTGGATTCAAATAACATGCACCCTGATATGGTCTATCACAAAACCAACGTGGGTTACAGCCCTTGAAAAGCCATTCAAGCTGCAACAAGAAATTTAGTATGAGTTATGTTTCCATGGAGAAGGAAGCACACATCTAGGTACAAACAAGAAATGTAATAAAACCCTCATTATTCCAGTCATAAAAAGGGGACTGCTGCGATGGTGGACACTTACTGGGTTTGCGGCAAACAGGCGTACTTGCACCTTCCACAGTCCTGGAGGGGCACATGCGCTCTGGCAACGCTGCATTCCACTCTAATGGTGATACCGGAAAACCACATCCAAAGGGGGAGGGGGCTGCCGGCAACTAAGTATCCTGAGGCCCTGTCAACAACTGAAGAGCCCCCTACCTATGACCACTCTGAAGAAGAGCTGCAAAGCACGTTCTCGCTAAAACAGAGATCATCAAACTACATCTCCAAAGCATCATCTGAACTGTTGGCCCAAGTTCCTGACCGCTTCAAACTTTTTATGTCTGCTGAGACTCTCGTCACGTCCCTCATCCCAAGCATCCAGGTACAAGCGAATGCAAAATGGCTCCAGATCACTCGCTGGGAGCTGATCCAACTCACCAATGACACAGAAGAGTGGTTCAATGTAATAAAATTGGAGCTACGGGCCCTGCAGCTAATGACAATGAAGAACAAGTATGTCTTAGACCTATTTAACAGCAGTGGACGGTGGTGTTTGCAAAAAATTGGCAGCACATGTTGCGCATTCGTACCTTTGCAGACGCAGACAACGGAACACTTGGGTAGACCTAGAAGGGGATGGGGGTTGTATCTACATGACATGCACCCCTGACGAGTATGCACGGGCAGGGGAAAGCCTGAGAGCAGTATGCAGTGCTTGGATGCCACGAAAGGGGACACCTGCATGGGATAAAGCAATAACAGAGGAAAATGAATGTAGGAGGCTGGGGGAGTTACAATATTTGTTACTTAAGTAATGAAATGGGGGAATGTATGGGAGGAAGGCTCTTCATATCACCCCTCCCCGCCATTCCTGACCCCTAAAAGCACACTATGCTCGTTCCCTGGATGACCATGTGTCCCTGGCCAACGCGCCGGACAGCCTCGCAGTCACACATACATGTGCCACACCTATAAGAGGACCGACTACCGACTCCATTTTGTACAAACCCCAACTCCATTTTGTATTGGTTCTGGCAGGCCTCGCAGAAGTGCCGGCCTGCAGGCCTGCACCTCTCCCCCTGGGTCCACACACAGTTATCCAACCACACTCCCCTAGTCCTCCCCTCTGCCATCTTTGCAGCAAGCCCGTTCTCATGGATGTCTGAGTGCAACACTTCAAACACTGTATCTTTCATCTTCCTTTTACATCACTGCCCTGTGAGTGAACTGGGCCACAGCGCCGGCTTGGAAAAAAACATCCATCTCTAATTCTGAATCAGCACCAGCAGACCCCCAGGTTCAGAAACATAGCCACCAGCCCCCTGACCCCAAAGTTTGTTTGATGTGCCAGTTTTGGGCCCTTCGACCAGGTACCTAACAAAGTAATTGATGTAGATAGCCCAAAAGTATAACCTCAAGATAAGGCACCTGGACCCATGAAGTAACCCTTCTTATTGTACATAATTTACGGGTATAGGATATATTGTGTGTGTAAAAATGTGCCAAGTATTGTTAGTGTATGTGTGGCTAAAAGGGCATTGTAAGGTAGAATAATTTGTAACAGCTCGGACATCGCCTGAACCTGCGCTCCACCCAGAAGAGCCCAGCCGAGCTGCGCACCCCGCGCCGGCACCACGTGGACTTCCAGCAATCATGGCGCACTGGGCTTAAAGATACTATAGTGTCCAGTTATTATGGCCCAATCCCATCGATTCATGTACCCCTATATTCCACGTCATAGATGACGTGATTTTGTAATAAATATGTATGTTCATGCATTGTTTGACAGAGCGCTCTCGGAGTGTGCAGAGTCCTCTGTATGCCCTATTAAACTTAGATAAAACTTTATCTCTTAACTTCACTTGCACTTTGTCTTGGTCTCATTCCCTACCGGGGTGTGTCCGTTATTGACTCTCATTGAGGAGTTTTATATTATATTTTGGGGGACTGCTCACTTTCACTGCCTCTGACACCCAGGTTATAAAAAGATTGATCAGGACGGACTAGTACAGCATATTGAGCTAGTTTTGAGTTTAGAGGACAATGCCCAGTTTGTGTCCAAGGCTTTTTTATGAAAATATGTTATGGAGCTGAGATGGGGAAATTGGGAATCTTTAGCAGACAGCTAAGTAATTTGACGAAGGGTGAAAACGTCAAGTCTCCTGAAAGAGGCCACCCAGAGAAATCTCTAAGAAGAACAAAAAGAAGAAGAAAGCTTCTGTAAACCAAATGTATCAACAGGAACATGAGACTTTCCAGGAATTCTTGTTTGAGACTCCAGTCTATAAAAAGTGCATTTTTTATAGTAGGTAACTGGACCTCTGTTGGAAAATTGGTTATTTGATGACAGAAGGGACAGCCCTAGAGATGGCAGGACTGTGGGCTATATAAATTGTAACACAAGGGGGGATCCCTGCCATCAAAAGTAAACAGTTTATATTTCATTCATATAAATATTGCAATGTTGTGTCATGTTCAGCACACTTAAAATTTCTTCTAAGCACAAGAGCAACAAAACACATGTAATAATTCAAATTCAACCAGCATTTATTACTTTTGTGTTGTTATTTGACTTTTTTCTGTTTTTAAGAGATTATTTATGCATTACATTCTTTACGTACATTTTTCACAACGGATCTTTAAAAAGGGATCCATTGAGTTACTACATAAACAAATAATACAGTGATATTTGTGTTTCGCCATCACCTCCAGTGACTTGTGAGTATTAACTAATTACACACCGTTCAATGGTTGTCACATTAGATCAGTCTATAAAAAGTAATAAAATTGCAGCGCTGGCCAACTGGGTGACCTACCATTAGAAATTTCAAGTGTGCTGAACATGACACAACATTGCAATGTGTATATGAATGAAGTATAAACCGGAAAATTGGTTATAGTTAATATTTCAAAGGTGAATGCTGTAGGTTAAGTCCCCATGGTTCAGGAAACATATTTGTTTGTCTAGGGGCAAGAGCTTTCAATGACCCTCTTCGTTCAGCTTGCCTTACTTTTCTTGAAATACCTCCACCTCTAGTTTCTGCCGTTAGGGCTATGAACATTCTCTTTTTCCGAACATCAGTTGTTTTTACTATCTGAATTCGTTCACGTGACTCTGGAGACCCGATGCTGTTGGAGTTCATGATTTGGGCAGCCCTTTTGCTGCTAATGGGAGTGGCCTGACAATGGAAAGCTCTCAGTAGGGACTCGAGTCAGGGTTTGAGCTTTCTCCCACTGTTGCTTCCAGTCACATCAACAATTAGTCCCTGTCTCTCAGTTCTGCAATTACAAAATAAAACTCTGGACACTCAGTCTGTCATGATACCTGTTAGGCTAATTGCCCATGTCAACTGGTACTTCTTGCTTCCAGCAAGATCTCAGAATTGGCCGGCTCCCTATGTCGGAATTGAAACAATATTATGCCTCCTATCGCAACAACTGTATGTTTATTGGCCTACGCCAAGTTGTCTAAACATCATATGCGAACAAACTCCACGGCAAGGTCTTGACCTTAGAGAAAAGTAATGTAAGTCGCCATCTTGGATTTAGCCACCATTTTAGGTTCTCTTGTTATATGGAAGTCGCCCTGAACATCAAAATGGAGGCCGAATGACATTCTGAGTGAGATTCTGGCCGTTGTGACCTCCATACACATGAATAATTAATATGCCTGCAGGCCACTTGTCGGGGTCGCGAATTGAGACCTTGTCCTACCGTTGACCTATATGTAAATGTACAACTATATCAGTGAAACTAATCGAAATGCATATATTAAAGGATTGACCTGGCAAGGAACCCTTAGGCCCGGCTCGTAGAATGGTTAACCCGCGAGAGGGTTGGCCAAGGGCTGGACAAACAGTATAAGAGACCCAAGTATTCCACTGTACGGTCTCTCTCACTTACGCATTGAACTCTCGTTGAAGTTCGTTATGTTACTCTGAGAGCCGAATAGCTATCCGTTTGTCAATTGACTTTGGTAACTGTTGTAGCTTTTGAATAAAGCACTTGCATGTTCTTTGTGACCTGTGTTGGTGTGTTTCCTTTTGGGCTTCCCGGCCTCATATTATTTTTCTGTTTCCACAGTTGTGCCCGAATAGGGACCCTCAAGATTGATGCCGGATCATTGAAGGTTGACGCAGACTATCGAACCGGGATCGGACGGGTGTGATACTGCGGGCCCGACCGAACGAGACGCGATACCTCGGCAGCGCTGCACGATCCGATCCTTGGACGATAGTCGTGTGGTCTGACACGGCATCTTGACGAGGGTCCATTTTTTAAGGCGGGCAGATTTGTCGAAACCACCAAACACAAGGTAAAATTCGTTATGTAATTTCTTTGGTAAACCGTACGGTCCTCCTTAGGTTTGGTCAGGTGCAGTCGTGACCTGGCTCTTAATTTAACCCTGACAATTTGAAATTGGCGTATTGTATCTGCAGACACAATTATTGACCAGGTAACACCAATTTTTTGTGAAATTCCTGGGAAATTGTCTAGCTGCTTTAGGGCTCTGTTCCTCAGCGATCGACAATGTTTGGAATTTAGCCGCCCGGCACCACAGGAGGGGTCACCGGCATGTACTATGTACTGTAAGTATGGCATTGGAAGTACAGTATTTAATGATATTTGGCACAGACAAACCAGGCATGCCTCCGAATTTCAGTGGCCAATCAATGGTAGTTTCAAGATCCCCCATATTGAATACCTAGAATCGGTCTTGCTAAAAAAGAAGGCCAGACCTGCAGCATTTGATGTTCTGCAGAATTGGAAAAAAGAAGCGTTGCAGCATCTTAAGAGTAGAGATAAACATGCACGCCGTCATAAAACAAATGCCGAAAAGGCGTTGTTATATGATAAAGAAAAACATTCGGAGTCAGTTAAAAATATGGATAGGGCTTTCTCACTCGGTATCCAGAAAATGTATCCCTCTAAAGATTTTCATGTTTCTGAAGAATTTATTGAAAAATTGTTAAACGAACGCAGGCCTCGTGCCTCTGCGCCACCTCCGTATGATCCTCTCCTGGGTGCTCTGCCCATTCCTGCTGTTATTCCTGTTCCCCCTGTGCAACCTATCGTTCCTATTCCTCTAGTTGTTGTTCCTCCACCTATCGTACCACCCCTTTCTCTTACGCCGATAGTTGCACCCCCATCGAATTTGCCCGCACCTCTGCTCCCGAGTGGTCCTGAACTGACTGAAGTTGATCGGGGTGCGGGGTCAAAGATTGTCACTCGTAATACTGTTTCTGCAGACAAGAAACGGGAATTGTTTGCATGGGCTAAGCACTGTATGGAGAAAGGTGATCAAGTTAACGTTTTTTCCACATTATCAAGTATGGGCAATTTTCCCGAGAAAAATGTTTTTATCGAAGGTTTGGGGACTCATTTATGTGTAATGTGGGGTACATTACATAATGCGGATCTCCCACAAGGGGTGAGGGATTTAAATACTTTAGCGCTTTCGAGGGACACAGAGGAGAAAGTACATGGTCATGTTGAGAGATTGTTTGAGTATAGGAGAGACTTTGAAAAATTACAGGATAAGGATGATGAAGATGACAGTATGTATGTACAGAAACGGTTCCTTCCGTGTCGTAGATCGGCACCCGAGGAAGTACGAATTTGTACCAAGACGCGATTCGATGGATCTTGGATTCATCGATACCGCCAGATGAAGTAAATGACACGTATAGTCAGTATACAGTAGAAATGCAGAGGAAGGTGATTCAGGTAATGGTACAGTACCTGCAAGATGAATGTGTAAGGAAGAACGTTAGTTGTCCTATAGAGTTATTGGGTATTTGTAAGAGGGCCTTTTCGCCCGACACTTCTTCAGCTGCCTTAGCGCTCGACCTGGCTTTGTTGCTTATTAAGCGGTTGGAGTTACCTATATCTCAGCTGCCTATGAGAGAGGTTCCTCCGACCTTTGTCCCAAAGGTTGAGATTCCTGCTAACGCTGCTCCGCCCGCTGTGGACATTCCAGCACATTATGTATCGCAATTTGTTCACGTCCCGTTTTCATGACAGGAAGTGAACACTATTGGACAATCAATTCCCGATATTAGGAAAAACCCGACAGGATTCTACAAAGAGATAGAGTCCGTTTTGCAGTCCTCTGTGTTCACCTTAAGTGACATTGACTTGCTATTCCCTATACTCCTGCCCATAGATTTATGGAAGCAGGTTCAAACAATAGACAATGTGCCAGGGTTAGGAGATACGTGGGCTAACATGACTAGGTTTGATGGAGAAAGACCAGCTGGTGAGAAACCACCTCAGGTAATACTCACTTTGCCTGATAGAATTGTCGCAAAATTGAAAATCATAATTCCTGAGAAAAGAATTATTTGGGACAAGCTTACGGCCTGTGTTCAAGGAAAAACTGAAGGTGCCACTGAGTTCTTTAAGAGATTCGAACAGGTATTCTCTGACTTCAGTGGACAGGACTTGGGCACAGAGTCTGGGAAAAGGTTGTTTGTGGACAAATTTGTACGTGGGTTGTTGCCCGACATCCAGTCACAGATTATGTCCTCTGAGAGCGCTTGGCAGGCGAAATCCCAATCCGAAGTTTTGCACATGGCTCAGTATTATGAGAACCGTGTTAATAATGAAAAAGAGAAATTAGAGAAGAGAAAAGGAGATTTGAAGACTAAAGTATTGTTACAACAAATTGTTAGAAATCCCAGAGGGGGTACTTCACAGACCAGAGGTCAGTATGTCCCGAAAGGAAATGCTCCTTTGGGACCTGTGAATCAATGTGCCTATTGCCGCCAGGAAGGTCATTGGCGAGCACAGTGCCCCGTCCTTTGACAAAGGTCAAACAATGCATTTGGGAGTATGGGTAGACGACGTAGAGGTCGCCCTGGAGCGGGGGGCCCTGATAGAGGTCAGTTTTCGCAAGATCCTCAGCAACCTTTTTCACGGGAAAATCAGATTCCGATTGTGGACACAAGAAACATATTTGATCACCCTTCTGCCGCCTACCTTTCTGAAGAGCTTCCTTCCGATGACATTTAATTTCGTTAGGACCGCCCGAAGCAGGGTTTGGAAACTTCACCTATTCCCATTAATCAGAAAGGTCCCTACGTTGAATTGTTAGTGAGGAATAGGAAACATCAGTTTTTGATAGACACTGGAGCACAGAAGAGCTCCATTGATCATTCCCGGGTTCCAAACATTCCACTGTCAGGGCAAACAAATGTTTCTGTAGGGTTTTCTGGTACACCAATTGTTTGTCCGGTTTCTTCGCCGGTGTCTGTTTCTCTGGGTCCCTTCACGGACCATTGTCCCTTCCTCCTGACTTCGAACTGTGGAGAGAATTTGCTGGGATTAAATTTGTTGAAGAAACTGAATGCAGTAATTCATTGTTCCTCTGACGGAGTGCGACTGATGGTTTCACCACAGCAACTTCACAATTCTCAGTTTCTGACTCGACCATTGCCTCCTGAGTTTAGTGTTGTTCCCGAATGTTTATGGGCGGTTGACGACAATGATGTCGGGGTACTACAGATTGAGCCCGTTAAAATAGTTTTGAAAAATGGAGTTAAACTACCACGCATTCCGCAATATATAATATCAGTTGAGGGCGAGCGTGTTTTGAAGTGCATTGTCTCCAATTTTGTGCATCGAGGAGTGATTGAAGAGATTGCAGGTAGTTTATGTAACAGCCCGATTTTGCCTGTATACAAGAAAGGCGACAATGCAATCCCATACCGTTTTATAATTGATCTACGTGCTATTAACAAAGTTGTCACCCCACAATTTCCAATTGTGCCTGATGTAACAACGATACTAGCAATGATCCCTGCTACAGCTACGCACTTTAGTGTTGTGGATCTAAAGAATGCTTTCTTTAGCATTCCTATACACAAGGAGAGTAGATATTTGTTCGCGTTCACCTTTGGAGGACGTTCATTTACATTTACTCGGGCACCTCAAGGGTATACTGAAAGTCCAAGCATTTATAGTAGAGCTTTGAAAGAACAGCTTGACACCCTTGAATTGCCACCTACTTGTACACTGCTTCAGTATGTCGATTATTTGCTTTTGGCTGCAGATTCTGAAAGTGCTTGTAAAGAAGGCACTGTATTGTTACTTATTCATCTGGCCGAAAACGGTCATAAAGCTTCGCTCAAGAAATGTCAATATTGTTGTCAGGAGGTCGCCTATATAGGCTACCTCCTGTCAAAGGAGGGGAGAAGATTGACACCTGAAAGAATAAAACACATTTCTGGCATGTCTGTTCCAAATACACAGAAGGAAGTCAGTGCCTTAATAGGTATGGCTTCTTACTGTAGGTTGTGGATCCTAAACTTTTCACTAGTGATAGAACCGATGTTGGCTTTGACGAAGAAGGGCATTTCTTTGTCGCTGCCATGGAAATCGGAACATCAACGATCATTTGAGCTTCTCAAAACCGCGTTATGCTCTGTACCAGTTCTGGGTACTCCAAATTATGACAAGGCCTTTGTCTTGTTTGTGCATGAATGTGATGGATGTGCTTTGGCTGTGCTAACACAGGAACACGGAGGGAAGAATAGGCCGTGCGGCTACTACTCTTCCGCCCTTGACCCTGTCGCATGCGCATTGCCAAGATGTTTGCGAGCTGTTGCTGCTGCTGCCGCGTCTGTAAAACAGAGTGAGGGAATGGTCTTAGGCCATGATTTAATTTTGATGGTACCTCACTCTGTAGATGTTCTATTGAATAAAACCCAAACACAACACCTCACCTCTGCACGACTGACGAGGTATGAATTAATTCTGTTTGCCCCTCACATTCAAATTAAGAGGTGTTGTGTTCTTAATCCGGCTGAACTTCTACCTTTCCCGCAAAATACTGTTTGCGGTGACGAAGAATTACAAGACTGCCTGTATACCACTGAACAGGAAACGAAGGGCAGGATAGACCTTATAGATACTCCTTTGGGTAATGCAGAAGGGGAGCTGTTTTGTGATGGCTCCTGCTTCAAACTCCCGGATGGTACATCTACAGCTGCCTACGCAGTTACTACATTGAGTACGGTTGTTGAAACTAAGAGAATTCTGCATAACTCCGCACAGGCCGCAGACATTATAGCGTTGACCCGAGCTTGTGAACTCTCCGAAGGGCATATAGTAAACATATATACTGATAGCCAGTATGCCTTTGGGGTGGCTCACAACTTTGGGAGGCTCTGGTCGGAAAGAGGGTTCCTAACCTCACATGGGACCAAGATTCAGCATGGTCCCCTGATAGTGCAATTGCTAACGGCACTTTCACTCCCTAGGCAGTTAGCATTTATGAAATGTGCAGCACATCGTAAGGTAATAGATGATGTGGGAAAAGGGACCGCTTTTGCTGACCAGATAGCCAGGCAAACGGCCACAGACCTTAGCGCAGACATGTATGCTCTAAGGGAAACAAAAGATGCCTATGTAATGGATGAGGGTATTGGGTCTGTGAGAGATATCTAAACTGATGCCACAATAGAAGAATCCAAAAGGTGGGCTGAGGGGATGGGGAAACTGGATGACGATGGGTGTTGGGTGGATACATCTGAAGGAAAATGGTTGCTCCCTGATTCATATGTACTGGCAATTGTTACGATGGCACACGGTCCTACGCATGTGTGTGCTCAACAGATCACGAAAATGTTAGAACAAGTTTGGGTGAATGATAAAATTTCGAAGATTGCACAGCGACATGTTCAGAATTGTATGATTTGCTTACAGCACAATGTGGGGAAGGGGACAGTAACTCCAAGGGGTAGTTTCGAGCCCCCTTCTGTCGCCTTCGAGGTCATTCACTTTGATTTTATTGAGATGGAACGGTGTAACAATCTAAAATATGTTCTTGTGATTATTTGTGCTTTTAGTAAATGGGTCGAAGCTTGCCCCGTTTAGGATGCTACTGCCATGACCACTGCAAAGACTATGGTAAAAGAATTCATTCCACAATTTGGGCTTCCAAGGGTAATTTGGTCGGACAATGGTCCCCATTTTGTTGCAGCAGTAATTTTGCAGATATGCACAGCGTTTCACTCAGCTAGGCATCCTCAAAGTGCTGGGTTGGTAGAGAGACATAACGGTATCCTAAAGAATAAGCTTGCAAAAACATGTGCCGGCACCAAACTGAAATGGCCGGATGCCTTACCTATTGTATTGTTAGCCATGCGTACCATACCTCAAACTAAGACTGGGCTCTCTCCATTCGAGGTAGTGATGGGGAGACCTGCTAACATTTGGGGCCTTCCGAAGCCCAAAACCTTGAGGGAGGTAGAAAATGTATTGCTTGTAGACTACTGTAACCAGTTGACTAAAAATCTGTATCTCATTTATCATCAGGTCCAATCAGCTTCACCTGTACGGTTTACGGGCCCAGGACACGATATTCAGCCTGGAAGTTGGGTCCTAGTGAAAGCCTACGAAAGGTCTTCCTGTCTCGGGCCTCGCTGGCGGGGACCCTATCAGGTACTGTTGGTCACCCAAACAGCAGTGCGGGTGGCTGGAAAGAAGCATTGGATCCACGCGACGCATGTCAAGAAACTTCCTCACCCGACGCCACACGTTACAGAAGAAGCAGAACCCCTCGCTGGTGCTACAATCTCTGATCCTGGAGTAGCAAACAGCGCTGTGAGTGTGTCGGAGAATTTCTCTGAGCCCGTGGAGCTTGGGGAACAGTCCATTTCGTACCCACACTCGTTGAAAAAGTCACTTCCGGAAAACGTTGTTTCAAGTTCTGCGACTTCCGTCGCCTCTGATACGCTGCTTCCCTCAGGAAGTGACGTTACCTTATTTCCGGCTCAAACAGTACCCGGTACTACCAGGTACGACCTTCGACGAAGGAAATAGAACTACGGCACAGGTCTTTTCTGTGCATCTGAAAAGAAGAAGTGATTGAAAGTTTTCTCTTGTAGAAGAAAGCTCCTTTTGAACAAAAGGAAAAAAAAGGCGATTCTGCTGGCTAGGTTGGGGTTGGGGAAGGACTAAGAAGTAGCGCGACTGTAGTGGCGCCAGCAACGAACATTGGGGTCGTTGATTGAGAAACTACAATGCCTGCCACCTCCACCGCTGCTGCTTGCATTGGACTTGTAAATAAGGGGGTGACCAACTCGGACAACAAACAATGTGCCTGGGCCACGAAAACGCATTGCTGTGTTGTGTTAATAATAATTGGAACTTGTATACTTACTGCTGTGGGACTTTGGTACTTCGAAGAAATTTACCCTCTAAAACCTCTACTGCCAATTGAGATTGTACCTACTGCTTTGACTCCCTCTGTACACCTTCATACTTTGTCACCTAGAGACTCCCAGCATAGACAAAAGTATCATAATAACACTTTAATGATAATAATGAATTCAACTCATGCCATTTTTAATAAGAGTAATTGCTGGATTTTTATCCATTTACCGCAACATGGGAACAAGGGGCTAGGATGGTATATTCACCCTTTACCTTTAACGACTGCTTGCTATGCTTCTCTTAGAGCACTATTCTTTGGCCGTTGGAATGATAGCATCTCAGGGATCTTTTATGGAACTAATTTAAATGATTTTGAAAAACGTGAATTGACTCCCCTGGGATGCTCGCTTTTTGCAAATAGAAGTAGACCTAATGTTGCTTCTATTAGGCCATCTGATAAACTATCTCTTCCTTTTCAAGCTCTAATTTCCTTTAAAATGGCTCCGATAGGCAATAAGGACGCCGTGCCTCCTTCCTACTCTATTAATCATAGCCCCGATTCAGTCCCCTTTTCTGTACAAAGAAACGGCACTCGGTCAATGGGAGATTTTGAAGGTTGTGTGAACATTGTAAATTTGACTGGGGAGAACAGGCCTCTGTATGTAGGGGGGCCTGTCTATTTCGTTTTGTGCGGTAGTTCAGCATTTCCCTGGTTGCCCAAGGGTTGGCAGGGAACCTATTATTTAGAAATCCTGTTACCGGGGGTATTCATAGCTAGTACTTTGGAGGTTTCTAAGGCTCGCCCACGGCGGGACGAGAACGGAGATACCCCTGGGCAAGTATTGGGAGATATAGCGAAATCAGTTGTGCATTTTGGGGACAGATAGCAAACTCTGAAAACATTAGGGGGCTAGCAAGAGTACTGGAGAGAACCATCAACCGGACCACGGATATACTCTACAATATGACACGAGAACAAAAAGCAATAAGATTGGTAGCGCTCCAAAATCGGATGGCATTAGATGTCATCCTAGCAGAACGTGGTGGAGTATGCAAATTAGTGGGGTCCGCTTGCTGTGTTTTCGTATCAGTTCCTCACCGACAATTTTCAAAGCAATACAGAACTTGCACATCCTTAGTTCTGAAGTGCATGTTCCTGTGGGAGATTGGAATATTAGCGCCTGGTTCTGGGATTGTCTACAATCTTGAGGTTGGAAGGTGCTTTCTGTTATCCTGGTTATTTTGGGAATCCTGCTATTCCTTTGTTGCTGTTTCCAATGTCTACCTAGTATATGTGCAATGCTAGGGGGATGTTGTGATCAGGCAGTGAGCACAATAGGGCACAAAATGTATGCCCAAGATACAGCATCTAAAGAGTTTGTGTTACAAGAGGTTCTGATAAACGACCTAATGGCTATAGACATTACAGATAATGATTCAGGATGTATGGACGACAATGCATGGAGTTATTTACAGAAGTATTAGAAATGATATTAGCACTTGGCATAGGCCAAAAGGAGGGTTTGTCGGAATTGAAACAATATTATGCCTCCTATCGCAACAATTGTATGTGTATTGGCCTAAGCCAAGTTGTCTAAACATCATATGCGAACAAACTCCACGGCAAGGTCTTGACCTTAGAGAAAAGTAATGTAAGTCGCCATCTTGGATTTAGCCGCCATTTTAGGTTCTCTTGTTATATGGAAGTCACCCTGAACATCAAAATGGAGGCTGAATGACATTCTGAGTGAGATTCTGGCCGTTGTGACCTCCGTACACATGAATAATTAATATGCCTTCAGGCCACTTGTCGGGGTCGCAAACTGAGACCTTGTCCTACCGTTGACCTATATGTAAATGTACAACTATATCAGTGAAACTAATCGAAATGCATATATTAAAGGATTGACCTGGCAAGGAACCCATAGGCCCGGCTCGTAAAATGGTTAACCTGCGAGAGGGTTGGCCAAGGGCTGGACAAACAGTATAAGAGACCCAAGTATTCCAATGTACGGTCTCTCTCACTAACGCATTGAACTCTCGTTGAAGTTCGTTATGTTACTCTGAGAGCCGAATAGCTATCCGTTTGTCAATTGACTTTTGTAACTGCTGTAGCTTTTGAATAAAGCACTTGCATGTTCTTTGTAACCTGTGTTGGTGTGTTTCCTTTTGGGCTTCCCGGCCTCATATTATTTTTCTGTTTCCACACCTAGTGCAGCAGGGTAGGCATCGCAATCGCCAACTGGCTGATGAAATCACTGTTCAAACTTCAAGTAACTTTTACTCAGAATAAACCAAGCTCACTTTCCTTTCAATGCAGCTCATATGGCCCACCTTTTTCTCTATCAAAATCAGACCACTGCACTTCATATGGTACATACTGCTTGGATATGATTGTAGCTATCTGCTGCACAGCCAAATGTCCTACCTTAGAAAACTGCTTCTGAGAGCGAGATAACATGTGCTTAAAACTGTACAGGGGTGATTAGATCGCTACAGTTCATGTGGCCTAGTGCTAATTGGGCCACTACTACAATTTGTAAATAATCTTTAGTTATTAGTTCACTTATATGACTAAATATTGTTTCTGTCATTACTGCTAGTTCAGTGTGTTTGAATGGGTTTTTTGCCATTTTTTTCCACAAACAAACTCATTGAAAAACCTAGGGGGGTGGTAGAGAATATAAGCGGTGTGGTAGGGAATAGTGTTAAATTAATAGAAGAGGGGAAGATGGGCGAAACCCCCCAAAAAAGAAAAATGGCAATGATTCTTTTTGAAAAAAACAAAATTTTGGCAAAAAAACTATCAAAAAATGACTGTCAATAAATGAACATAGAACCTATGAACCCTATTGTCAGTTCTGCCTGGCCGAATTCACCTCTACCTCCTTCCACGTTAATTAATTTTAGTACCATTAAACTGGATAA
The DNA here is from genome assembly GCF_040938575.1 of Ambystoma mexicanum. Lineage (NCBI taxonomy): Eukaryota > Metazoa > Chordata > Amphibia > Caudata > Ambystomatidae > Ambystoma > Ambystoma mexicanum. The sequence goes on from NC_090935.1 coordinate 259,505,816, forward strand.
TAATAGCAACAACGCTTAGAAACAGGAGGAATCTGCCATGAAGCGCTATATAAACCTTTGTTACCATAATTATATCATATAAAATAAACCTGGGCAGATTCAGGTGTCTCCTTCCTCCCGCCTTCTTTGTTGTGATGGCAATGTCATTTGGCATGGCACTCTTACCTCAAACATGAATATTTACAATTATTCATCTGCCTCAAGGAAAGCCCGACTTTCTCGAATTGTAATGGTGAATTGTAAAAAGCAGAACGCATGAATTGTAAAAAGCAGGATGCATGAATCGTCTGTGGGATTGATTAATACAAAGGGATTTTAACATAAGAAGATAGAGGCAAATTCCAGTCCTTATTATACCGTATTATGGAAGCTGGTGCGATTCGCCTCCTCTGTTGTGTATACAATATGTATCACTTCCTTGTTCCCTCCCTTTGCCCGTTGGGCGTTTTGAAACAGTATGTACTTGCTGGATAAGCGTCTAACAAGCGAACAATAAATAAATAAATACAGAAAATAAATAAATTACCACAGGCAGGCAAGCTGAGAAAATCCCGCTGATATAGAAACATACTCTGTGTTTGATCTTCTGGTTTAAATCTAGTTTTCTGGAATCAAGAAATCTTTAGGAATAAGTAATATTTCCCAAAGGAAGAAGCGAACGCCCAATGGATTTTCATAGATCACAAGCAATTGTAAATGCCTCATAGCAAACTCCACGTCTTGACATGCTCCCACCACAAAGACGTCATTCTGTCTTGCCTGTGGCATTTTCACATATGAAAAAAAACACGGCCATTGAGAAGCTGCTTCATTGCGGACTAATACAATACTGCAGGAGCAGCCAGAAGAAGGCAGACCTGTACATCTGCTGACTGACAGGAAACCATTCAAGGGATAACACAAACCAGTGTCAGCATAAACGGCCCGCCTGCAAATCACACTGGAAACAGAAAGCACCCCTTACGAAATGAGAGCTGCGCAGATCCTCTGAAAATGAATTCCCTTTTTGACAGGCTGAGCATGTTATTTTTCCACCATGCCTGCAGATGTTTCAACTGCACTGCAAGGATTACACTGAGAAGACGTTTAGCATGTCAAGACACAAAAAGTATGAAATGCACCGTCATATGACTGCATGATTTCTTTGCACAGAACACAAAGATCGCAGAAGGTAACTTTATTTCAGGGTGACCACAACAGCTGATATTATTTAAATGATGAGATTTCATTGTTTGAAGGTATGTCTATCAAAGCCTATCAGAGATTAAATATGAAGGAAGGGAATGAGGAAAATAATCACTTGGATTCAAATGAATCTCATGGCTGGGTTGGTGGACCCTGGAGACTGTGGTATTTGTTGTGTGTTTCCCCGCACACTCGCGGGTGACCGTGAGCCGCACCCCTGTCACAAGCTGCACACAGACACGTCCTTCTAGTTCGGGTTCCCCGGTCTCTCTGTGCGGCCGGAAAGGCCCCCTTTATTTGTACTGCACGTGGCGGAGTGCAACGTCACTCCGCCGCGTGCATGCAGCCCTTAAAGGGGCAGCATCACACTCCTCCGTTTTCATAACAACAGAACACATGAACAAAGGATGACTACCTACCAGACATATAACATCACTGCAAACATAACCCCGTACACCCCTTTAACAACAACCATCCCTGGATGTTCTTGACCCAAAATTAAAGTCAATATTCAATCACATAGTCAGTGAGACGGGCAGGTTTTCCTCGCCCAGTCCTCTGGGGGTACCTCCTGCCAGCCTCCCGGATCGGAGTCCCTTAAGCCACCAACTCATGGGCTGGAGATCCAGGCAAGCTCACAGAACCACCGCCCTCGTCCGGCACCTCCAACATTTCTCCACTGGGTGCAGTTTCAGTCCTTGATTCGCCTAGCCGCTTGATGAATCTAGCATTTCGGGTCACAGACACAGTTCCGTCAGGCGCAGTCATCATTGACCCCTTCACTGCCACCACATCAAGGGGTTCCGGATCGTAGGTCAGGGACAGCTTTCTTTGAGGGTGCCGGTTTCTAACCAGCACCTCATCCCCGGTAGCCAGCCTCTGAGGTCTCAATCCTCTTCTGAGTTTCTCCTGATCCGTCCTCTCTCTTCGCTCCAGCTCGACCTGATCATTGTCAATCACAGCGGGCTCCCGCTCCCCTGTATTTGGTAGCAGATCTCTTGGACACCTCCGAAACATGGCTTCTGCCGGTGCCACCCCCATATATGTGTGTAGGGTGGTTCTGTACCCACGCAGGAACTTATACAGGGCCCTCTGTAGACATTGGCCCTGTCCATGGGCAATGGGGAACACCTTGTTTAAAGTTTGGATCATCCTTTCCACCTCACCATTCACCCTTGGCCACTATGGAGTCACTTTGTGGTGTTGCATGCCATACTCCTCCATCAATCCGGCAAAGCTTTCGCCCTGAAAGGGTGGGTCGTTGTCAGAGCATAGCACCCTTGGCAGTCCATGAGTGGCAAAAATGTCGAACGCCACCACCTCCATGAATTCCACCTCCGGGTAGAGGGACTACTCACCCACCACCACCAGGAAATGCGTGTCTCTTGACATGGAGCCAAAGTCTGCATGGACCATCTTCCAGGGCTTCGTTCCTAGCGTCATGGTCTCGATCTCAGGCTCCTTCAGCACCGGTGACGCCGCCTGGCACCAGACACATGACGCCACAAACTCCTCCACTCACCGTTCGAGGTCCGGGAACCAGACTTTCTGCTGCAGGCGTGCTTTGGTCTTGGCCACGCCTTGATGTCCCAGCTCAATCACCTGTTGCATTCTGCTCTGCGGGATCATGATACAGTCTCCCCTCAACAGTAGTCCAGTCTCTGAGAAGGTCAACTCACCACGTACACTCCACAGTTGTTCCAGGGCCGACTTGGCCTCCTGCGTTCTTACCGCCAGAGAGTCTATCACCATCCTCCATGAGTCCTGCTGGATGGTCACTTTGAGGATCAGAAAACACTCATCCACTGCTGATGCCTGTTCCAGTTCCTTCACAGGTACGGAATTGGGCGTGGCTGCCTCCACCACCAGTCGGACGTGCTCATCAGCTTCATCAGCACACCTGGACTGTGCCCCGCCAGTGTCCTCCCGGGGGTGTCTGGAGAGATAGTCTACAGTGGAGGTCGCCAAACGGTCTAGTTAAATTATTCAATGCTGTGTTTTTGCGGTTATTTTTCTTGATCAGGATACAAACCATGGTCGTCCCAATTGTGGGCGGGGAGCTTGTCTGATGTGCCACATGGAGCTGCTTGCAAATTCCCTGACATATGTCAGTATCACGTTCTGCTTCTGCAGGCCGCCTGTAGTACCAGAGGTGGCCTTGTGCGCGCCCGACACTGTCTTGCTTAAGCAAGCTGCTCTTGTTGGCCAGAGATGTCAGAGGGGTTGGGGCAGGATCAGGATCATTGTGACCACGCAATGAAAATATCACAGTAGCACTGCTGCTCGCCTGGAAATGTTCAAAATAATATTTAAAAAATTGTGCCATTGTGGCTTCTTTCCAAACTCCACACTATACATTTCCACTTTAAATCACTTCCATGACTTCATGTACACCCACTTTTAGTACCCCATAGACACGCTGTACAGTAGAAGCCTACCAGGTAGCTCAGCAGGTTGACAGACCGATGCTGAGATGCTATATATTCAAAACTAAGGGGGAACAGAGCGAAGACAGACAATGATCCTACTAGGCCAGATGTCATTCAGATTGCGCAAGTGCATGGGAAGGGGGAAGGAGGAAAGTGCGGGGGCTAGAGGAAGGAGACATTGCAGTACATGGGATAATAAATAACAATCAGTAGCGTCCGGCCAGCTGGTGGCAAGTGCAAGGGTAGTGCAGACATCAAGTGTCAAGTGCTAGTGGTGGAACTGTAGGGGTACAGAACAGTCCCTAAGTGCAGGGGGTTGCCAGGAAGGCAGTGCGACTGGAGGGGGGCTGGGCTTGAGAGCAGGGGGGGTTGCCAGGTGACCAGTGCAGGTGACCAGTGCAGTTTCAGTATCAACCAGGAAGTCAGCAGGGGAGAGGAGGGGAAACGGTAGAAGCAAAGAGAAAGGTTTTGAGGTGCTTCTGGAACCGGAGATGATTCTCCTCAAGTTTCAGGGAGATAGGGAGGCTTTTCCAGATGGAGGCCCCAGCCGAGGATAGAGATTTACCACCAACTCGTTGCTTGGAGAAGCGACTGACCCTGAGGGAGTTGGAGGCGAATGAGCGAAGAGCTTGAGAAGGAAGATATTTTGGAAGAGAGAGCTGAAGGTATTGAGTCCCCATGCCCCAGAAGGCCTTGTGGACCATACAGAGGGTTTAGAACTTAAACCTCACAGCCACTGGGAGCCAGTGCAGAGATTTCAGTCCTGGAGAGATACCATCCCTGGGCTTGAGGCCAAGGGCAAGTCTTGCAGTCCTATTCTGGATGAGTTGCAGAGGGCGGAGAGTAGAAGCAGGCAGATTTAGAAAAAGGCTGTTGCAATAGTCCAGCCTAGAGAGAACCAGAGCTCTGGAGACATTGAGCACCTGGGGGAAGGAGAGGAAAGGAAGAATGCCTCTGAGGAGGTGCAGTTGGTAGTGTGACTTCTTAGAGATGTCAGAGATGTGAGGAGAGAAGGAGAGTGTGGAGACGAAGATGACCCCAAGGTTTTTAGCCTCACAGGTGGGAGCAGGAGGAGGGCCAAGGGAGGCTAGCCAGAGAGTGACAGGAAAGGAGAGAGCAGGTGTTCCAATGAGGAAAATCTCAGTCTTACTGGCATTAAGGCAGAGATCATTGGCGGCACACCACTCCTGGGTGGCGGACAGGCAGTCAGAGATGAGGGAGGGAGAAGAGGTGGCTGAGAGTAGCCTGAAAATGAGCTGAGTGTCGTCCTTATAGCACTGGAATCATAGAAAAAGTACTATAAAATGTGTTTGGCCAGGGTATGGGTTGGGCTAATTGCTTGCTTATATTCAGGATGGAAGTGGGGATATTTCTGCCCCTGTAGTGAAAATAAAAAGTTGGCACCCATGAACCCACAGTTTAATTTCCTAAAAACTGCTGTCAGCACAACAGAAGCATTTATTTGTGATCAACCAGTTTGACAAGCATATAACATCTTTACAAATATAACCTGTGCTAAAACACAGAGAGGCACACAAATAACAGAGTATGTGTGGTGCCTGACAAAAAAAACATTTCAACGAAAACTAATGAACGCAAGCAGCATTTTTCAATTTGGAAATTACTTTTTTTTTTTATGGAAGTGTGAAATGCACATTTGGAAAACAATAGTGTGCCTAGCATGTAGAAAAACTGCATAAACGCAAAGGAAGGGCACGCAAATTACAGGATATTTGTGTGGTAGTCCAACAAATATCAGTCTTTTTGAGACAGCTACTAATAAATAATAATGCAACAAAGAGGTTTTTGAAGTTCTTAATATAATCGTGAAGGTATATGTTATTCCATCTGTTTATAGAGAGGAAATAATTGGGCCAAAAAATATTGGTAAAAATTCACAGGTTTATAAATATCCCCACCCCGATATCGCCCGCTAGTAGCACTCCACTGTTGGCCTCCACTACAAGTAGCTCTAGCTAATGTAAAGGTTGGGGACCCCTGGTCTACGGCATTGTTGCTGCCTGGCCTGTACACAAGTGACACCCAATATTCCAACAGAGCCAGCATCTAGTGTTCAATCCTCAACGGTGGTTTGGAGGAAAAACCTGCCAATATGGGCAACAGTGGTTTGTGATCTTTTACCACCATCACCGGCCTTCCCAGCACATATAGTCTGAAGTGGAGGCAGCCCCACAAAACAGCCAGTGCCTCCCGCTCAATTTGGGAGTAGCGCTGCTCCGTTGTTACGCTCACCTGGTTCCCACAGGGGCGTTGATCGAACCCGGACAGCAGCGGCCTCCACCAACGTGAAGCGTAGGGCAAAGATGGCTGTCTGGACGGACCCGCCTAGTCTCGTGTGCTTGACTCGTAGGAATATTCTCCTGTAGATGGAGAAAGGGATTTAGTCCCGTGGATTTGAGTGCAGACCCCTCCCCACTGCTCCCGCTCTCCCCACTGGCCACCTCCGATATTCCCACTTAGTGTCCTCACCTTATGTTTTTAATGGATGAGCTCTCCATCCTGCTTGGCTTGCAGGGGCGCGTAGATACCAGTTACTTCACTTGTTTAGGGTATTGGAGTTCTGGAAGAATATTGACTCCGGAGCTTAAAAAAGTTTAAAGAGTTCAATATGTCCAATGCTCACTCTTGCATCCCTTGGTGATTTTGCGGCAACAAATACTGTCTGGAGGTTGCTGGTGGCGTTCAGGTAAGAGTCTGTATTACCCAACACTATCCGGTAAAGTTGCGCAAGTTTAACTTGTTGTTTTTTCCTCCCTTCATAGATGCGGCATAAGAAGATGCGGCGTATTGAAGGAGAATGCCTCCGGTGGTAAATCAGGTAAGCCTTGTGGTAAAATGATTGTCTTTGTAGTCTCTCTAGGCTCACCTCGCCATTCCTTTGTCTTTTTTCCCCAGGTGTTGAAGATCGCCGAAGAAAATGATGGAGGCAGCGCCGAGTCGAAGATGCTGTGGACTGGTGAGAATGGAGCGGCGCTGCAGCTGCGAAGCGACGCGTGTCGAAGTAATGTCCCTTCAGGCTCAGAATGGTGCAAGATCCTGAATTAGGTAAGGAATTAGATTAATGTCCGTGACCTAACCTCTTCTCCTATTTCCCCCTTTCTTCTAGGAGCTCCGGATGCGAGGCGGGCGTGGCAGAAGACTGGATGCAGGTTCGCAGGTACGGGGAGCGTTACGCTGCAGAATAACGCGAAGCGTGTGTTGTAGATCGGGCGTGGTTTAAATAGCCTCGAAAGTAGTCCCAGGTAAGAAGTCCCTAGAACCACACCCGAATAAAAAATAGTCCTTGCAGAAAAATAGTCCCTTCCAGGTCTCACGTTGGCCTGGATGCATGTGCAGCATGGTCTGCCTGAGGTAAGTGATGACTATGAGCCTGGCGCCTTAGGCACCAGGACTGATTCCTACTATGAGCCTGGCGCCTAAGGCACCAGGACTGGACCCAGATAGACCCTAGCCGGGGCTTCTGAGGTTTTACTAAATGTCTGGATGCCTGCTTCCGGGGCGGATGGGCTTGGTCCAGATGCCCGGGGGTAGGCATCATGACATCCATCTCCGACAGTGCCTTACTAGCTTATGCGATGGGGCGGACCGCCTGATTCGCATCTACTTGATTCAGCACCGCTCCAAGACCAAACGGGCTGGCGTCCACCACTATTTCCGACTGGAGGGCCGGATCGAAAAAGGCCATAATGTCCTCTGCCATGAGAGCTCCCTTGATGTCATCAAATGCTGCCTGTTCAAGCGGTCCCCACTGCCAGGTCACATCTTTCTTAGTGAGGGCCTGCAGGGGCTCAGATCGGGAGGCCAGGTTCTTAATGAAGTGGCCACAATATGTGACCATCCCAAGGAAACTCCTAACCTCCAAGACATTCTCAAGGGCCGGGCCTCGATGATATCTTTCACTTTGCGTTGGTCTGGCGACACACCTCCCTCTCTGAAGACAAAACCAAAGAATTCAATGGTAGTCTTCAGGAACTCACACTTCTCATGGTGTAATGTAAGACCCAGTGACTGGAGGCGCTCAAATGTCTTGCCAATTTGACCAGGTGCTCTGCTTCAGACTTGGCAAACACCAAGATATCGTTGCTTATGTTTATCACGCCCTCCAAATCAGCCAGGCGCCCCTCGGATAATGTTCTGAAACACCTCCACCACTGAAGACACTCTGAAGCTTAATCTCTTGTAACGGTATAAGCCATAATGAGTGGTAAATGTGGTGATATACCTCGATTCAGGATGCAGCAGCACCTGATGATATCCGGCACGCAGGTCAAGTTTCGAGAAAAACCGGGCACCCTGGAGCTCTGTGATGATGTCATCTGTGGTGGGCGTTAGGTGTCGCTCCCTCTTGATGGCCTTATTGGGTAATCGCATGTCGACACATATCTGGACAGAGTCTGGTTGCTTCAATTTTCTAGCAACGACAATTGCTGAAACCCATGGAGTCGGTCCCTCCACCTTCTCAATTATATCCAGTTTGACTAGGTTGTCCAACTCCTGGTCCACCAGGTCCCGAAGGTGAAATGGAACCCGTCTATGTTTGACGTCAATGGGCTGAACAGAGTCATTAATGTGCAACTTCACCGGCTCATAAAGTCATGCGCCCGATCCCCTCAAATAGAGATGCATACTTTCTAACAGTATATGAATGTCTTCCACATAGACTGAATAAGCGAAGGTCAGAATACCCAAGGCCTCTGCCACTGCACAGCTCAGCAAGGTATTGGTGCTGACCGGCGTGATGTAGAACCGGGCTCTTATCGCTGACCCGCCATGTTTCACATCAGCGATGAATGCACTGTCCAGCGGAATTGGCTCCACGCCACCAAAGGTAAATATGCGCACCTTTGGTGTTGTCAGGCTGGGCGGACATACCATGGCATCGTACTGTTCTCGGGCCATGACATTCACTGATGCACCAGTGTCGACCAGGACCGGAACAGATGACTCATTTACTTGCACCTGATACCTGGGTTGTTGCCTTGATTTTGCTCCGCTGGAAACAAAGAAAACGTTCTCTTCTTCTTCTTCCTCTTCGTCACCCAGAGCTGAATTTTCCTCGGCTTGATCGATCTGGGTGACATTCGATGAGCGCTGCTGCCTGAAGAAGCCCGCCCTCACTGGACCTCTTGGGACCACCAAAGAAAGCAGGGCCCTACACATCCGGGCGTAATGGTCTGCACCACAATAACTGCCGCAGGACTTTCCCACAGCAGGGCACTGCACAGGGTGAGGCAGGTCATACCCACACTTCGGGCATGAGTTGACTGGGGATGACCCTCTCGCGTGTGGACCGCTCCCCAGGCGGCTGGCCCCTCTTCCACGGCCCACCGCACAGATGTCCTCCATTTTACAGGGCGTACCCCTGCCTCCATGTGGGATGCACGTAGTTCAGATACCTCTTGGCATCGCCCCAGCTCCAAGATGCGAGGGAGGGTGATGCCCGGTTCCCTCAGGACTTGCTTGCACAGTTTTCCAGATGTGCACCCCATGGATCAGTTGGTTCCTAATCATTGTCTCTGGATTGTCCCATGCACAGGCACCGCCAACCTGCGCAGCCTCCCATAAAAAGTGTCAAGTGTTTCATCGTCCTTCTGGCGAGATGTGCCCATGATGAACCTCTCATAGTCTGCATTTGCCAGAGGAAGGAAGTAGTCATGGAGGGCACCCTTCGCCCGCTGCATAGGTGTTGTCACAAGGTTGAAGAGGCGGAAACACCTCATGCACCGCCGGCCCTGCGTAGTACAACAGAGTAGCCAGCTTACTGTCATCATTTGTCTCCATCGTGGCCCTGAAGTACATTTCAAGTCTGTCCATCCACATCTCCCAGTGGGGCCGTAGACTGGACGATGCACCTGAGATGTTAAACTCAGCCAATGGTGGAGGTCTCATCCCAGGCGGTTGTTGAGCAGCCATTGCAGGGGGCTACACCGGAGGGTGAGCAGCCAGTGCTGGTGTCTGTGCTCGAGGTTGAGCAGCCAATGTGGGGGCTGTGCTTGAGGTTGAGCAGCCAATGCGGGGGGTTGCGCCTGAGGCTGAGCAGGTAATGCAGGGGGCTGCGCCGGAGGCTGAATTGGCGCAGGAGGTTGTGGGAGCCGCTTGTCCGTCACCATCTATGGTCATGAGCGCACGAGCACCTTCTCAGATCACACAGAGCTGCAACTCACACCACCTTCCCTGCAGCGTTGATGTACCTCCACTTTCCACTGATGACACACTGCTAAAACTTCCACCGATGCTAGGAAATCTGATGTCCCAGTAGAAAAATTAGTAGTCAAGGGAGCACCCACCAGGAGATGCCACACACTATGTGCAGTTCACCCACCAAGGAGGGTGGAAGTCCCAAAAATTGAGCCAGGTGGGCCCAGGGATCACCCCAGTATCACAGCAGGCTTCCCCTGAATTCTCACCTTACACTCGACAAAATATGATGAAAATGGATGAAATTCCCATCAAAAACCACTTAATGTGGTGTTAGTAGCCCTCTGCTGCTAGAGGTTCCAAAAATTGGCCCTGGATGGCCCACCGACACTCAGGATGAAGCCGCAACCTTCCTAGGCCTGGTTTCCAAAATGGCCGCCGACCGCGTGGTCTGCAACCTTAATTCGGCATTATCAAACGGTGAAACTTTCATCAAAGGAAATAAAAAATCACTGCCAATGTTACCACCCAGCCCGGGATGCATTCCCGCTTTGTCGCCACTGTTGTGTGTTTCCCCGCGCCCTTGCGGCTGACCTTGAGCATCATCCCTTTCACAGACTGCACACAGACACATCCTTCTAGTTCGGGCTCCCCGGTCGCTCTGCGCGGCCAGGAACGCCCCCATTATTTGTACTGCATGCGGCAGCGTGCAGCGTCATTCATCCGCGTGCATGCAGCCCTTAAAGGGGCAGCATCACAGTATTCACTGGAAGCCCAAAACAGCTCCAGAAACTGCACGCAACATTGGTTGGATGGTGAGACATGTTTTTTTTTTTATTGAAAATTTGCACCATACAACTTAGCTGTTTTAAAGTGCAGGTGGAGGAGAACATTGTAGAGGATAGGAAGACCAAAGACGAGGAGCGTGGGTTGTCGTTAAACACAAGTTGAGTACAAGTACAACACTTTCCTTGATAACCAACAGCAATGTGGAAATCCATAAATAACACAAATCAAAATGATGTAGAAAATCTGGGTGCTCACCACAACTATATTCGTTCAGAACAGATGAAATGAGGAAAGGTTTTAACCCATGATGAGCTGCTATACTGGGGTAGCCCAGCACAGGGCAGACATTGAATACTAGCGAGATTGAGAACTTCTTGTAGAGTATCACACCACGCCAGGGAATTCCTTTGTGAAGGGAGGTTTTCTAGGGACATGCTTGAATCGGAGATGGTTGGCTTATAGCAATTCCCCATGTCTGCTGCATTTACTGTGCAGGAGCTGTCTTCATGTTACAGTCTATTTAACCTAGGAGGAGTCAGGAGGTTTTCATTGGCGATCTCAGAGTCCAGGATGGATATTACTAGGTTTGACTAATGCAGAGACATATTTGGGCCCTTTCTCTTGTAGGCCATGCTGAGTCAAGCATATGGTTGTAAAGGGAATGTCTTACTTGTTCAGTAACCATTGGAGGATTTTTTTCTATTTAGTCATACATGGATGTTATTCCAATAGTCTAATTTCGAAATAAGCAATGTTCTGATTAGATTTATCAACGTTATTGGCCATTTCCAAATATGGGTTCATTTTTTGTTGTATGTGGACTTGGAAGTCAGTCTTGCACACAACCTCATCTATTTGGGGTGAGAATCACATATAAGGTTTAATTTGAGGTCGTAAGGCCAAACGAGGTGTGAAGGTTCAGTTCTAAAGGTGAAAGGTAGGGAGTTCCATTCCCTGGCAGAGATGAATGGGAAGCTTGCCCTACTTGCTCTTGCAGCTAGTTGTTGGGGGTAGGGAGTTTTGGTAGGTTTGGAGGTCCAGGATCTGTTCACTCTCTGGGAGAGGTAGGGTGGGGCTGCATGGTGGATGCAGTGAGTGTTTTATGGTGAGTGTTTTAAATAGGACACGTTCTTTGACGGTGGAGATGTGTTCTCTGGTGGGGATGCCCATGGCTGCTCGGAGAGCATTGTTCTGAATGGTTTGTAATTTCTTTATTTTTTTTTTTACTGATGTGCCTGCAAAGATGGCATTGCAGTAGTCCAGTCTCGGGCCAACTGTAGCCCTGCAATGTATAGGCAGTTCTCTGTGGTCATGAAGGGTCTGGCTGAGTTCAGTAGCTTTGTAGAGGAAGCAGCAGACAATGCAATAGCGCTTTGGTGCTTCAGCATGGAGAGGGTGGCGTCAAGGTAAACACCTAGAGTTTTCACCAATTGTGAGACTGGGATTTGGATATTGTCTATGGTGAAGACTGTATATTGGTGGTTGAGTTTATTTAGGGTTTCCCGGGGTCCTGCCAGTAGGAGTTACGTTATGGCCACATTGAGGCAGAGTGCAGGCAGATTGGGAAAGATTGAGCTGGACTGGACATTTGTACCCAATGCATTTAGGATTTCTTCCTGCATGTGAATGAGAGCAGTTTCTGTTCTTCTTAAAATCCAGGGATCAGATTGGTTGGCATAAACAAATACTTGGCATCCACTGCACTGGTACATTGATTTATTTTTCTAATATATTTGCCACCAAGGGTATATTAAAGAGTGGTCAGTAATTTTCCAAATTGAGGGGTCCTGAGGAGGGTTTCTTGACAAGCAGGTGATACGAGATTGTTTGAAAGATTGGGGGTTAACCGACTTAATCACTTCTACCCGATCAGAGTACAAGGATGAGTAGTGGCTAAACCAGTCAATCAAATGCAACATTTTCACTAAACAAGAATGATCCCAATCATAAAGGTGAAACAGCAACAGGCAAGAGTTATAACTTCTTCCCCTTTGTGAAGTAATGTGGACTCAGGGCAGGCTATACTCTTAAAATGGGTGCGAATGTGAAACAGAAGCAACCCGAACAGCAATAATGCAACTGCCCAAGATAAATGAATGTCCAATCAAGGATCTATACATGTATGCATACAAACTCACCCCTGTAAAGATGCAAACATTCTGAATACTTGGGTGAGCGCAAAAGAAATACAATTCCACAATGGTCAAAAAGGGTATACTTTTTGGTGAAAAAAAGTGCAAAAAGGTGAATAGCCAGTGTCACGGGACCCAAAAAATGCAACAAGACGGCTGATGCCTTCTAAAACTACCATTTTCAGTTCTAAGAGACTTGACAGAGTTGATTCAGGGATCGTATCATTGGATGAGGTCCGGATTCATTGAGTTACTGTGATACAGATAGGGGGCCGGTGCCGTGTCGAGTTTGAAATGAGGCTTGTTGCAGCTTTCTAATGAAGTGGGTCGATGGGCCACCAAGCTCAGTTTGATGTTTGATCACGGTTCAAAAATGAAGATGCTGGTGACTTGAGTTGCTTGGTTGAGATGCTACGCTTCAAAATCTTTCCACAGTGGGCAGCATCTCATTTGAGCCGAGGGAATGACCCACTCAGCTTGTGTGGTATGATGGCAAACTGGTTCAAAGGTACAGCTGCAGAAGTTCAAAGAGCTTGAATAGGGCAGCACCACAGGTTTCGTTGGTCGGAATGCGTTCAGACGATGTTGACGGTGGTTCAATATGGTTTGATGCAGTAGATATGCTGGAGACCAGCTGCTTGGCTTCTTCGATTGCTTCGGTCCCAATCAACAAGCTCAGGGACAAGATGAGTCCTAGTTATCATTCTTCTAACCCAGGGGAGGATAGCAAGGACCTGCAGTGGTCCTTCACCCCCAGTGAGGTCCTGGGTACCAGTGTAGCTGCAAGAGAGGCAGTTCTTTATCCTTCAGTAGGTCACCCCCAGTGTTCCCTGGGAGTGGTTATGGAGAATAGCTTGCCTCTGCCATGAAACACTCAGTATTGACCTAACTGGTGGAGGGTTATGGAAAGGTCACCTCTCCAGGAAGTAACCTAATGTCCACAATGAATTGTACAATAGCAAGACTGCTTTAAGAGGTCCAATTCATGACTTTGTGACTAGTGGTCTTTTCTTTTATGCCTTATACCAAAAAGGTCTTTGTGCAAAAGGAAGTGTAGGAGACAGAATGTAAGGAGAGGTCCAGAGAAAAACAATATGTTGTAATTCTTCCCCAACTGTGCTGAGCCTCCTCTGGCTACTCTAACCCCACCCTACCCTCAGACTCATAGCATCAAAGGCCGTTTGGTATGCAACATTAAGTTGTGAGTTTAGACCTTTTGCTTAGGGTGTTCCCATTGTTTGCTGTTATCATGGCAGCTCCCACGGATGGGCTACCCTGCTTGATAGTGATGTGACCTAACCTCACAAAGGATCAAAATTGACTCATAGGGCCTCATTATAAGTTTGCTGGTCCAGGAACTACAGTTCCTGGACCAGCATGCTGGTACCGTTAAGCTGGTACTGGTTAAGCATGCTGGTACCGTAATTCCCGGTCCAGCAAACTACAAGTTGTGCTTGCGAGTGCCTTTCTGCCTGCCAGGTCGGACTTGGAGGGCAGAAAGGCATTCGCGAGCACAGCATAGCGGATGCACCGGCACCGTTCTGAACGGTGCCGGTGCATCCGACCTCCCCATTCCCATTCAGGCCTATGGGGCTGAATGGGGAGCATCGTTTTTCGGGCGCCCGCGAATGGGCAATTACTGTGTCCGGGCCGGAATGCCCCGGTAATTGCCCATTCGCAGGCACCGGAAAATATTGCATGTTTGGCAGTAACCTGCAGGTTTTACCGGCAAGGCTAACGCCAAACCTGTTGTAGAGAAGGTCCCAGACATGGCCTGCACCCCATCCCTTCATTTCGAGGTACCAGGAGCATACTCGCCAAGGTATGTGACGTATGAAGAGCAAATGAACCTACAAAGAGCTGCACTGGGACTCAGCCCAGTATACATCAGAAGATCCAAACCTGTTGAAGCACCCATAACCAGACAACCCTGGGCAGCACGGTACCCTATCAGACAGCCATACCAGCCGCTGATACGGAATGAAGAATACCTACATAAGGTCCATGAAGAGATCCCAAAAGCCTTAATGGAAGGCCAGTGGAAATGACTTAAGAGCCTGAACAGACTCGTGAATGAACAAAAGCGGCTATCAAAGACAAGCACGGCAGTGCGAGTAACTACAAAATAAATGTAATGGGCACAGAGAAGAGACAATGGTAAAACGTGAAGAAACGGTGCTACGTGACAAGATGGAAGCAACCGACCTGTTAAACGTGTGTAAATAGGCTTGAAACGCAAGATGCTAAGAAATCGATACTGCTTGCAATGCTTAGTAGAAGATAGAGCGGCAAGCGCCAACCATATATCTACCTCAATAAGGCACATTATACAAGTGCGACTCCATTTTGTAAAAGCAGAAATATACCCAGGCGGCCAGAGGCCTGACAGGTCAAGTTTTGAAACCCAGCCAAAGGCCAGAGAAGGAGCGGAATCGAAACTCAACAAAGAGCGGCTCATGCCTAGGAAATCATGGTCAACTAGAGAAGGGGAGGAGAGCGTCAGCTAACAAGACTCAAACTTCAGAGCATACCAGCCTGTTTTATGAAGGTCAAGATAAGGGGGGGCCCATGCAGGTGGCTAGGCTGACACAGAATTAAATGCACTAAAAGCTGGAAATTGAAGCAGATTCATGGTGAACTAACACGTGATCGGCAAGGCGCGAAGAAGTACCATCGCCTGATGTCATCCAGGACCCGAGGATGCCATAACTTTTCCCGATAAGAGACTACAGTTTCGGGGCCATCCTTAGCCAACTAATTGACACATCGCCCTAAACCGCTGATGAGTGAAACAGTAAACTTGTTACTTTGGCAAATGTCTTGTAGGCATTAGAGTAAGTAAGGGAAAGGTAATGGAGGGTGGCGGAGAAAACATAAAGTAGTTAGAAGTAGAGAAGACTCTATATATATATATATTTAGGGGGTAATGACTCGAGCATAAGAAATAAAGAGTGGATACCTGGGGGACACCCGAGATAAAACGTAAGGATTACCAGGGGTCACCTGAGATAAAACGTAAGGATTACCAGGGGGGCACCTGAGACAAAATGTAATTATCACCATGGGGGCACCTGAGACAAAACGTAAGGATTACCAGGGGGCACCTGAGATAAAAACGTAAGGATTTGCCTTATTCCTGTGCTTTAAAGAGTGGTCAGAAGAAACGTGAACTCATAGCCCACAGTCGGGGGACAATTTAGGCTACGATGACGATTAAAGACGGCATCAAAGGGGTTTTTTTACACCCATGTCGGGGTATTGATTAGAAGGCAGGTATACGTGTGTCTAGCTGGTGTTCGTCTAGTCTGTCGAGTGGCTGTCATTGTGTCTTGTTGTATGTCAAATGTAAAATAATTGTATTAATAATTGGTTGAAATGCATTTTGGCTTATGCGATTCTGTAACTAAGAGGGAATCGCCATTGAATTGATGGGTTTTGAGTAAATTGTTGATATAAATTTTGGCGGGAAAAGATTGGATTGGAGCTTGCGTATGTGGTGCTCGCTCATACCATTGAAAGGTTAAAGAATTGCAAAATACTGTTAGTGACAAAATGGAGGAGGTTACCCCGCTTGCGCATTTGTGCAAGCAGCTACCCAAGCATGCACCAAAACTAAAGAAATACAGCATGGAGTGGGTCAAGGGTACCACCAATAAGATGTTTATGCCGTGGCCCCAGAATAGGTCGCTCTCTAAGGCTGTTTTACAGCATATGACTACCTTCCTACATGCCACATGTACAGGCAAGAAGCTAGAGAAATGTCTTGCTGTTCTAGAATTGTGGAAAATGTTCGAAGAAACGAAGGTGGAAGAACCACCCACAGACTGGATACTAAATGTATGTACGTAGGGGGGTGAGACGCCTACCGTGCCACCAGCCCCGCCTGAGCCAGTCATCGAAGGAAGCAACCCTGCATATGAGTCGCCTATGTACAGTAGTGACGATAATAAGGGAAAAGAACAGGAAAACAATATCACCTCCGCAGTCTCAAGGGACAAAGTGAGATGATGCGAAGATGAAGGGAAAGATTGGGCACGGAGTTGTGCACCTCCAGATAACGAGAAAAAGCAAAATAAACATAAAGGAAATGAGGGTAGAGGTGATAAAATAGCATTCGCGAAAGACGAATGGTTGGGAGGTCAAATATTACTGAAGTTGGATGGAAAAGGAAGTGATGATGTGGCCAAGGGAGAGGTCTGATGAAACGCAAAGGAGAGAGAGAGAGAGAAAGGGATGGAAGGAAGGGATGAAAGGACAAGAAAGAAGGATAGGCTAAGGCGAGAACAACTTTATCGCGAAGAGCAAGGAATACCGCTCAGTCGCACATAGTAAGCAGCCTATAAAAAGTACAGGCAGAACATGTTATGGTTAGAGGAAGAAAGGAGAGTGCACGAAAGGAAAGTAAAAAAGAGGGAAGATGAGGAAAGTAGAAGGGCAAAAGAACGTAGAAATGAACGGATGAGGGAAGTAGAAAAGGCTAGAGAAGAAGCAAAGGAGCAAAAGGAAATAGACGAGGAAATAGAATGTAAGCCCAGACAGAGGGCACAGGATCTTGAATATTTGGAGCGGGAAGTGATTAAACCCAATCCTACAGTAGGATAGGAAGACATAGAAGAATTCTTTCCTGCAAGTGATGCGGTACCAGTTACAAGCGGGACAAATATTGAAGATGACTTCGACACCAGAAGCATCGGGGAAACGATTGATAAAATATACGATGAGATGGGGCTAGAGCAGATATCCGATGGGGGAAGGGAAGATGAGCGCTTAGAGAGCAATCAGCTATATGACACTGAGGATGTCACCCGAAGTAGTGGGAGCAGGGGACTGTCCCTAGATGGGCTGGAGATTGGGCAGAACGAAGAAGATGCAAGGAGTTGTGTAAACTGGGAGTATTCAGAATTTGTCTCCGGTGGGGAAACGAGGATGTGGCACATGAAGAAGGGAGACAGTGCGAAAAACGAGTGGTACAATGGTCAGATGCTAGCGGGTCCACAAGTAGGGCACTGAAGTCTGCCGGACAGTCCAGCCGACATGAAAGAACACACCACGGTCAGAGGGGGGCGTCAGCACCTGCCTATGCAGACAGAATAAGGGCATTGCCAGGTAGACGGCAGGGCGGGAATGCCTCCCCGGCAAAAGACCGGAGAGCTATGGGGAAAAAGAAGGGGGACTGTGCATTCCAATTCCCGTTGCTAGAAAAGGGGGGAGCAAGACCACAGTATATTCCATGGCCACACATGGACCGAGAGAACCTTAAAAATAAGCTTCTAATTCTGACATCGGGAGCCGGAAAGTGGATACACAAGTTAGAAAAAATGTTGGGGGGTGTCACCTTAGCTATAGAGGACATTAAGGGCCTCCTAATTGCCATACTTGGTGAAAGAGCAGATGATGTATGGAAACGGGCCGGCTATCATAGGGTAGCCCTAACTAACACCTCCGATGACGGAGCGCCATGTAATAACTGTAGGGCAGCAGTGTGGAAAGAGCTGCGAACCCTATATCCAGACACTTCTGATATGCGGGCTATAATGATTTGGAAAATGAAAGAGTCAGAGGACCTGTTGATTTATATCTAGAATTTTCAGGACGTGTGGGTGCTCAAAACGCATGAGTCTTGGACGAAATCTATCCCTGTATTTTACTACATATTATGCCAGGGGTTGCCTGAACCGGTGCAGAAGCAGCTAAAAAAATTAGTAGGAGTAGAAGCAAAACCATGGGCAGAAATACAGTTGACAATTGCACACTACTGTAGATGGTTGCAAGAAAAGAACCGGAAAAAGGAGGCAACACGTAAGGGCGAGGAGGCGAAGCTGGTGCAAAAGAAGCTCTCGAAGTATGCTCTCGAGTGAGCCATGCTCACCAGCCCAGCCGAACCAAGCGCACAACAAGCGACCAACCCATCACAGAATAATCAGGGTAACGCAGGATTTTACCCAAGAGGAAGGGGTTTTGGAGGAAGAAGATGGCAGAGTAATCAAGGAGGGTTTCGAGGTAACCAGGGAGGCTTTCAGAATAATCAAAATGGCTTTCAGAATGCACAGATTGGCGGTCCAGCTATGCCAGATGGACAGATGGCCCAACCACTGCCAGTATGTTGGCTGTGTGGGATGACAGGACACGTGGCGCGCATGTGTAGAAGCCAAGGCATGTGGCAAAACAGCCAAGGGATGGGGGCAGGCAATGTGAATCAGCCTGCCGTCCCACAACAGGGCAGTGCACAAAATTACACAGTGCAGCCGCAGGTGTCAGGCATGCAGCAAGGTGCACAGCAAGTGGTTCAACTACCGAACATAGGGAACTTGCCGCAGGGACAATCCCAGCAGGCACCACCGCAAATGTCACAGGGCACTAGCTCCAGAGGGGGAGTTAACCCTGGGGCTGGGGGAAATCAACAAGTATACAGTGGGCCAAACTTATATATAAAATAGGACAGCTCACGGGGACTCTGATGTGCTCTATCCTATCCGTGACACCAGACCCTAACAGGGAACCAAGGGTGAATGTCACCATAGGGAATAAAGAATATTCCTTCTTAGTTGACACAGGGGCACCGCATTCGTGCATACAAGAGGGCACATTTCCCTTGTCCGGCGAGGCTATAGATACTCAGAGTTTCACTAGAGTTCATAGTAGAGTTCCCTTTACAGACGCACTCCGAGTCTCAGTGGAAGAGCGCGAAATGAATGTACCCCTATTATATTCACGTCAGACCCCAGTTAATATTCTGGGCCGAGACCTGATGACTAAATTAAACATGACCATCTCGTTTACCCAGAATGGTATAGTCTGCTCCACTCCAGGAATGCATTATTCAAACGTGTGTGAAATGATCAGAGCATACTCAGGACGTATAGCCATGAGAGCTGTAACGTTAGAGCCAGAAGTCTTTGCATATGGCGTGCGGGTGCTTATGGCGGGACTGCCAGGCCTCGCAGACAAAACTATGAGAACCCCTGATGAGTTTCTGTTCAGACCAAGAATACCCATGCACGAAGAGGAGGGACAAGTATTTCCCTTAATGATACAATCTGCCGCAGTGCGATGGAAAGTGGTATTGGTCAAAGGATATGATGACGAAGACAGACAATGGTGTGCGATTATCACCATCGAAGAAGGGTATTGAGTGACTGACATCACCGATGATGATCTGTTCGAAGAGCACCCTGACCTAGAGGAGACAAGAGTGGAAGTAAGTCTCACATTTTGGATCAAAATGATCAGATGGGAGGTGCCACAGAGAATGATGCTGGTGCTGGTGCATCCATAATACTTTGATGACGACATGGCCCAAGTGCCTGCCGCAGTATGGACTACAGGGCCCTATGACGTAGGTCTCCTGAAGGGGGCAGGTGAAGTGAAAATTAAACTGAAACCAGGAGCAATTTTACCATGAGCGCAACAATATCCCATGTCCAGAGAAGCGGATGAAGGGATCGCGAAGACAATTTCCGCCATGGTGGAGCAGGGCATTTTAGTGAGGTCAGAATCACCTTACAACACAGTGATTTACCCTGTCAAAAAATCAAAGGGAGGGTATTGGCGTTTAATCTAAGATTTACAAGCATTAAACGATATAGTTGAAGCCGAGTTCCCTCTAGTCCCTAATCCATCCACAATACTGTGTAATATACCCACTGAGGCCAAATATTTCACGTTGATCGATTTGAAAAATGTGTTCTTCTCAATCCCGTTGCACCGTGACTCTCAAGACCTGACGTCATTCACCTTCAGACAAATGCGCCTGAAAAGTACGAGGTTGCCACAGGGGTATTGCGAGTCCCTGTCTATTTTCAACAGAGTCCTGCAAATGGACCTAAGCAAGATTGCAGTGGACAGTGTTGTTTTGCAGTATGTAGATGACATTCTGATCTGCAGCACCACTGAAGAGCAATGCAGGCGCGACTCAGTCCAGCTATTGACTATACTGGCTGAAAAGGGATACAAAGTTGATAAGGAAAAGTTGCAGTACTGTCAACAGGAGGTGTTGTACATAGGGCAACTAATCTCTCATGAGGGGAAAAAGGTAACCCCAGAAAGGGCTGAAGCCATCATGAACTCGGCCGCGCACGATAAAACAAATGCAGAGCTTCTGAGGCCTGTGCAATTATGTCAGAGCATGGGTCTTCGACTACAGCTCGTATACCAAGCCCATGCTTCAGGCTTTGAAGAAAGCCCAGGCAACAAAAGGAGAAATTGAATGGAATGAAGCAATGGAGAAAGAATTTGCACAACTCAAGGGGGCAATTTGTAAGGCCCCAGTTCTCAGGATTCCTAATTACGCTGAGGAATTCTACCTGTTCTCACACTCCGATGGTGATTTTATGACAGCAGTGCTCGCGCAGCGAACCTCGCTGGGGTACAAGCCCCTAGCATATTACAGCGGGAGTCTGGACCCAGTTATGAAGGGCCACTTCCCATGCGAACAAAATCTAGCTGCTGCCGCATTTGCTATCGAAAAGGTGTCATCCATTGTGATGTTGTGCTCCATGACATTGTATGTTGAACATTCACTGTTCACCATACTAGAGAAGCCAAAGGGCACACTGACGTCTCAGAGAGCATCCACCTATGAGGTGATTATCTCTAACCCATCAATCAAAATCGTTTGATGTAAAATTGTGAACCCTGCTACATTCATAGCTGAGCCAGTCACAGAGGGAGAACCTATACACGACTGTGCGAACTATGAGGAATTCTATGATGAGATCCCCAGGGTAAAGGAAAACGCCCTGGCAAGTGGAGAGATCGTCTTTATTGACGGTTCTTCGTGAATCGACCAAGAAGAAGGACAAAGGTATACAGGTGTGGCCGTGGTAAAACACCTAGCGAATGGAGAGTTTCGAGTACTCATCAGTGCGCGAATACCCTCTCACTATTCTACGCAAGCTGCAGAACTGCTGTCACTGACACTCGCCATTGAGAATCATGCAGACCAGGAAGTAACTGTGTACAGTGACTCAGCCTATGTGACGTCCACAGTACATGCAGGTCTAGCGCGCTGGAAAAGGAGGGGCTACCTCCGAGCAGACGGTACGCCAGTGCAACATGCAGCCTTATTGGACAGGCTGATAAAAGCACTACAGCTCCCAGTGGGCATATCAGTCGTGAAATGCGCCGCTCATACCAAGGGGATGGATTTCGTGTCACGTGGAAATCATGAAGCGGACACGGAAGCCAAGTGCATGGCTTCCAAAACTGAAACAATCATGGATGTGGAGGTGGCACGTACCCATGAGAGGATGATGGTAGCGCGAGCCACACCAGAAGCATACAGCAATACGGGGCAGACTCAGCTAATGGAGCTCCAGGGGGAGGCACCTCAGGAGGAGAAAAATTTGTGCATGCGTCGAGGGCGTTCTTTAAACCCCTCTGACGGGTTGTGGAGGCAAGGCAGCACTAGTAAACCAGTAATGCCTGTCGCCCTTCTAAAAGTAGCATTAGAACAACTACACTACCCCATCCATGTGACAAAAGAAAATCTTGCTGCAACGCTTGCAGAAGACTGGTTCACACTGAATTTGGCAGAGCATGTTGCATTTTTCATGGTGAACTGCATTATCTGCCAGCAATTCACTGCTGGGCACACATTAAAAGTAGTGAAAGGAATCATTCCCAGACCAAATGGACCATTCCAGCATTTGCATATCGACTACGTCGACATGATCCAAGTGTGCAACAGATAGAGGTATTTAATTGTGGTGGTGTGTCCATTCTCTAGATGGATAGAAGCAGGTCGCTGTACACACCCAGACGCTACCTGTGCTGCCAAGTTCCTAGTGAGGGAGGTGTTCCCTAGGTGGGGGGTGTGCAAAGTAATGAGATCAGATAACGGGGCTCACTTTGTAAATTCAGTTTTCGAACAGATTAGCTTGTTGCTTGGTATAAAGCACAAGTTCTCGTCGGCGTATCATCCTGAGGATAACGGGATATATGAACAGATCAACGGCTTCCTTAAGGAGAGGATAGCCAAGTTGAAGCTCACATTAAAGAAGGGATGGTTGCACTGTCTACCATTGGCATTGTATGCACTTCGGAACCAACCCTGTTCCGACCATCATCTTACGCCGCACAAGATAGTTACAGGCAGAAGGATGAGGACCTCCCTTACCCCCCGAGATAGAGCTAGTTGTGATGCCCAGCAGACTAGAGAGGTCCTGGGAACAGAGATGCAAAAGTACCTTAACTGTATGACATCCAGCACCTCTGTCATTACAGGCTAGCTACAGCAATGGCGAAAAGGGGACGGCGCAGCACGAAACACCACAGGAAGTGCTGAAGCAGACACCGAGCAAGGTGTACATGCACCCCTCGTCTTCCCTGGTGACAGCGTGCTTGTGAAGATCTTTACCAGGAAAAGGTGGGATGAGACAAGATTTAATGGCCCTTTCATCATAGAGGACTGCAACCCCTCCGCCGTTAAGCTCCAGGGCAGAAGGGCATGGATCTTCCTGAATGACATTAAACCCTATATAGGGGAGAGCCCTCCTGCTGCATCCAACTGCAAAGAAACCACAAACAACGGGGAAGAACCTCAGCACGTGCAGACAAGATCCATGGCGAGGAAGAAGGATGCATGAGCACAAAACCAAGACAAAGAACTCGGATGCAAGGTGTGGCATAGAACTGGACAGGTTCCCCAAGCAAGGGGAAATAAGGACATAACAGACACTCTGTACATCCCAGTTGCAGAGTAAAGAGAAGCAGATCCAAAGCCACAACAACATTGATAAAATGAACTTTCGAAAGCACGACATGCCCAATTAGTACAAAGAATCACTACTCTGATAGACTGCAAATAAGACATTGCCTGAGAGTGTAACACAGTATACAGAAGCAATCAGTCTTGAGACTTTGTTCACAGAACTTATTGTATCCCCCAGTAGAAACATCATAGAGGATGTGCTTTCCTGTTTCCAGCTAGTATTAGAGACATATCCATCACTTGTAGGGAGAGTTACCAGTATCACAGCCTTTATTCAAGATCTGGCCAATAAGAAAATAATCTGGCAACTACTGCCCGAGTACAGTGATAAGGGTACAGATGCTTCCGCCACAAGTGATCATTGATGAACTGACATGCACGCTCTTCTTCCACATCATAGAGGAATGCCCAGGACTCGTCGGGAGAACCACAGATACCTTAACCTTTATCAGAGATCCAAGAAACAACGAATTCCTAAACCGAGTGTGGTACAAACTGAACTACGCAGTCGCAATCCACGCAGCAGGAAAGTGTAAAGACTGTTCACGTCACAAGAAAGGCCTATGATCTAGAGACCAGAAAATCAGAACAAATGTCGTTATCACCAGAAGACAGCAGATATGCATACCATGTTTTCTTTCACCTCATTGAGAACTTTCCAGAACTAGTGGGTAGACACAGCAATGTTGACCTACCCGCATTCCTCAGAGACCCAGTAAAGAACGCACAATTGAACAAGCTCCTGAGAACCATCATAGCGCAACTGAGAAGTAATTATGTTCATCAAATGCTGAGGAGAGCCTTGTGAAGAGGAAGATCCCAATAAACTTTCCGCCGAGGACAGATCAAGAAGAGCAGAAACGAGGATTACAACATCTTGATCCTAGTTATTTTTATTTTTCTTCTTCTATTTTTTCTTATCATCCTTTTCATCATCTTTCCGCCGTGGAGCAGATCGAGGGGAGAGACACTGTTCTTCAACTTGTTGCCGAGAGACAGAGTGAAAGGAGCGGACACAAGAACTTCACCATATTATTTTCCTTTTCCTTCATTTTTCTCATTTGTTCCTATTTTTTCATATGTTCACTCTTATTTTTATTTTTGTTTTTATTTTTACAACATTTTATTTTGTGTGATTTTTAGCAGTTCCATCTTTTCATCCTTTCGCATTGAGCAAGTTCCAGCATGTCCTCAGGACCAAGGCAAATTTGAGGCGTGCATTGGGACCTCACCTATTATCAATATGTATAATGAATGTGATGTACCAAAGTTGCTAGCCTAACCATTTTCCATAGTCTAGCAAAGGAACTGCACTGAGTACCCAGAGACGACCGTCGTCACTCACATGAGGGGGGACATTTGGAGAAGCATTCGTCCCTCTTATAGTAAAGAACTCTTGAAATACGAGACCAGAACAAAAGAAGGAATACATAATTGACTATGAACTCATTCGAAATGGGGGCCCAGAACAGTAACTTTGTTTTACCCCCAAAAGAAGGGCGCCCCCACTTCCCTGGAAGAAAATGCTGCAAAATGTCATTCCGAACGATTATGTGTATATGTATAGTTATTATTATTGTTTTTCTGTCATTAACAATCAGAACTGCTTTCTTTATTAGTGCGCAAAGTGCCCCAATCTCAGTGCACCCACCAGATAATAAACATCTGGGGCCTATGAAAGCACCCAGACCATATATAGTCATTCCAGTCCCAAGAAAACCTTATAATAAAAATAACGAACTGAATTTAAATGTAATAAGCAATGATTTAGACACATTTGAGGTAACACATGAAGAGAAAAGCTGGATACAGGGTCAGCACGAAATTCATGAAAATGCTGCACCGACCACTGCACGCACTCACACACAGGATGCACACAGACAAGGGCAAATGTCAATGGCTACAGGGCCTCCAACAAAGGCAGAAGAGAAGAGGAGACTGCCTGCCGAAGAAGCAGGTCCAGAAACAGTGGAAGTACCCAAGTGGAGCCAAGTGAAACACTACAGAGAGAGGGCATAGAAAAAATCCTCAAAAGAACAGAAGTAGCCACAAAGGAATTCACAGAGAAAACACAAATGCTGATAGACTATTTGTTCCTTTTCATAGTCAGAGCAAAGAAACTGCACTAGGATCTGGAACATAGAACTGCAGAAACTGTAACGACAAACATGCCAGCTCGAGCACTGCAAACAAGCACCAGATCTATAACTCAGCCTCACGCTGAGGAGATGGTGAGCCAATGGCGCCAGAGAACCACAATGGAAAACAACAAGAGGAGAGGAAGAGAAACACAAAACCTTCTCCTATCACAGCGATGCAGTCGAGGCAGCCTGCTCCACCGAGACACTCAGAGAGGAAAAGCAGCACAGATGCATTTAGAGACATAGTCATAGCCAACTACAGAAGAATGCTGAGAATCAAGAGAAGCCCACATGAAGATAACAATGAACTTAAAGATTACATGGACAGCACAGCTCATCTCGGAAACAACATATGGTACCAGCACATGAAGGAAGTAGGACGAAGGCAGTCGGAAGGAGAATGCTTCGTCTTTTCTCTCCTAGCATACAGCATGGGAAAATCCAAGATCTTCGTGGCTGAAGAAATTGATGTCCCTACAGCACACTGTATGTCACATGTAGCAATGTGTAACACCAGAGGACAATTTATGGGAAAATACGCCTTGTTGATATGGGCCAACGAAAAGGATTACCCAGATGAAGATGGCTACGTCCAGGACATTAAAACAAGAAACTGAGTGCACACCAGAAATCATGTGATCAGGTACGAGAACCCTGGCATCAAAGGATCAGGGATAAGATGGGAAATTAACCTGAGACTGAACGTTCAAGGGAAGACTGCAGAAGAGGCTCAAATCTGGAAGAACAGAGGCCAAATGCAGATCTGGGGGACAGTGGTCTCCCCAGATGGATGGGAGAATGGAGTAGTAATCTGCCGAGCATGGATGGTCCTTGGAGCCTGCAAGGAAGCAATAGAGAATTTGAAGAGGTTATGGAAACCTCTGTGGCCAAAGCTAGTAAAGCTACTAACATGGGGCGAAGATAGAGAAGGACCCCTACAGATAGTGCCACTGGAGAACCCAAAACTATGTTTCAGAAAAATGGCACAAGGAAGATGGGAGAGAATCAAAACTGCGGACAAATCTTTGAAGCTCCAGGAATGACACAAGGAACTGCAGTTATTATGGACCATTACTGGGCGTGTGGATTCAAGGCATACATAAGGCTGTCAAAAGACTGGGGAGGCATATGCACACTAGTGAATGTCCACATTCCCACGCTAGCGATCCCTAACAAGGATCTGAAGTAGGACAGTTTCCCAAAAGCAGATGCTCATCTAAGAAGAAGGAGATTTGTGGAACTGGTATCCAGGATGAAGAGGGAAAATTACTTTTCTCCCAAATCAGAAGAGGCATTCCATGCAATCCCGTACAAACACAGGCTGTTCAGCCTCACCTCAACAGTATTCACAATACTATTCTTGCCCCACATCCAAGTTGGAGTGAATGCTATATGGTTGCAGATAACCAGATGGGAGTTATTGCAGACCATCAATACCAAGATAAAAGGATTCAACGCGATCAAAGAAGAGCTGAGAGCAATCAGACTGATGACCCTCCAGAACAGATATGTGCTTGACATGATCACTGCAATGGATGGAGGTGTTTGTGCAAAAATCGGGGAATCATGTTGCACATTTGTACCATCACATGATGAAGAAAACGAAACCCTAACAGAGGCCAGGAACATGTTGGCAAGCCTGATAAAACAGATGATTGATGAAAGTGATGAAGTGGATGATGACAGCTGGTTTGGAGACCTATTCTCGTGGGTCCCACAATGGATGGCAGATATATTCAAGTTTCTGGGAGCTCTGCTAGCAATGGTATTGCTAGGATTTTGTGTTATCAAGATAATCATTACACAGTGCCAGAAAACTGTAAAGAAAGCCATAGGGATGAAAATAATGGTTGATGTTGAGCCAGGGTGGAAGCCCACAGACCTGACTGATGAAGAAATAAGAGACTTTGTGAAAGCCAGCAAATTTGCGCCAGAGGGAACAAAGTTCACATACCCTAAGAAAGGAAGAAGATATGAAGGAAAATGGATCTACTGCAGCCCAAATGGACAATGTCAGTTAATGACATGGAACAAAGATGAACATGTGAAGACAGCAGGGAGTTTGAAGGGAGTGATAAAAATATGGACTCCAAAGCCTCACACATTCACACCATAATGTACAAACGCTGAAGACTATGAACGTGACACCGAAGAATCCAAAGAAATTAATGCAAAGGAGGGTGCAGAAGTGGTTGATGAACCGACCAGAGGAGGGAGTGTAGAGGAGGTCCCAGACATGGCCTGCACCCCTTCCCCTCATTTCGAGGTACCAGGAGCGTACTCGCCAAGGTATGTGACGTATGAAGAGCAAATGAACCTACAAAGAGCTGCACTGGGACTCTGCCCAGTATACATCAGAAGATCCATACCTGTTGAAGCACCCATAACCAGACAACCCTGGGCAGCAGGGTACCCTATCAGACAGCCATACCAGCTGCTGATACGGAATGAAGAGTACCTACATACAGTCCACGAAGAGACCCCAAACGCCTTAACGGAAGGCCAGTGGAAATGACTTAAGGGCCTGAACAGATCATGAATGTACAAAAGCGGCTATCAAACACAAGCACGCCAGTGCGAGTAACTACAAAATAAATGTAATGGACACAGAGAAGAGACAATGGTAAAATGTGAGGAAACGGTGTTATGTGACAAGATGGAAGCAACCGACCTGTTAAATGTGTGTAAATAGGCTTGAAATGCAAGATGCTAAGAAATCGATACTGCTTGCAATGCTTAGTAGAAGATAGAGCGGCAAGCGCCAACCATATATCTACCTCAATAAGGCACATTATACAAGTACCACTCTATTTTGTAAAAGCAGAAATGTACCCAGGCGGCCAGAGGCCTGACAGGCCAAGTTTCGAAACCAAGCCAAAGGCAAGAGAAGGAGTGGAATCGAAACACAACAAAGAGCGGCTCATGCCTAGGAAATTGAGGTCAACCAGAGAAGGGGAGGATAGCATCCGCCAACAAGACTCAAACGTCAGAGCATACCAGCCTGCCTCATGAAGGTCAAGGTAAGGGGGGCTCATGCAGGTGGCGAGGCTGACACAGAGTTAAATGCACTAAAAGCTGGAAACTGGAGCAGATTCATGGTGAACTAACACGTGATCAGTGAGGCGCGAAGAAGTACCATTGCCTGATGTCATCCAGGACCCGAGGATGCCATAACTTTTCCCGATAAGAGACTACAGTTTCGGGGTCCTCCTTAGCCAACTAATTGACACATCGCTCTAACCGCTGATTGATGGAAGGGAGGCAGGGTGAAACCTGGGACACCAGGCACAGGGGTGTCCATTCTGCATGCTGCTAATTAAAAGTGGAAATTTATGTCTAGGGGTGTAACCTGCCCAATCACAATGGACCAAGTTATCTGGAGTCCTATAGATATTGTAACCAATAGAACGTCGTTGTTGTAGGGATGTCTATCACGCGTGATGTAGAGGGATGGGCGTAGACGCCCACCCGATAAGATGTATCCAATCTGCATGCCCTATTATCATATACAGATATAACACCTATACTTAAGTTACCTTTCCTAACCAATTATATTGCATGATACTTTTTTTGTAGAAATTAGACGTCAGTGATGATGATTTTCGCCTATAAGAATTGCTGTTCGACTGAGGTTCGCGGAAGTCGGAGCGAGACAGGTGATTGCAATGCTGTTGATTTCCATTTGTTTCTCTGTTTGATGTACTTGTCACTAAACAGACTTCCCTTTGCCAACTTATTGAGTCCTCATTATTGAGTCGTGTTGGAGTAAGTAAATCCTTCACCCCCTGTCCTCACATGGTGCAGCTATCTTGTCTTACAAGTTCTAGAGGGTGAGCGCTGACCTATGGGCCCGTCAGCGATTTCCTCTCCCCAGAACACTTTAATGAGGCCCATAGTCTTTCAGCCAATTGTCCTGATGGCTGAGCAGAGAACGTCTGTCTCACTAGAATACACACAACCATTTCACACCTGACCTGGCCTCACAGTGTTTACATGTGTATGATTCAAAACAGATGTGGTTTTCAATAATGATGTGAATTAACAGCCAGTACACCACAATCTCAGGTATGGCTCATGTTTAGATTAAAGTGCCACCAGAACGGTATGGCATCATATTATTTAGTTTTGTAAAAGAGGTAAAGATTTAAATGCAACTTCTGTGCTGCAGTGACTTGGCTGTTACATCAGCTTTCAAAATGGTACCTATGTCCTCGGTAAATGCCATGTGCCACTGGAGAGCAGGGGTGAACTTCAGATCAGGAGACTGATGCATCAGGGTACATGTTCCACTATGATTTTGGCATTAGAACTTAAAGAAAGGGGGGGGTCTAGTTCCCAGGCCACTCTTTCTGTGATGGAATTAGTAGTATTGTGTCATTTGTATAGCACCTTTCACCATCAGTATGGTCACAATTTGCTGTAGGTTAAACGCCCTCGCGGACCGTAGCCCAAGTATGGGAAATTGAGGCGCTGCTAGTATGCGTGTGTGCATATTGGCCAATGCGAAGATACAATGAGGTAGCCAAATCTCTGCTAGCCACCCATGTTGAACTGGCATTTGGATGGTTAGTGAGAAACAATCTTGAGAGGGTATGTGAGAGAGGGATAGTCATTTTGGGTGCAGCTACCTATCAAACTTTTGTTACGAACAGAAGTTGCATTCTCTTTTTTCAAAACTTTATTTATATTATTCGGTGCATCAACATTTTATTCACCAACACATATGCATGTTCATTCATTAGTTGTTGTTTACATAAATAAGAAATACAGGATAACAGAAAAACATGGCTTCAGAAATGTCTTCAAGGTTGTCCTTCTATGGTACACCAAATACTAAAACCATTAAGTGTCTCATCCATTATCAACCATTAATAAGTAACTACTACCACCCCTCACCCCCTCCACCTCCCTTTGACATGACAGGCAAATAGGTTTGGTTCAGGACACTTTTGGACACTTTCCTTCTCTGTCTGATGGTCACATGCTGCATTGTCTATAGTACTAGGGCTCCTCCTCCATCATTTCAAAGCACAGTTATGTTCTTCTTAAGCGCTTGTGGTTTATGATAATGATGCTCTTTATCCCTGGCATACTCGTGAAAGGGAAGCCAGATCTTTAGGAATTTCTGATACGTCCCGGGTTCTCCAGAATCTGCATTCTTATGGCAGAGGCGTTGTGCGAAGAGTCTTCGAGTGGTGTATGATGGGAGATGCATGCTTGAGGCTGGACGTGCCTTTAGCTAAAATTCCATATGCATGGAGTGCGACAAGGTTAGCCACATCATTGTATTAATTACTAAAATGATGTAGGATTGAAAACTTTAAAAGGGCGTCTACATGCTTGCCAGATGGCATTTCCTCACATACCGAAAACCTGTTTAGCGGGAGCCACTTAATGAACAATACTCTTCTTTCATATAAAAATATGGTATTTGGTGCTAGCCAAAAAAACAGAATTGCACCATTCCAGGTAATATAAATGCACAAAGAAACTGGGGTATTACCTACAGTGTTTTGCTGCACCGTTAGTAGTAAACAAATGACATAACATTCATATAATAGTTCTGCTACCACCGAAAATAATACAGTTTGACTTCTTCAATAAAATGGTCTTGTCTCTTTTATTTACAATGCTTCATACTGGGCAGTTCAGAGACAGAATGTGTGGCCAATGCATTTGGACTGTTACTCCATCATCAGGATCGACTCTACAAATGATGCAAGGCTTAAGCGTCAAATGGTAAACTCCATATTTACATAACTCTTTGCTGGTCACTGTCGTTACAATGGTAGATACCTGCGTAGACATGAAGCAAACAACTGACCCAGAAGACCTATTGAATAAATATATTACACAGAATGCAAAAAGCTCTTATTCAATATCACATTGTTCCAGAATACAGAAAGAAAGAAAAATGAGAAAAATAAGGAAAAAATGAATTAGCTACCTTTTCTTTTTAAAATCGAATATTATCACAGGGAAAACCGCTGACTTGCAGACAGTTGCTGTAAAGTAGTGCAAAATAATATTATCTCATGTAGTGCTTAAACAATCCATTACTGCAAGCGGTTCTACTTAAATATAAAACTGTAGCTCACATAATCCACTCACCATGTTCGCGGAACTCTTCTCACCAAAATGTTGCAGCCAACCTTTGTGGATGCGGGTGGAATCATCTATTTATATTTTTTGTAAATCACAGGTAAAACCGCATACATGTGATGTCATCAAACGTGATGGCGTCACACCGTTATGACCCCTTTTCGTTAGACATAAAACAGAAACACAACCATCACGCTCATGACGTGAAAGTAATGTATTGGTAAGTAAACACGAATAAGTAATGCTATGCACATGTAAAAGAAAAACACAGATGACAATACATCTAAATAACAGTAAGCATAACTCAAAGTCAACAATATTTGTAATGATCAAAAACTGATGTCTAACAAAACATAATACATACACATGTAAAAAATGAACATGATAATACTATGTGGCTACACCATTGAGAAGTCTCCTAGAGATAACACTGTTGCAAATCATGCTGCACATGAGCTACATGAATAACATATGCGAGACGCCACCACGTTCTTTAATCACAACAAAAATGATGACATCTTAACACAAACATGTAAGCCATAAAGTGATTATATACATCGAGATTAAGACATACAACATGAATTTTCTAAATTGTTTGCAGATGGCAATCATTTGAGGAAAATATATTCTGAGAAGATTTCTTTACAGCAATTATGTTACTGACAATTGCCATGTAATACACTCAGTATAATTTCTCTTCACTCGCCTCTGGTTATCAGAGGAATATGTAAGTCTAATTAAAAGTTCAAAAGAGGTTTCCATTTGTTACTCTGGTCACACATACTGGTGCCCCCGTGTGTGGTCGCCTCCATTCAGTATGTGCTTCGAAAACTGATGGGGCCTGGCTCTTCTTTAACCATTGCAGACAGGGGTGGTTACTTTGGTATTCTCGCCCTTTGCAACTTGGCTGCTTTTGCAGTACAAGAGGAAACCAGTTACATCCAGATGTCCGTGGATACACCACATTCTGTTATGAACATAGAAAGAAGACTTTAATATTTCAACCACAGAAAGAAAAGAAAAAATGCCTGATGAAGAGTGTGCTGCTTCCAGACATGGACAACAATACGTCAGCTGGCTGAAGGATTCTCTGCTTGTACATTTTAATGAAACTGAACGTGCAAAGTGCAAACAGCCACAGCGATGTCAGCTTATCAGTGATTTGTCAAAGCACTCAAAGCAATGGACCACTGCATCCCATAGTTGGCAGTTTTTGAGTTCTTTATTGATGAGCGTGAAACAATATTCATCAACAACAGTACACCTTGTAGATACACATGTGCACGTGGTAACCAGTGGCGTAACACAAAATGTGGGGGCCCCCCTGCGAGCCATGCTAAGGGGGCCCCCATAACACAGCAACAAATTGCCTGTCGTGCCACACTCTGGGCCACTCTTGATTATCACGCTTGCACAATACACACAAATGTGCTGCTGAAGGGTTATGCTGCACGCTGCACTAGGAGAAAGATATAAATATGTGTTTTAATGCAATATACAGCACTCTGAGAATAATTGGCTAAAAAGCCAGAGCATTTGCAATGGTTTCGTAGGGTATCACCAATTCAATACATGCAAGTCACCAACAGTGCACAGGAACATTAATGCTTTGCTATTAAAAATGCCATGCCACAATGAAAACATGTCCAACGGGCTGCACAACGTAGACCAGTGTAATAACATTACAGTGAAGCATGCCAGGCCAAATTTAGACATACCTAGACTGGTTGCACCAAAATGCCAGTCGAAGCAATAACACTCATCAAGAAGAGAACACACATTCAATCCTGCTTCTCTGTGGCCTCTAACAACACGGCCAAACTCTTTAAAATCTGGTAGTAACTGGTCAATCCTTCTGCGGTCTTTACCTCTCCTGTTCCCTCCCAGGCCATCTATATGGCTCTGTTCTCTCACCTCTCCACTAAAACTCACGACATCCAGTCCCCCATCTCCTCTTCCTCTCCCTCTTCCTCTCTTGGCCCCCCATTGGCCAGCTCTACTTCTCTAACTCATTTCTCCTCTTTCTCTCTGACAATACCTGATGAGGTTTCTAGACAAGTCCGATCTTTGAGTGGGTTGTCCAAACAGGTGCTCCCCTGCTCCTCTAGAACGATCAAGGGCCAAATTGACACCCTAGTTCCAGCCTTGGCTGATTTCTGAACACCTGTGAAGATCTGCTCTCTAATCTTGATTACAGCATTCCTTCTGTCCTCATCCTCCTTGATATTTCCTCTGCTTTGGACACGGTCAACCACGGCATCCTGATTAATGAACTCCATGAGAACCTGGGCATCACGGATCAGGCTCTTGAGTGGCTGACCTCCTTCTCTTGGACTGCCCCTCCCAGGTGCACCTTGGTCTCTTTCTCACCGCCGCATTTCTCTATACCTGTGGCGTTCCTCACGGTTCCATCCTGTCACTCTAGTTTTTCAACCTCTTCTTGGCCCCTTTGGCCCACCTGATCTCTACCTTCTCCTCTTATGCAGATGACATTCAGCTTTCCTTCAGGCTCCCCTCACACTCCTCTCCTTTCTCTCTCATTCCTGACTGTCTATCCGCAATTCAGGATTGGTGCACATCCACCGATCTCTCCTATAATGCCAGTAAGATGGAGATCCTTCTCATTAAGACCCCTGCCCCTGATTTCGCCTCTCGCACTCTCTCCGCCCACCTTGGGCCCTCTACTTTCATCTTCGTGCGAGGCAAACAACATGGTTGTCATCTTTGACTCCACTTTCTCTTTCTCTCCTCACATCTCGGACATCGCCAAGAAGTTCCACTAACAGATGTTCCTCCTCAAAGGGACTCTTCCCTTTCTGACTTTCCCCCAGAAGCTCACTGTCTCCAGAGCCTTGGTTCTCAATAGGCTGGATTACTGCAACAGCCTCTTTCTCGACCTGCCTTCCTCTACTCCCTGCCCTCTGCAACTAATACAGGACTGCAAGTCTTATCCTTGGCCTCAAGCCCAGAGATCATATCTCTCCAGCCCTGAAATCTCTCCACTAGCTCCCGGTTGCTGCAAAGATCAAGTTCAAGACCCATTGCATTGTCCACAAAGCTTTCTGGGCCCGGGCCCACACTTCATCTATCACTCTCTTCCAAAATACCTTCCTTCTGAAGCCCTTCGCTCATCTAACTCCAACTCTCTAAGCGTTAGACACTTCCCCAGGCAGAGAATTGGGAGGGGTAGATCTCTCTACTATGCAGGTGCCTCCCTCTGGAAAGGTCTCCCTGCTCCTCACAAATTTTCAAACTTGAGCTGGACTACCTGAAGATCTGGAAGAAGCTCAAAACTTTCATCTTCTCCTCTGCTTTCTCACTCTCCCCACTGGGCTACCTGACCTACCTGCCTGCTGTACCGACTGGTTGCTGGGCTACCATCAGAGTCTCACTATGTCCAGACTCTTTCTTGTTCAGTCACCTGTAAGATTAATTAGCGGGTTTTGGGAACACATAGCACAGCACCACTGCACAGGATCAATGTGTAGCATGTTTTTATACAGCACCACTGCATGGGTTTGGTGCATTGCTATGATGCAATTGTTTCAAGCTATGTGTTGCCAGTGCAACCTATGGACATGTAAATGAAAACAGGCGATGCAGTCAAAAACGATTTCTACATATGAAATGCAAATAATTTTTTTTTCACAGTTAAAAGCATATATTTTTACCTGAAATTCCTCTGTTGCAGGAGACACATTTGAGGATTAATGAACTAACCGCATTAACAAAAAACTATCATGCTAACTCATTAATAAAATAATGTGTTCTCCACTGCAAAATGAGGCAGACTCTGAAAGTCATTTTAAATGCACATCCAGATTTATTTTTCTGTGCTGCTCTGTCCACAGTATTTGCAGGAAGCAAAGATTCGAATAAGCAGGAAATCAGTTTTGTCATTCTGAACAAACTAGGTAATTATATATTGCAGAGTGTGGGGGCAGTGTGCATGTGTGAGAAACTATTCAGTCAGAGGAGAAGAAAGAATTCCAGTGTCTTATCAACAGGTTTAATGTTGCGACTTCTAGTCACCCTCTTCTCATTTTGTTACAGATAATGTTGACTGTGCTATTTCATTTATTTCTGTAAAAAGAGTGAGATCGTGTTTAAATGCAACTTTTATAATACACAAAAATATCTGAAAGCAGACGGGTAGTGTGTTTTATTTTCTCTTTCCTTTGTGCATTTACCAATACAGTGCTGATGAAGTGGAGAGATGCTTAGACAGTGCAATTGTCATTTTTAAGGTAGCTAAAAATAAGACTTGGCTGCAGCTGTGTGCACGATTTCATTCAGTATGAGCAATTATATATAACTGTGTGTGTTATAGCCTGCTGGAGGTACATGAGTCAGCAGAAAGAGAGGCCCTGGACATAGTTCACCGACGTGGATAAGTTGGTGATAGATAGCGCATGTTAGCTCGCTGCCGTAGATAAGACAGCGAGGACAGCCCATAGTGGCACACTAAAAATGAAAATGTGGTATTTATGAAATGTAGGCCTGAGGTCTCTCTAGTGATCACATGAACAAACTAAGCAAAAAAAGGGGTTCTGGATATTGGGGCCATATATAAAACAAAGGAATTATGCTCACCAGAAATACCACCAATAACGCATACCAACATAATGTATACCACTAAATGTATCAGTGTGCTGAAATAATGTGTGTATACTATAGTACTATATACCAAATCTAATCTGAATGCAAAGAGTGATTATTACTGAATTATTTTCATTTTGGCGGTAAGAAAATACCGCAAGGCCCCAAATCTATACAAAATACCCAACATATTTATGGTGCGTTGCAGGCCGGGAAAGTGATCATAGAGCACCTACCGGGCGTGGCAAGCGTGTCTCACACTGCCATCTGTACATTAGAGGGAACCCATTTCATAATAGCAGTGTGCCACTTGAAAACGAATTTCAGAATGTCTGAAATGGAAGCCACATTCCCAGAGCTAGTGCAATATTTAGAGGCAAAGTTATTTGCACATGGGACGTGGTCATCGAACAATGCCACAGAATGGCACGACCTCATTCAGGGTGAGGTGCAGAAAGAAAAACTAGACAGTGGGCCTCATTACGAGTCCGGCGTTAATAGAGGCGGTAAAGCCGCCGGGTTAACGCCGGACTTGTATTACCATTCCGCCTCTGTGATTCCCGGAATTACCGGGGTATTACAACCCCGGTTTTCCGGGAATCATGGAGGCGGAATGGTGTAAATCCCCATTCCCATTGAGTCCTATGGGACTCGATGGAAATGGGGATCATGGAAACACCGGCAGCATCTCGTAATGCTGCCGGTGTTTCCTCGTCCGCCTGCATGCGGGAGGTGTTAAACCCGCCAGGTCAGAACTGGCGGGAACATCACCTCCCGCCTGCAGGGGTCGGACTCAGGTGGTCCGGAAACAACGGTGGCGGCGGGATTACCCCCACCGTTATTTCCGGACCGCCTGGGTCATAATGAGGCCCAGTATTTTTGCAGCAGGCAGCATAATTCAGGTCTGCCTTCAGAGATTATTAAATGCAGCTGACAAACATGCAGAAAAAGACTGTTTAATACGGCTATGTGCCAAAATATGGTTTATTTTGAATAGGTCTCTGCGAATGCAAGAAAATGATACCCAGCTAATTAACAGATTAAAGACTGACTTAGATGGGGCATGTAAAAAAGAGGAGATGTTAACAACAGAATTAGAAGGATGTCAGAAAGACATGCAATTAAAATGCAGAGATTTTGATATTCAGTAGTCCAAATGCAAGAAACAGTTTGAAGACAGTGAGCAAGAATTGGTACTCTTAAAAGCCTTAGTGGATCACATTAGACAGGATAAAAATGAGATTGTTTCAGAAATGCAGATTTTACAAAAGAACATTTTGAAAAAGAAAGTGATCTCCAAGGTGCAGAGCAAGAAATGATTCAAGAAAAAGACAAGAGAAACAAAGAATTCAATGAATGCCAAATGCAAATGTGCGACATGCAGGAGGTAATAAATAAAATGAGTGATGAAAACAACTATCTGCAAAATGAAGCACGCAGGCTCCTTAAAAAGTGCAAAGACTTAGAACAACAAATGTGCATTCCCAAGTCCCAGGAGAGGCGGCAGGGTACCACATTCAATGGAGTGGAGGTGAATTCTAGTTCTGCCCAAAGAGCTAGTGCTCCAGTGACTGGGCCGGTGACTGAACTTGGTTGCAGCGCCCTTGGGGGATTTGATACTCCCATTGGGGGCAGCCACCAATCCTATACACCTGAAACCAGGGTTGAGTCACCAGGTAGTGCAATTCCATGCATTGCAACAAGTAGCCCCATAAATATAATGAAATCCATTAAAGCCCTGATCAAACCATTTAAAAAAGGAGGGGAATGCTGCATTGAGGATCACTTAGAAGCAGTTCATGACATTTTTAACGCACTCCAGATACCTAAGGAACAGTACAGAGAATATTTTCATTTAACTTTAGATGCTCCGACGGCCAGCATCATAAGGGGATTAAATGAACAGCAGAATATGACATGGGTGGAGTTTGAAAAAGAAATTAGGCGTCATTTTTCTCCTTTTCAGTCATTGCAGGAGGCAAAGAAAGTCGCTTACACAATCACTGCTGGGCCTACACATCCCCTCGCCAATTTCTCACTTTGATGTATCTTTTGACCCCAATTCCAATGAGTTTAAAACTGCCTACTTCTATGGGCTACAGAAAGACATCATATCACAATTGGTCCGTGAATTTGATCGTGACAAGTCCCTTGAATGGATTGTACATCAAAGCACAAAACTATATGAGGTACTCTATTGTCAGGGTAGAGAAAGTGATAAAATGAAAGATATTAGACCTAAATCTAAAGAACCCTCAGCCACAGTGATTGAAATCAGGTCAGCCAAAATGTCCATTGAGTCTGCTCAAAGTCCAGGTAAAAATAATTTGGCACCTGAACAAAGGGTTAATCAACAAAGGTCATCACACTCTGCACCAATGTTCCAATCACATGATCCTAGTAATAGGGAGAGCTACATCAGCCCTAGGTATTTAGGGGATAGACCCCGGGCAGGATATCAGCCTGATATGTCAGGTATGAATAATAACCAAAGACAAAATCAAGATCAAAGAAATGATGGTCCCTACCAGACATTGGGGACACAGAGCAGATTTGATCCCAACACCATGATATATGGTAATCAGGATAGACCCCGATATGTGGATCGATTTGCTGATAATGGGAATCAACATAGGGGTCAGTACCCACAACATGAGAGACAGGACATGAGACAGAAAATGAACTACAATCCATGTCAGTATAATGATTCCCCACCAAGGGACTATAATCAAAGGATGGGCGCACCCCGCTCCCCTCCACAAATGAATCAAGAGTTCAGGAACCATCCCAATAGAAATCAATTACCTGAGAGGTATCAGAATAGATCCAATCAGGGGGAAAACAACCATTATCGACCTAGGCCACAGAAAGAGGATTCTAGAGAGATGGAATGGTTCCAGTGCCTCGAGGCCCAAGTGAAAATGTTAGCTGAGCAAATAGGGAAGCTCTATACAGCGCAAAAACAACCATCCAAAGAGGGGGCTGATGGCCATAACAATGAACTGGGGGCGTCTGAAAAGTGACTAAGTACTCATGATACCTACAGCGCCGAAAAGACAGATTGCTCTGATGTAATTTCGCATAATGACTCTGAGATGCCTAATGATGTAAAACTGAAAATGCCAGTAAATGAACATGTAACAGAAAGTGAAAACACTTCTAAAAAAGAGGTACAGTTCAACCTAGAGCTAAATCAAACATTGAAGGTTTGTGCAAATGAAAAAGAAACACCTGAAATTCCAAAAGAACAAAGGGACAGATTTAAGAAAAATGACTCATGCATGGGGAATACCAGTGAACAGGGAGTAAGTGGGGATGCTATAGCTCCATCCCTGGACAGACAAAATGGTGAACAAACACATACAGGAAAAGGAAATACTCAAAAGGAGGGTACAAATGTATCACCTGAAGAATTCTTTGAGCCACATATTTTTGAAGAGGCTGAAAGGGCTGGTACCACACTAAATGATCACAAATGCACAGAATTAAACAATGACAAATTACTAAATGATGTTGTTACACATGTTCAGTTGGAAGGTTGTAATATGGTCCCTGATGATACCCAGATGGATGGGCGAACAGTGGCCACACTCCAAAAAACCTCTGAACATAGAGAATTGAATAAAGTCTCTCGCGCAGAAATGGGTAAAAAGGAGGGAAACATGTCTTTCCATTTACCAATGTGCTTAGCCAAAAGTGAAAAAGGCCTGAGAAAGGTGAGCCCTGAAATCAGTAAGAATTCACACTTCTTATGTGTATTAGAGGAAGTTGAGGACAGATATTATGCACCCATCAATGTAGATGAAAAATGCCAAACATTTGCTATGAATGACACTGGCGCACAGGCCACAATTATGTCCAAGGAGCTGGTAAAGAGTATCAATGAAGGGAGATCCCCACAGAATCAGATCACAGTGAAGGAAAATCAAGGTCCAGTGCATAACTTTAATGGGGAGGAGGTGCCCATCATAGCTGTAACTGAGATTGACATAAAAATAGGAAAGCACAGAATGAAACAAGAGGTATTGATCACATCTATTTGTGAAATTCCATTTCTGATGGGGACAGATTGCCTAAAAAGATTGTCTCCTCTCATAGATGGAGTGAATGGAGTGCTGTGGTCCCTAACCAAAAAACCATTGAGACCTAACAAACTAAAATCACAAAACAGCAACATAAATGAATGTCACACCGTTGCCAAAACAAATGATGCTGTGGAGGTATATCTCCAGAATCGTTGCATACCTAGTGTCACTGTTATATTAATGTGTCAAGACAAAATGCAGAGCGACAATGAAAGACTACCTGTACAAATATACTTGGACCCAAGGAAAAATTGGCAGACTGCCATAGATGAGCACACATTACGTTTGTATTTAAAAGAGAAAACATTCAAACAGAATATTGCTCCTAAAACAGATTCATAAAAACACATTACCACTCTTGCTGAAATACACATGGAAGATGAGCAACCATGGGTTCATGTTGATTTAAATGACTGTTTTAAAACTATAAAAGCCACTTTAGCGCTTGAACAGGAGAGGAGCTTCATTAATGAGAAATTATTGCAAAAAATAATGGAGAGGGAGGAGATCCCGAAATTTAGAAGTAAAAACCAATATGTTTCTGGGTTGGACAGTCCAGATTTTGAAAACCGAATTGCAGGCAGATGCATGCTTAAAATTAGCATTGGGCAGAAAACAATTTACCATAATTTATGCATAGTGAGTGGAGCACAAAATGATTTTTACATGGGCAATGTTAGACTTCCTTAATCAAAAAATATGGTCACGCCTAGGTGGGCCGGCACCTGAATTTGAAGACAAAAGAAGGGCTTATCATTGTGCACAACTGGTTCCTTATGCAATCGATTTACAAATGAGGAAAGATACTATTATTCCTGTATTTACAAAACAGTTTGCAATAACACTGAGGTGCAAAAATGGACAGCAGATGAAAGATTCTGATGCATTTGTGTGCCTAAATGAATCCATAAAACAGCAAGGCCTGGATTATGAATGCATTCCATTGTTAGATATTGTGAAGGGTCTGTAAAGATTATGTTGAATAATAAAGGTTGTCAAGATATTCTTTTAGAGGAAAACTCCCCATTAGGATTGGCCATACAAAAATCACATTATACTGCAGATCTAAATAACATAGTAATTGGAAATATCCCTGAAGAGTATGTAGATGCCAAGGGTGAGTTAAAATAATACCTGGACTCTCAGCCCAAAGGAATATTTAAAATTCATTCTGTGCACCCTTATGATTCAAATGAGACAGTGTGCTGC
This sequence comes from Ambystoma mexicanum, assembly GCF_040938575.1. Taxonomy (NCBI): domain Eukaryota; kingdom Metazoa; phylum Chordata; class Amphibia; order Caudata; family Ambystomatidae; genus Ambystoma; species Ambystoma mexicanum. The sequence goes on from NC_090935.1 coordinate 259,547,357, forward strand.
CATCAAGAGGATTGCATAACATTTAATTTAAATGAAAATGAAACAGAAAATCAGCCCATTGAAGTGGAAGCTGATATGCCAAAATATTTAAAAGTGGCAGCTTTACAGAACGACACAGCCACACAGTTGGAGGAAAGCGCAGAGATTCCCTTACCAGAAGATTTCCCAGAATTTTCCAAAATGGTAGAAGAGCAGATCTCCTTAGCGCATGCGTCTGACAACGATGAGGATAGGAACAAACTGAGAAAGATATTTATGGAATTTAAAGATGTATTTGCAAAAGATGCTTATGATTGCGGTTTAACTGATTTACATGTGGCCACACTACCAGAAGGGTGTAGCAGAAGTCCAGTATTTGTACGCCAGTATAGACTACCGCTGGCATGTTTTGAATCATTAGCAGAGATTATAAAAAATTTGGAAGCTCGGGGAATCATCAGGCCCATTCATAGCACATCCAATACACCTATTTTAGGTGTGTTAAAGCCAAATGGTCAATGGCGGCTATGTGCAGACTTGAGGGAGTTAAATAAAAGAGTGCCAGTATCCAGATGCCCACTGCCATTCATTGATCAGGGCCTAGCCCAGGTACATGGTTCAAAAGTATTTACCACATTAGATCTCACCTCTGGATATTGGTGTGTGCCATTGGCAGAGGAGATACAGAATTTATTTTCATTTACATTTGACAGGACTCAATATGCCTGGCTTAGAACTCCGTTCGGGTACATCAATAGTGGGAGTGAATTTGGCATATTTTTGAGAAAGGCCATGCCAGATGCAGCGGAAAGAGGAAGCATAGTTTATGTGGATGATGTCCTGATAAAAAAATGAAAGCCTGAAAAGCCATTTTGATGAAATAAGACATGTGCTTGGCCAATTGCAGAAAGCAGGCGCCAAAGTATCTTTACAAAAAGCATAATGGTGCAAGAAAGAAGTGAACTTTCTAGGCCATAAACTGGCTAAATCCACAAAAAAAGAAAATAGAGGCCATACAAAAACTAAAGGACCCTGAAAATGTGAAAGGGGTAAAAAGTTTATTAGGGATGACAAGCTATAACAGAAAGTTCATTGAAAATTATGCTGAAATCACTCAACCATTGACTAAACTGCTTAAACTGAATACACCCTGGATATGGGAAAAAGAGCAGTCTGAGGCAGTGGCTAAATTGAAGGAATGTCTTGTAAAGGCACCAGGTTTAGCATATCCCATAAAGGGTAGGGATTTCTTTATAGAAATAGGTTTCTCTGAACAATGTATGTCAACAGTGTTATCACAAAAACATGATTTGAATCACAAAAACATTGCCTATGCAAGTAAGGCATTTTCCCAAGTTGAAATGAAATTCAATGAGTGTGAAAAGGCCCTATTAACCACTGTGTGGGCGCTACAACATTTCCGCCCAATTGTTCAGGGGGAAAAGGTGATTATTGAGACAAATCATCAACCTTTGCAGCTTTAAGAGAGTAAAAGAATTAGGTCAGGTAATCTAGCGCAGTCCAGAATCACTTCATGGACGCTGGCATTACAAGGTTTTCCTGTAGAAGTGAGATATGGACAAAATAAAAAGAGCCCAATTACTCACGGGTTAGCTGACTTACATGACTGTGCAGCTGAACAGGTATCAAATGAAATGGAAGTGGATCCTAATTTGCAGGAATTTGAACAATCGCCAGGCAAAGCTTTTGATGAAAAAACATGCAAGGATCTGCCAACTGTATATGTGGATGGTTGTGCTTTTCACATTGAAAATGACAGCAATAAACAATTAGTGTCAGGAATAAGGAACATCTGGTTGAAATATGAAGGCGTCCCCAGTATAGGGATGAGGATTGGAGCTAGAAGCAGTCAAGTGGCGGAATTGGCGGCCATTTACAAAGCAATTGCTACTGCAGTTGATAATAAATTCAGTGAAATTGCCCTGGTGACTGATTCTGACTATGCACGAAATAGCTTTGTGGAGTATTTACCTGGCTGGAAAGCGAGCGGCATGATTACATACAACAATAAGCCACTTAAACATGGAAAAATGATACAAGCCATAGACAAATTGGTGTCAGAGAATGATTTGACAATATACTGGAGAAAAAATTGTGGGCATTTAAAAACACCCAGAGAGGATAAGGAGGGGAATGATAGGGCAGACCACCTGGCTAAAATTGGGGCTGTGATGGGAGAATTGCTACCTATTGATGATTTAATGGGTGAAATACAAATTGATGCAGTAACACGTTCTAAAGCACCAAAGGAGGTAGATAAACCAGTGGTACAGTGGGGTCATGATACGCCAGACCAAGATTTGATTGAGGCACAAAAGAATGATCAAATTTTGGGAATCTATTATAATCATTTGATAGATCCTGAACAAAACCCTTTAACAGAAAATGATTGTATGGGAAAAGAAGAGTTGAGAGTGCTGTTAAAGAATACAAAATGAATTAGACTGCAGGATGGACTCATGATTAGAGAGTCCATACCAGGAAAAATACAGTGGGTGGTACCCCTTTCATTCAGAGGGCTAATGCTACAACATGCACATGATGCAATAACTGCAGGCCACAGAGGTTCACAGAAAACATTGGAAATACTAAAAGATTATGCTTACTGGCCACATATGTCCCAAGATGTGGAATTATATACTAGAGGAGGTCTAGTATGCGCCCAATTTAAACCTGCTTCACCAATGCATAGAGCCCCATTGATGAAAAGAGGCCTAACTCTTCCATGGTCAGATTTGCAAATAGACTTTGTAGGCCCTTTAAAAAGGTTGAGCAGAGGAAACTGTTATATTTTAAGTGTGATATGTTTGATGTCGAAGTGGATTGAATGTATTCCTGCACAAGATTGTAGTGCGCAAACAGCAGCCACATTGCTGGTGAACCATGTGTTCTCAAGGTTTGGGTTGCCACAAAGAATTGAGTCAGACAGAGGAAGTCATTTCACAAGTACTCTAATGAGTAAGGTCTGGCAAACACTGGGTGTGAAAAGGAAACTACATATCGCATATCGGGCAGCCTCTTCAGGTGGAGTTGAACGGAGCAATAGGTCTGTTGTGGACATATTAAAGAAATTTGTGGCAGAAGCAGGTTCCAGCTGGGATTTACGTTTACCGTTGGTTGTATGGCAATCAGATCAACTCCTGCCAAAGCAACATGTATTAGTCCACATGAGCTCTTAACAGGTAGGAAAATGGTGTTACCACAACACCTACCATACAGAACACATGAGCAGACACTTGTGAGTGCATCCACAGTTCATGAGTACATTGATGAATTGAGGAAGCATTTGCAACATGCATTTGCTTTTGTGCAGAGAAATCTAGAAAGAGCTGCTGACAGTGCAAAGTCATACTACGATAAAAGAACATCAGTGAGAGAATACAGTGTAGGGGATCAGGTGTATAAGTTTCATTTTGGAAAAAGTAAACAGAAAAATTCAAAATTTCTAGCAGCCTGGCAGGGGCCATTTCGAATTATAGATAAGTTTTCTCCTGTAGTTTATAAAATTTTAAAGACTGAAGGTGAAACAACAATAGAGCAATTTGTGCACGTAAATCAGATTAAGCCATGCCATCCCAGATACGAGATCAGGCAGCTTGAGCATGTAGAAGCAGATAAAGTCCCTTGAACATAAAAAGGTGGAGTGAATATGTCTAGTCAGGAGGCAGTGAGAGAGAAGTAAAAAAAAATGGTTGAAATGGTACATAAACACTGTAATATATGTAAATATATATAAAATATAGATAAAATAAAAAATAAATTAAAAATAAAAAAATAATGGAAGCTCATGGTCGGTGTGCAGAATGAAAATGCATTAAATATTGAATGTTGTTTTATGTATGCTTGTTCTCTATAACCTGTGCTTAATTTCAGAAGGAGAAAGAAAAAGGGCAAAATGTTTTACAAAGCATGTTTTATTTTTGGCAAAAGGGTGAAGTCTGGATTGTGCTATATACTTAATCTGTTTCTTTTCTATTTGATTTAGAATATTAACATATTTGTACCGGAGGTCACGGGAGACGATGGAGTCCTGGAGCCCACGTGGACGGATTCCGGAAAAGCCCCGAAGAGGGGCGAAGACCAAGGCTGCAAAGCGATCAGCATTGAAGATGACACCAACAATATGGTTAAAGATGATGATATTCAGAGGGATCTTAAAAAATTCAGACGCACAGGTTGTCATTGAACCTGGACCAGCATCTGGCATCGCGGTAGAAGAGGCACCAGGATTCATCATGAGTGATAGAAGGATGATTTTCCAAAATATCTACATACCATTGAATCCTGAGATTTTGATTGAAAAACATTTGAACAATACCGGAATTAAGATTGAACAGACTAAAGAGTGGCTGGAAATAAGAAAAGAGGATTCTAAGCAGTTAATAAGAGATATATCGATGCAATTGGAGAAAACATTTGTGAATCCAGCAGACATTAAGAAGAGGAGAGGAAAGAGAGGAGCCGTGATGCTGGCGATCTCATTGGTACTGTCTATAATTGGAGCCATAATAGGTACCACGATATCAACAGCCAATGCCATTTCAGTAGGGACACTAAGCACTAAAGCGCAAGAACTGAGTGTTGACCTAGAAATAATACAAAAAAGATTAGATGGAATCAGAGGGGGATTGGATGAACAAGTAAGGTTCATAAATGAAACTGCGATCATATTGAATGAACAAGCGGATGTGATGCAACGAGCAACTAAGTTAATTATTAAGCATGACAAAACACTCAGTGAGATTTTGAATATAATGAGTCCTGTGGATAGACTATTGACAAATTATATGAGAGAAGTTCAAGCTGTAATTTCACAATTGATTCAAGGACGTATACCATTGTAATTTGTTTCACAGGATATTATTCATCAAATGATAGAAAGGTTGACCTGGAAGGAGATTGATGTGATACAAGTAAACATTGCATTTGAAATGGGTAATGCAATGCCATTATATGTGGACTTGGAGAGGTTGGAGATGGGGTTTTTACTATGCATCCCATATGTGGCTCCTGAACTTATTTATCAGACCAAGTGGGTACACAATGTGGGATTTTGGCAAGAGGACAAATTTATTAAGATTAAGACTCCAGGAGTAGTGGCATTTCAATCGTGGGAACCTGAAGTTTACTTGATACCAAACTTGGAAATGTGTGTCAAATTTAAAGAACAAAACTATATGTGCCCGGGTAAACCGTTTGTTCCTGATGCTACAGACGCTATTTGTGGTTTGAGATCTGACCCAATTTATCAGAAGGATGTGAAGTGATCATTAGCAATATGGGGAGTGAAGAATTGGCACAGGCTAAGATGGTCAGAGGTAAATGGTTGGTCAGCACCTATTTAAAGAACATGACAATAGTACATTTGAATCATGGAACATATGTGGTTAAACAGGTGAAATATAATGTTTTTTACTTGCAGGTTCCGAAGGATACAATTGTGTCAATTGGAGGGTTAACATTGTTTCACGTAACAAACGATATTTGGGAAAGCCAAGTAGAAAATATCGATTTTTTTCAAAGGGACACATTTCCAATAGATCCGGATGTGGAGTTTTTATTGAATCACAAAGAAAAACATGTAATGAGAATGAATATGAAAAAAAACAATATTACAGTTAGTAACCTGGGTATAATAGAAGTGGAAAGATTTAATTGGGGAACCTGGGGAGACCGCTCTGTAGTGGGGTTGGCTGTCCTGGTGCTAATGATGGGTGGATGGTTGATTGTACTATCAGTAAAAATTTATTTCTGTAAAAAGAGTGAGATCGTGTTTAAATGCAACTTTAATAATACACAAAAATATCTGAAAGCAGACGGGTAGTGTGTTTTATTTTCTCTTTCCATTGTTCATTTACCAATACAGTGCTGATGATGTGGGGAGATGTTTAGACAGTGCAATTGTCATTTTTAGGGTAGCTAAAAATAAGACTTGGCTGCCGCTGTGTGCATGATTTCATTCAGTATGAGCAATTATATATAACTGTGTGTGTTACAGCCTGCTGGAGGTACATGAGACAGCAGAAAGAGAGGCCCTGGACATAGTTCACCGACGTAGATAAGTTGGTGATAGATACCGCATGTTAGCTCGCTGCCATAGATAAGACAGCGAGGACAGCCCATGGTGGCACACTAAAAATGAAAATGTGGTATTTCTGAAATGTAGGCCTGAGGTCTCTCTAGTGATCACACGAACAAACTAAGCAAAAATAAGGGGTTCTGGATATTAGGGCCATATATAAAACAAAGGAATTATGCTCACCAGAAATACCACCAATAACGCATACCAACATAATGTATACCACTAAATTTATCATTGTGCTGAAAAAATGTATGTATGCTATAGTACTATATACCAAATCTAATCTGAATGCAAAGAGTGATTATTACTGAATTATTTTCATTTTGGCGGTAAGAAAATACTGCTAGGCCCCAAATCTATACAAAATACCCAACACACCCCTGCACTGCCTCTGGGCCTACCACGCACTTACGGGTTGTAACTGTAAGTCTACAGTCCCTTGCTCTCTTTGCACTATTTAGAGCTGCACTTCCCTGGCTGCACTTACTCAGAGAATTGCTGCCCTGCTTTTCCCTCCCCTCTCCCTTGACCTTCCTCTCTCCCTTTCCCCTTGCACTTCTCGTTCTCACACCTGCACGATCTGAATGACACAAGGCCTAGTAAGATCGTTTGCCTTGTCCTCCCTCTATCTTCCCTCCCATGTCTTCTCACGCCTAGAAACACTTGTGTACAGGCGCAAAATAAATGACTTATATCATATCATTTTATCACAGATTCCCAGAAAAATAGGTAATGGACGAAATTACTGAGTTTAAAAGTCTGACCCCACCAAAAGACCTAAAACACACACCATGAAAAGTGCTAACTACCAAAAGATTGAACTTTTCGTGGTGTGTATTTTTAGGTGTTTCAGACTTGTGGCTGGGAGGGGTGCCCCTGCAACACCCCTCTCACTAATGTGAGTGGGGATTGAGGGGACAATCCTCCAGCCCCCGCCAAATGGAGAAAAAAAAGAAAGAAAAAAAAGCCAGGGGCTATGGGGCTGTCCCCTGCAACACCCGGCTCACTATACTTTACAGTATAGTTAGCGGGAATTGTGGGAGAAACCCCTGCAGCTGCCAGTAAAAAAAAAAAAAAGAGAGAAAAGGACCCTGCAGCGCCGGTTTCCGATCACGGAAGTGAAAGGGAACTGGCGCCGTAGGGACACAGCGTGAAGAAAAGGTAAGTAGGGTTTGGTTATGTTGGGGTGTGGGTGGGGGTGTGTTGAGGGTGTGGGTGGGGGGTGTCGTGGGTGTGTTGCGGGGTGTGGGTATGTAGTGGTTTGCAGTATATGTTTGCATGGGAAATGTACAAATCTTTTGAGGTGCGTACATTTCTCATGCAAACTTTTCCATCACTGACTTTTCCGTGACGGAAAAATCACACAGATCCAAAAAATATACAATGCTCCAGTAAGAAACGACTAGTCTGGCAGCACCAAAATGCCAGTCTAGCTAGGTAATTACATTGAGAAGGACTGCATAATCAGAAATACCCAGTTGTAAAAAAAGTCATACCAAACTGAGGAAAGACTAGACTGGCTGCACCAAAATGCCTCTCTAGCCACTACTACCACATATCATTCCTGCTTGAACTGGACATGGACAACCATTATGATTTGTCACACAATCCCACCCCCCCCCCCACAAACATCCCCTCTCCTCCCACCCGTACCCCAACCTCCAAAATCAGCTCCTTGGCCCAGAATTACCTCCACATCACTCTTCCTTGTCCCAGAGCTTACATATGAGGCTCCTTCACTCATAGGTAAGTACTGGGATGAGGAAGAGTGGGACTAGGAGCAATGAAGATTGCAGGTAGCTAAGTCAGGCATTACATCCATCTCATCCCAGTGCTTTTGTATGAGGCAGAGTGCCTCATACACAAGTAGTGGGACGAGGAAGAATAGGGCTAGGAGTAATGAACATTACCAATAGGTTCTCAAGGCATTAAACACAAGTAGTTGTGCAACACCATTGAGTTGGCTGGGATTCAGCACTCCTCCCCCTCGAAGTGTTGGACTATGATGACTTGACCTGGCTGACCTTCAGAGCAGTTACTGGCCAGAACAGGACAAAGATGTGAAACAGCACCTGGGTTTTGCTGTTAACAACAGCCCATCAATTTCTAACATAAAGCATTTCATTGTTAGTACCTGCATTCAAATGCCAAATTGTTTAGCCAATTGAAATCGTGATGTGGGTTTAGTACTTGCATGCCACGGGAGTGATTGAAAGGTTAGAGAGGGAACAGGTGACCAGGCAATTCTCGCAGCAGTGGAAACTTTAAACCTTAAAGGGGATAGTTAACTGCTTGTAATCTTGAAGCTGCACTAGAATAATCTCCTTAAAATGTGCAATGAAATTGGATTCCCCCACACAAATAGGTTTGACCCTTCCCCACCGCCTGTGAAGTTAGCACCTCTCCCGACATTTGAAGGGTTATCCCCCTGAAATGTAGGTTTTGTTGCACCCCTGAACACAAGCAAACACACCATTCACCATATACACACATGCACACCAGCCATCCATACATTTACGTGTGCACTCTTTCACCATACAGGCACACACACCCAGGCATCCACCCATACATTTAAGTGTGCACCCTTTAACCATACACTCACGCATGCACCCGTCATGGGCTTAAGGGGATCCCTATTACTTCAAAAAGAAATTGTTGAATTGTTAAAATTCATGAATGGTGTTGGTGCATCCGTCGAGTTCTGCGCGCCGGTGCCGTTCCGCTCGCCAGGTCAGACCTGGTGGGCTGAAAGGCACCCGCTCGCTGAACTCGTAGTTTGCCGGATGGAAACAACGGTACCGGCAAGCTTACTGGTACTGTTGTTTCCGGACTGGCAAACTCATAATGAAGCCCACTGTTTCTTTTTGAAATCATAGGGCTTCCTCACCCCATGACATGGAGGCCTCCAGCCTAGGGTCTTCCATTGCATGGGTTGGGGGGATCCCTCAGACTTCAAAAAGAACGTTTCTTTTTGTAGTCACTCTGCCTTCATAAAGACATTATTTCTGTTACAGAAATAATTTCTTTATGAATGCAAAGTGAAATCAAAAGGAAATCAAATATTTAAAAAAATAAAATCTTTTTTTTTCTCCAAGTGGGGCTCTCTCCCAGGACATGTGCTGATGGGCCCCCCCACACCGCAGGGGGAGCGGGGGGCCCTGTTACACCAGTGGTGGTAACGTGCACCTCAGCTAGCACTGAAGCGATTTTAGCTTCACATGATTTTCAGCTCAATACACAACGTGCTTTGCCATCTTTCCCACTTAGTGGACCATGCCATAATTTCCCAAAGGGTAGGATGTGGGATCTGAGGCATGTAAAAGACCCATTGATTTTAGACTTGTTGGTGCAGTTGTCTTTTTCCGTGCTGGTTAAGTGGCATGCACGGGGACATTTACCCCAAGCATGTTTGCCCTGTTGGTTGCTTCATTTGAACTCTCCTATGTGTCAGCCTAGTACGCCCCTTGTCAGACTTCTAAGTGTAGTGGGGAATGGAGGATGAGTAATGCCAACGGTACAATGCAATGGGCCAATCAGTCAGAAGGGCATTCAGCAGTACACACAGATCATTGGTATCACAGTAACATTCATATGCAGCAGATCTGTCAGCGAGCTGAATCTACTGTATAATTAGCAATAATGCTAGATGCAATGAGACAATCAGAATCCCTTTTAGAGATATGCTGCAGATGATGGCCTGCGAAGCCCCTCTAAGTTTGATATATAATAGATCTAGAGCACTGCTTAAGTTCTCTGGGTAGACCTACAAAGAAGCTAGAAAAGAAATTGGAAATCAATAAATGAATGAAGAAGAAAGAAAATTGCAGAAAAGGACAACACGGATGGTGTTACAGAAACTCTGCACTGATGCGCGTACAAATAGCACTAAGAAGTGAGAGCATTGCGTTAGGAGGTGGAAGTGCTAGCACTAATCATGCAGGGTTGTCCAACTCCGGCCTCGAGAGCTGGGATTGTGACGGGTTTTCAGGATATCCCTCATAAATAAGAATCAGGAAACAATGTCATGCATTTAGAATCAATGTATGCAAATTTATCTCATGAATATTAATGAGGGGCATCCTGAAAACCCAGCATAGATCCAACCCACGAGGCCTGGAGTTGGACAACCCAGCGTAATTCACCTTACTGTATGGGATGGTGATCTGTGACTTTATGTATATGGTTTCAGTCCTCCTGGGCGATTTGCATAACCTTAAAACCACCTATCAGGGGTTCCTTATTCTCTAAATATAGGTTCCTCCTACCCCCACCACAAGAAATAGAACTTCATACTCACTCATCTGAGAGTTCCAGATCTGGCAGCTTGACAGTGGTATTCACAAAGACCCCTCCCGCCTCCTGAATGATATTTGAAATGAGACCACCAACCTTTTATTTCAGAACTCTTCCTTTCAATTGCTGTATAATGCAAACACCTGCCGTTGAGTTTTTCTAGCCCCGCTCCTGCAGCCTATCGACCACTGTTTTTGTTTAAAATTAATAAATGTGTTTAGTTATTCATATATTGATCCAAACGTCGCCCCTGGAAAGCAAATTACAACCAAACATATTATCGGATTTATGCAAGAGGATGTCAGGGGACAGAAGGTAACATTTGACATTCCACTCAGGCAATCAATGAACAGCTCACACAGCATGCTGCCAACCATCAGAAATGTTCCAGAGTTGCTTTATGAAATTTCCCACCCCATAAAGAGCATTCAATATTTATGCCACAGCGCCCCTCAGGTTTACAGTCAACTGGATGCAGTGAATGGTTTATGAAATACTGCTGATCTTCATTAACCTGTTAATTATTGAAAAGTTTATCGGGTCTCCATTTGAGAGGGCAAATCGTTCAGTGAATTCTCAAAATAAATGAGCTCAGACATTGTCAGTTCATAGGGTCTCGCAGGGTACCTCGTCCTTTCAACAGAATGCAAATGGACAGAGGGTATTCAGGAACATGATGGGGGTGAGATTACCAGTTTCTCCTATCAGACAGATACCCTTAGTGTTACACACGTTTTTTCCTAACTGAAATGACTCAAGCATCCACTACCTCTGCTTAACTTCCTACATATCATTTTGTTCTGAATTAATGAAGGCATCATGTTCCTGAATACCTTCTGACTATGTGCATTCTGTTGAAAGGATGAGGTAGACATGTTGTTGGTAAACAGAAAGCCACCACGGAATAGAACACTATCTGGGCCCACATGACTGATCCCATTCGATATGTGTTTCAAATTTTTTGTCCTGATGAAGGCTGTTGTCATCATATGAGGGGTGAAAGAATCCACACAAAAGTGGCCGGAACACAGTGGGCCTCAGTGCGAGGTTGGAGGTAAGGGAAAAACGATGCCGGTAAAGGATTACCGGCATCACTTACTGCTCCGGGCTATTCCAACCTGCCAACCCGCTATTAGCGGCACCATAAATAGCGGTGCCTCTAATAGTGGCATGGGCGCGGGCACGCAACCCTTCATGCAGGCAATACCGGCATGGCGTAAACAGGAGGACATCACAAGTCAGGCAGACATGCAAATACCGGCATCAAGAAGGTGCTAAAAGTGGATACCGGCATGGCGGAAATATGGGCTTCGCGAACCACCCGTAAACTGCCATGTGCAGTTTCTCAGCTGCCACAGGTGCACATAATCAGCACAGGTGGAGGCAATGTGAACTGGACCAGCAGAAAAGGAGCACACTACACCTCTTACCACACCCCACCCTTCCCACACCAAAATGATTCCAATACTAGTAGCAATATTGGTGCTTGAGGACATGCTTGCATTGCTACAACAACAACAACAGGCAGCACAGAGGAGACGCAGGAGGAGAAGGAGGGTGAGACAGGCACAGCATGCCCCACCAGTGCAGGCAGTTGTACCACGCAGGCAGCCCCCAATCCCTCGCATCAGAGCCAGTCCATTCAACCTAACCCCTGAGCAGATCCACACCCTGTATCGTCTGGACCGGGACACCATCACCACCATCGTGGACATGATACACAACGACATCGCCAGCCTCATAGACATCCGTACTGCCATCCCCCCTCTACTGAAGGTGGTGTCTGTGCTCCACTTCCTGTCCACAGGCACCTACCAGCAAATGGAAGGGCAGATGCATGGCATATCACAACCATTATTCCCACGCACGCTGAACCAAGTGCTCGATGCCCTCCTGAAGCACACAAGCGACCTTATATCCCTACCACGGACTGCCCAGGAGATTTCCAACACCAAAATTGGCTTCCATGCACTGGCAGGCATCCCAAATTGCATCGGTGCCCTCGATTGCACCCATGTGCAATTGGTGGTCCCACATGCCATGGAGGTAGTGTACCGCAACCGCAAGCTATACCACTCCATCAACGTGCAAATGGTATGTGACTCAAACAAGATCATTACACATTGTTGTGCCCGATTTCCCATGATTCAATGGTCCTGCGGAACTCCACAATACCACGCTACATGAAGCGACATGCCGGACAACGTTCCTGGCTACTTGTTGAGTTGCATTGCAAGCACATGGCAGTGTAATGGGGGAGCTGCATACTTCACCTGGGTGAGATTGGGGGATGCATAGTTCACCTGGGTGAGATGGGGGGAGAGATGCATACTTCACCTGGGTGAGATGGGGGGGAGATACATACTTCACCTGGGTGAGATTGGGGATGGGGGAGATGCATACTTCACCTGGGTGAGATGGGGGGAGAGATGCATACTTCACCTGGGCGGTATTGGTTGAGAGACTGAACAATGCCCATACTGAAATACACTTTGCCCCAAAGCAGCCCAGGCTGAATCTGACACCTGAAACCAATATGCAAGACGTAAACTGCACAACAATGACAACAAGCCAGTACTGCAACCATACCATATCCATCCACCTGTACACTGCACATCATCAGGCCATACCCTATGCAAAACAATGCAGCAACAAGCTGTCAGTATGCCCAATGCAAATGACCGCTGAACAGCATCACACCGGACATGCGTCCATGAGTGCGTACAAAGAAATCACATGAAGCCAATATACAGAATGTCACTGGTAGACCACCACAGAAGTGCAGCATGCCAGCATGAGGACATCAAGCGTGCAATGGCAGATCATTAACAGTCTGGTTCCAACGGTGACAGGATCAAAGCTTACGATTAACTACACATCACCTAGATCATGGCAACAACTGCCGCAGGCAACCACGGTGCATGAACACTAGCAAGGAATCGGACACCCCTGCATCAACTAGACGATGCTACGCATACCTGTGGATCATGGGACATCACACATTGCAGTTACTTTGAATAACTCCATTCATGCAGGTATATGTGGATGTGAGCAACAAATCAATGCAGGCTTGTGTGTGATAGGTACAGGTTCCATTTGACGACATCACTTACACATAACCATTGTTGCACCCATGCAGGTGATGCTGGCTATCCCTTGAAGAGGTGGCTCCTTACCCCTGTCCGGAACCCGCAGAACAGGCACAAAGAGGACTACAATCGTGCACATACCCGTACCCATGTGATCGAGCAGACCTTTGGCCTTTTGAAGGCACGGTTTCGCTGACTCAGCAGGTCAGGTGGGGCACTCCTGTACGGGCATGAGAAGGTGGCCAAGATCATCATGGCATGTGTCATGCTGCACAACATGTGCATCAGACGAAACATGCCTCTGCCCCCTGACATTGAACTGCAACCGCCTGGTGAGGCTGAGGAGGAGGAAGAAGATGGGGTTGCACGTCAGGCAGGTGGTGATTCACAGGAGGGACGTGCTGTGTGCCAGAATCTGAAAGAACAATATTTCTAATGCACATGGATGCGGAGGGTGCAATGGATGTGGGACTCAGGGCACTGGGTATTGGGGGGACATGGACACTGTGCACTGTTCACCAATAAGGCACACATACACAATAACCAATGTCCAGTCATGTGATTGTTCTTGACACAACGGGTGTATTAACCATAATGTGAATAGAAAGTGCATAATCCCACCACCCCAAACACCCTCTCCTCCTCCCCTCCCCCCACAGCTCCCCCAAACACCCTTTCCCCCTCCCCCTCATCCCACAACACCCCCAAACACCCTCTACCCTCTACCCTCTCCACCTCCCCCCACAACTCCCCCACACATGGCGTGCACTTCAGTGCAGCATTAGTCTGCAGGAGTCACCAATAACAGGCTGCCCCTACTTCCCATGTCCTCTACCAGCATTGGGTGGTTGCATGTCCGGCCAGCGCAAGGTCCGCACAGACCTGCACAGGGGGCTGGTCTGCCTGGAGCTGGCAGAGGAGGAGGTGCCTGGTTGCTAAAGTTCATGTCCCGGATGCTGGCTCTCTATGGCATCCGCGATGCGGCTGAGGACCTGCCTCTCATCTGCCAACTCATCACAAATGCGTGTTGTATGCCTGTCGTGTATTCACGGCACTCCTCCCTCGCCAGGGCACCCTCGCTCACGTGCGGGCCAACCAGCGCAGTAAGTTCCTCCTGGCGCTGTTGGATGAGGCTGATTCCTTGGTCTCTGTCCCTGACTCCGGTTGATGTTGACGCAGCTTGCGGCATGGGTCCGCTATCAGGTGAGCGCTCCCAGGGGCTCCATCTCCCTGGCAATGACTCACCAGCAGACAGCTCATGGCGGCTGGCATTGGTTGTGGGGCATGGGGTGAGGTGGGGTGACAGCTGCGGGCTGGGTGAGCCCTTTCCTACGGGTGTTTGGCATTATCCCTCTTCATCCGACAGGGGTGCCGCGGCAGCTGCTTCTCCAACAGAACTGTTGGCAGCGGACAGTGAGCTTTCTGCCAATGGCTCCTGTGTGGTGGGAGCGGCTGGTGTGGGTGCTATCACATTGTCAGTGCCCCTTTGACGCCTTGGTGATGTATCATCCTGAGTGGCTTTGGGCTTCTGCGGCAGTCCTTGTTTGCCAGTGCCCCTTGATGCGCTAGGCCTGTTGCCTCCTTTCATGCCCCTGGCCTTCTTCATTGGTGTTGTGGCCTGCGCTGCAGAGTCCTGGTCCTCACTGTCAGATTGTGAGCCTGTGGGGGACCAAGAGAGGGACAGCATTGGTGATGGTTCTACGTGCATCATGCATATTTTGTTATTGTTGCAGTTCTATACATTTGGTCTTTGAGTTGTGACATGCAGGTTGCTTGCCATATAGGTGGGTCATGCAGGTATATGTCTGGGTGACACATGTATGAGGTGCTGCATGCATGGGGATGTGATGGAGGTGTGGACAGCCTATGGGCAGGGTTGTGTACATGGGTGTGTGATGCCCCATGCATTGGCTCATTTCAGTGTCGCATTTGGGGGCATCGTCATGCTTTGCATTACAGTGGTTTGTGTGGACACTCATCTCCATCAGCCGATGACGGCACACCATACTCCATTTCCCCCAATCCCTCAATTGTCTCTATAGAAATTGTGCTGGCATTTGTCTCCTCCCAGTGTATCATCTTGATCAGGGAGCCTCCTCTGCCACCTGTTCCCATGCCCTGGCTCTGATTGGCTGCAAGTATGCTCCGGACACGGAGGTGAAGGTCATCCCAGCTCTTGCTCACGTCCTTTACAGTGCGGGGGGTGGTACCCACCGCACTGACTTTGCAAGCCACCTCCTCTCAGATCTCCTTCTTTCTTATCTGGGCGTCACGCCGCATGTCTTGCACAAACACAACCTCCGCATTTGCAGCAAGTGTGTCAGCGAGCATATTTAGCTCCTCCACTGAGAAACGGACCTTACGCTGGCGCGCAGCACCTTTCTTCAGGGTCTTGGGCATTATGATGTGGTGTTAGGTGAAGTTGGGGCTGCTGTTGTGCTGATCAAAGTCCTGGGTGCTGAGTATGGCAATGGATTGCGTTTTTAAAGATGGCTGCCTTGCTCTTTCCTGTTCCTGTATGATGACGCTACTTCCGGTTCCGCTTATTTACGGTCACCGCTATTAGCGGTCACCGTTAATGCCACCTCCATCGATGGCGATAGTGCTATCAGCACTTTCCTTGATGCCTCTAAGGGCCATTTTTGGGACTTTAGTGGCATGGCGGTAAAGTCCTCACTGGCATGGTGCAAAGCTCATGCCGCAAACTCGTAATGGCCCGTTATTAGCGGGCTCTTTACTACACGGACAAGGTAATTGCTCGATGCCGGTAACGACAGTTACTTACCTCCAACCTCGTAATGAGGCGCAGTGTGTCTACATCTATATTGTATTGAAGGGTTGTGATGTTTGGTCCCACAATGTCAAGTAGTATATCTATGTTCAATGTACCGTGATCATGCAATGTTTTCCTATGGTTTGTTGATTAATGGAATGTGCAAAGTGCAAACAGCCACAACGATGTCAGTTTATCAGTGATTTGTCAAAGCACTCAAAGCAATGGGCCACTGCATCCCATAGTTGGCAGTTTTTGAGTTCTTTATCGATGAGCATGTAACAATGTTTATCAACAACAGTACAACAGTGGTAACGCACCTCAGCTAGCACTGAAGCGATTTCAGCTTTACATGTATTTCAGCTCAATACACAACGTGTTTTGCCATGGTTAGTGGACCATGCCATCATTTCCCAATGAGTAGGATGTGGGATCTGAGGCATGTAAAAGACCCATTGATTTTAGACTTGTTGGGGCAGTTGTCTTTTTCCGTGCTGGTTAAGTGGCATGAACGGGGACATTTACCCAAAGCATGTTTGCACTGTTGGTTGCTTCATTTGAACTCTCCTATGTGTCAGCCTAGTACGCCCCTTGTCAGAATTCTAAGTGTAGTGGGGAATGGAGGATGAGTAATGCCAACGGTACAATGCGTTGCAGTAATGCCAATGGTTTGTGCTGCAATTCATGGCTTTTTTTAGAAAACCGAATGATAAAGGATACACATATAAGGCCTCATCATGAGTTTGGCGGTAGCCCTTAAATGCGGCGGTAGCGCTGTTACCACCGCATGTAAGGGTCCGCCAAATCATGACTTCGGCTGATTTCCCACCAGCTCTGAGCTGGGGGGAAATCCACTGAAAATGTTCAGATTTTCGGCGCGTTTACTGCCGGCGGAAAATCTGCCAGCGGTAAAAGTGCAAAATTTCCCCTTTGAGTCCAATGGGGAATGGGGAATTCCCAAATGGGCTCAATGGGGAATGGGCAATACCCGTTCCGCCAAACCTGTGATCTGGCGCTAATAGCGCTGGTGCGTTTGGCAGTAGGGCTAATAACGCCACCGTTACCGCCAAACTCGTGATGAGGCCCATAGTCTTTGATAAACAGTTTATCTAATTTAATCCATGTTCTAATGCTGAATTTCATTTTAGAATAAGCAACAAGAAAGACGATTCGCCCCATTGTAAAGTTCCAGTCCTTGGCGATTTTTGTGTGCATGTTATTGGACATGGTGCGACGGTTGCACAGTATGTTTCTGACTGGTATTGCAGTCTATTGACATGTGGGATTGCATCATGCTACTTCTGTCACTGTGCTTAGTGGAGATCCTATGAAGTATCCCCTGCAAGCGTTCCTCTACCCCTTACAGTGACAAACAATGGCATTGACTGTCTTCTGGTGCTCAGTTCTGCTCTTGAAGAGGTCTGAAACTCTTCCAAACTCTCCTATACACCATTTACGAAGAATGGAGTGTTTGCCTGGGAAATAGCTCATCTGTCAGCACATCTACCATTTGGACTATTTCCAGGACATGCTGCATGGAATCTTCATATTATGGACACACACACATGGTCCCTCTGTGATAAAACACACGTGAAGTCTTTCATGCACAAGTAGAA
Source organism: Ambystoma mexicanum (assembly GCF_040938575.1). Taxonomy (NCBI): domain Eukaryota; kingdom Metazoa; phylum Chordata; class Amphibia; order Caudata; family Ambystomatidae; genus Ambystoma; species Ambystoma mexicanum. The sequence continues at coordinate 259,565,210 of NC_090935.1, forward strand.
ACATAGCATGAAAGCACAATGCATATGTGCAACTTCAAAAGGTAAGGAAAAATCAAGTGATTTCTTGTACCTGTGTGAGCAACTATTGTCCATTCCTATGTGACCCTCTTGTTGTTGAGGGCCATCAAAGGCTGCCTGCAACTCTGCATACACTGCTCTTGAACAGTGCCCTGCATTGGTAAGGTCTGAATAGAGAGCTTAAGTACTCTGAAAGACCTCCCACAGCAGTATGTTTAGGTACCGTGGTGCCGGTCAGCAGCTCAGTGAAAGATGTCTGAGTTCGCCATGGCAAAGGATGTCTTATTGAAGCATCCATTTTAGTAAAGGGGTGGAGAGTTGTAGAATCCTTCTTTATAGAGAAACATTATGGCTGACAAATATTTATCATTGCTCAGGAATTTTGATTCGGTCATATACATCTATAGGCTCAAAACGTATTACTGTTAAAAAATAAACCCTGTGAGAACTGGCCAAAATTTAGACTAAAACCACAATGCTGTGCCCTCCCACCACCCACATCTAAACCATCTTCTAGAGTTAAATAGGGCAACCAGCATTATGCCAATGTCCATCCTCCTCATCCAGTCCTTACAACTTGAAGTGAATCCCACCTCACACTACAGGCTCTAAGAAGTTACTACAGTAATTGTCTCCTTGCCCCAGGAACCTCATCATATAGCGGCCTCCTCTTTTCAGAACGCCTCCTGGTTTTTTTTTCATTGCTGAGAAGTTTTGTATGTCTTGAATCACTGCTAGTATGGAATCTTCTCAACAGCTGCGACTATGCTCTCTCAGTGACGAGCATGTCTCGGGAGGATAGTTCAGGGGCAACGTGCTCGTCTTGGAAGCAAGATGACGCAGAGCACCACAGGTTCGATTTCCGGATCCGTGCTTAGAAACCTCTGGGTTTTAAGCATGTTATGAATAACCTATCATATCCTGCAAGAGTATGCGTGTTCCACCTATTCTTTTCCTTCCAGAGGCCTGGCGAGGCTTGTTTGTTGGTGGAGCCGTAGAATGGACCAAGTCTTCAGGCCAGGCAAGGCACTGGGCCTCATTACAACCCGGGCGGTAAGGGATTACCGGTACCGGTAAGGGCACTGGTGCCGGTAATCCCTTATCGCCCTATTCCGAGGTCCCTTTGTGGGTCCTCCCTTGACGCCTGGTTTTACCAGGCGTTAAGGACAGGACCCGCAAAGGGACTTTGGAGGTAATAACATTACCACAATTTGTGGTACCGTTATTACCGCCTTCCCCATTCCCATTGAGCCCTATGAGGGCAAAAATGGGAATGGGGAAGGGCCATGGTGAATGGGGAATTACCGCCCCCGCCATCCTTGGAATGGGGCAGTAATTGCTCCATTCACCATGGCGGAATCGGTAAGGTTCCGGCGGCAACCATGGTGCTAATAGCGCCATGGTTACCACCTGCGTCGTAATGAGGCCCACTGTGTCAAAAATGACAGGCAGGGATAGCTGCATGGAAAGGTTGGGTACAGTCATGACAGCACTTGGGCATGATGTTGGCAGCCCTCCTGAACTGAGGTTGTGTAGCATGTACATTCATTGGAATAGGAAGCCTGACTGCCTCGTCTTTGGCAGTGATCATTTAAGCACTGCAAAGGGACAGGTAAGTGTGTGTCTTGTTCTTCCACTAACATTGACTATATTGCTGTAATCATGGGGAAGCACACAATACAAGTTAAACAATGCCACAAGACGAGGGAGTCATCTGTTTTACCGCCTACTTTTTCCTCTCTAATTCTTAAAAGGAGAGGACATTCTAGGGTCCAAAAGAGTAACACTGGGGTCATTCCCAGATTGGAGGTAAAGGAAAAATGATGCAGGTAAAGGATTACCGGCATCCCTTACCGCTACGGGCTATTCTGACCAACCAGACCGCTATTTACGGCACCGTAATGTATGATGCCGTAAATAGCGGTCTACGGTCGCGCGCGCGATACACCATGCCGATATTAGTGGCATGCCGTAAACCAGAGCTGATCCCAAGTAATGCGGACATGCAAATAAAGGCCTCCTGAAGCCCGAAAAGTACCTTACCAGCATGGAGTGTTAAGAACCCTGAGCAGTGTTTCCAAGAGCCACAGGTGCACACAATCAGCACAGGTGGAGGCGAAGGAGTCTGGCACAGCACAAAAGGAGCACACCCACACACCACACCCCCTCCCACACCAAGATGATACCAGTAGTAGTAGCAATACTGGAGCTGGACGCCCTGCTTGCAAGGCAGCAACAACAACAGCAACAGCAACAACAACAACAGCAACAACAGCAACAACCACAGCCCCCACCACAGAGGATACACAGGAGGAGAAGGAGGGTGAGACAGGCCCAGCATGCCCCACCAGTGCAGCCACCGTTACCACGCCGGCAGCCCCCAATCCCTCGAATCAGAGCCAGGTGAAGTGGGAGAATGGAAGACCAGGCTCCCGCCCTTCCCCTCTCGCGCTTGGCTTAGAGGATCACGGCCCAGACACCTGCCACGAGAGGAGTTTGCCTATCTACCGGACGACCAAATACCCTGGTACAGGAACATACGGATGTGTCCATCTACCTGCCCAGCAGCCCGCCCTGTCCATGCCGATACCTGCGGCACGGATCAACTCGACTAAACCTACACGTCGTTAGAGATGCAATGACGACCTAGCCAACGGTCAGCACACCTGTGCAAATATACACACTGGACACTCCCGCACCAATCTACACGAAGAATATACTCAGTGCTATGACGTAGGCGACAGACATACTCACGGACGTACATCTTTATTATTTTTCACATAGGCTCTCAAAACGCAGAAACGCAAGACGCATCATGAATTTATATAAAAAGGCTTGCTCACGCTTCTTCTAAGAGCCATGTACCATAATGAAGAATATAACGGGGACACGATACTGAGGATAAAGCAATATGATACCGTAACCTAAAGCGCCCTGCATCAAATGGTTCCACCTATGCACCAGGCCCAAGTAGGCCGCAGGCAAAAGCTTCCATGAACATTGAATGAGCAAGAACTGGGTTGCTGACCCTGCAAATTGAGCCCGGCGAAGGCACACCGCCAAGGGCACGATGTTGCAATCTCGCACGCTGCAAGCCAACGCCAAGGTCGCACCTGCAAGATAAACCAGGCACACAGTAGGAAAAACAATATTAATTGTGTTGAATTTTGCCTCAAACACGGTCCCACCTCACGTGACAAAGCCAAACCTGACAAGATGCCAAGCCCAGAAGGAAGGAGACGCCTGAATCCCACGTTTCAAGACACAGGCAGATACAATTAAAAGACTCATTGGACATCTGCAGCAGTGGGAGTATTCGACCTCCCAACATATGAATAAATCCTCACATTGTTTACACCTACCCATATTAAAACATTGTTGCAAATGACAGGTGCACCGCGAGCTGGGAACAGCGATAGTCCCAGACTGGGAGGCTCGCGAGCGGACCAATTAGAACATGGGGTTCTTATCACTGACGCCATTCACATTGACCAATCCTCAGAGGTCTTCATGTAACAATTTTCATGTATCAAATTGAAGGGACAGCCCAGGTATACCACCTGACTAACCCTCAGCCACTAACACCGTTCTCTATATGTGCGCTATACTAACCCTACCACATGAGTAACCAATCCAGAGAGGAGATAGGTTTTTTGCTAAACTTTCCAAGTGACGCAAGTAGCACGTCATACAAAGGTAAAAAGGGCCTGCGAGCCCCACGATTGTGTGTGTGTCAGGACGGACGCGTACGCTCCTTGACCCATCCCTGCCGTTTTGTCCAATAAACAGCAGAGTCACCTTGCTTCTTGCGTGTGTCTCACACTCTATCTCTTTTGGGATATACTGGAGGAGTTGGGGCCTCCCTGCCCGGAGGTCTGCGGACGGCCCGGCCGACCCCAGCAGAATTTCCCCCCGACAAGTTGGAGGCACAGCTGAGATCTGTTTAAGATCTGCTTTTTTTATTTTTACTTTTTCCAGGTAATCGCGTTGCGAGGAGGCCCGGCGGCGCGGCCCCCTCTGCCGTTGCCCCCTTCTGAGGACTACAGGACCATCGCGGAGCTGCGAGAAGACCGGACAGCGCAATCCGGATATTGGCCCTCGGGAGCTGGTTGAGAAGTATCCCGCCCGCGGTTGGCGAGTGTCCAGACGTGGTCCAGACGAGGGGAGGTGGCGAGCCGCTTGGAGGGGTGCACGCAGTCGAGCGGCCCCGCATCAAGAGAACTTGGTGAGCATGCCACGCACAACAAGCAATGTGAAATTGTGAGGGAGGGGGGAGGAAATAAATACGGGAGGTGGGAGGTGTTGCACAGGTGCACGGCGAAGGTTTGGCAATTTAGTGTTGGCAATGGAATGAATGGTAGCCGAACGAGTGCGAGAGCAGTCGGCTACGTTGCGCGGGAGAGGGGGGTGGAGCACGAAAACATCACGTGCGGCCGCTCGTAGACACTGATTGGCCTAGGTCGTGACTACATGTAAGGGTGTCTGTGTGTGTGGTTTCCTACGATTTGGCATTTATTGATCAATGAGTAGATGAGGATCCCTATTGTTCTAGCAAGAAACTCGATAGGTAGATGACGTTTCCCTGTAGGCGGTAGCTAGTTAGTTGCCCAATACGGAAGATAATTGGCTGGTTAAGTCCTCCTGTCGAGGGGCGTATCACACGCGAGGCGATGCAGCATGCGCAGTCCGATTATATTATTGATTACCTTGTTCCAGGAGTGACAGGAAGACAGCTGAGAGGTTAACGGGGGTAGATTGCAAGTGTATTTTGAACTTAAAGGATATATGAAGAACTTACCAGTAGCTCAAAGAGATCGGTGACGTCACCAGTAGGGCTTTCATAGGATATCCCGAGCACAAGGCATCTTTCTTTCTGAGAGTGGTGGGGAAGAGAACTGTGGTAAGGGAGTGGAAACGGAGATAAACGGTAATGAGTTGATCGGGGAAAGGTGAAACGGGGGACGTGGCTGCGCACGGAGAACGCCGGCCACGGCAAGTGTAGAAGAAGGAGGAGGAGCATTTGAAAATAGGACGACTGTATAAGAACGTCATAAGGGGTACGCAGCCGCAGAGGGCTACGTGCGCCTCGGCCGCAGGGGGCCGTAAGGGTGTCGTGTAAAGGAAGAAAGACAGAAGAAAATATACAAATGTAAATACTATATTTTTATAATTTTCCTTAGCGGACTATCGCAAGTCCCCAAACTTACGGGGCCAGGTAACGATATAAGGCTATATATTGTAAACTGCTAGTGAGATAACTCTTTCAACCTAACCCCTGAGCAGATCCACACCCTGTAGCGGCTTTACCGTGACACCATCACCACCAAAGTGGACCTGATACATGATGACATAGTGAGCCTCATAGAAATGCGCACCACCATCCCCCCCTCTACTGAAGGTAGTGTCTGTGTTCCACTTCCTTGCCACATGCACCTACCAGCACACAGTGGGGCACATGCATGGCATATCACAACCCTTATTTTCCCGGATACTGAACCAAGTGTTGGATGTCCTCCTCAAGCACACAGGGGACTACATATCCCTACCACGGACCCTCCAGGAGATAATTGATACAAAAGTTGCCTTCCATGCTCTGGAAGGCATGCCAAATTGTATAGGTGCCCTCGACTGCACCCACGTGGAGTTGGTGGTCCTGCATGCCATGGAGGTGGCGTATCTCAACCGCAAGCAATACCACTCCATCAACATGCAGATGGTATGCAACACGAGCAAGATCATCACACATTGCTGTGCCCGATATCCAGGATGAACTCATGACTCTTAGGGCCTGCGGAACTCCACGCTACCACGCTATATGGAGCGACATGCTGGATGACGTGCCTGGCTGCTTGGTGAGTTGCCTGACTGGCCCATGGCAGTGCATCAGGGTTATGAGGTGGGTGCCTGCATACTCCACCTGGGCGGGAAGGGGGGGAGATGCATACTTCACCTGGGTGGGAAGGGGGGTGGAGATGGATACTCCACCTGGGTGGAAATGTTGACGCCAGTGCACGATGTGCACCTCACCGAACACTTTGCCCCACAGCCAGTGAAACGGCACATGACTACCGAATCCCACAGTGATGAAGTAAGGCCAACACCTTATACTACATGACTAACAGGTGAACAGGCCACATCCCACAACACGTCTACCACTCATCGGTGGCCCTCACACACCGTAAGGGCATCTATCACTATGCACTGCATATGCACTATGTCGCTGCCTCCAACATATCACCACACCGGAGAGTCATCCCTTGGAGTGCATTGAACTGAGCCGAACAGGGATACCACAGCGTGGTACCAATATGCTACTGACAACAGCCAACAGTCCCTACCACCAAATCTCACAGAATACAACACAGCAATGATTTCACTACAACACTGCTGCATGCATATACGATGCATGTGCAACAAGATGTGAGTGCACACCATAACCCATCCTGAGGATGCTACCCACTCTATCATCCCATTGCACAGGACACATAGTGGGGTCAGAAATGGGGCTAATGCATCCAGGGACATGTGTGTATGGGAAGAAATGACCTGCTGCCATGCACGACTAGCACAGTTGTCCGCCATGAATGTACAAACACTTACCTTCATTCCCCTCTCATGCAGGTGATGGTGGCTATCCCTTGAAGCCGTGGCCCATGACCCCTGTCCGAATCCCACAGAACAGGCATGAGGAGGACTACAATCGTTCTCATACCCGTACATGTGTGGTGATTGAGCAGACCTTTGGCCTGTTGAACGCACGATGTTGCCTCAGCCGGTCGGGTGGGGCGCTTATCTTCAGCCATGAGAAGGTGGCCAAGATCACCATGGCATGTGTAATGCTGCACAATATGTGCATCCGTCAGAACGTACCCCTGCCACCTGACATGGAGCTGCTACCACCTGATGATGATGAAGGGGAGGAGGAGGAAGAAGTGGCAGGACAGCACCACGGTGCCGATGCACAGGAGGGACGTGTCGTGCGGCAATGATTGATTGGACAATATTCCTGACACAGAAGTCAGCAGAGGGTGTGAGGAAGTCAGGACATCGGGCACTGGGTGTGGGGATATATGTACACTATGCACTGTGAATCATTAAATGACACATGCGCAATGATCAATGTTTTTTTTTGATGAACAAACGGTGTATTGAATTAGAAGGTTCAAACGTGAATAACAAAACCTCCACCACCCTCCCCCCCCCAACTCCCAAACACATCCTCATCCCTCTCCCCGTACCCCCACAACTCCCAAACACACCCTCACTGCCTCCCCCTCCCCCACAACTCGCAAACACACCCTTCCCCCCTCCAACTCCCACCACAACAACCCCACACTAGTCCCATAGGGACAACATAGGCCACATTACGCCGCTCCTCCCTGGACTCCCGATTGTCTTGGATGAACTCATTAATGAGGCCTGTGAACTACTGAGAGCACTCTGCATCCATATGTGTATAGATGTGGTTGGCCCACTGGGAATTGGGCTTGCTTGTCTTTCTGGTGCGTCAGTGAGGGAAGTGGATACAGGACTGGCATGTTCCAGTTTAGCTCTTTGCCCTGTAAACCCTGGTGTATCACTCTCACCCGAGTCACTGTATTGCACCTGGGGGTTGGTTTGGGCATCAGGGGTGTGGACAATCTCATCAGTGTCCTCCTCAGTTGCTCCGCATATAGATGACGGGCTGTCGGGAACATAGAGGGGGCCCATGGCTGCATTCCCCCCAGACACACTGGACTCCTCAGAGTGCAGCGTGGGGCATGTGTCCTGCGCCAGTGCAGGGTGGGGTAGGGGTGCAGGTGGGGGTTGTGCTCCCTCCATGGGCCTTGCTGGAGCAGGTGGTGTGACTTGCGGTGTCTTCCTGCTTGCCGGTAGACGGCGGGTCCTGACTTGGCCCCTGGAGGTACTGGGCCGGTTGCTTGCCTGGTCCTCGCTGTCATGCTCGCTGCCTGTGGGGGTGGAAGAGAGAGACGGCATGAGCGATGAATTGAGAGTCAGCATTTGGACATGCCTACAATATCACAATGGGATTCTAGTGGGTTGTCGCAATTTGGATGGTGAGCGGCACATTGATCTATGCTTCGATGGTAAATGCATGCATATGTCTGGGTCACTCATGTTGGCCGGGTACTGTGCTGGCTCACATGCACACTGTTTACATCAACTGCCCTGTGTGCCTCACGGAATGGGGCTGTTCATGTGGTATGTGCCATATAGGTTACAGCCTTACACCTGGCATTAGCCTGGGTCTCACTTGTTTCAGCATGATTTAAATGGGGGTGGGGGGTTTGGCTAACCATGACGTGACACCTTGCCCAGCACTTGGCAGTGACTTTCATAACAAATGCGTTGTCAGTATTGACGTTGGACACTCACCTCCATCCACGGATGACGTTGCCCCGCACTCCATGTCGCCAACCACTTCAATGGCTTCTGAGCCTATCATGGCCGCACACGTCTCCTCCCACGGCATCAATTTAATGGGGGAACCTGGCCCTCCTCCTGTCTCCAGGGCCTGGCTTCTGTAGGCCCAGAGGATGCGCCGCACCCTCAGCCGCAGGTCGTCCCACTGTTTTCGGTAGTCCTTGGTGGTGCGGGGGTGTTGCCCACTGCGCTCTCCTTCTGTGCTACCATGGCCCAGATCTCTTTCTTTTTAATAATCGTCACCCTCTGCATGTCACCGCTAAAATAGTGTCTGAATGCTCGTGGAGAGTGGCTACCATCATCTGGAGCTCATTCGGGCTAAAGCACTCCTTCCTGAGGCTGGCAGCTCCCTTTTTTGGTGCTTTCGGCATGATGCTGGTGTTGATGGTCGATGTCTGTATTCACTAAATGGCTACGGGGCCTGTGCGGTGAGGATGGCAATGGATTGTGTTTTTAAAGATTGCCGCTGTGCTCCTTCCCGTTCCTGTGCGATGACGCTGTTTCCAGTTCCGCTATTTAACGGTGATCGTAAATAGAGGTGACCGCTGATTACGGTCAGCGCTATTTACAGTCACCGCTATTGCCACTTTACTCTATGGCGCTAGTGTTATGTACGGTGCGCTTGATGGCGGTAAGGGCTTTTTGGGGCCTTTTGCGGCAAGGCGCTAGGTATATTACCGGCATGGAGCAAAGCTTGTGCCCGCGAAGTTGTAATAGGCCGCATTTAGCGGTCTATTGCCAGCTCGGACACGCTATTTGCACCATGCCGGTATTGACCGGTACTTACCTCCAAACTTGGAATGAGGCCCACTGTCTCTGTAGAGAATGACAGGAGACTTGTTGGTGAAACTATGGGTCAGCTTATTCCTCCAATTCCTGCCAAGGTAAGTTAAAGTCCCATCCAGAACAATATGACACAGGCCCTGTGGTAAAAGGAAAGTGTCTGCACAAAGTGGTCCTGCAAGAAATATTTGCCAGGCAGAAGAAAACCCTACCTTTTCTTGATGTTGTATTGCCATAAGCTACGTCTACCTCTAGGCTGAGAAAATACAAATGGCTGGCATGTCTATTGTATGCATCACAGTGTGTAGGATGTATCACTAAAGGAAGGAGACAGAAACAAGTGTATATTTAATTATGTCTGAAAATGCATCCTCTAAGCCCGTCAGATCATAATCTATATTTTCGGTTGACATTGAAATTAATTTTGTTCTATCTAGTTTGACCCTTCACTTCAATGGCAGCAGAGGAGGAAGTGGTCAAGGATGTAGTGGACAAAAAAGTTGTAGAATTGCAATCACTCTGTCAAGCTGTCGAGTCAGGGACTGAGAGGCCTATACACCTGGATGGCATGCATAGATAAGGGTTAGCATTTGACAGAGTGAGAGGTTCCACTGTAACAGTCATTTCATTGATCCTGACTAGCCTACATGTGCATTTCAGGAACTGGATTACTGGCACGAGCCAAAAATCTGCCGCTCTGCATGCCCCTTTCACCGAGGGTATTAAATTCAGGAACAACAGAAAAGAAAAACTACACTCTATGTTTTAAAAATGGCAGTTTACACTTATATTGATGTACAGACCAATGTTTTTGCAGCATTTCAATTGGATAGAAGATAGCATTACATCATTCTATAGCTTATAGTATCAATAATACATGTCTGAGGATGCCAGTGGACAGCTACGAACGCCAGGAGCATTCCTTCTAGGTCTCCCAGGCAACCAGCCTAATTCCAGAATATGGTCTACCGTGGTAACCAGCGCCTGACTGCTGCAGTTCTATACAATTTGTGAGGATTCCATCTCTGCAGAAAAGAGGGGGAAGAACATAGACGAAGAAAAGCAATGTTTGGAATGTGTGGCACCACCTACAACCAAGAGCATGAAAGCAATGATGCAGCAGGAAACGCAGGGACTGCTAGCGTAGAAAGTAATTTCCAGACTGGCAAGGTATTGGAGATGAATCAGTGTTTGTTCCATAATCTCTTTGGTACAGGAGGCTTCTGGCGGATTCTGCCTGGTCCTAGAGCTGAAGGTCTGCAACAGGTTGATGGCCTAAGCTCATTTAATGAAGAAGAATTCCCTTTTTTCAAAAAGATTGCAGTTCAGCAGTTCAGAATCATTACATTTTGCTGACATCTAAAGTCATATTATAATCCATCCATCCTGCTAGTTGTTCCCTGAGTTTGCAGTGGGGAACTTGAATTACCAGTACAGCGCTTTGCCCTTTGGGTTGAAGTTATCTCCCTGCATCTTCACCAAGTTGTTAGCGCCCCTGACCTTTATTCTTAACAAGGAAGGGTGCTCTTGCATGCCTAGTAGATTTCCTCCCATAGCCATTCGCTGACAACTTAATTCTCATGTACCGATGCGCGCGAGTCCTCCGAATGATACAATTTGCCAAACGGTTTAGCCTCCACAGTCTGCTGTGACACTCTCTGGCATTATGGCGGGCTATCCAACTATCACACGGCCTGCAGAATGTAACACATGAGACATATTGTTTATACATAATGAATACTAATTATTAGTATTTTCACTGTGGGCACACACAATCAAGTACTAGGTACAAACAGTGTTTTACCCCTGATGAAAATTCCCTCATTAAGTCCAAAGGATTGAAACATGTAGGGCATTATAATATGCAAGTGATCGATCAGAATCAGAGAAAATTCAGTTCTTCTAACACTAACCCTCAATTTCGAATAACGTGTTTTACCCATTGATAGGTTATATCATGTGATTGTGTACGCTTAATTTATGCACTGTATTGTTGTTGCTTGTAAATGTGCACATTGCTAAAGAACTTTAATGTGTATGTACCATATTTGATTGTTTTGCATCTATGAAAACATTTTGGTTGTCATGTATGGTTTTTAATACTTCACTAATAAAATGTAAGTGGACTAATAATGGATGCAATAATCACCTTCTCTAAAAACGACAGAGTGCTACAGGGCATTTTTTCACCCCTGAACACTTGTTGCATGAGACATGCTTCATTACTGAACTAGGGTTTCTAGACGTCACTTTGACAACTTAACAAAACATGACCCACTGCTCGTACTGCTCTGCCTAATGTTGACCCATTGCTCATTGCTGCTGCCCCCATGATTACTGCTGGTCCTGCTGCCCACATGATTACTGTAGGTACTGCTCTGCCTAATGTTGACCCACTGCTCATTGCTGCTGCCCCCATGATTACTGCTTGTCCTGCTCTGCCTAATGTTGACCCACTGCTCATTGCTGCTGGCCCCATGATTACTGCTGGTACTGCTCTGCCTAATGTTGACCCACTGCTCATTGCTGCTGCCCCCATGATTACTGTAGGTACTGCTCTGCCTAATGTTGACCCATTGCTCATTGCTGCTGCCCCCATGATTACTGTTGGTACTGCTCTGCCTACTATTGACCCATTGCTCATTGCTGCTGCCCCCATGATTACTGTTGGTTCTGAGCCACCATCTTCGCCGACCAGCCCCCTCACCACCCCGCTCACCTTCACGCCTCCACCTGCCTACACGCTCAGCTGCGCCCTGCTTAATGCCCGTTCCATATCTGCCCACGCGCTTGACATTAATGAACTGCTCATTAAACATGACCTCAACCTCCTTTTCCTTACTGAAACTTGGCTCAATGAAAGCTCAGGCCCAACATTACCACTGGCAATCCCTTCTGGGTATTCTATCTACAGGAAAGACCGTATCTCTCAGAGAGGTGGAGGTGTTGCCCTCATCGCCAGAGAAACCCTTGCCATCAGAGAAATTGAAGGTCCGCTTGACCACAATAGCGACTACCTCCCTTTAAAAATCAATGTCTCCCCCAATTGCACTATAACCACCCACATTGTCCACAGACCCCAGGCCCATGTTTTGACTTCCATTACACCCTTATCCCTGCACTGTCTAATAACATCAAAAAGACCTCACATGTCATACTTCTGGGTGACTTCAACCTAGGGCTGAATGACCCGAAGGACTCCCATGCTAAATCCCTCAAGAATGCGTTGTCCAACCTCGGTTTCACGCAATCCATTTCTGACCCCACCCATATCAAAGGGCGCACCCTCGATTGGATCAGTCATCACAACTGCTCCCTTCTGGTCACTGCCAACACGCCCATCCCATGGTCCGACCACCACTACATCCAATTCAAACTTGGTACCAAGAAAGTGGCCCGCTCACCTCCCCCACCATGCCCAGCCACCTATGCTAGGAGTTCACTCCTACCTACAGTCGAGAACCTAGCACCTTACCTCCTCAACCCTGCCCTACAGGCCCCCTCCTCCAATAACCCTGAAACCTTAGCTAACACCTTCAAGGAGGTCACAAGTCAGCAGTAGACGTCATTGCTCCACTTACTCTTAAAAAAGCAAAACAAGCAAAACATGCTAACTCTTGGTTCACCAAAGAACTTCTTGATCAACGTGCGCTAAAGTGGATTGCGCTCTCCATATGGAAAGCCAGCCCCTCTGAAACCACCAAACAGAAATTCAAAGCCATCTCCAAATCCTACAAAATAAACGTTACCTTAGCCAAAGCTGCCTCCTTCAATGCTAGGATCTCTGACGCCAAGTCAGGGTCTAAGGAACTCTTCTCCATTTTCAGGGAACTGGAAAAACCATCTGCCCCCCCACCAGTCATCAAAGACGACAAGTGGTGTAATAGCATTCAATCTGCCATGCTAGAGAAGCTCACCACCCTCCAAACCAAAATCCGCGGCCACCAAAAAGCCCTCTCCGGCATTATAGCCAACTTGCGCGCTGAACCACCCACCAAAACCACGTCCTCCCCTCTATTTCAGTTCAAAGACATCACTGAGACAGAGGTCAACGTCCTGCTCAAATTCATCGAACCCTCTAACTGCAAGGGTGATGCCTGCCCTGCTAACCTCATTAAAGACTCTGAACCTATCCTAGCCCCCTTACTCGCAGCATTTATTAATGTCTCCTTCCAGTCAGGACATGTCCCGTCTGGACTCAAGAAAGCCTGGGTACGCCCTTGCTCGACCTAAGAATCCCTGGGAACTACAGGCCTATCACCACTGTACCATTCCTGCTCAAAATGTTGGACAAAGCAGCATACCTGCAAGTCCAAAAGTTCCAGGAAGATAACCGTCTACTCGGCCTGCGGCAATCTGGACTCCGCCCATGACACGGCACCGAAACGACTCTCCTAGACTTAAAGAACCAAATGGACGATCTTAGAGACGCAGGCAAACCTGCTCTTTTACTGCTCCTGGACCTATCCGTGGCCTTTGACTTGGTTGACCACAACACCTGTGCCATCGTCTTGCCACCCAAACCAACTTCTACCCCAAAGCCGGTCAATGGATCACCTCCTTTCTCCAAGGAAGGGCCATGAAAGTCTTTTCTGACTCAGCCTCCACCTCCCCCTGCCTCCTCACCTGCGGTGTCCCTCAGGGTGCATGTATCGCGCCAATGCTCTATAACCTCTTCACTAGGCCCCTGTTCAGCATCCTTGATTCTCTTAGCATATCATATACCAATTATGCGGATGACACACAGGTACTCATCCCACTCTCGGGCGATTACCTAGCAGACACCACCACCCTTACCACCATCTATTCTACCATCCAATCCTGGATGGCAGAGAACTGGCTCTGCCTCAATAGTGAAAAAACTGAACTCCTCCTCATAGGGTCACCCTTCACACTGGGCAACCTCAGAGATCAGTATGCCTCATTCACCACTGATAACATCCCTATCAAGGTATCCAACCATGTGAAGACACTCGGAGTCTACCTGGACTCCGACCTGTCTATGGACAGACAGGTCAATGCTATTGCCGCTTCCTCAGCCTACTACTCCAAAATTCTCATCGCTGCCAGGCCCTTCCTTGCCTGACACAACTGCCTCACCATTGCAAGGACTATTAGCGGGTCAAGGTAAGACTACTGCAATGCCCTTCTCGTTGGGACCTCCAACAAAAACTTGGCCAAACTGCAGATAGTTCAAAACAATGCATTGAGGGCAGCCACAGGCATTGCAAGAAGAGTACATATCTCCAAAATCAGAAGGCAAGCTCACTGGCTCCCTGTCAAAGAGAGAATCGATTTTCAAAACCCTTGCCCTCACCCACAAATGCCTTCACAAACTCGCCCCTCCCTACCTTACCAACAGAATTACCAAGCATACTGCCACCAGACCCCTAAGATCCTGCTCTGCCAACACAATTGTCATGCCCACTTCCCGAAAGGTGCACGCTGGTGGCTCGAGCTTCCCCACCCTAGCAGCCACGCATTGCAACGCAAGGCCACCTCACCTAAGACTTATCGAGTCACACCTAACCTTCCGCAAGGCCATAAAAACTAGACTCTTTGTCTGAATTATGAATCTGTATCAGTCATTTCCTGTATTGTTGCTTGCTACTGTGTAACCATGAAACCTCCGGACTCCTGCCTGTCAATTTCAAGTCCGTTTTATACTCTGTAACAGCGCCTCGATGCCTTCCTGGCTGCAAGTGCGTTCTACAAATGCAAATAAATAAATGTGTCTCTATTATGGAATATTCTGAAACCTACTTGGTTAATAAACAAGGATTTCATAATATTTAATCAGGGAAATTCTCTATGTGTCTGTTGGCAATACTAATACAAGTATGGTGATGACTTTGGGATTATAATTGACTTTTGGCTGTGGGGGATTGGATGGGTATTAGCTGGCTCAAGTTGAACGGGGACAAGACGGAGGTCTTGGTGGTGGGGTCCTCAGCCACACCCGAATCTTGGTCATCTTCTTTCTGGCCTGCTTCTTTGGGCACTCTTCCTATTCTGATGACAGTGGTGAAGAATCTGAGGTTTTATCTGTCCTCATCTCCTTCTATGGCTGCACAGATTAGCACAGTGTGCCAGTCTGGTCATTATGTGTTGCAAGTTCTTTGCGGAGTTCTGCCCTTTCTTCCTATCCACCTGCACCCGCTGGTGGTGGCTACCTGGGTTTTCAGTCGGATAGGTTATTGCAATGCTCTTTTTCTGGCTCAACAGGCTGGCCTGATTCGCCAACTGCAACTTCTACAAGATCTGGTTGCTCGAGTTGCCACCAGCAGTCCCTATGGCGTTCATATCAGTCTGGTGTTACGTGACCTGCACTGGCTTCCAGGTCAGCAACGGATTGTGTTTAAATCGTTATGTATTGTTCACCAGGCAGTCTATCAAGTTGGACCACAGTTCTTGCAGGATAAGTTCCTTCCGTATATCCCCAGTCAGACCCTTCGCTCTAGCAGTGAGTGTCTGGTGGTGGTCCCTAGGTTTCATCTTCAGAGAGTGAGCGGTAGAGCCTTTTCTATAGTGGCTGGTAGGCGGTGGAATAGTCTCCCTCTGAAGCTTAAGACCACTGACAACCACTTGGCATTACTACTTCTTAAGACTACACTTTTCTGCCGATCTTGGTCCTGGTATCTTTTCAGTGGCATTGCTAAGTACTACTTCGCGCCAAGGTGCCTTTGGGCATACGTGCGCGTTACAAGTGTTCATGACATAACATAAAGTTTACACTTTCAATAAGGGGTTACCAATGAAGAGTTTTAAGCAGTTAGGCAGCTGGGCAAGTCACACCCCTTCAGCCCATCCACATCTAACTAAAAGTCAGAGCATAACATGCTTTCTTTTTGACGATGTATTGGCAGTCTGGAAAGGAGACATAAAAGTCTTATTAGCATTAACTCAGAGACTGAAACAAAATGAGTTGAACATGCAACTGACCATAACACTGTAAGGCAACAATATTTTTCTTAGATCTGGTCATATATATCAAAGCGAACAAATTACACCTGTGTATGAAAACCAGCAGAAGTGAACACATTCTTACATTCATCTAGTTATTATTGCAGACATCTTATAAGGTGCATTCACACGGGTGAGGTCACTAAAGTCAGGCGCAATTGCAGTGAAAAATATGACAATGCATTACTTACCGTAAAAGCATTTCTGATGGTTGTATCTGCTTAGATTCACATGCTGTGCATAGGTCCGACATCCAGTGGTCACTGCGGAGTATTGCATTTTGTTTTTCGTAGTCGAAAAGGGGACGTCGACAAGGCGTGTCTGTAACACTATCCCTATAGTGCCGTGTGTTGTACCCACAATCCCTCACGCGTCGAGGTCCCTCTGTTTGTATTTTTCTGCCCTGAGGGAGCCTTCTAGACGTGAGTGAATACAGAAAAGAGAGAAATATAGAAAGATGTCTATGTTCCTTCCATCCGAGCGGGGAGGAAGGGTGGGCGCATGTGAATCTAAGCAGATACAACCATCAGAAATGCTTTTACGTTAAGTAATGCATTGTCTTCTGATGTTTGTTAATCTGCTTAGAATCACATGCTGTGCATAGACTAGCGAGCAGTACCCGGAGTTGGCGGTGGTTTATGAGAAGGAACAGTAGAGAAAGGATGTCTTAATACTGCCTGTCCCACCTTGGAGTCAGATCTAGAGTGTGCATCTAGACAGTAGTGTTTTGTAAAGGTGTGCACAGAACTCCAGGTAGCCGCTTTGCAGATGGACTCAAGGGGAACATTTGCAATGAATGCTATGGATGACCCCCGTGCCTCGAGTAGAATGTGCTCTTGGCCTAAAGGGCAGTTCTCTCTTAGCAAGAGTATAGCAGAGAGTGATGCATTGGACAATCCATCTAGAAATAGTGGACTTTGAAACTGCATCCCCTTCTCTTCCTGCTGCCACCGAGACGAAGAACTGATTAGTCTTCCTCAGTGATCTGGTTCTTTCCATGTAGAACATGACCGCTCTGCGCACATCTAGTGTGTGCAGAGTCCTTTCTCCCAAGTTAGAAGGATTTTGAAAGAACGCTGGTAGTTCTATAGACTGGTTTACATGGAATTTTGAGATGAATTTTGGAGCAAACCTTGGGTGAGTGCGTAGAACCACTTTATCTTTGTGAACTGTAACAAAGGGGTCTATAAAAGAAAGAGCCTGTAGTTCACTTACTCTCCTGATGGAGGTGATAGCTATTAGGAAAGCAGTCTTAAGAGTGAGGTCTTTAAGAGTTGCTTTGTGCATGGGTTCAAAAGGTGATCCCATGAGTTTTGTAAGTACCACGTTAAGGTCCCATCCGGGAGCTGGGTCAGCTATCGGGGGGTGTATTCTCTTTACTCCCTCCATGAAGGCCTTTATAACAAGGATCTTCCACCACGACACTTTGAGTTGGGAAGTGGTGTATGCAGAAAGTGCCGCTAGGTGGACTTTAATGGAATTGAACACTAGACCTGAATCCAATAAATGGGTCAGGTATAGAACAATATGTGTGGGAGAGCAGTCAATTGGGTTGAAGCTCTTTCCTCTGCACCAGATGACAAATCTCTTCCATTTGCTAGAATAGCAGTGGCGAGTGTTAGGTTTTCTGGCTTCCCTGAGGATGTCCATGCATCTCTGCGGGAGCTGTAGGTGTCCAAATTCTACGACCTCAGGAGCCAGGCTGCTAAGTTCATGTTCTGGGGGCATGGATGCAGGGTCCTGCCCCTGTTTTGTGACAGCATGTTGTACGGGCAGGGGAGTTTCACTGGGGGAGATAGAGACATCTCCATCAAGTGAGCGAACCATGGCTGTCGGGCCCACATTGGGGCCACCAGTATCATGGTTACTTGTTCCTGGTGCATCTTGTGCACCACCTTGTTGAGAAGGGGAGTCGGGGGAAAAGCGTAAACAAATTTCCCTGACCATGGAATCGACAGACCGTTCCCCTTGGATTGGTTTTGGGGGTACCTGGAGGCGTAGCTTTGGCATTGTGAGTTCTCCAGGGTTGCGAACAGGTCTATTTCTGGGAATCCCCATTGCGTGAAGACGTCAAAGACGATGTCTTCGTGCAGTCGCCATTCGTACTCTTCGGGCAGGGGGAAATCTCTGCTGAGTTTGTCTGCCAGCAGATTGAGTTCCCCTGGTACATGTTGTGACAGGAGGAACATATTCTGTTTGAGAGCCCACTTCCATATGTTTTGGGCCAGTTTGGACAGACCTGGAGAGTGGGTTCCCCCCTGCTTGTTGATGTAATACATGGCTGTGGTGCTGTCTGTAAGGACCATCACTGTCCTGCCTTGTAGGTGTTCCTGGAAGGCTTTTAGCGCCTTGAACACCGCTAGTAGCTCCAGAAGATTTATGTGTTTGGATGCTACGCTCGGAGTCCAGTCTCCGTGAGCAGTCTGATGGGATAGGTGAGCCCCCCATCCTGTGAGGGATGCGTCTGTGGTTAGAGTGGCTTCCGCCGCGGGTGTGGCAAAGGGTTTCCCTTTTTCTAGGTTTTCTTTTGTCCACCACCGTAGCGAGAGAACTAAGGCCTGCGAGACCACTGCTAGATCGTCCCATAGTCCGCTGGCCTGACACCACTGGCTGTTGAGCCACTCTTGCATAGGGCGCATGCGCAGGCGCGCGTGAGGTACCAAATAAATACACAACGCCATCATGCCTAGCAAGCGCATTGCTTTGCGTACCGTCACCTCTCGACCGGACACATATTGAGGGATCTGAAACAACATGTTTTGAACCCTCTCTTTGGAGGGGAAGACGAGGCCGTCCTTTGTTTGAATTAGAGCCCCTAGGAATTGTTTGATTTGGCTGGGGTCTAGGCTGGACTTCTTTTCGTTGATGGAGAAGCCCAACTGGAACAAAAGGTCTACAGTCTTTTGGGTATTGGAGAAGCATGTTTCGTAAGAATCCCCTGTTATGAGCCAGTCGTCGAGGTAAGGGTAAACTGGGATGGACAACCTGCACAGGTGGGCCGCTGCCACTGCCAGTACCTTCGTGAATACCCTCGGTGCTGATGCTATGCCGAAGGGTAGCACTCTGAACTGGTAGTGTTTGCCCTCTATCATGAACCGGAGGTATTTTCTGTGCGCTGGCAACATTAAAATATGAAAGTATGCATCTTTCATGTCCAATGTTGTCATGTAATCTCCCTGTGATAGCAGTGGGATCACTTCCTGTAGGGTCACCATACGAAACTTTTGGGGTTTGATAAACTTGTTCGCTGGGCGCAGATCTAATACAGGGCGCATGGTTAGATCCTTTTTGGGTAAAAGGAAGTACACTGAATAAATACCTTCCGTTAACTGAGATAGAGGCACGACCTCTATGGCTCCCTTTTCCAGCAGTTGCTGTACTTCTTGTAGAAGGATGGCAAGATGTTCCGGTGACATGCGTCGTCCCCTCGGGGGTTTGTATGTTGGGGAACTGTTGAATTCGATGCAGTATCCGTGGGCTACGGTGGAAAGTACCCAGCGGTCTGACGTTATACCCTCCCATGCTGGAAGAAAGGATGTTATCTGGCCCCCGACCGGTGTTGCATGGGAGGGGACGCGAATCTTCGCGTCACTTGGTGTTGTTAGGGGCTTGGGAACCTCTGGGGGTGGACCCTCGCCCTCTTCCTTTGCCCCGACGCTGTCTTCTTTGACTGTACTGGCCACTACTGGTCTGGAAATTGGTGGCAGGGTACTGTGGCTGCTGGTTTTGTTGTTGGCGTTGGCCACGAAAAAAGCGTTTATTGCCACATCCGCGCCTGGTAGCGGGCTTAGAGATTTGGTCAAGAGTTTTGATTGTATCGAACTCTTTTTTAGCCATCTCCAGAGCCTCATCCACCGCCTTCCCGAAGAGGTTGGAGTCTTCAACAGGTTTATTTATTAAAGACGCCTGTGTCTCCGGTTTGAACCCTGAGTTGCGCAGCCATACGTGTCGTTTTAGGACTATTCCCTGAACTAGGGAACGTCCCGCAGTTTCTGCCGCATCCAGAGAGCTCTTCACAATACTCTGGTTGACCTGGGTTCCTTCGCCAATAGTTGAAAGCAGGCGTGTACGTAATGGTTCCGGCGCTTCTTCGGCGTCTTTGCACAGTTTGGCCCACTGCGCGTCCGCATAGCTAGCGAGCAAAGAATTGTTGTTGGCAATTCTTGCCGAAAAGGCGGCCGAGGATGTAATTCTTTTAGCAAGGGCATATAACCGCTTGCCCTCCTTGTCAGGTGGTGCCTCACTGGTGGAAAGTGGTACCCCTGCCCTCTTTCTTGTGTTGGTTACTACCAGGGAATCCGGAATGGAATGTCCCCTGATGTACAGCGGGTCTGAGGGTGAAGGAGTGAAAAGTTTTTCAATTCTAGGATTGACCCCTCTGATTAGTGCGGGTGTGGACAGCGAAGGGATGATTCTTCTCCTCACCGAAGCGAGGAGGGGAATTGTCTGACTGACCAGGGGTTTCTCCTTAATTACCCTTTCTACAAAGTCTAATTCAGGAGAGAGCTCCCCAGTGTCTAGTTCGAAGTGTGCTGCTGCTCTGCGCAACAGGGCATTAAATGTGGGTTGATCGTCAATGGGAGACGTGTTTCTAACCGGTGAAATGTCAGGAGGATTTAGGTTCAGGACATCAGTGTCGGAATATATTGATGGTGATTGCCAGGGGTGAGAAGGTCCTTCTTCTGGATTTTCTCTGAAGCCTTCTCCTACCGAGTCTGGGCTGTCCTCCAGACCTTCCTCCTGGTTCCGTCCGTCTTCCTCGTCCATAAAATCATCCTCTTCCTCAAAATAATGTTCTTCCCCAGTGAGGTCATACACACTCAGTGTGTGGAAGTCTGAGGCTCTGTCCTGGTGGGGATTGACTAATCTTGGAATTTTGGCCCTGGGGTCCTCCTGAGGCCCTTCTCTTATTCTCTTTGGAGTGGGAGGGTTTTGGGCATTCATAAACCTCTCCATCCTTTCCATGCAGAGATGGAGCCTTTCCATGGTTTCATGGGGTACCCCTGAGCGGTCTAGCGGGGTAAAATTGGTGTCTTGTAGCTGAACACGGCTCGACCTCTCCCATAACGTCGAGGAAAGTGTCCCGTCGCCTTCCGAAAAGCCTTCAGGTGTGTCTTTCGACCTTTGCGTAGCGCTCGACGTGTCTTTCGGCGTACGCTTGTGGGCGTCGGCTACCACGATCGTCGCCAAGCTCTCAGCGACTCGTTTGTCAGCGGGGAGCTGTGGTTTCGACGTTATGGGTGTCGAACGCTCTACGGTGGCATGCGCTTTCTGCTGATGCGCTCCGGCCGATGATTTGGGGGCGGCGCCCTTATTTGCCGAAAGCCCAGTCGCTGGTCGCGGCTGCGGTTGCGAGAGGGGCTTCGAACCCGAACGGTCCGAGGAGGCCGCCGGTGAAACCTGCGTCTCCTTGGGCGCTGATGCTCTCTTTGCCTTCGGCAAAGAAGAGCCATGGGTTGTGTGCTTATGTGTGGTCTTGTGTGCGTCAGTGTCGCCGGGGTGTTCATCCCCATAAGCAGGGCGTGAGCCGAGCCCGTCGGGGCCGGGGACAGACGACGAAGCGCGTGTGCGCTCTCTAGGGGGGTTTACGACTTCCGTAGCGGAGGTCGTGGTATCACGTTCCTCGTCACTGTCGGAGGTAGCGACGGTGGGTGGAGCGTCGGCCTTCGACATAGCGTAGGCCGCCCACCTTTTGACCCTACGGTCTTTTAGAGTCTTCGGCTTAAGAAGCCGACAAGCCGTGCAACCTTCCTCCTTGTGATTGAGGGGAAAGCAGCGGTTACACCGTGAATGCTTGTCCTTCCAAGTAAACTTGCCCTTGCAAAGCGGGCAAAACCTAAAGGGTGTCCTCTCCATAGCTGAGGCAATAAAACGTGATAACCACCCCAAGGGAAAGGAAGGGGAAAAGGAAAGGCATTCTCAGAAAAGAATTAGAGATGTCCCACGACCCCCACTCTCCCTACTGTATTTGGCCTGCGAGGCCAGGCCACGTGTTCGGCCCGAAGGATCTCCTCTGCTCGTCCCCTCCGTCGAAGATCTTGCTCGGCGGAGAAGCTTCACAACAGCGTCGAGGGGAGGATCGATATGTTCTATATTAATATAGGAAAACGACCAAAGGTCGAGGAGTTGAAATCTGCAATGTCTCTCGAGGAGCTCCGCGTAAAGGCGACCAGTATCTGGGCGGAAAAAAACAATCTGAGGGACCTCGACGCGTGAGGGATTGTGGGTACAACACACGTCACTATAGGGATAGTGTTACAGACACGCCTTGTCGACGTCCCCTTTTCGACTACGAAAAACAAAATGCAATACTCCGCAGTGACCACTGGATGTCGGACCTATGCACAGCATGTGATTCTAAGCAGATTAACAAACATCAGAAATATATATATACAACAAAAAGGTACAATTTATACATAGATTCTAAGCACAGGATTATGGTAAAAAAAAGGTGTAGGCATTAGGTAAAGTATTTCAAAGACAAGATTAATCGTCTTCAACCCCAGAACCACAAATGTGCGAGTAACAATGACCAAACGGTACACATTATCACACAATTATAATAATCACTTAGCAGTATAATTAAGAAGATATGGATGAAATATTGGCACACCAGAAAATACGTTCTGGTATTAAAGTATTATTTTGGGGAAAAACCAACGGTAGTCTCTAACAATGCACACATGACTAAACAACCACTGTGCTTGTGCTACCGGCCCACATCTGAAGACACAAGAAAGACATGGTTGTGGTTCTTGTTTTGGTATGAAAATATAGCCTTGGTCGGGTCGGATCAAACCTACCAAGAAATTCAGGCTCAAGCAACTCATTAGCCGCCATACCGCCTTTGTAATTAACATTCTTACATTCTTCTACACACCTAATGTTTTTACAGAATTTGCCACTGGGATTTCAATATTATCAATTGTAAAATGGCTGAATTGGGAGTCAAGGTTATAAAGTGTTTCCTTGGAGAACACTATGAGTAGCTCGGTTTTGTCTGAATTGAGGCATAGGCCATTGGCTGCCATCCATGCTTGAATCATGTTGTATATGTGGTTAAGTGTCTTTGAGTCAGTGCCATAATCTCCAGTGAGGGTGAGGAGGATCTGGGTGTCATCAGCATAGTTAGTATATGAGATACCTAAGGAGTCAAGGATGAGGAAGAGAGGTTGTGTGAAAATATTGTAGAGGATTGGTGAAATACATGATCCTTGCGGGACGCCGCATAGGATGATGGAGGGCGAGGCTGAGGCAAGGTCATAGAAAGCTTGCATAGTCATCTCCTGCAAGAAGGAGGCAATCCATGAAGTGGCATTGGGAGAGTGGTTGGCTGTAGTGGAAAGGTGGTGGCATAGGACCTGGTGGTCAACTAGGTCGAATGCGGCCGATAGGTCTAGGAGGAGGAGGAGCTTGGGTTTCCCTTTGTCTCTTGTCTCGTCCATTTGGTTTTTTAAAGCAAGTAGGGCTGTCTGAGTTCCGTGACCTGGATGGAAGCCTGATTGTCATAGTCCAAGAAGTTTGTTGTCCTCAATAAATTGTTGTATCTGTAGATATGCTGCTTTGTCCAGTATTTTGAGAAGAAAGGGGACTGTCGTGATGGGTTCGTAGTTATTAGGTGAACAAGGGTCTAGGGAAGGTTTGATGTACTGAGTGGGTGCGACCTGCCTAACCACCTACACTAACACTATTTATTTTGAAACACATACAGAAATTATGATTTTAATCCTAAAGCGATTGTTATAACATTACTTTTCCTCAGAATGTCAACTTGGGCTATTGAGCTCATTACTTCCTAATGGCTCAAGAGACTGCTGTGTCAAAGATAACTACGCCTGGCAGATGGACAGACACTTGCTTTTATCATAGCTGCATATCGTTGCTCCATCATAGCTGGTTCAGCAATCATACGATAGTGGACATATATAAGAGAAAAACATATAGAAGAAGCACCAGTGCATTATAGTGAATAACTGTAAAATGCAGTGAATAACCCGCAGCATTGGGTCAATGTCTTTATAAATAGAAAACAATAATTCTGTAGATACACTACTTGTCAGCTCTCAGGTTATCTCCCACCAATACACCTGCTGATGCTCATTTTCTTTCCTTGTTTACAGCGCAAACCTAGCTAAAGAGCAACTGAGTGATTTTGTGCAGGTGGGTGCCAGCTTTGGGATTGGCATTTTTTACAGCAGCACAGTATTGTTGGTGGAGGGAGAGAGTGATTTTTACATGGCCGTAGGTATTGTTGAAAGAGCCATGCTTTTAGTGTTTTTAGGAACTGGAAGATGGCAAGGCATTTTCTGCCTCTGCCTGGATAAAGTTCTAGATGGTAGGCACGTGGCAGGAGAAAGACTGCTTGCAAGCCTACTCTTTATGGGTAAGCTTAGACTCCAACCTCTTGATAGTTTTCCAACATGAGGTGCAGCAGAAACTCTAGCCATGCCCCCTCACCCAAGGAGCAATCTCATCAATTCCCAAAATATGGTGGGGTTCCCAGCGTGTTCTGAAATCCTATAAACAGTATAAGTGACAAACATATCTATTTCCCTAATATATTAAGGGTAATTTTTCCTTGCCAGAGAATATGTTCAAAGGTACAATTACTTGGAACTCAGTAAGCAATATTAGCACACCCTAGTCGCGTTTCCACAATCCTGATTGGTCAATCTGCAGGTTATATGAACTGGTATATTGCTTGCAAATTGATTACAGCCTGAATAGTATTTACTCACCTGTTCCCGCGGCTCCCACTGAAGACTGCAAAGTTACCACGTTGGTGCAGTAAAAAGATGGATATAATGATCCCATTTAGTTATTGTCCATTTTATTTGCTCGACTGCTCATTTAAATTGTTTAAGTGAGTGCTTATCAAAAGAATTATATAATTGGCACAGGAGAATAACATTTTAGCCATGAAAATGTGGTACTTCCTGTCAGTGCCTGAGTTTCTACTTGTGCTAGTGGCCAAGTCCATTTGTGTTAAAAACGAATATGACTATGTGCCCTACATGCATTTGGCGACAGTCTACGGTTCAGTGTACACAAGTAGATTGTGGAAGACTTTCAAAACCAGGACCCTCATCTGGTGTTTTAAAAATGTCGATGGTATTGCATGGAAATACGTCTAAAGTGTTGCGATGCCGTCCTGAATGTGTCTGACTCTTTTACTTGTTGTTGTGGAGTGATAGAGGGTTCTCTTTTGTATTTTATTTGAACTATTTACCAATAATCTATATGATATTGTATGTACCTATCAGGTCGATACCCAAACATAGAGTGTATTCAGATTCCAATGTTAGCCTATGCAGATGGTGCCCTTTTCCTTGATAGTATTCCACACTATCGCTGCAGAAGCTCCAGGACCCCTGAACTATTTATATAGAAAGTCTTAGCCTGAAATTAAACGTTAATATATATGCAAAGTAACCTTACTAATGTTTTGTGACTGTGTTTAAGTGTGCAATAATTGGAAGCGTAGGTTTCTGTAGTGGAAAAAAAACACCTGAAATTCCCTTAATTGAAACACTTGCATACCCACCCCTTATTTTTCTTTAATGGCATACTCCTCCCACCCAATCACCTTCCACCACCCTATAATAAAAACCACAACCAAGTCAATGTGGCTGCAACATTTATGTATCATTTGGCAACTGTTTCTACTTAAATAGACATGTCTCATTGTACTTTAATAAAAACATTCAGGGTGTTCTAATAGCTTTGTAGACCTGCAGCTTGGGTCGTACTGGGCGTTATGGTCCCTCATACCTCGTTAAAGAACACAGTCTTCAGGGCCCATAACACCCGGTACGGCCCTCGCTGCAGGTCTATAAAGCTATATTATTGCATTTCTTTTAGTCGTTACCATCCAACTAAAGATCATTTTAAATGTAGCAGTGGGTGTTGGCAAGTGAAGAGTCTTAAGATAAATCATTTTTTTAACTATTGAAATGAGCTGATTTATTAGGTATGTGTGATGTCTTAACCCACTAATCCAAGCCCTGCAACATCACTGCATTGCTGGCAGCAGATACATCATAATGGCTGCCGGAAAGCATGCTGCTCGCCAGAAATCACCAGAAAGTGAAAACCTGAAAAATAGGCCACCATCTACTTTTGCCTATGTCAGTGGTAACACAGGAGACCACTGCCAAAACCCATCATTTGGCTGCTCACAGAGCAAAATCATTGCAAAAGAAACAGAGCTGGTTTCAAAAATCCGTTTTTATTTGGTGTCAAATTTGTACAAATCATGGCTTACAAACCACCCAAAAAGATCCAACCTCCTTGTTGTGTGGTCAACATCATTCTCCTTCTAGAATCTACATACATATAAGGTCCACAGAAGTGTATCTATATCTGAACAAAGTATACTTTTTAGGATTGCTTGCTGGAAGAAATCTGTCAAAAATGGGTGTAATACCGTTACTCACCTCTACCAGAAGCTGGCGTTTTAAAACCATTTTGGGTAAAGTTGAACATGGAACTCAAACTATGCCAAAGAAAGACTTGCTATCAGAAGCCTTAAGAGGTGGATACAATTTAAAACCATATTCTGAAAAGGCTTGAAGCAATAAATTGTTTAATGTATGTGTTAAAAATGTGAGTTATATTATAAGAAAAGACAATTTTTAGACATTGGGTTAAGAGTTAAAGTTTCCTACACTGGCCCTCATTACGACCCTGGCGCTAAGTAATCGAAATTACCGCCATGGCGTAATGAGCGTTAACGCCATGGTCCGATGGCGCTAAGAGCGCCATATTACGACCCATCGCGCACGAGCATCATGCCATGGCGGTAATGTAAACTGCGCCATGGCGTTAATGCCCCCAAAACGGCACCTACCGGCATCGTATGCCGCGCAAGGTGCACCACCGCCACCCCGACCACCGTTCATAGCGGTGACCGTAGTTAGCGGTCACCGCAATTAGCGGTGACCGTAGATAAGCGGAACCGGAAGTAGCGTCACCGCGGCGGAACGGGAAAGAGCACGGCGGCCATCTTTAAAAACACAATCCATTGCCATCCTCCGCAACCACTGGACATCCGAGCCTGGGACCCGGCAAATACCATCATCAACCTTCTTCCTACAAGAAAATGCCTAAAGTGGTTAGGAAAGCCTGTGACCGCCAGCGGCAAGACCGCTTCACCAGAGAGGAGCTCACCATGCTTGCGGAGACCCTCCAGGAGAACGCCGCAGTGGTATTCTCCAACCAAATGACCAGACCGGCCATAGCCAAGAAGAAGGCCATATGGGCACTGGTAGCTCAGCGGGTCAGTGCCGTGGGAACAACACCCCGCAATGTGAGACAGTGCCGCAAGCGGTGGGACGATCTCCGGCTCAGAGTCAGGAGCATACTATCGGCGAACAGAAACCTGGCCATGGAAACCGGTGGAGGATCGCAGTCCCCTATCAAATTGCAGCCATGGGAGGAAATCTGTGCCTCCACCATCGGAATGGAGAGCATAGAAGGAGTAGGAGGAATGGAGAGAGGAGCCCCGACATCAGGCGATGCAGGTAGGTGGCTCAAATCAAGCCATGCAAAATTCACCAAAGTCCATTCATGTGAAGTACAATGTTGCCCCATAGTGTAAATGCAACACATCAGCAGGAGACTGCCCACAGATACATCCGATCTCCACCCTGTACACATGCAGTATGCACACCCTAACTGCAGGCACCCACATACCTCCATGCTACTTCCACACAAAAGGGAGACAACCTGTTTTCCCCTGCCTCAAATGTGCCGCATGTACTAACTGATAAGATGTCAGTCGTCACAATGCCCGCCCAATGTCCACAGACCCATCAATAACACTTTCCCTCCTTTGCTCCACCACAGGCTCAAATTCCGACCTTGAGGATGAGGACACCACTGCCTCCACACCCACCAAGAGGGCCAGGACAACTGTGCCAACACCACAACCCTCCACCTCTGCCGTCCCGAGGAAAACCCCACAGCAGCCAAAATCCAAGCCAGGAAAACAGGACAGGGCACTGACAGCCACCCCAGCAGGCAGCACAGAAGCAGCAGCAGCCATTACCCAAATCGTGCCCACAGAAGGGACAGGCTCTGCTGCAAGCAGCACTATTGGGGAAACTGCTGCCATCGCAGCCTCCTCCGATAGCGAAGGAGGGATCATTGAGGAGTCTGATGTTGGAAGCCCCACTGCCCACCCTCATTCCCCCTACCTGTCCCTAAGCAGCCCGCATGCGGGTGCTACACAGGGGCAGTCAGAGGATGACGATTGGCCAGGCTCTCCATCCCCGCTGCAGGAGGTGAGCAGCCCAATGGGAATACCACTGCCATTAGCCATGGCCCAGAAAGAACAACTAAGCCTGGAGGAGATCGTCACCCGGCAGCAGCAACTATCCTCGCTCCTCAATGAGCATGTTGCAGAATGTGGGGGGTCAACGGCAGCAATGGAGAAATGTGCGGGGACAGTGAAGGCTGCTATAGAGTCCTCCACAAAGGACATCTGCGCAGAACTCGCCGCTGTGCGGCACGCCATCACTGAACCTGTGCAGACAATTCGGGACATGCGTCCAAATGAGCAGGTAGGAACCTCCTCGGCTGCCAGCTCGACACCAAGCAGCCCCATCCGCCGATCGGGGAGGAACCTGCGCAGCACAGGCAGGGGTGCCCCGGGGGCCAGGGGAGGGGGCTGCCAATAGTGGCCGGACAGTGGAGAAATCCTGCATCAGACACTGCTGCACAGACTTACTCACACCTTTGTAGGGATTCCAGGGGGGAGGTTGGAGGGGGGAGTGGGTGTGTTGGGGAGTTCAGGGGGGAGGGGGGAGTGGGTGTGTTGGGGAGTTCAGGGGGGAGGGGGGAGTGGGTGTGTTGGAGAGTTCAGGGGGGAGGGGGGAGTGGGTGTGTTCAACAAAATCACTTTCACAATACACTTTTCATATTTGCACAAATCAGATGTGTGGACATTGCTCATTGCGTATGTGTGATGTATTGGTAAACAGTCCCCAGTGTCTATATAACAGACGCACACAGTGCCACAATCGTCATCTCCAGGTGACACCCCCCATTCGCGTGTGCTAGAATAATTGGTTGATCAGAGTACTATGCATTTCACGCCCCTCCTGTGCATCGCCGCCTCCATGAGGTGCTGCCGAATCCCCACCTTCATCATCCTCATCGACAGGTGGTTGCAGTTCAGCATCAGGGGGCAGGGGCACATTGCGTCTGACGCACATATTGTGTAGCATGACACATGCCATGACGATCTTTGCCATCTTCTCATGGTGGTACAGGAGTGCCCCACCAGACCTGCTGAGGCAGCGAAACCGTGCCTTCAATAGGCCAAAAGCCTGCTCAATCACCGCACGGGTACGTGTATGTGCACGGTTGGAGTCCTCCTCGTGCTGGTTCTGTGGGTTCCGGACTGGTGTAAGTAGCCACCTCTTCAGGGGATAGCCTGCATCACCTGTATGTGGGCGAGAATGTATGTGTCAGTCATGACGTCTATTTCAAGACATGACGTGCCACCATGGCTTGCATCCAACTGTTACTTCGGACCTCTTTTGAATGCACTAATTGATTTACACTATGCGACCAGTATATGCTCATGGCTCCTATGGAATGTGGTGCATGCCATCAACCAATGTATGCAGGGGGGTCAAGTGCTTTGTGAGTGTCCATCCACTGTGTTCGTTCATACCGTTTGTTTTGGTGGCCTGGCACGTGTCCTGTGAGGTCAACGCTGACATCATTGCAACATTGCTGTCAGCATCATCATGACCCCAGTGAGCAATACTGATGTTGATAGGGACATTTTGTGGGCCTTGCTGTCTGTGTGATGGTGTGTTGATGTTTCTGTCCGTCATGTGCCTCATTCGTGCGCAGTTATGGGGACAGGCCTTTCAGTGGATGGTGTCTGGTGACGTGCATGTAGGTGCATTTCGTTGAGGTAAATGTGGTGTGAATTGGTACAATGCACTTTCAGATGGTTGTGTCAAATTTGGGGCACACCTTCATTCATGTGGTGGGGCTGCATACATCGGGCATTAGGTTTAGTGGTGTCAGCTGAGGTTTGTGCTGCTTTAGGGTATGATCTGGCTCCGTTGTCTCTGCTACTCACAGCCAGGTGGGGTATTCAGTAGGGGTGGGATGGCGGTTGGTGTTTCTATCATGCTGTTTGTTTATCATGTATACGATGGTGTTGATGGTGTCCCGGTCCAAACGGTACAGGGTGTGGATCTGCTCAGCGGTGGGGTTGAATGGACTGGCTCTGATGCGTGGGATTGTGGGCTGCCTGCGTGGTGCCACTGGCTGTGCTGGTGGGGCTTGCTGGCCCTGCCTTGCCCTCCTTCTCCTCCTGCGTCTCCTCTGTGCAGCCTATTGTTGTTGTTGTTGTAGTTGAAGTTGTAGCACTTGCATTGCTATCAGGTCCTCCAGCCCCAACATTGCTAGTCCTATTGGAATCATTGTGGAGTGTGACTGGGTCTGGGAAGGGGTTGGGTGTGCTCTTTTCGTACTTCCTGACTCTGTATTGCCTCCACCTGTGCTGATTCTGTGCGCCTGTGGCAGCTGGATTCACTGCACAAGGCCCTTTACGGTTGGTTCGCGATGGCGTTATTTGCACCATGGCGGTAAGGTACTTAACGGGCTGGGTGATGGCGTTAGGTGCATGTCCGCTTGGGTCGGCATTTGCGTACCTTTACGCCATGGCGCTAAGTACGGTGTGGGAGGTCGCGTGCGCGCGCCATTGGCGCAGTTAGCAGCAGCGTTAACTACGATGCCGCTAATGGCATCGTAGTTAACGGTCACGGGTCATGATCGGACCTAGCGGAAAACGATGGCGGTAACCATTTACCACCATCGTTTTTCACTTAGCGCCAGGGTCGTAATGAGGGCCACTGTGTTCAAACGAATTCCACACCTTCTCCCTGGACAAAGGAGACTCCCCCCTGCCCTTGGCTAAGAGATTGACAGGCTGTTGTGAAAGGGAAGTAGGAGGGGCACCCTGGCCTGTTGCTCTCAGTGCAGACAAAGGAATCCTTTGGCTGAATAGAAAATGCTAATTCGGGTGTGACTGACAACAAACTGCTGGCAGGAAGGAGAGACATGTGACCTCTGAGTCAACCCAGACCTTGGAGGCGGAGACAAACCATTGTGTGGATTCAGAAAGCACAGCAAATGTATGTTTTAGAAAAATGCTTATGAAATATTGTACCGAACTGACAAAAATGTGAAACTTTGAGATTGTTAATATGAAAGTTAAGTCTAAGCTTAGTTGAAGACTAAGCTGAACTCCGTGCGATATTCTGAGACTAAACCCCGGAATTATTCATATTGTAGCTAATGTGTTTATGCCAGGAACCTAATAAATTACAGAAATGCGCCCAGATGGAGTGTGAATGCATGTCTAAAAATTAGTGCAGAAATAATATTGAGAAACCCACCAAAAGCGTGAAAAAGTGGTCATTTCTGAACCAAAGCTCTTAGGAATATGAGAGTTGAGGAGAAATGTACCTTAGTTAATCTGTCATGTGATTTATGTAGTATTAACAAGTTGTATATATTGTAAATATGTGTTTTATGAAAAATAAGATACTCTTTACAGAGGCAAAGAGGAGGTTTTTCCCCTAAGCCATAAAGATGACACAGGATGACACGCTGATCCTCTCTCCAATCAGGGGACAGGGAATTCCCTAACCTATTAGATCCTTAGAGGGTTGGGCATAGAGAATCAGCCTCCCCTCCCACTTTGGAAATACATAAATAGGGACTGCTGAGGACAGACAAGATACACTTTTCCACTACTCAACTGATTTCTTGGCGAAGCACCCTGCAAGAAGATCCAGACCAGATCCAGACAATATCCAGACAGAAACTCTAGAACCCAACTCTAGAACTTGAAGACCATCTCTTCAACCATCTGCCTGAAGCCTGGAAACACTTCTGGTTTCGCTATCTCAGGGGCCTCCTCCAGCTGGGCAGAGAAGTCCCTGGTCAGAGTGCTGATTTGAACTGGTGGCTTCAGGTGGGAAAGGCAGCCCTCATGGACCTGGAAAATCATCTCATCCCTCCTGAAGTCACAAGTCACATCTTCCTTGCCATAGGGGTAGGAAGTATACACCATGAAGTTCCCCCAATGCCGGGTAAAGATCCTGTCTGTTGTTGTATTGTCATCACTGTCACTGTCAAAACAGTCCTTGGGGATTGGTCCTAACAGTTAATTTCCTAAATCAATGGAAACATGTCGGTCATCAACCGTCATTCCAATAATGGTGCCTGCGGCTAGAGTGATACTCTTTAAGTCGCTGTTATCCACCACTATTGGAATGGTGTCATGTTCTACATTGACTAATGGTGTTAGGTTTACCCCCAACCCTTGCTGTTGGAGAGAAGCATTTAAATGAATATAAGCATCAGGGTTTTTCAATTTCTGTCCTCTTTTAACTTTCACTTCCAGGGAGAATTGTCGGGTCCTTTCTGGGATGGTGACTTCCTCTCCAATCTGAATTTCAACTGCATAAGGCAGCAGTTCAGCTGACCTAAATGCTTTATCTGGATCATCAAAGCCCATGAGATTATCCGCTAATCGGGACCAAGCTTTGAAGTTATTAGGTCCAAACTAATGGCAAAGCGATTGAGAATGTCACTGCGTAAGTAAAAGGCGGCAGTGACATCTCGCACGACCCAACAATTATGAACTATGCTCTTGTTGCCTATGGAGATTTTGAGCATACACCTGCTTGGCAGGAGATGTTTGGAATTGGGTGCTTCCAGATCCATTTCCCATTTGTCTATGAGTCTAAATGTGGGAATGGCAGGACCTTCTGGGAGTTGGCGGAACATGGCTTTGCTGATGAAGCTCTTACTGCTGTTCACACACACTCGGGCGAGAACAGAGTCCTTCCCTTCATTTAACTGAATTGGGATTAACAACTGCTCTCCGATTTGCTGAATATCCGCCAGGCTCTGATCTGATTTCACATCTTTCTGGACTATAGGAGTGGGAATGTCTGATTGTGGATTGGTAAAGAATTTGAGAGTGTTTCCTTCCAGTGTGGAATACCACCTTAGACTGGAAGGAAGGTTGATTTTCAGAAATAAAGAGGACCCCCCCAATACCAGTCTGTTGTCCTACTGCTATTACTGTCATGTCTGGGATTTGATTATTCTGGAAGTTAAATTCTACTTGGTCAGATTTTTGGTCAACCATGTGGCATGTGCCATTTAAACTAACATGGTTCACCCTCTGTTTCAATTTTATTGGTCCGCTAGTCTGGGTCCAGAGGACCTTGTTTACACAGTCTATTAGGGGTGACAACCTTCTCAGGAGGTCATTCTCTAGTAAACAAGGGGTGCCCTCTGAAGTCACTACTATGACCAATGTTTCACCTTGTGTCGCCAAATTTTAATGTCCAAATCCGCAGGCCCCTCGACAGGAATTTCCTTCCCGTCAAAGTTCTGAAGTTGTCCAGGAAGAAGAGAGGTGAGAGGAATTTGATAATTCTCCCCCCTTCTTGAATTCAGTTCATCAAAGGCCTTTTTGGACAGAAGGGTAGCTTGGGATCCAGTGTCCACTAGCACCAAAATTGTACCCTGCCCCTGTACTTGAACCGGGCATAGTATCTTCCCTCCTTCTCTGCAAGGGGGCACAGATAATGCACATTTTTGGACAACTGGTGGGCTAGTTTTTTTAGTTTTGGACAGGGAGAGAGAAGAGATTTGGGCAGAATTCTGTGGAGAGTCTTGGGAATCTGAAAGAAAAAGTTGGCAACTGGAGATAGGAGAAGTTTTTAGTTCCCCTGGTTCTGGGCCGCCCCCCCCCCCTTTTTGGAGGCAGTCACTAGGATGGGTTTGAACCAGGGGATTTTGATGTTGTTGGTTCTGGGATGGGATGATGGGCGGCGCTAGCTCAGTCCCCACATCTACCCAGTCTGGATGTGAATCCCTTGGGACCCATTTTTCTTTGGGAGGAGTTCCCCCATCTCTGAAGGAGAAGATCCTTTTCCCAAGATCCTCTGAGGATCCCTCTCTTCTCTCCTCCACATAATCCTTGATAATTGTAGTGATAATCATCTTTGCGCTAATATATATTTTCTGGAGAAAGGCAATTGACTCGTTCAGACAGAAACCATCCGGATGCACCTCTGGATATGTGGTTGGGCTGTTGTGTAGTTTGCGGCTCCATAGACTCTTTAGAGTTAAGAAATCTTTGTTTCTAATCTTTAAAGCGCATCTGTCATTTTTGAAATCTTGACTTTATTTCTTAAAAATCTACCTTCACAAACACCTCTGTAACTTTGGAACCGCAAGTCCTAGAACCAAAATGTAATTGTCATTTTGAAGCTAAGATCCTAAGCTTTCTAGTTCACCACATGTCAAAATAGCTATTTCTTGTTTCCAACTGCTGAATTTCGTTTTCAATCTGATAATCATTCATAATCATTGCTAGTGTTGACCTGGACCAATCCAAAGTAACTCTCACTTATCCTGAATCTCCTTTAGTGAATTAAAATCATTTTTAGCATATTTTCCCATTCATTGCAATCACATTCATTAGTATTTTGACCTGTTTTAAAATCATACCTGTTTTCTCTAAGCTTGCTGGGGGAACCGGGATTGAACTGCATTATTGATTGTATTCCTGAAACCTGTGCGCCCTCATTTCCATATCTTCATATTGCTTGGTGGGGGAGTGAGTAATAACAGGGAAAAAGTGATCATATTATCTTTTGATTGAAATCATATCAAGTTTATTTCTGTGTTGCATTCTTTCCCATCATTGCATTTCCTTGAATCATACAAAGTATTCTCTGCTACCTTATCCTTTCTATTCCTACTCCTAACTGATTAAAGAGATTGTTGATATTGTAATATTACCCATTGCTGATCATTGTTCATATTCATAAGTGTGCTATTCAGATATTATTCTATTCATAAAAGTGTCATACATATATATTATTCAATTCTTCAAATAAACCTTTTAATGTGCAAAACAAACCTACTTCTTGGCTCAGTGAGGTAGGGGAGATTCAAAGGGAGGAGCGTTATATAAGGGTTCATCATCCAGATTTAAAGAACTTTGACATAAAAATATATAAATAAGGGCTTCCATTGGGCATCCCATACTAAGCATTGACTTGGTTGGAGTGCTGGATTGAAGTCACTTACAGGTAAATTGGAAATGTGACATTGCATACTGTTGATAATTCCTGAAATCTGGCAACCAATTACCTCATAATCACATCAAACCACGCTAATAAAGGCATTTAAATAGGCAGGAGATGATATTAATTAAATTACTTTATAAAGATCAACACCTAACCATATGTCCAGTGCACAAGGATAGGACACTATTCCAACTCAATACCATAGATGA
The DNA here is from genome assembly GCF_040938575.1 of Ambystoma mexicanum. Lineage (NCBI taxonomy): Eukaryota > Metazoa > Chordata > Amphibia > Caudata > Ambystomatidae > Ambystoma > Ambystoma mexicanum. Next base: position 259,600,755 of record NC_090935.1, read on the forward strand.
TGAGAAAGAATGCTTCAGACAACTTAGTCACGAGGATATGCATATATGTAACCCTTCATATAATTCTGAGCTTGGCAAAGATTTAGTTTTTGTGTATGAAATTATTTTAAAAAATGAAATGAACATGGACATATTGCTGACCTGTTTACATAAGAAGGCTGTAAAGATGTGTGTTTGTTTTAATTTGAAGGTTGCCAGGTTAAATTGGATATTCGATTTTACATATGTGCCTTTACGTGTTGTCTGCTTAGTCCTGTCTCTTTGTTTCTTTTTCGTTATTTACTTTTCTGCATAGTGTCGTACATTTTACCTACTTTTCAGATTAGATGCCCGGGATAGTTGTGGAATGGAGGGTTTTGGAGCCTGTGTACCCCTGAGGTGATTTCACCTAGTAGGTTAGGAGAACTCCCCTGCCAGGACGAAAAAATCAAAGATTCCTGGGGAGAGAAAACATGTACATTAGGAGGGAAAGGAGAGCGCATGAAGGGGACCAGGGGCGAGTAGGACTCAGACCCCTCACTTGATCGAGGATACAGCTGTCAGGCCTGACCAACCTGGTGTTTAGCTCAGCCCTGGTATCACTATCAGGGGTGGTGTGCGAGCTAAGCAGGGCCAGGTATTTTGGTCCGCTCTTGAGGTCGAGTATAAATCTCCCTTGTGCCAGCCATGATACATATTGTGGTTTGTTCTGGTGCATCATGCATCCAAGACGTAGGAGGGGAAAGCTCTGAGTGGAAGGCCTGTTCGTTTTACTGTGCAGTTGCGCTGAAGTTCCCTCCTCCCCCGGATCATAGTGTCCCTGCCAAACCCGGGCCAGACTATTCCCAGTGTTTTGGTAAAATTATCTAAATCTTTTACCTCTTCGGTTGAAACTCTTTGATGGGCCGTGACTGGTTAGATTATGAAAGGATAAAGATAAGGATTCTGTTTTTTTCCACTCTGCAAGCTAGGTGCTGTTGGGATCTATATTTCATGGCAAGAATGTTCGGTTTCTTTTGGTATTGGACGCCTTCTCCCACTTCAGCTTTTAACTTTACTGACACCTGTATTATTTTCGGGCAGGCCTAACTACGGTTTTCTGCACGTCAAATCGAAGGAGAGAAAATAAAATAAAGTGATGTTAGGTTTCTCAAAGCGTACATAACTCTGTCAGGGAAGCGGCGGTGCAGATGGGATTTGGTGGTACCCGGGTTTATTCCACCTCTCGGTTGGTCAGAAAATAAAATAATAACAACACCAGTGGAGCACCATATCTGGCTTAATAATGACACCCCATTCCGAGAGAGGTCACAGAGATTAGCACCTGCTGATGTGGAGGATGTGCAACAGCATCTTGAGGAACTGTTACATGCTAGGATCATTCAAGAGTCCAGAAGTCTCTATACTTCATTTATAGTGGTAGCTCGGAAGAAGAACAATGATATACGGCTCTAAATTGACTATAGGCCCCTGAACAGCAGAACATTCCCTGACCAATATACCATGCCTCGAGGAGATGAAGCCCTAGATTGTCTGGCCTGAAGCATGTGGTTCTTGGTCCTGGATCTAAGGAGTGGATACTATCACATTCTGATACAGCCAGAAGATAAAGAAAAGACTGCTTTCATTTTACCAGTTCACCCATATGCCCCAAAGGATTTCAGGAGCTCCCGTCACTTTTCAGCGATTGATGGAAAGAACTGTGAGCGATATAAATTTCTAGAGGTCCCGGTCTACCATGATCATGTGATCGTTTTTGGGAAGACCCTGTAAGAACATTACCAACCACTACTAAAGGTTTTAGACAAACTCAAGCAGCAATGTCTGAAGGTGTCCTTAGAGAAGTGTCATTTTTGCATGAAGTACATTAGCCACATGATATCAGCAAATGGAGTTAGTGTGGACCCTGCCAAAATGGAAGCTCTCTTGACCTGGTCCAAACCACAGAACCTGCAGGAGATGCAGAGTTTCCTGGAGTTTTGCAACTATTATCAAAAATTCATACCAGTTTTCGCTGACATAGCCAGGCTGCTCACAGAACTATCCTGCTACACAGAAGACAGTGACAAGTAGATGAAACAATGGCAAAGCCCTATATAATCCAAACAACATTTGGGTTGTGGTGGAGTGAAAAATGTGACTGAGCATGTGCTCAACTGAAGAAGACTCTTTCAGAAGCACCTGCCCTGGCCTATGCAGATCCTTAACTGCCTCATATAGTGCACGTAGAGTAGACCCCAATTCTGATGGACTGGGTGCTGTGTTATACCAGGAACAGCATGGAGCTGTCAGCCCTGTGGCATTTGCCAGCCACCGATTAAGCTCATCAGAGGCACATGTTAAGCGACTTCAATTCAGCAATCCCACTAAGTCAGTGCCTCGTCTGGGACGCCCAAGGGAAGCCCTTATTTATATATTTTTATGACAAGTTATACTCTGGATGATAAACCCTTATATAACGCCCCTCTCTTAGAATCCCCCTGACCCCACTGAGCCAAGAAGTAGGTTTGTTTTGCAAATTAAAAAGGTTTATTTGAAAAATTAAACAATAGATATATATCACACTTTTATAATAAATTAATATTTGATATCACACTTAGACATATGACAGTGAGTGATCAGCAATGGATGATGTGATACTAGCACACTGGTTTAATTACTTAGGAGTAGTATAGAGGATAAGGTAGCTGAGAAGGCTTTATATGGTACAAGGAAATGCAAGGTGGAAAAGAAGCAACACAGGAATAAACTTGATATGATTTCAGCAAAATATAATATAATCACTTTTCCTCTTTTGGCAATTCACCCCCCCCCCTCTATGCAATGTAAGGAGGTGGAAGTAACACACACAGTCTTCAGGAATACAATCACAGTACAATATGAATTCAGTTCCCCCCTAGCAAGCTTAGAGAAACAGGGATGATTTTAAACACAGGCAAAGTACTTTAAAGGTGGTATACAAAGAAGGGAAAAATATGCTAAAAATGATTTTAATTCCCTCTAGAGGTTCAGGGTGAGTGAGAGATACTTTAAATCAGTTCAGGCCAGCCCTATCAATGATTCAGGGCTGGTTACCAGGTTGAAAACGGAATTCCGTAATGGAAGCAAAAGACAAATATTTTTACACGTGGCTGAAATTAAACAAAATGTCAAATCGCGGCAATTTAGTCGCGTGCGTCGAGCGCAATTATGAAGGAACTATATGGAGTAGCAAGTCGGTTTAGAGCTTTGCTCTGCTACAAGTTCTGGAGTCTGGATTCAAAGTTCTGGTCTCTGGAGATTGATGGATTTGAAGTCTGGAGTCTCCCGGCAAAGCGTCCCACAAGAAAGTGGAAAGTGAATGTCCCTGCCTGGGTTCCAGTGGCTCTTTTTATGTCTTTTGAAAATGGGTGTGGATGCTAACTTTCTTTGCCCAACCCACTCACGATTTGATAGGTCAAGGATTTCTCTTTGACCTTATTTGAGAAGGGAACAGTGAGTCAGAGTAATGAGGTAGGTTTATGGTCAGAGGATCCTCCCCTTGTCAAATTGCACACAAATCTATTTCTGATCCAAAAACCCATTTATCTATGTACCATTTTTCTAATATAGTTAACATATTTTCTGTAGCACCAAACCATCCGATCCCTGTCTTTGTAAGATGTCGTAGTCCACTTTTGACAGAATTCTGTCCTTTTCATCCAGATAACGACCTCTAAACTTTTCCAGATTTTACACAAATGTGCACAAGGGATATGGGTTTCAGATGATAAAGTGTCAGATTTTTAACATGCATACATTTGGAGTAACAACCTTATTTTCAGCTACTACTCCCCTGACACCTCTTAAAATGTGCACAGAAAAATCACAAGAATGATGGTATTATTTATATAAATTTTATAAGTCTGCACTATGATTTATCCATCTTTTTAAAATTATGCTCTGGCCCCAAAGGGGTGGGGTTTTCTTAAGCACATGATGGAATTTCTGGTTTTTCCACTTTCCCCAAGCTCAGCTTGCTCACAGAGGCACTTCTCCCACTTCTCCCAGGAGGAAGCTATTTTACGACCCCCCCCATATAACATTTGCCTGAGCCCAAGACAGTGCTTTGTTCAGTTTCCTGCAGTCCCCAGGTGCCACTACCGTAATTCAATCAGAGAGGTGTCATCTCCTTTTGGCAGGGGCAGCAGAATGCAGCCAGGCCTGGGAACACAGCTGCTGATCAAGTTTCAACTCCTGTTGGGGGTAGTTGTCAAGCAGAATTCAATCTCTTTAAGCCAGGCTTCAGCTAAATGTCACTTTGGTTCCTAGTTTTCTACATTCAAACCAAACTTGCAATTTTTACACATGCAGCTAGAACACTGATTCTAATTTCAAAACTATTACATTTAAACAATTGCAACCTATGTGACACTCAAAAGTAGGTCAATCATTTATTCTAAACATTTCAATTTTAGTGGCTTTAAACCCAAATTCACTTAAACTGCTGACATCCCCAGCTATTTTCAATACATAGATTAGAAAATTACTTCCTTCAAGTCATTTCAGAATGTAGTTTTACATTGTATCCACCTCTGAGTAAGTCTTTCTTTGGCCTGGTTTGGCTCATTTGTTCAGTTTTACACAAGTGTCTGGTGGTTTTAAAACGCCGGCTTTCTGGTAGTGGTGAGCACCAGTATTGCACCCCTTTTTGACATTAATAACAACAGATTTTGAACAGCACCATATTCCTTAGCACTGATTTCGCTCATGGCGCTTCTGGCCCCTCATGCTCATACTGGTGGGTGGCAGGTCAGGCGACTATTTTGTTGTGCGCAAAGACTGCCTGGTTCTCCAGGATTCTGGCGCAAATGTGGGCTTTTCCGCCCTCTTGGATTTCCTAAGCCCACAGAACCAAGTGTTGCAGCATAATAGTCCAAACGTGGGTCAGGACACCCATCACACACTATCTAACTCACAAGATGGAATGCCTGTCCCTCAAGTAGGCAGTGACCGAGAAGCTGCATGATTACCTTTACGGAGCATCATACACATAAAGAACGGACAATAATCAATCTGCTGACATAAATCCTCATATCTGCCAAATTGGATGCCACCGGTTATTGCTGGTTGGCAGCGCTGTCAGCTTACACCTTTCAGTTAGAATACCACTCTGGAGTTAACCATATTGACGATGATGCATTATCCAGAAGTCCACCATCCAGAGAGAGAGAAGGATCTAAACACCCAGAGATGGTGTCTGTGGCTACTGTGAGGGCAATTTGTCTAAACTGACTCATTTTGTTGACTGCCTTGGAGGGACAGCCAATGGAGTTCCTATGAGGTATTTAGATGCCACCAGTCCGATGGCTCCAGAACCGGCCCGTATGGCCCAGGCCGAGTTAAGACAAGCCTAATTGAAGGACACAAAGATACGTGTATTGGTCAGAGCCAAAGAAAATGGGTCTGAAGGAACACCCAGAAATCGCAACATAACAAGTTGACAGAGTTACAACAAAGAATGGAAAACTCTAGTGTTGCAAGTTGGTGTGTTGTCAAAGAGAGTCAAGTTCAAGGGCGACTTATCCACAGACTGGTGTTTCCTCGCTTGCTCCATCCAGTAGCACTACAAGCCATACATGATCAACAAGAGCATTAGGGAAGTGAACGCACCCTGTATTTGTTTCAAAGTCGTTTCTACTGGCAACGATTGGGCCCTGAGGTAGCAGACTACTGCCGAACATGTGTCCGTTCCATCACCAGGAAGATGCAGATCCATCCGGCCGCAGCACTTCAACACCTACAGAGCTCTGGACTGATGGATTTAGTCTGTGTTGACTTCCTGAGCCTTGAGCTGGACAGCAGCGGGACCCAAAACATACTAGTTGTGACTGATCACTTTACCCGGTATGCTCATGTATAACCAATGAAAGACCAAACGGCCACCACAATAGCCATAGTACTGTGGGACAAATTATTTGTACAGTATGGCTGGCCTGCACGCTTACATTCATGTCAAGGGCCAGACTGTGAATCCAAACTGATTAAAGAACTTATGCAACCCAATAGTCAGCAGGTGTCAACATTAGTTCATGCTTACAATTGTACAAAAAATAACAGCACCGGTTTTACCCTCTATCAGTTGATGTTTGGGAAAAACACCAGGTTGCCCATAGACTTGAGTTTTGGGGTCTCCTAAGATAGTACCTGTGAAGAAAACTGCCGCCAGTACGTTAAAGACCTTCGAGACCAACTCACTCAAGCTTTCCAGCTGGCTCAAGCCGCTGCTAAACACAATGCCAAGGAAAACACGATATAATAGCAAATTCAGGTTTCAAAACATGCAGCCTGTTGACTGGGTTCCCATAACAAGTCTAGGAAAAAAAGGATGCAACAAGTTGGGGGATCACTGGGGGTTCCAGGCCTATATTGTTGATCACCAGTTGCCAGGTCTGCCTCTGTTCAGTTTGAGAGAAGAATGGAAGCCTCAATATGTGAAAACTCTCCACTGGAATCACCTCCTACTCATAGGGTGGAAATGGATCCAGTTGCTGCTGAAGTTCCTTTTTCCGACAGTAAAATGATCACCAGAAGTAGTCAACAGGCGTCACTCCACATCGACATATCACACCCCTCGGAGCAGAATACTGTACCGTCGAGTATTGTACCGTCTTCAGTTTGCATTACTAAGAGAAAAGAAAGAAATGGAGAGTCACAGAACCAAGAAGTTACTATGGGTCCCTCTGGGGTTCAAAAAATCAAGAAGAAGAAGAGGAAGAGAGCCAGGGTGAATCAGAATACCCTAATGTGACATACTGGCACGAAAGTGAAAACACAACTCCAGGGCCCTCAGGCTATATAGTGCAACCTGAAAGCAGGAGAACGCTGCTGGCTACTGTTAACCTAGATCTTTTCTTTCCACCGCCAGAGGATCACAGGCAGAGTTCAGACTCTGTAACAATGGGCAGACCTTTAGCCGCATTGGAAAGCACAGAGTCAGAGTCTGAACCCCATTCAGAAACTGTTTGTGAAATTAGGAGATCTCATCGGGAGATTCGATCATTCAGAATGCTGCGCTATGATGCTTCTGGGGAACAATATGAGACTACTATAAGGTGAATTGCTTTACGGGTTGCCCTATGTGCAAATTTGAACTAACCCGAACAATTTTCTTCTGAGCAGCTATGGTGGGAGATTCTGTTGATATGGAATGAGATTTTACATCTGTTGCCTTCAGGGCTGCTTACACTATTAGGGACACAGGTTTTGTATGAAATGGGGGTGAGTGTAACCCTTCATATAATTCTGAGCCTGGCAAATATTTGGTTATTGTGTATGAAATAAAAATAAAATGAAATGAAATGAAAATTTACATTTTGCTTACCTGTTTACATAACTAGGATGTGTATTTGATTTAATTTGACGGTTGCCAGGTTAAATCGGATATTCAATGTCATATATGTGTCTTTACGTTATGTCTGCTTAGTCCTGTCTCGTGTTTCCTTTTCTTTATTTACTTGTCTGCATAGTGTCATAAATTTCCACACATTTTGTATGGATTAGAAGCCTGATATAGTTGTGAAATGGAGGGTTTTGGTTTTGCCCACCACCTGTGTGTCCCTGAGGTGATTTCACCTCACAGGTTGGGAGAACTCCCATGACAGGTTGAGAAATTTCAAAAAGTCATGGGGAGAGAAAAAGCACAGGGAAAGGGGGCAAGTAGGACTCGGATCCCTCGCCAGATCGAGGAAACAACTGTCAGGCATGACTGACCTGATGTTTAGCTCAGCCCTGGTATCACTATCAGGGGTGGTGTGTGAGTTAAGAGGGGCCAGGTATTTTGGTCCGCTCTCTGAGGGCCTCCATGGTGGACTGTAAAATTCCCTTGTGGCATCCCTGTTCCGTATCGCGGTTGGCTCTGGTGCGTCATGCTTCCAAGAGGTAGGAGGGGATAGCTCTGAGTGGGAGGCAGGGCCATCTATGAGAGCTGTCTATTTAATTCTTTATCCACTGTTTGTTTTACTGTGCAGTTACGCTAAAGAAACCTGCCACCTGCCCGGATCATAGCGTCCCTGCCAAATAAGGGCCAGACTATTTCTGGTGTTTTAGGAAAATTATAAATGTCACCTAAATTGTTTACCTCTACGGTTGAAACTCTTTTGGCCGTGACTGGTTAGTTTATGAAAGGGGAAAGATTCTGTTTTTTCCTGCTCTGCAAGCTAGGAACTGTTGAGATCCAAATTTGATGGGAGGTGTGCTCGTTTGATGCACAAGTTCATTTTTCTTGGGATTGGATGCTTTGTCCCACTTCAGCTTTTAACTTTACTGTCACCTGTACTATTCTTGGGCAGATCATGTGCTAGATCTGCAAAGTGTTTCCTCAAGCCTAATTACAGTTTTCTACAGGTCAAATAGAAAGAGATGCTCACTGTGCTTTTGGTCAAAAGAGTTAAAGCGGGTGGTGCCAGATTCCTGTACCTAGCATCCGTACAATGGAATGCCCACCCTCCACCACTAAGTGCAGAGGCTTCACACACTGCATTCCGAAAGGCACTGAAAACTATGTTCTTCGACCTGAACACTGAACTTACCTGTCTGAATACTTCAATATGTATGCCTTGCAAATGTATATTTAATCGGTGCCTAACTGTATAAATGTAAAATTCTGTAATTAGACAATAACTGTATAATTGTAACATTTTTGTAATAGGTATTATCAACCTGTTCCATCCCCTGTAACTAAGTGCCCCACAAGTAACAGCGCCACGATGCCCAAGGACTGTTTGTGCGCTATACAAATGTAAAAATAAATAAATAGAGAAAAGAAAAGAAAGCGATGTTAGGTTTCTCACCACGTACATAACTCTGTCAGCGGAGCGGCTGTGTAGATGGGATTTGGTGGTACCCGGGTTTATTCTTCCTCTCAGTTGGTCAGAGAAGAAAATAAAATAATAACAATACTGTACTAACTTCAAAAAGGGGATATTTTCCTCGCTCATTTTATATTACTGCTTGTGACTCACTCTTTTAGACTTCTGACTGAGATCTCCGGAAGGCTGTTAAAAGTCTCTCCGATCAAAAGTTAGAAAGTCACGTCCTGATGTGTGCGTGGGAGAGGAAATATAACAGAACCTTACCCGTACTAAGCTTTCCGTACTTAATACCAGGCAACGCGTATGGTCCTGCACCTACGATACACTGTGGCATTGCCAAGACTTCATTATTGCAGTTTCGGGTCTTGGCTGTATTTTGTTTTAGATCTCGTGGGTGTGAGCCAGCATGATTATTATGGGCTTTTCAATGTTGAGTGGTTTGTCCTTGTTTCATGGAAATGTTGTTTTGTGTGTGAAGTAATGTCTAAGTAGTAGACTGCAGCTACCTAGGTCTTCCCAAGTTATTGACTTACCTAATCCCCAATTTACATCCAGTTTACAAACATTGGGGGCTGTTGAAAGTACCTGTGTCAGCATAAACTGCAACATCATATGTACGCTTTGCTGATTGGATGCTAATGAGTTGTATAGTAACATTTGGTGGGTTTCCTTTCAGTTAGGAGACTCTAAGTGTAGTACAATATGCCAACGTAGGTTTGTATGAAGTTCCCTAGTTAAATTGTGTTACATATGTCCATTATGTAATTCAGCTAATACATGCAGAACTCTAATCTGTATTTGTGGATTTCAAAGGTTTCTGATGGCAGTGATTGTCTGCCTATGCATATAAAGCTCTAATAATCATTTATTTCCTAAGGCCTCTGTAACCAGGGCCTTCAGCAATGCAACATGTAATTTGGTGACTTAGCCAGGTATGACGTAGGCTGTTATAGTCAGAGTGGGAGTACCATAATGTATTAGCTACTTCGCTATGTAACATATTGCCATATAGTGCTGCCCTGTTTATAATATAACCAACACCCTGACACAGGGTTGGAGTAAATTATAGGTACTTTGCACTTTAGTCCAAAGTGTGACAGAAGTGTACTGTACTTTACCAATTAAATTTATATATATATAGGTAGTTATTCCAGTTCCTGCCCGCATGTCAAGCTATGAGACGCAGGTTATTCGCTGATACGAGCTGTAAAGTATGGTATCCTTATTAGTGGTCAATCTGCTCTAAGTTTTAATGAATTGCTGTTCTATTTATTTATTACATAAACACCACCCTGACACAGGGCTGATAATCTTTTGGTGTATGTGGTTTTATTCTGAAAATTGGGATCATACACACAGTGTACCTGACTGTATTGCAATTAGTGTGAATGCTCTTTTATATACAGGGGAAAAAGGTGGAATGAGGGGCTAGCCTTACATTTTGCCAAAAGGGAGGTAATGTTGCAATTTGAATGTTGCCAGGATGTACGTTAATGGACTATCATAAACCCCGGAGTCATGTGCACAGTAAGGTGCATGCGCCTGTTCTCAGGTTTACCTCGAGGTTGCTCTTCAATCATGCTTTCTCACAGGGGATCATCATACATTATTAATTCAGGGCAGAGGTACCTTACATATACCTCTTGATAGTGACAGTAACATGCAAATTCAATCGAATTTGTCTGAATTTTTTAAACAAGCTGAACAACATAGATAAATTCATTAGTTCTACTTATTATCCAAGACACTGAAATGTTTGAGTCCGCCGGGGAGACCAATTGTGGAAGGAACCAATAGCATCATAGAGCAGTTAAGGATCTTTATTGACCACTTTCTGCAACTGCTCATTCAAAGAACTCCTAGGTATAGTAATGACATTTGACATCTATTACAGATATTGGAAAATATCTGATTTACAAGTGGGGGCATATTGTTTACAGCTGATAATACTAGTCTATATGTATCAATCCCACATAACATAGGTCTGACAGCAGTGGAGTGGATATTGCTTCAGGAAGACCATAATGGAGCTGCCAAGGAATTCAGAATATTACTTGAGTTTGTTGGCAAATTGGAAAGGTTCGAACTTTGCGTGCCATACCACTGACTGAGGGGTGGACACGTCATCATTGTCATTTCTGTCACATTCGCAAATTACTACAAATATTACAATATTTATGGTAAATGGAAGAAGTGTTACATTTAGGTTACTTTGTGTTATTTTGTGCAGAGGTGATACATTTGTAGATTTGCATGTGTGCACAAACAGAACGACAAAACATTGTCATACAGAGGGCACCTCCACACTCAGGTGAAGCAGGCAATCACTATGTGCACGTGGAGTTTAGCTGTATGCATGGCGGTCATGAGAGCAGATCATAATAGGTATACAATGCTTACATAATGATATACATGTATGGGAAGTATTTTTTGAATTTAGTAAAAGATGTTAAATATGTGAGGTGTGGTTGCTATATGCATCAAGGGGTGTTTTCACAATAATGGCAAAGGCCAATCAGCAGTTGGAAACAGGTTCTGTAAGCTCTAAGCTGGTCAGGGAGGTGTGGGGGTCAGTTTGCAGATGGCTCAAGTGCTGGAGGGAGAAGGGAAGATATGATCTCTGGTAAACAGGAGAATTCATTGTTGTAAATGATAGGCATTTATGAAAGCCGGGGGGTTGTTTGAACAGATGGCTTCAGCAGCCAGAACACTTACGGAGACCAGTAGTAATACATTTCAGGAGAGCGTTGTCAGAGAGTGGGTGGAACTCATGCGAATAGGAAGGGTCAATGGTCATAAAAATCAGACACCGGACAGGTTTGGGCAATGCGGTTAGCAAGCACGAATAGGTCAAAGGGAAGCTACCTGTCATTCTCCCATCTTCATGTGCTTAGGTATTTTTAGGGCAGATCTGTGTTTGTCATTATTAGGAATTTTGTTATTTTGTAACTAAGAGGCAAGGCTGCCACCAAATATGGAGAGGTTTTTGGAAATGCGTGTGTTGAAAATGTAAACCTTGTAATTAGACGTTTTAGGAGATTGTGTTATAATGTCTGTGTACAATGAACTGTGTGTGTTTCAGATTTCTCTGTACAGGGCAACCAATCGTGTTTGGGGGATGCCTTTGTGACAGTATCTGGAGGAATGTATTAACTGTTGCAAACTGTATATAGTATGTGTTCTTTCTGTGGTTCAGAGAGACCAGGGTTAGTTTGACTGTTAGATGTCATCTAAGCCCCCCAGCCATTGTACAAGAAATTGCTTTATGGACAAAAGGTACAATTATTAATTTTAGAGGTGGGCCTAATTTGGGCAAAGGGACAGAGCAAAAGGTCCACACCTACAATTTAATCTTCCAAATCTCATATTTTAAATATAGGCATCTATTTTTCAGACTAACATCCGGCATTGCCATGGGTGCCACAATGGCACCCCTTTATGCAAATTGCTTCATGTATAATTTTTAATTTGAACACATCATCAAGTATGGAACAAATACCTCAAGCATTGGGGAGGGTACATTCATGAGGTTTTTTCAATTTGGCTAAGTTCACAGAAAACACTAAACAATTTTTAAGGATACATGAATGCAATAGATGAATTTACCCACTTCACTATTGAAGTACAAAATCCATCAACACACTGTTTAGATGGAGACATTGCATCTATTGGCTCTACTTAAACACTAACATTTACATTAAATCTGCTAATTGAAACAACCTATTTCATAATGTTAGTTTCCATCCATGAGAAGAAATCAAAAGTTTACCCTATAGCCAGATGTTACGAGTTACATTTATTGTTAGTGATGAGTGTCAGTGCTTAACATAATTACAATGATTAGGAAATTCCCTACTAGGGGCTAGCCACATAAATACTTGTTGATAACTAAATCTAAGGTAATGTTAATGTCAAGAGATTCACTGATAAACATGAAAACCCAGAACCCTTGAGCCATCTGTAGTATATATTTGTCCCAATATTTAATTGAAAGTAAGATAATTAAGACGAGTATTAGGAAACACTAATATATTTTCACTTGTGATAGTCAAATGGAATAGTTATTTCAGAACAAACCGGTCTTTGTTTACAAGAGAAGTAACAACACGGGAGATCTATTTGTATGAACTGATGAAACTAAACACAGAAAACAGAAGAATATCGCTAGAACAGGCACATTCTCATGTTTTATTTATAGCAATTGCAATTATGTTACTAAGGTTAACATTGTGTCTAACCCTAATACTAATAAAATCATATATTTGGAAGAGTTTGCAACTTTTGACATAGCAAACATTATTTGTTTTATGCACTGCAAATACTTTGTAATTAAAACAACTCACAACAAAAATGTTTGATGAAAGCAGACAACATTGGCATTTCTTGATATGCAAAAAAAAACATGATACATTTACTCCGCTATATATAGTTTGCACTGGCTACAACCTTTATGATAGACATGTTAAATTGTATCTCTAATTTTTCATATTTTTGTTCAAATTGTCAACTAGTAATTGCAAAATATTGTCTCACCTTGTGAATCTAGTTTTTAGGTCATTAGTCCCAATGTGTATACATTTTCATTGAGGATTGGTGTCTTGTGCACATCATTATATCCATATTCCTTTTCAACATGACATTAGATTCCCACACTAATTTTCAAGACTTATGTTACACTATTTGCCTAAAATCTCTAGGCACATTTCCCTTTTCAATTTTCTATTACTATTTCATGTCTTCACTTCCTTAAATACCTTACATTCCTTTCTTTAAATAAGAATCAACATATATTGTCCAATGTTCTTATTTTTCTTTATTGCAATGGTGCCATCGTGTCCCTTACTTAATGACATGAAGACATCATCCCACCTAACCTCATGATGGTGTTGTAACCACTTTGCATGCAAACATTTGTTTCGACTTAGTGTTGCGACTTGATATGACTTATGTCCCTGTGCAAAATAACAGATTGCCCCACAGTGATTTTCAACTGTGTTAAGGAAGGCACCTCGGTCCTACCCCTTGATTTGCCACATGTTAAGCCTTTTTAATATTGTCCTCTAAAACTAGTGCTTAAACTAAATTCCCTGGGGTTTTATATCATGATTTTCTCAATATTCCTTGTTTTACATTTAATTATATTTTACATTTCATATTTTATATTTTGTTTCAGTTTTCTTATATTCGTCATGCATTTATTTTTGGAAATAATACCATTGGATGTACAGATATTGTTGACTAAAGCTTTTTTGAGTGGATCCTAGGCAACAACACCTGTTTTTATACTGATGGCTATGATGTGATATTATTTTTAGATACTTTTGGCACACAAGCAATAGCAAGTCACACAATTGACTTATTGACATATTTGAACTTCTCAAATTGTTTTCTACTTCTTATCTATCCATCTATTATTTGCATACTAGTGGGATTTTAAGTTTTTATAATCTACAGATTGTAACATGATGATGTACAAATGGGTCTGAATTGCATAGACCTTTCTGCATCAGCCTTCTATGCATTATGAATCAAGATGCCATCTTATTAAAGATACTCATCTCGATCAATTGAAGGACTTTTGATTATGTTTTCACCATGAATTCTCTTTATATATTTTGTTAAAAATGTAATGCAGTCTCTATTACTATGAGCATGCACCAAGAATCAAGGAAACATGTACCTTGGACTATTTTTAATGTCACAAAAACATCCCTACATGGGACTGGCACTCTTTTAGCCGTGCACACTGAATCTGCTGCCTTATCTTCTTCCCTTCACCTTTCTAATAACGGTTGTATTGTTGGTGACATGAACAACAATTCCAGACCATTTACCCTCTGTTTTTTTCATGACTGTTCCCAGTTTCAAACACACTGCCATACAACTTCTCACAACAGCCCTTCTTACTTGCATCCTTTTTTACCATCCGCCTGGCACTCTTAATCTCTTCTTCCACTATTTTGACATCCTCCTGGGACATCTTTCCACTGATGTCTCAGACATAATCATGGGCGACTTCAACCTCCACCACATTACAAAGGAACACAAACTCCAGCTGGACTTTTCCAGCCTATTCTGTGGTTTTACTTTCGCTAGTCGTTTAAAGATCTTTCCTTGGTCCCCTCTCACACATAACTCAACCTATAATCTTCATCTCCATCCCACTCTAGAGCTATCCTCTCATATCACTAACTTTTATCCTCTACTGCCTGGTGCTGCATTTCCTGATGTTCAATTCATCCAAAACTGAAGGGATGTTTCTTTCAGCCTCCATGGCATTCCTCCCCATGTATTTATTTATTTCTTTATTGGTTATTTGTATGGCGCTTTTACAAGACAGTGGGCCTCATTACAACCCTGGTGTTAAGGGTTTAACAGCGCTGTAAAAGGCTGCAGCGCCGTTAAACCCTTAACGCCAGATTCCCACTTTAACGCCTGCTTTTTGCAGGCGTTAAAGTCCATCCCGCTAAGGGACTTTGGTGCTAATTACGGCACCGTAATTTATGGTGCCGTAATTAGCGCCTTCCCCATTCCCATTGAGCCCTATGGGCCAAAAATGGGAATGGGGAAGGGGCCATGGTGAATGGGGATTTACCGCCCCGCCAACCTTGGAATGGGCGGTAAATCCGCCATCCACCATGGCGGAATCCGGCATGGACCATGGTGCTAACAGCACCATGGTCCAACGCCAGGGTTGTAATGAGGCCCAGTGTTTGAAATCACAACAATGCAAAAGGGAAGAAGGGAACAAGGGAGCAAATAACCCATAGAAGTGATAATGAATGAATAAGAAAAACAACAGACAACTGTCCTAATATGCCTTGTCACACTCAGAACGTGCAAGTGCAGAGAAAAAATGGGGTGTGGGCGGCGGAGTAAATGCTAAGGCCCCCCAAGGGGGGGATGCAAGTAAGGGCATGGGGGAGGCATCCGAAGGCAAGAGGGAGGTATGACGCCCATCAGGTAAGTGCAGGGCTGAGACAACCACCCAATTAGTAGGTGTAGGCCCAGACGGTAGTGCAGGGGGTTGAAGGCTGGAGGTGATTGGGCAAATGGCCCGGACCCTAATAGATTCTTGAGGGACCGGGCCGCCAATCTCGTCAGCTGAGGGGATGGTTAGCACAGGAGGGAGAGAGAGACGGAGGAGAAGAGAAAGGTCTTGAGTTGTTTGCAGAACTGGAAGTGATCCAGTTCGAGAAGGAGAGAGAGACTGTTCCAGAGGAAGGAGCCAGTCGAAGAGAGAGATCTGCCCCAGCTCTCTTCTTGAAGAATCATTTGACCAGCAGAGAATTTGGAACCAGAAGATTGAAGGGATCTTATTTAGTATTTAGTGAGAGGGCGTTGCAGGTAGCATGGTCCCAGGCCACCAGACAGCGTTATGGATGATGCAAAGGGTCTTGAATTTGTTCCTTGAGGCAATCGGGAGCCAGTGGAGAGAATTTAGGGCTGGAGAGATATGGTCACTTGGCTTGAGGCCAAGGATAAATCCTGCAGCCCTATTCTGGATTAGTTTAACGGGGCATAGGGAAGAACGTGGTAGGTTGAGAAAATGGTTGTTGCAGTAATCAAGCCTGGAGAGGACCAGAGCTCTAGTGACCTTGAGTTTCTGGGGGAAGGTGGGAAAGGGAGAGTGCCTATGAAGAGGTTAAGTTGAAAGTGGGCCTTCTTGCCAAGGTCCAGCA
Organism: Ambystoma mexicanum; assembly: GCF_040938575.1. Taxonomy (NCBI): domain Eukaryota; kingdom Metazoa; phylum Chordata; class Amphibia; order Caudata; family Ambystomatidae; genus Ambystoma; species Ambystoma mexicanum. The sequence continues at coordinate 259,617,247 of NC_090935.1, forward strand.
TGTGAGTAGTGAGGATAGAGAGGTGTTGAAGATGACCAGGGTCAGACTGGGACAAGAAATAAGCATGGTCACCCCCCAGAAAAAGTGGCCCAACCCTCGCCTCACGACCGTGACCTCTGACATCACCGGAAGTGATGTAATTTGACCCCACCCCAAAGTGATATCCCGAGAAGCGATGAAACACAACCTTTCACCCCTTGACAAAACAGGAAGTGGCATCAAATAGCACTGTTCCTAAGTACACTAAATTACTGTGAATCCAAGCAGAAGTCCAATGCCAAATGATGTTATTGTATAGCACTTAAGCTTAAGCTCTTTTTTATGGAACAAATATGCATACAATATCACCCAACCTGTGTTGGTACTCATTATTCAAACTAAGAAAGATGAAAGGCTTTTTGTAAAAAGAAAAAATAATTTGAAAAAAAATATATATCACATTTTATTTTCTTCCAGACCGCCCCAGGCATGGCCAGAAACCGGCCCCCACTTCTGAGGGGCGATTTCAGCCTGGCCACGGGGCGAAAGCAGAGGGTCCAATCCGACCCTGAAGATGACCCCAAGGTTTCTGGCTGCAGTGGAAGGAGAGGGAGGAGAGCCCATAGAGGGTGGCCAGAATGCAGTGGGGAGACTGGGAATAGGAGTCCCAATTGGAAGAATCTCAGTCTTACTGACATTAAGACAGAGATCATTGGAGGTGTACCAGGACTGAACAGCAGACAGGCAGTCTGGGATGACAGACGAGGAGCAAGAGGAGGAGGAAGGGGACTATATAATTTTCGGCAAACTTTCTTACCCTTAACTTTCTTAACCCATTACCCTAAAGTCACAATCTGGAAATATTCTTTCACTGAGACCTGCAACTGTATCACATCATCCCCTCTGTTCCTATCGCTGATTCCCCAATCCATTATTGTGTTAACCCATTTAATCTCAGTTTACCATATCTTTCACTCAATTATCTCTAATTAGCCCATCACCCTCTTATTACTCTGTCTCTGTGTCCCACCCATATCGAGTCCCATATTGTTTAAAATAACAAAACAAAAATTCACAAATGACCATAAACCGCATGACCTAGACCAAGTCCAGACTTAAATTCAGCATTGGTATTACCTTTTGAGAGCCATTACCCCACTTGTGCCTTCACACTCTCTAACCCAAGGCATAAAACCCACTCTCCTCATCTTGATTCCTAAATAAAATTAGTCCCTACTCCCACTACTGATCTGGCTCAGCCAAGACCAACTATTCCACTAACTTCATTTTCTCTCTGCTCTCATCCACACTAGCTGTACTTGTCCCTCTAGTACATGTTTGCCCCCCCACATGGCTCTGCTCTTGTCAAGAAAAAGCATGTAGCCAGTAGTACAATTGGGACAAACCCCCTCTAGGGAGCCAAAAGCACAAGAAGGCTTATCTGTTTGTATTGCAAGAAAGACCCAGGAAGCAAAATAACCGCTTCCAGACTGCTTACCCAGAAAGCCTTTATGAGCACAAGCCTTCCAGCCTTGCCAGGGACACACAAAGGAAAGCATGCATGCATGAGAAACACCCGCAAAGCTTTGCTTGCGCTACTGACTGCCTAGCAAGGCAGACGTGTCTCCCTCGAGCTCCTGCAGGCAAGCCGCTGCGGGGCTAGACGCTGCATGTTACTGCTGCAGGCCCTGCTACAAACATCAGATAAGTGCAGATGTTTTATTTATGCAAATTAGCACTCTTGTACTAATATGTACAGCAACAAACAGTTGGAACAACCAAGACCGTGCTGAGTAACCAAGACTCAGTGTGGAGTGGCTGGACTCCATCATCCGTGCAATATTGGGGAAAGCTTCCACATGCGCACTCTCAATGACTCCTGACTTTGTCTTTCAAGCAGAGTTTGCCGCACTGTGTCTCTCACTATGACTGCTTCTAGTTCTAATGGGAACATATGTTCTACCTCCTCGTCCATGGGGATTTTGGGCCTGAATAAAAATACTGCAGGTAATCATAACACCTTGCCCCTTATCCTAGGAAGCCATGTTAGCAAAAGGTTCACTCCATATTGGAACACTTCGGAATACGTGGGTATGCGCTGATGTGCGTTTTGGTCTGAAAATGGCAACATAAATTCCCTTACATTCACATTATGAATCTCAGGAGTGGAACACACTATTCCCTGGTCAATGAAAAGGATGGTCATGTTGAGCTTACTCATCATTTCCCTTCCCATGATGTTAATGGATGCCTGGCGGGAATATAACAGTTGCATGGAGAGGTTGCATTTCCCAATAGTGATAGGTAAGTCATCAGTAAATGGAACCAAATTTGTAGCCCCACAAAACCCTTGTGCATACATGGCATTTCCTGAGATTGGAAATCTTCCCTCTCTAACACAGGACTTGGTCACCCCTGTATCTACAAGAAAGGGCATTTTTTGTCACCTATCGTTATGCTGATTACTGGTTCCTCCTGTGGGTCAGGTGTAACACATAGGACTGACCACATCAAATCAGTATGTGGGCTTTCCTATTGTGGATACAAGTTCATCCCTGTCCTAGTAAAAGGACCCCCCACTACAGTCACACTACATATTCTAGGCGTAGGTTTCTACGCTCAAGTATTGGCGTTCCAGGTTGCCATGGTAGTATTCTGTTGTACTAGGGCTTGTGGTTGCATCTGTGCTTGCTGTGTCTGTATGGGTAATTGCTGGGCCTGTGCTGATGGTAGTTGTACCTGCGTTGGCAGTGGTTGTATGTGTTGCATTTGTGGAACATGTGTCTGCTACTGTGTGTGATATTGGGCATAATGCTGAGATGGCTCTGCGCTGTATGGTGGTGTACATACCATCCCACCTCTTGGGTCTTGCCAATTCTGTTGCATCCTTTCTCTGCTTCTACACACTCGGCAATGTGTCCCATTTTTCCACACATCCAACATTGCTTGGGTGGTCTCCCAAATCTAGGATGTCCCACATTAAATCCCCCTCCTCGCGATGCCTGGAACCCAACCCCTCTTCCTCATAGCGCAAGCCCTCTTCCTCTTGGCTAGTAATTATATTCCTCCCTTCCTGCAAAATTCCCTCCAGCCATTATCTGTCCTTGCTGTGTATCTTGCATAAGACCTCTCTCTCCACTTGTCAATACAACACCTTCCACTGAGAACTTCAACAATTTTTTCTGAACTAGCTTTGCTTCTTGTAGTCTTCTTTCCTCAAAGCTTCTTTCTTGCTTTTTCTTGTAATAGCCGACAATGGTGAATTATTGTCAACTGAATCTCTGGCCATGGTTTTTCTTCCATTCCCACTGGTTTCTTCAATTGTCTCTGCACTTGCTCGGGCAACCCTTGACAGAGTAAGTGATAAAAAATAGCTAAGTCTCAAGACGCCAGCGCTATTGAATAACTTGAATGTAAGCAACAGGGTTCTTGTCATCATGCATTTTGCGTGTCATGTTCACACTGATGTGTGACATGTCAGGGTATTGTACTCTGAGTGCTTTCCATACATTGCCCTGTAATTATTAAATGGTGCTCCATAATAAGCTGTGTTCTATGTGTTCATCCTGGGATACCTGGCTTGTTTCTAAATGTCGTCAGCTCTTTCCCCAATGGTGGCAGTCAGAAAGCTTTTTATGTCCCTGATGACATTTTCTCCTGTTCATAAATCCATCTTCCCACCCCGATGTAAAAGTCTGCAACTTACACCTTAAAATTTCTGTGGCAATGGTATATATTGTGGTTGTCCTCCTCTCTTTTCCAATAATGGGAACTGTGTTAATCCTGCATTATATCTAGGTTCAGTCACACCCTTTGTTTTTGTAAATGCGCCTGTAAATGCGCCTGTCATGCTCACTTCCCTTCATCCTAGTAACGTCCTTGGCCTATTTGAGTAAGGGGTTGTTTCTTCTGAACTATGCAACCATTCCTTCAAACGCATGGTGTGTGCTGCAGGTTGAGAGTTCTCCCCATCTGGTTCTTCTAAATTCAACCACTCTTTCTCTTTCTGGGTTAATTCTGGCAGAATGGCCCTGACCTGCTCACTCTTCTTCCTCATGGTCACTTTCATACCTTTCCTCATCTGAACACTTTGTCCGACAATTGTCATCTCTTTTTTTTTTCTCTTCTGTCTTCAAAGTCTAATTGCTTTGGCATGTGCTCTAGCACCTTGAAGCGTCTCTTGTGCGAGATGAAATTACCAATAAAGATCTCAGACCAATACCCTGGACAGACTCAAAGAATGTGGCAAAGTACTACTTTATTCTCAATTTAATGAAGTCAGGCAAACTGGCAATCATCGGACTGACGCTTGCACACTCACATACTAACTTGATTTCACAGAGGTTTTATAGCCCAATATGCATCATCTATGACATCATTCTGTATGGAAAACTGTAAAAGCTATTGACAGGAGGGATTGGTTAGGGGAACATATCTACTTTTAGAATACATAGGGGTCAGTACACCATTTGCAACCTCTCATCTGTGAGGCAAGCCAGGAACTACCTCTACATACGCATAATACTGATTATAGCAGACAGAATGGCAGCGGATTGGTCTAAGCAACATTGTATAGCAGGTTACCCCATATACCCACTTATTGGTTGGCATTCTCACCCAACCTTAGACTTATGGCTCATTAGCAAAATGTAAGCAAAACGAAACCCAGGTGCTTGAGTCACATCAGATTACTCCCCACTTTCCCAATGAGTCCATCATCTCTCATCGGTCCGACCATGAGCCAAAGTGTCCCATTTGTAGTTGACCTTGCAGCCTTCTATCTGTTCTAGGACACCCAAGGGAGTTTACACACTACCTTCTTAATGAATAGCCCTTATTTTCAGCTTCTGAATCACGTGTGAAAGGTTCACAAATGTGTCCTTTTCAACCTCTTATTTACTGCTATTTGATTCAATTATGCTGGGTGTCATTACTCTTGGCCTCTAGAGACTTGCTCACTCTACCTTGTATAGACTTTATAAACTTTTAATTGTCCAATACTTGGCTCTTGCTGATGTTTTCTTCTTCTTTAATCTAAGAGAAATATGTCGTCTATGGCTTATCCATCTGCCTCCCATCGTGCTTTGCAGCTGTTCCTTAAAAATAGCATCCTTGATCCCAGGCCAACATAGACTCCACTTGGTTTTGTACACAAAGCTGTTTTCCAGCGTCTCCTGACTCTTTAACATTGGTCTGTCTCTGAGGTAGGTAGAATGAATCTTATTTTCGAGCCGGCATCCATCTTCCAATTCTAGCCATTCTAGCCATGTGATATATTCCTCTGTAGCAAGCTTCTATATGTCTCATCTACCTTGCGTTACTGTGATGTCATTATTGTGGTCATAGTCTGCATAACTGGAGGCACGAAGTTAGGTAGATTTAGCTGAATTTCCAGGGTTTTGTTGCATTAGGTTCTCACGTTAACATCCCTGCAACTAAAGTTTTTTCCTTGAATTTCAAAGGTTTTGTTATTCCATAGATTTTTAAAACGCTTCCAGACCACTAGCATGGTCTTCGGCCCTGGCATTTGATTTGCAGGCTTTGAGAACTCACAATGTTTTTAGGCAATAGGCAGTGAGATTACATTATTTGCCATGGAGCACACACTTAAATTAAGTAGCGTTCTCCAAGCGGTACACCCCTTTTCTGGGCCATCATTTTGGCGCAGGCTGATTTGGTGCTCCCATTCTGCTGCACCCTTTTTGGCACAAAAAACATTTTGGTGCAAGGGATGTTTGGACGTGGCTGACATTGCAGTCACGTCTAAATCCCCTCATGGTAAATAAGATTACAGGACTGCACTGCAACAAATCTCACTACCTCCCACTTGCATTGCTTTTCTTTTTTTAAGACACTTTATTTAAGCAAACAGGCAGGCAGATTGGACACAGGCTTTTCTTTTCATTAAATTATGTTAGTTAAATAAAAAAAAACCTATAGCCTTGAACCCTGGTCTACCAGATTTCTAGGCTTTACCTTTAAACCACTAGGCCACGATGGCTTGGTGCTTCATGGGGCATACATTTCATACTTACGCTAAAATGTTATATGTTTAATGATAAAAGGCTAGGAAAGAAACTTGTGAAAATCCAAACAATAACATCATTGTAGTGCTGCGTCTCGAACTCCTTAAGGTCAGTGTTCTCTGATAGCAGTGTTTTGCATAAATGTTATTTTTTTATTGTATTTTTTCTGTTTTATAAAAATGCAGATGCCGTGTGTTATGAGATATTTAAAACTGAGAAAACACACAGCATTCAGGATCGTGGACTGTCTGCCATCCATGCAGTAACCAGGACCAACACTGCTTGGTTTCAAAGCGAGGAATGATCCAGCACACTTGGGCCATGTTTCTCTAAGTGTTCTTCTAAGGGGGGTATATGTTAGGCAACACGGCCTTAGTGGGCTGACCTCTTCCTCATTTTGTAGGATAAGCAGGGTTTGTCCCAGTTACTTCAGGGATAGGAACCCCACTGTTGCTGTAAAAATACCTATTTTTGTATTATTGACTGGGACAATATAAATACCAGAATGCAATTCAGCAAAAGGCACAAAAATGTCTCTGAGTGCAAAACATTCAAGGAATGACAGTAGCACAGTTTTACAAAAGTAAATAATTCAGATGTCCATTCGGTCGCCCATCCATGCAGTAACCGGGACTGACCCTGCTTAGCTGCATAGTGCATAGCGCAGCTGACTGTGCTTAGCTTCAAAGCGAGAAAAGGGCCATCCCAGTCCTCTAAGTGGTCTTGTAAGTTTCACTCATTTCTCAGGCAAGATGGCATGAGGAGGGTGGGTCCTTCCTCACCTTGGAGCTAAGCAGAGCCTGTTCTGGTTACTGCATGAATGGGAGATCAGCATGGCAATTGAGTCACTGGCCATGGCCTTTGACCGTAGCCAGTAAAGTTTGACCCCGGGGTACCAAACTACCTATACCTGCAGCAAACAGCAGGAAAAAAATGCTTCCCTGCCCCCTCATCTGTGCCAGCTCCCCCACTCCCCAGACAGCCTCCTCACCTCCCCTGTCCTCTCCCTTTCACCCCAGAGCACACACTGCTTCTGTGACGCAGTTTGCTTTCAGATGTCGGCTATTTGTGGCTATAGCCGATGCTACAGAATGCATTGTGTTGCAAACTCGGTCCCTAGTACCTCCAACTTCCAAATTTCACTCAGTGATTTCTAGCCACCCCCCACCTCTACCCTGATGGCAGTGGTATAATTATTGACCTGCAAACAGCGTTTTACTGCGTTTAATTTTCCCATAACCTCGGATGTAGCCACGAATATCTCTTGCTCGAGGGAAAAACAAGATGGCTGTCCTTTCATTTCTGAAAATCATGATCTTGCAATGCACCATGGGAGATATGACTATAATTTTCGGTGAAGAGGGCACCCCCTTCTCTGTCAAATTGTAAAATAACTACAGCACGAATAACCCCAAACCAAGCATGGATCCCGAGTCAGCGCTTCGTTCCCTAGTTGTTTTGGACCTGGCCCAAATCCATCCAGCAGTTTAGCCTGTGCGTTTTGCCAAATATTGACCTTTTTTATCTATGGGAAAAAGAATGGGAAGTAGACCGCACTTTTGGAAAAAAATTATTTTTGGGACGCTTAAAAACATTTAGATTTTTTAATGAAACTTTACTAAACTTTGCAGCCTGGAGGGTCCCGTAGACTTTTTATCAGTTTCGATATTCCGGCCAAATCCATTACTCAAATCAAAAGTTATTAACAATAGAATTTTGAGGGGTTCCTAAGATATGATATAATATGATTTGATATGGCATTTATAACGCGCCTACACACAAGTGTTTCAAGGCGTGACGAGGCAAGGGAGAGAAAACAGAGGGAGTATAAAGACAATGATCTTACTAGGCCTAGTGGCATTGAGATCGCGCAAGTGCAGGGTAGGGGGGATGGGAAAAGTGCCAGGGAGAGGGGAGAATGGGCAAGAGCCGAACATGGGATAAACAACAAGTAGTGCGGACAGCAAGTGGCAAGTGAGAGGGTTAAAGTGCAGACAGCAGGTTGTCTAATAAGTACAGGTAAGGGGACTATAGGGTTGCAGATACAGACCAAAGTGCAAGTGTTGCCAGGAGGCAGTGCAGGGATGCAACTGGGTGCGCAGGGACCTGTGACCGAATTCAGGGGGTAACCAGGTGACCAGTGTAGTATCAAACAGAGATCAGCAGGGGGGAGGAAGAGAGAAGGCAGAAGCAACGAGGAAGGTCTTGAGGTGCTTCCGGAACCGGAGATGGCTCTCCTCAAGTTTCAGAGTCCGGTTGCAGAGTCTCTTGTCTCTGGGCTTCTGGGCTGATGCGGAGGGTAAGCCATTGCCCTAAACTGTTGATGTAAGCAATGTCCGTCTTGAACGACTGACTTTGTGCCTTAGTGTTGTACGTCCTTGACATCCGCCGGCTCTCATCTCCCCTGGAATAACTGTTGCACCTCCACTTGCTTCAACTGGCGGCGTCAGCCACGTAAACTGTTTAGCCGTGCTTGTCTGAGCGGGGATGGCCCTGTGATTACTCTTGCTTGTGCACTTGGATTTGGATCCGGTTTCCGATTAAATCCGCTTTGCCCTTTTTCGAACTGGGACTAACGGAGGTTACCATAGATCCAACCTCACGCTGGTAGCAGACACTTACAGCGTATTTCTCCCCCTCCTCCTCCCCGTTTCATTTCCCCCGCCTCTCCTCTTCTTTCCTCACCTGCTACAGCTGTTCGCCCGGAGCGAGCTCCCGTGCTGGCTCACAGACCTGGTGACGCAGAGTCAGCTGTGTGCTCTGCGCAAGCTCCGGTCCGACTCTACGAGCGGGTGCTGCGCGAGCTCCGGTCCGACTCTAAGAGCAGGTGCCTCCGAGGATCCAGCGGGCCCATTCTTTTCTGGGAGGCTGTGGCCGTCGCTGTCTGCATGCCTGCCGACCTCTTCTGGGTGCTGGACTGTTCATGAGCGATTGTCCTTGAGAAACATTGGGCGCGGCCTGTGAGTAACTCTAGAACATGAAACAGTGATATTTCAGTCAGGAGACTGCGGGATTGGATCCTTTGATCCTGATTGAACCTTTATTATTCCTACAGAGATATTTCCTGAATAGTCAAATTTGGCTTATTCAAGCAGGAGACTGTGGAACTAAGGCACATTTGTCGGTTGCAGTATTTTACGAGTGAATCTGCTGGTATATATCTTTTTTTTTTTTTTTTTTTCTTTCACTCCTTTTTCAAATTTCAACAAATATAGTAGATTAAATGATGTCTGCTGTAAGCGGACCAGCGACCAGATCTAAAATCAAGTCTAATACTACTTTGGATCTGGTAAGCAGGGGATCCAGTAACGTAGATGAAAATTCTCCACAACGACAGACACATGGAGCTATCTCCACACCAGACCAATCTGAGACTTTGGCGAACAACTCACTTCCCCGGCGGTGAATGAGGCGGCCCCACCAGCCACTGAATTTGCCATGACCGGGTCGCGGCCCCATAAGATACAGATAGAAATGTGTGGACTGCCCGTTTCACAAAAGGAAAAAGCTATCGCAGCAAAAAACGCTGGGAACAAGCTTTTTCCAAAGCTAACAAGAAGGCAGATGTTAGAGATCACCACCCAAACAAGAAAGATCAACGCCAGATGCGATTGTCGATGGACATTACAGAAATTGAAGATTTAATGATCAATCAGGATAAAAGAAATGAAGTATTTAATCTACAGTCTAAAATCAAGGAAGAGCATTCATGGCTAGCATCAACGCCGCTAAACACAAACCTCCACACTATGACAAAGATGCATCCAAGTTTGGGGATAACAAAGAGCAATAATCTACCCGAAGATTCTGTTACATTACCAGATCAGATCTCGGGCGCGAATCGCTTTTGTCAATGCCAACAGAACTTACCTCCTTCAAAAGCAATTGAAGTAATTCCGACAACTATGGTGGACCTGCAAAATCTGCTCCTAGCGGTAACATCACAGGCATTGACCCCATTTATGAAGTTATTAGAAAATAATCATGACGCACAAAAAGATCAAGCTACACTACTTGCCTTAATCCACACGAAACAAATTTATCTGGAGACCTGTGTAAACAACATACGCACTCGACTAAATCAAGAGGCCGAAACAAGTGCCCAATGGCAATCAAGACTATTCGAAATAACCAGAAGAGAACACAAAGAGAAGGCCACATTAACAGCAGGATTGCTGGAGATCTTGGCAAATGGGCAGAAGGCTGCGAATTTACAAGGCCACAAGGAAAATGAGATCAATACAGCTACCCCACAAGCAACAGACCCCTTGCATGTCAGTAGTGACCAAGTTGCACCCAAAATGCCGAATACATCTATACCGCAAGCCAGTGAGAACAAGCCTGTTACACATGAAAAACAGCTGGAAATGTTTACTATCTTCGAAAAATCAAAGAACAATGTTACTATTCCGCAGCAATTGCAATCGAAAAAAGAAAATAATAAATCTTCAAGGAAAAACAAATCAAATGGCTCTAGAGCATTTTTACGGAATTTGACAACCCCTGGAGTAATCAAAGTTACCCAACCAGGGGGGAAGAATGGAGGGCAACCTATTATTCCCCCAGAGGCACATAAAATAGACAAAGAAGAAACAATCCCAGTAGAGTCCTCTACGATTGGAAATGAGATACCGCATGTAACTGAAGCCCAACAGGATGACGATCCATCTAGTCAAGCTGCACTCCTAAATTTGTCTACTTACTCTGAAGAAGATCAAGAAGGCAATTGGGACGCTAGAATGCCTAACAATGTACAATCTCTTATAATCATTTACTCTTATGAAGATGGATATACAATTGATTCTACACTAACACAGCTCACTTGTGAAGATATATCTGATAGTGAGTTAGAGCTATCAATCCTCAGCGTGGATTCTATTTCAGACAGTGAATGTTCTATCTCGCAGCCACAAGAGAGAACACAAAGCATTCAGAGGTGTCTGCGAGCAAATAGTATAGACCAAGTTGCAGGGTCACAATTAAGACAACCTAATTTTACTAATCCTCTGGAACTAATACAAGATACAGAACTAAAAATTGAAAAATTGAAAGTAGATAAATATCACCATGATTTGATCTTGAACCGAACAAACACACTACAGTTGTTCCATGCGATTCCCGCACTTCAATGGATTAACACAAGTCATATCAAACTGGTGGAATTCACGGATGAGAAGAAATTATATGTAGTGCACGTGCAATTTCACAATACAGAGAATATACAAAAGATAATCAAGGAGGCTTCCCATTTTCTGACATTAGGGTTATCATGTACAGCGATAACAACAATTAAGAGAAATGGATTGAGTTCCCGACAGAGTTATGATAAAAGATCAGATAAGCACGAGAAACAAGGAGCGGTCGCTGTTAATGATTCAGAGATGTTCACACATTGTAGGAAGCCTTCGTCAGCAGAAAGAGTGATCTATAAATACACTCGAGCGAATATAACTAAGGTACCATCTTGGAGAGAAGTTGAATCTCCAAACCTGCCAACGCTAACAACGAGAATGAATTCTGCTAATACACCGTTCTGGAGAGAGGCAGAATCCTCTTACATGACGGTGTCGTCATCAAGAACTGATTACTCCTAACCATCAACGAAGCAGACCACTGCCACAATGACCCTCTGTACCTGGAACTCCAGAGGGTCCTCTCACCTCTTCCGTGCAACTATGGATGACCTATGGAAACATAACATCATCTGTCTGCAGGAGACATGGATTGATACTTTGCCTGCATGCGATGGATACATTGTTTCCATGAACCCAGCAATAACACAAAAAATAGGACGCCCGTCTTCTGGTCTCCTTACCCTGATTAAAATCGAAGAAAATATACGTCTGGTGGATAGTATCAATATTTCTCCTTGGATCCAACAAACCGTTATAGAAATTCTATCTACTAGCACGATTGAAGGACGCATACAACGAGGAACCCCTCAGATGTTAGTGATATTTAATCTCTATTGGAATCAGGCAGCGATTGAAACAGACAACTTTATTGACATGCTGTTCTCTGCGATAGATAATCTCGTTTTGGATCTTAAGGAGATCGAAATAATAGTTTGTGGAGATCTTAATATTCATCTATTCGACAAGCAAGGTAGACTTAAGGACAAAGCACAATTATCCGCGAGCGCAACGATTTGGACCAAGGAAACCACCATGAGGCAGATTAACTGCACCTACAAGCTGAATTCCAGTGCTACCTCTTTTACTTGGACGAATGGAAAACAAGTAGAAATTCTAGATTACATATACATCTTGGAAAATCTAGTCTCTAAACTACAAGCGCAAGCGAATGCAAGATCTGTTAACAGTGACCATCATATTATCAGCATCACCTTGAAAGTGCCGTATAGTACAGGAGATAAAATTAACTTACCTCCGTTGGAAATCAACTTGGCAGGCACTAGACTGCGTATCAATGACAATGAAATGAGGAAAATAATAACAACATATCTGTCCAACACACAGACTGGCGGAAAACTAATAAACTATGAGTGGATTTTGACGCCCTTTCTGCGGAAGACTCACAATCAACACCACAATAAGAACATCCATACTCACGCATACAATCCCAAACTCAGAGAAAAGAAAAAAGAAATGCGGAGAAAGATTCTGGAACTTAAAACAAGGAAATGTCCGAACATAGAAAATGAGATCCGCAAAGTCAAACAGCGATACAGAAATTGGACAAAGAATGCAAAAGCTCTACTCGCGCAACAAGATGCAGAAGCCATGCTAACACAATTGAAGACGCGTAACACAAGAGGACTGTGGAATCTTCTAAATCCAAATAGACACGCACCATGATTTCATTCAAGGGTTTCTGAAGGTGCATGGATTAGTCACTATGAGTCGATTTACAAACTGACCACGAATAAACAGCTCATTGGTCTAGATCAGAGAGAAACGTCCCCATGGACAAATGCCTGGACATTCGAAGCCATCATCGCAATAATAAAAAAGCTGAATACATCAGGAGCGCCTGGCCCTGATGGCCTGAGCAATGTCATCATAAAGAAATATCCTGAGGACTGGGCCAGATTTTGCTTACATCTCTTCGCCACGATCGAATGCTGGAAACAAATTCCGCTTACCTGGACGAAAGCCATCTTGATACCCATATATAAAGCAGGGGATAGAAAATTGCCATCGAACTACAGACCGATCTCCCTTTTAGATCCGATTGGAAAAATGTTCGCAACTTTGCTGCTTAACAACCTTAATATATGGATCAAAGAAAGTAAAAAATTCGACATCAGACAAACTGGATTCACAAAAGGTACGGGAACACATGTAAACCTCATGATTCTGAACCTATTGAAACATGAAGCGATGGCTAACAACTACAACATTTATGCAGCATTCATCGACTTGCATATGGCTTTCGATATGGTGAATAGATCCACCCTATGGGGAAAACTCAAAAAGTGGAATTGCCCGTCGACGGTACTGGAGCCAATTATCCAACTATACAACAACACACCATTTAGAATTAGACTATCTCAACAAGGCGATTTATCGGCACCTATCAACGCAGAGAATGGTCTTAAACAAGGTTGCCCCCTTGCTGCAACACTTTTTAAGCTCTACACTACAGATCTACCTGATGCTCCTCGCTTTTTTGGGGAAAATCCACCTAAATTGAACAACCATCTAATTCACCATCTAATGTATGCAGATGATATCGTCATCTTGGACAAAACTGAGATAGGGCTCCAAAGAAGCTTAAGGGAGCTTGCAAAATACATGAGTGAAAATAAATTAGAGATAAATGTTGATAAAACAAAGATTTTGGAATTGACGCAAAGAAAGTCCAAAAAAAAAGATTTCCAATTGTATATGAACGACAAAAAATTGAGCAAAGTGTCATCAATAAAATATCTGGGTCTGCTAGTGAACCAATCGCAAGTAGAAATACCCTGGACAAATCATTTAAGAGCTAAAACCTTGTCATTGGCAAGACAAGGCCTACTCATACATAGAGAATTTGGTCAATTTTCATTAAAACCGATTGTCATTTTCTATCGACAAAAAGTGACGCCCATTTTAACCTATGGCAGTGAGACACTAATAAACCTTGACCAATCTATTTGGGACCGCCTAGAGGGTCTGTTTTGGAGGAAAATATTGGCTCTACCAAAATCCTTTCCAATCATCAGAATCAGACATGAGGTTGCGTTGCAATCCCTACACTCAATAGTTGAGTGGAAAAAAGTAGAATTATACAGAAAGATGATTAATGAGGAAGATATCCCAGCATATCGAGTCTTTGAAGAAAGGAATATCACAGTCGCCAATACAGTCCTAGCAACATGGAAAAACGCATTGAGCTCCATAATGGCTACAAACTCCATATCCCTTGAAATGTTAATGAAGCGACCGCAATATGCAAAAAAAAATATACAGCGAAATGATTGGATTCGTACGATAAGAGAAATTGGTTCCGAGAAATGATATCTATGAAGGGGCCTGAGCTAGATAGCAGTGATAGATGGAACCTCATCCTGTCAGGGAACAACAGGAGTCTGACAACAACCATCGTTCAATTTTGGAACCATATTGTCTCCATACAAACGTTGGGGGCAGAGGGCAACGGAAGCTTGCTACCCTCCTGATACACTTTATCGAATATAGAAGACTGGTGGGTTCGAAGTCTTGGAGGGGAATCAGTGATGTTATGTAGGCGATTCACTGACTATCTAGATGAAATTCTAAATCATACTGATACTGTTCCCTGAAAAATCAAAATCTAGAAGTGTAATGAATGAAATATTGTTTTAAAAAGTTTGTAAATCTAACTATAAAATTACAATAAACAAAAAAAAAAAAGTTTCAGAGAGGCAGGGAGGCTGTTCAAGAGGGAGGCGCCAGCCGAAGAGAAAGATCTGCCCCAACTCATTGCTTGGAGAAGCAACTGACCCTCAAGGAGCTGGAGGTGGAGGAGTGAAGAGCTTGAGTAGGAAGATATTTCCGAGGACAGTGTTGGAGGTATTGCGGTTCCAGGTCCCAGAAGGCCTTGTGGACAATGCAGAGGGTCTTGAACTTGATCCTTGCAGCCACTGGGAACCAATGGAGAGATTTCATGGCTGGAGAGATACGACCCTGGGCTTGAGGCCAAGGAAAAGTCTCTCAGGCAGATTTAAAAAGAGGCTATTGCAGTAGTCCAGCCTAGAGAGGACCAGAGCTCTGGAGACAGTGAGCTTCTAGGGGGAAGGTGAGGAAAGGAAGAATACCTCTGAGGAGGTGCAGCTGGTATTTTGATTTCTTAGAGATGTCAGAGATGTGAAGAGAGAAGCAGAGTGTGGAGTCGAAGATGACCCTGAGGTTCTTAGCCTCACAGGTGGTAGCAGGAAGAGGGCCAAGTGTGCCGACCAGAGAGTGACTGTAAAGGAAGGGGAAGGTGTGCTGATGAGGAGGATCTCTGTCTTACTGTTATTCAGGCAGATATCATTGGCGGCACACCACTCCTGGATTGCTGAGAGACAATCTAGGATGAGAGAGGGAGAAAAGGTGGAAGAGGGCAGACTGAATGTGAGCTGAGTGTCGTTCGCATAGCACTGAACGTTGGAGCAGAGAGCAGTAATGCGGTGGGTGAGAGGTGCCAGGTATTGGTTGAACAGCCAGGGAGCAGGGTTAGACCCCTGGGGAACACCACAGGTAGAGAGTGAGATAGAGGAGAGGAAGGACCCAAGTTGGACCTGCAAGGGTCGGTCCGAGAGGAAAGAGATCAGCTTGGCCAGTGCCTGGTCTGTGATACCCAGGTTATTACAGAGCTGGTTGAGCAGAATGGCATGGTTGACCGTGTCGAAAGCAGAAGCGAGATCAAGTAAGATGAGGACAGAGGTGTGATTAGCATCAAGGTTAGAGAGCAGATCATCACGGCTGTTCAGGAGAGCAGTTTCCGTGCTTCTGGCTGCTCTGAAGCAACAGATTCAGTGTGAAGATTAAGCTGGGCGATGGCTAGCTTTTCCAAGAGTTTGCCCAGGAAAGGAGTAATGGAGATCGGGCGATAGTTAACCGGACAGGACGGGTCGACTGAGGGTTTCTTGAGAAGAAGGTGCGCAAGAGGGTGCTTCAGGGGCAGGGGAAGGTTCCAGTGGTGAAAGAGTGGTTGCAGAAGTCAGCCAAGGCTAGAGCAAGGGTAACATTGTGGTCCTTGATGGTTTTGGAAGTACAGGGAAGAACCTGTTTTGATGAGACTTTCATAGATGGGACTTGTCTAGAAACCTCATCTGGGGTGAACAGAGGAAAGGCAGAAAAGGGAGTAGGAGAGGTGACCGCAGGGAGGCCGGAGGTAGAAGAGAAAGTAAGGGAGAAGGAGGAGAGGGGGAGAGGGTGGACAGGATGTCCTGAGTTTTAGAGATTAAATGAGAAGCCAGGGCCATGCAGAGGGCCAGGGAGGGGACAGGAGAGGTAGAGATTGCAGCAGGATTGGCAAGTTCCTTGCAGATTCTAAAGATTTTGACCGAGTTTTTAGATGCCGCTGAGACACAAGATTGGATGTGAGCTTTCTTCTTGGTGAGGACTGTCAGATGCAAGTTGCCCACGTCGTGTGGCCGAAGAGATCTTCCTCCTGATGGAACCCTCTGGCTCCAGGAATAGACAGCCAGAGCGATCAATCAGAGGAAAGAAAGGATGCCAGATGAGACCCAGACGACCCAGATGAAGACACGTGCCGCAGGAGTTGTTATCAGTGAAGTCAGGGTGGAACGAGTGGCCGAGGACAGGCGTTGGATCTGCAAGTGAGGGGTTAACACAACACAGAAAGTATAACCAACCGCCCTTCTGACCAGACCCGAACACAACAGTTTTAGAATGCAATATGTGTTGATCAAATTCCAATAACAACCCCCTTCCCATGCGAGACTATGGCTTACCGTGTTTTTATCCTGATCAACGCCGGGGAGAGTCAGGTGGAAAAAAGGAAGGGAAGAAAATCCGGAGTCCACAATCCAGAATCCAAGAAAAGACCAACTCCTATCCCGCCGGCACGAGGACGCCGAATACACACTTGTTAGTGTACGTAGCAAGGAAATCCAAGTATCAAGTGTGAACAATCCAAAAAGTTCGAGTTCCAAAGTTCAACAATCCAAAAGTTCGAAAAGTTCCAAAGTTCAACAATCCCAAAATTGCCCAGGCGCAATCCAGGTGAGTGAGGATCCAGAAGACAAACGAAGAGTAACCAAAACAAATGGGCGAAGGCAAAAATGTCCGTGAGCAGTCCGAGGTCGAAGCACGATGCAGGCAACAAACAATAACAAGGCAGTCCAGAATCAAAGCCAGGTAACGGTCCGGGTCGAGGAAACGAGGCAATCAGGAACACAGGAGGGAAGGGGGGGAGGGTACTGCAACAGGGCTTCAAGGGAACAGGATACAATGCACAAGGTACGAAGCGCCACCAATTCTCAATCAGAAGCACCGATACGAAGTGAAGGCGTGCCTAAAAAGGAGAGGTCACATGACAGCGTTCCGCGGCTTCCAGCGTCGGCCGTAGGAAACGCTGAGAGGATGCCAGCGTTGCCATGCCAACTTCCAGGCACCTGGTTGCAGCGTTCTTAAAGGGCTATGCAGCCGTTTCTTAGCACTGCTTGCACGCCTGTACATGACAAGGACCGAGAGTCAGTATTGCCTTTGGAGCAGACGGCAGGCCAGTTTGTCAGATTATGCACAAGAAGCCAGCCACTTCCTCTCAGCTACCCTACACTTGCATTTAAGGGTGACAAGGTCTGAGTCATACCAGGAGTTGCACTTGGCATTGGGCTTCAAGCTGATGCTCATGACAGGGACAAGTACATCAAGAGTACATCAAGAGTATCAGAGATAGAAGAGTGGAGCTTAGAAAATGCTGTGTCATGATGTGAGTCAGCCAGAGGTGAAGGAGGAGGAGAGAAAGTGGTGGCATGGGTCAAATGACCGAGAAGGTGGGTGGAAGTGTGGGGGTTGGCTCGGCCTGTGGTGTAGAGAGAGAGAGAGATGAGAGGAGAAAACGGTCACTCCAGGAGAGAGAAGTAGTCAGAAGGTTAGAGAGGGTAGGTCTGAGGAGATCTGAACATCCAGAGTGTGCCCTGCAGAGTGAGTCCGGCCAGAGGGAAGAATAGAGCGAGAGAATCACAGAGGTCGCCAAAGAGTCCAGAGGAGGAACAGGAATCATCCAGGTGGATTTTGAGGTATCCGTGTGTAAGGGAGAATTCTCCTTCTAGGGCTAATTTCCCTCACATAGTGAGTCCCCCAGCAGCTTTGCTGGATTTCTGGAGTTTATTTTTTTCCAGCTTGTAAGAGTGTACATCCTTTTTCATTCTTACATGTGTTTTTACTCATTGTGTGATCTTGGGCACTGGAGCACACCACTCCAGATGCCCCTGTTCTTGTAAGGGTTACACAGCACCCTCAGTGTAGTAACCCAGGGTTGTCTTTTAGACTGCCCTCTGACTCTATTTCGCTGGGGCTGACTACTGCCCCCCAGAGAAAGGTAAAGTTGCCATAGTCACTTTTACCACAGACCCAGTACACCCCATCTTACATGGAGTACTGGAAAGGGCTAATCCGTACCCCTTTTCTGTCTGTACCTCCCTGAGCATTGTTTTGCTCTTTTAACATTTAGACTTGGCTGGTGGCAGTGGTATCTACCCTAACTTTTCTACCGCGATTATATTAGATAAACGTGGTAATACTTTTGGCTATGTTAACAGCCTTAAGCATAAACCCGCTTGACCAAATCGTCTTTCTTTTGGCTCCCATTTGGTTTATTGTTAAAGTCCTTCTTGTGTTTTTACTTTGCGCGGCAAACTAGGTTTGCCTTCTTTGTTCACTGTCTTTTGGCGGGCTTCTGCAGAGAAGCCCTCCTCTTGGCGCATGGGTATATAGGTCGACTGAATGTGGGGAAGGGGTGTAGTCACCCCCTGCACAGGGTATCCTAGGAAACCCAAGTCGCACTTTGCCATGATTGGCCGAGGTGGTTGTCCCGGCTGGACAACCCCCCTGCTGTGTGATTGACAGCCAGGCTGTGGGAATGGGGGTTTGCGCATAAAAGGCAGGTCTCTTGGGCATGAAGTCAGAGTCGCCTCTGGAACTACAAGGAACCGAAGAGAAGCGGAGAGAATGACGGCTGCTGCAACTACCCCGTCCCGGTAAAGCCCTGGTGCAGTCCTGACCTATCTACCCTTCGATGACTAAGAGAAGATCCAGTCCGGAGTCTTCTTCCCTTGAGCCTGGTGGGGATAACCAGCTCATCTTCTTCAGACAGAGGTCTCCGTCGTGGTTGAAATCGCTGCACATTGGTGTAGTGGTTCGGATAGCCATCTGCCGAGCCTCTCCTGTTTTTAAGCAGCACACCTTTTATTTGTTGTCGCTGCTGCCGGCTTCATCCCTGTGTGGTGCAGACCCCCTTCAGACGTCCTCCTTCACAACGAAGCTCCAGGAATCGTGTGTCTGCGGGAAACTAACAGGAACAACTGCCAGGGCACCAGCTGCACCATTGGAATAAGGTACTGTGTTCTGCTCGAGGAAACTGGGTGAATCCCTTTTCTTCATCCTCAAGGTTCATCCTTTCCTTCCCTCCTTTTTATAACTTTTGCTTCTGAAGATTGACAATATCAAAGTACTTTTGGGCTACGCTGAATCGTGAACTGTCTAACGGTGTGATCTTCGGCAACAGGTCTCCAGTGTCACTTAACCCTGGCACCGGCCCTTTGACTTTTGAACTCCTGTTTCTGATTGTTTCTCGATGCTGTCTGCCTAACCTAAATATTGCCTGTGATTTTTGCCTCCAACTCCTCCTGGGTATCTCAGGTGCTAAGTGGGTTTTTTCCCCTGTAGCATTTCATGTCACGGATACGCTTTTATTTAGTAGACCGAACTGTCAAAAAGTGATTGCATCCGTATCCGCGGTATCGTGTTTTGTTCATAACACCGGTTCATTCAAACACAGGGTACTTACCTTGAGACAGACATACTGTACAAAGTGAATTGGTTAGTTGTAGTATATTTAACATGTGATTTGGTTTAAAGGTTAATAGAAGTGTTGTGTTTATAAATGACGGTTTAAAAATACATGTACTTATATTTTTTACCTGAAACCTTGAGTCGGTGTTTGCTTGAGTCACAGTAATTGTGGTCTCTTTGTGTAATCTCTGCTAATGCTCATATACTCTTGAGATAAGCCTGGCTGCTCTGCTACTGCTACCACTATAAATTAGTAGTAATGGCTTGTACCAAAGGTAAAACTTGTATTACCACCTGTGGTCTTAATCGTGTGTAGTGGTCCCTAAGGGCACTGCACAGGATTCTGCCGAGGAGGAGGAGTTGAATGGTGGAGGTCAGGAGGGAAGAGGACCTGTGCGCCCACTCGGAGAGGAAAGAGGTTATCTGACCAGGTGGCCGGTAGATAGTAGCCACAGTGAAAGAGTGGACAGGAGAGAGAGAGAGCCTGCAGACAAGGCATTCAAAGGAGGGGTAGGCCTGCATAGGAATGATAAATCGCTGGAATCTACTCTGGGAAGATCAAAGCTACACCCACACTGGAACAGTTGGGTCTGGGAGCTGAGAGGATCTTGTAGCCATCAGGGAGGAGAGTGTCAAAGCATGTGACAGAGCTGGCCGTGAACCATGTCTCGGTGAGACCAAGAACATCAAATTCGAGTTCTTCCAGAAGACGGCAGATGTCAGAGGAATGTTTGACAGCTGAGTGAGCATTGAGAGTGGGAAGGTGGAGAAGGTTGTCAACCTTGAGAGACTTCCGGGGAGGGGTACATATCAGAGGAGCTCCCTACAGAAGTGTAGAAGGAACCCGAGGGAGGGCGGAAGAGGAAGGAGGAGAGGGCAAGGTAGCCATGGAGGAGGATGAGGGCACCAGAGAGGTGGCAGAGGGAGGAGAGGGAGGAGACAAGGGAACTCTCTATGTGCGGAACTGGTTTGCTGTTGTGCGCACATTATTTTCCATGTGCGCAACTGACTAATGAGGTAAGCCACTTTGTGAGCATGCGTATTTAGTGAACTACTGTCGCAGAAGAGAGTTTGGAAAGGAATTTCCTCTTCCCAGCCACTGCAATTCTTGACATATCTTACACTTTTTCCAAACACATAGGCTAAAATAGAATGTCATATGTGATTAAACAGAAAACTCATCAACCAGTCCAAGACTTCAACATCTGCCACAGTGCCTTGCAAACGTTTTATGCCACTGGAAAATCACTCATGTGTACTACAAAACACAAATATCTCTTGCCATAAACGGATGTGGCTGTCAAGAAATTCAGACAGAATACAACATTTGCCGATGGATTAGTGGCAATTAAAAGCAATGTGTCAAAAAACATGCGATAGGAGTTCAAGTGCCACTTTAATGAAGTAATTCAAGGTCCAGGAGAACATGCGTCTAATAATTTGTGTAAGGATGATAATTGCATCAGAATAACTGCACCTCAGAATATGATGATTAAATATTCCTGTGCCTCTGCTTACTATCCACATTACGTTGTCCTTTGGTAGTGATAAAACCAGCCTTACAGCTCAGAGACATATACACCATCAATTTTTACTCCCTAAAAAGGAAAATGTGCCCAACAAAAACGAGAAACAATGAACATTTTGTTGCTTCAACCCAAAAAGCTCTGCTGATATTTTTCCCGAATTAGAGACCAGCAGCAGAGCAGTGGCATAGGAAGGAATCTAATAATATGAATGCCTGATGTCAACAGGAATTTTAAGAGGAAGAACATCTTTTAATAAGCAGAAAGTATCCCTAGTGGCAACGCAAATTACTTTTTTACTCCCCGAAAAATGATTTGACTCCATGTAGGGAGCAAAATCTGATTAGAGCCTTGCTTGTAACCCTGACATAGAAAGTGAAATGACAGGGAACATAATATAGTCTATAGGTTTGGTCACCATTCCACACCAGAGCCTAGACAAATTAAACAAGAGCTTTATTGAGGTTTATTGTGGATCACCCTTCATTACGGGAGCGCTGATTACGAGGTTCCCTTTGCGGGACCCTGTAAGGACGCCTGGTAAAACCATGCGTCCTTTCCGGGTCCCGCGAGGAGAAGAGGGAGGTAATTACGGGCCAGTTGTAATGTGCCTGTTATTACCTCCCTCCCCTATGGGGCTCAATGGGAATGAGGAATGGTTCCTGTGAGGAGGAATTACCGGGTCCTCCTATGTCGGAATGACCCGGTAAGTCCTCATTGCAGGAACCCCAGTAATGGAGCCCGGTTTGGAGGCAGCCATGGTGCTAACAGCACCATGGTTGCCTCCAAATTCGTAATGAGGCCCATTGAGTCCCTTCTTCTGTAACTATGGATCCCTCTTCTGTAATACTTAGTTATTGTTATGAGTTAAATAAGATGCAGGGAGATGCTAGAGAGGATACAGAGCACATGGTTATATTGAAAAGCCCTCATCAGCAGAGCATAGAAAGAAAACGAAGGTGCGGTTGTCTAGACGGGTACTAGAATTTCCTATTCTTTAGCAAACAAGCAACACATTTCCTTCAGTATACTGCCGAAACGTCTGACTTGGTTTTTGAAATTTGCTGCTTTGTTCATCACCCTCAAGGAGTGATGACCTGTGCTCTTCCGCCCATACCCTTCCCTGGCCCCTGTGCTTGCCTCCAATACTAGTTGATAGAGCACTGTAAAAAGTGAGGTATTGTAGCAGTAAATACTCACTGGGATATTTGCAGACCCAGTTTAGTTTAGTTTATTTGTACCGCGCACCAAACCCTGAGGTAACTGGGCACTAGAACTGGAGCAAGTGTTACAGGCATATAGTAGAATTTACAACAACACAATTACAACAATAAGTGCAGGTCGACCGATGGTTACAGACAGGTCGGAGGTTGAAACAGTACATGTAAGAAAGTTAAGTCTAGTATAACAGAGATACATACAGAGAGATTGAGCAGGCACAACATTATTGACGGTGTGTTAGCAGACCCTTTTCTAATCGAAGAGCCAGCTCTTTACGTTGGCTTTAAAGGTCCAAAACGAATCCATTCTGACCCACAATACTTTGCAAGCAAGGCACATTTAATATTCAACATTTTATGTGCATTTTAAGAATGTCATGACTCTGCATGTACGCCATTCTTTTGTAGTGCATACAGGATTGTTTGCAACATAACCCACCCTCATATCATACATAGCGGCAAGTTACCATATAATGTGTGACGGTCTATGCCCAAAGGAAGGCAGTCTCCCGTCTGAATATCCGGTGCCCTGATACTATGGACAAGTAATCCCAGGCATAGTCCATACCCATTATCCCGTGTAGGCAAAGTAAATGATATTGCAATGTTGCTCTCCACCTATAGTGTAATGTTAGTAGTGCTAAAGTTGGAGATACTGAGCACCACATTTGTCTTCTCAAAATCCTTACAGGGCAAATTAATATTTTAGTGTTATAATGCGTTAACTTGCAAGGGGGCCGCTTCAAAGCACTTGCACAATGTATGTACTAAGAAGAGGAAGTATGGGATAAGGTTACACATCCAGGTAGCCTGCTTACTTACCGTCAGTATCCAATATTTTAGCTGGTAGTTTGATTATATAGTGTGGGTGACGCTTTTGGTAAGGCACAATGAGTAACAGAAATTCTGGCACGTGAACATTATTCATATTACAACAAACATAAAACAAGTGGATGTAGGTATACATCTGCTAACCTTTCGCAGAGCCAAGAGAGGAGGAGTCAAGGTAGTCTGGAACTATCCTAATGTGTTCTGGGGCAGAAGTTAGGAGTCATAATGTCAAAGTGTGGTAGAATCAAGCTTAGGAGTCATGGGTGGGGAGGGAAACTTATTTGGTTAATGTGTGCAGGTTAGATTCTTCTGTTCATGGAGCCAGTTTTTCATATTAGTTGTTTTTTACTGTATATTTAGCTGTTAGGGATTTTAGGTGTTTACGGTCACCCTTGCATAGTAGTGTAATACAAATTAGCAGAATATCAAGACTAGTTGCTTATTTTACAAGAAAGCTCATTTCAATTAATTGCTGTGGCTTGTGCCTCATTAAATATTTTTGAAGAGGTGAAAATTGTCTGTGTGCGCTGCTAAAAATCTTCTGAGCGGCACCCAGAAGGAAGCTGGGCAAGCGCACATGCGCACAGCTTAGAGGGAACACTGCTCTGCACCAGTCCAAACCTACCTTTTCTACTCTAACCTGGGCATGGTTTGTGTGTCTATCCTCTGTCTTGTTCAGATCTGTGTTTTGAGCTAATTCAGCAGACCTGCTCCGTGTGCTGGCTTCACGGCTTCTGATGTTCCCCATTCACTAAAATGTGACTGTGTCATCCATTTTATCAAAAATGGATACTTGCTACTGTGATTTTTTAGCGTTTAGCAAGCATTATATGTATTTTATTGCATCATGCGTTTCAGCCTATATGGGAAATTTATTTTTGTTTACCTACTGGATGCAAGCATATTCTTCATGTCTAAGTGTTTGTGTAGCTTTGTGGTGGATGCAAATCTGCTTTATGTCTAATGCATCTATGTGTGTCAGTTCCACCAGTGACGTCATTTGCTCTTTCCACCCTGGTCACAACATGTTTGGCTCTTCTTGATCCAGCACAATCACCTCTTCTTCGATTTTTTTCAGGATAAGGCGTGTACAGTTGCCTTAGTGAATGATATGTTTTATTTCCATTATGTTGTGGTGGAAAGGGGACAGGCTCCATGAATGGTGCCCTCTCATCATCCCTTTGGTATGAAAGTAGGGGAGGGCCAACACTGTTGATGACTTATTCATCTGTCTCCAGACATGAGGCCTGATTTTTCTGTTCTAGGGATGTTGGAAAAGCACCTTGCCCCCAGTCCATGTTTGCCTGTAGATTCTACTGGGAAGCCAGTTGTGTTTGGAGCTTCTTCACCAGCTGCTGAAGTTCTTCTATCTGTCTCTGCTGAGCTGCAGCAGTTTCTGAGCCTGTTGTACTGCGTTGAACCGGATGGCTCTACACTATAACATCACCAGTCTCCTCTTCCACTGCCCTGATGGACCTCAGTGTCTCTTCATAGGAGGGTGGATTATCAAGTTTCTATCGCAGACACCATTGTAATGAATTTATTGTCACTGCTTTAGTACCATTAGCACTTGCTTCAGTCGGCTGTAGCTTAGTTTTACAATGCGCACTCCTCTCTTTGGTGGTGGGATAGATGCAGGATCTGCTCAATTCGCACCACATACTCAGAAGCTTCTCTTCAGAAACAAATTAGTGGCATATAACGACATCATAAGGTCATCTCCTGGTTTTGTGCCTTCGAATGCTTTCATCACTTATTGGGTGCTAGGGTGTGGGCATAAAGTACAGAGTGACTGTACCATCTGCAGTCAGGCCTGTCAATGCTTCCACTACTTGCAGCCTCTTCTCATGATCTGACACTTTCCAATCTTGCAGCATAAGCTTTGTGAGATCGGCCCACAGTTCACATGACTCCTCACCCTTTGAAACAGGGCACTCCCCTGAGGAGGTTCCTAGTCGAGTGTAGATCCCATGCTCAGGTGTGAAGGATGGTGTGGGCTGTCATTCTAGTTTAACTCTCACAGTTTCTGCCACCGCAGCAGCAATGACAACAGCATCCTTAGTTGACATGACAGGATCAGGTCATGGTGGTATACCTGTCCAGGAAGCCAGCAGCCTGACTGGACAAAGAAGTAGGGGTTCCCCACCTCAGATCTCAGAGGGCATAGTTTTGCTCACAATAGGATTTCGCCCATAACACAGCATATCATATTTATTGTCCTGACCAGGAAGGCGCCCTAAGCTTTTTACTTTCCAGGTGATGGGTTCTAAGAGATCTTTCATGGCAAGAATCTCATCAGAGGTGGCATGAAGCGGGACCTCTTCAACTATGAAAAAGACCTCAGGGCTAAGGCCCTCTGCTCGCATGCAATGTGGTAAATATTCCTGTGCCATACTGTCAGTGGGAATGAGTAGGCTACACTAACTTTTGCGCAGGATCAGAACCCCGAAAGGACTTTTGTTAGCCCCTTATCTCTGCAGTGACTCTAAAAGTGTAATGCATTTCTACTTCTTGTTTTTACCAGACCACCATAGAATATCATGAGATAGATAGCAACCTGTAGGTGAGCAGGAGATGGACAAACATCTTACTGCAGACATGTGCTTCATCAGGAGTACTATTCAAAAGTTATCCAACACATCTTTGTAATGTTATCCCTAAAAAAACCTCGGGCATCCCTCTCTTGTCACCCAATACCATGTGATGCACCCACCAGGGTACAGTTCTACAAAACATTCAATATGATTCACTATAATTCTAATGGCCGTTCAATGTGAAGATGCCTCGTGGACCTGCAAAATGACATATGGTTCTAAATTAATAATCCCCATTAAATCACATTGCTTTATATGCATTACACTGCCATTAGGTTGTGTGATCTGGACACTTATAAATACCTCGTTGTGTATTTTAAAAAGGTGTCCATGCACAGTCTTACTTCACTTTCCACAAAATCATCAGAAATTCAATCTGTCCAAAATACAGACAGATACACATGTGTGTATAGACTTTCAAAAATCAGAACCCGAGTGCTACCATAGCCCTTTGTGCTCATGATGCATATACATCAGGTTTTTAATCGATTTACCTCAATCTGAGTAATTCACGCTGCTCGTGTCTTCAATCTGTGTACATCAATTGTGATCAAACTGGCTTTTTAATACTCCATGGTAAGATAACATTTCACAACACCTGTTAAACATAAATATAAAATATATACATTTAAAAATCAGCTCTACCTCCATCCTCCATTGTTTAATTTTGTTTTTCTTCCGGTGTTAATCCAGGTTCTTATCTAGTCTCATCTAGGGAAGAACTGCCCATGTGGTAAATTGGATTTCTACATAGGCATCTTGAGTTATCTATTCCTCTGTTTACTCCAATCTGTACCTCTCATTATAACTTACAGATTTGCTAGCCTGTTTCGATTTACCGGCACGCCCAACAGCGGCTCTCTTGCTCCCTCACAGAACACAGTTACATTGCCTTCCATTCTGTGCACCATTTAAACAGCTCTGAGACATCTGTCTTTCGAGGCACGCACTGTCTATTTACTAAACAGCGCTGTTAGGCTAACAGGGCGATCAGTGTCTCAGAGCTGGCATCAGGTTGGAATCCCTTAATGGCAAACCTTCTTACGCTATATGTAAGGGCTCACTTCTCTAATACATAGCTCTTTTTGCAATCTCTTCAATAAATCTTTCAATCATGCAGGTAAATGATATCTGCAGTGTTTCTAATCCTCTAGCTTTTAGTACTGCTATCAACATTTGCATGTATTTGTTCATCAAACCATCTGGTAGCTGGGCCTCTCCTCTACACTATGTCAACCTATGCCATTCTATGGCATCATTCAAACCATTTAGCCAGCTTTGTATTAAATAAATAACCGTGCAGTCTTTCCTCACTAGCTATCCATGTTTTCACCCGGATTCACTTTCATTTTCTGTATGACTATCCATTTGACGTCATCAAATCTATGATTCATGTTCACAAAATATTTGACCATGGGAGCATCCTCTATTTAATTTTTGCAGCAACTCCTATGCTCTATGATGCACATCTTGACTTTCCTCAATGTTTTTCCCATGTATCATTTCTCAGAGGGGCTGGTGATCATGTAAATTACATTATCTGAATCACAGTTTGTGAAGCATTTGGTTTTCCAATTAGTTATCAAGCCAATGTCAACCTCTGTTGATTTCGTAGTCAGGTTGCAGACCCCACACTTTCCACAAGGGAAGTGACCTGTCACAGTTGGCAATGCCCACATTTTTGTTATACTTGGCTGTTTTGCATTGTTAGTTCCTATACGCCGTTGTGTATGTTATTGTGAATCCCTTCTCTTAAAATAAATGGTGCTCTTGGGCTTTGCAACAGGGATGTGCCGAATTAAGCCAGTGATAACTTCCCAAATTTGCAGAATTTCAGGGGTCTTGTTGCGATAAATTTCCTCAACTTAACTAAACTTGAATTCATGTTTTTTCAGTGAATTTCAGGGGTTGTGTTAAACATCATTTTTTCCCACGCTACTTGCCTTTGGCCGTGTTCATTTTATATTTTACAACACTACGAGGCCACAAGCTATGGTCTTCTGCTGTGGTCACTGTACTTAGTTTTGGCCCTGCTCACTGCATGTTTTACAATACTAGCATGCCAGTAGCCATGGCCTTTGGCCAGGTGTTTGGCCATGCCCACTGTATATTTTACAACACTACTAGGCCATTAGCCATGGTCTTCGGGCATGACCAGTGGCCACCGCCTTCGGCCGTGTCCAGTATACATGTGTATCAGGCCCACAAGACCACTAGCCATGCATGCGGCCGTGTCCAGTGTACATGTGTATCCCGCCAACTAGCCTTTGGCCCTGGCTAGTGAATCAGGGATTTGGCCATGCCCACTGTATAGTCATGGCTAGTGGTTTTTCACCCCAACTCACTGTTGCTGTAAAAATGTATACATGTTTCTAATAACTTATTCACCATAACCATGGGTATGATGAGTTTCTGCTACCGTGGCTATCTGAAGACATCGGTTATCAGGAAAGACGTAGAGAAAAGAAAAATTATTCCATGCCCTCCTAGTCACTCACCAGGTGCCCCTCCATCCTACCATGGGCTCCCCATGGGCTACCACAGCTATCTGTAGTCATCTGTACCCCCTCCACGGCACCTGCAGGCAGCCCACACCACAGGGGACTACGCTGCACCCCTGGTCATGTCCCGCAGGCAGCCCATCCTCCATGGGCATGCCCCCCAGCCAAGCCACATGTCACATTGCAATATGACCACCAACTCATGTCTCCCAGCACCCCCACCCCCCAGCAGTGCAGGGCACCTGCCAGCAGGCCCCCACACATGTCCCCCAGCACCCCCACCCCCCAGCAGTCAGGGGCACCTGCCAGCAGGCCCCGACACATGTCCCCCAGCACCCCCACCACCCAGCAGTCAGGGACACCTGCCAGCAGGCCCCCACACATGTCACACAAATGTCCCCCTGCACCCCGACCCCCCAGCAGTCAGGGGCACCTGCCAGCAGGCCCCCACACATGTCCCCTTTCACCCCCACCCCCCAGCAGTCAGGGGCACCTGCCAGCAGGCCCCCACACATGTCCCATACATGTCCCCCTGCACCCCCACTCCCCCATCATTGACAGGAACCTGCCAGCAGGCCTTGACACATGTCCCCCAGCCAACACGTCATCACAATCCAGATCCCTGGCTCCTATGGCCACACAAATCCCACCCCATAGCACCCCAGTCCAAACACCGAACCAAGCTTTACATCAACTCCAAATTGAAATCCCCATTACATGATAGATCACAAATAAGCAGTATGGGCATGAGTACAAGTCTGTCCGACCCACACAATGGCAACACATGACTGAGAAAACCCACATTGTGACATGCATGAAACCAATGAGAGAAGACCACACATTGAAGTAAGAAACAAAAATGTAATCACGTCAAAATGAAGGGAATGAAATAAAAACACACAATAATGCCAATAATAATGAAAATGCAGCATGTCCCAAAAACTGATAAATAAATAAAATGAGAATCCGAATTAATCCAGATGAAAATGTGTCCAAAGTCACCGTCCAACAAAGCAAATCGAAAGGGAAAGAAAAGCGTAATATCCATTGCTCCATGGTGAAGAAAAATAAAGATGAAGGAGAAAAATCCACTGTAAAACTATGTACAAATAGCAAATCCAGGGATCATGAGCCCAACGACATAAATGAAACCTACAATGAAACCTACCTAATTACTAACTATACACAAAAATGTGGGGCATAGTCCATGCGCCCCAAATGAAATAAAAAAGAAATGAAACTTAACACTAATAAACTATATACAATGGCGGCGGGCAAGTCCAACGGCTCACTTGTTGATGTCATGGGCCAGGGCATCATCGAACTCCTGCTCAATGTCTTGGAGGCGGGCCTGTTCTCTGCCCTGACCATCGTGAGCCGTGCCTCCTCTGCCCGCCGCCGCTCCGCACCTATCTGCTGGGCCAACCGCTGCCACACGGAAGACACTCCCATTCCAGGGTCCTCCTGCCATCCGGCCGATGCCTGCCCCTCTGATGTAGATTGCCCCGAGCCATGATGCCTCCCACGTTGAGCCTGCCGCTGCCTCCGACGCAACTGCCTCTGCCAGCACGACGGCATCCAGGCTGATGGAATCCACCGACGCCGTTGTGCACGTGCCCTGCTCGATGATGCCGGCACATCCTCCATCTGCTGGGGTCCAGTTGCTGTGGTGTCCACCCCTGCTGGACCTCCGACTCCCGACTGTGGCAGGGATGGGATCCCCACCGAGCTGGCTGCGTTGGTCAGGGCAGGTCCACAGGGGGCCCTGGTGGCATCTGGGCCGGAAGACGGCATCGAGAATGACTGGCACATAGTCTCCACAGAGGAGGAGAGGGCCGCCAGAGTGGCCGACACATGTACAAAACCCCCGACCATGGACCCTCCCAACTGGGCCACGTTGGCACGCTGCTCTTCGTGATGACGTACATGCTCCCCCCGGGAAGCACGCACGTCATCATGAATGTCACGTGTGCGCAACGCAACACCAATCAGGACCTTCTCCATACGGCCAGGGGTCCCCTCGTCCGCAGGTAGAGGAGTGTCAGATGACATGGACAACCCCCCTACCTGCGGACAGGCCTGGGATGGGGCATCCCTGCTGGTGCAGTCACAGGGTCAGGGACAGTGACATGCACAGGCCCCACCGCGGTGACCTGTGCTGCCTCCTGCCCCTGGCCCTGGACTGCACCACTTGCACCAGTGGTACCACCCCCACCAGGCCCCATGTGTGGCTCAGTAGCGGCCTCCTCCGCAGCAGCACTTGTATTTCTGGGGTTCGCGGGATGTTTCACACGCGATAGGCCCTGTGCGAGTGGGGTACATGTATTTCTGGGGTACGTGGGAAGTTTCACACCTGATTACAGCAGGGTACGTGTATTTCTGGGGTTCGTGGGAAGTTTCCCACGCGATAGGCCCTGTGCGAGTGGGGTACATGTATTTCGGGGGTGCAGGGGAGTCCTACACGTGAATTGGCAATGTGGGTCCTCCCAGGTGTTCCCTCTACACCCTCAACGGCCCCTGCAGGCAGCCCACACCACAGGGGACTACCCTGCACCACTGGTCATGCCCCGCAGGCAGCCCATCCACCATGGGCATGCCCCCCAGCCAAGCCACATGTCACCTTGCACTAGTGATCACCAATGCATTACCCACTTGCACCCCCACCCTCCAGCAGTGCAGGGCACCTGCCAGCAGGCCCCCACTCATGTCCCCTTGCACCCCCACCCCCAGCAGTGCAGGGCACCTGCCAGCAGGCCCCCACTCATGTCCCACTCATGTCCCCTTGCACCCCCACCCCCCAGCAGTGCAGGGCACCTGCCAGCAGGCCCCCACTCATGTCCCCTTGCACCTCCACCCCCCAGCAGTCAGGGGCACCTTCCAGCAGGCCCCCACTCATGTCCCCCAGCACCCCCACCCCCAAGCACTGAGGGGCACCTGCCAGCAGGCCCCCACTCATGTCCCACTCATGTCCCCTTGCACCCCCATCCCCCAGCAGTGCAGGGCACCTGCCAGCAGGCCCCCACTCATGTCCGACTCATGTCCCCTTGCACCTCCACCCCCCAGCACTGAGGGACACCTGCCAGCAGGCCCCCACTTATGTCCCCTTGTACCCCCACCCCCAGAAGTGCAGGGTACCTGCCAACAGGCCCCCACTCATGTCCCCCAGCACTCCAGCACTGAGGGGCACCTGCCAGCAGGCCCCCACTCATGTCCCCTTGCACCCCCACCCCCCCAGCAGTGCAGGGCACCTGCCAGCAGGCCTCCACTCATGTCCCACTCATGTCCCCTTGCACCCCCACCCCACAGCAGTGCAGGGCACCTGCCAGCAGGCCCCCACTCATGTCCACTTGCACCCCCACCCCCCCAGCAGTGCAGGGCACCTGCCAGCAGGCCCCCACTCATGTCCCCTTGTACCCCCACCCCCCAGCAGCGCAGGGCACCTGCCAGCAGGCCCCCACTCATGTCCCCCTGCCCCCAGGTCATGACGATCCTCAATCATGGCCTTTATGGCCAGCCTCCCCAGCCCAAAGACCCAACCAAGTATTGCATCCTCCCACATAGAAAAGGCAATTACATGATACAACCCCAATGGCAAGTATGTAAATGAACACATGTCCGTCACACACACACAATGGTTGCAAGTGAATGTTAAAACCCATATAATAACATGCATGAAACCAATGAGATACTACCACACATCGAAGTATGAAGAAAAAAAGGTATTAAACGCAACATGAATGGAATTAAAATCAAACAAACAACAATGGGAATAAAAAAAGAAAAGCTGCATGTCCGTAAAATAATGAAAAACAAGAAATCATAATCCAAAGGAAAGATGTCCAAAGTCACAGTCCAACAAAGCAAATCCAAGGGAAAAACAAAAGTGAAAACCATTGCTCCAAATCCAAAAAAAAGAGATGAATCCAATAGTGAACTATATACAGATGAACAATCCAGGGTCCATGATCCCAACTGAAGAAATGAAACCTATCAAAAATACTACGTAATGAAAAACTATATACAGAAATGTGGTGCATTGTCCAAGCGCAACCAAAATAAAGAAAAAACCAAAGGAAACCTAACACTATGTAACTATTTACAAGGGCAGCGGGCTAGTCCGACGGCTCACTTTTGGATGTCCCGGGCCAGGGCATCATCGAACTCCTGCTCAATGTCCCAGAGGCGGTCCTCTTCCATGGCCCTGAATGTTTGCAGGGACGATGACATGTTCTCCTCCAACTCTCTGCGAATTGCCTCGAGGCACTCGGCCCGCCTCAGGGCCCTCCGCATGGAGTTCTCCACCCTGACCATCTTGAGCCGTGCCTCTTCTGCCCGCAGCCGCTCCGCATCTATGGCATGGCCTAACCGCTGCCACATGGAAAACACTTCCCATCCAGGGTCCTCCTGCCCTCTGGCCGATGCCTGCCCCTTCGATGACAAACTCACCCAGCCATCATGGCTCCCACCTTGTTTCTGCTGCTGCTGTGCCTCTGCCTGTGCCCTGTCTTTTGCTGCCTGCACATTCTCCTCCGGCTGGGGTGCATTTGTTGAGGTGGCCACCCCTGCTGGACGTCCGACTCCCGACTGTTGCAGGGATGTGTCCTCCACCAGCCTGGCCGCAGGGTCAGAGGCAGCTCCACAGGGCACCCAGGTGACACATGGGTGGGAAGAGGGTACGGAGTACGACTGGCGCATAGGGGGTTCAGTTGAGGAGGGGGTCAGAACCAAGCCCAGCAAACGGAGGAATACGGCCCTGGTGACCTGTCCCAATAGGTCGACGTGGTCAACCAGCCATTCGAGACGACATGCAGTCTCCCCATGAAAAGACTGTATTTCACCTTGCATGGCCCGTTGATGCAACGCCACACCACCGAGGACAGGCTCAACCCGGTCCCGGATAGCCACGTCCGCAGGCAGAGGAAGGCCAGATGTCGTAAGCTCATCCCCTGTCTGAAAACGGGTCTGGACGTAGGTATCCCTGCTGGTGCAGGATGATGCAGTCACAGTATCGGGGACAAGATTACACACAGGCACCTCCGCGGCGGCCTGTGCTGCCTCCAGTCCCTGCCCTGCACTGCACCACTAGCACCAGTGGAATCCCCACCTCCAGACCCCGTCTCTGTCCCTTGCACGGCCTCCTCCTCCACCAAACCCCCCACCAACCTGGATGACTCCGGGCCATCTTCCTCCGTCGGGCCCTGTGGGGTCTCAGCTGCATTTTCTGCTGCCGAGGAGTCCAACTCCGACCTCCGCCTCTTGGACCTACCCTCGGCAGCTGCGACCTGGGACACGGCACCGGACTCCTCACTCCCCGATGAGATGACAACCTGGGAGGGGAGCCGGGCCTTGCGTCTCCGGCTGGCGGTGTGATCCCTGCCGCTGTGCTCCACAGCACCCTCTCCGCCCTCTTTATCAGTCGACGCTGCAGACAGGGAGAGATAGGACACAGGCATCAGGGCACTGTACAATGGACTCATACACACATGACAGCTGCACACGAGTGTCATTGTCAAACTTCAGACATGGCATCACAATCCCCAATGCACATGTCATTTCAAATCACACACATGAGCTATTCCACAGCCATATCGCAACAGCCAGCACCATTCATACACATACAACAGCATGAGCAGGCAAAGGTGAGCCAGACATCACATGAGACACAGGGAGTGCACTAGACATGCACACACACCACCACACTTACATGCATGTGTACACCTCCACCAAGTGTCGCAGTGTTGAGATCAGCATCCATGTCACATCTGGCAATCAGTCTTCTACATATCAGTCTCACATGCATCCATGTTGCATGACAGTTGCACACTTGTCAGATACACATACATGCACATGTACACAGTGCAGATACATGCAGCTGGAACCAACATCCATGTGTGACACCACAACCTTGACAACTGACATACACAGTCATTCAAACATGTGTGCTCACACATCTGCATTTGGCCTGCATGCTTACCCACAAATACACCATCCATGTGTCTCACACATGAAAGGACTCGCATGTGTCAGCCTCACGGCCCTGTACATACACATCCATACATGCCCCTACAAAACCACATGTGCAACCTGCACACTACAGGCACACCACCACACGCACAGCTTCCAATCAGTATGCATGTACACTTACCGCTCGACTTCAGACGGGCGTGCCTCTCAAGGATCTGGACGTGGAGTGCTGGGCATATGCGTTCCAGGACCATCATTTGGTCTTCCGACAGGTGGCCCCGGCACCCCTTAGCATCCGCTGCCTTCAAGAGGCGCCGGGCCTTGTTGTGGGTCCTGGACCTGAAGTCCTCCCAGCACTTCTTGACATGATGGAATTCGCGGACTGCGACCCCCTCCACGTTGATGGCAGTCATAATGTCCGTCCAGATCCTGGTCCGTCCTTCCTTGTCGGCGTGCGACCTTCCGAAGAGGGCATCATACTGCTGCAGGACTTGCTCCACCAGGACTAACTTCGGTGGCAGTGAAGTTGGTGACCCTCTGCCTTTCTGGCTGGGGGTAGCCAGTGCTGCCAGATGGTGTAGTGCTGGACATGGCAACCCCAGAGGCAGGAGTGGGTGGGCAACTGGGTCCTGGGGCTGGGCTGTGGAGCGATGGAATCCCAGTCGGGAGTCTTCGGTTCCAGCAGGGGTGGTCACAGGAACAGCACCCCTGTGCACCTCCAACGCCCAGCAGTCAGGGGCACCTGCCAGCAGGCCCCCACTCATGTCCCACTCATGTCCCCTTGCACCCCCACCCCCCAGCAGTGCAGGGCACCTGCCAGCAGGCCCCCACTCATGTCCCCTTGCACCTCCATCGCCCAGCAGTCAGGGGCACCTTCCAGCAGGCCCCCACTCATGTCCCCCAGCACCCCCACCCCCAGCACTGAGGGGCACCTGCCAGCAGGCCCCCACTCATGTCCCACTCATGTCCCCTTGCACCCCCATCCCCCAGCAGTGCAGGGCACCTGCCAGCAGGCCCCCACTCATGTCCGACTCATGTCCCCTTGCACCCCCACCTCCCAGCACTGAGGGGCACCTGCCAGCAGGCCTCCACTCATGTCCCCTTGCACCCCCACCCACCAGAAGTGCAGGGCACCTGCCAGCAGGCCCCCACTCATGTCCCCCAACACCCCAGCACTGAGGGGCACCTGCCAGCAGGCCCCCACTCATGTCCTCTTGCACCCCCACCCCCCAGCAGTGCCAGGCACCTGCCAACAAGCCCCCACTCATGTCCCACTCATGTCCCCTTGCACCCCCACCCCACAGCAGTGCAGGGCACCTGCCAGCAGGCCCCCACTCATATCTCCTTGCACATCCACCCCCCAGCAGTGCAGGGCACCTGCCAGCATGCCCCCACTCATGTCCCCTTGCACCCCCACCCCCCAGCAGTGCAGGGCACCTGCCAGCAGGCCCCCACTCATGTCCCCTTGTACCCTCCGCCCCCCAGCAGCGCAGGGCACCTGCCAGCAGGCCCCCACTCATGTCCCCCTGCCCCCAGGTCATGACGATCCTCAATCATGGCCTTTATGGCCAGCCTCCCCAGCCCAAAGACACAACCAATTATTGCATCCACCCACATAGAAAAGGCAATTACATGATACAACCCCAATGGCAAGTATGTAAATGAACACATGTCCGCACACACACACAATGGTTGCAAGTGAATGTGAAAACCCATATAATGACATGCATGAAACCAATGAGATAATACCACACATCGAAGTATGAAGAAAAAATGTATTAAACGCAACATGAATGGAATTAAAATCAAACAAACATCAATGGGAATAAAAAAAGAAAAGCTGAATGTCCGTAAAATAATGAAAAACAAGAAATCATAATCCAAAGGAAAGGTGTCCAAAGTCACAGTCCAACAAAGCAAATCCAAGGGAAAAACAAAAGTGAAAACCATTGCTCCAAATCCAAAAAAAAGAGATGAATCCAATAGTGAACTATATACAGATGAACAATCCAGGGTCCATGATCCCAACTGAATAAATGAAACCTATCAAAAATACTACCTAATGAAAAACTATATACAGAAATATGGTGCATTGTCCAAGCGCAACCAAAATAAAGAAAAAACCAAAGGAAACCTAACACTATCTAACTATTTACAAGGGCAGCGGGCTAGTCCGACGGCTCACTTTTGGATGTCCCGGGCCAGGGCATCATTGAACTCCTGCTCAATGTCCCGGAGGTGGTCCTCTTCCATGGCCCTGAATGTTCGCAGGGACGACGACATGTTCTCCTCCAACTCTGTGCGAATTGCCTCGAGGCACTCGGCCTGCCTCAGGGCCCTCCGCATGGAGTTCTCCGCCTGACCATCTTGAGCCGTGCCTCTTCTGCCGCAGCCGCTTCGCATCTATGGCATGGCCTAACCGCTGCCACACGGAAAACACTTCCCATCCAGGGTCCTCCTGCCCTCTGGCCGATGCCTGCCCCTTCGATGACAAACGCCCCGAGCCATCATGGCTCCCAACTTGTTGCTGCTGCTGCTGTGCCTCTGCCTGTGCCCTGGCTATTGCTGCCTGCACATCCTCCTCCGGCTAAGGTGCAGTTGTTGAGGTGGCCACCCCTGCTGGACGTCCGACTCCCGACTGTTGCAGGGATGTGTCCTCCACCAGCCTGGCCGCAGGGTCAGAGGCAGCTCCACAGGGCACCCAGGTGACACATGGGTGGGAAGATGGCACGGAGTACGACTGGCGCATAGGGGGTTCAGTTGAGGAGGGGGTCGGAACAAGGCCCAGCAAACGGAGGAATCCGGCCCTGGTGACCTGTCCCAATAGGTCGACGTGGTCAACGAGCCATTCGAGACGGCATGCAGTCTCCCCATGAAAAGACTGCATTTTGCCTCGCACGGCCCGTTGATGCAACGCCACACCACCCAGGACAGGCTCAACCCGGTCCCGGATAGCCACGTCCGCAGGCAGAGGAAGGCCAGATGTCGTAAACTCATCCCCTGCCTGAAAACAGGTCTGGACGTAGGTATCCCTGCTGGTGCAGGATGATGCAGTCACAGTATCGGGGACAGGATTACACACAGGCACCTCCGCGGCGGCCTGTGCTGCCTCCAGTCCCTGCCCCTGCACTGCACCTCTAGCACCAGTGGAATCCCCACCTCCAGACCCCATCTCTGTCCCTTGCACAGCCTCCTCCTCCACCAAACCCCCACCAACCTGGTTGACTCGGTGCCATCTTCCTCCGTCGGGCCCTGTGGGGTCTCAGCTGCCCCTTCTGCTGCCGAGGAGTCCAACTCCGAACTCCGCCTCTTGGACCTCCCCTCGGCAGCTGCGACCTGGGACACGGCACCGGACTCCTCACTCCCCGACGAGATGACAACCTGGGCGGGGAGCCGGGCCTTGCGTCTCTGGCTGGCAGTGCGATCCCTGCCGCTGTGCTCCACAGCACCCTCTCGGTACCAACACTTTTACGAACAAATGCAAGGCAAGTAAGGCAGGGTCTACTGCAGATTGCAAAGTTCAGAGGCCAGGCCCACTCGGAGAGAGGCAAGGCGATATGTCCCAAAAAGTATCACAGTGGAAATGCACTTCGAGTCTTTGTCGCAAATTGTTATCGAAAGATTGGACCAGTTCAGAACAGAAAGTTAAGAAAGCTTGGAGGCGACCCAATGGAGAGGCGAGGATTAAGACACCTCACGCTAACCATCACAAGGGAAGCCAGGCGGACACGGTACCTTGTATGTGGAGAGACAGCTCCGGCGGGGGCAGTTGTTCCTGGTGGTCGATGCAAGTCGGGGCTTTGCCAAGAGAAGAGATGCTCATGTCGTCCAAGGAATGTTGAAGATCGTTGCAACACCAGGGAACAGACCAGCCGTGGAGTGCTCTGTCACAAGGCACCACCTTTTGGTCGCGGTACAGGTTAGTGGCTATCGGTTGCCAGGGTGCTCAGCACAGGCAATTCGACCACTACGCCCTCGAAGCGAAGAAAAAGCAAAGGGGACTGGTTGTGCCCACCAGTCAGGGGAAGAAGACTCTCCGGCGGGGAGATCTCCTCTGTCGTCGGGAAGTGGTGAGTCGGTTCAGCAGGGCTCCACCTGAGGTGTCGTCGTTGCAGGTCAGCTCAGCTTTAGCCTTGTCGGATTCTTAGGTCCTGTGGCGACTTCTGAAGATCCAGTCCCAAAAGCCGTGCTTTTATGCAGAAAACCCCCATTCATTCAGCCTAGCTGTCAATCAAAACACGCTAAGTGGTGAGCGGGGTGGCTCACCACTTGGGCCAATCACACCAGAGTGCGACTTGAGTTGGCAAGGCAACTCAGTCCAGGGTGCCTAAACCCCCTCCCACGCCCCCTGTGGTACCCAGACAGAATGGCACCACTTTGGAGGGCCTCTGTGCAGAAGCCCGCCAAAAGTGGAACAAAGGGCTCAACCTTTGGTTTAGGAGTCACAGAGACGAACACAGACGCCATTTTAAAAACCGAGTTCTGGCAGAAAATACCAACCGATAGATTTATTTAAGACAAATAAACCGGTGGTATGTTAGAGATTAACGAGAAAAAGTATTAACCTCCAACAATGGGAAGAATCACATAGAGTTATATTTGGGGTCGAATATAACAAATAGTTTCCACTGCCACCAGCCAAAACTCGACGAGGGGGGACGGGACAGTGCCCCCTCGAATAACAGACCCAGGGGTAATCGAATTACCCCTACCAGTACCTCCACAATAGGATGGTTTGTACTAGTTCTGTTAGTAAATTTAGGTCTAGTAAAGCCAATGGTGACTTTACATGCCCTGGGAGACAGTAGTCAGTCCCAGGGTATGGAGTCTATGGTGGGGATCCTCTAGGACGCCCCAGTGTTACGGCACAGAGGGTGCGGTGTAACACACATAGAAAAAGATAGACCCTATGGAGTAAAAGACCCCATAGCCCATAGAACACATTGACATTCAAAGGAATTAATCACATTCATGTCCAAGAGTGTCAATCAAAACACGCTAAGTGGTGAGCGGGGTGGCTCACCACTTGGGCCAATCACACCAGAGTGCGACTTGAGTTGGCAAGGCAACTCAGTCCAGGGTGCCTAAACCCCCTCCCACACCCCCTGTGGTGCCCAGACAGAATGGCACCACTTTGGAGGGCCTCTGTGCAGAAGTCCGCCAAAAGTGGAACAAAGGGCTCAACCTTTGGTTTAGGAGTCACAGAGACGAACACAGACGCCATTTTAAAAACCGAGTTCTGGCAGAAAATACCAACCGATAGATTTATTTAAGACAAATAAACCGGTGGTATGTTAGAGATTAACGAGAAAAAGTATTAACCTCCAACAATGGGAAGAATCCCATAGAGTTATATTTGGGGTCGAATATAACAAATAGTTTCCACTGCCACCAGCCAAAACTCGACGAGGGGGGACGGGACAGTGCCCCCTCGAATAACAGACCCAGGGGTAATCGAATTACCCCTACCAGTACGTCCACAATAGGATGGTTTGTACTAGTTCTGTTAGTAAATTTAGGTCTAGTAAAGCCAATGGTGACTTTACATGCCCTGGGAGACAGTAGTCAGTCCCAGGGTATGGAGTCTATGGTGGGGATCCTCTAGGACGCCCCAGTGTTACGGCACAGAGGGTGCGGTGTAACACACATAGAAAAAGATAGACCCTATGGAGTAAAAGACCCCATAGCCCATAGAACACATTGACATTCAAAGGAATTAATCACATTCATGTCCAAATGTCCAAGAGTGGGTGAAAAGAGTCTCACTCTTGGCAGGATGGAAAAAAACAAACTCCAGAAATCCAGCAAAGCTGCTGGGGGACTCACTAGGTTAGGAAATTCAGCCTAAACAGAGAATTCTCCCTAACAATGCGTGACCTGTCATCTTCCCCCAGGGGTCACAGTCAGCTTTGTTAGAGCACTAGGGTATGAATTCCATCTAGTACCCTACCCCTCTGACCCCCAATTGCCCAGGACAATAGTTTACTGCTCCTCCCATACGCACAACAACATCAGTGCCATGGTTGGGAGGCGACCAAGCGGTAAGTGAGGCAAAGGTGGCCGACCTTCAAAAGGTGTACGTGCTGGGCACGGTATGGGACTTGGCTGGGATTTGCAGGGTGCCCCTATGCCCCCATGTGTGGAGGACCAATCAGGGACACTCATGCCCCCCCCATGGTTGAGGGAAACGTGGCTGAGACCATCCCAGCTCAGCCCTTGTTGGACCAGCCCATTGTGGCACCTGACCTGGCACAGGATGACTCCCTGGCTGACTTCCAGGTCAGCAAGTCTAAGCCACGTGTGGTGGTGCAAGTTGTCACCAAGCCACGTGGATCTGGGGCAGCTATGTCACCTGCTGCCCCAAGTATGCAGGGTAGTGAGGCTGCAGGGGCAGCTGCAGCTCCATCCGCCCCAGCTCTGACTCTCCCAGCCAGGACAGTGTCTGTCCTGGTCCATCATACTGATGTTCCCCCTGCCAACATCACACTTCAGACAATGCCTGCACCAAGTGCTATGGTCAATGTGAATTCGCACACTCCAACAACCTAGTCCACCGGTGATTCTGCCCCGACTGACCAGAGCGGCATTAGTTCAGCTCCACCTTCTAAAAAGAGGAAGAAGGGTGCTCTGGCACGACAGGCTGAGACCCCAGGCACGGCTACACACTCTGGTACCTCAAGGAAGCCTTGCTTCAATGATTCGGAACTTGATGCACTTGTGAGCTATGTTTTGGCACATAGCCACGAAATGGTGGTGACTGCAGGGTCCAAGACCACACCTGGTCAACGTAAGGCACACTGGCAGACCATCGCCAACCACATAAGTGCCCTTGGATTTGTGAGGTGCTCAGCTGACGATTGCTACAAGCGGTGGAACGACCTGAAACGCAGAGCAAAGAACAAGCTGGCCTCAAATCATGCCGCTACTCTGGTGACTGGCGGTGGGTCTCCACAAGAGGACAACAAACTCACTGAACATGAGTCTGTTGCTGGGACCTTCCTCACAGAGGAACAGATCCGAGGTGTGGGAGAACTACCCGATTATGACACATTGTCCGGTGAGTGCCCATGTATGTGTGTGTAATGCATGTGTATGTTGTTTGGGTGACAGGTTCTGATTGAGTGGCAGGTGAGGGTGTGTGTGACTGAGTAGTATGGGTCACCCATGTGCTTCATCCAAAACATTCTGCGACCTTGAATTTGGGTGTGACAGTATCCCTTCTGCCCACAGTAGTAATTTAGCACAACATTACGGCAGTTGCCCTTGAGGTGGCATCATGCAACAACATTGTTTGTATTTTTCAGTGTTCTTTCAGGCTGATTATTTCAATTCTCCCACTTTTGCAACACATTCCTCAGCCCTATTGTGACATATGTGACATGCTTCTGTCATTGAAGAACCCCACATTGGCCCACATGTGTCACCTTGGTAGTTGAATGATTTGACCATTCAGGCTGAATGATTATTGTCCTGATCACATGATGTTTTTGGGCCTGTTTGAATGTGGAACATGCTAGTTGTTTCCTGTCATGTTGAAGTGCCCAACCATTGATGTGTA
This sequence comes from Ambystoma mexicanum, assembly GCF_040938575.1. Lineage (NCBI taxonomy): Eukaryota > Metazoa > Chordata > Amphibia > Caudata > Ambystomatidae > Ambystoma > Ambystoma mexicanum. The sequence continues at coordinate 259,659,398 of NC_090935.1, forward strand.
AATGGCCCTGCAATCACTGTATTTTTGAATACTGGATGTGTTGCAGTGTGTGGCACATGGCGTATCTTTTCACACTATGTGGCATTTTTCATCTCTTCATGTCCATCTCACATGGATGGGTGACAGTACTCATTCACTGACATATGGATGTACTTGTGGAATGTACCATGGCTAGGACATGCCACTCACAGGCCAATGTGTGATGGTAGTGCTACCCAGCATGCAGCAAATGTGTTGCACTTCCATCTTGGTGTCATCAGTGTATGACTTTTGTCTCCCCTTCCAACCGTGTGACAGTGCATGCATGGGAGGGTTATAGTCATGTGGGACATGTGTCCATTTTTTGTCTTTCATGTTTTTGCAGGGGATGATGCACTTGATGCTGTTGAGGTTGAGGAGATGGTGCAGCCCAGGAGGAACCTGAGGCACAACCGGCCACCAGTGGGGGAAGCGGTGTGGTGGTGGGTGAGAACCTACTCTTGCTGCAGACGATTCTGTCAAGGGGTGTCTCTGGGTGCACCTCCCCAGACCTCTATTCAGGTGCTGATTCGGATGATGAGACCTATGTGGCGTCGCAGGTAAGTGTTTCTGGAAGGGGTTCTGTTCTGTCCAACCCACCTGCACCAGGGGTAGAACCCTCTATGGGGATGTCAGTGCAGGGTCACACTCCACAACTTCTGATCCTGTTCCTGGGCCAGCAGATCAGAGGGGGAATGCAGTCCTGCAGCCTCAGGCAGTGCTGGCACAGCAATGAGCAGATCGCCTTGCCCCAAACAGGTGTGGTGCCCGCCGACGTGGTGGCCGTATGCCACCAGGCAATACTGCATGGGAACAATCCATGTACGGTATGGCAACCCAACAGGCAGCATCAGTTGAGATGATGGCTCAAGCAATGGAGAGGGTGGCCACTTCCATTGTCCCCCTTGAAAGGCAGATGGAGCAACTACAGCAGGCAACAGACTCCATTTGCCAATCACACAGGGAGGACATGTTGGCGTCCAACAGGGACAGACGGGCGGCACTGGAGACTCTACGCCAATCGATATCAATAGAGTCCCAGGGCCACAGGGAAGCCCTGAGGGTAGAACTCTATCACCTCAGGGAGACTCTTATTGACCTTGAGACTTCCACTAACTTGAGGACAGAACAGCAGCTGGAGCGGCTCACACGTTCGCTCTCAACTGAGATGCAGGCAACTCGGGAGGAGATCCGGGCATCACGTCAGGTGCTGCATGGGGATCTCCGCACTATAATCCTCCAGAACGAGACCTTCCACACCTGCATGCTTGCTGCCATGGAGGACCATACCAGGGCTTTGCGTGGGCTGCCTCCCTTAGCACCACCACCTCCTGTGGCAGCAGCAGAGGGTGTTCAGAGCGACAGAAGCAGTTCTCTCACATTGGCATAGCCGTGCAGGCCATGAGACCATGGAGGTGTTTTTTTTTCCCAACATCCACACAGGCGGCGCTGTTGGTGCGCACCCTATCCTCGGACCTCCTGGGTGCCCCCCCCAGCCCCCAGAAGGCCATTTTTGATTTTTTGATTTTTGAATATTTTTTTTTGATTATTGTTTGACAGTGTGTTGCCTTGTGTGGCTCCCGTGGGCATCCACTGTATTCCGGCTAGGTTACATGCATGCTTGTCCTGAGTTTGGGTTCGATGCTTGGGTTCGTGAGACACACACCCCTCCTGCTTCCCGTTTCCATGGGCTTGCAAAGGGTGTGACCAAGTGACAGTGATGTACACAGTGATGTTGGGCTCCCATGAGCTGTGTGGGCAGTCTGTAGTCAATACTGTGTAGACATTCCTTGTGTATATTGTTGTTGTATTGTACACTGCATGTTGCAATTATGTATGCTTCTGCTTCCATGTCTCCCTCTAAATTTGCAGGTTCATTACTCATGTCTTCACAAGGCCGTCTACTTTGGAGATGGAGTGCATGTTGTAGGCAGTACACAGACAAGTTTTGAAGCCTGCAAGACTACAGTTGGAAGAGGGCAATGTGGTGGCATATTCAGGTTGTAATACTACGACTACTTTAACTTAGTACTGTCATGTTTTAGTTATCTTTGAGCTTGTGTAGCTGCATTGTATTGTTGGTAAGTATTTGGTCATGTGTGTTGTTAGTTCAACATTACTGGGAGCATATTGTGTGTGGCCAGTTTCCATTAGGGACACTCACTTTGTGACACTTGTGTCAGGTTTTCGGGATTGCTTTGTTTGCTCTCACATAGCATGACATGCCATGGTGTGTTGGGTGGCGGCGCTGGGGATGGGTTGGGTGACATGGCACTGTTCTCATGTTGTATTTTGCAAGGGGGTAATGCATTTAGCAGCATATGTGTCTTTTGATGACACAGCATTGGTGGTGTTTCTGTAGGTAGGGATGCACACATTGTGACACTTCCAGGTGACCAATCTCAGGCTGGTATGGTTGTGACAGTTGACTGTCCCTTATGTCATCATCATTGATTGTCAGCTGGTATGTGGCAGGGCTGTGTGTTCTTCACAGGGGTGTGATTCTAAGTGAAGTAATTAGCCACCAGCTGCGTTCGGGCTTCCCCATCCCGTGCCCTTTCCCCTCCCATGCGCAGCGGGCGTGCATGTGGTTGGGGATGTGGGGGCACCACCATGTCCACCGGCAGGCCCCGGCGTGTTGCAACGTTGTGCAGGACACATGCTGCCACTATGATCCTGCACACTACTGCGGGAGCGTATAAATGCTGCCCGCCAGAACGGTCAAGGGAGCGAAAGCGTGACTTGAGCATTCCGAATGTGCGCTCCACTATGCCCCAGGTTGCAATATGGGCTGTGTTGTATCTTACCTCGGGTGGCGTGGTGGGGTTCTGAATTGGCGTCATCACGTCATTTGTCCTGGAGGGCCACAGTATGGGACATTCATCAGAGCTGTATATACATGCTTTTTGTTAGCGCACATTTTTTTAATGCGCAGGGACGCTACCGCCTGCCTTCGTGTGGCGGACATGTGTTGATGTACATAGTTGACTTTTGGTTTGTGTCATGAGATCGCCATTTCACTGCTGGGGGGTGGGGGTGCAAGGGGACATGAGTGGGGCATGAGTGGGGGCCTGCTGGCAGGTGCCCCTGACTGCTGGGGGGTGGGGTGCTGGGGGAAATGTGTGGGACATGAGTGGGGGCCTGCTGGCAGGTGCCCTGCACTGCTGGGGAGTGGGGGTGCTGGGGGACATGAGTGGGGGCCTGCTGGCAGGTGCCCTGCACTTCTGCTGGGTGGGGGTACTGGGGGACATGAGTGGTGGCGTGCTGGCAGGTGCCCTGCACTGCTGGGGGGTGGGGGTGCTGGGGGACATGAGTGGGGGCTGCTGGCAGGTATCCTGCACTGCTGGGGGGTGGGGGTGCTGGGGGACATGAGTGGGGGCCTGCTGGCAGGTGCCCTGCACTGCTGGGGGGTGGGGGTGCTGGGGGACATGAGTGGGGCCTGCTGGCAGGTGCCCCTGACTGCTGGGGGGTGGGGGTGCTGGGGGACATGAGTGGGGGCCTTCTGGCAGGTGCCTGCACTGCTGGGGGGTGAGGGTGCAAGGGGACATGAGTGGGACATGAGTGGAGGCCTGCTGACAGGTGCCCCTGACTGCTGGGGGGTGGGGGTCAAGGGGGCTTGAGAGTGGGCCTGCTGGCAGGTGCCCCTGACTGCTGGGGGTGAGGGTGCTGGGGGGCATGAGTGGGGGCCTGCTGGCAGGTGCCCTGTACTGCTGGGGGGTGGGGGTGCTGGGGGACATGAGTGGGGGCCTGCTGGCAGGTGCCCTGTACTGGGGGGGGGTGGGGGTGTTGGGGGACATGAGTGGCGCCTGATGGCAGGTGCCCTGCACTGCTGGGGGGTCGGGGTGCTGGGGACATGTGTGGGACATGAGTGGGGGCCTGCTGGCAGGTGCCCCTGACTGCTGGGGGTGGGGTGCTGGGGGACATGAGTGGGGGCCTGATGGCAGGTGCCCTGCACTGCTGGGGGGTGGGGGTGCAAGGGGACATGAGTCGGAGATGAGTGGGGGTCTGCTGGCAGGTGCCCTGCACTGCTGGGGGGTGGGGGTGCTGGGGGACATGAGTGGGGGCCTGCTGGCAGGTGCCCCTGACTGCTGGGGGGTGGGGGTGCTGGGGGACATGAGTGGGGGCCTTCTGGTAGGTGCCCTGCACTGCTGGGGGGTGAGGGTGCAAGGGGACATGAGTGGGACATGAGTGGAGGCCTGATGACAGGTGCCCCTGACTGCTGGGGGTGGGGGTCAAGGGGGCATGAGAGTGGGCCTACAGGCAAGTGCCCTGCACTGCTGGGGGTGGGGGTGCTGGGGACATGTGTGGGACATGAGTGGGGGCCTGCTGGCAAGTGCCCTGCCTTGCTGGGGGGTCGGGGTGCTGGGGGACATGAGTGGGGGCCTGCTGGCAGGTGCCCTGCACTGCTGGTCGGTGGGGGTGCTGGGGGACATGTGTGTGACATGAAACGGGGCCTGCTGGCAGGTGCCCCTGACTGCTGGAGGGTGGGGTGATGGGGGACATGAGTGGGGGCCTGCTGGCAGGTGCTCTGCACTGCTGGGCGGTGGGGGTGTTGGGGGACATGAGTGGGGGCCTGCTGGCAGGTGCCCTGCACTGCTGGGGGCTGGGGGTGCAAGGGGACATGAGTCAGACATGAGTGGGGGCCTGCTGGCAGGTGCCCTGCACTGCTGGGTGGTGGGGGTGCTGGGGGACATGAGTGGGGGCCTGCTGGCAGGTGCCCCTGACTGCGGGGGGGTAGGGGTGCTGGGGGACATGAGTGGGGGCCTGCTGGCAGGTGCCCTGCACAGCTGGGGGGTGGGGGTGCTGGGGGACATAAGTGGGGGCCTGCTGGCAGGTGCCCTGCTCTGCCGGGTGCTGGGGTTGCTGGGGGACATGTGTGGGACATGAGTGGGGGCCTGCTGGCAGGTGCCCGTGACTGCTGGGGGGTGTGGGTGCTGGGGGACATGAGTGGGGGCCTGCTGGCAGGTGCCCTGCACTGCTGGGGGGTGGGTGTGCTGGGGGACAGGAGTGGGGGCCTGCTGGCAGGTGCCCTGCACTGCTGGGGGTTGGGGTGCAAGGGGACATGAGTGGGACATGAGTGGGGGCCTGCTGGCAAGTGCCCTGCACTGCTGGGGGGGTACTGGGGGACATGAGTGGGGGCCTGCTGGCAGGTGCCCTGCACTGCTGGGGAGTGGGGGTGCTGGGGGACATGAGTGGGGGCCTGCTGGCAGGTGCCCTGCACTGCTGGGGGGTGGGGGTGCTTGGGGACATGAGTGGGGGCCTGCTGGCAGGTGCCCTGCACTGCTGGGTGGTGGGTGTGCTGGGGGACATGAGTGGGGGCCTGCTGGCAGGTGCCCTGCACTGCTGGGGGGTGGGGTTGCTGGGGGACATGAGTGGGAGCCTGCTGGCAGGTGCCCTGCACTGCTGGGGGTGGGGGTGCTGTGGGACATGATTGGGGGCCTGCTGGCAGGTGCCCTGCACTGCTGGGGGGTGGGGGTGCTGGGGGACATGTGTGGGACATGAGTGGGGGCCTGCTGGCAGGTGCTCTGCACTGCTGGGGGGTGGGGGTGCTGGGGGACATGAGTGGGGGCCTGCTGGCAGGTGCCCCTGACTGCTGGGGGGTGGGGGTGCTGGAGGACATGAGTGGGGGCCTGCTGGCAGGTGCCCTGCACTGCTGGGGGGTGGGGGGTGCTGGGGGTCATGGGTGGGGGCCTGCTGGCAGGTGCCCCTGACTGCTGGGGGGTGGGGTGCTGGGGGACATGAGTGGGGGCCTGCTGGCAGGTGCCCTGCATTGCTGGGGGGTGGGGGTGCTGGGGGACATGAGTGGGGGCCTGCTGGCAGGTGCCCCTCAGTGCTAGGGGGTGGGGGTGCTGGGGGGACATGAGTGGGGGCCTGCTAGCAGGTGCCCCTTAGTGCTGGGGGGTGGGGGTGGAGGGGGTCATGCATTGGTGATCAGTAGTGCAAGCTGACATGTGGCTTGCCTGGGGGCATGCCCATGGTGGATGGGCTGCCTGCGGGACATGACCAGGGGTGCAGGGTAGTCCCCTGTGGTGTGGGCTGCCTGTAGGGGCCATGGAGGGTGTATAGCGAACACCTGGGAGGAGCCACACTGCCAATTGACGTGTCGGACTCCACGGCACCCCAAAATACACGTACCCTGCTGAAATCGCGTGTGAGACTTCCAGCAAACCCCAGATTTACACGTACCCATTCCAATCGCGTGTTAAACTTCACGCAAACCCCAGGAATACACGCACCCCACTTGCACAGGGCCTATCGTGTGTGAAACTTCCTGCGCACCCCTGAAATACACGCACACGCTATTTTTGACACAGCGGGTGTCCGTGTTTGTTGAGTACCCCTTTGCACGTCATTTGTCCTAGAGGGCCACAGTATGGGACATTCATCAGAGCTGTTTATATGTGCTTTTTGTTAGCGCAGATTTTGGTGCACATTTTTTTCATGCGCAGGGACACTACCGCCTGCCTTCGTGTGGCGGACTTGTTTAGGCCTGTGCACGTCTTCGCCCGGGCGCTGGTTTTCCCTATTTCATTCCATGAATATGTGTTGTAGGCGAGCGTGTGGGCATTCCGCGCACTTGCCTCCTGTACCTCCCCCGTGATGCCCACATTTTCACGCGTTGTTCCCCATTCCGCGTGTCACGCCCCGTGTTACGCCTACTTTTGTTTTGTGCACCGCGCTATGTGCGCTTTCGCTGTGGCTGTAGCGCACGCTGTTAGATGACCTGTGCACGGGCGTGCGCCACGCAGATTTTCAGCGCACATCCCAGATTTTAGTCGCGCACGGACTCCCATGAATCGATGTGCGCGCGTTTTGCTGCGATTTTCGCACTTGCACTGCGATCCGCACGGTTTCGCGCGCTTGCGCGGGAATTTTCAGCGCACATTAATTCCATGAATCGGGCTGGGAATGTCTTGTGATGATCGTAACAGAGACAATGGCAGTAAAAAACATGTTATAACTGCAACTTGCGAAAAAGCAAAATACATATTCCGAAATGGATGCTTATTCTACTCTAATTGCTTTTTGGAAGTTTTTGTCTGCAATGTGATTTTGAGTAGTTTAAGATCAGTGACTCACCCCTTGATGTGTACCTGAAATAAACCTTTAATGAGTCTAGCAATTATTTTATAGAATTCCAGAAAGACAAATGATTTGTTATTCCTATTTTATTCTGATTTATGGTCACTGCTCAAAGTGTTACAATTGTGGAACCCCCTGTTTTTTTTAAGGAGCCTGCCACTCCAGCAACAAAGAGCCGCATGGCGCTGGCCACAGCCAAGGAGCTTCGTGTAAAAAACAAAAAAGAGAAAGTAATTTTTTTGTTTTTTGAGGAGCAGCAAGGGAGACCTCAGGGGTCACAGTTGCGACCTCTGGCGACCCCCAAAGGAAATCGATGAATCGAAGGAACGTGTAGCTAATATTTCACAGGCCGAGGAACTTATCAAAGCATGTAAAGAAAAAAAAAGCCTACAGCCCTGTCTCTAAACATTCTTTTCCAAGTTGACTAATCAGATCAATTGTACAAAGGAATTGGAGAACACCTACGTGTGATTCTCGTGTGGAGCACCTCTTTACAGAACCGCCCACAGAGGAGCTCTAACTTCAGGGATCGTCGAGTCAAAACTGGCACAATGAGGAAGATTCAGCCCATGTATTTGGCAAAACATTGTGGGCGCTAATGGGGTGGGTGGATGCGTATGATTTTGTCTGCAAAATTTCTGCCAAATTCATCATACAAGTCAAAAGTTATTAGCAATTATTTTTTGGGGATTTCCTATGGTACTCAACATGCAACTTAACTATAGCGCGGCAACCTATAACACTATAATCAGATGGCCTCCCTTCCATTTTCACCTACTACTTTGGCCAGATGGGTGAAATGAGTTCTGTCACAAGCAGGATGTTGATAGGGTTGTGCTTGTGGCCATTATACCAGGGGAGCAACAGCTTTCAAGATCTTTTCGGACAGAGCTCAGGGGATGAGCTTCGGATGACGCTATGGGCGTGAAGAAGAATTCCCTTAATACTAATAAAAAACTCATAATTGAATTTGCCAGATTTGAGTGAAAACTTGGCTACGGAGGTGATTTCAAGTTGGCATTCCTTCCACAAGGCAACAGTATGATGGAAAGGTTATACCTTCCTTTTTGTGTTATTGCCTTAAGAGAAAGCATGGTTCTTAGACCTGCTTAAAACTGCTAGACACTGGGTTAGTAAAATTGTAAGTATCTACAGGCCATCAACAATAGCACCGCTCATTCCAGATGAACCTTCATGGCCGCACCAAACATAGAGTCCTGGAGCCGGGCTTGGTGAATCATCATTGCAGTGACCGCAACATGGTCCTGGTGTTTTATGGCGGTACCCCAAGGCAGATAATCATGAATTCTAACAACTGTAAATTCTCATACAGTTCCTATTTGATACAACATTCTAAAGTTGACTAGAATCTATTAATTTTGTTTCATAATTAGGCAAACTTGTTTCGCTGAAAATAGAGTGTTTAAATGAAAGAAAAGGGTTGCATTATAAGTGTTAAACAACTTAACTATGTATCTAATCCAGCATTACCCTAGACGAAAAGCTGCCACATTTTTCTCACATCTACACTGCTCTTTTCAAAATTTAGTCTTTTTTTGTTTTAACAAATTGAGAGTTTTTTACTGGCTAATACTTTTATTAGAAAATCCAATCTTTCACGCCATCATATACTTAGAGGAAATATGTGCAAATCGATATCACATATTACTTAAAATATATATCTCAATTCTACATTAATTGTTTAGCACTTGCAGTAATAACCAGATTACAAAATAATACATAATCACAGCTGAATCTCACAAGATATGCAGCTGTTTCCTTTCCCTTTCTTTCTGGCGAGACACCACTTGTTGTGTCTTACAAAAGTTAATTAGGAAGAAGCGAAGCTTGACATTCTCAATTAGTCATTCCCATTTCCCTAATTAGTGCTGTAGGTCTTAAGGCCTTAAACAGACTATGAATATTGCATTGTTGCTCGTGCTTTTAACTAAGAACATCTGACATTGCTCTGTTCTTGGGCTGTCTCTTTCCCAAGAACGGTTTAGGAATGTCACCTTACAAACTTTATTTTTTTACAAAGTCTGCATTTTCGTTGCACTGTTTATAAAAAGTGTGCTAACTGGTAAATTAATTTTTAAAGGTTAAGCATTATGATAACCAAAGGAACGGTTCTAGGTCAAATGTTTGAATCAAAAGGTTCGAAATACAATTGGGTCGAATCAAAACGACCGAAAACAAAAGGTTCTTAATTTTTTTTTAAATTTTTTTTTTTTTTTGGGGGGGTCCCGGGGGTCCTGCCCCAACCCCCATTTTTGTGGTAAAAAACACTTTTTTTACCTATACGGAAACCCAAAAAAAAGAAATAAAATTAAAAAAAAATGTGAACCTTTTGTTTTCGGTCCTATTGACTCGACCCTATTGCATTCAAACCTTTTGTATTCGAACCTTTAACCGGACACCCAAAGGAAACTACTTAAATTATATTTTGTATTCAAATTGTGATACATGCTCTTAATGAGTACTTGGGAGGTTTAAAGACAGCAATTAACACATGTGGCTAATTGCAGGAATTCGTCCTTTCTCCATAAAGTGGAGCCCCCCATAAGGCTAGGGAGGTGAGCACGCTCTGCAAGACCTTCCCTAGGGGTCGAGGCAAGTGGGACGTTACTGGGATAGACTCCCCCTTTGGGAACAAGGACTACTGTTCCTGTGAGGAACTCCCTACAAAACATCTTAGCTATACCTCTTTGGACACATCCTGTGAAAATTGTATGAAGAAACTGTAAATGTTTCTTTAAAGGAAACATCGCATTTAACTGAGATGAGGAGTGTGATGTGTGGAGGAGAAGAGAAGCCATATGTTTATTTTATGACGGTGCCACCAAGATTGGGATACATTGTATAGTCTTAAATTGGGTTTACAAATACTCAGGGTGTGGGGGGAGGAAGCCACCCTGGCACAAGGCTGACTATTGTACAGAAAGGAAAGTAAGAGTCCTAAAAGTAAGGACCCTCGCGCCCTCTGCACACCACTAAACTGATATCAGTCCGGTATTAGATACAGTGTCAATGTTGATTAGTCAGAGATAATCTACAAAGACCAAGAAATTTTATAAATGACAACAATATTTAATGATATCAAAAGATGAAGTTCATATAGAAAAGCAAGCAGATTATATTTGCAAGTTACATATTCAGAACTCTAAGCGTTTCAGGTATACACCCTTCTTCAGGGGAAAAATATGTGCATCATTAGTCCAGATTCTTCAATTTCATATATATAGCTCAAAGAAACACACAATCAATAAATTGTCAGAAAATGATTAGCTGACTTTATAACGTAAGTATATCTCAAGTTTAATCATTCATGTGAATTATTCTTTCACCTGAATTTAGTCAATTAAAATATCCACCAGTCCAATGGACTTCTTCTTACAGTTAAGGAACAAGGGTGCTTTCAAGCACTGCACGGGCAGGTTTAGACATTAGAAAACAAGAGAAATGAGGGGTGGTGAGATATGATTAATAATTATATCACTTGTATCCTCGACTTCTACTAATGTTAAGGCATATAGCCTTACATTCAGGTCCAGAGTGGAGTGAATATATGGATAGAGAATTCCATGCGGAGGTTTCACATCAAACACAGGGATTCTCTTATCGATCAAACCAGAGAGGGGTAGGATCTAGATTGAATAAATATGGTACAAGGTATAACAACGGGGTATAATATATATATAAAAAAGTCTTCTATGGGGAGTCCACATCTGAAGTGGCCTCCCTTTAGAAACCATAGTGCCTTGGGCGGTTTAAGTTGATAGATCTTACCATAATAGTTATGAGCTGCTGTGGAGCAGTTTTCTATGAAGTAATGTTCAAAATCGCTTTCCTGTATCTCTTGTAATCAATCACCAGTGGGTATCTAAATAAAATTCATATATAGATGAATGTAAGTATACAGTCCCACTACTGTATGTAGTGTATAATATACCATAACGTGAATTGGATCAATCTTCAGGTTCGTACCTTCTTGAATTCACTGTAGTCTGAAAAAGAAAATGAAACACAGGCTACTCGCTATTGCGGGAGCTGGCATTTAGAAAATGGGCACCATATGAGCTGTGTGTCTAATTTTGTGATGTCATCGCTTATTTGCACAATGATGTAATCTCATAATATTTACAAGCACAGACTTGCGCTTTTATTCTAGGTACCATTGTGATCTTGTTAAATGATGCTGTTGAAAAGGAATTGCACTGGTCACTATGTTACTACAGTATGGTTCATCTAATCATGACTATGAATACCGGCTACAATAATGATTTGAATAACCTACTGTTCAGACTGGAGATGAACAATCAAAAATATTAACTCACATATAAGGCTAAAACTGAGTTATGGAGATATACAAACTTTGCATAAGTATATGGCTTGTGTCCTAGAACGAATCAATAGGCTGTGCTGAGGATGATGACAATTACATGTTTCAGTTCTCTCATAGGAAAGCTCCCAAGTAAAAATCTTCATTTATCCCGTTGGGATGCAAGGAGTCCAGCTTATCAATTCATTTCAATTCTTTTTGCGTTAATCTCTTGTTGAGATCCCCACCCTTCTGGGCCTACCCACCACTTCCAATACTACACATCATAGTTGGGCTACAGTGTGCCTTTGGTCAGAAAAATGTCTGGCGACTGGTAATTTATTGTTGTGTGTCTTAATGTTAGTTATATGTTTGTTCCACCTTATTTACCACCTCTGGTGGTCTGTCACACACAAAAGATTCCACATGGGCAGCTTAGTCCCTAAACCACACAACTTGTATCACAGGTTGGAATGTGCATGAGACTGATTTTGGCACCTGAGCACTGATGTTTTATGTTGTTACAATTGTTGCAACTTAAGCAGGGAAAGGTCCAATATGTTCGTTTGTGTAGTACCAGTTGGTTAGATTTAGTTAGCTTCTCTGCTTTGGTCAACTGATCACGAAAATGTCTCCCTCTCTTGTAGGCAATCATAGGTCGCTTCAGGAAGATTTTGTTCATTTGGGGATCAAGTTGGATAAGCCTCCAATTCTTATTTAGTATTCTATTTAAGTGACGGCTCTGGCTTGAATATTTCATGGAGTATAGAAATGATATAGCTCTGGTCCTATGTTTTGGGACTAGGAGATTATCACATGTCTGTTGTTGCGATTTGACTCGTGTAGTCCTGACTGTTTCCCGATGTTAACCCCTTTGATAGTATCTTTGTGATAACTTCTCGCATTCCAATTCAAAAGTGGTCTCACCCGTGATTATTATTCTTATTGTCAGAAATTGGCTATATGGTAGATTGTCTTTCAAATGTCTCGGGTGGTGGCTAATATAATGTACGGTGTTGCTAACATCTGTCTTTTCACAAAAAATGTTTGTGCATACATTATTTCCAATTATTTTCATCTCCACATCAAAGGAAATGCAGTTTAGGAGTGCCAGTATCCATTGTGAATTGGATGCATGGGTGTATTGAGTTCACAAATTGTAAGAATTCAGTTAGCGCAGCATTATCAACAGTTTTGGTGACCAATGTTCATGTTGTAGAACATATGTGTATTCCAGATGGTACATTAATATGTTATAATATACCGGCGCCATACCTTACCCCATGGAAGTCCCAGCTGCCTATAGAAGAACTTTTTGATATTTTAATCCACGAAATACAGGTGAATGAATACTCTACCGATATACATACTTTATAAAAGAACTAGTGTTACCACCCGGCATTGCCCGGGACTGTATCTGACATGCACATTGGGGTTTGCTTTAGCCTTGTGTGTGTTATTTTGTGTCTTAACTTCCTATCTTTGAAAAATGGCAAAACTGTTAATCTCCTTAAATCCCATTCTTCTGATTGCGCAGGGCCGGAATCCCCTCCACCCCTGTGCAGGTCTCATGGGTGTGGTTTGTCAAATTTTGCCAGTACACCCCAGACTGGTATGCCAACCTTGTGTCCTAACTTCGTATTCTTGAATAAGTCGCAAAATCAGCAATCTCCCGGAATCGCCTATACTGATAGTACAGGGCCAGAAACTGCTCTGTCCAGGGTGCATGGGTGGGGTTAGTTAGATCTCACTATCACCAGTACACCCCAGACTGATATGCTGACCTTGGGCCAAAACTTGAGCCCATCAACTATTGTGGGGATTTAGCCAACAATCACAAAAATCACCTGAAATTGGCCATACTGATTGCATAAGGCTAGCCCCACACTCTGCAGGGTGCATGGGTGGGGTTGGTCAAATTTCACTATTGCCACTACACTCCAGACTCGTATGGCGACCATGGGCCAAAATTTGAGCACACCACTGTTATGAGGTTGGAGACAACACCTATACTGATAGCACAGAACCAGACCCCGCCCGGTGCAGGGCGAATGGGTGGGGATGGTCAGGCTTCTCTATCACTAGTACACTCAAGACTGGTATGCCGACCTCAGGCCAAAACATCAGCCCACCAACTGTTGTGGGAGACAACAATTGCAAAATCGGCATCTCCTGAAATCGCCCATACTGACAGCACAGGGCCGGACCCCACCCTGTCCAATGCGAATGGATGGGATTGGTCCAATTTCACTATTTCCAGTACACCCCAGACTGGTATGCTGATTGTGGCCCACAATTTCAGTCCACTAACTGTCATGTGGCTGGAGCCTACCCCGAACATATGAACAAACTTTCCAAAATATATATATATATCGATAAGTCAGATAATAATTGCCTGACTACTGAATGATTTTGTGTTTATTTGACCTATAGATATGAAATTAGGTAATCTGGACTAATCTGGACTACTGATGCACATGTTTTTGCTCCTGAAGAAGGGTCTATACCCGAAATATTATTATAAAATATAATGTGCTTGTTTTTCTATATTATCTCTGACTAATCGACATTGACACTGTATCTAATACCCGACTGCTATCAGCATAGTGGTGTGCAGGGGGCGCGAGGGTCCTTACATTTAGGACTCTTACATTTATTTTCTGGAGAAGAAAAGCCGCCAGAGACCGAGCGAGAGAGAGACCTGCACGTATGCCGGGGCAGTCCAAAGGCTACGTCACATATGAGAGTGAAGGAGAATAGAGACAAGAGAAAACCTGCGAGTTACAAACCGGCTTGCATCATGTAACTGGAGAAGACCGAGAAGTAGAACTAGAAGCGCAGCATCTTGCAAATGGTAGAAGGAGGGAAGTGAAGTCAGACACATGGCATCCTGGAACTCAGAGAGAGATGAAAACTGAAAGTGGTGGCATGACCAAAAAAACCTTGCGGTGGACCTGTGGTCCTAGAAACAATGTTGAAACCACTCCATGACTGAAGATGCCGAGCCTAACGTTATCTGAAATACTGTATGACCCTCCTAGAGTAAAGAATGAAGGAATAAGTCCTGAAGGAACAATGAGGGGCCAGTCGGGAGAAATAGAGAACCGACCCCAAGCCAGTCAAAGCCCCGGTGACGATATCCCTAAGAGCAACATGTGAAAATGTTCAACGGGAGACCCAGCAATTGGGCGGAGGATCATACTTGTCCCAGTCAAGATAAAGTGACTATAACATTGAAAGACAGAGGAGTGAATGAGAATCGTTACAGGGCCACTCATACTCGTGCCAGTCAAGATGAAAGGGGTCATTACAAGTTTCCCGGTTTCCCACAGGTAATTACAGTAGGATACAGGGAAACCAATCAGTGCCCCAACTGGTAAACTTGTGTTTTGCTGTTCTGGTAAAAATAGTCAGTGCCAACATTTTCTGAGCATTTTCTCTGAACCAGCAAACATGTAATGACCCCCAAAGAGATTGTAACATTGAAACACAGAGGAGTGAATGAGAATCGTTATGAGAACATTCATACTCATCTCAGTCTGATAATCGCAAGTTATTTTTCATAACATAGTATAAAAAAACAAAATAAAGCAGATGAATACAGGGATGGAAAAAGTCCTCTCTCTTGGTAATATATTACTACTTCATATTGCAACTCTTAGTAACTCTGTATTAGCAGCACTTTTTACCTAACCAGTGACCATCATGTAACCCCGGTCACTCGCACTTACTGTTGTTGTTGTTGTTCTCATATACTCTAATATATGCATGTAATATGTAACATTTTCTCTAAGTATCTGGCACCCACTTACCTCAGAGTTCGGCATGCGGTATAAATAACTAAACTAAACTATGAACATTTACTAAGAAAGGAACAGAACAGGAGGGGAGGATGTACAAGACAGAAGTTCGAACTGATGGCCTGCAATATTCAGGGACTGGCCACAGTTGTGCTCACCTACATGGACAATTTGCAGAAGCTAATAGGAGAGGGGTGGGACTTCTACCTCTTTTAGGAAGAACCTTAATTTTATTAAAGCATGTCCATGCTCGTATGTTTGGTGAGTATGATGCCTCACTGTGCCCAACAGCCAGCTTACTGTCAGGGAGTAAACATCTCATTCACCAAAATGCAAAGCAGGTGATCGTATACATTAAAGAGGAACCAGAAGCATTATCCCATTTAATGTACAGCAGGGGCGTTGCTAGGTTTGTAAAAGATCCGGGGCTAGAGCCCATTGCAATTTTGGATTTCACATAACTACATGATCTGAACGTTGCGGTATCAATCGTTAATATTGCAAACTATACTGCTCAAAGTGCGAGTCATGCTCATTTGGAAGATTTGCCACTCCAGTTTGACTCATGATAAAGGGCAGTCGGGGTGGCAGGGATGGGGAGACAAGCCCTGTTGGAGGCGCTCAGTAGGGGGAAGGGTCCAATCTGGAAAGTATGGCGTGCCAATGCAATAAGGGAAAGGTAGGGCCAAATATCAGACTGCCCGTGCAATGCTGACCAGGGACATGAGGCCTGCTGGGGAAATCTGGTTAGCTGGTATCAAGGCAACCATCTTCAATGAGACTGCTTTGTCCAGGATGCCAAGATTGAGATTTGCAGGAGGCATAAGTAGACAGAGCAGCAAGAGTGTGGCGAGGGATAGCGGACAAATCGTAATAGTGCCCTAGGTGAGCATGGACCAATAAAGGTGGATCTCTTCGTTCACATCTGCTCTCTGCCATCTAACTGTGTGGATGACCAGGATTCCTAAAACATGGGCGCTTCGAGGCCATTCCGACGATAGCCAAGCGCTGCCCACACCCCACCTTACTTAACATCACAATTCACATGGCAATATACCGGCAACATAACATAAAACATTAATACGTACGCCCCCACTCTCCAAGCCCCAACCTGGCCTAGGCTCCTCTCAGGTGCAGGGGGTGGGCGAGTTGCCGTGGACAATGTCGAATGATAGAATTGCTGGCACTTACTCTTTAACGTAAAAATGCATTATAGTGTGGGAGGAGAGCGGGGGGGTGGCGTGTTTAAAAGAGCCCTAACAGCCCCCCAGGTGAAAACATGGACACGTAAATGTACAAAGCGCACACATGCATCAACAAAGAACCTAGCAGTGGGATAACTCCACTGCGGCAATCGGTGTGTGCAAACAGTACATTTATTCGAACATCTTGCCTGCCTCTGTCACCTGGGCTTCTCACATTTGATCGGTAGTCGTAGATAAAAAATAAGTGGCATATGCCGGTAACTTGAGGCCTTTGAAGGTTCAGCACATCGTTCAGAAGAAGTGACTTGGCTAATTGACTTGGAGATGTGAGGGCTTATATAGCATTATAGAAACCGATTCATCGCAAGGTGGTGCGTATTTTATATGATTCACAATTTCACACAGACACAGCAGAGCTGAAACAAGAACTCAGGGTGGTTTAATGGAAAGCAAAGCAGGCACAGAGCATTGGACCGACCGACAGAATCGGATGGTTTAAAAAGCGGTGCACAAACAAAGAGGCCAGACTGTCAGCAAAGTGTAATTCTTTTGAACGGAGAGAAAACATGCATTTGTAGTCAAGGTGTTGGTGCTGCCAGAAGCAGCGAGGAATCTGTTCGGCAGGCCCTTGTTTATGGCTTGTCGTGCGCTCCTCTCTGTAATGACCCCATGAGGGACTGCAGCACAAGATGCGCGCCCAGCCCGCCAGATCAAGGGGTCCTAATGGGGCATTTTTGGCCCGTCGGCTCCTCAGAAATGGAGTGGAATGCAGCAAAACATTTTCACAAGGGTTATTTCGAGACTCGGCTGCTTCAGCTGGAAGTAAAGGTCAGGCTATGCGGAAGAAGAAAGAGTGTTGGGGGGCGTCGGGCGAAAAGGTTCGGTCTTAAGGAGGAGACCAGAATTGTTTTCAGTACTACCCACACAGCAGACCCGGGGCGAGGGTAAAGCTTGAGACCACCCGACCTCACACAGGTCAGTTGAGTTGGCTTGGGCTGTGACTATCATGAGTGGCAGAGACATTAAAAGAACCTGTGGGGGGTTGGGAGGGCGAGAGGAGGGCTCCTGGAAGAGGAAGGAGGGTGTGCACACGAGAAGCTGATTTTGACGGTCCTGAGTGCCATATTTGCGCATGTGGACTCACGGTCCTGACCTCATGGTAACTACCAGGGGGGACAGAATGATGAAAGGAATCAATGGAGGGGGCATCGAGAGGAGGGCCTGGGGGAGCAATGGCAGGGACGCTGGGCATCTACACATCAGATGGCGGCAGTGCGCGCCGTCAGTGGGTCCAGGCTAAAGTGTGACACTGCTCGGGTCTTCCGACCTCGGTACACTCAAGGCAGGGCACACTGAAAGCACTCTGGGTTTAGGTGAGAGGTCGATGCGCTGTGTGGTGTCAGCTGGACCAGGAAGGGCACACCGTGTCAAGGAGCAGTGCCCGGGATGGGCGCAGGCGGCATCGCCGCGCACCCCTTGCACTTCCTTCTCTGTCATCCCTCCTCTGAGCTCTGCTGAGTTACTGTGCAATTAATGCCACATAATGAACTTTACTGTCAGTGAATGTGTTGACACTGAGGATAATTAAACATCATTATTAAGATTATACGATTACGCTCCCTTTAATAATGCAAACAAAGCTGTGTGAGGGGTCTAAGGAGGAGACCAGAATTGTTTTCAGTACTACCCACAGCGGACCCGGGGCAGAGAGCCCCCTAAACTAATGGTTCTAAATGGGCTGGTGAGTGCATCAACTGGCACCCAGACCTCCAGAAATGCTCAGGTGACCGGCCTCAGAGTCACGCGAGTAAATAAAACAGATGGTCCTCTGTGTTTCTTTTTGCATGACTTTTGGAGGGTCGCAGCCTTTGCTGGCCCTGTGTGGAGAAAGAGGCACTTGCTCACGAGTTGACTGCCTTAAATGACCCCCAGGCTCATCCAGTCTGACAAATGCCCAACACCACGGGCTCTACATACTGCAGACCCCAGTTCAGTTTTTCCTCTTCCAGCTCAGTTGTTCTGAAGGGCCGTGCCTAGGTCTCGTTGAAATCTATAACTGCCTATGCCCATCCCACACGTGTTGTTGGTCAATTTCAGCATGGGGCACCCCTTTTGTGAAGTAGGCCTATCCTGCGACGGCTGAGCTGCCTCACGTTGGTTGTGTTGGGTAAGCGAATGTCTAGGGGTTCGGGTGTTGGAGCAGATGAGCGTGCCGGCCCAGGACATGGTCAAGCATAAGGCGGGAAACTAGGAATGGAAATGGGGGTCAGGGGGCAGAGGGGTTGGCTGCACGTTCAGGTTATTGCATTTCCAAATACAGACAGGGCTTTTATGTTTGACAACTGCCTAAATGCTCCAAATGTCCAATTAAAAGATGAGAGAGGCTGGGAGATAAAGCGATTTGGGCAGCATCACACGGCGCATCTAGCGGGCGAATCAACATTGGAAATATGGGCGATCGGCCCAGTTTGTTTAGGCAAAGTGCTCTTAGAGGGTTTTAAAGGAGCAGTGACTGGGTGGAAGGCGCTTCAGCGGCATCTCCAACTTTGTAATGAGCCTTCAAAGTGGTGCGCGGATCTGGCATCCACAAAGGCTGCACACCAAGGGGGAGGCACACATTTTATCCTCGGCAGCCTCATCTCCCTGCCTGGAGGTGAGAATGAATATGCCGTACCTCCCTCGGGGAGGCGCTTTGATGCTCAGCACGGCTGTGGCCCTGTAGGGGGGGCCCGGCTTATGGGATATTCCCCCCCCACCGCACAGCCTTTGAAGGGTTCCCCGCAGACCTGGGGTTTGAATTTGGGGTGCAAAGGGGAATGTGGGAAGACAGTTTGGCTCTCGAGCGTGAAGGACGTTTCATCTAATCAGTATTTGCGAGGGCAAAGCTTGAGACCACCCAACCCCACACAGGTCAGTTCAGTTGGCTTGGGTGTGAGCAGAGCGGGGATTGCTGGTGGTGGCGCCGCGCGGGTATGCAAGCAGAGCTTTGTAGCCCTCAAGTCAACTGAACCAAGACGTCAACACCTACCTTCGGTTCGGTCCCCGGAGTCGGCCGGCAGCTTCACAGGGGTGGGGGGGAGGGGCGGTGACACGGCTGGGGGGTCACACAGACACAGGTGTAGATGGGTGGCTGGCAACTGGCCTCATCGCTCTTCGCTCATCGTGGCAGCTCGCTTTCAGACTCTGCAGGCACGGGGCTGGGTGTGACCTGGACCTGCCTTGATCTGCGCAAATGCGCATGCAGGGAATACCCAGGGCACGTGCGTTTGTGCCTGGGCGGTGGCTGGGGCGCAGAGTGTCAGCACCAGCACGAGTAGCAGCCCAGGGCCAGGAGGCAGCTATCATTTTCGAATCGTGTGTCGCTCACATTTTTTTTAATTCAATAAGTCACGAACGAACATTGCTGTGCTGCCTCCTGGCCTGCCTGCATGATTCATTTGCTGCGTTGATGTGCACACAGTGCCACTGCCGCCCACCCGCTTTTCCAGCACAGCACTGCAGGGCAGCAGTGAAAACATGTTCGGATCACGCGACGCCCCTGGTGTACAGATTTTTCATCGTAATTAGCAATAGTTGCATTGGTAATTTTGCATAGCCAATCTGCAGCTCACAATTCGTCGGTATGTAGGAATTGGTATGGAGTACGCTTCTTCAAGGCCATGTGGTGTGGCCTGCTGTCCATAGCATGCCCAGTGATAATAGGGAGCAGCACACTTTGCCATCCCGGTCTATTCATTCTTGAAAAGCAACAATTGTTCTGCAGTATGGCACAGTATGAATGGGGGTTAGCCGATGCCCAGGCTTAAGCTGTGCCCCCAGCATTGAAAACAATCATACTTTGGGGTACCCCTCCTGCTTCTTGCATGCTTTTGGAAAGCAAAAAGAACCCTTACTCTCCTGTCAATAGATGGACCCTGGATGCTCTGGTAACTCCAGTACATAGTTTGTTTAAACAGTGCACTGTATGCCCTGCTTGTGGCTGGTCCTTAAACCATGGCAGAACGTTTTGCACAGCAGGTTCTTCTCAAACAAGCACTAGCAAAACCAACAGTTTTGGCTTTTCTGTAGTCATGGGCTAGGCATTTGGCAGGCACTACCATTAAGGTACCACCTGGCCATAAGATGGTAAAAAGCTGGACAAATGTGCTAGTTGTTTTGGCATGTGAGGGCAGTAGCTGGCAAATGCCCATCTAATACCTAGACACGAGCCACAACTGTTGCGTTTGCCAATAGTTGTTTTTAACAGGCCGTGAGTGCAAGGAAACAGCTATGGTTATAAATAAGGGTTCCAGTTTTCTGTTTTTACTGATTTTTACACATAAATACAGACTGAAATCAATCTGCTTTCTGTCTGTATTTAATTAGAAAAAAAACAAAAAAAAGAAAAACAGGTATTTCTGGCTGGTTCTCTATGATGTCACGCATACATCACAGGCCAATCACATTGCAGATTGGCAGAATGGAGAGTGTAAAGGTTGTACAAAAATAGGATTAAAGTTCTTCAAATTGCTGACAACAATATCTCAACCAGCAGCATTCCCAGGAGAAACCATTTGTTGTTATGGAACACATGGAGCTAGCATTCCTTTCCTATATGGCTCTATGTGTCCTTTGATAAATGCCTTTTTTATTAGAATACATGCAGAAAAATATTGGTTGCAAATTATCTTTTTATATGACAAAACATAAATGTGGATAAAGAAGAAAAGGCCAAACAATAAATATAGATAAATACAGACAGATATGGCAGAAAAATAAATACCATAACACCGGGAGCGTTACTTATTAATCAAGTGGCTGAAGGTACACTTCATTAATACATTTTTATTACAGTGCAATTAAGCCATTAACCTTCAGAAGAATGTTTAAAGAGACCACTGACAGGCCAAAGGATGTACTTACTTGATAGTGCTAGCTTACAAAGATCCAAAGAGGATTTGTTTTTGGTGGTAAGGGGCTGGTAGTGGGTGGGAATGGACATAGTGATCATCATAGCCATTTGCAGTTAGTGGGTGGGGAAATACCATACACAAGCCAGAAGCTGTGTTCCCCTCCTCACCCAGAAGCTGTGTGTCCCTCCTCACATCCAATCTCCTCCTATGTGTATTCCAATGCAGTAGTGTTGACTTATTGATAGTGTTAAAGCCCCACCTATTAGCTACAACCAAAACAACTGTTGTCTTTGTCAGCTATTGTTTTTACCAGGACTTTTGTACAAGGAACAGATATAAATCCAAGTGGCAGAAGGCATGCACAGTTAAGACATTTGTATTTCACCAGTAGCACATGTAGTGCTGCTGTTTAATCACTAACTCTAAGCAGACTTCTTAAAATGAAGAGTAGCAGGCCAAGGTTTGATGTTACTAAAGAGAACACAGGAGGATGTGTTTTGGGTTGAGAGAGGTAGGCAGTGGGTGGCACTGACCATAGAGATTATCATTGCCTAGGGCAGTCGATTGGTGGTTAAATAACCAAACAGAACACACACATTTTATTTTCCTTTCCTATTCACATTATTCTGCCTCCTAGCTGTAATTCATTGCAATAGTTTTGGTTTATATGGGGTGCTTAAGTGCCACCTAATCGTTAAAACTAAAATCATTACCATCTGCATGCCAGTCTGGCCTATTGGTCTGTCGGCACTTGATTTACATTTTGCAACTTAACTAGAGCATGCTGGTTATAATTATCGAACTGTGTGAGAAGTAACACCAATCATCATCAAGACCCCTTACTGTAAGCATATCCACTGTCTGTTATGCCACTGCAAAATGAACATGCCAAGCTTGTAGCTTTTTATCACAGCATATCATTCATTAGTACCCCGGACACGTGGCTGAACAGGAATACTGTGTGGTGATTGGCTCATTTGCGAGCCATACCACACAGTATTCCCGTCCACGCCGTGCGTGCCTGCTACTCTGTTCCCGGCGAGGGGCGTGGCAGCCCCGCAGCCAATGAGGAGGCTCGAAACGGGGCAATCCCCGCTCCGAGCCTCCCCATGGCTGGAGGCTTCCCTCGTCCCCCGCCGGGGACTCATGTAAGACTTTTTTTTTTCCTCCTCCCTCCTCCCACTTTTTACCTTACCAGTGACCATCATGTAACCCCGGTCACTCGCACTTACTGTTGTTGTTGTTCTCATACACTCTAATATATGCATGTAATATGTAACATTTTCTCTAAGTATCTGACTCAGGTAAGACTTTTTTTTTCCTCCTCCCTCCTCCCACCCCATCCCACTTACCTTCCATCTCACAGTCTCTGGCGGGGGACGATGGAAACCTCCAGCCGTGGGGAGACTCGGAGCGGGGCCATCCCCGCTCCAAACCTCCACACGGCTGGAGGCTTCCATTGCCCCCCGGCGGAGACCGCGGTACGTTTTATTTATTTATTTATGTTTTCTTCCCCACCCCACTTACCTTCTTTTTTCTTCTTATCTCGGGAGCGGACGTGCTGGGAACAGAGTGTTCCCAGCGCGCCCGCTCCCGATGGCCGCCATGGAAAGGGAAAACGGACTATGTTTTCCCTTTCCCGGTGGGCATTTTTTTTTCTGTTCCGAAACAGGGGCCGGGGTACTAATGGCAATAAGCCCCTCGAATGCGGGCCAATACCGCCCCAGGTAATGCCCATGGGCTTCGTTAAGGCCCTTGCTATGCTCTGGCCTGTAACTTCGGCCCCGGGGGCATTACCTGGGGTGGTATTGGCCCGCAGTCTCGTGGCTTATTGCCAAAATAATATTGCAAAATGGAACCCCTACCAATGCATACTATGGGCCTGTTTCACTGAAGCAGTTTATACTGGCGCAAGCCCATAGGGAAACGCTTTGAGAATCAGCCTCTATGTGTGCTCAAAAATAAAGCAAAACCTTTGACTTTTCTGTTTCTCTGGGTTTAAATAATCACCGCAGATAACCTACGCTAGGAAATAACGCATTATACCTGGGAAATGACTCCAGGGAAGATATGTTTCACTGTCCAGCGGGGGTTGATCTATTGTTCAGCAGGGCCAGCTCCTTCAATCAGTGCAGACGGGGTGCTCGGTGGTGATCAGTTAAGTTAAAGGCGTGCTAGTAAAATAATTGCTCATTAACCAAAGTTAGAAGACGTACAGAAAAGTGTTGAGGACAATATCTATATCTGCCTGGGGAGGCTCAAAAACTTTAAATTGGGCTACTGAAAATACAAATAACTGATTATGATAAATTATTTAAAATTGTCAACCCTGTGCAGGTCTCATGGGTGTGGTTTGTCAAATTTTGCCAGTACACCACAGACTGGTATGCCAAATTTATGTCCTAACTTTGTATTTTTGAATAAGTCGCAAAATCAGCAATCTCCCGAAATCGCCTATACTGATAGTATAGGGCCAGACACTGCTCTGTCCAGGGTGAATGGGTGGGGTTAGTTAGATCTCACTATCGCCAGTACACCCCAGACTGATATGTTGACCTTGGGCCAAAACTTGAGCCCATCAACTATTGTGGGGCTGGAGCCAACAATCACAAAATAGGCAATCTCCCTAAATCACCTGAAATCGGCCATACTTATTGCATAAGGCTGGCCCCACACTCTGCAGGGTGCATGGGTGGGGTTGGTCAAATTTCACTATTGCCACTTCACTCCAGACTCGTATGGCGACCATGGGCCAACATTTCAGCACACCACTGTTATGAGGTTGGAGACAACACCTATACTGATAGCACAGTGCTAGACCCCGCCCGGTGCAGGGCGAATGGGTGGGGATAGTCAGGCTTCACTATCGCCAGTACACTCAAGACTGGTATGCCGACCTCAGGCCAAAACATCAGCCCACCAACTGTTGTGGGGCTGGAGACAACCATTGCAAAATCGGCATCTCCCGAAATCGCATATACTGACCCCACCCTGTGGAAGGCGAATGGATGGGATTGGTCCAATTTCACTATTTCCAGTACACCCCAGACTGGTATGCTGACTGTAGCCCACAATTTCAGTCCACTAACTGTTATGTGGCTGGAGCGTACCCCGAACATATAAACAAACTTTCCCAAATTACATGGCCACAGTAGTGGCCATGTATTTATGGTTAAGTTGCTGTTTCCATAGGAAGAGCACTTTTTGGGCCGCTTATAACTTCGCTCTCTCTGGACGGATCTTCACCAATCTTTGCAAAAAAAGTATTTGTGTCACTCTGAATTTATTTGCAAAGTTTGGTGAGGATTCGTCCAGGGGTAGCAAAGTTATAGGGGGGGACCCAAAACATTTTTTTTTTCAATAGACTGAATGGGAAATTTTCTTTGCTCGTGTCTACAGCTCAAACCGCTGGACGGATTTTCACCAAATTTGGACCAGGAACAGCAGCTTGGTCCCGAAAGCGTGCTTTTGCAAATTTGGTGAAAATCAGTCGAGTAGTTTTTTTTAAAATGACCAAAAAGTAGGTAAAAAAAAATTAGTTATATCTGTGTTCGGTCCGCGGACACACTTCCCTGTTCGCTCCGCGGACAGTGTCCTGATTGGCCAATCGGCTTGCGTGATGTTCGCGGACATGCAACGTGTTCGCTGATTGGACGGCGTGGAGCCTGAAGTGCATCAGATTTTCGGTAGCGCCCGCCATCTTGGATTCGCGGTCGTCCGCGGACAGCGCGGTGAAACTTTGTTCAAAATTTGTATTTAGTACAGTGTGTTGGTGTGTAGGAATGTTTGGGGAGGGTGGGAGTGTATGAGATAGGATGAAAGTTGTGTTTTTTATGTGTTAGACATTCTTTTTGTGTTCGATTATTTGTCTGCGGACATCACGGGTGTTCTGAATGTTCTAAATAAACTGAATGGGGGTGTTCTGAGGACTCTATATGTGTCCGTTTTGTTCGCAAGCAAACTGAAACTGTTCTAAGAACACTCGCAGTGTCCTGAAATGTTCGCAAATAAACAAAATGGGGGTGTCCTGAGGACGCTGTCCGTATTGTACGTTGTCAAGTTGAATATGTTCTATGAACACTCGCGGTGTCCTGAAATGTTCGCAAATACACAAAATGGGGGTGTTCTGAAGACATTGTCGAACACTCGCTGTGTCCTGAAATGTTCGCAAATATGAATGGGGGTTGTGGCTGACAAGTTGAATGTGTTCTAAGAACACTTGCGGTGTCCTGAAATGTTCGCAAATAAACAAAATGGGGGTGTCCTGAGGACGCTTTCCATATGGTTCTCTGTCAAGTTCAATGTGTTCTAAGAACACTTGCGGTGTCCTGAAATGTTCGCAAATAAACAATATGGTGGTGTTTTGAAGACGCTTCTAAGAACACTTGCGGTGTCCGGGGAATGTTCATAGGGGTTGTCCTGAGGACGCTGTCCGTATTGTTCTCTGTCAAGTTGAATGTGTTGTAAGAACACTCGCGGTGTCATGAAATGTTCGCAAATAAACAAAATGGGGGTGTTCTGAAGATGTTTCTAAGAACACTCCCGGTGTCCTGGAATGTTCGTAGGGGTGTCCTGAAGGCGTAGTCCGTATTGTTCTCTGTCAAGTTGAATGTGTTCTAAGAACTCTCGAGTTGTTCTGAAATGTTCGTAGGGGGTGTCCTGAAAACGCTGCCCGTATTGTTCGCTGGCAAGTTGAAAGTGTTCTAAGAACACTCGCGGTGTCATGAAATGTTCACAAATAAACAAAATAGGGGTGTTCTGAAGATGTTTCTAAGAACACTCTGGGTGTCCTGGAATGTTCGTGGGGGGTGTCCTGACGGCGTAGTCCGTATTGTTATCTGTCAAGTTGAATGTGTTCTTAGAACACTCATGGTGTCCTGAAATGTTTGCAAATAAACGAAATGGGGGTGTTCTGCAGACACTGTCTGTATTGTTCGTTGTCAAGTTGAATGTGTTCTAAGAACACTTGCAGTGTCCTGAAATGTCCGCAAATAAACAAGATGGTGGTGTTCTGAAGACGCTTCAAAGAACACTTGCGGTGTCCGGGGAATGTTCGTAGGGGGTGTCCTGAGGACACTGTCCGTATTGTTCTCTGTCAAGTTGAATGTGTTCTAAGAACACTTGCGGTGTCCTGAAATGTTCGCAAATAAACAAAATGGGGGTGTTCTGAAGAAGTTTCTAAGAACACTTGCGGTGTCCTGGAATGTTCGTAGGGGGTGTCCTGAAGGTGTAGTCCGTATTGTTCTCTGTCAAGTTGAATGTGTTCTAAGAACACTGGCGGTGTCATGAAATGTTAGCAAATAAACAAAATGGGGGTGTTCTGAAGAGGTTTCTAAGAACACTCCCGGTGTCCTGGAATGTTCGTAGGGGGTGTCCTGAAGGCGTAGTCCGTATTGTTCGCTGGCAAGTAGAATGTGTTTTAAGAACACTCGCAGTGTCATGAAATGTTCACAAATAAACAAAATGGAGGTGTCCTGAGGACGCTGTCCGTATTGTTCTCTGTCAAGTTGAATGTGTTCTAAGAACTCTCGAGTTGTTCTGAAATGTTCGTAGGGGGTGTCCTGAAAACGCTGTCCGTATTGTTCGCTGGCAAGTTGAAAGTGTTCTACGAACACTCACGGTGTCATGAAATGTTCGCAAATAAAAAAAATGGGGGTGTTCTAAAGATGTTTCTAAGAACACTCTCGGTGTCCTGGAATGTTCGTGGGGGGTGTCCTGAAGGCGTAGTCCGTATTGTTCTCTGTCAAGTTGAATGTGTTCTTAGAACACTCATTGTGTCCTGAAATGTTTGCAAATAAACGAAATGGGGGTGTTCTGAGGACACTGTTTGTATTGTTTGTTGTCAAGTTGAATGTGTTCTAAGAACACTCGCGGTGTCCTGAAATGTCCGCAAATAAACAAGATGGTGGTGTTCTGAAGACGCTTCTAAGAACACTCGCGGTGTCCGGGGAATGTTCGTAGGGGGTGTCCTGAGGACACTGTCCGTATTGTTCTCTGTCAAGTTGAATGTGTTTTAAGAACACTCGCGGTGTCCTGAAATGTTCGCAAATAAACAAAATGGGGGTGTTCTGAAGAAGTTTCTAACATATCGTGCAACTGCAGTAGAATTGTCTGCAATGTACTGCACATCTACTTTCCAAAGTGGGCAATGATTGCATTATAATCATTGATATATTTTTCTTCTTCTTTTCTTTTTATGTAATATGTATTTTTAGGTGACTTACCTTTAACACTATGTCTAACTGAAGACATGAGGTTGTTCACTTGACCTGTATTTGTAACTGGTCTAGGGAAACCAAATCGGCATTTGGTGTAGTATTTCCCTTTGTTTTTGTATTTGCGACGACAATATTTTCCACATTTGTGTCTTTGAAATTGTAAAATTTGTGCATGAAGATCTCTCTTTGTGGCTTCTGATGGAATTTCACAAATGACATATTTTTCAATAAACTGTAAAACAGTTGACCGAAGTTAGGAGCATCTTTAATCCATAAAAGCATGTGGATATGTGGTGCTCCTCTGGCTTGGTATTCTTTTCTCCAAAGGGGAGGAACAGTTTTATTACAAATAAAATGTAGCATAGCAATGAAGCGATGGTGAAAATATCTTGAAACATTAACAGGATCGAAAGACCAAAGTTCTCCAGGTGCTAGTATATCTATGTTTGCTTTGTTTTTATTTGATATGCGTATGAAATAATGTAAATCTTCCCATGCATATTCTGCACAACCTAATGTAACAAACCAAGTGAGTGGGCCAAGGTTTCTCATCATACAACGTACATCTCCATGACGTCGAAACCAGTACTCTTTAGTACCACGCATATTTGCTAATAGATTTGTAATATTTGATTGTAAAACCTCATCCTTTTGTTGCACTTTTTCTAATAATTGTGTAGCTGTCATATTTTGAAAGTGTGATCCTGATTTTAATATGTGTACAACTCCGTAACATAAAGTTGCTAGGTCACTTTCAAAGAGTAGGTGGAATATGTATTCCACATTTTGTCTAAATCTGGGATCTTCAGAATACATCCGTAATGAGCGGTATTATGAAGCTGATATTTGAATAGGTCTATCATCATACCTTCCTCCTTTGCCAGTAGGAAAGAGTAGAGGAAAGGCACATGCTTCTATACTTTTTTCCCATATGCTGATTGCCGATCCTTTTGTTTGACGCATTTGGTAAGTTTCCAGTAAATCTTCTACGGTGTCATTACAGTGCAAAGGATGAATTGTATAATGGTCTAAAGTATTTGATATTGTAGCAGGATCTAGTAGCTCAAATTGACCAGCTTCTTGTGTTTCTTGAATTATTTTAGTTGTATCTTTCAAGTTTTCTTCAATATTAATTTCTTTGTGATATTCTTTCAGATATTGGAAGGCTTGTCTAACTTTATATAAAACTACCAGCTGTTGCCATATTTGTTTGTCTTTTGTAGGTACTCCATTTACTAAGATAATTAAAGATTGCTGCATTGGACGTTGCACTCCTAGAGTATGCACATTTTCTTTGAGATCTAATGGTAAATAAACTACTTTTCCACTAATGCCTTTTACCAATTCAGAGGGAGGTAATTTTGCTGTTTTTGGTTGAAGGCGTATTATTGCTTGAAATGGGTGTACTGTTTGAATTATGATGCTCTCATATAAATGAAGTTGTTGTAGGGGTTTTGGTACTGGGTATAATTCCAAATTATTTGTGATAGCACGTGAAGGAGGTTGGTTGTTGTCAAGTTTTGTAGTGCAGTAACTGCAAAGTATTAAGGGCTCAGTTATTTCATATTTGTTTTCTGCTACAAGGTAGAGAGCTAATTGAAACCATTTAAAATATTCATTGTCTTCTATTTTGTATGATAGGTCTACAGTTTTTGTGTTACTTTTATAAAAAGTTCTACGGCAACATACACATACATGGTTTGGTACTTCAGCTGATGTACTTTTAAATTTTAGTATTTCTTTTTTGTATGTGTTTAGCAAAAGGTTGCCATGTGTAGAATTGTTGCTTAATTGGTTTAAAGCTATTTCATTCGGTAAATGGCTTTCACTTCCAAAATATTTTTTTTGGATATAGTGAATTTCTTCAAGTAGGTCTTTTGCTGTACTATGTAGAAGGATGTTATTTAACTTTGCTAGTGCTAAAGCAGGACTTTTAGCATAGTACAGTTTATAGACTAGATTTCTTATAGTTGAATGATGTGTTGATATCCTTTTGATATCATGGAAACTGGTTTTACAAGTAGGTCCTGTAATACAGGCCAATGAATGTCCTTGTAGTCCTGTGTACTTGCGAACTGGACAGGTATCCATATTTTGCAGTAATTTAATTTTGATTTTGTCTTTGCTTTTTACATATTTATTGAGGAATTGGCGTAAAGATTTGAAACATTGCTTGGGAATGTTACACATTAACGTGCATGGCCATTTGTACACTAGACATTCTGATTCAGTTGAATGGAGGGGTAATTCTAAGTTTTCAGGGCATAATTTTGTAAGGAGTACTTCTTGTTCCATTATGGTATTATTCACTTTTTCATAACCTCGACCACTGCTATGCATGGCAATTGTATTTGTTTCCTTTTGTTTGTCCGCTTCTTCACTAAAATATGGTTCTGCGCTCGTAGTGTGATTCCATTCACCTCTGCAGATACTTAAGAAGTTCTTTCTGTTGACATTTCGCTTATTGAGAAGTCTTTTTTGTAATTTAGTTATTCGTTTTGTTATTGGTTTTATTTTGTTTAACAGTAAAATAAATAACTTTCTTTTGAGAAGAATTGCACTGTCCATCAACGCTTATAAGATTAATTTAAGCATTGAACCTGATTTCTCTCCTGTTTTTATAAGATTTTGAAGGACTTTGTGACAGTACATTTTGGCTAAAATACTTTTCTTGGTATGCTTACTTTGCACTATATTAAAATTTGAAGAAGTAGTTTTATCTGTAGTGTAGCTGATTTTCTGTTAATTGTTTTTTGGTTTGTTTTACATTTTGATAGAGGAGGCACAGTTTTTGTACTTGAAACTTCTTGTGTTTCACTAAATGACTGTATTAGCTGTTTTGTTTCAACTTTTTTTACAAATTCTGCTAGAGATGGATACTTATGTTGGGCACTTTTATTTTCATTTGCTCTACTTTTGCGTTGCTTTCTACAGACTTGACTTTTGGTAGGCATTCTTTAGGGTCTGTTGAAAAAAATAAATAAGATATGGTTTGGGGTGTTCTGGAATGTATGTGTGCTGTGTGCATCAGTGTTTGAGTAAGATGATAAAGATGTATGTAATGGTGTGTGATTGTGCATTGGGAACTACAACTAGTAGGGATAGGTATTCTTGAATTTATGTGTTACTAAACTGGGGTTCAGATGACAAAAAAAAAGTAAGCTAGTGGTGTGGAAAAGTACAAATAGTAAATCTAATGTATACAATTAAAACAGCTGTTTGTTCTATAATATGAAAATTGTAGCGGTTCAGTTTGGTAATTTGAGTGTCCAAAAATAGGAATTTGTGGGCCATTCTGGCTGTAAATCGCTGTTTAAGACATGGAGATTTTTGGACAAAATGGTACACAATCTCTATTTTTAGGCACAGAAATAGCTTGTATTAACGTTATAGTATGTTTGATTAATAATACAAATAGTATGGTGATATTCTACTTACTTTTTTTCTTAAATTAACAGGTAACTTCTTAGTTCTTCTTTGTTCTTTGAATTCAGCTGCTTCTTTTCAGGAGACTGGTCTTCACTGCAAATGTAAAAGCTTCAAATTAGTAACTTTGTTTGTAAATAGCGGTGTTTTTAATTTAGGTATTGATTTTTTTAATTGAAATCCTCAGTGCTTTCTTTAAAAACATTAAACTAATTTATTTACATAAGATACATTGCATCAGTTCAGTACATATATGTTCTTGATGAACGAATTGTATTGAATGACTAACTGTAGCAAAAAAAATATCTTTACTATGTCTTGTGAAATGTATAATATACCAGTGAATGCCACTATTTCTGTAAGTAAGCTGTTCTAGGTAATAGCGCCTCAATGTCATGTCTAAATTAAAGTAATTAAGTAAATAAATAAATAAAAACAAAAAAATATGAAATTGTATAAGTATTTTTTTAAAGATTTAAACATAGATTGTGCTTGCATGCAATTTTGTTTGAATATATGTAGTCTATATATTTAATTTTAAAAATGTTAGTTTAACATGATTTGAGTGTGTGTGTATAAAGAAAGTAAATAGTATAAAGGTTTATAAGTGATAGTTGATTTTAGGAAATTGAAAAAAATACAGTAAATTCATTTTACAAATTATACAAGCTAAAAGTCTGTTTGAAAATGTGTTCATCTACTGTACAGAAAATATGCATACCTAAAGTTTGTGTTCATGCATATGGATATGCATGGAGCTGCAAGTAGAAATCTTGGGGACTTCTACAGTATTTCTGGTAGATGGTGCTTGCCAATGATATGACACTTGTACTCAGAGAAATTCACAGTACATTTGCAGTGCTGATCTATGTTGATGCAGTTAGATGTAGAGGTCTTGAATGTGATTGGTGCATGGTCATGTGATTTCTTAGCTACATCCAATGAGGGAATGGCAGAGAGAGTGAAGTGGAAATGGTAGAAGGGCTGTTCACGTTACGATATGGCCGCGGACATGGCGGTGGTTCGCGGACTTCGGGAGTTACATCCGGGGATTTTTGGGTTCAGAAGTCATGCAAATGAGAATGAGTACTAAAAGGGATTGGTCAGGAAAGTTTAGCGTGTGTGTGTGTTGAGCCAGAAGAGAGTTTCTCATATACTGTTTTTGCTGAGAGAACAACAGATAGCTATGTCTGTGTATTTTAGGAAAAAGATTGTATGGATTTTGGGAGATTCATGGATATATTGGTTGAAGGTGCATGCAGAAAGCTGTGGAGTAGCTGTAGATCTTCGATTCCCACATGTGGAAGTACACTGGCATGGAGTACGTGGAATGAAGTGGTTGGACTCTGTGCTACTTTGGAGACAGAGCAACATCCAGACATAATTGTAATTCATTGTGGGGGGAACAGTTTAGGACATGTGACTGGAATTTATTTGCAATTTGCTATGAAAGAAGGACTTAGGAAGGTTATGGACATGTTTCCTAATTCTCAAGTGATATTTTCACGGATTGCACAGAGACAAATGTGGCTTTGTTCTTCTTCATTTGGTCCCCAAATGGAAAAAGCAAGGCTCAATGTTAATAAAGCTGCTTGTGCCTTTCTAAAAGATGTTGGCATGTCTTCTTTTCACAATGGAAATATTCTGTTTCGTAGTACAAACATTTTTCGCAAAGATGGAGTCCATCTTACTTATGGTGGTAATGAGATTTTTCTGAGAAATGTACAAAATGCATTGCGACCTTTTTTGGAATTACAACATATATTTTGAAGAAGGTGTTAAGCATTTATAATTTTTGACTTACAAACACCTCCCAAAGGCTCTTTTCAGAGCCACCACTTACTCCCAGAGAAAATTGCAATGTTTGTGATGGGGTAGCAACCCAATTTTTTAAATGTTCGCAAACTGTCCGCGGACTTCTAAAAAATACAAAGGGCCCTGCTTCATTTATTTTCACTTCTATTTTTTAACTGTGAAAGGCGGCTCTGAAAAGAGCCTTTTTTTTTGTTGATTTTTTATATTTTGTATTTTTTTGTTTTTTTATACACGACACACTAGGAGAGGAGGGGAAAGGAAGGTAAAGGGTGGACACCAACCACAGGGATAAGAAAGAGCCAGCTGAGAGAGGAAGATGTAGAGTGGGTTTTATTTGGGTAGTGAGCAGATCTTCTCGTGCTCTGAGACGATAGTCTCAAAAGCACTACGAAGTCGCTCCCCCCTGCAGAGTACTGTGTCACAGTACATACATACAACTGTGAACCTCAAAAGGTAAGGGTCATCAGCATTCTGTATGGCCTGTGAGGCAGCTTGAGGAAGACGCTGGCCCAGAGAGGTGGTCCTTGTGGTGACAGGATCAGAAACAGAGGATTAAGTAGAGGAAATCAACCTGCTACGTTCTTCGCAAGGTACAACCCTGCGAATAGCCCCAGAGTGAAATGGCCTCATGTGTCGCTTCATAGTAGTGGTCCCAAAGCTGTACTTACCGTGCTTCCCGCGACTGAGTATCATTTTGCACTCATTGCAGGTAACACGGTTCGGACGAGCGTTAGGAACATTCCCATTAATGGTAAATAACCGCCACACCCAAGACTCACACCTAGTGCGGGTAGTAGGGTTTTCCTCTACCTCATTCTCATCATCCTCTTCTTCCTCTTCCGCATCCTCACTCCTGTTCCCCTCTTCAGGCACTTGGGGAGGTGGTGGTGGTGGAGGGGGTGGGGGTGGTGCTGAAGCAGGTGCAGCACCAGGTGGCAGTTCAGCAGCCAGGGATGCCATCAAAGATGCTATGGAAATCTGCAGTTAGCAGCAAAATTCGCTGTGCTCTGTAGAAAAGCCAGAAACACAATAAGAATGAGCTCTAGGGCGTGGTCTTTTACAGGGGTGCTTGTGCGCAGTCCACGGACATGCGCGCTGTCCACGGACAGATCGAACACAAAAAAAGTTTGAAATGTTTCAAAAGGTATGTAGAAACTCAGGATTACTATGTGGGACTTGTGCTATGGTGAGATTTTATTGAAAAATATTATGGATTAATTGAAAATGTACTTTTAATTTGTTCGGGGACCCGAACAGTGTCTGCATTTAGAACACGCGATCAGCGTGGGCGCAGTCATATGATCCGTTCGTGAACAAGACCGTGAAGGAAGCGCATGTCCACAGGACACCAAATGCACGGAGATTGGCTAGCGCATGCGCGCTGGTGTTCTACGGGCACTGTTCGGGTCCTGAACTAATTAAAATTGCATCATATGTGAAACGAACATTTCAGGACACTGCGTGTGTTCTTAGAACAGTTTAAATTTGCTAGCGAACAGTAAGGACAGATAAAGTGTTCTTCAGGACACATTCAATTTCGTTTATGTACGAACATTTCAGGACACCAATTTTGTTCTTCTAACATTTTCAACTTGCTAACGAGCAGTACGGACAGGTATATTGTTCTTTAAGACACCTCCATTTTCGTTTAATTACGAACAATTCAGGACACCGCGTGTGTTCTTAGAACAGTTTGAACTTGCCAGCGAACACTACGGACAGATATAATGTTCTTTAGGACACTTTAATTTTTTTTTTTTAAACGAACATTTCAGGACACCGCGTGTGTTCTTAGAATAGTTTCATCTTGCTAACGAACAGTATGAATAGGTATAGTGTTCTTCAGGACACCTCCATTTTTGTTTATTTACGAACATTTCAGAACACCTGCACTGTCCGCGGACACCTACATTGTTTTTTTTAAAAAAAAACGAAACTATTTACAACACAATATAAAAATTAAACTTTATTTAACATATATCAATAATTTATGACAGAGAAGGTGAGGCAGAAACAGAAACAAAAACAGGAGAATTAGGGGTTTCATCATGATTGTTATTAGGTGAACAAGGGATGGAAGTCTCATCAAAACGTTTTGGGTTATGGAGAGGGTTTGGGGATAATTGACTGGGATATGGTGAGGAGGGACAAGTACATGTGGGGCAATGGTACACGGTTTTTGGTTTAAAATGATCTTCCACAAAAGTTTTCAAATTATTATAATTAGTCAACAATAAATCCATTTTTTCTTCTACACTGTGAAAAGTGTTATCCATAACAGGTTTTTCTTAAGTATTTTCTATTTTGGTATACTCTGTACAAAAATATATATATATATATATATGTTAAATGTATGCAAAATAGTAATAATTAAATGGTTTATATTATAAATTGTTTACCACTAGTTTCACTATCTTGTGACATTTCTTCATGTGGGAAATGTTCCTCTAGCCATTCCAGAGTACTAGACATTTCTGTGAGAGAAAAAAAAAAGAATATATTTTTTTATCTAATACAGAAAGTTTATAAATATATGAATAAAATTAAGTACAGTTACTATTTCAGGTAAGATGTACTCAGTGGGTCTGCTCTTGTTCTCAGTTCTGTCGTGTTTGTGAGGTAATTATGTTGGAAGCCAATTTATTTTCTTGTGGTATATTCCATTTTAGAACATAGTGCATTTAAATGAATGGTTAGTGTGTTGTATATATGGGTTACATTTCTTATGTATTAGTACATATAATGTGTTGGTGTGCTTCTTTTTGAATTTGTTAAATGTTCCTATGTTATGATATAACAATTAAACATACCCCCCAGAGTTTTTAGGTAGTGGTACTGTTCTTCGAACATGTCCGCGAACATTAAATGAGTTTGCGGACATCAAGTACAGTAGAAGAGATTCAGTCAGTTCCATATGATATGTATATAAAGTGAAAGTCATTATTGTTAAGTTGCACTACTAAAAATCTATGAAATACAGTGAAAAAACTTTGTTAAAGGGACGTTATGGTTAAGTTGCGCTACAAAAAACCTGTGAAATTCAGTGAAAAAATGTTGTTAAAGGGACGTTATGGTTCCAAGTAAAACAGAAAAACCCTTGAAATTCGCCACGACATCAAAGATGACATCACAAATGCATTGAAAACAATCATACTTCGGGGTACCCCTCCTGCTTCTTGCATGCTCTTGGAAAGCAAAAAGAACCCTTACACTCCTGTCAATAGATGGACCCTGGATGCTCTGGTAACTCCAGTACATAGTTTGTTTAAACAGTGCACTGTATGCCCTGCTTGTGGCTGGTCCTTAAACCATGGCAGAACGTTTTGCACAACAGGGTCTTCTCAAACAAGCACTAGCAAAACCAACAGTTTTGGCTTTTCTGTAGTCATGAGCTAGGCATTTGTCAGGCACTACCATTAAGGTACCACCTGGCCATAAGATGGTAAAAAGCTGGAAAAATGTGCTAGTTGTTTTGGCATGTGAGGGCCATCTAATACCTATACACGAGCCACAACTGTTGCGTTTGCCAATAGTTGTTTTTAACAGGCCTTGAGTGCAAGGAACCAGCTATGCTTATAAATAAGGGTTCCAGTTTTCGGTTTTGTACTGATTTTTACACATAAATACAGACTGAAATCAATCTGCTTTCTGTCTGTATTTATTTAGAAAAAAAACAAAAAAAAGAAAAACAGGTATTTCTGGCTGGTTCTCGATGATGTCACGCATACATCACAGGCCAATCACATTGCAGATTGGCAGAATGGAGAGTGTAAAGGTTGTACAAAAATAGAATTAAAGTTCTTCAAATTGCTGACAACAATATCTCAACCAGCAGCATTCCCAGGAGAAACCATTTGTTGTTATGGAACACATGGAGCTAGCATTCCTTTCCTATATGGCTCTATGTGTCCTTTGATAAATGCCTTTTTTATTAGAATACATGCAGAAAAATATTGGTTGCAAATTATCTTTTTATATGACAAAACATAAATGTGGATAAAGAAGAAAAGGCCAAAAAATAAATATAGATAAATACAGAAAGATAAGGCAGAAAAATAAATACCATAACAGGGGAGCCTTACTTATAAATCAAGTGGCTGAAGGTACACTTCATTAATACATTTTTATTACAGTGCAATTAAGCCATTAACCTTCAGAAGAATGTTTAAAAAGACCACTGACAGGCCAAAGGATGTAATTACTTGATAGTGCTAGCTTACAAAGATCCAAAGAGGATTTGTTTTTGGTGGTTAGGGGCTGGTAGTGGGTGGGAATGGACATAGTGATCATCATAGCCATTTGCAGTTAATGGGTGGGGAAATACCATACACAAGCCAGAAGCTGTGTTCCCCTCCTCACCCAGAAGCTGTTTGTCCCTCCTCACATCCAATCTCCTCCTGTGTGTATTCCAATGCAGTAGTGTTGACTTATTGATAGTGTTAACGCCCCACCTATTAGCTACAACCAAAAAACTGTTGTATTTGTCAGCTATTGTTTTTAACCCGGACTTTTGTACAAGGAACAGATATAAATCCAAGTGGCAGAAGGCATACACAGTTAAGACATTTGTATTACACCAGTAGCACATGTAGTGCTGCAGTTAAACCACTAACTCTAAGCAGACTGCTTAAAATGGAGAGTGGCAGGCCAAGGTTTGATGTTACTAAAGAGAACACAGGAGGATGTGTTTTGGGTTGAGAGACGTAGGCAGTGGGTGGGACTGACCATAGAGATTATCATTGCCTCGGGCAGTCGATTGGTGGGTAAATAACCAAACAGAACACATACGTTTTGTTTTCCTATCCTATTCACATTCTTCTGCCTCCTAGCTGTAATTCATTGCAATAGTTTTGGTTTATATGGGGTGCTTAAGTGCCAAAACTAAAATCTTTACCATCTGCATGCCAGTCAGGCCTATTGGTTATAATTATCGAACTGTGTGAGAAGTAACACCAATCATCATCAAGACCCCTTACCTTAAGCATATCCACTGTCTATTATTCCACTGCAAAATGAACATGCCAAGCGTGTAGCTTTTTATCACAGCATATCATTCATTAGTACCCGGGACGCGTGGCTGAACAGGAATACTGTGTGGTGATTGGCTCATTTGCGTGCCATACCACACGGTATACCCGTCCATGCCGTGCGTGCCGGCTACTCTGTTCCTGGCAAGGGGCGTGGCAGCCCCGCAGCCAATGAGGAGGCTCGAAACGGGGCAATCCCCTCTTCGAGCCTCCCCATGGCTGGAGGCTTCCCTCGTCCCCCGCCGGGGACTCAGGTAAGACTTTTTTTTCCCTCCTCCCTCCTCCCACCCCATCTCGCTTACCTTCTATCTCGCAGTCTCTGGCGAGGGACGATGGAAACCTCCAGCCGTGTGGAGACTCGGAGCGAGGCCATCCCCGCTCCAAGCTTCCACACGGCTGGAGGCTTCCATCATCCCCCGGCGGGGACCGCGGTACGTTTTATTTATTTTAATTTTTTTTGTCCCCACCCCACTTACCTTCTTTTTTCTTCTTATCTCGGGAGCGGACGCGCTGGGAACAGAGTGTTCCCAGTGCGCCCGCTCCCGATGGCCGCCATGGAAAGGGAAAATGGACTACGTTTGGTGGGCATTTTTTTTTTTCTGTTCCGAAACATGTTTCAGAACAGAAAAAACAGCAATTAGTACCCCGGTCTAACGGGCCGGGGTACTAATGGCAATAAGCCCCTCGACTGTGGGCATTACCTGGGGTGGTATTGGCCCGCAGTCTCGTGGTTTATTGCCACAATAATATCGCAAAATTGAACCCCTACCAATGCATACTATGGGCCTGATTCACTGAAGCAGTTTATACTGGCGCAAGCCCATAGGGAAACGCTTTGAGAATCAGCCTCTATGTGTGCTCAAAAATAAAGCAAAACCTTTGACTTTTCTGTTTCCCTGGGTTTAAATAATCACCGCAGATAACCTACGCGCTTATGAGCAAACAGATCGATGTAGATTTGTTCAGACTGCGCTAGGAAATAACGCATTATACCTGGGAAATGACTCCAGGGAAGATATGTTTCACTGTCCAGCAGGGGCTGATCTATTGTTCAGCAGGGCCAGCACCTTCAATCAGTGCAGACGGGGTGCTCGGTGGTGATCAGTTAAGTTAAAGGTGTGCTAGTAAAATAATTGCTCATTAGCTGAAGTTAGAGGACGTAAAGAAAAGTGTTGAGGACAATATCTATATCTGCCTGGCGATGCTCAAAAACTTTAAATTGGGCTACTGAAACTACAGAACTGATTATGATAAATTATTAGCAGGTTTGAATCCTGCCTCGGGCAACTCAACCTTTTGACCATCCCGGATCAAGAAAATAGCTACTGCTATATTTTAATAGCAACTATAGTTTAATTAGGATAGACAGACAAGAAACACACGTAGACAATGCCAATAGGTTTTATTTTACGTGGTAACGGTGTAGCGTGGTAATAATTAATTTGCATTCTTAGTTTAGTTTTAAGATTACCTGCAGGGAGATGGCTAGGATTAAGTGAGAGAGCCACTGAGTTATTTTATATTATAATCTGAAACGTGGTGAGTATTTGTAACTAACATGTGAATGTGAATTGTATCAAGCACTCTGAAGGTTGTCTATCAGCATCAGCTGAATAGCACGGGTCCCATTATGTATATGGGATTTAAAGAACATGATTTTAGGAGAACATTACTGCATTTGAAAAGAAGTTACACTACGATATGTGGTCGGCATGTGATGGCCCCTTTAGATCTACTTGCAGTGTTCAGAGTCTGGTTGAATTCAAGGGTAGAAGTGGAAGCAGCAGCAATGGCCACCTCCCACGACAGGTGCAGTGAGTTACTTTGCTGAAAATGTTGGGAGGGACCTAGGGACATCATATCTAAATGAAAAGGGCCCCTGCCAAATGAGTGGGATAAAATGGTGTGCCACATAAGTTGGGGGGGGGGCAAGCACCTTTGTCCCCACCCCCTAAAATACGACCATGGGCAGGCGCCATTTTCAGTACAATGGACCAGCAATGCAGGATAATACATTTTCAGGTGGGAGTGCCTTATGAATTGAAAAGGTCTGAATGTACTAGGAGAGTGAGCATTTCGCCATGTCTCTAATCATTGACAGCCTCAATCTCCATGAGCAGAATCTCCATGCGCCGGAATGGGTATTCCACAATCTATCATTCCAAATTCAGGGAGGATGATATGGGTTATTTTGGTCAGAGATAGTGGTGTTAAGCCAATTGAAGCTACACTCTCAGCATCCATGTACTGAGTCATGTTCTCGCCTCTTGTCAGGCCCTGCCCACTTCCAACCTGCTCCCTAGCCTTCGTCTTCTGCTGCCACCTGGCTGTCTGAACCTGCGGTTTCTGCTACCTGCAGCTCCAAAGCTAGGAAGCTGTCTTTGAGCAGTGGTCACCCTATGCTGTGTCCTCTCTAAACTCATCACCTTTTATGAGTAGCTAGCTTCATCCAGCTTTTCTCGCTGCTGCCACCTACAGGGTGGGCATGCTGCCACACAGGTCCACCCAGACGGCTGATGACAGCAGAGAGGGGGTAAAATGAAAAAATAGAAAGGCCCAAAGAGCAAGCGAAACGTGAAGGGTAAAGGGAGGGCAGAAAGAGTGTCAAAGGGCAAGGGCTGAGAGAAGAGCGGATCTTTGATGACAGACAGGAAGGCAAAGAGTTGGGGAATAGAAAGGTGATCCACTCCTACTAAGGAATACAACTCGCTTCCTACCCTCCATAGTCTTCTACACACTTTCTCCCGGATGTGGGAAACTGAATAGAGAGGCCCGTTGACTAGTTTGTTTTGAATACAACCCTCCTTGGGGTAAGTCCTATTGCTATTTCCCATCCATTGAGATAGAAATATTCAATGTTCTAATTGCGCTTATATATGTTTTGCTTTAGGAATCCCACCATTCAATTGTCAGCAATTTGGTTGACCACAGAGACTAGAATTAAACAGAATAGATGGATATGCATCCTCCTACTTTATCTACTTCCATCGTTGATGGACCGTCTTAGATAGATTTTTGGTAAGTTCTATTTCCAAACTTTTGCTCAGCATTAGCTGCTTTATTCTTACTAACAGACCCATTGGCCCTTAGTCTTAAAACTGTATAACTACACATTTAAAAGATTTTACAATAGCAAACCTATTCTTTGAAACAATAGGATATCTTTTGTCAGCAAGTGGTTATATGTTAAGGCACAAGCATCCAATATACTGAAAAATGCTTTGATTTGTTGTCTTTTGAACAAATACTGTGTAAATTGTCCCTCATCAGAAAACTGAAATGTTTCCATCCCGCACTTGCAATGTCCTCTGCGGTCACCACTCACTGATTGAATAGTTGCCACTAGTCAATGAACTATTTTGTAGGAGAAACTCTGCTTCAGTGAGACATCAATGAGTTTGGCAGTAAGCCAATAAGCTGGAAACCAACCGTGGTGTGTTTTTATTTGATTGTTAAATTAGTCAGTCATGTATTTTCTTCTGCTTCTCAATTATCGGAAGCATTGGCGGACCCACGCAGGCGCGTCCCCATCCTAAAGGATGATGTGCACCAGTCCCACCAATCAATACTTAGCACACATGAACTCACAACTCCTCCCACCGCCCCGTCTGCCTCACAAAATCCAACATCACACTGCTCCTCATCCTGCCTCTCACCCCGTCACCTCCCAGCAAAGCCCTCCCACTCAGCTCAGCCACACCCAGCGCAGTCAACCGAACCCTCATCAATTCTCTCTCTTCAACATGTCTCTCACACCTAAGCAAAAAATGTCCCACAGTCTCAGGCACCCCACACACCGCGCAGTCCCTCGACTCACGCTTCCCCACTCGAAACAGACAGTAATTCAGCCCCACATGCCCTATCCTCAACCGATTCAGCATCACCTCCTCCCCCCTCCTCCATTCCAGACTCCCCGCATCCACCTTCACCGACACTTTCCCACGAACAACAAACATACACCTGCCCTTCACCCCACTCCCCCACCTCTCCTGCCACTCATCCATGACCCGTCTCACCATCACAGCCTTCAACTCATCCACACTCAAAGGCAACCTCACATCAATTGCTCCCCTCTTCATACCCTCACCCGCCACCAGATCCACCAACTCATTACCCAAAATGCCACTGTGACTGGGGACCCACGTCAACTCCAAATCCATTCCCCCACGCACACACCGATCAATCTTCCTCCTGATGTCCAAAATCACATCCTTCCTGTCACCATCCCCTGCCACAATCACCTGCAACCCACTCAATGAATCTGAGAATACCACCACTTCTCATAGCCCAACTCGCACACCCTATCAATCGCCAATGCAATCGCCACCAATTATTCCTCCATTTTAACATTTTCATTTTCTTTAGAGTGGTGACCATTTTTGTGGTTCGTGTGTCATCATTGAATTAGTCTCCTTTCCTAACTTTCCAGCATTTGTTTTGCAGCAACTGCTCTGGTAACCAAGGATTTCTGTGACCAATTGGCGGATTGATGCTAAATCCTTGAATGTGTTGATAAGGTTGTGCAACTGACAGGTGATTTGTGGTATTTTGCACTTATTTATTTTACATAATTATTTGGGATTTTTGCAAATAACAACACTGCACAATGAATTGCCTCTACATAGCACATCAACACAAAATGTTTCATAACATATCATTTTCAGTAGTCTATTGGTCTCCCTGTTTATTTCAGTGGACGCACTTTCAAGCAATTGCGATTTGCACAGGTTGCCCAATTTCCAAGAAGTTTGTGGAATTTTGAACAGACATTCTAAGAATTCACGTGTAACTTAAATAAAAATTTCGTCAGGCAGAGTTTACATTCAATGTCTATTCCTGGATTTCTATGAATATTTTTCTGGACTTTTCATAAACATGGACTTTAACAGGATGAAGAAAAATAGTCTTCCATTTCATACATTTTTTCCATAACGTGGAATAGTCACATATTCTGTGCTGTTGCCTGCAAATATTTTCTTGGGAACGACATCAGAATTTCCAGAAATTAAATGAACAAATTATTATTTCTGTTTAATTTAATATATTGTGTTATAGTTCAAAGAACTTTTCACAATATACGAAGCATGAATACAATTAAATTAATAACATTCAAAAATAAACTAATAAAATAGCCCCTTGCGCTATCCTCTTAAGAGGATAGCTCAAGGGGCAACGTGCTCGCTTTGGAAGCAAGAGTACACGGAGCAACATTGGTTCGATCCCCGGGTCCCCTTAAGCGCATTATAAATAACCTATCATATCATATTAAAATCATCTCATGAAATCAAGATAAATAAATGCCACTCTAAGGTTAGAGCTAGGGCTGTTGTAGCTAGGACTGTTGTCCTTAGTTGGGAAGATTTGAGAGAGGCAAGGGATACTATATCTAAAAATCATGAAAGATCCCCAATTCCCAGTGTTAAAGCAGATGAGTCTGATGTTAAATAATACCCATCTGCCAATGAGCAGGGAATACCTGAACTCAATTAGGGAATTGTTGGAGGATATAGGCTGAGAATCTGACTGGACAACCGATTTGTATACACTAAAAAAAAAGGAGGATCTAGCTTCCCTTCCATGGCAGCCAAACACTGGAATGTGCTACCTCCTGCTCTGCGAGCCGAACCATCCTGTTGGGCATTCAGGAGAGCCTTAAAAACCTGGCTCTTTGACTAAACTGAGACCTCCACATTTACCTCTACTAACCTGCTAAGCAATGTGAGTAACATGTTATGTAACAGTGCCTTGATGTCCCTGGCCTTAGCGTGCTTTATAAATTAAAATATAAATAAATACATAAATAAATAAATAAATAAATAAATGATCCCCTTTAAGCTATCTGCCGCAGTTTCTCTGGCTATTTTGTGTGTCGTAATCGTCACCATTGTTGCCTTTAATTTCTTATGTGCTAGTAGATTTTACTGTAATTTGGCAGCAATAATAGGGACTCCCAAATAGCAATAGTTGTCAACCTGATTAATTGTACCTATTGTGGAGTGCATTATCTTAGTTGGATGCTTTTTCCAGGAAAAGTTCATATATTTAGTCTTATCCAGGCACACTGCTAAATAATTTGC
Source organism: Ambystoma mexicanum (assembly GCF_040938575.1). Lineage (NCBI taxonomy): Eukaryota > Metazoa > Chordata > Amphibia > Caudata > Ambystomatidae > Ambystoma > Ambystoma mexicanum. Next base: position 259,703,280 of record NC_090935.1, read on the forward strand.
AATGGCATAAAACAGTCCTGGTTAACTTGCAATTTTTGGTTTTTAATGAATCTTATGCATAAAATGATTCTCACGCTAGGATGCAGTATTTCTCAGTGAGATTGTTTATTTAGAGTGGTGTAGACGCATGCTCTATAGGGTGGTGAGCCGACACGTGTTTCGACCTTGAGGGGTCCTTATCAAGATAAGAGTGAATGTAGAATAGATATAGGGCGGGGACTGTTGCCCCAGGAAGTGGCTTGGTTGGTATCAATATGGAAACGTTTCTCCCAGAATTGGGTTGGTCGTTGTTCAAGCTACTACTCTGTGATCGTGGTCTGTCGAGAGAGACGCGCACATCTGTCGATAGATTGTCGATTCTCCCACCACTTTTTCTATGCACTCTACTTCCACATACCACACACTTGATAGCCCACCACTACAACAACCTCCTCTCATTCTCTGGTACCTCCCTTGAGCAACCTCATGATAGTGATTATTACCTCCCTGGCATAGCTGCACTTGAACACTCACACACTTGGCCAGGTATTTAATATGGTGGAATGTCCATTCTGTCACCTGGTGGTTTTCGTGTTCTTTTCTGGGTTCTGAACACATTGGGGCATTTTCCACTTGTAAAAGTAGGCCGGAGGTTGGGACATGTGAGGTCTGCTCTCCCTACATTGTGTGAATGTCTATGTGAGTGTGTTACTATCGGTGTGGGAATTTGGATATTATGAAACAGACGCACTGTGGGGACTTCATTTGACTGTGATGATCAAGAACCCACAAAGTATTGACTTCCAAACGATGTAAAAGCACTCAAAAAACCTCCATATCAATCTTCACAACTTTTTAGTGGCTTCATTATTTCCTCATCTCTGCCCTCATTGGCTGGTTGACATATTGCAGTCTTCAACGCACAAAGGAATGTATGCACACTTTGTACATTTCATACCTTTTCTCCTGAAGGAGATGGCAAAAGATTGGTGATAAATATTTATACAAAAATACAAGCATGGGCCCATTTTCCTTTGCATTCTAATAAAATATCTGAGATTAAGCTTCTAAATTTGTATTTTGTACATTTTCATCACGTTTACCCATGCATGCCACCTCACGTTTAAGGAATGCTTTTGTTTTACTGCTGCTAGATTCGCTTTTAGATGTATTGCTGCTTCATCCTTAAGACCTTATTTTGTAGTGTTTTTAGCTGTGTGCATTAGTTATTGCTGTGTTATTTTGCCTTAAAATTCATGTTGATATTTTCTTGGTTAGAACTACATTTGCCATCAGCTTCTTTAGTTCTCTGCCTTATTAACTCTGCAACCAGGTGTGTGAGCGCCAGCGTGTGAGACAGGCCGGTCCGTGCCAGTCCATGCTAGGTATGTGCTATCACTTTCACTTTCTGCACCTGAACTCCCCTAGTATGCAGGAGCTGGATGCTATTGAACGAGCCAAAAATAGTTTAGGTAAGGAATGCTCTAATAGTTCTTTTATTATATTTCATTATCCCTCCAATCATCTTGCATGCCACTAGTTATACGTCACAATCCTTGTAAAGAACAGTTTACCATGGAAATCACTAATAGTAACGGAACTGTTAAAACATTACGCACGCCCTTTCTGTACAAAATTCAGGCACTCTACAGAATAGAAGCAGTGGTCTAAGTGTACAAAAAGAAGTAGTGGAACTATGTTCCCTACTGGCCTGCACTGCTCCCCACAGACCCCATCGCCGTGCCCCCTCCCATGCACAATAAAAACCCCAAAACACATGTGCCTTCTCTTTAAGGAAACATCCTGTGCGGTGCACTGAAAGTGCAAGTTTCAACTTCTCCCTACACTTTTTTAAAACGAAACCGCTCCGGAACGGTTTCTTTTTAAAATAAAAGTATAGGAACGGTAAAACTTAATTAAAAGAAGTAGAGGAGCACCGCTCCCAACCGCTCCCGCCCACTTCGACCACAGCATAGAAGTAGCAAGATCAGGCACTTTAATGATCTTGTGATCCCTGATTTTGCTGACCCATGGCCTTTGCCATTGTGTCCCTCTTTGGCCTACTTAACACTCTCTTCATGGTAAGGCATGACCTGATATTGACTCAGAATCTTGATGTTTTCTATTGAGAAACGTGGCTTACCAGTCATACCAATCATGCTGCCATGACATCCCTCCCTAGTGCAGGGGTGCACAACTGATTTTGACAGAGGGCCGAAAGTACCTTACATGAGGGCTATAGTGGGCCGAAAAGTAAAAGTGGGCGGGGCGGTAGGCGGGACATGTCAGGAGGCTTTTTCAACCCCCAATTTGTATTAAACACATGGAAAAAGAATATGTTTTTGAGGGGTAACGATTTTTATTGCATTTCAAACTTACATTTTGTACTACACATTTTCCATTGTTATAATTTATTTCGATTTAGTTATTGTATATCGTCTGTTTAATTAAATTATATATATTTTATTGACCCTTGATTGGACATTCCGTTGTTATCCCACCCCCAACCAAACACTATCCCCCATGGCCCCCTCACCCCCAACCAAACACTATGTCCCATGGCCCCCTCAACCCCAACCACACACTATGTCCCATGGCTCCCACCCCCAACCAAACACTATGCCCCCTGTCCCTCACCCCAAGCAAACACTATGCCCCCTGTCCCTCACCCCCAACCAAACACTATGCCCCATGGCCCCCTCACCCCCAACCAAACACTATGCCCCATGGCTCCCACCCCCAATCAAACACTATGCCCCCTGTCCCTCACCCCCCAAGCAAACACTATGCCCCCTGTCCCTCACCCCCAACCAAACACTATACCCCATGGCCCCCTCACCCCCAACCAAACACTATGCCCCATGGCCCCCACGCCTCAAACAAACACTATGCCCCCTGTCCCTCACCCCCAACCAAACACTATGCCCCATGGCCCCCTCACCCCCAACCAAACACTATGCCCCAAACACACTCTCAAGCATGCACCCATTCAGACCCGAACCCCCCACTCCCCCCAACTCAGCACACACACTCTCAAGCATGCACCCATACAGACCCGAACCCCCCGCCCCCCAACGCAGCACACACATTCTCAAGCATGCACCCATACAGACCTGAACCCCCACCCCCACCCCCAAATCAGCACACTCTCAAACATGCACCTATACAGACCCAAACCCCCCACCCCCCCAACTCAGCACACACTCTCAAGCATACACCATGCACCCATACAGACCCAACCCCCCACCCCCCAACTCAGCACACACACTCTCAAGCATGCACCCATACAGACCCAAACCCCCCGCCCCCCCAACGCAGCACACACATTCTCAAGCATGCACCCATACAGACCCGAATCCCCCACCCCCCAACTCAGCACACACACTCTCAAACATGCACCCATACAGACCCGAACCCCCACCCCCCAAATCAGCACACACACACCAAACACCCCACCCCCCAAATCAGCACACACACAAACATGCACCCATACAGACCTGAACCCCCCACCCCCCAACTCAGCACACAAAAAACATTCAAATCAAAACATTCATACACATCCAACAACCCCCCCACCCCCGCATCTCAACATACACACAAAAAACATTCAAATCCAAACATTCATACACATCCGACACTCCCCCCACCCCTGCATCTCAACATACACACAAAAAACAATAAAATCCAAACATTCATACACATCCGACACCCCCCGACCCCCGCATCTCAACATACACACAAAAACATTCAAATCCAAACATTCATACACATCTGACACACATCCGACACCCCCCACCGCATCTCAACATACACACAAAAAACATTCAAATCCCAACATTCATACACATCCGTCACATCCGACACCCCCCCCACCCACCCACCCCCATCTCAACATACACACACAAACAAACATAAAGCAAAACAGACCCGACAGACAAACAGACCACTTACCGGTGACGTGCTGGAAAGCAGGTAAGCTGGAACGCTGGAATCGTACTACGGATGGCGTGGTCCAAGGCTGAAATGCCTTCCGGCATCAAGCCTTACTGGCCACTCCAGCCGTAGTGCTGGCCCTCCATTGGTGCAGCACACACGCATTACACGGCTCGTAGGAGTGACGTGGTGCATGTGTGTGCTGAGCCAATGAGGGCCAGTGTTTTGTCCGGCCCAGAAGACAACAAAGACTTTCCTAATGGAGGGCGGCCGGGCCGCCCTCCATTAGGAAAGTCTTTGTGCCATGCGGGCCGGAAAAAAGAGCATGGCGGGCCACAACTGGCCCGCGGGCTTATGTTGTGCACCCATGCCCTAGTGGATATCAGATATTCAGAACTGACTGTGATACAGGTCAGGGTGGTGGCACGGCGATAATTGTCTGGGATACATTCTTCACCCACAGATGTACCACTACTATTTGTATTGTTAATATTTACCACCTCCCCTGCCCCCCCACAACCATGACCTGGTTTGAGGAGCAACTTCTGACTGTCTAGCCCCTTTTGTCACTAAATTAGTAAATTCCTACTTTATCACCTCTACAGTATCGGTGTCTCTCAAAAATGTCTGGATTTCCCATTATCAAGAAGATTTCTCTTGATCCAGCTGCAATAGAGAACTACCACCCTACTACCAATGCTACCTTCTTGTTGACGATTCTGGACAGCGTTGCTTACCTGCAGCTTCAGAAACATATTGAGGAAAATCGGCTTTTGGGCTCCTGGCAGTCTGGCTTAGAGCGGTTCACGGCACTGAGACTGCTCTGTTGGACCTTAAGGCCAACCTTTGCCGTGTTGTTGACTGGTCAGGTTGCTATGTTGATGCTCCTCGGCCTCTCTTCAGCGTTTGACCTTGTTGATCATTCTCTGCTGTTGGAGATGTTGGGAACCATCGCTAACTGTTCCAGTAGTGCCTTGGGATGCCTGGCCTCCTTTTTGGGACCCTGCTTTGCCTGTGTGGCCTCCGGTGGCTTAAAGTCACTTGTCGAACTCCTTGCCCGTGGTGTCCCACAGGGTGCTTGCCTTTCTCCCACGCTGTTTAACCTCTATATTCGTCTTTTCTTCGATCCTCTGAATAGCATCAGCATGGGTTACTCTAACTGCGCTGATGATACCCATATATTGATCGAGCTGAATCTTATTATGGTGGTCACTACCCAACGTCTTGGTAAACTAGATCCCAGGTATTCCGCCTTTGCCATTTCTGATACCTCTATTAAAACTAGCCCCTGGGACAAGAATCTTTATTTTGTGTCTATTTTGATGCCTCTCTTCACATGATTAAGCACGTTAGCCAGGTGAAGAGATCCTGTGACTGCACTATTCGCCTCATTAGGCAAATCAAGCCCTTCCTCTCTACAACTAATACTGCTAACCTCACTATTGCACTGGTCAACTCTAAACTGGACTATGGAAATAGTCTATTGGCAGGCACTTAAGTGTCCAACCTAGCCTCGTTACAGGTGGCTCAGAATAAAGCTGTTTCAACTGTTTGTGGTTTGGCTAGAAAGAATCATGTCACTGAAGCTCGTAGATCTTTGCATTGGCTTCCAGTTAAACATTGTGTCACCTATAAAATTCTACTCATTATTAACAAGGGTCTCAGTGAAGGAGAACCTCTTTATTTTAAGAAAAGGATTAGGTGACCCTGTATCTCCTGTCCTCTCCGATCTAACAATTCTAATAGACTTGAGCAGCCTCGCTATAGATGGGCTCGATTTGGCGGCACCTGCTTTGATTCTATTGCACCTCGCATGTGGAATACGCTGCCCTGAACTTTCCTCATTTAAGAGTTCTCTAAAAACGTATCTCTTTAATTCCAATGACTAAGCTCCTTACTTCTTCCTGTCTCCTTTTGGTTTTCTAGACTACCTGTTTCTCCTCTTAGATGCTGCACACTGAAGCCCACGGGTGAGTTGCACCCTATAAAAGATATTTAACATTAACATTAACATAACAGATGTGTTACTGTATCGAACAACAGACTTCCAGATTGTAGTTTCAGCATTGCTGTTGTTTGTGTGGGAGCACACACGCATGTTTGTTGACTCAGTAGGTTAAGGCACAGTATCTCTTGTGATGAAATCTCAACTCACTCCTTGGTCTCTTGTGTTCTTAAACTAAGGTTAGGGGGCTTGAGTGTCAGCTGAACAAAATACTCAAAGCCCTATTCTGTTTTCTCTGGTTAGTGTGGGAAGGTTGATCTAAAGGAACATGTTGGGATCCACCTTCAATCCCAACAGTATTCACCACTCACATTCCTGCCTGACACTCTAGTTCCAGCTAGTCAAGGGAAGGGTGCCACACGGGGTTCTGAAAAACATAATTGCCATTTTCCTATAAAACTGTAATTGTATTAGACAATCAAAAAACCATTCTCCAAAGTTGGATGGAAGAACCAATATTTGTGTGGCCTAAATTGATAACACTGTTTCCCTAACACAAACCTTCATAACTCACATGCCATGTATGATAAATAGCTAACTTCCTAAAAAACAAAATCTAGAACCCCACTATCCCACACTTACACTGGGGGGAATGGATAGATGCTAATGTATGTGCCTGAAATGTTATGTTTATAGGCAATCTTTCTCTGGTACCAATAATGTTTCTTGACACTAGTAAAATGAAATGCTTTGGGATTTGTTAATGATTGACGAAGGTGTATTGTATAAATTTGAATTGAAAAGAGCTTTAGAGAATTAAGTGTTGTTTAGCAGTGACCTTGCATTATTTAGGAATGCAATAGTGAGAAACATCATTAATAGTTCTGTTGTGTGACTAAATGCATGTTTTATATTTAGCGAGATTGTTACAGGCCAGCCCAGCTTAACTGCGTAATTAGGAATTAAGATACTGATAAAGAATCTGATAAATAAAGCCCTCTTTTAAAACAAATAATTGATCCTCTCCGCTGCTACCTTGTATATAACTGTATATTATTAGCCTTTTCACCTATTATTCTGTATGTATTCCTAACTAGCCTGTGTCAAGGAACACTTTCCTAATCATGTCATGTTGCTCCGCAGCCTAGCTTGAGGTATGCATAATTATACTATCTGCCTGGACGCCTCTGTTGCTCTGCATTCGACTTAGATTTATGCACAGCTATACCTTTTTGTCCTGATATACTCTGTTTACCTCCACCTGTGCTCTACCTATTATGCTGCAATCACATGCACTGTATCACATTGTATTATGTATCACACTGTACTGTATTTTGTCATTGTGTAACCAAGTTTTAAGTGTCTTATGCTATGCGCCCTGATGCCCACGGTTCTGGTGCGCAATATAAATAATAAAACAAACAAACAAAAAAACAAGCCCATGTAATGTATATGAGATGTCTTGTTGTGACTTGCCCTGCATAAGGTAAAAGATCACCTTTTGGTTTTCTTTAAATTTAATATTTTTGAGTTTTAATCAAACAACCTATCTCTTGCCCCAAAACTGTGGGGTTGGGCAATATTGCAAGGGGTGCTAGATTGTGAATGGCCACTTAGTGAAAAGGTATACATTTATCAACATTATCTGTACAGGTGAATCCTCTCAGGGTCCTTTTGTTAGGATTATCATAAGTGGGTGACATGGAAACTTGGAGAAAATGGTTTCATGTTCCTCAAGACCCATGGGTCATACAGAGAGTGCAGGATTTCAGGCTAGATTATACTCAGTCTCCTGAGGAAATCGTTCACAAAGAAGAAATGACACTTTCGGCAGAACATAAGGCAGAAAAGGAGTAACTATTGACCTATGCGATAGAGAGGGTACATTTTTATCCTTTAGGCATAATGAGCAACATCTTTTTGGTGTGCAAAGAGAAGGGGTTTTGACCGCTGACCAACTCAGGAATCTCAACAGGTTCATTGTTTACCATCACTCCAAAATAGATATGATTGCTCATTCCAAAGATTGGGTGCCTCAGTGAGACAGGCTTGAGAGGTTAGGGTTCAAGGATGCATACTTGGTGGTGCCACTTCTTCGGGGTCGACAGTAAAAAGCTCCAGTTTTCACAGGTATGCATATCCCTACTTGATTGCATTCTATCATTTGGAGTGGCTTCAAGAGGTTGTTGGGGGCCAGAGAGAGGGGTATGTGGTTGATATGTGTTGACAACTTCCTAATTATAAACAGATCCAAGAATGCATGCTTAAGTCTCCTTGGCAAACATGTTCACCTTCTTTATTGGCTGGGTAACAGTGGGAATTTGGAAATGTCCAACGTGTTGCCCTCTCACATTGTTCAGTTTCTGGGTCTTTGGATGAATTGCAAATGCTCTATATTGAGTCTGCCTTTGTCCAAAGTGAGGACTACGAATAAGGAACTCAAGAGAATAAGGATATTGCTATTCATTTGAACCAGGTATCTGACCAGGATTATAAGACTCCTTTTGTCTATGTTGTTTCCTGCCCTCTTCATTAGAGGGATCTTTAGAAATTAAACAGACTAAAAAGTGCAGTACATAGCCTCATGGACAATTTCCTGCTGGCCCAGTATTTCAATAGGGTATTAGTTATCATGTCTCAGAAACAGATGTGGCACTGAATGACTGGGAGTATTTCCTCGAGTTCAACATAAAAACTGAATTTCAGCATTGTTTTGATTTCTCCATTATGGTAATCTCAGGCCTGGTTTCCTCTAGTGCTAAAAATGATCTGTGCATGTCCTATTCTGCTACTCAAAGTTAGAGACTTGGTTCTAAAAGAGTAGGTAGATCACCATCAGGGCTCAAGTCCTAAAAAAAAAATGGGGGACTCTTTTGCGAAGTGGGATCACAGTATGCCAAAGTGAAATATGCAAATTACATTCTTGCTTGTCTTTTATGATTGGGAAAAACACACACAATTGTCAAGAGAACAGATGTTCATATTACCTTGCTACTTAAGTATAAAATGCATGCACCTTTTAAATCGAAGAACCTGTAACAAAACATGTCCTGTATAATAAGATGTCAATATGAGACATTTTGTAGCTCCACAACCAACAATTAATGTCGTCTTGTATTAGAGATGCAAGGCCAGAGTTTGATTCCCAGCTACAGCACTGCAGCCTCGGTTATTATTTTATATTTGTTATTATTTCTGAAACGCACAGGGGGGGACAGCCCCTTCTGAAAAAAGTGGGCAAACGCTGCCCACCCGTGTGGTCCTCTGTTTTGAGCTCTGATCCCTATGCTGTGATTTTAATGGATTCCTTGCCACTCATTGTATTATGAGAGTAGATTGATCATTTCAGGGGGTATTTCAACAAAAGCTTTGAAATAAAAAAGCAAATCCTGGAGCCCAAGAACTATTCAATCGTACAAGATGACACATCAATTTGTTCACTTTTACATCTCACTTCCAATATTAGTCTTATAATGTTTAGGTGTAACTTGAGTGTGTTCCCCAAAAGATTATGCCAACTTTCAAGTATTGTGAACTCACCTCAACGTGGGATACACTTTTTATTTATGTATTTATTGTGCATTTGTTAGGTGCTTATGCACCAAGTAGATTGTGTTTCAAAGTGCCCACATGACAACAGGGAGGGAACATGGGACTGAAAAATAAAATATATGCAGGGGGATACAGACACACCTACTATGCCCTGTGAGTATTCAGAACGTGCATGTGCAGAGGGAGAAGGAGAAGAGGGAGTGGGGGTAAGTGCTGGAGTGTCAATGCTCGTGGGTGAGCAGCAGATGTAAGTGTCAAGTGTAGTAAGTGCTAGGAAGCATTTAGCTACAATACGCGGGTAGGTGCAGGCCTACAATGGCATAGACCAATGGGTACCGAAACAAGTAATGTGTGCAAGCAAAAGCTAGAGCAATTGGGTGTGGGAGGCCAGGTCCCATAGGACACATAATGGCCCTGGTCTCCAGTCACAGCAACTGTGAGGTTAGCAGAGGAAGGGAAGGAGGAAATGAAAAGGTAAGTCTTGAGGAGCTACTGGAATTTAAGGAGGTCCGGCTCAAGACTAAGAGGAAGGCAGAGGTTGTTCCACAAGAGGGAGCTAGCAGATGCAAGAGATCAGCCTCCGGCCCTCTGTTTAGCGAAACGCTTCACACACAGAGAGTTGGTTCCAGAGGAATGTAGAGGTTTAGAGGGAGAATATTTAGTAATAACAAGTTGCAGATAGTGTGGTCCCCGGCCCCAGACAGCCTTGTGGATGATGCAGGGAGATTTAAATGGAATCCGTGTAGCAACCAGGAGCCAGTGAAGAGTTTTTAGGGCAGGAGAGATGCAGTCCCTGTGCTTGAGGCCAAGGATAGGTCTCGCTGCCCTATTCTGGATTAGCTGGCAGGGTCATAGAGAGGAAGAGGGTAGATTCAAGAGAAGGCTGTTGCAATAGTCATGCCTAGAGAGAACCAGATCTCTGGTAACATTGAGTTTCTGGGTGAAAGTGAGAAAAGAGAGAACGAAGAGTTGAAAGTTGGACTTCTTGTCAACGTCCTGGATATGGAGGTTGCTGAGAGCAGAATCAGAAGTAGAGTCAGGGGTGTGGGGATAGGGAGCAGATGAAGGTGGATGCAAAGGCAGCAGCTGACACTTGTTTCATCAGTTGGATGTTTCATGAACGAGGTTGGCAGGGCTGGAGGAAGTGCAGTCAGACGGCCGAGGGGACCCAGGTAAAATGAGAGCAGAGAGTGGTCGGACCAGGGGTGGACTGGGAACCAAAAGTGACCCTGAAAATAATTTCCAAAGTGGCCCGAATTACACATTTTCAGAAAGCTCAACCCTTTTCCTATGGGAACATTTTGAAGTTAAATAGGCCACCAAACAAGAGGCCCAGAGTGTGCAAAGGCCTACCAGAAAATCTCCATAGTTCCCTATTGGCCAGTCCACCCTTGGGTCACGCCAAGAGAGTGGTGTGACCAGACGGGGGAGGGGGAGAGAAAGAGGTCAGAATGTATGAGGAACACAAGGAAATATGTTTTTCCTAACTGTTAATGTTTTATCTTCTGCCTATTTTTCAGCACAGCACAAATAAACTTGTTCACCTATCTCATTTTCAACACGGAAAATGGGAATAGTTTCTTACCTGTAACTCAATTTCTCCAGTGTTGGTATCTTTCATGGATTCACATGCTGTGAATATTCCCCGTCGTCATGCTGGAAACCTCGGTTATTTTAACTTAACGTTTTCCTATGGAAAACTTTGACACTTCGGTGTCCTATCAACGTCCTTTTTGGGTGCTTTAGTCCCCACCAATAGGACGTAGGGTATAAGTAGCCCCGTCCATGCGGCTTCCATTCTGATTTTAACCTCCAACATAGAGGAAACCCGAACCAGGCTTGCCTGCAGGGGCGGCCGGCGGGCGCATGTGGGTCCATGAAAGATACCAACGCTGGAGAAAGGGAGTTACAGGTAAGAAACTACTACCTTCTCCAGCATTGGATCTTTCATGGATTCACATGCGCCCACCCCCATTTTGCCCACTTCCAACCACCATTACCGCCCCCTTTTTTAGGCAGAGGAGGGCAAGGAATTCCATACTGGGGTCAGCCATGGTACCCTCAATATGCACCTCCACGCCACCAATCACGGGGCAGAAGACGCCAGACACGATGAGAACAGGCGCAAAAGACATTCCAATTTTTAATTTGGCCAAGGTAGTTTTGACACCACCACAAATATCAATTCTTTCGAAGGGTCTATCATTTGTGCCATCTCAAACAACTGATTGGTTCTCAACTGAAATGAGATCCGCCGTTTCTTCAGGACTATTCGCCTGAACGTATTTTTTGAAGATATTCCAGCAGAACCCTTGGATATAAACTCTGGTTTACATGTCCCATCCACTTTCAGACCTCAAGACAAAGAAATCCCCAAAGAAATTATCACTTTCAAAAAATGTATATTGAAGGAGCTGGGCAAACTGAAAGGGGAAGGTAACTCTTTCAAACACAATCTGTCTAAAGCTGAACACAAGGCGCTGACTGAGCTTTCCAAGAATCCCAATTTCCAAGAAAAGGTGGTGGAATTGTGATCATGTCTAGTGGCCAATATTCCACAATGGTCAATGACCTGCTTCAAGATCAGGGAAGTTATAAAAAACTTTAAAAGGATCCAGCAAGTGAAATCAAATCTGAAATAGAAAGTGTGGCACAATACGCCCACGAAAGGCAATGGATTAGCGACAAGGAACTAAAATTCCTGACCACAAGTCAAGATCACACCTCATCATTATACGCACTACCCAAAATTCACTAAAATCCCTACAATCCACCGGGTAGACCCATCGTTTCTGGCTTCAGTTCTATTTTGGAACCAGTGTGCAAATTCATTGATGTCTTTCTAAAACCCTTAAGTGTCAAAACGGCAACTTATTTGTGAGATACTACACATCCCATACAAATATTTGAAAATCTCCCCTTTGATCCTCAGACTCAAAAACTTGTGACAACAGATATAAAATCATTGTACACAAGTATCCCTCAAGATCAGGCTATTGAGTGCATACACCAAACACTTACCCATCATGACCAACAAAACAGGGTGCCTCATAATTTCATTCTTGAATTAATGACTTTGGCTTTATGCAAGAACTTCTTTGAGTGCAATGGCCAATTCTATTTACAGACCAAGGGAACAGCGATGGGTGCAACTTTCGCCCCGATTTTGCGATTCTGTATATGTCTACTTTTGAGTCTAATAACATTCTGTGTGACAAGAATCCATACAAAAACTGCATTTCTTATTGGAAACAATACATCAATGATATTGTCTTCATATGGAGTGGTTCAGAAAGTGATCCTGACCTCTTCCTGATCTGGTTGAACAATATTGACAACATTCACTTTACTATGGAATGCAGCAATGAAGAAATTCCCTTCCTAGACTCCAAATCAGACATGAGGATGGGATTTTGAAATGTTGCCTCTATTGCAAAACCACTGCTCGTAACACCCTTCTACATTTTTCGAGCAACCACCCACGACATCTGAGAGAAAATTTGCCATATGGTCAGTTCCTCCGGGTAAGGAGGAATTGTACTAAGCTTGCTCACTTTTACCACCAATCTGATGACCTTGCCAATCGCCTTATGGGAAGAGGCTACCCAAAAAAACTAATTTCCAATGCCAAGAAAAGAGCAAGGTTTACGGACAGAGACATCTTTTTGACCCAAAATACTACTCAGAAACAACATTCAGAACCCAACAAAATGACCTGTGTTATCACACACGGTCCACACACCTTCAAAATCAAGAAACTGATTTGCAAATATTGGCCCATCGTCAAAATAAGTCTGCCAGACTCCCCAACACCACGTTTTGCTTTTAAAAGAACCAAAAACATACGCAACACTTTGGTGCATTCCAAATTCAAGAAACCAGCACCCAGAACAGGTCTCTGGGTCCTCGGGACGACTGTGGAACATTTTCCATGTGGCTCCTGTTCAGTATTTCAGTTCACCTGCAAAATGAAAAATTCAACATTGGGACAAGGACATGGAACTTGAACTCCATGACAAACTGCAAAACAAAACAAGCAATCTACTGTATCGAATGTCCGTGTGGCCTATGGTATGTAGGCCAGACAAGCCGATCTGCCAACATCAGAATCTCCGAGCACCAGTCCCGCATCAGATGCAAAAATACATCTGCACCCCTAGTAAATCACTTTTTGGAAAGTAAGATCGCTGTTTTGTTCTCCCCTGTTCCCCTCCCTTGCCCTGTCGCGCTCTGAAACACTTGTGTACGAGCGCGATAGGAATAAAATATCAATCAATCAATCACATCACTACAGTGCCCTTCCTGCTCAAGCTACTAGACCGCATTGCTTAGGCACAAGTATAACAATTCCTAAAGCATCTCCTCTTATTTAGTGATAGACAGTCCAGCCATCGACCCAAGCACAGTAACGAAATTGCCATACTCGACCTTAAAATACAGTTGAATAGTATTCATGACACTGTTAACCTAGCTCTCTTCCTCCTCCTCTTGGCACTATTTTGATCTGGTATATCACGACACACTTTGCTAACACCTTAGCTACCACTTCCACTTCTCTTTGGAAGTCATTACCTGGATCAGATCTTTTCTCAGTGATCATACCTCAAGAATCTCCATTGACAATGCTGCCACTGGCGCCATCTTAGTCCCCCTTGGTGTCCCCCAAGGCTCCTGCCTATCCATCACTTGATACAACACCTACACCAAACTGTTCCTTGATATCCTTGACTCCCATGGCATCACTTATACAAACTTTGCAGATGATACTCAAATCTTCATTCCTATCTCAGGCAACTACTTAGAAGACACCTCCACCATAAACAATGCGAACAGTGCTAGACAAAATTGGATGGCCGCACACAACCTCTGTGTCAATACTGAAAAAACAGAGTTAGTCATTGTTGGCTCTTCCTAGCACCTAAAATCCCTGGATACCTCCTAGTCCTCCTTCCGCTTATTCCACCTTCATCACAATCCCTGTCCTCAAACAAATTCACTGAGCTTACCACGACAAAGCATATCAATGCCCTTGTCTCCTCAACAGCCTACACATCAACACTTATAACCTTGAGCAGCAAGTTTCTCTCTACCAACAACTGCCTCACTCTATCGAGAGCTCTCATGCTCAGTAAACCTAATTACTGCAACATTCTTCTCAAAGCACGTCAGCATCCAATCTTGCTAAGCTCCAACTCCTCCAAAATAAAGTGCTGTGTGCAGCCTTGTGGCTCCTCCGCTCTGACCACATCACAGCAGCATGCTGTGACTACCACTGGCTTTCATTCAAAGCCCAGGCTGACTTTAAGACCCTTTGGATTGCCCACCGGTGGATTTACAAAAAAGCCCCCCTCTACCTGAATAACACCATTACAAGGATACAATCGAAAGGTCTCTTTGGGATCCTCCTTCAGCATATCACTTTCCACTTGACACGTAAAACATGCCAGAATGGGTGGTGCAAGTTTCAGTGTCACTGCACCCACCCTTTGGAACTCATTACATCTGATCATTAGGAATGAACCCTCCTATACAACATTCAAGATACTTCTAAAACATGGTTTTTCAACAGATATGACTAAGTGCTCCAGCCAGGCTTCCTCATTACAATCCTGCTCACACCAAAACTCTTGGTGCTGGACTTTGCACCAGACGGCAAACTTTGGCATTTGACTTGCCGCTAATATGCTCTTATCGATTGTTACTGTTTTGTCTTACATTATCTTTTGGGACAAACACTGTGATACCTTTGGGTCTGGGAGTTACAAAAATGCAATAAATAAATAAGTGAAAGTCAGCTTCTTGTATCAGAGGGTGTATATGAGATTCAAAGGAAATATGTGAATCAATTAGAAATCCAAAAGATTTGGCGGGGTTAGAGTGGGAGGTAAACTCCTGAAGGTGTAGGTTGATAGGTAGGATATTATGTGTACTTAGGCAATACCTCACCACCCAAGTATCCATCCTCTTAAAGTACTTAGGCATCTAATGCCCTTTATATAGGACACCTCCAGGACACATTGTGCATTTTCAGAATACTTTGCATGGGGACACCAGACTCTTCAACCAGATCTCTCAGTGGTTCATTGAAAGAATAAATAATTTGGGTGACAGAATTAACTCCTGGTGCACAATAAATGGGACTGGAACAGGTCCAGTCTGTGTCCACCCATCATGAACAGGTGTGAATGATCAGGCAGGAAAGAAGAGATCCAAGCCAGGACCTTACCACCCATCCGGTTCACCAAGATGTTAAGGAGTTGCCAAGGGATGGGCGTCACAGCCATTCAGAATGCAGCAGATTTCATGAAGCACTGACAAGGGTTGTCGTATGTGTGCTGAAACCAGAGCAAAACCCAGATTAATAAGGAGTCTGGGGATTCTGCTGAAAAATAAATACAAATTGTCCAACTGCAAGTTCAAATGCCCGTCCGCGTGCTTCCCAAGGAAAGGAAAGGAAGCAATAGGGTCATTGCTGTTGTTGGTGTGCTCCTTATCTAAATTAGAGTACTTTAAATAAATGGAGCGTCTGACCAGTCTTTACAGAGCCTAGGAATATGCTCTGAGTGAAAGATGTATTTGCCAAAAAGAATGTATCTCAACTAGAAGAGAACAATTGTATTTATTTTTAATTTATTTTTATTGTTTTTGGTTTCTACATAAACCTTTAGAATTTTATTACACAAGAAAATAGACGAAAACACGTAAATACATTTCACACAAACAACATCTTATGTACATATTATAAAAGTTCTTAAGTTAATATGAGATAAAACAAGTACAACACGTAAAACAATTCTACTAAGATCCAAATAAGTAAATAAAATAAATGAGTAGATCAGATTCAATAATGAACACAAATCAGATTGAGATGTGCGTAACACGTTTTATCTGTTACGTTAGTCCCAGCAGATAAAGTCAAATCAATTGATCATTGCTTCAGCAAACATGACAGCACTTATATACCTGATAAGTTAGTATTGAGTATTCCACAATTTGTATCATTTAAAACTTCACATTAGAATATTTCTCAGAGTACATGACACTGCATAACACTTACTTATATTTAAACATCATCATAAAACATCAACAGCATATGAGGCTTTGAGATTATATAATCACCATCCTACAGAGGGTACAATTACAAGCATCACTGGACATCCGTTATTCAAGTAACGAGTTTTTACATTGTAGATAATCTGACACTGTATGTATACATACACCTATAGCATGACATTATTGTTTAAAACAGAACCTTTTGAAACAAACTTATATTTCTTTCAATTAAAGAACATATCACCCAAATAGGCATGACTTTTGCGCTATTTTACAATTCCTGTAACTTTTTGTTGATTATATCCAATATATACAATAATTGTACCGATGCAAGGACCAGAGTTTGGTTGCTCCTCCACATACATCTGATCCATAAACTTTCTCTTGACAACTGAGAGTTATTTACTAGATATGTATCAAAAACGGTCATCTGAACATTCTCAAAGTACTAGAGAACAATTGGATTTCACATTATATGTTCCTGCACATGTATGTTTAAATGAGATGTACTACTACCAAATTTTAATGTGCAGCTTGTGACTCCTTTATATGTATTATTGATGAATGAAACTCATCCTGTTCTGGACATGCTAACGCCTTATGCCATTTATAATGTGTTCTTCACCCACATAACCTGATTCCTTCCATCTGTTTCTATGCTTAAATGATTACAGTACAGGGATCAAAAGTTTATCTAACTTCCTTTATAATCTGTAAGTGGTTTCAACCCAGCAATCCAACTAAGTCGATGCCTAGCGTGAGATGCCCCGCTGGAACCCTTAATTTATATATTTTTATGTCAAAAGTTCTTTTATTTCTGGATGATGTACCCTTATATAACGCCCCTCTCTTTGAACCCCCCTGCGGTCTCACTGAACCAAGAAGTAGGTTGTTTTGCAAAGTTAAAATATTTATTTGATGAATTGAACATTATATATATCACACTTTTATGAATATGAACAATATCTAGATATCACACTTATTAATATTTATACACTGATCAGCAATGGGTGATATCAGAACAATCAACAATCTATTTAATCAATAGGAGTATGGGTGAGAAGAATAATGTAGCAGAGAATAACTTTGTGTTGGTTCAATGAAATGCAATGATGTGAAATTAATGCAGCACAGAAATAAAACTTGATATGAATTCAATCAAAGACCATGTAATCAATCTTTCCCCCTGTTGCTACTCAATCCCCCCTAACATGCAAGATGAAAAGATGGAATGAGGGCACATGGAGTTCAATCCCAATTCCCCAGCAAGCTTTGAGAGAACAGGAATGATTTAATCAGGCCAAATGCTTTTGAATGTGATCTGAAATGAATGGGAAAAATGCTAAAAATGATTTTAATTCACTAGATGGGATTCAGAACTAGTGAGATTTGCTTTGGATAGGGTCAGGTAGACACTAGCAATGATGTTGGAATGGCTAATAGATAGGAAGCTGAATTCAGAGATTGCATGCAAGAAATAGCAATTTTATATGGAATGAAATTGAGCCAAATGCAGAATCACAGAAAACTTTTCAGTGCGTGAGAAATGCAATTACAGAAAAATTATAAGGAGTTAGAGTGTAAGCTGAGGATGTTAGCTTCAATTTGACATTTAAACTTTGTTCCTAGCACGTACGGTTCAAAAGTTATAGAGGTTTTAGTAAAGGTCGATTTTTCAGAAAAGAGTCAAGATTTGAAATGAGAGATGCGCTTGAAGATTATAAACAAGGATTTCTTAACACTATGGGAGGCTATGAAGATGCGAGATACCAACAGTACAGCCACCAGTCAGAGGCGCCTCTGTCTGATCTTTGTCCGCTGTGACACTTGCCTTCTTCAGCAACTTTATTAGCGCAAAGATGATTTATCACTACAATTATCACAGGATTATGTGGATGAGAGAAGGATTCAGGATAGACAAAAGAGATTCTACAATACAATCTGGATATGTTGGAATGGGTTGGATAGGATTACTTAAACTAAGAGATGGCCATGGACGGTTCTATGCTAAATACTCACAACTATGGCTTGGGATAGGAATGGGCCGTCAAGATCTGGTCAAAGGTTTGGACGGGAATTTGCTCGCCACCGGACAGGTCTCAGGCGCTTGGTTCTGCTCTCAGCAAGGCACTCTGGTCTGCACGGCCCCTGGTTCTGGATCTGACGGGTTGGTTCTGGGCACAGCTCTGCTCTACCAGTTTGGATCACTGGGTTCTAGCAAGGGTTCTTGGCAAGAAGCAGCCAAAACAACACAGCCAGGCTGTTGAATTGGTTGGGCCCTGTGGAAGTTTGGGGTTAAAATCAGGTTGCAAGATTCTAAAGGCCAGCTGAGAAAGGTTCAGCTTTTTGGATTGGGCCTTTTGCTTCAGGGTTCTGGAGTCTGGATAGTTCTGGAGTCTGGATAGTTCTGGAGTCTGGATTCTCCTTCAGAGCGCTTCGCCAGTAGATCAGTGGTGGGTGAATGTGTGTGTGTCTCTGTGCCCTCAACAGTCCCTATTTATGTATTTCCCAAGGGGGTGGGTAGACTGATTATACTATGCCCAACCCTTTAAGAAGCCGATAGGGCAGATAATTTCCTCTCTCCTGATTTGTGAAGCAACAATGTGACATGATGTGTCATAGTGACACTGTGTTTATGGTCCAGGGAGAAAACTCCCCTTTGTGTCTAACCAGAAAATCTGTTTTTCATTAAAAAAAAAACATATTCACAATATCCCAAACTTGCTAATATTACATATTTACATTACAGATTAATTAAGGCACATGTCTGTCAAAGTCCCATCTTCTGGAGAGCTTCGGTTCACAAATGACAGTTTTTCACGATTTTTGTCGGTTACTCAGTGTTAGTTCTGTACCAATTTTCTCACATACATGCGCATACCATCTGGGCATATTCCTGTAAATTTTCATATTCCTAACATTATCACAATTGCTACAATCTTAACATTTTTCATGGTTCAGTCTCTGAACATCGCACAATATCCAGAGTAGTTTCTACTTGTGAGCAACATTTTCATTTTAACAATCTATATAAAATTCCAGATTTTTACCAGTTCGGCACAATTTTCTATAAGCCTTTTTCTCAAACATATAGTTTCTTCAGTTCCCAATCCACATTTTCATTCTAGCCCCGCCTTTAAGGCTTGGCTGAGCCCGAGATGCAACCTGAGCTTGTTCCTGCCAGGGCTGGTTTCTGTTGGCGCCCCAAATTAGCATTCCCTTTCAGTTCAAGAATCCCATTGTCTCTTAGCAGAGCTACAGGCCAATGTCACCCTCCCAGTTCCTTTCACACACCCCTGCCAGTTTCTCAGCAGAGCAGGGGGGAAGCTTCCTTTGTTGGGTAGAAGGTGTGGAATGTCTTTGAAGCTCAGTGTGGCTAACTTTACTCACTTTTAAAACAGTGTTTTAGTCTTGTACTAAAATAAAAATTACATTTTTACAAATATATCCACAAATCTCTTAATTCAAGCCTTTTTAAAATATAGTTTTGAATTTTACCCACCGCTATTGCTTTTGATAGGAGTTCTTTTCCATACTTAGATCTTGATGTAGAAGTTTAAATGACAGTATAAGTAAATCGCCAGCTTCTGACACAGGCGAGTAGCGGTACTGCGCCCATTTCTGGACATATTCTCCCAAGCAAGCTTCTTTAAAGGTGGATTTTCTTCTGATAAATATATTTCTGCTGACATTGTGCTTAGGTGATTTTTTTAGATAAATTGATGTTGAACTCCCACCAAGGATGCTGGAACTTTTGTGATGTTTGAGAACCATGATTTTTGCACTTTTAACAGCCAAGGAAAAACAGATTTTTAAAATAGCTTGTGTTTCCCTTGCAATCAGCATTGCTTTTTCAAGTAGTTTCAGGTTACTCTGTGGGTAGCCCAATGGTGGGTTTTGGCAGTGGTCTCCTGTGTTACCACTGACATAGGCAAAAGTGGGTTGGCGGCCTATTTTTTTCAGGTCTTTCCTGCACACTTCTGGGTGATTTTAGCATGCATATTGCTTCCCAACGGCCATTCTGAGGTTTCTGATGCAAGCAGTGCACAGTAATGTTGCAGGGCATGGACTAGTGGGTTAAAACATCCCACAAATCACAGCTCATCCTATACATTGCCCACATATGGCAGTTTCTGTAGTTATAGCATTTCTAATAACATGCTAAATTGTGGAACATATTATGGATTTCTGATAAGGCTCATTGGTGTTACAAAATGTCCAGTTTATAAAGCCACAGTGTTATGTTTGCATGTTTTACATGTGCTATTTTACTGCACAACATCAGCTTGATTGTTCCCATCTGCAGGTGAATAAAGTCTGCATGGCGTATCTGAGTTGATTACAACATACATTCATCAAATAATTCCTTCTAACTTTACATATTAAAAGAATGTCACCATGCTCAAGATCTCTGCTGATCACATTTGGTAAAGAAGTGTAATTTACAACCTCACTATCTGAAATGACAGGGTCACTATTTGATTTAAATATTGGGAATTAATTTTGGGATCTATTGTTTTTATTCACACTTTATTAAGTGGCTATTTAGATACCCATCAATAGTAAGACCTGGGATAATGCAATGATGCATTTCTGAATCCATCCTTTATCAGTAATTATATATTTATCACAGGGAAATTATTTAAAATTCTTGATCGGAAGGTTTTATTTAAAGATTTGCACCTGGGGAAAGGCAATCAGACAATCAGATGGCTGGAAATGAAGGCAAGAACCCTCAATGTACCACTCGCATTTTCCATCCACCCATGGCCTTTCCCCGGGTGGTGCCACCTTGATTGCAGGGAGGCAACAAGAAGCCCATTAGAGAGACATAGTGCGTGTACTAAAATGGTGCAGACATTATTCAAAAGTAAACATGGAAGAGAAAGTAGAATGTGATGAAGTCCACTCATATATGGAGACATTGCTGGAATGTGCCAGTGCCATGTGGCACACTCCCTATTCTGGGGGGAGTCTGCTAGTAAAAGAGGGACTATTGATATATCTTAATATCTGAGTGTCACTTCTACCAGAAGAAGAGCAGTGATGAAGGGTTTACGTAGATATTTCCATTGTCAAGTGGACATTGCAAATGTCCATCAACATTTCACTACAGGCCTGTTTTGGTAGAGCGTGATGTGGTGTGTGGCATGGATTTAAGATCATGTGGCAAGCAAATGCTCTTTATTTCATGTGAATGATCCACTAATACTTTAAGGTATATCTCCAACCCATAAACAATTCATCTATTCCTGTGCTCCCCCTGCGCTTAAACATCGTCATCATTCTCATCAACTTCAGTACGCCCATTTTATCTCATTGCAGCTATATAGGAAAGCAATCACATAATGCCATGTTGTGTAAAATGGTGGATACCCTGAGTGTACATTAAGTTACAGAATATAACAATATCTGCATCCCGATAATGCTTAGAACAAGGTAAACATAACCAATTTGTGATATTGTGAATGTTGGTAGGCCTCGTCAGCATAGTGCAGACAGCACAGTCTAATATACAGCAGGCAAAATGTTCTCTTGATGGTGTGCAACATTTTATCCATCATCCTTTGATGCCTGCATTGGATACCCTGAATCCCCTACATACACTCGAGCAAGCACTCTTCACTTTCAGCATGCTTCGCTCACGTAGCAGCCATATCTGTTCTAGGTGGTATGGTACCATCAAGTGTGGAATGTTGTCATTGCATAATGCTACTGAGTGATGCTTTGAAACCCAAAACATACATCAACAGTTCGTAATTAACAGGTTCGCATCAGAGATGGCCTGGGCATTAAGGCTCGTTTGCATTTTCTGTTTGTGAGGAACTATGTCTGTGGTTTTGTGTTGGACATTTTGGACATGACTGCAGTTAATAGCATCTACAATATTGGGAATTCCAGCCACAGAATAGAAGTTAGTTTTGACTGCATTCATGTTTGCATTCATTGGTGTGAATTGTGTTTGAGTAAGTAGCTTGCACTTGATAAGAATTCTGAGAATGGGCCTGGTATTGCACTCAAACGGGTTCTGAGGGTGGGCAATGTATTGGACAAGCAATTGTATCGATGTGGAGGAGGATAATTAGTTGCATTTGAATCATTTGCGGTTTGGCAATGTATCCCACTCTCATCCATATGCGGGTGGGCATTGTCGCTGCACGTAGACCTTTAAGGTGTCAATTTTATTGCACTTGAAGGACCTGGGAATGGGCAAAGTATACCTCTAAGATCCTCTAAGATCGACAGAGAGGGTGGGAATTTTGTTGCACTCAGATCGTATGTCAGATTAAGTCCTGCTCTTTGTACCTAGGTGTAATCTAGGGGGTAGACAATGTTGAATGTGTAGCTAACCCATATATTCCTTTCACACTCCACACCTTCGGATCTTAGACGGCACTGACTCACTCCCACACACATCTGCTTTCACATATAACTCAAACACTTTTACACAACACCCCTCACATAAGATTGTAGCTACCTTTCATGACTAAAAACTTCGAACTGTAGCTACACCCTTCTGCTTAGCACCTTGTATACCTCCTCCACCTATTCACATGCCATTCAGACATGGGTGACTAGCAGAGTATTGGCCACCCTCTCATAACTTTAATGGCTGAAATGCACACATGCATAATAGCACCTCCCAATTTTACCATACGTTGGTCTTTCCGAGGGCATTCAACCACCAGCGCATTGGGACCATAATTATGTTGAAAGGCGCTATACAAATGACGGGAAGAAAAAGAAAAAAAAGTTCTTAGCTTGGTTCTCAAAGTGTCTTGTAAGATGTCAATGCTCTAAACTTTTCTAGCAGTGAAGGACTGGTTTGATGAAAAATGAAGGTTCTGCAAGGTCAAATGTGAACATTTGATCAGGCGCTACATTTTTAAAGTAGTGTGCTACTTCCAGCCTCCTTGCTGAACATTTTAATTGTCTGTTATTAACTCCTGCCAGAAAAGGCATTTGCAGCCACTCTAGGCAATCCATGCTACACAAGATTGGTCGAAGTGATTGTGACAAGTAATGCACTTCTCTTTGAGGATTCACAACAGAACTCCACAGTTGCTCTTACCTTAGTCACACCTACACACATTTCTGGAATTTAACTACAGTTAGAGTAAGCATATGACTCATTTTATAATTGGGGACAATCCAATCCTGAACATACCAAATTTGCATACCAC
The DNA here is from genome assembly GCF_040938575.1 of Ambystoma mexicanum. Lineage (NCBI taxonomy): Eukaryota > Metazoa > Chordata > Amphibia > Caudata > Ambystomatidae > Ambystoma > Ambystoma mexicanum. The sequence continues at coordinate 259,726,926 of NC_090935.1, forward strand.
TTTTTGAACTTTGAACTTGCACCATTGAACTTTGAGTTCACACATGCCGTTTTGGCAGTGCCATTGTTTTGAAGCAGTGCTCACATTTGTGTGTAGCGGGTTGTTGTCAGTCACATTTCTCTTGGTCATGAAGGCTAAACTGATGGGGGTTATGTAACATTCAGTGGCAATGTACCTTTAAGACTGGCATCGATGCACATTATATGAGTGCCATTTCCTTCAACAGACTATTTATTTCAAGTGGATGACTTCTTTCTGCGCATTCTGACTCATTTCATTTAATATACCACTTTGAGCTGCCGAACATCCGTTTTCGCTGCCTGTGGCGCAGTAGTTTAATGAAATATCTTCCGCTAACTGCCGTGTCCTTTGCAGATGGATTTGCTGTGTTCAATCAAAGGTCACCGAGATGGTTTCACAAAATCAGTCTAACCATATGTTGGAGGAATTTATTAGATGCTCTGCCCCCAGCGTGGCTGGTTCTCGAATGTCTTCAGTTGTCTGTGACTCAAGTGTCTGCAGAGTTAACAGTAACTATGATTTATATGTCGGGACACTATGAGGCATTGGTTCAGATAGCAGCAGACATTTAAAACAGGTCTTGATAAGAGTGACGCGTCTTTCCTTCCATGCTCTGTGGCCTATTTCTTCCCTCTATGTTCTGTTTCTAGACGAAACTGTGTATGGCTAATACTGTGAGAGGCCGTGGAGCTGGAGTCAACAAGATGGCCGCTTAGAATGACTCATTTCACTATTTGATTAGCAATTATATCCGCCTGTCATGAAGGGGCAGCTGCTCTATCTTTCCTCACTGTTCTTGTGATTTCATTTTTGTGTTGCCATTGACATTGAAGCCAGTAGTAATGAAAGGCAAATCAAGCCATGTTCAAAACAATGTCATTAAAAGCATGCAAATCGTGGAACTGATGCCATGTCAGTGAATTTCATGCCATCATTCCTGGCTATAAAGTCATTGGCATAAATTATGAGGCGTCTATTATCCCACAAAATGAATTACGCAATCCACCAAAACACATGTGCATCCATCCCAGCCACACTACACAACATGAAACAGATGGCTTGTGAGAAGAAGTCATACCCCAAGCCATCGCTACCACAACAGTCAAACTTTGCTAGTCTGCTAGTCACAGAGATGGGCAAGCTAAAAATGGCATGCTCCTGCACCACAACATGCCACAAGCTGCTCTGGCTTGTGCTTTGCTTGATGACTTAAGAGGGCACATTTCTTTGAGGGCTGCTCTGTCTCCATATTAGTGATAAATAGGATGAATACATTAGGATTTGACCTAGTTTAAAATAGTAGTTTAAGATTTTTTTAAATAAACTGATGATAAAAGTAATATGCGGTGGCTGGATCTCTGAAAATGTAACGCAGCGGCAGGTATCACAGAGCTCTCACCTTTCCCCTCTGATGTTTGACCTAGATTCCAAGCATCAACACGGCAGATGAGGGAATAAAGGTCTTCTTTTACGCAGATAATCTCAAGATGACCTTCTCTAAATGATTCGATCATCATAGACTGTTCAGCATTCTAAGTGTACACAAATTAAACTGGATAAGTGTGAAGCTGACTGCCTCGGTGGTAAAGCGCAACATACATGTATTGCAAATAAGATGTGTTGGCAGAAGACGCCAAAACAATGAAGTTGCACAACAAGGACAGGTGAAACTAGTGAACAACAACATATAGCAGCGATTAGACAAAATGATGAAACATCTGGCACAATAATAGACCCTAGGTTAAGTAGTTCAAAACTAAAGGCTGACATTGCCTAGCTAGACATACAAGGCATGTGTAAGGATTGACACGGTGAGCCAAAAGAGAGGAAGGGTAAGTAATTTATTTTAAGAGCAGCGGGTATCCTAATCACAGTCAACCAAGCTCCCTGCTAACCAACGGCCCATTCCAGAACCACCAGTAGAACGTAACACATCTTCCCCCTCACGGAGAAACAAAAAAACAATAAAGGAAAAGGAAGAAAGTGAGGAAAAACAAGAATATGTAGAAACTGTTAATTCACACCAAAACAATATCAATCACACAAAAAAACCTTAAGCTTGATGGGAAACTTCTTAGTTCTCCCACTCGCATGACACTCAGCAGAGATTCCTTCTCCTGACCTTCCACCTGTCACCGACCTCTCACCAGTCATCACTCTTCCAGCACCACCACCCTCAAGTGACCATAACTCCATCGTCCCACTCCCTAGATGAAACCGACTTCTCTGTGCATAAGGCCAACCTACCTTCAGACCATACTTCTCCACCATCCACCACCACAACACTGTTCCTTCCTGCTGTAATCCTTTTGGGTACCAGAAATGTGCTCTCTAAACCTTTGAGCCCATAACTGTGATTCTTGTTTAAAACCCAATCCTCAACCAGCCACTCACGTTCCTTAACGTTGAAATTTCCATCAAACACACCTTTTTAGTGGCATTTTGCCTCTTCCACCATTCTCATCACCTCTTCCCGATAAACATTCACAGTGCATGCCAACCCCATTAATCCCAGACACAGTTACGTCCCTATTTGGCGTCCTTTCAATAAGACAAAAGGGGACACTTTGATAACTGAGTGAGGTGTGATGCAGTAGCTTGCACCATTTGCTTCAGAACTGCACTCCACACCAACCCCCAACCCCATTGCCAACAGAATGCAGCTCTTAAGGAATCTATTGACACGTTCCACCATCCCATTTGCCCTGGGGTGGTACAAGGCCGTGCATGTGTGCTTAATTCCAAACTGCAGCAAAAAACCCTTTATAGCTTCTGAACAGAACTGAACACCATTATCAGTCACTATTTCCATAGGAAACACCACACAAAATAAAACTTCCTAGGAAAATAACACGAGTTCTGCAGTGGTAGTCTCCCTCATGCCCTTCCACTCTATCCACTTCGAGGGGTAATCCCCCATAACAAAAATGAACTTGAACCCTTCACCCAACCCTTGAATGGGTCTCATTATATCCACTGCCACCTTTTTCCAAGGCTCCCTGGGCAACGTACAGGAAGAGTAGCGATTCACGCACTACCTTACTTTTGTCACTTGTTAAACACTGCCTACAATTCCTTATTTCTTTTTCTACACCACTATCCATTGATGGCCACCAGTAACTCTGTCTCAGCATCCTTTTGGTGCCATTGGCGCCACAATCCCCCTGACGTAAAAGCATTCAATTTTCCTTTCAACTTTGTTCCTGCTGGGTCACACTACCACTGTCCACTCTGCCACCCTGCTCAAGACCACTCCATCTCTCTCTGCAGCCCACCATTCCTTCTAACTCAAAGCACCCTGCTCAATACTGGCAACAATCATTTCTTCTTCCTCCCCTCCATCTTTTCACCATTGTTGCCACACTCCCACGAAGGCGAGAAAGACAGTCTACCACCACATTCTTCCTACCAGGTACATTCCACATCTGAAAATTATAACTCTGCAACCCTACTATCCATTTAGATATCCTGGGTGATCCTTTGGACCAATTTCCACATGCCAGCATTTGAACAAGCGTCCTGTGATCTGTCTTAACAATAACTGTTGACCCAAAGGTAAATCTTAAAATGAATAATAGCCCAACACATGGACAAAGCTTCTCTTTCAACCATTGAGTAGTTTTTCAGCGCCCCTTCGTGGTATAGACGCAACCGCTACCACATGCTCTTCCTTCCCACTGTCTTGTTGCAACAAATATGCTCCTAGACCTGTAGTATCGTAAATGCTTATACGCTTTCTGTCATGACGAGGCAGGCACGAGGAGAATGCAGGAGAATGATTCGCACAATACAGTAGACGCGCTCGTAGGAAACAGAGCGTGCCATTTGAACATCATCATTAACGTCTGTCAGTTGGCGGAGCTCGATGTATATCTTGACTTCTCCTCTTAATATATATATATACATATATATATATATATACTAAGTAATGAATTTATTTCTTTACCCGGTGCGTCGTGCCAACATTATACTTCAAGTATACTATAAATGGCATTATACTTCAAAACTGTGTCAAGGGGCGGATCATCCTCAGCCCAGAACTTGTAATTTTAATGCACAATTGGATGAAAGACTTTTTCATGTTAGAATGCAGGTGCAATAAGGTGAGAGAAAAGTTATGGGCTGAGGATGATCCGCCCCTTGACACAGTTTTGAGGATAGCCAAGGAGGTCGAACATACTGAAAAATGTGTTCAAGAATTAGAGAACATAATTCAGTCTACTGAAATCAAGCACGATAATCTGAAAAGCAGTGCCACTATCAATACAAATAAGAGTAATGAGTCAATATCACAAGTGACAGATATGATGGGCAGCAGGAACGAGTCAGAGAGAGTTTGCAGATCAGTATGGAACAAGGACAACGAGGGAGTATCCAAGACGTATGCGAGGAGGAGAAGTCCACGCAAACAGAAAAACAGTCAGAGAAGGAGGAATACTGGCAGGTGTTTTAGATGAGACAGTACAGATCATTGGGAAGACAACCCTGAATGCTCAGCTTTGAGGATTATATGTGATAAATGCAAGGGAAAGGGTCATTATGCCAGATGTTGTAAAGCACAGAATGCCTCTATGAACTGGATTGGTGATGACAACCACAGTGATGGTGATGAAGATGAATGTGTATTTGTTATATCTGATGAGGAACATGAAGAAGAAATGGAGAGTCCGAAAGCTACCATGTGTGTAGAGGGAGTGAAAATGCGTATCATGATTGATTCCGGCACCAAATACACTCTTATACCACAAGATATGTGGGACAAAGAGAAACATGAATATTTACATGAATCTGACATTAGGCCCAGAGCCTATGGTGGAGGCAAAATAGATGTTATTGGCTGGTTTTGGGGTGCACTCAAATTTAAAGATAGGAAGGCAAATGGAAAAATGTACATTACGAGAGCTGGGAGAATTCCTTTCTCAAGTTCGACCCACCAGAGTAAACTCAAGGTAAAATTAGATGCCAGTGCCGATGAAACTGTAATGAACATTGGGAATGAAGCAATGAGACATTACACGGGAATGAAGAGCACAAAGGATACCGAAGAGGTGATGAAAGGCGTCTTCAAGGATGAGATTGGTTGTCTGCAATGGTTTTCACATAAGATCAAGATGAAGCCCGGTTGCATTCCGGTGGCACAAAAATTGCACAACATTCCTCTTACTATGAGAGAAGAGGTGAAAAAGGAGATAAAGAACTTAGAGGAACAGGGTGTCATAGAGAGTATTGATGCCAGTGAATGGGTGTCTCCCTGTGTTGTACTGAGGAAGAAATCTGGGAAATTAAGGATATGTGTCGACATGCGGGAGCTAAATAAATGTGTGATTCCAGATAGGCACCCGCTCCCTAACATCCAGGAGATAGTTTCTACCATTGATCCATCAAAACATTTCTCCACTCTTGATTTAACCTCAGCATATCACCAGGTCAAGTTGCATAAGGAATCTAGGTGTATGACAGCTTTTATCACGCCGGATGGATTGAATCAATATAAAAGATTACCTTTTGGACTCATATCTGCTGCATCCGTCTTTCAAAAGATTATGCATACATTATTTGAAGGGGACCATGGCATCATTTGTTTCCAAGATGACATTTTAGTACATGCTGTTGACCAAAGAACACATGACGAGAGACTACGACATGTGTGCAGGAAACTATACGATGCTGGCATGACTTTAAGTAAAGAAAAATGCAGGATTGATTGTCGTGAAATTGAATATTTGGGACATACTATATAGGCTGATGGTGTACGACCAAAGAAACAACTACTAGATGCTATTAAGAATATGCCAAGACCCAAATCCAAAGAAGAAGTGCGTACTTTCATTGGCATGGCTGAGTATTACTCTAAATTCATGCATGATTTTGCCATGCACACTGTTCCCCTTGGCGAACTATTGAAAAGAAAGACATTTGCATGGAACACGGAGTGTGAAGAAGAATTTGTGTGGATAAAACATGAATTGAACAAAGCACCATCTTTGAGGAACTTCAGAAGTGGCGAGAAAACTGTTATCACGACGGATGCCAGTAATGTGGGTCTGGGGGCGGTTGTCACACAGGAAACTGATGGCAAAGAGAGACTGATTGCATTTGCATCTAGGTTGTTGAAAGGGGCAGAAAAATCAGATGCAGCCATTGAAAAAGAGACTTTGGCCATCAAATGGGCTGCAGAGAAGTTTCAGAACTTTTTTTGAGGTGCGCAAGTGGAGTTCCGTACGGACCACAAACCACTAGTCCATGTCATAATGAGGAAAGGATTGGATAATGTCTCATCTCGTATAAAAAGATGGGTCATACTCCTGCAAGAATATAATTGTGTGGTGAGATATGTGCCGGGCATGAGAAGTCGTGCTGTTGACTGCCTTTCGAGACTTACTAGTGTCTCTGAGGTAGATGATGATGAGGAAATGAAGTCTGAAGTTGTGTTTAACATTGAAGGTTTGTCTATATCGGAAAAGGAATAGGAAGAGGCGGAAGAGTCGGACACGACTTTCATGAACTTGAGGCAGATCTTTCTAAGTGGAAACTCCTTAATGAAGACCAAATATGAAGAGAACGAGCTGTCAGAATATTGGAAAGTTGCTAATGAACTCAAAGTGGAGAATGGCAGGATTATGAGGAATAGAAACGTGGACAACACACTGTGCACACCTTGATTTGGACGATCTTATTACATATAGGTTGTATATTTTTATATATATCTAGAGATATTAAACAAAGAAAAGGTGCGGGGGAGAGGTGTTCAGCCGTGGTACCTAGGCTGGAGATAGAGGACAAAAGAGAGTGTTTTCCTATTAGGAGGAATTATAAGAAATGACAGAATTATTCCACTCACGAGTCTACGCAAAAGAATTATTGAGTTAGGGCCCAAAGGCCACCAGGGTATAGTGAAGACGAAGCAAAGAATACATGACGAATTCTGGTGGCCAGGATATGACCTACAGATCGAGAGAGTCATAAGAGACTGTATCCTTTGCAAAGAGAGTGATAGGGGATGTGTGAGTGAGAGATATCCTATGGTGGTCACAGACCTTCCAGGTAACATTTGGGAAGGAATTGGTATGGATATACTAGGTCCGATTTACAGTGAGGGCAAGCAACAATATTGCTTAGTAATCATTGATCTTTTGACTAGGTAGGTTGAGGTTATGATTAAACCATGTATGACTGCCAAAATGGTGGTTGAATTTCTAACGGAAGTTTGTGGAAGGGAAGGTTTGCCCAAAAGTATATTAACGGACAATGGAGTTCAATTCTGTTCAAGGGAGATGAAAAAGTTTTGTGTAGAAAATTCCATTACACACAAAAGGAGTGCCATATATCACCCGCAGACAAATGGGGTGGTTGAGCGCTTCAACAGAGTACTAAAGGATGTTGGCGATGGGCTTGGGCCAATGCGGTGAGATGGGATGAAGCGGTTAGACAGAAGATAAATGCTCACTGTTTCACAACACATTGCACGAGAGGTCTGTCGCCATTTGAAATGAGCAGAGGTCGGAAAGTCAACACTAAGTTGACTCCACCTTGGATGAAGAGAATGACTATGGTAAAGAAAGATTTTTGGGATGCGTGTGAGAATATTAGGGGAATGCAGTTGAAGAACAAGAGGGCTCATGACAAGTCCACAGGTAGAAATGTAAATAGGGCACCACTGGCGGTTGGCAGGCTGGTGAGGATCAAACTCCCACCTGTTTTAAGGAATGGTCCATGTAAGTGGTCAAAACCTGTTGGTGTGGTCGAAGTGTTCAAGCATGCAGTAAGGGTGGAGGATGGAAGAGTCTGGAATTTGGAGAGGGTATGTGTATTGAACACACACAGTGTGAATGCACCAAAACATGGTGGCCGTGAACATTTTAGAGAGAAATCTAGTGGTAAGGAATCGTATGATGTTGAAAAGCGTTGTAGAGTTGTAGTGAGTAAGAAGAATCAGTCAGTAATTTCCTTGCCAAAACCTAAAACAGATTCTTCGCACACGACAAGGAGAGGAAGAGTCATTTATGATCCTCGTGTTATGAAGGACTTTGTGTGGGGACATTGACCATTGACCATATGTAAAGATTGTAAATAGTTGGAGGTTAAGTTTATATTATCAAAATAAGCTAAGAAGGGGAGATGTGTAGTATCGTAAATGCTTATACACTTTCTGTCATGACGAGGCAGGCACGAGGAGAATGCAGGAGAGTGCTTCGTACAATACAGTAGACGCGTGTGGGGAAATAGAGCATGCCATTTGAACATCATCATTAACGTCTGTCAGTTGGCGGAGCTTGATGTACATCTTGACTTCTCTTAATATATATTATATATATATATATATATATATATACTAAGTAATAAATATATTTCTTTATCCCGTGCGTCGTGCCATCATTATACTTCAAGACCCAATAAACTGGCGTCTACAGTCAGCAATGTCTTCTGCCCACTCACAAACACCCCTAAAGAGGGCGCATCAGAGATCCCCTTGGCACCAGGCTCATAGAGAGATGTGAGCAGGAACACTTTATTTCATTGCAGGAGTGCTTTTACTTTATTTCAATGCAGGAGAGCTTTTATTTTACAAAAACATTCCAGGAGCTGAAAGCCTTTATTCCAGAGCCTTAATGCCTGAAAATCCTCCATACATTCATCTGACCATGTAAATGTAATGATCTTATTGAGCAATGCCCTCAAGGGAGCTGAGATGAGAGCAACATTGTGTGCATATTTGTGGTAAAACTCTGCCATGCCCATAAATGACCTCAACTGATCCTTATAATGTGGTGCCAGGGCCTTACCTATTGCTTCTACCAAACTGTATTTTGGAGATATCTCTTGAGCTGAAATCTTGTGCCAAAGATGCTCCAGTCAGCAGAAATGAGAATGTCATCCTGAAACATAATCAAATTATTGACATCCTCCAAAACGTTCTCCATAATGCGTTGAAACACAGCCGCTGCTGAAGCTAAGCCAAAAGGCATCCTGACGTACTTAAAAGTTCCTTCTGTGATGATGAGCACAGTTACATCTTGACATTCTTGAGACAACGGCACTTGGTGGAATGCAGCAGACAGGCCCATAATGGTGAACCAACTCGATTCACCATGAACAGCCAAAACTTCAGATATAACCGGTAAGGGGTGTCTTTCCACTAGAATGTTCTTGTTAAGGTCTCTCAAATCAAAGGATTTTCCCATTGCTCTTTGCCACAAGAACCACTGCAGACACCCAATCCATCCCATGTACTCCTCTTTGCAACAGTCCATCAAGCTCTCCATGTAGTTGCTCCTTCATGTGATGAGGAACAGGCTGCACCTTATGTACTACTGGTTGTGCCTTTGACCTCATCTTAATACAGTGCTCAAAGTCCCTTAGTCTTCCCAATTTCTCTGAGAATACTGTGGGGAATCCCAAAGCCCATTTATCCTCCCCTTCTGCAATCATCACTGGAACAGATGCACTTGCTTGGATGCAAACCCATGGATGTTCCTTTGTTCCTCCCATTCCAGCAACGATGATCCCTTCCTTTCTACAAGGATGTCTGCAGGACATTCCCTGCCTTTGAAACCGATGATCGCCTGAAATTCCCCCACAAGCTCAATCTCTGCCTCACCATCCCTGCACAGCTGAATGTGGGGAGGTTCAAACTCTTGCTCTTCCCCGGACAACGCTCTTGTGAATGTATCCTTAGAAATAATAGTCCAAGAGTATGCACTGTCTTCCTTCCTTGAGAATCCGAGCCATTTATAGAAAACATGTCATCAGGCCCTCCCTTTCCGCCCGACAAAGCTGAAATTTCAAACAAGTTGCAAGGTCTTCCATCGCTGCTTGCTTGCTCGCACTGAGGGTATCTATGCTCCACTACATTGGTGGTATTCTCTTTACACATGCGTACAAAGTGACCCATACGCTTGCACCTAATTCACTCTGCGTTCCTTGCTGGACAAAATACGCTTGCCGCTCCATGTCTCGTGTTCCCGCATCTGAGGCATTTCGGTTCTCTTCGCCCTTCGCTGTTCCTCCTCTGCTTCAATGCACACACCTCCTTGTTGGGCTATTCAATTTTCATCTCCTTCATGTACTGAGTCATCTGTTCAATGCTCCTGGTGAGTTACACAGCCTGTTCCAAGGTCAAATCGTTTGCCAATAACTTTTCTTGCATCCTAGCATTATTGGTACACCTTAGTAACTGATCCCTGATCAGGGAGTTGGTCAATGCACCAAACCCGTAGGTGTGGCTCAGTGTTCTCAACACAGCTAGGTACCATCCCACTGGCTCCATTGGTTCTTGTAATCGCTGAAAAAATGTGTGTCTTTCAAACATCACATTTTATTTTTGCTCGATTGCAAGAGTGAAGTCATCCAGATCCACTGCACCTTGCGGTTCTGGTAGGCCATCAACTACGCTGGGGCCTACTGGGCCCATATTGTGTAACAATAAGGCTTGCTTCCTGGATGGATTGAGTTTGTCCCTACCCATGGCCACAATGTACGTTTCAATCATTTTCTTCCACCTTGCCCATCTATTTGGAGGTGTTCCAGGTTCAGCTAAGAATGCGGGTGGAAGTGGTATTGCTGCTTTGGCTAAGGTTAATTTTTAGTGTACTTAAAAAAAAAATGGGGAAGGCAGTCCTTAATTCCTCTTAGCCACTTGGCTGTGACACCGCAAACACTGCTGCCACCTGTAGCCCTTGCTTGCAATGAGCTGCCACGGTTTGCTGCCCATGTTAGGTCACCATGGCAACATTCTACAGCGACCTCTGTGAAGCAGAGGGAGGCGCTGTTGAATGGGGCGTTGAAACATTCGAGGGTCCTTTCCTCTAGTGTGCTCATGGCTCAGCCGTGTCACTCTTCAGCCCCTTGCCTCCTTATCTTATTCTCTGTCCCCATCCAAGCCCGATTTTGGAGTGAAGGAACACCTTCTGACATATCATCCGGTGTGTTGGTGAGGGGGGATACCAGATAACAGTGCTGCTGCAAAGAGGGGACCTCCGCACTGGAAGGGAAGTAATTTATTTTAAGAGCGCAGAGAGCAGCAGGCACACTAATCACAGGCAACCGAGCTCCTTTCTAACCAACCACACATTCCAGAGCACATGGATTTGTTCTGGAACACCTGTAGAATGTAACACAATGATTGGATTTGAAATGGCAATGGGTATTGTTGCCTTATGTTGTGTCCATCTTCATGAGGTTTTGGTTTCTTGTGTCACTGCATGTGTGGGACTCATTAATGTGGTCTCTACAATTCGGTTGCTTGGTGGTACTTGTGATAGTTTGGTTGGAGGTCTTATTTGGTCTGTGAGCTGGCCACATGTAGATTGTGCAAGAGTTGGGTTATGTGAATAACAAACACATCCTTCCCTTTTTGTGATTATTAGGAAGGGAGAAGTCTTGTAGTTGGCATTTGTGTGTGTGTGGTGGAATGGCGTGAGGTCACATGGAATGTTGGAGTGTTGGTGGGGTCTGTGTTCTGTGGGTTCTCACAGTCACAGTTAGAGTTGTTGTGCTGGCTGGGATTGATGCTCCAGTATACGTCCCATGTAACATCTAGAGTGCTCACAGTCATAGAATAAACTTGCCAAACTCCTGGATATGGAATCCTCTGCCCTGTTCTAGTCACTGAAGCACCACAACTTACCCCCTGGTTCCTCTGCATCACTCTACTTTGGCCCGAATAGAGATAGCTATCATGAATAAGTAGATTTCAGAGTGATCTACTGGTCACACACCCTAACAATAATTCAAACAATCATTTTCATTATTTATGAATGCTGGTAGAAATGGCACAAAGAAAGGAGTGGACCTATACATTCATATTGAAGCTGTGATTTGTAATATTAGGAAGGTCTGCACAGGGAAATGCTTCTTCAGGAGATATTGGTTTAAATATGTTTGTTTCGTACCTATGTCACCACTTGAAGCCTATCATATACTTTTGAATGAAGGACATACAATTCCATAAAACCCAGAAATTCCCAAGACTCCAATTGGCTCTGCAGATGTCCGGTTACACTCTTTTTTTTCTCCCTCGTACCTCTGACCCCCCAGTTCCGGGCCTCCTTCCCAGAGTTACAGTTCTCCAGTGAGCACCCCTCTGTCTTCCCATGCAGTTTACCCATCACATTGCACTTGCTTTGTTGGGTTGCCTGTGATGTTGCTCTCCCTCTGATGTGAAGCAGCTTGTCTCGTACGTCTTCACTGTTCACATTTCCCTCTTTTTCATCTGCACTCCGCCACCGCCGCACACTGTGGCCTGCACATCTGCCCCATCCAGGCCCGATTTTGGAGTGAAGGAACACCCTGGAACTCCAGTAATGAAGGAACATTGTCCCTTAGTACCTGTTAAACTCCCCACAGTCATGGGTGTTCTTGCTTAATTTGTGGAATCCAATAATGCTCTGAATTGTAATTCATAATCACTTTGAAACCTCCGAAGTCTCGAAGCAAAGGATCATCCTGATTTACCAAGGGTATTGACCAGTCTGCTGCACTGTCTCCCAAATATGAGAGTATAAATGCCACTCTTGCTTGATCATTGGCGATTGCCCCAGGTCTGCACGAGAAATGTAGGTGACATTGATTCATAAAGATTTATAAAGATGGTGCACTTATTCGGATCGCCTGTGAAGCGTTCTGGTGGGGCCAGGGGAACCCCCTCTGGAAGAATCACCTGTACAGGTGTGGGATGTGAAGGTGGGGAGCTGGGACCTGGCCTGCCTGTGCCTGGAGCATTTTGCCTTGCTAGTTCATCTGTCCGCTCCCGGTTCACATTTAGATCCCTCCTTAAGGGAATGGTTTCCTGTCTTGAGGCATGAACTTCAGCCCGTAACTCTCCCAGTAATCGGGCCAACTGGTCCGTTTGAGAAGTTTCCATAACGCCCAGGCAGAGATTCAAAGAGGCTCTACGTTCTGTTACACTCACCTGGTCTCTGCAGAGGCATTGGGGCACGGTTGCCCACTTCGCCCTCTGCGCTTATGTAGTGATTGGTGGTAATAGGTGATGCTGCTCGGGACTGCTCCGGCGTGGAGAATAAGGGCCATGAGTAGGCCAGCTTGTGCACCTGATCCCCTTCCAGACCCCTTTCCCAAACCGTGGTACCCGTGGGATGCACTGTCCCTGGAAAGCTCACCTGTTGATTAGTTTTGGCGAGCACTCTGTCCTGCTGCTTCTGACAGAGGCGCTTGTAAGATCTGGACCGAGTTCCTTCACTGGTCCCTTGCATGTGGTAGTCCAGTCCTGCTATGACTAAGCCACTATACTTCAGGTAAGTGTTCCCTTTTTGCCTTTGTCTTTCCTCGTCTGTTTTTGTTCTATTGTAAAGTTTGTTGTCTTGTATTGCTGTCCGTTCCACTTTTGATGTTTGCTCTTTTGCTTTCTTCCCTTGCAGGTGATGTTGCTGCCCCGGCAGAAGCTGCGGAGCTCAAGGCGACAGCCGGAGGGAATGAGGAACGAAGCTGCAGCAGTACAGTAGCTGGTAAATTGTTAACTAGGGGCACGCAGGGTTCAAATGCGGCGTGGCCCTATGACGGATGTTCTAACCTGGTCTTTCTTCTTCTTCACAGGGTCCGAGTTCGTGGATGCGGAGTGCGGTGCAGCGGCATCAGGATGAAGATCACTGGATGTCAGGAGATGAGTCTGCAGATGAAGCAATGAAGCACCGGTTTCCTGGAGGTGAGTATGCAGGAGAGCGCCTGGTTTCAAAGGTAAGTAAACTGGTCCAAGCGGCTGTGAGCGTCACGTTACACGCCAGTGCACAATAACGCGAAGCACCGGCCTTAAGGATGGAGCAGCTTATATAGCTGGCTCCATCCTTAAGGCCTTAAGGCCATCCTTATATAGCAGGCTTCTGAAGCCACGCCCACCAGGTTCAGCCTGCCTGCCACACCCTGCCACACCCGATGAGTCAGCACATGAAGACTAGGCCTAGGGAGCCACACCCGATGAGTCAGCACATGAGGATGTTCTCTGGAATAAAGGCTTTCAGCGCCTGGAAAGTTTTTGTAAAATAAAAGCTCTCCTGCACTGAAATAAAGTAAAAGCACTCCTGCACTGAAATAATGAAATAAAGTGTTCCTGCTCACATCTCTATATGAGCCTGGCGCCAAAGGTGCCAGGACTGAGTCCAGCCGAGTCCCCTGTATTTATAGGTCCCAAAGGGACATGAGTGAGTTAGGTGACCCATAGCCCCCTTCACTAGATGGTGTGTTTTGTTTTGTTCTGGGGCCTATGGCCATGTCAGCAGGCCTATTCCTCCTTTGAATGCCTGGTCTGAAGGCTTTCTATCTCTCCTGGCCTCTAACTGTGGCCACCATCAACAGGCCACCTGTCCAAATTGCACTCTTCCTCTCTGAATGGGTGAACCTCACCTCTTCTTCTCTTGTCTCTTCCTCACAACTTCTCTTCCTCTACAGAGGCATTGCTAGAATGGGGTGAGGGGGCTATAGCCCTGGGTCTTTTGATTGTAGCCCTGGATAGAAGCTCTTGGGCTACAATCAAAAGGCTAGCTAGCCCGAGTCCCTACAGTCCTGACATTAGCGTAGCCTCGGATCTTTTCCACACCTAGCAACACCCCTGCTCCTCGGAGATGTTAACATCTACTTTCATGCCTCTGACTCCCACCTCTGGGCTCTCTACAACCTTTGTAACACCCTCTCTCTGCCCATGCTACCCTCTGGTCTGATGCACTCAGCCGGACATTCCCTGGATGTTCTCATCTCCTTAGACATCCCCCATCTAACCAGCTCACTACTCTTCTCTGTTGCACTGACCACTTTCTGCTCTCCTCCCACCTGAAGCTTGCTGTCCCCCAGGCAAAGCCCACCCCAGCACTGCCACCTTCCTTCTCCGTCATTCGGCCCATGAGGCAAATGTCATTGGCCTCCTTTGCCTCCGCTTTCTCTGTTACTCCTACTCCTGCAGCTGACTTCCACTCTGACACAGCCCTCTCCAACCTGCATCTTTCTATCCAATCCAATAAGAGGGTCCTTTAGCCACCTCTCCCCCACCCCTCCCACTTTCCTCCCTCTCTCCGATAACACCTGATGATATTTCTAGACAAGTCCAATCTATGAAAGTCTCCTTCAGAACTATCAAGGACCACATTGCTTCCCTCGCTCCAGCTTTGGCCGTTTTAATGTAATAACTCTTTCGTCACTAGATCTTTCACCTCTCTCCTCAAGCACTCCCTTTTGCACCCCTTCTAAAAAAGCCTTCTGCCGATCCTTCCTGCCTGCCAAACTATAGCACGATATCGTAACTCCTTTCTGGGGAAAAATCCTGGGAAAGCTGGCCATCTCCCAACTTCCAACCTTCAGACTGAATCTGTTGGTTGTCTCAATGATCATCGGTCTGGCTTCAGAGCAGCCAGAGGCACGGAAACTGTGATTCTGAACACCCATGAAGAACTGGTCTCTAACCTTGACTTCAGATCTCCCGCAGTCCTCATCTCCCTTTACCTTTCCTCTGCCTTTGAAACATTCAATCACGCGATCCTGATTAATTGACTTCGCAAGAATCTGGGCATCACGGATCAGGCTCGGGCATGGCTGACCTCCTTCCTCTCAGACCAACCCTCCCAGGTCCATCGTAAGTTCTTTCTCACCACCACCTCTCTCTCCACTTGTGAAATCCCCTAGGGCTCTATCCTCTCACCCTGGTTCTTCAATATCTAATTGGCCCCTTTGGCCCACATGATTTCCACCTTCTCTTGTAACTTCCAAGTGTTATGCGGAGGACACACAGTTCTCTTTCAGGCTTCCCTCAGCCCTCTCTCCTCCCTCTCTCATTCCTGACTGTCTATCCGTGATTCAGGATTGCTGCACATCCAATGATCTCTACCTCAATGACAGTAACACTGAGATTCTTCTAATTGGGACCCCTGCTCCGGCTTTCCCTCTCGCACTCTGGCTGCCCTGCTTGGGACCTCTACCCACGCCCTCCTCAGAGGCTAAAATCCTTGGGGTCATCTTCGACTCCACTCTCTCCTTTTCTCCTCACATCATATACCTTGCAAATAAGGCCCATTTCCATCTGCACCTCTTCAGAGATGTTCCACCCATTCTCACCTTCCCCCAGATGCTCATTGTCTCCAGAGCTATGGTTCTCTCCAGGCTGGACTACTGCAACAGCCTCTTTCTCAATCTGCCTAACTCTACACTTCACCCCCTTCATCTAATCTAGAACAGGACTGCAAGACTTATCCTTGGCCTCAATCTTACGGACCACATCTCTCCAGCCTGAAATCTCTGAACTGGGTCCCGGTGGCTGCAAGGTTCAAGTTCAAGTCACTTAGCATCATCCACAAGGCTTCCTGGGGACGTGGCCGGCATTATATCCAACTCTCTCTTCCTAAATACCTTCCTTCTAGAGCCCTTTGCTCAGCTACTTCAAACTCTCTGATGGTCAGATGCTACTCTAAGCTGAGAGTGGGGGGTAGATCTCTTTCCTCTGCAGGTCCCTCCATCTGAAACAGCCTCCCTCCCCGCTCATACTTGAGCCGGAAAACTTAAAGTTTCGGAAATCAGCTCAAGACCTTCTTTTTTCCTCTGCCCTGACTGGTTGCTGGGTACCCTCAAGTCTCACAGGGTACCAGGCCCATCCAGGCCTACCACACACTTAGGGGCTATA
The DNA here is from genome assembly GCF_040938575.1 of Ambystoma mexicanum. Classification (NCBI taxonomy): domain Eukaryota; kingdom Metazoa; phylum Chordata; class Amphibia; order Caudata; family Ambystomatidae; genus Ambystoma; species Ambystoma mexicanum. The sequence goes on from NC_090935.1 coordinate 259,743,562, forward strand.
ACTTAAACTCCTACTTCCCCCTGCCTTCCATGCACTTACCCAGAGGCGTGCTGCCCTGACTGCACTTACTCAGAGCCATGGTGCCCTGGCTGCACTTCCCTCTGCCCTCTCCCCTGTACTTCCCCTCTCCCTTTACACTTGCACTTTTGCTGTCACACTTGCACAATCCAAATGACACAAGACCTAGTCAGATTGTTTGTCCCGTCTTCCCTCTGTCTCCTGCTTCCTTGTCTTGTGGCGCATACAAACACTTCTGTACAGACGCGTTATAAATACCAAATCATATCATATCATCTCAGATGGTGACATTTGTGATGTCATCTTTGATGTCCTGGGTGTTAGTGTTAGCAGTGCACGGTGGCGCGAGTTATGGTTGCTTATCTTACCATAACTGCCAAATTTCAGGGGTTTTTCAGTTTTACTTTGAACCATAACGTCCCTTTAACAAAGTTTTTTTACTGAATTTCATAGGTTTTTAGTAGCGCAACTTAACCATAACGTCCCTTTTAACAACGTTTTTTCACTGAATTTCATAGGTTTTTAGTAGCGCAACTTAACCATAACGTCCCTTTAACAAAGTTTTTTTACTGAATTTCATATGTTTTTAGTAACACAACTTAACCATAATATCCCTGATTTATATACATGTAACATAGAACATACTGAACCCCTAGCTAGTAATTTCGAAGTCCGCGGACTACCGCCATGTCCGCGGACATAGCGAAAATCTGAGCGTGGCGAATGTAAATTTAAATAGTGTGCCCCATTTCCCCTTTCAGGTTGGCTCTGAAAAGAGCCGTTTTTTTTGTATTTTTTTGCAGATGCTTGACAGACACCTGTTATTTTGTATTTTTTTTTCTTACTTTACTCCTAAAATCTTCACATAACCTTCTCCAAAGCAACCCTTACATTCCAAAACAGAATGGCATTTCCCATAAAAGATAAGGAAATGCCATCTTCTTTAAAATAAACAGCATTACTGGAATCAATATTCTCATTATTACAGAAGAACATACCAGCTCTAAGCATGAAGCCACACATGCCTCGGTTGATTACACACCTAGCATTGTTTTGCTCAGGAAAAAAAACTGAACTATTGTCCCATATTGCCCTAGGTACTAATCCAGAAAAAATTACTTTGGCATTTGGAAGGATGTTCATTACTGCTTGAACCAAGTGCTCCAAATCTGCCAACAAAGTAGGGGCACTGACATAGCCCAAATGGAAAGCACCATAGTGCAAAACTACCACTTGGGGTTTGTTGATCCTGCCCATATCTTCACCAACTTGTACAATTCCCTGTACATTGCAATCAGGCACAGTGCTCCACACCACCTCCACTCCTTTAACATCAAAATTCTTTGCAACATACCTGCATTGAGCATACTGTTGTAAACCATGCAAAACATATCTCAAAACACCAACACCCTGACTTTCTCCACTTCTGCCATCTTCACTACACACAGTCTCTTTGAACACAAATCCACAACCTCAACATCTGATTGGCTGGCTACAGTCTTCTTTCCATGCTGGATTTGCTGGAAAACCCTGGATGTAGCACACCCGGTCCGCAGACCGCATAACTCTTAGACAGCCCTTCTACCATTTCCACTTCATTCTCTGTGCCATTCCCTCATTGGATACAGCTAAGCAGGCACACAATACAGAGAACGTCCTCAGAACACCCCCATTTTGTTTATTTTCGAACATTTCAGGACACCGCGAGTGTTCTTAGAACACTTTCAGCTTGACAACGAACAATACAGACAACGTCTTCAGGACACCTCCTGCGAACATTCCAGGACCCCACGAGTCTTCTTAGAACACTTTAAACTTGACACCGAATCCATTCTGTTTATTTACGAACATTTCAGAACAGCCGTGTTGTCCGCAGAAAAATCGAACACAACAAAAGTGTCTAGCACATAAAAAAAAAGAACATTGAACCTATCTCATACTCCCCCAACCTCCCCAAACACTCTTACACACCAACACACTCCACTAAATACAATTTTTAATCCAAGTTTCACCGCGCTGTCCGCGGTCGTCTGCGAATGCAAGATGGCGGGCGCCACAGAAAATCTGATGCGCTTCGCGCACCACGCCATTCAATCAGCGAACACGTTGCATGTCCACGGACATCACGCAAGCCGCTCGGCCAATCAGGGCGCTGTCCGCGGAGCGAACCGGGAAGTCCGTCCATGGAGTGAACGGAGATATCACACATTTTTTTGCCTTACATTTTGGTCATTTTAAAAAAAAAACTACTGGACGGATTTACACCAAATTTGCAAAAGCACGCTTTTGGGACCAAGCCCCCGCTCCTGCCGCAAATTTGGTGTAAATCCGTCCAGCGGTTTGGGCTGTAGGCGTGCGCAAAGTTTTTTCCCATTATGTCTATGGGAAAAAACAAAAGTTTTGCGACCCCCCTATAACTTTGCCCCCCCTGGACCAAACCTCTCCAAACTTTGCAAAAAAATTCAGAGTGGGCCATATACTTTTTTTTGCAAAGTTTGGTGAGGATTCGTCCAGAGGGAGCGAAGTTATAAGCCAAAAAATGCTCTTCCTATGGAAACATCAACTTAACCATAACCATGCAATAATGGAATTGACTCCTCTTTATGACCAAGTCGGAGTGTCATTATACACTTTAAGCAAACCCCAATTTTCAATTCCTTGGTGCCATCTTGCATCCTGAAACTTCTTCCTTTTATTATGTCCTACTAGTTGATCATCATGGACGGTATTCACGGTCTTTAATAACTCCTATTGTACATTCGGCATAAACATCGCCAGCTACTATTATTTTCCAACATGGGTAGTTTACAAACCAGTCCTCAAACCTAGAACTTAGTGTGTTTAACAACTTATCTAGGTCATCAAGAGGATCCTAATATAGATTAATCAAAAGTACATTCACACTATTTATTGTATCATCATCCACAATAACAATGGCCATTAAACCCTCAGAGATTGACCAATCCTCTATCTTACGCAAACCTCTGCCATTGCAAAAGGCAATTGCCATTCCTTCTTTGGTGTACCCAAACTCCATTGTGTTGCTTTTTCACTCGATATATCATAACCATAAAAAATTGGCATCCCTATCAACCATGTCTCCTGTAAAATAATGATGTCATAATTGGTCTAAAAGTTCCCCAAGTTTTTATTTGAGGTCAAGCTACAGAATCCCTGTGCATTCCAGTACAAGAAAGCAAGACGGGTCACTCCCCTAAAGCTGTTGTTGTTTCAAATTCTTCAACCGAGAGATGGAGTCTCTTAATGTCAGTGCCGACCAATGCCAATGCCAATCTGTGTTTTCTTTGTCTGATACGCTAGTCTCTAAACTTTGGGCGTCCTTCTTATCTGTGTCTAAGAAGTCCTGTATATCTTGTGTCATTGTGTTCCAATACTTCTGCCCCCCATTCACATTTCTTTTCCAAAAGGAACTAAGACATGACCACATTTATGAAAGTTCACCATCTCTTTTGTTAGACTAACACGCACTAGCGTTGATGGTATTAATAGCCTCACACAGTCATATCTATATGGTTGTATGAAGTCAACTAACTTAATATTGCTTGAGATTATTGGGCGTAAGGACGGGATCTCACCAAGCAGTGCCAGAATTCTACTTCTACTCAGGGACTCCGGCCCCTCTTCTTTAAACTCCTCCAGAAAAAAACAGATCTCTTAATTGTATGGGGTACATTTCATCCTCTTCAAAAAAATAACCCCTGTGTCTGGATTCACTTTGGTGTACGTCCCTCTCGTTTACATATATTTCAGTTTCCTCCCTAAGTTCTGGTACAGATAAGGAACAAACAACTGAGTTTCTTCTTCTAAAATCTTCTAATTCTGGATAAAGTTCAGGATCCAAGATATTAGAAGCCTCTTTTTGTCAACCAACAAATCCTGACTATCTAAAACATACAATGTTTGCCTGAGTGTGAATACACTTATTTACTTTCCTGTCAGGACTTCTTTTAAATCTCCCTTCTTCTTCTAAGGGTTCTATATTAGTAATTATTTTCTTTCCTCCTTCATCAAACCCTTCTGCCCCTCTCCCCCAACCCTAACTGAGAAAACCCTTGTGATATAATAGTCGTGACCAGGTTTCTGAACTCAGATTCTATCAAAGATTGCCTATGGTCCTCCACCCTCAAATCTAGCGTATTTGGACCCTGTTACAGTTTTATATTTCTGGTATCATTCTTATTTGTCACTCCGTTCCCATCCCTTAATTCCTCACTCTGACCTTGCCTTATGGGTCCCGACCAGGCATTAAGCATTTTCTCATTTCTCTCTGATCTCAGAACGCTACCCTTCCCCTTCTTAAATTTCACAGTATTGTTGCAGAATTTTCGACAAAACTGGCTGATAAAGGGTACATTTAAATATGTTCTGAATTGGTTTCCCCTAGTTTATATGTTTCTTCGGTTTTTGAATATCATGAATTCTCTTCTTTAGTTGTTTTAAAGTATCCGCCAGTCTGTCGTAGGCCTCCATGTTATTGGCTTTGCGTGGCTGCTATGTCTACAACTTCCATCACTATCTCATCCACTTCTACATTCCTTTCATCTGTAGAGGCAGTCTCTGAGATTCTTTTGTCTTGGTATTCGTGTAATTCTTGCCTGGCTATTGCACGTGGATATTTTCGTTATGTCGTTTTAGAAGTTTTAATTTCTGGAAGTTGCTTCTGTTTACATTTTTTTCCCGTTTTGTTATTTCTTTTTGATTTAATCTCTACATTCTCTAATTAGACACTCACTGGGCTTCCTTTACGTCTCACTCTAGTAATTTGGAATAAGTCTATTGAATACCCTTCGTGATTTTCTTTTGTTAAGCTCGCCTCTAGCTTATTATTCTGTAGTTTCTTAGGTGAACCCGCAGAGGTCCGAATGTCCTATAAGGGGACCTCTTTTTTGAATGGGGCAATTTCCCCCTGTTTTTTGTGTAATAGTTTTAAAATCGCTAAAATGTCAGTCTAGTGAACAGTGCACATTTTTAATTCATCAAAAATTGTTCCTGCATATTTTGTATGGCAAGGTTTATTAAGTTGATATTGTCCTCCTTTAATGTAGGAGGATTCACTGACCCTTGCCCCCTCTTCCTCCTGGAAATGCTCAGTCATATCCAGCATAGTAATTTCCCATGTAAGAAAAATTCCGGGAGTATCTTTTGGGGAGCAGTTCTGTTGAAAAACCCCTCCCCCCATAGAGTTTTTACCCAGAATTTGGTTGTGGACATTCCTGGGGGAGGAAGTCTACCTCCTCCATGTATATGGATTGAGACAGATTATGAGGCGAAGGGAACTGCAACTTTCCCCTCCCCTTGATCTTTAAGCAATGATGACTCCTGTGGTGAAGGGGGCAAGGGCAATGCCTGAGCTCTTGACAGGCTATCCCTTTTGTTAGTAAATACAAGCGGGGCAAGAAGTGTTTCCCATCTCACAGTTGTCGTCTTTTCTTTTTTTTCCATATTTGCACGTTTTATCATAACGATATTTGCACCACCGTAAACTCACACCCGTTGTTTTTCAAAACAGCATCAACCACCATGGCCAATATTTACCCGGAAGGCCACAATTGTTAGATCTCATTCATGTAATCGCCCTTTACCGCTAACCATCCAGTATCAGTAGTATCACAAGTTCCACCTTATTCACAGTGTGAATTCGATCAATCACACCATGAGAGTTCCAAGGTGCTTGCCAACGGTCACTTCCACACAACAAGAAATATTCAATTTTCCACTTTATGCACGGTTGTAAGTACATCCAGTTTACACCATGGGTGCTCCAAGGCAATAACCAACGGTCACTCGCACACTGCAAGAAATACCACACTTTCCACTTTACGCATGGTTGTAAGTTCTTCCAGTTTACACCATGGGAGCTCCCAGGCAATAACCAACGGTCCCTCCCACTCCCCAAAGCAAGATCAGCCAACTGCTAGCTGTTTTCCTTTTCGGGGCTATAGAGAGAGAGCTCCAAGGAACTTTCCAACAGTCACTCCCACCGCCACATTCTTTTCTTACTTCATTAATTTGATGCTTTTAATTCTTGTATGAATATGCCACAGCCGGCTACGGGCCACGGGCTATGGACCACAGACCACCGAACACCGAACACCAAGCACTTAGCGATCCATTTCGCGCAGGCGCTTCGTGTGACCAGGACGTTTTTAAGCACCCACCTTCTGCAGTCCATTCAAGAATTAAAGGGCCAGTTTTCCACAAGTTTTTTTCTCTTAGGAGCTCTTTGATGTTGTTACTGCACAATGAAACACACCAAACACTTAGTGATCCACTTCGGAAGTGTATGGGGGCTAGATTTAGCTAGCTGAGAATGGGTAAGAGCAGCCTGCAGTACTCAGTGACAGCACAGCATGAGCCCAAATCTCATCAGTGTTTCCCATTGTCTGCTTTGTACATCCAGTGAGCCATTGGGCCTGGGATGAGAGGGGTGTGCGCGAGTGGCTTCTGCTGCCAATCCTGCCTGGGCACTGTGTGACCTGACCCATATCTGCCAGACCTTCATCACAGGCACACTGTAGATAGACTAATTAATTGACATGAAATTGCCCTCCACCTTTGAAGTAAACAATCGGTTGCTTCCTCAAGCAAAAATATATATACATTTGGAAGGATAGCTCAGGGGCACCACACTTGCTTTGGGAACAAGCGGATGCATTGCGAACTGGGCTTAGTTCCTGTTTCCAATTCTTAGAAGCTGGAGGAGGCTGGCATTAGACAAGATATAAAGGACCAAATAAAATAATAAAATGGGCCTTTTCCATGGGTGATGTCATAGAGCTGCTGTTGCTTTTTACATTTTAAAATAGAAAAAACCTACAATAGACTGGCAACACATTCATCCCCTCTATCTCTCATCTAACAAAACAAAAGAAACTGCAGGTTACTTACCAAATAAGCAAAACCGAAAGGTTTCAAATTATTCATAATCTCTGGCACATCTCTGGGCAACCCTCAAGAGCATTGTTCTTCAGCCTGCTAAGCCACTACAGGAGGGGAAGCACCAGACACAAATCAAATCAGACATGGTCCCACCCCAACAGGGGCAGTCCAGCCTGAACTGCAAGGTCACATCACTTCTGCATGATACCACACGCATCCCCAGATATGTTTCAGACTCATTGGGCATTATCAGGATGGAGTAGTCTAGGTCTGTAGACCCAGCATGCTTTTGTAGGGGTGATGTCGTGGAGCTGCTGCTGCTGTTTACATTTTACAATGTTGTGACCTGCAGCACATCCTTCCCCTCTATCACACATCAAACAAAAAAAGCTGTGGGTTACTTACCAAATAAGCACAACAGAAATGTGATGGCTGGAAGTTTTCAAATCATTCATAACACACTGGCACAGCTCTGGGCAATTCATGTTTTTTCTGGTTGGGTTTGTGTTGGTCAGTTACTGTTTCCAGTCTGTGGCCAGACACTTGGCGGGCACTGGATGTTTGCACCTTGGGGTTTAAGCCTCTTTGCTTTGTCTGTTTACAGTTTAGCCCAAGTGATTTGTCCAGGTACTGTGTTGGTCTGCTTACATTCATAGTAATTTGGTAACATGGGCCTATGCACACTGATATTAAGATTAAATATGGTAATCAATTCTTGTATGAAATGTATATAATATTACAGGAAGACTTGGGGGCCCACGCTCTGTCAATAGAAGGAAAAGACGACAGAGCTGAGGCAACAAGCAATACGTGAGAACTTTAACACGCAAAACTCCGAATATGAAGAGAAGAGAGTTACGAAAGTTTTGGAAGTCACTGAACCTTTTGATACATTTTTTTCAGGGTTTTTTCTGAATAAAAAAAGTAAAAAAAAATAATAATAATAATATTACAGTGATATCATAACCATGTTTATCTTAGTGTACTGGGGAACAATGCTATGTGATGTCACCTGTTTTGTCAAGGGGTGAAAGGTCGTGTGCCATCACCTCCCGTGAAGTCACATTGAGTTGGGGTCAAATGACATCATGTCCTGTGATGTCATAAGAGGTTAAGGGAAGGGTCGTGTTATGTCACTTCTGCTACCCCTGACGTTTTGGTTAAATAACGTCCCTGCATGTGAGTGATAAAAATAAAATGGTAATTTAAAGTTATTGGGGCATTCGGATCAGTGTAAGTGTGAGGGGGAGAAAGAAAAGGTAAAGTGCAATAAACGGACTGGCGGGCATCAAAAATTAAACAACATCATGAAGTGCAGGATTCTGGTGAGCCCATCATCTGATAAATACGAGGGAAGAGAGGCTCTGTTGCCAGGGTTTCACAGTTCAAACAGTTGAAGGTCATAAGCAGATGGGTTGCAGTACCTCCGAAGTCTGTTTACATTAGCGGAAATCCGACGTTTAGGCCATTCTGTAAAGATGGCTTTATTAACTTTCTGAATTTTCTTTCACCCTGCCCCCATAATACAAAGCCTGTATCTGACATTCACATTTTGGAAGATACACCACAGTGGGAAAACTGTTTGCACAGTAACATGCACTTTAGATGGGCTAAAGCTAAAACTGTGAAGACCAGATGTTAGCCTAGTCTGCATTGTAGGCATTTGACCACACATTGTCTCACCTTTAGCTTGTACAAACGTCTTTTACTGCATAGAAATGTGGTGAAAAGTGCCACAAATCAGATTATAAATGAACTTGAGAAATATATAAATCCTTATATTAAGCAAAAAGTGCACAACAGCATCTTAATTTTGACTATCCTAAATAGAATACTTCAAGTATGGGAATGCGATGTGTGCCTTCCTAAAAAATGTCCTTTCGGTTTTGCAACTGTACTTTTAAGACTTGCAGACACCTCAACAATAAACACAAAACTGTATGACAGTCATAGTTTGACATGATATTCAAAAACGTTTTTGGACACATGAAGCAAGTAGACAACATGAAATGAACTGGATGGTTTACACAGGTGAGGTGTTCATTTTGGGTCGGTTTAATTGTCTTTGAAGAAGACAACTGGTGGCTTCTCTGTGGCAGAGTGCTTTCAGCTAATGTTCTCAAAGGACCCTCAAACAATGATTGACTCCCTTCAAGACGAAATGGACACAGAGCAAGATGACACGGAGCAACACAGTTTCGATCCCCAGGTCCGTGCTTAGAAACCTTTGGGTATTAAGCGCTTTATAAATAACCAATTACAATTGCAAGACCTTTGAAAAAGGTTTTTCGCCCCATTCTGCATGACTTCTGTTAGCATTATTCCTGGAAGCAACTCAGTTCTGCAAGGCTCCTGCCAGCATGTCGTGCAAAGGCATTCAAGATAGATTCCAAGCAGTCCCCGAAAGTGAGGTTCTGTGCACGGAGCAGAACCAGCGGTCAACTGGATGCTACTGTCCCCTGCTCACGGAGGAATTTTATTTTCTTTTTTTTTGCATCAACACGTGGGTGCCATTGTTTTGGTTGGCTAGTGCTTCAAAGATGCCCCATCCAGAAACTGGTCCTGACCCTGTGCAATCCCAGCCTGCCTCATACAACCCTGAAAGGACAGTTGCGCTTGACTAGTGTCATTGGCATGTCGGGATCATGGCATGTGACTGCTGTAATCATGTGTCTCCTTGCTTTTCAGAGGAACAAGCATGGCCATCCACTGTCTAGGGGAGACTTTCTAGTGCTTTAATTGAAAAACTGAGTTGGTGGTGTACTTGAACAGATATTTGCTTGTTGCCATACACTGCACCTTCTGCCTCTACTGTGATAACGATGTGCTGATCCACATGGAATGCTGTGGCAGTGGCCCTGGTCTGCTTTGTTGGGATACTTGGATGACATGTTGAAATGTTGGCTTAGGGTCAAGTAAGCAAATGAACGAGAGAATGATTCTGTCTGACCCTACAATGGTGCCATGAATTGCAACATAATTAAAGAGTGTTTTTTTTTTATTTTTAAAGATATGATGGATTCTAAGTACTGCTGGCAAATGTGTGAGGTTCAAATACATATGTTCCTGGTTTATGGTATTCTCCATCACGCAGGCTGCTCTGTTGCACATGAGTTGCAGGTGTTTGATTAATGATATGGGTGCTTCTGAAAAGATACCATTGCAGTATTTGAGGTTGAAAGATGAAAGGCATTTATGAGATTGACCTTGCACTGGGATTCCAGTAGGGGGCGATGTTCTTCAGCTCATGAAGTTGGAAGATCGCTTTCTTAACAACCAATTTGATTTGGTTATGCAGCATAGGATAGATTCTAAGACTTTGCCTAGCTTCCATGCTTGGCCTGGCAGGGTTGGTGGTGGACCCTTGGAGATAGGCAAAACGAATCACAGGTTTTTGCGGCTAGATGAGCCCAACAGTAAGACATCTTGGATTCTAATGTGGATGAGCTCTTTCCTTCTATGCAGGCCATTTTCCTTCTTATCTTTTGGTTTCGTGCCAAATAGGTTCACATATGCTTCCCATCTGTCTCAAATCGGCGATGTTACCGAAGTATTTATTAACAAAGTCCCTTTGAAAACACCCTTCTGAAGGGAGAGCAGTGGAGGGCTCACATGTCAGGCATTTTTGCCCCTGTGGAAATTCTTTGAGGTGGCTCCATAATCACAAGAGCTTTAATCAAGACTTGAAGAATCATCTAGTAGCAGGCAAAGGAATCTTGCGTAACCTTTTCCAGGTTGGTACTTTTATGAGGTTCAGTGGTTAGCCCAAGTGTTGATTATAAGGTTTGTTTCGGATTTGTGAACGCTCTCGAAAGTAAAGTGGATGTCCAAACAGTCGGTGTGCCTGAGTTGGACTCCCAGCTCATTCTTGTGTGTGAAGTTAACTTCACAGCTCTTGCACGTGCCTTGTCTTGTATACGACATCCACTGACTGGTCCATATGTCACTGCATCGGATATCTTTGCATACATGAAATGGCAAGCCAAGTAACCATGTTGCACATGCAAGCGTCTTGCACAACAGACAGACAGCCAAAGCTGAAACAACTCCTCTGTGAATAGTGGCTGTCGTTTGACAGAGAAAATCAAAAGTGATGCTTCGTAATCACTGGAAATATCTCTGAATAGCATTACATGGTTTTATTGTATATTCATTGCCTTTGCCATTCCATGTGTGCAAACCCATTTTGACACCATCCCGGGAAAAGCAACCTAGACGAAACTGTTACCCATGACAAATCAACCGAAGGTGCGTTTTGCAACATCTTTGATGTCCACCTTGAGTAGCTAGCAACACCACACGCTTGCTACCCATGTCTAGGCAACCCCATGTCACCCGAGGAGGCTTGCAGTGCTTAGCAGCAGAACATGTTCTGTAGAATCTGAAACAATGCAATGCCACATTGCTGCTAAAAGTGGCTCTATGCGAACATCTTGAAAGAAAAGGCGAACGAGCACCCTGCACGAGACAAGTCGACTGGCAAGTGACATCATGGTGATTACATTGTCAGTGCAATACAATTGAATGGTTTAACATATTCAAAGAGTACATTGTGATCTGCTTGGCATTTTAAAGACATAACAGCTCACCCAACGCGCACCCTGTTTTCCTATATCTTATATGACTTTTTTCTAGGCCTCGCTTTTTGTAAACTTGAGCTGAGACGTGGTACCCTTTTTAAAATCCGACCAGACAATAGGGTTCGTGTCTGCCTCCTTTATCCGGCCTTTATGCACTCTATTGTAAAATGTCGACATTTTGCGTTCTCTCGATTTTTCATTGGGTGGAAAAAAGATGTGCGACTGCAGATAACAATACCTTAAAATGTAAGGCAATATTTTTGACATTGCGTAAAGACTAAAGAAAAATAGAGAATTGATAGGGAAAAGGTAGGAGTGGTGGTGATTTTGGACAGGGGAGAGCAATATGAAATAGAGTCAAAATCCTCTTTGAATTCTATTCAGGAACGTCACATCCAACTCTGCAGCAAGACCACTGAATGGACCACTGCACGTGCGATGAAACCCCAGATTGCCCAGAAGCGGTGAAAAGGAGAACCAAGGCTTTCAAGCACTATGGCCACACCTGTCCCATTGATGCCATCAGGGTAAAACAGGTAGAAAGTGAATTGCAAACATCTTTAACCTTCTATTTTAGCAATGTTTACAAGGGCCTGGCTAGACTCTGCAGAGATGTGAATCAAGTATTCAAACAACAATCGAACAGTAAGTACCAAGTCATTGAGATGTTCGAGGAATGCTTCATAAAACATGTTATTTACTGCATACATGTCTAATGAAAGCAGCAAACACAGACACCTGCAAAGCATTTAAACAGATAATGCAAGATAGAGATATCGAGACAGCACCTTCTGGGTAGGATATGATTGGTTATTTATAACGCGCTTAATACCCAGAGGTTTCTAAGCGCAGACCCGGGCATCGAACCTGTGGTGCTCCGTGTCTGTTGCCCCTGAGCTATCCTCCCGCAAGTATTACATGCATTAGGGACAACGTAGTAGGCAAGAATGAATAAAGCAGTGAAAATACAAAGTGAAAAAGGCAGCTTTACAAATGTTTTGGGGTAAGGTAGAAAAGTGGGACCTAACTTGTTTCTAGGGCTCAAGATAAATGGTCACGGGGACAGAGTATCTTGAAATACCGTAGGGCACAGCTGGACCACACGTTAATTATTTTAGTCTCTTAACTAGGCTCAACAGCACCAAGTGGGGTTCTTGTCCCTTCGATTTGAAGCAGAAGTGGAAGAGAAGCCACCTGTTGTCTTGATGTGGTAGGTGGCTTGGGCTCAGAGACGATAGGTTGCGTGAACCACTAGGAGGTTTAGTCAAGGAACTGCAGATTTAAGGTAGGCTCAACTTCTTTGTACTTGAAACATGGCATGCTGGGCAACAACATTTGCAGGAATAATGCCCATGGACTTAGACAATGCTATAAAGAATTAATTGAAGCTACTGCAAGTTTACCATGAAAAACAGATTTATGTTTTCCATCTCAATATTTCGAAGACGAGCTAAATGTAAAATTGGTCATAACTTTGTTCATGTGTATTCATCAGACAAATAACTTGCCATCAAGCATTCTTTGGTTGTCATGTGTGAACTCTCTGTTTTGGAGGCTGTTATGAACTCCATGCAGGTTTGCCAAAAGAGCACTGTATTCCAAAGTAGGTTGACTTTTATGGCTGGTGCTGCACGTTTAAAAATGCAGCCCCATTGCTGCTAATATTAATTTAGTGTGTAGATGTTTAAACATCCAAACCATGCCTTACCATACATTAGCAAGGATCCAGGGGTCAGTAGGCATTGGTATGATAAGAAGTTGTTCCTTGGTGACAAATACACATTCTAAATATATATATATATATATATATATATATATATATATATATATATATATATATATATATATATAGTGCAGCAGTCGCTGCCCTTTATTTTAGGTGAGTTGGACTCCAATAGGAACCTCAATAAATTCTATTGCTAATAACTTTTGACTTGTCTGATGTATCTATTTGGCTAGAATTTTGCTTGCAGTTAATTGGCGATGTGTAGGCTCCTCCAGACTGGAACGTTTCGTAAAGATTCATTAGCAAATAGAAAAGTTATTAAGAATGTAAGAAATAAAAAGAAAAACATTGCAGTGATGCGTCCCTTTTAAGATACACTGCTTTGGCCCATATTCCTGAACATCGAAGAAAAGGGAATAGAGAAAGACGTCTCAGACAATTGGAGTCCGAGTTGATCATCAGATTCGATACCCAGAAGCCGAGAGGCCATAACACAGGAGAAGAGCTGGCAGTACATCTGATGGACAACTAAGATAAATTATTCACTTGAGCAATTGAGCAAAGTCTTGAGTTCCCTGTAGAACATAATCTAGTGAAATATTTCCACTTTGATAGCAACTTTTGCTCGACTTTTCTGTGAGTTGGGTGCTTGCATAAAGGTCTTTGCCCACTGGGGTGATAGCTAAACATTGTGTCAGCCAGGTGGTAGCCCACTGGGGCGATACAACTTCTGGCACTAGAATAGCATATTGGTTGGTGGTTGTTTGGCTTATATAGCCTCCTGGGACACATGGGGGAGAGTTACCTGCTGCAATCTCTTCGCACTTGTGAAATTTACTGAAATCTGGGTTAATTACAGTTGTCTAAATGATCTAACATTTATTCAGGCCTTTACAAAATTAGCATTATTTTGTTGTTCCTTGCATTACTTTCATCATACAATTAAGATATTATATTCATTATTTGACCGTGAGAAGGGTCAAGATACTCAGATCCAGACATTATCATTGAATGGCTGGGAGGGTCAGAAACTCCAAGATGGCTTCCTTTTTAGCATGAAGGATATCGCCACCTGAAATGGTGATCACATGATCACTAAGTTAGTCACATGATGCTAGTTTGACCTTTAGGAACACAATAAAATGGAACCTGCAAACAGATAATGTAAAACTGCACCTGAGGAAGCCCTGAGTGAGGAGTGGAACTTGTGGTGACCACAGGAGTGCTTACACCCAGGTCTGTGAGGTGCCAGCAAGTCCATGCCTGTAACTATGGAATTTTTAGACTGTTAATTGAATAAACTGTGAAATATTTTTTAAACATAGAGTAGATTAAGTGCCCTGGCTTTTTTGTGTTTCCAATACATACCTGATCTGATTATTAACAGACTCTAGTGGGTTTTTAGCACTTTGCGTGAAGATATATATATAAATATATTATAGTTCAAAACACAGAAGTACACTTGCACACCAGTATTCAAATAGCAATTCTATGTAAATATTCTAATTCATAGGGTGTGTTTTAGTAGGATTCAAGGTGCAGGGGAGGAGGACTCAGCCTTGGTATCTGGGCCGGAATACAATAGAGAACAAAAAGAAATCCAAATTATGGAAAACTGCGTCCCCTGTACACTTTCTAGATGGCATAAAGCTTAGTTGAGTTAAACAAAGTCTTGAAAATCTCTAAATGTTTTTATGACATTTTTCATTGAAATAAAAGTTTTTTATCCTAATTCCGTTTTTTCTTTTAAAAATAAAAAACAAGTACATTTTTAGCAAGAATAGTCAAGAGATAGTCCCTAGTGTCCTTGGATGTCTGATGATACTGAACTGTGAAATAATGTTGGTAATAGACACTTATTGGTATCAGGAAGAAGTTTTAGTATGGGCAGGGTTGTGCTAAAAAATGGTCGTTTAAACACACTGTGTGACCAGTAACATAATACTTAAATTAGATGTGGTATTTTTAGCAACTGCCTAATCAATGACCATTGTGGATATACATGATGTAAGCATTCTTCTAAAGGTCTGAAGAAGTGGCTCTATTACAGGTGAGGGAAAGGGGTACCCAAGTAGTTTCTTTACTGAAGTGACATCTGTACCGAATATTAGCTGATTCTTGTCTCCTAGGGGAGGATGTGCATATTAGAATCTGAGGAACTGGTTAAGAACATGGGCATAAAGAGGTAACCCCTGTATAGACTTACCAATTAGAAGTATCAAAATGGTCCAGCAGCGGAGATGCGGTCAGGAAGAGCTTCTTCCGGACCGCATCTACTGCAAGAGTGTTTATATATGTAAAAATGGTCTGCATGACGTCACTCGCGCATGCGCGGTGTAACTGGCGCATGCGCGTGCAGCACCAACATTGATGACGTCACTCGCGGTTGCGCACGCGGCAAGAAATGGCACTTATGACTCTTAGATGTATGTCTACAGGAACGGTCCTAAGTAATATTCTTCATTTAGACCCAAAGGGGTCATCGCATCAAGTTTGTTTATCCAAAACAATTCCCTTTGTGCTAGCAGTTTGGGTAAGTTACCTCCCCGGCTGAATGGGTGTATAACTTCCAGTATTGCTAATCTCATTTGGGATACGTTATGTCTCATATCTCGAAAGTGTCGGAAGACCGGTGAATTACTGGTTTTTGTCCTGATACAGGATTTGTGTTCCGTCCATCTATCTTTAGCTCTCCTGTTTGTCTTTCCAACATGATATTTACCACAGGGGCAGCATATGTCATAGATAACATTTTTTGTATCACATGTTGCAAAGTTCTTTAGAAAGATCTTTTTGCCTGTCTGTGAATGTCGGATATGGTCACCTTTGATCAGATTGTTACAGTGTTGACAGTGTAGACAGGCAAAGGTGCCAGCTTTTGGTTTGCTTAATGTCCTCTGTGATGTCGGTTTCACTCTTTCAGCTCTTATTAGTTGATCTCTGAAATTCTTTCCACGTTCATATGCCCTCATTTGTAGATCTGGAAATAGATGTGAAAGAGTTTCATCGGATTTGATTAGTTCCCAGTTTTTGTAGATTACTCTTTTTATTTGGAAACTCTGGCTTGAATATCTAAGCGTATGTATTAGATTTTTATTTTCCGTCTTTTGATGACCTTGTAGGAGAGTGTTTCTATCCTGAGCTTCAGTCCGAGTGATAGCTTTGTTGATTGTTTCTGGAGGAAATCCTCTATCTAGAAATCTTTTTCTCATGATGTCATATTCATCCTGTAATGTATTAGTCTCAGAGGTTATCCTTTTGACCCGTAAGAGCTGGCTATAGGGTAGATTGTCTTTCAAGTGTTTCGGATGGTGACTCGCATGTTGTAGGCAGCTAGTGACATCTGTAGGTTTTCGGAAGATTTTTGTTTTAAGATTTGTGCCACTGGATTCTGGATTCCACTGTGACATCCAGAAACAATCAACAAAGCTATCATTCGGACTGAAGGGGATGCCTTGTTCTCCAAAATAGATAGCTATATCATGGGTAAATTGCCAAAATGGGGGATTTTTAGAAATGAGATAGCCACCATCTTTTTCTCAATGCGAGAGATAGCCGTGGTTGTACCCGAGGATGTTGGAAAATGAAAAGCAGGGAAAAATCGATTTTGCAGGTGAAAATGTCATTAGGGACGTGGAGGGAGTGGCTAGAGGACACTAAGTGAAATTTGGGAGTTGGAGAAGGTCCAGGGAGTATGCAGCAAAAAGCTTTCAGTAGCCTCAGCTATGGATGCGAATAGCCAACATTTGAAAAGCGACTGCATCATTGAAACAGTGTCTGTTAAGGGGGGGAATGGGAGAAGATAGGGGATTTGAGGAGACCAGTAACATTGTCTGGGGAGCTGGCAGTGAGTGGGGGACACTTGGCTTGTGCTTGGGGGACCAGGGAGGGATTTTGTTTGCACAATCATTTCTTTTTCCCGATGACCACCGTTTATAGGACTACAGATAGCTAAGGACATGTGCCTTACCCACAACTATAGTATTTTTGTTTGTGTTTTTATGAAGATATTTTTACAGGTATAGTGATGGCCATGGCTGGACAAGGTAGGTATTGGGATTCTTATCAATTTCTCAGTGTGTTTTATTTTAGACAGAAGATTCGAAATTATACCTTTTTCATGACATAATATGAAATCCTCTTATTTTACCAACCTGTGAGTACACAGTAGCCCTTTGGGACTCTTATTCATTGAGTATGTGTTTTTATTTAGACAGAATATTGGAAATTGAACTGACTACATACTTATATACATAAGTAAATATGTAGAAACGTTTATGTATACCCACGTCTACTGAATCAGACAATCAGAAGGCGATGTTTGAGGAGCGGCTAATGTCAGCAACGACTGGAGTGTGTATCCATGGCTATGGCAGCACCTATCACTGCGCGGCTCAGGTAGCCTCAGCTATATTTGGCAACCATTATCACTGTGGCTATATATAGGCCAATGGCATGTTTTTTCTACTGGCCTTATAGATGTGGCTACAGACATTTTGAGCGAAAAGTTGCCACAAAAACAGTATCATAGGGGGACTGAGAGAGGGCAGGGGAGGTGAGGAAGATATTAGTATAGTGGGGGGAGCTGGTAGAGATTTTCTGCTGTTTTACCGACAAGCAGCAGGTACAAGCAAAGCAACCTCAAGGGCTGTTTTCTATACCTGCATGTCTACGATGGAAAAGTAGGCACGTTTATGTGTTTTGTTAGTTCATTAGCTATTTTTCTAGATGCGGTTATAACGACATGTCTTGAACCATGCATTTTCTATGCAATAATCATATTTTCTATGTGGATGTTAGAGCACACAATTTTACTTGTGTTTGTTGTTTTATGTGCTTAGGTTTACCCTTGTCTTATTTGCACTTTTAAAGGTAGGCAAGTTTTGCTTTTGAGTTAGTAAAAATGTTACATGTATCTTTGGCTACAAGGAATTGTTTATAGCCGCGTTTGAATAGCCACGGCTATCAAAGATGGTGGCATTTCATTGTTTGTAATTGGTTGTTGTTACTGTTGTACTTGTGTACTTGTCTTTGATAGGGTGCAGTGAAAATGAGAAACCCATTTTAATATGTTGCTTATCATGTAGTCTCTTTCTTTGGTACTGATTGTCTGGTTAGTATAAATGCTACCATTGTGTGCACTTTTTTCATTTTGATTTCAGAATTCACACTGTACACAAGCCGAGTGTGTGGCTGATTTAAAAGTAATTGTCAGTGAATATTTACATATTTAACATTTATTTTGAAGTGTATTAACCACTGCTATCAGATGGCATATATTGCCACTATTTTCCACCTACTCAGATTAAGTGGCAGTTAATTGTTGATGTATTTTTTTTAACTTTCACTAACATGCAGCTTAGAACATAGATTTTTAAATCAAAAGCATTCATAAGCAGCTATTTCCCTTTTGGTATGCTAGCTTCTGAGGGTGAAGGTTTACTTGCTTGTATTTGTCCTAATCCTTCATGCACCTCCACAATCGATGGTCCCCGGGGTAATTTCTTGCAAGTCCATCCAAGTAACCTTTGTATGTTTGTACTTTCTTGTGGCTGTTTCTCTTCAGCATCTGTTGAAAGAAGGTCGGAGTCTCTTAACTTACTTTCTAATTGGGTCTTCATTGTTTCTATGGTGGGCAGCTGCCAATAGGATGTCAAGTACCCGAGGTGCTCTTTAGCTACTGAACCTGTAAGACAATGTAATTTCTTGAGTGATGGTCATAGTACCAATTATACTGCAGATTATGTTGCCTCATTTTCTTAATTACGTAATGTAGAGCTAATTAGCATATTTTAATATTAAATGAAACCCATTGCTGAATTTCTGCACAGTTGCATCAAGCATGGTTGCTGACCTAATGCTTGTTTAAAATCATCTAAGCAGAGAAGTCATTGAGACTGGATATGAAGAACTGTTTGCAGGTAAACATGCAGTGTTTGGAGAAGTTCTACAGTCAACTCCAGTGAAAGGCCAACCCATATTCAAAATGTAAGAATGTGGTATCATGCATTGTTTGTTCACCCTCTATACCGCTGTGCACCATACTCTCAGACTTTATAGCCAACCCATCCTATCCACTCTTTTTAAACCTCAGGTACACTATCCTAGTTTTATTATTGTGGCTATGACCATGGCTGCGACAATCTGACAGTGGCAGCAGCTGGATTTGAGGTACCAGTAGGAGAAGTTGTGGCTTTGATGTTGGTTGGATGTGGTTTGATGGTGGACGGAGGTGTTGATGGAGAGGGTGCAGATACTTGCTTGCGTAATGTACAAGGTGCATACCTGGACAGATGTGTTCAAGCTCTGTGATGGAACAGTTGTAGGTCCACTTAATTGCACTGCAAATTCAGTCATAATTACTGTTTTCCTTTTTTTGTGGCCATAGGTAGTGTTCATACCTGTATGAATGTGTTGTATCCCACCTTCTGCAGTTTTTTCCACTACTGTAACCACCTACCATAATCTCCCCTGTTTATTATCGCTGTACCCTAGTTTCAGTTCTTTCAGCCACCCTATTTACAGCCTCCCTACTCTCACCCACTCTACTGCATCATGTGTTCAGTGTATTCCCATCCACTATATTCCCTCATTTACATTGTTAATTTGATAGTGTATGTTTTTTTTAATACACCTTCGATTTTTTCCCAATCGCCCCATGGATTATTATATGTGAAGACAACAACAGTGTGCTACGCACAAAGGTTGTATTAAAGATAGTGCATACGATGCACTATTAGCGGGTAAAAAAAAATCAAATGTGTGTACAACTTTAATTCTATTACATAAAGTATGTTTTGTAACTGATTATATTCAAATTATGACATAATCACTGTGGGAATATTATTGTAGCCATTGTTAGTGTCTCTACCCATGTGCACGTATTGTTTCCCACTTTTTCTATATTCACTGAACCTAGTGGTAGGTCTCTTCTCTTATTGGTATACCATACCATATTAACACCCTCTATTCATGCTTCTGTACCCTATTCCAACTTTCTATAACTCTGACAATATATTGTAAAATCGAACTTACAGAATACCCATATATATACAGCTAGGTCATTTTTTATAATATAATTTTAAAACCGCAGCTACCGCATCAGCCATTGAGGTGCTGAGCTTTAGAGGCATGTATAATTGTAGCAAAGACTGGAAGTCGTAGCCGTGGTTACATGACTTCCACTCACACACAGTATAGCCGCGGCTACAAGGGAACATTTTGAAAAATAAATGTCAGTAACACAAACTGCATAAAATAGATTACAAAAGACGTTGCAATGCATTTCTACATTCTTTGTTTTATTTCATCTATTTTTATAACTTAGAGTAGAGTTATTTCAAACTGTGGGGTGTGACCCTCAGGGGGCCACAGCCTCCTCCTGAGGGGGTGCAAACCCCAGCCTGAATTAACAACAACAAAATAGTGGGACAAGGCGGGGGCCCTGGGCAGGGGCAGCTCATCCATAATGAGCGAGGGGGCGTTGACCCAGTTACCTCCCGACTCATTAGGGTGGAGCCAGCCTAGTAAAATCCTGAGCACTCCCTTAGCTGCTTTTTCTAGCTGATGGAGCACTCCTAGGCTGGCTGAACTTTCTAAGGGAAACACTGATTTCCTTTGACAGTTCGGTACCACAGCCGCACATGCTCAAAGAGTCATTCACAGCTGGGGCATGTACCAAGGTGAGCCTTGCATAGCTCATTGGATATGCTGGCTGGGGAACTGCATGTCTGTATGTGCGAAGGGGAGCTCCTGCACATCCTCATGCATACAGACAGAGCCAGCTGGTGTGGGGGATTTCAGCACCCACACTCAGGCCGCTGCATGCATGTGCAGGAACCAGGAAACTCTTGCTTCCTGATTCCTGTTCATGATGCAGGGGCTACAGTGCTGGGGAGGAAACTGTAGGACCGGGGCAGAAGGTACATTTATGTTAATTTATTGTATGCTTGTGTTATAAGTGAGTGTATGGTGATGGGTGCTTGTGCAAATTATAGTGCTTGATGTGTGAATGCTGTGTGAATGTGTGTGTGTGTGTTTGTGTTGGTCGTCCGTTGAGCTAATTTTGGCAAGGGGGGAGGAGGGTTGTACAACAAATGCATTTCAAAAATGACTTTGTTGCACATTCACCCGACCCACCTGCCAAAATCTATGAAAGATGTCTAGCAAAAAATACCATGCCTGCCCCTTGGGCTCTCCAGTGCTTCACATATACACATAATCACATTGATTGTGTGAGTTTGTTTGGCAAGTGGGGCCAAGCGGAGAGGGATGGTATCTTTTTTACTGGATATCTAGCATAGATGTCCAGTAAAAAATACCATGCCTGCCCACTGGGCCCTCCAGCTCCAATTGTAAACTCTTTGACTTTTTACCCAATATTTTTAAAAAGTATGCTATAAAATGCAACATTTTAACCCATTATTTTAAAAAATGTCCCGGGGAGAACCTGCCCGAGCTCCCCTTGATTGGTTGGTCTCCATCACTACGCTCGGTTGGTATGGCATATCTGGGGAAGTATGTCTGCCCCTCGACTTAAAACATTCACCAGCTGCCACTGGCCCTGGGACTGTGCTAAGTGTGGGGCGGGGAGAGCTCAGGGACTGCAATGGGAGCAGAATAGGGTTCGCCATGGAATAGTGGTGGGAGCAGGGTGGGAGAGCCCAGGGATGTTGCTGGGAGCAGGGTGAGCAGAGGCCAGGGTCTGGTGTGGGGGGAGGCCAGGGACTGGGCTAGGAGTGGGATGATGGATACCAGAGACTGTGATAGGAGCAGGTGGGGAGCCCAGGGACTATACTGGAATAGGGTGCTGTGATTGCTTGTGATTGTTCATAGCCATTTGGAATTGCTGTCCATTTTGCATGTTTTTGGAGGGGCATGCCCACATTCTGCTTAGAGGGGGCCCAGGCCAACATTTTTTGAAGACCACTGACCTAGAGGGTGACCCTTGAAAGGACCGTTTTGGGGGATTTAAAGAGAGGGTTGGAACAGGGAAGGACAACACATTAGGAAATAAACTTGTAACAAAGGGAATGAAAACAAAAAAAAACATATATATTTTGGGGTATTTGTTTTTTATTGTTATTTTGTTTTTTTCAAAAAAAGGGGGGGAATTCCCACTTAAAGAAATAAGTACTGTGGCACCTTCTGTGGCAACCCACTTGTGGTATATAGTGCACATTATTTTCATAACAGATAAATTGGGTGCTGGTAGAATGGCAGTAGGTGCATGTGAGGTCTCAGGAGGTGAAGATGTAGTCTGAATATTGGTTGGGGGTGTCCCGATGGTGGATGCGGGTGCAGAAGGAGGAGGTACAATAACTTGCTGAAGAAATGATTGGGATCCATACATCTGGATCATGTGATGCTGATGGGACTTCCTCTATGCATCGTCCTCATCATCACAGTGGGATAAAGACTGATGTGCCCAAGCATTGTGATGGTACATTCGAGGGCCCCATCATAGGTTCTTGTGGCACAAAGAGCATTGCACATCCTCAGCCTCTTTTCTTGTGTTTCTTTACATGATAATACCTCCAAATGTCTGATGGAGTCTTCTTTCCTGTCGCCCTTTTACGTGGTGGGGATGGATTTGGAACCCACACTACATAGTCATCACTGCTGCCGGGTGGGTCAGACATGCTGTTAAAAGTCTGACAGGGAAGAAAATATAAAACAACAAATATGATATCGCAAAACAGACAATGCCACAAAAAGAAATGTTTTTGCAAAAAAAGAAAACAAAGAATAGTCAAACAGAACAAAAACTAAGACAAGGGAAAAGATGATTATGTACAAAGCAGGTAAAAAGAAGGGAGGAGTAAGGTGGGAGAAGCCAAAGGTTCCCACAGTTATTGAGGAGCACTGTTCACTAGCAAGGGCTGAAAACAATGACAAATATTAAGTGATTTGCATTGGGTATGGTGAATATCTGTGGTTACCGAATCGTGCGTGTGCTGATTGGTCAATTTTACACATATGTTTTTTGTCATATGGCTTGGGAGTAGCCACGTCAAAGCAATCCCCCTGCTGTGATTGGTTGAATTGTTGATGCAGATAGATGTCACGTGTATCCGCATACACGCAGTGCATGTACTGATTGGTCAATTTTGCACATGCAGATTTCATCATACGTCGTGGGCATAGACACGTTTATGCTCCCCACACTGTTATTGGTTAAACTGATGATGCAGATATGTCTAATTTGTATTCGTGTACACGCAGCACGTGTTCTGATTGCTCAATTTCATACTCGTGGATTTTTGTGATGTGCCATGGGCTTAGATGCGTTTACGCTTCCCACGCCGCATTGGTTGAATTGTTTGCATGGATATATGTCACGTGTAGCTGCGAACCTGCAGCACGTTTTCTGATTTGTCAATTTCGGATTTGTCGGATTTTGTCATACAGTGTTGGTGTAGATACACTTATGCTTACTGCGCTGTCATTGGTTGACTTGTTGATGCAGATATTTCAACTTTGTACCTGTGTACCTGCAGCACCTATTCTGATTGGTCATTTTCGTACACACAGATTTCATGAAGCAGCGTGGACGTAGGCGCATTTATTCTTCTGTTTTTACATATATATTCAAGGAAACAACTGCAGTTGCAGGGAAGTTAAGGTGAGAACTTAACGCAACAGAGTCCCTGAAATTCAGCTATAGCCACCTTAACTGCGTGCCCCTTGTTGTGCAGCCTATGACCTAAATGATGAAATCACTAATGGCATCATGGATGACATCACTGGTGACATCACCAATTACATAATGCATGGAAAAAACATGTCAATGTATTAAAAATTGTGATACTATTTAAAGATGACTTTTACTTTGTACAGTTTTTTTCAATGTTAATCATTTACAAAAGATACACAGAAACAAATATACATCTATTTACATGTTTTCAAGCAAATGTTGAATTTTAAAACTGCATTTATTTTCTATACATATATACATTTAGGGTAATATTCCCTTTTTGTTTCAATACCCATGTATGAAAATATTCAAGTAATACTTCGTTATTCCTTGTTTTAAAGCACTTCTCATGTCATTTAGAAAATGATGCGTGTACACATTTTTATAACCATGAAACAACAGAGTATTTACATATGTAGATTTTAAAATGGAGTAAATAATTTGGGTTCAATATGTGTCACTTTCTATTCATTTGTCATTATATTATAATGAATACGCAGATTATGTTATAGTGAACATGTCTTAGATATATTTGGCACAAATATGAACATTCTAAGCAGTGTACTAATTCACATATCAACCTTCACCAAAGTACTACAAAGGAAAGCTTCAAAAGTAGTGATATGATGCATATGTAGCTATTTACTGTTTAAAACAATGTACTCATTGTTATGAACTATTCGAAAAAATGCTAATCTCACATATATAGAAATGTAAGGGATGTCTAAATATGGGCAAATATGTAGAGTGATCTTATGTCTGAGGCCATTAGTTAAATAATTATCGATGTCATTTATGATGCTATTAGCAATGTTATCAGTGTTAAGGTGGCTTTTGCTGAATTTCAGGGGTTTTCGTTGTGTTAAGTTCTTACCTTAACATACCTGCAACAACATTTTTTTTCTGCCCTTTAGGTGAGTCGGACTCCCATAGGAACCCCTTACAATTCTATTGTTAACAACTTTTGATTCGAGTGACAGATTTGACTGACATTGCAAAAGTGATTAGGGGTTTGTGATCCCCCATGCCCCCAGACTGCAAAGTTTCATAATGATACATTCAAAATTAAGAAATGTATTAAGAAAACAAATAAAACAATGTTTTTCTAAGTTGCGGCCTACTTCCCATTCATTTTTCCGTAGGCAAACAAGGTCAGGTTCTGCCAAAGCGCACAGCCCAAACCACTGAATGGATTTTTACTAGGTCCAAAACAACTTTGGCACAAAGTGTTGACTCAAGATCCATGCATGGTTTGGGGTTATTTTGTGCAGTAGTTATTTAAATATTTGACTGAGAGGGGGGTGCCCCCTTCTGAAAAATAGATAGCTATATCTCTGGGATTTTCCCAAAACTGGGTGTTTTTAGAAATGAAACATGTTTTTCTCTCAATGCGAGAGATATTCAAAGTTATAGCCGAGGATATGGGAAAATGAAACTCATGAAAAAAGCTATTTGGAGGTCAGAAGACATAGAAAGGTCATCAGGCTAGAGATGGGGGTGGTGGGGGCTAGAGTGTGTGAGAATATCTTTAGTCTAAGTGTCCGATAGAAATACATGTTGGCCTAAGCACATTCACATTGCAGTATGAACCTATTTCCACACTAATGGTCGCCACGCTGCCATTGTGTTTTACTCGCCATCTTGGATACAATATTCAGGCTCATTTAGCCTTTCTCACTCTGGACGTGGTGTAAGACCGGGCCATGAACTTTCACCTAATTACTCGTCAGGAATGCACACTGCTGAGCGTCCTGTTTGTCTTACACTGTAGAACCTTGAAGTTTCAGCAGAAGCATTTCTAACCTATGAGTTAGGTGCCCGCCTGTCTCAACCATGTTTCCTCCATTGAGAAATCAATTGTAATAGATGTGCAGCTGCTATGGGTTCCTCTAAAGAAAACCCTATCCCCAAGCTTTAGAGCAGACTGACCTTATGCGCCAGGAGCAACACAGATAAACTGTATAGCAAATGTTACCTTGTACCAGGGAACACGATATGCCCCCACGCACTGTTTTGCCCTGCACCCAGACAGTAAATCGTTAATAGGAGAATGGAGAGAAAATAAAAACTTGTTGCTTTAGTAACATTACCTACGTGAAAAGGTCATGAACCCTATGGACCCTGTCACATGAGGGGGCTGGTCAAGTGTTTCAAATGTGATTCTGTTTTGTATATATGTGGGTACTTTTGGTTGTTCGGGACTCTCTCCCGCCACAGTGTCTGTACGCATGCATCGTGGTGTGCTGAGACCCCACCCTGTGTTGTGAATAAATGCATTTTTGGACCTCGTGACTGGCTATTTCCATTTTTTTGCAGAAAGCTTAATGTTGTGGTCTTTCAAGTGCACCAAGTTAAATTTGCTTTCTGTGGCCTTGGCTATAGTCACAAATAGCCAACATCTAAAAGCAAACTGCATCACAGAAACAGTGTGTGTTTGGGGGAAGGAGAGGGCAAGGGAGGTGAGGAGGCCATCTGGCAAGCTAGCACAGATTAGGGGGGCACTTAGTGAGGGCCTGGGGGACAGGAAAGCATTTTTTTCTGGCTGTTTCTTTCTGAAATTCACTGCTAAATTCGAGGCTACAAAGGACTACGGATAGCCACAAGTAGTTCCATGCCTGAGCCTATACATTTTGGGGTGTGTGTGTTTTATTTCTTTTTAAAAGATACTTTTATAGGTAAGTGACATCAGTGATGCAAAATCATTGGCCAATGACAAAGTAGGTTTTTGGGAGTGTTATCTGGCTGGCTGTTTTCAGACTTTCTTACAGTATTCGTCTAATTGTTTGTTTTTAATTGATCGAATGGTGCATTTGACCGAATTCGGCCAGTACCATTGAATCGATTATGAAGGCGCATTTGTTTTACACTGTGTTCCTCTGATAATTGATTGCATGCAAGCATTTTTCTTTCGGACAGTACATTGCAATCAATTATCAAACGAACAAACAATCCCAAAGCTTTCTTACATGTGAGACTGTGGAGAAAAAGAGAGGAACATTGTTTAAAAAAATAAAAAAAAGGAGCCACCCTACTCTAGTTTTAGATACCCCATCCACTGTATTTTTGCCTGTGTATTCTCACCGATACTATTATATCTTGTGTAATTTTACTCATTAAATGTATCCCCACCTGTTTTACTGTTCTGTATACTCTGCTTTCTTTATCATCATTTACCTTACATAAATAGATGAACAGTCATTTATTGTATTGATCTTTTAACTTCCATTCCATTAGTAGTCGCTTTCATCATTCATATTTCATACCCAGACCTGTTTTTTCCCAGACCTATTTTTTTAAAAATGCTATAGCCGTGGCTATACAAAAAGAGGAGTGATTGGTGTTTTGAGGATCACGCCTAACAACAGCAATGACTGGGGGTGTTTACCCAGAGCTATACCAAACCCGTACCACACCATGAGTTTATTACCCACGGGTATACTGGGTATATTTCCAAATAAATGTTGTTTCTCACTGTTTTGTTGAAGGATTTTTTTGATAATATGCTGATAATGTTGCTTTGGAAATTTGTTTAAAAATCTTTCTGTATTTGTTAAAAATAATGTGCTGCTGCTCTGTATCTAAGAACTATATGGTCACTACTCTTACAAGTTATCTGTTAGCGAAGAACATGGATTTTACTTTGAATAAATAGCAAGTTTTGTTGCATTATGTACCTTTGGTTTAAACAGTTTCCTCACTAGGAATGTATGTGTAATTGAGTGTGGCATTTCTGTCACAGATTTGAAAGTACATTGCATCACTGCATTGCATCCAGAACACCCTTGGTACCATAATTTACAGCACCATTGCATGCAGCTGAGCTCAATGTGTGTATTAGTCAGAATAAAATGTATTGTTTACTTCAGAAATAATAAACAGCCACCATATTTGGTATTTTCACAATATGCTTGTAAATGGTGTATTTTGAGAGGGTAGGGACCCACTTGAGTACTAAACTATGTGATTACATATATTGTTGCATAATGTACAGACATGGAAGATGTGAAACGATGGAGGTGCATAGATAACTCAAGCGTCAACCAAGCAGCACAACTCTATCCTTGACAAATATTGAAGCTGTGTATGTGCTTTGTAGTTAGATATCAAGCTGTTTCCTGAGACCCTATATTAGTGATTTTCTACTATATCAGCTTTGTGGACGTGTTTGAATGTAGCTTTAAATTTGAGAACTCTCATGATGCAGTGCACTTGATCAATGCAACCTTGGTTATAAGGTTTGCCAATGTTCTTTTGCTTTTTTGTGCAGATTTCTGGATTCTGACAGCTTACTGGAAAGTTAATCACCTTTGGTAACTTTCCTGTGGACATTTCTTTTCCTGCAAAGTGGTATGGGAATTTTACACTCAGATAATGCCTACAGTATGCCAGGTAGTACAAGAGTGTTGTGGGGTTTCAAGCAAAATGCAGTATGATTTCTGGGCAAATGTGAAATAAAGTGAAGAAGTTGAAAGCACTGTGGCTAAGGCCTTATAGATTGCATTTCAGCTTTTCTGTAGCAATCCATCAACTGTCTTTGCCTGTTTGTGTATAGGAATGACCTTGGAAATTCCATCAGTTGTGCATTTCTTTCACCTGATATGTGTATGCATTATTATGAACTCTTAAACTATGGGAGAAATGTTATCTGTGGGCTATAAGATTATTTAATATTTTATTCTGATTTAGCATTCCAAAAATGTAGCGTGCAAACCACAGATGCATCACAGCCTGATTAACGTAGTTGTCATTCATTGAAATCCTAGTTTACGTATCTCATTTACGCTATATGTGCTGCTCAATACCATCCCACAGTACTCAAGCACTAAGAGCAGACCTCTAAATGGGAATTTTTTTGATACTGCAGCACTTCCACTCGAATTGTTGCATTACGTAGCTCAGCTATGTACAGGTTCCTCACCAACAATACATGTGAAATTGAGTCTAACATTTTGGTCACAGATTTGAAAGTAGATTCCTCACTGCATTGTATGTAGAACAGTATGGGTACTATAATGTCCCGCACCAGTACACGCACATTAGTCTTACCTGTGTAGTAGAGAACACAAAATGTTGGTAGTTATGTATAAATAATAAACAGCAACCATATCTGGCACTTTCACAATTTGATTGGAAATGGTATGCTTTGGAAGGGCAGGAACCTATTTGGGTTCCATGCTATGTGATAACATATGTTGTCACACAATGCACTGACATAGGACGATTTAAAATGAATGGGGTGCATAGTAATTTCTATCATCAAACAAGAAGCATACCTCAACTCTTGTAAAATATCGCAGCTGTGTTTGTGCTTCGAAGTTAGATATCAGGCTCTTCTCTATGACCCCATATTAGTAACTCCTTTTGTGTCAGATTTTTGGAGGTGTTTGTGGCCTTAAATATGACAAGTCTTATGATGGAGTGCAACTGATCAATGCTAACTGGGATATGATGTTATTTTCTTTATTTGTGGTAATTCATGGATTCTACCTTCTTACAGGGGAAGTTCATTTTAACTGGTAAGTTTCTAGTGAACATTTCTTCTCTTGAGAAGTGGTTTTGGATTTGTAGTCACTCTGAAATGATGGCTATAGTATACCAGGTATTACTAAAGACATGTTTACACTGATGGGGGCAAGGGCCAAATTGATGAGGTTCACTAGGGTAGCTTTCTTGGGCTGCCCAGGGCACTTGGCCATTCAAACCCTAGTGAGAGTGGGGATGGGCAGTCTAGGGAGGACACACATGGTGATGTATTGTTTTGAGTAGCAGTAGTAGTGATTAGTTTGTAGGTGAAATGCAGGAATGCAGGATAGCAGATCAGGCCATTGCCCCTATCAGGCCTGAACAGGTACAAACAGGTGAGGCCCTGGTCATTGTATGTCCTTTGATGAGGACGCCTAAGGTGGACTGATTAAATAGGTGGTGGGAGGAGCAAGTGAGTGTCAGGGCCTGGTCTTGTGACCAGCAGCCTACTCAGTGCCGTCTGCCTGGAGCTGTCATACTGACCTGTTCTTGGATCTCCTCAGACCCTCTTTCCTCCCCACTCTCCTCACCTGATTCGAAGTCTTCAGATCGTAGGTGGCGATGGGCCAGATAATCCTTCTCCCTTTTGTGCGAGGTGTGCCTACCACGGGATGAAGCCACAGTGAATGCTTATGAACTCAGCAGTCTTGAGGCTCCTTTCCCGTGATCAGACCGTGTAGAAGGGAAAAAGCCAACCAAGGCGGAAAAAACCCTTCTGCCAAGTTGTTGAGCCGAGTAACACTGACTGAAGTCGGAGCTTGGCCCGGAAGCTTGATATAGATCGGATCCCAGGAAGAAGGTGAGCCGGAGGAAGCAAGCTGGAGCAGGCGAGCACGTGGACCGAGGACCGCAGTACACTGAGGAAATGCAGAGAGCCACTGGGAGCAAATAGCCCAGAAAGAGAGACAGGTAAGGTGGAGAAAGGCGTTTGCCACGGCAGAGGAGCGCCAAGCGAGGGAAAACAAGAGGGAGAATGCCAGAGGAAGGAGGGGCCGGCAGCAGGACAGAGAGGGGAAAAAGTCGGAGCGCTAGAGCAGCGAACCAAAGAGAAAGACACGGCTAAGGCAGGCCGCGAAGTAAGAGCACTAGCTTCTACACCCAAAGAGAGCTCTGTAACCAAGCAAGGGGTTGCAA
Organism: Ambystoma mexicanum; assembly: GCF_040938575.1. Taxonomy (NCBI): domain Eukaryota; kingdom Metazoa; phylum Chordata; class Amphibia; order Caudata; family Ambystomatidae; genus Ambystoma; species Ambystoma mexicanum. Next base: position 259,774,139 of record NC_090935.1, read on the forward strand.
CGCGACGACCGCTGGGAGTGCGATGGCTAAGTACCTCCCAGCGGTCGCCATATTAGAAACCACTAGACCCGTACCAGACGTTGGAGGAAACGTAACAGAACTGAACTGAACAGAACTCCCGTAGTGGAGCAGCAAATGAGGAAGTAACCGCCAGGCATGTCGGCAGATGACACGTACAGTCCTTAAGTAGAGGATTGCAAAGTGTGAAAACTGAATCTGGGCGGAGCAACTGAGTGGCATGCATTACTTTCCATCTCTCCTCCCTCATCACCTTCCTCGTGAATTGAGGACACACCAGAGATTCATGAATGGCAGGTTGCTACATTGAACCAATGATGTGTATTATGATTATCGTGCAATACGATACGGAACAACACAGGTTCGATTCCTGCACCAGTGCTTAGAAACCTCTGGGTATTAAGCGTGTTATAAATAACCAATTACAATTACCTTTATGCATGTGAATTAGCAAGTTATACTAATTTATGCCATGCTTACTGTGCACAGGACTATGATGCCCAGTCTGCACCTTCAGTTTATAGTGATCAATGAATGTATAGGGAGAAGACCATGTGACCTTCCTTCACATTTCTGGTTAATGAATGCCTTTTGCCCAATAGGCTGACATACCTCTTCTATACTAGCCTCATATGAGTTAAAAAAAAACGTGTGAAGGATTGTATGGAGCGTAAATAAAATGAGCAATGTAGAGTTTCTATGGATGGCAACCGAGTTTCTCAATTTATAATGCATTTGTGGTTGTTAAAGTACATTTCCAAGATGCTAAGCCTAAATGAAACCTGACCTAATTGCATAGTTCATAGTGACCATTTGTTTTGTAGCCTTAGAATTCATGATAAGGGATGCACTTATGCAGTGAAAGATATGCACCAACTATGGGATTTTCCAGGTCATACCTTAAGAAAAAGAAACAAAGACATTTGATATGGGAAATGTTTTTTTCTCACACATAACCAGAGTGTAACATGTACTGCTGCTTGAGCACTCTTCAGAAAACACTGAAATAAAATATGGAAAACCCTACTTTCCAAGTAATACCTATAAATTGAACTAGATAACAAATCTAAATATACTGAGTACATTTTATATAAACAATTCATGTTATATATTGAAAATATTAAAAAAAACACCATCGCTGACATTCACCATCCCACATTTTTTGTTCACAGCTTTTTTCTAAGATGCCATTAAGCAAGAAACAACTGCGTGCTAAAAGGAAGAATTGTGTGTATGGAAGTAAACTTTTACAATATAATATTTTTAAAGTAGTATTCTCAAATGTGTACATACAAATACTGTAGATAATACAACAATACCTGTTGATGATTATACTTTTGAAAATATACAATTTCAAATAGGAGATGTGAACAAATTAATGGAACCCAGAATGTTTTTAGTGAAAGTAATAAAAGAAAACATTCATCAAATCCAACGATTTTTAGAAGAAACAATAGCAAATATGCTCCCAATTTGAAACAGAGAAATACAGATATTTTTATGAAAATGTATCACTGTTGAGTTTTTACAAATCTTTGGAGAAGTGTGAACGAAAAGTGTTTTTTGCAAAAGACGAAAGATGAAGTAATAATTAAAAATGCTTTTCATATATGTATTGAATAAACTCAAGAAATTACTTAAGGTGACTACTCCATTCCATAGAAATATAGAAACAGTCCATGCACTTACACATGACAACTTTTGTGAGGTGTTTGGTGGAGAGTGGAAACACACTTCCTGTGAAATTACTTAAGATAATAATACATTTCTTACTCAAGAAATTACTTAAGGTGACTACTCCATTCCATAGAAATATAGAAACAGTCCATGCACTTACACATGACAACTTTTGTGACGTGTTTGGTGGAGAGTGGAAACACACTTCTCATATAGAAAGATTTTTTAAAGAGGAGAGTTACATTCAAGGAAATAATGGCCCATTTCTATTGATGAGAGAGGGAGTAGCTATGAAGTCCAAAATGGTGTGATATATAAAAAAGAAGAAATCCTAAGGTCTGATAATACAGATATTGAAAGTTTAGATCACTATAGAATTAAACCTAAAAAACAATGTGAATAATGGACGTGAATTTTTTCGTGCAATATTGATACGTTTTCTTGTAAAGTCTTAAAGAGATTTTTTCAAGATTGGAACACAAATAATAATGTTCAAAGACAGATCAAGATGCTACAGAGAATAGATGACTGTGAAGTTTGTGAAAAAAAGGACTTCTGGGTCCCTTTCGAGCGTGTCTTGATAAAAGTAGATGTAAGAGTCAGTTTCATCATGTACAGATGCTGGCTGCACATCAAACTAAAATGAGATTGTTTCTAGTTAAAATATATGAGTGCAAAAGACAAAGTATGTTTCTTGCACTTTTAAATCAAAACTTTTGATTGGAACTGTAGAATGCTTAGTTTTTACACTGCACATTATAAATATAATGCATTTAAAAGATTATGGGCCTCATCACAAGTTGGGCAGTAGCCTTCAACTGCAGTGGTAACGCTATTACCACTGTATTTAAGGGTCCACCCAAACATTAGCTTGGCAGTATTTACCCCCAGCTCAAAGTTGGGGGTAAATGCGCTACAAAAATGCCAATTTTCAGGTGCAATTAGCGCTGCGCTATTTGGGAATAGGGAATTACAGTTACCGCCCAACCTCTGATCTGGCAGTATTACCGCTGGTGGGTTGGGTGGTAACACAAATACAGTTGGGCGGTATCCCACTCGGGATACCGCCCAACTTGTAATAAGACCCTATGTGTAGGTATGTGAAACACTTACAGGTAGTGGACATGATAATTCTACGCTTTCAAAGGATCTGATTTTTCAACAGTATTAAAAAAGTATTGAAATATTTGAGTTGTCTTCTACTGAAAGACCTGTCATTGTGTGCGTTTCTTGTCAACACACATATACATCTCAACTTGTGTACATTGAGGAGAAAATTAAACAGATAGTAGAAGATGTTTGGAAAATACTTTATCTGTATTTGTTTGTAGAAGAATGATTTGGCACAAGTGAGGCCATTTATGTTTGTAGGCACTGTGTTGGGTTTTATAATCAAACACGTATTCCTGCAAGAAGTACCTTGAATGACATGGTATTATTGCCTGATATCCCTGTTGTCTTTTAAACATTGACCATGTTTGAAGTGATTGCATTGCAAACTGTTCATCCTTTTCAAGTTATTGTTAGATTTCAAACAAAGATGTCAAACTTGCCTAAGAAATCATTAGTGAAAGGTGTGAGAGGCAAAGTTGTGTATTTACCTCTCAATTTGAAAGAAAATGTCAACACTCTAGGAGTGAAGCATGATATTGCAGATGCTTTGTTTGTTTTAGTAAATGGTTATGCCACAAAAGATAAGAACATTTGGCAACAGCTTGTAAAAAAGTGAAAAACGCATTGACATTTTTGTTGGATCACAATGATTTATATCAAGGCAGTGTGAGTGTACCAGACTTGTCTATGCTCGATGTTGAGTCAACAAACAAACGCAATGAAGGTCAGTTCCAGTGTCCATCTGTTGAAGAAGGGAATAGTTTCTATGAACATTACACTATTCATCCTCATCACTTCTGTGAAGTCATGGGCAACAGTTTTGAATTGTATCAAATGAAAGCAATGAAAGGTGCACCAATCAGTGTCTGGGAAAAGACGCTAGAAGCTTGTTGTTTCCCTATACTTTTTCCTACTGGTAAAGGAGGCAGATTGAATGATCAGAAGGTTCTACTTTCTTCTTCAGAATATCGTTGTACAAGAATGTATTCTGAAGATTCCCAATTCCGCACCAATGCTGAATATTTTTTCATTTATTGTATGAAAGGGAATTTTCAACATCATGTTTTGCTGTTGCTTCAAAAAGGTATCAGGCGCTCCTCTCCAGAAAGAACATGGCATGATAACCTGTTCTGAGATGAGAGTTTGCAGCACATGCTTTTTGCTCACTGTACCTTTCATAGATGGGAAATATCCATTTGCATATCAGTCTTTGTCCCGCCCACATGGGCAGTCCAGCACCAAAATGCTATGGCAATTCCTCTCTGAACAAGAGTACCAACAGCAACCCGATACACATGTTTCAGCCTTGTTGGGCCTCATCAGTGAGGTGAAGCTGTACCTCTTTGAGCACAGTGAGCAGGGAGTCCACGTCTGGTTGCCCCCAGGTAACTCAGGGTGACCAACCCCAAGTTCCTTGCAAATACTTCAAAAAAGGTAGCAGGCGCTCCTCTCCAGAAAGAACATGGCATGATAACCTGTTCTGATATGAGAGTTTGCAGCACAGGCTTTTTGCTCACTGTACCTTTCAGAGATGGGAAATATCCATTTGCATATCAGTCTTTGTCCCGCCCACATGGGCAGTCCAGCACCGAAATGCTATGGCAATTCCTCTCCAAACAAGAGTACCAACAGCAACCCCATACACATGTTTCAGCCTTGTTGGGCCTCGTCAGTGAGGTGAAGCTGTGCCTCTCTGAGCACAGTGAGCAGGGAGTCCACATCTGGTGGCCCCAGGTAACTCAAGGTGACCAACCCCAAGTTCCTTTCAAATACTTCAAAAAAGGTAGCAGGCGCTCCTCTCCAGAAAGAAAATGGCATGATAACCTGTTCTGAGATGAGAGTTTGCAGCACACGCTTTTTGCTCACAGTACCTTTCAGAGATGGGAAATATCCATTTGCATATCAGTTTTTGTCCCGCCCACATGGGCAACCCAGCACCGAAATGCTATGGCAATTCATCTATGAACAAGAGTACCAACAGCAACCCCATACACGTGTTTCAACCTTTTTGGGCCTCATCAGTGAGGTGAAGCTGTGCCTCCCTAAGCACAGTGAGCAGGGAGTCCACGTCTGGTTGCCCCCAGGTAACTCAGGGTGACCAACCACAAGTTCCTTGCAAATAATTCAAAAAAGGTAGCAGGCGCTCCTCTCCAGAAAGATCATGGCATGATAACCTGTTCTGAGATGAGAGTTTGCAGCACACGCTTTTTGCTCACAGTACCTTTCACAGATGGGAACAATACATTTGCATATCAGTCTTTGTCCCGCCCACATGGGCTGTCCAGCACCGAAATGCTATGGCAATTCCTCTCTGAACAAGAGTACCAACAGCAACCCCATACATGTGTTTCAGCCTTGTCGGGCCTCATCAGTGAGGTGAAGCTGTGCCTCTCTGAGCACAGTGAGCAGGGAGTCTACATCGGGTTGCTCCCAGGTAACTCAGGGGGAACAAACCCAAGTTCCTTGCAAATACTTTAAAAAAGGTAGCAGGTGCTCCTCTCCAGAAAGAACATGGCATGATAACCTGTTCTGAGATGAGAGTTTGCAGCACACGCTTTTTGCTCACAGTACCTTTCACAGATGGGAACAATACATTTGCATATCAGTCTTTGTCCCGCCCACATGGGCTGTCCAGCACCGAAATGCTATGGCAATTCCTCTCTGAACAAGAGTGCCAACAGCAACCCCATGCACGCGTTTCACCATTTCGGTGCTGGACTGCCCATGTGGGCCAGACAAAGACTGATATGCAAATGAATATTTCCCATCTGTGAAAGGTACAGTGTGCAAAATGCAGATGGCTGCAAACTGTCAAAGTGGTTAAAAAACAACAAAACAGGTTATCATGCCGTGTTCTTTCAAGAGAGAGGCGCCTGCTACCTTTTTTGTATGTTTTGCTGTTGCTCAAACACTTCAAACTAGTAATAGATATCAAAATCTTTCTGCATGTGAGATGCTGTAGCAAGTGAAAGAAAACAATGAAGTTTCAGAGGGTAAACTTACCAATATTCTTGCCACACTGAGAGGAGCCAAGGAATATTGGAATAGGTGAGGTTGGATGCATGATGTTGCAGAGTTGATTCGTGAAAGTAATCCACAGAAAGAAGAAATGGAACACATGACACCAGGAGAATTGGGTTCAATGGACCCTGTAAGTCTACCACGGTTCTTTCATCACAGATATTTGGCCATGTTACACTTTATATGTAATAAACAAAATGGTCCACTATGCACTGTCGAACATTTATTTTAGATGAAAGAGTAGCAGGGAAATGGGGCTCCACATAAACATATGCTGTTGAAGATTAAAGATGTTCCTGAGTTTGGTAAAGCAAATGATGGCGGTGTGATGGAGTTCATAGAAAAATATGTTGTTCCATTCCTGCTCAGCAATTGAATGCTGATCTACGAAACAAGGTGGAAAGATTTCAAAGGCACTCCTGTGGTAAGTACTGTCAGTGAAAATACAAAAGTAAAGACAAGTACTACACTCATGCAGATTTGGCTTTCCAAGGCCTGTGACACCAGTTGGTTGAGTGAGTAGTTTGATGTCATCTGTTCGACATCATGTTACTGGTAAGTCACGAAGAAATACCTATCATTCAAAATGAGAAAAGGAATGCCAATTCATTAATGATTACCATCCTATCATTGCTCAGCTTTGGAATTCAAATACTTATGTACAGTATATTGTTGATGATACAACAGCTGTTGCTCATTTTGTTACAGCATATATGTCAAAAGCTAAAAAGAGCAATGCAGCTGAGGTAGAGGTATGGGCAGACTTATCAGCAGATAAACTTCTTAGTCAGAAAATAAACTTTGTCTGAAGATGCTCTCACACAGAGAGTGTGGTACCTACAAAGCTGCAGATCGGCTAACTAGTTTGCCTCCGTATGGGCGTAGCATTAATGTACTTTGGTCAAGTCTTGGCCAGCTAGTACTAGAAATCGAGTACTGAAGTCTTTGAGTTGAATTCAGCAGTTGCCTGAAACAGTACCTGACAGCACAGAAATTCTGAAAATCAACTTGATTGATTCATGTTATCAAAATAGATCTGTAGTGTTGGATGATCTTTGTTTATATGAAGTAGCAGAGCACTACTCATATTGAAATGTTGAAGCAAACAATGATAAAGGACAGTTTAAAGAACATGGTACTGGTTGTCTAGTGAGACATGAGAAGGCAAGTCTCATCAACCACATGAAACTGTCTTGCCAAACTGCAGAGACAGAGGAATTATTTAATTTTTGTCCTTTGCAGTTGTTCTTTCCATGGTGTGCAGAGTTATTTGCTTTGAATTTTTGAAGCTTTTGAAGAATCATTTTTTTCCAAAAAAAGCTTCATTACATATCCAAAATTTGAACAGTACTTGGAGTTACTGGAGAAAGAACTACGTCAAGAAGAACTTTTGGCAGCTGAATTGGAAAAAGAGACTCCACAGGGAAGTCAATATTCTGCAGCAGGAAGTCAAAATGTACTTGGTGAGCCAATTATTCAAACTGACGTTGAGCTTGCCATGAAAGAAGTAGAAAGTGCAATGCAACACACTAAAGTTGCACATGCAAATTATGGTGCAATAGTTAGTAACCTTAATAAAGAACAAAAATACATGTATTTTAAAATCAAAGATAGGTTCTTGCATGGATTACAGCATGACACACATGAGTGTTGTTGTGTTGAGTACAAACCTCTATTGTTGTATGTTAGTGGACAAGCAGGCACAGGTAAACATGTGTTTAATTCATGCAATAAGAGCTATGATCCAAAATGTAACTGATTGCTCTTTGTCATGTATCGTAACTGCTCCAACAGGTCTAGCAGCATTCAATTTAGGAGGTGTCACTTTACATCGACTGCTGATGCTACCAGTGGAGAATGACAACACACTAGAGTATCAAAAACATGTATCAAGTGCAGCACAAGAAGCAGGAAATATTCTTTGAAATTAAATACCTTGATAGTAGATGAAGTAAGCATTGTGTATAACATGATGCTAGCTTTCCTTCACTTGCGAATGCAAGAGGTTTTGAAGACTGACTAGAAAGTTTCATTTGGAGGTAAACATGTACTTGTTTTTTGAGACTTGTTACAACTAACAGGGTAATTCATAGAATTTCGCAGAAAAGTGTCGCAAGCGGCTGGCGCAGAGTGTCCGCGTGCGATTGTCTGCGCCAGGCAGGTGCGCTAAAACCGATTTCCGCGCACAGCATATTCATGGATTTTAGGCTCCCAAACCAGCCGTGGCGCAGAGAATCGCAGCGACCCTGCAGCAGCGCCAGTAACGCCCCAAGAACGCCCTCGCGCAAGGAAAAGCCATCCAAATCGCTAAATCATCGCATAGGGCTGCGCTAACCCTGGACCAGTTCACCGGGCTGGCAAACAGCAAACGCCAAGCGGGGAACGCGTATTGCAGGGGTGCGCAGGAAGTTCCACACGCGACTGGCCCCGTGCAAGCAGGGTACGTGAATTTCAGGGGTGCGCGGGAAGTTGCACAAGCGATTTCAGCAGGGTACGTGTATTTCAGGGGTGCGCGGGAAGTTACACACGCGATAGTCCCAGTTTGAGAAGGGTACGTGTATTTCAGGGGTGCGCGGGAAGTTCCACACGCGATTGGCCCAGTGCGAGGAGGGTACGTGTATTTCAGGGGTGCGCGGGAAGTTACACACGCGATTGGCCCAGTGCGAGCAGGGTATGTGTATTTCAGGGGTGCGCGGGAAGTTACACACGTGATTGGCCCAGTGCGAGCAGGGTACGTGTATTTCAGGGGTGCGCGGGAAGTTACACACGCGATAGTCCCAGTGCGAGCAGGGTACGTGTATTTCAGGGGTGCGCGGGAAGTTACACACGCGATAGTCCCAGTGCGAGCAGGGTACGTGTATTTCAGGGGTGCGCGGGAAGTTACACACGCGATTGGCCCAGTGCGAGCAGGGTATGTGTATTTCAGGGGTGCGCGGGAAGTTACACACGCGACAGTCCCAGTGCGAGCAGGGTACGTGTATTTCAGGGGTGCGCGGGAAGTTCCACACACGATTGGCCCAGTGCGAGCAGGGTACGTGTATTTCAGGGGTGCGCGGGAAGTAACACACGCGATAGTCCCAGTGCGAGCAGGGTACGTGTATTTCAGGGGTGCGCGGGAAGTTCCACATGCGATACCAGCAGGGAATGTGTATTTCAGGGGTTCTGGGGAGTACTACACGTGAATTGGCCGTGTGGGTCCACCCAGGTGTACGCTCCACAACCTCCACGGCCCCTGCAGGCAGCCCACACCACGGGGGACTACCCTGCACCCCTGCTCATGTCCCGCAGGCAGCCCATCCACCATGGGCATGCCCCCCAGCCAACCCACATGTCACCTTGCACTACTGATCAACAATGCATGTCTACCACCACCCCCACCCCCCAGCTTCCAGGGTCACCCTCCACCAGGCCCCCACTCATGTCTCCCACCACCCCCACACCCCAGCAGTGCAGGGGCAGCCTCCACCAGGCCCCCACCCATGTCTCCCACCACCCCCACCCCCCTGCCACCATGGGCATCCTCCACCAGGCCCCCACTCATGTCCCCCTGCACCCCCACCCCCCAGCATCCAGGGTCACCCTCCACCAGGCCCCCACTCATGTCTCCCACCACCCCCACACCCCAGCAGTGCAGGGGCATCCTCCACCAGGCGCCCACACATGTCTCCCACCACCCCCACCCCCCTGCCACCATGGGCAGACTACACCAGGCCCCCACTCATGTCCCCCTGCACCCCCACCCCCCTGCCACCATGGGCATCCTCCACCAGGCCCCCACTCATGTCCCCCTGCACCCCCACCCCCCAGCATCCAGGGTCACCCTCCACCAGGCCCCCACTCATGTCTCCCACCACCCCCACACCCCAGCAGTGCAGGGGCAGCCTCCACCAGGCCCCCACCCATGTCTCCCACCACCCCCACCCCCCTGCCACCATGGGCATCCTCCACCAGGCCCCCACTCATGTCCCCCTGCACCCCCACCCCCCAGCTCCAGGGTCACCCTCCACCAGGCCCCCACTCATGTCTACCACCACCCCCACAACCCAGCAGTGCAGGGGCATTCTCCACCAGGCCCCCACTCATGTCACCCACAACCCCCACCCCCCTGCCACCATGGGCATCCTCCACCAGGCCCCCACTCATGTCTCCCACCATCCCCACCCCCCTGCCACCATGGGCATCCTCCACCAGGCCCCCACTCATGTCTCCCACCACCCCCACCCCCCAGCATCCAGGGTCACCCTCCACCAGGCCCCCACTCATGTCTCCCACCACCCCCACACCCCAGCAGTGCAGGGGCAGCCTCCACCAGGCCCCCACCCATGTCTCCCACCACCCCCACCCCCCTGCCACCATGGGCAGCCCCCACCAGGTCCTCACAATCCCCAATCATGTGCGTAATGGTCAGCCTCCACAGCCAAAAAGCCCTACCAAGTAACCCATTCACCCACATGGAAATGGAAATCACATGTTACACCCCCAATGTTCATCAAGCTAATGAACCCATGTCCGTCACACACAATGGTTGCAATTGAATGGGAAAACACACAACATGACATGCATGAAACCAATGAGATGATACCACACAGTGAAGTATGCTAACAAAATTGTATTGAAAAAAATCAAAGAATGCTAAAGAAAGAAAACTACAATGTGCTGCATGTCCGTATAAAAACACAAAACTGCAAATCAGAATCCAAAAAAATGATGTCCAAAGTCAAATGTAAAAAAATCTCCATGCAAAAAATAACTATGTACAAAACTAACAAGGGTCCATGAGCCCAACTGAACAAAGGAAACCTACTAAAAAACCTACCTAAAAATAAACTATATACATATACAAAAAGTGGAGCAGTGTCCGTCGACTCCAAATCATAATAAGAAAGAAAGGAAACCTAAAACTAAAGAACTATATACAAAGGCGGCGGGCAAGTCCAGCGGCTCACTCCGTGGTGTCCAGGGCCAGGGCATCATCGAACTCCTGTTCGATGTCCCGGAGGCGGTCCAGTTCCATGGCCCCGAGGGTATGCAGGGATGACGCCGTGTCCTCCTCCAACCCCCTGCGGATTGCCTCGAGGCACTCGGCCCGCCTCAGGGCCCTCCGCATGGAGTTCTCCGCCCTGACCATTGTGAGCCCGCCTCTTCCGCCCGCCGCCGCTCCGCACCTATGGCGTGGCCCAACCGCTGCCACACGGAAGACACTCTCTGTCCTGGGTCCCCCTGCCCTCCGGCCGATGCCTGCCCCTCCGATGTCGAAAGCCCCGAGCCTTCATGTCTCCCACCATGTTGCTGCTGCTGCTGCTCTGCCTCTGCCCGTGCACTGCCTCCTGCTGCCTGCACATCCTCCGCCGGCTGGGGTGCACTTGTTGATGTGGCCACCCCTGCTGGACCTCCGACTCCCGACTGTGGCAGGGATGCCTCCTCCACCAGCCTGGCCGCACCGTCAGAGGCAGCTCCACAGGGCACCCAGGTAACTGATGGGTGGGAAGATGGCACAGAGGACGACTGGCGCGTAGGGGGTCCAGTTGAGGAGGGGGTCGAAGCAAGCCCCATTAGACAGCGGAATCAGGATTGCACACAGGCACCTCCGCGGCCGCCTGTCCTGTCCCTGGTCCTGGACTGCACCACTAGCACCAGTGGGATCCCCAACTCCAGACCCCGTCTCTGGTGCTTGCACGGCCTCCTCCTCCACCAAACCCCCCACCAACCTGGATGACTCCCTGCCATCTTCCCCTGTAGGGCCCTGTGGGGTCCCAGCTGCCCCTTCTGCTGCCGAGGAGTCCAACTGCAACCTCCGCCACTTGGACATCCCCCCGGCAGCTGCGGCCTGGGACGCGGCACCGGACTCCTCACTCCCCGATGAGATGACAACACGGGAGGGGAGCCGGGCCTTGCGTCTCCGGCTGGCGGTCGGATCCCCGCCGCTGTGCTCCTCAGCACCTTCTCCACCCTCTTCATCAGTTGACGCTGCAGACAGGGAGAAACAAAACACAGGCATCAGGGCACTGTACAATGGACACATACACGCATGACAGTTGCACATGAGTGGCATTGGCAAACCTCAGACATGTCATCACAATCCCCAACACACATGTCATTGCAACTCGCACACATGAGCCATACCACAGCCATATCGCAACTGCCACCACCATCCATACACATACAACAGCATCAGCAGCCAAAGGGGAGCCAGACATCACATGAAACACAGGAAGTGCACCACACATGTACACACACCACCACACTTGCATGCATGTCTACACCTCTGCCAAGTGTCGCACTGTTCAGACGGGCATCCATGTCACATCTGCCAATCAGGCTTCCACATACCGCAGTCACATGCATCCATGTTGCATCACTGTTGCACCCTTGACAAATACACACACATGCACATGTACACAGTGCTCATACATGCAGCCGAAAACAACATACATGCCTGACATCACGGACATGTCTACTTACATGCACATTCATCCAAACATGTGTGCACGCACAACTGCATTTGCCATGCAAGCCCACACACACAAGCACCATCCATGTCTCACACATTACAGCCCTCGCATGTGTCAGACCCACGGCCCTGTACACCCCCACCCATACTCGACCCCATACAAACAGATGTGCAACCGGCACAATGTCGAATAATCACCACACGCACTGCTCACAATCAGGATGCATGTACACTCACCGCTCGACTCCAGACGGGTCTGCTTCTCTAGGACCTGGACGTGGAGCGCTGGGGATATGCGTTCCAGGACCCCCATCGGTTCTTCCAACAAGTGGCCCTGGCGCCCCTTGGCATCCGCTGCCTTCAAGAGGTGCCGGGCCTTGTTCAGGGTCCTGGACCTGAAGTCCTCCCAGCGCTTCCTGACATGTTGTAAGTCCCGGACTGCCACCCCCTCCGCGTTGATGGCAGTCACGATGTCAGTCCAGATCCGAGTCCGTCCTTCCTTGTCGGCGCGGGAACTTCCGAAGAGGGCATCATACTGCCCCAGGACTTGCTCCACCAGGACACCAACTTCGGTGGCACTGAAGCTGGTGCCCCTCTGCCTCTCTGGCCGGGGGTTGCCAGTGGTCACAGATGGTGTTTGCCCCGATATGACAACCCCAGAGGCAGGAGTGGGTGGGCAACTGGGTCCTGGGGCTTGGCTGTGGAGCGATGGAATTCCAGTCGGGAGTCTTCGGTTCCAGCAGGGGTGGTCACAGCAACAGCACCCCTGGCTGATGTGCAGGCAGCAAATGGCAGTGCACGTGGGCAGCAGGCAGTCAGGCAGCAGCAGATGGCAGGTGGGAGCGTGCTCGGGGCTCTGGGGGGCAGTAGTTCGGCCTTCTGGGCAGGAGCGTGGTCTTCCGTGTGCTTACGCGTGGCCAGCTTGGTACGGAGTGATTTGGCACGTGAAAATCCTGCACGTCAGCGTCAAAACCGAGGAAAGGCCCTTAGCGCGTAAGCGCGTCAGCACGCATACGCGATTCTATTGGACCAAAGGCCCTCAGCGCGTAAGCGCGTCTGTGACGTGACCCGCACGGGTGTTTCCCACACAGCACGTGATGACAGAGCACACGTGGAAAGACTGCACGTCAGAGTTGCATCGCGTGTAATTGGACAGCACGTCAGAGTCTCATCGCGTGTAATTGGACAGCACGGCAGAGTCTCATCGCGTGTAATTGGACTGCACGTCAGTGTGTCATCGCGTGTGATTGGTGGAAATGGCCCTACACGCAGAAGTGACAAAGCGTGTAATTGGTGGAAATGGCCCTAGCGCGTACACGCCGCGTAAGTGACGCTGGACGTGTGGGCCTGTATAAAAGGTACGCGTAGAACACCATTTCCTTGTACGTGCTTTTCGTGGAGAGCGACTGGGTGAATTCTGTACTTCTTGTCGTTTCACACGCGATTTACTTCACGGCGTTTCAAGTTCATATTCCCTGTTACCTCTGACAGCTTTTTCTCTTTTTTCACTTTAACTGGTTTACCTGGGCCTGTTCCCTCAAACAGTGTTCCCTACTACTGTTGTCCTGTCTCCTCAGACAGCGTACAAATCTTCTTTTGGCGGGGGTGTTGCCAACCAAACGCGCTCCTTTTTCACGCTCTTTTATCTGGCAGACGGTGAGTGCCATTTGCCTGCCCTTCATACGCAGTGAGGGTGCATGCTTGGGAGGGTTTTAGTCATGTGGGACATGTGTCAAACAAGTACTGGTTCTCTTGCTTCTCAGCCCTCATTGTGTGCCATGGTGCTAATGCCTGTTTCCATTTCTTTGTTTTTATGTCTTTGCAGGGGAAGACGCACCTGATACTGCTGGGGTTGTGGAGATGGTGCAGACCCAGGAGGGGTCCGAGGGCCGACCAACCACCAGTAAGGGACGTGGTGTGGTGGTGGGTGAGAACCCACAAGTGCTGCAGGTCCTGCTCTCAAGGGGTGTCTCTGGCTGCACCTCCCCCGAGCTGTACTCAGGTGTTGATTCGGATGAGACCTACGTGCCGTCGCAGGTGAGTGTTCCAGGGAGGGATTCTGTTCTGTCTCACCCACCTGCACCAGGGTCAGAACCCTCAATGGGGATGTCAGTGTTGGCAGCTACGCCTTTGGTGGTTACGGATGCAGGGTCACACTCCGCGACATCTGATCCTGTTCCTGGGCCAGCAGATCAGAGGGGGAATGCAGTCCTGCAGCCTCAGGCAGTGCCGGCACAGCAAGGCGCAGTTCGTCTTGCCCCAGACAGGTGTGGTGCCCGCCGACGTGGTGGCCGTACGCCACCTGGCAATACCGCATGGGAGCAATCCATTTACGGTATGGCAACCCAACAGGCAGCATCATCCGAGATGATGGCTCAGGCCATGGATAGGGTGGCCACTTCCATTGTCCACCCTGAAAGGCTGATGGAGCGACTAGAGCAGGCAACCGACTCCATCTGCCAGTCACACAGGGAGGACATGTTGGGGTCCAACAGGGACAGGCGGGCGGCACTGGCGACTCTGCAGGAGGCCATCTCCATTGAGTCCCAGGGCCACAGGGAAGCCCTGAGGCAGGAGCTCCTTCACCTCAGGACGACTCTTGTTGAGCTTGAGGCTTCAACACACCAAAGGACAGAACAGCAGCTGGAGCGTCTCACCCGTACGCTCTCAGCTGAGATGCAGGCAACGAGGGCGGAGGTCCGGGCATCCCGTGAGTTGTTGCATGGGGACCTCCGCACACTCATCCTCCAGAACCAGACCTACCACACCCGCATGCTTGCAGCCATGGAGGAGCAGACTAGGGCCTTGCGTGGGCTGCCTCCCATAGTGCAACCACCTCCGGATGCAGCTGCACAGGGTGACAATAGCGACAGCAGTGATACTCCCACAATAGGGTAGCCGTGTGGGCCATGAGCCCATGGAGGTGTTTTATTTTCCCAGGATCCACGCAGGTGGGTTCTGGTGTGCATCCTGTCCTCGGACCTCCTGGGTGGCCTCCCCAACCCCCCCGGGCCCTTCAATGGCCATTTTTGATTTTATTTTTATTTTTATTTTTATTTTTATTTTTATTTATTTTATTCCCTATTTTTTTGGGACGATTTGTTGGCTTCCGTGGTTCCTGTGGGCATACGCTGCATTGTGGCTGGGCACATGCAGGCTTGTAATGTATTTGGTTCCGATGCTTGGGTTTGAGTCACACACACCCCTCCTGCTTCCCGTTTCCATGGGCTTGCAAAGGGTGTGCCCAAGTGACAGTGAATTACACAGTGACGTTGGACTCCCATGAGCTGTGTGGGCAGTCTGTAGTCAATACTGTGTATACATTCCTAGTGCATATTGCTGTTCTGTTGTACACTGCATGTTGCATTGATGTGTAACTCATCTTCTGTGTCTACCTCCCAACTTGCAGGTCCCTTCCTCATGTCCACACAAGGACCTCTAGTCTGGAGATGTGGTCCCTGTTGGCAGCAGTGCACCTACAACTCTACATGGCGCCAACACTGCACAGTTGGTAGTGGTCGGAGTGCAGGCATTTCCAGGTGGTGAGACTACTAATATTTAACATTAGTGATGTCATGTTAATGGTAGTACGTGCTCTACTTTGTTGTTGGTCCGGCATTACTGTGAGCATTTCAGGTGTTGCAAGTTTCTAATAGGGACACTGTACATTGTGACCCTAGTGTCATGTTGTGTGGATTACTTTGTTTACCTGCAAATAGCATGACATGGCACGGTGTGTGGTGTGGCGGTGCTGGGGTTGGGTTGGCTGACATGGCACTGTCCTCTTGTTGCATTTTGCAAGTGGGTGTTCATTTTAGCTGCTTGATTCTGTAACTTCTCAAAACTGCATTGGTGGTGTCTGTGTGGGTAGGGATGCACACATTGTGACACTTCCAGGTGAACAATCTCAGGCTGATATGGTTTTCACGGTTCTTTCTCCAGACATTCAGGATCAGTGTCAGGTTGAGTCATCATTGATTGTCAGATGGAATGTGCCAGGGCAGTGTGCACTCCACAGGGGTGTGATTTCTATGTGAAGTAATTAGCCACTAGCTGTGTACGGGCTGCCTCCCCCCATGCCCTTTCCCCTCCCATGCGCAGCGGCTGTGCATGTGGTTGGGGATGGGGGGGCACCACCATGTCCACGGCCAGGCCCCGGCGTGTTGCAACGTTGTGCAGGACACATGCTGCCACTATGATCCTGCACACTACTGGGGGAGCGTACAACAGCTGCCCGCCAGAACGGTCAAGGGAGCGAAAGCGTGACTTCAGCACTCCGAATGTGCGCTCCACTATGCCCCGGGTTGTAATGTGGGCTGCGTTATATCTTACCTGGGTTGGCGTGGTGGGGTTCCGAATTGGCGTCATCATGTGGGGGCTGAGAGGGTAGGCACTGTCCCCTGTGGAGGTGGTGATTGGTATCATTGGTGGGGTTGTGACCTTGCTCAGTATCTGACATGCATGCATGTGCAGTGGCATTCATACTCACCAAGCAGCCATGTATCGCCATGCCGCCCAGCTTCTAGGTCCCGGCTTAGGGTGGACATTCGGTAAATGAAGCTGTCGTGGGTTGACCCGGGATAGTTGGCATATACTGAGGTGATGATTCCCTTGGCATTACATACTACCTGCACGTTGATGGAATGCCAGTGCTTGCGGTTCCTATAGATGTGCTCAGATGCCCTGGGGGGACGTAGAGCCACATGGGTGCAGTCGATGGCACCTAGCACTTTGGGGAATCGTGCCACAGCGTAGAAATCCAGGGCGGCAGCATGCCTTTCTGCAGGGGTTCTGGGCAGGTATATGTGCCTGCGGACTGATGGGCGTGCAGTGATGATGTTCAAGACCTGGTGTAGGCAGCGTGACTGGGTGGCCTGTGATACACCACCCACAATGGCACTTGTCCTCTGAAATGATCCAGTGGCTAAGAAGTGCAGTACATTGAGGACCTTCTCCAGGGGGTGAGTGCTTGGGAGCACAGGGTGGGTGATGTGAGGTCATCCTCCCACTCACTCACCAGGTCCAGTATGATGTGTGGTGGAAACCTGTACCTCCCATGCACCTGGTCATCAGGCATCCCGAAAAGGCTGGTTCTGGGTGTGAATATTCTGGCCCTGACTATCCTCCTCCTCCTCCTTTGGTAGGCCACGCCCACTGCTGCTAGGAACGGTATGTTCATCCTGGGTCTGAGCTTGTTATTATTTTAGCGCGCAAGTTAATGCGTTGCGCGTGTTGTAGGCGAGCGTGTGACCCACGCACCCCTGAAATCCAGTACCCAGTCCAATAGCGTGTGGAAATTCCCGCACACACCGGGATACAGGTGCGCTGACGTACTTGTGTGTGTAAGTGTCCGCGCACACATGATATACACGTACATAGGCCAATCGCGTGTACGCGCACTTTAGTACAATTACACGCGATGACACCCTGACGTGCAGTCCAATTACACGCGAT
The DNA here is from genome assembly GCF_040938575.1 of Ambystoma mexicanum. Taxonomy (NCBI): domain Eukaryota; kingdom Metazoa; phylum Chordata; class Amphibia; order Caudata; family Ambystomatidae; genus Ambystoma; species Ambystoma mexicanum. The sequence goes on from NC_090935.1 coordinate 259,791,873, forward strand.
GAGACTCTGCCGTGCTGTCCAATTACACGCGATGAGACTCTGACGTGCTGTCCAATTACACGCGATGACACTCTGACGTGCAGTCTTTCCACGTGTGCTCTGTCATCACGTGCTGTGTGGGAAACACCCGTGCGGGTCACAGACGCGCTTACGCGCTGAGGGCCTTTGGTCCAATAGAATCGCGTATGCGTGCTGACGCGCTTACGCGCTAAGGGCCTTTCCTCGGTTTTCACGCTGACTTGCAGGATTTTCATGTGCTAAATCACTCCGTACCAAGCTGGCCATGCGTAAGCACACGGAAGACCACGCTCCTGCCCAGAAGGCCGAACTACTGCCCCCCAGAGCCCCGAGCACGCTCCCACCTGCCATCTGCTGCTGCCTGACTGCCTGCTGCCCACGTGCACTGCCATTTGCTGCCTGCACATCAGCCAGGGGTGCTGTTGCTGTGACCACCCCTGCTGGAACTGAAGACTCCCGACTGGAATTCCATCGCTCCACAGCCCAGCCCCAGGACCCAGTTGCCCACCCACTCCTGCCTCTGGGGTTGTCATGTCGGGGCAAACACCATCTGTGACCACTGGCAACCCCCGGCCAGAGAGGCAGAGGGGCACCAGCTTCAGTGCCACCGAAGTTGGTGTCCTGGTGGAGCAAGTCCTGGGGCAGTATGATGCCCTCTTCGGAAGTTCCCGCGCCGACAAGGAAGGACGGACTCGGATCTGGACTGACATCGTGACTGCCATCAACGCGGAGGGGGTGGCAGTCCGGGACTTACAACATGTCAGGAAGCGCTGGGAGGACTTCAGGTCCAGGACCCTGAACAAGGCCCGGCGCCTCTTGAAGGCAGCGGATGCCAAGGGGCGCCGGGGCCACTTGTCGGAAGAACAGATGGGGGTCCTGGAACGCATATCCCCAGCGCTCCACGTCCAGGTCCTAGAGAAGCAGACCCGTCTGGAGTCGAGCGGTGAGTGTACATGCATCCTGATTGTGAGCAGTGCCAGTGCTGATTATTCGGCATTGTGCCGGTTTCACATCTGTTTGTATGGGGTCGAGTATGGGTGGGGGTGTACAGGGCCGTGGGTCTGACACATGCGAGGGCTGTAATGTGTGAGACATGGATGGTGCTTGTGTGTGTGGGCTTGCATGGCAAATGCAGTTGTGCGTGCACACATGTTTGGATGAATGTGCATGTAAGTAGACATGTCCGTGATGTCAGGCATGTATGTTGTATTCGGCTGCATGTATGTGCACTGTGAACATGTGCATGTGTGTGTATTTGTCAAGGGTGTAACAGTGATGCAACATGGATGCATGTGACTGCGGTATGTGGAAGCCTGATTGGCAGATGTGACATGGGTGCCCGTCTGAACAGTGCGACACTTGGCAGAGGTGTAGACATGCATGCAAGTGTGGTGGTGTGTGTACATGTGTGGTGCACTTCCTGTGTTGCATGTGATGTCTGGCTCCCCTTTGGCTGCTGATGCTGTTGTATGTGTATGGATGGTGGTGGCAGTTGCGATATGGCTGTGGTATGGCTCATGTGTGCGAGTTGCAATGACATGTGTGTTGGGGATTGTGATGACATGTCTGAGGTTTGCCAATGCCACTCATGTGCAACTGTCATGCGTGTATGTGTCCATTGTACAGTGCCCTGATGCCTGTGTTTTGTTTTTCCCTGTCTGCAGCGTCAACTGATGAAGAGGGCGGAGAAGGTGCTGTGGAGCACAGCGGCGGGGATCCGACCGCCATCCGGAGACGCAAGGCCCGGCTCCCCTCCCGTGTTGTCATCTCGTCGGGGAGTGAGGAGTCCGGTGCCGCGTCCCAGGCCGCAGCTGCCGGGAGGAGGTCCAAGAGGCGGAGGTTGCAGTTGGACTGCTTGGCAGCAGAAGGGGCAGCTGGGACCCCACAGGGCCCAACAGGGGAAGATGGCAGGGAGTCATCCAGGTTGGTGGGGGGTTTGATGGAGGAGGGGGCCATGCAAGCACCAGAGACGGGGTCTGGAGGTGTGGATCCCACTGGTGCTAGTGGTGCAGTCCAGGACCCGGGACAGGAGGCAGCACAGGCGGCCGCGGAGGTGCCTGTGTGCAATCCTGTCCCCGATCCTGTCCCTGCATCATCTTGCACCAGCAGGGATGCCTACGTCCAGACCCGTTTTCAGGCAGGGGATGAGCTGACGTCAACTGGCCTTCCTCTGCCTGCGGACGTGGCCATCCAGGTCCGGGTTGAGCCTGTCCGGCTGGTGTGGCGTTGCGTCAACGGGCCATGCGAGGTGACCTGCAGTCTTTTCATGGAGAGACTGCACGTCATCTCGAATGGCTCGTTGACCACGTCAGCCTGCTGGGACAGGTCACCCAGGCCGGATTCCTCCGTCTGATGGGGCTTGCTCCGACCCCCTCCTCAACTGGACCCCCTACGCGCCAGTCGTCCTCTTTGCCATCTTCCCACCCATCAGTCACCTGGGTGCCCTGTGGAGCTGCCTCTGACGGTGCGGCCAGGCTGGTGGAGGAGGCATCCCTGCCACAGTCGGGAGTCGGAGGTCCAGCAGGGGTAGCCACATCAACAAGTGCACCCCAGCCGGCGGAGGATGTGCAGGCAGCAGGAGGCAGTGCACGGGCAGAGGCAGAGCAGCAGCAGCAGCAACATGGTGGGAGACATGAAGGCTCGGGGCTTTCGACATCGGAGGGGCAGGCATCGGCCGGAGGGCAGGGGGACCCAGGACAGAGAGTGTCTTCCATGTGGCAGCGGTTGGGCCACGCCATAGGTGCGGAGCGGCGCCGGGCGGAAGAGGCGTGGGTCACAATGGTCAGGGTGGAGAACTCCATGCGGAGGGCCCTGAGGCGGGCCGAGTGCCTCGAGGCAATCCGCAGGGGGTTGGAGGAGGACACGGCGTCATCCCTGCGGACCCTCGGGGCCATGGAACTGGACCGCCTCCGGGACATCGAACAGGAGTTCGATGATGCCCTGGCCCGGGACACCACGGAGTGAGCCGCTGGACTTGCCCGCCGCCTTTGTATATAGTTCTTTGGTTTTAGGTTTCCTTTCTTTCTTATTATGATTTGGAGTCGACGGACACTGCTCCACTTTTTGTATATAGTTTATTTTTAGGTCGGTTTTTTAGTAGGTTTCCTTTGTTCAGTTGGGCTCATGGACCCTTGTTAGTTTTGTACTTGGTTATTTTTTGCATGGAGATTTTTTTACATTTGACTTTGGACATTATTTTTTAGGATTCTAATTTGCAGTTTTGTGTTTTTATACGGACATGCAGCTCTTTTTTTCACATTCACATTGTAGTTAGTTTTCTTTCTTTAGCATTCTTTATTTTTTTCAATACAATTTTGTTAGCATACTTCACTGTGTGGTATCATCTCATTGGTTTCATGCATGTCATGTTGTGTGTTTTCCCATTCAATTGCAACCATTGTGTGTGGCGGACATGGGTTCATTAGCTTGATGAACTATGGGGGTGTAACATGTGATTTCCATTTCCATGTGGGTGAATGGGTTACTTGGTGGGGCTTTTTGGCTGTGGAGGCTGACCATTACGCACATGATTGGGGATTGTGAGGACCTGGTGGGGGCTGCCCATGGTGGCAGGGGGGGTGGGGGTGGTGGGAGACATGAGTGGGGGCCTGGTGGAGGCTGCCCCTGCACTGCTGGGGGGTGGGGGTGGTGGGAGACATGAGTGGGGGCCTGGTGGAGGGTGACCCTGGTGGCTGGGGGGTGGGGGTGGTGGGAGACATGAGTGGGGGCCTGGTGGAGGATGCCAATGGTGGCAGGGGGTGGGGGTGGTGGGTGACATGGGAGGGCCCACACGGCCAATTCACGTGTTGTACTCCCCAGAACCCCTGAAATACACGTACCCTGCTGATATCGCGTGTGGAACTTCCCGCGCACCCCTGAAATACACGTACCCTGCTGAAATCGCGTGTGGAACTTCCCGCGCACCCCTGAAATACAAGTACCCTGCTCGCACTGGGCCAATCGCGTGTGGAACTTCCCGCGCACCCCTGAAATACACGTAACCTGCTGAAATCTTGTTTGGAAATTCCCGCGCACCCCTGAAATACACGTACCCTGCTCGCACTGGGCCAATCGCGTGTGGAACTTCCCGCGCACCCCTGAAATACACGTACCCTGCTGTAATCGCGTGTGGAACTTCCCGCGCACCCCTGAAATACACGTACCCTGCTCGCACTGGGCCAATCGCGTGTGGAACTTCCCGCGCACCCCTGAAATACACGTACCCTGCTGTAATCGCGTGTGGAACTTCCCGCGCACCCCTGAAATACACGTAACCTGCTGAAATCTTGTTTGGAAATTCCCGCGCACCCTGAAATACACGTACCCTGCTCGCACTGGGCCAATCGCATGTGGAACTTCCCGCGCACCCCTGAAATACACGTACCCTGCTGAAATCGCGTGTGGAACTTCCCGCGCACCCCTGAAATACACGTACCCTGCTGTAATCGCGTGTGGAACTTCCCGCGCACCCCTGAAATACACGTAACCTGCTGAAATCGCGTTTGGAAATTCCCGCGCACCCCGGTATACACGCACATGTATTTTTTGTCAGCGGGTGTCCGTGTTTGTGGGTACCCCTTTGCACGTCATTTGTCCTGGAGGGCCACAGTATAGGACATTCATCATGGCAGTATATAGGTGCTATTTGTTGGCGCACCTTTTGGCGCACATTTCTTACAGCCGCAGAGACGCTACCGCCTGCTTTCTTGTGGCGGTCGTGTTTGTACCTGTGCGCTGGTTTGAGCGTGCGCTTTTTTGCCCTATTCTATTCCATGAATACGTGTTGTAGGCGAGCGTGTGGGCGTTCCGCGCACTTGTGCCCTGTACTTCCCCCGTGACGCCCACGTTTTGGCAAGTTGTTCCCCATTCCGAGTGTTACGCCCGTGTTCCGCCTACTTTTGTTGCGTGCGCCGCGCTATGTGCGAATTTCGCTGTGGCCTGTGCGATTTTCGCTGTGACCTGGCGCACGCTGTTGGATGGCCTGTGCGCCAACGTGCGCCGCGCTCTTTTTTATCGCACATCCGCTGGTTTTCTCGCGCACGGACTTCCATGAATCGATGTGCGCTGCTTTTCGTGCGATTTTCGCACTTGCACTGCGATTTTCGCTATTCCACTGCGATTCGCACGTTTTTGGCCACTTGCGCCGCGCTAATTATTCCATGAATCGGCCTGTAACTCTTGTGAAAGGCTCACCAGTTTTCAAAATGCTGCAATCTAAGCATAGACAAAACACTAAAAGAAGTATTGGTAATTTTAACCTTTGGAATTGTTTTGCATTCAGGAAATTCACACTAATTTGAGGCAATCGGCAGACTTAGAGTATGCAGAAAAGCTTAACAAGATTTACAGAGGTGTTCTTGAGGAGAATGAGAAAACAGTCTTACCGGGAAGACTGATTTCTAACATGTTTCTTACAGATTGCAGTCTGTCTGATGTCATGTTGAGGTTTCAGGAAGGAAATATTTATTGTGTTGCTTTGATGTGAACACTTGCAGAGTGTAACAAGTTTAACTGCTATTGTGGGTGAAGCAAAATATTGTGGAATACAATTTTGTGATATTTTAGAAGGTCATATTGGCTAAGAGAGCAAAAGCTTGATTAGTTCAACTAGAAAATTCAATTTCAGAAACAGCAAGTCTAGAAGCAGTTTTAAAACTGCATCAATGCATGAATAATGTTAAAGAGGTACTTGAATGTAGGAATTGGTCTATTCAATGGAACAATGGGAAGAGTGATTACATTTCACACTTTTCCTCACAGTACAAATATTGAACATGTTGAAGTAAAATGTGGTTGTGTAGAAGAAATTCATTTGATTTCTCTGACCTCTGCATGTTTCATGCTTCTCAAGCATATCTTTGGTGAAAAGAGGAACAATTTCCATTGTGCTCTGCATATGCAATTACTATTCATAAATCACAAGGGTTGACTTACGAAGTAGCACTTATTAACATTGGACATAAAGTGTTTTAAGAAGGAATGTCATATGTAGCTCTGTCATATGTGAAAAATATTGAAGGTTTGTTTTTAATAAACTTTGATGAAAGAAAAGTGACATTTCCCGCATTGAATAATATAACAGGTTACGTGTATTGTATGCTCCTCACCAGAACCTTATACCTGTTCCTACAAAGCACTTAGCCAGGAAACATAAGAGTCAGTGGGGGTAATTCATAGAATTTAGCGCACAAGCGGCACATGCGGCTGTCGCACAGAGCGCACATGCGGCAGTCTGCGCCAGCCACGTGCGCCAAAACCCATTTTAGCGCACAGCATATTCATGGATACTTACATCCATAACCAGCCATGGTGCAGAATGGCGCAGCGACCCTGCAGCAGTGCCAGTTACGCCCCCAACCCTGCCCCGTGAGCCAAACACATCACCCAAATCCAGTACATGGCGCAAAGGACAGTGGACCAGCATACAGCCTCCTAACCATGAAAACGTGTGGAAAACTCCCCACGGACCCCTCAGAATACGCATACCCCGCTTGCGCTAGCGAAATCACATGTAAAACTCCCCGCGCAACCCTCAGAATACATGTACCCCGCTCGCGCCAGCGAAATCACGTGTAAAACTCCCCGCGCACCGCTCCGAATACGTGTACCATGGTCGCCCGAGCAAAATTGCATGTAAAACTCCCTGTGCACCCCTTGGAATATGCATAACCCTCTCGCGCCAGCGAAATTGCGTGTTAAACCCCCTGCGCACCCCTCTGAATATGCGTATATCACTTGCGCCAGTGAAATCGCGTGTACAATTCCCTGCAAACCCCTCTGAATATGCATACCCCGCTCACGCTAGTGAAATCATGTGTAAAGCTCACTGTGCACCCCTCTGAATATGCGTACCCTGCAGTGCCAGGTAAAATGCGTGGAAAATGTCCCCCCTGTGGTGTGGGCTGCCTGTGGGGCATGGGGCGGGTGGATGGGCTGCCTGCGGGGAATGGACTGGGGTGATGGGCTGCCTGCGGGGCATGCCCTGGGGTGATGGGCTGTCTGCGCGGCATGGACTGGGGTGTTGGTTGGTCCCCTGTGGTGTGGGCTGCCTGCAGGGCATGGACTGGGGTGATGGGCTGCCTGCAGGGCATGGCCAGGGGTGTGGGGTGGTCCCCTGTGGTGTGGGCTGCCTGCAGGCCATGGACTGGGGTGATGGGCTGCCTGCGGGGCATGGACTGGGGTGATGGGCTGCCTGCAGGGCATGGCCAGCGGTGTGGGGTGGTCCCCTGTGGTGTGGGCTGCCTGCGGGCATGGACTGGGGTGATGGGCTGCCTGCGGGGACATGGACTGGGGTGACGGGCTGCCTGCGGGGCATGGCCAGGGGTGTGGGGTGGTCCCCTGTGGTGTGGGCTGCCTGCAGGGCATCGGCAGGTGGGGCACACCCGGGAGGGCACACACTGCCAAATCGGGTTTAACGGTGCCGGTAATGGTGCTGGCGCTGTTAAACCCACTATGCACTATTACGAGGTCCCCTCATGGGACCCGCTCTGGACGTCTGGTTTTCCAGACGTCCATAGCGGGTTCCTCAAGGGAACCAGGGAGCTAACAACGGGCCCGTAATTGACGGGCGCGTTGTTAGCTCCCTCCCCATTCCCATTGAGCCCTATGGGGGCTCGAATGGTAATGGGGAAGGACCGGGCCGGGGTTCCCTGAAGGAGGAAATACCGGACCCTCCGAACTCAGAATGGCCCGGTAATTCCTCATTCAGGAAATCCGGACACAATTTTGGAGGCAGCTATGGCGCTAATAGCACCATGGCTACCTGCAAAGTCGTAATGAGGCCCATAGACTCAACATGTCCATTAGCATTTTTTGTTGTGCTAGTGGGAATAATGTGGCGTTCATTCCCCATTCCAGCTACTGGAACGGAGGATAACGGACCGGCAGCCTAAGTTATCAGCCCAAGCGAAGCAAGGGCGGATAATGAGGGCTGCGGTCTGCTCTCCTTGTTACAGCCCCTACAATGAGGGATAAAGACCATTAGCACCCCAGGTTCCCTAAGCGCATTTTGTCATCTTTGATATCCTGGGTCTTAGTTTTAGCAGTGCATGGTGGTGGCATGCGTTATGGTTGCTTAGCTTGCCATAACTGGTGAATTTCAATAGTTTTTCAGTTTTACTTGTTACCTTTACGTCCCTTTAACAATGTTTTTTCACTGAATTTTATTAGTGCAACATAATCATAATGTCCCATTCACTGAATTGCATAGATTTTTACCAGTGCACACTTAATCTGCTACAAGTTCCTTATATTGGACATACCCCCAATGGAGCAGCTATAGAGTCTGTGGACAGTATGATTGTCCGTGGACATCAGTTAGTGTTCACAAAGCCGAGAAGCACAGGGGAGAACAGGAAATGTTCTAACAATCAACCAACAAACACATATACATAAATCAATGTTACTTATATTTACTGCACCCAAATATATGTTTGGTACAAATGATTACTTGAAAAAGTACACATTATTTTAACACAAAATATAATGGAACTCACCAAGCATAAACCATAAGTGTACACCTCATATTATCACTTCAATACAACTGTTCATAGAGACAAACATGCACCAAGCACTTATTCTAAAACAATCTCTCACAAAACAGTAAGTACACTGTATTTATTTCTTTATTATTAGAATTCATTATGTAAACATGTATTATTTAAAAAAATGTACCAATTTTTCATTTTGAGAGAAATGGCACACACACTTGAGTGGTTAGAGGAGAACTTCCCAAAAGAAGAAATGAATGACAATAACATCTCTACTGGTATACAATACAAATTTTAATGTAAAAAAAAATTGTAATTTGTACACACCTTAATAAAATAATTATTTTTTTTTTTCATACAGTACATAGTTTTCATGAAGAAACCACACCCTAATTTAATTATACACAATCCCAAGAATCACAAAGAGAAGCTCTATTCCCAACTGTACATTAACACATCCTGAAAAAAGTGGATGATTTTAAGCAACTTTTACAATACGTCAAAAATCATGTCATTAAAAATATTCCCTTTCACTGTCCTTCTTGCACCTGTCCCCTTTATCCCCAGCAATCAACCCCATCAAATTCCCAAAATGTAAATGAAGGATGCTTTGATGAAAACTCACTCCCTTCCTCCCCTGATCATTATTGTATAGACATACCAAATTCTCCCATTTATGTTTCCCATTATGATACTCCATCCCTTTCATAAATACATTTTATACTATGAATGTGTTGTATATTGTTGTGTGATATGTCTTTTTTTTTAAGCCAAATTATAAGTACTTGGAGGCTACCACTGTCCAGGGTGTCCACACACAAAATGGAGGTGCTCCCGGACATGTGTGATGTCCAGAAATATCCGGTTTAGCATGATGCACTTTTAATTAGTCTGTGGAGCGCTTGTTCCAGGGACACCAACGCACATTTGCACTGTGATTCCCGCCAGATGGGTGTCTACAGACAGCCCCTAGGGCTGCGGACATCCCTGGACTTCATCATGTGACTACACTCGTGCAGCGTGATGGCTTGTTTGCGAACGGTGGCAGTGATCTGTGAACAGTTTAAAAGTGCATTTTCAGACAATCTAGGGGCGTTCAAGCTGAAAGGTAGCAGCCCTTCCACAGCTCCAAGACCCATGCTTGGTGGATCGTGCAACTTTTTACAACTTTTCAAGTCCTATTTGTGACTCAGTAGTCCGCAGACAGCACAACTCCCCCTGAATGGTTCCTCTAAAGGGACATACCCATTACTTTTCCTGTTCTCAATCTGGCTATCCAGGAGAGAACACCTGCTTTACTGCTTTGCAGATCTGTTTAGCAGAAATTATTGCAGACCACCATGGCATCTGTTATGGCCATCACTTCTTCCCATCCACCCCACCACCACTACCACCTCAACAACCTGGAAGGCCTGGATAGGGGAACAGGTGCAGTGATACAGATGATGGTCAGGAGGAAGATGAAGATGAGGTGGCGAAAGTCCCTAACTCCAGTACCCGGAGTGAGTCCTGGGTGTGGTGATTTTTAACCACCGTTGGAAATGTGGCGAAGGCTTGTGCAGCCAAGGTTTGATGCACTATGTACTCAGTTGCGGAAAACTCAGTCTGTATTCATATAGCACTACCTCCATGCGGGCCACACCAAGTCCAACCACCCGGGTGCTCCGAGGAAGGCGTTACCTTTCTCAGGGAAAAGTAGTTTGATGCCCTCTACTCCATCAACTTCAACTGCTCCTGTGGCACAGGACCCCAGCGGCAGCCTCACAGGCCATACAGAATGCTGATGCCCTTTCCCTTTCGATGGTCATGGTGCGATTTTTGTACTGTGAAGCACCAATCTGTAGGTGAGAGCAGTTTTGGAGTGCCTTTGAGACTGTGGTCAAGGAGCATGAAAAACACTGCCACCTACCTTGATTAAGACCCGCCCAATATCTTGCTCTGCCCACCTACCCTTTCACCTCTCCCCCCACCTTACCTTGCCTCTCCTGGAAAAAAAAACAAAAAAGCCAAACAACAATACACAACCAAAACACACAAAAAATGGTTCCTTTAGGAGCCACCTTCCGAGTAAAAAAATGGAAGCGAGAAAAAAGTCACAGGCCCCTTTGCAGTCTCTATAGTCCGTGCACAGCACAGTAGTCCGTGGACATCAGAATAAATCTAGGCATGGAGTGGGGGCATGAACATTATTTTGATTGTTTTTCATGTAAAAATGGTGGCTGTTAAAATAACCTTTTTTAGTCTTTTTGACTTTTTTTTATTATTTTGTTTTATATACTAAACTTACAAAGATTCTAGACAAGGTAATTATTACATGTTCACAAAAAATTCTCCAATGCATTTTGAAAGTTAACCAGACAAATCTGGTTGCCTACATCAGTTAAATGCACTCCAACTCTCTGAAAAATGTTAACATTATCAAATTTAATGTTCTCATTATGAAAAGATGACATGCCAACATCTTGCAAAAAAGCACACACAGTTGTATTTGCATTGCGCCTTCCTTTTTCCTTTTGCAGACAAAATACATTCACACGCATCCACATTTGTCTCTGACCAATCTAAGAAAAAATAATTTTAGAATTTGGAAACATTTCCATCAATTTTCCAAATGTCTCCGTCATTGCAAACTACAATGAAATTCCAGTAACGTTCCCCAAGCTGTTCCCTCCACAATGAAGAACAATGATGTTTTGATGTTTTAAGTGAATCATATTCTCACACAACAGAGGCACATCTGCCCACTTCATCCCTCAAACTACATATCATGACATTTCAAAATCATGGAATCAAAGAATTTCACCCAATCCAGGGTGCTCAACATACACCTTTAGCCAATGGATCCAAGAGTCCCCTAACATTCATACACTCTGGCTCTTAAAAAAAAAAGCCATATCCATATTCAGTGCTAGCAAAACTCTTGAAAACACAACTCCTGCTACCCTCTCTTCCTGCACACCACACCAAGTAAACGTGATTCGTTAATACCCACAATCCCCATTCTATACCAGGCATCCTTAAAAGACCTGGATCTGCACATGCTGTCCTTGAACTACCACGGTGTCCATGGACATCCCAGCCACTCAAAGGGGTGGGGGGAAATGAAACTCAATTTCAATGTCTGAATTGAAGGTTTTTCCAAAATCCACACACTCTGCTTCCTCAAAGCCATAGCCATTGCCATCTTCTTGAGTATGAGTAATAGCATTTAATTGTATTACCTTTAGGTTGTTGTATTCTTATTGAAGAAAGACCCTAACAAGATTATGGACTAATTGCAAGTTCCTGTTGTGAGGGATGAGCCAGGAATAGTTTTTCCTCCCATACCATTTCAGGACGCTACATCGAAGCTTCTTTGTGGTAGGCCTACTGCATCTCACGTTAAATCTATAGTGACGGTGGTTATTGGTGTCCCTTTGCTGTTGAGTTGTTTATTATGATCAGTAGAGTATCTGCCCCACTGATTCCACTTTTTAGGGGAGTCCAACATAAATTTGATAAACATAAATTTAGTAAACAGTATTAGTGAGTTAGAATTCTCCACACAAAGACCTTTTCTCGCCATTATTTCCCGAGTAGAAACAAGCCTTTCCACGTCAAGACGCCCTTTGGGTGTATGAAATTAGAGCAAGTTGTAGCTCAACAGACTGTGGAATTTAACAGTTTGTTAAGATAGAGGGTTCACTGATTTCCCCTCCTGTTTGTTTGTTCACAGGTGTTTGATGTCCATCTCCAGTTGGAGTGAAGTTGAAGCTTACCACTTTAGGAGGCAACAGTTGTTGCTCTGGTGCTTCTGAGCAGTCAACCCCCACACACAAATAGTAATATGCGGCAAGGCTAAACACACTGAGGGAGCTTTTTATTCCCCGACCCTAATGAATAGGGCATTTGTGATGTCTGCATAACCTTTTCTAAACTAATTGATAAGATTGACACAAATTGTTTTTAAGTGCATGCCCCTGATGAATTTCCCTTGACTGTGTATGTTTAGTATGAGTGAGGAATGAAACATGTTGGGTTGAATGGGAGTGAAAGAGTGTGAGAGAAAATGATGATTGAAGCTTCTTCTCATTTTTTGAAATCAGACAACTTATTTAGGTTGGGCTGTTACCAGACAGTTGAATTTGACACACTGTTTGCACTCTCACTGTCTGTATATTTTTAAACCTGGCATTCCTGTATGGGTTTTACACATTCTGGATCCCTGTGTGCTTTTGTTGTCAACGCTGTGTCTTTAGGTTGTTGTGGTTCTCCAGTTTATGTGAATTCCTATGGATTGTACCAAATATTTGCACTGATATGGGTCATCTTCCCCTGTCTTTTTAATTGTAATTTCTATTGAGTGGTAAATATTTAAATAAAATGTTTATATGAAGAATATGTTTATTGTGTACCTCTCTACATGTATGTGTGCTTTGTAGCCCTGTTCTTTTGTGGCTATTAGCCCTTGAGAGTTACTAACCCCCTTCTTTCACTTGGGTTCTCCACAGAGGATGCTGGGCACTCCTCCACCGGTGACAACTTACTGTTGACCAACCATTTTGTTTATGATATTTAGGTGTACCTAGGTTGGGGGGTCAGGTTGGTCAAACAGTTTAATTCCCCCGATACCTCTTTGTTGTTTAGTGGTCCTCAAAAACAGAGCCATATCCACATTCAGGGCTCGCAAAACTCTTGAAAACAAAACTCATGCTACCCTCTCTTCCTGCACACCACACCACGTAAACCTGATTGGTTAATACCCACAATCCCCATTCTATACCAGGCATCCTTAAAAGACCTGGAACTGCATCTGCTGTCCTTGATCTACCACGGTGTCCATGGACATCCCAGCCACTCAAATGGGTGGGGGGAATTGAAACTCAATTTCAGTTATTTATTCTTTAGTGATAGCTTTAAAAAGAACCTTTTTTGAGGGGTTTTGAGGGTTTGTTAACAAACACCTTTTTTCTTTGTTTTTGCTTTCATGTACAGTCAAATTATACACTGTGCATCTACCCTTACAATTTTCTTACAATAACTTTTTCAATGAATTCCTAACATTGTAAAGAAAAAATGCATTTCCAACACCAGTGAAATGAACTTGTTCTTCACAAAACAAATTCACACCATCAGACCCTATATTGTCATTCTCAAAAGATGACATTCCTGCAGCATATAAAAATGCTGATACAGCTTTATTGACAAGCTGTCTCAATTCTTCCATTTCTGTACTGAAAATGTCTGGACATCTACATGTTTGCCTCTAATTCATTTCAGAAAATAATTATATTTGCAGCAGGAAACAGTTCCATTGGGCTTTTCAAGAAGTCATTCAGGGCAACCTACAAATACATTGGAGTAACATACCCCAAACTGTCCCCTCGACAATGCACAATTACAATGTATGGACATTTAAAGTGAGCCATACAGACAAAATGAGACCAAGCTTGCCCAGTTTAAGCAACAAACTGCATGCCACAGAACTTCCATTTCTGCCAATCCAATACATCCAAAGATGCCATGATTTTCAGCATACAGCTTCAACATCTGAATTGAAGATTTGTCCAAAATCCACACACTCTGCTTCCTCAAAGCCATAACCATTGCCATCTTCACTACACACAACAATCAAACCACCTGCTACCCTCTCTTCCTATAAACCTGAACCAGAACACCTCATTGGCTAATCCCCACAGTCCCCTTTCCTAGCCAGGCATCCTTAAAAGACCCAGATGTGGCACGTGCTGTTCCCAGACTACAGTGGTGTCCACGGACCCCGTAACACAGGGGCAGCCATTTTACCCTTTCCACTTTCATGTTCTCAACACTCCCACATTGTCTGCTTTCAAAGAGTCACACATTCATCCACCAATCACATCCAAAAACACTACACCTAACCCTTTCATCTCAGTTCAACACTTCAAATGTACACTTGAACTCTAAGAGTACATATCTCATGTTAATCACAGCCATTGCATCAAAAACTACTACTACAGATTTAACGTCTGCATCTAACAGTACATAGGGCTTCATTACGAGTTTGGAGGTAGCCATGCCCTTAATTAGCGCATGGCTACCCCCAAACTCGGGTCCAGGTCCGGGTCCCGCAAAAGGGGACTTACCAGGCCATTCCAACCTTGCAGGGCCTTCTAAATCCCTTTCACGGGACCCGGACCCGGTATGTCCCCATTCCCATTTGAGCCCCCCTAGGGCACAATGGGAATGGGGAGGACGGGAACACGGGGCCATTGCTGACATCAGGTAATGCTCGCGGGTGCCGCTCTGCACGCCTGGTCTGACCAGGCTTTCCGGAGCGGCACCTGCGAGCATACTTGGAATGTTGCAGTGAGGTAACAACGGCGCCGGTAGCACTACCGGTGCCGTTGTTGCCTTACCGCAACATTCAGAATGAGGCACATAGTCCAGGTATATTTATATTTTTAAAAGTAGTTTCTGCTACTCTTTTATAAATATATATAGAGAGGGTTCCTGCTACGTACCCTGTAATAAGCTTCTCAATAAGCATATTTTCTTTTTTACCCACTCCAGCAAATTCCATGCATAGCAGCATTCAGCACCTGGTCACATAAAGCAGCACATACTTAGAATGCTGTCATGTAAACAATTTTCTTTTTACAAGTAATTTCATAAGAGTTAAACAAGTCATATGTCAATTTATTGAAGCACTGAATGCAATATTTTTCTAACAGAAAAAAGTAGCTACAAAACCTTTCTAAAACATGTTTAATTCACACTAAGTGTGTGCAGATTTAATATGTTGGCAGTAGATGCATACATACCAACATGAACGGTTCCAATCTGTAGGTGCCTATCAAGTCTTCATTTTTGTCTTTGCATTCTATGGCTTGTAATTCCACTTCTACCATTCTACAACTCAGACTACACAATGCAAAGAAAAAAACAGGACTGGAATGCAATATTCGAAAGTGTGACATTTATGTTGAATAGAAAATATAAAAAGCTGTGCGTTTAAAAAATGTCTTTTTAGGAGCATTTTCATGAAAGTAAATAAATGCATATGTGCCTTTCTGGCAGCACTGTGTAACGTTTTCCTAAAAAAAAGAAAAAACATGTCTACAACACTTTTAAGCAGCATTTGTTTTATAGAAATATAACATGTTGGCAGTACATGCATACCGGCTAACATAACCCTTTCCAGTGTGCAGGTGCTTATCCAGTCCTGTTTTTTCTGTGCAATCTGGAACTTGTAGTCCAAGTTATATTATGGGAAAAGTGGAACTACAAGTCTCGCAAGGCCAACAAAAATGAGGACTACATTACTACCTACAGAATGGAACACATTATGTTCACAAGTATGCATGTACTGCCAACATATTAAACTTAGATACACTTAGTGCTTCACATCTTTTCCATCTGCTTTTCTTTTCTTTTACATAACAGTTGCACACAGCGCATCCTTAAATGCACACATGCATGTTTTAACCTTCATGAAAATGCTCCTTAAAATAAACATTTGTAAACACTCAGCATTTGCCATTGTCCATTCCATAACACGTCACACTTTCTAACCTCACTCATTACACCCCTTACAATGCTACCATTGTCCACCTGCTCACACATCTGTGTATAACACCAAAGTATCGACATACAACACTTCACCTTACATATAAAGTACTCTTCTTTTCCAACCTTTACTACAATACACCAAACAGTGCTACAACACCAATCCGCTATTGCATTACCACTATGCCACACATTTTTTATCCTTAAAAAACACTGCAACACATTACAAATGAATTGCTCCACAAATACAGATCTTCTTTCATTATAATCACCAGCACTAAAGTAACCTGCAGATGCTCCTTTTCTTTTACACCCATATCTGTCCTGTTCTTTCTAATCCCCCAAACCCCACTATTCATACTCCAATTGTTCTAAGAACATACTTAACATACTTTAGTACAACATTCATAACACAACTTTATTAACAGCCCCTTCTACCTTCATAAACAACAACTTCTCTTACTAAAGGTACTGCACCATTACCATATATACCTACTAGTCTTCTTTTACAATTACAGGAAAGAAAAACATTCATGAACAAAGCTTGTTAAAAAAATCACTCTTCACATCATACAAAGTAAGTACATTAATACAGTATTTATCTCTCTAATATTGTAACAATGTAGTGTCACTATATTTTAGCCTTTCTTTTCTCATATTAGTATTATTTTCAAACCAACAACATTTATTTTACTTTTACTCATTATATTGTAACATGCACACTCTTTCTATTTCCATCTCAACACCACTGGTATAACACCAACTGTTTTCCTCAAAACCTCACACTGTCCCTACTTATTCATTTTCACCACTACTCTCTTACTCAGTAACCCAAACCCATAACACCTCTAAACACTCTTACTCTTACAACCTTCATAATCACAACTATCATCCGACTACGCTGAAGAGGGAAAATGGGACGGTCTCTTCCCGACCCACGTACAAAATATGGCCAATGACATCACGGCCCAAGTACCCTCAGAGGGATGAGTTTGCACATCTCTCCACCACCTAGGATGTCAATATCCACTTTGGCCACACCCCACCTCCACAACCTGGCCACCTCCCACCCAGAGTACGAGGTGGGAAACAAGATGAAGCTGAGACTGACCACATGGACCAGCTCGACTAAACATCACAAACCTATCCTGCCATTGTTAGAGATGACATGACGACACAGCCACGACAAACAGAAACACATGTGCTGTCATGCACCTAGATCAGATACACACCAACCCACACAAAGAACACGCTCAGTGCTACGACTTAGAGGACCGCACACACTCACAGACGTTCATCATTATTATTTTTCACACAGGTCAGCAACCGCATCGCAGAAACGCAAGACGCCAGAAGAGGTTTTCTATATGCTTGCAGACGCTTCATGCTACTAACCCCCTAAGATAAGAACCTACAGATGGACCGATGCATAAGGAACCACATCGCACCCTCACACCCCTCGCCTTATGGACCTTATACCGCTACATATAACCAAGCTGAAGTAGACCGCAAACCAGAGTCCACAGACCCAGAGCAGTTCATGCAGAGCTACAAGGTTCTGATCATGCAGACCAACCCTAACTAGAGCCCTGCAGCCACGCAGCAATCAACATGCCGTGCTCTCCAAGCCAAGGTTACACCTGCCACTGCTACGACTCCCCGAAGCAGACATACAAATCAAATCCCCGTAATTCTGCCTCATCCACGGTCCCTCAACACGTGATCAGGCCGAACTGGTATGATGCCAAGCTCCAAGGACTGAAGAGGCGCTGGGGTCTCACATCACAGAAGTAACGAATTAGACACCGGCAGGGATGGGAAAGGAGCGCTCCAATGGCAAGTAGCAGGACCTGTCCATTGTCCTCCACTGACACATAGTAACATAGTCACACATTGTTGCTAGCACCAGGTACATCGCCAGCTGGGAACAACGATGGTCCCAGGCTTGGGGGCTCACGGATGGACCAATCAAGGCACAGGGGGCTATTCACTGATGGCATCACAACCAAACCAATCACTAACTCTCTCCATGTAACAATTTTCATGTAGCAACTTTTAGGGACAACCCAAGGGTACCACCTGACCTCTACTCTACCAATTAAACTTTTCTCTATACTGTCGTATACTGACCCTACCACTCAGAGAACCAATATTGAGTGGCAGAAGGTTTGGGGGAGATCTCTCACAGGTTACGCACGTTGTTATGTCACTAAGAAACAAAAGTGGCCTGCAAGCCCAATTACAACGAGAAGTTTTTGGGGAACCTACACTCCATGAACCAGTCCCGGTCTGTTTTTGTGTAATAAACAGCAGTAACCTATTGCTCTTGTGTGTGCCTCCTACTTCTTTGGGACACGGAAGGAGTTAGGGCCTTCCCACAGCTGGAGGTCTGTGGACTCCGGGTGCGGCCCTGCCGACCTCCAGAAAATGTCCCTAACAACACAATAACATAACACGCTATTCATCTCTACAATCAATACCCATGCACAATACATCCATATACATTCCACAACATTCAAACCCAAACTTTCTTTTTTCCAACAGATACAACACAATGGGCCTCAATACGACCCTGCGGTCTGGATAGAACGGTGGTGGTAAATCCTCCGCCACCGTTCTTTCCCGACCAGCTGATTAAGAGTCCTGCAGGCAGGAGGTGTCACTCCTGACAGGTCTGACCTGGCGGGATTTACACCACCCGCCTGCAGGAGGACATGGAAACACCGGCTCCATCATAGACGGAACCAGTGTTGCCATTGTCCCCATTCCCATGGAGGCCAGGGAATGAGGACTTACAGAATTCCGCCTCTGGAATTCCCGGGTCACCGGGGTCAGAATGCCCCGGTGATTCCAGGAATCACAGAGGTGGAATGGTAATACGGGTCCGGTGGTAACCTGCTGGTTTTTCCGGCACGGTTACCACTGGACTCGTAATGAGGCCCAATACCTACTAAAAAGCAACTTTGTAAAATAGAAAGAAATAATAGAGCAGATATAAATAAAAGGAAGTCATATACTCATCCACTTCTAAAACATTTTATAGAAAACATTCAAACAAAAGAGCTAGTAACCTCACTCAAAAAAACTAAAACCAGCCAGGACTAAAAAAGATTAATCCTCTCTTGTAAAAAGTACAAGTGGAAAGAATATTGAGAAAGAAAATCAAACCTACCAATGAACCTAACAATATATGTACCAATCTTAACTTACCATTAAACAATGTTGCACCGTAGAGTTCTTCACAATCCTATCACAAAAGCTGAAAAGTCATGATCTACCCTTAGAAACTACCACAGGAGACTAATACTTCAAGCTCTAATTGACAGCACATTTCTACTGAAGAGAAAATGTTTTTATTTATTTTAAACAGAATGAAACCACTAACTCAATTAATTAATAAATTGCAAAAAGTACTTCTAAACATGTGCAATGTCAATATTGATACCTGTTCAAACTTCTGTGAATGGAATGGATTCACACAAGTTGCACAGAACCATTTTTCAATGAAGAGGCTTATACAGAAAAACGCAACAAAAAAAAACAATTGCCACAGACAGTGATGGCCGAGGCTATGAAATGTTAGGAGACACCATTATGGCAAAAGAAACCCTTACAGAAAAAACATCCCCAACACACTTTCAATCAAATGTTCCTTTCGCCCAAACAAACCGTCCATTGTACAAATGGATATTCAGCTCAACGTGTAATGTAAGGCAACAATCCTTCAAATGTTTACGACAATTCCTCAATCACTATATCAAACTAAAAGACAAAAGTAGAATGAAAACTTTACAAACAAAGGACTCTTGTCCAGTGCGCAGCAACACTGGTCTGCGAGGACATTCATTAGCCTGCATTTCGGGAACCGCTTACAAATGAACCTTCCACCACATCAAAATGTTAGCAACACACTATTCCACTATACAGAATCTTGTGCATAGACTATATTATGCAAAAGCTCCTACAATATTTAAATAACATTCTTCTACATGGAACAGTCAAAGAACTCCTTAAACAATAGATCACTTCCAAAGTAAGCACGTTGGAACTGAAGTTGGCTTAGACAATTCAGTAACTTCAGAAAACATTACTGAAAACAATACACACACCAATCTCCTAACAAACACATAAAAAAAGACATAGTTCAGTTTCAAAACACCTCTGCTGAAATACCAGACCAAGTATGTGTCTGTTGTCAGAGAACCTTTTATAAGAAAGAGCCCAAAAGCAGTAGATATGGCCTACAAAATGGAGGACAATGAAGAATTGCAATGGTTCCAATTAACTTTATATCTAACATAAGAAAATAAATACAAAATAACTCACCTCTCAATACTTTGCACCTATAGCAACACAAAGCTTGACAATAATCCAATGTCATCAGGTGCTATCACTAACAACTTACCTTGTATGAGAGCATCATAATCCAAACAGTATACCCATTTCAAGCTATAATACACCTTCAGCTGAAAACAGCCAAATTACCTCCATCTGAGTTGTTGTCATGACCCTCAGTCCTGATCCCCACTGGCACGGCAATTGGCCAGGTGGAATCAGGACTCTGATCACTTATAAGGCCTGGCATCCACTTCTCAGGCCCTCTTGAGGCCAGTCCTGGTGCCTTTGGCACCAGGCTCATAAGCAAAGATAGACATCTGATTATGGAACTACTTTTTAGGGCTTTCAGTCAACATGGAGGCATCCACATAGCTTGATTCCTAGAACCAAGCTATGCGGTATAGTGTTTTGGGTGTGGTGGCCTAGGGCCTACTTTACCTGGACTACTTTGCAGTGGCTATTTAAACCACACCCGAACAAGACAACATGCTTCGCATTACTTTGCTACTAGCAACTTGACGCTCACCGTGTCCAGCTTTCTCACAAGTCTGGCGAATTCCGGACCTGCAGAAAAACAAAGAACATCGTTAGCAGCAGAATCTTACCTGTAATCTCCATCTTTCACTGCTCGCACCTCCTGGGCAGCTCTGCTTGAAGAGTTTGCCACCCGGATCGAAGGACCTGAAAAAGGGAGAAAGACATTATTAAAGGAGGTAGAAGAGACATAAATCTAAAGAATCCCACAGAACAGCTTCCTTCCCTTTCTTCTAAGAGTGAGTTATCCTAGATGCATGCAACCCTAGTCATGTTCACCCCTTAAGCAAAAAAGGGCGAATAACCATATAATTATCAAAAATACACATTTTAATATTTATCAAAAACACTTTACAGATTGCAATATATTTCTCTAAAACAACACAACAATATGTTTAAAACACACGCTGGAACTCATATCAGTGTGTGTACATATTCTACAAATGGCAAACAAGCAAACATTTCAAATTCGTTTTTTTTGTGCCTAACTGGAGGGTGTGTCTCTATTTAACCCTCTACTGTTATTGATGATACCCTTCTTGATTCATACGGGAAAAAGAAACTGTGCCAACACTTAAAGAATGTGTTTCTAGAACCAACATGAATCTCAAAGATAAACACAGGAATAAATCTCCATCGTATGTCCTGTCGGTGCTGTCATCAGGGCACTTAATTTTTGTTATATACTGGTTCTCACGTATATCTTCACGTGCCAATTGCCATAGTTTCAATATTTCTAAAAAACAAACAAACATTTAATCTTAAAAACATGGTTTTCAATTTTTTACACAACAAGTCGCGCATCGCATCTTTTTCAACTTCATCTCCATTTCTAATGTAAGCAGAGGGATTTAGTCATTCGTGGTCTTATTACTGTCCACTCCTACACAATTTTTCAACATTTTACATATCCTGATTTTGTTTTGTACAATGTCATGATTTCATACAATTTTTCAACTTTTTACATGTCCTACAAGGAAGAAGAGAACATCCCCATAGTTCAGAACAAGGCTTACCCTTATGTGAATGTTTACCTCTTGCTGGTTCTCCTGAGATCAACCAACGTGGCACTGGTGACCATTCCGTATTAGCTAAACTTTTCCACCCTTCACTCCTCTGTTCCTCCAAGGGGGGGGTTTACACAGAGTACCTATCCGCTGTCCACGATATTCTATGCAGAAAGAAGTAAAAGCCTGTATTAGTGGGGTCTATCAAGAAAAACACTGCACGTCTACGTCCTGTTTCACATGGGGCTTACCAATTGTAATATCTAGCCAGAGTTTCGCTTTTCAAAAAGACATGTGGAGTCCAAGACCTCACTGGATGTTACTGCCCGTATTATCGTGCAATCTAAATCAAAACGAAAACAAGAGGGGAGTAAAACTTCTTCTCTACGAGCGAACCGAGGATATTTGTTCTTGGCGCATTCATCTTACCTTACGAAAAGACATGCACACTTCCCATCTCCTGTCCGTGCCATACGCTGTCACCTGGTATGTCAAAGCGGCAGGACAATCATTATTTGTAATGGGCTATTTATCGAAATTGCCTTGAATCATGTGAGGATTCAATTCAACACTACAGCTAAGTCAATGCCTAGTCTGGGATACTGAATGGAAACCCTTATTGATATATCTTTACGTCCAGTTCATGCGTTCTGGATGACTACCCCTATATAACACCCCTCTCTTGGAATCCCCCTGACCCCGCTGAGCCAAGAAGTAGTTCTGTTTTGCAAGTTTAAAAGGTTTATTTGATAATTTAAACAATAGATATATATATCACACTTTATAATATATTAATAATTGAATATCACACTTAATCTGAGCAGTAATCAATAATGGATAGTCCGGCACTAGCACACTTCTTTATAATCAATGATGAGTGGTTATAGGATGGATAAGATAGCCACAATACTTTTATGGTTTCAAATGGATGCAAGGTGGAATGAAATTGCAGTACAGAAATACTCAATATGATTTCAACAAAACAGTGTAATCACTTTTCTCTGGCAGTCCACTCCCCCCTTATGCAATGCAAGGAAATGGAAGAAAAGCACACAGTTCTCAGGAATGCAATCAAATGTAATTCAGTTCACCCCAGCAAGCTTAGACTACAGAAGTTTGAAACACAGGCCCAAAATGCTTTTATATGTGCTGGCAATGAAGTGAAACATATGCTAAAATGCTTTTAATTCCCTCTAGAGGTTCAGGGTGAGTGGTATCTAGTTAATATTAGTCCAGGCTCCCTCTAGCAATGATTCAGGGATGGTTCTTAAGAGGCAAACAAATTTTTAGCAAGGAAAGCAAGGAAGCTGCTGTTTTCACACGTGGCTGGATTTTTAACCAAATCGCAAATCGTGGTAAAATTTGCGAGTGCGAGAATCGTGATTACGGAGAAAGTATAAGGAAGTCGGTTCTAGGCTTGTTGAAAAGGTGAGATTCTAAGCTTTCAGAGGAAAGTTAAACCAAGTTCCTAGCCCAAACGGTTCCAGAGATACGAACGATTAAATAAAGGTAGTTTTTCAGATTTGAAATTTTAAAAGTTCAAAGCGACAGGTTACAGCTTGCAGATAGAAAATGACAGGTGACAGCTTTGCAAATGACAGGTGACAACTAGGAGGCAGTTCTACTTAGATTAAAATAGTTTGGATTATATTATTTTAACTAAGAGATTGGTTCTGCACAGTTCTGTTAGGTACTCACAATATATTTAGAAATAGGCCTCGCCACGGATCTGGTCAACAGGTTTTGGACTGGACTCCGGTTCAGCTCTCTGGTTCTGTGAACAGCGGTCTGGGTCAGCTCTGCTCTGCTGGTCTAGCCTCTCTGGATTCTGGATACTGCTCTGCTTTCTAAGTACTGCTACAGGTTCTGGAGATTGATGGATTTGAAGTCTGGATCTCTGGATGTTGTATGGTCCGGCAGCATGCTCCGTAGCAAATGGAATTGAA
Source organism: Ambystoma mexicanum (assembly GCF_040938575.1). NCBI lineage: Eukaryota > Metazoa > Chordata > Amphibia > Caudata > Ambystomatidae > Ambystoma > Ambystoma mexicanum. The sequence continues at coordinate 259,815,732 of NC_090935.1, forward strand.
TGTCTCTATCTGTCCTGACTGTCTGCTTTTATGTGTTTTGAAAGTGGGTGGAGAGGCTAGCTTTCTAGGCCCTACCCCTCTCAACTTGTCATTGGCCACTTCCTCCTCTTCCCCTTGATTGGGGGAATGAAATGAAGTGTCATCATGATGAGGTCTGTTTATGATACAGAGAACCCACCCCTTTCAACTTTACACACAATCTATATCTGATACAAATACATACTTCCCCGATAGACAGTTGTTTGGCATTGCATACACACATCATGCATTTACTGATGGTAGCCCCTGTTCCAATTCTGTCGTTTCTCTGAGCTTGGGTTCAAAAATGGCAACATATTTCACTTTTTGGTCGGGTTACCACTATTGGATTTGTCCCCGCATTTACACAAATGTTCGCAAAGCATGTGGGCATTAGGTGGTGGAGTGTCAGATTTTTAACATGCATACATTTAGAGTAATATCCTCTTTTCCGCTAAAACCCCCCTGAACATACCACCGGGTCCTACCACGTCTTCAAATGTGCACAGAAAAATCACAAGAATAATGATATCACTTATAAAATTTTCACAAGTCTGCTCTATGAATGATCCATCTTTTTAGATTTATGTTCTGGCCCCAAAGGGGTGTGGTTTCCCCCAGCACAAGGTTGAATTTCTGGTTTTTCCAGTTCTGCCAAGCCAGCTTGCTCTCACAGGCAGTGCTCCTCCCCTTTCCTTCCAGGAGGAAGCCACTTTTACGACCCCCATAATAAAACATTTGCCTGAGTCAGGACAGGGCTTTGTTCAATTTCCTGTAGAGCCCAGGTAATTCAATCAGAGAAGTGTCATATCCCTTTTGGTGGGAGCAGCAAAAGGCAGCTAGGCCTGGGAACACAGCTGTTGTGCAAGTCTCAACCCCTGTCGGGGGTAGCTGGTGGGCAGAATTCAGTTTCATTAAGCCAGGTTTCAGATAAAATGTCACTTTTTGTTCCCCAGTTTAAGTCAAGACAATTTTTACATATGCAGCTAGAATGCTGATTCTAAGTTCAAAACTATGACATTTCAACAGGGACAAACTATGTGACACTCAAAAGTAGGTCACTCAGTTAATTTAAACATTTTTGATTTTTGGTAATTTTAAATCCAGTTTCAGTTAGGCTGCTGCAGACCCGCAGAGCTCAGCCAGTCTTGTTATGAACATTCAAGTCACTTCAGAATATAACTTTACATTGTATCCACCTCTCAGTAAGTCTTTCTTTGGCCTGCTTTGGGTTCATTTATTCAGTTTTACACAAAAGTCTGGTGGTTTTAAAACGCAGGCTTTCTGATAGTGGTGAGTACTGGTAATGCAACCATTTTTGGGATTTAAGAAAATGAATTCCCCACAGTTCTAGGTTGCTTTTGGCAATCAGCATTGCCATTCCCAATGGTTTCAGGCTACTGTGTGGGTAGTCCAATGGTGGTTTTAGGCAGTGCCCTTCTGTGCCCATAACATCGGCAAAAATCGGTGGCAGCCTATTCTTCATGCATTTCCCTGGGCATTTTCTGGGAAGCTCTGGCCATCATGATGTTTTCAATGCCAGTACTGCACAGTTTTTGAGGTAGGGCTCGGATGCATGGGTAAAAACATCCCACAAGCCCCCCTCTTGCGATGGCCATTCTTTTTCACTGATGGAACTCGCAAGATCTGGGATGTTTCCTCATCTTCTTCCAATAGATGGCACAGTTCTGCATCTTTTCCTCCATCCGGTACTGATCGATCGGTTCTCCTCGCCGGTCCTGATGGGAAGATTGGGCGGTACCCCGGGCCCCTTGCGTCTCTGCTCCCGGTCTCCGGATCGTCCTCCCTGGCCAGTCTTAAGGTTTTCTTTCTCCTAGGACGACAAAGGAAGAGCGGCAATACCTATTCATAGACATTTTTCCCCCACCATTGATATAGTGGGGTGGCATATAAATTTATAGTCAAAACATATGAACATGCACATTTCTTTTTGCATTCAAAAACGAAAACACCCACATTGAGAAACTCAGAATTTGATAGGCGATATGTAGGATATTTTAAGTTAGAACTGAATTAATCTGAGACAGTACCCTCTAGGATTACCGAGGACTCCTCCAGTTGCTGCAAAGTGTGCCTGGGATGGCAACACTTCAACTGGTTTATATGGACCCACTTGTCTTCCCCCTCTGCCAAACCGCCTTTGGGGATGCGGATCTTGTAGGCCACAGGGGAGATCTTGTCTATAATCTCAAAGGGTCCCTTCCATGTAGGCTTGGTTCCTTTGGAAATTGTATAGATAGACCCGGCCCCCCACCTGATATTCCTTCCTGGAAGTTTTCAGGTCATAGTGGGTCTTCATACTCTCAGCTGATCTTTCTAGATTCCGCTGAGCATATGCAAAAGCATGCTGAAAGTGTTTCCTTAAATTCTCCACATACTCATGAGTTGTGGAGGCATTTATCAACGTTTGCTCTTGGGTTCTGTAGAGCAAATGCTGAGGAAGCACCATCTTGCGTCCAGTCATCAACTCAAATGGTGACATTTTGGTTGCAGATGAAGGGGTAGATCTGATGGCCATTAGGACCAGAGGTAATCGGATATCCCAACTTGGCCCAGAATCTGCCACAAACTTCTTTAATATGCTCACAATGGTTCGGTTATATCTCTCTACTGCCCCAGAAGAAGCTGGCCTGTAAGCAATATGTAGCTTTCTCTTGACCCCCAGTATCTCCCACATCTTTGTCATCACTTCACTGGTGAAGTGGCTACCTCTGTCTGACTCAATCCTTTGAGGTAGACCAAAACGGGAAAATATGTGGTTAATCATCAAGGCAGCTGCCGTTTCTGCCTTGCAGTTTGGGGCTGGGAGACATTCCACCCACTTGGTAAACAAGCATGTCACAGTCAACATGTACTTATTCCCCCTAGCAGAGCGAATCACGGGGCCTACAAAGTCGATTTGCAAATCTGACCATGGCAGCGTCATCCCCCTCTTTTGGAGGGGTGCACGGTGCGTGAGGGATGATGGCTGAAATTGTGCACACACAAGACACCCCTTCAAGTATTGGTCAAGGTCCTGCCCCATGTGTGGCCAGTATGCAACCTCTCTTAAGATTTCCAGTGTTGTGTGAAACCCCCTATGACCGGCGGTGGCCGCATCATGGGCGTGACTTAACATCAGGCTTCGGAATGAGGTAGGAACCACCCACTGATCGTGGCCAGCTTTGGATTTCCTTACCAGCAAACCGTCTTGGATTCGGAACATTTTTGGACATTTCATCAACACTCTTAGGTCCTCTTTCCCAATGTAATCGGTATCCGTCAGGGGAAAGTTCTCAGGGTCCTCAATGTGTTGGTAAAATTTACCAATAATTGGATCCCCCTTCTGAGCGGTAATCAAATCAGCATCAGGGGTCTCCTTGCTCCATTGGGCAGTTGACAGATCATTGTGAGCATTTGTCTGGGACCTAGTGATAGCAGTGACCTGGATTTCCCCCAACAGGGACTCTATTTCTATTAGATCCCCTTGGATGGCCCCGGTTTTGGCCAGCTGATCAGCTAAGTCATTTCCAGTTTTGTCTGGTCCCTCTACTTTGGAATGACCCTTGATCTTTTTCCAATAGATGGTCATCTCATTCGAGGTGACCAGATCGTCAATGTTTTGGATCAACTTCCCATGTTTCAAGGGTTTGTTGTTAGCACATAACATGCCTCTGGTTTTCCGAATAACCAGGTGCTCCACGAACCCGTTCCGTACATAATCAGAATCTGTGATTATGACCAGTTCGTGGAGTTGATGTTGGACAGCGGTGAGGATGGCTTGATGCACAGCCATCAACTCTGCCACCTGACTACTTCAGGGACCAATTTTGTATCCAGCGGAGGGTTCTGGGGACTCATTCACCGATGCATTCCCTACGCCGGCCACCAGTTCTTTCTCCCCATTGTTGTCAACATGGTAAGAGCATCCATCCACATAGACAGTGGGCATTCCCTCACACTTGTCTTCGTCAAAGACTTTGTGTGGGGAATTAAGGTATGCCTCCATGTTGTCCTTGATTTTTAGACTTTCGTCCTCGAGACAGTTTTCTCTGGCACAATCATGCAAGTCAGCCAGACCTTGCGCGAGGGGACTCTTCTTGTTTTGGCCATATCTGACCTCCACAGAAAAGCCTTGCATTGACAGAATCCAGGAAGTAATTCGGGAATTATTCACATTTCCGGCCCGGATTCTGTCACTTTGGAGATATTGCAGAGGCTGGTGTGGAGTCTCCACTATGATGTGTTCCCCATGGATAAACGGGTGGTAATTCTTCAATGCCCATACCGTTGCCAGGAGTGCCTTCTCACAATCGTTGATATTTTCCTCCACAGAGGATAAAGTTTTGCTCGCATAGGAGATTACTTTATTGACCTTGTCATGCTTTTGGCATAATACCGCCGTCAAGCACGTATTAGAGAACCCCGTCTCCAGGAAGAACTCCTTGTTTCTGACAGGGTAAGCTAGGCAAGGCGCTTGTGAGAGGCTTCTTTTGAGTTGTTTTACCGCCTCGGCTTGTTCTGGACCCCATTCCCACTTGACCCCCCCCTTCAGGAGATGAATCAGGGGTCTGGTGATCTCTGCGTAGCCCTCAATGAACTTTCTGCTGTAATTAGTCAGTCCAAGGAGGCTCCTTAGTTCCCGCAGAGTTGCGGGTTCTTTCACTTTCTGAAGTGCATCCACTTTCTTTTCCTGGGGACAGAGACCCTGAGGAGTAATCTCATGCCCCAAGAAATTAACACGGGTTCTACACCACTGTGCTTTCTGAAAGGAAAGTTTTGCTCCGGCGGCCCTCAACTGCGTCAGAACATAACGGATCTCCGCTATGTGTTCCTCCACAGATGAACTTTTGATGAGGACATCATCTACATAAGCCAGGTTACCCCTCGCACCCAGGTCGGGCATGGCCTTGTGTAGGAAAATGTTGAATTCATTGCCGGAGTTGAGGTATCCAAATGGAGTCCTGGTCCATGTGTACTGCTGGCCCCCAAAGGTAAAAGCCAGCTTGTATTGGTCCTCCCTACTGACAGGCACAGTCCAGTATCCATTGGTCAGGTCTATTGCAGTGAATACCTGTGACCCCTGGATCTGGGCCAGCCCTTGGTCAATGTAGGGCAGAGGCCATCGGGAAGTATGGACCCGTTTGTTGAGCTCCCTGAGGTCGGCGCAGAGTCTCCACTGGCCGTTTGGCTTCAATATTCCCAGCACCGGATTATTGAAGGTGCTGTGAACTGGACGGATTATTCCCCGGGACTCAAGGTTCTTAATTATTTCAGTAAGGGACTCCATGGATGCGAGAGGCAAATGATATTGCTTCACAAACACTGGAGTCATGCCAGGGTCCGTGGGGATTGTTGTTGTGTGGATGTCGGTGCGGCCACAGTCATATGAGTCTACTGCAAAGAGATCTTGGAAATCCAAGAAAACTTGTTTCAACTTTTGCTTTTGTTCCAGAGTCACACAGGCATCAGCTAGGTTGACTCTCTCTTCCACCATCTGCCTGAAGCCTGGAAAGACTTCTGGTTTGGCTATCTCAGCGGCCTCTTCCAGCTGGGTGGAGAAGTCCCTGGTCAGAGTGCTGATTTGGACTGGAGGCTTCAGGTGGGAAAGGCAACCCTCATGGACCTGGAAAATCGCCTCATCCCTCCTGAAGTCACAAGTCACATCTTCCTTACCATAAGGGCAGGAAGTGTACACCAGGAAGTTCCCCCCATGCCGGGTAAAAATCCTGTCTGGTGTTGTATTGTCATCACTGTCACTGTCAAAGCAGTCCTTGGGGATTGGCCCTAACAGTTCATTACCTAAATCGATGGAAAAATGTCGGTCATCAACCGCCATTCCAATAATGGTGCCTGCGGCTAGAGTAATACTCTTTAAGTCGCTGTTATCCACCTCTATTAGAATGGTGTCATGTTCTATGTTGACTAATGGAGTTGGGTTTACCCCCAACCCTTGCTGTTGGAGAGAAGCGTTTAGATGTATGTAAGCATCAGGGTTTTTCAAATGTTGTCCTCTTTTAGCTTTCACTTCCAGGGAGAATTGTCGGGTCCTTTTTGGGATGGTGACTTCCTCTTTGATCTGAATTTCAACTGCATAAGGTAGCAATTGAGCTGACCTAAATGCTTTTTCTGGATCATCAAAGCCCATGGGATTATCCGCTAATCGGGACCAAGCTTTGAAGTTTATTAGGTCCAAACTAATGGCAAAGCGATTGAGAATGTCACTGCCTAAGTAAAAAGCGGCAGTGACGTCTCGCACAACCCAACAATTGTGGACTATGCTCTTGTTGCCAATGGAGATTTTGAGCATACACCTGCTTGGCAGGAGATGTTTGGAATTGGGTGCTTCCAGGTCCATTTCCCATTTGTCTATCAGTTTGAATGTGGGAATGGCTGGATCTTTTGGGAGTTGGCGGAACATGGCTTCGCTGATGAAGCTCTTACCGTTGTTCACACACACTCGAACGAGAACAGAGTCCTTCCCATCATTTAACTGAACAGGGATGAACAACTGCTCTCCAATTTGCTGAATATCAGCCAGGCTCTGAGCTGATTTCTCATCTTTCTGGACTATAGAAGGGGGAGTTTCTGATTGTGGATTAGTATAGAATTTCAGAATGTTTCCTTCCAGCGTGGAATACCACTTTAGACGGAAGGAAGGTTGATTTTCAGAAATAGAGAGGAACCCCCATCACCAGTCTGTTGTCCTACTGCTATTACTGTCACGTCTGGAATTTGGTTATTCTGGAAGTGGAATTCTATTTGGTCAGATTTTTGTTCAACCATGTGGCATGTGCCGTTTAAACTAACATGGTTGACACTCTGTTTTAATTTTATGGGTCGGCTAGTCTGGGTCCAGAGGACCTTGTTTACGCAATCTATTAGGGGTGACAACCTTCTCAGGAGGTCATTCCCTAGTAAACACGGGGTGCCCTCTGGAGTCACAACTATGACCGGGTGTTTCAACTTGTGTCGCCCAATTTTAATGTCCAAATCTGCCGTCCCCTCGACGGGAATTTCCTTCCTGTCAAAGTTCTGGAGTTGTCCAGGAAGTGAGGTGAGAGGAATTTGGTAATTCCCTCCCCTTCCTGCATTCAGTTCATCAAAGGCCCTTCTGGACAGAAGGGTAGCTTGAGATCCCGTGTCCACCAGCGCTGAAATCGTACCCTGCCCCTGTACTTGTACCGGGGCATAATATCTTCCCTCCTTCTCCTCAAGGGGGCACAGATAATGCACATTTTTGGACAACTGGTGGGCTAACTTTCTGGTTTTGGACATTGCAAGAGAAGAAATTTGGGCAGAATTCTGTGGAGAGCCTTGGGAATCTGAAAGAAAAAGTTGGCAACTGGAGATCAGAGCCATTGTGGGTTCCCCTGGTTCCGGTTCTGGGCCGCCCCCCCCCCCTTTTTGGAGGCAGTCATCAGGATGGGTTTGAACCAGGGGATTTTGGTATTGTGGGTTCTGGGATGAGATGATGGGCGGCGGTAGCTCAGTCTCCATATCTCCCCAGTCTGAATTGGCATCCCTTGGGACCCATTTTTCCTTGGGAGGAGTTCCCCCATCTCTGAAGGAGAAGGTCCTTTCCCCAGGATCCTCTGAGGATCCCTCTCCCTCAAATTGGAAGACCTGTACCTCCTCCACAAAGTGGGTCTGTTTGGGTCCTTTGTTTCTCCTACCCCCCCTCTGCTCCTTGGGAGGCAGGCTTTCAGGGGCAGGAGATTTTGTTTCCGGTTCCTGGTTTTCCAGGGGCTGTTTACAAGTTGGGAAGGAAGCTTCCTCCAAGGCTTTACACCCCCCTTTCCCTTGTGCCTTCTCCCTAGGAACCGGTGTGTTATCGGGGTGCTGCCCCCGTCATTGTTCTGGAGTACCAGGTCCAGAGTTTTGGGCATTCTGCGGTGGCACGCTCATCTGAGGGTTCTGTTGAGCCCTCAGTATGTGACCCAGATCCCGTGCCATATTTTGGACCTGGCGCTCTAACTGGGAAACCTGCTCAGGCTGATACGGGGCTCTATTTTCTCCCCTGGGCTGATCCCGGGAAGGGTAGCTATCCCTTCTCTTGTAGTACCCCTGGTTGGGAAGATTTTGGTACCCCTCCGCCCTTGGCCTCCCCTCTCCTGGATTAGGTTGTCTGGGCTCAGGGAATTGGGGAAAGAAGGATGGATGATTTTGGGGCTGGAAATTGGGTGGATACCTGGGGAAAAAGTTCTGCCCAGGATTTAGAGAATTTCTGCCCTCCTGTGGGAAGTTGGGAGGGAAGTTCCCTGGGTTAGGTGCTTGGCCGGATCCCCCCCCTTGGGCTGGAGGAGTCCACACATAACCCAGGATTGGTCGGTTTCCCTTATAGCGGGGACTTACATAGTCAGGGGAGCGGGGGACCCCATTTGTGGGACTACCTCCTCGACTCCCTGTCTGTGACTGGCCCGAGGGATTTATGGGCTTAGGATTATTAGGTGCAGGTAGGTTTTTAGGCCCCCCACCTCCAAATCCAAAACGGGGGCAACCTTTACCTCTGCCACCTTGGCAGCAGCAGGGGAGCTGTTGGTTTTGGGGTTTTTGGGCTGGTTTTTGTTTTCCACCGGTTTCTGCACCTCGTAGATGCGGGTGGCTTGTTCAATGACCCATTCTAAAGTTCTTTTCTCATGAAAATCTCTCACGAGCTGGGTCATTATGTATTTGGGCAAGGCATGGAAAAAAGTATTAACAAATTCTCTGCTGTCTGTGCGCACCCTTCTGGTGGTCTGCGCAAAGGCACGTTTCAGTTCTTGCACGAATTCTTGTGGGGCCTGATCCTCCCCACATTGCAAATTGTAGGCTGCCTTGCGAGCCTCATGAGGATTTCTGTGAACAGAAAAATGTTTCAAGATGGCCGCCTTATAGGTGGACCATCTTAAATGATTTTGTTCCTCCAGCCCCGCAAAGAAACTGGAGTATTCTGGTGAGAATGTCCACTTTACATACTGAATACAGCTTTGGCTGTCCTTCAAATGAAAGGTCTCCATCATTTGCTCATAGAGCTCCAAGTGTTCCCAAACAGAATACTTGGCGTTCTTATGATAAGGCGTGATGACACTCCTGATTGCCTTAATCTGTTTCAATGGGTCCTTAAGCAAGGCCCTTTTTGCCTTATTGGCCTTTTTGGTTCGGGTATCCCTGGTCCATTCATCCTCTGACTCAGAGGCACTGCTCCCAGAGGTTCCTGTCTGGTCTTCCAGGTTTTCCCGGATTCTGCGAGCCTGGGAATGGCTGGCAGAATGTGGGGACCTGGTCTCCTGTGTCCTGTACCGTTCAGAGGAGTCTTCAGATTCCTCTTTGCTGCCAGGATTTGATGGGTACCCCCCCACTGACCTAACTGGGCAGAGGTTTTCAGGATCTCCTTAATGGGCCTATTCTCCTGGGGTTCCCCACTAAATTGCACTGTGCTTGGGTGCCCATACCCGGATGCCCGCCCATCCATTCCTGGGAGGTACTGGCCTATGAGCCCCCTGCTTCTGGCTGGATAGTAATCTGCCATCCCTGTGGCCCGGTGCTCATGTGCGCCAGTGGACATGGGGGTAGCGGAGTCCAGGGACTGAGAGAGATAAAGGCCTCTGGTACTAGGGCTCCTGAGGTTATGCTCAGGAGTTTCCCTTTCCCAGCGAACCTGGTCTCTATCCGCCCCTGCTCCCTGTTGCAATGCAAGAGCCTGCGCCTTCAGTTCCTCAGTTAAGGCCTTACTAGACTCTATCAGTCTCTCCTGCATCGCTACCTGTTGTTGGAGCCTATCATTGTGCTGGCAGAGAGCCTCATTCTCTCTCTTCGTTTCCTGATTGGTCCTGGAGCACTGGGCCAGTCTTTGCTGCAGGAGGGTTACCTCCTGAGCTGTGTCCCTATTGGCCTGCTCCTGTCTTGCCAGAGCCTCCTCCACCCTCCTGGTGTGCTCTAGCAAGTCCTGGTGTTCTTTTTGGAGGTCACCCAGTCCCTGGTGGGCCAGGTGATTTTCTTCCATTTTTCTCCTTAAGTGGCAGACTTCCTGGCCTAAGGTGTCCCTTTCCTGACCAAGAGCTTGAATTTGTGACGCCAGGTCGTCCCTTTCCCTTTGGAAGGCACCAGCTTTCTGGCGCTCCTGATCAAACTCTGCCTGGGTATCCAGGTCTTTCAGGATCAGTTTATTGCTCTCCTCTTTCTCTCTGTCTAGTTGGATTTGCAGGGTGGCTACCTGCTCTGTGCATGCCCTGTTGAAATTGATCTGTTGCTCCAGCTTTTTCTGGCTCTGCAGTAGGGAGTCCAAACTGTCTTGGCGTTCCTTCTGCAAAGCCAGAATTCTGGTATCCTGGTCTGTCTTTTCCTGTTGCAGTATATGCATGTCCTCTTTTATTTTAATGATATACTGCCTACTATCATTTTCTGACTCCTGGCTCCCCTGCAGCCTCTGCTCAGAAGAGACCAGGTCAGATTGGACCTTCTCTAACGCCATCTGTCGCTTGTTCGCCAGATCTTGGCTTTCCGTACATTTATCCTGCATGTCTCCCATATATAGGTACAGGTATGCCGCTATCCTAACCATCTTGTCTTGTTCAACCTTAGCTTTAGGAGCCATGTATAGTTCACTCAGGGCCACATGTAGGGGACCCTGATCTCCCCATATATCTGACCCTGTTTCAGTGACCTGTTGCGTAATGGCCTGCAACCAGACCATGCGGTCCTGTTGAGTCCACTCACCTCTCACAAATAACTTATGTAAGAAGTGCTCTCTGGCTATTTTCATGTCTACTAAGGTCGTCATTCTAGAGATTGGTCTCTGTCCTGACTTACAGAAATTAGTATTTTATTTTTGCAAAACAGACCTTTTTCTTAGAGCGTTCCTTTGAGGAGTGCTTTACAGCGTAAAACAGCGTGGTAATCCGACCGGATATGTGTATCTGGTCAGCTGGCACACTGTATTAATCTGCACAAGTGATAGATCTAACCCAAACGTACGGCCCGAGCCCCCAATTTGTAAGAGGATTCAATTCAACACTACAGCTAAGTCAATGCCTAGTCTGGGATACTGAATGGAAACCCTTATTGATATATCTTTATGTCCAGTTCATGCGTTCTGGATGACTACCCCTATATAACACCCCTCTCTTGGAATCCCCCTGACCCCGCTGAGCCAAGAAGTAGTTCTGTTTTGCAAGTTTAAAAGGTTTATTTGATAATTTAAACAATAGATATATATATCACACTTTATAATAAATTAATAATTGAATATCACACTTAATCTGAGCAGTAATCAATAATGGATAGTCTGGCACTAGCACACTTCTTTATAATCAAAGATGAGTGGTTATAGGATAGATAAGATAGCCACAATACTTTTATGGTTTCAAATGGATGCAAGGTGGAATGAAATTGCAGTACAGAAATACTTTTCAACAAAACAGTGTAATCACTTTTCTCTGGCAGTCCAGTCCCCCCTTATGCAATGCAAGGAAATGGAAGGAAAGCACACAGTTCTCAGAAATGCAATCAAATGTAATTCAGTTCACCCCAGCAAGCTTAGACTACAGAAGTTTGAAACACAGGCCCAAAATGCTTTTATATGTGCTGGCAATGAAGTGAAAAATATGCTAAAATGCTTTTAATTCCCTCTAGAGGTTCAGGGTGAGTGGTATCTAGTTAATATTAGTCCAGGCTCACTCTAGCATGATTCATGGATGGTTCTTAAGAGGCAAACAAATTTTTAGCAAGGAAAGCAAGGAAGCTGCTGTTTTCACACGTGGCTGGATTTTTAACCAAATCGCAAATCGCGGTAAAATTCGCGAGTGCGAGAATCGTGATTACGGAGAAAGTATAAGGAGTAGGCTTGTTGAAAAGGTGAGATTCTAAGCTTTCAGAGGAAAGTTAAACCAAGTTCCTAGCCCAAACGGTTCCAGAGATACGAACGAATAAATAAAGGTAGTTTTTCGGATTTGAAATTTTAAAAGTTCAAAGCGACAGGTTACAGCTTGCAGATAGAAAATGACAGGTGACAGCTTTGCAAATGACAGGTGACAACTAGGAGGCAGTTCTACTTAGATTAAAATAGTTTGGATTATATTATTTTAACTAAGAGATTGGTTCTGCACAGTTCTGCTAGGTACTCACAATATATTTAGAAATAGGCCTCACCACGTATCTGGTCAACAGGTTTTGGACTGGACTCCGGTTCAGCTCTCTGGTTCTGCGAACAGCGGTCTGGGTCAGCTCTGCTCTGCTGGTCTAGCCTCTCTGGATTCTGGATACTGCTCTGCTTTCTAAGTACTGCTACAGGTTCTGGAGATTGATGGATTTGAAGTCTGGATCTCTGGATGTTGTATGGTCCGGCAGCATGCTCCGCAGCAAATGGAATTGAATGTCTCTATCTGTCCTGACTGTCTGCTTTTATGTGTTTTGAAAGTGGGTGGAGAGGCTAGCTTTCTAGGCCCTACCCCTCTCCACTTGTCATTGGCCACTTCCTCCTCTTCCCCTTGATTGGGGGAATGAAATGAAGTGTCATCATGATGAGGTCTGTTTATGATACAGAGAACCCACCCCTGTCAACTTTACACACAATCTATATCTGATACAAATACATACTTCCCTGATAGACAGTTGTTTGGCATTGCATACACACATCATGCATTTACTGATGGTAGCCCCTGTTCCAATTCTGTCGTTTCTCGGAGCTTGGGTTCAAAAATGGCAACATATTTCACTTTTTGGTCGGGTTACCACTATTGGATTTGTCCCCGCATTTACACAAATGTTCGCAAAGCATGTGGGCATTAGGTGGTGGAGTGTCAGATTTTTAACATGCATACATTTAGAGTAATATCCTCTTTTCTGCTAAAACCCCCCTGATCATACCACCGGGTCCTACCACGTCTTCAAATGTGCACAGAAAAATCACAAGAATAATGATATCACTTATAAAATTTTCACAAGTCCGCTCTATGAATGATCCATCTTTTTAGATTTATGTTCTGGCCCCAAAGGGGTGTGGTTTCCCCCAGCACAAGGTTGAATTTCTGGTTTTTCCAGTTCTGCCAAGCCAGCTTGCTCTCACAGGCAGTGCTCCTCCCCTTTCCTTCCAGGAGGAAGCCACTTTTACGACCCCCATAATAAAACATTTGCCTGAGTCAGGACAGGGCTTTGTTCAATTTCCTGCAGAGCCCAGGTAATTCAATCAGAGAAGTGTCATATCCCTTTTGGTGGGAGCAGCAAAAGGCAGCTAGGCCTGGGAACACAGCTGTTGTGCAAGTCTCAACCCCTGTCGGGGGTAGCTGGTGGGCAGAATTCAGTTTCATTAAGCCAGGTTTCAGATAAAATGTCACTTTTTGTTCCCCAGTTTAAGTCAAGACAATTTTTACATATGCAGCTAGAATGCTGATTCTAAGTTCAAAACTATGACATTTCAACAGGGACAAACTATGTGACACTCAAAAGTAGGTCACTCAGTTAATTTAAACATTTTCGATTTTTGGTAATTTTAAATCCAGTTTCAGTTAGGCTGCTGCAGACCTGCAGAGCTCAGCCAGTCTTGTTATGAACATTCAAGTCACTTCAGAATATAACTTTACATTGTATCCACCTCTCAGTAAGTCTTTCTTTGGCCTGCTTTGGGTTCATTTATTCAGTTTTACACAAAAGTCTGGTGGTTTTAAAACGCCGGCTTTCTGATAGTGGTGAGTACTGGTAATGCAACCATTTTTGGGATTTAAGAAAATGAATTCCCCACAGTTCTAGGTTGCTTTTGGCAATCAGCATTGCCATTCCCAATGGTTTCAGGCTACTGTGTGGGTAGTCCAATGGTGGTTTTAGGCAGTGCCCTTCTGTGCCCATAACATCGGCAAAAATGGGTGGCAGCCTATTCTTCATGCATTTCCCTGGGCATTTTCTGGGAAGCTCTGGCCATCATGATGTTTTCAATGCCAGTACTGCACAGTTTTTGAGGTAGGGCTCGAATGCATGGGTAAAAACATCCCACAAGATGTAATAAAATGTCAGGCACCATGTGCATTGTCAATATACTCGTGTGTGGATTACTTCAATGTCATATTTAGTCATGATCATATAATTTCTCGTGACACCCACTATTTTTTATAATGGATGAATAGAGACCATTCAATTGAAATGTTTAAACCGTTCCTTACAGTATCCAAAGAATAGATCCATTTTTGTTCAGCTTGTCTCAATTTTAAGTCTCTGTTCCTGTCAGAATGCACCAAAGTATCAAACGAAAAGGATACAATATTCAAAAGGATACAGGAGGTAGGGTCTTCCGGATCCTTGTTCACCCGACTTGATAGTCGTGAAGTCAACAAAGACCTTCCAAATGATACAACCCTCTGGCTGATAAAACAGGCAGAGCGATGGATCACTGGAAAGGGCGTGGGTAAGGTATAGTAATCCAGCCTAGGACAAATTAAAGTATCATGAATAACTGCTCCAACCTGAGTATGATGAGTTAGATAATGACAGGAATGATCACACTGACCTGTATCTCTGGGTAGAACAATCCAGAAGTCTCTTGATGGATTCGAAATGAAGAACAAAACGACAGGGAAGGGAAAATTAGTAAGGGAGACTTATCCCGGACGGAACGAGGCTCACGCTAGATACGGGTTGAATTCACCACAGGATAGCGTTCAAAGTTCAGTTCAAAGTCACTTCCAATAATCCTTGAAAGGCTTCCTTCCCACTTAGGGATCAATCCTTCTGTTAATTCCACAGATGCAGGAGGTAGAAGAAAACAGTGTTTGAAGACAACGTGAGCGTGTGGACTTTACACGCGGGCAGGATGCACGCAGCCTGGGCCGGCCGCACTTGAAGACGAAGAGCGCGTGTGGATGTTACACGCGGGCAGGATTTACGCAGCCTTGGCCAGCCGCGTATGAAGACAAAGAGCGCGTGTGGATTTTACACGCGGGCAGGATTTACGCAGCCTTGGCCAGCCGCGTATGAAGACAAAGAGCGCGTGTGGATTTTACACGCGGGCAGGATTCACGCAGCCTGGGCCGGCCGCACTTGAAGACGAAGAGCGCGTGTGGATGTTACACGCGGGCAGGATTTACGCAGCCTTGGCCAGCCGCGTATGAAGACAAAGAGCGCGTGTGGATTTTACACGCGGGCAGGATTCACGCAGCCTGGGCCGGCCGCACTTGAAGACGAAGAGCGCGTGTGGATGTTACACGCGGGCAGGATTTATGCAGCCTTGGCCAGCCGCGTATGAAGACAAAGAGCGCGTGTGGATTTTACACGCGGGCAGGATTCACGCAGCCTGGGCCGGCCGCACTTGCAGACGAAGAGCGCGTGTGGAATAGCACGCGAAGGGATAGTTCCAGGAATCAGCGTGTGGCGGAACACACGCTACCGAAGGCCCAAAAGTAGCTGTAGGAAATTATCAGGTTGTAGATCAGAGGTTCAGCTACACGACGCCAATAGAGACGATCAGAAGCAGCGAGTGAAGTTTCTACGCTGCTTAAATACGTGATACCGTAGTTCACGTGACGAAGCAAGTCACGTGAAGTTAGCGACGTGTAAAGTGTAAACGTCGTTTTCCCGGTAACGTATCGAATAGCCTCCATTTAGAGTAGAACGGTCTAGCTGTTCTACGAGCGTAGCGTCCAGCATGCATGCATGACAGTTCCCTCCTCTTGGTGGGGGACGTATCAGCTCAATAATAAACCATTGGATGTCATCCACACCATGGTGAGCACCCTTGAAGTGTGCCACCAGGGGTTTCTCTGGTACCTGGTTCTTCACACAGGATCTGTGCTCACAGATCCTCTGCCGAATAGGTCTCTTGGTTTTGCCGATGTACAACAAACCACACGGACACCTTATACCATACACCACCCATTTAGAGTTGCAGTTGGTGAAGTTTCTTAGTTCCCACTTTCTACCTTTCAAATTCCATAATGTCGGTTGGGGGCTTAAATGCCCATCCATGGGGGTTCTATAGGTATGTACCAATTTGTCTCTCAAATTAGGCATCCGGCGGAAGGCAAACCACGGTTTATTGATGGAAAAGTATTCAGTGTTAATAATGCTCCAGTGCTTCAGTATACACCTCCGTAAGTCGTTGCTAATAGGTGAAAATGTGGAGACACAAGTAATCTTGTCACCCACACAGCCCCCAAAAAGAGGATCTTTTCAGGTCATGGTAGTTGATGGTAGAAGAGACATTACAACCACGAAGCGCTTAGAGACTTACCTGGCTGGCTGATTTTCGACCGGCAAAGCTCCGGAACTCCATCCACGCTGGGAGCACACCGCGACCTACAAAAAAGAGAAAAGCACAGGTCAGTGAAGACAAGACATCGCTGTGTTGCGCAAAGCGCTTCCTTACTGCATCATAGCGCTTTGGTGTGCCATCGTTTACCGGCAAGGAGCCGCCTACCCAGTTCTCCAAGCAGACACTCCGCGCGCCTAAGGGAGATAAAAAGAGAAATTTTAGAACAGTGAAAAGAAATGCAAGAATAACAACTTTATAAACTCGCAATAAGACCTACCTGAAAGACATTACTAGGGCCGCAGTCAGTGAAGTAACTGGACATCACGTGCCCACCATAGACAACGCGCCCCTGCCCAGAGAGCAGGACGGAGAGCCCACCAATTCCGACAACCAGGTGAGAAGAGAACCCGGAGGGGCTGCAATCACAAAGGAGGTGGGAAAAAACTTACCTTGGTCGTCCAGTCTTAACATAGTCTTCATTTCCAGGCGGAATCCCATCAACACCGAGAACCACACCAGGGAACCATTGAGAAGGGCATCGGCGACCAACTGGCTGGGTGGCGTCCCCGTGGATACGAGGGGAGAGTAACAGTTACTTAAGGGCAAGCGTGGCAAAGTAGTATATTTGCCATTAAATCTTAAAGAAAATGTAGAAGCTCTAGGAGTATAATGTCTAATATATCAATATTTGATTGTGCTGGTTAATGGTGTACCAACAAAAGACAAACACATTTTGCAACAAATAGTAGGCTTGAACAAAGTTAGACAAGCCCTACAATATCTAAAAGAAATAAATCAATACTACAAAGATATAAACATAGAAGAAAACTTAAAAGAAA
Source organism: Ambystoma mexicanum (assembly GCF_040938575.1). Lineage (NCBI taxonomy): Eukaryota > Metazoa > Chordata > Amphibia > Caudata > Ambystomatidae > Ambystoma > Ambystoma mexicanum. The sequence continues at coordinate 259,832,805 of NC_090935.1, forward strand.
CCACCCAAATAATTCAAAATTCACCAGCAACTGGCCAATTTGAGTATGTAGATTCTGGTACTGCAGCCAACAAAAGGAGCCGCTAAAGGAGGCAGACCCGTTAAACAGGTACCACCTCATTACAAGCTCCCCTCGCGGGACCCAGTACATAATGCCTGGTCAAACCAGGCATGTTTACCGGTCCCGCGAGGGGAAGAGGGAGCAAACAACGGGCCGCTCGTAATCAGCCCGTTGTTTGCTCCCTCCCCCATTCAGCCCTATGGGGGCTGAAATGGGAATGGGGAAGGTCCGGGCCCAGGTTCCTGGAGGGAGGAATTACCGGGCCCTCCGAACTCGGAATGGCCCGGTAATTCCCCATTCTGGGAACCCGGACCCGATTTTGGCGGCATGGCTACCGCCAAAATCGTAATGAGGCCCAAAGAATCCCCAATGAGCATATGGGAAAAAAGTGTAGAAGCACATTCTTTTCCTCTACTCTCCCTACAGGAAAAGGAGGAAGATATGATGAAAGGTCCACACAAATTAGTGGTTTGGAATATCGCTCTTTACAAAAGTTTTCTGAATACCCCAGATTCTCCTGTTGGAAAGTGAACTAGCAACTCTATGTCATGGATTGACACACATTAAAAACAGGCTCTCATTTTTAAAACATGTCTGCTACCCAACTGATTCGAAAAATAAAAGACAATGATGACGTTTTACAGTAAAGTAGCACAGATCTGTTGGCAAACATGCGTGGTACAAAGGAATACTGTTTCTGATGTCATGCTGATGTATGTTATATACGAAGGAACCTAGGCCCACCCACATGGTGTGTTACTTTAAGCTGACCAGAGTACACATGGGATGACTTGCATGACTTCTTACGCAATGCAAACCGAAATAATGATGGAATAGATATAAACACATCAGGTGAACTCTGTTCTCTTGACCCTGTCAATGTATCAATGTAATTTCACCATTGCTTCATTGACATGCTGCCCTTCCTCTGCAATAAAACTACCCCTCTGCTTGGAGAAGTGCAACACTGCAATGCAATCATTGCCCTCTTGTGGAATGCAAATATAGATATATAATATCTTAGGAGCACCAGGAACTGTTATTACGGTGCACAAGCAGCCTGTTGCCGGAAACTTGAAAAGGCCCGTGCTCATGGCGCCTGTTTTATGAATGAGAAATTGGTTTTTAAGTTTCCACTCGTTCGGCGCGTGTGCTTGTTTGAAAATAGAGGTCTCCTCTATCATTTCCTTGCTCAGGTGCCTGAAGAATTTGAGGTCCACAGAGGTCTTATTTTCATTTTAAGGTTTTATTCAATTAAATTGTCCAATTGGTGGGATATCAAGTGGTGCCGACGTGTGTTTCGACCTTACAGGTCTTTTTCAAGGTTACCAATACTGTTTCAGGATATATGGAAGTGGACGCGTTTCTACAATGGCGGTTGTGCACAGTGCAAAGTGAGTACGATAGACCAGTGTGAAGTGTTAAATAACATAATAATTGATTCTGACAGAGTGTCATTATTAAACCACATGGAGTGCGTATTGGGAACATTCAAGTGAGGTGACATTGTGTCAGAGTACACATTTTATATTAAATAATTTCATTATACACCGTTTACAGAGTTAAGTTAAATTAAAACATACATGCAGTTATATTCATGAAAAAATGGTGCAACAAAATTGCAATAAAGGTTATTTGAGAAAAGAGAGGGAGAGAGAAGAAAGTTAATGCGAAACTGTTAGTATTGTCAAAGGAGTGTGAGAGTTGGTCAGAAGGAGCTGTATGAGTGGGCAGGCTCACCTGATATGTAAAGGGCATAGTTGTGCCTTGATCTTTGCTAGTTGCATTGGTGTATGGTCCATCCAGTTGGGCCTGCGTTGCTGGCGGTTGTGGGGCTTGGTTCACCCTTGTTTGGTTTGTGTTGCTGAGGTGTTTACCTAGGTGGTTAAGGAAGAGGGAATGGTGAGGTACCATGCTGTGTTGGTTTGGACAGTGCAGTGGTGGTGGGCCATGTCCCTTAGTCATGCTCATTAAGTTGCGCATAGTGCCTGCCGTGAGGCCCCTGCAAGTGTGTACCGTGGTTGGATGGCAGTGAATAGAGACAAGTGGCTAGCCCTTACTTAGTGCTGGGAACAGGTACCCTGATTATGGAGCCGTCCATGGAGGAGACCTCTATTTTCAAACAACCACACGTGCCAAACGAGTGGAAACTTAAAAACTTCTTATAGATATATAATACATTGCAGAGAATTCCACTGCAGTTTCAAGATATGTCACAGCCTCACTGATTTTGCTGCTTCAGCCGGTCGGGTGGGGCACTCCTCTACAGGCATGAGAAGATGGCCAAGATCATCATGCCATGTGTAATGCTGCACAATATGTGCATCCGCCAGAACGTGCCCCCGCCACCTGACATTGAACTGATACCACCTGATGAAGATGAAGATGAAGGGAGAGATGAAGATGTGGCAGGACATCATCACGGTGCCGATGCACAGGAGGGACGTGCTGTGCACCAGTCAGTGATTGCACAATATTTCTGAAACACATGTCAGCAGAGGGTGACATGATAGTTGGACAGAGGGCACTGGGTGTGGGGTTACATGTACACTATGCACTGTATGTGAATAAATGACACATGCGCATTGATGAATGTCCACTCAGGTCTTCTTTTTCAAACAACCAGTGTATTGAATGTAACAATAGGAACGTAAGTGACAAGACCCTCCAACACCCTCACCCCATCCCCCTCTCCCCACAACTCCCCCACACACCCTCCCCTTTTCCCCCTCCCCTCACAACTCCCCCACACACCCTCCCCCTCCTCAACCTCTCCCCACAACTCCCCCACACAAGTCCCATTGAGCCCACAAAGCCAAAATGAGGCTGCCATAACATTCACTCTGCACTCCCAGAGCCAGGGGGTGGCATGTCCCGTCGGTGCAGTGCACGGACCGACCTGCGGAGAGGGCTGGTTTGGGTGGAAGTGCAGGAGGATGGTGTGGCCTCCTGCTGAGGTTGTGGGGCGGAATGACCTGCCTCCAAGGCATCAGCAATGCGCCCTAGCACCTGCCTGAGGGCCAAGGCCTCCTTGCAGAGGTGGTTAGTGTTGTCCATAAAGGACCGGCCCAGTACTGACAACTCTGTACGCCACTCCTCTCTGGGCTGACGGTTGTCCTGTACAAATTCTCAGATGAGTGCAGTGAGCAGGTCAGCCCACTGTGGCTCTGTGGCTGCACCTGTGGGTGTGCTTGGAATCTGGCTGGCATGCCCAACCTGCTCATCCTCCCCAACACTGAATACTGGACTGAGATATCCCTGGGTGTGGTAATGCCCAAACTGCTCTGGGGTGTTGGTGTTCACGGTATCGTTCGTAGATACCTGGGGGATGTTATTTGGGTTGGAGTATGGACCACATCCATTATATCATCCTCCATGGTGCCCCAGATGTCCTCCTGGCTGTCATCCACTGTGAGGGGTGCCGTGGCTGCCACCTCCCCAGTCACACTGGACTCCCCCGAATGGGGTGTCTCACAGGAGTCTCCAGGCAGGACAGTGGGTGGGGGGGTGGCGGTGCTGTGCCCTTCACGGGCCTTGGTGGTACAGGTGTAAAGAGTACCTCCAGTGGCTTGGTTTCAGGGACACAGCGCCCCCTGGGTTGTCCCCTGGCAGTTGATGGACAGTTGCTGTCCTCCTTGGACCTCTTACTGGGTGTGGCCTGTGAAGAGGTGGTGTCCTGCTCTTCGCTGTCATGCTCACTGCCTTTGGGGGTGGAAGAGAGGGACAGCATGAGTGATGTTTGGATAGACATCATACATACATTGGGACAATTGCTCATCCACACAATTGTGGGTAATAGGCATTTGTGTTGGGAAGGGCATGTCATTTCATACATGGGTGGTAGATGCAGCCATATGTCAGCATCACTCATGGTGGCCAGGAACAGTGCTGTCTGACATGCTCACTATTTTGGTCATGCATGCTGTGTGCCTCGTGGAATTTCCTACTTTGTGTGGTATGTGCCATGTATGATATTGCCTTGCGGCAGGCATCAGCATGTGTCTCAGTTGCTTTGGCCTACTTTACAGGGAGTGTGTGTGTGGCCGACCATGGCGTGACTCTTTGGACAGACATTGGCATTGACTTTCATCAGATTTGGCTTAGCAGTGTTTACTTTGGACACTCACCTGCATCAGCAGATGTTGTGGCGCCACACTCCATCTCACCTACGCCTTCTATGGATTCTGACCCAATCATGCTTGCACATGTGTCCTCCCACGGGGTGAGCTTTATGGGTGAACTAGGTCCTCCTCCGGTTTCCATGGCCTGCGTGCGATTGACCGATAATATGTTGCGCACCCTTAGGCGCAGAACGCCCCACTGCTTATGGCAGTCTTTCACTGTGCGGGGTGTGTTGCCCACTGCACTAACCTTCTGGGCAACAAGTGCGTAGCACTGCCTCTCTCCTCATGTTGCTGCTGAAGATTGTGCCTCCATGTTCGTGCAAAGTGTCCACAAGCATCTGGAGCTCGTTCTGATTAAATCGTTCCTTTCTGAGGCAGAAGCTTTTCAGAGCTTTTGGCAGTCTTGTCTTGTAGGAGGTACTTTTCAGTAGATCAGCAGTGTCCCATGGGTCCTGTGTGCTGAGGATGGCAATGGATTATGTTTTAAAAGATGGCCGCCGTGCTCCTTCCCGTTCCTGTGCAATGACGCTATTTCCGGTTCTGCTTATTAGAAGTGACCGTAAATAGCGGTGTCTGCTAATTACGGTCACCGCTGTTTACGGTCACTGCTAATGACGCATTGGACTATGTCGGTAGTGTAATCTGCGCTTATCTTGATGCCGGTAAGGGCTTTTTGGGAGCCTTTTGTGGCATGGCACTAGGTACCTTATGGCATGGTGCAAAGCTCGTGCCCGTGATGTTGTAATAGTCCTTTATTAGCGGACTGGTGCCAGCACGGACATGCTATTTGCGCCATGCCGTTAAGGGATGTTACTTACCGCCAAACTCGGAATGAGGGCCACTGTCTGTATATACCTTGTTCCAGCTTTATCCCCAAAAATAGTACTAATATACTACCAAGAGATAGAAACAATAGCCACAAATGATCCTAACAGCCAGGACATTCTAAAAAATAATTGGAAACATGTGCTTGTATGACATAGCCCAAAACTACTCCCACAAAAACAATGCCACAACAGATGAGACAACTGGCAAATATTCAGTCTGAACTTGTGAAGGAAACCTAGCAAAACTTAACAATCCCAGCCTAATGTATCATTTAAATCTCTGCAACATAGAGAACTGTATTACATAGCCCTACTGCAACTTTTTAAACTTTGGGTAAAAGAAGAAGAATAAGAAGAAGAATTATTAGGTGACTATGACTCATTTGAAACTGCATTTAAAGCAAATGTCAATTTTAAACATTACAAAGAAATGTTGGACAATGGATGCCAACAAGAGGAAGACATTGAAGCACAACTATATAAAGACACTACTGAGGGCAGTCAACCTTCCCTAACAGGAAGCCAGGAACCACTTGGAAAACCACTAATTCTAAATGAAGCAGAACTAGCCATGACTAAGGTAGACAATACCATGTGTCAATATAAACAACCTGTAGAAGACTTGACAGTCCTCAAATCACAGCAATGAACAACTAACCATTTATCTAGAAGACACTGAAGGAACTGAACATGGTTTTAAACATGAAACTAAAATATGTAGCTGTAAACATTATAAACCTCTGTGCCTGTAAGTAAGTGGTGAACTGGTTCTGGTAAAACATTTTTAATTAAAATAATCAGCAAATTTTTACAGACCTTAATATAAAAAAAAAACAACAAGCTTTTGGCTGTTGTAACAGCCACCAGAGGTTTAGCTGCCTACAACCTAGTTGGTTTCACTTTGCACCGAGGACTCTTCCTTCCAGTAGAAGACCATAGTGAATTAGAATACTACAAATTATCAGAAGCGGCTGCTACTGAAGTACGCAGAATTCTAAAACAAATGATAGCGCTATTTATAGATGAGGTAAGCATGGTTTCCAACCTCATGTTGGAGCTTTAGTTCACCAGAGAATGCAAGAGGTCCTAAAACAGACTATGAAGAACTGTTTGGAGGAAAACATGTTATTGTTTTCGGAGACCTCCTTCAGTTAACACCAGTAAAAGGTCAAACTATTTTCAAAACATTAGGACAAAAACAATGCTGCAACACACTCAGCAACATTGGAAATATAAATCTTTGGCAACATTTTCAGTACAGAGAACTAACTCAAAATATGTGTCAGTCTTCAGACCTCACCTATGCTAACATTTAAAAAAGCATTAGAACTGATGTGCTTACAAAAGATGCAAAATCCATCTTAAATACTAGACTCATCCGATTATTAGCTTCCTAACATATCCACATGACAACAACATTCAGTTTAGTTTAGTTTATTTACTTGTATAGCGCACCACACCCAAAGGTAACCGGGCGCCTTTGCTTAGGTACATGGTAGGTTACTGTAACGCTCACCTGATTCCCACAGAGACGCTGACCCGAACGGGACTGCTATCGTTTCTTCTATCGTGAGGCGCAGGGCCCCGAAGATGCTCTGGACAGGGCCTCCGAATTTGGATTGCCTGGCTTGTAGAGTAAGTTTTCTGCAGGTGGAAGAAAAGGGATTGATTACCAGCTGGGGTGGATATGTGTTCCCACCAATCTCCCGTTTCTCACTCTTCTTGACCCCCCCCAACTTGGTTTCTGCGAGCTCTCACCCTAGGTATTGTAAAGATGAGCTCTCCATCCTGCTTCAGGTGCAGGGGTGCATAGAATCCAGTTACGTCACTGGATGGGAAATAGTTGCGGACACTGTGTCCTTTCGTCTCTCCTGCGGAAGCCGTAAGTATGAGTGTCTTTTCTCCACATTAGCCGGGGCCCAGAAACCTAAAGCAGGTAAGTCTCTTGGTGAGTATTTGTTCTCCGTGCTTAGTAGTGCTCACCATGTATTCCTCGTATGCAGGTGCTGGGATGTAGCTGGCGTCGTAGCCGCGGTGGAGGAAGGTAAGTGAAAGAAAAGCGACTGCTTACTTCTAATGATTGTCTTTTTCTGCTTACAGGTGCCGAGATGCTGCCGGCGACACAGCCGCTGTCACGCGTGATGAGGCACGTAAGTAAGTGGAAGAAATGTGGCCGCTTTAGAGTGGGCACCTCTAATGACTGTCTTTTTCTGTTTTTCAGGTGCCGAGATGCTGCCGGCGTCGTGGCCGCGGTGGAGTTCGGCGATGCCACGGATGGGTTAGGCAAGGCGGCGTGGCTGCGAGCGTTTGAGAGCGCTGCTAATCTTGTACCTTTCCTTTGCAGGATCGTCGGAGGTAGGATTGCTGAGGCCGGATTCCAGTAAGTATTATTTCTAATGCTCGCCTTCTCTTTTCTTGTCTGTTTGCAGGTGTTCCGGGTGCTGGCGGGCGTGTCAGGAGCCAGGATGCAGGAGCCGACTCGGTGAGCGTCCTGCTGCTGATGCAGAATAACGCGAAGCACGTGTATTCCATCGGGCGTGGTTTAAATAGCAGAGAAGTGCTTCAGGTGTGTGTTCTACCACCGGCCCCACCCAGGTAAGAAAAGAGTTCCTGAATAGAGGAAATAGTTCCTCCCAGCCCTGATGGCTGGGGACTTCAGCCAGACTGGATTATTCTGGGTAAGTATGCAGCATGGTCTGCCTCAGGTAAGTCCACCCAAGCATTATTACACAGTTTATCAATATGAGCCCGGCGTCTATTTCGCCGGGACTGAAGTCCTTTATGAGCCTGGCGCCAAAGGTGCCAGGACACGGTCCAAAGGGCACCTGTAGGGGTCTGCTGGGTCCGGAGATGTGGAAGAAGGGTCTGCTTCCGGGGGTGCTGGGCCAGTCCTGGCTCCTCGGGAGTAGTGCTCATGACAGTTACAGAGACACTTTTCAGTCAAAGACAATAAGGTACACAGAAATCAGTTTCAGCACAGGAGGTGGGGTACAGATCACCTTGCAAACAAGAACAACAACAAGATACATAGAAGAATCAACTAAGCAGGTAATGATATTTACAAACAGAAGTACTTTTTACAGAGATCCAGTTTGACAAACTTTCAGAAGTCAAGAAAATTGGCCGCACAATAGCATGTTTCCTTCTTTTCCAAGACTAGTACGTACGCAGAAAACAATGTTTTCTATCTCTTGCATATGCTGGCACTATTCACAAATCACAAGGTCTAACCCTAGATCATTCATTGATTTATATTGGCAGCACAGTCTTTAAGGAAGGTCTGAGTTATGTAGCACTTTCACGTCTGCGCACACTCAATGGTCTATTCCTAATTAACTTTGATACAAACAAAGTCAAAGAGGACATTCCTTGCATCCTAAAATGCAACAGGCTAAATACACTGTACACCCCCATCTAGATATGTACCATGTACCTTGTTCCAGTATGCAAATCAACTCACATAGCCAATATGTCATACTAATGCTTCTTAGGTACAATGCAGATGGTACAAAAGCTAACTTTAAGTTTACTAGCTTTGCACACGGCCATGTATCTCTTGGCCAGAAAACCTTCAGAAATAATGGTATAATATACCACACTGGTGCAACAAACACTTCAGGGCACTATTCTGCAAATGTCATAAAAGAGGTGGTTGGTTTGAATATAACAACGCCTCAGTAATTCCAAACATAGGTTACCAGCAAATCTAACAACTGCCTACTTAATATTCCTTCATCCCAAATTTACTCAATAAACTGTAGCACAATAAACAGTTAGAATACGTAAACAGGTATCTAACTAGATCCCTAATACCACAATAGTACTTTTAAAAGTCAAGATAGTTAGAATTTGCCAACAGGTATCTAACTACTTAAAAAATACCTTTCATTGCAATACACATGAATTACAACAAAACATCTTCTAAAGTCTGATGTAGTTAGAATATGCCAACAGGTATCTAACTACTTTAAACATGTCCATAATAACACCACCACATTTCACACAAACATACAATCACACTTACACTGACATGATTGTAGTCATTTTTTTTTTAATCCTGGATTTTTTTCCCAATGATTATTGAAGTCAATACAACAACAGTGTACCACACACTAATGCTATACCAAACATAGTACATAGAATGTACTGTTTATAAGGGTCAGAAAAATAAATGTATATTTAAAGGTTTATGCTATTAAACCTTTTCAACTACCCAGTTTATCAAAGTATACTCTTCTTTAATCACAGGAAACAAACCAGAGATTCTAGGTTGACTACTTTATAAAACTAAGTACCTGTACCAAGTATAAACAAATACATATTCCATTACCACTATCCTCAATTCTACTACAATCATAAATACCACATATGTTCTACTCCAGTACCTTCCTACCCAACAGTACCTATAATTACTATGCACATATTACTATAATGGTTGTGACCAACCATATAATTAAACCATATAACAAGTACATAAAATACACCTACATACGTGCCCAGATACCTCAGTGTCAGGTGCACTATATAAATAACTAAACTAAAATAAACTAAACCTGCAAATAACAAAATTCTCCCTGAACCCCCAGCCATTAAGTAAGTGTTTGCAGACACATACATTGACCGGGGACTCAGCAGAATCTTCAAACCCTATTTTTATCTATAGAAACAGCTCCATATAATCTTCATTCTATTCCCCAACCCTTTCTATGAACTCTTTCAGCCATCAAATAACCTCAAATGTGTTTTCCAAGCCGTTTGTTCACAGCGCTGTCTGCGGACCACTGCGGGTCCCCCCAGGTGTTCCCTGTACACCCTCCATGGCCCCTGCAGGCAGCCCACACCACAGGGTACTACCCTGCACCCCTGGTCATGTCCCGCAGGCAGCCCATCTACCATGGGCCTGCCCCCCAGCCAAGCCGCATGTCAGCTTGCACTACAGATCACCCACTCATGTCCCTTTGCACCCCCACCCCCAGCAGTCAGGGGCACCTGCCAGCAGGCCCCCACTCATGTCCCACTCATGTCCCCCCCTACACGAAATAAAGATGCACAGTCATGGCCCACTTCTACACCAAAAAATACCACATCACGCCACCCCATTCTTGAGACGCAATGATTTCCCAATCCACCCCACACTGACATGCCTATCTCAAGACACAAACCAAAACTCAACTATGTACATCAACACATGTCCATCAGACACATACACTGGTTGGCATTGCTTGTGTAAACCCACAATTTCACATGCATCAACCCAATGAGCAAATCCCACACATGGAACTAAAATATGAAAATGTACATAAATAAATAAATGAAATGAAAGCATACCAAAATATCAAACATGAAATGAAAAGCATGTGAAAAAGATGAGTGAATGAAAATGATAAGCAATGCAAAAAAATTTGAAAGAAAAACAGTCCAAACTCTCCCTCTATCAACGCAAATCCAAAAAAAGGTAAAAAAAAGATATCCATTGTTTCATATTCATAATGATAAATAAAAATGCAAAATCAATCCATAGTCCAACTATTTACAATACATTGTCCTGAAAAAAAAAAAACATTACTCCATGTCCATAATGAAAAAAAAAATCAAAATGAATCCATGATGTAACTATACACAATCCATTGTCCAAAATAAAAATCCAGTAATCCATGTGCAAAAACGATGTAAAGGGACCATGAGCCCAACTAAACAAATGAAACCTACCTAAGAAACTACCAAAAAATATAACTATATACAAATGTGTGTGGCATTGTCCATTGACCACAAATAAAAGGAAAACGAAAAGGAAACCTAACTCTAAAAACTATTTACAATGGCAGCGGGCTAGTCCGACGGCTCACTTTTGGATGTCCCGGGCCAGGGCATTATCGAACTCCTGCTCAATGTCCTGGAGGCGGTCCTCTTCCATGGCCCCGAGGGTTTGCGGGGACGACGACATGTTCTCCTCCAACTCCCTGCAAATTGCCTCGAGGCACTCGGCCTGCGTCAGGGCCCTCCGCATGGAGTTCTCCGCCCTGACCATCGTGAGCCGTGCCTCTTCTGCCCGCTGCCGCTCCGCATCTATAGCATGGCCTAACCGCTGCCACACGGAAGGCACTTCCAGTCCTGGGTCCTCCTGCCCTCTGGCCGATGCCTGCCCCTCCGCTGACGAAGGCCCCGAGCCATCATGGCTCCCACCTTGTTGCTGCTGCTGCTGTGCCTCTGCCTGTGCCCTGGCTCTTGCTGCCTGCACTTCCTCCTGCGGCTGGGGTGCAGTTGTTGATGTCCACCCCTGCTGGACATCCGACTCCCAACTGTGGCAGGGATGTGTCCTCCACCAGCCTGGCCGCAGGGTCAGAGGCAGCTCCACAGGGTACCCAGGTGATACATGGGTGGGAAGATGGCATGGAGTACGACTGGCGCATAGGGGGTTCATTTGAGGAGGGTTTCGGAACAAGGTCCAGCAAACGGAGGAAATCGGCCCTGGTGAGCTGTCCCAGTGGGTCAACGTGGTCAACGAGCCATTCGAGATGATGTGCAGTCTCCTCATGAAAAGACTGCAGGTCACCTCGCATGGCCCGTTGACGCAACGCCACCCCACCCAGGACAGGCTCAACCCGGTCCAGGATAGCCACGTCCGCAGGGAGAGGAAGGCCAGTTGTTGTAAGCAGATCCCCTCCCTGAAAACGGGTCTGGACATAGGCATCCCTGCTGGTGCGGGATGCTGCAGTCACAGGATCGGGGACAGGATTACACACAGGCACCTCCGCGGTGGCCTGTGCTGCCTCCTGTCCCTGCCCCTGCACTGCACCACTAGCACCAGTGGAATCCCCACCTCCTGACCCCGTGTCTGTGCCTTGCACAGCCTCCTCCTCCACCAAACCCCCCACCAACCTGGATGACTCCGTGCCATCTTCCTCTGTCGGACCCTGTGGGGTCTCAGCTGCCCCTTCTGCTGCCGAGGAGTCCAACTCTGACCTCCGCCTCTTGGACCTTCCCTCGGCAGCTGCGGCCTGGGACACGGCACCGGACTCCTCACTCCCCGACAGGATGACAACCTGAGAGGAGAGCCGGACCTTGCATCTCCGGCTGGCGGGATGATCCCTGCCGCTGTTCTCCACAGCACCCTCTCCGCCCTCTTCTGCAGTTGACACTGCAGACAGGGAGAGATAAAACACAGGCATCAGGGCACTGTACAATGGACTGATACACACATGACAGTTGCACATGAGTGGCATTGTTTAACTACAGACACGGCATCACACTCCATGACACACATGTCATTTTAAGTCACACACATGAATTTTTCAACAGCAATATTGCACCAGGCAGCACCATCCATACACATACAACAGCATGAACAGCCAAAGGTGAGCTTACAACATCACATGAAACACAAGGAGTGCACTAGACATGCACACACGCCACCACACTTACATGCATGTCTATATCTCCTCCAACTGTTGCGGTGATGAGATCACCATACATGTCACATCTGCCATTCATCCTTCTACATATCAGTGTCACGTGCATCCATGTTGCATCACAGTTGCACGCTTGTCAGATACACATACATGCACATGTACACAGTGCAGATACATGCATTATGAACCACCATCCATGCCACAACCATGCCAATGTACATACACAGAAATTCAAACATGTGTGCTCCCACACCTGCATTTGCCCAGCATGCTTACCAACACATACACCATCAATGTGTCTCACAACTGAGAGGACTCACATGTGGCAGCTTCACACCCATGTTCATACACATCCCTACATGGCCCTACATAAACACATGTGCAACCTGCACACTACTGGCACACCACGACACACACAGCGTACTATCAACATGCATGTACACTTACCGCTCGACTCCAGACGGGTCTGCCTCTCAAGGATCTGGACGTAGAGTGCTGGGCATATGCGTTCCAGGACCCTCATTTGATGGTTCGACAGCTGGCCCCGGCGCCCCTTGGCATCCGCTGCCTTAGCGAGGCGCCGGGCCTTGTTGAGGGTCCTGGACCTGATGTCCTCCCAGCGCTTCTTGACATGATGTAAGTCGCGGACTGCCACCCCCTCCTCGTAGATGGCAGTCACAATGTCCATCCAGATCCTGGTCCGTCCTTCATTGTCGGCGCGCAAACTTCCAAAGAGGGCATCATAGTGCCCCAGGACTTGCTCCACCAGGACACCAACTTCGGTGGCAGTGAAGCTGGTGGCCCTCTGCCTCTCTGGCTGGGGGTTGCCAGTGCTGCCAGATGGTGTTGTGCTGGACATGGCAACCCCAGAGGCAGGAGTGGGTGGGCAACTGGGTCCTGGGGCTGGGCTGTGGATCAATGGAATCCCAGTCGGGAGTCTTCGGTTCCAGCAGGGGTGGTCACAGCAACTACACCCGTTGGCTGACGTGCAGGCAGCAAATGGCAGGGCACGTGGGCAGCAGGCAGTCAGGCAGCAGCAGATGGCAGGTGGGAGCGTGCTCGGGGCTCTGGGGGGAGTAATTCGGCCTGCTGGGCAAGAGCGTGGTCTTCCGTGTGTTTTCGCGTGGCCAACTTTATACGGAGTGATTTGGCATGTGAAAAAATTGAACGTCAGCGTGTAATTCAAGGAAAGGGCCTTAGCGCGTAAGCACATCAGCACACGCACGCAATTTCATTGGACCAAAGGCCCTTAGCGCGTAAGCGCGTAAGTTACATTACGTGCACGGCCGTTTCCCTCATAGCACGTGATGACAGAGCACACGTGGAAAAACTGCACGTCCGAGTGTCATCGCATGTAATTGGAGGAAAGGGCCTGCGTACACGAGTATCTGACGTGTACGTGTGGGCCGGTTTAAAAGCTACGTGTAGGACGCCATTTCCTTGTACATGCTTTTCGTGGAAGAGCGAGTGGGTGAAATCTGTACTTCTTTTCGGTTCACACGCGATTACTTCACAGTGTTTGTAGTTTGTAATCCCTGTTACCTCTGACAGCTCTTTTCAGATTTTTTGTTGGGCCTGTTTCCTCAAACAGAGTTCACTTCTCCTTCTGTCCTGTCTCCTCAGACAGCATACAATTCTTCTTTTGGCGGGGTGCGCATATTTTTCACGTTCTTTTTACAGGCAGACGGTGAGTTCCGCATGTACTTAGCAACTGTTCTTGCCCCGTGTGTCGTGTTTCCCTTCAGAGGTCATTGTAGGCATTGTGTATTAGGCGTACGCTTATTTTTGTGTTTCTGGGTGCCACAGCGTAGGGCGGGTTTATTTTTTCACGCACGTGGTCTACAAGGGGTTGCGTGCATGTTAATTTTTGATTTTGGGCTGCCTGTGCGTTGCGTGACCCGTCATCTTCCCCCAGGGGTCACATACAGCCTTGTTAGAGCACTAGGGTACGAATTCCATCTAGTATCCTACCCCTTTGATCCCCAATTGCCCAGGAAAATAGTTTACTGCAACTCCCATACACACAACAACATCAGTGCCATGGTTGGTAGGCGACCAAGCGGTAAGGGAGGCAAAGGTGGCCAACCTTCAAAAGGTGGGTGTGGTGGGCACGGTAGGGGACGTGGCCAGGATTTGCAGGGTGCCGCTATACCCCCATGTGTGGGGGAACATTCAGGGACACCCATGCCCCCCCATGGTTGAGGGAAACGTGGCTGACACCATCCCAGCTCAGCCCCTGTTGGACCAGCCCATTGTGGCACCTGACCTGGCACAGGATGACTCCCAGGCTGACTTCCAAGTCAGCAAGTCTAGGCCACGTGTGGTGGTGCAAGTTGTTGTCACCAAGCCACGTGGATCTGGGGCAGCTATGCCATCTGCTGCCCCAAGTATGCAGGGTGGGGAGGCTGCAGGGGCAGCTGCAGCTCCATCGCCCCAGCTCTGACTCTCCCAGCCAGGACAGTGTCAGTCCAGGTCCATCAAACTGACGTTCCCCCTGCCAACATTACCCTGCAACCAATGCCTGCATCAAGACCTATGGTCATTGTGCATTCCCACACTCCTACTACCCAGTCCACTGGTGATTCTGCCCCTACTGACCAGAGCGGCGTAAGCCACTCTGGCTCCGCTCCACCTTTAAAGAAGAGGAAGAAGGGTGCTCTGGCACGACAGGCTGAGACCCCAGACACGGCTACACACTCCGGCACATCAAGGAAGCCTTGCTTTAATGACGCAGAACTTGATGCACTTGTGTCCTATGTGGCGGCACATAGCCGTGAAATGTTGGTGACTGCAGGGTGCAAGACCACACCTGGTCAACGAAGGGCACACTGGCAGACCATCGCCGACCGCATAAGTGCCCTTGGATTTGTGAGGCGCACAGCTGATGATTGCTACAAACGGTGGAATGACCTGAAACACAGAGCAAAGAACAAGCTGGCCTCAAATCATGCCGCTACTCTGGTGACTGGTGGTGGGTCTCCACAAGAGGACAATGAACTCACTGAACATGAGTCTGTTGCTGGGGCCTTCGTCACAGAGGAACAGATCCAAGGTGTGGCAGAACTACCTGATTATGATGCATTGTCCGGTGATGCCCATGCATGTGTGTGTAATGCATGTGTATGTTGTTTGGGTGACAGGTTCTGATTGAGTGCCAGGTGAGGGTGTGTGTGCCTGAGTGGTATGGGTCACCCATGTGCTTCATCCAAAACATTCAGCGGCCTTGGATTTGGGTGTGACAGTATCCCTTCTGCCCACAGTAGTAATTTAGCGCAACATTATGGCAGTTGCCCTTGAAGTGGCATCATGCAACAACATTGTTTGCATTTTTCAGTGTTCGTTCAGGCTGATTGTTTCAATTCTCCCACTTTTGCTACGCATTCTTCAGCCCTATTGTCACATTTGTGACCTGCTTCTGTCATTGATGAACCCCACATTGGCCCACATGTGTTACCTTGTTAGGTGAATGATTTGACCATTCAGGCTGATTGAGTATTGGCCTGATCACATACATTTTTGGGGCCTGTTTGAATGTGGAACATGATAGTTGTTTCCTGTCTTGTTGAAGTGCACAACCATTGATGTGTATATCGGCCTGCAATCACTGTATTTTTGTACACTGGATGTGTTGCAGTGTGTGACGTATTTTGTCACACTATGTAGCATTATTCATCTCATCATGTCCATCTCACATAGATGGCTGACAGTACTCATTCACTGACATATGGATGTACTTGTGGAATGTACCATGGCTATGGTACATGCTATCTGTGTGATGGCATGTGTCATGTATGTGTATTGGACATGCCACTCACAGGCCAATGTGTGATGGCAGTGGTACCCAGCATGCAGCAAATGTGTTGCTCTTCCATCTTGGTGTCATCAGTGTCTGCCTTTTGCCTCCCCTTCCAACTCAGTGACAGTGCATGCATGGGAGGGTTATAGTCATGTGGGACATGTGTAAATAATGTACTGGTTCTGTAGCTTGTCAGGACTATTTGTGTGCTATGGTGCTAATGCCTGTGTCCATTTTTTGTCTTTCATATTTTTACAGGGAATGACGCACTTGATGCTGTTGAGGTTGAGGAGATGGTGCAGACCCAGGACGAATCTCAGGCACGACCGGGCACCAGTGGGGGACTTGGTGTGGTGGTGGGTGAGAACCCAATCTTGCTGCAGATCATTCTGTCCAGGGGTGTCTCTGGGTGCACCTCCCCAGACTTGCTGATTCGGATGATGAGACCTATGTGGCGTCGTAGGTAAGTGTTCCTGGCAGGGATTCTGTTCTGTCCAACCCACCTGCACCAGGGGTAGAACCCTCTATGGGGATGTCAGTGTTGGTAAGTCTGCCTTTGGCGTTTACCGATGCAGGGTGACACTCCACAACATCTGATCCTGTTCCTGGGCCAGCAGATCAGAGGGGGAATGCAGTGCTGCAGCCTCAGGCAGTGCCGGCACAGCAAGGCGCAGATCGCCTTGCCCCAAACAGGTGTGGTGCCTGCCGACGCGGTGGCCATACGCCACCAGGCAATACCGTATGGGAACAATCCATGTACGGTATGGCAACCCAACAGGCAGCATCAGTTGAGATGATGGCTCAAGCAATGGAGAGGGTGGCCACTTCCATTGTCCCCCCTGAAAGGCAGATGGAGCAACTACAGTAGGCAACAGACTCCATTTTCCAATCAAACAGGGAAGATATGTTGGCGTACAACAGGGACCGACGGGCAGCACTGGAGACTCTACGCCAATCGATATCAATAGAGTCCCAGAGCCACAGGGAAGCCCTGAGGGTAGAACTCCATCACCTCAGGGAGACTCTTGTTGACCTTGAGACTTCCACTAACTTGAGGACAGAACAGCAGCTGGAGCGGCTCACACGTTCACTCTCAGCTGAGATGCAGGCAACTCGGGAGGAGATCCGGGCATCACGTCAGGTGCTGCATGGGGATCTCCGCACTATAATCCTCCAGAATGAGACCTTCCACACCTGCATGCTTGCTGCTATGGAGGACCATACCAGGGAGGCAGCTTTGCGTGGGCTGCCTCCCATAGCACCACCACCTACTGATGCAGCAGCAGAGGGTGATGAGAGCGACAGCAGCAGTTCTCCCACATTGGCATAGCAGTGCAGGCCATGAGCCCGTGGAGGTGTTTTTTTTCCCCAACATCCACACAGGTGGCTGTTGGTGCGCACCCTGTCCTCGGACCTCCTGGGTGCCCCCCACCCCCGGCCCCCACATGGCCATTTTTGATTTTTGATTTTTTTTTACAGTGTGTTGCCTTGTGTGGCTCCTGTGGGCATCCACTGTATTCCGGCTGGGCACATGCAGGCTTGTCCTGAGTTTGGGTTAGATGCTTGGGTTCGTGAGACACACACCCCTCCTGCTTCCCGTTTCCATGGGCTTGCAAAGGGTGTGCCCAAGTGACAGTGAATTACACAGTGACGTTGGACTCCCATGAGCTGTGTGGCAGTCTGTAGTCAATACTGTGTATACATTCCTAGTGGATATTGTTGTTGTATTGTACACTGCATGGTGTATTGATATGTGCTTGTGCATCCATGTCTTCCTCCTAATTTGCAGGTTCATTCTTCATGTCTTCACAAGGCCTTCTACTTTGGAGATGGAGTTCATGTTGTAAGCAGTGCACTTACACATTTGCGTGGCAGCACCACTGTACAGTTGGAAGGAGTCGATGTGCTGGCATAATCAGATTATAAGACTACCACTACTTTAACTTGGTACTGTCATGGTTTTGCTATGTTTGAGGTTGTGTAGCTGCATTGTATTGTTGGTAAGTATTTGGTCATGTGTGTTATTAGTTTTACATTGCTGGGAGCATATTGTGTGTGGCCAGTTTCCATTAGGGACACTGTACTTTGTGACACTTGTGTCAGGTTTTGGGGATTCATTTGTTTGCTCTCACATAGCATGACATGCCATGGTATGTTGGGTGGTGGTGCTGGGGAGGGGTTGGGTGACATGGCATTGTTGTCATGTTGTATTTTGCAAGGGGGTAATGAATTTAGCAGCATAGAAGTGTGTCTTTTGATGACACAGCATTGGTGGTGTTTGTGTAGGTAGGGATGCACACAATGTAACACTTCCAGGTGACCAATCTCAGGCTGGTATGGTTGTGACAGTTGACTGTCCCTTATGTCATCATCATTGATTGTCAGCTGGTATGTGCCAGGGCTGTGTGGACTCCACAGGGGTGTGATTTTAGGTGAAGTAATTAGCCACCAGCTGCGTACAGGCTGCCTCACCCCGTGCCCTTTCCCCTCCCATGCCAGCAGCCGTGCATCTGGTTGAGGATGTGGGGTCACCACCATGTCCACGGGCAGGCCCCGGCGTGTTGCAACGTTGTGCAGGACACATGCTGCCACTATGAACCTGCACACTACTGGGGGAGCGTATAACAGCTGCCCGCCAGAACGGTCAAGGGAGCAAAAGCATGACTTGAGCACTCTGAATGTGCGCTCCACCATGCCCCGGGTTGCAATGTGGGCTGTGTTGTATCTTACCTCGGGTGGCGTGGTGGGGTTCTGAATTGGCGTCATCATGTGGGTGCTCAGAGGGTAGGCACTGTCCCCTGGGGAGGTGGTGATGGGTATCATTAGTGTGGTCGTGACATTACTCAGTATCTGACATGCATGCATGTGCTGTGGCATTTATACTCACCGAGCAGCCATGTATCGACATGCCGCCCAGCTTCTAGGTCCCGGTTTAGGGTTGACATTCTGTAAATAAAACTGTCGTGGGTGGACCCTGGATAGTTGGCATATACTGAGGTGATGATTCCCTTGGCATCACATACTACCTGCACGTTGATGGAATGCCAGTGCTTGCGGTTTCTATAGATGTGCTCTGATGCCCTGGGGGGACGTAGAGCCACATGGGTGCAATCAATGGCACCTAGGAGTTTGGGGAATTGTGGCACCCCGTAGAAATCCTGGACGGCAGCCTGCCTTTCTGCAGGTGTTCTGGGCAGGTATATGTGCCTGCGCACTGATGGGTGTGCAGTCATGATGGCCAAGACCTGGTGTAGGCAGCGTGACTGCGTGGCCTGTGACACCCCCCCCACTATAGCACTTGTCCGCTGAATTGATCCAGTGGCCAAGAAGTGCAGTACATTGAGGACCTTCTCCAGGGGGCTGAGTGCTTGGGAGCACAGGGTGGGTGATGTGACATCATCCTCCCACTCACTCACTAAGTCGAGTATTATGTGAGGTGGAAACCTGTACCTCCCATACACCTGGTCATCAGGCATCCCAAAAAGGCTGGTTCTAGGTGTGAAAATTCTGGACCTGACTATCCTCCTACTGCGGTATCCCACGACCACTGCTGCTACGAATGGTATATTCATCCTGGCGTCTGAGCTTGTTTGTTTTTTGCGCACACTTTTATGCTGCGCGGGTCCATGTACGCCTGCTTCCTGCTGGCATACGTGGTTCCGGATTAGCGTGTCTTTTTTGGTGCACGCATTAGCCCCGTTCGAATCCATGAATATGCATTTTGAACGTGCGTGTGGGCCTTCCGCGCATTTGCCTCCTGTACTTCCCCCGTGACGCCCACATTTTCACGTGTTGTTCCCCATTCCACGTTGCACGCCCCCTGTTCCTCCTACTTTTGTTGTGTGCACCGCGCTATGTGCGATTTCGCTGTGCGCGTAGCGCATGCTGTTTGGAGACGTGTGCGCCAGTGTGCGCCATGCAGAATTTTGGCACACATCCTGGGATTTACACGCGCATGGACTTCCATAAATCGCTGTGCGTGGGTTTCACTGCGATTTTCGCACTGGCACTGCGATCGCCTTTCGCGCGCTTTCGCATGCTTGCGCCGAAAATTTCAGCGCACATTAATTCCATTAATTGGCCTGACAATGTTTGCAACAGGCTAGCTAAGACGATTGCTCTAGAAATCCTGATCCATACACATGACCAGCTAAATTATATGATGTTGGGGGGGGCCAGTCTTGATTCCATGCTTCTTGACATTTAGGCAGAGTTTCATCTGTTGACAAAGATGAGTATGCTTTGTAAAACATGTACGCTGAAACATTATGATTTGATAAATGGGGTAATCTTTGAGCATCAAAGCCATATGGGTTAGGAACTAATAAATCATAGGGCCTCATTACACGGAAGGCGGTAATGGTTAACGCCACCGTTAATGGTAACGGTGACCGTTAACCATTACCGCCTTACTACGAGGTCCCTTAGCGGGTTGGTGCTTTAACGCCTGCTTTTTGCAGGCGTTAAAAACCAACCCGCTAAGAGACCTCGGAGCTAATTACGGCACCGCAAAATTGCGGTGCCGTTATTAGCGCCTTCCCCATTCCCATAGAGCCCTATGGGGCAGAAATGGGAATGGGGAAGGGCAATGGCGGAAGGGGGATTTATTGCCCCTCCAACCTTGGAATGGGGCGGTAAATCCCCTTTCCGCCAAGGCGGTGCCGGTATTTTACCGGCATGAGCCATGGCGCTAATAGCGCCATGGCTCACCGCCTTCCGTGTAATGAGGCCCATAGTTTTCCATAATAGCATGTATCAATCTGACTTATTTCTGGAGGAAAGATCTTGGGACTCGACACTTAGTTGTAAGTTCTTCAAAAGATAATGGGCCTCATTACGACCCAGGCGGTAAGGGGTTTACGGCAGCGTAAACAGCGCCGACCCTTACCGCCTGAGTACAAGGTCCCTTAGCGCCATGGCGGATTTAACACCTGCTTTTAGCAGGTGTTAAAATCCATGGCGCTAAGGGACCATGGAGTTAATTACGCCACCGTAATTTACGGTGGCGTAATTAACGCCTTCCCCACTCCCATTATGCCCTATGGGGCAAAAATGGGAATGGGGAAGGGTAAATGGGGATTGGGGACTTACCGCCCCGCCAAGGTCGGAATGGGGCGGTAAGTCCGCCATCCACCATGGCGGAGTTGGGAATTTAGCGGCATGGACCATGGTGCTAATAGCGCCATGGTCCTCCGCCAAGGTCGTAATGAGGCCCAATGGGGTTTCTTGTATAATCACCTGTCCTATATATTTAATGCAAGAGGTAGATATAGTTTCCAATAGATAGATTTCTTATTGATTTTAATTAAGGGGTTCATCCAAATATATTGGGATATAAACTGAGTTATTTATAATGGGTAAGATTAGGTATGAACGAGAGCATTTAATGGAAATAATAACACTTATGCTATTAAAGCTTCTATTCTTATCATTGATATATAGGCAGTCAGGGAGAACATGAGGGGAGACTATCACTCTCTCTATGAGTAGCCAGTTTGGCATATCTATATTGTCTGGAAGAAACCATAACTTTGTTTGTTTTAGAACAAAGGCAACATGATATTTCTTATAATCAGGAAAATCCATACCACCCTTGGATCTGTTTTTTTTTAAAGTTTACACAATGAGATCCTTCTCTTCTTTCTCCCCCATAGGAAATGAAGAATACAGGAATCTAAACATTTTAAAAAAGATGCAGGAAAGGGATAGGAAGCATGTAGAGAAAATACAATATAATAGGTGAAATCATATTTTTTTTAACTTTGGTTTTATTTGCATTTATATAAAACAAAAACAGTGCCCTCAGGGGCAGGTAAAGCTTCTATTCTTATAATTGATATATAGGCAGTCAGGGAGAACATGAGGGGAGACCATTGCTCTCTCTATGAGTAGCCAGTTTGGCATATCTATATTGTCTGGAAGAAACCATAACTGTGTTTGTCTTAGAACAAAGGCAACATGATATTTCTTATAATCAGGAAAATCCATACCACCCTTGGATCTGTTTTTTTATTAAGTTTACACAAAGAGATCCTTCTCTTCTTTTTCCCCCATTGGAAATTAAGAATACAGGAATCTAAAGATTTTAAAAAAGATGCAGGAAAGGGAATATGAAGGATGTAGAGAAAATACAATATAATAGGTGAAATCATCATTTTTTTTTACTTTGGTTTTATTAGCATTTATAAAACAAAACAGCACCCTCAGGGGCAGTTTTGTCACACTTTTTGCATTATCGAATGTCAATCGAGTCTGTCCCCCGAACCCCTGTGCCCCCTCCATAACACAACCCCCCAACTGGGGTTTCCTCAAACTGAAACCCCTGGAAATCGTCAGTCCATAGTGAACATTAACGTTGAGACGTTCCAGTGAACTTCATCCCCGCTGCTTGGCCAGAAGTGATTCTTTCAATGTTCTGTATTTCGTATGCTTTATGCCAGATCATGGATCCCCCGTCTGCGTTCTCCCCCTCCTGTCTTTCTCTCTCCTTCTCAATCTTGAAGCCCCATCCTCTCCCCTCAGATCTTAGACGGCCTTAGTGTTTCAATGTACTTCCCACCCCCATGATTGTCTCACCCCATCCCAGTTTGATCGGAATGTGCTTGAGTCATCGTTAACCATTGCGGTTAGTTTGTCCATGAGGAACATATTCTCAATTTTCTCTGCCAGTCCTCCTTGGACGGGGCCACCGGACTCTTCCATTTCTGCGCCAGGACTACCCTCCCCGTCCTCAGCATTGTTTCCCACATTCTGGGGTATCTATATATGTCAGAGTCCCTCGGGGGAGGCCCCGTAAAAGCATCACTGGATCGTGTGGGAGTACTTTCCCTGTGACCTCCGTGATCCAACCCCTCACGTTCTCCCAGTACCTCTGGATCTGCGGACAGTGCCACCATATATGGTCCCTCGTACTCACCTGATCGCATCCCCTCGGACATTTGGGTGAGACCCCTGGGAACATCCTCGATAGCTTTAGTCGGTCCCTGTGCCACTCCTGTAGGATTTTTAGATTATGCTCCATTTCCATTGTAAAAAGATTCCCATGGAAGGCTATTTCGAAAATCTTGCTTCATGCTCCTTTCGAGAGGACCTTCCTTGCCGAGCCATTCCATAAATTGCGAAACCCTCTCCTCTCCATAAGATTGTTGCTGTTCAGTATTTTGTACATTTTTGACACAATCCCTTTCCTTGCATTGGCAGAGTCTACCATTCTCTCAAGGGAGTCAGAGGTCTCCTAAGTTTTTGTCCCCAATTCTGATCACAAAGGATACCCTTTAGCCTTAAATATTTGAATATAGAGATTGTCTCCTGCCCCATTGCCTCCACCATTTCCTCATATGTCAAGAAGCCTCCCTCTCTAAACAGTTGACCCACCCATTCCATGCCATTATTAGACCAGGGCTGCGCATTCTTGAATCCCCTGCTACCCAGCCTGAGGGACCCCAGAGTGAAGTTAATGGGGAGGGACATGTTGTCAAATGGTTGGTTTGAGCCCCCTCTTTCCAAATTGATCAGAGCACCCCTAGCGTTGGGTGGTTCTTCAACCTATTCGGGATTGCCTTTTGCGGGGCTCAAAGTAGGTCTTGCACCTTAAGAGGGTGAGCGTCCATATCCTCCAGGTATGTCCAGTAAGTGCTCTTACCCTCTTTTATGTGTTCAAGCAGAACCCTTAGCTGGGCTGCACAGAAGTATAGGCTGAAATCTGGCAACCCGAAGCCCCCTTCCTCCCTGGGCAGAGTGAGGATGGTCCTTCTAGTCCTCAGAGTTTACCCTACCAGATAAAGTATTCCACTGCCTTCTGGAGATCTCGAAAGGTCTGATCAGGAATACACGTGGGATGTTGCGTGAAAAGGTAGAGCAGCCTTGGCAGGACATTCATTGTCACCGCCGTTACACAACCGCACCATGACAGGATCATAGTACCCCACCACCTCATGTCTGTCTTGATTTCGGCCATGGCAGGGTAGTAGTAGTTGGCTGGAGCCAGCTTCGAGAGGTCCCTGGTGAGGAGGACACCCAGATAACGGATGGAATCTTGCACAACGCCAATCCCCTTGAACCTATCCAGTGAGTCCAGCAATGGGTCCTGTGCCCGTATAGGGAGCAACATTGATTTTGACGATTAGTTTCCAGCTGTAGCAACCTATCCTCAGCTTTGTCCAGCCTTTCGTCCATTTTTTCCATTTTCTGTGTTATGTCGGACCTCATGTCCCTTATTTCCTGCAGGACCAAGGCAAAGCCCTCTTCCATTGCTGAGGGATCCATCAGCGTGGATCCTGGTTGGGCTTTTCCCCCTTCCTGATCAAGGCTGTCCTGATTTCTTCCAGCCTCGCAAAAGCAATACCACTGCAGGACTTCCTTCCAGCTCATATGACCCCCCCGTATGCTTCGTGGGATGATTGGCCTCAGACTGGGTGGATCTGATTTCCCCCTCTCAGGCCAGTGTAGGTCTCCTTTGGAGGCTTCTGCTGTGCAACCCATGGGGGGTTGTAGTTAGTTTATCACCCTTCTGTGACTGTCCAATTTCAGTGGTTCCAGGCGAAGGCCCCTCGGGGCGGGCACACGCCCCAGTGACAGACCCCAGGGGCCCTCACCCCATCTGTGTTCTGGCCCCTCTAGTCATCCGACATTCTCGGGTCTTGGTGTGCTTTATTGTCACACTTGTCCCTTTCTGTGTGGGTCAATTGTACTCCTCCTGGGGTCTTGCACTGGGTCTCGCAGGGAGTGTTTGCTGCGTACACCCGGGGTGGGCTGGGCTGTTCCTCCTCTGTTTTCTTCTGGTACCACTGAGTCTCGTGGAAGGCTCCCTCTCGGTGGGCCCACACCCCCGGGACAACCCACAGGCCCCTCTCTTCTTCTGTGAATTCCCCTCTCGTGGGCCCTGTGAAGTAGAGCTGGCACTGTAGTTGGCAGTTCGGGGGGGGCGTTTGGCCCCCAGGGGTCCTTGCCCCGGACAGATGATAGGGGGAGGACTGGGTGATCTTGCCTTGCCGTTTGTATAGGGCTCTTCCTTCTGATGTTCCACCCGCCAGGTCCGCTCTTATGTCGAATTTTCCTCGTTGAGTCTCTCTCGGGCAGGCACACGCCCTGGACACCGGCCCAGGGGCTACCACCCTCGAGGGCTCAGGTCTCGGGGGCCTCAGTCTGTGGCTAATGTCACCCTCCAGGTCTGGTGTCCAAAGCTTTATTGTCCTGCACTTGCCCCACCTAAAAGGTAGTGGGGAACTGCGTTCCAGGGCTCCAACCCTCGGTCTGCTGTCCCCTTCTTGGGTTTGCTGTCCACCCCTGTGTGTGTTTTCAGTGGGGGTCCCCCTGTGTTTGCAGGCCGCCTCCTCCCCGGTGGGGCGTGTACGTGTGACTGGCCTTTGTACTCCCTGCGTCTCTCGCTTCTCTGGTTTCTGGGGTCTGTTCCAACCCAGCCAATCCCCCCCATGGGGCAGGTGCACAGGCAGGGCCCACTTCGTGCCCAGCCGGACCTGGGATTGCACTCTCATGTAATGTTGGCTGGGGGCCGCCTCCACCACTCCACTCCCATCGGCGGGTCTCATTGCCTCTGCAGTTCGCCCCTATCCGTAATGTCACTGGTTTGGTGGGCCCCAGCTGCCGGTTCCGGGACCCGGGGCTCTTTAGATGCCTCCTACCTCCCTCTTCCTCACCTGTTGTACATATCACACACCGTGGTCCACGGGGGCGGGTGTTCCTCTCCTCTCTGTGCAGCAGGTTGTACTATCGCCTCATCCGTTTCCACAATTACGTTGGGGGCTACCTGTTATGCTATGGACCTCGGCGGGGCACCTCTTCCCTCGTCCCGCAGGGGTGCCTGCTCGGCGCTCCAGGGATCTCAGTTTTTTTTTTTAAATGTGGAGCGATCTTCATCCGCCGCTCCCCTCCCTGGCAGAGTTGGGGGCACCACTCTCCGCACGGGAGGATGTCAGCAGAGCCCCAGAACAGCGAGCCTACTCTGAAGGCTCTTCTGCCCGGTGCGTGAGCTGGGCCCTCCTCCGCATTCATCTCTCAGAGTCACTCCTGGTCCCGACGTGTGTGGGACAATCTCCCCTTTCCTGGGGACCCAGAGCTTCGGAATTTTGCCTGGTGCTGCCCTTCTGATCTGGGAGGGTATTTAGGGGGGGGGCTCAAGTCACTTCACCGCCCAGCCACGACGGAGCTCGGCACTCAGGCTGCCATTGCCTGTGCACCCCCTGGTGGCCTCCCAAAATCATCATTTTAACAGCTTCCAGTCTCCCCCACCAGGATTGATAGAGAGGTGACCAAGTATTTGTAAGTTCCTTTACTCTGGTGATAATATTAGCTGTGTTTTGGTTAACAATATTCTTAATCGATGACGAGATGTGGATGCCTAGATATTTAATTCTTGTTGGGCACCATTTAATTCCCAAGCTTGAGCAGTGATGGCTTGTGCAGTGTATATTAAGTGGTAGCACTTCAGACTTGTCTACGTTGAGGTTTACCCCTATGCAAGGGAGAATTGTGTAATGATAAGTTTTAGATGATGTAGACATAAATGTAATACCTTCAAAAGAAGTAGTACATCATCTGCATAAGCAACCGTCTTGATATTAATGTCTTTATATTGGATGCCAATTAAACTATCTTCATGTCTAATAGCTTCTAAAAAGGGTTCGAATGCCAATATAAACAAAAGAGGGCATTAGGGACAGCCCTGACGAGTACCTCTATGAAGGGGGATTATAGGGGATATCTGATTATTTATAAAAATTGAAGTTGTAGGATTAGAGTATAATACTTTAACCATTGATATGAACGAGTCAGGGATTCCATGCCAGACCAGAACTTCAAATATAAAGCTCCATTTCACCCTATCAAAGGCCTTTTCCGCATCCAATGCTATTGCTGCAGAAGGTTTGGGGGAATTTTTTAATAATGTTTATAATGTTAGTGAATAGTCTGATATTAGCTGAGGACATTCTCCCTTTGAAATATCCCACCTGATCACTTTTAATTAGATTTGGAAAAAGGGAAATTAGTCTATTGGCTAGAATGTTAGCACATTTCTCACGATCAGGGTTAATTGAGGATATGGGTCTGTCATTTTGGGCCAATTCAGGATCTTTATTGGGCTTAGGAAATGCAATTAGCATTGATTCAGTAAAGGAGCCAGTTTTTTAAGTAGGAATAAAGGATGAATATAAATCATTGAGCTTCGGGACTAACATTTCTTTAAAATGGGCTAAATAATCAATAGAAAAACCATCAGGACCTGGGGCTTTGCCTTTTTTAAGAATTTTTTTGGCTCTGTGGATTTCACTCGAGGACATTGGAGAGAAGAATGAATTAATGTATTGTGTTGTATATGTTTGAGAATGTCTGATGCATGAGTGCTATTTGGTTTAATTTCCGATGTATATAATTTTTGATGAAATTTAAAGAATACTTGTAGATTGTCTTTGTCATTAAGGACTCTATTTCCATTTTGGTCCTTCATGACAGCAATCCTTGCTTTATCTTTTTTTAAATTTAAGGTATGAAGCTAATGCCTTGCCAGATTTATTGGAGAACTGATAAATCTTAGGGTCTCATTACACGGTAGGCGGTAACCATGGCTATTAGCGCCATGGTTGCCGCCAGTATTTTACCGTGTCCGCCTTGGTGGATGGTGGAATTACCGCCCTACTCCAAGGTGAGCGGGGGCGGTAATTCCCCATTCACCAAGGCACTTCCCCATTCCCATTTTTGCCCCCATAGGGCATAATAGGAATGGGGAAGGCGCTAATTACGGTACCGCAAATTGCGGTACCGTAATTAGCTCCAAGGTCCCTTTGCGGCACCCTACTTTAACGGCTGGTAAAACGAGCCGTTAAGGTCGGGTCCCGCAAAGGGAACTCGTAGTAAGGTGGTAAGGGTTTACCGGTGCCCTTACCGGTACCGGTAAACCCTTACCGCCTACCATGAAATGAGGCCCACAGACTTATATTTTAAAAGATTAGCACACAAATATTCTGGAGTTAAATTATTATAGTCGGCCTCATTACAAATCGCCCGGTATGGAAACAATGGTGGCGGTAAACCCGCTGCCACCGTTGTTTCCATGCCGGGCGATCACAACTCCTGCAGGCGGGAGGTGATGTTCCCGCCAGGTCTGACCTGGTGGGTTTAACACCACCCGCCTGCAGGCGGACGAGGAAACACCGGCAGCATTACGAGATGCTGCCGGTGTTTCCATGATCCCCATTCCCATTGAGTCCCATAGGACTCAATGGGAATGGGGATTAACACCATTCTGCCTCCGTGATTCCTGGGAAACCGGGGTTGTAATGCCCCGGTAATTTCGGGAATCACGGAGGCGGAATGGTAATACGAGTCCGGCGGTAACCAGGAGGTTTTACCGCTGTGGTTACCGCCGGACTCGTAATGAGGCCCGTTGTCTTCTGAGTTTAATGATTTTTTGGTGGATAGGGGTAGAGTTAGTCTGTATATATTTTATTGTAGTATTTTAATTTGTTTAAGAATATCCTCAGTTTCTTTCTTAAGTTGTTTCTTTTTAGCAGCTGTGTATGCTATAATGTGTCCTCTTAGCATTGATTTGTAGCAATCCCAGTTGCTCAGATAGAGAGTTGTATCGGATGGAGAGCTTTCTGCAAAAAAGAAAGAGTACTGTTGGTGTATAAACTTAACGAACTCTTCATTCTTTAAGAAGCTGAATTAAATCTCCATCTGTTATACTTGTGTGTGTTTTGAGCCTTAAACACTTTCGATTGGTTCAATTTGTGCATCTAATAAGCCATTGGTCAGGGATTTGGATATACAGATGTTGTCTATCCTTGAGAAGGAATTATGAGGTGAAGAGTAGAAGGAATAGTCCAATGTCCGAGGGATGGGTGATACGCCAAGAATCAATGATACCTAGTTCAGTTACAAATTTGACAAATTGTAGGTGAGGTTTTGTGATTTTAGGTCTTACATTTGACTTTTTATCAAGGATAGGATCCATGACTTTGTTAAAATCTCCACATACCATTAGATTGTTAGGACAAGACTCGGATACATGGTTTCTTAAATGAGTCCAAAAAACCAGGCCAGCTTTCGTGGGACCATATACGTTCAAAATAGAATATTCTGTGTATTCAATAAGAATTTTAACTAAAGCCCATCTCCCAACATTATCAGTTTCTGAGGATAGTACCATACATTGAAGATGTTTACTAATCAAGGTAATAACCCCATTCTACTTCCCATCAAATGCGCTCGAGTAGACCTGCGCCACCCATAATCATTTCAATTTGGCTGCTTCAGTTTGAGAAAGGTGGGATTCATGTGGGCATGCACTAGCTGGTTTGGTCCTATTAAGGTGTGACAATATTTTTTGCCGTTTATCAGGATTATGTAATCCTTTAACATTCTATGTTACAATGTTAAGTGCCATGCATTACAGTGCTAATAACATATGCAACCTAATATTTAAAATGAAAGCTTGGTAAGATAAAACACTGAGGTGAATGAAACACGAGGGTGGGGACGGGACAAACAGAAAGAACATGGAATTTTGTCATTTACTTAGTGTCCCACTAATTTATGTAAGAATAGTGGCTAACTGGACACAACCACTCCAAACCATGTTCATATGTGTTAAGACGGATTTCTGAACTCTGTCCTGGAGGCGCAGAGGTTCAGAAGGCCAACCTAATTACTTGGAACAGGGTAACCTCTGGACAAGCCAGACCAATCAGGGTAGCGATCGCGGCGGTCAAGACTAGGTCTCAAAAGGGGTGAGGGTGACTGAAAGCCTGCAATGAGCACACAAAGCAAGGACACTTACAAATTACTCCAAACAGGTGTTATATTAAAAATATATACACATTTATTCCAAGGCCTTTGCAACAATGACCGTAGCGAGAAATCACAATAAAACTCTAGTAAAGCAACACATACCAAACTAATACAATATATATACAAATACAAACAAGTCTAAAGAGTTAGATGCACGAAATGTGTAGTCCACCTAGAAGGGGAGGAAAACAGGCAGTGCGAAATAATAATTAGACCCAGTCCGCCTTCAGAGGCACCTAACTAAGAGGAAGTCCAAGCCCTACGAAGAGTGGAGCCTTGTGCTCAAAAGTACCTGCACACGCTGGTGCCAACGGGCAAAAAGGGGAGTCTCTTCGAGGGAATCAGGCAGTTCAGTTCGGTGAACAAAAGAAGATGAACAGAGTTCTGCGACTCAAGCGCAGCCTCCACTGTGGGCAGAAGCAGAGCGCGAGTACGGAAAGGCGTGCTGTTTGACACAGCGGGGAAAAGCTATGGGCTCCTGCAGGAGGGCGACCAGTTCCTAGCTATGCCACTCACCGGTCCCCGATGCAAGCAGACCCAGGCTTCTCTGCGTCAGTTTCAGTGCTGGCAGGTTCAGGGGAGCAGGGGACGTCTCGTCGTCGTGTAGATTCTGCAGCAGCAGAGTTGAGTTGAGGGCGTCCCAAACGCAGTGAACCCACACAGTTTGTTACCACAGCAGGGCAACGGAGCGGCCGTGTGTATCTCAGCCAAATGTACACTACTCACTTCAGACCTGGGAATGCCAAGTGTACGAATCGTGCGAGAGTGACAAGGACTCGAAATACAACACAACCTGACGGCGGTTACAGAGCAAGACTCCTGGGTAGGCTGGTCAGTCTGCTGGATGGCCCAGAGACACTTCTGAAGGCTTACGTGCAGGAGATGGTGAAGATGCCGAGAATAGCTGTCTCTGCTATTTCAAGGGTCGAAGTAACAGTACAGGCCTTCTGGTTCGATCAGAGGTAGAAAGGGTTTCACAAAGCGACACCAGTGCAGAGGAGCAGTCCTTCAGCGGGTCACCAGCGATTCCTCGGTTCAGCCTCGTGGTTGCAGGATACTTGGCTCCTGTATTCCTTTGTTCGTGAGAACTCAGGAGATCGATATGGTAGTGGCGTTTCCAGCCCCTTCTTATCCATGGTTCCTTTCGCGCCAAAACGCAGGGGACCCAATGGGAGGTCCGCTCATCAAACACTCACACCATACGTGGACCCATCACGAACCACGGTGGTCCCAGGCATTCATACCACACTAGACTCTCTGGCACCCAGGATGTGTATTGGGACCAGACATCCCAGCCCATATCCTGGAGGCACACACAAGGCCTGTAGAAGCCTGCAAAAGCATCTGTGTTTCGTGGGAAAGTACATGCCCAAATAAGGAAGGCCCCGGGTCGGCTCGACCTGGGGAAGGTGAAGGGGGACGGTCAGCGGACAGGACAAAGGAGCCTCGTGGTCTGGCCATTTTGGGAGCCAGGCCACCATTTTGGGCTAAGCGCGAGGAACGCGCTTAAAATGCCAAAAGGAGCTCAAAAACACAAGAAACGATTGCTGCCACCATTCCCGTCCGTGATTCAATTGCACCGATCATTTACAATCCAAACAGAGTATCTAGGGCCTGTAGAAGACTAGAGACCAGTAACTTAGCTTACAGTGCCCTCTTGTGTCATGTTGCACGAAAGCTGCAACATGATAAAGAAACTACGGAAAACAGCGCTTCCCGGTACTGACTGTCTTAAGGGCATGTCAGTTTCCCCGTAAGAATGGAGCAAAAGCCCAGAGGAGTGCGGCAGAAGGCTGCACTTCTCTGGCAAAGTCTAGATCATGGTGAAAACAACAGCAAAAAGTTTAGGGGTTGCCACATGGAAGGAAAATTACCCACAATTAAGAAATCTTTCCTAACACTAGCCCCTCCCAGTCTATGGACAGGGGGAACTATTCCACCCCTGGATGAGTCTCTTGTTCAGGTCGGTTAAACATTCTGGACAACCCATCAGCATTGCTATGTTGGACACCTGGCCTATGCTCAATAGTGAAGTCAAAGTCTTGTAGACTTATGGACCACCTAAGCAACTTTGGATTCTCTCCCTTCATGTTCATTAGCCACTTTAAGGGCTTATGGTCAGTTCGCACAGTGAAGTGGGTCCCATAGAGGTAGGGCCTCAGCTTCCGTAGGGCCCACACAACAGAGAAACATTCTTTCTCCACTGTGGACCATCTGAGCTCTCTGTCCTTAAGCTGGCGACTAATAAAACCAATAGGGTGTTCCTTACCCTTCCCATCTACTTGCGATAGTACAGCTCCTATCCCAGTGTCAGAGGCGTCCATCTGCACAATAAAAGGTCTTTGATAATCAGGGGCCCTGAGGACAGGGGCCTGGCACAAGGAGTCTTTTAAGCCATTGAAGGCCTTCTCATACTCGTCGGTCCAAGTTACCTTCTAGGGTTTCTTCAGAGTGGTGAGGGCAGTCAGAGGGGCAGCTATGGTGCCATAGTCTGCCACGAAGTTGCGGTAATACCCCGTGAGTCCCAAGAAGGCGCTCACTTGGGTCTGTGTAGTGGGGGTAGGCCAGTCTTGTACTGCTTGTACTTTACTGGGAAGAGGCTGTATCCTCCCTCCACCTACTTCATGTCCAAGGTAAACCACTGAGCCTTGTCCAATCTGGCATTTACTAGCCTTTATGGTCAAGTGTGCTTTCTGAAGAGCTTGGAGCACAATCCCGAGGTGTTTCACATGGTCTTCCCAGGTG
Source organism: Ambystoma mexicanum (assembly GCF_040938575.1). Taxonomy (NCBI): domain Eukaryota; kingdom Metazoa; phylum Chordata; class Amphibia; order Caudata; family Ambystomatidae; genus Ambystoma; species Ambystoma mexicanum. The sequence continues at coordinate 259,865,572 of NC_090935.1, forward strand.
GCACTGAAAACTGCTATATCATCCAGATATGCAAGACAGAATTCGTCCAACCCATTTAACACATGATTCACAAGCCTCTGGAAAGTGGCAGGTGCATTTTTCAACTCGAACGGCATTACCCTGAATTGGTAAAGGCCGTCTGGAGTAGAAAACGCTGTCTTCTCCTTGGCATGTTCTGCTAAAGCTATTTGCCAATAGCCAGCAGTGAGGTCAAACGTGCTGAGGTACTTGGAGGCACCCAAAGTATCCACCAGCTCATCTGTTCGAGGCAAGGGGTGTGCATCTGTCTTGGTGACAGCATTCAGAGCCCTGTAATCCATGCAGAACCTCAATTCAGAAGTGCCTGCCTTTGGAACCTCAACCACAGGGCTGGACCAAGGACTACTAGAGGGTTCAATCACCCCAAGGTCTAACATCTTGTTGACCTCGGTCTTAATATAAGACTGTACTTTGTCTGACATCCTGTATCCCCTACTTTTGGTAGGTACACTGTCTCCTGTGTCTATGTTATGTTTGCACCAAGGTGTCAAACCAGGCGACTGTGAAAACAGGGGGGAAAACTGCCTAAGCAAACCTTTCACCTCAGCCTGCTGATTAGAAGTCAGGTGAGGGGCCACTCGGACACCCTCAAAGGAGCTATCTGAATGACCGCTTTGGAACAGGTCGGGGAGAGGTTCAGACTCCTCTTCCTCAACATCTGAAGCCAGTAGCAGTGCTGCGATTTCGACTCTTGGGACGAAAGCCTTCAGCCTATTTACGTGGAACACTTTTGGAGCCTGCCAAGGCCTTCCAAGGTCCACTAAATAGTTAACCTCACCCAGGGGTTCCACCACTGTGTAAGGGCCTGACCATTTGTCCTGTAAAGCTCGAGGCCTTATGGGATTCATGATCAGGACTTGCTGACCAGGTGTAAAGCTGATGAGGGAAGCATTCTGGTCGTACCAATGTTTCACCAGCGCTTGTCCTACCTTCAATTTATCACTAGCCAAGCCCATCAGAAGTACCATCCGTTTTCTGAGCCCCAGCACATAATCTACTACGTTGGTAGTAACAGGGGGAGTGGGCATCTCCCATCCCTCTTTGACTATGGCTAAGGGTCCCCGTACAGGATGACCGAATAGAAGTTTGAAGGGGCTGAAGCCAACACCCTCCTGTGGTACCTCTCGGTAGGCAAACAGTAAGCATGGTAAAAGAAGATCCCATTTTCTTCTCTGAGGTTCTTCCAGAGCCCCAATCATGCTCTTTAACGTTCTGTTGAAACGTTCCACCAGACCATTGGTCTGGGGGTGGTATGCAGAAGAGAACTTGTAGGTGACCCCACATTCTTTCCACATAGCCTGCATATACTTCGACATAAAGTTGCTGCCACGATCCGACACAACTTCTTTAGGGAAGCCAACCCTACTGACTTGGCAGTTACAGTTTTCAATGGGATGGCCTCAGGATATCTGGTAGCATGGTCGACCAGCACCAGGATAAACCTATTGCCTGAGGATGTTTGCGGGTCAAGGGGACCAACAATGTCGATCCCTACCCTTTCGAATGGTATTCCCACAACTGGGAGTGGTACCAATGGAGCTTGCATTGTCGAGCCAACCTTACCAGATAACTGGCAGGAGGCACAACTCCTGCAGTGACTTTCTACTTGCACCCCCATCTTGGGCCAGTAGAAGTGCATGGATAACCTTTGCTTGGTCCTCTTAATACCAAGGTGACCAGCAAGGGGCACTTCATGCGCCAACTGCAGGAGGAAGGGTCTAGCAGCAAGGGGAACCACCAACCTCCTATGGTGTCCTTCTGTAGACTCTGTAGGCTCACTATACAGGAGTCCACCTTCCCAATAAATCCGATGCGTCCCAGGAGGTTCACCCTCAAGCTGGGAGCAAGCCTGTCTCCTTAGGCCTTCCAGAGATGGGCACTCACGTTGGCCTTTACTAAATTCTTCCCTGTCAGGACCACCTTCTACTAACAAGTCTTTTAGTTCAGGATGGTCGTTGGGGTCAAATACTTCAGGCATCGCCACCTCCTCGTCAGGCCCGGGCGATTGACCAAATTCCTCCACCGCAGTGGTAGGCGAGCTCGGGGGAATGTTCCCTTTCCCTCGTCTTGACTTGTTTACTCCTTTCGCATTGGGTTTCCCCTTCGGCTGGGGCGGCGTATTAGTCTTGGCCAATGCTGCCCCTGTTTGAGACTGTGTGCAGGGTTTGTCGGCAGTGTCTCCTACGAGCCCTAAAGCTCTGAGATCATTGCCTAACAAGACCTTTCCTGGGACGTTTCTCTGAATGCTCACTGGAATCATGACTGCTGTACCATTTAGAGTAAGATTTACAGGTATTACTGGAAACATGCGAGGTGGGCCGTCAGCCAACTTAGTGAGCATCAAAGTAGCTCTGGCAACTTCCTCTGAGTCTACCAAGGTAGAATCCACTACAGTTCGACTGCACCGACTATCCCTAAGAGCTGGAGTATCCACTCCATTGATCAGCACACTGTCTTTAAAGTAGTGCTTGGTATTATCTGGAATCCTAGCATAAGCCTCTGCGACTTTAGGCTCCCAGGAACCCAGGGAACTAAAACTACCTCAGCTTCTATCCCGCTGAGGAAGGAGTCTGAGGAGAAGGATGCTCCTGTAATCTCTTCTTCCTCGTAGGAGGAGAAGGCCAGATTAGTGGAGTGGACCCCCAAAGGTTTAACCTTACGCCGGGGATCCCCCTTCACGTGGTCAGTTGCTCCACAAGCAAAACACGATCCATTGGGTCAGTTTATATATGGAGGCTTATTGTAACCAGAGTTCTGTTTCAGAGGCTGACCTCCACTACCCTGTGAGTTCTCTTTTGTCTTACCCTTATTTTTCTTTTTGTGGCCCTTTTGAGAAGAAGATGAGGAGAAGATTTATCAGATTCTCCACCCTCCTTATCTTTGAACTTTTTCCCTTCCTCCTGCTTACCAGGATGAGTTTTGTCCTTATGGGACACTCGATGTGACACCCATAAGTCTGCTGCAATGGCCAGCTTCTTAGGATCTATCTCCTTCGAATCGGCCAAATGCTGCTTAGGCTCCGGGGAAGAAGATGCAAAAATGTGTTCCAGCATGACAAGATTTATCATGCCTTCAAAGGTAGAAACCTTATAACCTTCGACCCAGCCAGTCAAGTTTTTTAAGGATTCGGTTACATAAAATACCCAAGTAGCACCTTCTTTTTTCTTGTACTCTCGGAATCGTTTTAAATATTGGGCAGGAGTCTTTCCAAACTTTAAAATGAGAGTTTGCTTTAACATTGCGAAATCAGCTCGCTCAGCCTTCGACATTTCCATAATGGCACTGCAGCCAGAATGGGGCAGTCTGCTGAGTAACCAGGAAATCTTATCAGCATTGTCAACTTGTTGAACTTCACATGCATACTCAAACGTGTTCAGCCAGTCCATAATGTCATTCCTTTCCTGGTACACACTGAGCAGATCTTTTGGAAACCGTGAATGAGAGGAGGCCCCAGACCCATGTCCAGGACCCTTGGATCCATTTGCAACCTGAAGCTTGGCCAGTTCCAACTGGTGATCCCTGTCTTTTTTTTTTCTGCCTGTTCGATTCTTAGCTTGACCCTATTGAACTCAAGCTCTTCCTGTAGTTTGGCCATATTGAACTCAAGCTCCTTCTGCCTAAACAGCAGCTCTTGCTTCTTGAATTCAAGCATGGCCTCCCCATCGACACTGGCAGAGGAAACATTAGACATCACATCCTCCCTGTCCTCGTGGTTGTGGTGGATCAGTGCAGCGGCAGAACCGTCGGTTCTACCAGTGAGAGCAGCCCCACCTCCTTCCGCACTGTCCTCAGAAGTTATAGCGTCAAGCTGCGCTTCTTGCCACGCCACGATTCTTTGGATCATTTCCAATTTGGTGCCTTGAGAGGAAACTCCTCTCTCCGCACACATCTTTTTCAATGTTTTGGATTTGGAAGCATTTAAAGTTAACAAGGTATTTGTTTCCATACTGTTAGATAGGACTATGGCATTTTTAAAGTTATACTACGACAATTCACTACGTGTCCTGGTAGGAATAACTTGAAATGCCTTAGTTTGTGCGCAACACTGGATACCTTCAGTCATATCCCACCGCTGTACACCAATTTGTTAAGACGGATTTCTGAACTCTGTCCTGGAGGCGCAGAGGTTCAGAAGGCCAACCTAATTACTTGGAACAGGGTAACCTCTGGACAAGTCAGACCAACCAGGGTAGCGATCGCGGCGGTCAAGACTAGGTCTCAAAAGGGGTGAGGGTGACTGAAAGCCCGCAATGAGCACACAAAGCAAGGACACTTACAAATGACTCCAAACAGGTGTTATATTATAAATATATACACATTTATTCCAAGGCCTTTGCAACAATGACCGTAGTGAGAAATCACAATAAAACTCTAGTAAACCAACACATACCAAACCAATACAATATATATACAAATACAAACGAGTCTAAAGAGTTAGATGCACAAAATGTGTAGTCCACCATAAGGGGAGGAAAACAGGCAGTGCGAAATAATAATTAGACCCAGTCCGCCTTCAGAGGCACCTAACTAAGAGGAAGTCCAAGCCCTACGAAGAGTGGAGCCTTGTGCTCAAAAGTACCTGCGCACGCTGGTGCCAATGGGCAAAAAGGGGAGTCTCTTCGAGGGAATCAGGCAGTTCAGTTCGGTGCACAAAAGAAGATGAACAGAGTTCTGCGACTCAAGCGCAGCCTCCACTGTGGGCAGAAGCAGAGCACGAGTACGGAAAGGCGTGCTGTTTGACACAGTGGGGAAAAGCCATGGGCTCCTGCAGGAGGGCGACCAGTTCCTAGCTATGCTACTCACCGGTCCCCGATGCAAGCAGACCCAGGCTTCTCCGCGTCAGTTTCAGTGCTGGCAGATTCAGGAGAGCAGGGGACGCCTCGTCGTCGTGTAGATCCTGCAGCAGCAGAGTTGAGTTGACGGCGTCCCAAATCCAGTGAACCCGCACAGTTTGTTACCACAGCAGGGCAACAGAGCGGCCGTGTGTATCTCAGCCAAATGTACACTACTCACTTCAGACCTGGGAATGCCAAGTGTACGAATCGTGTGAGAGTGACAAGGACTCGAAATACAACACAACCTGATGGTGGTTACAGAGCAAGACTCCTGGGTAGGCTGGTCAGTCTGCTGGATGGCCCAGAGACACTTCCAAAGGCTTACGTGCAGGAGATGGTGAAGATGCCGAGAATAGCTGTCCCCGCTATTCCAAGGGTCGAAGTACCAGTACAGGCCTTCTGGTTCGATCAGAGGTAGAAAGGGTTTCACAAAGCGACAGCAGTGCAGAGGAGCAGTCCTTCAGCGGGTCACCAGCGATTCCTCGGTTCAGCCTCGTGGTTGCAGGATACTTGGCTCCTGTATTCCTTTGTTTGTGAGAACTCAGGAGATCGACATGGTAGTGGCATTTCCAGCCCCCTCTTATCCACGGTTCCCTTCGCGCCAAAACGGAGGGGACCCAATGGGAGATCCGCTCATCAAACACTCACACCATACGTGGACCTATCACGGACCACGGTGGTCCCAGGCATTCATACCACACTAGACTCTCTGGCACCCAGGATGTGTATTGGGACCAGACATCCCAGCCCACATCCTGGAGGCACACACAAGGCCTGTAGAAGCCCGTGAAAGCATCTGTGTTTCGCGGGAAAGTACATGCCCAAATAAGGAAGGCCCCGGGTCGGCTCAACCTGGGGAAGGTGAAGGGGTCAAGACGGTCAGCGGACAGGACAAAGGAGCCTTGTGGTCTGGCCATTTTGGGAGCCAGGCCACCGTTTTGGGTTAAGCGCGAGGAACGCGCTTAAAACGCCAAAAGGAGCTCAAAAACACAAGAAACGATCGCTGCCACCATTCCCGTCCATGATTCACTTGCACCGATCATTTACAATCCAAACAGAGTATCTAGGGCCTGTAGAAGACTAGATACCCAAGAGAGCAATAACTTAGCTTACAGTGCCCTCTTGTGTTATGTTGCACGAAAGCTGCAACATGATAAAGAAACTACGGAAAACAGCGTTTCCCGGTACTGACTGTCTTAAGGGCATGTCAGTTTCCCCGTAAGAATGGAGCGAAAGCCCAGAGGAGTGCGGCAGAAGGCTGCACTTCTCTGGCAAAGTCTAGATCCTGGTGAAAACAACAGCAAAACGTTTAGGGGTTGCCACATGGAAGGGAAATTACCCACAATTAAGAAATCTTTCCTAACAATATGCAGTCAATAAGAGATTGGGGTTGGAGAGCCAGATTTGGATAGACAGCTCTGTGTTCCATTCCGGCAAAAGTATCCTGTTATAGAACAAAACATTCCATATATAGTATTATTTCATGAAAGTGGTTTTGTGGTATCCATCTCTTCTCTTCTATGGCTTTGAATAAACTTGTGCAAGTCTCTTGGATCTTGAAATCTATACATATGTCAATTGAGAGTAACTTTTAGGGACGCTGGATGTATGATCCCATATCTAGCATTAATCTGCCGTAGAGCTGGTCTGAACGCCAGTAGTTCTTTTCTTCTCACCGCCGTGGTGTTTGAGACATCCTGGGTGATGAAGATCTTGGTTCCTTCCCATATGAGATTCTTCTTCTGTTTAACTTTATCCAGTATGAGCATAACATGAGGATAATCTAGTAGAGCAAAAATCATAGTTCTTGGTGCATTGCGAGACGGATTTCTGGGGCCTTATCCTATTCGCTCTTTGGATGTTAAACATTTGAGGTTTGGTAAGATCCAGGAGTGTGGTAAGCATATCAAAAAGAACTGAGTAGGATTGTCGTTTTCAATATTCTTGGAAAGACCAACAATACGTATGTTGTTTCTCCTATTTCTATTTTCTAAATGTTCGGTCTGCTTCTGCAAAGAAAGAACTGTGTTTTCCAAAGATACCACCCGTCTCACTACATCCTCAGCATCGCTCACTCTTCTTTCGACCTCATTTATTCTGGTTTCAAACGTGGACCACTTATCCTCAAGCATTTGCAATTTTGCAATGGTTGCTTCCATAAATGGTTTAAGAGTTTAAGAGTATCTTCTTTGGGCATGGGAGAATCACTCTTCTGTCTTTTGGGGATGTTATTTGTAGGTATTAATACCATGTCTTTGGATTGGCCTTTCTTTGAGGTCATATTAGGACCGAATGTGTAATACTGACCAAGGCAAGATTTGGCTTTGTTACTGTGTTTCCTTTTCAATAATCGGTTAGAAGTTCAATAACTTATTTTTATTGCTATTACATAGCATTCTGCGCAATAATGCAGTGAGCTAAAAGGTGTCTTGTCTCCAATTAACTCCTAAATGGATTGTAGGCCCATTTTAGTCTTTTACATCAGCATTATCTTTGTATGATATATGCATCCGCAGCAACGGGTTAACACTGCACTTGTAGAATTGTTATAGTTAGTAGCGTAATACGTTTCAAAAATACACACAAATATTGTGCTTCGAATGTCAAGTAGAAATAGCCCCAGTAACTGTTATTCCTTTGGGGATCTCCCACACCATTAGTATAATCCTAGTTCTATACCTCTTTTTTTTCTTTGGGTTAGCTATTTAGCTAATACTAATTCATGAACACCTTGTCAGCTTTATTTACAGCTGAATGCCACTTGAAAGCGTGTATCCTGTAGACAGTTTTGTCACCATAGACAATGCTGAGGGTAAGTGAGAAGGGAAAATAGTACCTTCCTTGTGAACATTTCATGTTAGTCATAAAGTGTTCAAAAATATTTAATCTTTGAGTTTAGCTGCTCACCGTATGGAAAAGATTTTCACTCTATGGAAAAAAACAAGAGGTTTTCACTTAATTCCTTGTTTGAAAGTAAAATTACCTTTGTTTTGAAGCAACGTGCTTCCTTATGTTAACACGTCGCCTTCTCAACACGTCAGCCGCACAGCTGACAGAACGTTCAGCTTCACATTCAGTGCAACCACTGTGTGCACCAGGCTGCGCCTCTGGAACTGCGCAGCAACGTCGCTTGACACGAACACACGGAAATGTGCTCTCAAAGCCTCCCGAACACCTCCGGCAGCAGTTCAGCAAGCATTGGTGAGAGGATGTTAAATTTAAATTCTATTAGCCAACATGGACAGGTTATATTTGCATGCCGAGACAGGCGCTCCGGTTTATGCTGCCATCTGTCACAGCCCTTAGTCACGACCCCCTTAAGTCTCATTTTCAACTTTTTCAAAATAAATAAGACACACATTTGGGAGCTTTATAATATAATAATATTATCCAAAAACAACAAATGCTGAAGAAGCAATTAATCCCCAGAGGCAGAGGGGAAAGGAGCAAGTGACAAAAACAGACAAAAAGGAAATAAAAGAACCGGCAACATCCATCGAACAAAAGCTTGGTGCAAAAAGTTTAAAGCAAGAAAGTGATACCAGTAAACATTACCAGCCACTAGTATCACAGAAAGAAAAAGCAATTAAGGCAAAAGAGCAATGGAAATTGTACTATGAAAGAGCGACCAAATCAGAAAGATTTATAAAAGAAACTGCTCCAATTAGTCATTGTCGAATGGAACGTCTATCACTGGATTTAACAGAAATTGAAACATTGATTGAATTACAACAAATAAATAGGAACAACAGAAAACAAGCTAATTTAGCTGAAAGAACATTAGAAACAAGTAATGAAACCAAAAGTTGGCAAAACTATACTGACTTAAGTTATACAACCACAAACAAGATAAAAAGAGCAAATAAGGAAACAAATGCCAAGAAAACAGTCTACAAGCCAGAGGAATCTGTTGGCGATTGAACAAGAGTCAGTTGCTACATCAATGCTGTATCTAAAGAACATGCTGATAGCTGTAACAACGCAAACAATGATACCTTACATAAAGCTACAAGAAGAAAGTCATGAAACAATGAAAGAACACACTACGATACTCAATTCCATATCCACCAAACAAAATAATTTAGAACTGCTGATATACAAAATACAAGAACGGCTCAGCATAGAAGCAGAAAACAGCTATATATGGCAACAAAGACTGGCAGAGATAGCAAGACAAGATAGAACGGACAAAGCAACCCTTATGGAAGCCCTAATTTCGTTCACAAAAACATCCATAACGAAGAATAACATTGAAGGAAAAAGCCAAAAAGAGAAAGATCAAAAGTTGGGAGCACCTAAGATAGGCTCCGTTAAGATAATAGGAGACAGCACACATAATAGGAGAGAGAACAATTATAATGATGAAACAGAGAACCAGAACAACATGCTCCTAATAGACTTGACACCCGAAGAACTTAAGACAAAAATAAATAAAAAACCTATAAACCGGATAGCGGAATTAACAACACATACAATATATCCGCCGCCTGAGACAACACAAGGGAATGTGAATTATAGCACATTCGAACAACAGCCAATGAATAATTCAAATAAAACAAAAACGCTAATGGCTAAAAAACAGACAAAAAAACAACAAAGAGGATCTAGAGCATTTCTCAGGAACCTAGCCCAAAGTGTTAAAGATAATAGTAAAAAACCACAGCTCCAAAAACACAAAGAAATGAGTATAGTGGATTCAGTAACAAAAGAAAGCGAAGCAAGAACAAGAGGAGTAGAAGAATCCACCCAAACCCAAGAAATAATAAGCGAGGGCGATAACATTCAGTCTGTGAGCGTCTCATCAAGTGAAGAAGGAAATATTGAATCACTATTGAACCTTTCCACTTATTCAACACAGGAACCAGAGAAGGTTAGAAATGAAGACAAAAGCGGAGAAGGGCAACAGGAACAATAACCAAATCCTGCATCTATGCTGGTAATTGACTGTTATGAGGAAACTATTACAGAATCATATATATCAATTGAGCTATCCTGTGAAGAAATTTCAGATGAAGAACTGTACACAAGAAATAGCACTTTGAACACAACAGGAAAAGAGAGAATAGACCAGGAACAACAGCCCGAAGAAACAAACAAAAACAGAGATAAACGAGCTGACCGAAGAACGAAACAGGCTAGGAACGAAGAAAGATCAAAACTTGATCAACTAAAATTTGTTGACCCTTACTACAAGGAAAGTGTAATGAGATTAAAGCTAGAAGGAAGATCTGAAAAAGAGGCTAACATTGTGATGAACAGAACTAATCTATTACGCCTCTTTAAGGCAATTCCAAAATTGGAAAAACTAAAATCAAAAGATCTGAAACAAATCAAATTTAGAGATGAACAGAGATTGGATAAAATCTGGATATATTGTTGCTCAAGAGAATTGAAAAGTTTCATATCATCATGTGCGGAAGAACTGGAAGAGAGAGGATTCAGAGTGTCAAATGATGATAAAACGGACAACGACACGAAAGAAATATCCAGTATGACGCAGCAAGAGAGTAATAGAACATACTGGGATATCAGCAGTGATGAAAGCAATTTACATAATGAAAATAAAGGATGGAGCGAAATAGAGGAAGTAAGATGGTACAAGGACGAGCAAAAAAGAAGGAACTCAAAACAGTACAATGATAAAACACTGAACAAATGGAATTTTGAAAAATCACCCTTCTGGCAGGAAATTAGTATGGAAAAGAGCAGAAATGAAGAAACAAAAAAAACGAGACAATAACAACGAACAGGAAATAACATACAAGAAGTAACTATATGCTCATGGAATACTAGGGGACAATTACATCTATTCCAAACGACCAGAGTTAAACTCAGCAGAGGTGATATGTTTACAGGAGACATGGTTAACAACTCCCCCAATATGTGAAGGATTTCTAACATACATGAATCCTGCTATTAACAACAATGGAGGCAGACCGTCAGCAGGACTTATTACCCTAATTAGTCAAGAACTGACAACCAGAACATTGGAAATTGGGCGCAAAACACATTAATCAAAAGACAAGCGATGGTAGAACTACACTGGAACAAAGAGTCCAAAAGGACCCAATACCTAAACATCACCAATATATATTGGAATCCAAAGAAAGTACCAGAAGAAATGGTAACATATTCTATCTTCACTAAGACAGACAGCATTGCACAGGAGCATCAAGATGTAGAATGTATTATATGTGGAGACCTCAACCTGCATATATTTGATGACAAAGGAGATCTAATAGCAGATCAACTGTTGGAAAATAGAGCACGAAGGTGGATAATAGAGGCACGCAACAGAAACTTCGAAAGATGGGATGCCCTCAATGCAGCAAAAAAACCAATACCAACATGGTCAAGAGGGGAAAACAAATGAATCGTAGAATATATCTATAATAGCAAGGGAATTACCCAAGCAAAAATCAAAGCCAAAAATCTATATAGTGAATTTAGCGACCATTACATACTAAAGCGCGCATGGGAAATGAACAAAGAAGAACGACGCAAAATAAATATCCCCAAGTTGACACTAGTAAATAGAATGAACCGGTTGAGAATCCCGCATAACAGACTAACCAAAATAACAGAAACATTAACGAATTCAAAGAAAGAAGAGTCCAATAAAATCAATTATGGGTGGTTAACTGACCAATTCCAAATGAAACAGCGATTGAATCATCCATCCAAATCTGAACGAAAATATATTTACAACAAAGATATTGCAGAAAAGAAAAAGGAAAAAAATGAATCCATTAAAAGAGCACAAAAAGAATCACCTCAAACCAAAAAAAGAATAATTGGCCAAGCAAAACAAAAATTTAAAAATTGGCATAAAAATGCCAAAATGATGCAAGACCAAGAAAATGCTGAATCCATGATGGCCTCCCTGAAAAATCGTAACACCAGACGTTTGTGGGAACTCTTGAAGTCGAGTAAAAAGGCTGAAAATGTAATGATAGTGGATGTTTCCAGAAGCAGCGTGGATAGAGTATTTCACAGCTTTCTACGAAGAACGAACAACAGTAATAAAGAAAACTCACCAACATTTGCCAAAGCAATGGAACATTAGATACGATATTGAAGACATTACCAACATAATAAAAAAACTAAATACATCAAGGGCACCGGGGCCAGATGGCATGTTGAATGCAACATTAAAACAAAATCCAGAAGTTTGGGCACAATTCTGTGGTAAAATTGTAGATCTGATTAACCGCACGAAAAAGGTCCCAGAGTCCTGGAAAATAGCAACGCTAATCCCAATATACAAACAGGGATCATCAAAAGAACCAAAGAATTATCGACCACTGGCGCTCCTGGATCCGCTAGGGAACATTTTTGCTAACTTGATACTGACAAGATTAAACATTTGGGCAAAACAAACAAAACATCAAGCGGTGCGCCAAACAGGATTTGTGCGCAATGTCGGAACAAACGTGAATCTCATGATTCTAAATCTGATGAAACAAGAAGCAGAAAGAACAAAAACAAATACAATAGTAGCGTATGTCGACTTGAGCCTTGCCTACGATAAAATTAATAGAGACCTGCTGTGGAAGAAACTAGAACAATGGAGATGCCCTAGTGACATCCTAGAACCAATTAAACTTTTGGATTCCAACACAAAAATACAAGTAAGAATGACAGCGGATGGAATAATAACAAAGCAAATAAACACCTGGCATGGTCTAAAGCAAGGGTGTCCGCTAGCAGCCGCAGTGTTCAGTTTGTTTACGTCGGATTTTGAAGAGGCTATAAATACACCAACCATCAATCCACCAAAATTAAATGCGACTGCAGTACCTTGTTTGATCTATGCAGACGATATCATCTTATTAGCAAAAACACTGTGCGGATTACAAAAAGCTCTTAACAAAACCTATGAATACATGGAACAAAATGAACTGACAATAAACACTAAGAAAACAAGAATCATGCACCTAACAAAGAAGAATTAAAATGGAAAAAAAACATTGCAATATTACCTCCAGGAACAGAAACTGATCCAGGTTACAACTTATAAATATCTAGGGGTATGGATCAACCAATCTCTGACAGAAGCACCATGGGCAGAACAGCTAAAAGCAAAAACTAGAATGTTAGCCAGACAAGGCCTGTCAATACATAGGAAATTCGGAAAATGTTCCCTTAAACCAGCGGTAACCTTTTATAAGCAAAAAGGGACAGCGATCCTTGCATATGGTGCGGAAACTATGATTAACCATGATAGAACCATATGGATGAAATTGGAAGCGATTTATTGGAGAAAAGTACTAAGACTACCCCAGAACATGCCTATGATACGGATACGCTATGAATTGGGCCTCCAATCATTAGAATCAATAATCGAATGGAAAATAATAGACTTCTACAGAAAAATGAACAGCGAAGAAAAGATACCGGCATTGGAAATCCTAAGAACTTCAAAAGTACACGTCAACGATGTTACACTGGACAAATGGAAAGAAGCAGCCATGTGTATATGTAACAAAAAACGAATCACACTGGAGACATTGACGAAAGTGCCTCAAATCGCAAAAACGAAGCTGAGTAGAAACGATTGGATTGAAACTCAAGTGCAGAAAGATCAATATAAAATGACACTCAAATGCGAGGGAGAAGAAAGAGCACTTAATCAACTTCCAAATTACTTAAAATTATATCCGGATCGAAGAATTAGGACATGTTCCTAATATTCAGACTGAACCTACTGCCAACAAGAGAAGTGCAGGGGAAATGGAGCCAAAATAAAAGTGCAAATAGCGACTGCAGATTCTGTCAAACAAGAGGGAAAACCGAAACGCTCTATCACGTAACTATGGAATGCAAGGCACTAAACCAAAAGAGACTGCTCTTTAGCGCCAAATACTTGAGTGCCACAGTAGAAATGGAAAAAGAAGAAAGATGGAGTCACATCTTAATAGGAAATAATAGAAAGATGGTCGCAACCATAGTTCACTTCTGGGAAAACATTACGCTGGACAATAGTAACAGTAATGAAGAAGGATAAAAGATAAATGATGTCTGGTGTTTGTTTTTGAAATTTTTTATAAGGAGAATAATGTAAACTGAATGTGAATGATAAATGTAAGGTTTAAGATGTAAACCAAATGCATTTTAATAAAATAAAAAATAAAAAATAATAATTATAGATAACAAGTGCAGGGGGAAACCCCACTCACTTAACCTGATCCACAAGAAACCTCTGTTGATAGTATTGAAGGCTTTTGATAAGTCTGCCAGAGCTCCATAGAAATGGTAGACTTTCCCTGGTCCACACCGTCTCTCTCAAAGAATGTTTATAATCAGTCCATTCAAAGAAGTCAAACTCCCCTTTCGGAAGCCAATTTGGGCTTTTTCAGGATACCATTTTCCTCACCCCAGTTTTCTAACTCTTTCAGGACAGCTCATGTGAACAATTTACTGTCTGCAGCAGTATTAATATTCAGGAGAGAAAGGAAAGAAAATATTTCAATAGTAAGGGACTTGTCTACAAAATTCTAAGAGACGCAAGGCCTCATAACGAGTTTGGAGGTAGCCATGGTGCTATTAGCGCAATGGCTGCCTCCAAAATCGTGTCCGGGTCCGGGTTCTGTGAATGAGGAATTACCGGGTCATTCCAACCTTGGAGGACCCGGTAATTCCTCATTCACAAAACCAATCCCCATTCCCCATTCCCATTTGAGCCCCCATTGGGATGGAGCTAATAACTGGCCCGGGAAATGTGATCCCCTACTAACTAAATAATAATCCCCTACTAAATGTGATCCCCTACTAAATAATACAGAACAGGTAGAACTGGGAAATGTAGGCAAACTTTGACACAGTGCAGCTAGACCTTGTACCTGAATATATTTGGATAACCCCTGACTAAAAGATCCAAACAAACTTAACTTTGAAAATAAGCTAAATTAAATACAAGTAGAGTTAGAGTAACACGAATACAAAATTTAAAAGTATTCAATAAATAAAGTTTGTGAAAATGATTCTTCTTTCAAAATTTCTTTTACATTGATTCATCAACTATAGAAGTACTTGAACACTTCTTCAACTATCCCAGGATATATTTAAGTAGATTTAATTGGAAAAGAACAAACCCGAAACTACCAAAACATTACTCATCACAGGTAGACTGATGATAGCAACTCTCTGATTTCTGGCATTATTATTTGGCAGGTAAAATTCCTAAATGGAATTGAAGATTACTGATAATGGCATTACCAATGCATTTTGTGAATTTATTTATTTATAAAAAATCTGAGGAAAAGCAATGCATTTTGCCAAAAAAAACCGTACCAAATTTACCATTGATAACAGAGCAGAGGACAATGGGGTACAGCCTATTGAGTGTTGGTACTTCCCAACATTTCCTAGCACTTCACACTGTTCAGAGCCACTTTATTGAAAGTCAAACCATGTACTGTTGCCATACCGGAGAAAATCCTAAAGTCAAAATTACTAGGATGAAGAAGAACACAGGAGACGTGAAGATCTTTGACTGTGCTTGTACTGGTATGAGGTGGCCCAGAGGAGGCATAACGAGTCAGTTGTTAACAGAGACAGAGACAAAACACTTTTACAATCCACATTGGAGGAACTGGATACAATGTATAAAAAGGAATAGAAGACTATCCAATGTAACAAGCCTAGCTGTGTCAAGTACAGCCGTGTCAAACCCTGCCGGGTCTGGCAGCAGGCACGGAGGATGCACATGCGTTGGAGATCCAGGCACTGCATGAGAGAATGTGACTTGAAGACCACATGTTGCAGGGGAAGGTGGAAGCATAAACCAGTGATGAGGACAGAAGAGAATGACATAGGAATGGGATGGTGGAGGAAGTGAGGAATTAAGGATGGAGGTGTGACGGAGAAGTGCTGTACGGTGGTTCATGAAGGGTAGTTGAGATAGGAAAATAGGGTGGTGACATAGCCTAGGGCAGGTCTGTCACATAATCTGGTGAGGCTCAGGTCCCCTTGCTATTTTTTACACTTGGTCAGCAGCACCAACAATAGGAGACTCAAATACTCTCCCATTGAGTTTGTGTGGAGGGCATAGTTATGTTGATGAGGTTTCTGCATGCTGCTGCCCTAAACTAAAATCTTGCTGTTGGTCAATTGTACTTACAATCAAAACGATTTTTAGCGTAAATCTGGAAACTAAACACACTGAAAATGTTGCAAAGATCATGTGATGGATGCCCAAAATATGCCACCTGTCACCAGCATCTAGGGTACTAAACCATGTGTCTGCCATGTCCCATGAACTCTGTGCACATCACTGTTAATGTGAGCAGCAGTATGACATTCCCATCACAATAGCACCCCCCCACCAGAAGCCTTTCATATTTCATGTGTGTTTTGGCTTTCACTAATTTGCTATATATTCACAAAGGTATAAAGGTACAATTGGAGAGCAGTGTTTGTCTCCGAAGGCCAGTCAGACAGAATGCCAAGATCCACAGCTTATTTAGAGCCAACTTGATACTTTTATGTTTCTAAGGTCTTCCATTTGGTGCAAACATAATGTTTTGATGTCAATGTGGCACAATTGTTCCTGTATCCAGCAATAAATGTTATTATACCATATTTCTATGTTTAGCTTTGCATGTCGGAGTCCTGCTGCCCTTAAGTACTGTAAAATAGGTGTTATTAATGCCAAATGAAATTGTACTTAATTGATCAACCTCAGAAGAATGAAGGAGAGATTAAGCCCTGCTAAATATGATCTTGGAAAGTCCAGGCTGACACGTCAGAGTTGAACTTGTACCTTGCTGAGCTGTCCAATTTTGACAAGCATGACCTTTAATCAACTGTGCAGGCAAAAAGAAACATATATTAGGATCCTTCTGCTTCTAAGCACTGTAGTAATTGTTATATTAATAAGAAATTGGTACAGAGCCAATGCATCACTGAACACTGTGGTTTGCACATTGAAGGAAAAATTGCTGATAAGATAGCTCAGCGGGTTAAGTGATCACTGGCGGAATCTGTATATTATCCATAAGTCACAGCTTTGAATCATAGCAAGACCCACTCAAGGTTTTTATTTTCTGAGGTTGACAACAAAGTATCCATTTTGGTTGCCAGGTACTCATTTTGTGTGATTGCTTTATGCAAAATGGTTTGGGTAAAGTGCTATATAAGTAATGGGTTATTATAAATGCCTAGATGTTGACATCAATCAATCCTTGCAAAGGCTCAGAATATTGTCATAGTTTTAAATGACTGTCACAAGTGTGACTTCTTTGACTCTTATTCAACTTCCTATATGCCTGTACAAAAACCCTAACCAATGGTTTCTTTGCTTCCTTTAGATATGTGTTCATTTTATTTTATACTGGCACGTCTGAAGCTGAATGAAACTGGGTTTGGCTCCTTCACACTGCTCACTGGGAACGCATCTAAAAGCTCTTTCTTCTCTGGCTACCTGTAGTGGCTTATGTTTGCTGAACATATCTTGGGGGATCCCTGCTAAAGCTTATTTACTGCCTTTTCACTTTAATTGACTAAGCAGATTCTTGCAAATCCTAGAGCTAGATATAGCACCCAAATATACTCTTAGCTTTGCATCTTGCCATGATTTTGCTAGTGACAGGCATAGGTATACTTAAAAAGAGGATGTAAATTGTGTGTTTATTTTATGGCTACCCTTGAGCAAGCTATATTACTCATTGGAAATATGTTCTCCGGAGCACAAGTTAGAGGGCTTGGAGGGTGACACAAACATCTATTCAAGTATTTTGTAATCTGTAGTTTTCCTCTTCATGTTATGTTTAATTTGTATAGCACACATTATTAACACCTGCGTGGTCCCTTGGTGTTCTGGCCGATCTGTAAAGCAAGAAGGTAAGGTGTGGGGGTAAGTTAGTATTACTGAACAGAAAAAAAAGCAAGGGAGCTCTTATGTGCTGTTGGCAGCTTCAGTTCGGTTTAGACCGTTCGCTGAGCGTAGGTGTGAACTCGCGGGCAGTAGCCCTCATCTTCTGTTGTGCCAGGATATGTGTAGTTTTTTTCTTTGTTTCTGGTGTAGTGAAGTGTGTGCGGTTTGTTGTGCTGTGTTGGTATGGTTGTGTTATATTTAGCGTTTGAGAGGTGTATGCAGAGGGATGAGTTTTTTTAGTGGTGTTGGTTAGTGGCGATACTTTATCGTACCCACTCAGCTTTGGCCGCCTATTGCACATATCCCTGCCAATGTCATACATTGTGGTGTGCTATAATTCCCACTTAGAAGTAACACTGTTTCCTGATCCAAAAGCTTTCACATATGTAGTGTTCAACCATGGAGAGACACAACTATTGGGGCGTGCGCCATGTTGGTGACTGGGAAAACGGCGACTTTGGCACGATGTTGGGATTTAGCATGCATCTAGTGTAGGTTCATACATTTTAGATTCGCACATGCGCAGCAACATAATGTCAAATCTGCCCTGCAATCCCATTTATGGAATAAGAGGTTTGCTAACTTGTTTTTGCCAAATATATGCCGACCATGTAACTGCCTGGCCTTTTATTGTCTAAGATTCCAGTAAGGAAAGGGGTGTGGTCCTCTTATGCAACACATAGCTGGGGCTTATGCCAATATATGCCTATAAAAGAGACATCTCTTAGCCACAACGGCAGAGCTCCTAGTTGCAATCTCTGTGCTTGTCAATATGTGTTTTCTAAGCCTCAGCTGACTCTTGTCTTTTCTGCACTATTGTGTGTCTAATAACAACTCCATTTATCCATCAGCTTGCCGTCTGTGTGGCTTATTCCTGTCTGGTCTCCATTGTGGGTCTCTGACCTCTTATACGCAATCATTAGCTTTTACACACCAAAACAGATGCTAGTGTCCTAATGAATATGTCCACCTTCGCTAAGTGTCATTTAATTCACCATCTTTACAGTATATGTCATCTACATAAGTCCGGCATGATTGTATTCTACTTGAAAATTACCTTGGACTAATTTTGTACCTTTGTGGAAGTCTTGTGAAACATAGCTGTTTCCCTCTGAATGTTATTGCTGTGGATGTTTAGCTCTCTGGTTCCAAGTTCTGTGCAAAAACTCTATTTCCCAAATCCAACACCGTCTTATATTTAAATCTCTGTATGCTACTCCTCAGGCATGTACTATGCATGTTCTGAACGACCTATTTACAAGTACTTGCATTTAAAATCCTAAAGTCAACAACCTGATGATATGAACCACCAGGCTTGGACGCTGGAAGTAATGTTTGTTTGTGTGGGCTTGCCTGTTGAACTAGAGCCCCTTGGTCTAATAACCGATCCACTATAGCCTTTAAATGTGGTTTAATTGGATATTGTCTCTGAGGCTTTGGTGTTGCAAACACTTGCATTGTAAGTTGAGGGCAATCTATGGCATGTCCTACACGATTGTTAAATAATTGTGCTGCGCCTAAAATAGCCCATGAGGCTGCATAGGTGTTCACTACAGGTTCCTCAACTTCATCTGAAAAAGGGGTTTAATTAATTCTTCCCCTTAGGGCTTTCCCTAGCATACAGCCTGGGCCAATCATGTCCTGCTAAATGGATATTTATTTATTTATCCAATTCTTACGTGCCGCAGGCATCATGACGCACATTAAGGACACAAACAAAAGAAACTGACATTTCTAGCTGGGAATTCTAATCACTAGTGAGGCCATCTCAATTAAATAAGTGTCTTCTACCATTTGTTGAATGTAAGGCGACTACTACTCTTGTTTGTCCACCTGTAGTCGATTCCAGCTTGGAGAGAGAAGGAACAAAGCTCCCCTCTTGTGTTATGCAGCTTAGACCAACATAGTTAGGGAGTCCAGTTTTTGGGGATTACTGATTTATTTACTACTCGGGGGACTCCAATAAACCCCAGTAATTCATTAAATCATATTTACTTATTATGTGCAAGAAGCAGGATTTGAAGCTGTGATGTCTTGTGTTCAAGACAGAAGCATTGCCAGTGAGCTATCCTGGCAGCTCTATGAAAGATTCGTATTTAATGCCTTAAATGATTATGCACCATAGCCACCTTTTGGCCGAATGGTGAATTGAGTGCATTTTGCAAACTGCTTTTTTTTCCTCTGTCAATTAGTCCCTTATTGTTGCGCTTATTTCTTCATAAGCACAACAATAAGGGCACTTCAGTACCCCCTGCAGCTAATACCAGCCCCTACCATCACAATGCTGGCAGGAAACTGCTAATGATGGGCCATTAGTCACTGAATGGTTTGGTGCCAGCATTGTAATGGGAGGGGAGGTGCAGTGGGGAGTGGGCGTGCATTGTAGGAAGCTTTGACTCTCTGCAGATATGTAAGTGGCATCACTTAACACTCTCTGACTCAAATTCATGAAAGCAGCACTATGGCACCATAAAAGCGCACAAGAATGCCAATTTTCTCCAGAGCACTGACAGCAGCCAGAGTCTCCAGTGATCCAGTTTCATCTTTGTTTTCTGTTGCGGTCAGTGGGAGGATTCAGCCTGCAGCCTGACCATAACCTGCCTTCAGTATCTGAGGTAAGTCATGGCCTTGGCCCGCGAGTAGCTCCCCCACCAGTAGAGGAGCGGGACGTGGGGAGGGCGGTTACTGCAAGGCAAGGGGGCACCAGGGTAGTTACAGGCCTCAGCCAGGGCCTTGTTTTTTAAAATTTATTTGGACAATGTTTTTCGCGTCCACAGACCCGATTAATGTATTTATTTCTGCAATGTTTGTCGGGACCAACATTGCAGAAATAAATAAATTAATCAGGTCCATGGACCCGACAAACGTTGTCCAAATATATAAATAAACCATGATGTGGCCACAGGGCGTTACAGCCTGCAGCCTGACCACAACCTGCCTTCAGTATCGGAGGTAAGTCATGCCCTTGGCCCGCGAGTAGCACCCCCAACATCAGAGGAGGGGGACGTGGGGAAGGCAGTTACTGCAAGTCAAGGGGGCACCAGGGTAGTTACAAGCCTCAGCCAGGGCCTTGTTTTTTAAAATTTATTTGGACAATGTTTTTCGGGTCCACAGACCCGATTAATGTATTTATTTCTGCAATGTTTGCGGAAATAAAGAAATTAATCGGCTCCACGGACCCGAAAAACATTTGTCCAAATAAATAAATAAACAAGGCTGTGGCAGAGGAGCAGGACGGGAGGGCACCAGAAGCAGTTATAGGCCTCAGCCACAGCCTGGTTTATTTATTTATTTGGACAATGTTTGCCGGGTCTGTGGACCTGATTAATTTATTTATTTCTGCAATGTTGGTGCCAACCAACATTGCGGAAATAAATAAATTAATCAGGTCCACGGACCCAAAAAAACATTGTCCAAATAAATAAATAAACCAGGCCGTGGCAGAGGAGCAGGACGGGGGCAGGACTGTTACTGCCTCTGGTGCGCCCTATAAGGGGGCACCAGAGGCAGTTACTGGCCTCAGCCACAACCTGGTTTATTTATTTATTTGGACAATGTTTGTCAATTAATTCATTTATTTCTGCAATGTTGGTCCCGACCAACATTGCAGAAATAAACTAATTAATCAGGTCCACGGACCCGAAAAACATAGTCCAAATAAATAAATAAACCAGGCTGTGGCTGAGGAGCAGGACGGGGGCAGGACTGTTACTGCCTCTGGTGCCCCCTGCATTTAATCCATGGTATCAGGTTATTAGTTGTGAAGCGTGATGTATGGGTACTGTTGCCTAATATCACTCATGTCTGACTGTCAATAATGTACACAGTAGGTTACAAGAGTACTTTGGTGTCTAGTAAGGTTGGCATTCATTCCTGGTGTTTGGAAACATGGCATTTTGGCGAGTTGGTGATTTCCAATCAGGCTCGGACTAGCTCATAGGGCAATACCAAAAACGCAAAATGCTTGCGTGGGCCCGTTTTTTGGGTCAAAGTGGGGCACCTTTTTGGCCAATGTGGGGCAGTTTGATGAGTTACTTCACTATATGGCTAATAGTTTTGACAAGTATTACTGAATAAATATTGTTTAAAATCACCTTGTATCAAAAACCTCCCCCTTCGATACTATTTAAACAGCATCACAAAAATAATTAATTCCCATTTGCAACTGTGTGCTACTTTTTTCGTTCGAGTCCGAGACTTTATGTTAATGTCTTTTTTTTCTTTGCAGCAAACAAATAAGATTTCCACCCGTTTTTGAGAAACTTGCCATCAAGCAATCAGAATAGTAGTCACTGGACCGAAGAAGCCGAACAGTAGCCACCTGAATTCTCCCAAGGTAAGTTTACACATTTGTTTGTCCACCAATATTCATTTTACCAAGCACTTGCTGTTGTGTTGTTGTGATATCTTTTGCTGTTATCTACATTACTGCATGGCAGCTCTTCTCTAGCCATAAAAGACAGCAGCCAAATGGCGAACATTAGTGGCGTCAATTGTTATCACTAAGTGACATTATGTAGGTAGCTGAAGCCAACTGATGTTTTTTTAAATCATTGTATCTAATTAATTTTATAAATCACAGGGAAAGCAATGCACTTTTGGTACAAAAACAGAGCAGGGCATAGGTCCTTGACAATGAGGTGAGAGAATCTGACTTGCAGACCACATGTTGCAGGGGAAGGTACTGAGACTGAATTTGAAAAACAAAGTGAATGTCAGGCTGAATGTCATGCTTCTTCCAAGTGTAAGTAGTTTCCTCTTGTAATTGTTCCAGTAGGCTTCTCTGACATTGAGCAAAGCCCTGCAAAAGCAAGACCACTGAGCATTACGCACGGGAACACAAAGATTTTACAGTAGAGGAACACAACGGAAATCAATAGTTACTTTGCAAAGCTTGCAGAGTAACAATTGTATTAGTTAATGGAAAGACTTCAAGCCGAATCGCTGAGCATGTTTCTTCGAAGACCCACTTAAGGTTGAAAAATCCGCCAAAATTTGAAAGTGGTCTGTGCCAAATGTCCCTTACAGAGACACTGATCCGTTTTAAAAGAAAACGCGATAAGGAAAAAGATGTGTCACATGAATTTGCGCGTTCCTTAGTGCAGGCAGGAACCAGCTTGCACCAGGCAGATGGCCCGATTGGTAATCTTTTCCGCAGACGGGCCCCAGCAGCCACAACATTACCCCGATCCACGCAAATGTACGAGAAATACCTACCTGAGTTTTTTATGACAGACATTGCCCACATCAAAGAGTTAGTCCAAGGCGACATAAACATTTCAATCACCGTCGATGAAATGCCCGAGATGCATGGTGATCCTGCAGTGGTAGTCCTCTTCACTTTTTGTGACCCAAAAAGTGGATGGATGGTTGAAACTTGCAATGCAGTTTAAGTTGCAGCATTAATTCAGAAAGTCCTCAGCAAATTTGGAAAAGACTGGAGAGATCTAGGCCCTCATTCCAAGTTTAGAGGTAGCCATGGTGCTATTTGCGGCACGGCTGCCTCCAAACCCGGGTCTATGTCCGGTCTGGGTGAATGAGGACTTACCGGGACATTCCGACCTGTGCGGACCCGGTACGTCCCCATTCACCCGACCATTACTCATTCCCATTTGAGCCCCCATAGGGCTCAATGGGAATGCGGAAGGCGCTAATTACGGGCCTGCTAACAGCAGGCCCGTAATTACCGCCCTGGTCCCTTAGCGGGACCCGTAAAGAACGTGTGGTCCGACCACACGTTCTTTGCAGTTCCCGCTAAGGGACCTTGGAATTGGGCGGTAAGGGATTACCGGCACCGGTCTCCTTACCTGTGCCCGGTATCCCTTACCGCCCAACTCGGAATGAGGACCGTAGTGTGCATTTGTAGTAATTCAGCAAGTCACATGAAAACGTTGTGTGATAATCTGTCCAAGGGCAATGCCAATTTCAAGGCCATCCCCATGTGCGACCCCTGTCATTTGCTTCATGGAGTTTTAAAAGCAGCCTTAAAGTCCTCAGATTGGTTACAGGTGTAGTTGACTTTGTGGTCTATTCTGATGCACTATTTAGATATGCACGTGAACTGAAATGCAAATACCTATAATTTTGCACTTTGTATGGCATGAAAGAAAAGGTTATCCCAACGTTCTTCTTTAGCCAGTGGTTCTCTGTGTTAGAGGCACTGAATGTCATACTATTGATGTGGCAACCTTTTACCGATTTCCTCCTTAGTGATGATGCCTCATGCAAGAAATGTGAGAATCTGAGGGCACACAATGATAGTGAGGTGAAGAAAAGTACTGTCTACTGTGTTCTCAGATTTTTGCAAGAAAACATTGCCGCTGTATTTGATATAATGAAGAGGTTGGAATCCGAAAACACATATGTTTACCAAGTGTACAAAGTCATTGGTGTGGAAGTCAAACTCTTATTTGAAAGAAAGCTGGGTGACACTTTCAGTGACTTTGGGCCTATAACATGTGCACTGTTGGAATGTCTGCCACTTGGCAAACAGAGGACTGTTGAGGAAAAGTTTAGGATATTCTACGCAACAATGCATGAAAAATGGCAAGCAATGCTGATTCGAAACATCCCGTCAGCCACCATGTCATTTGAACTGAGTGAAGCCTCTTTGTGGTATGCCATGCAAGTACTAGATCGCTTCTGAAAAAAAGAATTTAGTCAACATTTTGAAAATGATTTATTTTTAACCATTTTAAAGACACTGAGACTGTGTGCAGCCAGTTTAATTCATATTTGGCAGAGTCTGTGCCTGAGAATCTTCATCTTTAGGTGCATGAGTATTGGTTGGGAAAGCGCCAACAGTGGGCAGATTTATCAACTTGTGTGTTGGATATTGTGGCCCTGCCCGTGTCCAGTGTCAATGTGGAAAGGTCTTTTTCCCAAATAAAAGTCTTTATGGGAAGAAAAGAAAGGGCACAGATGGGCAACGAGTCTTTGAAGAAGTATTGCATGATTTATTACAATACGTTTGACTTGTAGGAATGCAACAGATTACTGGATTAACATGAAATTGTTTAGAACATCTCACATTGAGAGATTACCCTACATATGCAAGCAAAGAAGCAATAAAATAAAATGTTTATGTTTACACCTGGAAATACAGTTGTCCGCGATTGTTTGAAAGGGGCAAACAGGAAAACACTGATAAACACAGATTCTGACATTTTTGGAAAACAGTGGAAAAACACCCCCGGAGGTAAAAAAATAAATAAACCCCTAAAACAACAAACCCTAAACATAGTGCCTCTATTTCCTTTGGATGCTCCCCTTTAAGATGTATGGTAAGTATGTAAAATAAATTTTCCTCAACCACTTCTACTGCAGGAGCAATAACTTCTAGTTTCTGATCAGTAGCAATGTGATGTAAAAGTTTCTTGTGCCTTTCTCTGAATATGGGGACGTGTGTGCCAGAATGTAATTGCATTATTACTCACTTTTATTATCCTGCGAGTCTGGTTTAAAGCTTTTGCCATTGTCCACTCTTAATGCTGTAGTTAGCCTTCTTTCTCCTTTCTTCTCCTTCCTCATGGCAGGCCTCTGCTCTCCCTTGGGTGCCAGGCCATATTTATCTCTTTCTGTGAAGGATAAGATGATAGTCATCTTCATCGGTTCCATGCTTAAGGCAAGCCAGTATGTGCCCGTCCTTGAAGGGATAGTGCTGGATGGGTGTCAGGTTGCCAGTACGCTTTTGCGCACATGGGAGCACTCTATGTTACTTGCACTGGCTCCGGTGGACACCAAACTACCTTTGGGGTTTGTTAGGCCCCCTGCTACTCCTGATATTTTTAAACGATAGGCTGATCCAAAATGCAACCTATTGAATGTGCGATCGCTGGTTGCGCACTCTTTGAATTGCCACGATCTTCTATCTGCTAATGACTTTGAGCTTATGTTTATTACTGAAACTTGGCTAAGAGACTCCTGCGGGCCAGCCCCTGTTCAGGCCTTACCCCAAACTACACCGTAGCACATCTAGATCGTGTGTCTCGCCATCCTGGTAGTGGTGTGGCTCTGATTTATAAATCCAAATACAAGGTGCTCTACACCATTACTAACCATTCCCTTAAAATAGAGTGCCTTTTGTTTCGGATTTCAGTATCTTCTAATGATACCCTCTCCGTTTTTTTAGTCTATCGGCCACCTAGCCCAAACAATGGTTTCTGTACCATGTTTCCTGCACTGTTACTTGAACTTCAGATCACTTACCCTGAGCTGATAGTTATTGGTGATTTTAATCTGCCCCTGACCTCTCATACTGTGGGTCAAGCAGCTAATTTCATGGTCATGATGTCAGACCTAGGTCTCTCTCAGAGGGTTACACATCCCACTCATATACATGGAAATACTCTAGACCTGATTTTTGGCTCTGACAGTCTTATTAACGTCACCTTTCCTATCCCGGTGCTCTGGTCAGATCATTTTCATTTGACTCTCCTATCTAAATAAGACTCCTCCCTCCCCCTGTCCTAAACAAGCTGTTCTCAAACATAGTTGGCAGAGGATTTGTAACCATGAGCTTACCACTTCCCTGTTAGCTAACTACGGTCAGGCTGACAACTGCTCCCTGCATACTTTAGAAGAGGCATATACAGCCATGGCTGCACTATTTTAAAAAAGGTGCCGCCCCTCTGAACCCTGGTTTACCACCAAACTCCGTGTTCTTAAACTCCAGTGTAGACAAGCCAAGAGGAAATGGTGTGCTACGTATTCATGCGAAGCTAACACTGACTTTTTGAGTACTCTCGGCATATATTATATAGCTTTCATTAATGCTAAGAAAGCTTATTTTAGTCACACCATAGATGAGGCTTTAAATAAGCCTAAAACTTTATTTGATTTAGTACAATCACTCTCAACCCCTAAATCTAGCCTTCCCTTGGTGCTACCTTCCCAGGCATTATGTGACTCCCTGTCCTCTTTTTTTGTGGATAAAATATCGGCTATTAGAGCTACCATAGATGAGGAGGCTAAGGCCCTCACTGTTAATAGGAGTCAGGTTGAACCTCTTCCTGCTACAGGGACTTGGTCCATCTTCCCTGTTTTTTCACGTTCTGATGTTCTCCCGGCTATTCAGCACTGAAAGTCTACTTCCCCTGTAGACGCTATAACTTTAGCTCTCATGAAGGAAACCTCTGGTGACTTGATTGATCACATCACCTCTGCTGTAAATCTTTTCTTCTCCACTGGAGTGATTCCCCCCTCACTTAAACATACTTTGGTCATTCTGCTGCTGAAAAAGCCCTTTTCTGATCCTGCAGTACTTGCCAATTATAGGCCTATCTCCTTACTGCCGTTTCTCATGAAAGTCTTGGAAGCCTTGGTATCTCTCCTTCTATCTACCTTCCTTGAATCCTCTCAATACTTTGATAAGTTTCAATCTGGCCTTCAGCCAGAAAGAGGTATGGAATCCATCCTGAACTCAGTATTAGTTGACATGGTATGTCTGGTCGATCAGGGTGGTGTCGGAGCTGTCCTGTTAGTCGATCTTTCGGCGGCTTTCGACACTGTTGATCATTCTACCGTGTTGTCTGCCAAGTTCTCAGCTGGTTCGCTGCCTTCTTGGTTAATCGCTCACAATCGGTGTCCCTTCCCCCTTTTCGATCTGCTCCTGTGTCTATCTCTTGTGGGGCCACCCAGGGATCTGCACTGTCCCCTATTTTGTTTAATGTTTACATTAGACTCTTGCTGGTTCTTCTTCAGTCACATGGATTTCGATTTTATTCTTATGCGGACGACACCCAGATTCTGGTGTGTCTTGGCCTTTCTCAGTCAGACACAGCAGCTTGTTTAAGGAACTGTCTGGAGGAGCTAGTAGGCTGGATGACCTCAAACTGGCTTAAGTTAAATGCCAGTAAAATGGAGGTCTTGGTTGTAGGCACTACCTCCCCCCATCTGTATTGGACCAATGATTTCTGGCCATCCTCCCTGGGCCCACTTCCTACGCCTGTTGTGTCAGTAAGAAACCTGGGAGTAAAAATCGTAGCCTCTTTGACCATGGCTGATCATGTGGGAGCAATGTGTAAGACTGGCCCCTAAGGAAGGTTCTTCCTTTTAATCGACCTGCCTCCCATGCGCCTGTGGTTGCCACCCTAGTCTTAAGTGGATTCGATTATTGTAACTCGCTCTATTTGGGTCAGCCCCTGTACTTGCTCAGGAGGTTGTAACCTCCTCAAAATGCAGCAGCAAGAGCCGCCCTTTGCCCATCATTTGGTGCACATATGTCTCCTCTGTTCAGACAACTCCACTGGCTTCCTGTGGATGCTGGGATCATGTTTAAATCAATGTGCATGGTCCACCGGGCTTTCCACGGCATTGAGGCTGAGTATCTGCAAGCGAAATGAGTGCGCTATATTCCTACCTGCGTTCTTCGTTCCCATTCTGCTCTTTAACTAGTTGTCCCCCGGTTTAGGCGCACCCGCACTGGTTGTCGTGCCTTTTCCGTTGCGGCAGCTAAGGCCTGGAATGAACTTCCTCTTGACATTCGGAAGACTGTTGATCACCTGGCCTTTCGGTGGAAATTAAAAACCTTACTCTTTTAGAATGCCCCTTCTGCTTTTTTCCGAAACTGTCCTGGTTTTCTCAGTGCCATGATGCCTTTGGGCGTGTGTGCGCTCTATAAATCCTGCTAACATAACATACCATGTGTTAATATCGCTGCAAATGTATCGCCATACAAGAATGGCGCTGTTTTTTAGACGTTATTATCCCATACAACCTGCAGGGGACACTCCCGCAACCCCTGCTCCCATTTCCCCCAAAATGATCCCCACTAATAATATCACCTATGGCCATTTCAGACGACCATATATATGGTGATATTATTGGTGGGGATAATATTACCTGATACCCTTAATCTCTGTATCTTTGTGGTTGCCTAAGCTGTGCCCTATCCCTTAACTGATAGGTACTGTACTCTCCACTTCTGCCCTTGTAGGTCTTCTACCCCAACCAACATCTTGCCTTGGGCCTGTCCTGTCTCTATCTACAGATACTGTCCTGATATGAATGGTATTTCTTTCTTCTTCAACAGGGGTGCATACTGGAAGCCCATTTCCTTTCATTTCTGCCCATTTCATTTCTTTTCTGCCTCTACCTGAGAAGGTGTTTCTGCCTTCTTCCTTTCTGATACAAGTGATTCTAGTAGGTGGTGCCCTTTTGTAGTTCTTATATCTCACCTAATCCATTCTTTGTGCTCTTCGCAGGGCTTCTACACAGGTGATCTTTACCTAGGGACCTGTAAGTAGCTGTTACAATGTGACCAAACTAGAGCTTCTTTTCCTGTTTACTGGGCAAAACTACTAGGGGTCTGAAGACATCTAGTCTCACTGACTCTCCTTATATGAGGGGCATGAGCACTCCCTCTACCATGGGATTATTCCCCCTAGCTAATGCCAGTCCTAAACACATTGCTGCTTCTGCTCCCTGTTAATTCAGTATAGCTCTCTGAATGGAGGTTAATGCTGTAAATTCAGGAGCCCCTATTAAATGCAGGTAGAACAACTATACACTGAAACCTAACCATCACAGTGTTCCATAGGTGGATTACGACCTGTTGGCATTATGATTGCTAGAGCCCTCTGCCTCTACTGAGGAGTGACATGAGGGTAGGCTGCCTCTAGTGACTCAATGCAGAGGAATACCATCTAGGGATCTTCTCCTGCCATGTGGGTCAGGTGCCTAATTAGGCTTTGAGGGTCTGGAATGGAGGTGTTCTTTCCTCCTCTGCTAATACTAGTCTGGGTGCTGCTGGTCAAACCCCTTTGAAACCAGTTCTGGTGGTCTTCCTGCTGCAACTCTAACTCAGGATACCTATAGCATGTGCACTGCATCTGGTATAGACCCACCTAATGTATAGGGTTTCACCATGTCCCCTGGCTTTATACCAGGTGTCTTCATATATGTAGATAGGGTTTCCCCTAACAATCCTCCAGGCACAGCCACTGCCACTGTACATATGTTGTTGACATCAGGGTGCATTTCTAAGCAAGTCATGTGTGGCATCTGAAGTCATGTGTGGTATATATAGGTGGTGAACTGCATGCAGCTCCAATAGTAGCTCAACTCAAAAACAAATATCAAGAGTCTCAAAAAGCCAAAAAATCTAATTGTGTGCCTTAAAGATCAGGCAAGGAAAGAGTGGCTCCAGTGCTTCCCTATGGGTGGTCCTCCCAGCCTGCATCTGCCTCCTGTCTCTTCCAGCTCTTCACGCCCTCCCAGAACTCAGCCTTTTTATAGTATCGGAGCGTCCTGCCTCACTATCAGCAAAATTAACATGCTGCTTAGGTCATACCTCACTCTCAGCATTTAGCAGGAGTAAGTTGCTTCTTAGGTCATGCCTCACTGTGAGCGTTTAGCAGGAGAAAGTTGCTTGCTTATGTGTAAAGCAAGGTCAACAGTAGATTATCTCAACCTTTCACCCAGTTACGAGTTGCTTTCTTATCGCGTTACAGCTATTTCCCTCATATCCAGCTTTTGCCCGAAATGTTGTAGTTCTTCATTGTAGTTCCTTACTTATTGTTATTGTTAACAAGAACATTTAGTTTTGTTTACTATAACAAACAGAGACAACCGGAACACTCCTAGAGTTTTGGAGTGCATCCTAGAAATAGTATTTATGTGATATTCTGGCATGTTAACTAACAAAGATAAGAGAGGTGCACAGTCCAGACATCCAAACTAAAGGTAATTCTCTGTTCTTAAGTGTGAAATCTGCACATTGTCTGAATATATTTTACTGTGATTGAATTATGTCCATGGCTTTCTACTGAGCCCATGACATGAAATACCACACATGACTTGAGATACTGCACATGCTCAACCTCAGCATTCAGGCTAAATTACACCTCAGAACGGGCACAGCCATGGTTCAAAGGTTGGTTAGTTCCAAAGGCAGCTCCAGAGGGTTCTGTTGGTTCAAACAAATTACAGTGGTTCAACAGCAAAAGAGCAGGAATCATGGCTTTCTTGGCTTTAAGGATCTATGGGTTCCACTCCACTGTCTCAAAGACAAGATGAGTACTTTTCACACACTACTAAACATGGGGAAGGCCGGCAGTCACCTACAGGGGTCCTTCAGCACAGTGAGGTTCTGCGCAGCAATGTGGTTGACAGAGATGCAGGTTTTGCTACAGCAGCAATTCAACCCCAATTGTCCTGGGAATGGTTTTGGCCCAGAGTTTGCCGCTGCTTTGGAACACCTGACTTGACTTCCCAACTGGAGGACTTTGGAAAGGGCTGCTCTCCAAACATGGTCCAAGGAAATCTTCTTGAAAGTTTGAAGTCCAGAAATGATTCAAAGAAAAAGTGGGGGACTCCTACATTTAAAGGCAAATGCCTACAGGTAATTGCACAATGCAATCCTGCTTTAAGGTCCCAATCTCTGTCCCTGGAACAAGTGGTCTTTTTCTTTCTGGCAACACACACTGACAACACACAAAAAGTCATTTGTGCTTCAGGAAGAGGAGGGTGGATCCCTATAACTACGCCAGTGGTCTTCAAACTGTGGGAATGCCCCACCACAGGAGCCCGGAGGATGTCCGTAGGGTGTAAGGCTCTTCCAAAAGCAATTGTTGTGACTGATGTTAATAGAAAATATAAGCAGAGATGGCATCTGCGGGGCCCAGCAGCAATATCCTTTAACAATGGGGTTGCAGCACCAACATTTTTACTCAGGAGGGTGCAGGTCATGAATAAGTTAGGATACCACTGGTCTACACTAACCCCACCCCTTCCCGTTTTAATATAATCATAGGCCCTTTTGGTATGCATCACCCTAGTGTGAGGTTACTCCTTTTGTGAATGAGCATGCTCTTTAATACCTTTTCCCAGGACATTTTTCTGCAAAGTGGCTGTCTCTCTTGAGAGGGTGTTACCTACCCTAACAAAGGAACAATGAGGGGCAAACCCCAGGGCCACAGTCTTGCTGGCAACAGCAAGGACAGCTTAGCTGCTGGGAATACACATAAACCTTCCACGGCTGAACGGTTCCATATGTTAATATCCCTGTAAAATTATCCGCATACAAAAATATCACCATATTTTTGTGCAGATATTAAGGCATGGAACCTGCGGTGGACACCCCCACAACCCCTACATTATTTTTAAAGGATTGGGGGATACCCCTGCAACCTCCGCTCCGAAAGAAACTAGAAATTATACCCCCAAATATATTGCCTATGGCCATTCCAGACGACCATATATACGCCAATGTTTTTGGTAGGGATAATATGTAGTGTTACCGGCAGAACTGGGATCACAGGGCTTACACGTGTGATATAAATTGTATGTGGCATGAGAGATAGGTATGAGAGATGCCAGCAACCATAACTTAAACTAAGGTATATCTTATATATATGGTTTAACATGCTACCAGGATAGCCTTCTGTGATGAATCACAGGGTTTTGTCACTTCTCCCCAGAGGGGAGACCTTCCTTGTGAGGCTGGGGAGGTGAGCCCATCATGCAACATTCCCCCTAATGGTGGCGGTAAGCGGGACCTCACATCAAGAGACTGCCCTCTCGGGGAAAAGGGCTCCCGTTCTTCCAAGGAACTCCCTAAGAACCTCACTTTTGAACCATCAATTCTATCCACACTTCAGAGCAACCTGTTGGATCAAGCTAATGTTTGTTATCGTACTGTTAGCCCCAACATCCAGATTTAATAGAAGTGTATCACACATACTGAGACAAAGAAGAGAGGCAAGCAAGTAATAATGATCACTCCACGTTTGACACACACAGACTGTGAGGAACAAGAATGGGTAGGTAGGAGAGATTGCCCATACAACAGAGAGAAAGTACTTTAACATTCTGCTGGGGAGGCTCCAGGACTAGAATATACAAGTTGAAGAAGGACAAAGCAATATGTGTGGAGGGCAGGCATTTCGAACCTGAGGAAGGCTGGAAGCTGCCGAGGACCTTGCAAGTAACTGTAACTCAGAAGCACGTAAGAAGCAGATGACTGAGCTGTGCTGGGGACTTGAACCTCAAGGAAATGATGAGCAAAGAGATGATGGCATGACCTGGAAAAGGTGGACTGGTCAGTCAAAAAACAATACCAATACTATTACTGCAGTGGCCCGCAGGACCACATGGAAGAAACCATAAGAAGCAATACGAACGCTGAAGCTGTTCTGATTCGGAGAGTCAACCTGTCCATGAAGGAACACCTACTGATGCTGGACCGTGGATACAGAAGTATCAGGAGAGCCAGGAGACCCAGGAAGGGGTACGGGGAAGAGAGACATGTTAATCATACTTGTCCCAGTGAAGCTACAAATATCTATAAGAGTGAGAATAACTACGGACACAGCCTACTTGTCCCAGTGAACTTACTAATATTTCAAGTGCGAGAATAATTATGGGACACAGCTTACTCATCCCACAGCCTATTCATCCCAGTAGATGCATCACCAGAGTGAGAAATACTACAGGACTCAGTTTACTAATCCCAGTGGAAAGAGCAGGATTTACAAGAGTGAGAAGAAACAAGGCGTGCAGCCTACTCGTCCCAGGGAATGGACAAAATACATTAATACAGAAAATATCCCTGAGGGAAAGGGGGACTGTCAAAGGTTATATAGAAAGCCAAAACCCCAATATTACAGAGGAAGTAAAGGTACAAAGACAAAGCTGAGATACACCATTGTGCTTATAAAGGAATAAGTAACCAAAGGAACATACATATGCAAGGACAAGAAAAGGTACCAATGAGTCCCACCAAAGTGTTGTTAAATATGAACTTTAAAAAGACAGTGCAAGAAATCATAGCCCAATGGGGAAACAACCCAAATATTGGGAGTAGAAGAAGTTCACTGACAAGTCCCTGAGAAGAAGTTCACTGACAAGTCCCTGAGAAGAACTAAGGGAACTGGTCAATGAAATCGCCTGGGGCTATTGGAAAATCATTCATATGGACTGAAAAGCCTATTCAGGTGAAAGGAGTCATTCTCCTAGATTTTCTTTTGTTTTTTTCTCTAAGTAGAAGGGCCAGAACAGGTTAGCTTTGAGACGAGGGCAGACAGTATTCTTTGTGGACTGATGACAAGCACACCAGTTGGTTTATTAGGTAGGACAGCCCAGAAAGTAAGGATAGGCAGGCTCTTTTTCTTATTGATGAATAAATCATCTGTTGAAAATGACCAAAACTAGACTGCCTCCTTCTTCTGACCTACCACAATTCTCATAGTTACGGTTATGAGGTTTTAGGAACAGAGGTACATATCGTGAATGCATCACTTAAACTACAAAGACTTGGCTGTCATTGCAGCTTTCAGGAAGCCGCCTGTGAATAATGAACATGCTCTGTGCCACTGGGTAGCAGGTGCTGCAGATCAGGGTACTGAAAGATTAAAAGAATATTTAGGCTTAATACCACATAATAGAAATATGCCAGTCACAAGTACTAATGTACAAGTACGTTTATTTATCAGACAGCTGTCTGGCTTTCAACACCCCACAATGTGTGCAAGCAGACACCGTGAGATGAGAGAGTGCTGAATATTTCAAAACCATGAGTATTTATACATTTTTCCCACAATCCCGGACACATCGTCCAGCCCCTCTTTGTGTCATACATTTACATAGGGTACATAGCCTTTCCACATAACTAATACATGTTCAAACATTCTTTGAATAGCCGTTGTTTTCTGTTAAACACTTCATATGTTTTTTAAACATTGGACAACAAGGTAACAGTCATCATTTAATTTACTTATATTTGTCTACCATTTGTTCTTAAGTTTAAAGTCAGCTTAGTTTCAAGGTGTTTCACGTTTTGTGTAGGTGTTGTTAAGCAACATTATTCAGCCACGATCAGGCTGTAACGTGTTTTGAAAACAGGAACGGCATCACCGGCAGGCGACAGCCGGCCTGTGCCTAAGGCCAGCTGCACAAGGCTGCATCCTGTTTGAGCCTGTGCTCACTCCTCAGACGAAGCAGCAGCAGTGAGGAAGGGCAGGAGCCCTCTGCAGCCCCGCATTGGACGGCCACGAGACGCGCAGCGTACATCCCATAACCTCTTGCATCCTTGCTCCTACATGGGGTCAGCACTGAGCAGCAACCATCCTCC
The DNA here is from genome assembly GCF_040938575.1 of Ambystoma mexicanum. Taxonomy (NCBI): domain Eukaryota; kingdom Metazoa; phylum Chordata; class Amphibia; order Caudata; family Ambystomatidae; genus Ambystoma; species Ambystoma mexicanum. The sequence continues at coordinate 259,900,394 of NC_090935.1, forward strand.
ACTCATATGGGCCTAATATATTTCTCAATTTCCCAATTCTACTCACGGGCCTTAATCCGGCACGATACAGCATTCCAAAATGGCGCCCCACGCTTTGTTTAGGTGTTGCTAATCAACATTATTCATCCACGATCAGGCTGCGATGTGTTTTGAAAACAGGAACGGCATCACCGGCAGGCGACAGCCGGCCTCTGCCTAAGGTCAGCTGCACAAGGCTGTATCCTGTTTGAGCCTGTTCGAGCCTACAGAGCCAAAGGCCCACAAACTCTGTCCCTGACAGACAAGCTGGAGCTCCCCTCTCCCACTGCAGGAGCAGTGCCCTGCCAGGAGACCTACCCACATCTGAAGGTAGGCAATCTGCCTCTCGCCGCTGCTCCCTGAAGCCTGATGCGCTTCACTGAAAAAACATTTTTATTTGCTGGAGCTCATCTATAAATCTCCATTGCAAACAGTTTGTGGTTGATGCCACTGGTTTTTGTTCTACTTGCCTCCAGTGCTCCGGAGTGCGACCGGGGCCATTGGAGACCACGAGGACCTTACCACTTAAAACTGGCCGCCCGCAATATTGCACCTGGTTTCCACATGATGAAACACACCAGGCCCAGTATCTCATCCTGATTGGCCTGAAGCTACTATTTTATTGCCTAATAGTAAGCCGGCAACCGTTTAAGCCGGCCCACAACGGAAGGCACATTCCCAAAGGCACCCTCCTGCCGTGAGCCTGTCAGGAGCCGGAAGTGCCGAGTGCCAGGACCCTTGCACCTGCGTTGAGCTGACTCGAAGACTCTGCACATTTTTGCCTCATCTACTAGGGTAAGCAGTCCACTACTGTCGCTACCCACTGGCACAACCCAAATTGCAACCTATGCCGTGTTGCTTGCTCCTTAAGAGTGCCGTTCACACTGCGGTCCTTAGTAGACTAATAGACACTTTCTGCTGCATATGTTATTTGCCATTTAAAGTTGTTCATTGCTGCCCTGTTTCAATGCTGTCTGATCTTGCTGTTCAACCAAGGAGCATCATGTATGCATTATATACAGCTAATTAAGTATGCTCTCGCCCACATGCCTCACGTGTATCCTCATATTGATGTTGATCATATTGCAAGCCTTAATCGTGCCTACACTTATAACTAGTACTGCTATACTCTGCTTAAACAGCGGCAACCCTCGCCTAGTTGTCTAATGTACTTTTGGATTTCTGGACCACTTCTGCCGCCCATATTGTGTTTTAGCCTGGCTGCTTTAGCAGCATTGACTTAGCATTGACTTAACATGTTCTCCATGGCTGCATAACTGTGATCTGGCCTAAACTCCTAAAATGCCTTCTACACTGTTGTACCACGGCTAATTGTTAACTTGCTAACCCTAATCTCACACAGATGTCCTTTATACCCAGTTATAACACGCCTCTGTACTATCTTGCTCTGCCTTCTCTTGCCTACCATTGCTCCCTTATGATGATTAGCCTAGATGCACTATTGTACTGACCTATTCTGTTACCACTCCCATGCATGTCATTGCTGTTACTGCTCAGGGGCCCAACTGCTTGACTTGCTCTATCGTAGTAATGTTGTCTAAGTGGCCACTGATAATTGTACTATTGTCTAGATGCCTTACTTTCCCTGCTCAACTATGCTTAGGCTTTAGCAACTACTTGACTGATAGGTATTCCTATTCTTATGCTGTTTAGTGAAGCCATTTTATGTAATACCCAGTGTGACCTTGCCCAGATACCTCCCAGAGTATTGTCATATCTTTGATAATCTAACTGGGAAAGATGCTAACTTGAGTAATACTGCTCTGCACCATGGCTGCTTCTGTACACATCGGCACCAGAAGCCAAGTATATTTCGCTCAGCACCCGCTAGTACTTTTCTTAGACCCTAGTCTGCCGACATTTATAAATACAGTAACAAATAATGCCCCTAATGCCTTAGAGACAGAAACGTATGCCTCTGTACCTTGTGCCACGGCCAATAGAAACATTAGACTCCGTGCCAGATTAACCAAACTATATGAACCTTTGAGAAGATCCCTACTGCCTACCAACCTGAAAACTAACTACAAGCCTATTCTGAAACCTAGCCATTTTAAGCGTTCCGCGCCTTTAACCATCTCTAATATAAATGTCCCCCAGACTAACAATCACAAGTACAAGCTACGTGATGATAATAATATAGTTAAACCTATCCTAGTCAAAGAAGTTAGTGAGACCCACCCCCTCAAAGGAGCGCTTCTCAATGTAAGATCGCTCGTCATCCATGCCACCGACATAGCTGACCTTATTACAGAAGGCAACTTGGATTTCCTTGCAATTACTGAAACATGGCTTCACAATGCAGCAGGACCTTCACTCATGCTAGCTATCCCGGTTGGATACACAATAGTTAGACAAGACCGAGACGGTGCCTGCGGTGGTGGCATTGCCATCATTTCTAAAACATGTCTCTCCTTAAGGCTATCCCCTACCCACCTGTCACATTCATGTGAAATTCTTTCTGCTAAATTCCAGATAAATGACTTACAAACTGTCACTATCCACTTAATATATAGACTGCCTGGTCCTCTTGGCACCTTCGAGGAGGATTTGCTTACTTATGAACAACTTTAAACCGTCCTCACAATTACTCCTATTAGGGGACTTTAACATAGGTTTCAATGACCAAATGGACAAAAGGGCCACTGATATAGTTAACATAATCAATTCACAATGACTGACTCAAAAATGTAATAAACCCACCCACTTAAAAGGGATAATATTGGATTGGATAGTGGACTGTAACTGTACAGCTACCATCTCATCTATCCTGCCTCTTTCATGGACAGACCACTCTCTGGTGTCCTTCTACCTAGCCAGCACAAGACCTTTTGCACTAGCTACCCCATTAGCGCCACCTTGCCTCACCAGAAATAAAAAAAGCATTACAGTTGAGAAAGTAATCCCTGCTATCCTCCTCACTCTAAACGCACTGTCTGAAAATCTCGATCCTAGTATCCTAGTTCATGAATATAATAATATTATGCTCACCACACAGGACAAAATTGCCCCACACAAATTAAGATCCAGCAAAGCAATAGCCCACTTAAACAAATGGTTTACGCCACAACTTAAAGACCTTCGCATTTTGAAAAGAAAAAGTGAAACTAATTGGAGACTTTGCCCTTCTAATGAGAACAAAGCCCAATTAACCTCACTTTCCTCGCATTATAAGAAAGAAGTTTCCCGGGCCAAACATAACTCCTATGATGAGCGCATTGCCAAATCTAATTCTAGTATGAAAGAACTCTTCTCTTTACTTAAAGAACTAGAGTCTCCAATAGCTATACCTGATATCTGTACCAAAGACAAATCCTGGTGTGCAGAAATCCAATATGCGCTGGCCAATAAAATCAACATGCTCCAAAACAAAATTCAGCAAAAAAAGAAGCACTGAATCTACAGTATTCGCCTAAAAACCTTCTGCCCAGTGTACCACCAAAGTCCACAACAATATATTCCACAAAATGTCTATTTTGGACGTTGAAAAAGTAATCCTGTCACTGAAGCCTTCTAATTGCAAAGGTGACATTTGCCCAGCACAACTAATACAAGATGCTGCTAGTGAATTATCACCATTCATTACTAAACTGATTAATGCTTCCTTTGCTTCAGGCACTATCCCTGCCAATCTTAAACAGTCTTGGGAGCTTCCTCTCCTCCAGAAACAGACATTAGATCCTCTCATCCCCACAAATGACCGTCCCATCACCACGGTTCCATTTTTACTCAAAATATTGGACAAAGCCGCTTACACTCAAATTCAAAAACACCTTGAATTGCATAAACTTCTAGGCAAGAGACAATCTGGCTTCCGCTCATTACACGGAATGGAAACAGCCTTAATCGACCTAAAATCCCAAATAGACGAGCTGAGAGACAAAGGGAGAACAATACTTCTACTCCTACTTGATCTCTCAGCCGCATTTGATCCGGTTGGCCATAAGGTCCTCTGTAGACACCTTGACTCTGCTGCCCATTTCTCCATGGAGGCTATCAGATGGATTGAATCCTTCCTTGAGTGAGAGAACTATGAGAGTCTTCTCCCCCTCGGCAGCCGCTGACCCGACCCCTATTCTGTGTGGTGTTCGTCAGGGCTCTTGTGTCTCGCCCACTCTCTACAATATATTCACCAAATCCCTGTTCGATGATCTGGACCATCTGGGTGTCACCTACACAAACTATGCAGACGACACCCAGATTCTCCTCCCCCTTTCTGGGGATCATAGTAAGGACACAGAGTTGGTGAATAAGGTATATCTGATCATCCAAGCATGGATGGCCACTCACGACCTATGCTTGAATGACGATAAGACCGAGTTGTTAATTTTGGGATCACAGGCCAACATCAGAAAACTAGGAAAGGAGTTTTCCTCATTTAATATCGATGGGAATACCATTAAAGTCTCCAAGGGGGTAAAAACCCTTGGTTTCTACTTGGATTCCACACTGTCTTTTGACAAACAGATATAATCCCTAACTTCATCCACGGCTTACACCTGCAAGTTGCTAAGAGCAGGTAAACCATTCCTCTCTGATGATAGCTGATTGATCCTGGCCAGAGCCTTAATACTCTCTAGAATTGACTATTGTAATGCCCTATATAGCGGTGCCAATAAAACTACAAATCGAAACTCCAGATATTACAAAATAACGCCTTATAAGCAGCCCTAGGCATAAATAGAAGAACTCATATTTCCTCCCTCAGACGCCAACATAAATGGCTGTCTACGGGCAATAAAATACTGCTAAAGACATTGGGCCTCATTACGAGTCCGGCGTTAACCGAGGCGGTAAAACCGCCTGGTTAACGCCGGACTCGTATTACCATTCCGCCTCCGTGATTCCCGGAATTACCGGGGCATCACAACCCCGGTTTTCCGGGAATCACGGAGGCGGAATGGTGTAAATCCCCATTCCCATTGAGTCCTATGGGACTCAATGGGAATCGGGATCATGGAAACACCGGCAGCATCTTGTAATGCTGCCGGTGTTTCCTCGTCCGCCTGCAGGCAGGCGGTGTTAAACCCGCCAGGTCAGACCTGGCGGGAACATCACCTCCCGCCTGCAGGGGTCGGGATCAGGCGGTCCGGAAACAACGGTGGCGGCGGGTTTACCGCCACCGTTATTTCCGGACCGCCACGGTCGTAATGAGGCCCATTGTCCCTGACTCATAAAGCTCTCAACAACGCAGCCCCCAGCTACCTTACAGATACATTTCAGAGGAGAATCTCTCGCAGTCTAACCAGAGCTGGTAATATTAATTGCCTGGCTATACCTAGATTTAGGCTTACCACCATTGGGGGTAATAGCTTCCCTGTAAAGGCGGTAAAATCATAGAACTCACTTCCACAAGACTTGCAAACTGACCAACCTTACCTACTCTTTAGGAAAAATGTCATAAAACACATCATCTCGTCTGACCTATAGCCTCCTACCGCTTCAGTCTGTGTGGAGTCACTTATTCCCTCTTACCCACCAGCCCCACTTACTTTATGTTACCACTTGAAACTCATGTGGAATCTATTCTACTTGGAAGTCCAAGTATTCTATGGAATGTAACATTTGGTAATTTGTATATTTGTACATCGTATATTGTTGAACCTCATATGTAAACTACTCTACCTGCGAGTCCAATTGCTCCACGGAGCAAAGTACTCTGTAATTTGTATATTTGTACATTATATATTACTGTAACCATATAGCTGCCATATTCGTACATCGATTTGTGCTTTGTAACTACAAAAGCCTTTATTATATTTGTATATATCTGTATATTGTATAACTATGTAAGCCTTGCATTCTCATACTGTAGCGCCCTATTCCAGGTCTGGAGCACGTAATAAGTGAATAAACAAACAAACAAACAAGGAGTGAAAACAAAGATTTCTGCAAAAGCACATGTTCAGCTATTCATCATTCTGTTTCGCTATATGAACAGGGAAGACACTGTTGGTACAGATGGCATCTAAATTACTGTTTAGCACGGCTCTTGTTTAGCTCCAAGGTTTCCTTACTGCAGGTCAAACAATCCACCTCAGCAGCTTCAGCATGTTTATCTATGTTGACACAGTACAAAGTTCATTTTACTCTGCTGGAGCCAAAAACACAAATTCTAACATGGGACAGAAAGCAGGAGTTAATCAAAATGGCGGATAACTTAAATTGGCAGCCTAGTCAGCCTATTTCAGGTTCATTCCAATGCAATTTACAGTGCAATGCGAATGTGCCTACTTTTTTTTACTTTTACTTTATAACATTTATAATGCTCAACCATAAACCCATGGGTGTGAGGGCGCGGACACGACTGACAAGAACAGAGAACAGTGACTGTCCCAAGATGCAGGAGCGACAGAGAGGGCATAAAGGAGAAGAGGAGGCAAGAGCTAATTAAAAAGCAGGGTCTCGAGCTCTTTGTTGAAGGTGCTTATTGAAGAAGGGTTTCTAAGGTGAGATGGCAGATTATTCCATAGCGAAGGAGCAACACAAAAGAATGCTCCCGCTTGGACTTTCTTGGTTTTGCATCTGGGCTGACAGAGAAGGTTTTGATTGTTAGATCTTAGGTTTCTGTAACAGGGTTTTTCACTTATATGCTTTTGTAGGTACGGGGGCATAATCCCCATGCAACACTTGCAGGTTACAACCAGTAGTCTAAAGGAGATTCGCGCCTCTACAGGGAGCAAGTGTAGTGCCCGTCGTGCTTACATTATGTGAGAGCGAAAGGAGAGACCTGTTACTACTCTCATTGCTCCATTTTGTACCACTTGACGTCTACTAATGATTGCTTTGCTAGCCCCCACCAGAAGGCTACAGCAGTAGTCAATTTTAGAGCCTATCATAGCTTGTGCAATTGCCTCTGCATTCTGTAGGGAAATGTACGGTCTCAAATGAGCCAGTAGTTTGATGCAATAAGATGCAGATGCAACCGTGCATTCTACATAGGCTTTCATATTAAGTGACTGGTCCAACACAGCTCCCAGGATTTTCACTTTTGGCAGAGTGGGATTTCCACGTCCCCCAGCTGGAAATGTTTATATGCTGGGTTTAGTTTGGCTAAGATGCCCTCAGAATCCACAACCATGAGTTCGGTTTTACCCCAGTTGAGGGCCAGATTGTTCTGATTTATCCAATAGTAGATAATGGAGAATATTCAGTTAAGTTCTATTTCATCTGAATCATGATGTCCTGTGAGTGGAATGACACATTGTGTGTCGTCTGCATAATTGGAGAAGAGGACCCCCTCTTGTGCAAGATGTGCAAAAAAGGGGACCATGAAAATATTGTAGATGCAAGGTGATAGTCTGGCCCCCTGTGGGACTCTAAAAAGCACCTGTATGGCAGGCACCATTGCCTCATCTGCGCAGACCCTACTAATTCTGTTGGATAGGAACACCTGGAAGCAGTTTGCCACCGACATCAGCCCTTCGGCCAGAATGGTAAGATCGACCAGGTCAAATGCCACTTAGACCAAGGATTACTATCAGGCGGTATTCATACAAAATATACTTTTACAAACCCTCCTTTTGGCCTAAGCCAAGAGCATTACTCAAACATTAGCATCATCCAAAACCTATGTATCATCGTCAGAACATCCTGAATCGCTATCTTCAAAAACATTAATCACCATTAACTCCTTTGTGGCGATATCTTGCATTACCAAGCCATTAGTAATCTTTCTGGGCATACGTGTCTTAGGTTCTAGTTTGCCAACCGCTTGTGCACAACTTCCCCCATCATATAACAAATGACAGGAAGACACTGTATGCAACAGCAGCAAAACAGTACAATGGCAAAGTTTTTCAAGCCCCAAGATAGTAACAAGTCCCAGAACCGTGTGCCAATATCCAAGTTTCCCTCTGGAACATGTACTTCAGTACTTAAGGTGTGCAATTTCCCTATCTGTTAGGTCTTCTCCAGGGTGGCTTCCCCTTGACCTTACTGAAGCACGGGACCTGACTGAGGCCTGGATGTTTGCCAGTTTACCAGTTGTTTATTAAACTAAGAATAAAGTAGTATTTTGCCATATTCCTTGAGTCTGTCCGGTTATTTGTTTTGAGATCTTTATTGGTAATTCCATCTAGCACAAGAGACACTTCAAGGTGCTAGAGCACACATACTTCTCCTCAAACTCATCACTCCAGCATAAAGACACTACATTGGCTGCCAGCCAAAAAACAAATTACATTCAAAACATTCTGCGTAACACACAGAGCAATCCATAGCCAGCTGACCAGAACACTCAGATCCAGCAATGACATCCACCTGGAATCTAAACCGTTAACAAGGAAAAAACATGGTGGATCAGCCTTCTCTTGCCTAGCTGTTAAACTTTTGAACTCCCTCCCCAGAGAAATACGAACCATGAAGGACCATCTAAAATCCAGACAACCTCAAAAAATCTGTCTCTTCAACTCAGAATGGGACAAAAACAAATGAGCAACACCCACACCCTATTGAATGAACACACACATTTAAAGACAGGGGACTAGGCCAGACCACAGCAAAGTGCAAGGAAGTAGAGATGCAAGGGGCCTGTGGAGGTAATGCTTGCTGCACACAGAGATATGCCAGGGGGTAAAGTGATGTAGTCATCCAGTAGTCTGAACACAAGGAGGTGGAGAAGGTATCACCACTGAATAGCTCTGTTTACAACCCACACCTCGTATCAGAGCATGCAAGAAAGGAGATTTGCGGATGGAGAAACCACTGTGAGGGGCAGCTGTAGCCTTATAATAACGGTGCCTCTAATAGCGGAATGGAAACGGGCAAGCGGCCCTTCATGCTGGCTATACCAGCATGCCATAAACAGGAGGACATCACAAGTCAGGCAGACATGCAAATACCAGCACCAAGAAGGCGCAAAAAGTGGATACCGGCATGCCGGCAATACCGGCATCGCAAACCACCTGTAAACTGCTATGTGCAGCGTTCCCAACTGCCACAGGTGCACACAATCAGCACAGGTGGAGGCAATGTAGTCTGGGCCAGCACAAAAGGAGCACACCACACACCTTCCCACACCCCTTCCCACACCAAAATGATTCCAATACTATCAGCAATACTGGGGCTGGAGGAGATGCTTGCATTGCTACACCAGCAACAACAACTACAACAACAACAACAACAGGCAGCACAGAGGAGACACAGGAGAAGAAGGAGGGTGAGACAGGCACAGCATGCCCCACCAGTGCAGGCAGTCATACCATGCAGGCAGCCCCCAATCCCTTGCATCAGAGCCAGTCCATTCAACCTAACCCCCTCACAGCTGCCAACTCATCACAGATGTGTGTGGTACTCAGTTCTATTGCGACTTTACTGGCTGTAGCATATTCACGGCACTCCTCCCTTGCCAGGCACCTTTGCTCACGTGCTAGCCAGCCAGCGCAGTGAGCTCCTCTTGGCGCTGTTGGATGAGGCTGATTCCCTGGTCTCTTGCCCTCGACACCGGTGGATGTTGATGCAGCGTGCGGCATGGTTCCCCCATCAGGTGAGCTCTCCCTGGGGCTCCATCTCCCTGGCAATGACTCACCACCAGACAGCTCATGGCTGCTGGCATTGGATGTGGGGTGTGGGGTGAGGTGGGGTGACAGCTGCAGGCTGGGTGTGCCATGATTTACGGGTGTTTGGCAGTGTCCCTCTTCATCCGAAAGGGGTGCTGTGGCAGCTGCTTCTCCAACAGAACTGTTGGCAGCGGACAGTGAGCCATCTGCCATTGGCTCCTGTGTGGTGGTAGCGGCTGGTGTGGGTGCTATCGTGGTGTCAGTGCCCCTTTCATGCCTCAGTGATGTTGCATCCTGAGCGGCTTTGGGCTTCTGTGGCAGTCAAGGGTGGCCTGAGCCCCTTGATGTGGTAGGCCGGTTGCCTCCTTCCATGCCCCTGGCCTTCTTCATGGGTTTTGTGGCCTGTGCCGCAGAGTCCTGGTCCTCACTGTCAGATTGTGAGCCTGTGGGAGGCCAAGAGAAGGACAGCATCGGTGATGGTTCTACGTGCATCATGCATATATTGGTATTGTTTCAGTTCTCTACATTTTAAGCTATTTGGACTTGAAGTTGTGACATACAGGTTGCTTGCCATATGGGTGGGTCATGCAGGCATACGTCTGGGTGACACGTGTATGAGGTGCTGCATGCATGTGGATGTGATGGTGCTGTGGACAGCCTATAGGCAGGGTTGTGTACATGTGTGTGTGATGGCCCATGCATTGGCTCATTTCACTGTCACATTTGGGGGACATCATCATGCTTTGCATTACAGTGGTTTATGTGGACACTCACCTCCATCAGCCGATGACGGCGCTCCACGCTCCATTTCCCCCACTCCCTCAATTGTCTCTATGCAAATTGTGCTGGCACATGTCTCCTCCCAGTGTGTCATCTTGATCGGTGAGCCTCCTCCGCCACCTGTTCCCATGCCCTGGCTCCGATTGGCTGCAAGAATGCTCCTGACACGTAGGCGCAGGTCATCCCAGCGCTTGTGCACGTCCTTTACGGTGCGGGTGGTGGTACCGACCGCACCGACTTTGCATGCCACCTCCTCCCAGATCTCCTTCTTTCTCATCTGGGCAGCTCGCCGCATATCTGGCACAAACACGACCTCTGCATTTTCTGCAAGGGTGTCAGTGAGCATGTTTAGCTTCTCCACCGAGAAACAGACCTTGCGCTGGCTCGCAGCACCTTTCTTCAGGGCCTTGGGCATTGTGATAGAGTGTTAGGTGAAGTAGGGGCTGCTGTTATGATGATGCAGCTCCTGGGTGCTGAGGATGCCAACGGATTGTATTTTTAAAGATGGCCGCCATGCTCTTTCCTGTTCCTGTGCGATGACGCTACTTCCGGTTCCGCGTATTTACGTTCACCGCTAATAGTGGTTGACCGCTAATGCCGTATCCATTGATGTCGTAGTGCTATCAGCGCTTTCCATGATGCCGCTAAGGTCAATTTTTTGGACTTTAGCGGCATGCCGGTAATGTCCTTACCGCCATGGTGCAAAGCTTTTGATTGCGAACTCGTAAGGGTCCTCTATTAGCGGGCTCTTTAATACACGGACACGGTATTTGCTCCATGATGTTAAGGACAGTTACTTACCTCCAACCTCGTAATGAGGCCCTGTGTACATTAACACACAGTGGCCCTCATTACGACCCTGGCGGAGGACCATGGTGCAATTTGCACCATGGTCCATGGCGCTAGGCTGCCAACTCCGCCATGGGGGTTGGCGGACTTACCGCCCCATTCCGACCTTGGCGGGGCGGTAAGTCCCCAATCCCCATTTACCCTTCCCCATTCCCATTTTTGCCCCATAGGGTATAATGGGAGTGGGGAAGGCGTTATTTACGCCACCGTAAATTACGGTGGCGTAATTAACAACGAGTCCCGTAGCGCCATGGATTTTTCCGCCTGCAAAAAGCAGGCGTAAAAATCACCATGGCGCTACGGGAACTCGTAGTCAGGCGGAAAGGTGCGCCATGGTTTACGCTGGCGTAAACACCTTTCCGCCAGGGTCGTAATGAGGCCCAGTTAGTGCAATTAGAAGCAACTACATGCTCTAGTATTGTAAATTCGAAGGCACTACACTCCAGGGGGGTAGAATGGGTCTTGACACAAACAATTCAAGATATAAAATGTCATCATAAAGCAGAACTACTACAAATGTATGAACTGGAATGGTCTTTAAAACCAGAAGCAGATGCAGCAGTACCAGACATCCCAATTTGGATTTTTGCAAATGTAATATACTGTGATCGAAGTGTTGTTCCAGCAGTTGGGACTTGCTCTAAGTTTTTTGCTGCCTGTGCTGCTGTAAAAGGGAGATGTAACTATTAAAACTAGTTGAATACCAGAACACTCTAAAAAAACATTTAGGGTATACATCAGCTCAGGCTGGTGATTTACAAGGCCTCTGCACTGCGACAAATGAGTCAGCATAATTGTGTCTGATTCAGACTATGTATTGCGACGGTATAATTTTCACCTACAAGGGTGGTAAGCCAACTCATTCAGAGATTCTAAAGGCAAACCAATATTGTCAAAACAACTTTGGCAAATACTTGGGACATCAAAAAGGCTAGACCTCTCATCTGGGTTATGCATGCAAAAGCACACAGAAAAGATTCTGTGCACAGTGCAGGCAATCTACTTGCCGATCATTCTGCAAGACGACAGACTCTACTATAGGGGATAGCAGCATTAACACCTCCTGCCACATACATAGATGAGGACATAAAAGTATGATTAGATGTAAATGGCCCTAACCCACCAGGGTTCCTTTCCACATATACCTACACTGTACAAGAACATATAATAATAGTCACTATACCTAGGTGAAAGGGAGGCTCTATTGATAGGGTACTACCAAACAAGCAGGATAGATCATAACTAATCCCTGCGGCACATGCAAATGTATCCACAGCCTACTTTGCGGTGTTGGCTACTACACATCTCTTGCAAGACAGATATTGGTGGCCTGATTTGATAAAGAAGTGCAAACAACAAAACAACAGTGGACAATTCCCGAACACCATGAGTAAGCACACTAACCAGGGTGAAAGTGCCTTTTGAATGCATGTATATGAACCACATAGGTTCACTGACACTCATTAACAAGCACAAATATGTGTTGTCATGGTGGATTTGTGCACAAGATTTACCTGGCATATTTTCCTGAGGAAAGCTGTTGCTTTCCTTAGTAGCTACAACAGCACCGGAATTACTCCAAGCTGACAATGGGACAGCCTTTTCAGGCAACGCCTTACAAGAGGCCCTGTCAAGATGGGGTCGTACTCTGCACTTCTCTAATCCGTTTGCCCACAAGCAAATGGAGTTGTAGAGAGAGTCAATGGGATAGAAAAGCAAGCTTTGACCAAACATATCCTCTCTTCTGGAGGTAATTGGGTAAGTCATGTACCTTTAGTGCAGTGCAGCATAAACAACCTACCTCGTCTTTCACAATATGAGGGTAAAACACTTTATGAGTTGCATTTTGGTGCTTCCATGCATAGGCCTGATTTATACAATCCATGTACTTCGTGTTAGGCAGAATTATATGCAGTACCCTTTGGGAACACCACACACAATTAAGACTACAAGTGACAGTACAATTTCACCTTTGGTACAAGCCCGTACTACACAGTAAAGTAGGAGCGATGGCTGAGTAGCCAGACTTATCTCAAGAGTAAATGAGCAGTATCAATAGTTACACAAAGGACAGCAATTACTATGATTCAAACAAACACTGTTTCAAGGTTTCTGAGTAAAAGAATATACATTTATTTACACATAAGTTGTAAAACATTTCACCAAAATAAAGCAGTGGAAAAATCACACTCTTAATACACTACACCACACCAAATAGATTCTGGACAAGTTAGGCTCAAAATGAAGTGTGAGCAAAATGGCACTCCAGCAATTTAAAAGGGAGGGAAATAGAAAGTTAGGTAGAAATTGAGTAACATCAACATGTAAGTAAGCAGGGCAATCTAGAAAAAGGAACTACAGTGAGGAAATCATATTCAAACAGGGCTGGCCCAAAGTCAATGGGTCAGAGTCTTTTGCTCAAGATCACACAGTTCAGGGTAATTTGCGGTTAAGTTTTTGCCAAGAGTTCTGGATGAAGTTGGTCAGCAGAAAAGTTAGTTTAAAGAAGAGAGAAGGACAAGCCCTCAGATTGGCCAAAGGTTTCATGCACTTTCACCGCGGCTGGATGAAATGAACAACCAGATTTGAACGGTACCTTAAATGGAGAAGAAGTCATCCCTTCGTATTTGTGCCTGTCTCCTTCTTCTGCTATTAGATATGACATCCTAAGGCTGCGATTTAATATCTGGCCCACTAGGGAAATTAAAGTAAGAAGGAAACAAATTTCATCAGATTTAAAATGGTGTAGGTTTTGTCAAAACACAACAATTGTTGAAACCTTGCAACATTTATTATTAGAGTGCACAGCCCCTAAACTTTTGAGTTTACGAAATATACACTTTTCTAGATATTTTGGGTATTTTGCACAAATAGATCCAAGCAATAGATGGATCGCTCTGGCTGCATCTGAATGTATGGGTATAAGGATTGCACTATCAATTTTTTAAAAGCTCTAAATCTGGAATGATTGATATACATTATGTAAGCCAACACTTTTAAATTGTGAAATTTGACTTGGAAGATGGTTGTAATTGTAATTGTAAATGCTTGTTTTATTGATTCATTGCTTTTACTCTTGAAAGAATGGATTTTTTGTAATATGTATAAAATTGAAAAAGTTGTTGTAATACAACTCTAATCAATAAAAAAAAAAAAAAAAAAAAAAAAAAGAAGAAGTCTTTAGCTGAGGCGGACAATCCTGGCAGGTCCTGCAGGCTCACGGTTCCTGAAGCGACTGTCGGACTGACACGAAGTAGGAAGACTGGAGGGTCCTGCACTGGCCAGGGAAGGAGCCAGCAGCAGAGCGAAGCAACAAATAAAAGGTGTGCGCCTTAAAATGCAAGCAGGGTCTGTTCCTCCCAGCTATCCGGTTCACTGTAGCTCTGTACAGCAAATTCAACCAGAGAAGGCATCCTTGCTTGGAGTTTGGGTGAACTGGTTGGTTCCACCAGCTCAAAGGGAGAAGATTCTTTGCAGATCTTCCCTGTTGTTGGAGTATGACGATTTGGACCTGCAGCAGGCATTCACCAGGTGGTTCAGTCATTGTAGAGTTCCTCTTCTGTCACCTCCTCTTCGGTTCTCTCGTTCCAGTGGTGACTATGCCTTTCCAGACCCAGAGACCTGCTTTTTATGCAGTTTACACCCATTCACACAGCCTGGCTGTCATTCACACAGCAGGGTGGCTGTCCCGCCGGGACAGTTACCACAGCCAATCAGATCAGAGTGCGACATGGGTCTCCAAGGAGACCCTGTGCAGGGAGTCCTAAACCCCTCCCTCACATCCTGTCCCCACCAGACATACAGGTGCCTAAGGAGGGCTTCTGTGTAGAAGCCTGTGAAAGGACGGTGAACAAAAGAACCAAACCTGGTTTGGCGCACAGAGAAAAACATGAGAAAGAATTTTACAAAAAGAAATGGCGAATAAACCCAGCTGGAACCGTATAAAAACGTTTATGGTCTAGCGGGTTTAAGTTTGAGGCTACCAAGATAGCCTAAAACAATACCAGGGTTATTTAAAATAGGGTAGTTACCACTGCCACCAGCCAAGTGTTAATGAAAAGGGAGCGAAACAATGCTCCAAGAGAAACAGACAAAAAGAGATAAGTATTAACCCTTTCCAGAACTCTATTTAAGGTAGTTTGTACTGGGTCTGTGAGTTTTTGAAAGAGACTAATAAAGTCAATGGCAACTTTACATGTTCTGGGAGACAGTAGTCAGCCCCAGCAAATGGAGTCGGAGTTGGGAAGTCAAAAAGACAACCCTGTGTCACTGCACTGAAGGTGCTGTGTAAAACACAGTAAAAAGATGATGCCTATGGAGTAGGTGAGGCTCCACAGGCTATGAACACATGAAAATGTTAAACACACACAACAAAACACATGTAAGAGTGGGAAAAAAGGCTCACACTCTTACCATGTGAAAGAAAGAAATCCTAGGAATCCAGCAAAGCTGCTGAGGGACTCATTAGGTAAGGGAAATTAGCCATTCTGGAGAATTCTCCCTAACACTTCTCTCGCCAGGCCAGACCCATGATTTTCATAAATCTCCTGAGAGACTCCATCCATGGTGATGAAGCACCACAACCCCAAGACAAGTCTCAGAGCACCTTAAAGTCTAAGCACTTGGACCAAGTTACAGACCTCCGGTGAAGATACTGGAACTCATAGGCTCAAGAACAGCCATCTTACCAGCCCTGCCTTCTAAGAAAGGTACATGTCAAGTGTCTGTTGACCACCTTAAGCCAGCTCCAGATAGTTGCACTCCTGTTCCTGAGGGAGGAAACTCTCTATCTTGAACAACCTGACTAACAGGCAAGAATAGAAGAACACGTTAAAAATCAATCCAGAAACCTCTGCATCTTATTTGAATATGTGTATTTTTCTGGAAAAGGAAGAGCTAGAAATAAGGCTAGAACTAAAGCCACGTGCAAAGTCTAGCCAAAGGATTTTTGACCATCCGAAATGCACCAAGAACTGTAAAATATTTGTCGGAGCAGTGATTCTGTCTTACATTTTGCTGTGGAGAAGTCTTCTCACCTTTTTTATCGGGACATTTTTTAATCCCGATGATTAGCAGACAATGGAACATAACACCTTTAGCCGTAGAACATACACTACATAAGAGGGAGGTACAGGCTGCTGATGAGGATGGAATCCCAACACACATAAGCATATACCCACTAGAGTTAGGGCAATTCTGGACACACCAGTATAAAACCTACAGGGGGACAAGTATGCAGCTCTAGGTTCATACACTATCAGTGATAGAAGAATCTAGCATAGTGCCCTCTAAAAGGCATGTCAGAGACACTTGTAGGAACGTGTTGAGGGCTAAGATAGAAGCCTTTGTCAAAGAGCACTGTTAGATCTTGAAGATGATCTACACACTTTATATAGCTTGGCAGACCATGTAGGTTTATTTTTTACAACCAAAGACCAGTGCAGTGGCCTTACAAAGACAACTGGGAGCATGGCCCTGTTCCATTACCAGACTCACTACCAGAGTTTAAGGCACAAATCCCATATGTACCAAAACTTCCAACGAAGGGAGAGTGGATAGAGTTTGACATCTATATATTTACACCGCTACCTGTAAATGGCCAGCTTCTCAGGTCTACAGAGTCTGCGTGTGTATGATAAAATAGTCTATGCCCCAATGACAGAGAAAACTTGGCAAGAACCAGTCGCTCTCAACACGTCATGACTGGGTGACTCTTGGCAAGCACATGTAGTAGACAATCTAGATTTAGCATGTAGAAATCCACATTTAATGTATTTCTTCAATCACACTCATTTTGCGGTAAAGTGTAGTACAACCCTTTGCTCATGTATCCAGA
The DNA here is from genome assembly GCF_040938575.1 of Ambystoma mexicanum. Lineage (NCBI taxonomy): Eukaryota > Metazoa > Chordata > Amphibia > Caudata > Ambystomatidae > Ambystoma > Ambystoma mexicanum. The sequence continues at coordinate 259,917,398 of NC_090935.1, forward strand.
TTGGTCGTCTTTTGGTTTATAACTAAGCCGTTAAACAAAGCAATGCAGGAAAACAGATTTGAACATATTACAAATATTTCAGGCATTCCAAGAGCCTGGAATATTGGCACCATTGAGTGTTATAAAAGCCAAAAAGGTAAAGCGTAGGTCCCATTACAGAGTATGTTTCAGAAGATATTCACAAACCTATGCCAAGCTGAGAGATGGGGTACTGGATATGGTGCAGATCATCCAAGAAGACTTAGAAACCTTACAAGGTAAGCTACAAGCAGTTGCTGAACTCCTGAAGATCACAGACCTCCTGGATACAGTGTCTAACGGTGTTCCAGATTGGACTGCCATAACATTCCCAGAGCAAATTACAGAATTGAACCTGTGAAGACAGGCTCAGAGACAGGTCGTTTCAGCTCCCTCCTACACTCTAGCGAGTGTTATCAAAAAGACTTTCTATGGAATATTGGAATGGGACAAAGACCTTTTGTCCTGGACATTTCATGGGATACTTAACATTCCCATGCCAGCAAGATCGGCACTGTTGTGTGTAAAACAGCATTCCTGGGGAACCATACACCAAGTAAACAGTCAATGAATACAAACCATCTATTAGGTGCCCTAAACCCATTCTTGTGTGACACATGTGGACTTTACTGTCCATCAGTATTCCATAAAATACAGTGTGGGAACACATCATGCAGATGCCAGGATGCAAGATTTATCCTTGGCCTCAAGCCCAGGGACAGTATTTCTCCAGCCCTGAAATCACTCCACTGGCTCGCGGTGGCTGAAAGGATCAAGTCCAAGACCCTCTACATTATTCACAAGACTTTCTGGGGCTGGGGGCCCGCACTAAATCCAATGCTCTGTTCCAAAATACCTTCCTTCTTGAGCCCTTCGCTCAGCTACCTCCAATTCTCCAAGGGTTTGATGCTTCTCCAGGTAGAGAGTGGGAGGAAGATCTCTCTCCTCTGCTGGTGCCTCCCTCTGTAATGGCCTCCCAGTCCCTCTCAAACTTGAGCTGGACCACCTGAAGTTCCGGAAGCAGCTCAAAATGTTCCTCTTCTCCTCTGCTTTCTCTCCCTCCCCTGCTGACCTTGACCTACCTGGCCTACCTGTCCGCTGTACCGACTGGTTGCCTGGCTACCCCCAGAGTCTCACTGGGTACCAGGCTCTTTCTTGATCAGTCATGCTTGCACTACCTCCGAGCCTACCATGCACTTAGGGGCTGTAACTGGAACCCTACAGTCCCTTGTTCTCCTTGTACTTCCCGAGCTACACTGCCCTGGCTGCACTTACACAGAGCATTCCTATCCTGTTTTCCCCTCCCCTCTCCCTTGCACACCCCCCTCCCTTTCCCCTTGCACTTCTCATTCTCACACTTGTACAATTTATTGACACAAGGCCTAAAAAGATTGTATGTCTTGTCCTCCCTCCCTTGTCTTGTCATGCCTAAAAACACTTGTGTACCAGTGTGTTATAAATGACTTATATCATATCATATCATATCATATCATTGCTAGGATCAGCCCATGTAAGCAATACTCAAACTCCACCAAATTTACTCTGAGTGCAATATGAATGTGAACATTTAATAGCAGAGCTCTACTATTACCTAATGGATCCTACATCATGTAGTTTGACGCCGTATGCTGTGGTGTGTCTGTGTGGATTGCCAGCTTGATCACTGTCTCGAAGGTGGTAAAATGTTGCAACATCATCCTTCATCCCCCAGTGCAGACTCGACTGGTGCTGTTGAATTGTTCTGAAGTGATTCTAACACCTCTGAAGTTCCTACAGTCATCGTTGAAATTGGCAAATCTCCTGAATATGAAGATACACATCACTAGCACCACAGAAACCTTTGTGGAAGTATCAAACAGAGCACTGCAAGTGGGCAGAGATCTGCAGGAGAAAACACCAGACTAGCCAAAAGAGATTCAAGCCCTACTGGAAAGATCCACTCCAACAAATGGGAGCACCATCCTGGGATCCATTATGGACTGGCTGATGAAATCAGTTTTTCATTCAACCCATTGACAAGCATATTGTACTTATTTACGAAGATAGGCTAGGGATTACACCTGTGTTCTAGCTGGGTTCACCCTGATCTTGATCATCATTTTATTTAATCATGACAAATAGCAGAATAAATTGCATTAATGCACCCAAACTGTTACTTGATTGACAGAGGAGAACTGTTTGGAACTTTTATGTGAAGAAAGGCTACCCATCTCTGATTCATCTACAGATATAAATCATCAACTGTATGTTGTCTGCTGACCAGTACCCGCTGCAGCGGCTCTTCTCAAGAAGATATATATTTATGTTTTAGTATGTAGTAACCCATGAACATATGTTATGTTTTTATACTGTGTTGTCTTTTAACTCTCATTTCTATTATTCTAAAGATGCATTCATGTCCTGCTGTACGGCTCATGGCGGGAATGATAGTGACATGGAATTTAGACTGAATGCTGGGTTTGAGCGGTATTTCAAGTTATGTGCGGTATCTCAAGTAATGTGTGATATGTCAAGTCATGGACTCAGTAGGAAAGCATGTACATAATGCATTAAAATACATTCAGACAATGAGCAGAATTAACAGTTAAGAACAGAGAATTACATTTAGTTTGGATGCCTGGGCTGTGTGCCAATCTTATCTCTGTTGTGGAACACACAAGCAGGTTGCATAGACAACTTTTCTGGGATGCACTCCAAACAGTCTGGGAGATGTTCCAATTGTCTCGGTTTGTTATAGTAAACAAAACTAAATGTTCTTGTTAACAATAACAATGAGTAAGTAACTACAATGAAGAACTACAACATTTCTGTTAAAGCAGGATATGAGGGAAATCGACATAGCACGATAAGAGAGCAACTCGCAACTGTGTGAAACTGGTTGAACTGGGTGAAAAGTTGAGGCAATGCACTTTCAACCTCACTTTTGATATAAACAAAAAACCTGTTCCTGCTAAACTCTGATAGTGAGGCATGACCTAAGCCTGCTCCTGTTAAACACTGACAGTGAGGTATAACATAAGCATCATCTTACTCTTGTGGATATTGAGGCAGGACGCTCTGATACTATACAAAGGCTGAGTTCGGAGAGGGCTTGAGGAGCTGTTCTGACGGGGCTGGAGGAAACATCAGGCAGACACAGGCTCAGAGGACCAGCCATAAAGTAGCACTGAAGTCACTCTTTCCCATATAACGGGTAGGGGAAGTCTCTAATTTTTCCATGCCTGATTTTGAAGCCTCTAAATTGGATATTTGGCTTTTGAGAACCTTGATATTTGTTTTTGTTTACATGAAATACTACTGGAACTGCATGAAGCTCACCACCTATTCACAATTGACTTTTTCTGACACCATGGCCAGCTCCAAATGACATTGAAACCTTATAAAGCATGTTTTCCTGTTTTGGCTGCTTTTGCTATCCAAGGTTATTATGATAGGTGGTTTTCGGGTTCAATCTATTTGGAATTTTCTTGGATTGTGCAGACTGCTGGCATACGCCTCCACCTCTCATCTTCCTATCTACGACAGTACTGAGTATGAAAACCTGGTTTTCCCATCTTTAATACCCCATTGGCAAAGAGGAGTGGTATTGAGGGGGCAAGTCTTTCTATCTGGTTGTCAAGGAAGATCTATTGAGATAGGCTGTTACTATTGAAATTCTTATTATGCTTCTGACATGATTGATTGGTCTTGAGTAGACATAGAGACAAAAAACAAAGAAAGCTGAATATTCATGAATAACCTTTTTCATATTAAATGTGTTATATTTAGTGACTATAATGGTAGCAATGTTTCTTTATTATGTATTTCTCATATTTAAAAGGTTTACACTATAATAAGAGCATTCATTGAGTGTTCATTACTGAGAATCTTGTCAGAAGCATTTGAATATGAGCATAATGTGTGGGAAATCTATTTGAAGTATTGTATATTGATATGATATATATGGTGCATGTTTTAATACACATAGGTTGGTGGAAGGCTTGAGCAGTGTACCATCAATATAATATATGTGACATAAGCAAACCACTCCTGTGCTGATTACTGAGAGTAGCTGCCCACTGTAGAGGGGTGATTAGCTACTCTCTTCAATGATGCACAGAGAAAGGTATATGCTTTTATCTACCACTACTTCTACAACAGCCCACACTGGGGGAGGGGTACTGGACACTACCCTGGGGGTGGTGGAAAGGCTCTGTGAGGTAGGGGTGATAAACATCAACTCAGTTCAAACCAATTTGCCACTGCACCATGCCAGCTGAAGTGCATTGTTGACTCAGCTTGAAGAAAGAACCATCACTGCAGCTGTATTGCTTGAGCCGCTGTTCGAACCACCCATCTCTTCATTGCCACTCCAGTCCATGATCAAACCTACCCTTGTGTTCTAGCTGAAATGCCTCCTTCGAGCCCCGGATCATACAGTCTTGCTTGCGCATGCTCAACCACTGTTGAACCTCGACTGCCGAACTGAACTGGATAACCTACCCAATCCACATTGCTTGAGTAACACTTCCAACCACATCCCTGCAACTACTGCATTTCAAATTGAACCAAACTGCCTAACAGCAGCAAGAAGACTTGCTCACCGCATTGAACCAACAAGAACCGCAAAAAATATATTATTGACTAATGACTTACACATGGTCCATTTTGTGCCTTAGAGACTGACTATGTTATATTAGTCCCTTTTTGCAACTCAAAAACAAATCCTTTTTTTGAACACTGTGGTTTTTATGACCTTTTCTCCACTCGTCTCATTACCCAAAGGGCTGCATCATGCTTTCTTGGATTTTCTATTTTGGTTCCACAAGGGTGGATTTTGGTAGAGTTGTCTATGTTGTTATCAATATTTTAAAGATCCATGATTTGACATTCCTTTATTTTGGACTGTTATACTTTGCTGTTTTGGTTTCTACTGAATCACATTCAGACCCCTCTTGAGAATTTAGCCTTCCCCAGCCTGCGTTACCACAAAAGGCGAAGGAGATATATCTCTTAACTGTGCCTGTTTTACATTAATGATTGGGTTGACTCTTGGTTTGTAGAAGTGTGAGGGCTGCGTCGAAACATTAGCCTATCCTTATCCCTGCAGTCGTGCAGGGCACAAGTCAATTTGTGACACCTCGACCTAGCTAAGATTAGTGATTGGACCAAACAAGCAGTTTGTTACATAGAAGAGGCAAATTCCCCCATCTCCCAGATACAAAGAAAGGGCATTCTGCCAGTTTATTGGCATGGTGAAATAAAAATGTCCCAAGGATACAGGAGAACATTTGTTTGCAGGTGACTTTGTCAATGAGTTAAGTCATTATATTACATGTATGGCCTTTTACAAGGCACAAGCTTCATTGAGAAAGATATCTTTCCTGCACCTCTTGTAAAGAAGCAGGTGGATGCATTTTCCCTAACTCCAGCCCCCTCACCACCATCATAATTGAAGAGCAGGAGAAGGGCTGAATGTGGAACTCCATGTGTCATGGCTATACCTCATCAAGTGTATGAGAGATGATATGCACTCAGACAGCCGTATCGAATGCACCCTTGCACTGAAAGTGTGGAAGCATGCCATATAGAAGGTGTCAGCACACACCATTGGACATAATGGAGCCCTGAGTGAAATCTGATGAGGGCAGAGTAATGTCATAAAGAAGAGATATGAAGTCATGCTTAAACTATATGAAAATACTTAAGAATGTAACTGAAGTGACAAGGGAAACATGCATGAAAGAATAAAGTAATCGTGAATACAAAAGAAGGTAACAATTTGCTGACCAATAAGTGTAAATATGCAGTAACACAAGGTAGTAAAGATACATAGAAGCTTGCTATAGAGAAATACATAACGGGGCAAGGGTGACCATTATTGGAAAATGGACGCCAACTTGTGCAAATATTCAACTCAACTACCTCAGAAACAGACCAGGGTTGGAGAATCAGGAGATGCTGAAAGAACTGCTTTGTGTGCAAAACAAAGAGGAGTCAATGTTGGCTTGGAATCAAGGAGGCTATTTTTAAGGAATAGCTGCAAAGTACAAAGGGAGGCAGACAGATGAGTCATGGGCATGAGACATATTTCTCTAAGATTAAAGAAGAAGAATACATCTGCAACAGTTAAGTAAAGGACAATTAAAAGTGTATGCACTCTCTGCAAGGCAGACTGAGAAAGTCTCTAAAGCCAAGAGGAGTGATAATTAAATCAGATAGCATTAAATAAGAGGCTGAAATGAACAAATTTGTGGACTCTTCACATGTGACCCAGAAGTCGAAAACAAGGGTTATTCATTAAGCCTCGAATGAAGAAAGCGATGTGTTTTCCATCCTTTGAATGTCCTAGAACAGAGAACAGGCTACAAGGTCAACTACAGACGGGAAACATTGGCTCATGGCCGGACTGATGAGAGATGATCGACTAATTTGGAAAGTAGGAAGTAATCGGACGTGATCCAAGCACTTGGGTTTGGGTTTTCTTACGTGCTGCTGGCCGAGTCGAAAGTCCAAGGTTGGGTGGGAACCAATCAGTGGGTCTATGGGCAACCTGCTATACAATGTTGCATAGACCAATCCGCTGTCATTTATTTGCAATAATCAGTATTATACATATGTAGAGGTAGAGGTAGTTGAGGGTTGTCTTACAAGTAAGAGACAGCCAATGAAGTACTAACGCGTATACCTTCTATAAGTAGATATGTTCCCCTAATCCAGGTTTAATGATCTGCCACGTAGGATGATGTCATAGATGACACATATTGGGGTATAAGACCCCTGTGAAATCAAGTTTGTGTGTGACTGTGCAAGCACCAGTCAGATGTATGCCAGATGACCCAGCCTTTTTAAATTAAGAATAAAGTAGTATATTCCTTTAGTCTGTCCAGTTATTTGGTCTGAGATCTTTATTGGTAATTCCATCTAGTACAATGTTTGCTTCAAGGTGCTAGAACACAGTCTTTCCTATGGACAGTCAAGACAGGGGTCACTTGACTGTCAATGTCTACAGAAGTAACAACTGTGTAAGTTAATGCAGAAGGCAAGCCCAGTCCAAAACCCTTTGGGTGTCATGGTTGAATCTGCATTAGACTAGTCAGAAATTGGGCTTTTTGATCAACTGGGAGACATCTAATCAGCCCCTTCTAATCAGTCCTTCAGTGCAGCAATTGCAATAATGCCGTCAAGGGTAACCCCATTCAACAACGTCACACAGGTCAGAAAGGTGCATGGTATTTTGCAACATGTAATAGCACTGGGGTTTTATACGCAATAGTGCAGTTTCCTATATGTTGGCCAGACAAGTAGATCGGCAAGAGAAAGGTGGTTGGAACATATATGTAATATTCACACTCAAAACTTAAAATCACCAGTAGCTAGACATTATAAGGAATAATTTTAATTTTTGTGTGAATTTTAGTATATGTATTTCTGTATTTGCAACTTCATGAAGACAATCAATGTAGTATTCAACTGTTACTAATTCATCATTGTATGTGCTACTCTGTTCCACGAGCATGTCAGCTAAACATTCCTGAGATTTCTCTTTTACAAAAACATATACAGACACATATATGTATAACAGTTATTTGCTACTTGAGGCACTGATAGCCTGCATAACAATCCCTGATTGTAATTAACAACATGTGTGGAAAACTATTACTTAATGATAATTCCCTCCATTATTGTAGCACTTAACATGACCTCTTAACGGCGGCCATCTTTCAGTTACACACATTCTTTTCATGGCCTATCAATCACTATACCACTCTGATGATAAACTCACTCATGATGTTTTATACATTCATGAGAACGGTCACATTACTATCTATCGTTAAACGACTGATCTTCACTTTGTCACTCGTGTTCAATATCCTCTGTTTATTTTTTCAGGTTAAGTCCGTCGTCTCTACATAGACCGTTAACAATGGCAATGTCAACCATCCAACCTAGTCCTTTGTCTATGTTGATAATCGTTACTACGGTTACTATATAGACATTAAGTTTACAACCTGTTGGGGGTCTCTGGGTGCCCCCACGCGTGCCCGTGAGCCCCTCCACCCACAGACTCAGACCGGACACGTCTGTGTGCTTCGGGCTCCCCGGTCGCTCTGACGCGGCCGGGAACGCCCCGTTTATTTAAGGCGCACGCGGCGACGTGCAACGTCACGTCGCCGCGTGTGCGTCTCCCTCACGGGGCAACGCCACACTCCTCCTTTTTCCGGGAGGAACAACAACAACGGATACTTCCAAAAATTGCACTGCACACAACATAACAATTGCAAACTCAGAGCCCATGCCCCTTTAATGTCAGCCTCCCGATTCCCCTTACTCCGGACCACAGACAATCGTCCCCAGCACATAGTCTCCGAGATAGGCAGGTCTCCCTCGCCCAGCCCTCTGGGGGTACCTCCCGCCTACCTCAGCCGCAGGAGTCCCAGCCGCTCCAGTACCTCGATCTGGCGACCCCACGAGTTCCCCCCGGGGGGTATCTTCATCCGGGAGGACAGTCTCATCCGGGTCAGGCGGGAGCTCAGCTCGAGAGTCCCCCAGTTTCTTAAAGAAGCTCACATTCCGAGTGACAGCCGACTTCCCGTACGAGGCCGTTACCATCGATCCCTTTACTGCCACCACGTCCAGCGGCTCCGGTTCATATGGGAGCGAGAGCTTCCCGTGGGGATGCCGATTCCTGATCAGCACTTTGTCGCCCGGTTCCAGCCGCTGCGGACGAAGACCCCGCCGTATGTTCTCTTGATGTGTCCTTGCCTGTCGCTCCGCTTCCACCCGTTGGTCATCTATTACGCCGGGTTCCTTTTCATGTACCTCCGGGAGGAGACCTCGGGGGCACCTTTGGAACAGGACTTCAGCCGGGGCCACCCCCGTTGAGGCGTGTGGGGTGGTGCGGTACACTCTCAAAAACTGGTATAGCGCCCGCTGGAGGGGCTGGCCCTGTCCCTGGGCTATCCGGAATGTTTTGTTCAATGTCCTCATCAGCCTCTCCGCGTCCCTGTTCGCACGGGGCCACAGTGGGGACACCTTCCGGTGCGCCACTCCACAGCTCTCTAGAAATTCCGAGAACCTAGCGCTCTGGAAGGGGGACCCATTATCCGAGCACAGAGTCACGGGAAACCCATGGGTGGCAAAGATTTTCTCCACAGCGCCCACCACGTGCTCAAATGCCACCGACTCGACGAATTCCACCTCAGGGTATCGGGAGTATTCGTCCACAATGGCCAGGAAGTGAGTGCCTACGGCCGTGGATCCGAAGTCCGCATGTACGACCTCCCACGGCCGGGTCCCTCGTGGCATTACTTCGATTTCAGGCTCCCGCTGGACTGGGGAGGCCGCCTGGCACCACACACAGGCCGCTACGAATTCGTCCACTTTTTTCTCTAGCTCGGGAAACCACACCTTCATCCTCAGTCTCGCCTTCGTCTTGGCGGCCCCTTGGTGTCCCTGGTGTGCCAGGTTGATGACTTCATGGATCTTGGAGCCCGGCACCACCAGGCGATCGCCCCGCAGCAGCAGGCCCGACTCCGTGAAGGACAGTTCGTCCTTTACCTTCCAGAGTTGCTCGAGGGTCACTTTAGCTTCTTGAGTGCGTCCTGCCACCAACTCCAGCACGGACTTCCAGGACCCCGACCGCATCGAGCCCCTCAAGATGCGGAAACACTCGTCGTTGGCCGCAGCACTCTCCAGTTCGGGTAGCGGCATTGCGTTGTGGGTGGCACCCTCTACCACCATCCTGACGTAGTCATCGGCTTCCTCAGCACACGAGTCTTGTGCGGGTCCACCACCGCCCACCGGGTGCCTGGACAGGTAGTCAGCAGCATTGTTGGTACCCGGCCGGTAGATTAGGGTGACGCTATACTCCAGCAGGGCCAACATCCACCTCTCGATTCTGGCTGGTGGTTTTGAAGATGACCCGGCCATGATCGGAAGCAGCGGCTTGTGGTCCGTTACCACTGTCACGGGTCTCCCCAGCACATAAAGCCGAAAATGCCGACAGCCCCACAAGACAGCCAGGGCCTCGCGTTCAATCTGCGAGTATCTCTGTTCGGTCTCGGAGAGGGCTTTGCTGGCATATGCCACTGGCCTTATCCCCCCATCTCTGCCCACTTGGGTGAGTACAGCACCGAGGCCAAACGGGCTGGCGTCCACCACAATCTCGGACTCCAGGGCGGGGTCAAAAAAAGCCACGGTATCATCTGCTGTCAGGGCGCCTTTGATGTCCTCGAACGCCGACTGTTCCAACGGGCCCCACTGCCAGGTGGTATCCTTTTTCGTCAGGGCCCTCAGAGGCTCCGACCTCGAGGCTAGATTCCTGATGAAGCGCCCACAGTATGTTACCATTCCCAGGAAGGTCCGCACATCTGATGCCGACTCAGGGGGGCGCGCGGTCCTGATGTCTTGGACCTTCCTGGGGTCCGGAGATACACCGCCCTCCTTGAAGATGAAACCAAAGAACTCAATGGTCGGGCGGAGGAACTCACACTTGTCCCTGTGGAGAGTGAGCCCCAGCGACTGCAGCCTCTCAAGGGTCTTGGCCAGACGCCTCAGATGTTCAAGTTCCGTCCTGGCAAAGACCAGAATGTCGTCACTAATGTTTAGGACGCCCTCCAGGTCTGCGAGAGCGCCTCAGATCAAGTTCTGAAATACCTCGGCTGCTGACGACACTCCGAAGCTCAGCCGCTTGTATCGGTAGAGCCCCCTGTGGGTAGTGAAGGTTGTAATATATCGGGACTCTGGGTGGAGGACAACTTGGTGGTATCCAGCTCGTAAGTCCAACTTAGAGAAGAACCGGGCCCCCTGCACTTCCGCAATGATGTCATCGATTGTCGGGGTCAGGTGTCGTTCTCTCCTGATGGCCTTGTTGGGCAGCCTCATGTCCACACAGATCCGGACGGAGTCCGGCTGTTTTGGTTTCCTCGCCACTACGATAGGGGATACCCATGGAGTGGGGCCCTCCACCTTTTCGATTATATCCAGGTTCACCAGGTTGTCTAGTTCCATGTCCACCTGGTCCCTTAGATGAAACGGGATCCGCCTATGTTTCAGAGCCACGGGCTGCACCGACCCATCAATGTGGAGTCTCACGGGGTCACCCTTCATTCTCCCAATCCCTTTAAAGATGTCAGCGTATTTGTCCAGCAGATCGTTGATGTCCTCTAAGTAGACTGAGTATGCGAAGCTCACTATGCCAAGAGCCTCCGCTGCCGCACAACTCAACAGGGTGTTGCTGCTCACCGGAGTCACGTAGAAGCGGGCCTTGATCTTCGTTCCGTCATGCTCCACCTTGGCGACAAACGCACCGTCTAGTGGCAGGGGCACCCGCCCACCAAATGCAAAAATGCGGGCTCTCGGCGTCGCCAGCCTCGGGGGTGGGTTGAGCGCAGCATAATGTCCTCTCGCCATTACGTTGACTGAGGCCCCCGTGTCGACCAGCACCGGGACCGGCGAGCAGTTCACCTCCACGACGCATCTCGGCTGTCTCCTGCTCCTCCCCTTGAGGACTTCCATGCTGGAGACGAAGAAGATATTCTCCTCATCCTCTTCCTCCACTTCTTCCGCCGGCGTCTCCTCTCCCGCCTGTTCCACCTGAGCTACATTGGGCGGGCGGTTCTGGCGAGGGGTCCACAGACGGGGTTGTCCCCTCGGAATCAGTACAGGCAGGGTCGCCCTGCACACCCTCGAGAAGTGGTCGGGCACCCCACAGCGTCCGCAGATCTTTCCTATTGCCATGCACTCAGACGAGTGGGGGAGGTCATAGCCGCACTTCTGGCATGACTCCACTGGCTTACCAGCTCTGTCTCTGGGAGCCCCACCGGGCCTTCGCACCCCTCTGCCGCCTCGCCAGACAGCGCACACCTCTTCCGGCCTCGCTGCGCGGGATCCGGCCTCCATCTTGTTAGCACGGGCCTCTGCCACCTCATGGCACCGCCCGAGCTCCAGGATTCTGGGCAGGGTGAGTCCGGGCTCTCTCAGGACCTGTCGCCTCAGCTTGCCAGATGAACATGCCTGGATTAGCATGGTCCTCATCATGTCCTCCGCATCCCCCCACGCACACCCTTGGGATAGGCGGCGTAGGCGGCCATAGAAGGCGTCGAGCGTTTCATCCTCCTTTTGTCTGGCCGAGAGCATGACGAACCTCTCATAGTCCACGTTGGCAAGGGGAATGAAATGCGCGAGGAGGGCGGCTTTAGCCTGGTCATAGGAGTTGTCCACCGGAGTTAACGACTCAAATATCTCCTGCACAGCTGCTCCGGCCGAATACAGCATCGTAGCCACCTTGCTGTCATCGTCCGTGACCTGGGCGGCCCGAAAGTACATGTCCAGCCGTCCAACCCATCTTCTCCATCGGGGGCCCAGGCTGGACGGAGGACCCGTAGCGTCAAACTCCGGAATGGGCTGCAAGGCCGCTTGCGCCCTGGCTTGGGCCATGGCCAGGGGTGGTGGTTGGTTCGGGGGCAAAGCAGCACCAACCGTGGGTGTAGGCAGCCCCGACGTCGCAGGACGTGGGGTTGGCTGTGGGGGATTCTGTTGAAACAAGTCCGCCAGGCTTTCGTCCTGCGAATCCTCCGAGGCCGTGGCAGTCGCACCCTCCAGGGCGCCGAAATCACTCATGGGCCCAAGCGCACAGGCGCCCTCGTCCTAGTCATGAGGGCCGCAACTTGCACCTCTCTCCACACTGCCACCACCCTCGTGATGATGAAGGGGTTGAAGAGGGTCCTTGAACCAAATGTTCCAAAAATTGAGCTTCAAAAATGGAGTGGGCTGAGAAGGCCCAGCCACCTCAGTCCATCTTCCAGCTACCACACGACATTACAGACTGAAAATTGGCCAAAATATCCAAATTCAGGCATGGGCCTGCGGGTTAGGCTGCCCGCAGTCAGCTAATCCAAAAATTGGGCTTGGATGGCCTTCCGACTCCAAACCGGAGCTTTCGGAAGTTCCTCAGCCACGTGCGCAAAATGGCCGCCAGCCGCGTGTATGGTCCGCGGCCACAGCGTGAGACGAGACATCCGCGGATATTTCGTCGTCGTAGAAAAATAATCCGGGATCGCTCTCACCGCCGGGCCCGGGCATCCAACACTCGTCGCCACTGTTGGGGGTCTCTGGGTGCCCCCACGCGTGCCCGTGAGCCCCTCCACCCACAGACTCAGACCGGACACGTCTGTGTGCTTCGGGCTCCCCGGTCGCTCTGACACGGCCGGGAACGCCCCGTTTATTTAAGGCGCACGCGGCGACGTGCAACGTCACGTCGCCGCGTGTGCGTCTCCCTCACGGGGCAACGCCACACAACCGGACCTCCGTTTGTTCTAGCAGAGCCGACAAACAGGAGACATATCCTTAATTTACTGGTAAGATTCTAATTTATACCCCGATCGCTTTATGGCATTGTTCATACTATATGAGATAGCTCAGCGGGTTGAGCGCTCAATGCTGCAATCTGAGCGTGATCTGCAGGTCGTAGGTTTGAATCCTGGCAAGGCCAACTCAGCCTTTCATCCTTCCGAGATTCATAAATGAGTGCCAATTTCAGTTGGGTGATATTGTATATAAATATGTGCTCTGTAAAGCGCTTTGGATTAAGGCGCTATATCAATAACTTATCATTATCATATAGTTGTGTTTATACTATTCAAACCAGTGAGGCGAATTTACGACAAGTCCGTTATTCTTTATTTCACAGCGACTTACACTGGCGCCGAACGCCATGTCCACAGCTATAATACAGATTTCTGACTGTGCACGGGTCAACCTTTATGAACGGACCTTTTAATTTTGTTTATAACATATCACCGGTAAGAAGAATTTAATTCTTATACTGTCATTCCTTTAATAAAGCACTTTAAATTGTCTTTCAAAATATAATTCTTGAGTCGGAAGGATAACATCAGCTTATGCTTTTTTGCAGGCTGGCTAGCACACTTCCCATTTACATGATTTTTGAAGCACTGTAACCACAAAGGTAATAATGTCCCAATGTGTTATATGTACACTGTGTACATGGTTATATCTTTGTCTTTTCTTACCAAAGTCTGGTTAATCTTTTTACAGTTACATTTGCATGACTGGATGCCTCCTGACAGGCATTACCTTCAAGAGGAATCTTCTTTGAAGTCTGTCGGTAGTTCTCTCGAACCTTTATTTGACTCTATTCCATTAACGGCCTCAGACTAATGAGGTGCACGTTGCACATTTGCTGCTACTCATATCACACCATGTACGACCTTGGTCAATGCTTCCTGTCCTTTGATTATACGATTATACTGTTTTTTTATATTATTTTGGCATTGCACACAGTTGGGAGTATCTGTTTACTCATTTGCTATATATTGGTACTTTATCACTTTCGTTTAAAACTATACGATCCAGTCAAGGTATGACAGATGTTCTATTGGACATTAAGTACTTTTAATGGTGTTGCTGGAAGCCCCTAGGATATCCATACATATTAATATACTGTTATCATTATAAATGTTCTATACACTTGAAAAGCACAGTCATCTACTGTACTGAAAGACTGTCAAAATTATGTTGGAAATTAATTAAATGCACCTGATGAAGGGAACCTGAATCCCGAAACGCATTGTGCTGATAATTCCGAATATAAAGCACACTGAATTGACGTCCAGTTGTATTATTGCTACCACAGAGATATCTTTTTTTTTTAATGTTTTTCACTTATTCTTGAAGTTATATACTGTTTATCTAATTCTGGCAGATTTTTCTAGCACAAAAGTGTGCAGCGGACAGGGGTGTCCAATACTCTTGGACACTTTACAGTCACTTTCAATATCCAAACTCATGTCAAGGTTCTGTTACCTCCTCTGCACCAAAAATCTCTATAAACTATAATCAGCCATTTTTTTATTGCTGTACAAAGAAGGTGTGCATACATACTACTTGGCTACATTGGTTCATAGCTGTTAGCAAAATATGTGGATCCCTTTCAAGCAGCGGTTGTTCTGCTTTTGTTACTGTTTTATCAATATCTGCTATACATGCCCAGTAATCATCCCCTTTTGGATAGCTCTCCTTTGGGTGTGCATTCTGTGGTGTCCATCCTACTGAAGGAAAATCACACCAGAGTGTAAACTAGACCCAAATAGTCTTGTCGCTGGGAATTGGTTTAAGTCATATCCCTGTCTGGTGATTGACTAGATAACACTTATCTATTGTTGCTGGCTCTCAATTATTTATGCTAACATGCTAGGCTTCTTTTTGTAAGTTATCAGTTTGCCAGTAATTTCATCCTCAATGTTGCTCCATTCCTTATGTCTCATAGGATCAAGGTAGGTTTCCTAAAGCCCTTGAGTTTTCTCAATGCTATGTTTCTTGTTGCTTGAACCATACAAATCAATTATGTGGGATTTGGGAATGTCTACAGGAAACCATATAAACTGGTAACTTCCCCCTTTTGGATTAGGTGCGTAATGTTCCTAATGTTCCAGGTTGGTATTCATGTTTCTCTATTACATCCTCATTCAACGAGGTGTAGAATGGTGTCTAAAACCCTTTGGCCTTGTACTAGGTTCAAGGACATTGTCAGGTCAGTTGATATTGTTATAAGTATACGGAATGGGGGTTTGGGGAGGCACCCCCCAAAAAGAAAAGAAGAAAATTCAATGAGTTTTTCGATGTCATTTTTTCATAAATAATTACATCGAGAAATAATATGTCGGCAAGCGGACATATAACTCTGTCATTCTCCAAAAGTACAATTTCAACTTCAAGGAAGGCAAACAACTGTGCATATGTTAAAATATACTCATTCCACAAATTGACCATACATTAACTATTGAAGAAGTTGACAATATTGGTGAGATGATCATATCTCCACGTATCATAAGAGAACGATTGGTATTATGTTTTTAGGTATATGCAAAAGCATGTGCCTGAACAAGCAAGATAAGGATACAAACATAGCTCTGTGGTTTTTCAGGTCTGATGCACAGGTGTGTGTGTGTGTGCGTGTGTGCGTGAGTACACATATATCGTACCCCCCCCCAACACCCATCTTCCATTCCAAGGTAAGATCCTTGAGAAAGCAATAGCCACGCACCTCCTTCAACACCTCGCGGCCAACAACCTCCTTCAGCATTACCAATCTGGCTTTAGTCCCAGATGCAGCACAGAAACATCAAGGTGATCAACAATGCCCTTAAAATCCTTAATGATGGTCAACTTTGCCTTCTGGTTCTCTTAGACCACCTCTGACAATCTACATCGCTGCATGGAGATCAGCGAGATTGTCCTCAGCTGGTTCAAATCATACCCTGCTAATCACCACCAGTTTTGACAAATGGATTTCTCCAGAACACCAACAGGGTAATTCATAGAAATTCGCACAAAAGTGGCGCACGCGACTGGCGCACAGCATGCCCGTGCGAATGTCTGCGCCAGCCGCGTGCGCTAAAATCGATTTCCGCGCACAGCGTATTCATGGATTCTCGCATCCAAAACCAGCCGTGGCGCAGCGTGGCGCAGCGACCCTGCAGCAGCGCCAGTTACGCCCCCAAGAACGCCCTCGCGCAAGGAAAACTCTTCAAAATCCCCAAATAATCGCAAAAGGCTGCGCTAACCCTGGACCAGTTCACAGGGCTGGCAAACAGCAAACGCCAAGCGGGGAACTTGTATTACAGGGGTTCGTGGGAAGTATCACATGCGATTCCAGCAGGGTACGTGTATTTCAGGGGTGCGAGGGAAGTTCCACACGCGATTGGCCCCGTGCGAGCAGGGTACATGTATTTCAGGGGTGCGCAGGAAGTTCCACACGCGATTGGCCCCGTGCGAGCAGGGTACGTGTATTTCAGGGGTGCACGGGAAGTTCCACACGCGGATCCAGCAGGGTACGTGTATTCCAGGGGTGCGCGGGAAGTTCCACACGCAATTTCAGCAGGGTATGTGTATTTCAGGGGTGCGCGGGAAGTTCCACACGAGATTTCATCAGGGTACGTGTATTTCAGGGGTGCGCGGGAAGTTCCACATGCGATTGGCCCCGTGCGAGCAGGGTACGTGTATTCCAGGGGTGCGCGGGAAGTTCCACATGCAATATCAGCAGGGTACGTGTATTTCAGGGGTGCGCGGGAAGTTCCACACGCGATTTCAGCAGGGTATGTGTATTTCAGGGCTGCGCGGGAAGTTCCACACGCGATTGGCCCCGTGCGAGCAGGGTACGTGTATTCCAGGGGTGCGCGGGAAGTTCCACACGCGATTTCAGCAGGGTACGTGTATTTCAGGGGTTCTGGGGAGTACTACACGTGAATTGGCCGTGTGGGTCCTCCCAGGTGTTCGCTCTACAACCTCCACGGCCACTGCAGGCAGCCCACACCACGGGGGACTACCCTGCACCCCTGCTCATGTCCCGCACGCAGCCCATCCACCATGGGCATGCCCCGCAGCCAACCCACATGTCACCTTGTACTACTGATCAACAATGCATGTCTCCCACCACCTCCACCCTCCAGCAGTGCAGGGGCAGCCTCCACCAGGCCCCCAATCATGTCCCCCTGCACCCCCACCCCCCAGCCACCAGGGGCAGCCTCAACCAGGCCCCCACTCATGTCTCCCACCACCCCCACCCCCCAGCAGTGCAGGGGCAGCCTCCACCAGGCCCCCATTCATGTCTCCCACCACCCCCACCCCCCAGCCACCAGGGGCAGATACCACCAGGCCCCCACTCATGTCTACCACCTCCCCCACCACCCAGCAGTGCAGGGGCAGCCTCCACCAGGCCCCCACTCTTGTCTCCCACCACCCCCACCCCCCAGCAGTGCAGGGGCAGCCTCCACCAGACCCCCACTCATGTCCCCCTGCACCACCACCCCCAGCCACCAGGGGCAGCCTCCACCAGGACCCCACTCATATCTCCCACCACCCCCACCCCCCAGCAGTGCAGTGGCAGCCTCCACCAGGCCCCCACTCAAGTCTCCCACCACCCCCACCCCCCAGCAGTGCAGGGGCAGCCTCCACCAGGCCCCCACTCATGTCTCCCACCACCCCCACCCCCCAGCAGTGCAGGGGCAGCCTCCACCAGGCCCCCACTCATGTCCCCCTGCACCCCCACCCCCCTAGCCACCAGGGGCAGCCTCCACCAGGCCCCCATTCATGTCTCCCACCACCCCCACCCCCAGCAGTGCAGGGGCAGCCTCCACCAGGCCCCCACTCATGTCTCCCACCACCCCCACCCCCAGCCACCAGGGGCAGATACCACCAGGCCCCCACTCATGTCTCCCACCACCCCTAACCCCCAGCAGTGCAGGGGCAGCCTCCACCAGGCCCCCACTCATGTCTCCCACCACCCCCACCCCCCAGCAGTGCAGGGGCAGCCTCCACCAGGCCCCCACTCATGTCTACCACCACCCCCACCCCCCAGGCACCAGGAGCAGATACCACCAGGCCCACACTCATGTCTCCCACCACCCCCACCCCCCAGCAACCAGGGGCAGCCACCACCAGGCCCCCACTCATGTCTCCCACCCCACCACCCCCCAGCAGTGCAGGAGCAGCCTCCAACAGGCCCCCACTCATGTCCCCTATTACCCCCACCCCCCAGCAGTGCAGGGGCAGCCTCCAACAGGCCCCCACTCATGTCTCCCACCACCCCCACCCCCCAGCAGTGCAGGGGCAGCCACAACCAGGCCCCCACCCATGTCTACCACCACCCCCACCCCCCAGCCACCAGGGGCAGCCTCCACCAGGCCCCCACTCATGTCCCCTATTACCCCCACCCCCCAGCCACCAGGGGCAGCCTCCACCAGGCCCCCACTCATGTCTCCCACCACCCCCACCACCCGGCCACCAGGGGCAGATACCACCAGGCCCCCACTCATGTCTCCCACCACCCCCACCCCCCAGCCACCAGGGGCAGCCTCCACCAGGCCCCCACTCATGTCCCCCTGCACCCCCACCCCCCAGCAGTGCAGGGGCAGCCTCCACCAGGCCCCCACTCATGTCTCCCACCACCCCCACCCCCCAGCCACCAGGGGCAGCCTCCACCAGGCCCCCACTCATGTCTCCCACCACCCCCACCCCCCAGCAGTGCAGGGGCAGCCTCCACCAGGCCACTACCCATGTCTACCACCACCCTCACCCCCCAGCCACCAGGGGCAGATTCCACCAGGCCCCCACTCATGTCCCCCTGCAACCCCACCCCCCAGCAGTGCAAGGGCAGCCTCCACCAGGCCCCCACCCATGTCTACCACCACCCCCACCCCCCAACCACCAGGGACAGATTCCACCAGGCCCCCACTCATGTCTCCCACCACCCCCACCCCCCAGCCACCAGGGGCAGCCTCCACCAGGCCCCCACTCATGTCCCCTATTACCCCCACCCCCCAGCCACCAGGGGCAGCCTCCACCAGGCCCCCACTCATGTCTCCCACCACCCCCACCACCCGGCCACCAGGGGCAGATACCACCAGGCCCCCACTCATGTCTCCCACCACCCCCACCCCCCAGCCACCAGGGGCAGCCTCCACCAGGCCCCCACTCATGTCCCCCTGCACCCCCACCCCCCAGCAGTGCAGGGGCAGCCTCCACCAGGCCCCCACTCATGTCTCCCACCACCCCCACCCCCCAGCCACCAGGGGCAGCCTCCACCAGGCCCCCACTCATGTCTCCCACCACCCCCACCCCCCAGCAGTGCAGGGGCAGCCTCCACCAGGCCACCACCCATGTCTACCACAACCCTCACCCCCCAGCCACCAGGGGCAGATTCCACCAGGCCCCCACTCATGTCCCCCTGCAACCCCACCCCCCAGCAGTGCAAGGGCAGCCTCCACCAGGCCCCCACCCATGTCTACCACCACCCCCACCCCCCAACCACCAGGGACAGATTCCACCAGGCCCCCACTCATGTCTCCCACCACCCCCACCCCCCAGCCACCAGGGGCAGCCTCCACCAGGCCCCCACTCATGTCCCCCTGCACCCCCACCCCCCAGCAGTGCAGGTGCAGCCTCCACCAGGCCCCCACTCATGTCTCCCATCACCCCCACCCCCCAGCCACCAGGGGCAGCCTCCACCAGGCCCCCACTCATGTCTCCCACCACCCCCACCCCCCAGCAACCAGGGGCAGCCTCCACCAGGCCCCCACTCATGTCTCCCACCACCCCCACCCCCCAGCAGTGCAGGGGCAGCCTCCAACAGGCCCCCACTCATGTCCCCTATTACCCCCACCCCCCAGCAGTGCAGGGGCAGCCTCCAACAGGCCCCCACTCATGTCTCCCACCACCCCCACACCCCAGCAGTGCAGGGGCAGCCACCACCAGGCCCCCACCCATGTCTACCATCACCCCCACCCCCCAGCCACCAGGGGCAGCCTCCACCAGGCCCCCATCCATGTCCCATATTACCCCCACCCCACAGTACCAGGGGCAGCCTCCACCAGGCCCCCACTCATGTCGACCACCACCCCCACCCCCCAGCCACCAGGGGCAGATACCACCAGGCCCCCACTCATGTCTCCCACCACCCCACCCCCCAGCCACCAGGGGCAGCCTCCACCAGGCCCCCACTCATGTCCCCCTGCACCCCCACCACCCAGCAGTGCAGGGGCAGCCTCCACCAGGCCCCACTCATGTCTCCCACCACCCCCAACCCCCAGCCACGAGGGGCAGCCTCCACCAGGCCCCCACTCATGTCTCCCACCACCCCCACCCCCCAGCAGTGCAGGGGCAGCCTCCACCAGGCCCCCACCCATGTCTACCACCACCCCCACCCACCAGGGGCAGATTCCACCAGGCCCCCACTCATGTCCCCCTGCAACCCCACCCCCCAGCAGTGCAGGGGCAGCCTCCACCAGGCCCCCACTCATGTCTACCACCACCCCCACCCCCCAGCCACCAGGGGCAGCCTCCACCAGGCCCCCACTCATGTCCCCTATTACCCCCACCCCCCAGCCACAAGGGGCAGGCTCCACTAGGGCCCCACTCATGTCTCCCACCACCCCCACCCCCCAGCCACCAGGGGCAGATACCACCAGGCCCCCACTCATGTCTCCCACCACCCCCACCCCCCAGCCACCAGGGGAAGCCTCCACCAGGCCCCCACTCATGTCCCCCTGCACCCCCACCCCCCAGCAGTGCAGGGGCAGCCTCCACCAGGCCCCCACTCATGTCTCCCACCACCCCTACCCCCCAGACACCAGGGGCAGCCTCCACCAACCAGGACCCCACTCATGTCTCCCACCACCCCCACCCCCCAGCAATGCAGGGGCAGCCTCCACCAGGCCCCCACCCATGTCTACCACCACCCCCACCCCCCAACCACCAGGGACAGATTCCACCAGGCCCCCACTCATGTCCCCCTGCAACCCCACCCCCCAGCAGTGCAGGGGCAGCCTCCACCAGGCCCCCACTCATGTCTCTCACCACCCCCACCCCCCAGCCACCAGGGGCAGATACCACCAGGCCCCCACTCATGTCTCCCACCACCCCCACCCCCCAGCCACCAGGGGCAGCCTCCACCAGGCCCCCACTCATGTCCCCCTGCACCCCCACCCCCCAGCAGTGCAGGGGCAGCCTCCACCAGGCCCCCACTCATGTCTCCCACAACCCCCACCCCCCAGCCACCAGGGGCAGCCTCCACCAGGCCCCCACTCATGTCTCCCACCACCCCCACCCCCCAGCAGTGCAGGGGCAGCCTCCACCAGGCCCCCACCCATGTCTACCACCACCCCCACCCCCAGCCACCAGGGGCAGATTCCACCAGGCCCCCACTCATGTCCCCCTGCAACCCCACCCCCCAGCAGTGCAGGGGCAGCCTCCACCAGGCCCCCACTCATGTCTCTCACCACCCCCACCCCCCAGCAGTGCAGGGGCAGCCTCCACCAGGCCCCCACTCATGTCTCCCACCACCCCCACCACCCAGCCACCAGGGGCAGATACCACCAGGCCCCCACTCATGTCTCCCACCACCCCCACCCCCCAGCAGTGCAGGGGCAGCCTCCACCAGGCCCCCACTCATGTCCCCTTGCACCCCCACCCCCCAGCCACCAGGGGCAGCCTCCACCAGGCCCCACTCATGTCTCCCACCACCCACACCCCCCAGCAGTGCAGGGGCAGCCTCCAGCAGGCCCCCACTCATGTGTCCCACCACCCCCACCCCCCAGCCACCAGGGGCAGATACCACCAGGCACCCACTCATGTCTCCCACCACCCCCACCCCCCAGCAGTGCAGGGGCAGCCTCCACCAGGCCCCCACTCATGTCTCCCACCACCCCAACCCCCCAGCAGTGCAGGGGCAGCCGCCACCAGGCCCCCACTCATGTCTACCCCCACCCCCACCCCCCAGCCACCAGGGGCAGATACCACCAGGCCCCCACTCATGTCTACCACCACCCCCACCCCCCAGCAGTGCAGGGGCAGCCTCCAATAGGCCCCCACTCATGTCTCCCACCACCCCCACCCCCCAGCCACCAGGGGCAGATACCACCAGGCCCACACTCATGTCTCCCAACACCCCCACCCCCAGCAACCAGGGGCAGCCTCCACCAGGCCCCCACTCATGTCCCCCTGCACCCCCCAGCAGTGCAGGGGCAGCCTCCACCAGGCCCCCACTCATGTCTCCCACCACCCCCACCCCCCAGCCACCAGGGCCAGCCTCCACCAGGCCCCCACTCATGTCTCCCACCACCCCCACCCCCCAGCAGTGCAGGGGCAGCCTCCACCAGGCCCCCACCCATGTCTACCACCACCCCCACCCCCCAGCCACCAGGGGCAGATGCCAACAGGCCCCCACTCATGTCCCCCTGCAACCCCACCCCCCAGCAGTGCAGGGGCAGCCTCCACCAGGCCCCCACTCATGTCTCCCACCACCCCCACCCCCCAGCAGTGCAGGGGCAGCCTCCACCAGCCCCCCACTCATGTCTCCCACCACCCCCACCCCCCAGCCACCAGGGGCAGATACCACCAGGCCCCCACTCATGTTTCCCACCACCCCCACCCCCCAGCAGTGCAGGGGCAGCCTCCACCAGGCCCCAACTCATGTCTCCCAGCACCTCCACCCCCCAGCAGTGCAGGGGCAGCCTCCACCAGGCCCCCACTCATCTCCCCCTGCACCCCCACACCCCAGCCACCAGGGGCACCCTCCACCAGGCCCCCACTCATGTCTCCCACCACCCCCACCCCCCAGCAGTGCAGGGGCAGCCACCACCAGGCCCCCACCCATGTCTCCCACCACCCCCACCCCCCAGCCACCAGGGGCAGCCTCCACCAGGCTCCCACTCATGTCCCCTTTTACCCCCACCCCCCAGCCACCAGGGGCAGCCTCCACCAGGCCCCCACTCATGTCTCCCACCACCCCCTCCCCCCAGCCACCAGGGGCAGATACCACCAGGCCCCCACTCATGTCTCCCACCACCCCCACCCCCCAGCCACCAGGGGCAGCCTCCACCAGGCCCCCACTCATGTCCCCCTGCACCCCCACCCCCCAGCAGTGCAGGGGCAGCCTCCACCAGGCCCCCACACATGTCTCCCACCGCCCCCACCCCCCAGCCACCAGGGGCAGCCTCCACCAGGCCCCCACTCATGTCTCCCACCACCCCCACCCCCCAGCAGTGCAGGGGCAGCCACCACCAGGCCCCCACCCATGTCTACCACCACCCCCACCCACCAGGGGCAGCCTCCACCAGGCCCCCATTCATGTCCCCTATTATCCCCACCCCCCAGCCACCAGGGGCAGCCTCCACCAGGCCCCCACTCATGTCTCCCACCACCCCCTCCCCCCAGCCACCAGGGGCAGATACCACCAGGCCCCCACTCATGTCTCCCACCACCCCCACCCCCCAGCCACCAGGGGCAGCCTCCACCAGGCCCCCACTCATGTCCCCCTGCACCCCCACCCCTCAGCAGTGCAGGGGCAGCCTCCACCAGGCCCCCACTCATGTCTCCCACCACCCCCACCCCAAAGCCACCAGGGGCAGCCTCCACCATGCCCCCACTCATGTCTCCCACCACCCCCACCCCCCAGCCACCAGGGGCAGATACCACCAGGCCCCCACTCGTGTCTCCCACCACCCCCACCCCCCAGCCAGCAGGGGCAGCCTCCACCAGGCCCCCACTCATGTCCCCCTGCACCCCCACCCCCCAGCAGTGCAGGGGCAGCCTCCACCAAGCCCCCACTCATGTCCCCTATTACCCCCACCCCCCAGCCACCAGAGGCAGCCTCCACCAGGCCCCCACTCATGTCCAACTCATGTTCCCCTGCACCCCCACCCCCCAGCACTGTGGGGCACCTGCCAGCAGGCCCCCACTCATGTCCAACTCATGTTCCCCTGCACCCCCACCCCCCAGCACTGTGGGGCACCTGCCAGCAGGCCCCCACTCATGTCCAACTCATGCTCCCCTGCACCCCCACCCTCCAGCACCGTGGGGCACCTGCCATTAGGCCCCCACTCATGTCCAACTCATGTTCCCCTGCACCCCCACCCCCCAGCACTGTGGGGCACCTGCCAGCAGGCCCCCACTCATGTCCAACTCATGTTCCCCTGCACCCCCACCCCCCAGCACTGTGGGGCACCTGCCAGCAGGCCCCCACTCATGTCCAACTCATGTTCCCCAGCCAACATGTCATCACAATCTAGATCCCCGGTCCCCATGGTCAGCCTCCAAATGCAAAACACCCACCCGAGTATTGCATCCACCCACTCAGAAATGGAAATAACATGATAGAACTGCAATTGCAAGTTTGGAAACGAACACATGTCCCTCACATACACCCAATGGGTGTCAGTGAATCTCCAAACCTGTATCATGATATGCATGAAACCAATGAGATGATACTACACATTGAAGTTTGATCTAAAAATATGTATTAAAGAAAACAAGAATTGAATCAAAAATAAACTAACAGAAATGGGAATGTAAAAAAAGTCAAAAGAAGCATGTCCATGAAAAAATGCAAAACCAAAAATCAGAATCCAACGGAATGGTGTCCAAAGATACAGTCCAGAAAAGAAAATCCAATGTGAAATTATAATAGAAAGCCATTGCTCCATGGGTAAATAGTCAAAAGAAAAGAAAATCCAACAGTGAACTATGTACAGGTGAACAAGCCAGGGTCCATGATCCCAACAAAAGAAATGAAACCTATCTAACAACACTACCTAATAAAAAATAACTATATACAAAAATGTGGCCCATTGTCCAAAAGGTCCAAAGAAAAAGCAAAAACAAAGGAAACCTAGCACTAACTACATAACTATTTACATGGGCAGCGGGCTAGTCCAACGGCTCACTGGATGTTGTCATGGGCCAGGGCATCATCGAACTCCTGTTCAATGGCTTGGAGGCGGGCATGTTCCCTGGCCCGAGGTCTCGCAGGGATAAAGCAGTGTCCAGCTCCAACTCCCTGCGAAGACCCTCGAGGCACTCAGCCCGCCTCAGCGCCCTCCGCATGGAGTTCTCCACCCTGACCATTGTGAGCCGTTCCTCCTCTGCCCGCTGCCGCTCCGCACCTATCCGCTGGCCCAACCGCTCCCACACGGAAGCCACTCCCATTCCAGAGTTCTCCTGCCCTCCGGCCGATGCCTGCACCCCTGATGTTGATGGCCCGAGCCATGATGCCTCCCACGTCGAGCCTGCCGCTGCCTCCGACGCAACTGCCTGTGCCAGCACGACGGCATCCAGGCTGATGGTATCCACCGACGCCGTCGTGCACGTGCCCTGCCCGATGATGCCGTCACATCCTCCATCTGATGGGGTCCAGTTGCTGGTGTGTCCACCCCTACTGGACCTCCGACTCCCGACTGTGGCAGGGATGGGATCCCCACCGAGCCGGCTGCATTGGTTGGGGCAGGTCCACAGGGGGCCCTGGTGGCATCTGGGCCGGAAGACGGCATGGAGAACGACTGGTGCATAGTCTCCACAGAGGAGGAGAGGGTCGCCAGATTGGCCGACACATGTAGGAAACCCCCGACCATGGCCGTTCCCAACTGGGCCACGTCGGCACGGTGCTCTCTGTGATGACGTGCATGCTCCTCCCGGGAAGCACGCACATCATCACGAATTGCCCCTGTGCGCAATGCGACACCAATCAGGACCTTCTCCATACGGCCAGGGGTCCCCTCGTACGCAGGTGGAGGGGAGTCAGATGACATGGACATCCCCCCTACCTGCGGACGGGCCTGGGATGGGGCATCCCTGCTGGTGCATGGTGGTGCAGTCACAGTGTCAGGGACAGTGACATGCACAGGCCCCTCCACGGCGGCCTGTGCTGCCTCCTGCCCCTGCCCCTGGACTGCAACACTTGCACCAGCAGGGATGCCCCCACCAGGCCCCATGTGCGCCTCAGTAGCGGCCTCCTCCTCCTCTGTGGAAACTACCAACCTGGATGGCTCCACCCCATCTTCCGCCGTTGCAAGCCCCTGTGGGGGCTCACCCACCCCTTCCGCTGCAGCCGTGGGGGCATCCCTGCTGCTTTACTCCACAGGGCCGTCTCCGCCCTCTTCTTCACGTGGTGCTGTGTAGAGGGAGACATAGAACACAAGCATCAGGGTACTGTACAATGGTCCCCTAGACAGGAAGCAATAGCAGATGAGTGGCACTGTCAAAGATCACTTCCATCATGTCCCTCCACAACACATGGCTCAGTGCAGGTAAAACACATGCGGTAACAGGCATGGCGCATGCTATGGACATTAGCATACATGTCCAAGTTATTCTTTAAACATACACTGTTGTTTTGGAACTCACATGCATCATGTGCCATGCCTATCACATGCACACACTTCACCCTAGTTTCATCCATCTGGCCTCGTACACCACAGACACAGTGGATACAAGGATGACTAGGCTGCATCAGTGAACCGGAACATTGCGACAGACATGTGTCATGCATCCCAGGCATTCACAAGTCACAGAGAAGCTGGTCAGACACACACATGGACAGCATATATGTACATGGCATCAGCACCCATCCCTCACCCATGTCCAGGAACAGAGACTGGCATGCTTTCATGTGGCCATTCCGCATTGGGCAACCCATGTTGCATTTGAAAACATGCACCAACCGTGTGGTTCACACATTACTGGTCTCACATGCATGACGTCCCTGCACACACACATGCATACATGGGCTATGTCACACATACAGGCAAGTGTCAGACAACCAGCACACTGCGACATGCCCTGTCTCACACAGCAATGCTTGGCCACTTACCGCTCAACTCCAGACGGGTCTGCCTCTCAAGGATCTGGCCGTGGAGCGCTGGGCCTACGCGTTCCAGGACCCTCATCTGGATGGTACTCATACGGCCCTGGCCCCCCTCCACGAGGCGCCGGGCCTTCAAGAGGGTCCTGGACCTGAAGTCATCCCAGCGCTTCTTGACATGTTGGTAGTCGCGGACTGCCACCCCCTCCGCGTTGATGGCAGTCACGATGTCCGTCCAGATCCGAGTCCGTCCTTCCTTGTTGGCGCGCTTACTTCCGAAGACGGCATCATACTGCCCCAGGACTTGCTCCACCAGGAAACCAACTTCGGTGGCACTGAAGCTGGTGCCCCTCTGCCTCTCTGGCTGGGGGTTGCCAGTGGTGCCAGATGTAGCAGTGCCCGACATGGCAACCCCAGAGGCAGGAGTGGGTGGGCAACTGGGTCCTGGGGCTGGGCTGTGGAGCGATGGTATCCCAGTCGGGATTCTTCTGTTCCAGCAGGGGTGGACACAGCAAATGGACCCCTGCGGATGGCTGATGTGCAGGCACCAAATGGCAGGGCACGGTGGCAGCAGGCAGGCAGGCAGCAGCAGATGGCTCGTGGGAGGCTGCTCGGGGCTCTGGGGGGCAG
Organism: Ambystoma mexicanum; assembly: GCF_040938575.1. Lineage (NCBI taxonomy): Eukaryota > Metazoa > Chordata > Amphibia > Caudata > Ambystomatidae > Ambystoma > Ambystoma mexicanum. The sequence continues at coordinate 259,945,182 of NC_090935.1, forward strand.
TAATTCGGCCTTTTGGGCAGGAGCGTGGTCTTCCGTGTGCTTACGCGTGGCCAGCTTGATACGGAGTGATTTGGCACGTGAAAATCCTGCACGTCTGCGTGTAAATCGAGGAAAGGCCCTTAGCGCGTATGCACGTCAGCACGCATATGCGATTTCATTGGACCAAAGGCCCTTAGCGCGTCAGCGCGTCTGTGACGTGAGGCGCGCGGGTGTTTCCCTCATTACACGTGATGACAGAGCACACGTGGATTTCCACCAATCGCGTGTGGAACATCCTGCGCACCCCAGAAATACACGTACCCAGGCCAATCGCGTGTACGCTCACTTCCCTCCGATTACACGCGATGACACTCGGACGTGCAGTTTCATTTCATTGGTCCAAAGGCCACCATGCACAGCTGTGACGTCACGCGCATGGCCGTAGAGAATGCCGCGTGTAAAAATGAAGAGATACACGTCTGAGTGTCAAAGCGCGTAATTGGTGGAAATTGCCTCATTGCGTATGCGCGTCTGTGACGTGTGTATAAAAGGTACATGTAGGACGCCATTTCCTTGTACGTGCTTTTCGTGGAGAGCGAGTGGGTGAAATCTGTACTTCTTGTCGGTTCACACGCGATTTACTTCACGGCGTTTCCAGTTCGTACTCCCTGTTACCTCTGACAGTTTTTTCTCTTTTCCTCTTTTTCCTGGGCCTGTTTCCTCAAACAGCTTCCCTACTACTGTTGTCCTGTCTCCTCAGACAGCGTACAATTCTTCTTTTGGCGGGGGTGTTGCCAACGCGCACATGCGCATATTTTTCACGCTTTTGTTCCTGGCAGACGGTGAGTCGCGCACGTATCTAACATCTGTGCTTGCCCCGTGTGTCGCGTACCCCTTCAGAGGTCATTCTAGGCTGCGTGTGACACGCATACGTTCATTCTTGTGTTCCTCGGTGCCACAGCGTAGTGCAGGTTTTTTTTTCCACGCACGTGGTCTAGGAGGGGTTGCGTGCACCTTACTTCCCTTTTTTGGGGTGCCTGTGCGTTGCGTGACCCGTCATCTTTCCCCAGGGGTGACATACAGCCTTGCTAGAGCACTAGGGTACGATTACCATCTGGTACCAAAGCCCTTTGACCCCCAATTGCCCAGGACAATAGTTCACATCAACTCCCATACGCACAATAACATCAGTGCCATGGCTGGGAGGCGAACAAGCCGTAAGGGTGGCAAAGGTGGCCGAGCCCCAAGTGGTGGCCGTGGTGGATCCGGTAGGGGACGTGGCCGTGACTTGCAGGGTGCCCCTAGCCCCCCATGTGTGGAGGAGCAGTCAGGGACACCCATGCCCCCCCACCCCACTCTGGTTGAGGTTACCGTGGCTGACACCATCCATGCTCAGCCCTTGTTGGACCAGCCTACTGTGGAACCAGACCTGGCACAGGGTGACTCCAGGGCTAACTTCCGGGTCAGCAGGTCTAGGCCACGTGCGCCGATGAACGTTGGTGTCATCAGGCCACGTGGATCAGGGGCAGCTAGGTCATCTGCTGCCCCGCGTAGGCAGGCTGGGGAGGCTGCAGGGGCAGCTGCGGCTCCATCCACCCCACCTCTCACACACCCAGCCAGGACAGTGTCGGTCCAAGTCCATCAAGCTGACATTCCCCCTGACACCATCACACTTGAGATAATGCCTGCACCAACTCCCATGCTGAGTGTGCAATCCCACGCTCCTGCCCCTAGTGTCCAGAGCGGCGCAGGACACTCCGGATCCCCACCACCTTCCAAGCGGAATAGTAAGAGTGCTCGTCCAGTAGAGGCTGATGCCCCAGACACGGCTACACAGTCCGGCCCATCAAGGAAGCCCAACTTCAATGAGGCCGAACTGAATGCACTTGTAGAGTATGTGTCCGCACATGACCGCGAAATGGTGATTGTTGCAGGATCCATACCACACCTGCACAACGTCAGGCACACTGGCAGACCATTGCAGACATCATAAGTGCCCTTGGAATCGTGAGGCGCACAGCTAATGATTGCTACAAGCGCTGGAATGACCTGAAGCGCAGGGCAAAGAATAAGCTGGCCTCAAGTCATGCCGCAACTCTAGTGACTGGAGGTGGGTCTCCAGCAGACGACATAGAACTCACTCCACATGAGCAGGTTGCTGGGACCTACATCACAGAGGAACAGATCCAAGGCGTGGGAGTAGTGGCAGATTACGAGGCATTGTCCGGTGAGTGCACATGCATGTGTGTGTCATCCATGTGCATGTAGTGTGTGGGAGGGCTTCTGTTTGTGTGCCAGTGGAGGGTGTGTGTGCCTGAGTGGTTCGGCTCACCCATGTGCCTCTTCCTAAACATTCTTGGCACCAGCATTTGGCTATAGCAGCATCCCTTCGGCCAACATTAGACATCCAGCCCAACACCACGCCAGTTGCCCTTGGAGTGTCATCTTGCCACTACACTGTTGCTTATTTACCTCTGTTTATTCAGGCAGATTGTTTGCATACCACCACTTTTACTCGGGATTTCTCAGTCCTATTGTCACATGTCTGACATGGCTATGGTACAGTGGACTGGCTCAGTTTCGTGGACATGATTAGTTTGGACATGTCCCTGTGCTATAGGACCATTTTTGACTGGCAGCTGCATGTTAAACATTAGAACCATTACAATGAAAATAATCAATCATATGAACAAACTGGACTGAATGAACAATTGGTGACGTCCTCTCCCTCTTCACTTCATGGCTAGGGTACATGCCATCTGTGTGATGGCATGTGTATTTGACCTGCCAATCACTGGCCAATGTGTGATGGCACTGCTAGGCAGCATGCAGCAAATGTGTTCATCTTCCATCTTGGTGTCATCAATGTGTGGCATCTGCCTCCCCATCACACGCAGTGACGGTGCATGCATGGGAGTGTTTTAGTCTTGTGGGACATGTGTCAATCAAGTACTGTTTCTGTAGCCTCTCAGCCCTCATTGTGTGCCATGGTGCTAATGCCTGTTTCCATTTGTTTTCTTTTATGTCTTTGCAGGGGAAGACGTACCTGATACTGCTGGGGTTGTGGAGATGGTGCAGACCCAGGAGGGGTCTGAGGGCCGACCGACCACCAGTGAGGGACGTGGTGTGGTGGTGGGTGAGAACCCACAACTGCTGCAGGTCGTGCTCTCAAGGGGTGTCTCTGGCTGCACCTCCCCCGAGCTGTACTCAGGTGTTGATTCGGATGATGAGACCTACGTGCCGTCGCAGGTGAGTGTTCCTGGGAGGGATTCTGTTCTGTCCGACCAACCTGCACCAGGGTTAGAACCCTCAATGGGGATGTCAGTGTTGGCAGGTACGCCTTTGGTGGTTACGGATGCAGGGTCACACTCCGCGACATCTGATCCTGTTCCTGGGCCAGCAGATCAGAGGGGGAATGCAGTCCTGCAGCCTTAGGCAGTGCCGGCACAGCAAGGCGCAGTTCGCCTTGCCCCAGACAGGTGTGGTGCCCGCCGACGTGGTGGCTGTACGCCACCTGGCAATACCGCATGGGAGCAATCCATTTACGGTATGGCAACCCAACAGGCAGCATCATCAGAGATGATGGCTCAGGCCATGGATAGGGTGGCCACTTCCATTGTCCCCCCCGAAAGCCTGATGGAGCGACTACAGCAGGCAACCGACTCCATCTGCAGTAACACAGGGAGGACATGTTGGCGTCCAACAGGGACAGGCGGGCGGCACTGGCGACTCTGCAGGAAGCCATCTCCATAGAGTCCCAGGGCCACAGGGAAGCCCTGAGGCTGGAACTCCTTCACCTCAGGACGACTCTTGTTGAGCTTGAGGCTTCAACAAACCGAAGGACAGAACAGCAGCTGGAGCGTCTCACCCGTACGCTCTCAGCTGAGATGCAGGCAACTAGGGCGGAGGTCCGGGCATCCCATGAGTTGTTGCATGGGGACCTCCGCACACTCATCCTCCAGAACGAGACCTACCACACCCGCATGCTTGCAGCCATGGAGGAACAGACTAGGGCCTTGCGTGGGCTGCCTCCCATAGTGCCACCACCTCCGGATGCAGCTGCACAGGGTGAGAATAGCAACAGCAGTGATACTCCCACAATAGGGTAGCCGTGTGGGCCATGAGCCCATGGAGGTGTTTTTTTTTCGCAAGATCCACACTGGTGGGTTTTGGTGTGCACCCTGTCCTCGGACCTCCTGGGTGGCCTCCCCAACCCCCCTGGGCCCATTAATGGCCATTTTTGATTTTTTTTTTGGGACAGTGTGTTGCCTTGTGTGGCTCCCGTGGGCATACGCTGCATTGTGGCTGGGCACATGCAGGCTTGTCATGGATTTGGTTCAGATGCTTGGGTTTTTGTCACACACACCCCTCCTGCTTCCCGTTTCCATGGGCTTGCAAAGGGTGTGCCCAAGTGACATTGACGTACATGGTGACATTGGACTCCCATGAGCTGTGTGGGCAGTCTGTAGTCAATACTGTGTATACATTCATAGTGCATATTGTTGTTGTATTGTACACTGCGTGGTGTATTGATATGTGCCTCTGCATCCATCTCATCCTCCTTATTTGCAGGTCCATTCGTCATGTCTTCACAATGCGGTCCACCTTGGAACTGGAGTCCATGTTGTAAGCAGTGCACCTACACTCTTGCGTGACGCTAACACTGTATACTTGCAAGTGTTCGGAGGGCTGCCATCATCAGGTGGTGAGGCTAGCAAATTTTTTAAGTCTGTAATGTCATGTTTAAGGTGGGTTGGAGGTTGTGTAGGTGATTGGTATTATTGGTAAGTATTTGGTAATGTGGGCTGTAGATCCTGCATTACTGTGAGCATTTCATGTGTGGACAGGTTTCCATTAGGGACACTGTAGCTGCTGACACTTGGGGCATGTTGTGGGGATTCATTTCTTTCCTCTCACATTGCATGACATGCCATGGTGTGTTGTGTGGCCGTGCCGTGGAGGGGGTGGGTGACATGGCACTGTTTTCATGTAGTATTTTGCAAGTGGGTACTAATTTCTGCAGCATGGAAGTGTCTTTTCATGACACTGCATTGGTGGTGTTTGTGTAGGTAGGGATGCACACATTGTGACACTTCCACATGAACAATCTCAGGCTGCTATGGTTCTGACAGTTGACAGTCCCTTTGTTCGTCTTAATTGTCAGGTCGAGTCATCATTGCTTATCAGATGGTATGTGCCAGGCCTGTGTGCACTCCACTGGGTGTGATTTCTATGTGAAGTAATTAGCCACCAGCTGCGTACGGGCTCCCTCACCCCGTGCCCTCTCCCCTCCCATGCGCAGCGGGCGTGCATGTGGTTGGGGATGTGGGGGCACCACCATGTCCACGGCCAGGCCCCGGCGTGTTGCAACATTGTGCAGGACACATGCTGCCACTATGATCCTGCACACTACTGGGGGCGCATATAACAGCTGCCCGCCAGACCGGTCAAGGGAGCAAAAGCGTGACTTGAGCACTCCGAATGTGCGCTCCACTATGCCCCGGGTTGCAATATGGGCTGTGTTGTATCTTACCTCTGGAGGCGTGATGGGGTTCCGAATTGGCGTCATCGTGTGGGTGCTCAGAGGGTAGGCACTGTCCCCTGGTGAGGAGGTGATGGGTATCATTAGTGGGGTAGTGACATAACTCTGCATCTGACATGCATGCATGTGCAGTGGCATTCATACTCACCAAGCAGCCATGTATCACCATGCCGCCCAGCTTCTAGGTCCCGGCTTAGGGTAGACATTCGGTAAATGAAGCTGTCGTGGGTGGACCCTGGATAGTTGGCATATACTGAGGTGATGATTCCCTTAGCATTACATACTACCTGCACGTTGATGGAATGCCAGTGCTTGCGGTTCCTATAGATGTGCTCAGATGCCCTGGGGGGACGTAGTGCCACATGGGTGCAGTCAATGGCACCTAGCACTTTTGGAAATTGTGCCACACCGTAGAAATCGAGGGTGGCAGCCTGCCTTTCTGCAGGTGTCCTGGGCAGGTATATGTGCCTACGGACTGATGGGCGTGCAGTGATGATGTTCAAGACCTGGTGTAGGCAGCGTGACTGCGTGGCCTGTGACACCCCACCCACTATGGCACTTGTCCGCTGAAATGATCCTGTGGCCAAGAAGTGCAGTACATTGAGGACCTTCTCCAGGGGGCTGAGTGCTTGGGAGCACAGGGTGGGTGATGTGAGGTCATCCTCCCACTCACTGACCAGGTCCAGTATTATGTGTGGGGGAAACCTGTACCTCCCATACACCTGGTCATCAGGCATCCCAAAAAGGCTGCTTCTGGGTGTGAAAATTCGGGCCCTCACTATCCTCCTCCTCCTCCTTTGGTAACCCACGGGCACTGCTGCTAGGAATGGTATATTCATCCTGGCGTATGAGCTTGTTTGTGGTTTTCACGCACTTTTAAGCTGCGCGGGTCGACGTACGCCTGCTTCATGCTGGCGTACGTGTGTCAGGATTGGACCCTTTTTCGGCACATCGTAGGCGAACGTGTGAATCTTCCCGCCCACACTAGGAATACACGTAGCACGCTCTCACAGGCACAGTCGCGGGTAAATATTCCCGCCCACCCCTGGAATACATGTGACCCACTCTCACAGGCCCAATCGCGTGTGGAAGTTCACGCGCACCCCCAGTAATACACGTACCCAGGCAAATCGCGTGTGGAAGTTCACGCGCACCCCGAAGTACACGTACAATCGCGTGTGGAATTTCACGCGCACCACGAAGTACACGTACCCAGCCAAATTGCACGGCTGGGGGGTGGGGGTGGTGGGAGACATGGGTGGGGGCCTGGTGGAGGCTGCCCCTGCACTGCGGGGGGCTGGGGGTAATAGGGGGCATGAGTGGGGGCCTGGTGGAGGCTGCCCCTGACTGCTGGGGGGTAGGGGGTGGTGGGAGACATGGGTGGGGGCCTGGTGGAGGGTCCCCCTGGTGGCTGGGGGGTGGGGGTGGTGGGAGACATGAATGGGGGCCTGGTGGAGGCTGCCCCTGACTGCTGGGGGGTAGGGGGTGGTGGGAGACATGAGTGGGGGCCTGGTGGAGGCTGCCCCTGGTGGCTGGGGGGTGGGGGTGGTGGGAGACATGAGTGGGGGCCTGGTGGAGGCTGCCCCTGACTGCTGGGGGATAGGGGGTGGTGGGAGACATGGGTGGGGGCCTGGTGGAGGCTGTCCCTGACTGCTGGGGGGTAGGGGGTGGTGGGAGACATGGGTGGGGGCCTGGTGGAGGCTGCCCCTGACTGCTGGGGGGTAGGGGGCGGTGGGAGACATGGGTGGGGGCCTGGTGGAGGCTGCCCCTGCACTGCGGGGGGTGGGGGTAATAGGGGACATGAGTGGGGGCCTGGTGGAGGCTGCCCCTGGTGGCTGGGGGTGGGGGTGGTGGGAGACATGAGTGGGGGCCTGGTGGAGGCTGCCCCTGGTGGCTGGGGGGTGGGGGTGGTGGGAGACATGAGTGGGGGCCTGGTGGAGGGTTCCCCTGCACTGCGGGGGGTGGGGGTAATAGGGGACATGAGTGGGGGCCTGGTGGAGGCTGCCCCTGGTGGCTGGGGGGTGGGGGTGGTGGGAGACATGAGTGGGGGCCTGGTGGAGGCTGCCACTGCACTGCGGGGGGGTGGGGGTAATAGGGGAATTGAGTGGGGGCCTGGTGGAGGCTGCCCCTGGTGGCTGGGGGGTGGGGGTGGTGGGAGACATGAGTGGGGGCCTGGTGGAGGGTGCCCCTGCACTGCGGGGGGGGTGGGGGTAATAGGGGACATGAGTGGGGGCCTGGTGGAGGCTGCCCCTGGTGGCTGGGGGGTGGGGGTGGTGGGAGACATGAGTGGGGGCCTGGTGGAGGCTGCCCCTGACTGCTGGGGGATAGGGGGTGCTGGGAGACATGGGTGAGGGCCTGGTGGAGGCTGCCCCTGCACTGCGGGGGGGTGGGGGTAATAGGGGACATGAGTGGGGGCCTGGTGGAGGCTGCCCCTGGTGGCTGGGGGGTGGGGGTGGTGGGAGACATGAGTGGGGGCCTGGTGGAGGCTGCCCCTGACTGCTGGGGGGTAGGGGGTGGTGGGAGACATGGGTGGAGGGCTGGTGGAGGCTGCCCCTGCACTGCGGGGGTGTGGGGGTAATAGGGGACATGAGTGGGGGCCTGGTGGAGGCTGCCCCTGGTGGCTGGGGGGTGGGGGTGGTGGGAGACATGAGTGGGGGCCTGGTGGAGGCTGCCCCTGACTGCTGGGGGATAGGGGGTGCTGGGAGACATGGGTGAGGGCCTGGTGGAGGCTGCCCCTGCAGTGCGGGGGCTGGGGGTAATAGGGGACATGAGTGGGGGCCTAGTGGAGGCTGCCCCTGGTGGCTGGGGGGTAGGGGGTTGTGGGAGACATGGGTGAGGGCCTGGTGGAGGCTGACCCTGACTGCTGGGGGGTAGGGGTGGTGGGAGACATGAGTGGGGGCCTGGTGGAGGGTGCCCCTGCACTGCGGGGGGGGGTGGGGGTAATAGGGGACATGAGTGGGGGCCTGGTGTAGGCTGCCCCTGGTGGCTGGGGGGTGGGGGTGGTGGGAGACATGAGTGGGGGCCTGGTGGAGGCTGCCCCTCGTGGCTGGGGGGTAGGGGGTGGTGGGAGACATGGGTGGGGGGCTGGTGGAGGCTGCCCCTGCACTGCGGGGATGTGGGGGTAATAGGGGACATGAGTGGGGGCTTGGTGGAGGCTGCCCCTGGTGGCTGGGGGGTGGGGGTGGTGAGAGACATGAGTGGGGGCCTGGTGGAGGCTGCCCCTGACTGCTGGGGGATAGCGGGTGCTGGGAGACATGGGTGATGGCCTGGTGGAGGCTGCCCCTGCACTGCGGGGGGTGGGGGTAATAGGGGACATGAGTGGGGGCCTAGTGGAGGCTGCCCCTGGTGGCTGGGGGGTAGGGGGTTGTGGGAGACATGGGTGGGGGCCTGGTGGAGGCTGACCCTGACTGCTGGGGGGTAGGTGGTGGATTTGAGACATGAGTGGGGGCCTGGTGGAGGGTGCCCCTGCACTGCGGGGGGGTGGGGGTAATAGGGGACATGAGTGGGGGCCTGGTGGAGGCTGCCCCTGGTGGCTGGGGGGTGGGGGCGGTGGGAGACATGAGTGGGGGCCTGGTGGAGGCTGCCCCTGGTGGCTGGGGGGTGGGGGTGGTGGGAGTCATGAGTGGGGGCCTGGTGGAGGCTGCCCCTGACTGCTGGGGGGTGGGGGTGGTGGGAGACATGAGTGGGGGCCTGGTGGAGGCTGCCCCTTGTGGCTGGGGGGTGGGGGTGCTGGTTAAACATGAGTGGGGGCCTGGTGGAGGCTGCCCCTGCACTGCGGGGGGGGTGGGGGTAATAGGGGACATGAGTGGGGGCCTGGTGGAGGCTGCCCCTGACTGCTGGGGTGTAGGGGGTGGTGGGAGACATGGGTGGGGGCCTGGTGGAGGGTGCCCCTGGTGGCTGGGGGGTGGGGGGTGGTGGGAGACATGAGTGGGGCCTGGTGGAGGCTGCCCCTGACTGCTGGGGGGTGGGGGTGGTGGGAGACATGAGTGGGGGCCTGGTGGAGGGTGCCCCTGCACTGCGGGGGGGGTTGGGGTAATAGGGGACATGAGTGGGGGCCTGTTGGAGGCTGCCCCTGGTGGCTGGGGGGTGGGGGTGGTGGGAGACATGAGTGGGGGCCTGGTGGAGGCTGCCCCTGGTGGCTGGGGGTTGGGGGTGGTGGGAGACATGAGTGGAGGCCTGGTGGAGGGTGCCCCTGCACTGCGGGGGGGTGGGGGTAATAGGGGACATGAGTGGGGGCCTGGTGGAGGCTGCCCCTGGTGGCTGGGGGGTGGGGGTGGTGGGAGACATGAGTGGGGGCCTGGTGGAGGCTTCCCCTGGTGGCGGGGGGGTGGGGGTGGTGGGAGACATGAGTGGGGGCCTGGTGGAGGCTGCCCCTGACTGCTGGGGGGGGGGTGGGAGACATGGGTGGGGGCCTGGTGGAGGCTGCCCCTGCACTGCGGGGGGGTGGGGGTAATAGGGGACATGAGTGGGGGCCTGGTGGAGGCTGCCCCTGGTGGCTGGGGGGTGGGGGTGGTGGGAGACATGCGTGGGGGCCTGGTGGAGGGTGCCCCTGCACTGCGGGGGGGTGGGGGTAATAAGGGACATGAGTGGGGGCCTGGTGGAGGCTGCCCCTGGTGGCTGGGGGGTGGGGGTGGTGGGAGACATGAGTGGGGGCCTGGTGGTTTCTGCCCCTGACTGCTGGGGGGTAGGGGGTGGTGGGAGACAGGGGTGGGGGCCTGGTGGAGGCTGCCCCTGACTGCTGGGGGATAGGGGGTGGTGGGAGACATGGGTGGGGGCCTGGTGGAGGCTGCCCCTGCACTGCGGGGGGTGGGGGTAATAGGGGACATGAGTGGGGGCCTGGTGGAGGCTGCCCCTGGTGGCTGGGGGGTGGGGGTGGTGGGAGACATGAGTGGGGGCCTGGTGGAGGCTGCCCCTGACTGCTGGGGGGAAGGGGGTGGTGGGAGACATGGGTGGGGGCCTGGTGGAGGCAGCCCCTGACTGCTGGGGGGTAGGGGGTGGTGGGAGACATGGGTGGGGGCCTGGTGGAGGCTGCCCCTGTACTGAGGGGGGTTGGGGGTAATAGGGGACATGAGTGGGGGCCTGGTGGAGGCTGCCCCTGGTGGCTGGGGGGTGGGGGTGGTGGGAGACATGAGTGGGGGGCCTGGTGGAGGCTGCCCCTGACTGCTGGGGGGTAGGGGGTGGTGGGAGACATGGGTGGGGGCCTGGTGGAGGCTGCCCCTGCACTGCGGGGCGGTGGGGGTAATAGGGGACATGAGTGGGGGCCTGGTGGAGGCTGCCCTGGTGGCTGGGGGGTAGGGGGTGGTGGGAGACATGGGTGGGGGCCTGGTGGAGGCTGCCCCTGACTGCTGGGGGGTAGGGGGTGGTGGGAGACATGAGTGGGGGCCTGGTGGAGGGTGCCCCTGCACTGCGGGGGTTTGGGGGTAATAGGGGACATGAGTGGGGGCCTGGTGGAGGCTGCCCCTGGTGGCTGGGGCGTGGGGGTGGTGGGAGACATGAGTGGGGGCCTGGTGGAGGCTGCCCCTGGTGGCTAGGGGTGGGGGTGGTGGGAGACATGAGTGGGGGCCTGGTGGAGGCAGCCCCTGACTGCTGGGGGGTGGGGGTGGTGGGAGACATGAGTGGGGGCCTGGTGGAGGCTGCCCCTGGTGGCTGGGGGGTGGGGGTGGTGGAAGACATGAGTGGGGGCCTGTTGGAGGCTGCCCCTGCACTTCGGGGGGGTGGGGGTAATATGGGACATGAGTGGGGGCCTGGTGGAGGCTGCCCCTGGTGGCTGGGGGTGGGGGTGGTGGGAGACATGAGTGGGGGCCTGATGGAGGCTGCCCCTGGTGGCTGGGGGATGGGGGTGGTGGGAGAAATGAGTGGGGGCCTGGTGGAGGCTGCCCCTGACTGCTGGGGGGTAGGGGGTGGTGAGAGACATGGGTGGGGGCCTGGTGGAGGGTGCCCCTGGTGGCTGGGGGGTGGGGGGTGGTGGGAGACATGAGTTGGGGCCTGCTGGAGGCAGCCCCTGACTGCTGGGGGGTGGGGGTAATAGGGGACATGAGTGGGGGCCTGGTGGATGCTGCCCCTGGTGGCTGGGGGGTGGGGGTGGTGGGAGACATGAGTGGGGGCCTGGTGGAGGCTGCCCCAGGTGGCTGGGGAGAGGGGGTGGCGGGAGACATGAGTGGGGGCCTGGTGGAGGTGCCCCTGCACTGCGGTGGGGGTAATAGGGGACATGAGTGGGGGCCTGGTGGAGGCTGCCCCTGGTGGCTGGGGGGTGGGGGTGGTGGGAGACATGAGTGGGGGCCTGGTGGAGGGTGCCCCTGGTGGCTGGGGGGTGGGGGTGGTGGGAGACATGAGTGGGGGCCTGGTGGAGGCTGCCCCTGACTGCTGGGGGGTAGGGGGTGGTGGGAGACATGGGTGGGGGCCTGGTGGAGGCTGCCACTGACTGCTGGGGGGTAGGGGGTGGTGGGAGACATGGGTGGGGGCCTGGTGGAGGCTGCCCCTGCACTGCGGGGGGTGGGGGTAATAGGGGACATGAGTGGGGGCCTGGTGGAGGCTGCCCCTGGTGGCTGGGGGGTGGGGATGGTGGGAGACATGAGTGGGGGCCTGGTGGAGGGTGCCCCTGCACTGCGGCGGGGGGGGGGGGTAATAGGGGACATGAGTGGGGGCCTGGTGGAGGCTGCCCCTGGTGGCTGGGGGGTGGGGGTGGTGGGAGACATGAGTGGGGGACTGGTGGAGGCTGCCCCTGACTGCTGGGGGGTAGGGGGTGGTGGGAGACTTGGGTGGGGGCCTGGTGGAGGCTGCCCCTGACTGCTGGGGGGTAGGGGTGGTGGGAGACATGGGTGGGGGCCTGGTGGAGGCTGCCCCTGCACTGCGGGGGGTGGGGGTAATAGGGGACATGAGTGGGGGCCTGGTGGAGGCTGCCCCTGGTGGCTGGGGGGTGGGGGTGGTGGGAGACATGAGTGGGGGCCTGGTGGAGGCTGCCCCTTGTGGCTGGGGGGTGGGGGTGCTGGTTAGACATGAGTGGGGGCCTGGTGGAGGCTGCCCCTGCACTGCGGGGGGGTGGGGGTATCAGGGGACATGAGTGGGGGCCTGGTGGAGGCTGCCCCTGGTGGCTGGGAGGTGGGGGTGGTGGGAGACATGAGTGGGGGCCTAGTGGAGGCTGCCCCTGGTGGCTGGGGGGTGGGGGTGGTGGGAGACATGAGTGGGGGCCTGGTGGAGGCTGCCCCTGACTGCTGGGGGGTAGGTGGTGGTGGGAGACATGGGTGGGGGCCTGGTGGAGGGTGCCCCTGGTGGCTGGGGGGTGGGGGGTGGTGGGAGACATGAGTGGGGCCTGGTGGAGGCTGCCCCTGACTGCCGGGGGGTGGGGGTGGTGCGAGACATGAGTGGGGGCCTGGTGGAGGGTGCCCCTGCACTGCGGGGGGGTTGGGGTAATAGGGGACATGAGTGGGGGTCTGGTGGAGGCTGCCCCTGGTGGCTGGGGGGTGGGGGTGGTGGGAGACATGAGTGGGGGCTTGGTGGAGGCTGCCCCTGGTGGCTAGGGGTTGGGGGTGATGGGAGACATGAGTGGAGGCCTGGTGGAGGGTGCCCCTGCACTGCGGGGGGTGGGGGTAATAGGGGACATGAGTGGGGGCCTGGTGGAGGCTGCCCCTGGTGGCTGGGGGGTGGGGGTGGTGGGAGACATGAGTGGGGGCCTGGTGGAGGCTTCCCCTGGTGGCGGGGGGGTGGGGGTGGTGGGAGACATGAGTGGGGGCCTGGTGGAGGCTGCCCCTGACTGCTGGGGGGTGGTGGGAGACATGGGTGGGGGCCTGGTGGAGGCTGCCCCTGCACTGCGGGGGGTGGGGGTAATAGGGGACATGAGTGGGGGCCTGGTGGAGGCTGCCCCTGGTGGCTGGGGGGTGGGGGTGGTGGGAGACATGCGTGGGGGCCTGGTGGAGGGTGCCCCTGCACTGCGGGGGGTGGGGGTAATAGGGGACATGGAGTGGGGGCCTAGGCTGCCCCTGGTGGCTGGGGGGTGGGGGTGGTGGGAGACATGAGTGGGGGCCTGGTGGAGGCTGCCCCTGACTGCTGGGGGGTAGGGGGTGGTGGGAGACATGGGTGGGGGCCTGGTGGAGGCTGCCCCTGACTGCTGGGGGGTAGGGGGTGGTGGGAGACATGGGTGGGGGCCTGGTGGAGGCTGCCCCTGCACTGCGGGGGGGTGGGGGTAATAGGGGACATGAGTGGGGGCCTGGTGGAGGCTGCCCCTGGTGGCTGGGGGGTGGGGGTGGTGGGAGACATGAGTGGGGGCCTGGTGGAGGCTGCCCCTGACTGCTGGGGGGAAGGGGTGGTGGGAGACATGGGTGGGGGCCTGGTGGAGGCAGCCCCTGACTGCTGGGGGGTAGGGGGTGGTGGGAGACATGGGTGGGGGCCTGGTGGAGGCTGCCCCTGTACTGCGGGGGGGTGGGGGTAATAGGGGACATGAGTGGGGGCCTGGTGGAGGCTGCCCCTGGTGGCTGGGGGGTGGGGGTGGTGGGAGACATGAGTGGGGGGCCTGGTGGAGGCTGCCCCTGACTGCTGGGGGGTATGGGGTGATGGGAGACATGGGTGGGGGCCTGGTGGAGGCTGCCCCTGCACTGCGGGGCGGTGGGGGTAATAGGGGACATGAGTGGGGGCCTGGTGGAGGCTGCCCCTGGTGGCTGGGGGGTAGGGGGTGGTGGGAGACATGGGTGGGGGCCTGGTGGAGGCTGCCCCTGACTGCTGGGGGGTAGGGGGTGGTGGGAGACATGAGTGGGGGCCTGGTGGAGGGTGCCCCTGCATTGCGGGGGTGTGGGGGTAATAGGGGACATGAGTGGGGGCCTGGTGGAGGCTGCCCCTGGTGGCTGGGGGGTGGGGGTGGTGGGAGACATGAGTGGGGGCCTGGTGGAGGCTGCCCCTGGTCGCTGGGGGTGGGGGTGGTGGGAGACATGAGTGGGGGCCTGGTGGAGGCTGCCCCTGACTGCTGGGGGGTGGGGGTGGTGGGAGACATGAGTGGGGGCCTGGTGGAGGCTGCCCCTGGTGGCTGGAGGGTGGGGGTGGTGGGAGACATGAGTGGGGGCCTGTTGGAGGCTGCCCCTGCACTTCGGGGGGTGGGGGTAATATGGGACATGAGTGGGGGCCTGGTGGAGGCTGCCCCTGGTGGCTGGGGGTGGGGGTGGTGGGAGACTTGAGTGGGGGCCTGGTGGAGGCTGCCCCTGGTGGCTGGGGGGTGGGGGTGGTGGGAGACATGAGTGGGGGCCTGGTGGAGGCTGCCCCTGACTGCTGGGGGGTAGGGGGTGGTGAGAGACATGGGTGGGGGCCTGGTGGAGGGTGCCCCTGGTGGCTGGGGGGTGGGGGGTGGTGGGAGACATGAGTTGGGGCCTGCTGGAGGCTGCCCCTGACTGCTGGGGGGTGGGGGTAATAGGGGACATGAGTGGGGGCCTGGTGGAGGCTGCCCCTGGTGGCTGGGGGGTGGGGGTGGTGGGAGACATGAGTGGGGGCCTGGTGGAGGCTGCCCCAGGTGGCTGGGGAGAGGGGGTGGCGGGAGACATGAGTGGGGGCCTGGTGGAGGTGCCCCTGCACTGCGGGGGGGGTAATAGGGGACATGAGTGGGGGCCTGGTGGAGGCTGCCCCTGGTGGCTGGGGGGTGGGGGTGGTGGGAGACATGAGTGGGGGCCTGGTGGAGGGTTCCCCTGGTGGCTGGGGGGTGGGGGTGGTGGGAGACATGAGTGGGGGCCTGGTGGAGGCTGCCCCTGACTGCTGGGGGGTAGGGGGTGGTGGGAGATATGGGTGGGGGCCTGGTGGAGGCTGCCCCTGACTGCTGGGGTGTAGGGGGTGGTGGGAGACATGGGTGGGGGCCTGGTGGAGGCTGCCCCTGCACTACGGGGGGTGGGGGTAATAGGGGACATGAGTGGGGGCCTGGTGGAGGCTGCCCCTGGTGGCTGGGGGGTGGGGGTGGTGGGAGACATGAGTGGGGGCCTGGTGGAGGGTGCCCCTGCACTGCGGGGGGGGGGTAATAGGGGACATGAGTGGGGGCCTGGTGGAGGCTGCCCCTGGTGGCTGGGGGGTTAGGGTGGTGGGAGACATGAGTGGGGGACTGGTGGAGGCTGCCCTTGACTGCTGGGGGGTAGGGGGTGGTGGGAGACTTGGGTGGGGGCCTGGTGGAGGCTGCCCCTGACTGCTGGGGGGTAGGGGTGGTGGGAGACATGGGTGGGGGCCTGGTGGAGGCTGCCCCTGCACTGCGGGGGGTGAGGGTAATAGGGGACATGAGTGGGGGCCTGGTGGAGGCTGCCCCTGGTGGCTGGGGGGTGGGGGTGGTGGGAGACATGAGTGGGGGCCTGGTGGAGGCTGCCCCTGACTGCTGGGGGGTAGGGTGTGGTGGGAGACATCGGTGGGGGCCTGGTGGAGGCTGCCCCTGCACTGCGGGGGGGTGGGGGTAATAGGGGACATGAGTGGGGGCCTGGTGGAGGCTGCCCCTGGAGGCTGGGGGGTAGGGGTTGGTGGGAGACATGGGTGGGGGCCTGGTGGAGGCTGCCCCTGACTGCTGGGGGGTAGGGGGTGGTGGGAGACATGAGTGGGGGCCTGGTGGAGGGTGCCCCTGCACTGCGGGGGGGGGGGGGTAATAGGGGACATGAGTAGGGGCCTGGTGGATGCTGCCCCTGGTGGCTGGGGGGTGGGGATGGTGGGAGACATGAGTGGGGGCCTGGTGGAGGCTGCCCCTGCTGGCTGGGGGGTGGGGGTGGTGGGAGACATGAGTGGGGGCCTGGTGGAGGCTGCCCCTGCACTGCGGGGGGTGGGGGTAATAGGGGACATGAGTGGGGGCTTGGTGGAGGCTGCCCCTGGTGGCTGTGGGGTGGGGGTGGTGGGAGACATGAGTGGGGGCCTGGTGGAGGCTGCCCCTGCACTACGGGGGGTGGGGGTAATAGGGGACATGAGTGGGGGCCTGGTGGAGGCTGCCCCTGGTGGCTGGGGGGTGGGGGTGGTGGGAGACATGAGTGGGGGCCTGGTGGAGGCTGCCCCTGGTGGCTGGGGGGTGGGGGTGGTGGGAGACATGAGTGGGGGCCTGGTGGAGGCTGCCCCTGACTGCTGGGGGGTAGGGGGTGGTGGGAGACATGGGTGGGGGCCTGGTGGAGGGTGCCCCTGGTGGCTGGGGGGTGGGGGGTGGTGGGAGACATGAGTGGGGGCCTGGTGGAGGCTGTCCCTGACTGCTGGGGGGTGGGGGTGGTGGGAGACATGAGTGGGGGCCTGGTGGAGGGTGCCCCTGCACTGCGGGGGGGTGGGGGTAATAGGGGAGATGAGTGGGGGCCTGGTGGAGGCTGCCCCTGGTGGCTGGGGGGTGGGGGTGGTGGGAGACATGAGTGGGGGCCTGGTGGAGGGTGCCCCTGCACTGCGGGGGGTGAGGGTAATAGGGGACATGAGTGGGGGCCTGGTGGAGGCTGCCCCTGGTGGCTGCGGGGGCGGGGGTGGTGTGAGACATGAGTGGGGGCCTGGTGGAGGCTGCCTCTGGTGGCTGGGGGGTGTGGGTGGTGGTAGACATGAGTGGGGGCCTGGTGGAGGCTGCCCCTGACTGCTGGGGGGTAGGGGGTGGTGGGAGACATGGGTGGGGGCCTGGTGGAGGCTGCCCCTGACTGCTGGGGGGTAGGGGGTGGTGGGAGACATGGGTGGGGGACTGGTGGAGGCTGCCCCTGCACTGCGGGGGGGTAGGGGGTGGTGGGAGACATGGGTGGGGGCCTGGTGGAGGCTGCCCCTGACTGCTGGGGCGTAGGGGGTGGTGGGAGACATGGGTGGGGGCCTGGTGGAGGCTGCCCCTGCACTGCGGGGGGGTGGGGGTAATAGGGGACATGAGTGGGGGCCTGGTGGAGGCTGCCCCTGCTGGCTGGGGGGTGGGGGTGGTGGGAGACATGAGTGGGGGCCTGGTGGAGGGTGCCCCTGCACTGCGGGGGGGTGGGGGTAATAGGGGACATGAGTGGTAGCCTGTTGGAGGCTGCCCCTGGTGGCTGGGGGGTGGGGGTGGTGGGAGACATGAGTGGGGGCCTGGTGGCGGCTGCCCCTGACTGCTGGGGGGTAGGGGGTGGTGGGAGACATGGGTGGGGGCCTGGTGGAGGCTGCCCCTGACTGCTGGGGGGTAGGGGGTGGTGGGAGACATGGGTGGGGGCCTGGTGGAGGCTGCCCCTGCACAGCGGGGGGTGGGGGTAATAGGGGACATGAGTGGGGGCCTGGTGGAGGCTGCCCCTGGTGGCTTGGGGGTGGGGGTGGTGGGAGACATGAGTGGGGGCCTGGTGGAGGCTGCCCCTGACTGCTGGGGGGTAGGGGGTGGTGGGAGACATGGGTGGGGGCCTGGTGGAGGCTGCGCCTGCACTGCGGGGGGTGGGGGTAATAGGGGACATGAGTGGGGGCCTGGTGGAGGCTGCCCCTGGTGGCTGGGGGGTAGGGGTTGGTGGGAGACATGGGTGGGGGCCTGGTGGAGGCTGCCCCTGACTGCTGGGGGGTAGGGGTGGTGGGAGACATGAGTGGGGGCCTGGTGGAGGGTGCCCCTGCACTGCAGGGGGGTGTGGGTAATAGGGGACATGAGTGGGGGCCTGGTGGAGGCTGCCCCTGGTAGCTGGGGGGTGGTGGGAGACATGAGTGGGGGCCTGATGGAGGCTGCCCCTGGTGGCTGGGGGGTGGGGGTGGTGGGAAACATGAGTGGGGGCCTGGTGGAGGCTGCCCCTGACTGCTGGGGGGTGGGGGTGGTGGGAGACATGAGTGGGGGCCTGGTGGAGGCTGCCCCTGTTGGCTGGGGGGTGGGGGTGGTGGGAGACGTGAGTGGGGGCCTGGTGGAGGCTGCCCCTGCACTGCGGGGGGGTGGGGGTAATAGGGGACATGAGTGGGGGCCTGGTGGAGGCTGCCCCTGGTGGCTGGGGGTTGGGGGTGGTGGGAGACTTGAGTGGGGGCCTGGTGGAGGCTGCCCCTGGTGGCTTGGGGGTGGAGGTGGTGGGAGACATGAGTGGGGGCCTGGTGGAGGCTGCACCTGACTGCTGGGGGGTAGGGGGTGGTGGGAGACATGGGTGGGGGCCTGGTGGAGGGTGCTCCTGGTGGCTGGGGGGTGGGGGGTGGTGGGTGACATGAGTGGGGGCCTGGTGGAGGCTGCCCCTGACTGCTGGGGGGTGGGGGTGGTGGGAGACATGAGTGGGGGCCTGGTGGAGGGTGCCCCTGCACTGCGGGGGGGTGGGGGTAATAGGGGACATGAGTGGGGGCCTGGTGGAGGCTGCCCCTGGTGGCTGGGGGATGGGGGTGGTGGGAGACATGAGTGGGGGCCTGGTGGAGGCTGCCCCTGGTGGCTGGGGGGTGGGGGTGGTGGGAGACATGAGTGGGGGCCTGGTGGAGGGTGCCCCTGCACTGCGGGGGGGTGGGGGTAATAGGGGACATGAGTGGGGGCCTGGTGGAGGCTGCCCCTGGTGGCTGGGGGTGGTGGGAGACATGAGTGGGGACCTGGTGGAGGCTGCCCCTGGTGGCTGGGGGGTGGGGTTGGTGGGAGACATGAGTGGGGGCCTGGTGGAGGCTGCCCCTGACTGCTGGGGGGTGGGGGTGGTGGGAGACATGAGTAGGGGCCTGGTGGAGGCTGCTCTGGTGGCTGGGGGGTGGGGGTGGTGGGAGACATGAGTGGAGGCCTGTTGGAGGCTGCCCCTGGTGGCAGGGGGGAGGGGGTGGTGGGAGACATGAGTGGGGGCCTGGTGGAGGCTGCCCCTGACTGCTGGGGGGTGGGGGTGGTGGGAGACATGGAGTGGGGGCCTGGTGGAGGGTGCCCCTGCACTGTGGGGGGTGGGGGTAATAGGGGACATGAGTGGGGGCCTGGTGGAGGCTGCCCCTGGTGGCTGGGGGGTGGGGGTGGTGGGAGACATGAGTGGGGGCCTGGTGGAGGCTGCCCCTGGTGGCTGGGGGGGTGGGGGTGGTGGGAGACATGTGTTGGTGATCAGTGGTGCAAGGTGACATGTGGGTTGGCTGGTGGGCATGGCCATGGTGGATGGGTTGCCTGTGGGACATGAGCAGGGGTGCAGGGTAGTACCCTGTGGTGTGGGCTGCTTGCAGGGGCCGTGGAGGGTGTAGAGGGAACACCTGGGGGGACCCACATGGCCATATCACGTGTAGCATTCACCCGCAACACCGAAATACACGTACCCAGCCAAATCGCGTGTGAAACTTCCCGCGCACCCCTGGAATCCACGTAACCAGCCAAACCGCGTGTGAAACTTTGCGCGCACCCCTGAAATCCACGTACCCAGCCAAATCGCGTGTTGAACTTCCCGCGCACCCCTGAAATCCACGTACCCAGCCAAATCGCGTGTTGAACTTCCCGCGCACCCCTGAAATCCACGTACCCGGCCAAATCGCGTGTGGAACTTCCCGCGCACCCCTGAAATCCACGTACCCAGCCAAATCGCGTGTGGAACTTCCCGCGCACCCCTGGAATCCACGTACCCAGCCAATTCGCGTGTGAAACTTCCCACGCCCCCCGAAATACACGCACACGTTATTTTTCAGTCAGCGGGTGTCCGTGTTTGTGGGTACCCCTTTGCACGTCATTTGTCCTGGAGGGCCACAGTATAGGACATTCATCATAGCTGTATATAGGTGCTATTTGTTGGCGCACCTTTTGGCGCACATTTTTTACAGGCCCAGGGACGCTACCGCCTGCTTTCTTGTGGCGGTCGTGTTTGTGCTTGTGCGCTGGTTTGACCGTGCGCTGTTTTGCCCTATTCGATTCCATGAATTCGTGTTGTAGGCGAGCGTGTGGGTGTTCCGCGCACTTGCACCCTGTACTTCCCCTGTGACGCCCACATTTTGGCAAGTTGTTCCCCATTCCGAGTGTTACGCCCCGTGTTTCGCCTACTTTTGTTGCGTGCGCCGCGCTATGTGCGATTTTCGCTGTGGCCTGTGCGATTTTCGCTGTGACCTGGCGCACGCCGTTAGATGGCCTGTGCGCCAACGTGCGCCGTGCACTTTTTTAGCGCACATCAGATGGTTTTTTCGCGCACGCCCTTCCATGAATCGATGTGCGCTGCTTTTCGTGCGATTTCCGCACTTGCACTGCGATTTTCGCAATTCCACTGCGATTCGCACGTTTTTGCCCACTTGCGCCGCACTAATTATTCCATGAATCGGCCTGCAAATCTACCCATCTCCTGTGGAGTACCCCAAGGGTCCATCCATCCCCCTTGATCTACAATCTTTACATGGAACTCTCTTTTCTCCATACAGCACCCACTTCCACTAATACGCAGATGACATGCAGCTCAACCTAAAGATATCCTCCATCGAAGACATCCACAGGTTCAAGGCCTGCTTCTCATTGATCCAGTCATGAATGTCCAGTGATTACCTGAAGCTCAACCCCTCCAAGACTGAATTCCTACTGCTGAACTACAACACTGAACACCCGGCCATCCAGATCTGCCTCTCTGCTATGCACCTCAAGGGCTTTACACACCAGCTGGCAAACTATGCCAAGTCCCTTTGGTTTGACATCGACAGACATATCTCCATCAAACAGCACATAGCAAGGAAGACACAAACAGCTTAATACCAACTTTCTCTTCTGCAACAAATCAAGCCCTTCATCTCAGAAAAGAACTATAGATCTGCTGTCCAAGTCTTGGTCCTCCCACCTAGATGGCACCAATGCCCTTTTGAAAGGCCTTCCAGAAACTATCCTGGCTCCACTGAGATGGGTGTTACATGCTGCATCACGACTCATCAAAGAACTTCGACCATATCACTGCGACCCTTATCGAACTGCACTGGCTCCCACTGAATGCCTGCATCATTTTTAAAAGCTGCTACATCATATTCAAGGCTGTCAACCTGAAGCCCCTAAGCTACCTCACTGAGAAACTCAGCAAATCCAGAGGCCTACGATCCACCAGAAGTGAAGACATGTGCAGACTTGAACCCTGCCGGTACAGGAAGGAAAAAACCAGAAGACATCCGACTCGCCCCCTCGCTTCTACAGTTTAGGAAGGAGCTCAAGACCCTCCTCTTCAAGGAATGGCTGCTCCCTAAAACCAAGGTCCATACACCATCCACTCCTCACCTTACCTAAGACTGGATGATTTGATCCCCACTGTTTACCTCCCAGGCTATTTGCAGACCCTTTGCAGACTATTGCCCGCCCTCCCCTGTTGTTAGATCCCCACTCCCTTGCTTCAATGCTCCCTAACCTCCTAACCTTATTATGCCCCCTATGATTGTAAAGCGCTCTGTCGCTTCGCAAAGCTATGCCCGCACTCAATGAATACCCTAATAATAATAATAATTATTAGAATAATAATGAAAATAATAATAGTGAGTTCTCTAATTCACAAGATTGCCTAATGGTGGGGCCGACAGGTTGCGCCATGTTTTAGAGGTTACAAGAACAATTACCTTTATGCCAAATAATCACTGATTAATGGCATGCAGAGACAATAAAAACCTGTGGACTATTTTGTGTTGGCACCCCATTCTGGCTTTTTGCATCTGCAAGATGCATACTTATCTCAAACCATTGCATTGAATCTCACATGCTCAGAGAAAATCAAAGGTGGACATTTCGGATGAAATCATGATGAGATTTCCAAACTAGCAATGTGGGGAAGTAGTATGACATGGATTGCTTAGCTGCATAATATATGGTATGATGTGGCATTTATAACGCGCCTGTACACAAGTGTTTCAAGGCGCGAATAGTAGTCTGCATGCTAAGGAACTTCTGAGTAAGAGGATTTTGAAGACTAGTAAAGCTAGTGAAGTTGGAAAAAAAGGCCCACTTTTCTGACTTCATTCCACTGTTTTAATTCAATTTGTTCCTGCATCTCCTGTTCCTATCAGCTCATTACATTTGCTCTCTTAGACAACAGTGAAATTGCCATTTCCCATTATAAATATTAGAACAATAGTTGTACAACTCACAGGTTTTCCGGTTGATATATTTTTATGACCCCCAAAACCATCCATGACCAAGGCCATGCATACCTCAAAAGGTATCATAGCAAAATGTCAAAGCCCCATCCCTGCGAGACCAAAAATGTAATGTTTTATTTAACAAATTCGTACACTTTTTATCGCAAATGTAGATCGGTCGTGGGGTTTATTAATTAGTAATAGGGGTTAGGTGGGGCTGCTGGGGTCTCCCCACGCATTTCTTTGCTAAAAAAAAGTGTACAAAAGCGGAAGAAAAAAAATCAACATTTTCGGCATTCGGCGTGTTTTTTTTTTTATTTTTACAGTATTAGCATAGATCCCCACAATAAATAAATCACGGAATACCACCAGGAAGACCCCTCAGATCATTGGTCTGTGCCCTCCTAAATGGCACAAGATTGCCAAAGCAACACCTTGTAGGCTGACGGTTTACTGTCTAAACTCTTATGCTAGGGAACTCCTTACCTTCCTATTTTTGACACTAAAACTACTCCACTCTTCTTTCTTGCATTTAATCGCCAACTTTGTTCCTCTCGTCCTCCTCCGTCTCTCTGCACTTGATCGATAGATTAATTGATTGATTTGTATGCAGTTTACAATCATACATTTCAGGTCAGAGAGGGCAAGAGACATGGTGCTGAAAACAAAGTCAAAACTATGGGACATGGGCCTGAGCCTAACTAAAATGGAGGAACCGGGGCGAAACACACACTCTGCAGATAAGTATCAACTCAAATATGAGTGCCCGATGATAAAGAAGTCAAATAAAGCAGACATGCAACCACCTAATCATCTAGGGATGCCTGAAAAGTCCTCCAAGGAAAGGACAAGTCGAAATGAAGAGAAGAGAGGGGTTATTGTGAAAAATACACAGGAAATATGAAACCATAGATTGACAGTCAGAATGTTAGCAAAAATGAAATACACAGTGGATAACTCGAGACAACACTCAAAACACCAAGACAATGAAGTAACCAAACCGGCCCAAGTAGTAAAGGGTAATGGCCTCACAGAAATTGGAATACAGAAAAAGAAGCAATAGAATGAGGAAGAGGAACAAGCCCAAATATCCTTCTTGGCATCATGGAACACGAGGGGATTTGGACATCTATATTTGGGGGAAACTGACTTCCTAATGGAATACGAGATCATATGTATACAAGAATCCTGGATAAGAGCTCGGCCACTCTGTGAGGGATACCAAACTTACATCAACCCTGCGCTGAAAGGCCCAAAGGGAAGGCCAAAAGCAGGTCTGCTGACCCTAATTAAAGAGGACTGTAACATTCAGATTCAAGACCACCAAACACGAAACCCTTATGTCCAAATATTAAATAAAAATAAAGGGAAACTGGAACCCAGACTCCTCCTAATCAACACTTACCGGAGTACCCAAGACATAGACTTAGAAAACTATATCGCAACTATTACTGGACCCATTGACCAATCCATGGAGGAAGACCCCGAACAGATGATCTTGATCTCTGGGGACCTAAACCTGACTACTGCTTTGTGTCTAGAAAGACACTAGTATACACCAAATCATTTACGATAAAGAAACAAACAACAAGTGACCATATACTACTAGAAATCGATCTACTATGGAAGGGAAAGACCCAGATCAAACTGAATACTTGCCCAATGGAAATAACATGGGGAAGAAATCAACTTAGAATCAAACCCGCTAATATTCAGAAACTAGCAGAAAAACTGGCAAATAACATCATAAGCAATATAAATGCAACAGAATATAGATGGATGCTAAAATAATTTGAAGTGAAAGGAAATCCTAAGGAAAAGCCTACAATTCAAAGGAAACATGCGTACAATAAAGAACTAGTTAAGAAGCGAAGGGAGTATAGAGCACAGCAAAGAAGACTATCCCGAAGCCTCCTCCCGGATAAATTAGACCTGATAAGATGGAATAAGCAATACTACAAAAACTGGCTACAATCGTCAAAGGCATGGAGAGCACAGGGTGACGCCGAAAAAATGCTAGTGGCAGTAACAACGGGGCACGCACACTCCTTGTGGGAAATTATAAATAAGTGTGAAGACCTTCAAGCAGCCACAAATACAAATCAAATACCAAAAGAAGTCTGGGTGAACCATTTTACTGCGCTTTTCAATGATGATACAGGCCAGAAATCGCCCTGAGATAATCAGAACGGGATACCTTGTCTCATAGATATTGATAAAGATGATATAACATCAAGAATCGACCAGCTAAGCTTCTCGAGAGCAGCAGGGCCAGATGGTATTTCAAATGGGATGATCAAAGAAAATGGTGAAGCTTGGCCAGACTTTATCCTGGTAATGTTCAAGCAAATCTTAAAAACCAGAAAAATACCATCATCGTGGAAAGATTCCTTGATCGACCCGATTTTCAAAAAGGGGGACCGGATGAACCCAAGGAACTATAGGCCAATAGCCCTTTTAGATTCAATTAGGAAGATCTTCTCATCAATCTTGCTGAGAGATCTTAAAAACTGGGCCATAAAGGCAGGCATCCTTAATAATCGTCAAACAGCCTTTATGAAGGGAGTTGGAACCTCCTTGAACCTGTTTTTGATAAATCTACTAAAATTGAGAGCAACAGACACAAAAGGACCCTTCACCTAGGATTTATAGACCTGGAACAGGCATCAGACACTGTCTGCAGAGACCTCTTCTGGACAAAATTAAAAAAATTGGAACTGCCCGGAAGATCTATCGAAAGCAATACAAGAACTTTATACAGACACTAGAATCCAAATAATCATGTCCAAAGGAGGAGAAAAAACAGACAAGATCAGGACTTCCAAAGGCATCAAACAAGGATGTGCCTTGGCCCAATTTCTTTTCATCTTATACATGGCGGACATGCAAACATCGCAAGAAACTGTTCGGGCTTTCCTGCCAAAACAAGAAAATGAAGATCTGGCTTCGGTCCTACATGCGGACGATGTGGTCTTTATCGACCTAACGGCAATAGGATTGCAAAGAAGATTGGTGGAGTTTAAGAACGACCTGGATGAAAACAAAATGAAAATACACATAGAGAAATCAAGAATTCTAATAATGAATACAGCCCGAGGTGTCAAGAAAAAAATCCCCCATACGTGGTCACTTGAAAATTAAGCCCTAAAAGGGGTGGATACTATAATATACTTAGGCGTGATGATAAATAAAAACACCAATGAGCAAGCCCAATATGACCTATTAAAGGAAAGACTTATGAAACTAACCATTCAAGTCAGAGTACTGCATCAAAGTTATGGAACATTATCTATGACTCCAATTATTACCTTTTTTAAACAAAAGGTGATACCAGTACTGACATACGGGGCGGAGTCTCTGCTAAACCTAACATGGGAAACTTGGGGAAAATTAGAAGCACATTTCTGGCGGAAGATACTTAGACTTCCGACTTGCTTGCAAATTGCCACAATTAGACATGAACTGAGGCTCCAATCTATGGCCTCTATAGCCCTCTGGAAATCACTCTCTCTATACCATAAATGTATCATTGAGAGACCCGCAGCTCCCTTTGAAAGTTTAAAAACTACACCATATGCCAAAGGAAGAATCTTAGGAGCATGGAAACAAAAATGTATAGATATACTATTTCACCAAGAAATGGAAATAGAAACCCTAAAAGGCAACCCAGACAAAGCTAAAAGACTCTTAAAGGAAAGAGACTGGCTTGAAACTGATACGTCAAAAGCAGGGAATAGATATTGCCTGAACATTATCTGGGAAAAAAAGCAGTAAATTATCTCCCAGCATACATGAAGAGATTTCCTTTGCCCATCTATCGCGATCTCTTGTAGACTGAACATATTACCATTGCGAGAAGTTCAATATCTGAGAAAGCAGATAACTGAGTAGGCTGCCCAATGTCGATTCTGTAAGAACCCAGAACTAATCGAATCTATGAGGCATTTAGCTCTCTCCTGCCCAGCGCCCCAAACAGTAAGAAATAGATTTCTGAGAAAATCATTGATGCATGTTGACTATATCACTGAGGAGGAATGTGGGAAAGACTAATGACGGTACATAAAATTGGTTAGACATTGGATGTGTTGAAACTAGTAGAATGGATTTTCAAGAAAATAAGGACAGATGATGAATATCAAGACCAGTGAATACCAACAAACTGATTTTGAGATTAATTACACACGAAGAGTCGAAATTTTACTCGACCATTTGTTAAAGGTTAACAATGGATTAATGTTTAACCAATAAAACAATTAAAAAAAATATATGCAGTTTATTGAGCACTTGGATGACTCAAAAGGGGCATCGTGGCACTTGTATACCATCTACCTGGATGCACATTTCTGTTTGGGTCTTTGGATGAGCGCTCTGAAGCAATCAAGTGGTCTCGTTGTGACTTGACAAGAATACATAAATAAATAAATTCATAAATAAATAGGGACGCCAGGATTGGTAAATATCCCGGAATTCATATTGCGGAAACCTTTGTAGCTAAAAAGAGAGGACTGCATTTCAGCAAAGCTTTAAGTATTGAAAGCTGGCCCCAATACATGTCTTATGCCCTCATTCAGCCATAAGACTTTTTGCATTCTGGGAATTGTAAATTTCCTCATCTCATAGGTCTGTGCTAAAAAAGAATAAAAAGCCATTAGCTATAAACAAAGAGTAGCCACTATTCAGCTACTTTGCTACTTAGGCTGTCCGGTAAGATAGCTCAGTGGGTTGAGTGCTTGCTGCTGCGATCTGAGCGTGATCTGCAAGTCGCAGGATCAAATCCTGGCAAGGCCAACTCATCCTTCCGAGGTCGATAAATGAGTTCCAATTTCGGTTGGGTGATATTGTATGTAAATATGTGCTCTGTAAAGAGCTTTGGATTAAGGCGCTATATAAATAATAGATCATTATCATTAACTACTTGATATGAGTAGTGGCTGTGAAGCAGAGGTCTAAATGCCCTCTCCCCATGTCCATGCCTTGTTTGTTCTTTGTATTCTTGTATCCGTATTTTAATGCAAATGCAGGGCCAAAACAAAAGATGATCTTGGGTTTGCATGTCAATGCATAGAGCATAACCCGGGCATTTGTCCATTACTTATGCCACCATACATTACTCTTGCTCATTCCTTTTGGCCCCTTCCTTTCCCAACCAGTAAGGTGCAGAATGAGACATGTCTTCCTTTTGGCATAAAAAGGCTGCAGATTTATTTTCACACACATAATAAAAAACACAGCAAACAATTGTGAAAATATTCTGAAGGAGCAGCGACTGCTCCGTGTCCAAAACCTGCTTCCCCCTTTTCCCAACAAAGTCCGCAGCAGGCACAACTCCCCCAACCCTTCGTGCCTGAGACTCGCCTGCCCCTGCAGGTGTTCCTGGGCTGAGAGACGCGTCGTTTATTCGGGGGAAGCTGAGCCCTCATTGCAACCACCAGACAACCCCGCCACTTAGGCTCCCAAGAGACGCTGGTCCCAGAATAGCAAAGACCCTTCCAACTTTCCCATGGCTCATTCAGTCTGTTTCTTGTCAGTGGTTGCCAAAACACTGCCTCGCCATCCTGCGACGTCAACGGCCAGGCCTCGTCGTACTAGTCTCTTATGCAGGGTGGGTGGCTGGAAAATGAAAATCATTCCTGCTGCGGCGGGCCTCCTTCTGCTTAGGGCTGGATGCTTCGTGCAGCAGGACACCCGCCTCTAATATGCAGTTTCGCCCACCCCCTTTCTTTGTTGCCCTTCGCTGGCTTTCTCCGTTCTTTGGCGCGCTTCGCCTTATCCCTCCCTCTTACCCAGGGAGGAGGGAGGAGGAGGACCCTGCCCGAGTTATCGGGGTGCCTCCTCCAATTTTTGTCTTTTTCCGTCGTCACCTTCACAATTCAGTTATTGGTGTGCAGGAGACCGCCAGGTGGTGTTGACAGCATGGACACTTGATGTGCTGTCTCCCTCGCTTGGCAGCAATGATACATAAAAATATGCACTTATGGTGAATTATTAACTAAGTGATCTGCACCAGGCATATTGGAATAGATCCGGAGGGACAGGGTGGAGTTTTGGGAAAATGTTGCGCCACGAAAACAGAGTAACCAGAGGCGGCAGTTGAAGGCTTGAGTCCTGTGTGAGGGGAAAGATATGAGGATTCTGCTGTGATGCATCATGGCCGCGCTGGGTATCTTCATAAGAGGCGAATGGATATGAACCCTGGTGTGTGAGGTGGCCCAGCACTGTGCAGTGATTGAGCCGGACCGCAGGCAGACCCTGCGGCGATCAGGGAACAGAGGATGAGGTCCTTCTGATGTTGAAAGCCTTGTGCTACACGGTGCCAGCGCAAGGTGTATGGAGTGAGCGGAGAGAGAGGAAATCGAGGACTGACGTGGCAGATGCACTGGTGGTCCACTGTGCCTTGCACAGTAGTGATGAGTCAGTTCAACTGCCGATCTCAGGCAGGCTGGTCTGGTGCAGGTGATGCACCGGTGTAGTGATTTCAGGCCCGCCCGGCGTCAGTGGCCTAGGAACGCACCGGATAGGTAGGGAGTGCCATAGCCCTACAATGGCTAGGGGTAAAGATCTCCTGCATCTCAGACAGCGCCCCAGTGGTCGTCCAGACCAGAGGACGACTGATTGGATTGTAGGGGAACCAGAGGGGCCCTATACATCATAGGCCATGTGGCAGAGGTCTCCTGGGAGGCTGCTCAGTTGGATGAAAGGGACACCACATTGGGCCACAGATCCACGGATCTGAGTTGGGGAAGCCTGGATCAAACTCTGTCAATCATTCTCAGTTAAACCTCTTAGGTTTGGTGGAAAATGCTTACAGTCTAGTGTAGGAGAAGATGGATCTAAAACACTTGGTCAGAGACAATTGTAGGCAGGCATAGCATTACACGTCTTCTGTCTCCAGTAACCCCTGCTTAACTGAGTTTCTGGATCTTCCTGGGTGCCCCTCTGTAGGAAAAAGATGTGGTCAGAAAAGGCAATGGTTAGAGTTATTTCCAAACACTCTAAGTCACTGGTATTGAAACTGTGGGGCTTGCCTGATGACCGGGGGTCGCAGCCCCACGGCCGAATGGGGTGAAAAGGGAATTGAAATAAAAAATCACCCAAAAAAAACAAAAAAGCCACCTCAAGATGGGCTGCACTATTGTGCATATCCCATCCCAACATGGCCCCCGCCACATATGTCCTGTGTGTATTGGGACCAGTCTTAGGGTCAGCAGGCGTGGCTGACCCAGGAAACAAACAGAAATGGAAGCACGTGAAAGTGACCTTACATTTGCGTTTGTTTCTGTTGTGTACGTGGTACACATAATGCGCATGCGCGGCCCACGAGCCGGCGCATGCGCACCAGTTTAATAAAGGCGGCGCCCGGCGGCAGTTGGAGCCGGAGCGCTGGAGCAAGCGGACGTCTCCGTTGTCTGTTCTTGCGCAGCGCCGCTACGCGCAGGGCCCAGATATAGGAGGGGCCCGCACTCCACCACCGTGGGCCCCCCAATCACCACAGTTTCCATCTGCTGCAGAGGAACATTGGCAAGGCTTGTGGATCAGCTGTGGCATCAGTTTAGGAAGGGGGAGGGGATCGCTCCTGTATGGGAATGGGGTGGGGGAGCACTTGGATTGGTGGGAGAGGGGAGAACCCAGGGACTGATGGGATTGGGATAGGGGGCACCATGGAACATGCACAGACTGCTGGGAGAGGGTGGTGGCACCCAGGGACTGTTAGGAGTGGGGTGAGAGCAGGCAGCACAGGGACTGCTAGGAGTGGGGTGGGGCACCCAGGGACTGCTGTAAGTGTAGTGGGGCACCATGGGACTGCTAGGAGAGGGTGGAGGTTCCCAGGGTCTGCTGGGAGAGCGTTGGGGTGACCATGGACTGCTAGGAGCGGGGTGGAGGCAGTCCAGGGCCTGTGTTAGGAGCAGTGTTGGGGTGCCCTGTGACTGCTAGGAGTGCTGGGGGCGCTCAGGGGTTGCTGGGAGTGGGGTGGGGGCACCATGGGACTACTGGGAGAGAGTGGAGACACCCAGGGTCCTGCTGGGAGAGGGTGGTGCCGTCTAGGGTCTGTGCTAGGAACAGGGTGGGGGAGCCAGAGACTGACAGGAGTGGGGTGAGGGCAACCGCGGACTGCTGGGAGTGGAGTGGGCACTGTGGGACTGCTGGGACAGGGTGGGGATAGCCAGGGACTGCTAGGAGAGGGTGGGGGCAGCCCAGGGTCAGTGCTAGGAGAGGGGTTGGGTTGCCCAGGGATGGCTGGGAGTGGGGTAGGGTCACCCATGGGACTGCTGGGAGAGAATAGGGGAGGCCTGGGGTCTGTGCTAGGTGATAGGGGAGGGGTGGGGTACCCCGGGACAGCTAGGAATGGGATGCGGTCACCCAGGGACTACTGGGAGTGGTGTGGGGGACACCATAGGACTATTTGGAGAGAGTGAGGGAACCCAGGGACTGCTAGGAGTGGTGTGCGGGCAGCCCAGGGTATGTGCTAGAAGCAGGTTGGGGAGCCCAGGGATTGCTCGGACTGAGGTTGGGGCACCCATGGACAGTTGGGAGAGGAGTGGGGGAACACCACAGGACTGCTGGGAAACGGTGGGAACACCCAGGGACTGCTAGAGTGGGGTGGGGGCAGCCATGGTATGTGCTAGGAGTGGGGTGGCGGAGCCCTGGGAGTTGGGTGGGGGCACCCAGGGACTGCTAGGGGTGGAGTAGCAAAGGGACTGTGTTGGGTGAGGGTGGGGAGCCCTGGGACTGGGGTGGGGATACCAGGGACTTCAGGAAGAGGAGTAGGGGGAACACAGAGAATGTTCCGGGAGATGGTTGGGAGAGCCCAGGGACTGTGCTAGGAAAGGGGTGGAGGGGCCCATGGAGGGAGTCCTGTGACTGTGTGTGAGCCCATGATAAATTTGTGGTGATTTTGATTTACCATCCATTCGGCACATGGGAGGGGGGTGTCTGCCTGCTCAAAATTTCGATCAGGGTGTCCCAGGATGAAGCGGTTTAAAGACCGCTACCCTAGGGAGTCACACAAGCTTATAAGAAGGACATAACACACACAAGGAAAAGGTGACACAGGAATGCTGGTGTAGAGGTGCGTTTAGTTATTGAGTTGCATATTGAAACCTTGCATCAGCCCCAGTATACCAGCAGTTTTTTTTTGTTTTTGTATAAAAAGAAGGAATCACAATAGACACTATATACACAGTAACATTATCCCAAGCAGCTGCATTAAACTTTAAAAAAAGAGTAGTGAAAATAGATTTAGTTTAAGTGTCTTACAGGTATGCATATTGGCCTAAGCACATTCCCATCAGGTCATGAACTTACTGCCATACTAATGGTGGCCATGCTGCCATTTTGTTTCATTTGCCATCTTGGATGCAATGTTCAGTTCAATTCCCTGCTCATCTCGCCTTCCTCACTCTGAACGCGGTGGAAGGCTGCGGCATGAACCCTTTGCTAATTGCTAGGCAAGAATGCACATTCTGCCAAGCACTTTTGTTTGTCTTATACTGTAAAACCTTGAAGTCTTTGAAGAAGCATCGCTAACATGCAAGTTAGGTGCCCGCCTGACTCAACCATGTTTTCCCCACTGAACTAATAAATTGTAATAATGTGCAGCTGCTACGTGTTCCTTTAGAGAAAACCCCTAATCTCAGGCTTTAGAGCAGACTGACCTTAGGCTCTAGGAGCATTACAGATAAGCTGTACAGCAAATGTTACCTTGTACCAGGGAACACGATATGCCCCCACGCACTGTTTTGCCCTGCGCACAGACAGTAAATTGTCAATAGGAGGACGGGGAACATGCAGACTCGTTGCTTTAGTAACACTACCTATGTGGAGAGGTCATGAACCCTATGGACCCTGTCACATGAGGGGGCTGGTCAAATGTTTCAAATGTGATTCTGTTTAGTATATATGTATGTAACTTTGGTTGTTCAGGGATATCTGTTAGGCAGAAACCTGTGCAGTTCCCTTAGGGAACACTGCAAAAGATTTAAGACTACAGGTATAGCAGTAAACCCACTTGGTAGCAGTCTGCACCACCCAGATTTACCTGGTAGCTGTGGCTGAGCAGTCAGACTTCCCTCAAGAAGAGTTAGGCAGTATGCAAAGTATACACAATAGGTACTCAAACACAATAGTACAAGCAAACACTGACCAGAGTTTGGTTTCAAAAGTATATAGTTATTTATTTTAAGAACACATAAGTTGAAAACACTCTAGCAATATATAGTAAAACACTTCAAACACAGTTATATGGAAAGCAGTCCCAACCCTTATTCCTAACTAGACAACTCTTGGTTAACACCACATAATTCAAACAGAGGTGAGTGCTTAACGTTAGATGACACTCTAGTGGTTCAAAGAAGGGAGGGAAAAAGAGCAGAATTAGGATAAACACACCACTCTAAGGTCAAGAACACTTTCAGTAGGCTCAAAGAAGCACAAAGTCACAGGTGAGCAAAAGTCACTAGGCAGGGCCCACTCTTAGAGCAGACAGAGCGAAAATGTGCCCAAGATCACACAGTTATTAGGGATTCAGAGTCTTGCAAAAGAGTTCAGAAAGAGTTTAGAGAGGCTTAGAAAGTTTAGCCAGGGTGTCCCAGGCACTCCCAGGTTCGAAAGCCAGGGGCTAAAACTACCCCGTACAGTCGGTGGCAAGGGAAGCCAGGCGGAACACGGTACCTTAAACGGGAAGGATCCTCCAGCGGTGGCAGTTGTTCCAGGCAGTGGCAGCAAGGCTCGACGTTGGTCAGGGAAGAAGAAGTTCTCGCTGAAGAGCAGAAGAAGAAGGTCGTTGCACTGCCCGGGAAGAAACCAGCCGCGGAGTCCTCCGGTTAAAGGGTTGTACCGACTTTCGCGGTTGTGGTAAAAGTGTGGTATTCCGGTTGCCGGGGTGCTTGGCACGGGCAAGGCGGCCACGAGATACCTCGAAGAAGCGGAAAGAAGGTGAAAACTGGTTGTCCCCACCAGTCAAGGGAAGGAGCCACTCCGTTAAGAGTTCTCCTCGGTCGTTGGGAAAAGTGGTGAGACGGTTCAGCAGGGCTCCACCGGGTGGTGTCGTCGTAGCAGGTCGGCTCAGCTCTTCCCTCGTCGGATTCTTGGTCCTGTGGCGACTTCTGAAGTTCCAGTCCCCAAAGCCCTGCTTTTATGCAGCAAACCCCCATTCACCCAGCCTAGCTGTCACTCAAACATGCTAAGTGATGAGCCGGCCGGCTCACCACTTGGGCCAATCAGGACGGAGTGCGACTTGAGTTACCAAGGTAACTCAGTCCAGGGTGCCTAAATCCCCCTCCACCCCTCCTAAGTACCCCAGACAGAGTGGCACCACTTTGGAGGGCTTCTGTGGAGAAGCCCGCCAAAAGTGGAACAAAGGGCTCCACTTTGGGTCAGAGTTACAGAGGCGAACGCCAACGCCATTTTAGAATCAAGTTTTGGCAAAAAATCCCAACCGGAGTTATAATAATAAATGTATAAACCGGCGGTATGTTTGAGGCTACCGTAAATAAATAATTAAATGTGTTAGCCTAAAACAATGGGAAATCCCATAGAAAAATATTCGCGGTTGAATATAAAAAGTAGTTTCCACTGCCACCAGCCAAAACTCGATCAGGGGGGACGGAGACGTGCCCCTTCGACTAACAGACCCTGGGGCAATCGAATTGCCCCAGCCAGTACGTCCACAATATGATGGATTGTACTGGTTCTGTTCAGGATTTAAGACTAGTAAAGTCTTTGGTGACTTTACATGCCCTGGGAGACAGTAGTCAGTCCCAGGGTATGGAGTCTATGTTGGGGAGTCCCTAGGACACCCCTGGGTTACTGCACAGAGGGTGCTGTGTAACCCACATCACAAAAATATATGAGGCCCTATGGAGTAAAAGACCCCATAGCCCATTCAACACAAGGTTTAACCAAGAAAACACACTTCAAACATGCCCAAGAGTGAGGGTAAAAGAGTCTCACTCTTGGCAGGAGAAAAAAGAAACCCCAGAAATCCAGCAAAGCTGCTGGGGGACTCACTAGGTAGGGAAATTCAGCCTAAACAGAGAATTCTCCCTAACACTCGCCCCCCCCAGACTAAGGGACAGGAGGATTTAATCCACTCCTGGATGAACCTTATACCTCTAGTCGATGATATACATCCTAGAGAGTCCATCAGCATTTTGATGGTGACACCCTGACCTGTGCTCAATGGTGAAATCAAACCCTTGCAGGCAGATTGACCATCTCAATAGTTTTGGATTTTCCCCTTTCATTTGCATTAACCATCTCAAGGGTTGGTGGTCAGTCTGAATAACAAAAGTAGAACCATACAAGTATGGCCTAAACTTCTTCAGTGCCCACACAATAGCAAAGCATTCTCTTTCGATTGTTGCCCACCTTGTCTCAGGATCCTTCAGTTTTCTACTGATGAAGCAAATGGGGTGCTCCCTACCCTTCTCATCCAGTTGGCTTAGAACTGCACCTATACCTACATTGGAAGCATCAGTTTGTACAATGAAAGTTTGGTGGTAGTCAGGAGCTCTTAATACTGGAGCTTGGCAAAGAGCTCTCTTCAGTTTTTCAAAGGCCTGATTGCACTCCTCACTCCATTTTACCTTTTTAGGGAATTTAGGAGAGGAGATTACATTCAGTGGAGAAGCTATGGTCCCATAGTTCTCAATGAAATTCCTGTAATACCCAGTGAGGCCTAGGAAGGCTCTCACTTGGGTTTGAGTAGTTGGTGTTGTCCAATTTTGCACAGCTTCAATCTTGCTGAGCAAGGGCCTTATTTCTCCACCTCCTACCTCATGTCCAAGGTAGACCACTTTACTTTGACCAATCTGGCACTTACTGGCTTTGATTGTCAAATGGGCCTGTTCAAGAGCCTGCAACACATGTCCTAGGTGGTTCACATGTTCCTCCCAGGAGTGGCTGAAAACTGCAATGTCATCCAAGTATGCCATGCAGAAATCTTCCATCCCAGCCAGAACTTGGTTCACCATCCTTTGGAATGTGGCAGGTGCATTTTTTAATCCAAAAGGCATGACCTTAAACTGGTACAAGCCAACTGGGGTTGAAAATGCAGTTTTCTCCTTGGCATGGTCTGTCAGGGCTATTTGCCAATAGCCTGACGTAAGGTCAAATGTGCTGAGGTACTTGGCTGCACCAAGTTTATCCACCAACTCATCTGTCCTGGGCAAAGGGTGGGCATCAGTCTTGGTGACTGCATTTAGAGCTCTATAGTCCACACAGAATCTCAAGTCTTTGGATCCTGCCTTTGGTACTAACACAACTGGGCTAGACCATGGACTAGTAGAGGGCTCTATTACCCCGAGATCAAGCATCTTCTTGACCTCTCCTTTGATGTGGGTTCTGATGTGTTCTGACATTCTGTACCCTCTGCTTTTGACTGGCAGACAGTCACCAGTGAGTATATCATGCTGGCCCCAAGGGGTCAAGCCTGGTGACAGTGAGAACAGGGAGGCAAACTGATTTAACATAGATTTGCACTCCTCCTGTTGCTCAGGTGTCAGGTCTGAAGAGAGATTGACTCCTTCAACTTTTTCGTCTAAAGGCACACCTCTGAGGAGATCAGGGAGAGATTCTCTCTCTTCTTCCTCTGCAGCTGAAGCTAGAAGTACGGCTCCTAGGTCAGGTCTGGAGATGTATGCTTTTAGTCTGTTGGTGTGGAAGACTCTAGGAGCTTCCCTGGGTCTGCCCAGATCCACCAGATAGTTGACCTCTCCAAGTTTTCCCACAATCTTGAAGGGTCCCATCCATTTGTCTTGCAAGGCCCTCTGCCTTGTTGGGAGCATAACTAGAACGAGCTGGTCTTGAGTAAACTCAACCATGTTAGCCTTCTGGTCATGCCAATGTTTGACCAGAGCTTGACCAGCTTTCAAGTTGTCACTTGCTTCTGCCATCATGTGTGACATTCTCCTCCGGAGACCTATCACATAGTCAGTCACTCTGACTGGCTTGAGGGGAGGAGCACCTTCCAATCCCTCCTTAATCAGGGCCAATGGACCTCTGACCGGATGGCCATAGAGAAGCTCAAAGGGAGAATAACCTACTCCCTCCTGAGGGACTTCTCTATAAGCAAAGAGAAGGCATGGCAGTAGAAGGTCCCACTTCTTTTTAAGGGGTTCCTCTAAAGCACCTATCATGCTCTTCATGGTTCTGTTAAACCTTTCAACCAACCTGTTTGTTTGAGGGTGGTATGCTGTTGAGAACTTGTAAGTAACTCCACAGGTTTTCCACATGGCTTTCATGTAGTGGGACATAAAGTTTGACCCCCTGTCAGAGATTACTTCCTTAGGAAACCCAACCCTGGTAAAAATACCAAGGAGGGCCTTAGCCACAGCCGGAGCCGTAACAGTCCTCATAGGAATTGCCTCAGGGTACCTAGTAGCATGGTCTACTACAACAAGTATAAACCTGTTGCCTGAGGAGGTTGGGGGATCAAGGGGACCAACAATGTCAATCCCTACCCTCTCAAATGGGACTCCCACAACTGGGAGAGGCACTAAAGGTGCCACATTCTTGGACCCAACCTTACCAGAAGTCTGGCAGGTATGGCAGCTCTTACAATATCTATCTACTTCAGCCCCCATTTTTGGCCAATAAAAGTAGAGAGAGAGCCTTTCCTTGGTCTTCTTGAAACTCAAGTGACCAGCCAAAGGTATCTCATGGGCTAGTTGTAAGAACTGTTGTCTGTTCTCTTGGGGGACTACAAGGCGCTTGTAGTCTCCAGGTTCAGACTCAGTTGGTTCACTGTAGAAGAGGCCATCTTCCCAGTGTAACCTATACTTCCCAGGCTCTTGCCCATCAGCCTGAGAAGCTGCCTGGTGGCGGAGACCTTCCAGAGTTGGACATTCTCTTTGCCCCTTACGAAAAGCTGCCCTGCTAGGTCCACCTTCTGCCAGTAAAGACTGCAGCTCAGGATGGTCCTCAGGGTCCAAATCTCCAATAAGGTTTGGGCCTCCTTCTAGCTCTTCCTCAGAGTCTAGCTCAACCACACAGGGTTGTACCTCCCTCTCAGCCTCAGCTGGAGGTGGAGTTACAGGTGTAACTTTGGACAACCTAGGGGAAGTCCTTGTTGGAAGCACTGGAGTGCTTGCTGCTGGCTTTTTCCTAGGAGTCTTGGGTTGCCCCTTTGCTCCTGATCTGGTTGTTACTGCAGTAAGTTGCTCCAGTGGGAGAGGAGTGATTTCTGTCATCATCTCCTGAGATAACCCTCTGAGGGTTTTCTCTCTTGCAGGTTTTGTGAGCTCCTGTAACCTTTTGCTAGGTGGTCTGGGGGTATGGGACACAACTCCAAGAGCTTTGAGGTCATTACCCAACAGAACCCTACCTGGCACTTCACATTGTACACTGACAGGTATTTTCACAGCCATATCATCACATTGGATGAGAACTGGTAACTGTGGACACATCTGCACAGGCCCACCAGCTAACTTGGTGAGGCATTTGGGTGCCTTAGCAACATCCTCTGCCTTGAAAAATGATTCATCCACCACAGTTATGCTGGCTCCAGTGTCCCTAATGGCAGGAGTCTCCTGACCATTCACCTGGACACTGTCCTTATAATACTCTTTAGTATTATCTGGGATAGAGTTATAGACATCTAAGTTCTGTTGTTCCCACAACCCCAGAGAGACTAAAGAAACACTAGCTGAGACTCCAGTGGGTTCATCAGCCAGTAATAGAAAGTTTCCACTTGCCATATGTACTTCCTCTTCTGGAGCGAAGGCTAAGGAGGCAAGCTGGACCCCTGAAGGTTTACCCTTACATCTGGGATCTCCTTTCACATGGTCAGTAGCCTTACAAACAAAGCATGAGCCAAAGGCTCGCTGGAATGGAGGCTTGTTCTGACCTCCTTCTGGTCTGGGACCAGAAGGTACACTAGCCTGATTTGGTTTCCCTTGTGGCTTACCCTTATAGTTTTGTTTGGGGCCCTCTTTGGAATTTGTAGTATTAGAATTCTCTTTGGAGTCCTTTTTAGGCTGTTTCTCCCCATCCTTTTTCTGAGTTACCCCAGAGTCCTTGTGAGTGGCCCGGTTGGCAACCCACAAGTCAGCAGCCTTAGCTAGTTTCCGGGAATCTAATTCCTTGGAATCAGCCAAGTGTTGTCTGAGCTCAGGAGAGCAGGCATCATAAATAGTCTCCAACATAAACAAATTCTTCATACCTTCATAAGTGTTCACCTTGTAACCCTTAATCCATCCCTCTAAGTTTTTCAACCCTTCACTCACCCAGGTAGCCCAAGGGGTACCATCATGCTTTTTGAGGCTCCTAAACCTCTTAAGATACTGGGAAGGGGTCTTCCCAAACCTAGCTATCAAAGCTAGTTTCACACATTCATAGTCCTTCTTATCCTCCTCCCCCATCTCCATTACCACATCAGTTGCAACAGGGGGAAGCCTAGAGAACAACCAGGTGAGTAAGTCATTTCCTGTGATGTTCTGGAGCCCATGATTATATTCAAACAGAGACAACCAATCCAACACATCCAACTTAGGCTCATACATACCAACCAATTCTTTAGGCATCCGGGGTCTTTTAGGACTGGAACTTCTAGAGGAGCCAGAGAGAGCAGCATTCTCAACAGACAATTTCTTCATTTCTAGCTCATGCTTGAGCTCCATTTCCCTTAGCCTTAGTTCCTTTTCAGTTTGAGCATTAAGTTTTTTATACTCCAATTCTAGTTTCATTTTCTCTAGTTCATAGTACTGAGGACTAAATGTGGAACCTGGTAAAGGCCCAGTAGGCACAGCAGGTAGAGCAGGCAGAGGCCTAGGGGGGACAGTCACAACAGCCTCACCCTCCTCTTCTGACTCTTCCTCAAAATCATCAACATTTTGTTCTATGTCAATTTCAATACTGTCATCTACATTTGCTGGGGTGGTAGGTTCCTCTGAACCATCACCCAGACTTTGGTTAGCTAACAATCTTTCAATCAGCTCCATTTTCTAGCCCTTAGTCATGAGATCCTTATGTTTACAGAGCACTCTTAAACAATCAGCAGTTTTGGCTGCAAGGGACTCTTGACTATAGCTTTCTATAACAGACATGTTAGAGGATTACTTTTACAGTGCTAAGCTTTGTGGTTAGTTGCACTAAGGTATCTAAAGCACACCAAAATGTATACTCAATACAAATCCCACCGCTGTACACCAGTGTTAGGCAGAAACCTGTGCAGTTCCCTTAGGGAACACTGCAAAAGATTTAAGACTACAGGTATAGCAGTAAACCCACTTGGTAGCAGTCTGCACCACCCAGATTTACCTGGTAGCTGTGGCTGAGCAGTCAGACTTCCCTCAAGAAGAGTTAGGCAGTATGCAAAGTATACACAATAGGTACTCAAACACAATAGTACAAGCAAACACTGACCAGAGTTTGGTTTCAAAAGTATATAGTTATTTATTTTAAGAACACATAAATTGAAAACACTCTAGCAATATATAGTAAAACACTTCAAACACAGTTATATGGAAAGCAGTCCCAACCCTTATTCCTAACTAGACAACTCTTGGTTAACACCACATAATTCAAACAGAGGTGAGTGCTTAACGTTAGATGACACTCTAGTGGTTCAAAGAAGGGAGGGAAAAAGAGCAGAATTAGGATAAACACACCACTCTAAGGTCAAGAACACTTTCAGTAGGCTCAAAGAAGCACAAAGTCACAGGTGAGCAAATGTCACTAGGCAGGGCCCACTCTTAGAGCAGACAGAGCGAAAATGTGCCCAAGATCACACAGTTATTAGGGATTCAGAGTCTTGCAAAAGAGTTCAGAAAGAGTTTAGAGAGGCTTAGAAAGTTTAGCCAGGGTGTCCCAGGCACTCCCAGGTTCGAAAGCCGGGGGCTAAAACTACCCCGTACAGTCGGTGGCAAGGGAAGCCAGGCGGAACACGGTACCTTAAACGAGAAGGATCCTCCAGCGGTGGCAGTTGTTCCAGGCAGTGGCAGCAAGGCTCGACGTCGGTCAGGGAAGAAGAAGTTCTCGCTGAAGAGCAGAAGAAGAAGGTCGTTGCACTGCCCGGGAAGAAACCAGCCGCGGAGTCCTCCGGTTAAAGGGTTGTACCGACTTTCGCGGTTGTGGTAAAAGTGTGGTATTCCGGTTGCCGGGGTGCTTGGCACGGGCAAGGCGGCCACGAGATACCTCGAAGAAGCGGAAAGAAGGTGAAAACTGGTTGTCCCCACCAGTCAAGGGAAGGAGCCACTCCGTTAAGAGTTCTCCTCGGTCGTTGGGAAAAGTGGTGAGACGGTTCAGCAGGGCTCCACCGGGTGGTGTCGTCGTAGCAGGTCGGCTCAGCTCTTCCCTCGTCGGATTCTTGGTCCTGTGGCGACTTCTGAAGTTCCAGTCCCCAAAGCCCTGCTTTTATGCAGCAAACCCCCATTCACCCAGCCTAGCTGTCACTCAAACATGCTAAGTGATGAGCCGGCCGGCTCACCACTTGGGCCAATCAGGACGGAGTGCGACTTGAGTTACCAAGGTAACTCAGTCCAGGGTGCCTAAATCCCCCTCCACCCCTCCTAAGTACCCCAGACAGAGTGGCACCACTTTGGAGGGCTTCTGTGGAGAAGCCCGCCAAAAGTGGAACCAAGGGCTCCACTTTGGGTCAGAGTTACAGAGGCGAACGCCAACGCCATTTTAGAATCAAGTTTTGGCAAAAAATCCCAACCGGAGTTATAATAATAAATATATAAACCGGCGGTATGTTTGAGGCTACCGTAAATAAATAATTAAATGTGTTAGCCTAAAACAATGGGAAATCCCATAGAAAAATATTCGCGGTTGAATATAAAAAGTAGTTTCCACTGCCACCAGCCAAAACTCGATCAGGGGGGACGGAGACGTGCCCCTTCGACTAACAGACCCTGGGGCAATCGAATTGCCCCAGCCAGTACGTCCACAATATGATGGATTGTACTGGTTCTGTTCAGGATTTAAGACTAGTAAAGTCTTTGGTGACTTTACATGCCCTGGGAGACAGTAGTCAGTCCCAGGGTATGGAGTCTATGTTGGGGAGTCCCTAGGACACCCCTGGGTTACTGCACAGAGCGTGCTGTGTAACCCACATCACAAAAATATATGAGGCCCTATGGAGTAAAAGACCCCGTAGCCCATTCAACACAAGGTTTAACCAAGAAAACACACTTCAAACATGCCCAAGAGTGAGGGTAAAAGTGTCTCACTCTTGACAGGAGAAAAAAGAAACCCCAGAAATCCAGCAAAGCTGCTGGGGGACTCACTAGGTAGGGAAATTCAGCCTAAACAGAGAATTCTCCCTAACAATATCTCCCTCCATAGTGTCTGTACAAATGCATCGTAGGGTGCTGAGACCACAGTCCGGGCTAAAATAAATGATATTGTGAACCTCGTGACTGGCTATTTCCAAAATAAGCCTAATTTTGTGGTCTTTCAGAGTTGCTTAAAAATACTGTGACTCTTCCCCAGGGGAGACAGGCACATAACTCATCTGGCCAAAATGAAGGATCTAGTGAGCATCTTGTCAAAACGCGCATAACAATGGCATGGAACTCCAGCTTGGGTCCGAGCATAGACTTGTGGTGGATGGATCTTAAGAAATGGTCCATGGCGGGGACAGTTGTGTGGACTAGAGTGGCGCAGAGGGGAGAAGGAGAAAGCAAGCACAAGATACTTGCATGGAACTCTTTGATACAGGGCTTATTTGGACAAGGAGAAGGAAGTGGTAATGGTGGATTGAAAGTGCAGAAGATCAGTAAAAGGAGACCCGCCAAAGAGTAAGACAAACCTGACATGGAGAAGAAAAAGGGACATGAGCCGGATGGGGTATTGCATGGGGCAGACAGTAATCAACCAGGGTGGTAAACCACGGAATCGCACCACGACAAGTGATCACAACAATTGATGATGTGATGCGGAACCAGGAAGAAGTGCCAGGATGATTGTTATGTTTTGTTTGTTGTTGTGTTGGTTGATTAATATAAAATAATAAAGAGGTTTAAAAAATGTAATGTGCACTTTATAGTCTCGTAATATGTACAAAAAATCCTTACTTGGGAGACAGACAGGCCAAGGCTGTCTCAAGGTTCTTTCTGATGCAGATGATGGATTCTTGTGCTCCTCGGTCTTATAACTGGCAGACAGAGCAGCACCAGTGTGTAAGGGGCCCTAAAGTTCCTTTTAATGTGGACTACTTATGCCAGGGCCAGCCTGGCATAATATAAGCATGAGGATTCCCCTTATGGATTCCTGGCTTGGCTGCATATGCGAGAGGCAGTCTGGCATTACTTGCAGAAGCAGGGTGAATCAGTCTTTTGCTTTTCCCCCAGCCGGGTTTGGCCCGCTTTAGCAGGGGGAAGCTCCCAGAAATAGACATGCAGCACTCCTCTCTCACGGGATCTGCAACGTCTGTGATAGTGTGTCAGGTGCTGGGACGTAACAGTGAGCACCCCCCCCCTTCTCTTGAGGGGCACAAATCAATATGCCTTGGCTGTGGTGGTGAAAAACAATGCAGCACCCCGCTAGTAGTGGGGCACAACATAAAGGAGTCCTGGGCCAGGCCGCAACAGTGACAGAGCTAACCTGTTGACAGGAACCTTGGATAAAACTCTCCCCTTTGCCATTGTGATGTGTCAACAGAAGACAAATATCTCTCCAATACTGAGTTGAGTAAATCTTATGGAGTAATGCAGAATACGTACATACCAGGTAATGGGACTAAGAAACCCAAAGGAGTCATAACGAATATGGCTCACACACAAAAAAAGGACTGTCACCAGAAGTTGGGGAATCCCCAGAACAGTGTCTTAAAAGAAGGAGGGGCGAGAGAGTGTAAGAGAGAGAACCATGAGTTTCACAGCATCAGCATCAGTGAGAACGAAAGCATGTGGAGAATGCTGCTTAACACACTGCAGTAATGTCATGAGGAAAAGCTGTTTGAGTCAGACTGCAGAAGGAGCAGACTATTTATATCAAGAGTCTGAGAGGAAAAGAGGGTCCCAGGAGGGAAGTTCGAAAAAGACTGACATAAATAAGCCAGACCGGTGAAGGGCCTGACCTGCATAGCACCAGCACTAGACCCGTGGGGGTCTGTTTGTTTGTAGAGCGTCCTGGGAAGTGGACATGAGAGGACAGCAGTAGCCAGAAGGGCAAGAGAAAGGACAACCCTTTCTGTGCCAATACCGTACTGGAAAAGAAACACCAAAGTGAAGGTAAAGGCGATGCGAGTGACAGAGTCATCCTGCTAGAATACGGAACACGAGAAGAAGCGAATGCCCACCCGGTAATGCAATCCCATTACATTGCAGGTAACAGGGAAAGCGTAAGAGCGAGGGAATCTAACATTTATAATGATTAGTATGACCATATTTGGTTGCCCAAGAAAATTGAACATAACGATTGGAGTAATCTTATGCGTTGCATTAAAAGGCGAGAAGCGAAGAACTGTCTTCCTGGGGTCTGCCTACTCAACAAGTCATAAGAAGAGTGAGGAACTCTTAGGGATGCAGCCAACTCATCCAGTGAAGAAAAAGATAAGGAAGAGGGTAAGAATACTTCGGGGTCACAGTCTCCTCGTCCCAGTGAAGAAGTCATAAGAAGAGTGAGAAACTCTTTGGGTTACAGACTTCTCATCCCAGTGAAGAACCGGAAAAGAAACAGAGTAAGAAAACTTCAGGAACAAAACCTTCTTGTCCCAGTAAAGGACGAAGTCAGAAGAAGAGTGAGAAACTCTTAGGAGTACATCCTCCTTGTCCCTGTCAAGGACCAACTCA
Organism: Ambystoma mexicanum; assembly: GCF_040938575.1. NCBI lineage: Eukaryota > Metazoa > Chordata > Amphibia > Caudata > Ambystomatidae > Ambystoma > Ambystoma mexicanum. The sequence goes on from NC_090935.1 coordinate 259,989,324, forward strand.
GAAGAAGAGTGAGAAACTCTTGGTAGCACAGCCTCCTCATCCCAGTGAAGGACTAAGTCAGAAGAAGAGTGAGAACCCCTCAGAGACTCATTCACTTCCTCCCAGTAAAGTGCCAAATACTAAGAACAGGGTGAATTCTTGAAGGGCTCAACCTACTCATCCCAGTGGGTAGACAAATAATAAAAAGAGTGAGACTAATTACTGTGTTGGGTACATGACACATGAGGAAAGATGAAAAACGCAATGAATTTTCCAGGCAGGGGGCACTTCTAGCTTCAGGGCCAGAGGACAGATGAACTTGTGTATGATGTAAGGGCCCACAAAATGAGGTAACAAAGCTCGACTACCTGGTAGATGTAAATTCCGGGTGGACAATGTTAAGGATTTCAATCAGGCGATACACTCTGCTCTCGGCCTTGTGTACAGCGCAATGGAAAAACTTATTTGATATATAGATTCAATTATTTGAAAGATGTACCACTCGTATCACACCCCTTACTTAAGAATACCCCTGGTCACGCTGGACCAGGAATCAGGCTGGTTTGTAAAAGGTATTATTTATTTAAGATCAAAATCACAATATATATTTAAATACAGGTAAAAAACAATCACCAATGGGGTGACAGAACACTGAATAATATCTTTAAAGCACTAGGAATAAGCGATGAGCAAAACAAATGCAGCACAGAAAACAATACTTTTGTGTTGGTTCAGATAAGATAGCACTATGGTTAGAGGTTCCCCCTGCAACACCCCTCAACCCCCAATAGACAATGCAAAGAGATGGAAGGAGAGAGAGAGAGAGAGAGCAGGTATTCAGGAATAGTATAGATCAAACAGTGTCTCACTTCCCCCTCCCCCCTTACACAGAAAGAGAAAAACGAAGTGGGCTTTTCAGTTGTCAGAATGATTATTAAAGTGGCTGAGCAAGAACTATAAATCTGTGGAAAATGCTTAAATTATTCTAAATTCCTACGGGAGCGACTTTGAACAGTTGCACACAATCACGAGCAATGATTTAGTCCAAAGAAAACAATTGAAATCTTAAAGTCCAGGTTGGAAACAAAGGAAGCTATTTCACACGTGTAAAAATTTCTCACAATGGGAATTTGCAGCAAACTATTCTGTGTGCAATATTGTGGGATAGCTACAGATGTTCTCTACAAGTAGGAGTTGTAATTTCGTTTCTATCACAAAAACTGAGGGAGTTATAGAGGTTTTAGTAAAGGTTGTTTTTGCGAGATAGGGGCAAGAATGGAAAGAGGCTTCAGTTTTAAAATCACAGCACAGGTAAGAGTCAGGAGTGATTCGCGACTCAGTCCTGGTTCCTTGCTGTCCACCTGGAGCGCTAGGCTGGTCACTTGAATGAAATTAATAGATCAAAGTTGACACAGATGACTAGGAAAAAGAATTCTTTTACAGATAGACAGAATAAGATTTCACTACGGATTCAGACAATGTTACTGATTATGGAAGTAAGGATAGTTCAGAGATTAGGAGGGGACAAGATAATGCACAGGAATCAACCATTTCTAGCTTCCTGTTAATACTCACAAGACAAAATGAATTTAAAATTTTGGACCATCAGGATTCTGGACCGTCAGTATTCTGGATCATTGAATCGGATCTATCAGGGACGGGCAGCTGGGCACATCAGACTGGACAAGGTCAGCAAAGGTCTCTGGTCAGAGCACGGCACAGGACTGGATGGAATCTACCCTACTTGGTTCTGAGGATATTTCAGTTTAGCAGGCAAGCATGAACAACAAGCCCGGCTGTATTATGATGCTTCCCCTAGGCTTTTGGGGTTCTGTTCTAGAGTTTAAGCCTAACTGACAATGGTTCAGCTATGCATGGGCCTTTGCTTTGACAAGTTTCTGGAGTCTGGAACAAGGAAGATGTAGATTTCAGCAGCAGGGTGCTCCGCCAGCATCAGGAAAATGAGTGGATCTGTCTGTCTTTATGTGCTGTCAGCTGTCTCTATTTATGCTCTAAAATGACATCAGAAAGGGTGTTTGTGGGCCGGCTTAGATAAGCTTGCCCCTATCAGCTGGCATAGGGTCAACACTTCATCTCCACCTTGCATTTGGGGTGATTGGATCAAGGCCGGCTGATGTCACATTTTATGATTTGCTTTACTGTCCTCAGAGACCTCCCTTTAGCCATTGGTCTCAAAATCAGATTTTACAATAAACACACATTTCTACATTAGTCACCTTTATATAAATCACACACAAAGATGTCATATTGTGTGTAGCATCTTTTCATCAAAATCTTGCAGCTGTAGGATCTTGTTTTAACTTTCTACAGAATTTTGTCTTTTTCGCTATGCACACAGTTTCCAAATGTTATGCAACTTTCCACAAATGTGCGTGTTTAACATAGGGAAAGGTGTGTACATTTTCACAATTCTAACAGTAATACATTTTGCATAAAATCACATATCTTGCCATTCCTGTCCAGAACATGTCACACAGTTCTGTCGCCTCTTCACACATGCAGCCAGAAGTTAAATTAACAACTCTGTCATTTTGTTATTGTTCACCATTTTGTATAGCAAGTTATAAGGCTTTTAAAATGTGTTCTTTGTTCATGTTTAGCAACAGATGGTCGTTTGGTTCCGCCTCTTTTTGTCTCCCTGCAGTCCAAGGAATCCAGCTCCTGTCTTGTTCTTTCCAAGAGAGTTTATGACTGCTTTCATACATCCAGTTTCCTGGGCTGCAACTTTGTCATTGTTCCTTTGCCTCCTGTAGACAATATTCTGCTCTAACCTGCAATTAACATCTCCCCGTGGGCTTCTGCTGAGAGGAAGGCCCCCCTTCTGGGAGAAAACCCTGATTTTCCAGTTTTTTGCAGCTTCAGCCAAGCTGATTAACTTTTAAACCTAGCAAAAGCCACATTTGTTGCATCACATACAAATACATTTCTTTCTTGACCTTAAAATCTGTGGAATCAAAAACACAACTAAAATCTGTATTCCATTTTGGCAACAATTCTTTTTCTGTTTGCTAATCCAGCAGGCTTTTTAATTCTAGCTCACTTTTAAAGTTTCATCAGTCTCCTCTGAGAGCTGTCATTCAGGCGGGCCAGGTGACTGCACCCCGATTTTGGCATAGAGGCTGTCAGTTTACAGACTTTCCCATTTTCTGATGAATGTTTTGCTTTTCATATTAGGACTTTTTATATTTACAATGCTTCGTTAGATACATTAATTTTAGCACCAGGCAATATGTTGAATGTAAAAGTGTTGTGTTATAGGCATTCTGGAATTTTTAGCAACAAAGCAAATGACATTTGTAGGCACATTTTGGGGTTTCATTTGCAAAGTGCTGCTTCTCTCTCTGCACTCTGTTTGCTGGTTATGGAACCCACTGGCACATTTCTGCAGGGTGTGCTCCATTCCACTGCACATGCACCATGGGTGGCAGGTTGTGCATCCCTCTTTTTGTGTGCCTAAACACACGTTCTTTATAGGTTTTTGGCACGCACAAGAATTTTTGCCATTTCTTTCTCCATGACTGGCAGGGTGATGCCGCATAGCATAGTGGAATGGGTCAATACATCCCACATAGCCCCCCCTCTCGACTTGATTTTGACCGCCTGTCACGGGGAAGTCGGGAGATTGGGATGTTCTTTTCTTTTGTCCATGTGGAGAACTTCAGCAGCTTCTCCCATCAGTGATGAAGCGACACGCTCTCCTCGCCGGTCTGGTCAGGAGTCTTGCTGGTTCTGGTTGGCAGTATGGAGCGGCACTCCGGGCTCCTCAGGTCTTTCCTCCCAGTCCCCGAATGGTCCCCCTTAGTAGTCCTTTGGATGATCCTTAGTCCAGATGCGAGAAGATAGAATAGAGCATGGTTATGGATAGTTTCCCACTACTGTGTCCACACGTCATTTGGGGATGTCAGCAGTGGGAAAGACACTTGCTTTGGTTATAATTGCCACTATTCCCCATCTGGGTTTCCAGTTGATTCCTCTATTTGCCGCAACGTATGCCTGGGATGGCAACTCTTCAGCTGGTTTATGTGGACCCACTTGTCATCCCCTTCTGCCAAACTGCCCTTGGGGATGCAGATTCTGTAGGCAACTGGTGAGATTCTGTCCACAATTTCAAAAGGACACCGCCAACTTGGGAGAAATTTGCGCTCTTTGGCTTGCTTCCTTTGGAAATTGTACAAGTAGACCCGGTCTCCTACTTGGTATTCCTTTTTAGTTGTCTTAAGGTCATAGTGGGTCTTCATACTGTCTGCAGATCTCTCTAGATTCCGCTGAGCATAGGCAAAAGCATGTTGAAGGTGTTCTCTCAGATTCTCAACATACTCATGAGTTGTGGAGGCATTTATCAAGGTCTGCTCTTGGGTTCTGTAGAGCAGATGCTGGGGTAGCACCATTCTTCGTCCAGTCATCAGCTCAAATGGAGACATTTTTGTTGCAGAGGAAGGGGTAGATCTGATGGCCATCAAGACAAGGGTAATCGAATGTCCCAACTTGGCCCAGAATCTGCCACAAACTTTTTTAATATGCTCACAATAGTTTTGTTGTACCTCTCGACACCACCACTAGAGGATCGCCAGTAGACAATGTGTAGTTTCCTTTTTACCAAAAGTATCTCCCATATCTTTGTCATTACTTTGCTAGTGAAGTGGCTACCTCGGTCTGACTCAATCCTTTGGGGTAGTCCAAAACGCGAGAAGATGTGATTGATCATTAGGGCAGCTGCTGTTTCTGCCTTGCAATTTGAGGCCGGAAGACATTCCACCCATTTAGTGAACAAGCATGTTACAGTCAACATGTACTTGTTCCCTCTAGAGGAGCGAATCACAGGCCCGATAAAATCGACTTGCAAATCTGACCAAGGCAGTATCATCCCCCTCTTTTGGAGGGGAGCACGGTGTGTGAGTGATGTTGGCTGAAATTGTGCACACACAAGACACCCCTTCAAGTATTGGTCGAGGTCCTGCACCATGTATGGCCAGTATGCAACCTCTCGTAAGATTTCTAATGTTGTATGAAACCCCCGATGACCGGCTGTGGCCGCATCATGGGCGTGACTTAGCATCAGGCTTTGGAATGAGGTTGGGACCACCCACTGGTCATGGGCAGATATGGATCTCCTCACCAGCAAACCATCTTGGATTCAGAACATTTTTGGACATTTCATCAACACTCTGAGGTCCTCTTTCCCAATGCAATCGGTATCCGTCAGGGGAAAGTTCTCAGGGTCCTCAATGTGTTGATAAAACTTACCAATTATTGGATCCACTTTTTGAGCCATAGTCAAATCAGCATCTGGGGTCTCCTTGCTCCATTTTGCTTTTGAGAGTTCATTGTGAGCATTTGTCTGGGACCTAGTGATAGCAGTGACCTGGATTTCCTCCAGCAGGGACTTGATCTCAGGTAGATCCCCTTGGATGGCTCTGGTTTTGGCCAGCTGATCAGCTAGGTGATTTCCAGTTTTGTCTGATCCCTCTACTTTAGAATGACCCTTGATCTTTTTCCAGTAGATGGTCATCCCATTCGAGGTGACCAGATCATCAATATTTTGTATTAATTTTCTGTGTTTTAAAGGTTTATTATTAGCACATAGCATGCCTCTGGTTTTCCAGTTAACCAGGTGCTCCACAAACCCGTTCCGTACATAATCTGAATCAGTGATTATGACCAGTTTGTGAAGTTGATGTTGGACGGCAGTGAGGATGGCTTAATGCACAGCCATCAGCTATGCCACTTGACTACTTCAGGGACCGATTTTGTACCCAGCGGAGGGTTCTGGGGCATCATTTACCCATGCATTCCCTACGCCGGCATCAAGTTCCTTTCCCCCGTTGTTGTCAACATGGTAGGAGCACCCATCCACATAGACATCGGGCCTTCCCTCACACTTGTCTTCTTCATAATCTTTGTGTGGGGAATTAAGGTATGCCTCCATGTTGTCCTTGATTTTAAGACTTTCGTCATCGAGACAGTTTTCTCTGGCACAATCATGCAAGTCAGCCAGACCTTGCGCGATGGGACTCTTCTTGTTTTGGCCATATCTGACCTCCACAGGAAAGCCTTGCATTGACAGAATCCAGGAAGTAATTCGGGAATTACTCACATTTCCGTCCTGGATTCTGTCACTTTGAAGATATTGCAACGGTCGGTGTGGAGTCTCCACTATGATGTGTTCCCCCTGGATAAATGGGCGGTAATTCTTCAATGCCCACACCATTGCCAGGAGTGCCTTCTCACAATCGTTGAAGTTTTCCTCCACAGAGGATAAAGTCTTACTCTACTAGGAGATTACTTTATTGACCTTGTCATGCTTTTGATATAATACTGCAGTCAAGCATGTATTTGAGAACCTTGTCTCCAAGAAGAACTCCTTGTATTTGACATGGTAAGCTAGGCAAGGCACTTGTGAGAGGCTTCTTTTGAGTTGTCTTACTGCCTCGGCTTGTTCAGGACCCCACTCCCACTTGACCCCCCCTTCAGAAGACGGATCGGGGGTCTTGTGAACTCTGCGTAATCCTCAATGAACTTTCTGCTGTAATTAGTTAGTCCAAAGAGGCTCCTTAGTTCCCGCAGAGTTCTGGGGTCTTTTATTTTCTGGAGCACTTCTACTTTCTTTTCCTGGGGACATAGACCCTCATGAGTTATCTCATGCCCCAAGAAATTGATACGAGTCCTACACCACTGTGCCTTTTGGAAAGAGAGTTTTGCTCCGGCAGCCCTCAACTGTGTTAGAACATAACGGATCTCTGCTATGTGTTCCTCCACAGTTGAGCTTTTGATTAGAACATCATCTACATAGGCCTGGTTACCCCTTTCACCCAAGTCGGGCATGGCCTTATGCAGAAAGATGTTAAATTCATTGCCGGAGTTGATGTATCTGAAGGGAGTCCGGGTCCAAGTGTACTGCTGCCCCCGAAGGTAAAGGCCAGCTTGCATTGGTCCTCCCTACTTACAGGTACAGTCCAGTACCCATTGGTCAGGTCAATTGTGGTGAATACCTTTGACCCCTAGATCTGGGCCAGCTCTTGGTCAATGTAGGGAAGGGGCCAATGGGACGTATGGACCCATTTGTTAAGCTCCCTTCGGTCAGCACAGAGTCTCCACTGGCCGTTTGTTTTCAAAATCCCCAGCACCGGATTATTTAAGGTGCTGTGGCTGGACGAATTATCCCACGGGACTCAAGGTTCTTAATTATTTCAGTAAGGGACTCCATTGATGTGAGAGGCAAGCAATATTGTTTCACAAACACTGGAGTCATGCCAGGGTCCGTGGGAATTGTTGTTGTATGGATGTCGGTGCGACCACCTGTCATATGCGTCCACCGCAAAGAGATCTTGAAAATCTAAGAAAACTTGTTTCAATTTTTGCTTTTGCTCCAGAGTCTCACAGGCATCAGCTAGGTTGACTCTCTCTTCAACCATCTGCCTGAAGCCCAGAATGACTTCTGGTTTGGCTATCTCAGCGGCCTCCTCCAGCTGGGTGGAGAAGTCCCTGTCAAAGTACTGATTTGGACTCATGGCTCCCGGTGGGCAAGGCAGTCCTTGTGGACTTGAAATATCACCTCATCCCTCCTGAAGTCACAGGTCACATCTTACTTACCGTAAGGGCAGGAGGAGCACACCAGGAAATTCCCTCCATGCTGGGTGAAGATCCAGTCTGGTGTTGGGTCATCGTCGCTATCACTGTCAAAACAGTCCTTGGGGATTGGTCCTAACAGTTTGTTACCTAAATCTATGGAAAAATGTCGGTCATCAACCGCCATTCCAAAAATGGTGCCTGCGCACAGAGTGATACTCTTTACGTCGCTGTTATCCACCTCTATTGGAATGGTGTTGTGTTTTATATTGAGTAGTGGTGTTGGGTTTACCCCCACCCCTTGCTGTTGGAAATCAGCATTGAGATGAACATAGGTGTCGTGATTTTTCAGTTTCTGTCCTCTTTTAAGACTTACTTCAAGTGAGAATTGTCGGGTCCGTTCTGGGATGGTGACTTCCACTCCAATCTGAATTTCAACTGCAAATGGCAGCAGTTGAGCTGACCGAAATGCTTTCTCTTGGTCATCAAAGTCCATGGGATTACCCGTTAATCAGGACCAGGCTTTGAAGTCTATTAGGTCCAAACTAATGGCAAAGCGATTGAAAATGTCACTGCCTAAATAAAATGCTGCAGGGACATCTCGCACAACCCAACAATTATGGACTAGGCTCTTGTTACCTATGGAAATTTTGAGCATACACCTGCTAGGCAGGAGATGTTTGGAATTGGGTGTTTCCAGGTCCATTTCCCATTTGTCTAACAGTTTAAATGTGGGAATGGCTGGATCTTTTGGGAGTTTGCGGATCATGGCCTCGCTGATGAAGCTCTTACCGTTGTTCAAACAAACTCGGGCGAGAACAGAGTCCTTCCCTTCATTTAACTGAATAGGGATGAACAACTGCTCTCCAATTTTCTGAATATCAGCCAGGCTTTGAGCTGATTTCTCATCATTTTGGACGATAGGAGTAGGATTTTCTGATTGTGAATTTGTATAGAATTTCAGAGTGTTCCCTTCCAGTGTGGAATGCCACCTGAGACTGGAAGGAAGGTTGATTTTCAGAAATAGAGAGGACTCCCCATCACCAGTTTGTTGTCCTACTGAAATTACTGTCACGTCTGGGATTTGGTTATTCTGGAAGTGGAATTCAATTTGGTCAGGCTTCTGTTCAACCATGTGGCATGTGCCATTTAAACTAACGTGGTTGACACTATGTTTTAATTTTATTGGTTGGTTAGTCTGGGTCCAGAGGACCTTGTTTACACAATCTATTAGGGGAGACACGCAGGATGTCATTCCCTAGTAAACATGGTGTGCCCTCTGGAGTCACAACTATGACCGGGTGCTTCATCTTGTGTCGCCCAATTTTAATGTCTAAATTTGCTTCCCCTCAACAGGAATGTCATTCACATTGAAGTTCTGAAGTTGTCCAGGAAGAGGGGTGAGAGGGATTTGGTATTTCTCCCCCCTTCCCGAATTCAGCTGATCAAAGGCCCTTTTTGACAGAAGGGTGGCTTGGGATCCAGTGTCCACCAGTGCCAAAATTGTACATTGCCCCTGTATTTGGACCGGGGCATAAAATCTTCCCTCCTTTTCCTCAAGGGGGCAAAGATAATGCACATGTTTGGCCAATTGGTGGGTTAATTTATTTGCTTTGGATTCTGACAGAGGGGTGATTTGGGCAGGATTTTGTTTGGGATCTTGGGAACCTGTAAGAAAAAGGTGGCAATTGGATATGGGGGAAGTTTTGGGCTCCCCTGGTTCTGATTCTGGGCTGCCCCCTCCCCTTTTTGGAGGCAGTCCCCAGAATTGGTTTGAACAAGGGGATTTTCTTGCTGGCCATTCTGGGGTTTGATGATGGGCAGTTTTAACTCGGTGCCCACATCTACCTAGTCTTGATCAGGATCTCTTGGGACCCATTTTTCTTTGGGAGGAGTTCCCCCATCCCTGAAGGAGAAGATCCTTTTCCCAGAATCCTCTGAGGACCCCTCTCCTTCAATTTGGAAGATTTGCACCTCCTCCACAAAATGGGCCTTTTTAGGCTCTTTATTTCTCCTACCCGCCCTCTGTTCCTTAGGTTGCAGATTTTCGGGGGCAGGAGATTCTGGTTCCGGTTCCTGGGTTTCCAGGGGCTTTCCACAAGTGGGGAAGGAAGCTTCCTCTAAGGCTTTACACCCCCTTCCCCCTGTGCCTCTTCCCTGGGAACCGGTGGGTTGTCGGGGTTGTCTCCCCATCAATGTTCTGGAGCACCAGACCCTTGATTTGAGGAGTTCTGAGTTGCAATGCTCATCTGAGGGTTCTGTTGAGCCCTCAGCATGCGACCAAGAACCTGGCCATGTTCTGGACCTGGCGCTCCAGTTGGGACACCCGCTCTGGCTGGTACGGGGTCCTCTGGTCTACCCTTGGTTGATCACGGGAAGGGTAACTTCTCCCATATTACCCCTGGTGAGGATAGTTTGGGTACACCTCCACCCTTGGCCTCCCCTCTCCTGGATTGGGCCGTCTGGGCTCAGGAAAGTGAGGAAAGAAAGAAGGGTTGTTTTGGGGGTTGAAGTTCGGCGGGTACCGGGGATAGAAACTTGGCCCGGCATTTGGGGGATTACTGCCCTCCTGGGGAAAGTGAGGAGGGAAGTTTCCTGTGTTTCTGTTAGGCGATCCTCTGCAAACCAGTCCGCTACACACCAGAACACTGCTCACATTTCCCCAACATCTCCTCCCACGGTTCGAGGCTCAAGTGATTCGGTGAACCCAAAGGACCGGAAACTCTGTACCAGCTATGGTGTACGGGCTCGATTGCAACCCTTTCTGCATTGGCAATTGCCTTGGAGAACGTATAGCAGAAGGGGCGGTGTTACGTCTCCACGTCGATCACGTGATCCAGAGTGGCGTTCCTCACGTGACCTTGGTGGACGTCACATGACCCAGAGACGTCACATGACCCAGAAACGCACAGTATAAAGGTCTGAGAGACAGAACACTCATTGCTTCTCAGCTGTCTTCAGACTCTGTTTGGCGTTACGTATTGCTCCACTGTTACCTTGATCACGGAACTCTACCTCGGACTCCTTCGGATACCCTTTGTACCTTTGCTTGGAACTGTTTACCTGTTGCCGGACTTTGGACTACATCCTGACTTGTCTTTGGATCATCCCTTGGTACTTCACTGAACTCCTACGCCATTTCCCTTCTGGGGATCCAAGTCACGCCTTCACTCCTACAGGTGGCTGATCCTACATCCACGCTATCTTACGGTCCTACTATTTCAGGGACCGCCGCATCATCCGAGTCTCGAACCTCTCCTAGGTTTCCTGGGTTTTCCTAACACCTGATAGGTAAGACCTTTTAGATCCTTTGATTTACTGAATATGTATTGTAGTTGCCTGGTACTTAACCTTGTTCCTTTTTGACAGCAGCATCGGTGTTCCAGAGGTTCCGTGGATCTGGGAAGTCATCTCCCACCTGTGGCCTCAAAGGTCGTACAGCGGGTTTCTTTTAGTTCCCCTGTACGTCACTTGGGGACGGAGGTCTCATCGGTCTACACGACACTCAAGTCAGAACAGTTTCCAGCTGTCTGGTTGGATCCCCCCCTTGGGCTGGGGGAGTCCACACATAGCCCAGGGTGGGTCTGTTGCTTTTGTAACGTGGGAAGATGTAGTCAGGGGAGTTAGCGGTCCCATTTGTGGGGTTACCTCCCTGCCTCCCTGTTTGGGATTGGCCTGAGGGCCTTCTGGGTCTTGGGTTGGTAGGATTCTGTGCGGGAATGTTTTGAGGCCCCCCAACTCCAGATCTAAAATGGGGGCAACCTTCACCTCCGCCACCTTAGCAGCAGTTGGGGTGTTGGTTGGTTTTGGGCTTTTGTTAGTACTTTTACATTCTAGTGGCTTCTGCACTTCATAGATGCGAGTTGCTTGTTCAATGGCCCAGTCTAGTGATCTTTTCTCATGAAAGTCCCTCAACAGCTTGGTCATAATGTATTTAGGGAGTGCATGAAAGAAGGTATTGACAAATTCCCTACTATCAGTGCGCACCCTCCTTGTGGTTTGCACAAAGGCACGTTTAAGTTCTTGGGCACATTCTTGTGGGGCCTGGTCTTCCCCACATTGCAGGTTGTAGGCTGCCTTGCGGGCCTCTTGAGGGTTTCTATGGATTGAATTTTTTTTTAAGATGGCTGCCCTATTGGTGGACCATCTTAAGTGGTTCTGATCCTCCAGCCTCGCAAAGAAGCTGGAGTACTCAGGTGAAAATGTCCACTTAACATACTGAATACAGCTTTGGCTGTCCTTCAGGTGGAAAGTTTCCATCATTTGCTCAAACGAGTCAAGGTGCTCCCAAACTGAATATTTGGCATTTTTATGGTAGGGCGTGATGGCGCTCCTAATAGCACTGATTTGCTTCAGGGGATCTTTCAGTAAAGCTCTCTTAACTTTGTTGGCCTTTTTAGTTATGGTCACCCTGGTCCACTCATCCTCTGACTCAGAGGCACTGCTGCCAGAGGTGGCTGTCTGTTCCTCTAGGCTCTCCCTGATTCTGCAAGCTTGGGAATGGCTGGCAGAATGTGGGGGCCTAGTCTCTTGAAGCCTGTGGCGGTCAGAAGAGTCTTCTCCCTTGCTCCCAGGATTGGCTGAGTACTCCCCCCACGATCCTAACTGGGAAGAGGTTTTTAAGATGCCCTTAGTGGGCTAGTCTCATGGAATTCCCCACCAAATTTTACTGACTGATCTCTAGGTAGTTGATATTTCTGAGGATCCAATTCTCTGATTCTCCCCTCACTGGAGTCTCCCTGATCAGAGAGGCTGGCCCTAATATTTGGAAACCTGTGCATAGATGCTCGCCCATCCATTTCTGGGAGGCATTGATCTGTCAGTCCCATATTTCCCATTGTGTTGAAGTCTACCATCCCGGTGGCCCTTGGTTCATATGAGCCAGTGGACATGGGGGTGGCAGAGTCCATGGAATTGAAGGGATTAAAGTTCCTGATGCCAGGGTTCCTGAGGTTATGCTTAGGGGTTTCTCTCTCCCATCTTGCCTCATCTCTTTCAGCCCCTACTCCCTGATGACATGCCAGAATCTGACCCTTTTGTTCCTCTATTAAGGCCTTTCTGGTCCCTATGAGTTGTTCTTGCATGGCTATCTGTCTATGGAGCCTGTCATTCTTTTCACAGAGACCCTCATTGTATCTCTGTGTTTCCTGCCTGAATTGAGAGCATTGGGCCAATTTTTGCTGCAGGAGACTCACCTCCTGAGTTTGGTCCTTACTGGTCTGATTATTCTTTGCCAGAGCCTCCTCCACCCGCCTGGTGTGCTCTAACAGCTTTTCATAATCCCTTTTGATTTCAGCAAGTTCCTGAAGGGCCAGGTGATTTTCTTCTTTGTTTTTTTTAAACGACTGACTTCCTGGCCTAAGGTGCCACTTTCCTGAGTTAGAGTGCCCCTCTGTGCAGCCAGGTCGTCCCTCTGTTTTTTAAGGGCACCAGCTTTCTGGCGCTCCTCATCAAACTCTGTTTGGGATTCTAGGTCTTTGATAATCAATTTATTATTTTCCTCTTTTAATTGGTCTACCTGGTCTTGTAAGACGTTGAGCTGTTCTGCACAGACTCTGTTAAAAGTTAATTGTTGTGTCAGCTTTTGTTGACTCTGTTTTAAAGAGTCAAGCCTTTCCTGACACTCTTTTTGCACTTTCAGTACCTGGGCATATATATTGCTCTGCATTTAGAGCATCAGTTCTTTCTGCAGTTTGGTGGCATACTGCCCAGCATCTGTTTCAGCTTCTTGGCTACTCTGGAGCCTTTGCTCTGCAGCGTCCATATTAATTTGGATTTTATGCATTGCTTCCCCTTGCCTCTTTGTGAAGTCTACATGGTCTGCATACTTTTCCTGTATAAGTCATATGTGGAGGTACAGAAAGGCCGCTATTTTGGCAATTCTGCATTGCTCCTCTTTTATTTTAGGGGTCATGTACAGCTCACTGAGTGCTTGATGTAATGGCCCCTTATCCTGCCAGATATTAAGGTTGGTTTCAGTGACTTCTTGCTTTATTCCCTGCAGCCATACCTGCTTGTCCTGTTCTACCCATTCACCCCTAACAATTTGTGCAGTGGTGTTCCCTTGCAATATTGATTTCGACTTGGGTCGCTATTCCGGAAATATTAATTTCCTTCTGGCTTATTTCAGGGTAAATTTACTTTTTCAAACAGGACTGATTTCTAGAGTATTTATTTTAGGGGTGCTTATAAAGTGTAGCACAGTACTCACACCGCACAAAGTATTATTACTCTGCAGGTTAGACTGCTGTGTTAGACTGTCACAGGTGCCAATCAATCAAACCCCAGACTCGAGCCCCCAGATTTTTTAAGAATTTCAATCAGGCGATACACTCTGCTCTCGGTCTAGTGTACAGCGCAATGAAAAAACTTATTTGATATATAGATTCAATTATTTGAAAAATGTACCACTCGTATCACACCATTTACTTAAGAATACCCCGGCTCACGCTGGACCAGGAATCAGGCCGGTTTGTAAAAGGTGTTATTTATTTATTTATTTATTTAAGATCAAAATCACAATATATATTTTATTATATTTATATGGGGATGATGGTTGACTGGGTAGACTAAACAGTGTGTCCCCCATTTCTCCTTCTACAGTACTCACTTAGTAAGCCAGTTCTTCAAAGGGATGTGATTACTAAGTCTGTTCCAGGAGTCGCATCTGTATAATCATCAGAGGCAGTGACCTTGCCCCATGCATGACTTGTTGAAGGCTGACCAGGTTCAGGTTGTTTGGCTGTAGCCCCTTCTGCTGGAAAGCCAGCTGAAGAATCGGATCAGTCCTGACCTGACGTTCTGTTAGCCTCTCACCCAGTTGGGGGTGGGTGGCGCAGCACTTCACCATTATCTCTGTGTCTGATTCGGTTTCTCCAAATACTCCATTAAGTATGTACATTATATCCACCATAGCGGGGTCTGGATGTGTGGCACAGAGCACGTGGATGACTCTTATCACAGGACCTTGCAAACTCTTGATGACTCATTGTATCTTCTCCCCTGCAGGAGCTCTCCTGTTGTAAACTATCTGGTTGCTCTGGTCCACCCAGATCTTGTACTCTTCTTTACCTCTCAAGGTAGGTTGCTCTCCTGCGAGGCATCTCGGGTGGATATCAGGGCCATTCTCTGATGAAAGCATCCGCAATAGAGAAAGCAATCTAGTTAGTGCCCCTATCCTCGGGTGTAGATCTAGCATGCGCGTTAGGCCCAGAGGAACTAAGAATGCTTGCGGGTGCAGCCATCATGGTACCTACACTCAAACTCCAACCCAAAAGTCATGCAGTTATCATTGTCAGCATCGCCCCCACAGCACTGAAAGGAAATGTATCTCTTCCCCTTTTCATCTCTGTACCCTCTCCTGCTATCTTGTACCAGCGCCTAGAACTCAAAGTAAAACCAAAACGACAAACATAATGGGCCTCATTACAAGTGTGCCGGACCGGAAAAAATACAGGTAAGTCTGGCTCCAGCAAATTTTTCCAGACCGGCACACTTGAAGTTTGCCATGTGGGCCCCGTATCTCCCAGCAGCCCTGACCTGCTGTTAGATCGGGCCCCTACCAGCAAAGAAACGCCTGAATCACAGGCACCTATTGAACTTCATGGGAATGGGACTTACTGGCTCTCCGCCGCACGTGATATCTCAGTTATAACAGGATATCGGGCAGCGGAGATGGCAAGGGCAGTTTGCCACACCAGCGGGACACTGGCAAACTGTTAATGAGGGACGATGGGCCTCATTACGCGGTAGGTGGTAAGGGATTACCGGCACCGGTAAGGGCACCGGTGCCGGTAATCCCTTACCACCCTATTCCGAGGTCCCTTAGCGGGTCCCTTCCTTAACACCTGGTCTGACCAGGTGTTAAGGCCAGGACCCGTTAAGGGACTTCACAGCTAATAACGGTACCGCAAATTGCGGTACCGTTATTAGCTCCATCCCCATTGAGCCCTATGGGGGCCGAATGGGGAATGGTTCCCAGAATGGGGATTTACTGGGTCCTCCAAGGTTGGAATGACCCGGTAACTCCCTATTTCGGGAACCTGGACCCGGAATGCGGTAAGGGGGTAGCCATGGTGCTAATAGCACCATGGCTACCTCCTACCGTGTAATGAGGCAATGGGCCTCATTACACGTTGTGCGGTAAGGGTTTACCATTACCGGTAAGGGTACCGGTACCGGTAAACCCTTACCGCCTTACTACGAGGTCCCTTTGCGGGTCCTCCCTAAACGCCTGGTTTTTCCAGGCATTGAGAACGGGACCCGCAAAGGGACCTCGGAGCTAATTACGGTACCGCAATTTGCGGTACCGTAATTAGCACCTTCCCCATTCCGATTATGCCCTATGGGGGCAAAAATGGGAATGGGGAAGGGCCTTGGTGAATGGGGAATTACCGCCCCCGCTCACCTTGGAGTAGGGCAGTAATTCCGCTATCCACCAAGGCAGACTCGGTACGGTACCGGCAGCAACCATGGCGCTAATAGCGCCATGGTTACCGCCTACCGTGTAATGAGGCCCAATGTCTTGCAAAGTATATTCTTCCAATGCAACCTACTGCTTTCTATCACTTTGTGTAATCTAGGACAGCTCATGGTCTGAATTTGTAAAAATGCCCCAGAGACAGGATCTCTGGGTGGCCTCAACACAGGTGCCATTGAATACAATAGCTCTAAATGAGCCAGAGGCCTCCTCTGCATACATTATATGCTATTTATTCTGTTAACCACAGGTGGCCTGTTACCTGGGGAGCAAGCAGGCTGCCGCTGAACGCCAAATCTCTCTTCTCCAGGGGGATGCTCCTGCGCACAGCAAGGAAACAAAAATTACCAACCGCTAAATTCTGAAAACGATTCTTTCTAGCCCAACATCCTGCCATGCTCTGCAGCTGCGCCTGGAAGGAAGAAGCAATCTTCGCTGCCTGTGATGTATGCCTTCATACATATTGATCAATAGGAACCGCTGCCGTTTCTTTGCTTGTAAAAAAAGGTTATAAACGGTTTAGATTTTCCAGTGAACGGCGCTATAATAACAGTAATAACGAGAACAAGATTTAGAATTTCTCATGGTAGATTCTACAATTACCACCGCAGAGCCCAGCAGAGAGAGCGAGGTGTATCTGTGCACAGAATTAGGTTCTGTGTGTGCGTGGCGCCTGGAGCACTTATTGCGCCCCCAGACTTGTATAATGGTATGCAGCGGTGCCCAGGAAAACGCAACTGCAGTACGGTCTCCAGTGAGCCGCAGAGCGCAAGCAACGGGAGGAATGAGTTATTAGACCGTGTTGTGCTTTTGTGGGCGGCAGGAATACGCGTTATCTTGAAGGTGCGCTACAGGGAAGTCCCTTCCTAGTGCCCTGCACCCCCTATTCGTGTCCAATTAGTGGAAACGTAAAAACCTGTTAAGCGGCAACCCGATCTTAAATTGGTCTGCGCCTTATTGTGTTTACTTGTTTTTTTTTTACCTTTTACGCCCTTAAGCTAACAATGTAACCGGCAGTTGAAATAATATGTTTGACAGTTATCTTATTAGCTGCTGTCTTTGAAAGTGCTTAGCTGGCTTTTAAAACATGCCCCGGATCGAGTCCGTGTTCAATCAAGTTAACATTGCAAGGTTTGCAAACTAACATCACGGTTTAAATAGAATCCAGGGGATCTTTTAATTTGATTATTGTGCAACGATTCCCCTTTCTGGAAATGATACCCCCCTCTCGCGCCCCCCCCCGCCCCCTCTTGCGAGGGCACTGAAGAGCAGGGGAGTTGCTAGGTCTAGTTGCTGATGTCGGAACTGTTGGGACTGGGGGCTCGCTAGTCTTTTGGCTGTAGCTCCTGAGATTCTATCCTGGGCTACAACCAAAAGAACAGGGGCTATAACCCCCTTAGCCCCCCCCCTAGCAACGCCCCTGCTGAAGAGGATCATGGAACGCATAATCAACTGGGGAGACCTTATTGAAACGGGAAACAGTATTTTTTCTGACAGTTTTGATTCTTCCTTTTTTAGTTTGCACCACCAATAAGAGAAAACCTGCAGAGAAATGGACTATGTTGCCGGACACACAGCTTGCAGGTGTTGTTTGGTTATTTGCCCTCCCATTGACCGTCCCTGGCCATGCTAATCCCCAAGGCCGTTCCCACCAAGTCCTAAACCAAATCACCTCCTCATGGGAACTCTTGTAGTTCACTTTATTCAAGCATTACCATCACACTTTGCACTCAGGTGTCTGACAGTGTTTTTTTCAAAGCAGTCTTCTGAGAGTTAATGACTTAATTGGCAAAGGCAACACTTTTGACTTGTGTATAAGTATTATGCATTTGCCAGACAGTGCTATTAGATACCCAGGTACTCACACCATTTTGTACCCTCTACCATCACTGGCCAGTTATTACCACTACAGCAGTGTCTGGCTAGTGCAAGTCTATGCCTACACAAAAGCTCAAACTTTTGGCATTTGCCAATGATTGTTAGTTTTGGCTGCCAAAACTATTGTACTGGAGTACATATAGGAGACAGATGACATGTGAGGAAGGCCACACAGTGTGTGCGTGATGTTTGGTTATTTACCCATCCAGCGAGTGACCATTAACATGGAAATCACTATAGCTATTCGCACACACGACCTGCCCCTCAGCACCCAAACACATCCTCCAGGAATCTCATTAAGCTACCTCGGTCAAGCAGTAACATCAGCCTTTGTGCTGTCAGTGTTATTTCTCATCAGTCTGCTGAGAATTAAATTGCTGCAGTAAATGAGCTACTGGAGTAATAAATACATATTAACCAAGTGTGTCATCAGCCACTTCATTAATAGCTATTTCAAGCACTGAAGCCCTGATTAAAAGCCAACAATTTTGACTTATGTATAGATATTAGATAGGCATTTGCAAGGCATTGCTATCATATACCCAAGTTACCACTTTTCCGGATAATAACATCTTTTGGCTATGTAGTGCCATTTTGTCTGTGACTGGCAAATGCCTATCCTGTACCTACACAAAAGCCAACATTGTTGGCTATGATAATGCAAGTATGGATTGCGAGGGTTAGAGGGAACCTGCAGATTCTTATCTTGAATATAACTCTCTTGTGCTACAGCTCTACAACTCCTGCAGTGCTCACCCATGGGGACAGCACGGCGGGCGGAAAAGGGACGCTGGGAGGACATAGACAATTTAACATTTAGACCCACTACTCCAATTTAGAGGCAACACTGAAATATATACCCAAGCTTCACTCTCGTTCTGCATCAGGGGTCAGATAACAGAAACTTTGCACCAGTGCTAGTGCAATTGTGCACAGTATTATCATTAGTCCAAAAATGCTATTGCAAAACCTATTCTTTAAATGCATTTGTGTACCAGGGCAAAATGTGCCCTAGTGATAATTCCAAGCCTGTATTACTAGAAGGGAAAACTTTGCTCTTGCTCCCACATGCAGAGAACAAATATTTCTTTTCAGCAAGTCAATTTTTCGCCTAGTGTTAATATGTGCAAGATTGCAATTGCAACAGTGTAACGTTTTTGTAATCCTGCCTCAGATGTCCCACGAAAACCACCAGTGGAATATATTGCTGTAGTTGACAGATACCCAGAATGTATGTATTTTTTATGTGAGAGCAGTTGTGTGGATAGTGTGCACATGTGATGATTAGACATGAACTTCATAAAGTCCCAGCTAACCTCTTCTCAATCTCACCAGTTAATTGACTGCTCTGCCACACCCAACATGGCGCCTAAGCGAAGACCCAAGAAAGGGGGAACGGGAAACAGAAAAAGTATAGGCCACCTCCTGAACTCTCGAATCTCCAGGGTATGAATAGGCTCATGCAATCCACCATACAGTGGGCCCTGAGAAGCCAGAGGGTGTTAGAGCACGATCGCGCTGTACAAGGCGCTCCTTTGACTTTCATTGATTTACTGGTTCCACCAAAGCCAGACCGTCCTGCCGATGGTAGTGAATTTGAACATGACGGTCTGGGAGGGAATGCCCTCGTTTCGGAGGCTCATTTGGAACTGAGTATGCAGTCTAATTCGGTGCAACAAACTCTTGTTAGCTCCCTGGTCCCTCGTGGGACCCGGTAAGGACACCTGGTTTTTCCAGGTGCCCATTGCGGGTCCCACAAGGAGACCTCGTAATAGGGCGGAACAGGTTTACCGGCACCGGCACCGTTACCGGTGCCAGTAAACCCATTCCGCCAACCTTATAGTGAGGGCCCTTGTCTGGCAGCAGAGACATGGTCCGATCGTTTGCGACCCTCCACCACTCTCACTGCATTATTTTGAATGACCTGGAGTCTTGCCAGTTCCCATTTTCCAATGCGGTGAAGAAGGCTGGAGCAAATTAAAGAGGGGAGTGGTAAAGATGTTAAACATAGTGGGGGAGATACACGCCCCCCTGTGGCACACAGCATGTCACCAAATAACTCTTGGCCATGGCCTTGTTACAGAAAACTTTGGCCATAAGGCCAGAGAGGAATGATTTGACCCATTTAGCCACATTAGGGGAAAAATACGCGGTGTCACAGAGTCTCTGAATCAGTATGTCATGGTCTACTACATCAGATGACAAATCTTGTAGCATGAACATAACTGTACTGTCTTCATCAAAGTGCTGCAAGATGTTAGATTTAAGATCCAATAGGGTGGACTCAGTGCCGTGTGATTTACGGAAACCTGACTGTTTATGACCAAGAAGATTGTACGTTTCCAGAAATAACTGGATCTGAATATATCCCACCCTATCCAGAATTTTGAGTAGAAAAGGGATGTTTGTAATGGGGCAGTAGTTATCCGGCAAAGCTGGGTCAAGGGATGACTTCTTCAGGAGGGGGGAGATCCATGCATGTTTAGTAGACCCTGGTACATTGTCCTCTTGAAAGGAGCAGTTGACGAACTTGGTTATTATAGGCAATAACTGAGCTGCCGATGCTTTAACCGTTACTGCTGGGCAGATATCTCCCTTGCATGTATTAGGCTTGAGACTAGCCAGAATGTTCGTAATGTCCGTTTCTGTTACCTCATTAAAACAGAAAGGTGCAGCAATATGTGGGGGGAGATCATAGGGTATAGAGTTGTGCAAAGAGTCTAAGATAGAATAGTTATTAGAGGTGTTTGCTCTGATCTTTTCAATGTTTCCCCTCATTGCCTCCTGAATAATAGTGCACCAGTTTGTAGCTTTTACAGCTTCTGTTGTGATGGGACTTGGGGTCTCAAGTTCCGTAAGGATCCTAAACAGTTGCCTAATATTAGAGGGAACTTCAGTAACTCTGTTGTCATATAACTGTCTTTTTGCCTTGTAGATGGCAGTGTTGTACTGTTTGGCTGCATTAGAGTAGTCTGGAAGGCTTTCTTCTTGAGGCACCTCAGCTTCTGAACCAGGCTTTGAGGGTATTGGTTTTAGAGAGGCACGTTTTTTCAGGTGCCAGCTTGTTAGCTGCCTTTGTCAGCATATTGCAATAGGCTTCGGCCAGTTCATTGGACCTAGTGAGGTCAGGTAGCTCCTTTAGTATAGGAGAGATGAATGGTGCTAGGGCAGTTGCGTAAGCGTACAAATATTCATACGTTTAACCCAGGTCGTAGGGTCCTTGTTGCTTCTATCCTTAGAAATGCAGGAGAAGGAAAAATGCACAAAGAAGAGATAGGAACAGGGACAGGGGGCTATGTTGATACACTGTAGTTCTACATTGTGTGTCGCCACCCAGTCAAGTGTCCTTCCTTTGTCATGAGTAGCTGATTGCATCCAGTGGGTGAAACCTAGTGCAGTCAGTGTGGTACTGATGTGGTGAGCCATTTTATCACTGTGGTTCCCAAATCTGAAATTCAAATCACCCAGTAGGATCAGTTTAGCAGCTGGTTTGAGAAAAGGAAGGATGGCATCACTAATATGCATCAAGACGTCAGGCATCTTATTAGGTGGGCGATAAATAAGAGCAATATTGATGGTAGCATTGGAGTCCATTGTGAGGTTGGCAAGCAGAAACTCACAGTCCGGCATATCAGTGCTTTGGCGATGAACTCAGTGGGTGCACACTGAGTCGGTCCACACCAGTGTAGCACTGAGTTACCGGTCTAGTGTTGTTGTTTGCAAATAGGTATTATATCATATCATAGACTGTGTGTGTAACACTAGAGTTATTATGTCAAGACATATATGGTCACAATAACTGGAGTTCAGACACGGATACAGTATTTGGTACTTATAGTCCATTGAATGATGCTTGTGCCATGGCCTCAGCGAGTCCATTACAATGTGGATAAGTATCAAAGGGCTAAATGTACTGAAATGATGAATTGGGTGAAACATCGTATATAGCATATTCACTGAAAAAACTTTGTTAAAGGGAAGTTATGGTTAAGTTGCACTAATAAAAACCTATGAAATTAATTGAAAAATGTTTGTTAAAAGGACATTATGGTATTGGCAGAATCTTGTGCAGTGCCCTTAGGGACCACTACACACAATTAAGACTACAGGTGGCAATACAAGTTTTGGTACAAGCCTGTACTACTATGTCAGAGTGGTAGAAGTGGCGGAGCAGCCAGGCTTATCTCAAGAGTATATGAGCAGTAGCAGAGATTACAAAAAGGGACCACAATTACTGTAACTCAAGCAAACACTGACTCAAGGTTTCCGGTAGAAAAATATAAGTACATTTCTTTTTAAACCATTCGTTATAAACACAACACTTCTATTAAACCTTAATAAAAACCACACGTTAAATATACAACTAACCAGTTCACTTTGTACAGTAAGTCTCAAGGTAAGTACCCTGTGTTTGAATGAACCGGTGTTGTGAACAAAACATGTTAACGCGAAAACGATTGCGATCACTTTTTGACAGTTTCGGTCTACTAAACAAACGCGTATCCGTGACATGAAATGCTACCAGGGCAAAAACACACTTAGCACCTGAGATACTCAGAGGGAGTTGGAGGCAAAAATCACAGGCAATATTTTGGTTAGGCAGGCAGAATCAAGAAACACTCAGAGACAGGAGGTCAAAAGTCAAAGGGCCGGAGCCAGGGTCGAAAGACACCGGGGCCAGTTGCCGAAGATCACACGGTCAGTCAGTTCACGATTCAACGTAGCCAAAAGTACTTTGATATTGTCAATTTCGGAAGCAAAAGTTATAAGAAGGAGGGAAGACAAGGTCAAGCCTTGGAAATGAAGAAAAAGGGATTCACCCAGTTTCCTCAACAGAACACAGTACCTTTTTCCAGTGGTGCAGCTAGTGCCCTGGCAGTTGTTCCTGTTGGTTCCCCGCCGACCCACGATTCCTGGAGCTTCGTGTGAAGGAGGACGTCTGAAGGGGGTCTGCACCACATAGGGATGAAGCCGGCAGTAGCAATAAGGAATAAAAGGTGCACTCCTTAGAAACAGGAGAGGCTCTTCAGGTGGCTATCCAGACCACTACAGCAGTGTGCAGCGATTTCGACCACGGAAGAGGATCCTCTGGCTGTAGAAGATGAGCTGGTTATCCCCACCAAGCTCAAGGGAAGAAGACTCCGGACTGGATCTTCTCTGAGTCATTGAAGGGCAGATAGCTCAGGACTGCAGCAGGCTTCACCGGGACGGGGTAGTTGCAGCAGCCATCATTCTCTCCGCTTCGGTTCTTTGTAGTTCCAGTGGCGACTCTCTGACTTCTAGCCCAAGAGACCTGCCTTTTATGCGAAAAACCCCCATTCACGCAGCCTGGCTGTCAATCACCCAGCAGGGGGGCTGTCCAGCCCGGACAACTACCCTGGCCAATCATGACAAAGTGCAACTTGGGATTCCTAGGATACCCTGTGCTGGGGGTGACTACACCCCTCCCTCACATTCAGCCCACCTAGACACCCAGGCGCCTTGAGGAGGGCTTCTGGGCAGAAGCCCACCAAAGGACAGTGAACAAAGAAGGCAAACCTAGTTTGCCGTGCAAAGTAAAACACAAGAAGGACTTTAACAAAAAAAAAATGGCAAATATACCCAACTGCAGCCAAAAGAAAGACGATTTGGTCAAGCGGGTTTATGTTCGAGGCTAATATAATAGCCAAGAACAGTACCCCATTTATCTAATATAATCGCAGTAGAAAAGTTAGGGTAGATACCACTGCCACCAGCCAAGTCTAAATGTTAAAAGAGCGAAACAATGCTCAGGAGGTACAGATACAAAGGGATACAAGTTAACCCTTTCCAGTACTCCAAGGAAGATGGGGTGTACTGGGTCTGTGGTAGATTGACTAAGTAAAGTTAATGGTAACTTTTCCCTTTTCTGGGGGACAGTAGTCACCTCAGAAATGGAGTCGAGGGAAGTCTCAAAGACAACCCTGTGTCACGGCACTGAAGGTGCTGTGTGACACACAAAAAGAAGGGGGCTACTGAAGTGGTGTACTTCAGAGTCCACAATCACAAAAACATATAGAAACACATAGCAAAACGCAGGTAAGAGTGGGGGAAAAGCTCTCACTTATACCAAGTGGAAAAAAATAAACTCCAGAAGTCCAGCAAAGCTGCTGGGGGACTCCCTAGGTGAGGGAAATCAGCCATAGATGAGAATTCTCCCTAACACCCGCCCCCGCCAGACTAAGGGACAGGAGGATTTAATCCACTCCTGGATGGACCTCATACCTCTAGTCGGTTACAAACATCCTAGAGAGACCATCAGCATTTTGGTGGTGACTTCCTGCTCTGTCCTCAATGGAAAAATCAAATCCTTGCAGGCAGAATGACCATCTGAGTAACTTTGGGTTTTCCCCTTTCATTTGCATCAGCCATCTTAAGGGTTGGTGGTCAGTCTGAATAGTGAAGGTAGATCCATACAAGTATGGTCTAAACCTCTTCAGTGCCCACACAATAGCAAAGAATTATCTTTCTATTGTTGCCCACCTTGTCTCAGGATCCTTTAACTTCCTGCTGATGAAACACATGGAGTTTTCCCTACTTTTCTCATCCAGTTGACTAAGGACTGCACCTATACCTACATTAGAAGCATCAGTTTGTACAATGAAGGGTTGGTGATAGTCAGGAGCTCTTAGGACTGGAGCTTGACAACGGGCTTTCTTTATGCCTTCAAAGGCTTGATTGCACTCCTCATTCCACCTGACCTTTTTAGGAAATTTGGGAGAGGAGATGACATTCAAGGGAGAAGCTATGGATCCACAGTTCTCTATGAAGTTCCTATAATACCTAGTGAGACCTAGGAAGGCTCTCACTTGGGTTTGAGTAGTAGGGGTGGCCCAGTTTTGTACAGCTTGTACTTTTCTAGGCAGTGGCCTTATTTCACCTCCTCCTACCCCATGTCCAAAGGAGACCACTGAACTCTGACCAATTTGACATTTGCTTGCCTTTATGGTCAGATGGGCCTGTTCAAGAGCCTGCAATACATAACCTAGGTGTTAAACATGTTCTTTCCATGCAGGGCTGAACACTGCAATGTCATCCAAGTATGCCATGCAGAAGTCCTCCATCCTATTCAGAACTTGATTGACCATCCTCTGAAATGTAGCAGGTGCATTCTTTAATCCAAAAGGCATGACCTTGAATTGGTAGAGGCCAGCAGGGGTGGAGAATGCAGTTTTCTCCTTGGCATGGTCTGTCAGGGCTATTTGCCAATAGCCTCGCGTTAGGTCAAATGTGCTGAGGTACTTGGCTGCACCAAGTTTGTCCACCAGCTCATCTGTCCTAGGCAAAGGATGGGCATCAGTCGTAGTGAATGCATTTAGAGCTCTATAGTCCACGCAGAATCTTAACTCCTTACCGACCAAGTGGAAAACAATAAACTCCAGAAGTCCAGCAAAGCTGCTGGGGGACTCACTAGATGAGGGAAATCAGCCATAGATGAGAATTCTCCCTAACAATGTTCTAGTTGGAATTAAGGAAGCGTGGGTTTGTCCGCTCCTTACAAAACCCTCCCTAGACCCATCGGTCCCTGGGAACTACAGGCCCATTACCACTGTCCCATTCATACTAAAAATCCTGCACAAGGCAGCCTACCTGCAAGTACAAAAATTCCTTTAAGACAACCATCTTCTTGGTCTTCGTCAGTCTGGCTTTCAGCCACAACATGGCACCGAAACGGCTCTCCTTGACCTAAAAAACCAGATGGATGACCTTAGTGATGGAGGCAAACCTGCGCTACTTCTCCTCCTGGACCTTTCCGCTGCCTTTGATCTGGTGTATCACAAACACTCCAACTGATTGAGAGCCAGGCTGTGTGAATGGGGGATTTTCGCATAAAAGGCAGGACTCTTGGGCTGGAAGTCAGATTCGCCACTGGAACTACAAGGAACCGAAAAGAAGCGGAGAAGAAGACGGTTGCTGCAACTACCCCGCCCCGGTGAAGCCCTGCTGCAGTCCTGAGCTGTCTACGCTTCGACGACCAGAGAAGATCCAGTCCGGAGTCTTCTTCCCTTGAGCCTGGTGGGGTCAACCAGCTCATCTACCACAGCCATAGGATCCTCTTCATGGTCGAAATCACTGCACACTGCTCTAGTGGTCCGGATAGCCATCTGAAGAGCCTTTCCAGTTTTAAAGGTGCACACCCTTTATTCACAGTCGCTGCTGCTGGCTTCATCCCTGTGTGGTGCAAGCCCCTCCAGATGTCCTCCATTCCGTCCCCACGACTGAAGCTCCAGGAACCGTGGGTCTGCAGGAAATTACCAAGAGCAACTGCTGTGGCACCAGCTTCTCCCTTGAATAAGATACTGTGTCCTGCTTTGAGGACCTAGGGTGAATCCCTTTTCTCCTCTTCCAAGGCTTGTCCTAAACTTCCCTCCTTCTTATAACTTTTGCTTCCTCTGTTGACGTTATCTAAGTACTCCTGGCAACGTTGAATCTTGAACTGTCCGACTGTGTGATCCTCGACAACAGGAACCCGGTTCCACTTCACACTGGCTCCAGCCTATTGACTCTTGTTTTTCTGTCAACGAGTGTTCTCTGATTCTGTCTGTCCTGACAAAAGTATTGCCTATGATTTTTGCCCCCAACTCTCTCTGGTTAACTCAGGTGCTAAGTGGATTTTTGCCCCGGTATCATTTCTTGCCGCGGAAACGCGTATCTTTAGTAAGACCGAACTGTCATTACTGTCAAAAAGTGATCGCATATGTATTCCCGGTAACGTCTTTTTTTTTCACAACACCGGTCCGTTAAAACATGGGGTATTTACCTTGAGACTTACTGTACAAAGTGAATTGGTTAGTTGTAGTATATTTAACGTGTGGTTTTCATTGAAGTTTAATAAAAGTGTTGAGTTTTATAACAGATGTTTTAAAAAATAAATGTACTTATATTTTTTACCTGAAACTTTGAGTCAGTGTTTGCTTGAGTCACAGTATTTGTGGTCCCTTTGTGTAATCTCTGCTACTGCTCATATACTCTTGAGATAAGCCTGGCTGCTCCGCTACTACTACCACTTTAACATAGTAGTACAGGCTTTTACCAAAGGTGAACTTGTATTACTACTTGTAGTCTTAATTGTGTGTAGTGGTCCCTAAGGGCACTGCACATGATTCTGCCTAACACTGGTGTACAGCGGTGAGGATTTGGAAGTAGAGTGATTACTCTTAGAGTGCTGCTATTGCTTGGGTTCAACTAACCACAAAGCCAAAACACCACTAATTCTATTTAACTGGGAAATCATTTTAAATATGTAAAGCTACACTGAAGAGGGTCTCTTAAACTATACTGCTGAGGTTTTGAGAACCATGTGTAGGGAGAGGAGTCTCTCTGGTAAAGGAAAAAAATCTGAATTGATTGCAAAGTTAATGGGAAAACAAAGTCTGAAGAGTCGGTCAGAAGGGCCTACCCCTCCAGCAAATGTGGGTACTGATGTTTCCGATTCAGAGAGTGTTGATTTAGAAGAAGTAGATGAGTCCTTGTTAGGAAACCCTGCAACTCCATTACCTGCTCAGAAAGCACAACCTCTGTCCACAGGGACCCCCACAGGCCCTACACTTACTCCTGAGTTTATTGCACTTGAGAAAATGAGACTTGAATTAGAAGTGAAACGTATTGATGCACAAACTGTCATCAAACATCAAGAGTTAAGGCTCAGAGAAATGGAGCTGAATCATGAACTAGAAATGAAGAAATTGTCTTTAGAAAATGCTTCTCTCCCAGAGTCTTCTAGGTCGTCCAGCCCTAAGAGACCCCGTATGCCAAAGGAAATGATTGGTATGTATGAGACTAAACTTGATGTTTTGGATTGGTTAGCAATGTTTGAGTACAATCATGGGATTCAAGGTATCTCAGGGAATCAGTTGATTCCTTGGCTTTTCTCTAGGCTTCCCTCTGTTGCATGTGATACTGTAATGGAGTTGGGGGAGGAGGATAAACAGGATTATGAGTGAGTGAAACTAGCATTAATAGCTAGGTTTGGGAAGACCCCTTCCCAGTATCTTAAGAGGTTTAGAACCCTCAAAAAGCATGACGGTACCCCTTGGGCTACCTGGGTGTGTGAATGTTTGAAAAACGTAGATGGTTGGGTTAATGGTTACAAAGTGAACACTTATGAAGGTTTGAGGAATCTTGTAATGTTGGAGTCTATTTTTGATTTCTGCTCCCCTGAGTTTAGACAGCACTTGGGTGAGTCAAAGGAGATAGATCCTAAGAAGTTAGCTAAGGCTGCTGACTTGTGGGTTGCCAACAGGGCTATTCACAAGGATTCTGGGGTAACTCAGAAAAAGGATGAGGGAAAGCAGCCAAAGAAAGACAACAAAGAGAATTCCAATAATTCCAATCCGAAAGAGGGCCCCAAACATAACCAAGGTAAGCCACAAGGAAACCGAATCAGGCTAGTGTACCATCTGGTCTCAAACCAGATGGAGGTCAAAACAAGCCCCCATTCCAGAGACCATTTGGAAAATGCTTTGTTTGTGGTTGAACTGACCATGTGAAAGGGGATCCTAAATGTAACGGTAAACCTTCAGGGATCCACACTGTCTCCTTAGCCTTCTCCCAGGTAATGAAGTAACTATAGCCAGTGGAAACTTTCAGTTACTAGCTGATGAGCCCATGAGAGTCTCAGCTAGTGTTTCTTTAGTGTCCTTAGGTCTTTGGGAACAACAGAACCTAGATGTCTATAACTCAATCCCAGATAATACTAAAAAGTATTACAAAGATACTGTTCCTGTGAATGGTCAGGAAACCCCTGCCATCAGAGACACTGGAGCCAGCATAACTGTGGTGGATGAATGTTTTTTCAAGGTGGAGGATGTTGCTAAGGCACCCAAACACCTAACCAAGTTAGCTGGAGGCCCTGTGCAAATGGTTCCCCTATTACCAGCTCTCATCCAGTGTAATGACATGACTGTCAGAATACATGTAAGTGTGCAAAATAACATACATGGGAGGGTCCTGCTGGGTAATGACCTTCAAACTCTTGGAGTTGTGTCTAGTACCCCCAGACCTCCCAAGCAGAAGGAAGCAGAAGCTCACAAGGTCTGCAAGGGAGAGAACCTTGGAGGCTCTCCTGGGGACATGATAGAGGAAACTATCACCCCAAGTCCACAGGACTTACTGCTATTACAGGTCAGAAAGAGACAAAGCCACGCCTGCCAGCAAGAAACCAGCAATCACTCCTGTGCCCAGAAGGACATCTCCAAGACTGTCCAAAGTCACATCTGTGACCCCTCCACCAGCTGAGGCTGAGTGTGAGGTTCAACCCTGTATGGTTCAGCTAGATACTGAGGAATCAGATCTAGAAGAAGATCTTACTCTGGTAGGAGATCTTGACCCTGCTGACCTTCCTGAGCTGCAGTCTTTACTGGCAGAAGGTGTACCCAACAGGGCAGATTTCAGCAAAGGACAAAGAGAGTGTCCTACCCTTGAAGGTCTTCTCCTACAGGCAGCTTTTCAGCTCAGTGGGACTGAGCCTGGGGAGTATAGGTTGCACTGGGAAGATGGTCTCTTCTACAGTGAACCGACTGAGTCAACCCCTGGAGACTGCAAAAGACGTGTAGTACCTTAAGTAAACCGACTCCAGTTTCTGCAGTTAGCCCACGAGATACCTTTGGCTGGTCACTTAAGTTTTAAGAAGACCAAGGAAAGGCTCTCCCTTTACTTCTACTGGCCTAAAATGGGTTCAGAAGTAGACAAATTCTGCAGGAGCTGCCACACTTGCCAAACCTCTGGCAAGAGTGGAGTCAAGAATGTGGTACCCTTGGTGCCTCTCCCAGTGGTGGGAGTTCCTTTTGAGAGGGTCGGGATTGACATTGTTGGTCCTCTTGATCCTCCCACATCTTCAGGCAACAGGTTTATCCTGCTTGTAGTGGATCATGCCACTAGATATCCTGAAGCCATACCTAGGAGGACTGTTACCGCTCCGGCTGTGGCTAAGGCCATACTTGGTATTTTTACCAGAGTAGGTTTTCCTAAGGAGGTGAGATCTGACAGGGGATCAAATTATATGTCCCACTACATGCAAGCCATGTGGAAAACCTGTGGAGTCACCTACAAGTTCTCAACTGCCTACCACCCCAAACCAATGGATTGGTGGGGAGGTTTAACAGAACTATGAAGAGCATGATAGGTGCTTTAGAAGAACCCCTTAAAAGAAAGTGGGACCTTCTACTGCCATGCCTTCTCTTTGCATATAGAGAAGTCCCTCAGGAGGGAGTAGGTCACAGTCCCTTCAAACTTCTTTATGGCCATCCAGTCAGAGGTCCATTGGCCCTGATTAAGGAGGGGTTGGAGAGTGCTCCTTCCCCCAAACCAGTCAGAGTGACTGACTATGTGATAGGTCTCCGGAGGAGAATGTCACACATGATGGCAGAGGCAAGTGATAACTTGAAGGCTGGTCAGGTCTGTTCAAGCATTGGCATGACCAGAAGGCTAACATGGTTGAGTTTACTCAAGACCAGCTTGTTCTTGTTATGGTCCCCACAAGGCAGAGGGCCTTGCAGGACAAATGGATATGACCCTTCAAGGTTGTGCATAAACTTGGAGACGTGAACTATCTGGTGGACTTAGGCAATCCTAAGGAGGCTTCCAGAGTCTTTCACACCAACCGTTTGAGGGCTTATGTTTCTAGACCTGACAATGGAGCTTTGCTTCTAGCTTCATCTCAGGAGGAGGAGGAGAGTGAACCTCTGCCTGACCTCCTCAGAGGCTTAGCTTTAGATGAGCAAGTGGAAGGAGTTAATCTCCCTTCCAGTCTCACATGTGACCAGCCGGACGAGTGCAAGTTACTGTTAAATCAGTTTGCCTCCCTGTTCTCACTTTCACCAGGCTTGACTCCTTGGGGCCAGCATGATATACTCACTGGTGACTGTTTCCCTGTCAGTCATGTCAGGCAATGTAAGAACCCATATAAGGAATGAGGTCAACAAAATGCTGTAATGCTCACCTGACTCCCACGGAGGCGCTGGTCTATTCTGGGTTGCTGTGGCCTCTTCAAGCGTGATGTCCAGAACTCGGAACACCGACTGAACAGGACCCTCAAATCTTGCTTTTCTGGTCCGTAGGAATATCCTTCTGCAGATGAGAAAGGGGATTAACAGTCTGCAGAATAGTGTGCTTGCTCCCCCATTCCCCCATTCGTTCGTCTCTAACTTCCTCCGAAATCCCCGGTTGAAGCTCACCTTATGGTTTGAAAGGATGAACTCTCCATCCTGCTTCTGGTGCAGGGGCGCGTGTTTGTCCAGTTACTTCACTGGTTTTCAGAATGGCGCTGGCAAAATCCACTTGACTTTTCCGAGCGGAACGCGGTAAGTATGAAGATTACAAAAGTTCAAGTGTAGAGCCTCCTTTTCTGTTGCCTTCCTAACCTCTGATCTGTCCTTTATTTCAGGTGCAGAATGAAGGCAATGCATTGAGGGATTGAATTGCCGATGGTAAACTCAGGTGAGTTAGCAATGGGGGCGATCCCTCTTAATGTCTTTATATTCCTCCAGTAATGTCTTTTGTCCTTTCCCCATAGGGGCCGGGGTGCGGTACCTGCCAACGAAGCGGCGCCGACCCGAAATGAGGAATGGTCCACCAACAGAAGACCGGTAAGTGTTACGGCGGAAAATGAGGCTTTCCTCATATGTTCCTTCTGCTCACCTTTTGTCTCTTCTTCTCTCCCCTAGGCGCAGAGATGTGGCGACCGGTGCAGACAGTCGCGGTGGAGCCAGAAGAACTCCCGAGGACAGGTGAGTGAAGCGCGGCGCTGCAGCGAGCAACGCAGTGCTTTTAAATGAAAGTCTTTTCTCAGGAACGCTGGCGTGAAGGTTCCGGATGCAGGTAAGAAGTTTGATAAAGTTCTTGGTTTTCACCTTTCTCTTCTCTTCTTTCCTTACAGGTGTTCCAGGATGGAGGCGGGCGTGGCTGGAGACCAGATGCAGGAGCAGACACGGTGAGCGTTCAGCTGCTTGGATGCAGAACAAAACAAAGCGTGAGCTACTGTCTGGGCATGGCTTAAATAGCCCCAAAAGTAGTTCCAGGTAAGTATCCTTCCCTGGTCACGCCCGAGTGGCAAAATAGTCCCAATGAAAAAATAGTCCCTTTCAGGTCTCAGGGAGGCCTGAATCTTGCAGCATGGTCTGCATCAGGTAAGTGCACAAAACACCTTCCTTTATGAGCCTGGCGCCTATGGCGCCAGGACTGATGTCCAACATGAGCCTGGCGCCAACGGCGCCAGGACAGAGTCCAAAGAGCCCCTATAAGCGGCCGCTGGGATTTTACCCGAGGGCATGATGCCTGCTCCCGGGGGTGCTGGGCCTGGCCTGGTGCTCCGGGGGTAGGCATCATGACAGCACCCCCCCCCCCAAGGCCCCTCCCAAGGTTGTTCCCTCTGGAGGTTTCGGTTTGTTTGGGAAATTCCGATGGAACCTTTTTACCAGCCGAGGTGCATGTACGTGGTCGCTGGGTTCCCAAGACCTTTCCTGAGGCCCGTACCCTTTCCAATCAATTAGATAGAAAAGTTTTGATTTTGAGATCTTAGAATCCAAAATGTTCTTCACCTCAAATTCAGGCTCCCCATCTATCTGGATTGGTTCTGGTGGCTTTATTAATCTGGTTCCTGGTTGCACTGGTTTCAAAAGTGACACATGAAAAACGGGGTGAATCCGCATGTTAGCTGGTAGATGGAGCTTGACTGCCACTGGGTTAATTATCGCTTTGATCGAGTAAGGGCCCAAATACCTTGGATTAAAGGTTCGAGGTCCCTTGAGCAATAAGTGTTTGGTAGCCAACCATACTTGATCCCCTATTTGGTATGGAGGCGCCTCACTCTGATGCAGATCCGCATTCTTTTTGTATTTCCCTTTCGCTTGTTTCAAATGTGCAGTTGCATCCTTGAAGGCTTGAGTTATCGTGGAATGCAAATGGTCCACATCGGGCATTTCAAGGCTCAGAGGTGAGTCCAGGTCTAAAGTACGAGGGTGATGTCCATATAGGGTATAAAAGGGGCTTTGTCCAGTTCCAGAGTGTACCGAGTTATTGTATGCATATCTGGCCACCCATAAAATATCCTTCC
Source organism: Ambystoma mexicanum (assembly GCF_040938575.1). NCBI lineage: Eukaryota > Metazoa > Chordata > Amphibia > Caudata > Ambystomatidae > Ambystoma > Ambystoma mexicanum. Next base: position 260,022,317 of record NC_090935.1, read on the forward strand.
AATTACCCTCCGATTGGTACAACATACATCGTAGGTATTGTTCAAGGGTCTGGTTCGTTCTCTCCGTCTGACCATCGGTCTGTGGGTGGTGGCTGGTTGAGAGTCTTACGTCGATTTGTGCCAGTTGACAACACTTTCTCCAAAAATGAGAAATAAACTGGCTTCCCCGGTCGGAGATTAGTATGGACGGGAATCCATGCAAACGGATGATATTTTCGAGGAATTCCTTGGCTAGGACAGAAGCTGAAGGTAATCCTTTCAACGGAATAAAATGGGCAATCTTGGAAAATAAATCCACCACAACCAGAATAGTATTGTATCCATTACAAGGGGGCAGGTCCGTGATAAAATCTAGTGACAAGGTGTGCCAAGGTGCTGATGGAATGTCTAAAGGCTGAAGAAGACCGGCGGGTTTTGTCTTTTGGCCTTTGTTTTGGGCGCAAACTCCACAGGACATCACAAAAGATTTAATATCCTTTCGCCAGGAAGGCCACCAGAATTGTCGTTTAATTTTTTCCTCAGTTTTGGCAATGCCAGGATGTCCTTCCATCGGGGTATCATGATGACGGGAAATAACCAGTTCTTGCACATCCTTTTCTGGCAGAAATAAGCGTCCTTGGAAGTAAGGTAGGCCATCGTTGACCGAAAAGTAAGATCCCCTTTGGATCCAATCCTGCAAGGCTGTAGAGTCCAGGAGTTGTTTTACCCGTGCTTGAATGTCTTCAAGGGTTTGTATAGAGGTTATCCCCAAAATTCTTTGTTCGGGAATTATCGGCACAGGTTCTGAGTTTGTGTCTATTTCTCCCATTCCTATTCGAGATAGCGCGTCCGCTTTGCCATTCTTACAGCCGGGGCGGTAAGTGATTACAAAATCGAACTCAGCAAAGAACAAAGCCCATCGGAGCTGACGTGATGATTGAGCCTTGGCAGTTTTTAAATATTGTAAGTTTCGGTGATCAGTGATCACGGTGATGGTATGCCTGGCGCCAAGAAGATAATGCCGCCAAGCCTTAAAGGCGGACTTAATGGCTAATAATTCCTTGTCGGTGATTGCATAATTTACCTCAGGCGGCGAGAACTTTCTGGACCAAAATGCTACGGGGTGCAGTTGGTTAGTTTCAGGGTCTCTCTGAGACAGGACAGCTCCCATGGCTAAGCTGGACACGTCGGTTTCGACTATATATGGGAGATCGGGACGCGGGTGCTTCAAAATAGGTGTGGACGTGAATTTAGCTTTCAATTCCTGAAAGGCCTGTTCGGCTTCCTCGGTCCATTCGAAGCGTTTATTTTCCGTGAAAATTCCGGGATAAATCTGCGATAAAAATTAGCAAAACCAAGCATGCTTTGGACACCTTTCACCGAACTAGGTGATGGCCATTTGAGGATGGCATCCACTTTTCGTGAGTCCATTCGGACCCCTTTAGGTGTCAGGATGAATCCAAGAAACTCAACCTCGGTGGTATGGAAAACGCACTTTTCCAGCTTTGCAAACAGTTTGTGCTGGCGCAATTTTTTCAAGGACGGCCCTGACGTGCTTTCTGTGATCAGATTCCGAAGAGGAGTACACAAGAATGTCATCGATATATACAACAACACAAACATAGATGAGTTCCCGAAGGACATCGTTCATGAAGAATTGGAAGGCAGCAGGCGCGTTGCACAACCCGAAAGGCATCACCTGGTATTCGAATAATCCATATTTTGTACTGAAGGCCGTTTTCCATTTGTCGCCTTCTTTTACTTGCACCAGATGATAAGCCCCCCGGAGATCTAACTTAGTGTATACGCAAGCGTCCTTCACCTGGTCAAGGAGTTCAGGGATCAGAGGCAGAGGGTAACGGTTTTTAACAGTTATCTGGTTCAATGCGCGGTAGTCGATACAAGTTCTAAGGTCGCCTTCTTTTTTGGGAACGAAGAACAAAGCCGAGGATGCCGGAGACTTTGATAGGCGAATGAAACCATTGGCTAGGTATTGATCTAAATATTGTCTCAAATGCAGATTCTCAGGTTCAGTAAGGGCATAAATCCTGCTACAAGGGGGTTGTGCACCGGGCACCAGATCGATTTGGCAATCGTACGATCTGTGGGGAGGTAACGTGTTGGCCTGTTCCTTTTGGAAGACGTCCTGAAAGTCTTGGTATTCCGGAGGTAGTTGCATGGAGACAGAGGTTACAGACGCTAGACTAATCTTCAGATTTTCTGGGTAGCAGGTTTGTGCACAATCCGGGAAGGTTATTCTCTTCACTCGCCAATCAATTCGAGGATTATGCGTCTCTAACCAAGGGATTCCGAGAATAACCTGAAACTGTGAAGCGTTGATTACATCAAACACAACTGCCTCCCGATGGCTGTCCGGACCTATAAGTGTCACCTCAGCAGTGGAATGTGTTACCGGTCCAGAAGCAATTTCGGTTCCATCGACTGTGGTGTTGACATCTTTGCTGGTTTTAGGACGCAGAGGGAGGTTAATCCTAGAGACCAATTCACGATCCACATAATTTCCTATAGCCCCACTATCGATGTATGCCTTTATTGCATGCAACCGCTTAGGCTGTTCCGGATCTACGAGGACCATTGGCACAATGAAATGCGAGGTCTGAGAGTTAGTTTTCAAGCTCGGCAAGCGGACCCCTACACTTGTCGGGCGTGGTCGTTTCCCGAAACAGAGTCTTCATGGTTTTTATCAGAGGCTCCTACCACCTTCTTGGGCGGTTTTGCCGGGCAATCTCGTAGAAAGTGTCCAGAGGACCCACAATAAAGACATAATTGCATCTGCCGTCTTCTTTCACGTTCTTTTTGAGTTAAAGGTCCTTTGACCCCTCCGATTTGCATAGGCTCAGAGACATCAGCACCCTTGGGGTTAGCGTGGGTCTTGACCAACACACGGGTCTCAAACTTGGACCGATCTGCTTTTCTGTTTTGAAGCCTGTGATCCAATTGGACCACTAAGTCTATATATTCTGTGCATTCTTGGGGCGGATTTACAACTTGGGCCAGGACATCTTTAAGTTCTCCGCGTAGACCTCGATAAAATAACATGATTCTTTTATCGTCTGGCCACCCAGTTTCCACAATTAGTCTATTAAAGGTTGCAATGTAGGATAGGAGGTCCTGATTGCCCTGTCGCAGGGATAGGAGCTTGTCATCCAGAGCCTGCCCCTGAGAGTGTCGAGCAAATAACCTTTCCATGCTTGCTTGAAATCCTTGAAAATCACGGAGAATCGGGTCATCTTGAGTAACCAGTGGAACTGACCAATCGGCAGCACAGCCGCTGAGATATGACAATACAAAGGCTACCTTGGTCTGGTCATTAGGGAAGGCCCCAGGTCTGCATAGGAAGTGCAAACGACACTGATTCATGAATACGGCGAATCGTTTGGGGTCCCCAGCAAAGCGTTCGGGTGGGGCCAGCGGCATGTTTCCAGGTAGATTAATCTGCACAGGGTTACTGGGAACCACAGGAGCGGGGTTCCTCCCGGAACCGGGTAGAGGAGTGTGTCCAGCTTGACCTTGCAAAAACTGTCTAGCCAGGTCATCAGTTCTTTCCTTTGATACAATCACTTCCCTCCTGAGAGCATTAGTCTCTTGACGAGCGGCGTGTACTTCGGCCCGTAATTCCCCCAGTAGTTGGGCCAACTGATCAGTCTCAGAAGTTTCCATAGCGCCTGGGTGGGAATTTGTAGGAAGTCTTTGCGTTCTGTAACGCTCACCTGACTCCCACGGAGGCGCTGGTCTAGTCTGGGTTGCTGTGGCCTCTTCGAGCGTGATGCGCAGAACTCGGAACACCGACTGAACAGGACCCTCAAATCTTGCTTGTCTGGCCCATAGGAATATCCTTCTGCAGATGAGAAAGGGGATTAACAGTCTGCAGAATAGTGTGCTTGCTCCCCACTTCCCCCCTTCATTCTGATCTAACTTCCTCCGAAATCCTCGGTTGAAGCTCACCTTATGGTTTGAAAGGATGAACTCTCCATCCTGCTTCTGGTGCAGGGGCACGTGTTTGTCCAGTTACTTCACTGGTTTTCAGAATGGTGCTGGTGAAATCCACTTGACTTTTCCGAGCGGAACGCCGTAAGTATGAAGATTACAAAAGCTCAAGTGTAGAGCCTCCTTTTCTGTTGCCTTCCTAACCTGTGATCTGTCCTTTATTTCAGGTGCAGAATGAAGGCGATGCGTTGAGGGATTGAATTGCCGATGGTAAACTCAGGTAAGTTAGCGATGGGGGCGATCCCTCTTAATGTCTTTATATTCCTCCAGTAATGTCTTTTGTCCTTTCCCCATAGGGGATGGGTTGCGGTACCTGCCAACGAAGCGGCGCCGACCCGAAATGAGGAATGGTCCACCAACAGAAGACCGGTAAGTGTTATGGCGGAAAATTAGGCTTTCCTCATATGTTCCTTCTGCTCACCTTTTGTCTCTTCTTCTCTCCCCTAGGCGCAGAGATGTGGCGACCGGTGCAGACAGTCGCGGTGGAGCCTGAAGAACTCCCGAGGACAGGTGAGTGAAGCGCGGCGCTGCAGCGAGCAACGCAGTGCTTTTAAATGAAAGTCTTTTCTCAGGAACGCTGGCGTCAAGGTTCCGGATGCAGGTAAGAAGTTTGATAAAGTTCTTGGTTTTCACCTTTCTCTTCTCTTCTTTCCTTACAGGTGTTCCAGGATCGAGGCGGGCGTGGCTGGAGACCAGATGCAGGAGCAGACACGGTGAGCGTTCAGCTGCTTGGATGCAGAACAACGCGAAGCGTGAGCTACTGTCTGGGCGTGGCTTAAATAGCCCCCAAAGTAGTTCCAGGTAAGTATCCTTCCCTGGCCACGCCCGAGTGGCAAAATAGTCCCAATGAAAAAATAGTCCCTTTCAGGTCTCAGGGAGGCCTGAATCTTGCAGCATGGTCTGCATCAGGTAAGTGCACAAAACACCTTCCTTTATGAGCCTGGCGCCTATGGCGCCAGGACTGATGTCCAACATGAGCCTGGCGCCAACGGCGCCAGGACAGAGTCCAAAGAGCCCCTATAAGGGGCCGCTGGGCTTTTACCCGGGGGCATGATGCCTGCTCCCGGGGGTGCTGGGCCTGGCCTGGTGCTCCGGGGGTAGGCATCATGACAGATGCTTGATCTCGGGGTTATAGAGGCCTCTATTAGCCCATGGTATAGCCCATTGGTGCTTGTACCAAAGGCAGAATCCTAGGAGTTGAGATTCTACGTGGACTATAGAGCGCTAAATGCAGTCACAAAGACTGATGCCCTTCCTTTGCCTATGACAGATGAGCTGGTGGATAAACCTGGTGCAGCCAAGTACCTCAGCACACTTGAACTAACATCAGGCTATTGGCAAATAGCCCTGACAGACCATGCCAAGGAGAAAACTGCATTCTCCACCCCAGGCCGCCTCTACCAATTCAAGGTAATGCCTTTTGGACTAAAGAATGCACTTGTGACATTACAGAGGATGGTCAATCAAGATCTGAATGGGATGGAGGACCTCTGCATGGCATACTTGGATGACATTGCAGTGTTCAGCTCTACATGGAAAGAACATATTGAACACCTAGGATATGTATTGCAGGCTCTGGAACACGCCTATCTGACCATACAGGCACGCAAATGTCAAATTGGTCAGAATACAGTGGTCTACCTTGGACATGAGGTAGGAGGAGGTGAAATAAGGCCATTGCCTAGCAAAGTACAAGCTGTACAAAACTGGGCCACACCGCCTACTCAAACCCAAGTGAGAGCCTTCTTAGGTCTCACTGGGTATTACAGGAACTTCATAGGGAACTATGGGACCATAGCTTCTCCCTTGAATGAAATCTTTTCTCCCAAATTTCCTAAAAAGCTCAAGGGGAATGAGGAGTGCAATCAAGCCTTTGAAGGTCTGAAGAAAGCCCTTTGTGAAGCTCGAGTCCTAAGAGCTCCTGACTACCACCAACCCTTCATTGTACAAACTGATGCTTCTAATGTAGGTATAGGTGCAGTCCTTAGACAACTGGATGAGAAAGGTAGGGAGCACCCCATTTGTTTCATCAGCAGGAAGTTAAAGGATCCTGAGACAAGGTGGGCAACAATAGAACATGAATGTTTTGCTATTGTGTGGTCACTGAAGATGTTTAGACCATACTTGTATGGATCTACCTTCATTATTCAGACTGACCACCAACCCTTGAGATGGCTGATGCAAATGAAAGGGGAAAACTACTGTCCCCCAGAAAAGGGTAAAGTTCCCATTAACTTCCAGTACACCCCATCTTACATGGAGTACTGGAAAGGGTTACTCCTTAGCCCTTTTTATCTGTACCTCCTAGAGCCTTGTTTTGCTCTTTTAACATTTAGACTTGGCTTGTGGCAGTGGTATCTACCCTAACCTTTCTACTGCGTTTATATTATATAAACGTGGTACTGTTTTAGGCTATTATATTAGCCTCGAACATAAACCCGCTTGACCAAATACTCTTTCTTTTGGCTCCGGTCGGGTTTAGTCACCATTTCTTTTTGTTAAAGTCCTTCTTGTGTTTTACTTTGCGTGGCAAACCAGGTTTGCCTCCTTTGTTCACTGTCTTTTAGCGGGCTTCAGCCCAGAAGCACTCCTCTAGGCACCTGGGTGTCTAGGTGGGCTGAATGTGAGGGAGGGATGTAGTCACCCCCTGCACAGGGTATCCTAGGAAACCCAAGTCGCACTTTGCCATGATTGGCTGAGGTGGTTGTCCGGGCTGGACCACCCCCTGCTGTGTGATTGACAGCCAGGCTGTGTGAATGGGGGATTTTCGCATAAAAGGCAGGACTCTTGGGCTGGAAGTCAGAGTCGGCACTGGAACTACAAGGAACCGAAGAGAAGTGGAGAAGAAGATGGCTGCTGCAACTACCCCGTCCCGGTGAAGCACTGCTGCAGTCCTGAGCTATCTACCCTTCGATGACCAGAGAAGATCCAGTCCGGAGTCTTCTTCCCTTGAACCTGGTGGGGTCAACCAGCTCATCTTCCACAGCCAGAGGATCCTCTTCGAGGTCGAAATCACTACACACTGCTGTAGCGGTCCGGATAGCCACCTGAAGAGCCTCTCCTGTTTTAAAGTAGCGCACCTTTTATTCACCATCGCTGCTGCTGGCTTCATCCCTGTGTCGTGCAGACCCCTCCAGACGTCCTCCTTCTCGTCAAAGCTCCAGGAACCGTGGGTCTGCAGGAAACTACCAGGAACAATTGCCGTGGCACCAGCTTCTCCCTTGAATAAGGTACTCTGTCCTGCTTTGAGGAACTAGGGTGAATCCCTATTCTCCTCTTCCAAGGCTTGTCCTAAACTTCCCTCCTTCTTATAACTTTTGCTTCCTCTGTTGACAACATCTAAGTACTCCTGACTACGTTGAATTTTGAACTGTCCGACTGTGTGATCCTCGACAACAGTAACCCGGTTTTACTTGACACTGGCTCCGGCCTATTGACTCTTGTATTTCTGTCAACGAGTGTTCTCTGACTCTGTCTGCCCTGACAAAAGTATTGCCTATGATTTTTGCCCCCAACTCTTTCTGGTTAACTCAGGTGCTAAGTGTGTTTTTGCCCGAGTAACATTTCTTGCTGCAGATACGCGTATCTTTAGTAAGACCAAACTGTCATTACTGTCAAAAAGTGATCGCATATGTATTCCCGGTAATGTCTTTTGTTTCACAACACCGGTCCATTAAAACATAGGGTACTTACCTTGAGTTATACTGTACCAAGTGAATTGGTTGTGTGTAGTGTATTTTACGTGTGGTTTTGAATTTATAGAAGTGTTGTGTTTTATAACAGATGTTTTAAAAAATAAATGTACTTATATTTTTTACCTGAAACTTTGAGTCAGTGTTTGCTTGAGTCACAGTAATTGTGGTCCCTTTGTGTAATCTCTGCTACTGCTCATATACTCTTGAGATAAGCCTTGCTGCTCCGCTACTGCTATCACCTTAACATATTAGTACAGGCTTGTACCAAAGGTGAACTTGTATTACGACTTGTAGTCTTAATTGTGTGTAGTGGTCCCTAACGGCACTGCACAGGATTCTGCCTAACAGGGGAATGGGGAACAATGCGTGAAAATGTAGGCGTAATGTGGGAAGTACCGCTGGGAAACACACGAAACGCCCACATGCTAGTGATCAACATGTATTCATGGAATCGAATAGGGAAAACCTGCGCACGTCAAAACACACGCACACGCACAAATACGTCTGCCACACGAAAGTAGGCGGAAGCATCCCCGGGCAGCATAAAAGCATGCGCAAACAACAAACAAGCATATACAGCTGCGATTAATGTCCCATTCCTCGCACCAGTGATCATGGGACACCGCAGTAGGAGGAGAATAGCCAGGCCTGCATTTTTTTCCCAGGACCAGCATTTTTGTGATGCCTCATGACAAGGTCTATGGCAGGTATAGGTTTCCAACTCATATCATCCTAGAGCTGGTCACTGAGTGGGAGGATGAACTCACATCACCCACTCTGTGCTCCCAAGCATTGAGCCCCTTGGAGAAGGTGCTCAATGTATTGCATTTTTTGGCCATTGGGTCATTTCAGCGGACAACTGCCATAGTGGGGGCATCTCACAGCCCACGCAGTCACGTTGCCTACACCAGGTTTTGTCAATCATCACTGCGCGCCCCTTAGTCCGCAGGCACATATACATGCCCAGAACACCTGCAGAAAGGCATAGGACTTCTACAGGGTGGCACGTTTCTCCAAAGTGCTTGGTGCCATAGATTGCACCCATGTGGCTTATGTCCACCTAGGGCCACTGAAAACATCTACCGCAACTGCAAGCACTGGCATTCCATCAACATGCAGGTTGTATGCGATGCCAAGGGAATCATCACTTCTGTCTATCCAAACTATCCAGGGTCCACCCATGACAGTTTCATATACAGAATGTCCGCCCTGAGCCGGGACATGGAAGTTAGGAAGTTAGGAAGTATGGCGACACATGGCTCATAGGTGAGTACAAATGCCTGTGCACATGCATGCATGTCACACACAGACAAATACACAAGACCAACTAATGACATCCATTATCACCTTACCAGGGGACAGTGCCTACCCTCTGACAACCTACATGATGACGCCAATATGGAACCCCACCACAACACCCCAGATAAGATACAACGCAGCCTATATTGCAACCAGGGCCATAGTGGAACGCATATTCAGAGTGCTCAAGTCACGCTTCCGATCCCTTGACCGCTCTGGCGGACAGCTACTATATGCACCCCCAGTAGTGTGCAGGATTACTGTGGCAGCATGTGTCCTGCTCAATGTTGTAACACGGCGGGACGTACCAGTGGACATGGTGGTGCCCTCACATCCCCAACCACACACACGGTTGCTCCGCATGGGAGGGCAAAGGGCACGTGGCGAGGTAGCTCATACCCAGCTTGTGCCCACATTTTTCACCTAAACTCCAACCCCTGTGGAGTGCACACAGGGCTGGCACATACCAGGTCACAATCGATGATGAGAAAGTGATAGTTGACTGTCACAACCTTACCACTCTGAGAATTTGTCCACAGAAGTGCCACATTGTGTGCATCCCTAGATACTTAAACACAACCAATCCCGTGTGACCAAAAGGAACACATGCAAGTTGCATATCCCACCCACCACCCTGCAAAACAGGCCATGAAAGTACTGGTATGCCACCCAAACCCTCCCAACCCCCATGACACCCGTCTGTCACACCATGCCATGGTATGCAACGGCAAAACATCAAACCATAAGCACAACACATGACACAATAGTCATGAAGTGCCAGGTTAGAAATGCAAATAGGCACCAGACAATTACCCCTGACATGGAATCTGAAGAAATGACTGACCAAAACCTCACACCCTGAAAACTGTGGCAAAAAGGCATTCCACCAGTGGTGCAAGCAACAAAGGTCACAATACCTGTTGCCATGCACATTGGACAATAGCAAATTGGCATTACAAACACTGTGTGCTGCGTGTGTGTCCCCTGCAACACACCTCTCACCGGATAGCACAGTGAGTGTGCATTGCGTTGGGGAAACCCCTTGAGCATCATGAAAAATAAGTACAATCAACAAAATTGTTCCCTGTGATGCATGCACACGATCAATGATTTGGAAGTGAACATGGATTGTAGGGACACAGCATGCCTAAGAATGCAATCTGAGTGCATGTGTGTCCATGGTGTCGCCGTAGTGGGTGTGAGGGGGTGTTGCCTAAGTGTTTGTGTCTGTAGGGACATGCATTGAATACATGCATGTGAAATGAAGTGAACCTCAGTGTCCTGTACACACACATGTGAACATTGCACTCAAGGACCCCCCTGTGTGTCAAACCACACCAATCCCCTGACACCTCAAAATCAAACCCAACATAGGATCAGCCATTGACCAGCAGAACATCGACAATGGCAGTCAGTGAGCAATCACTGATTCATTGAAAATCCGTATAGGGCCTACACACAAAGTGAATCAAAGCGCCTCAAGGAGGGAGGGAACAAGGGAGAATTACAGTACCTTCCTAAAAGTCCTTCAAACAGTCCAGAATGTGAAAAATAACAATCAAATCAAAGTATATAGTAAAAGTGCTTGTAACAATAAGGGAGAGTCTAGGGAGGGAATGTGGGAAAACAAAACTAGCATCAACATTGCTATGCCTGACAGCAATAGTTGCAGTTCAAGAGTTACATAAGGAAGGGGGGTGAGGGAAGAAGAGGGAAGAGGTGAGGAGAGTAACAAAAGAAGTGACAAACAATGGAAGGTTGATGAATAATCAAGATAGTGCTGGGGAGGGGGAGAAGAAACACACAAGGGAAAGGGGGAACTGACGAGCTGTAATCAGTGGTGGAGGAACTGATGATAAAAGTAAGTGCCAAAATAAAACTCAAAAAGGTGAAGGTGGTGGGTGGATGGACGGAGGCAGAGAGGGAAGTGTCTGCAAAGAACAAGTGGCTATGTATCACCAAGCCTGACGGCAATTGGGGTAGTGCTGGAAAAAGACAGACAGAGGACAAGGAGGAGGGGAAAGGGTGGTGGAGAGGGAGGAGAGAAGGGAGGAGGGGGCCAAGGTGTAAAGGCAGGAAGGGGGAGAGGGGGAAAGAAAGCACACACAGGGGGCAGAGGGAAATAAGAGGGCACAGAAGGGGAGGGGGTGTGACGGTGAAGGGGAGACAGAGGGAGACTACAGGGGGCAGGTGGAGACTGGCAGGTATAAAGGGAGACGGGGAGACTGGCAGTGGGCAGGTGGAGACAGGTGGGGGCAGGGGAGGCAGGGGGACAATCAAGGGCCCCGGAAGGGTGGTGGACAGGGGTGGACAGGGATAGACAGGGCCTCCATTGTGGGCCTTTGGTAGTGGTGGCTAGCTCCAGCCTCCTGCTTGCCCGGATTGTCAATGGGAGGGGGGAGCAGGGCCAGGCCACAGACAGGACAGTCAAGTCAAAAGCAATGCGGCCATATTTCAAATGGCACAACAAAACACCAGTCAGGGCTGCAATATGGCCAAAGCAGGGGAAGCAAGAAATTGGGGGTCAATGAAACATGTGGTCACAAGGATAACTCAGCGTGCAGCGTTCATGTGGCATATCAAAATCACTGTAGGTGTTACGCTCACCTGGTTCCCACAGGGGCGTCGATCAGACCCGGACAGCTGCGGTCTCCACCAACGTGATGCGTAGTACCGAGATGACTGTCTGGACTGGCCTGACTAATCTCGTCTGCTTGATCCGTAGAACTATTCTCCTGCAAGTGGAGAAAGGGATTTAGCCACCCATGGATTTTAGTGATGGCCCCCTCCCACTGTTCTCGTGCTCCCCACTTGTCACCTCCGATATCCCCTTTTAGTAACCTCACCTTATGTTTTTAAATGATGAGCTCTCCATCCTGCATGGCATGCAGGGGGGCGTAGATACCAGTTACTTCTCTGGTTTGAAGGTACTGGAGGAGTTCCGGAGGAATATTGACTCCGGGGTTTATAAAGTTCAAAGAGTTCAATATGTCCGATGTTCACTCTTGTTCCATTCCCTTGTTGAATTGCAGCTGGTTCAAAAGAATGTTGCCTGGAGGCAGCTGATGGCGTTCAGGTAAGAGTCTGTATTACCCAACACTGTCCGGTAAAAGTTGCATGAGTTTAACTTGTTGTTTTCTCTCCCTTTATAGGTGCGGCATATGAAGATGAGGCATATTAAAGGGTAATGCCTCCGGTGGTAAATCAGGTAAGCCTATGGTGGTAAGAGATTGTATTTGTCGGCTCTCTTGGCTCACCTTGTTGTTTCTTTTGTTTTTCCCCCAGGTGCTGGAGTTTGACAAAGAAAATGATGGAGGCAGCGCCGAGTCGAAAGATGCTGTGGACTGGTGAGTATAACGCGGCGCTGCTGCTGGCGATACGACGCGTGCTGGAATAATGTCCTTTCCAGGCTCGGAGACGTGCTGGATCCGGAATCAGGTAAGGAATTAAAATAATGTCCGTGATCGAACCTTTTCCTCCTTTTTCCCCTTTTTCGAGGCGGGCGTGGCAGAAGACTGGATGCTGATTTGCAGGCACGGTGAGCGTTACGCTGCAGAATGCAGAATAACGTGAAGCGAGTGCTGCTGTTCGGGCATGGGTTTAAATAGCCTCCAAAGTAGTTCCAGGTAAGAAGTTCCCCAGAACCACACCCGAGTAAAAAATAGTCCCTGTAACAAAATAGTCCCATCCACGTTGGCTTGGATTCATTTGCAGCATGGTCTGCATGAGGTAAGTAATGTCTATGAGCCTGGCGCCTATGGCACCAGGACTGGTCTCTAAGATGCGCCTGGTGCCTAAGGCGCCAGGACTGAACCCAAACAGCCCCCAGCCGGGGCTGCTGGGGTTTTAACAAGTATCTGGATGCCTGCTCCCGGGGCTGATGGACTCGATCTGGATGCCCGGGGGTAGGCATCATGACAGTAGGCCAAGTGTCCCAATGCAACATTGTCAGCACACGGACCCCTCCCACCATCGGTGTGTGTTACACAGCCAAAGGGTGCATAGTACTGCCTACAGCAGGAAGTGCATGAACATAGACAGTCAAGTCATAAAAAATCATAAGCAACATGATGAAATGCACAGTCAACAGAATAATCACCAAAATCAAGTGCAGACATGCATTGGAGAAGTCATCCGGAGTACCCACTAGGGGTGTACACACAAGTAGGACTGCAGGCTGGCCACAGATATGACGGAAGCCCAATGCCCTTGTGTAGGATGCTGTCACACCGAGCCATCCTAGCAAGCCCATGGAAAGGGGAAGCAGGAGTAGCATATGTGTCAGGACCCCAAGCAAAACACATACATTAGACAAGCCTGAATGGGCCCTGCTGGACACACAGTGGATGCCTTCAAATTCCACAAAGCACCGCACTGTCACATGAATGCACAATAGACAAAAAATAAAAAAATAAAAAGAAATATTTGCATGAAAGAAAAAATCAAAAATGGCCACATATGACCCGAGGGGTGGGAGAGCACCCAGGAGGGGGGAGGTACAGGGTGCACCTCAACAGCCACATGCGTAGATGTTGAAATTAAAAAAAAACCTCAGTGGGCTCAGCGCCTGCACAGCCTGACCTATGTTGGAGATAGGTTGTCATTGTCACCCTATGGATGGAAATCATAAGGTGGACGCAGCACAGTTGCCTGACCAGGCCTATCCACGGCTTGCCCCTCAGCGGCAGCAAGCATGCAGGTCTGGTAAGCCAGATCCTGCATGGCAATGACACATAGGTCTGCATGCACTCCTCAAGTGTCACAGATGCTTCCTCATGCAAGGACTCCCATGTAAGACAGAGTTCTGCCTGCATGGCCTCATATGCAGATAACAAGGGGGGGCCTGGGAGACTCTCTGCCAGACATGAGTCCTGGTTACAAGAGCCTTACCAAGAGTCTTTAGCTCACTATCTTTCACAGAGAAGAAATATCCCAAACATATCAATCTTTGTCCTGCCCTGGGGCAGTCCAGCTCCGAAAATGCTAGGCAATTCTCCTCTGAACAAGAGTACCAACAGCAACCCCAGACATGTGTTTCGGTCTGGTTGAAACTCATCAGTAGGGTGTAGCTGTGCCTCTCTAAGAATAGTGAGCAAGGGGTCCACGTTTGGATTCCCCTAGTAATTTAGGGTGAGACCCAAAGTTACTTGAAATATGCAGATAACAAGGGGGTCCTGGGAGACTCTCTGCCAGACATGAGTCCTGGTTACAAGAGCCTTACCCAGAGTCTTTAGCTCACTATCTTTCACAGAGAAGAAATATCCCAAACACATCAGTCTTTGTCCTGCCCTGGGGCAGTCCAGCACCGAAATGCTAGGCAATTCTCATCTGAACAAGAGTACCAACAGCAACCCCAGACACATGTTTCGGTGTGGTTGAACCTCATCAGTAGGGTGTAGCTGTGCCTCTCTAAGAATAGTGAGCAAGGGGTCCACGTCTGGATTTCCCTAGTAATTTAGGGTGAGACCCAAAGTTACTTGAAATATGCAGATAACAAGGGGGGTCCTGGGAGACTCTCTGCCAGACATGAGTCCTGGTTACAAGAGCCTTACCCAGAGTCTTTAGCTCACTATCTTTCACAGAGAAGAAATATCCCAAACATATCAGTCTTTGTCCTGCCCTGGGGCATTCCAGCACCAAAATGCTAGGCAATTCTCCTCTGAACAAGATTACCAACAGCAACCCCAGACACGTGTTTCGGTCTGGTTGCATGGCCTCACATGACATACGGAACACCTCCCGGCTCGCATGAAGTTCAGCTGAGATGGTTCTTTCAAGCCGCTCCATCCTGTCTTCTGCCCACCTACTGTCATCCATCATGAGCTCACCCAGAGTAGATCGGAGGGTTTGGTGTTCGACCCTCAGGGCCTCACGGTGTGCCTCTGCCTGAGCAGCAAGGGCTTGACGCATAGCCACCATTTCAGCCCGGCACGTCCTGTAAGAGGCCACCATGCCCAGCCTGAGTGAGCGGCAGGTGGACCACGTAGCCTGCTGCTGGAGCTCCACTTACCTTTCAGGGGGGAGATGGAACGGGCCACACTTTCCATACCTTGATCTATCATCTCAACTGCTCCCCCCTGTTACTGTGCTATGGCAATAATGGCATGCTCCCACTCAGTTGACCCCAGCCACCGTGTTGCCGGACATGACACCTACCGGGCCCAAGGAGCCGTGGTCCTTGCTGGTTTGGTGCCGCTCGTAGCTGCACGACTGCATCCCTCCGTCGATCTGATGCCCCACTAACATGGCCAACTGGTGTGGAGTGTGACCCTCAACCCGTAACCACCACAGGCAGACATTTCAACCCCGCCTGGCCCCCCTACTGCAGGTGTTGCGGACAGAAGATCATCCAACACAGGATCACATACCGGCAACGACACATCATGATACAGATCCGGCGCAACATAGTGGTCAGAGGATCCATCAGAGCCTGACTCAGAGTCTGCTCTGGACACGATGGCCTGGAGCACCAGTGGGTTCTCGTGGGCTGCCACCCCACGACCACCACTGGTGCCTGGTTGGTCATGTGAACTGACCACTGTGTCTGGGATGACATCTTCATCCTCTGCCTCTAGTGCGTCATCACCTGCAACATAAAGAAAAGAAACATGAACATGCATGTCAGAAGCACATACCACACACATACAGATTACAACATTGACAGCCAACATATGAAGCAGACATGTCACACGCAACTCAAACCCCAACATGCATCCAGTGGCATTGCAATGCAAGGGTATCCCAAAAGCAGCAAAGGATGTGTGCAAAATGTGAAGCCAATACATGTTTTGCATGTTGCCCATCACCTTCATCACACACAACCTCGAGCAGGCACATATTCAAGGCAGAAATGAGAGATGGCAACAAAGAGATGGCACATAGCATACGCATATGGGAACCCACAAATAGCCACAGCTGGGATTCACACCAAACACACCATGACACATGTAACATGCATGTTCACATGCAGCACTCAACAATCATCGACTATGCAGAGTACATGTGTCACAGGAGGCACCTACACTACTGCATTTCGATACAGTGAAAGGAGGGACATGGGTGCATACATGGCAGGTCACTATCACACACCAGTCTAGTGTTGGCATGTTGAAGGGCTGATCTTGGCACAGGAGTGGGTGTTTGTGGTGCAGTGCATGTGTACCCCCTCAACTTCCAACATCGACACGTATGTAGTGATGTCAATCTATAAACATGACGGCAGTGTAAGGGAAATTGCAGCCTTCATGTGCAAATGGCATGCACTATGTAGCATGGATACCGTGAAACACCCACCCTCTGGGCAATAGCAGTGAGGCACTGCATGGCAATGAAAGGTTCACCACAGAACTGTGCATTGGCAGACAGTGTTGGCATGCGTCTAGTGCATGTTGTCAATCAACTGTCACTACAGCCAATGAGAAGTGGACATGATGCAGGACAGATGAGGAACCATCAGTAGTACACCCATGCATGCAGAAGACACAACACCAGTTGAACAGAGGCAGGGGGCCTGTAACGGGGGAGCAATGTGCACAACACAGATGTTGACACCCTATAGTCATGTGTGATGACACACAGACCCACAGTGAGCATGAAATGGCTATCCAAATAACATGACACTTGGATCATCCTGGAGACATACTACAGTGAGCTGGCGGTCAAGGGAAACTAGGGGCATACATGGAATGCACATGGAGCATGATTGCGCACACATGTGCACGGGGAGCCACTGCCATCAGCACAGTCAGAGTGAGACACACTGCACCAAGGACAAAGGATGTATATGACATGATATGACTTCTCATCAAGATTGCCCTTGTACACAAGTGGCTCAGAGCGCAACCAAGCAAAGGGAGGGAAACAAGGGAGAAAAGAAAATGGAAACAACTATCTTACTGGGCACAGCAACATTGAGAACACGCAAGTGCCTGGAGAAGGGAAAAAGTGGTAAAGTCCCTGGAAGGGGGAGAAGTGGAAAGTGCCAAACAGAGGAGACCAAAGAATGAAAATGAAGTCCAATGATAGAATAGGCAGACAAAAGGTGGTAGTGCAGCCAGCAAGTGGTAAGTGCAAGATCATTTGGTGTGGGACTGTATGGGTACACGTACAGGGCCCATTGCAATGGGAGGCCTGGAGGCAGTGCTCCAGGGAGGCAGGGTGAGCTGGTACCTGAGCCCGAAGGACAGAGGGTGTCCAGGTGCACAGTGCCAAGAGAGAAAACAGTTCAGCTGGGCAAAAGAGGGGCTAATGCAGGAGCAAATAGGAAGGTCTTGAGGTGCTTCCAGAAGCAAAGATCTTTCTCTTCAAGTTTCAACGTGGCAGGTAGGCTGTTCCAAAGGGAGGTCCCAGCCATAGACACAGATCTACCCCCAGCTTGTTTCTTCGATAAACGACTGACCCGGAGGGAGTATGAGGTAGAGGACCAAAGGACTCGAGAGGGGAGGTATTGGCAGAGGGACAGTTGAAGGTATTTTGGACCCAGGCCCCAGAAATTCTTGTGCACAATGCAGAGGGTTTAAAATGTAATCCTTGCATCCTCTGGTAGGCAATGAATGGATTTCAGAGCTGGAAAGATAGGATCCCAGGGCTTGAGCCCAAGGACAAATCGTGCAGTCCTGTACTAGATTAGTGGTAGAGGGCGGAGAGTGGAGTCAAGTAGAATTTTGAATTAGGCTGTCACAGCAGTCCAACCTTGAGAGACAGTGAGCTTGTAGGTGAACGAGAGGAAAGGCAGAATACCCCTGAGGAGGTTAAGCAAGAAGTTAAAATCTCAAGAGACGTCAGAAATGTGTGCGGAGAAGGAATGTGTGGAGTCAAAGGTGATCCCAAGGTTGTTGGCCTTGCAGGTGGGGGTAGGAAGAGGGCCAAGGGAGGCCCACCAAAGAGTGAGGAGAAAGGATGGTGAAGTTGTACCAATGAGGAGGATGTCTGTCTTGCTGGCATTTAGACAGAGATTGTTGGCAGTACACCAATTTGAAATGGCAATTAGGCAATCAGAAATGAGGGAGGGAGAAGAAGTGGCCAAGGGCAGCCTGAAAATGAGTGTCATCAGCATAGCACTGGAAGTTGTAGCAGAAAATGGAAATGCAGTGGGCGAGAGCTGTCAGGTGCTGTTTGAAACGCCAGGCCGAGAGGTCAGACCCCTGGTGAACACCACAGGTAGCGAGGGAGATTGATGAAAGGAGGGACCCAAGTTGTAGCTGGGAGGGTCACACACGCCAAACACACCTGTCATTGAGTAACACGCATCAATATTCACTGGACGATGCATCAAAATCCATCCTCTCTCCCACTCCACAGATTTGTTCTGCCGGGATGAACTCTGCAGCGATCTCCTCGTGCTGAGTGAGTTCATCCTCCTCTGGTGCTGGCCCACCACCAATCATCTGAGACATGGCGTAATTAGAGGCATGCTTTTGTTTTGCACAGCGTCGGAGGTCATTCCAACGCTTGTAGCAGTCCTGAGCCATGCGCATCTGGAATCCCATTGTAAAAGCAAAAGGAAATATCGAGGCTGAGTACCCCAAAAGGAAATACACCAAACACAGGCTTATAAAGATTCACAGATCCTTATTCTAAAATTGTACAGTTACAAAGAACAAAAAGTATCCGATAGCTATCTGGCCCTCAGTACATCACAGCGAATACCAGCCCTTTCGGTGTGAGAAGTGAGTGGTACTGGACATCTAAACAGTTGTACATTTTATACATTTCCAATCATAATGTCCAGCCCCTCTACAGGTTAATAATCCATGGTCTAGAGTTTGTGGCGAGTTCACTTCTGGCTTGTCTGACAATATGCTCATGGATCATCCTTAGTTTACATATAAACAAGTTACAATGGCGACAGTGTATTCTCGGATTTAACAATAAGCCTTTACACCTGTCCTATACAATGCAGGGTATTACCCAAATTGTTCGTTTACAATTGTTCGAATGAACAATTGACCAAATTTAAAGGGTCACAATTGACCTTTTCACAATTGACAGTATATATATATATATATATATATATATATATATATATATATATATATATATATATATATAAAGAAAAAGAGGAGAGGGGAGGGACCGCACTCTCCGTGCACCCAACAAAGTTTGAAAAAGTTCCAACAAAGTTTCCAAAAAAAGGAAAAGCGCAGCTCTCAGATATATATATGGGTTTTGGGGGTTTGGCGTTGGGTGGGGGGTTTCCCCCCACATATATGTTACAATTGACCTTCACAATTCGGTCAATTGTGAAAAGGTCAATTGTAATTCGAACAGTTGTAAAACAAACAATTCGTATACAACCCAATGCAGTTCAGCTAGTGTCCAGGTTCAGTATTTGTATAACATTGTAGTTGATGTATGTCCACGGATCGGACTTGTTGGCGCAGACAATCCATCCTCTGTCTACAAGTCAGGCATGGGACAAGGTCTCTTTACTCAACCCAAACATTCGGCCAACGGACAGTTTATACATTAACTCACATACAAGGTTCAGGACGGCTCAGTTGCAAGCGGAAAACACTGTCCACCATTTTAGAACACAGAATCACTTTAGAATAGAAACTTTGCAACGCGGTTTTCTTCGCAGAGCGACTGGGTTTTGGCCAATATATACAATAAAGGAGGCATAATATGATATCCCGTTTAACAAACCCTCCTTTTGGCCTAAGCCAAGAGCTAAACTACTTCTAGTCACTTTACGAGTAACTCCACAACTCGATGTCCATACATCCTGAATCACTATCGGAGATATCAATCGCCATAAGGTCAGATACTGAGATTTCCTTCAGCACAAATTTTCTCTGGGGTGTATAGCTTGTGCCCTAATGTACTCATCGCTTGTGCACAACAACCTCCTAACATCGAACACATACCAGGAAGACATTGTATACACCAACAGAAAAACAACAGTATAACTAAAATAATCAGCAAGACCGAAAGTAGCTTCCATCCCCAAGATCGCAAGAAGTCCCGGAACCAAGCGTTAAAATCCCAGGTTCCCTCGGGAACATCCACTTCTGAACTGAGAACTTGCAGATTTTGTATCGCCCTGAAGATAGTTGGGGAGGAATCTGGCACAAAAACACAACAAGCGGACCCCACTAATTTACATACCCCACCACGCTCAGCCAGGATGACGTCTAATGCCATCCAGTTCTGAAGTGCCAATAACCTTATTGCTTTTTGTTCTAAAGTCATGTTATAGAGTATGTCAGTGGTCCGGTTGATGGTCCTCTCCAGTACTCTCGCTAGTCTTCTGATATCCTCAGAATTCACTATTTGCCCCCAAAATGGCATGAAGGACTTTGCTACATCGCCCAGAACCTGTGCTGAAGTATCGCCATTCTTGTCTCGTCATGGACGACCCTTTGAAATTTCTACAGTGCTAGCAATGAATACCCCGGGTAACAGAATCCCTAAATAACAGGTTCCCTGCCAATCCCTAGGTAACAATGGAAATGCTAAATTACCGCAAACAAAGTAGACGGATTCGCCCACATACAAAGGTCTGTCCTCATTAGTCAAATTCGCAACTTTGGCACAACCCTTGAAATCACCCATTGACTGAGTACCATTCCTCTGTATGCAGAAAGAAACTGAATCGGGGCTGTGGTTAACAGTATAAGAAGGTGGCGTGGCATCACTATTGCCTATAGCAGCCATCTTGAAAGAAATCAAAGATTGAAAAGGATGGGGAAGTCTATCAGAAGGCCTAATAGAAGTAACATTAGGATTGCTCCTATTCTCAAAGAGTGAGCATCCCAGGGGCATTAGAACACGTCTCTCAAAATCGTTCAAGTTAGTTCCATCGAAGTTCCCCGAGATGCTATTGTTCCATAGGCCAAAGAATAGTGCCCTTAGAGAAGCATAGCATGCAGTCGTCAAAGATAAAGGATGAATATACCAACCCAGCCCCTTATCCCCGTGTTGCGGTAAATGCGAGCAGACCCAACAATTAGACTTATTAAAAATGGCAAGTGTAGCATTCATAATGAGTAATAGAGTATTGTTATGGTAGCTCTGTCTGTGCTGAGAGTCTCTAGGAGATAAAGTGTCCAGATGCACGAAAGGTGTAGAAACAGTGCGTACATTTTCAGTGGGTAACACATTTCCAAGCGGATATACTTCTTCCAGAGACCAGAATCCTAAAACACTGACTATTGTGAAACCAGTTAACATAATTACAAGACAACAATACGTTTTCGGGGCCCACGCATTCGATTGTTCCTTTTTACGATCGGTCACACAGTCTCTTATCTGTTCCGTGCGAGTGGGAACGGTTGCAGGCATTGTCTCTTCAAACGAATACACCAAAGTTAATGTGCTGGCGATCTCCAGATTGAGCGTCTTCTTAGTCCTTTTCCCAAACCCTAGCCAACAAAATCCCCTTATGTACAAAAGATCATGCCAAAGAGACAAGCCCTTCGATGATTCTCCTTGATGGCACAGCCGAACCGTGCAGTAAGTCTACTTCCTCGGACGCAGATCGTACCTTGTGATCCCTGGTACTGAGTGATCTGTAAACAACGTGATGGAAGCAGTGAATTCAAAGCAGGATTTAACACAAGTTTCGAAACAGAATTTTAAAAAAGGAACCATTGGAGAGTGTGGAGATAAAGCAGCTGTTTCCCCAGGCCCGAGGGGCTCAGGGAGAGTCTCTGATGCACTTCCGATGCTGTTTGATGCTTTGTGATCGTTGGTTACGGTATTGGTGAGGGGTTCTGTGTCTTCTGTATCGTGTGGCAAAGGGAAAGGAATCCTCTTGATGTGGGACACATGGATCCAGTGCTTCCTGCCCTCCACTCACACCGCTGTCTGTGTGACCAGGAGAACTTGGTGCGGGCCCTGCCAAAGAGGTGCGAGGCAGGAAGATTGTTCAAACGACTTGATGAGGACCCAGTTCCACGGCCGTATGCTGTGGCCTGGGCCCTCGTACCTGACAGGTAAAGCTTCTCGCATCTGGTGGTAAATCAAATACAGATTTTTAGTTAACTGTCCACAATAGTCAGAAAGAAGTACATGTTCAACGTCGTGTAGCGAACGGGGCTTTGGCAAATTCCAAATGTTGCCTGGCCTACCCATGACCACCTCAAATGGAGAGAGCCCAGTCTTAGTTTGAGGGGCCGTTCTCATGGACAATAACACGATCGGTAAAGCGTCCGGCCATTTCAGTTTGGTGCCGGCACACGTCTTAGCAAGCTTGTTCTTGATGATGCCATTGTGTCTTTCTACTAAACCAGCACTCTGAGCGTGTCTGGCCGAATGGAACTGTTTATCGATCTGTAATACCACGCATATCTGTAGAATTACAGCAGCGATAAAATGTGGACCATTGTCTGACCAGATGACTCTTGGCAAACCAAACCTAGGAAAATATTCCTTAAGCATGGTCTTCGCCGTTGTCATAGCTGTGGCATCTTTGAAAGGAAAGGCTTCAACCCATTTACTAAAGGTGCAGATAACCACTAGTACGTACTTATAGTTATTGCAACGCTCCATTTCAATAAAGTCAAAAAGTATAACCTCGAAGGGGACAGAAGGTGGAACAAAACTACCCCTAAGGGTCGATGTGCCCTTTCCCACATTATGCTGCAAATAAATCATACACCCTTGGACAAAGCGCTTGGCTACCTTAGAGATTTTATCATTTACCCACACATTTTGCAACATTCTGGTAACTTTTCGTGCACAAATATGGGTGGGACCATGAGCCATAGCGACCATCATCGTAATGTATGCATCAGGCAGTAACCATTTCCCTTCTACTTTGTCCACCCAACACCCATCATCATCCAATTTTGCCAAACCCTCAGCCCATTTCTTAGATTCCTGTAACGTGGCATCAGCTTGAATGTTTTTCACAGATTCAATACCCTCATCCAAAGTACAAGCATGTGTGGCTTTCCTTGAAGTATACATTTCTGAAGAGAGATCAGTGGCAGTCTGTTTGGCTATCTGGTCAGCGAAAGTGTTCCCTTTTCCTACATTATCTATAATCTTCTGATGTGCTGGGCATTTCATAATTGCTAGCTGAGTAGGGAGTGCAAGCGCTGAGAGTAACCGTACTATTAAGGAGCCATACTGGATTTTAGTACCATGTGAGGTCAAGAAGCCTTGTTCTGCCCAAAGTCTGCCGAAGTTGTGAACCACCTCAAAAGCATACTGATTGTCAGTATATATAGTTACGGTAAGCCCTTTGGAAAGTTCACAAGCTCGGGTCAATGCTATAATCTCTGTGGCCTGCGCGGAGTTATGCGTGATTCTTTTGGTCTCCACGACCGTGCTCAATGTGGTGATTGCATAGCAGCTGTGGATGTACCATCCGGGAGTTTGAAACAGGAGCCATTACAAAACAGCTCCCCTTGTGGATTGTTCAAAGGAGTATCTATTAGATCGATTCTGCCTTTCGTCTATTGCTCTGTAGTGTAAAGACAGTCATGTGACTCTTCGTCACTGAAAGCAGTACATTGCGGGAAAGGTAAAATTTCAGCCGGATTAAGGACACAACACCTCTTTATTTGAATATGCGGTGCAAACAAGATCAATTCGTATCTCGTTAATCGTGCAGAGGTGAGGTGTTGCGTTTGTGTTCTGTTTAATCGACCATCTACAGAGTGAGGTACCATCAGGGTTAAAGCATGGCCTAGGACCATTCCCTCGCTTTGTTTTACGGACGCAGCAGCAGCAGAGACAGCTCTCAAACATCTTGGCAAAGCGCATGCAACAGGGTCAGGGGCGGAAGAAAAGTAGCCACACGGCCTATTCTTCCCTCATTGTTCCTGTGTTAATACAGCCAAAGCACATCCATCACGTTCATGCACATACAACACAAAGGCCTTTTCATAGTTTGGTGTGCCCAAAACTGGTGCCGAGCACAATGCAGTCTTGAGCAGATCAAATGCCTGCTGGTGTTCCAAGTTCCAAGGTAATGGCGAAGAAATGCCCTGCTTCTTCATAGCCAACAATGGTTTAATCACTAAGGAAAAGTTTGGGATCCACTGCCTACAGTAAGAATCCATTCCTATCAAGACTCTGACTTCCTTGTGTGTATTTAGGACAGACATGCTAGAAATGATTTTTATCCGCTCAGGCATTAACTGTCTTCCCTCCTTTGACCGGAGATAGCCTAAATAGGCTAAGTGGATAAGCAACAACAAGGTGCCCTCCTTACAGGCGCTCTCTGAGTCAGCAGCTAAGAGTAGATCGTCTACATACTGAAGCAGTGTACAAGTGGTGGGCAACTCGAGTGTGCCGAGCTGCTCTTTCAAAGCCCTAATGTAAATGCTAGGACTCTCGGTGTAACCTTGCGGCACACAGGTGAAGGTAAACGAGCATCCCCCTAAGGTGAACGCGAACAAGTATCTATTGTCCTTGTTTATAGGAATAGTAAAGAAGGCGTTCTTTAGATCCACAACACTAAAGTGAGTAGCTGAAGCCGGAATCATAGTTAATATTGTCGTCACATCAGGCACAATGGGAAATTGTGGAGCAAAAATCTTATTGATGGCATGTAAATCAATAATGAAACGGAAAGTAATTGCATTTTCACCTTTTTTATACATGGGTAAAATCTGTCTATTGCACAAACTTCCTGCAATTTCCTCAATCACCCCACGGTTTACAAAATCGGAGACTATGCATTTCAAAGCTTGCTCACCATCGACCGAGATCTTATACTGGGGAATACGTGGCAACTTTACCCCATGTTTCAAAATAATCTTAACAGGCTCAATTTGCAAAACACCGACATCATTATCATTAATTGCCAACAAACACTCCGGAACATCACTAAATTCCGGCGGCAAAGGTCCGGTCAAGAATTGAGAGACAGAAAGTTGCTGTGGTGAAATCGTCAAACGCACTCCATCAGAAGAACAATGAATTACTGCATTTAATTCCTTCAACAGATTCAACCCCAACAAATTCTCTCCGCAATTCGTAGTCAAGAGGAACAGACAGTGGTCCATAAATGGACCCAAAGTAATCGGTACCGGCGAAGAAACCGGACAGACTACTGGTGTGCCAGAAAACCCTACAGAAACATTGGTTTGCCCTACAGTGGAATGTTTGGAACCCATGAATAGTCAATGGAACACTTCTGTGCCCCTGTATCTATCAAAAATAGATGTTTCCTATTTCCCACTATCATCTCAACGTAGGGACCTTTCTGATTAATGGGAATAGGCGTTGGTTCCAAACCCTGCTTCAGGCAATCCTAGCGAAACAGAATGTCGTCAAAAGGAAGTTCTTCAGAGAAGCAAGCAGCAGAAGGATGATCAAAAATGCTTCTATTATCCACACTTGGTGGCTGATTATCCTGTGAAAAAGGTTGCTGTGAATCCTGCGAAAACTGACTTCTACCAGGACCACCTACCCCAGGGCGGCCTCTGGATCATCTACCTATGTTGCCAAATGCGTTATTCGACCTCTGCTGGAGGATCGGGCATTGTGCACGCCAATGACCCTCTTGCCTGCAATAAGCACACTGGTTTATGTTTACAGGACCCAATGGCGCATTTCCCTGTGGAACATACTGACCCCTGAATGGCGAATTTCCCCCTCTAGGGCCTCTAACAATTTGCTGCAATAGAACTTTTGTTTTTAAGTCTCCTTTTCTCTTTTCAACTCTTTCTTTTTTGTTATTGACACGATTCGCATAGTACTGGGCCATATGCAATACTTCTGACTGAGACTTTGCTTGCCAAGTGCTCTCTGAGGACATCATTTGCGACTGGATGTCGGGCAGTAATCCACGTACAAATTTGTCCACAAATAATCGTTCCCCAGACTCTGTGCTCAAATCTTGTTCACTGAAATCTAAGAATACTTCTTCGAACCTATTAAAGAACTCGGTAGCACCCTCAGACCTCCCTTGGACACAGGCAGTAAACTTGTCCCAAATGATCCTTCTTTCAGGAATTATAGATTTCAATTTCGTGACTATTCTATCAGGCATAGTTAGTATTACCTGAGGCGGTCTTTCGCCAGTTGGCCTTTCTCAATCGAGTCTAACCATATTATCCCATGTATCTCCTAACCCTGGTACATCGTCTACAGTCCTAATCTGTTTCCACAAGTCAATATGCAGGAGTACGGGGAATAACAAATCAATATCACTTAAGGTAAATACCGATGATTGCAAGACAGACTCAATCTCTTTGTAGAACCCTGTTGGATTCTTCCTAATATCGGGAATAGATTGTTTAATGGTGTTCACTTCCTGTCTCGAGAACGGGACGTGAACGAACTGCGACACATAATGTGCAGGAATATCCTGAGCAGGTGTACCTGCTGCAACATTGGCGGCAATCTCAACTTTTGGGACAAATGTCGGAGGAACCTCTCTAATAGGCAACTGAAATATAGGCAACTCTGAACGCTTACTGAGCAACAGAGCTAGATCGAGCGCTAAAGCAGCTGAAGAAGTGTCAAACGAAAAAGCTCTCTTATAAATATTCAATAATTCTGCGGGACAACAAATCATTCTTTTTATGCATTCATCCTGCAGCTTGTTAGGCAGAAACCTGTGCAGTTCCCTTGAGGACCACTGCAAAAGATTTAAGACTACAGGTGTTGGCAGTAAACCCACTTGGTAGCAGTCTGCACCACCCAGATTTACCTGGTAGCTGTGGCTGAGCAGTCAGACTTCCCTCAAGAAGAGTTAGGCAGTATTCAAAGTATACACAATAGGCACCTAGATACAATAGCACAAGCAAACACTGACCAGAGCTTTGGTATCAAGGTATATAATTATTTATTTAAAAACACACTTATTGAAACACTCCAGCACTATTAAGATTAATCACTCTAAACACAGTTACCATTATTATATATACATCCCTATTATTATCAGACAAGTCTTGGTTAACACCACTTATTTCCAGACAGAGGTGAGCGCTTCACTACAGATGGTACTCCAATAAGTTAACGAAAAAGGGGGGGGGGGAGACAGAATGTAGGAAAATACACCACACTAATACTTGGGAACTCTTAAGCAAGGCAAGAAAGTCAAAAGTTACTTGTGAGCCAAAGTACATAGGCCAGGCCCACTCTTGGAGAGAGCAGGGCACAAATGCACCCAAGATCACACAATGACAACAGGCTTAAAAAGTCTTGCAGGGAGTTCAGAAAGGTTTTTAGTTAGGCTCAGAAAAGTTTAGCCAGGGTGTCCCAGACTAACCCAGGGTCGAAAGCCGGGGGCTAAATCTACCCCGTACAGTCGGTTGCAAGGAAAGCCAGGCGGAACACGGTACCTTATGTGGAAAGGATCCTCCAGCAGGGGCAGTTGTTCCTGGCAGCGGGTGCAAGTCGCGGCGTCGTCCAGAGGAAGAGAAGATCTCGACGTGGCGGAAAGATGAAGGTCGTTGCACTGCCAGGAAAGAAACCAGCCACTGAGTTTTCCGGTTAAAGGTACTACCCTTGGATTTGCGGTAGTGGTAAAACGTGGTATCCCGGTTGCCAGGGTGCTTGGCACAGGCAAGGCGGCCACGAGATGCTACAGGAAGCGAAAAAGGAAGCAGACTGGTTATCCCCACCAGTCAAAGGAAGAAGACCCTCCAGGCTGGAGATCTCCTCTGTCGTTGGGAAAAGTGGTGAGACGGTTCAGCAGGGCTCCACCGGTGGTGTTGTCGTAGCAGGTCGGCTCAGCTTCTCCCTCGTTGGATTCTTAGGTCCTGTGGCGACTTCTGAAGTTCTAGTCCCCAAAGCCCTGCTTTTATGCAGAAAACCCCCATTCACTCAGCCTAGCTGTCACTCAAACATGCTAAGTGGTGAGCCGGCCGGCTCACCACTTGGGCCAATCAGGACGGAGTGCGACTTGAGTTGCCTAGGCACTCAGTCCAGGGTGCCTAAATCCCCCTCCACCCCTCCTAAGTACCCCAGACAGAGTGGCACCACTTTGGAGGGCTTCTGTGGAGAAGCCCGCCAAAAAGTGGAACAAAGAGCTCAACTTGGGTTGGAGTCACAGAAGCGAACACAAACACCATTTTAGAACCGAGTTCTGGCAAAAAATATCAACCGGAGAATTAATATTAAATAAATAAACCAGCGGTATGTTCGAGGCTATAGGAATTAAATAATTAAAGTTGGTAGCCTCCAACAATGGGAAATCCCATAGGGATATATTCGCGGTCGAATATAAAAAGTAGTATCCACTGCCACCAGCCAAAACTCGATCAGGGGGGACAGAGACGTGCCCCCTCGACTAACAGACCCCGGGGCAATCAAATTGCCCCAGCCAGTACGTCCACAATATGATGGTTTGTACTGGTTCCGTTCAGAATTTGAGACTAGTAAAGTCAATGGTGACTTTACATGCCCTGAGAGACAGTAGTCAGTCCCAGGTTATGGAGTCTATACTGGGGGGTCACTTTGACACCCCTGTGTTACTGCACTGAGGGTGCTGTGTAACACATATCACAAAAACACAAGAAGCCCTATGGAGTAAAAGACCCCATAGCCCATTAAACACATCTAGAGTCAAAGAGACACACTCAAATCATGTCCAAGAGTGAGGGTAAAAGAGTCTCACTCTTGGCAGGAGAAAAAAATAAACCCCAAAAAATCCAGCAAAGCTGTTGGGGGACTCACTAGGTTAGGAAATTCAGCCTAAACAGAGAATTCTCCCTAACACTCGCCCCCCCCAGACTAAGGGACAGGAGGATTTAATCCACTCATGGATGAACCTCATACCTCTAGTCGATGACATACATCCTAGATAGTCCATCAGCATTTTGATGGTGACACCCTGACCTGTGCTCAATGGTGAAATCAAACCCTTGAAGGCAGATTGACCATCTCAATAGTTTTGGATTTTCCCCTTTCATTTGCATCGACCATCTCAAGGGTTGGTGGTCAGTCAGTCTGAATGACAAAAGTAGAACCATACAAGTATGGCCTAAACTTCTTCAGTGCCCACACAATAGCAAAGCATTCTCTTTCGATTGTTGCCCACCTTGTCTCAGGATCCTTCAGCTTACGGCTGATGAAGCAAATGGGGTGCTCCCTACCCTTCTCATCCAGTTGGCTAAGGACTGCACCTATACCTACATTGGAAGCATCTGTCTGTACAATGAAAGTTTGGTGGTAGTCAGGAGCTCTTGGTACTGGTGCTTGGCACAGAGCTTTTTTCAGGCTTTCAAATGCCTGATTGCACTCCTCATTCCATTTAACCTTTTTAGGGAATTTTGGAGAGGAGATTACATTCAGTGGAGAAGCTATGGTCCCATAGTTCTCTATGAAATTCCTGTAACACCCAGTGAGGCCTAGGAAGGCTCTCACTTGGGTTTGAGTAGTAGGTGTTGTCCAATTCTGCACAGCTTCAATCTTGCTGAGCAGAGGCCTTATTTCTCCACCTCCTACCTCATGCCCAAGGTAGACCACTTTACTCTGTCCAATTTGGCATTTACTTGCCTTTATGGTCAGATGGGCCTGCTCAAGAGCCTGCAAAACATGTCCCAGGTGGTTCACATGTTCCTCCAAGGAGTGGCTGAAGACTGCAATGTCATCCAAGTATGCCATGCAGAAGTCCTCCATCCCAGCTAGAACTTGGTTTACCATCCTTTGAAATGTAGCAGGTGAATTTTTCAGTCCAAAAGGCATAACTTCAAATTGGTATAAGCCAACTGGGGTAGAAAATGCAGTTTTCTCCTCGGCATGGTCTGTCAGGGCTATTTGCCAATAGCCTGACGTAAGGTCAAATGTGCTGAGGTACTTGGCTGCGCCAAGCCTATCCACCAACTCATCTGTCCTTGGCAAAGGGTGGGCATCAGTCTTGGTGACTGCATTAAGAGCTCTATTGTCCACACAGAATCTCAACTCTTTGGATCCTGCCTTTGGTACTAACACAACTGGGCTAGACCATGGACTAGTAGAGGGCTCTATTACCCCGAGATCAAGCATCTTCTTGACCTCACCTTTGATGTGGGTTCTGACATGTTCTGACATTCTGTACCCTCTGCTTTTGACTGGCAAACAGTCACCAGTGAGAATATCATGCTGGCCCCAAGGGGTCAAGCCTGGTGAAAGTGAAAACAGGGAGGTAAACTGATTTAAAATAGATTTGCACTCCTCTTGTTGCTCAGGTGTCAGATCTGAAGAGAGATTAACTCCTTCAACCTTTTCGTCCAAAGGTAAGCCTCTAGTGAGGTCAGGTAAAGCTTCACTCTCCTCCTCCTCTTCCGATGAAGCTAGAAGCAAGGCTCCTACTTCAGGTCTAGAGACATAGGCTTTGAGGCGGTTGGTGTGGAAGACTCTGGGAGCTTCCCTGGGTTTGCCCAGATCCACCAGATAGTTGACCTCTCCAAGTTTTCCCACAACCTTGAAGGGTCCCATCCATTTGTCTTGTAAGGCCCTCTGCCTTGTTGGGAGCATAACGAGAACTAGCTGGTCTTGAGTAAACTCAACCATGTTAGCCTTCTGATCATGCCAATGCTTGACCAGAGCTTGTCCAGCTTTCAAGTTGTCACTTGCTTCTGCCATCATGTGGGACATTATCCGTTGGAGACTTATCACATAGTCAGTCACTCTGACTGGCTTGGGGGAAGGAGCACTATCCAACCCTTCCTTGATCAGGGCCAATGGGCCTCTGACCGGATGGCCATAAAGAAGCTCAAAGGGAGAATAACCTACTCCCTCCTGAGGGACTTCTCTATAAGCAAAGGGAAGGCATTGCAGTAGAAGGTCCCACTTTCGTTTAAGGGGTTCCTCTAAAGCCCCTATCATGCTCTTCATGGTTCTGTTAAACCTTTCTACCAACACATTTGTCTGAGGGTGGTATGCTGTTGAGAACTTGTAAGTAACTCCGCAGGTTTTCCACATGGCTTTCATGTAGTGGGACATAAAATTTGACCCCCTGTCAGAGATTACTTCCTTAGGAAACCCCACCCTGGTAAAAATATCAAGGAGGGCCTTAGCCACAGCCGGAGCTGTAACAGTCCTCATAGGAATTGCCTCAGGGTACCTAGTAGCATGGTCTACTACAACAAGGATAAACCTGTTGCCTGAGGAGGTTGGGTGATCAAGAGGGCCAACAATGTCAATCCCTACCCTCTCAAATGGGACTCCCACAACTGGGAGAGGCACTAAAGGTGCCACATTCTTGGAACCAACCTTACCAGAAGTCTGGCAGGTATGGCAGCTCTTACAGTACTTATCTACTTCAGCCCCCATCTTTGGCCAATAAAAGTAGAGAGAGAGCCTTTCCTTGGTCTTCTTTAAACTCAAGTGACCAGCCAAAGGTATCTCATGGGCGATTTGTAAGAACTGTTGTCTGTTTTTATTACGCTCACCTGACTCCCACGGAGGCACTGGCCTGGTTCGCGCTGCTGTGACCTCTTCTAAGGTGATGTGCAGGGTTCGGATGACGGACTGGAACGGGCCCCCAAATCTGGCTTGTCTGGCTCGCAGAAGTATCCTTCTGTAGGCGAAAATAGGGGATTAACTGTCTGCGTGGGTAATGCAATCGGCCTCCCACTTTCCCCTCTCACCCTCCTTGAAACCCTTCTGTGATTTCTCGTAGCGTCTCACCTTAGGGTCTGGAAGGACGAGCGCTCCATCCTGCTTCTGATGCAGGGGCGCGTTGGTATCCAGTTACTTCACTGGATTTTCGGATTGGTGAGAACCAAACTTGCTTGGCTTCCAGGTAAGTTTTTTGATAAGAGGTGCCCCTTGTGTCCATGCATTAATGTACTAATGCTAGTGTCTTTTTCCCCATAGGAGCCGGGGTACGGAATGCCGGGGAACAGGCACCGACCCGAGATGAGAGGTGAAATCCTTGTAGAAATCAGGTAAGTCTTTAATGAGCGTTTTTTGGTAATGTCTTTTCATTCGCTCATTAACGCTGATGTCTCTTTTTCCCCTTAGGGGCCGGGGTCCTGAAATGCCAGGATGGGGCGCGGACCCGAAATGAAGAGGGAATGAATCAACAGGTAAGTCTTAACATGGAGATTTAGCTTTCCTTATTCCCTTCTCTCTCTCACCTTTTGTTCTGGTCTTTTTCTCCCTAGGCGCTGGGGCGTGACTGCGAATCCGGATGATCGCTGCTGAACATGGAGGCGCCCTGTAAAGGTGAGTGGCATGCGGCGCTGCAGCGATCTACGCGATGAGCTTTTAAATTAAAGTCTTCCTTTTCAGGATTGTCAGCGAGATGTCTCCGGGATGCGGATTTAGCAGGTAAGGACTTTTCCTTCTTCTGTTCTCTTCTTCTCTTCCTGGCAGAGAAGGATCCAGGATGCTGGCAGGTGTGGCAGAAGTCAGGATGCAGGAGCAGACACGGTGAGCGTCCAGCTGCTAGATGCAGAACAACGCGAAGCACGTGTGGCTGTTCGGGTGGGGTTTAAATAGCCTTGGAAGAAGTTCCAGGTATGTATCCTTCCTCTAATCAGGTATGTATCCTTCCCCGACCACGCCCGGATGGTAAATTAGTCCCACAGGTAAAGTAGTTCCTTTCAGGCCTCAAGGAGGCCGGGATCCTGCAGCATGGTCTGCATCAGGTAAGTGCACCCAAGCATTCCCATAATGAGCCTGGCGCCTATGGCGCCAGGACTGATGTCTTTTATGAGCCTGGCGCCATAGGCGCCAGGAGACTGTCCAAAGGGCCCCTATATGGGGTTGCTGGGTCCTTCCTTGGGGACTGGATGTCCGCTTTTGGGGACGCCGGGCTTGAACCGGCTCCCCGGGAGCGGGCATCATGACAGCACTCCCCCCCAAGGCCCCTCCCAAGGTTGTTCCCTCCGGGGGTTTTGGTTTGTCTGGGAAGAGTCGGTGGAATTTCCTGACAAATCGAGGTGCATGCACATGGTTGCTGGGTTCCCACGACCTCTCCTGAGGTCCGTACCCCTTCCAATCAATTAGGTAGAACAGTTTTGACCTAAACATTTTTGAGTCTAAAATGTTCTTCACTTCGAATTCGGGCTCCCCATCTATTAGAATAGGTTCTGGAGGTTTGAGTAGTCGGGTTCCGGGTACCACTGGTTTCAGAAGTGACACATGAAAAACAGGGTGAATTTGTATACTAGCTGGTAAATCAAGTTTAACAGCCACTGGGTTAATTATTGCCGTAATAGAATAAGGTCCCAGATATTTTGGATTAAAAGTTCGAGGCCCTTTGAGTGGTAAATGTCTGGTAGCTAACCACACTTGATCCCCAATCTGATACAGAGGTGCTTCACTCCGATGTAGATCAGCATTCTCCTTGTATTTTCTCTTGGCTTGTTGTAAATGCGTAGTTGCCTCTTTGAAGGCTTGGGTAATTGTAGAATGCAGATGTTCTACTGCAGGCATTCCGAGGTTCTGAGGTGAGTCAAGGTTTGAGGTTCGAGGGTAATTGCCAAACAAAGTATAAAAAGGACTGTGGCCAGTTCCAGAGTGTACCGAATTATTATATGCGTATTCGGCTATCCAAAGAATGTCTTTCCAGTTGCTTTCAGATTGCTGTAACATACACCGTAAGTACTGTTCAAGGGTCTGATTTGTCCTCTCGGTCTGACCATCAGTCTGAGGGTGGTGACTGGTCGATAATCTTACGCCGATCTGCGCCATTTGACAACATTTGCGCCAGAAGTGGGAAATGAATTGGCTTCCCCGGTCAGAGATTAGTATAGATGGGAATCCATGTAGCCGAACAATATTTTCGAGGAATTCTTTGGCTAGGACAGAAGCTGAAGGTAAACCTTTCAAAGGAATAAAGTGGGCCATTTTGGAAAACAAATCCACAATTACCAGAATAGTACTGTACCCCGAACAAGGAGGCAGGTCCGTAATAAAATCCATTGATAGGGTGTGCCAGGGTGCTGGTGGTATGTCTAGAGATTGAAGGAGACCGGCTGGTCTTTTCTTTTGACTTTTATTTTGGGCGCAAACACCACAGGACATCACAAAAGATTTAACATCTTTTCGCCAAGAGGGCAACCAAAATTGTCGTTTCACCTTTTCCTCTGTCTTGGCAATACCGGGGTGTCCCTCTATTAATGTATCATGATAACCGGAAATAACTAGTTTGTGTAATTCCTTATGTGGCAGGAATAACCGTCCTTGGAAATAAGGTAAACCATTATCTATGGTAAAGTCTGATCCCTTTTGTATCCATTCCTGTAAGGTTGTAGGGTCCAGGAGTTGTTTCACTCTGGCTTGAATGTCTTCAAGCGTCTGTAACGAAGTCATGCCTAGAATCCTCTGTTCGGGAATTATTGGTACTGGTTCTGAGTTTGTATCAGATCCTCCCATTCCAATTCGGGATAAGGCGTCTGCTTTGCCATTCTTGCAGCCAGGTCGATAGGTAATCACGAAATCAAATTCAGCGAAAAACAAAGCCCATCGGAGCTGCCGTGATGACTGAGCCTTGGCGGTTTTCAAATACTGTAAATTCCGGTGATCAGTGATCACTGTGATGGTATGTCGAGCGTCAAGCAGATAATGCCGCCAGGCTTTAAAAGCGTACTTAATGGCTAACAGTTCTTTGTCCGTGATTGCATAATTAACCTCGGGTGCCGAGAATTTTCTGGACCAAAATGCTACGGGATGCAGTTGGTTGGTTTCGGGATCTCTTTGGGACAGGGCAGCTCCCATGTCTAGGCTGGATGCGTCAGTCTCGACGACATAAGGGAGATCTGGACGCGGGTGTTTCAATATAGGTGCGGAGGTAAACTTGGCTTTTAAATCCTGAAAGGCCTGCTCGGCTTCTTCAGACCATTCAAAACGTTTATTTTTCCTCAAGAGTGCAGTAATGGGTTGTACCGCGCGTGAAAATTCCGGGATAAACCTGCGATAGAAATTGGCAAAGCCGAGCATGCTTTGAACCCCTTTTACAGAGCTAGGTGATGGCCATTTGAGGATGGCATCCACTTTTCTTGAGTCCATTCTGACTCCTTTGGGTGTCAGGATGAAACCTAGAAACTCGACTTCTGTGGTATGGAAAACACATTTCTCCAATTTAGCAAATAGTTTGTGTTGGCGCAGTTTTTCAAGTACTGCCCTGACGTGTTTTCTGTGATCAGATTCCGAAGAGGAGTACACCAGAATGTCATCGATACATACGACAACACAAACATCAATGAGTTCCCGAAGGACATCATTCATGAAGTATTGGAAGGCAGCCGGCGCGTTACATAATCCGAAAGGCATAACCTGGTACTCGAATAATCCGTATTTAGTACGGAAGGCAGTTTTCCATTCGTCGCCTTCTTTAACTCGTACCAGATGATAAGCCCCCCGGAGATCTAACTTGGTGTATATGCAAGCGTCCTTCACCTGGTCAAGGAGTTCAGGGATCAGAGGCAGAGGATAACTGTTTTTAACCGTTATCTGGTTCAATGCACAGTAATCGATACAAGTTCTAAGGTCGCCTTCTTTTTTGGGCACGAAGAACAAAGCCGAGGATGCCGGGGACTTTGACGGGCGAATAAAACCATTAGCTAGGTATTGATCCAAATATTGTCTCAAATGCAGATTCTCAGGTTCGGTAAGGGCATAAATCCTGCTACAAGGGGGTTGTGCACCGGGCACCAGATCGATTTGGCAATCGTACCATCTGTGAGGAGGTAACGTGTTGGCCTGTTCCTTTTGGAAGACGTCCTGAAAGTCTTGGTATTCCGGAGGTAGTTGCATGGAGGCAGAGGTTACAGATGCTAGATTAATCTTCAGGTTTTCTGGGTAGCAGATTTGTGTTCAATCCGGGAAGGCTATTCTCTTAGCTCGCCAATCAATTCGAGGATTATGTGTCTCTAACCAAGGGATTCCAAGAATAACCTGAAACTGTGGAGCCTTGATTACATCAAACACAACACCCTTCCGATGGCCGTCGGGACCAATAAGAGTCACCTCAGTAGTGGAATGTATTACCGGTCCAGAGGCAATTTCAGTTCCATCGACTGTGGTGATGACATCTTTGCTGGTTTTAGGACAGAGAGGGAGGTTAATCCTAGAGACCAATTCACGATCCACATAGTTTCCAATAGCCCCACTATCGATGTATGCCTTTATTGCATGCAACCGCTTAGGCTGTTCTGGATCTACGAGAACCATTGGCACAATTAAATGCGAGGTCTGAGAGTTAGTTTTCAAGCTCGGCAAGCGGACCCCTACACTTGTCGGGCGGAGTCGTTTCCCGAAACAGAGTCTTCATGGTTTTTATCAGCGGCTCCTACCGCCTTTCGACGCGGTTTTGCCGGGCAATCTCGTAGAAAGTGTCCAGAATTCCCACAATAAAGACATAATTTTAACTGCCGCCTCCTTTCATGTTCCTTTTGAGTTAAGGGTCCTTTAACCCCTCCAATTTGCATAGGCTCAGAGACATCAACTCCCTTGGGATTAGCATGGGTCTTGACCAACACCCCGGTCTCAAACCTGGACCGATCTGCTTTTCTGTTTTGAAGTCTGTGATCCAATTGGACCACTAAGTCTATATACTCTGTGCATTCTTGGGGCGGATATACAACTTGGGCCAAGACATCTTTAAGTTCTCCGCGAAGGCCTCGATAAAACAACGTGACTCTTTTATCCTCTGGCCATCCCGTTTCCACAATTAGTCTATTAAAGGTTGCAATATAGGATAGGAGGTCCTGATTGCCCTGTCGCAGGGATAGAAGTTCGTCATCCAGAGCCTGCCCCTGAGAGTGTCGAGCAAATAACCTTTCCATGCTTGCTTGAAACCTTTGAAAATCACGGAGAATCGGGTCATCTTGAGTAACCAGTGGAACTGACCAATCGGCAGCGCAGCCGCTGAGATATGACAATACAAAGGCTACCTTGGTCTGATCATTAGGGAAGGCCCAGGTCTGCATAGGAAGTGCAAACGACACTGATTCATGAATACGGCGAATCGTTTGGGGTCCCCAGCAAAGCGTTCGGGTGGGGCCAGCGGCATGTTTCCAGGTAGATTAATCTGCACAGGGTTACTGGAAACCACAGGAGCGGGGTTCCCTCCGGAATGGGGTAGAGGAGTTTGCCCAGCTTGACCATGCTAAAGCTGTCTAGCCAGGTCATCAGTTCTTTCCTTTGATATTATTAATTCCCTCCTGAGGGCATTAGTCTCTTGACGAGCGGCATGTACTTCGGCCCGTAA
The DNA here is from genome assembly GCF_040938575.1 of Ambystoma mexicanum. Classification (NCBI taxonomy): domain Eukaryota; kingdom Metazoa; phylum Chordata; class Amphibia; order Caudata; family Ambystomatidae; genus Ambystoma; species Ambystoma mexicanum. The sequence continues at coordinate 260,059,352 of NC_090935.1, forward strand.
TTCCCCCAGTAATTGGGCCAACTGATCAGTCTGAGAACTTTCCATAGCGCCTGAGTGGGAATTTGTAGGAAGGCTTCGCGTTCTATTACGCTCACCTGACTCCCACGGAGGCGCTGGCCTGGTTCGCGCTGCTGTGACCTCTTCTAAGGTGATGCGCAGGGTTCGGAAGACGGACTGGACCGGGCCCCCAAATCTGGCTTGTCTGGCTCGCAGAAGTATCCTTCTGTAGGCGAAAATAGGGGATTAACTGTCTGCGCGGGTAATGCAATCGGCCTCCCACATTCCCCTCTCACCCTCCTTGAAACCCTTCTGTGATTTCTCATAGCGTCTCACCTTAGGGTCTGGAAGGACGAGCTCTCCATCCTGCTTCTGATGCAGGGGCGCGTTGGTATCCAGTTACTTCACTGGATTTTCGGATTGGTGAGAACCAAACTTGCTTGGCTTCCAGGTAAGTTTTTTGATAAGAGGTTCCCCTTGTGTCCATGCATTAATGTACTAATGCTAGTGTCTTTTTCCCCATAGGGGCTGGGGTACGGAATGCCGGGGAACAGGCACCGACCCGAGATGAGAGGTGAAATCCTTGTAGAAATCAGGTAAGTCTTTAATGAGCGTTTTTTGGTAATGTCTTTTCATTCGCTCATTAACGCTGATGTCTCTTTTTCCCCTTAGGGGCCGGGGTCCAGAAATGCCAGGATGCGGCGCGGACCCGAAATGAAGAGGGAATGAATCAACAGGTAAGTCTTAACATGGAGATTTAGCTTTCCTTATTCCCTTTTCTCTCTCCCCTTTTGTTCTGGTCTTTTTCTCCCTAGGCGCTGGGGCGTGACTGCGAATCCGGATGATCGCTGCTGAACATGGAGGCGCCCTGTAAAGGTGAGTGGAATGCGGCGCTGCAGCGATCGACGCGATGAGCTTTTAAATTAAAGTCTTCCTTTTCAGGATTGTCGGCGAGATGTCTCCGGGATGCGGATTTAGCAGGTAAGGACTTTTCCTTCTTCTGTTCTCTTCTTCTCTTCCTTTGCAGGTGATCCAGGATGCTGGCAGGCGTGGCAGAAGTCAGGATGCAGGAGCAGACACGGTGAGCGTCCAGCTGCTAGATGCAGAACAACGCGAAGTACGTGTGGCTGTTCCGGTGGGGTTTAAATAGCCTTGGAAGAAGTTCCAGGTATGTATCCTTCCTCCAATCAGGTATGTATCCTTCCCCGACAACGCCCGGATGGTAAATTAGTCCCACAGGTAAAGTAGTTCCTTTCAGGCCTCAAGGAGGCCGGGATCCTGCAGCATGGTCTGCATCAGGTAAGTGCACCCAAGCATTCCCATAATGAGCCTGGCGCCTATGGCGCCAGGACTGATGTCTTTTATGAGCCTGGCGCCATAGGCGCCAGGACACTGTCCAAAGGGCCCCTATATGGGGTTGCTGGGTCCTTCCTTGGGGACTGGATGTCCGCTTTCGGGGACACCGGTCTTGAACCGGCTCCCCGGGAGCGGGCATCATGACAGATTTCTTGAGGTACTACAAGGCGCTTGTAGTCTCCAGGTTCAGACTCAGTTGGTTCACTGTAGAAGAGGCCATCTTCCCAGTGTAACCTGTACTTCCCAGGTTTTTGCCCATCAGCCTGAGAAGTTGCCTGTTGGCGGAGACCTTCCAGAGTTGGACATTCTCTTTGGCCCTTAGGGAAAGCTGATCTGCTGGGTCCACCTTCTGCCAGTACAGACTGCAGCTCAGGATGGTCAGCTGGATCTAAATCTCCAATAAGGTCTTGGCCTCCTACTAGCTCTTCTTCAGAGTCTAGTTCAACCACACAGGGTTCAACCACCCTCTCAGGCTCAGCTGGAGGGGGAGTTACTGGTGTAACCTTGGAAAACCTAGGGGAAGTCCTGGTTGGAAGCACTGGAGTGCTTGCTGCTGGCTTTTTCCTTGGAGTTTTGGGTTGCCCTTTGGCTCCAGATCTGGTTGAGACTGTAGTAGTTTGCTCCAGTGGAGGAGGAGTGATATCTTTCTTAATCATCTCCTGAGAAGAACCTCTCAAGGTTTTCTCCCTTGCAGGTTTAGTGAGCTCCTGTAACCTTTTACTAGGAGGTCTGGGGGTATGTGACACAACTCCAAGAGCTTTCAGGTCATTACCCAAGAGAACCCTTCCTGGCACCTCGTATTGTACACTGACAGGTATCTTTACAGTCATATCATTGCACTGGATGAGAACTGGTAACTGGGGACACATCTGCAGAGGTCCTCCAGCTAACTTGGTGAGGCATTAGGGTGCCTTAGAAACATCCTCTGCATTGAAAAATGATTCATCCACCACAGTTATGCTGCCCCAGTGTCCCTAATGGCAGGAGTCTCCTGACCATTCACCTGGACACTGTCCTTATAATACTCTTTAGTATTATCTGGGATCGAATTATATACATCTAAATTCTGTTGTCCCCACAACCCCAGAGAGACCAAAGAAACACTGGCTGAGACTCCCATGGGTTCATCAGCCAGCAGTAGAAAGTTTCCTCTTGCCATTGGGACTTCCTCTTCTTGAGCGAAGGCTAAGGAGGCAAGCTGGATCCCTGAAGGTTTACCCTTACATCTGGGATCTCCTTTCACATGGTCAGTGGCCTTACAAACATAACAATGGAGGCTTGTTCTGACCTCCTTCTGGTCTGGTACCAGAAAGGAACACTAGCCTGATTCGGTTTCCCTTGTGGCTTTCCCTTATGGTTTTGTTTCGGGCCCTCTTTGGAATTTGCATTATTGGAATTCTCTTTGGAGTCCTTTTTAGGCTGTCTCCCCTCATCCTTTTTAGGAGTTACCCCAGAATCCTTGTGAGTGGCCCGGTTGGCAACCCACAAGTCAGCAGCCTTAGCTAGTTTTCTGGAATCTAATTCCTTTGAATCAGCCAAGTGTTGTCTGAGCTCAGGAGAGCAGGCATCATAAATTGACTCCAACATAAACAAATTTATCATACCTTCATAAGTGTTCACTTTGTAACCCTTAATCCATCCCTCTAAGTTTTTCAACCCTTCACTCACCCAGGTAGCCCAAGGGGTACCATCATGCTTTTTGAGGGTTCTAAACCTCTTAAGATACTGGGAAGGGGTCTTCCCAAATCTAGCTATCAAAGCTAGTTTCACACATTCACAGTCCTTCTTATCCTCCTCCCCCATTTCCATTACCACATCAGTTGCAACAGGGGGAAGCCTAGAGAACAACCAGGTGAGTAAGTCATTTCCTGTGATGTTCTGGAGCCCATGATTATATTCAAACAGAGACAACCAATCCAAAACATCCAACTTAGGCTCATACATACCAATCAATTCCTTAGGCTTCCAGGGTATTTTAGGACTGGAACTTCTAGAGGAGTCAGAGAGAGAAATATTGTCTACAGATAATTTCTTCATTTCTAGCTCATGCTTGAGCTCCATTTCCCTTAGCCCGAGTTCTTGATTCAGTTCTTGGTGTCTTTGTTCAGCCTGAGTATTCAGTCTCTTGAATTCTAATTCAAGTTTCATTTTCTGTAGCTCAAGATATTGAGGACTAAGTGTGGGACCTGGTAAAGGTCCAGTAGGTACAGCTGGCAGAGCAGACAGGGGCCTAGGGGGGACAGTCACAGCAGCCTCACCCTCCTTTTCTGACTCTTCCTCAAGATTATCAACATTTTGATCAACATCAATCTCTATATTGTTATCTGCTGTTTCTGGCATGGTAGGTTCCTCTGAACCATCATCCAGACTTTGGTTAGCTAACAACCTTTCTATCAATTCCATTTTCTTGCCTTTAGTCAGGAGATTCTTATGCTTACAGAGAACTTTTAAACAATCAGCAGTTTTTGTAGCAAGGGACTCTTGACTATAATTTTCCATAGTTGACATGTTAGAAAGATTACCTTTTCAGTGCTAAGCTTTGTGGTTAGTTGCACTAAGGTCTCTTAAAGCACTCTAAAATGTATACTCAATACAAATCCCACCGCTGTACACCAGTGTTAGGCAGAAACCTGTGCAGTTCCCTTGGGGACCACTGCAAAAGATTTAAGACTACAGGTGTTGGCAGTAAACCCACTTGTTAGCAGTCTGCACCACCCAGATTTACCTGGTAGCTGTGGCTGAGCAGTCAGACTTCCATCAAGAAGAGTTAGGCAGTATTCAAAGTATACACAATAGGCACCTAGATACAATAGCACAAGCAAACACTGACCAGAGCTTTGGTATCAAGGTATATAATTATTTATTTAAAAACACACTTATTGAAACACTCCAGCACTATTATGGTAAATCGCTCTAAACACAGTTACTATTATTATATATACATCCCTATTTCCTTATCATACAAGTCTTAGTTAACACCACTTATTTCCAGACAGAGGTGAGCGCTTAACTATAGATGGTACTCCAATAAGTTAACAAAAAAGGGGGGGGAAGGCAGAATGTAGGAAAATACACCACACTAATACTCAGGAACTCTTAAGCAAAGCAGGAAAGTCAAAAGTTACTTGTGAGCCAAAGTCCATAGGCCGGGCCCACTCTTGGAGAGAGCAGGGCACAAATGCACCCAAGATCACACAATGACAACAGGCTTAAAAAGTCTTGCAGGGAGTTCAGAAAGGTTTTTAGTTAGGCTCAGAAAAGTTTAGCCAGGGTGTCCCAGACTAACCCAGGGTCGAAAGCCGGGGGCTAAATCTACCCCTTACAGTCGGTTGCAAGGGAAGCCAGGCGGAACACAGTACCTTATGTGGAAAGGATCCTCCAGCGGGGGCAGTTGTTCCTGGCAGCGGGTGCAAGTCACGGCGTCGTCCAGAGGAAGAGAAGATCTTGACGTGGAGGAAAGATGAAGGTCGTTGCACTGCCAAAGAAGAAACCAGCCGCAGAGTTTTCCGGTTAAAGGTACTACCCTTGGATTCATGGTAGTGGTAAAACGTGGTATCCCGGTTGCCGGGGTGCTTGGCACAGGCAAGGCGGCCACGAGATGTTACAGGAAGCGAAAAAGGAAGCAGACTGGTTATCCCCACCAGTCGAAGGAAGAAGACTCTCCGGGCTGGAGATCTCCTCCGTCGTTGGGAAAAGTGGTGAGACGTTTCAGCAGGGCTCCACCGGTGGTGTCATCGTAGCAGGTCGGCTCAGCTTCTCCCTCGTCGGATTCTTAGGTCCTGTGGCGACTTCTGAAGTTCCAGTCCCCAAAGCCCTGCTTTTATGCAGAAAACCCCCATTCACTCAGCCTAGCTGTCACTCAAACATGCTAAGTGGTGAGCCGGCCGGCTCACCACTTGGGCCAATCAGGACGGAGTGCGACTTGAGTTGCCTAGGCAAATCAGTCCAGGGTGCCTAAATCCCCCTCCACCCCTCCTAAGTACCCCAGACAGAGTGGCACCACATTGGAGGGCTTCTGTGGAGAAGCCTGCCAAAAAGTGGAACAAAGAGCTCAACTTGGGTTGGAGTCACAGAAGCGAACACAAACGCCATTTTAGAACCGAGATCTGGCAAAAAATACCAACCGGAGAATTAATATTAAATATATAAACCGGCGGTATGTTCGAGGCTATAGGAATTAAATAATTAAAGTTGGTAGCCTCGAACAATGGGAAATCCCATAGGGATATATTCGCGGTCGAATATAAAAAGTAGTATTCACTGCCACCAGCCAAAACTCGATCAGGGGGGATGGAGACGTGCCCCCTCGACTAACCGACCCTGGGGCAATCGAATTGCCCCGGCCAGTAGGTCCACAATAGGATGGTTTGTACTGGTTCTGTTCAGAATTTGAGACTAGTAAAGTCAATGGTGACTTTACATGCCCTGGGAGACAGTAGTCAGTCCCAGGGTATGGAGTCTATACTAGGGGGTCACTATGACACCCCTGTGTTACTGCACTGAGGGTGCTGTGTAACACATATCACAAAAACACATGAAGCCCTATGGAGTAAAAGACTCCATAGCCCATTAAGCACATCTAGAGTCAAAGAGACACACTCAAATCATGTCCAAGAGTGAGGGTAAAAGAGTCTCACTCTTGGCAGGAGGAAAAAATAAACCCCAAAAATCCAGCAAAGCTGCTGGGGGACTCACTAGGTTAGGAAATTCAGCCTAAACAGAGAATTCTTCCTAACACAGCTACTCTACCATTACCTGTATCACTTTCCTCTGCATTTCTGGCATATACTGACTACACGTGTCATATACTTCAACGGGAGTTATCGACATGTCTGAAATCCACCTAATCGCATCTTTCGTACAAATTCGTGTTTCCTCATTTATCGATTTACGACAGGGAAAGAACCGTTTCTGTACTAACACAGGGCCTCATTACGGCCCAGGTGGTAAGTTACCGCCTGGGTCGTACCCTTACCATGATGGTGTGAACTACGTTTACACCATGGTGGATGGCGGATTTACCGCCCCATTCCAAGGTGAGTGGGGCGGTAAATCCCCATTTCCCATTTTACCCTTCCCCATTCCCATTTTTGCCCCATAGGGCATAATGGGAGTGGGGAAGGCGCTAATTACGCCACCGTAAATTACGGTGGCGTAATTAGCACCATGGTCCCTTAGAGCCATGGATTTTAACGCCTGCAAAAAGCAGGCGTTAAACTCACCATGGCGCTAAGGGACCTTGTAATCAGGCGTTACGGGTCGGAATACGCCTGATTCGTAATGAGGCCCACAGCGTCCAAACTCCCTTCTATACTCAAAAATCCTCTCGACATGCTCTTGTACTTTCTCCGCAGTATCTCTTGAATATGCTAAAATATTCAGATCCCTTAACCCTTGCGGGAGATCTATATCATTTAACCTGTTCGACATTATTCGTAAGTGGACTTCAAATCGTTCAATAAAAACGTTTTTTTTCTCAGGTTAGAGAGTGTGGCAAAAACATCAACTTGTTCACCCCTCTCCATGCAATGTCTAGCCCATGCAGCTAATTCATGCTTTCTCTCTGGAGACACAGTATTAGGAGTTACAATTCTTGATCCCGCTCCCCGATCAACTACAAGCGACACAGAACCACTTGGAAGAGGGAGAGTAGGCAAATCCTGTACATTCGGTAACAGAGATGCTATCACTGGTGCAGCAGGCAAACCCACCGGACCTGTAACAGCAGGCAAAGGTGGAGGAGCAGATGGAGGAGCAACGACAAGAGGAGGAACCACAGCCGGAGGAAGAGCAACATTAAGAGGAGCAATAGGAAGAGCAGGAGGAGCTACAGAGGAGGAATGACAGCAGGAAAAGGAACATACGGAGGTGGCGTAGTGGCACCAGGCCTTCGCTCATTCAGAAGTTTGTCAATCAGCTCATCAGATACATGAAAGTCTTTAGAAGGATGCCTTTTCTGGATACCAAGTGAAAAAGCCCTATCCATATTCCTAACTGACTCAGATTGTTTATTTTGGTCATATAACAATGTTTTTTCGGCATTCGTCATATGACAGAGCACATGTTTTTCCCTACTCTTGAGTTGCTACATAGCCTCTTTCTTCCAATTCTGTAATAAATCAAATGCTGCAGGTCTAGCCTTTTTCTTTAATAATATGGATTCTAAGTATTCAATACGAGGAATTTCAAAACTACCATTGATTGGCCACTGAAGTTCAGAAGCATGTCTAGTTTGTCTGTACCAAATTACATTAAACACTATACTACCAATGCCATGCTTACAGTACATAGTACATGCCGGCGGCCCCTCCATTGGTGCCGGTCGGCCAAATTCCAAAGATTGTCTGTCACTGCGGAATAACGCCCTGAAGCAGGCAGACAATTTCCCAGGCATATCGGAATACTGGTGTTACCTGGTCAATAATTGCACTTGCAAGTATAATACTCCAAAACGAATTATCAGGATACTTAAGAATTGGGTCACGACTCACCTGATCGAATTTCAAAGAACTATCAAATGTCCCACGTGGTTGGTGATTTCGGCAAATCTGCCCGCCTCGATATATGGACCTTCGTCAAGATACTGTCTCGGACCGCGGGCTCACCGTCCAGGGATCGGGTCGTGCAGTATACTGCTGAGGTATTGCGTCTCATCCAAGAAAGGGGCCCCCTTTTTCACCGTCCGATCCCAGTCCGATAGCCGCGTCAACCTTCAACGAGATGGCAACAATCTTGAGGGTCCCAATTCGGGCGCCATCTGTAAAAGCAAAAGGAAATATCGAGGCTGAGTACCCCAAAAGGAAATACACCAAAAACGGGCTTATAAAGATTCACAGATCTTTATTCTAAAACTGTACAGTTACAAAGAAACAAAGTATCAGATAGCTATCTGGCCCTCAGTACATCACAGCGAATACCAGCCCTTTCGGTGTGAGAAGTGAGAGGTACTGGACGTCTAAACAGTTGTACATTTTATACATTTCCAATCATAATGTCCAGCCCCTCTACAGGTTAATAATCCAGGGTCTAGAGTTCATGCCGAGTTCACTCCTGGATTGTCGACAATATGCTCATGGATCATTCCTAGTTTACATATAAACAAGTTACAATGGCGACAGTGTATTCTCGGATTTAACAATAAGCCTTAACACATGTCCTATACAATGTAGTTCAGCTAGTGTCCACATTCAGTATTTGTATAACATTGTAGTTGATGCATGTCCGCGGATCGGACTTGTTGGCACAGACAATCCTCTGTCTACAAGTCAGGCATGGGACAAGGTTTCTTTACTCAACCCAAACATTCAGCCAACCGACAGTTTATACATTAACTCATGTGCAAGGTTTAGGACGGCTCAGTTACAAGCGGAAAACATTGTCCACCATTTTAGAACACAGAATCACTTTAGAATAGAAATCAGAATGGCGGATGGACCTAATATGGCGGCGATGTCGATCTAGAATCGGAACTTTGCAACACGGTTTTCTTCGCAGAGTGACTGGGCTTAGGCCAATATATACAATAAAGGGGGCATAATATGATATCCCGTTTAACACCATGGCTGTCACACCATCCACAACATTCTGTCAGCGGACCCAACACTGGGGAGGCGTTGTATGGCACTGTGGGCCCACAAGCATATCGCTTTGGTGTGCTGACAGGTAGTCCACAAGGAAGTCCAGTTCCTGCTTGCCGAAAGGCTTCTTCCTCGATGTGCCGGAGGCTGGAGCTATGTCTAGGGTCTCAGCCTCTTGCGCAGGAGCATGCTTCCTCCTTTTGTGCGGTGGTACTGACCCTGAGTGGCCAATGTGGCCCTGATCAGTGGGGGCAGTGGCGCTGGTGGACTGGACCAAGTGACTGGGTGTTGGAATGAGGACGGAAGGTCTGGCTTGGGTCTGACTCACTACCAGGGTGGTGTTGGCTGCATCTGCCCATGCAGTTTCCACCACCCAAATAATTGGGGCAGCAGATGTCATAACTGCCCCAGATACATGTGCCCCAGTCACAGCTACACTGGACACACGTAACCCGCACCTCCTGACAAGATGGAAATCATCCTGGGAGTCCTCATCATGCAACGCAACATGCGCTGCCCGACTCTGAGCCCGGGTGGTGGTCCCCACAGCTGCACCTGCAGCTACCACCACCGGTGGGCCCGTGACAGAAGATAAAAGTTGCTGTTGGGTCATATGGGCACCAGGTTGTGATGCAACAGCTGCATCTCCAGGAGCCACAGGGAGTGGTGGCATGTCTGCACCAGCATGTGGCTGGGCATCCAGCCCCAGTGGGGCACCCCTGCCTCTTCCCCCTCTGTAGCCACCCTGGCCACCCTGGACTCCCTGTCCCCCCTGGTCTCTGCGCCCATGTGCCCGGCCACTCACACCCCTGGGAGGATGCCCAACTTTGCCCCCCTTACCCTTTGGTGGCCTCCCAACAATGGCACAGATAGTAAATAGGTGATGGGAGGTGCACTCAACAATTGTCCTGGGCAATGGGGTTGAAGTGGGCAGGGTACTGGATGAAATAGGTACCCATGTGCTCCTGCAAGGCTGTCTGTGATCCCTGGGAAAAAATGACGGGTCACGCAATGCTCAGGCACCCCTAAAAATGTTTTTTTTAAAAAAAATAATAAAAAAACAAAAAAAAGTAATTCAAATATCAAAGAAAAATGTGCACGCGACCCCCATAGCCCACGTGCACGGAATGAACCTCCCGCAGTACGTTATGGCACTCAGGGACACAAAAAACACATATGCGTGGAACACGCGGGCTACTATGACTTCAAAAACAGTACGCGATGCACAGGGGGAACCAAAGTGGGAAAAATAGCGTGCGCGACTCACCGTGCCTTCCATGGAAAAGAAAAAGAACAACACACGCGCTTGTGCGCGTAGGCAACACCCCACCAAAAGAAGAGGTACGAACTTCAAACACTGTGAAGTAATCGTGTGTGAATGCAGAAGAGTAAACACATGCGACAATCTCCACAAAAAGCTTGCTCAACAAACTGCTGGCCCACGCTCACCTTTAACCCATGATGAAGGCAACACCCACGCACATAATGTCATTGTAATGTCATTGGCACGCTTACGCGCTATGGGCCTTTCCTCAGATTACACGCGGACGTGCTGTTTTTGCACGTGCGGATTCACTATGCACCCGTGCCGAGGGAAAGGCCCGCCCACGTTATGTCACTTACGTGCTTACATGCTAAGCGCCTTTCCTCGAATTACACGCTGACATGCTGACATGCTGTTTTTTCACATGCGGATTCACTCTGCATCAAGCTGGCCATGGGACAACACACGGAAGACCACGCTCCTGCCCAGAAGGCCATTTTCCTGCCCCCCATATCCCCGAGCTGCCTCCCACAAGCCATCTGCTACTGTCTTCCTGCTGGCCACGTGCCCTGCTATTTGGTGCCTGCACATCAGCCATCTGCAGGGGTCCAGTTGCTGTGACCACCCCTGCTGGAACAGAAGACTCCCGACTGGTGTTTGATTGCTCTACAGCCCAGCCCCAGGACCCAGTTGCCCACCCACACCTGACTCGGGGGTTGCCATGTCGGGGCAAACACCATCGGAGACCAATGGCAACCCCCAGCCAGAGAGGTAGAGGGCTGTCAGCTTCTCAGCCAGAGAAGTTGGCATCCTGGTGGAGCAAGTCCTGGGGCATTATGATGTCCTCTTCAGACGTCCATGCGCAGACAAAGAAGAATGGAAAAGGACCTGGTTGGACATCGTGCTTGCCATCAACCTGGAGGGGGTGGTAACCCGTGACGTCCAGAAGCGCTGGGAGGACTTCAAATCCAGGAGCCTCAGGAATGCCCGGCACCTCTTGGCTTGGAGTAGATGAGGGTCCTGGAACGCATCGACCCAGTGCTTCACCACCAGGTCCTGGAGATGCAGACCTGTTTCGAGTCGAGTGTCTGGCCTATCCCATTCCCCACAGTGCATGTTGATATGTGGCAGGAGTGTGCAGCTTGGACATATGTCTGACAAGGCACATGTATGGATGTGTGCAGGAACATGCCTGTGTTGCATGTGAGTGCAGTCATGTGTGATGCCCATCAATGATGTATGTGTTCCAATGCATGATGCCAAACTGCATGTGGAGATGCACACATGTTTGCATTTCTGTGTATGTGACATGCCATGGTTGGGATGTGACACATGGAAGATGGTTCCACCTTCATGTATGTGCATGGCGTACATGTGGGTGTGTGTGTTTGACATGTGTGCGACTGTGATATGCCATGCATGAATGTAACCCGAACATGTGGGTACCTGATTGGCAGATGTGACTTAGTTGCGATGATTGCACTGTGACAGGTGTTGGAGATGTACAGATGCATGTCTGTCTGTTGTCGTGTGTGCATGTGATCAGCACTCCCCATGTTGCTTGTGATGTAATTCCAAGCTTTGATTGTTCATGCAGTTAGGTGTGTATGGATGCTGATGCCTGTTGCACGATACCAGTTTATTTGTGCATGTGTGTGGGTTCAAATGATATAAGTGTTGGGGCGTGTGATGCCATCTGTGAAGTTTGACATGCCACTCATGTACAACTGTCATGTGTGTATCAGACCATTGTACAGTGCCCTGATGCCTGTGTTCTATCTCTCCCTGTCTGCAGCGTTGACTGATGAAGAGAGCGGAGACGGTGCTGTGGAGCACAGCGGCAGGGATCCCGCCAGCCGGAGATGCAAGGCCCAGCTCCCCTCCCAGGTACTGATATCTTCCAGGAGTGAGGAGTCTGGTGCTGCGTCCATGGTGCGCTATGGGCCCTTCCTCAGATTACACGCGGACGTGCTGTTTTTGCACGTGTGGATTCACTATGCACCCGTACCGAGGGAAAGGCCCGCCCGCGTTACGTCACTTACGTGCTTACATGCTAAGCGCCTTTCCTCGAATTACACGCTGACATGCTGACATGCTGTTTTTCCACATGCGGATTCACTCTGCATCAAGCTGGCCATGGGACAACACACGGAAGACCACGCTCCTGCCCAGAAGGCCATTCTCTTGCCCCCCACATCCCCGAGCTGCCTCCCACAAGCCATCTGCTACTGTCTTCCTGCTGGCCACGTGCCCTGCTATTTGGTGCCTGCACATCAGCCATCTGCAGGGGTCCAGTTGCTGTGACCACCCCTGCTGGAACAGAAGACTCCCGACTGGTGTTTGATTGCTCTACAGCCCAGCCCCAGGACCCAGTTGCCTACCCACACCTGACTCGGGGGTTGCCATGTCGGGGCAAACACCATCGGAGACCAATGGCAACCCCCAGCCAGAGAGGTAGAGGGCTGTCAGCTTCTCAGCCAGAGAAGTTGGCATCCTGGTGGAGCAAGTCCTGGGGCATTATGATGTCCTCTTCAGACGTCCATGCGCGGACAAAGAAGAATGGAAAAGGACCTGGTTGGACATCGTGCTTGCCATCAACCTGGAGGGGGTGGTAACCCGTGACGTCCAGAAGCGCTGGGAGGACTTCAAATCCAGGAGCCTCAGGAATGCCCGGCACCTCTTGGCTTGGAGTAGATGAGGGTCCTGGAACGCATCGACCCAGTGCTTCACCACCAGGTCCTGGAGATGCAGACCTGTTTCGAGTCGAGTGTATGGCCTATCCCATTCCCCACAGTGCATGTTGATATGTGGCAGGAGTGTGCAGCTTGGACATATGTCTGACAAGGCACATGTATGGATGTGTGCAGGAACATGCCTGTGTTGCATGTGAGTGCAGTCATGTGTGATGCCCATCAATGATGTATGTGTTCCAATGCATGATGCCAAACTGCATGTGGAGATGCACACATGTTTGCATTTCTGTGTATGTGATATGCCATGGTTGGGATGTGACACATGGAAGATGGTTCCACCTTCATGTATGTGCATGGCGTACATGTGGGTGTGTGTGTTTGACATGTGTGCGACTGTGATATGCCATGCATGAATGTAACCCGAACATGTGGGTACCTGATTGGCAGATGTGACTTAGTTGCCGATTATTGCACTGTGACACGTGTTGGAGATGTACAGATGCATGTCTGTCTGTTGTCGTGTGTGCATGTGATCGGCACTCCCCATGTTGCTTGTGATGTAATTCCAAGCTTTGATTGTTCATGCAGTTAGGTGTGTATGGATGCTGATGCCTGTTGCACGATACCAGTTTATTTGTGCATGTGTGTGGGTTCAAATTATATGAGTGTTGGGGCGTGTGATGCCATCTGTGAAGTTTGACATGCCACTCGTGTACAACTGTCATGTGTGTATCAGACCATTGTACAGTGCCCTGATGCCTGTGTTCTATCTCTCCCTGTCTGCAGCGTTGACTGATGAAGAGAGCGGAGACGGTGCTGTGGAGTACAGCGGCAGGGATACCGCCAGCCGGAGATGCAAGGCCCAGCTCCCCTCCCAGGTACTGATATCTTCCAGGAGTGAGGAGTCTGGTGCTGCGTCCATGGCCGCAGCTGCAGAGGGATGGTCCAAGAGGCAGAGGTTGGAGGTGAACTCCTCGGCAGCAGAAGGGGCAGCTGAGCCCCCACAGGGGCCTATAGAGGAAGATGGCACGGAGTCATCCAGGTTGGTGGGGGGTTTGGTTGAGGAAGAGGGTGTGGAAGCCCCACACACGGGGCCTGGAAGGGGGGATTCCACTGGTGCTAGTGGTGCAATCCAGGCAAAGGGACAGGAGGCAGCACAGGCCCCCACGGAGGTGCCTGTGTGTAATCCTGTCCCCGATCCTGTGACTGCATCATCCGGCACCAGCAGGGATGCCTCCGTCCAGACCTGTTTTTAGGGAGGGGATGCGCATACAACAACTGGCCTTTGTCTCCCTGCGGATGTGGCAATCCGTGACCGGATTGAGCCTGTCCTAGCTGGTTTGGCATTGCGCCAACGTTGTATTCGGGATGACGTGCAGGTTTCTCATGAGGAGAATGCACATAATTTCGAATACCTTCTTTGGCCGCGTCGCACTAATAGGGCAGGTCATCAGCACTGGGTTCCTCCTTGTGCTGGATCTTCTTGCACCCCCCCTCCTCAACTGAACCCCCTAAGCGCCAGTCATCCTCCGTGCCATCTTCCCACCCAAGTGTCACCTGGGCCCCCTGTGGAGCTGCTCCTGAGCCCGTGGCCAGGCTGGTGGAGGACGCATCCCTGCCACAGTCGGGAGTCGGAGGTCCAGCAGGGGTGGCCACCCCACCAACTGGACCCCAGCAGATGGAGGACGTGCAGGCATCATCAAGCAGGACACGTGCATGGCAGCACCAGAGGATTCCATCAGCCTGGAGGCCGTCGTGGTGCCAGAGGTAGGTGGATAGGAGGCAGCAAGCAGCAGGATGAGTTTGGGAGCGATCATGGCTTGGGGCGATCAACTTCCTGGTGGCAGGCATCGGCCTGCGGGCAGGATTGGGAGTGTCTTCCATGTGGCAGCGGTTGGGCCAGCAAATAGATGTGGAGCGGCGGCGGGCGGAGAGGGCATGGCCCACAATGGTCAGGGCAGAGAACTCCATGAACCGGGCTTCGAGGCAACTCGCAGGGAGTTGGAGGAGGCCATGGCTGCATCCCGGCGGGACCTCAAGGCCAGGGAACAGGCCTGCCTCCGGAACATCGACATGGAGTTCAATGATGCCCTGGCCAGGGACATCAATAAGTGAGCCATCAGACTAGCCCGCCGCCTTTGTATATAGTTATTTAGGTTTTGGTTTCATTTGGTTTTTATTATGATTTGGAGTCCACGGACTTTGCTCCACTTTTTGTATATAGTTGTATATAGTTGTATTTTTGGTAGGTTTCCTTTTGTTTTGGGATATTGGAATCTTCAGACTTTCGTTTCACTATTTCCGGACATGTACATGTTTTTTGATGTTCACATGGAGTAATGTTTTTTTATGCTTTTCAATTTAGGATTTCTTTCTATGGCTTTGGGGATGGACCACTGTTATTTTTTCATGTTTTGGATTTTTATTTTTCCCTGGATTTCACTTTCTTTTTCATGTTGCAATCATTATTTCTTCATTTGCATGTGTGGTTTTCATTTTGTCATTTGGTTTTCTTTTTAATACATTTCATTATTCTTCAATATTGTTGTGGTCTACTATGAGGTATTTTGTGCATGTCTCCATGAGCATTGGCTAAGTCATGTGTTGCCACTGTGTGGCTCTGTAGGACATTTGTTAATGGGCATGCTGGTTCTTTTCAGACTCTCATGGCATGGGTAATTTACTAGGGAGTGGGTGCAGTGAATCGTTGGGTGTTTGTACTGGGCGGTGGGAGGGTGTGTTTTGGGTTGGCATTAGGGCCATGGGCCTGTATAGTTATGATGTGGTGTTTGGGGGGACATGAGTCGGGGCCTGCTGGCAGGTTGTCGTCAGTGGGGATGGGGTGGAGGGACATGAGTTGGCGCCTGCTGGCAGGTTGCTGTCAATGGGGGTGGGCTGGAGGGACATGAGTTAGGGCCTGCTGGCAGGTTGCCATCAATGGGGGTGGGGTGGAGGGACATGAGTCGGGGCCTGCTGGCAGGTTGCCGTCAAAGTGGGTGGGGTTGAGGGACATGTGTCACGGCCCGCTGGCAGGTGCCCGTCACTAGTGGGGGGGACTTGTGTTGGGGCTCACAAGTGCATGGTGCCATGTGGGCTGCCTGCGGGGCATGGGGAGGGGTGATGGGCTGGCGGCAGGGCATGGTCAGGGGTGTAGGGGGGGCCTGTGGTGTGGGTTGCCTGTGGGGCATGGGGATCGGGGAGCGTACACCCAGGAGGGCACACACTGCCAAATGGTGTGTAATTCTCACTCCTGTACCCCGGAATACATATACCCCGCTCGCGCAAGTGCAATTGCGTGTAATTCTCACTCCCATACCCCGGAATACACGTACCCCGCTTGCGCAAGCGAAAATCGTGTGTTATTCTCACTTGTGTACCCCGGAATACACATACCCCGCTCGCGCAAGCGAAATTGCGTGTTAATATCACTCGCGTACCCTGGAATACACGTACCCCACTTGCGTAAGCGAAATCGCGTGTTATTCTCACTCGCATACCCTGGAATACACGTACCCCGCTCGCACAAGCAAAATCGTGTGTAATTCTCACTCCCGTAACCCCAGATTCACACAGCAGTGTGGTGAGGAGCCACATGCACCCCCTGCAGACAGACCACACCACAGAGGTCCACCCTACAACCCTCCCAATGCCCCGCAGGCAGCCCATTACCCCTGAACATGCCCGCAGAAAGCCCATCCACCCTCCCCATGCCCTGCAGGCAGCCCATCACCCCTGCACATGCCCTGCAGGCAGCCCATCCACCCTCACCATGCCCCACAGGCAGCCCATCACCCCTGGATATGCCCCACAGGCAGCTCATCCACCCTCCCCATGCCCCGGAGGCAGCCCATCACCCCTGCACATGCCCCACAGGCAGCCCATCACCCCTGGACATGCCCTGCAGGCTACCCATCCACCCTCCCCATGCCCCACAGGCAGCCCATCACCCCTGGACATGCCCCGCAGGCAGCCCATCCACCCTCCCCATGCCCCACAGGCAGCCCATCTACCCTCCCCATGCCCCACAGTCAGCCCATCACCCCTGGACATGCCCTGCGGGAAGCCCATCCACCCTCCCCATGCCCCACAGGCAGCCCATCACCCCAGCACATGCCCTGTAGGCAGCCCATCACCCCTGGACATGCCCTGGAGGCAACCCATCCATCCCTCCCCATGCCCCGCAGGCAGCCCATCACCCGTGGACATGCCCCGCAGGCAGCCCATCCACCCTCCCCATGCCCCGCAGGCAGCCCATCACCTCTGCACATGCCCCGCAGGCAGCCCATCACCCCTTCACATGCCCTGCAGGCAGCCCATCATCCCTGCACATGCCCCGCAGGCAGCCCATCCACCCTCCCCATCCCCCGCAGGCAGCCCATCACCCCTGCACATGCCCCGCAGGCAGCACATCACCCCTGGATATGCCCTGCAGGCAGCCCATCCACCCTCCCCATGCACCGCAGGCAGACCATCACCCCTGGACATGCCCTGCAGGCAGCCCTTCCACCCTCCCCATGCTCCACAGGCAGCCCATCCACCCTCCCCATGCCCTGCAGGCAGCCCACCCACCCTCCCCATGCCACACAGGCAGTCCATCACCCCTACATATACCCCGCAGGCAGCCCATCACCCCTGGACATGCCCCGCAGGGAGCCCATACATCCTCCCCATGCCCCGCAGGCAGCCCATCATCCCTGGACATGCCCCTGCAGGCAGCCCATCCATGCTCCCCATACCTCACAGGTAGCCCATCACTCCTGCACATGGCCCGCAGGCAGCCCATCACCCCTGGACATGCCCCACAGGCAGCCCATCCACCCTCCCCATGCCCGCAGGCAGCCCATCACCCCTGCATATACCCCGCAGGCAGCCCATCACCCCTGGACATGCCCCGCAGGGAGCCCATACATCCTCCCATGCCCCACAGGCAGCCCATCACCCCTGCACATGCCCCACAGGCAGCCCAGCAACCCTGGACATGCACCACAGGCAGCCCATCCACCCTCCCCATGCCCCACAGGCAGCCATTACCCCTGTACATGCCCGCAGGGAGCCCATCCACCCTCCCCATGCCCTGCAGGCAGCCCATCACCCCTGCACATGCCCCGTTGGCAGCCCATCCACCCTCCCCATACCCCACAGGCAGCCCATCACCCCTGCACATGCCCCGCAGCCAGCACACACCACAGGGGGAGTTTTTGCACACTATTTGCCTGGCGCAAGCGGGTTACGTGTTTTCTGAGGGGTGCGTGGGGAGTTTTACACGCGATTGGCTGGGCACAAGTGGGGTACGCGTATTCCGATCAGTGCACAGGGAGTTTTACAAGCGATTGGCCTGGCACGAGCGGGATACGCATGTTCCGAGGGGTGCACAGGGAGTTTTACACACGATTGGCCTGGCGCGAGCGGCGTATGCGTATTCCGAGGAGTGCGCGGGGAGTTTTAAACGCGATTGGCCTGGCACGAGCGGGGTACGTGTATTCCGAGCAGTGCATGGGGAGTTTTACACACAATTGGCCTGGCGCGAGCAGGGTATGCATATTCCGAGGGGTGTGTGGGGAGTTTTACACACGATTGGCCTGGCGTGAGCGGGGTATGCATATTCTGAGGGGTGCATGGGAGTTTTACATGCAATTTGGTTCTCGCGTGAGGGCTGAGTGGCATTTTTACCACTTATTTGTTGTTGGGAGGCTGTATGCTGGTCCACTGGTCTTTGCGCCATGTAGGGAATTTGTGTGGATGTTATTGGCGCACAGGGCGGGGTTGGGGGCGTAACTGGCACTGCTGCAGGGTCGCTGCGCCATGCTGCACCACAGCTGGTTATGGATGTAAGTATCCATGAATATGCTGTGCGTTAAAATGGGTTTTGGCGCACGCGGCTGGTGCAAGCTGGCGCAAGCTCCCTCTGTGCGCCAGCCGCATGCACCACCTCTGCGCTTGATTCCATGAATTACCCCACAAATGTATATCACTAGTTTTTCTACTTACATTCTTACATTTTGGAAAAATAAAACACAAGATATATCTCCCAAAACACGTGAAAGTTTGTTGTAATCTACGCCACCGCTTCAAGTTGTAACCACAAGCAGAATATTTCTTTCCTTTCAAACCTACCGCTTCGGCCATGCCGCATGCCCCAATAAGCAAATTACACATTTCTCTTTGCTGACGGCCAGGGCCTTTGCCCAGACACCAAGGTTATATCACTGTGTTGTGTACTTACACTTTACACTTTTTAAAAAAATAAAACACAGGACATATTTGCTAAACAATGCTTTCAATTTCTTGCTGCCCCTCCTCGTGCATATTTGCTGCAATCCCATCCAGCACTTCCACCTGTTCCCACAAGCAGATTTGTTTTCTCCATTCAAACCTATCCCAATTTCGAAAATCTTTACCACATAGCCGGTTCCTGGTGGCCATGCCCACTTTAACCCCATTGCTAGTCCCTCGTGGTCATCGCCGGTAGCCACATTGTCTGGGTCATGGTCTTCGGCCATGACCCACATCAGACAATCTGGCCACTGCCCATGGCCACAGGCTATACCTCAGTCACTAAAGATATATCACTACTTGTTGTACCTACATTATGACACTTTTCAAAAAATAAAAACGGACTCATTTGCAAAACCATGCTTTCAGGTCCTTGCCAATGCTCCTTACACGAGTTTGCTGCAAATCCAGCAATGGTTTATTTTTTTAAAAAGTGTCAACATATACGTGCATACAATAGTCATATATCTTAGCCCCCACTTGACAAAAACCATTCAGATATTGCACAAACATTCAAGGTTGGGAATATAATCTTTCGGGACATTTTTTTCCACATTCGTCAAACGGCAACATTGTTATAAGCCATCTGAAAATGTTGAGACCCCCTCTAATTTTGCCCCCTCTTGACAAAATCCTACCAAACTTTGCAAAAATACAGGTCTGCAATCATTTTGCAAACGTTTGTGCAGATGCATTAAATGGCACCCCACTCTAATTTTGTTCCCTCTTGACAAAACAGCACCACACTTTGCAGAACCATTACGAGTCAGGTCTCAAATGGAATTCCAACATTTCATGCAGTTTCATTGAGTGGGGCAAAAGTTATAAACCATCTGAAAACTGCTTTTCACTAACCCTGTAATTCAGAAATAGGCAAATATGTCCCTGAATATCTAACATGTTTGCGGACATCACAGTACTGGCCGGACGTCCAGACTGTTCGCGGACGTCAGAGTTAAAAAAACACCTATTTTTTGGGATTTGTAGGGCCATATCCCATCCCATCCTCATCAACACTTGCCTCCCCAGAGATTGTGTCATTAGTTTGACAAGTGCAATGTTGTGTTTTTAATATGTTTTCACTGTGGTGTTTGCCGACATCGGTGGCTGTCCGCGAATCTAACATGGCAGGCATTTCCAAAAATCTGACACACCTAACTCTTTTCGCCATCCAAACAGCGGGCACGTCCGATGTACGCGGATCTCATATTGGCCCCTGGACCATTCGGGGGCCCGTTCCAACCCAGATATCACACATTTTTTTTACCTACCTTTTGCCCATTTTTAAAAAACTAGTAGTCAGATTTACACAAAATTTACAAAAGCACGCTTTTGGGACCAAGTCTCCACTCATGCCGCACATTTGGTGAAAATCTTTCCAGAGGTTTGGGCTGTAGGCGTGAGCACATTTTTTTTCCCATTGTGTCTATATGAAAAACACACATTTTGGGACCCCCCCTATAACTTTGCCAACCCCCTTGAGGAAACCTCACCAAACGTTGCAGAATCAATCTGACAGGGCCGTATACTTTTTATGAAAAGTTTCGTGAGGATTCATCCAGGGGCGGAAAGTTATAAGCTACCCAAAAAGTTCTCTTCCTTTGGGTTGAGCAACTTAACCATATCTAGAGGGCCACTACCGCAGACCCTGTAATTTGTCCCAGTATCCCAGTATTCGAACAATAAGATACGTCTTGAGTCATTACATTCAAATGCAATTAAGGCACTTGCTTAAGTTGGTACAAACCAATACAAATCATATCTAGTGTCTAGTCAAGAAGATTCCTTCGCCTATTTAGAGACAATAAGTTTTGATGACTGACGGTTTTTAAACAATAGGGTATAACATGTGCATCCATAGATCAATAATATATATATTTCATTACAATTCATTTTACATACACACGGTGTGATACATTCTGATTGATTATAGGTCATGACATTCAATCAAATGTTCAGGATCTCAGTTGTCAACATAAATCTCGTGCATATGCGGGTGTCAAAATCAGAGGTTCGCATTTGATACAGAATTACCCTCTAAGAGCCCATAATGCAGTTTGCCGACTCCTTGTCACAGCAAAGTAAAATGAGCTCCTGCCAGGAGGTCATGGGATGTATTCTTGATGGCAGAAGTACCCGCCTCCCATGCCTCCAGGGATGCACGCCCAGCCCGACTTCGGACCCATCCGCGTGTCTTTCGCCCGTATCCAGCATCTGCCAGCTCCTGTGATTCTACTTTCACGCGCTTGGTCTGGCGGCTGTTCATCTGCCTGTGCATTGCACTATCTAGCCCGCTCAAGAACCAATTGTGGTTGCCTAACAATGTGTTTCCATGTTGCTTGGCTGCTTCGACCCGTTGTTACACTGTGCTTGATCGGCGCACCAACCTGGGCTGCCTGGTCTCCTGAGTTCCTACGCTATAGGAGCACCCTCGTCCCATAACTCCTGGGACACTACTGCAGCTCCGCTCGGGATCTATCATCGCGTCCATCACCTGCATTCTGCTTCTGAGAGCACCCCACCTGCTCCCGTGAATCTCTGTCTAACCCATGTCTGAACCTGACTAACTGTGCATTGCACTATCTAGTCTGCTCAAGAAACAATTGTTGAGCCTACCAGTGTTTCTGTGTTGCTTGGCTACTTCGAGCCCCTGCTACACCACGCTTGATTGACGCAACGACCTAGGATGCCTGGTCTCCTGAGCTCCTACAATGCAGACACACCCTCATCCCATAACTCCTGGGACACATCTCCAGCTCTGCTCCGGACCTGTCATCACATCCATCGCCTGCAATCTGCATCTAAGAGCACCTCACCAGCTCCTGTGACTCTGCCTACTCCAGCTCTGGACCTGACTGCGCAGCTCCTGCCAACATCCCGCATCGTACTCAACCCAGCATCCTCCTGCACTTTCCACTGATCTGCAACTGGAGCCCTGCATCCTGATCTACGCTTTGGATTCTATAACGCACCCTTCCTGCCTCCAGCCAAGTTTAGATCAACCATTAACGGCGTCTGAGCTCCTCTCCACTGGAACTGTGTTCCGGAGCCCCCCGTTCTCCACCACCCATCCTCCGGTGGCACTGTGCTCTGGAGCTCACCTGACGCCTCCTCCCACACATCTCCTATCTGCGGGAGGAGGGAGGGAGGAGATTAACCTATTCTGTTCATCTTCCACCTGCCTCTCCCACCCTGCCCCTTCCCACCGAATCCCTTAATTGCACTGAAACATTGGAAGTTGACCTTAGCTCACTTGTCAATTTCTCTGTGCCCTCTTCTCCCACTCCCACAAAATCTGCGGATTGTCATCTTGGCTTCCCACTCCCTTGGCTATTTCTACCCCCAAGGCCTCCTGACTAAGCCCCACCCTTCTGTTCATCTTCCACCGCCCTCTCATGTCCTGCCCCTTCCCACTGAAACCCTTAATTGCACTGAAACATCGGAAGGTGGCATTAGCTCATTTAGCAACTCCTCTATGCCCTCTTCTCCCACTCCCACAAACTCCCGTTCCTACTCCATCTCTGCAGCAACCAGTTGTTTCCACCAGTCAAACCTGCTTCGCTCTGATCCCTGCTTTGTTCTCCTACTCTTTTACCTCGCCTCCACCAGCTTCAATCGCTCCTTCAGGCATGCGAGATCCCAACTTCCTCTTCTCTTCACTCTCTCATCCTCTGCCTTCTCTCCCCACTCCCCTTTCCTCTTCTAGACCTCTCCTCTTATCCCTCTACCTCATCATCATGGCCATCTCCACCTTCAGCTCCCCCTCCCACCTCCACTTGACCCGACACCTTTCTTCCCAACTCATCGCCCCAACCTTATCAAACCCTTCAACATCATCAACATTGCCCTCTTGAATGCAAGATCTCTTTTTAACAAGACCACCGCTGTACTGGACCTTTTTCTTTGGCTAAATCTTCATTTTCTATGTATCATGGAAACCTGGATTCCCCCCCCTTTAACTCTACTGTAACTGTTTCTCTCACTTTCTCCTCCTCCTCCTTTGCTAATGTCCCTCGATCCTCTGGCTGTGGAAGTGGCCTTGGTCTTCTTTATCACCCCAAATGTATGTCTTCCCCCTGTCCTACTCCTCTCCCTGTCTTATCCTCTTTTGAATACTTGTACAAAACCTTCACCTACCCCCACGATATTTCCTTTCTAATTATTTACCGGCCACCTGGCCCCCTCAACTCCTTCTACGATGACTTTGACGGTGGTCGGTCAAAAGGACGAAAAGAAAATCTCGAATAACAAAAATCTTGAAAAAAAAGGGCGAAAAAAAAAGATCAAATTTTTTTTTTTTTTATATATATGTATTTTTTGGGTCAGGTAAGTAAAAAAAAGGGTTAAAATAAAAAAAAATAGAAAAAAGGGGGGTTGGGGGGAACCCCCCCATTTCGAAAAAAAAACGTCATAAAAATAAATTCGATATTTTTTTTTTCGGCCTTTTTTTTCGAGATTTTTTTTTTCGAGATTTATAAGTTCGGTATTATGACTATAAAGCGACTTTGACCGCCTCCTATCCGTCATCTCCCCCGCCCCTACTCCCCTCACTGTACTTGGCTACTTTAATCTCCATCTTTCTTCGTCCCACCAATCCTCCCCATTTTAGCGATACTTGACTCCTTTCTTCTTACCGTTCTCCCTACCTCACCTACTCACTCTTCTGGCTCCACTCTCAACCTTATCTTCATCTACTCCTTCACCCCTTCTTCGGTCTCTACCCTCCCAACATATCTGTCCGACCACGTTCTACTCTCCTCCTCACTCACTCCCCCTGTCTCTCCCCTTCCTCCCCCTCATCCTCCATCTCTTTCTCCAGACGAGACCTCCATGATTTTAACCCCTCTCACTTCTATGATACCAGCTCCTCCACCCTCCCCTCTCTCTCAGTTGTCTTCTCTCTCTGCTAATGATGCTCTATCTACTTTATCCTCTTCTCTATCCTTCTGACTCAACCAACTTTACCTCTTTCCCCCTTCTGCCACTCCTGCATGCCCGCCCAACCCTGGCTTTCCTGTGACCTTCTGTCAATGCACCGTTTTCTCAGACGCCTTGAAAGACGCTGGCTCAAACATGGCTCACCAGGCAACCAAGCCTCCTACTTCTCTTACCACTCCCTTTACGACTCCTGTCTTAGCTCGCCAAATTTTCCTACTTCTCTAACCTTCTCCACTCTCAATCTTCTCATCCCAGATGAAACTTCCAAACCCTAACTCGTCTTCTCTCCTCTGATCCTCTTCCTACCCCTCTTATTCCCAAAATCTACCCTCTTCTCATACCTTACCTCACCTCTTTCTTCAACATATGTCTCACCACGGCTACCTTTGCTTCAGCCTTCAAGCACGCTACTATCATTCCCATAATGAGAAAACCCTCAGCTAACCTTCTCCTGGCCTCGAACTTTCGACCCATCTCGCTCTTACCATTCCTCTCTAAACTCCTTGAACGACTAGTCTACTCCCAACTCTCAGCTTTTGTCTCCAACCTCCTCCCCCCTACTGAATCTGGATTATGCCCCAAGCATTCCACCGAAACTGCTATTACCTCCATTCTTAACTCTCTCCTCACTGCTCGCTACTCCAAACACTCTTCTATTCTCATTCTCCTTGACTTCTCTGCCGCCTTTGACATAGTTGATCACCCCTTACTGCTCAACACTCTTTCCTCATTTGGTCTCAAAGGCTCTGTTCTCAACTGTTTTTCCTCCTACCTTTCCAATCGCTCCTTTGCTGACTCTTGGTGCGGCCGCTCCTCCCCCACACACTCCCTTGACTTTGGGGTTCCCCAAGGCTCTGTACTTGTCCCCTTCATCCTCTCACTTTACACCTCACTTCTTGCCCCAATCATCTCTTCCTTTGGTATCTCTCACCACTTTTTACGCTGATGACACCCAGATCTTCCATTCCTTCTCTTCCTTCACTCCCGGCATTCACCTCAAACTCTCATCCTGTCTCACTGCTATCAAAACTTGGATGTCCTCCCACTTTTTCACCCTAAATACTGACAAAACTGAAGTCTTATTCCTTCCTGCCAATACCCTCCTCTCTCCATCTTCTCCCCCCCATTCATCTCAAAAATATCACAGCGGAAAAATGTATCCCTCTCATCCTCCCAACGCTTAACCAACTCCCTGCTACCTCCAATCCCCATGACCTCGTGGAAGGCTA
This sequence comes from Ambystoma mexicanum, assembly GCF_040938575.1. Lineage (NCBI taxonomy): Eukaryota > Metazoa > Chordata > Amphibia > Caudata > Ambystomatidae > Ambystoma > Ambystoma mexicanum. The sequence goes on from NC_090935.1 coordinate 260,084,679, forward strand.
TAACAAATCCATGCACACAGCCCTAGACTCCATTGCACCACTTAAACTAAGAAAATGCATACCGAAAAAAACACCTCAACCAATGGTTCTCCAGCCACCTTAAAGTGCTCAGACTGGAAAAACGCAAAATGGAACATGCCTGGAGACAATCTCCCACAGACCACAACAAGACAATGCTTAATAAAACAACATACAACTACAAAAAAGAAATCATAGCTGCCAAACAAGAATCCTATAATCAGAGAATTGCACAATCCAATTCCAGCACCAAAGAGCTGTTTACGATCATCAAAGAACTGGAAACACTGGTGCTAACCCCAGACACCTGTGTGAAGGATTAACAATGGTGCACCAGTGTCCAAAATGCCCTAAATAATAAAGTCACAAGCCTACAAACCAAAATTAAAAATAAAAAAGAATCCATAGCCAAACCAACTAACTCCACTAACATCACCCCTAGCCCCCCCCCCACACCGCCCTTCTAACCCCGCTCGCTTCAGTTTCTCGAGAGTCTCTACTCTCAAAGTGGAAAAAATCATTCTTAGCCTAAAACCATCTAATTGTCAGGGCGACCTCTGCCCCCCTCAAATCATTAAAGATGCGGCAAGAGACCTCTCGCCTTTCATCACCAGACTCATCAATGCCTCCTTCTCCTCAGGTACAGTCCCCAGCAACCTTAAAGAGTCCTGGGTCCTCTCCCTCCTCAAAAAGCCCTCTCTTGACCCCGCCATTCCCACTAACTACAGACCCATTACCACCGTCCCATTCCTACTCAAGATACTAGACAAGACAGCATACCAACAAATCCAAAAATACCTTGAAATAAACCACCTCCTAGGTATCCGACAATCAGGTTTCAGACCCCAACAAGGGACAGAAATGGCCCTCATTGATCTGAAGGCTCAAATTGACACCCTTAGAGACAATGGGAAAACGGCTTTATTACTTCTCCTGGACCTCTCTGCGGCATTCGATCTAGTTGATCACAACATCTTATGTGATCACCTGGATTCAGCTGCCCACTTTTCTCAAGAAGCCATCGACTGGATTGAGTCATTCCTCAGCAACAGATCCATGCATGTCTTCTCCACCTCTGCCGCCGCCGACCGCATCCCCATCACATGTGGGGTCCCACAGGGCTCCTGCGTCTCCCCCACACTGTACAGCGTGTTCACAAAGCCCTTGTTTGATGATCTAGATGGCCTGGGTATCACCTACACTAACTATGCCGATGATACACAGATCCTCATCCCATTGACAGGAGATTACAACCACGATTTGGCCTTGGTGAACAGGGTGTACCTCATCAACCAGGCATGGATGGCCTTGCACAGTCTATGCCTGAATGATGACAAGACCGAACTCATCATCCTTGGTTCCACTGCAAACCTAACTTAACTGGACCACAATTACGCCAACTTCATCGTAGACGGGAACCCGATCAAGGTAGCCAAAGAGGTGAAAACCTTAGGAATATACATCGACTCCTCCCTCTCCTTCCACAAACAGGTTAGCTCCATGGCATCCTCCACGGCCTACACATGTAAGCTTATAAGAGCAGCCAAACCCTTCCTTTCCACCCAGAGCTGCATAACACTAGCCAGAGCCCTGGTACTATCAAAACTGGACTACTGTAATGCCCTCTACGTAGGAGCCAGCAAGCAAATCACCAACAAAATACAGACACTACAAAATAACGCTCTCAGAGCAGCGCTCAGCATCCCCAGGAGAGAACACATCTCCAGCATTAGGAGATCCCATAATTGGCTCAACACTACAGACAAAATCATGCTTAAAGTAGCCTCTCTGACACACATGTGCCTCAACAACGCTGCCCCCACGCTATCTAGCTGATAGAATAATAAAATACACCCCAAACAGACCTACCAGAACCGCTAACGCAAACCTGCTTATAGTTCCCAGGTTCAAACGCACCAAAATGGGTGGCAACAGCTTCCAAGTTAAAGCTGCCCAACACTGGAACGCCCTACCACCCTCCCTCAGGACACCCCAAACCTACACACACTTTAGACGAAACTACATCCAGTGGATACAGAACAAGGATCACTAATAACTATCTATAACATAGGAAGTACGTTGTGCTGTAAATTTGTAAACTATTTGCCTTACTTGCTTGTCTGTAAATTTGTAAACTACTCGCCTTATTGTAAACCTGTACATTTTTGCCGCCACTGTCATAATTGTAATACTGTAATGCATAAGTAACCTGTAACCAAGCTGTGAATAACCTGTTGATCTGCACCCTCATACCCCTGGGTCTGGTGCGCAATATAAATGAATAAACTAAGCTAAACTAAACTAATCTACACATCTCTGCCTCTGCCCGTAATCTCGGTCTTCACTTTGACTCTAACCTCTCCTGTTTGCAAAATCCGTTCCTCCCTCACCTTCCACGCCACCAAACTCTTAATTTCCTCCCTTATCTTTTCCCGTCTCTTCTGCTGTTCAGCTCTCCTCTTTGGGTTCCCTGCTTCTCATCCCACCCCCCTCAAATCCCTCTACCAATCTGCAATCCGCACTCTCTGCTCCATCTCTCCCTATGACTCCATCTCCTCTTCGCTTTCCTCACTTGGCTGGCTTTCCTACCACTCTCAACTTAAGTTCAACTCCTTTGTCTTGTCTTTAAGTCTCTTCATAATCTTGCACTTCCCTACCTTTCCTCCCTCCTCTCTTTCTACTTTCCCTCTTGCCCCCTCCGCTCAGCTGACCTCTTCCTACTCTCTTTCCGACCCTCTCCTTGCGCCCCATCTTGCTTCCGTTCTTTTCAGCTCCTTGCCCCACTTTACTGGAACTCTTTACCTCTCCCTATCCATTCCATCTCCTCTTTTGCTTCCTTCCGCTCCTCCTTAAAATCACACCTTCTTCAACCTCCCTCCGGACAGCCCTTCTGTTCTCCCCTTCCTCGGTTTCTACCTACTGACCTCGGCAAATTGTTCTGCATAATGTTCCTGTTTATTTGATTCCTGTTTTGTAATTTATTGCTTCTAATATATTCTTGTTGTTTTATGTAAAGCGCTTTGGCGTAAAGCACTATATAAAAGTTAATAAATACCAATACAATACAATTATTGTTGTACTCCATTCAGAAGCAATCTCCCCAAATAGGAACTATTACCGATTCACCGTGGGAAGAGGGGGCACGCCTGATGACTTTAAGGGCCTCCAGAATCTAGCCTTCCTAATCTTTCCTCCACACATAATGTAACCGTCAGATATCAGACTGACTTGCATGTCAATGTCCTTTCAAAGATGTTTTATGATTGAGAAAAGAAAAGAATCAGCCTGATGAACAGTGTTGGCGCCTCAAATGAAAAAAAGGGTTTTAGTTGGAAAATGGTTAAATTTAACAAGAACAGAGATGCTGAAACATGGAGATGCCACAGAGGCTGACCTGGGCTTGAAACAAACTTAACAAAGAGGCCCTCTTGTAGCGCTTCTCTGTGTTATAAAGAAATAACAAGGAGTTATTTAATTTGAGATCATATAAAGATTTTATTCATTGACAAATGCAAAGAAACTTAAGTCAGAATCCTGATTCGGACACTAGGCATGAAGAGACAAAACAAAAGTAATGCTGTCTGATCACACAAAAAAATGTAAAAGTATTGTTATGCTAAATTACGTTCACTTAGTCTTAATGGACAATAATAATTCTTATTGTCTTTGTTGACTTTTGATAAGGGAATAAGTCCTTAATTGCTGTTAAAGTTACATTGAGGATCAATAGTCTCTATGTTTGAGAAGAATCCTTTTGAATGCAATGCAGTTGAGATGCTCTGCTTTAAAGTGTATCCTTAGTTATTATTTGAGTTGCTTTAGGGAGCAGTTGGCTTCATGTCTGAAGAGAGTCCTTTTTAGGAACAATATGTAAGATACGATTTATGTTTTCAGGGCGGTGCAATAATGCGATTGAGATTCTCTGATAGAGAGTGTGTCCTTAGTTGTTGTTAGTGTTGATTTAGAGAGCAGTTGGTACTGTGTTAAAGTAGAGTACTTTTAAGAACAGTGCACAAAAGTGTGTTTGAAATCCTCAGTGCACAAAAGTACATTTGAAATCCTCTTAGTTGTTGTTAGTGTTGATTTAAAGAGCAATTGGTACTGTGTTTAAGTAGAGTCCTTTTAAGAACAGTGCACAAAAGTACGTTTGAAATCCTCAGTGCCCAAAAGTACGTTTGAAATCCTCGGTACTGTGTTAAAGTAGAGTCCTTTAAAGAACAGTGCACAAAAGTGTGTTTGAAATCCTCAGTGCACAAAAGTATATTCGAAATCCTCTTAGTTGTTGTTAGTGTTGATTTAAAGAGCAATTGGTACTGTGTTTAAGTAGAGTCCTTTTAAGAACAGTGTACAAAAGTACGTTTCAAATCCTCAGTGCCCAAAAGTACATTTGAAATCCTCGACACGTGTTTCCCCACCGTATGATAGAGGTGGTTCTTCAGGAGGAGTTCTGTAAGAATGAATTCCAATATGTTTGTTCAAGAAATTGTTCAAGATTTTGAGTTCCCATAGTAAACATTAATTGTGGGTTCTGAGAGGAAGAAAGAAAAGTTTTTTTTACATAAAACTATTTTCAAACTAACTTCAAAGTGTTATGTCTTACACTTTCTTATTAGAAAAGTGAAAAATAATAGTTTGGGTATGAACAAGTTGATACTTATAGGTTACAGGCATCTTTGTTAGCTTTGAGTGTTCAATTGGTACAGGGAAACTGACGGTGCAAATATGTTTTTCAAAAGATGATTATCTGTTTTTCAAAAGATGATTATCTGTGAGGGATTAATTGGATGATGTGTTATAAAGTGTGTGCAGCCATTACTGGATGCACAAAGAGCATATTTCTATAGGATCAGATATTCAAGGAGTAACTTCAGAGCAATTGGACGAAATGAGCAGAACGTGTTTGCTGCATGTTTAGACAGCTTGATTGAGGGGTTTAGGGATGTAATATGGATGACAAAATGTCAGGTAACAACAGCTTGAGAGAGCAACAAGTTATGGTTAAGATCCAGAAGCAAACCCACCCTAAGCACACAGGTAATAACCCTCCTAAATTCTCCTTCGCTGAAATATCAGAGATAGATGTTTTAGACATCCTAAAACATCTCAAACCATCGCTATGCAAGGGCGATGTATGCCCCCCAAAAATCATCAAAGAATGTGCTGAGCAACTCGCTCCTCTAATTACCGCCTTCATAAATGCCTCATTCAAAACAGGCATAGTCCCCAACTGCCTCAAAGAGGCTTGGGTACGTCCACTCCTAAAAAAACCTACACTAGACCCTTCTCAACCTAATAACTACAGACCAATTACAACCATCCCATTTCTTCTTAAAATATTAGATAAGGCTTCCCACAGGCAAATCCAATTGTACCTCAAATCCAACTCAATCCTTGGAAAGAGACAATCAGGGTTCCGCAAAGGACATGGAACGGAAACCGCCTTACTAGATCTGAAAAACCAAATCACCTCCATCCTTGATACCGGTAAACCTGCCTTACTCCTGCTCCTAGACCTTTCAGCAGCGTTTGATCTCGTCGACCATAACACCCTCACCAACCACCTCACGCATGCAGTGCACTTCTCCAACCACCCAGCAACGTGGATCACTTCCTTCCTAGAAGGCAGAGCCATGAAAGTGTTCTCCAATATAGCAAATACTGAACCCACTATCATACACTGTGGTGTTCCCCAGGGATCTTGTACTGCCCCAACGCTTTACAATCTATCCACAAAGCCACTCTTTGATAAACTGGATGCACTTGGGATCACATAAACAAACTATGCTGATGATACCCAGGTGCTCCTTCCCCTCACCGGGTGCTATCTCTAAGACACCTCTACCCTTCAACAAATTTACTCCACAATCCAAGCCTGGATGGCCACCAATGGCTTATGCCTCAACGGGGATAAAACTGAAATCCTCATCCTAGGTCAAAAATCCACACTAGCCAAATTGGGTCCGACCTATCAAAACTTCTGCATTGACAACTGTGTCATCCCAGTCCTATCCTCAGTTAAAACGCTCGGAGTCCACATTGATGCTACTCTATCTATGGATAAACAAGTTAGCGCCATTGCATCGGCCTCCGCTTTGAGTACCAAATTGATCAATGCCATAAAACCGTTTCTAACAAAAGATAACTGCCCCTCCATTGCGAGAGCCACCATAGGAGCCAAACTGGACTATTGCAACTCACTCCTAGCTGGAACATCTAAAAGAAACCTCGCCAGACTCCAAACCACTCAAAACAACTCCCTCAGAGAAGCTCTCAGTATTCCTAAAAGAGATCACATTTCTCAAGCACGAAAAAATGCTCACTGGCTAGCAGTTAAAGACCGAATCACTTTCAAGATTCTCTCCACCGTACACAAATGCATTAACCTTACTGCACCCCCTTACTTATCAGACACTCTAGTCAGAACACATTCTACCAGACCCACCAGACTAGAGTACACCAACCAACTCACAGTGCCACGAATTACAAGGGCCAAAGCAGGAGGAATAGGATTCCCCTACCTGGCACCTAAGCTCTGGAACACGCTACCCACAGCCCTCAGATTTTCTGAGGGCTGTCAGATTCTCTCCACCGCACACAAATGCATTAACCTTAGTGCACCCCCTTACTTATCAGACACTCTAGTCAGAACACATTCTAACAAACCCACCAGACTAGAGTACACCAACCAACTCACAGTGCCACGAATTACAAGGGCCAAAGCAGGAGGAATAGGATTTCCCTACCTGGCACCTAAGTTCTGGAATACGCTACCCACAGCCCTCAGAGCTGAAACCTCTCTCCATGCCTTCCGCAAAAATCTAAAAACAACACTCCTCAAATAACTGTTATCTCACCGTATGTACTTGCTCACAGCTATGCCTTCTGCACCTATTGTACAAGCGCCATAATGCCACCTCATACTGTATGTGTTTATGTGATTACTGTAACTAAGATATGAACTTCTACTGTATCCAGAGCCACAATGCCCACGAGCTGCTGTGTGCTCAAGAAATGTGAATAATAAATAAATAAATAAATAAATAAATAAATAAATAAATGGGAGCATTGCTTAGTAATACGCTGTGTGCTAAGGGGAAAGTATGAAGGTTATAAACAGGAAGATGTAATGACTAAGTGGGGATACAGGCTTACCAGTATGGTGCTTGGTTGATTCTTTCTCGTTCGTAGGAATGAGACATCCGTGTTGCTGTGTGCATCACGAGAGCTGTATTTATGGTACAGCGCGGTAATTGGGCGTGCGCCTGATGATGTCATGCGTCATCGCATCTATATGCGATGACGTCATGATGTCATAGCTTAGTCGCGGTCCACCATCTTGTAGCAGTGAAAATCGTAGCATGAAATGAACACGAATAATGAATTTATTTGAAAAGAGAAGCAGCCTTTCTTACTAATGTATGGTGAAGACGTTCTGATCTGGTATGTGTGCATATATCAAATAGACATGCGGGCTCGCCATAGCACGCCTGTTTAACCAAGATGTTGGCTCGGTAATGGTATAGAACCATAAATAGGAAAAGTGTGCAAGACATAGATTCTTATATTTTGATAAAGTTAAGGCTGGTGTGCCAATATTGCGGTATGGTGGGTGAAAGTTTGTAAAATCAAAGGAAGTGGTAATGGTATAAAACCATAGATAAGAAAAGTGTGCAAGACAAAAGTTCTTATATTTTTATAAATTTTTATAAAGTTAAGGCTGGTGTGGCAATATTGCAGTATGGTGGGTAAAAGTTCGAGAAATAGAAGGAAGTGATTGTTGGGTGGAACGAAAGTAGTTAAAGAGGTGGTGTGGGTTGGTACATATTATCTGATTTGATTGTTTACAGGAAGTGACATAACTCTTGGTCCGTATTCAGGCAGGTGTTGCAAGTGTCTATTAAGCAAATCCAGCGTGCTTCTTGTTGTCTCAGAAAAAGTTCGATGTTACCACCTCTCGGAGGTGGTTTGAGTTTAGCAATCGAAAGAATTGTGCTGGTTGGTGGGTTTCCAATAAGTGATTTGCTATGGGTGATCTCGTATCTTGATTTCTGATTGCTCTGACGTGTTCGCTGATCCTTGTTTTAAGTTTTCTGATGGTGCTTCCAATGTATAGTTTGTTGCATGGACAGGTGATGGCGTATATGACAAATTTACTATTGCAGTTGATTAATTGTTGAATGGTGTGAGTAGTTCCATTTGTTTTTTTTAACAATAATTTTTGCATTGCACGAAAATTTGCAAACCGAGCATTGGCCGCATTTATAGTTTCCTTTTAGTGGTTTCTGTAACCACATGGTGTGCGTGTCAAGATTTCCTGGGATCAATTTATTTACAAAATGGGAAGGACTTAATTCATCTTTGAGGTTCCTTGCTTTTTAAAAAAAATTAAAGTTGGTCGGGTTCCTATTATGGTAATGAGATCTGGGTCAGATCTGAGGATATTCCAATTCTTCGTGAGAATTTTCTGGATGATTATGTTGTTTGAGTTGTAGGCCATAATGAAGTTGTTTTCCATTCTTTATCATTTGTTGGTTTGCTTGTTTTGGATTTGACTTGTATCAGTGATTCTCTGGTTCTTGTGAGTGATTTCTGGTAGCTTCTGTTGACAAGTGCTGTGGGATATCCCCTTTGGATAAACTTGCCATTGTTTGTGCAGCATGTTTTGAAAAATCATCTTCTTTGGAGCAGTTCCTTCTAATTCTCAAAATTTCGCCGAAGGGTATGTTGCGGATGACATGTTGAGGATGATTACTGGATGCATGTAGTATATTGTCGACAGCAGTTGGTTTAGTGTAGAGTGTAGTGCAGATTGTGTCATTTTCTATATGGATGGTGATGTCCAATAAAATTAATGTTGGTTTGGCTGAATTAGATTGTAGGTGTTTTTATTGAGGTATTGGAAATAGTCTTGGAATGATTGTATGGATCCGTTCCATATGAGAAAGATGTCATCGATGTAGCGGGCCCAAAAGATGATATTGTTCAGATGGGTGAATGAAGGATGTTGCCACGCAAATTCTAACTCCTAATGGCCCATGTACAAATACGCATATGCTGGGGCATATTTTGCACCTATGGCTGTGCCTTGCACTTGCTGATAGAGAGTTTTATTGAACGTGAAGATTTTGTTTTGAAGTGTAAATTGAAGCATCTCAAGAATCTTATTGTTTTGGTTGTGAAGTGAGACAGAACGGGTTTTCAAGAAGTATTCGGTAGTGATAAGTCCTTTATCATGAAGTATGCTGGTGTATAGTGATGTCACATCCATAGTAATTAGCCAGTTGTCTTTATTTCATGGTATGTTGTCCGTTAACTGTATAATATGGGTGGTATCTCTGATGTATGAAGCAAGTGAGCTTGCTAATGGTTGAAGTTGGTGGTCTATGTATTCTGAAATGTGTTCAGTGATTGATCCAATGCCGTTGATGATGGGCCTGCTTGATGGAAGATTGGTGAATTTCTTGTGAATTTTTGGTAGAAAATAGATGGTCGGAATAGTTGGATGTGGAACGGCCATATATTGGTCTTCTTCCTCTGTCAGGAGTGACTGATCTCTCCAGTAGCTGCTCATTGTCATCCATCTTTCTCCTATTTCCATTAGTGGGTTATTGCTAATTTGTTCCTAGCATTTCTTGTCTTTCAGATGCATTGATGCCATGTGTCTGTAGTCATTAGTTTTTAATAGCACAATGTTACCTCCTTTATCTGATGATTTATTGGTGATATCATAGTTGTTTTTGAGGTCTCTAAGTGCTTGTGTTTCGGCAGTGGTGAGATTGTGCCGGTAGTTGTATTTCTTCTGGCCATGATTGTTGATCTAGTTGTCCCTGAGTTCTTTTTGGAATACTTTAAAGAAGGTATCAATTACATTTACGGGTGGTAGTGTTGGCATAAACTTGGATTTATCTTTGAGTTTGGTGTGGGTAGCAAGACCTGTAGCAATATTTTGTTCATCTAAAAATCTTTCCATGGTAAAATGGTTGTTTTCCTCTGTGATGTTGATGAGGTCTAGTGTTTTTTCACCATGCTCCACAGACAGTTCTGAAGGTTTCAGTGTAGTGTCAGAGACTTTTGTCTTTACTTCCATATTTTCAAAAATGTTCTTTATTTTCAATTTCCTGCAAAAAGTATAGAGATCCATGATAGTTGTGAAATAGTCGTAATTTTGGTCTGGACAAAAGTTGAGTCCTTTATTCAATGCTTGAATTAGTGATAATGAGAGTTCTTCTCCTGTTAGATTGATGACTAGGTATTGCGCTGTGGTAATGGGTTTTGTGACCGAGTTTGCACTCCTGTCTTTCCTTGATTGTTTGTGTCTCCCTCTTCTCTTGCCGCGTTTTGTTCTGGTTGAGGAGTCAAGGTAGGGTTTCTTATATTGGACGTTCTTTGGTAAGTTCTCATTAATTTTTGTTGTTGGAATTCCTCTAAAAAAGAGGATCCCTTTTTGGTGTTCTGTGTCTCTTTGCTTGTTGTTGGGATTTCTTTAGTTGATTGATTTGGTGGTACTGAGCTCCTACCTTCAAGTTCACTGTCACTCACTGTGTCAGTGTCAGATGATAATGGGGTTGCTGGTGATTTGTTTGGTGTGATGTAATCGGAAGATCTTGATTTTGATGTCTGCCGAATATTTGTCTATTATTCCGTACAAACTCTCATAATTTTTAAAAGTTTTTTCCAGAATGTAGAGTTTTTCTATTTTTTCTTCAATTTGAGTTATTTCTTGTATAAGTCGTATGTGTTTCACTTTTGCATAGTTGATTAGTCTTTGTATCATTTCGTTGGAAGTAGTAGTTAGGAGTTGTTCCCAATCTTGAATTTCCTCAATGTCATTGTCTTCAAATGGGGGAAAGATGCAGACTGATTTATGATTGGACTTTATGATTGCACTTGGGATGGTAGCTGAGAGTTTCCAGATTCCAGTCCACCTGTCCATCAGCCCACAGACAGCCACAGGTACCCTCCTGGCATAACAGGGAGTGCTAACCTGTTGTGAAGCATTTTACTACATGCCCACATAGTATCCTTACATATACCGTTTATTGACTTGATATGCCAATTTAGTACCACCATATACACAAGTGCCCCCAAATCACTGGTGTGCATTTTCACATAAACAATCATGTCTTCAGGTGCAAACAAGCAGGCATTCACATATGCACATTCAGCCCCACACACTCTGAGCCTCATACAAAGACACACACAAATGCATGCTTGCATTCACAAGAACACCACCCTCAAATCACCACCCTCAGAGCCCTGCATCGACATACATACACCTACTCACAAAAGCAACCCGCATCTTCACACACATCTTTGTATGTACACTGACACCTACACACAAAAGTTATTCCAGCACACTCCTAACACCCTTAAAACATTCACCTAGTCCTACAGATATCTCACCGGATCTTCCACAGAAAAGGAATGGATACGAGATGGATACTTCTGGTTTGGCTTTGTTAGTGCCTGAAGACGGCTTAGAGCCAGATCCCCTGTCTCATCACTTGAAGTGAGCTCTGCACGATGTGCGCCACTACACATGCAGGTCTTCTCATCCCACAATCATTATACCTTCTATTCAGCATTCAGGATCCCTGAGATAAAGCCGGGCAGGCACACACCTCCACCCCAAACCTAAGTCCTGGAAGGGAGAAACCCACAAATCATTCCTGTGCACTCAGGTCTGATAAGGAGTTTCTCATTTATTAAGCAGACGACAGCTGAATAAGTATGGAATCTAACATGGTGTACATTTCCCAAGGGCATCATGGTTACATCTTATGGTCACTGTCTGATCACACCCATATTTTACAGCAAGCTACAAAGGAATTTGAAAGTACATCAGGAATCTACCCCTTCTACAGGACTTCTCTTGTCACAGCACTCCTAGCCTTGTACGAGGGCATGATATGTTGTGCAGCTGACATTGCAAACATGTAGGTCCTGATTCACAGACCGTTTTCCTATAGGATTGGACCATTATACCACACTTCCTGCCACTACTGAAGTGCCTCACTTGCAGGCCTACCTCCCTTTTGGCCCACAACCCGCACGCGCCGACATTACAAGAAAACAAAATGTCGGGCGCATTGCGGGATGAAAGCGAGGCTCAGCCTCGACTTCGTTGCTAGGCAACGCGTCCTTGTTCCACACAACCAGGAACTTCCGCCGGCAGGCGGAATAGCCGGCGGCCACCCCAAGGCCACTATAAGGCCAAGCTGCCCTGTTTGCCCACATCAGGAACCTTCCGGCGAGCGGGCAGGAGCCCCCACCTCTACTCCTTTGGAGTGGGCAGGAGCCCCCACCTCTACTCCCTCGGAGCGGGCAGGAGCCCCCACCTCTACTCCTTCGGAGCGGGCAAGAGCCCCTAGCACACACCGAGGCACAGCCAGGACTCCAGGTGTGCCATCCAGGGGAATCCCCTGCTCGTGCCCCTCCTGGGTACTTCCTGCCACTACTGAAGTGCCTCACTTGCAGGCCTACCTCCCTTTTGGCCCACAACCCGCACGCGCCGACATTACAAGAAAACAAAATGTCGGGCGCAATGCGGGATGAAAGCGAGGCTCGGCCTCGACTTCGTTGCTAGGCAACGCGTCCTTGTTCCACACAACCAGGAACTTCCGCCGGCAGGCGGAATAGCCGGCGGCCACCCCAAGGCCACTATAAGGCCAAGCTGCCCTATTCGCCCCTGTTCGCCGCTGGCAGGCGCGAGGCGCTCGCCCCTATCGAACCTTGCTATTGGCACTTGCTTCCATCATAGGCATCCACCTGCTGCACCTGTTGCCACCCTTCTCAGTAAAAAGTACCTTCGGTCCAGGAACCATAAAGTGCCGAGTGCCAGGTCTCATGCTCCTCCTGGAACCCACCTACAACATCCTGATTATGCTGGCACCTATTCAGGGTAAGAAGCTCACTACCAGCATACAACCCCAACCGTTACTGCAACCTTGTTGCACTGTTAGTGTATGGCTGTGTGGCATGAGTATACTCGCCACTTTAAATTGTGTTGTGCCTTAGGGTCGCTTTTCAGGCCACTTTAAATTGTGTTGTGCCTTATTGTCGCTTTTCAGGCCACTTTAAATTGTGTTGTGCCTTATGGTCGCTTTTCAGGCCACTTTAAATTGTGTTGTGCCTTATGGTCGCTTTTCAGGCCACTTTAAACTGTGTTGTGCCTTATGGTCGCTTTTCAGGCCACTTTAAATTGCGTTGTGCCTTATGGTCGCTTTTCAGGCCACTTTAAATTGTGTTGTGCCTTACGCCTTTGTCAATCTCTAAGTGCCAATGCCATGCCCCAGTATATTTGCATTATTAGCCACGATTAGGACTTCCCAAGTCTGAACCCTTGCTGTAGCATATCCTTACAGATACTAACAGGATCTCCCAACCTAGACTGATAGTACATTTGCACCCCAATTCCCACCGGACTTACCAATTACAAGCACTATCTTGCCATTCCCACATTATGTACACTACTACCTGCTTCTCACACTCACGCGGGACCATAGCCTGGACTCTACTAACCATCACCATAATAATGGCCCTCACCAACTCTACACCCTGCAACTTGCAAGAGAGAAACCTGCGACTTAGAGCTAGGCTCCCTCGACTTTATGACATCAAAAATAAGAGAACCAATCCACCAGTACCCACGCGCACCTCCACTACCATTAATCCTAACCTCCCAGACCTTGCGACGATAAATCGGCCTCAACCACTTGATTACCTATACTACAAACAGAGGAGACCTAACCACCCCAATCCCAGATCTGCCAAAGATAACACGATAAATCCAACTCTATCAGGAGCCCTTATTAATGCTAGGTCCCTTATAGCACACAATGCCGAAATAGCAGATATACTATCTATGGACAATTTAGATATCCTTGCTGTCACTGAAACCTGGCTCCATGATGCAGCTGGTCCTGCCCTCTCGACTGCCATACCAGATAATTTCAATATCCTAAGAGTCGACCGACCTAACACCAGAGGAGGCGGCCTGGCTATCATAACCAAAACACATCTAGCTGCCAAACTCGCCCCACACCCAGCTCTCACATCGTGTGAACTTCTCTTAGCTAAAATACCTATCTCAAACAACAGCACACTAACAATACTTCTTGTGTACAGACCACCAGGCCCACTAGGCAACTTTGAGGAAGACCTTTCCAGCCTCCTCACCGACAGCATTAAAGACTCCACTCAGCTCCTTCTACTAGGCGACTTTAACTTAGGCTTTAATGACGCTGAAGACAAACAAGCCCAAGCAATCCAATCCATTCTAGTCAATCACGACATTACCCAAAATGTTCTAGCTCCTACACATACAAAAGGCTGTACGCTAGACTGGATAGCCAACCACAACTGCAACATTACTATCTCCAGTATCCTACCTCAAATATGGACCGACCATTATCTTATATGCTTTACAGCCAACATCGAACCTCCCAAACCTAATAAGAATAAAATAGCACCCCCCATGCCAACAAGAAGTAAAAAAGAAATCACAGCGGAAAAACTACTTCCACTTCTCCTACCAACTCTCACAGCTAGTCCCAATGATTCCAACCCTAGTGAGTTAGTTGAATCATTTAACAACGCCATGACCAAAGCTCTAGACTTGATTGCCCCTACCAAACTTCATAAAAGTAAACGTGAAACTCACCTTAACTCCTGGTTCACCCCCCATCTCAAAGAAATGCGTATCCAAAAACGCAAACTCCAAGCTATTAGGAGGCATACTCCTTCTGTCGACAATAAAACCACACTTGCTAACTTTGCCAAAAAATACAAAAAGGAAATTATTCAAACGAAAAAAGACTCTTTCAATGATAGAATCAGTAAAGCCAATTCTAACTCCAAAGAGCTCTTCACCATTCTTCGTGAATTGGAAAATCCTATTGCCCCCACAGACAATGTCCCCAAGGCCAAATCCTGGTGTACTAGTATCCAAAATGCTCTAGCAAATAAAATCACAACCCTTCAATCTAAAATTGCTGAGAAAAAAGCCTCCTTGAGCCCTTGTGGAACTCACACCACCCCATTGAAGGAGTTACCCAGCACACCCTCCCAAAATAACGGTAAACCCTTCAGGTTTACCAATATCTCTATATTGGAAACTGAAAAGGTCATTCTGTCCCTTAAACCTTCGAATTGCCAAGGTGACAGTTGCCCTGCGCAAATCATTAAGGATGCAGCCAGAGATCTAGCACCCTTCATCTCGAAACTTATCAATGCCTCCTTCAACACGAGCACTGTACCCACCAACCTTAAAGGATCCTGGGTTCTCCCCCTTCTCAAAAAACAGACACTTGACCCAGCTATACCCACTAACTACAGGCCTATTACTACGGTCCCACTTCTCCTTAAAATTATTGACAGAGTAGCCTACCTCCAAATCCAAAACCATTTGGAGACGCACCAACTGTTAGGTACATGGCAATCTGGCTTCAGACCACTGCACGGTACTGAAACGGCCCTCATTGACCTCAAGACACAAATCGACGAGCTGAAGGATAAAGGTAATACAGCTATGCTCCTTCTCCTTGACCTGTCAGCGGCCTTTGACCTAGTGGATCATGCAGTATTATGCAACCATCTAGCGTCTGCCGCTCACTTCTCAAGTGAAGCTATAGCATGGGTACAATCCTTCCTAGCCAACCGTACGATGAGAGTGTTCTCCCCTGTAGCGGCAGCGGACCCAATCCAGATCACTTGTGGTGTCCCACAAGGATCATGTGTCTCCCCGACAATGTACAATATCTTTACTAAGCCTCTCTTCGACAAACTTGACAAATTAGGGGTAACCTACACAAATTATGCGGACGATACGCAGATTCTCATACCTCTATCAGGCAACTTTGTAGAAGACACAGCTCTAGTAAACAAAATCTACCTCCTCATTCAGGCATGGATAGCCTCCCATGGCCTCTGCCTAAATGACGACAAAACTGAGATATTAATACTGGGATCCTACTCCAACCTAAAAAAACTGAGTCCCAACTATCGCAATTTCAACATAGATGGTAACACAATCAAGGTGGCCACCGAGGTAAAAACTCTAGGCTTTTACCTCGATTCCACTCTATCTCTTAAAAAACAAGTTAACACCCTGGCATCCTCTACAGCGAACACATGCAAATTAATCAGGTCCTGTAGACCTTACCTCTCTAAAACCAACTGCATCATGCTTGCCAATGCATTAGTCATGTCCAAACTGGACTATTGCAATGCCCTCTATGCAGGTGCCAACAAATCCATCATAAATAAAATGCAAATCCTCCAAAATAACGCTCTTAGAGCAGCCCTCGACATACCCCGCAAAGCACATATTTCAAACGTTAGGAAAGACCACCACTGGCTCAAAATTAGCGACAGAGTCCTGCTCAAGACACTATCGCTTACCCACAAAGGGCTTAACAACACTGCTCCCCCCTACATCTCAGCCAGACTGACTAGAAAATCATCCAGGCACCATACTAGGGCTACTAACCACTACCTGCTCGAAACCCCCAGATTCAGACGTTCCAAAGCGGGCGGAGCAAGCTTCCCTGTCAGAGCTGCCCAGGCCTGGAACGCACTGCCTTTTGCACTGAGAGCCAAATTACCCTACTCTAACTTTAGATGCAAGGTAAAAAACTGGCTCTGGACTAACGACAACTAACTCTCGTGGCACCTAATGACCACGATACCGTTGTCTAAAATGACTCTGTTCTCATACTTATACCTGTACACTCCCTCAAAACTGTAATATGCTAGTTTTTTTCTTCCACACGGCGTGTAATGACATGTTCTTACTGCACTGTTATGTTGTTTTTTGTCTATACTCTGTATGTAACCTAAGCTTAAGAAACCTTGTACCTGCTGCGCCCGGCTACCCATGGGTTTTGTGCGCATTATCAAATAAACAATACAACACAATACAATACAATACTTCTTTGAATCAGGCCCTTGAGTTCATAAACATTGGCTGGTCTTCTTGTACCGTGAGGCCAGGGGTGGACTGCCCTGCAGACAATTCTGGAGATTTCCCAGTAGGCCTCTGCACCCAGGGCCTCTTTTGTGCAGTATTTTCACATTTTCCCATAGGTAATAAGTCGGGCTTGCTAAAAATGTGTAATATGGGCCATTTTGAAAAAGAAAATCCAGGCCTCATTTGGCTCTCAGTCCACCCCTGTACAACACAGCTGATTGAGCCTGGATGTGAGAATCATGTGTTTCAATTTCTCCAGTTATTGCCCAGAAAGAATAAAAACATTGCATTAATCACATGGCTGTCCCCGAGCCCTAGTTCAGTACTTCTCTATCCATTAAATTCAAGCTGAGAGGAATAAGAGCCAGGTTTATGAGCAACCACCTTCATAGGACCCCCATCAAGCGCATATGTCCTATGAATATTTTCTCACATATATCCTTAAGGGGAAGCTTGTTGCTGCATTGATGTCCAAACGTTCCTGCAACTGGAGAAGTGCTCATCATGCTAACTGTCTTATTGTGGGGGAGGTAACATGCACTATCTTGGGTAGATTCGTTTTTAAATGAAAGAAACTCTCCCCCCTATCTACCCAACCATATGCCTTCCAGAATGTCCACACAGCAGTACGAGGAACTGAAGAAAGACAGTTATCAGTGCACACATTACGCATGTGATGCTCAGTTTACAGTTGCTAATGCTTATGCTTAAGCCATGCCTTACGGCTTCCTTTCCTCCCTGCCACTGATGAACACACAAACACAATCACACGATGATCTTAATATCTTAGCATTCTTGTGTATTATAGGATATTCACCTTGTAAAGACTGAAGGGTGGTATCTGTACTTCTGCTCTATAATTGGCAGAGCAGAGGCACATAGCACCCCAGCCAAGGTTCCCTATTGTCGTCACAATGGATGAGAAAAGAAGACTTAAGCTCTCAGGAGGTGATGCGGACTGGTTCTTAAGTACAGTGTAGTCCCCAAACCCCCCACATAGGAATGTCCACAATGTTATGTGCTAACACAGTTCTTTATATAAAAATAAGGTTCAAGATATATACATCAATTAATAACACCCATTGTACTCTGGCAATTCTAATACAGCAAATATATACAATGTTTATGTGGTACCACACTTAGCTATGAAATAATTTGACCTACTGACAGTTATAATGGCATATTAATCATACATCAATGTCTAATAGCATAGATCATAGGAAGGAAGGAAAGTTAGGTTAAACAATGGCAGAATGCTTCTTTTGCTACTAAGACCCAATTCTGAGTGAGGAGCCCCACACCTGGGCATCCAATAATAAAGTGTATTGACAAGCCCACTCCATTAATGTTTAAATAGTCTTGTTTCCTGGTTAAAAATGTTCAACCACCCCAATGTACCTTAGATGGATGAGTTTCTAAGATGGTTTATTGATGGCTCCCTCAAGAGTGGACTCCCTTTAAAGTAGGAGTCAGAGCATGTCAAGATTCCTTGAAGAAAGTTGAACACTTGTGTTGAGACTGCAGCTTCGTCCTTCTCGGTGCTCTTCGATAATCGATTGTGGAAGTCCTGTGAAGATGAGGCGTGTGGTCCACCTCGATGCAAAGCTTTTTGTGCCACAAAGAAGACTCAGTGATGGATGCAGGCCCAGCAGCGGGCATCGGGCATCAGGAGATGCTTCGAAGGCCCGCTGGCCTGTCGGGACTGCAGCTGCAGCACGTACCTCAGGATAGCTTTGGCGATCAGGACTCGACCATGGGCTGGGCTTCGGATCTTCACTTCGTCAGTGTCCTCGGGATGACTTTGTTGGCTTTTGGTGGTGGGAAACCCACCGGCGGACTTTCTTCAGTAGCCAACGACCTCGACTTTCTCCGGCAGGGCAAAGTGGTCAATGGTCAATGGTGATGGCAACAGAGCCCTTCATTCAAATGTTCTTAGGCAGAGGATGAGCATTGCAGACCCGGTCATCAGGCAGCACAGTGCCAACCTGTCCGCGCTTCTGGGCGACATGACTCCAGTGGTTACAGAAATCCGCAGAACCCCGGTCGACAGCGATGGACTTCGATGGCCTTGAGGTCCTGCTGCTTTACTTCAAGATTCTCAGTGGACCCTTTCTCCGCTCAACAGCCGTTCGGGACTGGATTCCTAGGTACCTCGATGAAGATCAGCTTTTGCATGTTGTTCCCTCACTGCTCTGGGAGTGGTCTCCTAGCCAAGTCCTCTCTCAGATCAGTCCTCGACAGACGCAACAGCTTTTAGATTTCAGTAGCAATTCTTCTTCTTCCAGCTGGGCTTCAAGGATAAGCAGCTTCAAGTTTCAACTTTAGCTCCTGAACAAATTGGGACATGAGAGGTCCCCAGATATACACGTCTGTCCCTCATTCACTCTGCCCGAGCCAGGCTCAGTCAGCCAATCACACAGAAGGGCATTCATTCAGGCAGGCAGCCAATCCGGCTCACAGGCATTTAGGCTATTCATTTCCACCCAGCCACCAATAACAAGGAATGTGGATTGGAGCAAGCAAGCAGCCTTTCAGTACACCATACTGCATTCATGTCAGTTTCAGGCAGGACTGTCTCATTCATTGTGTCACACATACAGAAACCAGACACCCATAACATAGAATGCATATTGGTCACACACTCTCTTCACCTAGGTCCCACCCCAAGAGTGTACTCATAACATACAGTCACTGGTAAGGCTCCAGCCAGTCTGGTCTTGACTTCCCCACAATACCATATATGGTTCTCGCACCCAACAGTCAGTCAGGGGAAGGTATGAGTCAGGGCGTCCCAGCACTTTGGGAAAACAAAGTAACAGGCAATAGAATCCAAGAGGCCACAGGGGGCCATCGTGCCTTCAATCAGGAATCTACTGATTCCTATGGCAGGGCTTTGGTATCCCAAAATTGAGGATACTCAGAGCACCTGTCACATTGAGCATGGAGCTGCCACCAGATGATACCCTGCTCTGTGGGCCACACACAGGTGCCCAAAAACATACTAGGGGTACAGGGTTGTACCCCCACCCATGGATCCCATGGATCCCAAGGGTCTCCCAAGGGTCTCTGTTCACCTTGACCAAAAAGAGGAAGAGCTGCACTGCCAGGAGTTCCACTGGATTACATGGGTTATAGGTGAAGTATTGTATGAGATTCTCATGAACAGGACTCTGGTGGAAAAATGCAAGCATTTATAGTGGGCTGTCTGGAGTCCACAAGTTCCATTCCTTAGCCCCATCCAGCCAAAGGCTGATACATCAGGGTGGAAAAGTCTATCTTTGCAGCAAGGAGAGGTTGGTGGTTTGTTGTCCGTGAGGTCTACTCCTTTCTTTGTTGGACAGATTGTACCTGGGTTGTTCAGGTAAAGGAGATAAGTCTAGTGAGTCATGTTATGTCGTCACAACCGCTGCACAAAGTTCTGGATTTGTGGCCCTCTAAAAATGCTGCAGTGGAGGCACGTCTTCTTGCCAGTCACCTTTGCCGCTGTGTTGGTTGTCAACAGCACTCATTTTTTAACCAACCACCTTGGTTGCAGAGCATTTTTTCTTGACCAGTTCTTGACTTAGATGGCATTCCCAGGCTGTATGTCGTGCAGAGGTTGTGATGGTGGATCAGGAAAGGCCTCCTTCACCAGGGAATGAAAAACTAACATAGTCTGAGACAGACTCTTTTCTTGTTGCATAACAATTTTACCATTGCATACAAATGAAGCCATAGGAGGGACAGCAGCAGGTAAAGGCATAGGGGGCCCATACAAATCTAAAATAGTGACAAACCTAGTCTTCCATGTGCATCCCTTAAGTATAGCAATATCTGAGAGAGGGCTTGCATCGAGAATAGACCAGTATCTGCATGCACTTTGCACATCATTTCCTTAATGTCCATGGTCAGAACTCTGAGAATCTTAAGGCAATGCAATTTCTAGTCAATATGTAAGAACTCACGCATGTGTTGTAGCAACTTATTGTCTTATATTGGGTTGACGGCCTCACCGGGGCACTTCAGACCACTTCTATGCCTCTTACTTGAAGCCTCACGCCATTCTCTATATTATGTTGTTACCCAGGCAGGCCTGGGCTGATGACAGGCCCAGTAGCTTTGTGGATTTCAGGGTTGTGACTACTCCGAGGATCGGCCCCGTCTCTTGTCCCTAAGTCTCTGATGTTGCCGGCGAGTGCAAACCGTGTCTCTCGCCTCCCTATATCCCACCTCCTCACTGTTCAATCCCCTCTCTCTGCTCCACGCACCTGAGGTGGCCTCATTGTCTGCAGCTTCTCAGTCCTCTATACCGTGGCGTCAGGGATCCATACGTTCTCCCACACTTAGGGCAGACCTCGCCACTCACCGGTCAGAGCGTTCCTCTACGTCCTAGGGATGATGTGCCCCCGGGCCTCCGGGTCCCACCACAGTGGTTCACCAGGTTCGTCTCACACCTCCTCCTCAGGTCAGGACCGGCCTCGCTCCAAGCACAAGCTGTCTGTGCCCGGGCCTGCCTCCAATCTTTGCGCTCCACCACACATTTGCTAGGAGGGGACCTCTTCCTTCTCCCTGCAGGACGGAACCACCTTTCACCGGCTTTTATTCGAGTTTTCAACGGTAGGGCCAACCGCCTGTGACCCTATATGAACATCTCCTGCGCAGGGAAGACTATTCTTATGCTGAATTCAGGATACTTTTATGGGATTTGTCAGGGGTAGCATGGAGCACACTTCAGAGGGGCCATCTTGGCTGGGCTCTCGAGGCCCCTCTAGTCGAGGCCTGTTTGCATAGCCTCCAGAAAAAGACAGTTTCCACCTTACGCTGACCAACACAAACCTCCCCGCATTGCAAATAGTTGTGCAAATTAGTTTCTGCTAGTCCATGTGCCGCAAACCAAAGAGTACTGATTGATGGCAAAACATTCAGACTATTAATTAATCAATAAATCCTCACGGGGGCATGCTGTATCAATCAGCTAGACGTATCTGCCATAGTGGAGTAAGAGCCATGACAGAGTGCTGAGGGCCATTACTGGCTAATAAAGACTCCCCCAAAGGCTTAAATATTACTAGTACCCCAAGTTAAAGGAGGGGGAAAAGGTCTACAGGAAGCTAAAACCCGGTTTTTGACCTGAAAATATAATGGCAAAAGTGGTGATGGTGGATGGGGGCCCAGGCAGGGCCCCTCTTCCATTTCCATGGTGGGCTGTAGGGTTGTGGAGTAGCTGCACGTAGAAGCAGAGCGATGTCTGTGCTGAAGTGTCTTTTGAGACAAGCCTATGGACCTATTTTCTTTCGAAACAGGAGGTTTGATGAAAGGTGAGAGTGGATAGGACAGTGAGAAGGTGCAAGGAGAGCGAGGGTGAGGGGGCAACTTGTTCAGAATGCATTCTGAATAAACTGATGGCTTCATGACCACTCCTGCATCCTTGCGGGCCAATGAAATGGTCCAGTGGGTGATGTCTCCTGTAATACTTCAATCAACATTCCAGGAAGTTACTGCAGTTATCAATAGTACACTACGACTATACTTTGGGATAACTGGTTTCTGCCTCCCCGTTCTCCCACCTTCCCTGCTGCTGACACCTGCCATGCCTATGTAGCCGAGAGGGCTACTCAATCGTGTGTGTGCGTCTCTTTATAGTGCTATTTTTGCAGAGGAGCGGAAGTGAATGAAAGAGAATGCAATGTACTTTTTCCTTGAAGCTCAGCGCAGAGGCGCCATTCGTCTCGCTGATTGTATCTTCATACACAGTCAGTACTGGTTAACTAGGCGGTTTGTCGCTCCTGCGGTTTTTCAACATGATTTACCGTCGCGTGCACTTTGGCTTGTCCAATTATTAATAGCGCTTCCAGAGCACTTCATTTACCTGCGCGCCCAGAAGCATCAATTAAGTGGCCCCTTTCTCATAGCCCCGCGGCTCTTCCGCGGCATTTATTAACGACGCCTCCGCTGCGCCACACTCGCCTGCAAACAGGTTTCTGAAGTCAAATGATGGTATGCAATTACCTCTAGCAAACCATACATCACGCGTCTTCCCTTTAAGTAAGAAACACGCTACTTCTGGCTCGCAGCGTTATTTAGACCTTGCGGTCTCAGCTGAGATAACACATCCGTGGCATTTGGAAGCTGTTTAATGATTCATTCTTTTGACTTGGTCCTTCTGTCAAGTCAGATGTATTATTCCCAGTGACCGATAAGCTTAATGAAGAAACTAAAGTAGATATGTGTTTTGTCTTTTTATGTGTCGTGACCTTCAAAAGCATTGGTGATGTGAAACTCCTGAACGCTCAGGTGGACAGTCATATTGTTTCTTTCCACTATGGGACTTTTAATTCTGGATTTATGTAGGGTCAATTAAAACAAGTACCCATAATGAATGTTCTTAGCGCTTCATGTGGGCCTTCTCCCGGCTTCTAAGCACTGAAAGGACAGGGATTACCACCCAGTTCAATGGTACTCGATTGCTGGACCTCGGAAGCATGACAGTCAGCCTTGACAACGGATTTTGAGAAGTTCAAGCTTGGGATCTACCAATCATGTAGTGAAGAACAAGAAGAGGAAGGAAACTGCCCGCAACCCAGGGACTATTTCTGGAGCTCCTAAAGCTAATCACCAGGAAACGGAATTAGGATTTAGCTACTTGTATGACCAAAAGGTGTTGCTTCCATTAACGCCTGGAGGCTAATATTATACAGTGTCTCTTTCCCTAAAGTTGATAGTGCATGTACTTATTTCTTTAAATTGGGAACATTTCAATCAATTCTTATAATATTTAGCATAGTGTGTGTCCATCATGCCATAATCTTGATTCCTTCCTCATTTAAATCAGTGCTTCCCACAACTATGTCCTCTTTTCTTGTGCAAATAACAGTCATTCCTGATTCTCGCATCTCTGGGGTAATGAAGACATTCTGGTCACAATGAAATGGCAATATGCACGACTTAGGGTGGGGATTCATGTAATAGTACGCCACAGGTGGTGGCATATACTCACTTTGCCTTGAATCACATCACGACTTCTTGTCGAATAAGTGACAACATCTTATTTGTATGACTCGGCATGGAGGCTTCTGTTCCTCCCTGCCTTGCCTTGTATGTGTCATGTTATGGCTGGAACGTTAGAGTAATGATACCTTGTACCTTCCTTAGTACAGATGACTCAGCAGCCGAGGATGTAGGTACACGGGGACGGCTCACTCAGAACCAGCCTCCACCCACTGACACAGAAGCAACCTTGGGGGGAAAAACTCTCACTCTAAAATTCCAGCCATTAAATTACACCTACAAGTCTCCCTCGCCCGGAGTGCTGTGCGGGTCATCCAGCCGGGGGTCTGCACTCCATGAGTTTCAGGTCCAAATGTTGACGCCATTCGAGTTTATACACAAAACCTGTTTGCACTTTCCCAGTTTCCTCTAGGCAATTGTCATGTACTGTTTTATGGCATATTGTAGTATTACTGTATTTGACTAGTATTGTACTAGAGCGAGGATGCGATCTGCTTTCTGATTTGTGACAGGAAGACTGTTTCTCCAAATATGTAGTTTGGTCTTCTATTAATACTACTGCCTTTTCCTATGTTGTGTAATTCTCCTCGTCCTCCTCTGTTATGCCGCTTTTCATCAGCAATGCTTGATTCCATCTGGACTCAGATGCAGTATAATCTTTGTCTTTATCAACATCCATCTTGTCATCATTACTGTCTGACCTAGTGGATGGGGTAGCTGAGATAGAGACCTGAGAACTGTAATCTTCACCCAGTGTTTAGGTACTCCATCTTTTGTTATTCCAAACTCTGACAGTTGTTCTTCCCTAACCTTCATTAGATAAAATATGCACCCTTACCCTTTATGCCCCAGAGATAGTCGATGGGGCTGAAAGTTTAACCTTCTCAATCGGTCTCAGCGGATGTGATGCAATACCTGTGCATTTACTTGTACCTCCTGTGGAGCCAGCCTACATATGTGGGACTATCCCCAATCATGGGTACCTGCACTACCTTTGACCTGATCTGAGAGCTGTGACGGGCCAGGGCAGCTGCGTCATCACCTGAACCCTCCCCCAACCACAGGACTAGAACCTTAAAAAGTGGTTCCAGGGCAAAGCCTCTGCGAAGTCTGGCAAAGTCCTGACTAAGCTGTCTGCAGGTGTAGTCTGCAGGGGACTTACTGTCTTGTCATCTGCTGCCTTCGTCCGTCTGTGCCTGCCTGCTGCCATTGTAGGGAGCATTGGAGCTTCTTCGGCCCTCTGCTGACTCATGGCGTCCCCCTATGGAAACGCCTACATCTGTGGGACTACTCCCACTCACGAGCGCATGCACCATCTTGCACCTGATCTGAGACCCTTGAATAGCCAGGGCCCGCCATGTCATCGCCTACCCCTTCAGCCACACGACTGGAATCTTAAATAACTAGTTCCTGGGCGAAAGTTGGTGAAGTCAGGCAAAGCCCTGACTAATCTCTCTGCAGCTGTCTGCTGATTGGAACCCACTCCACTCTCCTACTTGTTGTTGGTGTTTGACTGTTCCATGTCTCCCTCGCACTACCCACACTTTGCGTGCTGGCTTCCATGTAGCAAAATTCCACCTCAATCTGCGCCTAGTGCTTCCTCATTCATTGGCCACATGCCAATTAACATCCTGGCAATCGAGTACCAATATACCTCCTTTCTGAAGCCTCATTCTTTAGAATAATCTATGTTCCTCCTGGCTCCCTTAGCTCCGTCTGTGATGACCGCAATTCCCTTCTCTCATCACTTCGTCCATCCCTTAGTCCTCCGTATAGTTTTGGGTGACTTTAACGTTCATCTCTCTTCTATCCATTCTTCTCTTGCTTTGCTTTCCATCTTTGATTCTTACCATCTCTTCCCGGTTTATGGTCTTTGCATCGAATTCCTTGCATCGACTTGCATTTGCATCAACATTTTTCCATCTAGAAAATTTCTATTGAATGCATTTAAAAAAAAATAATTTGGGGAGTCTCCGCCAAACCCCTGTTTTTTACCCTTTAAAAAATGCACCTGAAAAAAAATTACCCCATTACACCCCAAGAATATGCATTCGATGGACATTTTTTAGATGGAAACATTTCGATGGAATGGCATTCGATGCAATGGCATTCGATGCAATGGCCCTCATTACTGGCGCTAAACCTTGGTGCTATTAGCACCATGGTTGGTGCCGGTATCGTAACGAGTACACGAATGTTCAATGGGGAATTACCACCCCATTCCAAGGTTGGTGGGGCAGTAATTCCCCATTGAACATTGGCTCTTCCCCATTCCCATTTTTGCTCCCACCACAATCATCTCTTCTGCTTTTTCTACTACCTCTGTCTTAGTGTCTCCTATCTACTCTTCACAGTATCATTTTCTTTCTCTCTGTCATTCCTCCACCCTGCTATCATTTGGTCCTCTCTTTTTCCTCTCCTGGTCCGACTATTGCCAGGACCTCTGCTCTTTTAATACCCCCTTTTTTGATCTCCTTATGTTCTTCCCCTCTTCCCTCCTATCATGCTTTTACCTCATTTTCCGTGGACAAAGCAGCTTCCTCCATTTCATAGGTCACAGTTTAGAGGATGTGTGGGAGGAAAGGTCTATAGGACCCCCCACCCCCACATTTCTCATCTACATGGGGCTTATGACTCGCCGGCAGCAATCTATGCACCTGAGCCTGGGATGTGGTATGGCTGTGGGCCGATGCATGAGTCTTCACGGCTCACCCTGTAGCATGATACAGACTCCATTTTGTGATACACGCAGACTCCATTTTGAGTACAACAATCTAGGCCTCAGTGGCACAAGCGGCCTGCAGTGCTGCAGCTCTCTCCCACCCAACCGCGCACAGCGAGCCAGCACTCCCCTCACCCTCCTCGCCATGGCTCCGCTAAAGGCCCGGTCTCACGAGCAACTAGGCGCGAACAAGTAACAGTACAAACACTGTATCTTTCACCTTCCGTAGTACATCATTGACTTGACGGTGACCGGACCTTAAGATGGGGTCTGAGAAAAAAACAAAGCTGCCTCTATAAAAGATGTCCTGTCTCCTCGCAAACCCCTGCGTCTATAATATATGTTGTGAATAACCCCCAACCCTTTTCCCGGTTTGAAGTATTAGACATGAATGTTAAGCCCATGTGCCACCAGTTCTATCCATGCTGCCAAGGCATTTGCAAGGAGGATGAAATAGCCTCAAGTCCATAAGGTTGATTGGTGATATTAAATTTGGAACGACCTTAGTCCATCCCAGAACACCCACATGTAAAATGATCAGACATATGTATATTCGACTTTGTCATTACTAACCAAGAGTCATTGTTGCTGCGCAATATGTAAAAAGCAATGTGTAAAATCCCTATGCAAAATATGATATCCCACAAGGCACGCAATTTACAAGTAAATAATTAAGTGTTGCAATATATATGAGCCTTTTAAAGTGATAAGCACTGCCGTTTTATCAATTAAATGTTTAAAGTAATTGTTTAACCCTTGAGTATGTACACAAGTCTGATCATAAGTAGAATATTGTAAACTTCCACTGATGCTGATGTATACGCCAACCTGGTTCTACCTCACGTTCTATGCTAGCTTTCCCCATGTGTCCCCGCACCCAAAGGCAAAACTATGAATGATGCAATGGTAACAAAGCCTTTCATTGATTCTGCAAATACATTTCTCATGAAATACGGAAAAGTATAATCAAAATAATGTTCATAACGCTCACATGCTCGTTGATACATAAATATATGTACACATGCAATTGCACTGGCCTATCTCAGTTTTTCATTTTTAATGCTGTGCATACAACCCTGTAACGCAGATGCATGAGAAGTTACAAGGGCATCTCCCCCTTCTCTTGGAGAGCCGCGTACTCCGCCCCCACCAACCTCCCTCCAAGGCCCAGCTGGGGATTCAAGGCCTCTTGTTTATTGATGTTAGAATAACACAGATACACCTCCTTCCCTTCTCGCTAAACCCTCACAAGGTATTTTCCCCCCACTCACGCCCCCTGTCACCCGATGCCACCATAACACCACCGCGTACCGCCATGCTCTGGTTAGAAGAATTATGGGCAGCAAGGCACCTATCCTGCCATCTTTTGATGTACCAGCTATTTGCCCTCCTGACCCAATGGTATTTTAGTTCACTCCAACCTCGACTGGCCATGGTGGCAGTTATTCACTCTTGTACTAACACACTATAAAAATGTCTCTTACTACATCTAACAAAGTAGAATGATAAAGGTATCCCGGCTCATGCCCCCTGATAAGACACCTGGGCTCATGAATATGTCCCTCTCTGTTAACAATGACTTTACGACGATGTATTGAGAAGACCCAGAGTTACATGCTATTTCTTTTGTGATGTTAGATTAACAACTTGTAGGATTCATATGACAGATTGAAGTAGAAATCAGTAATGAATGAGTATGTGTGGCCACAAGGGCAAATGTTAATGCAGCCGCGATGTGCCAACTCGAACAGCTCGTGACCTGATACTCCACCCCGATGAGCCCAGCTGACCCGAGCACCCCGCGCTCCCACCACGTGGATCTCCGCTAATCATGGAGCGCCGCACCTACATTGTACATAGTATCTAGTCTTCACCACCCAATCCCCACGATTATGTGGCCCCTATAGCTTATCTCACCGATTATGTGTTTTTGTAATAAATATGAATGTCTTTCTATTAAAAGGCAGAGTGCTCTCAGAGTTTGCGGCGTCCTCTGCCTGCCCTATATTGATTTAGATAAAGCCTTTTATACTTCACCCGCACTTGGTCTTGGTCTCATTCCATGCTGAGGTGTGTCCATTATTGACTCCCATTGTAGAGTTTTAATGCCTTTTTGGGGGGCGCTCACATTCAAGTGGTGGCCCCGACGTGATTTGTCTTTTTGTCCCTTTTGGCACGAGACGTCCCCGGCCACAGCGAAGATGCACGGCACACCCCCTCAAGAGAGCTGCCCGCCTACAGCTATCTGTATGCTTAGACGTGCACACGCAGTAGGACGAGAGGGTACAGGACCCACTACACAAAACCCATAGTACCGCTCGCCGGAGTCGGGGTCGGCCATTGAGCGTGGGGCAGTGCCGCCTGGATGGACCGGGTCCGGAGGGTCTCGAATCAAGGCGGGCACATGAGTATCAATTATGATCGATATTAAAATGAGTCGGATATAGATAATAGTATATGAGGCCAAGTTAAAGTTAAAGGGGCTCTTTTGAGGGTAAAATAGTTGGTGCTTTCATTCTTTCTTTTTCTTTCTTTTGCATATGGTCATTAGGATGAATTAAGGCGATTACAAGGTGAAAAAGGGAAGACAGGAACCTAGCTCTGCAAGGGGGTAGAAGGCGGTGCCGCATAGTGCTATCTTGACTAGTAATGGGAATAAGTGAAACAGAGAAATAGTAGTAGGAGTCTCATATGAGGAGAAGACTCAGAGTAGAATTTAGAAACGCTTTTATTCTTTTTCCTCTTTTCTAAAAATCTATGGGAAGATAGTCCGACAATTTAAGGGTTAAAGGGTGCAACGAGTTGAAGTAAAAGGGATTAATTCGATAAAGAACAGTGCAGAACAAGAAAGGGTGGTATATGTTACATGTTGTATGTAAAGCGTTCGTCAAATCAATGTCTTATACTGAATATGTCATGTTTATTTTGTGATCACAATGTTTTGGGTGAATTGATAAAATGATTGTGTAATGTTTCAATGAAAATTGGTCATTGTAAGTGTGATCCTTCAAAATTTGGTACACAGGGTATATAAAAGTGGTATATTAGCAATAGAATATCGCCATTACCAACAGGGTGTACATAACGCCCACCCAGAAAAGGAGGATATTAAAAGGGGAGTAACAAATGGAAGGGTAACATGGTGCAGAAACACCTCTGGCCCATATTTTCCAAAATGTACCATGCTATGCAGAACGTATAACAAAATACCATGACCAATGGGTCACGGAATTAAAAGGGGAAGGGCTGCCCCAGGTATAGCCCCAAGAAGGATTGTTCGACAAAAGCGTGCTGGACATGGTGGCCACATGCTTGTTCGTGAAATACAAAGGAAAGCAATTGCAGAATAGAAGGGAGATATTACATTTATGGAGGCTGTTCGAAGAAGTGCCCCCAATTAAAAGAAAGGAACCAGCACAGGAACAGATTACCTCTCCCCTGGCAACAGAAAGAAGTGAAAAAAATGGCGAAGGGAAGGAAGGACCAGTAGAAGTAATACGACTATATCCCTTTTTAAATAAACCAGTGCCCGCTGAGGGATACAGTGACCCAGTGTATGTGTCATAACCCACCACTCCGAGTACACCACAACCCACTGCACCGCCACCATATGAGTGCTCAAATACTATTGGACAGGTGAGTACGGCGACAACAGATATTGAAAAATGTGCAGAAGTTTTAGATTGCAGACTATCAATGGCCCGAAGTGAACTGTCTAGGATAAAAAATATATGTGAACATAGCAGATCAGAAAGTCCCAGAATCAAACAAACACAGAGGGTGCAAACACCTGACCGGTCCATAGAAGAAAGGTGGAAAAAGGGAGAGATATTATTCCGAATACATGATAAGCCGACCAGTATAATAGAGCTAGAACAACACATCCCTGAGGGAGAGAGAGTGGAAGAAGGAATGACCACAGGAGGGGCGGAGGAGATGTGGTGTGACATAGAGGAAGATGAGTTAGAAGGAAGAAGAATTGGGTTCGCGGCAGGAGGGGCACCAGCGAGGCTAGATGAAACACCTCTGGGGAGGGCAATGGAGGAAGAATGGAATGGAAGACTAATGAGTAGAGTGGGAAGGATGGCAGTAGTAGGAAAGAAAAGGCTGAAGGTGAGTATTGGGAAAGGGACAAAAAGTATGTTACAGCTGCCCTTGATACACAGAGGGGGAGGGAGGCCAAATTATGTACCCTGGGCACAGATGGATAAGGCCAACTTGTTGAAATTGTTGCCCCCACTGTCGGGAGGCGCACATAAATGGATATACTCATTTGAGAAACACACAGCAGGGGTTCCATTAGTGGTAGGTGATGTTAAACTAATGTTGCTAGTATCGGCAGTGGGTGATCAAGCTGACCGGGTTTGGGCGAAGGCTGGATTCCCAGGAATAACATTAGATTGTGACAGACATGATGGTGCTTCTTTTAACACAGTAAGAGCAAGAATCTGGGATGCATTAAGAGCCACCTTCCCAGATACACCAGACTTACAGTCAGTGATGCAGTGCACGATGAATGATGGGGAAGATGTAAAGGCTTTCATTTTATGGGTGCAGGAGATGTGGAGAGCGGAAACAGGTACGGCCTGGGACCAGTCAACCTCCTTGTTTTTATTTTATAATAAAGAGGGGGCTCCCAAAAGAAGTTCAGGAAGCACTCGACAAAATAGCAGGTATTGAAGCGAAAGGATGGCCCGAGATACAAAGTATCATAGTACACCACTGCAACAGGATTAAAGAAAGGGTGAAGGAGATAACACAGCAAAGGTTGGCAGATGAGGCAAAATGAATACAGACAAAACTGGTGAAGGTCAAAGCAGCTGTAGCTGCACTTCCCACAGATAGAGAACAAGAGGAAGAGGAGGGGTCAGTAGCAATACAAGGGAGAATGGCAGCTAATTGGGTGGGAAATCGGCAGGAGCAGTGGAACGGACAGAAGCAGTATGAAGGGCCGCAGTGGCAAGCGTACAGAGGGCAAAGAGGTGGTGGTGCAGGATACGGCGGGCAGGGCGGGTACGGAGGTCCAGGCCCACGGGGGGACAAGGGAATTGTTGGAATTGCGGGAGGTGGGGACATTCTTTATGGGAGTGTAGAAGCAGACCCATGAATACTTATAAAATGGACAGCAGTATGGCCAACCCCACCCAGGAAGCCCATATGGGCTGCCAATGGGCGGTGGAGGGGGAGGAGGATAGCAATATCAGAGGTGACCAGATGAGCATAGGGTACAGCCGTGTAATCTTCAGCAACACCCACAATGCTGCGAGCACATGACGCACGCACAGGGTAACCCCCTCGCTACAATGGCAAATGGTTCACCTATGCATTTTGGCGGGGTGGCTGTGGTATCGGGAAATGTTTTTGACAATGGGGGTACGATAAGACATCCAGCATAGGAAAACCCACAGAGAGCACTTGCGTGTCCAGTACTATCACCGACCCTCGATGCAGTAGAGGAACCGTTGGTGGGGGCGGAGATAGGGAACAAACAATTTATTTTTATGGTAGTTTCGGGAGCTGAAAAATCATGCCTACGAGAAGGCAGGTTTCCGCTATCTAATCGTAAATTGGAGACGAAGGGGTTCTCTGGGGCAGTGGTCGAAGTTCCTTACACAGAAGATTTGGACGTAACAGGAGGGGGAAAAACAGTACGAGCTCCCCTGCTGTACTATGAAGAACCTCCGATCAACTTGCTGGGGAGGGACCTCTTCAGCAAGCTCAATATGACCATTTCATTTACAAAGAGGGGGATAGTGTGCTCGACTCCGGGGATCTGGCCATTGCGAGTCATGTTGGTAGTACACACACGAGCACTAGCACCAGAAATACGCGGCATAGCGGTGGACCCAGACATGTTTATTCAGGGATTGAAAACACTAGCATGAGTGGTTTCAGTGTTAAAACGCCAAGAATGGAGAGTGCCTGCAGAGTTTGTCTTTCGTCCTGTAGCACGCCCAGAAATAGTACCAGGAACAGTGATGTCCTTAGATTTACATGCAGTACAGGTATCACAACAGAGAATAGCTGTTATTGGAATGGACATACACGGGTGTCTGTGGCACACAGTATTGTGCATTAATGCTAGCATTGCACTGAGAGATTTGTCTGATGAAGACCTACTCACAGACTCAGACACCGATGGGGAAATAATAATAGAAATAGCGATTCCCTGTGACATCATGATACAAATACGACAGGTGCCAGTGTAGCTAAAGGCAGTAGTAGGAGCGCCTCCGCCCTTCTTTGACAAAGATATGCAACTAATGCCAAATGACCTATCGACGACAGGCCCACATAATGTAGGACTGTTGCACGAGGTGACACCAGTGAAGATGAAACTCAAACATGGAGTATTACTGCCCAGAGTAAAACAATACCCCCGGTCCCGGGAAGCAGAAGAAGGGATACATGAAATGATTAACACACTGTTAGCACAGGGAATAATAGTGCCCTCAAATTCTCCATGCAATACCTGCATTTACCCCATCAAAAAATCAAAGGGCGGGGCGTGGTGGATGATTCAGGACCTATGCCCCCTTAATGACGTCATACAGAAAGAATTCCCATTAGTTCCTAACCCTGCATCAATTCTGTGCAGTATACCAAAAGATACATCTTGTTTCACAGTAGTGGATTTGACGAATGCATTCTTCTCAGTACCACTAGATCAAGAATCCCAATTGCTGACAGCATTCACATTGGGAGGAAAGAGATACGAACATTGCAGGCTACCCCAAGGATACTGTGAAAGCCCAAGTTTATTCAACAGGATCTTACATGAAGATCTAGGAAATGTTGTCACAGAAAGCACAATTATTCAATACGTGGATGATCTACTGATTTGTGGGAAAGATGAGGATGAGTGTAGGAAGAATTCTATTAGACTTTTGACATTGTTGGCCCACAAAGGTTACAAAGTATACAAAGAGAAATTGCAATATTGTCAGAAAGAAGTATTGTACTTGGGACAACTGATATCAAAAGATGGTAAAAGAATCATGCCAGACAGGGCAGCTGCTATCAGAGGAGTAAGTGAACCGAAAACAGTGAAAGAAATAGAGAAATTCCTCGGCATGTGTAACTACTGCCGAGCCTGGATATCAGAGTATGCAGGATATACAAAACCATTACTCCAGGGACTCAAAGAAGTGCAAAAAGAAAGCACAGAGATACAATGGACAACAGAAATGCAGGAGGCCTTCACCACACTCAAAAGCTTAATTTCAATGGCACCAGTACTCGCGAAACCAGATTACGAACACAAGTTCTATTTATTCTCGCTTTATATGGACACTCATGACAGAAGTCTTGACATAAAAAACATCTCTGGAGAAGAAACCCTTGGCCTATTACAGCGGGACACTAGATGCAGTAATGCAAGGACACTTCGCTTGTGAGCAGTCTCTTGCAGCCGCAGAGTTCGCAATAGAGAAGAGTGGAACAATTGTGATGGGGTGTTCTGTGACTCTGTTCGTAGAACACTCACTATTTGCAATATTAGAAAGATCGAAGAGCACGCTGACAACACAAAGAGCCACAGCTTACAAAGTAATTTTATCCAGCGCCAGCATACACATAGTGAGGTGCAAAACAGTTAACCCTGCAACATTCATCAGAGAAGCTAGTACCATGGAGGATATGCAAATACACGATTGTGCAACATACAGAGGAGAAGATTGGGATGCACCCAGAGTAAGTGAAAACGCACTGACAGAAGGAGAAATATACTTCATAGATGGGTCAGAATACATAGATTCAGAAACAGGAGAAAAACATGTGGGGATAGGTGTTGTGAGACTAGAGGAAGATGAATATGAAGTACTCATCCAACTGAGACTACTAGCCCATTACTCAGCACAAGCAGCAGAGTTAGTAGCACTCATTGCAGCTTTACACACAGCCAAGGGTTGCGCAGTAACAATCTATACGGACTCAGCATACATGACTACACAGTACACGGGGGGGTTGGCTAGATGGGGGAGAAGAGGATTCCACAGAGCAGATGGATCCCTGTGCAACATGCAGAGTTACTTAAAGAATTGATAGAAGCGCTAAAAGAACCTACAATCGTGGCCATAGTGAAATGCCAGGCTCATAGAAACAACAATGATGTCATCTCTTTGGGAAACGCAGTAGCAGACGCTGCCGCGAAAGAAACGCCATACCTAACAAAAGAGAGAACAGGTGAGTACTTGATGCAGAAACATGTGGAAGAGGATCGCCCAGATGGGTTTAACTCAATGCCCATATCACAAAATTAGAGCTGCAAGAAGGGGTGTCAGATGAGGAAAAGGAGTTATGGGAATAACAAGGGTGCAGCCAGTCGTCCACAGATCTCCTTTTGTGTCAGAACAACACAGGTAAAGTAGTGATGCCCCACAAACTACTAGATATAGCGTTCCAACAGCTTCACTTCCCAGCTCACAATGCAAAACAGCACATTGCCGCAGAGATATAAGAACATTGGCTTGTTCCAAGGCTACAAGCAAGGCTACAAGAGCAGCTTTCAAAACTAACAATAGAGTTTACAACGTGTCAGATATATAATTCAGGTATGACATTAAGAATACTGCGCGGGACATTGCCCAAACCAACAGGCCTCTTTAGGGAGCTGCATATTGATTATGCAGATATGGGAGAAAGGTGCAATGGGTCACGCTACATGATAGTAGTGGTCTGTCCTTTTTCCTGATGGGTGGAAGCAGGAACGTGAGCCCACCCGGATGCGAAGTGCGCTGCAAAGTTCTTAGTGTGGGAAGTGTTTCCATACTGGGGAATTTGTGACGTAATTCGCTCAGACAACTGCACACATTTTGTAAATGATTTATTCAAAGAAGTAACAGCACTATTAGGAATTACACACGCACGATTTATCACCCACAATCAAATGGCGTGGTTGAGAAAATCAACGGCCTACTGAAAGGAAGGTTGTCAAAATTGTGTTTCACACTCAAGAAAAATTGGGTGTACTGTCTACCCCTGGCCTTGTTTAAACTGAGGAATCAACCCAGCAAGGACCACCACCTGTCCCCACATGAAATTGTAACAGGCAGGCATTCAGATGCTCACAGAAGTGCTGCAGTACTAAGGGAAGAATTCATTGAATATTTGACGAAACTTACAAAGGCAGCTCGCATGATAGTCAGGCAGATAGAACCCCATTTGTACGCGAAGAATCCAGTGACACCATAACACCTGCAGGTGACAGTTGAAAAGGGCAGGTAATGCCAGGGGAGATGGTGTACGTGAGGAGTTTAGTTTGTCAGTGGAATGCTCCAAGATTTCATGGGCCGTGCGAGGTGGTGTATTGCACTCCAACTGCGGTCAAAGTGAAGGGCCTGAAGTATTGGATACATTTAACAGACGTACGAAATTCTTATGATAATGGTATCCATGTGACAAATGAGAAGAGAAACAAAATGAATACACATATATATATCCTAATGTACATAATGATGGTAATGAAATTAGCAGATGTTGTTTTATTCTCTCACTCTCTCTCTCTTTCTCTCTCTCTCTCTCTCTCTCTCTCTCTCTCTCTCTCTCTCTCTCTCTCTCTCTCTCCCACTCTTTTTTCTCTCTTTCTCTTTTTCTTCTCCTTCCCTCCCTAAGTTAAAACATGAACATGCTAATAATGACATAATTATGAGTTATATAAAACAAAAAAAAAACCAAAAAAAATGTGTGTTATGGAATGCTTAATGCACTTTTATGTCTCACCGTATAGAAGAAACAATGGCAACTGAGGGGCCCCCGCGGTGAACAGCGTTAGAATAGATAGAAATGGAAATACAAATTTCGACCTGTGTAGATATTCGTATGAGTGTGGCTTGTTTGTGTGTGCTTTAATACTTTTTACAATGATGTTTGGCCTAGTATTATACTGGGCGGTTTCATTTATATCTATCGATATAAATGAGGGGGGACGAAACGGAAAAGCATGGTAAAACAAGGGACCTATCTCATATGGGCGGCTTTCAGCTCATATGGGGCATGATACCCACCATGATGGCACACAACACCCAAATGATATAGACAATCAGCAGATAACCCCACGTCCTATTTCTCCGTGCAATGCCTCTGAATATAACATTTATGAACTAAACGATCCAAATCCTTCTGTTTTGCCTGGGTTATATGATGACACCACCAACGCTGTAACACCAACATTTGAAACACCTGTAGGGTATAATTCCCCCACAAGTATAAAAGAAGAAAATACGGAAATAGCTGAGAGATTTCTTGCCCTGTATGACAGATGGGAAAAGTGGGGACCGGGGGGGCGCCTTTAATACAGCATGAAGGAGAAAAAGAGAGAGTAAACGCCAGAAGCAATAGGAGAAGGAGGGAGGTTGGGAGGAGGAAGTATGATGAATACTCCGGGTTAGGGTTAGACACAATAGAATATCCCAGACACCCGCACCAGTCCAACAAGTGGTATGCAGATATGAGTTCCACTGCCAAATAAACCACAAATGAGAGCTGCTATGTGTGCTCTCTAATACCCCACGCCTCAGGCACCCCCAAGGTGCTCCTGCCACAAGAATTAACTCTTGCCGACCGCCAGTGTCTCCTTCATCTCACCCTAGGCAGAATGAAGAACACCTTTCAGGCACACACAGTTTCTTCTGAAATGTTGCAGAACAAAAAAACGTGCTACTCGAGACCTAAAGGAGTGATATGCCTGAAGGAACCATTTCTAGTGATTAAAGGGACACTGTTTTTGGACAACAAGTGGAAAGAAGAACAAGTGACATGCAAAGCTGAAGCACTACGAGGGTTGGCAGCAGAACAATTGCAATGGGTTGAGAAAACATGTGCTCCAGTAAGGGCCAAACATATCACAAAGCTCACCTGGGTCGCAGCCCTTGAAAAACCCTTCAAATTGCAAAAAGAAATTACATATGAACTGTGCTTCCTCAGTGAAGGGAAAACTAACATGTGCACAGACAAGAACTGTAACAAAATACTCATCATTCCAGATATGAAGAAAGGGACAACTGCCCTGATGGACACTTACTGGGTTTGCGGTAAACAGGCTTACTTTCTCCTCCCACAATCCTGGAGAGGTGTGTGTTCTCTGGCAATGCTGCACTCGGCCATGATGGTGGTCCCGGAGAGTCATATCGAAGGGGGGGAAGGTGCTGCAGGCCGTCCGAGGTCCAGAGGACACACAACCAATGGATGAGACGCCAGTGTATGCCATATCCCTGGACAACACGCAAAGCCGGATATCCAGAAAACGGAGGTCATCCAACTACATATCCAAAGCATCCACAGAACTGTTGGTGCAAATTCCAGACAGGTTCCGGCTGTTCAATTCCGCTGAAAAATTCTTCGCCTCCCTCATTCCCAGTATCCAAGCGCGAGTGAATGCAAAATGGCTTCAAATAACGCACTGGGAACGGATCCAACTGGCCAACGACACTGAAGAAGGGTTCAACGTGATCAAGGTGGAGCTAAGGGCCCTGCGGCTAATGACAATGCAGAACGGGTATGTTCTAGACCTGTTGACGAAGATGGATGGAGGTGTTTGCCGAAAAATCGGGAGCGCATGTTACACGTTCATACGTTCTGCGGACACAGACAATGCAACACTATCCCATATTATCACAGCCGTGCACAACCTGGGCGAGCGGATGAGGAATGAAGGAGGTGTGGAGCCAAGCTCATAGTTCGACGAGATTTTTTCATGGGTACCTTCCTGGCTCGGGATGACTGCTAAACTGGTAATACCCATCAGCGTGTTTTTGCTCCTAATTTATTGTGTGTGCCAGCTGGGTCTTCGGTGCTGCACAAACGCAGTTCCTAACGGTGCAATGATGATGGTGACAATGGGCAATGCTAGAGGAGTGGCGCACTTGACACAAGAGGCACAAGTACAAACAGGTGAGGGCCCTGAGCCCAAATATAGAATGGTAGCATTGTACTATGAGGGGGACATAGTGGACAGACTGTATCACAATACAATAAGGGAGCCCTGTACACTAGAATGGTATAAAGTGGTATGGGTGGATTTGGAGGGAGATGGGGGATGTATATACATGACCTTCACTCCTGATGAATATGCTATAACAGGACAGAGTCTCCAGGGAGTATGTAGAGCCTGGATGCCAATAGAGGGAACGCCAGCTTGGGATGAAGCAGTAGCCAATAAAAAGGAACGCAGAAGGTTGGGTGAGTTACAATATTCATTACTTAAGTAGCGAAAGGGGACTGTGTGGGAGGAAAGGTCTTTTGGACCCACCTCCCCCACATTTCTCAACTACATGGGGCTTATAACTCGCCGGCAGCCATCTATGCACCTGAGACTAGGATGTGGGATGGCTGCGGGCCGACGCATGCGTCTGCACTGCTCACTCTGTAGCATGATACAGACTCCATTTTTTGATACACGCTGACTCCATTTTGAGTACAACAATCTAGGCCTCAGTGGCACAAGCGGCCTGCAGGACTGCAGCTCTCCCCGACCGCGCACAGCGAGCCAGCACTCCCCTCACCCTCCTCCCCATGGCGGCTCCGCTGAAGGCCTGTTCTCACGAGCATGC
Source organism: Ambystoma mexicanum (assembly GCF_040938575.1). Taxonomy (NCBI): domain Eukaryota; kingdom Metazoa; phylum Chordata; class Amphibia; order Caudata; family Ambystomatidae; genus Ambystoma; species Ambystoma mexicanum. The sequence goes on from NC_090935.1 coordinate 260,123,923, forward strand.
TGTCAAGCCATTTGCAAGGAGGATGAAATAGCCTCAAGTCCATAAAGTTGATTGGTGATATTAAATTGGAACGACCTTAGTCCATCCCAGAACACCCACATGTAAAATTATCAGACATCTGTATATTCGACTTTGTCATTACTAACCAAGAGTCATTGTTGCTGCGCAATATGTAAAAAGCAATGTGTAAAATCCCTATGCACAACATGATCTCCCAGACGTTACGCAAGTTTACAAGTGAATAATTAAGTGTTGCAACATATATGAGTCTTTTAAAGTGATAAGCACTGCCGTTTTATCAATGAAATGTTGTTTAAAGTAATTGTTTAACCCTTGAGTATGTACACAAGTCTGATCATAAGTAGAATGTTGTAAACTTCCACTGATGCTGATGTTTAGGCCCACCTGGTTCTACCTCACCTTCTATGCTAGCTTTCCCCATGTGTCCCTGCACCCAAAGGCAAAACTATGAATGATGCAATGGTAACAAAGCCTTTCATTGATTCTGCAAATACAGTTCTCATGAAATACGGAAAAGTATAATCCAAATAATGTTCATAACGCTCACATGATCATCGATACATATATATATGTATACATGCAATTGTACTGGCCTATCTCAGTTTTTCATTTTTAATGCTGTGCATGCAACCCTGCAATGCAGACACGTGAGAAGTTATAAGGCCATCTCCCCCTTCTCTTGAAGAGCCGCATACTCAGACCCCACCCTCCTCCCTCCAAGGCCCGGCTGGGGATTGAAGGCCTCTGGTTTATTGATGTTAGAATAACACAGATACACCTCCTTGCATTCTCGCTGAACCTTCACAGTATTTTCCCCCCATTCACGCCCCCTGTCACCCAATGCCACCATAAAACCACTCCGTACCGCCATGATCTGGTTAGAAGAATTATGGGCAGCAAGGCACCTATCCTGCCACCTTTTGATGTACCAGCTATGTGCCCGCTGATCCAATGGTATTTTAGTTCACCCCAACCTCGACTGGCCATGGTGGCAGTTATTCACTCTTGTACTAACACACTATAATAATGTCTCTTACTACATCTAACAAAGTAGAATGATAAACGTATCCCGGCTCATGCCCTCTGATAAGACACTGAATCTGTCCCTCTCTGTTAACAATGACTTTACAACAATGTATTGAGAAGACCCAGAGTTACATGCTATTTCTTTTGTGATGTTAGATTAACAACTTGTAGGATTCATATGACAGATTGAAGTAGAAATCAGTAATGAATGAGTATGTGTGGCCACAAGGGCAAATGTTAGTGCAGCCGCGATGTATCAACTCGAACAGCTCGTGACCTGATTCTCCACTCCGATGAGCCCAGCTGACCCGAGCACCCCGCGCTGCCACCACGTGGATCTCCGCTAATCATGGAGGCCACACCTACATTGTACTTAGTATCTCGTCTTCACCACCCAATCCCCATGATTATGTGCCCCCTATAACTTATCTCACCGATGATGTTTTTTTGTAATAAATATGAATGTCTTTCTATTTTGCAGAGTCCTCTGCATGCCCTATATTGATTTAGATAAAGCCTTTTAAACTTCACCCGCACTTGGTGTTGGTCTCATTCCCTGCTGGGGTGTGTCCATTATTGACTCCCATGGTAGAGTTTAAATGCCTTTTTGGGGGACGCTCACATTCAAGGAGCAGCCAAGTGCCCCTGCAGGAAGACCCGCCCCTTTCACACCTATCTGCTGGAAGCCATAAATCGTGCCATGCTTGACACCACCGATTGTGACCATTATACAGAGAATTTTCGAGAAAAGGTATCCACTAAGAAAATCCCCGAAAAGATGACAATCTCGTGGAGGAGGTCCCGAAGGAATATGAAAATGAGAGAAAGAGAAGTTGCTGACGTCACAAGAAACAAGTGTGGTGCACTGAGAAGACTGGCTGAAGAATAGAATGTATGGACCTTATCGAAACTAATGCAAAATGAAGATTGCACGTGTGAAGAGCACTGCAGAAAATGCAAGCTGTTCAATAACTGTACAGATGCAGCAACGCAAGTAGACTAAGTGATCATAGAAGCTAGCTATATGTAGTGAAAAGACTGCAGACGAGCCACCATCATATAGAAGCTGGACATCGGTGTCACAGCTTTGGTAAATTCAAACTCATGGAGAAGGGCTGAAGGCTGTGTCGCTGCAAAAAAGCAGCTGGGATTATGAAAGAATAGATAAGGGCTGTCTGACCTAGTGTCACTGCTGGTGCTGCCAAGAACTGGTTATGTATCCTTGAAAACAGTGAACGTGAGATGCTGAATCATCCCTTGTTAAGGTGCAAAGAAAGAACACTATGAGTGCCAAGTTTTAATCATTTAAGACAAGGAAATGCAGCAAAATGGTCTGAATTGCGGTCTCCTGTCACGTGAGCTATGGATGGAAATAGATTTTGGGTATGCGGCTCAGAACTAAGATAGCACATGCTCACACTCCCATATATTCTCAGAAGCTAGGATACTTAGCAAAGGTAAGTACAAAGACAAGCTGCATGGCAGAAGGCATGGGTGATGAGAGATGATGGGCTAATTGGGTGGGGAGGTAACGTCATGTCCACCTCCTGGCACCTGGGGGAAAGCTTACATGCTGCTAATGAGCCGAATGTTCCAGAAGGGCACGGGTGTGCCAACCAATTGTAGAGGGCCATATAACAAAGGGCCTTATAGTTTGAGAGCCATTAATGTACTGTTTATCTAATAAGTGATGAAAATGACTTGCACTAGGTGTGAGCATGAGTTGTCCACCTGACTGTAGAGACCCAATCACAACCGGACCCCTTATAGAAAGTATACTTGGATGTTCCCCATAAGCGTATCTAAAACACCTGTAGATTTATCTTATTTACCACATAGTATGATGTCACGTATGACACTATATAAGTATGATATTCACATATGACACATTTTTGCTAAATAAGTATGATTTTTTATGAAATGCTTTGAGAGATATGCTGTTTGACATCCATTGTAACAGTTGAACTTGCCATCTTCCTGAGTTGGGGTAGGATTTACACAGCTTCCCATCCACTGCATGGTGTGCTACGATGATAAAAAGGGCCCTAACGCTCAACATCATCTACTCTTGACTCTTTTTATCTTCTTTCTGGCTTTTCCACTACTCGCAAACCTCCCCAGCCATGGATTTCACCCCAGCTTCGCTCTGTCAAGCATACTCTTCGCCATGCTGACCATCGCTAGCATAAATCCTATTCTGGCTTAGACTTCCCTACCCTTTCGGCTCTTCACTCCACGTTCAATTCTGCTCTCCTATGCAAAAACCATGTTACCATTCTGACCATCTCATCTCCTATTCTTCCCACCCATGCCGTCTTTTCCAGACTCTAACTCGTATTCTCTCCCCATCTTCCTCTGATCCTACACTTGATTCATCCCTTTCTGCCACAGATTTGGCCTCTTACATTTCCTCTGCCATCACTCCTTCATCTTCAACCACTGCCCTTTCCTCTCCCTCTGTATCTATATCCTCATTCCATACTATCTCTGATGCTGACACTGTCCTCTCTCTCTCTCTCTCTGTCTCTCTCTCTCTCTCTCTCTCTATCTTTCTCTCTCTCTCTCTGTCTCTCTGTCTCTCTCTATCTCTCTTTGAGAGAGAGAGAGCCCATCCCACCTCAGCACCTTATGATCCTATTCCATCCTCATTGCTAAAATCTACCCTTCTCTTCTGCTTTTCTTACTGCACTGTGTAATGTCTCTTTGCAAACCTCATCCTTTCCATCATCATTTAAACATGCCACCATTCTAAAAAAACTGCCTAGGATCCCTCTCTTCATTCCAATTTCCACCCAATATCACTTCTCCTCTATCTATCTAAATTTCCGGAATACCTAGTCTACTCCCAATTTTCAACTTTTATTAACGCTAGCTCTATTCTTTCCTGCTTTCAATCTGGTTTCTGCCCCTGTCACTCCAAGGAGACTGCTCTTCCTTCTGTTTGTGACTCACTTCTCTCTGTACATAACGCAAAGCATTCTTCCCTCTTGATTTTTCCTGACTGCTCAACTGATTTTGACACTGTAGACCACTCCCTTCTTCTTTCTTTTTTTTCTTCTCTTGGTTTAGGACCGTTCTTTATTGACTCCAGTCCTATCTGTCTGACCGCTCCTATTCTGTCTCCTGGGCTGCAAAATCTTCTCCCACTTTTTCCCAAGGCTATGTCCTGGGCCCGCTCCTTTTCTCACTCTACAACTGTCCTCTTGCCTCTAATATTTCTTCTTTTGGTTTATCCCAACATCTCTATGCCGACGACACACAGCTTTTTCTGCTTTCTCCTCCTCTATCTATTCCACCATGACCTCTTGCTTACTGGCTATCCATTCATGAATGTCAGACCACTACCCGCTTCTTAAATGTTCAAAAACAGAGGTCCTTTTCTTTCCTGCCTCCTCAATCCCCCGTCCACTGCCCCCTGCTATGTCTTTTCCTCCCTTTTTCAATTCCCATTTCTCTTTCAACACGCAATCTAGGTGTTCACCTTGATTCTCCTTTCTTTCTCCCCCATATCTCATCCCTCTCTGTCATTCCTGTAGGTTTCATCTGTTTAAAATTCCCAAAGCCTGACCTTTTCTCACCTTTCACGCTGCCAAACATCTAATCTCATCTGTTATCTTTTCCAGTATTTTCTACAGCTCCTGACTCCTATTTGGACCTCCCGTCTCTCGTCTGAGCCCCCTTATTTCTAATTCTTCTGTCTGTCTGCTTTTCTCACTTGCTCCCTGTGATTCTATATCTCCTGCCCTACTCTTCAGTGGCTACCCTTTCATTTTTGCCTCTTTTTCCTCTGTCTTGTCTTTAAGTCTCTCCAAAATGTTGCTCGCCTTACCACTCCTCCTCCTGCCCCCTGCTCAATCTCTCCGTTCCCAGTCTCAATTCCTTTGATCAGTTCCCCATTCACCATGTGCCCAATTACCCTTTCGCTCCTTCTCTCGTCTCACCCCTCTTTACTGGAACTCCTCGCTCCATTAGTTCTCTTTGCTCCTTTTCTATCTTTCATCTGAACGTAAAGGCTTATTTGCTTTCCCTGTCATTTTGTTTAATTTTCTGGTTGTTGTATCATTAACATTGTACCATTTGCTGATTTAGTTCTCAAGCGCTCCAGAGCAAATTACAAAAAAATCAAATAACAGGGCAGGTTCCCATTGGTGGCTTGTGATTGGGGCCTGGAACGGGTGTTGATGATACCTCTCATTGGACACATGCATTTCCTGCCTCCACAGTGCACAGAGCAAGTGCTGTTCCAGGGGTGAAAAGACCATGAGCAGCAGGTCTCTCTTGCCTCTCAGACATTTGTGGACAGACAAGTTGTTCCAATTGTCTCCAAATGTGTGTCACCTATCTCCTTGAATCTCTGCGGTTCCCTGAAATCAAAGTCAAGCAATCATGCCCTTTACACAAGCTGCCTTCAGAGATTTGCAGCTTCTGCCACTCTTCTGCTCATGTGTCACCTGATGATTTATGTCTCAGTCACATGCTTCAAGAGACAGCTACTGACTGGTGTGTCATTCGCCTGTCTACGTCTCTGCTGCTTCCTACATGAAACAACAGGTGAGCCTGCCTTTAATTTGGCCCTCAGGGTTTCTCAGCTCCTGCCATCCTTCCCAGGTGTTACACAATGGCAGTTTTTAGTCCACTTGCTTCAGGAGACAGATGCCACTTTCCCAAAACAAGTTTTATGGTAGTTGCAGTGTTCCCTCCAAATCACTGAGTGTGTCACACAGCACTGCATATGGAAAAGCAAACATAAATATCACTCTCTGACTGTGTCCCATTCACTCACTAGTTTTCCCAAAGTTTCTTCTTACAACTATTCTAAATACCCTCCAGTTTATTAAGCTTTCCCTATATATCCCACAGCTGCCACCAGCAACAACCCCCTACATCTCTGAAAACTGCCTGCCGCGTTATAGATACTCCGATCACATGCCCCCCTTAAACAATGTTACTGAACGTTGGATTAAATTTTCAAAGATTTCATCCAAGATTTTTCCTGTATCAATCATCCAAAATTAGGATGATTAGAGTTAGTTATTTGTAAGTTTGCCCATGCCTAGAGATAGCTTTACAAAAACATATATTGGACACTGAGTCATTAGACCAATCAGCAACTCTGACGATATCCTCCAGATGTCCCCTGACACAGAAGGCCTTCAATGCCTTGGTTCGTCTGGCTTAATGAGTACTGTAAATCAATGGGTTCACTCCTACTGGTCTCATAGCCCCACATGCCAATCTTGCTAGAGTGTGAAAAAGGTCTGGTTAATGAGGTTTACATAGGGAAAGAAAAAGTTGTGAAAAGGATCCCATTATATCTCTGGTCATTAGTTCATAGGCTATGAAACACATTACCACTCACAAGGATGGACCTTCTACAAAATCTTGGTACTACACAAACCTCTTACTCTGACTAGTTCCATGAGAAATCTTAAACTGGATCACTGAAGGCAATGCATCTTGCTACATGGCACTAATGTCTAAAACCCATTAAAATATAAATATGTGATCAGTTTGTAGGAAAATAAATGGAAATCGAGTTCCCCATTATTTAGCCAATCCATGAAAACCAAAAATAAAAAATGAATCATCCCAACGCCCCAAATACCTATGCTTTGGAGGGCACGTAAATGACTAATTGAAGCCTTCAAACTACAGGAGGTTGGCTGATAGGTAGACCCTACACCATATCACGTTGAGCTGAGCCAGTGGATGAAGAAACATAAACTCTCCTGTAGGAATGAGTAAGGGGCAACTCATCAAGGAAGTCAACTGACTACACCTCAAAGGATGTATAGGAATTCAAGTGTCTAGATAAACACCAGCAGACCCACACTTTAAACTGAGCCTTATAACGTCATTATTCCCTGAGTACATGCTTCCAGAATGGAAGTTGTAGCTTCCTCTAAAATTGTCTTGTGGGCTTGGAAAACCTTGAACTCTTCCAAGCAATCCTCTGAGGGAGAATGGCAGACTCATTAGATGAAAAAGGCCATTAGGATTGGACAAAAGATGAGGCGACTATGGGAGAACTACAGGTATGTTGACAATCATTTCCATTAACGCCTGAAATCAAGCCTAAGATGACCAAAGAGATTTGACCTAGCTATACAACTGTCGCTTTTTGTCTACTGGCCTGAAGAACCCTTGGACTTAGGGAAAAAAGGAGGAAAAAAAGAGAACAGCAGCCTGGAAGGCTGACATTTAAGAACATCATCTGTTGGGTCTGGGTCTGCCTTTGAACCTAAAAACCGGGGGGTTTGCTCCTCAGCCTGCAAGCAAACAGATCTATCATCATTGGATCTCAGTTGGAAAGCAGAGTCTGAAATATGCAGAGAAATAGTTGCCAATCACTTGTGTCTCTGTGCCTCTTCAGCATCAATTTGCTACTGCATCGAAGAAACTGGGCGAAAACACTGCAAACGTCATGATTCAGTGAAGGAGACACCATTCCCGGAACTGTTTGGTCAAAGCTCTGAACTGATTTGATTGCATTCTTCCCAACTTGTGGATATTATGGACTGATGTTATGTTGTCAATTCACAAATATAATAGACCAATGTATTCATCTCTTCACTAAGGATCTGATGGCAAAGGTGCTTGCAAGCAACTCTAAACAATGCATGTGTGCTTGCTACTTCCAATCAATGTCTCCCCACAACCTGCCTGGCTGGCATCTGATTCTTATAGACAATGTCATGGCAAACTGAAGACTGCTGTTCCATTCCACACATTCATGTGAGTGATCTACCACTTGAAGTCTACCTTTGCTTGTGATGTCAAAGAATCGTAATGTGCATAGTTGCAACTCCTCTGATATTAGTAATTTTCTAACATCTTCATTGCTGTGTAGTGCAGGGGCACTGCAAAATTGCATGGATGGAAAGGCTACAAGGGCTATTGTTATGGCTAATGTTTTGCAGAGAAATCACAATACCCGCACAGTTCCTTCTTTATTAACCAATGTGTTACCAACGGTGGGCACATTTGGGACTTTCGGACATCCTAAGGAAACTCTTGGGAACTCATCTGCTGGAGAAGAGACAGATCAGATGTAGCATATGATGAATCATCTGAAGGGGTTACCTTACTAAATCTATTGAACATGCAATGAGAAGAATAGCTACAAACTACTGCCATATCTGCTTTCAACCACAGCCACTACTGGATAAAGCAACTTCATAAAACACCAGAGAGCTAAGGAGAGACCGAAAGAAATTTGGATGTATTGAACCAGGAAAACTGAAGGTATTGTCTATATGTGGGCAGGATGGGAACTGTTAAGTAGACATTCGATGTCCAAGTGCACTAACCGATTCCCCGGATGTAGGAAATCACAGAGAAGGAAAATTGTCTCCATTGTTTAATGCTGATAAACTATGACGTTATTTAACTCCCTCAAATTCATAACTGGACAGAAGCAATTGTCTTTCTTCTTCTTTATGATGAACAGATTGCTCAGAAACACTAATGGGAAAGGATTGCATGTTCTATAGAGCTCTTTTGTAGCAAACCTTTGATCTCTGTACTATAACCTTAGTTGTGAAAACTCAATCCTTCTTGGAAGTCTACATTGAAACGGACCAGAGAGAAAAGCTATGTGAAACATGTATACCAAATGTTAGCTGAAAGGATACACTGTTATTTTTACCTACATGAGAAGAAAGTGCTGACTGCACCCCCACCCCAAAATGTAGTTGAAAACAATGGAGAAGTTGCCTACCGTTGTATCGTACGGATAGGAATCTCCTGGGAATTCTTCCTCAAGCTGGGAATGACACATGCTTGGCATCATCCCAGTGAAGGATTGCCATATGGCAAGGTTTTAAAAGCCTGTTTTTTAATAAATAATAAAATAATGCTGCTAATTATATCTTAGAAAAAGGGTTTTGCTAACCAGACTAGCTCTTCACCAAACTCCTTGCCAAAATCATAATGATAAATGTGCCCTACTGCAATCTGCATTGCCTGCTCTCCAGTGGCAAAGAGCAGGTTCATATTTCACAAATACTTAGCCTGACAGCTGCTGTGTCACAAAGTCACTCTGGCACAGGGGCTGTATTCCAATTATAAAAGACATGGTTTAATCATTTTCAACCAGCGCTCCGTTATTCTTTAATATATGACACACTCGCCCGAAATAAAAGCAATGTGGACTGTGAGATATGCGATAGATATCCCAAACAACATTGAAATATTACAAAATCCTTTTGATTTATTGCAAATCAAGATTGCAGCCAACACATGTTTCAACCTCTTCAGGGCTGTTTCAATTAAATAGTTTCTCAATCAACCAAGCATTTATTGAGTTGCACAATATTTCCTCCCTTATCAGCGTGTTCGAATATAATGCTGGTATCCTTAGTCAATTCCTTAAGAGCCCTTCTCTCTTGGGGCAATAGATTGTCCATTCTCTTATGCAACTGTTTTTTATCTGACTTCTTTTGCATATCCGGAATGTATCTATAACATATCTGAACCAAACATTGGTGTCAAGTTAAACATTTACTTCAGTTCAGTCATGGGAAGAAGACTCTCGTGGTAGATATCTAAATATTTCAAAATCTGAACCTCTGTAGGTGAATCTTGATCTTATATGGATAAAACCAATTGTATAGTCCTTATACATTTAATAGAAGATTGATAGTCTGAATGGATTTCACCCACTGGTCGTTCCCTGCATTGTTTAGGATGAAAATACTTACGTTTCAACTTTCTCATAAAATATAACAAGTCAATTTGTGTTTGTGTCCAATCAATATTATTGGATGGAGCAAAATACACATCTTTATTCAAAACCTAACTGTTTATCAGACAGGTTAAGTACTCAATTTACTGATGTATAGGCTTCTGCTGCTTTTGGGTCCATGACCTGGTTACCTTTCTTCTGAGTTCTGTTTCTTCTCTTCTTTCTAGTTATGTTCCCTCACATTCCCATCTGGTTCTGAATCTGTTGCAGTACCAGTTAAAGTTGTTTTTTGAAACCTGACCTGTTTTATTGGTGTTCTGAAATATCCTTTTTTGAACCTCTTTATTTGATCTAAGAACTGGTCTTTCATATAGGATTTTCAGTCCCTGAAGCTACTGATTCTGATGCCTCATGGCTTATCCACTTCCCAAGTCAGAAATACTTTTCTGAGCTTTGTGCACAGTGTGATGCATGTAGCCTGTGCACTGGCTTTTGCAAATAGTTCAAATTAAGCTGTGATATGAAGACATTGCTTCTATAGACTATTGATGATGTGTCTGATAACAACACTTCTTGATAGTATTGGGGAAAGCAAAACTTTCTGCATCATTTGCAAATGTTAACTTTATGTGTAATCTTGAAATGTTTTGATGCAAAAGAAGTGTTGATATGCTTTTGATATGGTAAGCAGTAGAATTGAATTAAAAGGCCTGTTGTTCATAAGGTAGTATATATATATATATATATATATATACACTAGTGTCAAAGCTTGTGTACACGGGCCAAACTATGTAAGGAAAGGCAATTTCAGACTGTTGATACAGAAGTTACAGTAAATTTTCATTCACACAGTGGGACCACGATATTTTTCCTAAGGCAACAGCTCACTCTAGCAGTGACAACAGGTGAAGCGGACAGTCTCTACTCCACACGACTGCATCAGGCAAACATACATCTGTCCTTTTATTTTATTGTACAATGATTTACTATACAAATTGATGTATGTCTGTGAGATTCATGCAGGCAGGTGTTTTTTGTTTTGTTTTTGTAGACAAGCTGCCTGTGATTGTGTAATACATTGGTGACGTCCCCTGCATAAAGCTTGGGGACCACCTCTACATTGATTTTATTCGAATAAAACAAAATATTGATTATTAAATTAGCCTGTTTCTTGTTGCCATAATTGTTGGATGGGACTGTATATCACAAGGGGTGTAATCTGGAATGCCTGGTCGTGAAAAAGCTCAATATATACAAAAATCTTCTCTGCTCTTAACCATAATTGTTGCATTTCTTGCCCTCTATCCCCTGAACAAAGTATTCAAAGTGCATCTACAGTCTTGTTCTGCATTTCTTTGTCTTCGTGTGCAGGGGAGGCTTTCATGAAGTTTTTATAAAGTCGAGTAATTTATACATTTAATTGAGTTGAGTAAAGAATGTATTTTTTTGTTTTATCAAACTTTTATTGCACATGCTTTTATCTTGGAACATTGTTATTTTGCCATTTGGTTGGCTACCATTTTGTCATTCACACACCTTCTTAGCGTATAGCCTTCCCTCAGCTCAGAATACCACAAAAGGTGAAGGAGGTATATTACTTGGCTGTGCCTGATGTATGTTAATATGATTGGGACAACTGTTGGTTTGTAGAAGTGTGGGAGCGGAGTAGGTTGTTTAGCCAGCACTCATCTTTTACTCCTGCAGAGCAGCAGTCATTTCATCACACTGGCGGCAACGGTTGGGGTTTGAGACAGACTGTGCCTATAGCTTAGTCTTTCAAAATAAAAGTTTGTCCAATGTATGTTTGCTATCAAGGAGCTCTACATGAGTGTTGTGCAGACATTAAAATCAATAATCTTGTGAGACTCTTTCAAGAGATGGTACTCCCTCATACCATTATGATTAAGAAAGCTGAACTGTTCAATAGATTCCAAACTTCTAAGGAACCTAGTGGGTGGAGGGCTCCCATGGGGCCAGCAGCGAGGTTGAACCCCCATCCCAGCTACTCAATCCTCTGGGGGGATGGAACTAGATGGAGAAAGTAACAGAGAAACTAAAGTGTAAAACCACAATCAGTATTCTACTCCTTGTGGCATCTATGACTTGTCCTGCCATATCTTACTTCTGACGACCATACTAGCATTTTGGGGTCACTGGGGAATTCCCAGCTGGACTACAGTAATGGGATGTTAGCTGCTAGAGTTCCTTGTAAACTGCTGATCCGGCTCTGAAAGACACAAAAGGCAGCGGTGAGGCTGATTTATAAAGTTCTCCCATATTTCTACATTGCACCATTCACTCCATTGGCTGCCGGTTGAAGACAGAACAAACTAATTTTAAAATCCTCTGCTGGATCTACACATGCCTACACAATCTGGCAAATTTATATCTGTCCGGAAATCTGATGAGATATCATCCGCCTCATATGCTGACAAGCTTCTACTGGTGGTCCACCCGTCTCGTGTCTCAAGGGGAGGTATGCAGTTTATGGCCCCAGGCTCGGGAACAGACTCCCCTGGTAGCTTAAGGCAAAGGACTCCCTTATTCAGTTTTGTAAATCACTGAAAACTTTCCTTTTTAAATATTCTTCCATTGGTGTTATGGAATTCCTCTTGCTCTTGGGTTACGGCATTACTTTGTTGATATCACCTGTGCCTAGATGCGGTTAATTCCACTCTGTTTGCACGTTACAAATGCTTCAAAATCAAAATCAAAAGAATCATATTCAAATATTTCCAACATTCCTCCCAACAAGAAGGTAGTATGGTATTCCTAAGGTCCATGTGTGCCGCATGTCACACACATCCATTAGGTTGCAGTCGTCAACCAGGTCCCAACTCTCCATCAGTTGCCGGGTGAATCTCACTGGGGAAGACCTTGCTGATAAAAAGTACCTCATAGTATAAGGGAAGGTAGCCATGGCTGAGAAAAAGTAAAGAGAAGGTGCTGCTCTAGCAGGGCAGAAGCTTCAAAAGTACTAGCACCTCAAAAGCAGAGGGAGTTTTTAATGCAATACAAGATAGAACTTGAGGTGCAGAGGGGCGCCAGAAATGCTTAAGTGGGGAGGGTAGTGTTTCCAGTGGTGGCTTCCAAGTAAAGCCTAGGCGCCACATCCCCAAGGACAAAGTCCAACCATATGAGGTGGGGAAGGATATTATTGACTGGTTAGAAACAGTGGATCTAGCCTTCTCACTGGCTGGAGTTTGCAACCCATGTCCACTGGGGTGTGTATTGGACCCTGAAGATCTATAGAACTGATGGACTGCAAGACTCCTATGATAACTGATCCTAGGGAAAAACATTTTTGGTAAACAAAAATCATGTAAGCTGCTTTCATTTTGTACAAGGAAGGCAAAAGGGAAACAGATCTGCTCACTTCCTGTACATAGTGTTCCTCAAATAGAAGACCTTCCATTTCTAAAGGTCAGTATCTGCCGTATCTCCTAACTTGGGGTTAATTTCATAGAAGAGAATAAACACTTGGGCACTCATCAGTCAGGTTTTATGTATCGCCACAGGCCCGAAATAGCACTGCTGGATCTTAAATCCAACATCTCAAGGATCGTTGAAAATGGCAACCCAGCTATGATAATGCTATTGGACCTCTCTGCACCTTTTGATCTTATAGACCATGATCTCCTCCATGAAAGGCTGATAAACATTGCTAAATTCTCAGAGAAAGCAGCTGATTGAATCTCATCCTTCTTGAGCTCTAGACCTTCAAGAGTAGCCTTTAAGAATGCTGAAGCCATTACCAACCTCTCAGTGTGTGGGGTACCACAGGGATCTTGCCTATCCCTGACCTTATTTAATATATACGCAAGACCACTACTTGATCTTCTCGATGATCTGGGTGTCCAATACGCAAATAAGCAGACCCAGGTCCTCTTCGAGTTGTCAGGTACCTACACTTACTAGCACTGAATGCAGAGAAAACTGAGCTTCTTATTCTTGAGACAAGCCCTCGCTTGAAGAAAATTGACCCTATGTACTGCAATCTCCCCATAATGGGCAACCGTATCCTCGTTAGCAAATCAGTGAAAACTCTCAGCGCTATACTGGACTCTGAACTGTCCATGAAATAACACATTTTCCTGCAGATATATTGTTAAGCTGCTCTATGAAATCAGGTCATATCTCTGCATCGAAAAAAGGTCTCTTTGGTTACGGCTTTAATTAATTTGTGGCTGGACTACTGTAATAGCCTGCTCATTGGCACCTCGCAATCCAATCTTTTTTGTCTGCAAACCACAGAGAACAGTGCTGCTAGGGCAATATACCATCTTGCCAAGGGTGATCATGTATCCAACTTCAGGAAAAAGCTATACTGGCTTCCAGTTAAACAAATGATTAGACACAAGATATTCTCGCTGACTCATAAATGCCAGAATTCGGCAGCTCCTCTTTACCTTGAAAGAAGGATCTTTCATGCTCAGCCCACCAGAACTTTGCCCTCTAATAATACCAATTCACTATATGAACCTCGTTTTTGCCTAAAAAGGTTCAGAGGCACCTGCTTTGACGTCTGTACTCCTCAGGAGTGGAAGGCACTTCCCTTTGCCTGCAAATCATCATCCTCCCTTCCAGTTTTTAAGAAGTCCATCAAAACCTTCATTTTTAATTCAGATCTCTCCCTTAACCTCCTGCTCGACCCATTCCTATTGATTCCTATTGATGTTTTTCTTTTTATTCCTCTCTGTAATTTTTTGTGCACTCTGAGGCTTGTGGGCGTGTAGCACGTTAAACAATTAAAAATAAATAACTGAATTAAGTTTGAGCAGAACGCCTTTGCATGGTTCCAAGCTAAGATAGACATTTGTGTTACACGAAAACACAGAGATCTTTGGGCCCAATCACTCAGGATATCTGGGTCAGTGGATGCACCATTCCTTTGCAATTTTCTGCCATGTCCATGATTTTTTCAAGTGGGGCACCAAATTGTATAGTTAGTCTTGGTCAGTGTTTCATGCTTTATCCACTAAGTGGGTGCTTCCCATATTTAATGAGGAACATGCTGAGCTTTGAATCTATGTTGGGTGTGGTCATGCATTTTCCTGGTAAGAGTTGTCTAGGGAATTTCGACTAGCTACCCTCTCGAATGTGGACATTATGTACTGCTCAATGTACTGGGATACAGGATGAATGGTGTAAATTCATTAGAATTGGGGTGCATTAGAGATTTAGGATCAAACTTTCTGCTCCCACTGAAACTTGAATACCACTGGTACTTGGGGTGTCAACAACCTCTCTGGTCTGCCTTTGATTCACTGTCACTACTTTGTCTAGATCATCATAACAGATTGGGGATGACCCATCTCCAGGGTTGACTGTTGATAAAATTAAACATTAGTTCACAGCCAAATGATCTTGAAGGGCATTGCTGCCTTATGAATGGAACACCTCTGTTCTCGCAACGGCGTGGGAGGGCTTAGAGTTAAAGACAATGCAGCCAAAGGCCCACTTCTAAGACCCCTTCTCCATTCTTGTTCCAGCTTCTTCTACCTTGCGCTCTCCGTGCATGCCGTCTACAGCAGCAGCTGTTCTCAACTACAGCTGTGTTTTTTTAACTTTGCGGTCTCTGCATGCACCATCTACAGCATCAGCTGTTCTCAACTACAGCTGTGTTTATTTGAACTTCGCGCTCTCCGTGCATACCATATACAGCATCAGCTGTTCTCAACTACAGCTGTGTTTTTTTTTAATTATTCGCGCATGCCATACACCATCCTCAATATTCAGCTGTCTCTCAATGAAGCTGGGGCTTTGCATTGCACCAGCTGTTTCAGGACCCGAGACCTCCATATACAGCAACGCCGCACCAGAAAGGTAAGGCTTGTAGCCCCTGCAGTACCACTTCCCGCCTCTGTATTACCTGTTTCAGGGTTGCACAATTCATCTAATGTTGCATCCATTATTTTTGCATTTTCCTTAGTTTTGCTCTGTCTCACACTGCAGTCGCACTGTTACAGAAACATGTTTTCAGAACCACATGCTATATTTGTTTCCACAGTGTTGTGGGCTGTACTCTCATCAAAGCAAGTGACTTTGTGCATATTTGAAGATTCCCTCACTCCTGTCCAAGATGGCTGCTTGCTTTGCTTCTGCCTACATGACCTTGCTCAGCCCCCCCACCTTTGGCTAACTCTGAGCTTATCAGCCAATCAGTGGGACCGGGAGGCGGGAGCTGGCCCACAGTATAAAGGCCCACTTCTAAGGCCTCTGTCTGCTCCCTGTCTGCTACATGAAGCTAATGCCACAACCTGACCCTACGTGAGGTTGCTACCGCACTCAGCTATGAAACTGGACTTGCAAGACTCTCTTACCTCCCTCTTCATGGGTTAGTTCCCTCCTTCTGTTTGCCCTTTCTTTCCCGTCTTGGGAACTTTACTCTCTTCTCTGCTTGCTCCAACTGGTCTCCCTGCTATGCCCTCTAATGCACGTGATCTAGCACTCATCTCTAACTTTGATTCTTACCTCATTTCTTTACGAATGGTGCCTTAGCATTTAACTTTGAAAGTCAAATTTAGGTGTGTTTTTCATTTGACTTTTGGCCTTAAATTGTAACCTGCTAGCCCAGTGACTGTTCCATACTGCTGTACTTGCATACTTTCCCACTACCTCCTCCCTCTACTCACCCATGGCGCTGTCTGTTTCTCCTATCTACTCCAACTGCTTCTCTATCAACTATCCTTCCCTTCTCACTAAGTCTGGTAAGAAGAAGTTTAAAAAGGACATCTTGGCTCCAACCCAGGTCTCCCCATCACTGACACTTTTTCCAGCACCTCTTCCAGACAGACCCTCACTGACATACTCTTTGTCGTACTTTCGCCATATCTATGGACCCCTCATATGATCTCTGTGCTCTGTCCTGTATCCTCCTCTCCAATTAATGGTGGCACCCACTGGGAAGTCCTCATGATTTCTTTCGACTCCTCCAGAGTCATCATTAATGTCTATCTAAATGGCACGGTCATTGTCCAAGGCCCTCAGACCAATCTCTTCCTCTTCAATAGGCGGTTCCCTCACCTCATCAAATTCCTTTCATCTCCAGCTGTCCCCTCCTCTCCTCCCTTGGCTACTTTGCCCTCTCTTCCCTCCTCCTCTGCCCCCCTCAGTCTCCCTCCATACCTCCGCAGGGCGTACCTCTGATTTGTACCCCTCCCGAAGGTCTTTAAGGCAAGCAACGTTCTGCATCTTGCCACCCTCAACTCTCGCTCTGCTGTCAAACACTCCTTTGACATCTGCCACCTCTTAGAAGAACTTGACCTTGATGTCCTCGGTCTTTCCAAGACCTGGTTCACGGCCAGATCTGCTATGAGCTTTGACACTCTCCTCCCTGATGGCTACAAGATCCTCTCCACTCCCAAATCCACCCAGCCCCGGAGGAAGTGTAGCCCTGATCTTTCCTAAGTGGATTCCTGCCTATATCATCCCCACTCAGACTTACTCTTCTTTCAAATGCCTTGTCTGCAGGCTTTCTCTCTCTCCTAGCTACTCTCAAATCACCTCTTTTCTTTCTGAGTGGGCAGACCTCTCCCCCTCCTTCCTGGCCTCAACTACTCAACTCCTCCTCCTTGGTGACCTCAACATCCATCTCGATTCTTCCTGTTCCTCATCTGTGCTCTTTTGCAACCTCTGCAATTCCCTCTCCCTCTCTATCCTCCCCTCTGGCCTGACTCACTCTGCAGGTCACACACTAGACGTCTTGATCTCCTCTGGCCTCCACCTCTCTATTCCTCTGATCACTCCTCTCTCCTGGAGTGATCATTGCCTCCTCTCCTCCCATCTCTCCCTCTCTTCCCTCGAAGCCAAGCCTAGCCCAAGATTGCCACCTACATTCTCGGACATCTGGCCCATGAAGTGTGTGTCAGTTGAGGCTTTCGCTGTCACCTTCTGTCCACCCCCTCCACCCCCTGATTACTCACACTTTGACACAGCCCTGTCCCTACTCTACTCCTCTATTTCTGCTACTCTTGACACTCTTGCCCCTGTCATGAGGATCCGTTTGAAGTCCAAAGCCAAGTGCAATTCTTGGTTTGACTCCGACCTAGCTACACTTAAAGGTAAGTGTAGGTCGGCTGAGAGGAAATGGAGGGCTTCTTGTTCATCCTCTAACAAACTGGCCTGTCGCCTGCTCCAAAGGCAATACCGACTCTCACTCCACAGCAAGAAGAGAGTACACATTCAAGCCCGTGTCTCTGCAGCATCTGACAACTGGGCCAAACTCTTTGAAATATGCAAGGAGCTGGCCAACCCTGCTGCAGTCTCTACCCCTCCTCTTGCCTGCCAGGCTCTTTGTGACGCCCTTGCCTCCCACTTTATCTTTAAAACCCAGGTCATCCTGTAAACCCTATCCTCCCCTCTCAGTTGTCCGTCTCTCCTTGCTGACCGCCCTTCAGCTACCCCCCGCCCTCTTTCTCATCCTTTCCTCTTTTTTCCCCTGATGAGGTCGCTAGACAAGTCCGATCCATGAAAGCCTCATCAAAACAGGTTAATCCATGTTCCTCGAAAACCATCAAGGACCACATTGAAACCCTTGCTCCAGCCCTTGCTGACTTTTGCAACCTCTCCTTTGCCTCAGGATCCTTTCCCTCCCCCCTGAAGCACTCCCTCTGCATCCTATCCTCAAGAAACCCACAGCCGATACTTCTTGTCCTGCTAACTATCGGCCAATTTCCATTACTCTCTTTTTGGGTAAACTCCTGGAAAAGCTGGCCATCTCTCAGCTTAACCTTCTTTCCAATTCTGTTGGCTCTCTCCATGACCACCAATCTGGTTTCAGAGTTTCCAGAAGCATGGAAACTGCTCTCCTGAACATCCGTGAAGACCTGCTCTCCAAACTTGACTCCAACACTGCCTCTGTCCTCATCCTGCTCGATCTCTCTTCTGCCTTTGACACGGTCAACCATATCACCCTGCTCAAACGTCTCTGTGACAACCTGGGTATCACCGATCAGGCTCTGGCCTGGCTGACCTCTTTCCACTCTGATCAATCCTCCCAGGTCTAACTTGGGACCTTCCTATCATCTATTTCCCTCTATACCTGTGATGTTCCTGTCGGGGTGATTATTCCGGGGCCGGCAAGCCGTCCGCGGACCTCCGGGCTAGGGGCCCCAACTCCTCCCGTGTTCTCCAAAGGAGTATGAGACACACACAAGGAGCAAGGTGGTTCTGCTGTTTATTATAACAAGTCTCTTGGATCGTACGCGTCCGCCCAGACACTCTCACTCTTAGCGGGCTTGCAGGCCCTTTTTACTACAGTATGACGTGCTACCTGCGTCACCTGGGAAAGTTAGCAAAAACCTATTGCCACTCTGGATTGGTTCCTCGAGTGGTAGGGTTAGTATAGGGTACATATGGAGGAGGATATTAGTGGTTAAGGATGGGTCAGGTGGTACACTTGGGTTGTCCCTAATAATTGTTACTTACAATTCGTTACAAGGGGACTCTTGGTGATTGGCTAATACTAATGGCGTCAGTGATGAGCCTCCCTGTGTTCTGATAGGTTCTCCCATGAGCCGCCAAGCCTGGGACCATCGTCGTTCCCAGCTCGTGGTGTACCTGTCATTGGCAACAATGTGCAACTATGTGTTTGTGCGGACAATGGACATGTCTGCTCATGGTTTTGTGAGCGGTTCGTTCCCATCGCCGTAGGTATCCCTCTTGCCGCTTTGTTGTTGCAACCTGTGTCTCAGACGTGGGACCCAGGCGACTTTCCGTCTTGTGGGTCTGGCACCTTGCCAGATCGGCTTGGTCACTTGTCGAGAGACCGTAGCTGGAGCAGAATTATGGGCATTATATTTGTATTTTGTCTCTGTGGGATTAGTGTTCAACAGGTGTAACCTTGGCACTGGGGCTCGCGGCATGGCAGTTTGCAACATTGTGGCCTTGGCTGTGAGCTCTTGTTGGGGGCTTGTTCTGCATGGTCATCACTTGTACTCTTGTTCTGAGAGGTTTTCCATGGTGAGGCTGCTGCCTGGGACTCTTGCTTGCGGCCTACTCGGGCCTGGTTCATAAGTGCAGTGCATAATCCAGGGTATGGGGGTCTCGTATTGACAGGGCGTCACAAGCGGTATTAGATCTACATGATGACGTTGTCATATTTATGGGTGGCGGGAGAAGCGTCAGCAAGCATATACACGAGCTCTTCAGGCGTCTTGCGTTTCTGCATTACTATAAAAAGAAACCTATGTGAAAAATAACAACGATGCATGTCAGTGAGTGTGTCAGTTATCTACGTCATAGCACTGAGTATGTTCTTCGTGTAGGTTGGTGTGTGAGTAACCAGTGTGCATGGTGGCACATGTGTTCTTGTCAGTTGGCTATGTCGTTGTGGCACCTCTAACGGTGTGGATACTTGTGTCTGTTGGCTTAGTCGAGATCATCCATGCCGCAGGTGTCGGCTTGAGTCGGATAAGCTGGTGGGCATACTTTTATGTTCCTGAACCAGGGTATTTTGTCATCTGGTAGATAGACAAACTTGTCCCGTGGGGGGTGCCTGGGCCGTGATCCTCTAGGCCATGGTCTTGATGAGATTGGGGGAGCTTAGTTTCCCATTCTCCCACTTAAATCCCCCCTCTAGTCGACTTGTCGACCACAAACATATCTTTTTCTTTATCTCCTCTTACTCTCCAAACTTTAGTTATTCCAGCCAAGTGTCCATAGTGGTTGACATGATCTTCGAACGACCAGTACATATAAACACAGCTCCCCCCTGGTTTGCAGTATACCCATCTTCCGATATAGCTCCTCGGGTTTCTTGGGTTCTGCACTTTCATGGCGGATCCAGGTGGTTGTTAAGGATCTGTTTGCGGAGTCTATCTCTTTCTTTTATTATCAGGGCAGTGTGCTGGTCATCATCAGTCGGCATCAAGGGGTGCCTGCCAACTATATCTATCATTTCGTCTGTGGTGCGTGCTTTTCTGGCCTTCCAGAACCTCGTTACAATCAATACAGTTGCCGCTTATATTACACATCCAACTATAATCTTCAGTCCATCAGACAGCCACGACGGCATCCATGACCATAGTAATGAAAACCAACTGGTATCCTTCTTAACTCCTTTGCTTTCTTCCATCATTTTGGAGTGCATCTAGGCCAGTTGTGATACTGCTTCAGTAAGTGTCCCATTATCTGCGTTGTTGGTAGGGATAAAAGTGCAGCATGATTGTCCAATTTTTGCACAAACTCCTCCTTCCATGGCCGTGAGTAGATCCAGCACATATCTGTTTTGTAGTGCTACCATTCTCACTGCTCGTAACTCTTCTTTTATGGCGTTGAATCCATTTACTGTTGAATTAATTATCATCATCAGTTCCCACTGGGTGATCTGCAGCCATTTTGCGTTTGCATATGCTTGTACTCCTGGGTGTATCATTGATGAGAAGAACATTGCAGCCCTGCTAAATAATCTGTGTTCTGGTGGAATGGAGGTGAGTGCTGTTTCCGATCTTCCCCATAGGTATTTTCTGGTCAGGGGTTCTGCTTGTCTCTTCATTCTTGGCAAAATGTTATTGTTGTTATGCTTCTCTCCTTCTCGTGGTTGTATAGACCTTCTCCTCCTTTTGTTCCCTTCGTCCATTTTGGGGAAGTTGGCCATGTTAATATGTTTTTGAGGCACAACCAGTGATGGCACGTTGATGTGTACCATGGTACATATTCCATTCCATAATGGAGGCAGGGTGTGGTATGCCTTATTGCCGCAGGCCCAATAGTGGTCCATTATCACTGCCGTTCCAGCACCCCCCTCAGGTAACTCCACTACACTTCCACAGTTGGCGTTGTATCCCACATCCACATCTCCTTTGTGTTAGTAGCATAATTTAGGTGCAGTTAGTGGTAGTATGCTTATTGGGTCTTCGTGCTTCTCCATCCACGTCAGCATGGGTACATATTTACCCCACGTTGTCCAACATCTGTTGTTGTTCTCCTGTATAGTGGTAATATTTTCTCTTGTTACCATGTTGCTCCCAGCCAATCCTATTTCCCATTCATTGTTCATATATATTTTCCCAGTTATTCTTATCAGTGGTCTTTCCCAGCATCCTTGTACACCAGGAACTTCAGTGGCGTACCAATCATACGGCAGATATTCTAGCGTTACTTTCTTCGTTTCTCCTTTCTCGGGGACATCCGTCATGTATCTAAATGCTTCAGCATGTGAGCTGCTTTTATGGTAGTCCAAATATGTCTTGAGGAAATTATTTTCGTATGGGTACGTGTCCCTTGTTTTCCACTGAAGTCTCACCACTGTCCCTTGGAATCGCCCCCTCGTTTGGAATAGTGCCAGGTATATTATACATTGTACTGTCTTTTCCTGTATCTCCGTGGCAACAAATGTCCTTGATGCGCTCATGGCGTATGGGATCAATGAGCACACATAGCAGTTGTCTTCAGTTGTCTGCTTACCAATTTGGGTCATGTGCTGGTACCACATGTTGTTTGAGACGTGTGCTGAATCTGTTATGTAGTTATCGATACCTTTATTGTCAGTATATGTGCTGCGTTTAACTCTACTTCCCTTACCTTTAGGGTTGCTAGTACCACCTGATATCATACCTGTTGCAGCCGTGGGAGGGGGTAGGTTAGTTTTTGGTGCAGCCATAACATTTGAAGCATATTTATTTTGCCATACAGAGGCAGCCAATAAACCAGTGATCACCAACGCACCTATCAATTTTATTACAAGAGCTATCCTCACTGGCATTTTTGCTCTTACCTTGCTGCGGTCCGGCAGCTTATTCTTGTGACGTTAGAGGTACCCACCTGAAAGTTCTTAAGGTGCTTGTTATTATTGTTAGTTAAGCTCTCCCTATCAGATGATCGTTCAATGCCCAGGCGAAGAGCTGTTCCCACGCTAATCTTAGTGACCTATCTCTTAGAGCCGGCAAGTGCTCGTGAAGATGGGGAAATGATTGTTCTATGGCCAAAGCAAATGCAGTGTAATATACGCATACCCGCCTCCTTTTTAGGTACTTTGGCCTTCTTATATGATATACAAATTAGTGTGATAGGGCCCCAGCGTTGTTATCATCTGTGGGCAGCATCTACTTCTGGGCAGAGCACGCTGTTAGTAACTGCTCTTTTTAAACAATACAAGGATATGCAGTACCTGCATGTGCGAGAAAAAATAGAAGAGAACATGCACGTGTCTACAAAGTGTGGTGTAATTCTTCACATATTTCTGCAACGTTCTTTATTCAGGTAGTGCGGGGCTTGGTGGGGCGGGGGCGGTGCTTATTTTAGCCTGTGATCTTGTGACCATGGGGTGGGCTATGGGCAAGTGTCCAAAGTCTATGGCAGGGTTTGTTACTGGGCAGTGGTCAGGGGCAGTGACACAATTGTCTTTTGCTGCGGCAGCTGTATTCTTGCCTGTAGCCGACATTGCTGATGTTGCTGGTCTTGTAACGGCCCTGTCATCAACGCTAGGGCGGGTCTGATGTTTGTAGATCTTCACGTCGTGTAGGTGATACCAGGCGCGTTTATCATGCAATTTTACTGCTCTGGAAGCCACTGCCTCAACCAAGTGGGGCCCGGTAAAGCGTGGGCTGTTCCACTTCCTATTGAAGTTGCGGAGGAGCACGTAATCTCAGTCCGCAACAGTGCATAGTTCTTTCTTTTCTTGTTCCTCGTTGGTGTCTTCTTGTTCTGTGCTCTTCGACCCGCCCCACGTGCGCTCGAGCTGTTGAGATACAAAGGCGACACTAGTAATCAAGGAAGACACATATTGATACATTTTGTCACCAAAAACATTTGCTGTGTTATCCTGGTCAGTAAAGGCTCTTGATGTTGTCGTTAAAGGAAGGCGCATTTGACGTCCTGTCACCACCTCGTGGGGAGTGAGGTGTTGACAGATCCTGGTCTATTCCTCAGCTCAAAAGAGTCAGCGGGAGGCAATATAACCAGCTCTATTTAGTTGTCTGCTGAATTTTTGCTATTTCCTCTTTTGAAGTCCAAAGCCAAGTGCAATTCTTGGTTTGACTCCGACCTAGGCCATTCAGACGTTCACATATACCGTTGGCCTGCGGATGATATGCACATGCAAATTTATGTTTGATACCCAGCAGAGATGTGATGTGCTCAAACATCTCATTTGCAAAGTGCGGGCCGTTGTCCGACTGCAACACTTTGCAAACACCCCACCTGGGGAAGACCTCACTTACTAGAAATTTAGCTGCTCTGAACGCATCCACGTGTGAGCAGGTTCCGGCCTCCACCCACCTGGAAAATGGACACACCACTACAATCATGTACCTATATCCTTGACATACATTGATCATATCAACGTAGTCAATATGAAGGTGTAGGAAGGGTCCCACTGGCCATGGTATAGTACCTTTTATCACTTGCAGCGTGTGACCGGCCGTAAACTGTTGGCATGTGAGGCATTTGCTGATAAAATTAGTGACATGAGAATTTAGCTCGGGGCAGAACCAAGCTTCCCTAATTTGTGCTGCAATCACTTCTTTTCCTGTATGTGCTGGATGATGAAGCTGGACCAGGGCGGTGTTCAACAGTGCCAGTGGCATTACTACCTTTCCAGTATTGTTTTGATGCCACAGTGCGTCTTTAGGAGACATCGTACACCCTCTCTTTACCCACCGTTCTTTTTCTGCCATTGGTGCAGCTGCCTGCAATTCCATTATCTGTGTTGCAGGGAGATGAGTGTACCCATCCTTTATCAATATCTGTCTTTCCATTGTCCTACCCCTCCCTTTCTCTGATGCTGGGGGGTTCCACATTTCGCCAAAATATGCAGCATGCTTGGCATGTGCGTCTGGTGTTTCATTACCTTGCGAGATAGGGTCATCTCCATGAGTGTGTGCTTGACATTTAACCAAAGCCACCTTTTGGGGGTCGTTAATTACTTCAATCAATTTTGCTAGCAAAAGGGCCTGTTGTACTGGGGTGCCATCAGCTCTTCTAAACCCCCTTCTCTGCCATCTTATTAATCCGGAGTGCACCGTTGATGTTACATATGCACTGTCAGAGTATATAGTAACTCTTTTATCTAAACTTTCCTTTAGTGCCAAAATTAGCGCAACCAATTCCGCTGCCTGAGCCGAATAATGCTGTGGTAATAGCACGCATTTTACTGGGACATACATCAAGTCTTCCGTCATTGTAACCACTGCTGCCCCTGTTCTCCTTATCCCATCGCTCTGATCTATTGTTGATGACCCATCAATGTACATTATCACACCCCCCTTAAGTGCATCCTCCTCCACCTTCCTTGTACTAGAGTACATTTCGATAGTCTGTGTGCAATTGTGGGCATAATCACCTTCCTCAATAACTTCTGCTATAAATCTGGCTGGGTTTACATTGCTGCATCTTACAATTGTCAATTTGGGTCTGGATAACAGTATTTCATAACCTGACACCCTCTGTGTGGTTAGTGTGCTCTTAGGCTTGTTCAAAATTGCAAACAGTGCATGTTCCACAAATAATGTGGTGGGGCACCCTATTGTTATTGACAATGATTTTTCCACCGCAAATGCTGCTGCGGGGAGGCCTTGTTCGCAAGGGAAATGACCTAACATAACAGGGTCTAAGTGACCGCTGTAGAAAGCTATTGGCTAAAGTCCCAGGCTAGTTTTCTGAGTCAGTACTGCTTTCATTACTGCTAAGTCGCAATATGAAAAAATGAAAAATTGATGTTCATAATTTGGGGTGGCTAATACGAGGGCTGTGGATATGGCGTGTTTCAACTCATCAAACGCCTCTTTCATTTCTCTCGTCCACCACAACTTCTTGTCCCCCTTTTGTGCCTCTCTTAGTGCTTCGAGCAGGGGTCCTATATATGAGCTGTAGTCAAAAACCCATGCTCTACAGTAGATGCATAGGCCCAGGAACTGCTGCAGTTCCCTCACAGTTTGTGGCTGTGGTGTGTTGGTTATGGCTTGTGCTCTCTGCGGTGCAATGTTTCTTCCGTGTTGTGATATTAGTTGGCCGATGTATAATACCTGTTCCTGACAGTTCTGTAACTTTTCCTTGTCTACCTTATACCCCTTCTCAGCCAGCACCGTCAGCATTTTTATTGAGTCATCCCTGCACCTCTTCTCAGTAGCGCTGCAAATCATTATGTCATCCACATATTGCAGCATTTCAATTTCAATGTTGCCCAAATCCATCTGTATTACTCGATTGAAAATTGAGGGTGACTCGCAGTACCCTTGTGGTAACCTGGTGTTTCTCCATTTTGTATTTCTGTATGTGAAGCTTGTCAGGTCTTGTGAATCTGGGTGCAGAGGTATTGAGAAAAAAGCATTATTGAGTTCAATCACTGTAAATCGCGATGCCTCTGCTGGTATTCCACATAGTATCGTGGCTGGGTTTGCTGCTATGGGGTATTCTGCCTCTACAATTGAATTCAAGGGCATGAGATCTTGGATGAAACAACAAGACCCACCTTTAGCTTTGTGCACTGGGTACATGGCCGTGTTACATGTTGATTCTGATGGTACCAGTATGCCATTATTTATCAGTGCTGTTATTGTTTCGTATATGCCCTTATCTGCCCCTTTTGATAGTGGCTACTGCTTCACTCTAGATAGTATTGCACCCCTCTTCAACTTAAGTCTGACACCTCCAATGCTCCTTATGCAGCCCATGTCATAGGGACTGGTGGTCTATAGTGATGCTGGAACTTTAGCCATGTCTTCCTCATAAAATGGTACTGGGGTAGATGCAGGTGCCTCTAGTGCCATTGCCATTTTCAGTGCTACTTTCTTGTATGTCACTCTTAACCAAATGTCTACGCTCATCATAAACACCATCTCTCCTTCTTCTTTGTCCTCTGAGAAAATCTCTTCGTCGGACACCTGCGTGAGCCTGCATCCCTCAGCCAGTGCTATTACAGCTCTCCATGCTCTGCCCTCCTTATCTTGGGCATGTACTGCGATGTAATCTGCAGTTGCTTTGATGCTTTCGATGCTCAACGAAATCACCTTCCCCTCTGGTTCACTAGCTGGTGTCTCAGGCCTGAACAAATATGCTGCTGGCCTCCTCCAAATCGTTCCTCCTTTTCCTGGCATCCATGCAAATGCCATGTCTGTTCCATATTGGAACAATTTGCTATCCACTGGCTCAGCTCGAGCCACTGTTTGGCCACAGTAAGCTTGTAGTATTTGTCGTGCAGTAAGCATGTTTATTCCTGGTGTGGCGCAAATTATGCTGTTCTCTGTGAAGGAGATCATCATATTTAATCTGCTCATTATGTCCCTTCCAAGTATGTTCACTGGTGACTCCCTTGAATACAGGAGTGGAACAGACATCTCATTATCCCCTATAGATAAGGGGATGC
Organism: Ambystoma mexicanum; assembly: GCF_040938575.1. Classification (NCBI taxonomy): domain Eukaryota; kingdom Metazoa; phylum Chordata; class Amphibia; order Caudata; family Ambystomatidae; genus Ambystoma; species Ambystoma mexicanum. The sequence goes on from NC_090935.1 coordinate 260,150,961, forward strand.
TATCGGTAAAGGGAACCAACCCTCTAGCCCCAGAGAATCCTTGAGTGTTAATGGCTTTGCCTGACATTTTAAATTTACCCTCCCTTATACAGGACCTAGTTGCCCCCGTGTCAACAAGGAAAGACAATTTTTTTGTCACCTATTGGAACCTCAATGCGTGGTTCCTTCACACTATTAGGTGTTATCGACAGGATGGGACACATCAAAGACATCTGTGGGCTGTCCTATTGTGGGTATAGTGACTGTCCGCTTCCAGTGTAAGGGTTGTGTCCCAAGATGGACAACTTCCCTAACTGTGTGTATTGCACTGGTGTATCAATGGGGGTCAATTTATTGTCCTGTATCTCAGTGAGCTGTTGTACTGGTTGCACTTGGTGTTGTTGTACTACCGCCACCTGTTGCCTGCACCTGCTGTTGTGGTGATACTTGCTGTTGGGTGTTGCTCTGTTGCGTTCCCTGCTGTTGCTGGTAACCTTGTTGCTCCCCCACAGGCCCATGTGGTCCCTGTTCTCCCCAGGCTGTTGTGTAAGGTCTCACTCTACATGTACGTGACATGTGTCCTACCATTCCACAAACCCAACATACAGGTGGTTCTCTGGTCTGACATGGGAAATTCCCCGCATTGTCTTGGTACCCTTGTTGCCCATTGGGGTAGTAACTTCGAACTCCTCCCCCTTGTTTTTGTGCATGTTGGCCGTAGCCCCTCCCTCTCATCATTCCGCCCCTTCCCCTGGAGTTGTTGTAATATCCATTTCCCGGTGGCATGTACCCTCCCCCCGTGGGAGCCGTGTATGGGGGAAGTGGTGGCATCTGTTGCGTTATAAGTTGCGGTGGTTGTGGTAAGGGTACTATTTGTTGTTGTGTGGGATCTTGTGCAGCCACTACTTGCGTGGGGGTTGGTGCCATTATTGCCGGTGCAGTTATTAGTGCTCCCTCCATGGTATACTTTATTAGTTTTTTCTGCACTCATTTTGCCTCTTCTGCTTTCCTATCTTCTTCCTTCTGTTTCATCTTTTCTTGCCACATCCTACAGTGGTGTACTATTGTTAGTTGTATTTCCGGCCAGGCCCTTGCTTCCATTCCCACTATCTTCTTCAGTTGTCTTTGTACTGTGTCCGGGAGCCCTTGTACTAGTATGTGGTAAAAAATGGCTGGTGTTTTGTCCCATTGTTCTCTAGTTTCCAAGCGCCATTCTCCTGAATCTCCTGGATATAGTCAACAGGATCTTCATTCTCACGTATCTCCCGTGACGTAATCGCTCCTATGTCTGATGTGTCTGGGTACTTGACCCTCAGGGCCTGCCACAGAGCGTGTCTGCAGTTGGCAAATGGCGCCCCGTCATGTGACGTGTTTGTTATTGCAACTCCGGGGAAGCCTGCCCTCTTCCAAATGTCATCTGCCGCATCCCCTAATATTGATATTAATAGTCCCTTCACGTCTCCCACTGCTAGTTTCTGTCCCGCAGTGTGTTTTTCCATCTCGTATATCCATATCCCTGCTCCTCCGCTTAGTGATGGGAGCCTGCATTTTATATTCTCCTTATCAACATGCTTCCAGGGAACATATTGTGGTCTGGCCCCTCCCCTTTCCAAAAGTGGCATTAAATTGTACCCCATTTGTTCCCCCCGTGGCCTCGGGGTGGAATCTGTGTACTCCTCCTCTTCCTCTGTGTCAAATAAATCTGTTGCCATATCTATATTACCTCCTTTTGACGTGTCTTCTCCTTCGTTCCTCCTCCCTCTCCTATTACTCTCTTTGTCCACTGCAGGTGTCAGTGGTCGTTCATCTTGTCTGCGCCCTGGGAGATCTCTGAGCCTGCCGATGTATGGTGTGTGTTCAGGCGTTAATGTCTTTGGATGCTCCAGTCTCTCTGGAGGCGTGGGTGTGGGTGGGCGTGTCGGGCATGATAGTGTGGATGTTACTGCGTGTGCTGCTCTTCCTGCCACTTCTCTTACCTGTTCTTCACTTTTCTTCACTTCTTCCCTCCTCCATGCCCATGGTGATTCCCCATCAGCGCGTGTGACGTATAATTTACTTAAGCCACTTCTTCCTTCTCTTCCCACACCCTCTTCTTCTTCACTGCAAAATTCGTCTAGGAGCGACAACCCCCAATCTGTCCTTTTCCCCTTATTGTCACCATTTTCAAATCTATTAGATCTGTTCCTTTCTGTTCTCCTCCACTGTTTGCTCTCCCTTGCGTTGATGTTGTAGCCACTTCCGCATCCCGACGCGCGTATGTTCTTACCCTACGCTCCAGGTTCCTTTCTCTGCTCACCTCTTCTTTCCTTTCATCAATTTTGCCACATATTTCCTCTCTCTTCTTTTTCAATTCCTCCATCACCTCACAACTTACCTTCTCCAATATCCTTTCTTCCTCTCTCTTCCTCTCCCACTTCTCTTTTTCCTTTTTTAATATACTTTCTATTACTTTACCTTCTTCATATTTCCTGGTACTTTCAGACAGTATTTTCTTCTTCCATAGTTCCATTTCCTTTTCCTTCTCTTCCTCCCTTCTCTTCATGTTGCGCTGTGCTGCTTGAGATACCCTTTTCGCTATTGCCTTCATCCTCTCCACCTCTCTCTTCCTCTCTTCTGTGTTCTCCTTTATTCTTTCTAACTCATCCCTACTTTCCTTCCTCTCCTTCCTCCGTCCTCGTTCCTCTTGCTCCAGCTGCTTAATCAATGCATTCCGCTCACCCCTTAGTTCAGCCAATCGTTCCTCCAACATCTCCTCTTCTTGCTGTAACAGCTCTCCTTCCCTTGTGTCGTTCTCCTCACCCTCTCCTCTAATACTACCTTTGTCGTCCTCATTCATTCTCCTGACCATATCTTTTTATCCTGTTAACGCCCCTCACAGCTTTAACAGCACCTGCGCTGCTATCCATTTGTCTTGTCCTATGTTCGAAATGTGTTCATCGCTGTTCTTTCCTCCCTTTGTGTTCAGTTGCATGCAACTCGAACCCACCGTGCTCGTCACCTCCTCCCCCCTCTGGAAGCTACTGGTAGCGGTATATGGGCGGGGGCTGTATGCGGGGTTTGAGTACCACTCAGCTGCCGTCAGTTCCTTCCTTGCTGCTTCTCGCAACTCTGTCACTAGATACAATCCACCTTCCTCCTTCTTCACTACCTTCGCTAGTGGTATGTCTTCTGTCCCTTCCTTCTTTACTTCAATTTCATGTGCAGTACCAAACCTTTCATCCTCCTTCCTGTCTCTTACCGCACACTGTGTTACTGTTCACCGTTTCCCCACTCCTTTCTTCCTCCTTAATCTCCTTCCCTTCCTGTGTTTCCTTGCTCCCCTTCTCTCCTGCCGTCCCTCCCACGGTGAACATCCCCGTTGGTCCTGGCCGAGATCCCTGGAACATCCTCCACAACTTAAAAACTTCCATGTGATGTGCCAACTTCTTCCCTTTGTATGTGCTGTGTATGTGTGTCAACAGTGAGTGCTGGACGTATGGTTCAAAACTGCCATTAGGCGGCCATGGTGTTGTCATTTTGTTGTCTGTTCTTGTGTCCATTTTATGCTATATTTGATACGTTTTTCCCTGTGCGGTGACAGCGCATTGCAAATATGTTGGAGGGGGGTAGTCAGAGTGTTCCCCCACCCCCCAGAACCTGACCCGTATGACATGGTTATACTTGCTCTTAACTCCCCTCAGCACACCCTTCGTTACCTGGCCCCGTAAATTTGGGGACTTTCGATCGTCCGCTGAAAGTAAAAAAGTTACAAGTATACAGTCCTTTCCTCTGTTTGTTTTTCTCCTTTGATAAAGTTGGTACGGCCCCCTGCGGCCACGGCGCACGTAGCCCCCTGCGGCTGCATGCCCTGTGTGACGTGCTTGTACAGCCGCCCCACCTTTTCCACTCCCTTCCTTCTTCCACCTTACTCAGCGTGGCCGGCGTTCTCCATGCACGGTCACTTCCCCCTTTTCACCCTTCCCGTATTTGGGGCGGCCGGCGTTTTCCGTGCATGGCCTCCCCACCTCCGTTATGCCGCCCTTATCCTCTGCTCGTTCCCCTACCACCCCTCAAACAACGCGATGTGGTCGAGGTATCCTATTAATGCCCTACGGGTGACGTCACCAACCTCTTTCAACTACTACCGGTAAGATCTTCATACTTCGAGGGAGCGCGCAATAAGTTTTAACTTCTTGTCCCCGTTAACCCCACAGCTGTCCTCTTGTTACGCCCGGAACAAGGTAACCAACAATACACTCTTATAATTGGACTGCGCACGCTGCGTCGCCTAGCGTGTGACACGCCCCTCGCCGGGAGGGCTTAACCAGCCAATTATTTTCCATACTTGGCAACAATCTAGCTACCTCCTACAGGAAAACGTCATCTATCTATCGAGTTTTACTGCTCGATCAATAGGGATCCTCATCTACTCATTGATTGAAAACGCCAATTCGTAGGAAAGCCACACACACCCCCTCTACAGGTGCCCACGATCTAGACCAATCAGTGTCTACGAGCAACCGCACGTGGTGCCTTCTGGCTCCACCCACCCTGCTCCTGTGAAGCGGTAGAGGACGGCCCTCGTGCCCGTCCCGTTACTGCTCACTCGTTTATCAATACTTATTAATCAAATCCTTGCAACACACTGTAATAACACCTCCCGTCGCCCTTGTTACAATTCCTCCCCCCTCCCTCACAATGTCACATTGCTTGTTGGGTGTGTCTTACTCACCAAGTTCTCATGATGCGGGGACGGTCAACTGCGTGCACCCCTCCAAGCGGCTCGCCACCTCCCCTCGTCTGGACCACGTCTGGACACTCGCCAACCGTGGGCGGGATACTTCTCAACGGGCTCCCGAGGGCCAATATCTGGATTGCGCTGTCCAGTCTTCTCGCAGTTCCGCGATGGTCCTGTGGTCCTCAAAAGGGGGCAGCGGCAGAGGGGGCCACGCCGCCGGGCCTCCTCGCAACGAGAGGCCTTGGAAAAAAAAACTCGAAGAGAAAAAATTATACCTTAAACAGATCTCAGCAGTGCCTCCAACTTGTCGGGGTGATTATCCCGGGGCCGGCAGAGCTGTCCGCGGACCTCCGGGCTGGGAGGCCCCAACTCCTCCCGTGTTCCCCAAAGGAGTATGAGACACACACAAGGAGCAAGGTGGTTCTGCTGTTTATTATAACAACGGCAGGGATGAGTCTTGGATTGTACGCGTCCCCCCAGACCCTCTCACTCTTAGCGAGCTTGGTATGACGTGCTACCTGCGTCACCTGGGAAAGTTAGCAAAAACCTATTGCCACTCTGGATTGGTTCCTCAAGTGGTAGGGTTAGTATAGGGTACATATGGAGGAGGATATTAGTGGTTAAAGATGGGTCACGTGGTACACTTGGGTTGTCCCTAATAATTGTTACTTACAATTCGTTAGAAGGGGACTCTTGGTGATTGGCTAATATTAATGGCATCAGTGATGAGCCTCCCTGTGTTCTGATTGGTTCTCCCATGAGCCCCCAAGCCTGGGACCATCGTCGTCCCAGCTCGTGATGTACCTGTCATTGGCAACAATGTGCAACTATGTTTTTGTGCGGACAATGGACATGTCTGCTCATGGTTTTGTGAGCGGTTCGTTCCCATCGCCGTAGGTATCCATCTTGCCGCTTTGTTGTTGCAACCTGTGTCCCAGACGTGGGACCCAGGCGACTGTTAGGGAGAATTCTCTGTTTAGGCTGAATTTCCTAACCTAGTGAGTCCCCCAGCAGCTTTGCTGGATTTCTGGAGTTTGTTTTTTTCCATCCCTAGAGGATCCCCACCATAGACTCCATACCCTGGGACTGACTACTATCTCCCAGGGCATGTAAAGTCACCATTGGCTTTACTAGACCTAAATTTACTAACAGAACTAGTACAAACCATCCTATTGTGGACATACTAGTAGGGGTAATTCGATTACCCCTGGGTCTGTTATTCGAGGGGGCACTGTCGCGTCCCCCCTCGTCGAGTTTTGGCTAGTGGCAGTGGAAACTACTTGTTATATTCGACCCCGAATATAACTCTATGGGATTCTTCCCATTGTTGGAGGTTAATACTTTTTCTCGTTAATCTCTAACATACCACCGGTTTATTTATCTTAAATAAATCTATCGGTTGGTATTTTCTGCCAGAACTCGGTTTTTAAAATGGCGTCTGTATTCGTCTCTGTGACTCCTAAACAAAAGGTTGAGCCCTTTGTTCCACTTTTGGCGGGCTTCTGCACAGAGGCCCTCCAAAGTGGTGCCCTTCTGTGTGGGTACCACAGGGGGTGTGGGAGGGGGTTTGGGCACCCTGGACTGAGTTGCCTTGCCAACTCAAGTCGCACTCTGGTGTGATTGGCCCAAGTGGTGAGCCACCCCGCTCACCACTTAGCGTGTTTTGATTGACAGCTAGGCTGAATGAGTGGGGGTTTTCTGCATAAAAGCAGGGCTTTTGGGACTGGATCTTCGGAAGTCGCCACAGGACCTAAGAATCCGACGAGGGTAAAGCTGAGCCGACCTGCAACGACGACACCTCTGGTGGAGCCCTGCTGAACCGACTCACCACTTCCCAACGACAGAGGAGATCTCCCCCCGGAGAGTCTTCTTCCCCTGACTGGTGGGAACAACCAGTCCCCTTTGCTTTTTCTTCGCTTCCAGGGTGTAGTGGTCGAATTGACCATGCTGAGCACCCCGGCAACCGGATAGCCACTAACCCATACCGCGACCAAAAGGTGGTGCCTTGTAACGGAGCACTCCGCGGCTGGTCTCTTCCCTGGTGGTGCAACGATCTTCAACTTTCCTTCGATGACGAGAGCATCTCTTCTCTTGGCAAAGCCCTGACTTGCATCCACCACCAGGAACAACTGCCCCCACCGGAGCTGTCTCTCCACATACAAGGTACCGTGTCCGCCTGGCTTCCCTCGTGACGGTTAGCGTGAGGTGTCTTAATCCTCGCCTCTCCATTGGGTCGCCTCCAAGCTTTCTTAACTTTCTGTTCTGAACTGGTCCAATCTTTCGATAACAAATTGCGAACAAGACTCGAAGTGCATTACCACTGTGATACTTTTTGGGACATATCGCCTTGCCTCTCTCCGAGTGGGCCTAGCCTTTGAACTTTGCGATCTACAGTATACCCTGCCTTACTTGCCTTGCATTTGTTCGTAAAAGTGTTGGTACCGAGTTGGTTTCATACCCTGCCTTTTCTCTCCCGTCCTAACGAATACTAGAGTGCCATCTAGGTTAAAGCATTCACCTCTGTCTGCAAATAAGTGGTGCTGTTGAACCTAGACTTGTCGAACCATTGTTAGGGGGATTGATTTACTTATAGTAATTGTGATTGAAGTTGTTTGCCGTATTAGTGCCAGAGTGTTTTTCATAGATGTGTTTTTATAAATAAATACATATATATCTTTACACCCAAGCTCTGTTCCGTGTTTGCTTGTTCTACTGTGTAAATTGCCCTATTTTGTATACTCCACATACTGCCTAACTCTTCTTGAGGGAAGTCTGACTACTCAGCCACAGCTACCAAGTGAATCTGTGTGGTACAGACTTCTACCAAGTGGGTTTACTGCCAAACACCTGTAGTCCTAAATCTTTTGCAGTGGTCCCAGAGGGAACTGCACAGGTTTCCGCCTAACAGCGACTTTCCGTCTTGTGTGTCTGGCACCTTGTCAGATCGGCATGGTCACGTGTCGAGAGACCATACCTGGAGCAGAATTATGGGCATTATATTTGTATTTTGTCTCTGTGGGCTTAGTGTTCAACAGGTGTAACCTTGGCGCTGGGGCTCGCGGCATGGCAGTTTGCAACATCGTGGCCTTGGCTGTGAGCTCTTGTTGGGGGCTTGTTCTGCATGGTCAGCACTTGTAGTCTTGTTCTGAGAGGTTTTTCATGGCGAGGCTCCTGCCTGGGAATCTTGCTTGCGGCCTACTCGGGCCTGGTTCATAAGTGGCGGTGCATAATCCAGGGTATGGGGGTCTCGTGTTGATAGGGCGTCACAAGCGGTATTAGATCTATATGATGACATTGTCATATTTATGGGTGGCGGGAGAAGCGTCAGCAAGCATATACACGAGCTCTTCAGGCGTCTTGCGTTTCTGCATTACTATAAAAAGAAACCTATGTGAAAAATAACAACGATGCACGTCAGTGAGCGTGTCAGTTATCTACGTCATAGCACTGAGTATGTTCTTCGTGTAGGTTGGTGTGTGAGTGACCAGTGTGCATGGTGGCACGTGTGTTCTTGTCAGTTGGCTATGTTGTTGTGGCACCTCTAACAGTGTGGATACTTGTGGCTGTTGTCTTAGTCGAGCTCATCCATGCCGCAGGTTTCGGCTTGAGTCGGACAAGCTGGTGGGCATACTCTTATGTTCCTGAACCAGGGTATTTTGTCATCTGGTAGATAGACAAACTCGTCCGGTGGGGGGTGCCTGGGCTGTGATCCTCTAGGCCATGGTCTTGATGAGATAGGGGGGAGTTTAGTTTCCCATTCTCCCACTTCATCCCCCAGGGGTCTAACCTCTCACCCTGGATTTTCAACCAATACCTGGCAACTCTGGCCCACTGCATTGCCATTTTCTGCTCTAATTTCCAGAGCTATTGTGATGACACTCAACTCATCTTCAGGCTTCCCTCGGCTACCTCCTTTCCTTCTCTCATCTCTGATTGCCTAACTGCCTTTCAAGATTGTTGTGCTACCAATGATCTTTGTATAAATGCCAACAAGACTTAGATCCTCCTCATCAGTACACCGTCACCATCCTTTCTCCTCACTCTCTGGCCGGTCTCCCTTGGCCCTCCTCCTACCTCTAGCTCTGAGGCGGCTAAGAACCTCAGGGTAATCTTTGACTCCACACTTTCCTTCTCCTCCCACATCTCTGATGTCTCAAAAAGTCTAATTTCCTACTACACCTTCTCACAGGCACTCTCCTCTCCTTCCCCCTGAAGTTCACTGTCTCCCAAGCTCTGGTTCTCTCTAGGTTGGACTACCGTATCAGCCTCTTACTAAATCTACCTGCCTCCACTCTCTGCCCTTTACAACTAATCCAGAACAGAACTGCAAGACATGTTCTTGGCCTCAAGCCCTGGGATCGTATCTCTAAAGCTATACAATCTCTTCATTGGCTCCGAGTGGATGCAAGGATAGCATTTAAAACCCTCTGCATTGTCCACAAGGCTTTCTGGGGTCTGGGGCCAACATACCTTCAACTATCCCTCCGTACATACCTCGCTTCTTGTGCTCTTCGCTCCTCTACCTCTAACTCCCTCAGGGTCCGTCATTTTTCAAAGAAACAAGTTGGGGGTAGATCTCTGTCTTCAGCTGGGGCCTCCCTTTGGAACAGTCTCCCTGCAACTCTGAAACTTGAGGAGAACCATCTCCGGTTCCGGAAGCACCTCAAGACCTTCCTCTTTGCTTCTGCCTTTGCCCCCCACCCCCTGCTGTTCTGTTTTCTCTCTCAGCACTGTTCACCTGGCCCCCCTCTGTCCCCCGGGCCCAAGTACCTGCTCACCCTGCCACCCTCCTGCACTGCCTCCGGGCCACCCCTTGCACTGGTGCCTGTATCTGTACCCATACAGCCCCCCCACACGTTTCCTTCTGCACTTATCTGATATACTCTATTGGCTTAACCAGCTCTTGCCACTTGCTGGCTGCACTACCACCATATATCAACTTATTTATTTATTATAAATTACCTGTTTTCTCTGTTCCGCAATTTCCACTTCTCCCCTCTCCCTTTCATTTTTCCCCTTTTCCCTTTCCTACGCACTTGCGCATTCTCAATGTCACTGGGCCTTGTAAGATCGTTGTTTTGTTCTCCCCCCTGTTACCCTCCCTTGCCTTGTCACGCTCTGAAACACTTGTGTATGAGTGCGATATAAAGAAAACATCACTTCAATTCACTAATCCTTAGGGTGTGCATGGATGAGTGTTCCTAATCTCCATTAGGTACATTGCTCTTTTTGAGAATATGTAAGGTATTGATAAATGGTTCATATCTGGGATACTGTGAAAGAAAGAGCCTTTCCAATGTCTTTTGGAAGCCCAGAAAGTGAAGTGGAAATAGTGTCCCCTGGGACCTCAAAGATGATTATTTTCGTATTTGTAGCAACATTCCCAATCAAAGGGGTGAGGTGTGTCTACAGGGCCAGAGTACTCCTCCCCCTAAGGGTATTAATTTACTTCATTCACCATCCATTGCTGCAAGGGATATGGCAAGTTTGCTACTTGCTGCAGTGAAGAAAAGGTGTACGTAATTTTAATTAAGCCTCATTCACCCGCCCCTGCTCCCTCATTGGCACTAGAGCTCTTGTCTCCACCAGTGCAGGAGTTTGTTAATCTTTGGTAATTTTAATAAAGTTTGATGCAGATTGTGCCACTGAGCAGCTGATCTGTGAAATATTACCTGCATGCTTAAAATTAGAAAGACCGTTTATGCCGGGACGTCAATTGGGGATTACCAATGGTCGCATTTGTGACCCCTGGCAACACCTGTCTGACTCCTGGCTCTGTATCTGCAACCCCTGGGGTCTGTAGAGGCAGAGAGAAACCAAATGTGTGAATGTATATTTATAGTATGCAATGTGTGTAAGTGAGTACAAGATGTATGGGTGGCTTGGCGTGTGAGTGAATGGTGGATGGGTGCAGTATACATGACCGTGAGAATGATGTGCTTATGTTCAATACCTAGGTTACTTACCTGTAATCTTCATTACTCTTAGTCCTACTCTTCGTCATCCTGGTACTTGCCTATGAAGCACCTTTCCTCATACGTAAGTACTTGGATGACGGAGAAGGATGTGGCAGTAATGCTGCACCAAGGAGCTGAGTTTGGGGTTGGACGAGGAGAGTTGGAGGGATAGGGGCCATGTCAGGAGGATGGGGCAGGTGGGTGGTTCAATATCACGTTGTGGGATACATCTATCGCCCAGCAGAACTACCCTACATCATCAAACCACACCTCAGCAGTCACCAGCAGAATGACTGTGCTGGTGCTGTTGAGCACTATCACCTTGCATTAAAACTGCATTTTGCAGTCACCAGAATAATGGTGCGCTGTGTTACCAGCCACAGATGGGACGAGATGAAAAACACCAAATACCCCGAGAATTGCTGCCAGTATTTTCTTCAGTGGCTCCAGAGAAATGTTAATTTGCACCAAAAAGAAAAGAATTCAAAGGCAGCGCTGTTAGGCTGCCAGCCCAAAGCTTTTCACTAAAAAAGGAAATATTCTGCCTTTTAAAACAACTGTGCCCTTATGTCCTTTTTCATCTGTTCAACAGTACACAGTTCTGATCCACTGAGACCCAGCTAGGTCCATTTATATTCAGTTTGTGCTCCAGCAAAAGGGCGCATTTCTCACTGAATGACAGGCTGTGCCAGCAAAATCTGTGAAATAACAAAGAACCTCACTCCAAGCCGTACGAAGAAAAACTCTTTACTTTGCAACAAAATATCACAGCTAAATTCTTCATAAGAAGCCCTCTCTCTCTCTCTTAGCATGTCAGTTTCAAAGGATCCATGTGTGGAACAGATTCTTGTGTAGTAGAAATTAACTATGTCCATGGAAATAAGTGAACTGTTGAATTAAGGCCCTGTCCTTGCTTAGAAATGTGAGGGGGGTTTTGTTTGTAAACATATATGAGATATTTAATTCCAACAGATTTGCTTTCTGGTTCAGAAAAAACAATACATAAATAAATAAATGCATTTACTGTGCTGAAGTCACAGAACAGGTTTTTCATGGCCTGGCTTTAAAGAACATTTGCTTCCTAGCAACAGTATCTGCCTTCCCCCAAGGGGACCAGCCCCCAGGGCCTATTAATAGGCAATGGTGGTAGATCTTGCACCCTCGTCAGACTCTCTGGCTGTGCTCAAGCCTGGCAGAATGGATTTCTGGGACACATAGGAGTGACCTTTTTTGCAGCACCTCCCCTCAAACTGGAGAGATCCAAAGGCAACTCCATGGCAACACAGGACTATGGCTGACAGTTGGCTGTGGGTTGGAAGGAAATACCCTTATTTGGAAGACAAAAGGCAGCCCATCTGGGGCAAAAGACTATTTTATTTAAAAAACATTGAGACTTTTATTTCTGCAACCCGACAATGCAACAATGCGAAAGTTTAACGGTTTAAATGCAATTTTTGTATCATTAAAACAAGACATAGTAGTTGTCCCTAGCATTTGGTGGACGCAAATGGCAGAAACATTGAAATCATGGGGAAAGTGTACATGGTGCAACTTTAAAATGTTATGCCGATATACTCTGTGATAATAGGTACACATATATAAAATTGTAGAATTTTAGGTGAAATATTTTTGACTGAAAAGTGAGAAAGATCATTAGGAGGGCAAAATGCCAAAGTACAGACTTGGGAGTCGGAATGCCATGCTCTGTTTGAAATGTGTCATTTGCATATGTGATTTTCAAAAATGGCACAACTGTAAAAATGTGCAATTTATGTCATAACTGATTTTTGGCAAAAATGACTGTGGGAGGGCATGGGCAATTTAAGCTCACACTATAAAACTGATGGCATGTCCGTGAATCCCAACCGGTTGACAGGAAGGCGGTAACAGTAAACCCAGACCAATCCAGTTGTTAGAGGCATGTCAAGCCAAAGGCCTGCCCCCATGGTAAATCCTGTGATGTCACCCACCTTATAAAAGGGGAGACTTAGAGAAACAAAAGACACTCTCTTCTGAATGTTCCAGCTCCTGCGTATCCAGATATTCCATATTCATCCTGCAAGATTCCATATTCCACTGCCAGGCCAGAGCATAGCTGACCCTATCCAGGCAGGACCATTGATCCAGAAAAAACCCCCACTAAAAATCCCAATAACTCAGGGAGAAAGAGGAAAGGTGGCGAACCCTCTTTGGGATTATCCAGTGCTGCCTGATTACCCTACTACCCGATCAATCCAGCTGAAGTGCCGCTGTGCTGTAACCAGACCTGTGCCCAGCTGTTTTCTGCTTGGAGAATCTGCTGCGGTGACCAGTGACCAGATATTGCCTTGGTGTCCAGAAACCCGGTCCACTGTCCAAAATACCCCATTCAAGTGCTTGCTGTGAGTATTTCCCTTCCCCAACATCCACCAACTACCTCCTTTGCTCTGTTACCTTGGATGAGGTCCAATCGCATATTAATCCCTTAACTGCCTTAGCAGAAATCCTTAAAACAGTCAGAATCCTCTGCGCACCCTGTTTTTGATCTCTAAGTTTTAGCGCCATTCTTCCACTCATTTCTGTCCATGTGTAAGTACATGGTACTGTTTTGATGAAATAAATGAATTCTCCCTAAAAAGAGGCACACTGCGTGAAGGGTTACAACTGCAGCGTAACCTTTCTATTCACGGTTGGCATTTCTCTTTTCTAGCCACTAAAATATAGTTTCTGTAAAACTTGCCCTTTCCTTTCCAAACCGATTGTCTCTGTCAACTGCTTTTATTTTTAAAACCAAATTTCCTTTCCCATTGAGAATCTCATCCTGTCATTAATTTAGAGTCACTTTCACTTGCATATTATCCCTGTGATATGCATCTGTCATTCAGCATAGAAACTGCATTCCGATTCTGTCTATTTCACCCATTTTTCAAACTGTTTTGACATTTAAACCTGTGTAAATTAGCAAATGCAATTTCTATGCGTGTGTTGTCGCTTCGAAGTTGATTTTTTAACTTTAGGGGTACCTTGCCTTGTAGTTGCTAGTGTTCTTACATCCCTGATACTGTTATAACTCATGTTTATCTAATTCATTCAACTGCACATTTAAATCAAATAATTAGCAATTCCGAGTGCTATTTTATTCAATTGAAAAGGTTTAAAATCCTTGCCTCCCATTTTATGGGGGAAGGTCGATTTTAATTCTGTTTGCTGCCTAGTATACCTGACTCCTTGCTCCTCCTTTCTATCCGCTCAAAATTCGAAAAAATCTTAACTCGGGTGCTATCTACCCGAACAGTAAAATTGCTCCCATTCATCTGTGCTTTGGATATGTTATAGTAGAAGGTCCAACTAAGTGTATTTCCTCAATTTACCTTGTAATTATCACCCCATTGGTGATTGCTGCCCAATATTACATTTGTGTGATTTTCTTGGAATTTAAAATAAATAAATATTGTATTACCACCCACCGGCCTGGTTCATGGTCCACTGTGACCCAGGATATTTGTAATAGGGGGTGTGAGATGGGTTGGGTGCCAGCTCAATCCGAATTCTGGGAAATTAAGTAAAAGTATTTTAATTGTGCTCTGCATCCTAGGCTAGTGGCACGAGTCCTGGTCTGGTATGTGATGCCCAATTGGAATCCTTAACAATGTAATGGCATCCATGATCAAGCAGGCATAAAACGTGTTATCAGTGTCTAGATTCACATTTTAGTACAGCAAGACTAGTCCTTTCTTAATGTGGCATGACATTTTTACAGGGCATCTATGATAATGTAAGCATGATCAGTGTTTATTAGCTGTTTATACTGACATTTGGGTGCAGCCAGTCTAGCCATATCTTACTGCATCATGGCAACATTTTCTGGGTATCTATAATGAAGTAAGCACCAAAAGTGTTATTACAGGTCTAGACTAGCATTTTGCTGCAGCTATATTAGCCATTTCTTACTGTGACTTGACATTTTGTACTGGGCATCTCTGATAAAGCAATCATGATAAGTGTATTTACCTGGCTAGACTGGCGTTTGGGTGCAGCCAGTCCTTACTGTGGCATTGTATATTTTTCTGTCCTGCTATGATAAGGTAGCCATGATAAGTGGTATTACGTGGTTAGATTGGCATTATGGTGCTGCCAGTCTAGATATGTCTTACTGTGGCATGATGTGTTTTACTGTGCATCATCATGGCTACAGCAAACATGATAAGTGTTATTATGTGTGATTGGCCTACATTATGCAGCCATGCTTTCTTATGGTGGCATTTCATTTTAATAGCAAAGCAGTAAAATAACTCAACAGGTTGAGGACCAGCTGCTGTAATCTGTGCGTGATCTGCAGGTCTCAGGTTCAAATACTGGCAAGGCCAACTCAGCCTTTATTCTTTTGAGGTTGATAAATGAGTACTAACTTTGGTTGGGATGATAATTGTATGTTAATATGAGCTATGTACAGCACTTTCTGGAAAGCGCAATACAAATAACAAATCATTAGCATTAATGCTCCTGTGGACTGAAAGTGACTTGCATCTATTGTATTTGTGGATACTGTATTATTGCAGTAAGTGGCAATGTAGGGGGGGTCTATTTTTCGTATAATGACAATACCCGACATGCAGCTATAATTGGCATAATATGGAAGTAACTGGCCATACCATGCTGAAGTGGTATATCTATGGCAGTGCCTCATTCTATTTCTTTTATAGTTTATTACCATCTTAATTCATTACAAAATTACTTTAGGCACAACATTCTAAAACAAACATTACAGACATTAATTCATTCAACAAAATGCAATATAATATCATATTCTATATACCTATCAGGGCCTCCCTTTCTAACCCCCAAGATTACATTTTGCACCTATCCGACAAATTACTCCCTTTCCTACTTCATTATGGTGGACTAATCGAGAGAAACATTTTCCCCCAACTTTTGGTGTATCACTATTAAAATGTTCACTAAAGAAATGGCACTTGAGAGTATCCATACAAGAGCCTAGCTCACTGTTTAAATCCTCTAATCTCCTTATGAACTTTCCGTACCACATATTCCCCGGTCTTTGTGCAACAGCCAAATAGCCAATGATTTAGCGTTTATGCTTCGTCCAGATTTTTACAAAGCCAACAATTTCTTTCTTGCCAATGGATCCCTCTTATGGGACCCCACGTTTGTAGGGAGCTTAATAAGTGAAGACGAAAGCGCATATGAATGTAACAATATTTTGCCCCTGGGAATCTCCTCACAGAGGAATGTAGCTCCTTATATTTCCTCAAGTGTGTGATTATCTTTCTTTGTAGCAGTGTGTTTCTCCGTTCTTCCCCCAAACCCCCTGCTCATGCCCCGTGTGTTTCTCCTGTCTTCCCACCACCCCCCCACTCATACCCTGTGTGTTTTTCCTGTGATCCATCAGGTTTTAAATTCCCTCCTCTTCTACTACCTTCCTACTCCCCTTCCTACTTATTTTCTCCCTTCTCTCAGCCTTTCCCCTCCTAGCACTTACTCCTATCATCTGTTCCCTGACTTTTGATAGCAGCTTGTCTGTTCTCCCCTCCTCCCCCCTTGTTTTTCTCCCTCCCCCCACCCCTGCTTTTTAAATTTGTCACTGACAAATTTGCTCAGTAGCGTGCCTTGTTCTTCTCCTTCTCCACCTCATATCCCACTGTGCCCCCCCTCCCAACCCTCCTCTTGTATACCTCCTGCACTACATCAATTGTCGTCAAACACAGTAATGTTACTGCTTGCTTAGTTGCTCCCTCTTTTCCATTACCTCTTGCCTTACTTGTTTCTATGCACTTGCACTATCAGAAATATCGACAGGCCTAGTATGATAGTTATTTTTCACATTCTGGGCCTCATTACAACCCTGGCGTTGGACCATGGTGCTATTAGCACCATGGTCCATGCCGGATTCCGCCATGGTGGATGACGGATTTACCGCCCCATTCCAAGGTTGGCGGGGCACTAAATCCCCATTCACCATGGCCCCTTCCCCATTCCCATTTTTGACCCATAGGGCTCAATGGGAATGGGGAAGGCGCTAATTACGGCACCGTAAATTACGGTGCCGTAATTAGCACCAAGGTCCCTTAGCGGGTTGGACTTTAACGCCTGCAAAAAGCAGGCGTTAAAGTGTGAATTGGGCGTTAAGGGTTTAACGGCGCCGCAGCCTTTTACGGCGCCGTTAACCCCTTAACGCCAGGCTTGTAATGAGGCCCTCTGTATTGTTTCAAGGACTTTAACTGAATGTAACTGTATTTTCCTATGTTCCCTCCCTCCTTGAAGCGCTTTGAAACACATTGTGTATAGGCGCTATATAAATAAACAATCAATCAATCAATCAATTATAGAATGACATTCTCTGTATAGCTTTCTCCATTTTACAATTTTCATTTAGTTGTGCATCTTCACCAGGCTTTCCATCAATGTAAGCTTGCCTGAGCCCATTTCAGCAATCATCAGCTCACAGCACTCCCCAAAATTGTCATAATTATTGTTTAAAGTTATATTAAAATCTTCAAATGGCTAACCCATTGATGGAACCAATATTGCCTCAGCCTATGTTGTACTATTGGGTTTAACTCTATTATACCATGACCCAATCCATGGCATATGTAGTCAGCACCATGTTAAAATGCGGTTGGTATCTAAAATATTTTTGTCTACTTTAGTACGTATTTGGTATTTGGAAATGTTTATGTCTATGTACTTTTTTACTCCTGCAAGCCACTCTTGGTAATGTCACCAGGACTATTGAGGAACTGATACCATCCGGGCCAAAGGTTAAGCAACATCACTTCCTGTTATATCACTTCCGCTATCCAGGACTGCTGGAGGGCTCATCCGGTATCATGCCTGAAGATAGCACAGCGCCAGTATTGAATGGAGCATTGAAATGCATGCGCACGTCATCTGGTATGAGCGAGATTCTTTTGTTAGGAGCAAGGTGAAAAACTTTTCTTCCAAGATACAGAAAATGCATTTGAATATTACATATCTCAACGTGCGTAGCAAGAAAAGACAACTTGGTGCAGGGATGTATATACTTAAATTATGACGGTATCAAGATGGCAACTTAATTGTCACATACTTTGCTAAGCATTACGGTACATGGAGTTTACTTGATTGAAATGATCAAAACTGAAAACACCTACAGGGTAATTCATAGAATTTCACACAAAAGTGGCGCACGCAGCTGGCGCACAGTGTCCCCGTGCGATACACTGCGCCAGCCGCGTGCGATAAAATCCATTTCATCGCACAGCGTATTCATGGTTTTTAGCCTCCAAAACCAGCCGTGGCGCAGAGTGGCGCAGCGACCCTGCAGCAGCGCCAGTTACGCCCCCAAGAACGCCCTCGCGCAAGGAAAAGTCATCAACATTCCTAATTCATCGCAAAGGGCTGCGCTAACCCTGGACCAGTTCACAGTGCTGCCAAACAGAAAACGCCAAGCGGAGAACGTGTATTTCAGTGGTTTGCGGAAAGTTTCACACGCGATTGTCCTGGGTACGTGTACATCAGGGGTGCGCGTGAAGTAACACACGCGATTCCATCAGGGCACGTGTATTCCAGGGGTGCGCGGGAAGTATCACACGCAAAATCAGCAGGGTACGTGTATTTCAGGGGTGCGCGGGAAGAATCACACGCGCTTCCATCAGGGTACATGTATTTCAGGGGTGCGCGGGATGTATCATACGCGATTCCATCAGGGCACGTGTATTTCAGGGGGGTGTGGGGAGCACTACACATGAATTGGCTGTGTGGGTCCTCCCAGGTGTTCCCTCTACACCCGCCACGGCCCCTGCAGCCAGCCCACACCACAGGGAACTACCCTGCACCCCTGCTCATGTCCCGCAGGTAGCCCATCCACCATGGCCATGCCCCCCAGCCAAGCCACATGTCACCTTGCACTACTGATCAACAGCGCATGTCTCCCAGCACCCTCACCCCCCAGCACTGTGGGGCACCCTCCACCAGGCCCCCACACATGTCTCCCAGCACCCCAACCCCTATCACTGTGGGGCACCCTCCACCAGGCCCCCACTCATGTCCAACTCATGTCTCCCTGCACCCCCACCCCCCAGCAAAGTGGGGCACCCTCCACCAGGCCCCCACTGATGTCCAACTCATGTCCCCCTGCACCCCCACCCACCAGCACTGTGGGGCACCCTGCACCAGGCCCCCACTCATGTCCCCCTGCACCCCCACCCCCCAGCACTGTGGGGAGCCCTCCACCAGGCCCCCACACATGTCTCCCAGCACCACCACCCCCCAACACTGTGGGGCACCCTCCACCAGGCCCCCACTCATGTCCAACTCATGTCTCCCAGCACCCCCACCCCCCAGCACTGAGGGGACCCTCCACCAGGCCCCCACTCATGTCCCCCTGCACCCCCACCCCCAGCACTGTGGGGCACCCTCCACCAGGCCCCCACTTATGTCCCCCTGCACCCCCACCCCCCAGCACTGTGGGGCACCCTCCACCAGGCCCCCACACATGTCTCCCAGCACCCCAACCCCCCAGCACTGTGGGGCACCCTCCACCAGGCCCCCACTCATGTCCAACTCATGTCCCCCTGCACCCCCACCCCCCAGCACTGTGGGGCACCCTCCACCAGGCCCTCACTCATGTCCAACTCATGTCTCCCAGCACCCCCACCCCCAGCACTGTGGGGCACCCTCCACCAGGCCCCCACTCATGTCCCCCTGCACACCCACCCCGCAGCACTGTGGGGCACCCTCCACCACTCCCCCACTCATGTCCAACTCATGTCTCCCAGCACCCCCACCCCCCAGCACTGTGGGGCACCCTCCACCAGGCCCCCACACGTCTCCCAGCACCCCCACCCCCCAGCACTGTGGGGCACCCTCCACCAGGCCACCACTCATGTCCAACTCATGTCTCCCAGCACCCTCAGCCCCCACACATGTCCCCCAGCCAACACATCATCACAATCTAGGTCCCTGGGCCTTATGGGCAGCCTCCAAATGCCAAACACCCACCCAAGTATTGCATCCACCCACTTAGAAATGGCAATTACATGATACACCCCCAATGGCAAGTTTGTAAATGAACACATGTCCCTCACATACACACAATGGGTGTCAGTGAATGTCAAAACCCATATCATGATATGCATGAAACCAATGAGATGATACTACACACTGAAGTTTGAAGAAAAAATATGTATTAAGAGCAACATAAATTGAATCAAAAATAAACAAACGAAAATGGGAATTAAAAAAAAGAAAGCAGCATGTCCGTAAAATAATGTAAAAGCACAAATCATAATCCAAAGGAAAGGTGTCCAAAGTCACAGTTCACTAAAGTAAATCCAATGGAAAATTAAAATCGAAAACCATTGATCCATTGGTAAATTATAAAAAAAAAATAGAAAATCCAACAATCAACTATATACAGATAAACAATCCAGGGTCCATGATCCCAACAGAAGAAACGAAACCTATCTAATAACACTACCTAACAAAAAAAACTATATACAAAAATGTGGCCCATTGTCCAAAACCAAAGGAAACCTAACACTAACTATAGAACTATTTACAAGGGCAGCGGGCCAGTCCGACGGCTCACTTCGGGATGTTCCGGGCCAGGGCATCATCGAACTCCTGCTCAATGTCCCGGAGGCGGTCCTCCTCCATGGCCCTAAGGGTCCGCAGGGCCATCGACATGTTCACCTCCAACTCTCTGCGGATTGCCTCGAGGCACTCGGCCCGCCTCAGGGCCCTCCACATGGAGTTCTCCACCCTGACCATCGTGGGCCGTGCCTCTTCCGCCCGCTGCCGCTCCGCATTTATGGCATGCCCAACCGCTGCCACACGGAAGACACTTCCCGTCCTGGGTCCTCCTGCCCTCCGGCCGATACCTGCCCCTCTGATGTTGAAGGCCCCGAGCCATCATGGCTCCCACCTCGTTGCTGCTGCTGCTGTGCCTGTGCCCGTGCCCTGGCTCCTGCTGCCTGCACATCCTCCACCGGCTGGGGTGCAGTCGTTGATGTGGCCACCCCTGCTGGACGTCCGACTCCCGACTGTGGCAGGGATGCCTCCTCCACCAGACTGGCCGCACTGTCAGAGGCAGCTCCACAGGGCACCCAGGTGACTAATTTGTGGGAAGATGGCACGGAGGACGACTGGCGCATAGGGGGTTCAGTTGAGGAGGGGGTCGGAGCAAGCCCCATCAAACGGAGGAATCCGGCCTGGGTGAACTGTCCCAGTAGGCCGACGCGGTCAACGAGCCATTCGAGATGACGTGCAGTCTCCTCATGAAAAGACTGCAGGTCACCTCGCATGGCCTGTTGACGCAACGCCACACCAGTCAGGACAGGCTCAACCCGGACCCGGATAGCCACATCCGCAGGCAGAGGAAGGCCAGTTGTTGTGAGCTCATCCCCTGCCTGAAAACGGGTCTGGACGTAGGCATCCCTGCTAGTGCAAGATGATGCAGTGACAGGATCAGGGACAGGATTGCACACAGGCACCTCCGCGGCGGCCTGTGCTGCCTCCTGTCCCTGGTCCTGCACTGCACCACTAGCACCAGTGGAATCCCCACCTCCAGACCCCGTCTCTTTTGCTTGCACGGCCTCCTCCTCCACCAAACCCCCCACCAACCTGGATGACTCTGTGCCATCTTACCCCGTTGGGCCCTGTGGGGTCCCAGCTGCCCCTTCTGCTGCCGAGGAGTCCAACTCCGACCTCCGCCTCTTGGACCTCCCCCCGGCAGCTGCGGCCTGGGAGGCGGCACCGGACTCCTCACTCCCCAACGAGATCACAAACTGGGAGGGGAGCCGGGCCTTGCGTCTCCGGCTGGCGGTGCGATCCCCGCCGCTGTGCTCCACAGCACCTTCTCCGCCCTCTTCATCAGTTGACGCTGCAGACAGGGAGAAATAAAACACAGGCATCAGGGCACTGTACAATGGACACATACACACGACAGTTGTACATGAGTGGCATTGGCAAACCTTAGACATGGCATCACAATCGCAAACACACATGTCATTTCAACTTGCACACATGAGCCATACCACAGCCATATCGCAACAGCCAGCACCATCCATACACATACAACAGCATGAGCAGGCAAAGTTGAGCCAGACATCACATGCAACACAGGGAGTGCACTACACATGCACACACATCACCACACTTGCATGCATGTGTACACCTCTGCCAACTGTCGCAGTGTTCCGATCGGCATCTATGTCACATCTGCCAATCAGGCTTCCACATCCCGCTGTCACATGCATCCATGTTGCATCACTGTTGCACCCTTGTCAAATACACACACATGCACATGTACACAGTGCTGATACATGCAGCTGAAAACAACATCCATGTGTGACATCACAAATATGCCTACTTACATACACATTCATCCAAACATGTGTGCCCACACAACTGCATTTGGCATGCAAGCCTACACACACAAGCACCATCCATGTCTCACACATGAGAGCCCTCGCATGTGTTAGCCTCACGGCCCTGTACACCCCCACCCCTACTTGGCCCCATACAAACACATGTGCAACCTGCACACTACTGGCACATCACCACACGCACAGCTTACAATCATGATGCATGTACAATTACCGCTCGACTCCAGACGGGTCTGCCTCTCAAGGACCTGGACGTGGAGCACTGGGGATATGCGTTCCAGGACTCTCATCTGATCGTCCGACAAGTGGCCCCAGCTCCGCTGGGCCTTGTTGAGGGTCCTGGACCTGAAGTCCTCCCAGCGCTTCTTGACATGATGGAATAGTCGGACTGCCACCCCCTCCGCGTTGATGGCAGTCACGATGTCCGTCTAGATCCGAGTCCGTCCTTCCTTGTCGGCGCGCAAACTTCCGAAGAGGGCATCATACTGCCCCAGGACTTGCTCCACCAGGACACCAACTTCGGTGGCAGTGAAGCTGGTGCCCCTCTGCCTCTCTGGCCGGGGGTTGTCAGTGGTGCCAGATGTTGCAGTGCCCGACATGACAACCCCAGAGGCAGGAGTGGGTGGGCAACTGGGACCTGAGGCTGGGCTGTGGAGTGATGGAATCCCAGTCGGGAGTCTTCGGTTCCAGCAGCTGTGGTCACAGCAACAGCACCCCTGGCTGATGTGCAGGCAGCAAATGGCAGGGCACGTGGGCAGCAGGCAATCAGGCAGCAGCAGATGGCAGGTGGGGTCAGTAATTCGGCCTTCTGGGCAGGAGCGTGGACTTTCGTGTGCGTACGCGTGGCCAGCTTGATACGGAGTGATTTGGCATGTGAAAATCCAGCACGTCTGTGTGTAATTCGAGGAAAGGGCCTTAGCGCGTAAGCGCGTCAGCACACGTACGCGAATTCATTGGCCCAGAGGGCACCAGCGCGTATGCGCGTCTGTGATGTGCGTGCGCGGGCGTTTCCCTGTACACGGGTGCATGTTACACGTCCAATGACTGCACGTCAGAGTGTCAGCTCGTGTAATTGGAGGATGGGGCCTTAGCGCGTACACGCGGAAGTGACGCTGGACGTGTGGGCATGTTTAAAAGGTACGTGTAGAAGGCCATTTCCTTGTATGTGCTTTTCGTGGAGAGCGAGTGGGTGAAATCTGTACTTCTTGTCGGTTCACACGCGATTTACTTCACGGCGTTCCAAGTTCGTACTCCCTGTTACCTCTGACAGCTTTTTTCTCTTCTTGTCTTTTTCCTGGGCCTGTTTCCTCAAACAGCGTTGACTTCTCCTGTTGTCCTGTCTCCTCAGACAGCGTACAATTCTTCTTTTGGCGGGGGTGTTGCCAGCGCGCACACACGGGTATTTTTCAAGCGATTTTTCCTGGCAGACGGTGAGTCGCGCACGTATTTGACATCTGTGCTTGCCCCGTGTGTTGCCTACCCCTTCAGAGGTCAGTCTAGGCAGCGTGTGACACGCATATGTTCATTTTTGTGTTTCTGGGTGCCACAGCGTAGTGCAGGTTTTTTTTTCCACGCATGTGGTCTAGGAGGGGTCGCGTGCATATTATCTCCCTTTTTCGGGGTGCCTGTGTGTTGCGTGACCCGTCATCTTCCCCCAGGGGTCACATACAAATTCCATCTAGTACCCTACCCCTTTGACCTCCAATTGCCCAGGACAATAGTTTACTGCAACTCCCATACGCACAACAACATCAGTGCCATGGTTGGGAGGCGAGCACGTGGTAAGGGTGGCAAAGGTGGGCGAGCCACAAGAGGTGGCTGTGGTGGATACGGTAGGGAATGTGGCCAGGACTTGCAGGGTGCCCCTAGCCCCCCATGTGTGGGTGACCAGTCAGGGACACCCATGCCCCCCCCCTGGTTGAGGGTAACATGGCTGAGGGTAACGTGGTGCCCTGCTTAGCCCTTGTTGGACCAGCCCATTGTGGCACCAGACCTGGCACAGGGTGACTCCATGGCTGACTTCCAGGTCAGCAGGTCTAGGCCACGTGTGGCGGTGCACGTTGGTGTCACCAGCCCACGTGGATCAGGGGCAGCTATGTCATCTGCTGCCCCGAGTAGGCAGGGTGGGGAGGCTGCAGGGGCAGCTGCGGCTCCATCCACCCCAGCTCTGAGTCTCCCAGCCAGGACAGTGTCAGTCCTAGTCCATCCTGCTGATGTTCCCCCTGACCACATCACACTTCAGCTAATGCCTGCACCAAGTCCCATGGTGAGTGTTCATTCCCACACTCCTAGTCCACAGTCCACCGGGGCTCCTGCCCCTAGTGTCCAGAGCGGCATAGGACACTCAGTATCACCACCACCTTCCAAGCGGAAGAGGAAGAGTGCTTGTCCAGTACAGGGTGATGTTAGACGGAAACCTGTGCAGTTCCCACTGGGACCACTGCAAAAGATTTAGGACTACAGGTGTTTGGCAGTAAACCCACTTGGTAGCAGTCTGTACCACACAGATTCACTTGGTAGCTGTGGCTAAGCAGTCAGACTTCCTTCAAGAAGAGTTAGGCAGTATGTGGAGTATACAAAATAGGGCAATTTTCACAGTAGGACAAGCAAACACGTAACAAGGCTTTGGTGTAAAGATATATAGTTATTTATTTATAAAAACACATCTACGGAAAACACTCTGGCACTTAATACGGCAAACAACTTCAATCACAAATACTATCAGAAAAAGATCAATCCCCCTAACAATAGTTCGATAAGTCTAGGTTCAACGGCACCACTTATTTGCAGACAGAGGTGAATGCTTTAACCTAGATGGCACTCTAGTATTCGTTAGGATGGGAGAGAAAAGGCAGGGTATGAAATCAACTCGGTACCAACACTTTTACGAACAAATGCAAGGCAAGTAAGACAGGGTCTACTGTAGATCACAAAGTTCAGAGGCCAGGCCCACTCGGAGATAGGCAAGGTGATATGTCCCAAAAAGTATCACAGCAGAAATGCACTTCCAGTCTTTGTCGCAAATTGTTATAGAAAGGGTGGACTTGTTCAGAACAGAAAGTTAAGAAAGCTTGGAGGTGACCCAATGGAGAGGCGAGGATTAAGACACCTCACTCTATCCGGAAAAAAGCAAGCCAGGCGGACATGATACCTTGTTTGTGGAGAGACAGCTCCGGCGGGGGCAGTTGTTCCTGGTGGTGGATGCACGTCGGGTCTTTGCCAAGAGAAGAGATGATCTCGTCGTCGAAGGAAAGTTGAAGATTGTTGCACCACCAGGGAAGAGACCAGCCACGGAGTGCTCCGCCACAAGGCACCACCTTTTGGTCGCGGTACAGGGGTAGTGGCTATCTGGTTGCCGGGATGCTCTGCACGGGCAATTCGACCACTACGTCCTGGAACGAAGAAAAAGCAAAGGGGACTGGTTGTTCCCACCAGTCAGGGGAAGAGACTCTCCGGCGGGGAGATCTCCTCTGTCGTCGGGAAGTGGTGATTCGGTTCAGCAGGGCTCCACCGGAGGTGTCGTCGTTGCAGGTGGGCTCAGCTTTATCCTCGTCGGATTCTTAGGTCCTGTGGTGACTTCTGAAGATCCAGTCCCAAAAGCCCTGCTTTTATGCAGAAAACCCCCATTCAGTCAGCCTAGCTGTCAATCAAAACACGCTAAGTGGTGAGCGGGGTGGCTCACAACTTGGGACGATCACACCAGAGTGTGACTTGAGTTGGCAAGGCAACTCAGTCCAGGGTGCCTAAACCCCCTCCAACACCCCGTGTGGTAACCCAGACAGAATGGCATCACTTTGGAGGGCCTCTGTGTAGAGGCCCGCCAAAAGTGGAACAAAGGGCTCAACCTTTGGTTTAGGAGTCACAGAGACGAACACAGACGCCATTTTAAAAACCGAGTTCTGGCAGAAAAGATTTATTTAAGATAAATAAACCGGTAGTATGTTAGAGATTAACGAGAAAAAGTATTAACCTCCAACAATGGGAAGAATCCCATAGGGTTACATTCGGGGTCGAATATAACAAGTAGTTTCCACTGCCACCAGCCAAAACTCGACGAGGGGGGACGGGACAGTGCCCCCTCGAATAACAGACCCAGGAGTAATCGAATTACCCCTACTAGTACGTCCACAATAGGATGGTTTGTACTAGTTCTGTTAGTAAATTTAGGTCTAGTAAAGCCAATGGTGACTTTACATTCCCGGGGAGACAGTAGTCAGTCCCCGGGTATGGTGTTTAGGATGGAGGTCCGCTAGGACACCCCAGTGTTATGGCACGGAGGGTGCGTTGTAACACACATAGCAAAACATATGAGACCCTATGGAGTAAAAGACAGCATAGCCCATAGAACACATTGGGCCTCATTACACGGTAGGCGGTAAAAATCGGAATTTTACGCCATGACGCCATTAGCGTGTCCGCCCTCACAAGAGGCCGCTAATAGCGTCCCATCACGAGTACGCGGACACGAGCATAGCGCCATGCCGTAAATGACCTTTCCGCCCTGCCGCTAAATACCCCAAAAAGCCCCTTACCGGCGCCTCTGCATCCAGGACATATATCCAGGCAACTCCGACCAGGAACCATACCGGATAGCTCGAGGATGCCGAAGGAGCATCAAAAAAACTGTTGATCGCCAGCGCAAAGAAAAGTTTTCTAATGAGGAACTAATGATGCTGACAACCACACTTGCTGCAAATGCAGAAGTAGTATTTGTGAACGATATGCGGCGGGAGGCCCTCCTCAAGAAGAAGGCCATCTGGGACGAAGTCGCGCTAAAAGTCAGTGCGGTGGGCACCACCACCCGGAGTGTCAGGGAATGCCGCAAAAGGTGGACGACCTCCGGGTGCGTGTGCGCAATATTTTATCTGTGAACCGCAACATGGCAATGGCCACAGGAGGTGGCGCAGAGTCCCCCTTGAAGATGAAGGAGTGGGAGGAGATATGTGCCTCCACAATTGGAGTCGAGTCGATAGAGGGGGTCGGCGATATGGAGCATGGTGTGGCCGTTTCATCGGATGGAGGTTAGTGTATGCACCCAAAAATGCTCAGTGAAGGGTGAGGGGTCCCACAATCATGTGTCCATATGAATGCCGTGGATCCAGCCACAAACAGACATGCATGCATCATCACATACCCGCCAACACAGGGCCAATCATGCATGTGCCAGCCAACATCCCCATTCCATGCCTCCACAATGATGACCCCAAAATGCATCAAACTGCATGACGTATACATCTGCCATAATGCAGGTAGACCCATAGATGATGATTTACCCTTTTTATCACCCCTGCAGAATCACACACGGAAAATGAGGAGCCACGCACGTCAGCACCCACTCCCACACCCATGAAAAAAGCCAGGAGGGATGCCACCGGGGACCACGCAACATCTTCTAGGGGACCCAAGAGTAGTGACCGGGACAAAGGCAGCAGGAGCAGCAGTGCCACGCAGCCAGAGGCCATGCCTGCCGCTGTTGTGGTAACCACGGGAGTGTGTCTCCCATCAATTGAAGGCAGCATGGAGGGAGTGCACCCTGCTGCCACCAGCTCTACGGGTGAGGCAGCAGCCACTGGCCCACTTTCTGATGCGGAGGAAGCACCGGTGATTGAGGATCTGAGTCAGAGCCCCATCCCCACACGCCACTTACTCACATCCCCAATGTTTTCACCAGGTCCGTTTAGCCATGGCGGATCGCCCACCCACACACATGATGTGTCATGGAGCCACCTGGAATCCACGCCTGATGCCAGTGCTATTGATCCAGGCGCATCAGCCATTCCACCGGCAGACACCGTGGAACTTGACCTATCAGCCATCTTCCAGAGGCAGACCGAAATGGCTGGTCTGGTAGGTCAACATGTGGCTGAGACAGGGCACCTGAGGAAGGACATTGGTGCATTCGCACGGCAGACGAGGGAGGGCATGGAGGCATGCACCAACCGCATCTGCAATGAGATGGGGCAACTCAGGCAGGCCATGAACCGCATTGCCGAGGCTATTGAGCGCAGATGTCCACTCCCTACCTAGGAGGAAACAGGCCCAGCCTCCTCTGGGAGTTCACGGCAAACAAGCCCCCTACGCCGCTCTATGCGCAACCTCAGGCGCACAACATCGCAAACACCCGAAGAAGGAGCGGACAAATAGGGCCATCAAGGAATATCGGCCACATTTGGGGAAGGACATGTTCACGCCTTGAGATTCACGTGGGAGTGTTGTGGGGGGAGGGGGGGAGGGGGGGAGGGTGTATTCGGGGGTGTTGTGGGGGGAGGGGGGTGAGGGTGTTTGCACAGTTGGGGTTATGCACTTTTTGTTCACGTTATGTTCAAAATACACTCTTCTGCAGTTGAAAAACAGGCATGGTCTCCATCATTGTGTATGTGTGATTTTCTTTGGGAGAGGGCCCTTTGTGGGCCTCAAGACGGCCACAAGGGCAACAATGCACATCTCTCCATGCATGATATTCCACCTTTGTTCCTGATGCTATTCCTGATTCAGATGCTGACGCGGATCCTGTCCCGCCATGCCATCGCCTCTTGCATGTCCGGGCTGGGCATTTCAACAATACTCATCCACATCCACATCATGCTCATCTGGTGTTTGCATGGTGCCATGGGCACATTCTATCAGATGCACATTTAGTTGTGCCTTACACATACCATGGTCATCTTCGCCTTGATTACGGGGGTTTGTTGGCTGCCCTTGTGGTGTTTCTGGGTGCCCCGGTGGTGCTTGCTGTGCCAGTCTCGACCTCCTCCTCCTCCTCCTACTCCTACGTCTCTTCGGTGCTGCCTGTTGTTGTTGGTGCTGCACCGCAGTCATGTACGCAGGCCCATGTCATGCTGCTGGTGTTGGGACCATCTTGCTGTGGGAAGGGGTGTGGGAAGGGGTGTGGTGTGCTCTTTAGTGCTGGCTGTCTCCATTGACTCCACCTGTGCTGGTTGTGTCCACCTGGGGCAGATGGGAACAATGCTCAGGTCTCTTAACGTGTGGTTTTCGATGCTGTTATTAGCGCCATGCCGGTAAATGCTTTTTCGGTCTTTGGGATGCCGGTATTGCCGTGTACGCATGGGTTGTGATTGCGTGCTATTAGCGCCATGGTGCTATTTACGGTGTGGGGGTCGCGCGCAAGCGGCCACGCCGCTATTAGTGGCGCCGTACTTTACGGGTCCACCAATAGCGGTGGGTCCGGGTCGTGATCGGCTTGGGAAAATACAGTTACCGGTATTTCGTTACCGGTAACGGTATTCCCTTACCGCCTACCGTGTAATGAGGCCCATTGACATTCAAAGGAATTTCACACATTCATGTCCAAGAGTGGGAGAAAAAGAGTCTCACTCTTGGCAGGATGGAAAAAACAAACTCCAGAAATCCAGCAAAGCTGCAGGGGGACTCACTAGGTTAGGAAATTCAGCCTAAACAGAGAATTCTCCCTAACACTCCCCCCCCCCAGACTAAGGGACAGGAGGATTTAATCCACTCCTGGATGAATCTCATACCTCTAGTCGATGACATACATCCTAGAGAGACCATCAGCATTTTGGTGGTGACACCCTGACCTGTGCTCAATGGTGAAATCAAACCCTTGCAGGCAGATCGACCATCTCAGTAGTTTTGGGTTTTCCGCTTTCATTTGCATTAACCATCTCAAGGGTTGGTGGTCAGTCTGAATGACAAAAGTAGAACCATACAAGTATGGCCTAAACTTCTTCAGAGCCCACACGATAGCAAAGCACTCTCTTTCGATTGTTGCCCACCTTGTTTCAGGATCCTTCAGCTTGCGGCTGATGAAGCAAACGGGGTGCTTCCTACCTTTCCCATCCAGTTGACTGAGTACTGCACCTAATCCTACATTTGAAGCATCTGTCTGCACAATGAAAGTTTGGCGGTAATCAGGAGCTCTGAGTACTGGGGCTTGGCAAAGAGCCTTTTTCAGGTTTTCAAAAGCCTGATTGCACTCCTCGTTCCATCTAACCTTTTTAGGAAATTTGGGCGAGGAGATGACATTTAGTGGAGAAGCTATGGTCCCATAGTTCTGGATGAAATTCCTGTAATACCCAGTGAGGCCTAGGAAGGCTCTCACTTGGGTCTGAGTAGTAGGTGTTGTCCAATTTTGCACAGCTTCAATCTTACTGAGCAAAGGCCTTATTTCTCCACCTCCTACCTCATGTCCAAGATAGAATACCTTACTCTGTCCAATTTGGCATTTACTTGCCTTTATGGTCAGATTGGCTCGTCCAAGAGCCTGCAAAACATCTCTCAGGTGGGTTACATGTTCTTCCCAGGAATTGGTGAACACTGCTATGTCATCCAAGTATGCCATGCAGAAGTTCTCCATCCCATTCAGAACCTGGTTTACCATCCGTTGAAATGTAGCAGGTGCATTCTTCAGTCCGAAAGGCATTACCTTAAACTGGTATAAGCCAACAGGGGTAGAAAATGCAGTTTTCTCCTTGGCATGGTCTGTCAGGGCTATTTGCCAATAGCCTGACGTCAAGTCAAATGTGCTGAGGAACTTGGCAGCGCCAAGTTTATCCACCAACTCATCTGTTCTTGGCAAAGGGTGGGCATCAGTCTTGGTGACTGCATTAAGAGCTCTATAATCCACACAGAATCTAAGTTCTTTAGATCCGGCTTTGGTACTAACACAACGGGGTTAGACCATGGACTAGTAGAGGGCTCTATTACCCCGAGATCAAGCATCTTGCTGACCTCACCTTTGATGTGGGTTCGTACGTTTTCTGACATTCGGTATCCTCTGCTTTTGACAGGCAGACAGTCACCAGTGAGTATATCGTGCTGGCCCCAAGGGGTCAAGCCTGGTGAAAGCGAGAACAGGGAGGCAAACTGATTCAACATAGATTTGCACTGTTCTTGTTGCTCGGGTGTCAGGTTTGAAGAGAGATTTACTCCTTCAATTTTTTCATCTGAAGGTAAGCCTCTGAGGAGATCCGGAAGAGCTTCAGTCTCTTCTTCTTCCTCGGATGATGCTAGAAGCAACGCTCCTACATCAGGTCTTGAGACATACGCTTTGAGTCGGTTGGTGTGGAAGACTGTCGGAGCCTCCTTGGGATTGCCCAAGTCCACCAGATAGTTGACCTCTCCGAGTTTACCCACAACTCTGAAGGGTCTCATCCATTTGTCTTGCAAGGCCCTCTGCCTTGTTGGGATCATAACGAGAACGAGCTGGTCTTGAGCGAACTCAACCATGTTAGCCTTTTAATCGTGCTAGTGCTTGACCAATGCTTGTCCAGCTTTCAAGTTATCGCTTGCTTCTGTCATCATGTGCGACATTCTCCTCCGGAGACCTATCACATAGTCAGTCACTCTGACTGGCTTGGGGGAAGGAGCACTCTCCAACCCCTCCTTAATCAGGGCCCATGGACCTCTGACGGGATAACCATAGAGAAGCTCGAAGGGAGAATAACCTACTCCCTCCTGAGTGATGGCAGTAGAAGGTCCCACTTACGCTTTAGGGGTTCCTCTAAAGCACCTATCATGCTCTTCATGGTTCGGTTGAACCGTTCTACCAACCCATTGGTTTGTGGGTGGTAAGCCGTTGAGAACTTGTAAGTAACTCCACAGGTTTTCCATATGGCTTTCATGTAGTGGGACATAAAGTTTGACCCCCTGTCAGAGATTACTTCCTTAGGAAACCCGACCCTGGTAAAAATACCAAGGAGGGCCTTAGCCACAGCCGGAGCTGTAACAGTCCTCATAGGAATTGCATCAGGATACCTAGTAGCATGGTCAACTACAACAAGTATAAACCTGTTGCCTGAGGAGGTTGGAGGATCAAGGAGACCAACAATGTCAATCCCTACTCTCTCAAATGGGACTCCCACAACTGGGAGAGGCACTAAAGGTGCCACATTCTTGGAGCCAACCTTACCAGAGGTCTGGCAGGTGTGGCAGCTCCTGCAGTGTTTTTCAACATCGGCCCCCTTCTTTGGCCAATAGAAGTAGAGAGAGAGCCTTTTCTTAGTCTTCTTGAAACTCAAGTGACCAGCCAAAGGAATCTCGTGGGCTAACTGCAAGAACTGTGGTCTGTTCTCTTGGGGTACTACAAGTTGTTTGTAGTCCCCAGGTGCAGACTCGGTCGGTTCACTGTAGAAGAGGCCATCTTCCCAGTGCAACCTGTATTTCCCAGGCTCTTGCCCTTCAGCCTGAGCTTCTGCCTGGTGGCGAAGACCTTCCAGAGTTGGACATTCTCTCTGTCCCTTACTGAAGTCTGCCCTGCTGGGTCCACCTTCTGCCAGTAAAGACTGCAGCTCAGGATGGTCAACAGGATACAGATCTCCAATGAGTTCCTGGCCTTCCATTAGCTCTTCCTCAGAGTCTAATTCTACCACACAGGGTTGTACCTCCCTCTCAGCCTCAGCTGGAGGTGGAGTTACGGGTGTAACTTTGGACAACCGCAGGGAAGTCCTTGTTGGCTGCACTGAAATGCTGGCTGCTGGTTTCGGGGTAGAAGTCTTGGGTTTCCCTTTCGCTTCTGATTTCTTTGAGACAGCGGCCGACAATTCCAGTGGAGCAGCAGTGATTTCTTTCGTCATCATCTCCTGGAGAGTACCGCGCATGGTCCTCTCTCTTGCAGGTCTGGTTAGCTCCTGTAACCGTTTACTAGGAGGTCTGGGGGTGTGCAATACAACTCAGAGAGTTTTCAAATCGTTACCCAACAGAACGCGTCCTGGTACCTCACTCTGTATACTGACAGGGATCTTCAAAGTCATGTTGTTACACTGGATGAGAACTGGTAATTGGGGAAGCATCTGCACAGGCCCTCCAGCTAACTTGGTGAGGCGTTTGGGTGCCTTAGCAACATCCTCAGCCTGAAAAAACGATTTATCCACCACAGTTATGCTGGCCCCAGTGTCCCTAATGGCAGGAGTCTCCTGACCATTCACCTGGACACTGTCCTTATAATACTCTTTAGTATTATCGGGGATAGAATTTTAGACATCTAAATTCTGTTGTTCCCACAACCCCAGAGACAATAAAGAAACGCTGGCTGAGACTCCAATGGGTTCATCAGCCAGCAGTAGAAAGTTTCCACTTGCCATTTGGACTTCCTCCTCTGGAGCGAAGGCTAAGGAGACAAGCTGGACCCCTGAAGGTTTACCCTTACATCTGGGATCTCCTTGCACGTGGTCAGTCGAGCCACAAACAAAGCATTTACCGAATGCTTTCTGGAATGGTGGCTTGTTCTGGCATCCTTCCGGTTTGGCACCAGAAGACACACTATTCTGCTGCGTTTTCCTTGTGGCTTACCCTTCTGGTTTTGTTTGGGGCCCTCTTTGGAATTTGAGTTATTTGAATTCTCTTTTGAGTCTTTCTTAGGCTGTTTTCCCTCATCCTTTTTCTGAGTTGCCCCAGAATCCTTATGAGTAGCCCTGTTGGCAACCCATAAGTCAGCAGCATTAGCTAGCTTCCTGGAATCCAATTCCTTCGAATCAGGCAAGTGCTGTCTGAGCTCAGGAGAACAGGCATCATAAATAGACTCCAACATAAAAAGATTCTTCATACCCTCATAAGTGTTCACTTTGTAACCCTTAATCCATCCCTCTAAGTTTTTCAACCCTTCACTCACCCAGGTAGCCCAAGGGGTACCATCATGCTTTTTGAGGGTTCTAAACCTCTTAGGATACTGGGAAGGGGTCTTCCCGAATCTAGCTATCAAAGCTAGTTTCACACTTTCGTAATCCGTCTTATCCGCCTCCCCCAACTCCATTACCACATCAGTCGCAACAGGGGGGAGCCTAGAGAACAACCAGGGAAGTAAATCATTCCCGGTGATGTCCTGGAGCCCATGATTGTACTCAAACAGCTTTAACCAATCCAAAACATCTCGGTTCATACATACCCACTAATTCCTTCGGCATCCGGGGTCTTTTGGGACTGGAGCTTCTAGATGAACCAGAGGAGAGAGAAGCATTTTCCACAGACAACTTTTTCATCTCTAACTCGTGATTAAGTTCTATTTCTTTGAGCCTTAACTCAGCTTACTTCTGCTCAG
The DNA here is from genome assembly GCF_040938575.1 of Ambystoma mexicanum. Lineage (NCBI taxonomy): Eukaryota > Metazoa > Chordata > Amphibia > Caudata > Ambystomatidae > Ambystoma > Ambystoma mexicanum. Next base: position 260,184,993 of record NC_090935.1, read on the forward strand.
CCTGGGCATTCATCCGTCTGAACTCGAGCTCTTGGTTTCTTTCAGATTGAGCCAAGAACCGTTTGTATTCTAATTCGAGCTTCATTTTTTCAAGTTCAAAATAAGCAGGGTTACATGTGGGACCTGGTATGGGCCCCGTAGGTACAGCTGGTAAGGCAGGCAGAGGAGCAGGGGAGACAGTTTCGTTAGCCTCTCCTTCCTCTTCAGCCTCTTCATCACTATCATCACTTCGATTTAGATCAACACCATTACTGTTATCTACATTTGCTGAAGAAGTTGGTTCCTCTGAACCAGTATCCAGACTTTGGTTGGCCAGCAATCTCGCTATCAGTTCTACTTTCTTGTCTCTTACAGAAGGATTCTCTTGTCTACAGAGGGCTCGTAAACTCTCAGTATTTTCACCTGACAAGGATTCTTGACTGTAAACTTCCATAGTAGACATGTTTTTGAAAGTTGCTTTATTTAGTGCTAAGCTTTGTGGTTAGTTATCCTAAAGTGTCGAAAAGTACTCTAAACTGTATACCCGATACAAATCCCACCGCTGTACACCAGTGTTAGGCGAAAACCTGTGCAGTTCCCTCTGGCACCACTGCAAAAGATTTAGGACTACAGGTGTTTGGCATTAAACCCACTTGGTAGCAGTCTGTACCACACAGATTCACTTGGTAGCTGTGGCTGAGCAGTCAGACTTCCCTCAAGAAGAGTTAGGCAGTATGTGGAGTATACAAAATAGGTGTCATGATGCCTACCCCCGGAGCACCAGGCCAAGCCCAGCACCCCCGGGAGCAGGCATCATGCCCCCGGGTAAAAGCCCAGTGGTCCCTTATAGGGGCTCTTTGGACTCTGTCCTGGCGCCTTTGGCGCCAGGCTCATGTTGGATATCAGGCCTGGCGCCATAGGCGCCAGGCTCATAAAGGAAGGTGTTTTGTGCACTTACCTGATGCAGACCATGCTGCAAGATTTAGGCCTCCCTGAGACCTGAAAGGGACTATATTTTCATTGGGACTATTTTGCCACTCCGGCGTGGCCGGGGAAGGATACTTACCTGGAACTATTGGGGGCTATTTAAGCCACGCCCAGACAGTAGCTCACGCTTCGCGTTGTTCTGCATCCAAGCAGCTGAACGCTCACCGTGTCTGCTCCTGCATCTGGTCTCCAGCCACGCCGGCCTCGATCCTGGAAAACCTGTAAGGAAAGAAGAGAAGAGAAAGGTGAAAACCAAGAATTTTATCAAACTTCTTACCTGCATCTGGAACCTTCACGCCAGCGTTCCTGAGAAAAGACTTTCATTTAAAAGCACCACGTTGCTCGCTGCAGCGCCGCGCGTCACTCGCCTGTCCTCGGGAGTTCTTCTGGCTCCACCGCGACTGTCTGCACCGGTCGCCACATCTCTGCACCTAGGGGAGAGAAGATGAGACAAAAGGTGAGCAGAAGGAACATATGAGGAAAGCCTAATTTTCCGCTATAACACTTACCGGTCTTCTGTAGGTGGATCATTCCTCATTTCGGGTCGGCGCCGCTACGTTGGCAGGTACCGCACCCCAGCCCCTATGGGGAAAGGACAAAAGACATTACTGGAGGAATATAAAGACATTGGGCCTCATTACGACCCAGGCGGTAAGTTACGGCCTGGGCCGTGACTTTACCACCATGGCGTAAACTGCGTTTACGCCATGGTGGTTGGCGGATTTACCGCCCCATTCCAACCTTGGCGGGGCGGTAAAACCCCATTTTCCCGTTTACCCTTCCTCATTCCCATTTTGCCCCATAGGGCATAATGGGAGTGGGGAAGGCGTTAATTACGCCACCGTAAATTACGGTGGCGTAATTAACTCCATGGTCCCTTAGCGTAATGGATTTTAACACCTGCTAAAAGCAGGTGTTAAAACCTCCATGGCGCTAAGGGACCTCATACTCAGGCGGTAAGGGTCGGCGCTGTTTACGCCGCCGTAAAACCCTTACCGCCTGAGTCGTAATGAGGCCCATTAAGAGGGATCGCCCCATCGCTAACTCACCTGAGTTTACCATCGGCAAGTCAATCCCTCAACGCATCGCCTTCATTCTGCACCTGAAATAAAGGACAGATCACAGGTTAGGAAGGCAACAGAAAAGGAGGCTCAACACTTGAACTTTTGTAATCTTCATACTTACGGCATTCCGCTCAGAAAATTCAAGTGGATTTTGCCAGCGCCATTCTGAAAACCAGTGAAGTAACTGGACAAACACGCGCCCCTGCACCAGAAGCAGGCTGGAGAGTTCATCCTTTCAAACCATAAGGTGAGCTTCAACCGGGGATTTCGGAGGAAGTTAGAGAAGAACGAAGGGGGGAAGGGGGGAGCAAGCACACTATTCTGCAGACTGTTAATCCCCTTTCTCATCTGCAGAAGGATATTCCTACGGGCCAGACAAGCAAGATTTAAGGGTCCTGTTCAGTCGGTGTTCCGAGTTCTGCGCATCACGCTCGAAGAGGCCACAGCAACCCAGACTAGACCAGCGCCTCCGTGGGAGTCAGGTGAGCGTTACAGAACGCGAAGCCTTCCTACAAATTCCCACCCAGGTGCTATGGAAACTTCTGAGACTGATCAGTTGGCCCAACTACTGGGGGAATTACGGGCTGAAGTACACGCCGCTCGTCAAGAGACTAATGCTCTCAGGAGGGAAGTGATTGTATCAAAGGAAAGAACTGATGACCTGGCTAGACAGTTTTTGCAAGGTCAAGCTGGACACACTCCTCTACCCGGTTCCGGGGAGAACCCCGCTCCTGTGGTTCCCAGTATCCCTGTGCAGATTAATCTACCTGGAAACATGCCGCTGGCCCCACCCGAACGCTTTGCTGGGGACCCCAAACAATTCTCCGTATTCATGAATCAGTGTCGTTTGCACTTCCTATGCAGACCTGGGGCCTTCCCTAATGACCAGACCAAGGTAGCCTTTGTATTGTCATATCTCAGCGGCTGTGCTGCCGATTGGTCAGTTCCACTGGTTACTCAAGATGACCCGATTCTCCGTGATTTTCAAGGATTTCAAGCAAGCATGGAAAGGTTATTTGCTCGACACTCTCAGGGGCAGGCTCTGGATGACGAACTCCTATCCCTGCGACAGGGCAATCAGGACCTCCTATCCTACATTGCAACCTTTAATAGACTAATTGTGGAAACTGGGTGGCCAGAGGATAAAAGAATCACGTTATTTTATCGAGGTCTACGCGGAGAACTTAAAGATGTCCTGGCCCAAGTTGTAAATCCGCCCCAAGAATGCACAGAATATATAGACTTAGTGGGCCAATTGGATCACAGACTTCAAAACAGAAAAGCAGATCGGTCCAAGTTTGAGACCCGGGTGTTGGTCAAGACCCACGCTAACCCCAAGGGTGCTGATGTCTCTGAGCCTATGCAAATCAGAGGGGTTAAAGGACCTTTAACTCAAAAAGAACTTGAAAGAAGACGGCAGATGCAATTATGTCTTTATTGTGGGTCCTCTGGACACTTTCTACGAGATTGCCTGGCAAAACCGCCCAAGAAGGTGGTAGGAGCCGCTGATAAGAACCATGAAGACTCTGTTTCGGGAAACGACCACGCCCGACAAGCATAGGGGTCCGCTTGCCGAGCTTGAAAACGAACTCTCAGACCTCGCATTTCATTGTGCCAATGGTCCTCGTAGATCCGGAACAGCCTAAGCGGTTGCATGCAATAAATGCATACATCGACAGTGGGGCTATAGGAAATTATGTGGATCGTGAATTGGTCTCTAGGATTAACCTGCCTCTGCGTCCTAAAACCAGCAAAGATGTCATCACCACAGTCGATGGAACCGAAATTGCCTCAGGACCGGTAACACATTCCACTGCTGAGGTGACACTTATAGGTCCGGACGGCCATCGGGAGGCAGTTGTGTTTGATGTAATCAAGGCTCCACAGTTTCAGGTTATTCTCGGAATCCCTTGGTTAGAGACACATAATCCTCGAATTGATTGGCGAGCGAAGAGAATAACCTTCCCGGATTGTGCACAAACCTGCTACCCAGAAAATCTGAAGATTAGTCTAGCATCTGTAACCTCTGTCTCCATGCAACTACCTCTGGAATACCAAGACTTTCAGGACATCTTCCAAAAGGAACAGGCCAACACGTTACCTCCCCACAGATCGTACGATTGCCAAATCGATCTGGTGCCCGGTGCACAACCCCCTTGTAGCAGGATTTATGCCCTTACTGAACCTGAGAATCTGCATTTGAGACAATATTTAGATCAATACCTAGCCAATGGTTTCATTCGCCCGTCAAAGTCTCCGGCATCCTCTGCTTTGTTCTTCGTGCCCAAAAAAGAAGGCGACCTTAGAACTTGTATCGACTACCGCGCATTGAACCAGATAACTGTTAAAAACCGTTACCCTCTGCCTCTGATCCCTGAACTCCTTGACCAGGTGAAGGACGCTTGCGTATACACCAAGTTAGATCTCCGGGGGGCTTATCATCTGGTGCGAGTAAAAGAAGGCGACGAATGGAAAACGGCCTTCCGTACAAAATATGGATTATTCGAATACTATGTGATGCCTTTCGGGTTGTGCAACGCGCCTGCTGCCTTCCAATTCTTCATGAACGATGTCCTTCGGGAACTCATCGATGTTTGTGTTGTCGTATATATCGATGGCATTCTTGTGTGCTCCTCTTCGGAATCTGATCACAGAAAGCATGTCAGGGCCGTCCTTGAGAAATTGCACTAGCACAAACTGTTTGCAAAGCTGGAAAAGTGCGTTTTCCATACCACCGAGGTTGAGTTTCTTGGATTCATCCTGACACCTAAAGGGGTCCGAATGGACTCACGAAAAGTGGATGCCATCCTCAAATGGCCATCACCTAGTTCGGTGAAAGGTGTCCAAAGCATGCTTGGTTTTGCCAATTTTTATCGCAGATTTATCCCGGAATTTTCACGTGTGGTACAACCCATCACTGCACTCTTGCGGAAAAATAAACGCTTCGAATGGACCGAGGAAGCCGAACAAGCCTTTCAGGAATTGAAAGCTAAATTCACGTCCGCACCTATGTTGAAGCACCCGCGTCCCGATCTGCCATATATAGTCGAAACCGACGCGTCCAGCTTAGCCATGGGAGCTGTCCTGTCTCAAAGAGACCCTGAAACCAACCAACTGCACCCCGTAGCATTTTGGTCCAGAAAGTTCTCGCCGCCTGAGGTAAATTATGCAATCACCGACAAGGAATTATTACCCATTAGGTCTGCCGTTAAGGCTTGGCGGCATTATCTTCTTGGCGCCAGGCATACCATCACCGTGATCACTGATCACCGAAACTTACAATATTTAAAAACTGCCAAGGCTCAATCGTCACGTCAGCTCCGATGGGCTTTGTTCTTTGCTGAGTTCGATTTTGTAATCACTTACCGCCCCGGCTGTAAGAATGGCAAAGCGGACGCGCTATCTCGAAGAGGAATGGGAGAAATAGACACAAACTCAGAACCTGTGCCGATAATTCCCGAACAAAGAATTTTGGGGATAACCTCTTTACAAACCCTTGAAGACATTCAAGCACGGGTAAAACAACTCCTGGACTCTACAGCCTTGCAGGATTGGATCCAAAGGGGGTCTTACTTTTCGGTCAACGATGGCCTACCTTACTTCCAAGGATGCTTATTTCTGCCAGAAAAGGAATTGCAAGAACTGGTTATTTCCCGTCATCATGATACCCTGATGGAAGGACATCCTGGCATTGCCAAAACTGAGGAAAAAATTAAACGACAATTCTGGTGGCCTTCCTGGCGAAAGGATATTAAATCTTTCGTGATGTCCTGTGGAGTTTGTGCCCAAAACAAAGGCCAAAAGACAAAACCCGCCGGCCTTCTTCAGCCTTTAGACATTCCACCAGCACCTTGGCGCACCTTGTCACTAGATTTTATCACGGACCTGCCCCCTTGTAATGGTTACAAAACTATTCTGGTTGTGGTGGATTTATTTTCCAAGATGGCCCATTTTATTCCGTTGAAAGGATTACCTTCAGCTTCTGTCCTAGCCAAGGAATTCCTCGAAAATATCATCCGTTTGCATGGATTCCCATCCATACTAGTCTCCGACCGGGGAAGCCAGTTTATTTCTCATTTTTGGAGGAAGTGTTGTCAACTGGCACAAATCGACGTAAGACTCTCAACCAGCCACCACCCACAGACCGATGATCAGACGGAGAGAACGAACCAGACCCTTGAACAATACCTACGATGTATGTTGCACCAATCGGAGGGTAATTGGAAGGATATTTTATGGGTGGCCGAATATGCATACAATAACTCGGTACATTCTGGAACTGGACAAAGCCCCTTTTATACCCTATATGGACATCACCCTCGTACTTCAGACCTGGACTCACCTCTGAGCCTTGAAATGCCCGCAGTGGACCATTTGCATTCCATGATAACTCAAGCCTTCAAGGATGCAACTGCACATTTGCAACAAGCGAAAGGGAAATACAAAAAGAATGCGGATCTGCATCGGAGTGAGGCGCCTCCATACCAAATAGGGGATCAAGTATGGTTGGCTACCAAACACTTATTGCTCAAGGGACCTCGAACTTTTAATCCAAGGTATTTGGGCCCTTACTCGATCAAAGCTATAATTAATCAAGTGGCAGTCAAGCTCGATCTACCAGCTAACATGCGGATTCACCCCGTTTTTCACGTGTCACTTTTGAAACCAGTGCAACCAGGAACCAGATTAATAAAGCCACCAGAACCAATCCAGATAGATGGGGAGCCTGAATTCGAGGTGAAGAACATTTTGGATTCTAAGATCTCAAAATCAAAACTTTTCTATCTAATTGATTGGAAAGGGTACGGGCCTCAGGAAAGGTCTTGGGAACCCAGCGACCACGTACATGCACCTCGGCTGGTAAAAAGGTTCCATCGGAATTTCCCAAACAAACCGAAACCTCCAGAGGGAACAACCTTGGGAGGGGCCTTGAGGGGGAGTGCTGTCATGATGCCTATCCCCAGAGCACCAGGCCAGGCCCAGCACCCCCGGGAGCAGGCATCATGCCCCTGGGTAAAAGCCCAGCGGCCCCTTATAGGGGCTCTATGGACTCTGTCCTGGCGCCTTTGGCGCCAGGCTCATGTTGGATATCAGTCCTGGCGCCGTAGGCGCCAGGCTCATAAAGGAAGGTGTTTTGTGCACTTACCTGATGCAGACCATGCTGCAAGATTCAGGCCTCCCTGAGACCTGAAAGGGACTATTTTTTCATTGGGACTATTTTGCCACTCGGGCGTGGCCAGGGAAGGATACTTACCTGGAACTACTTTGGGGGCTATTTAAGCCACGCCCAGACAGTAGCTCACGCTTCGCGTTGTTCTGCATCCAAGCAGCTGAACGCTCACCGTGTCTGCTCCTGCATCTGGTCTCCAGCCACGCCGCCTCGATCCTGGAACACCTGTAAGGAAAGAAGAGAAGAGAAAGGTGAAAACCAAGAATTTTATCAAACTTCTTACCTGCATCCGGAACCTTCACGCCAGCGTTCCTGAGAAAAGACTTTCATTTAAAAGCACCACGTTGCTCGCTGCAGCGCCGCGCTTCACTCACCTGTCCTCGGGAGTTATTCTGGCTCCACCGCGACTGTCTGCACCGGTCGCCACATCTCTGCACCTAGGGGAGAGAAGAAGAGACAAAAGGTGAGCAGAAGGAACATATGAGGAAAGCCTAATTTTCCGCCATAACACTTACCGGTCTTCTGTAGGTGGATCATTCCTCATTTCGGGTTGGCGCCGCTACGTTGGCAGGTACCGCACCCCGGCCCCTATGGGGAAAGGACAAAAGACATTACTGGAGGAATATAAAGACATTAAGAGGGATCGCCCCCATCGCTAACTCACCTGAGTTTGCCATCGGCAAGTCAATCCCTCAACGCATCGCCTTTATTCTGCACCTGAAATAAAGGATAGATCACAGGTTAGGAAGGCAACAGAAAAGGAGGCTCAACACTTGAACTTTTGTAATCTTCATACTTACGGCATTCCGCTCAGAAAATTCAAGTGGATTTTGCCAGCGCCATTCTGAAAACCAGTGAAGTAACTGGACAAACACGCGCCCCTGCACCAGAAGCAGGATGGAGAGTTCATCCTTTCAAACCATAAGGTGAGCTTCAACCGGGGATTTCGGAGGAAGTTAGAGAAGAACGAAGGGGGAAAGGGGGGAGCAAGCACACTATTCTGCAGACTGTTAATCCCCTTTCTCATCTGCAGAAGGATATTCCTACGGGGCAGACAAGCAAGATATAAGGGTCCTGTTCAGTCGGTGTTCCGAGTTCTGCGCATCACGCTCGAAGAGGCCACAGAAACCCAGACTAGACCAGCGCCTCCGTGGGAGTCAGGTGAGCGTTACAATAGGGCAATTTACACAGTAGGACAAGCAAACACGTAACAAGGCTTTGGTGTAAAGATATATAGTTATTTATTTATAAAAACACATCTACGGAAAACACTCTGGCACTTAATACGGCAAACAACTTCAATCACAATTACTATCAGAAAAAGATCAATCCCCCTAACAATAGTTCGACAAGTCTAGGTTCAACGGCACCACTTATTTGCAGACAGAGGTGAATGCTTTAACCTAGATGGCACTCTAGTATTCGTTAGGACGGGAGAGAAAAGGCAGGGTATGAAATCAACTCGGTACCAACACTTTTACGAACAAATGCAAGGCAAGTAAGGCAGGGTCTACTGTAGATCACAAAGTTCAGAGGCCAGGCCCACTCGGAGAGAGGCAAGGCGATATGTCCCAAAAAGTATCACAGCAGAAATGCACTTCCAGTCTTTGTCGCAAATTGTTATAGAAAGGGTGGACTAGTTCAGAACAGAAAGTTAAGAAAGCTTGGAGGCGACCCAATGGAGAGGCAAGGATTAAGACACCTCACTCTATCCGGCAAAAAGGGAAGCCAGGCGGACACGGTACCTTGTTTGTGGAGAGACAGCTCCGGCGGGGTCAGTTGTTCCTGGTGGTGGATGCACGTCGGGTCTTTGCCAAGAGAAGAGATGATCTCGTCGTCGAAGGAAAGTTGAAGATCGTTGCACCACCAGGGAAGAGACCAGCCGTGCAGTGCTCCGTCACAAGGCACCACCTTTTGGTCGCGGTACAGGGGTAGTGGCTATCCGGTTGCCGGGATGCTCTGCACGGGCAATTCGACCACTACGTCCTGGAACGAAGAAAAAGCAAAGGGGACTGGTTGTTCCCACCAGTCAGGGGAAGAGACTCTCTGGCGGGGAGATCTCCTCTGTCGTCGGGAAGTGGTGAGTAGGTTCAGCAGGGCTCCACCAGAGGTGTCATTGTTGCAGGCCGGCTCAGCTTTACCCTCGTCGGATTCTTAGGTCCTGTGGCGACTTTTAAAGATCCAGTCCCAAAAGCCCTGCTTTTATGCAGAAAACCCCCATTCAGTCAGCCTAGCTGTCAATCAAAACACGCTAAGTGGTGAACGGTGTGGCTCACCACTTGGGCCAATCACACTAGAGTGCGACTTGAGTTGGCAAGGCAACTCAGTCCAGGGTGCCTAAACCCCCTCCCACACCCTCTGTGGTAACCCAGAAAGAATGGCACCACTTTGGAGGGCCTTTGTGTAGAGTCCCGCCAAAAGTGGAACAAAGGGCTCAACCTTTGGTTTAGGAGTCACAGAGACGAACACAGACGCCATTTTAAAAACCGAGTTCTGGCAGAAAATACCAACCGATAGATTTATTTAAGATAAATAAACCGGTGGTATGTTAGAGATTAACGAGAAAAAGTATTAACCTCCAACAATGGGAAGAATCCCATAGGGTTACATTCGGGGTCGAATATAACAAGTAGTTTCCACTGCCACCAGCCAAAACTCGACGAGGGGGGACGGGACAGTGACCCCTCGAATAACAGACCCAGGAGTAATCGAATTACCCCTACTAGTACGTCCACAATAGGATGGTTTGTACTATTTCTGTTAGTAAATTTAGGTCTAGTAAAGCCAATGGTGATTTTACATTCCCGGGGAGACAGTAGTCAGTCCCAGGGTATGGAGTCTAGGGTGGAGGGCCGCTAGGACGCCCCAGTGTTACGGCACGGAGGGTGCCTTGTAACACACATAGCAAAACATATGAGACCCTATGGAGTAAAAGACCCCATAGCCCATAGAACACATTGACATTCAAAGGAATTACACACATTCATGTCCAAGAGTGGGAGAAAAAGAGTCTCACTCTTGGCAGGATGGAAAAAAACAAACTCCAGAAATCCAGCAAAGCTGCTGGGGGACTCACTAGGTTAGGAATTTCAGCCTAAACAGAGAATTCTCCCTAACAGCTGATGCCCCAGACACGGCTACACAGTCCGGCCCACCAAGGAAGCCCAGCTTCAATCAGGCCGAACTTGATGCACTTGTGGAGTATGTGTCCGCACATGACAGTGAAATGGTGATTACTGCAGGATGCAAGACCACACCTGCACAACGTCAGGCACACTGGCAGACCATTGCGGAACTCATAAGTCCCCTTGGATTCGTGAGGCGCACAGCTAATGATTGCTACAAGCGCTGGAATGACCTTAAGCGCAGGGCAAAGAAAAAGCTGGCCACAAGTCATGCCGCAACTCTAGTGACTGGAGGTGGGTCTCCGGCAGAGGACATAGAACTCACTCCACATGAGTATGTTGCTGGGACCTACGTCACGGAGGAACAGATCCAAGGCATGGGAGACCTGCCAGATTACGAGGCATTGTCCGGTGAGTGCACATGCATGTGTGTGTCATCCATGTGCATGGTGTGTGTGTGAGTGCTTCTGATTGAGTGCCAGGTGAGGTGGTGTGTGCCTGAGTGGTTTGGGTCACCCATGTGCTTCATCCAATACATTCTGCGCACCAGGATTTGGGTGTTGCAGTATCCCTTCTGGCAACAGTAGACATTCAGCCCAACCTCACGCCAGTTGCCCTTGAAGTGTTATCTTGCCACAACATAGTTGCATGTTATTCTGTGTTCATTCAGGCTGATTGTCTGCATTCCACCACTTTCACTAGGCATTTTTCAGTCCTATTGTCACATGTGTGACAAGGCTAGGGTACATGCCATCTGTGTGCTGTGTATTGGACATGCCAATCACAGGCCAATGTTTGATGGCACTGCTAGGCAGCATGCAGCAAAATTGTTCGTCTTCCATCTTGGTGTCATCAATGTGTGCCATTTGCCTCCCCTTCATACGTAGTGACAGTGCATGCATGCGAGGGTTATAGTCAAGTGGTACATGTGTCAATGAAGTACTGTTTCTGTTGCTTCTCAGCCCTAATTGTGTTACATGGTGCTAATGCCTATTCCCATTTCTTTTCTTTCATGCCTTTGCAGGGGATGACGCACTTAATACGGCTGGGGTTGTGGAGATGGTGCAGAACCAGGAGGGGTCTCAGGCCCGACCGGGCACCAGTGAGGGACGTGGTGTGGTGGTGGGTGAGAACCCACACTTGCTGCAGACCGTCATTTTAAGGGGTGTCTCTGGGTGCACCTCCCCCGAGCTCTATTCAGGTGTCGATTTGGATGATGAGACCTATGTGCCGTCGCAGTTAAGTGTTTCTGGGAGAGATTCTGTACTGTCCAACCCACCTGCACCAGGGGTAGAACCCTCAATGGGGATTTCAGTGTTGGTAGGTCCGCCTTTGGTGGTTACGGATGCAGGGTCACACTCCGCTACATCTGATCCTGTTCCTGGGCCAGCAGATCAGAGGGGGAATGCAGTCCTGCAGCCTCAGGCAGTGCCGGCACAGCAAGGCGCAGTTCGCCTTGCCCCAGACAGGTGAGGTGCCCGACGACGCGGTGGCCGTACGCCACCTGGCAATACCGCATGGTAGCAATCCATATACGGTATGGCAAACCAACAGGCAGCATCAACTGAGATGATGGCTCAGGCCATGGATAGGGTGGACACTTCCATTGTCCCCCAAGAAAGGCTAATTGAACAACTACAGCAGGCAACAGACTCCATTAGCCAGTCACACAGGGAGGACATGTTGGTGTCCAACAGGGACAGGCGGGCGGCACTGGAGACTCTGCGGGAAGCCATTTCTATTGAGTCCCAGGGCCACAGGGAAGCCCTGAGGGTGGAACTCTGCCAGCTCAGGGCAACTCTGGTTGAGATTGAGGCTTCAGCTAACACGAGGACAGAACAGCAGCTGGAGCGGCTCACACGTACGCTCTCAGCTGAGATGCAGGCAACTAGGGTGGAGGTCCGGGCATCCCGTGAGTTGTTGCATGGGGACCTCTGCACAATTATCCTCCAGAACCAGACCTTCCACACCCGCATGCTTGCTGCCATGGAGGACCAGACTAGGGCTTTGCGTGGGCTGCCTCCCATAGTGCCACCACCTCCTGATGCAGCTGCAGAGGGTGAGGAGAGCGACAGCAGCGATTCTCCCACAATAGGGTAGCCGTGCAGGCCATGAGCCCATGGAGGTGTTTTTTTTTCGCAAGACACAGGTGGGTTTTGGTGTGCACCCTGTCCTGGGACCTCCTGGGTGGCCTCCCCCACGCCCCGGGCCCATTCATGGCCATTTTTGATTTTTTCTTTTTTTTTTTTTCTTTTTTTTATTCTTGATCTTTTGGGCAGTGTGTTGCCATGTGTGGCTCCCGTGGGCATACGCTGTATTGTGGCTGGGCACATGCAGGCTTGTCCTGAATTTGGGTCAGATGCTTGGGTTTGTGTGACACACACCCCTCCTGCTTCCCGTTTCCATGGGCTTGCAAAGGGTGTGCCCAAGTGACATTGACTTACAGGGTGACGTTGGACTCCCATTTGATGTGTGGGCAGTCTGTAGTCAATACTGTGTATACATTCCTAGTGCATATTGTTGTTGTATTGTACACTGCATGGTGTATTGATATGTGCCTCTGCATCCATCTCATCCTCCTAATTTGCAGGTCCATTTCTCATGTCTTCACGAGGTGGTCTACTTTGGAACTGGGGTCCATGTTGTAAGCAGTGCACCTACACTTTTGCGTGGCGCCAACACTGTATATTTGGAAGTGTTCGTAGTGCTGGCATTATCAGGTAGTGAGGCTACCAATTTTTTAAGTCCGTACTGTCATGTTTATGGTAGGTTGGAGATTGTGTAGGTGATTGGTATTATTGGTAAGTATTTGGTAATGTGTGTGGTTGGTCATGCATTACTGTGAGCATTTCATGTGTGGCCAGTTTCCATTAGGGACACTGTAGTTGGTGACACTTGGGTCATGTTGTGGGATTAATTTGTTTGCTCTCACATTGCATGACATGCCATGGTGTGTGGTGTGGCCGTGCCGGGGAGGGGTTGGGTGGCATGGCACTGTTCTCATGTTGTATTTTGAAAGTGGGTATTCATTTTTGCTGCATGGAAGTGTGTCTTTTCATGACACTGCATTGGTGGTGTTTGTGTAGGTAGGGATACACACATTGTGACACTTCCAGATGAACAATCTCAGGCTGCTATGGTTCTGACAGTTTACTGTCCCTTAATTCATCGGAATTGTCAGATTGAGTCATCATTGATTGTTAGATGGTATGTGCCAGGGCTGTGTGCACTCCACAGGGGTGTGCTTTCTGTGTGAAGTAATTAGCCACCAGCTGCGTACGGGCTGCCTCACCCCGTGCCCTTTCCCCTCCCATGCGCAGCGGGCGTGCATGTGGTTGGGGATGTGGGGGCACCACCATGTCCACAGCCAGGCCCCGGCGTGTTGCAACATTGTGCAGGACACATGCTGCTACTATGATCCTGCACACTACTGGGGGAGCGTATAACAGCTGCCCACCAGAACGGTCAAGGGAGCGAAAGCGTGACTTGAGCACTCCGAATGTGCGCTCCACTATGCCCCGTGTTGCAATATGGGCTGTGTTGTATCTTACCTCGGGAGGCGTGATGGGGTTCCGAATTGACGTCATCATGTGTGTGCTCAGAGGGTAGGCACTGTCCCCTGGGGAGGTGGTGATGGGGATCATTAGTGGGGTATTGGCATTACTATGTATCTGTCATGCATGCGTGTGCTGTGGCATTTCTACTCACCAAGCAGCCATGCATCGCCATGCCCCCCAGCTTCCATGTCCCGGTTTAGGGTTGACATCCTGTAAATTAAGCTGTCTTGGGTGGACCCTGGATAGTTGGCATATACTGAGGTGATGATTCCCTTGGCATCACATACTACCTGGACATTGATGGAATGCCAGTGCTTTCGGTTTCTATAGATGTGCTCAGATGCCCTGAGGGGACGTAGAGCCACATGGGTGCAATCTATGGCACCTATCACTTTGGGGAATTGTGCCACCCTGTAGAAATCCTGGCTGACAGCCTGCCTTTCTGCAGGTGTTCTGGGCAGGTATATGTGCCTGCGGACTGATGGGCGTCCAGTGATGATTGCCAACACCTGGTGTAGACACCGTGACTGCATGGCCTGTGACACCCCCCCCCCCACTATGGCACTTGTCTGCTGAAATGATCCGGTAGCCAAGAAGTGCAGTACATTGAGGACCTTCTCCAGGAGCTGAATGCTTGGGAGCACAGGGTGGGTGATGTGAGGTCATCCTCCCACTCACTGACCAGGTCGAGTATTATGTGTGGTGGAAACCTGTACCTCCCATACACCTGGTCATCAGGCATACCAAATAGGCTGGTTCTGGGTGTGAAGATTCTGGCCCTGACTATCCTTCTCCTCCTCCTGTGGTATCCCACGGCCACTGCTGCTAGGAACGGTATATTCATCCTGGCGTCTGAGCTTGTTTGTTGTTTGCGCACTCTTTTATGCTGCGCGGGACGTGCGCCTGCTTCATGCTGGCGTATGTGTTTCAGGATTGGACCTTTTATTTTTTGGCGCGTTGTAGGCGACCGTGTAAATCTTCCCGCCGACCCCAGGAATACACGTAACATGCTCTCCCAGGCCCAGTCGCGAGTAAATATTCCGCCCATCCCTGGAATAAACGTACCCCACTGTCACAGGCCCAGTCGCGTGTGGAACTTCACGCGCACACCGAAATACACGTACCCTGGGCAATCGCGTGTGGAACTTCCCGCGAACCCCGTAATATACGTACCCTGCTGGTATCGCATGTGGAAGTTCACACGGACCCATAATACACGTACCCTGATGGAATCGCGTGTGAGACTACCCGCGCACCCCTGGAATACACGTACCCAGGCAAATCACACGACTGGGGGGTGGGGGTGCAGGGAGACATGAGTGGGGGCCTGGTGGAGGGGGCCCCTGGATGCAGGGGGGTGGGGGTGCTGGGAGACAGGAGTGGGGGCCTGGTGGAGGGTGCCCCTGGATGCAGGGGGGTGGGGGTGCTGGGAGACAGGAGTGGGGGCCTGGTGGAGGGTGCCCCTGAATGCAGGGGGGTGGGGGTGCTGCGAGACATGAGTGGGGGCCTGGTGGAGGGTGTCCTACAGTGCTGGGGGGTGGGGCTGCAGGGGGACAGGAGTGGGGGCCTTGTGGAGGGTGCCCTACAGTGCTGGGGGGTGGGGGTGCAGGGGGACATGAGTGGGTCCTGGTGGAGGGTGCCCCTAGATGCAGGGGGGTGGGGGTGCTGGGAGACAGGAGTGGGGGCCTGGTGGAGGGTGCCCCTGGATGCAGGGGGGTGGGAGTGCTGGGAGACATGAGTGGGGGCCTAGTGGAGGGTGCCCCTGGATGCAGGGGGGTGGGGGTGCTGGTAGACAGGAGTGGGGGCCTGGTGGAGGGTGCCCATGGATGCAGGGGGGTGGGAGTGCTGGGAGACAGGAGTGGGGGCCTGGTGGAGGGTGCCCCTGGATGCAGGGGGGTGGGGGTGCTGGTAGACATCAGTGGGGGCCTGGTGGAGGGTGCCCTACAGTGCTGGGGGGTGGGGGTGCAGGGGGACAGGAGTGGGGGCCTGGTGGAGGGTGCCCCTGGATGCAGGGGGGTGGGGGTGCTGGGAGACAGGAGTGGGGGCCTGGTGGAGGGCGCCCTACACTGCTGGGGGGTAGGGGTGCTGGTAGACAGGAGTGGGGGCCTGGTGGAGGGTGCCCCTGGATGCAGGGTGGTGGGGGTGCTGGGAGACAGGAGTGGGGGCCTGGTGGAGGGTGCCCTACAGTGCTGGGGGGTGGGTGTGCTGGGAGACATGAGTTGGACCTGAGTGGGGGCCTGGTGGAGGGTGCCCCACAGAGCTGGGGGGTGGGGGTGCAGGGGGACATGAGTGGGGGCCTGGTGGAGGGTGGCCCACAGTGCTGGGGGTGGGGGTTCTGGGAGACAGGAGTGGGGGCCTGGTGGAGGGTGCCCCTGGATGCGGGGGGTGGGGGTGCAGGGAGACAGGAGTGGGGGCCTGGTGGAGGGTGCCCTACAGTGCTGGGGGGTCGGGGCGCAGGGGGACATGAGTGGGGGCTTGGTGGAGGGTGCCCTACAGTGCTGGGGGGTGGGGGTGCTGGGAGACAGGAGTGGGGGCTTGGTGGAGGGTGCCCCTGGATGCAGGGGGGTGGGGATGCTGGGAGACAGGAGTGGGGGCCTGGTGGAGGGTGCCCTACAGTGCTGGGGGGTGGGGGAGCTGGGAGACATGAGTTGGACATGAGTGGGGGCCTGGTGGAGGGTGCCCCACAGTGCTGGGGGGTGGGGGTGCAGGGGGACATGAGTGGGGTCCTGGTGGAGGTTGGCCCACAGTGCTGGGGGGTGGGGGTGCTGGGAGACATGAGTTGGACATGAGTGGGGGCCTGGTGGAGGGTGCGAGGGTGCCCTACAGTGCTGGGGGGTGGGGGTGCAGGGGGACATGAGTGTGGGCCTGGTGGAGGGTGCCCTACAGTGCTGGGGGGCGGGGGTGCAGGGGGACAGGAGTGGGGGCCTGGTGGAGGGTGCCCTACAGTGCTGGTGGGTGGGGGTCCTGGGAGACAGGAGTGGGGGCCTGCTGAAGGGTGCCCCTGGATGCAGGGGGGCGGGGGTGCTGGTAGACATGAGTGGGGGCCTGGTGGAGGGTGCCCCTGGATGCAGGGGGTGGGGGTGCTGGGAGACATGAGTGGGGGCCTGGTGGAGGGTGCCCTACAGTGCTGGGGGGTGGGGGTGCAGGGGGACATGAGTGGGGGCCTGTTGGAGGGTGCCCTACAGTGCTGGGGGGTGGGGGTGCAGGGGGGCAGGAGTGGGGCCTGGTGGAGGGAGCCCTACAGTGCTGGGGGGTGGGGGTGCAGGGGGACATGAGTGGGGGCCTGGTGGAGGGTGCTCCTGGATGCAGGGGGTGGGGGTGCAGGGGGACAGAAGTGGGGGCCTGGTGGAGGGTGCCCTACAGTGCTGGGGGGTAGGGGTGCTGGGATACAGGAGTGGGGGCCTGGTGGAGGGTGCCCGACAGTGCTGGGGGGTGGGGGTGCACGGGGACATGAGTGGGGGCCTGGTGGAGGGTGCCCCTGGATGCAGGGGGGTGGGGGTGCAGGGGGACAGGAGTGGGGGCCTGGTTGAGGGTGCACTACAGTGCTGGGGGGTGGGGGTGCTGGGAGACAGGAGTGGGGGCCTGGTGGAGGGTGCCCCTGGATGCAGGGGGGTGGGGGTGCTGGGAGACAGGAGTGGGGGCCTGGTGGAGGGTGTCCTACAGTGCTGGGGGGTGGGGGTGCTGGGAGACTTGAGTTGGACATGAGTGGGGGCCTGGTGGAGGGTGCCCCACAGTGCTGGGGGGTGGGGGTGCAGGGGGACATGGGTGGGGGCCTGGTGGAGGGTGGCCCACAGTGCTGGGGGTTGGAGGTGCTGGGAGACATGAGTTGGACATGTGTGGGGGCCTGGTGGAGGGTGCCCTACAGTGCTGGGGGGTGGGGGTGCAGGGGGACATGAGTGGGGGCTTGGTGGAGGGTGCCCTACAGTGCTGGGGGGTGGGGGTGCAGGGGGACAGGAGTGGCGGCCTGGTGGAGGGTGCCCTACAGTGCTGGGGGGTGGGGGTGCTGGGAGACAGGAGTGGGGGCTTGGTGAAGGGTGCCCCTGGATGCAGGGGGATGGGGGTGCTGGGGGACATGAGTGGGGGCCTGGTGGAGGGTGCCCCTGGATGCAGGGGGGTGGGGGTGCTGGGAGACATGAGTGGGGACCTGGTGGAGGGTGCCCTACAATGCTGGGGGGTGGGGGTGCAGGGGGACATGAGTGGGGGCCTGGTGGAGGGTGCCCTACAGTGATGGGGGGTGGGGGTGCAGGGAGACAGGAGTGGGGCCCTGGTGGAGGGTGCCCTACAGTGCTGGGGGGTGGGGGTGTAGGGGGACAGGAGTGGGGGCCTGGTGGAGGGTGCCCCTGGATGCAGGGGGGTGTGGGTGCAGGAAGACAGGAGTGGGGGCCTGGTGGAGAGTGCCCCTGGATGCTGGGGGTGGGGGTGCTGGGAGACATGCGTTGGTGGGCAGTAGTGCAAGGTGACATGTGGGTTGGCTGGGTGGCATGGCCATGGTGGATGGGCTGCCTGCGGGACATGTGCAGGGGTGCAGGGCAGTCCTCTGTGGTGTGGGTCGCATGCAGGGGTCGTGGAGGGTTTAGAGGGAACAGCTGGGAGGAGCCACACGGCCAATTCACGTGTGGGACTCCCCGGCACCCCCGAAATACACGTAGGCTGCTGGATTTGCGTGTGGAATTTGCCGCGCACCCGGAGTACACGTACCCTGCTGAAATTGCGTGTGGAACTTCACGGGCACACCGAAATACACATACCCTGCTAATTCGCTTGGGAAACTTCACGCGCACCCCGAAATACACATGCCCAGGCCATACGCGTGTGGAACTTCCTGTGAACCCCATAATACACACACACGCTATTTTTCACACAGCGGGTGTCTGTGTTTGTCGGTACCCCTTTGCTCCTCATTTGTCCTAGAGGGCCACTGTATGGATCATTCATCATAGCTGTAAATGGGTGCTTTTTGTTAGCGCACATTTTGGCGCACATTTATTTCAGGCGCAGGGACGCTACCGCCTGCTTTCTTGTGTCGTACTTGTTTGGCCCTGTGCGCGTCTTTGACCGTGCGCTGGTTTGCCCTATTCGATTCCATGAATACGAGTTGTAGGCGAGCGTGTGGGCGTTCCGCGCACTTGCCTCCTGTACTTCTCACGTGACGCCCATATTTTCACACGTTGTTCCCCATTCCTAGTGTTACGCCCCGTGTTTGCCTACTTTTGTAATTTGTGCCGCGCTATGTGCGATTTCGCAGCAGCTGTGGCGCACGCCGTTGGATGACCTGTGCGCCGGCGTGCACCACGCACTTTTTCAGCGCACATCCAATATTTTTCTCGCGCACAGACTTCCATGAATCGATGTGCGCTGGTTTCCCTGCGATTTCCGCAGTTGCACTGCGATTTTCGCACTTTTACTGCGAATCGCACGTTCTGGCACCTCTGCGCCGGATTTTTCGACGCACATTAATTCCATGAATCGGCCTTATAATGTTTTGCTGCTATCGACATAAAGAAAATGGGCACTGCATACATATATGAAGCCTTTGTGACTTGCCACGAAACCTTTTTGCAGGATTCACTTGTTCATAAAGTTTGCATTGGAGCAAAGCATTTATCATATTCATGATGCTGATATATATACACCCATGCATATTTTATAAAACATTTGCACTAGGGAAAAAAGGAGCAACATTGTTTTTTGTGCCTAATAACTGCTTGAGAAGTAGAATAATCTGGGTTTGCCTGAAACTTGGTCTCATTGCTCACAATGAAACTGAAAACAAATGTCAGATTCCTAATGTTCTACCATATAAGCAAAATAATATTGCAAAACGGTTTGGCTGCTTTGCCCTAGTTGTAAGATATGTTTTGATTATTATGCTAATATTTGGGTTGCTCATTACTTGGACACACCAATCTCACATCGTCTCATAGCCAGACCAACCCCAGAATTTTGGGCAAGAAATAGGCAGTTTGTGCTATACCCACATTTATTGAAATAGAATAATTAAAGGAGGTCCCCAGACTTTATGCAGGTGAAGTCCCCACAATGTTACATAATAACAGGCAGCTTGTCTACATTAAACAAAATAAACCTGCCTGCATGAATCTCATTACTTCTCAAACACATGCATCCACGATCAAGTCTATGTTCCTCATTATAAGTTTGCCGGTCCGTAAACAACGGTGCCATGCAGCCTACCGGCTCTGTTGTTTCCAGACAAGCAAACTGCAAGTCTGCCTGCTAGAGCCACTGTGCCCGACAGTTCTGACCCTGCCGGCGCAGCAGCCAGGGTAGGCAGACTTGTCATGGGAGCACCGGCACCGTTGTTAGCAGTGCTGGTGCTCCTGTGTCCCCATTCCCATAGAGTCCCGTATGACTGTATGGGAATCAGGATTAAAGACATTTCCAACGCCTGACTTCCATGCCTCCGGACTTAGAATAGCCCAGTGGCACTAGGAAATCAGGTGCTGGTAATTCATTCCGAGTCCGGCGGCAACCCTCTGGGAGCACCGGCAGGCTTACCGCCGGACTCAGAATGAGGCCCTATGTATATTTGTTAAATTCTGAATAACATTAAAGATTCTAGTTGCACTTCTACCACTTGTTGGTTAGTATATCCAAATCCTTGACGTCACAAAAATGTCTGCAAATTACACATAAAGTCACATGTACTTTCCCAAATAACACCAGCGATTTATAGAAACAGAGAACTGTTACATGTCTTCCATGTCCCATGTCGATTTGGTGCTGTGGGCTGCTAACATGTGTGTGCAGTTTAAAATAGTCTTACAATAACTTGCGTTAGCATTTGGTAGGTATTGGTTTAGGAAAGCTGAGCTATGTATTCAGAACGCAGAGAATTTCGTTTCCCCCAACCCAGCCTGTAAGAAAGGTTTTAGACTTATATTACAAATGATAAATGTGTCCCTCCCCTCCCGTCTCACTAAGACAGTCCCACTGAGCAGGTTTAACAATGAGGGGTAAGTGGGCTTTACATTTACATTTGCATCATTTTTATCGGAGTAGAAATGACTCAAAGAAACTTGCTCTCATATCCCATTCCTTATGAAATAGCTATCGCCTTCACAGAATACACAGTATCAAACATATCTTCAATCGGCCCTGCTATGGGTGTCGTCATATCACAGTCCAATTTTAACTATATCTGTGAAAATACTTTGTGTACCATTTTATGAATTGATGGTTTTTAAAGTGCAGCAAGCCGAATGCACAGAAGTGCAATCTATATCATTACACAACACAATTCTGAAAGGTATTTTAAGTTGAATTGAGTTGACATCTCATTTTACAGGCATTGGGATTGTACTGTTTATTCCACATTAAAATCAATATATTTTAATAAGACCTTCCCAAACCACCCCCTTTCTGGGCATTAGTCAGAAAATAGTTATAGAGGTAGGTAAAAACCCAGCCTTTACGTGAAATATACTCAAATGCCCATTGTGTCAAGTATTATCTCTCAGGTGCACAAGTGGTTCTGAATCCCGTGGGCCCATCCTTGTTGTACCAAGTAAGAGGCATATGTCATAACTAAAATGATGCATTTCTCTGGTGCCTCTCTCACTTAAACTTGAAACAGTCTCCATTGGTATTTGCTTCTCCCTACAATTGGCTATTTGCCCCACACTTAAAAGGTGCAGCACAGTTTGCAGTTTTGGGACATTAGTTTGCTTCAGGGAAATAGTCTTATGTTCCATTTACATTGGCAGAACACCAATCGGCACATAATAAGTTTGAACAGAAACCTGGTTGAGTCAAGGGGGACTGAAACATGTGTAGACTGTGTCAATAAGCCATTCTATTGTACATATATACAAGCCTACATGAGATATGTGTGTAACACAAAGAACAAAAATCTATTTAGGAATACGAGGATGGCACCAGTTATAGGTGAATCTTCTTGTAGTTGTGTGGTGAATATTGGCATTGGATGTGTATGAGAACGTATGGGTGTGAAAGGTGGTAATAATTAGATGTCAAAAATAGGATTTACGGATGTAAAATGCATTTGTTTGTTTTTTTAACTGTTTTGATACTGTGTAGAATAAATTGATGGTTTTGTATTGAATACGATTGGGAATTTTTTCTGTCTAACCTCATTACCTGCAAACATGTTGCCATACTCTGCACAAGCCCAATTTGGAAACCATCATTACAGCCTTCTCTTGAAGACCATTCATTTAGCTTTGACAAAAGCAGGGAGTCAAAAACCTTGCCAATCACATCCAAAATGGCAATATGGCGATAGTTTTTTGTATTGTTCCTATCTCCCCTTTTGGAATATTTGAATATTTGAACTATCATGGCACCTATCCATGATTCCGGAATGGTTCTCAATTCCTCCATTTGGACAAACAAAAGGTTTAAAATAATGGGCCGAGGCCTTCTGTTCCTGCTGGAACAACATGGCATTAGTTAATCCATCTGGTCCCTGGGCTCGGGTGCCACCTTCTTTATCTGTAGCCTAATCTCTTCCACACTGTGAGGAATCTGTCATTTTATTGATGTCCCCACTATAGTTTTACCTTCCAAGGCCCTTCTTTCTGAATAAAGATTCCTATAGTGCCCTACCCAAGGATGTTCAGATACACTATTTATCTGTACCACTGACTGAGGCGTCTCAAGACTCTTTAGTAGCTCCCATATCTCACCCATTTTTAAAAAAAAATCCCTTTCAGCATGGTTTCAGCATTTAGGTGAAACATCATACCCTTATGCCAGTGAAGCCATACTTTATAGTTTTGATAATCCCATTGGCAGCCTCTTCTTTCTGAGGGCTTTAGATAATAGGACGTGTCACAATTTATGTCACCCTATTTGGCAAACACTTAGGGCCTCGTTACACGGATGGCGGAGAACCATGGCGCTATTAGCGCCATGGTTCATGCCTGTAAAATACCGGCACCGCCTTGGCGGAAAAGGGAATTACCGCCCCATTCCAAGGTTGGCGGGCGGTAATTCCCCCTTCCACCATTGCCCTTCCCCATTCCCATTTTTGCCCCATAGGGCATAATGGGAATGGGGAAGGTGCTAATTACGGTACCGCAAATTGTGGTACCGTAATTAGCTCCCTGGGTCCCTTTGCGGGTTGGTTTTTAACGCCTGCAAAAAGCAGGCGTTAAATCCCCTAACTCGCAAAGGGACCTCGTAGTAAGGCGGTAAGGATTTACCGGTACCGGTATTTTACCGGTACCGGTAAATCCTTACCGCCATCCGTGTAATGAGGCCCTTAATGTTTATGTCTGCACATAGGATAATATATCCAGGGCCATATTTGTCATAAGCCTTATCAAAAAAGGCTGCCAGCTTTCTGTTTAAATCAACCACTGGTGTCGCAACTGGGTTCCAATAAACATTAATGATGGTTGAAAAGGTTTTCAGGTCTTTCTTTATCGGGCTGCCTGAGGGAGTCCAACGGACCTCTACTCACTGGATATACAGATTAATAGACTGTAATTCACATCCAAGCCACTTGCATTCTGAACGGCCATTAGTAGACCGTAGACCGGTCTCCCCATCAAGCCTCTATTTGCTTAAGTAAAACTGTAAAGCCATCTTAGCTTCGTTTCTGGCACAAGCACATCTCTTGGAGACACAACAGGTCGAAGTCAACCAATCTAACATTGCCTCTGGCCGTTAAGCATTAAGTGTGTGAAGTCTCTGGTGTTCCATGATGACATTACCAATCCACCTATTTTATTAGTAGCAACCCCCTATTTAGATAGTTCACCGCAGGACTCTGGGTAACCAGGCACAAGAATTTCTTGGCTTATTTTGTGGCATCTGAACCATTCTCTCTATACCATGGTCACTTTGACAAGATACTGTCATGAAGAGATTATATTTGTTGAGTTTAAACACACTATAACGATTCTCGTCTGTCAGTTTTGAAGGCTGTGTGTGGCACCGGGATCCATCTGCCCCATCAGTTATGAGCACCTCTTTTGCTTCTTTAATATCGACCTTAGTTGAATCTGAAGGGTGTTTCACACTCACTTTATGCCAACCGCCACTCTCTGGGTCTAAACAATCTTCCTTAATAGCTGTTAAATCAAATCCTAGTAATTGAAAGCTGACCACTGGATCCAGCAACATATGCTTAACAACAGGTGAGTTCATGTGAATAGAGACCTAGCGCATAAGTGCCTCATCCACACATTCCAGCTGGTGTAAATCGTTAGAGCTGAACTGTCTCAGATTCTGGATGCAATATAGAAGTTCTTGGACATTTCATCTATTTAAAATTAGGTTGTCCTCACTTTCCACTAGCCGTTCCAGCTGTATGCACCTTAAATTGTCGCTAAATGTTCCCTTCACTCTGGCAATCCTCCATGGGGTCTCCCCCTGGTCCTTCTTCTGAAGCCAGAATCCTTGGTGTCCTCTTGGACTCCTCTCTCTCCTTTCTCCCTCACACTCAGGACATTGCCAAGAAGTCCCACTTTCAACTCTTCCTTCTCAAAGGAGCCCTGGTTCTCTCTAGGCTTGACTACTGCCATAGCCTTCTCCTGAATCTACCTTCTTCCACTTTACTACCCCACTAGCTAATCCAGAATAGGGCAGCAAGATGTATCCTTGGGGCCGTAAGCCTAGGGACTGCACCTCTCCTGCCCTAAAAACTCTTCACTGGCTCCCGGTTGCGGCAGGGATTAAATTAAAATCCTTCCAAATCATCTACAAGGCTGTCGGGGTCTAGGACCATGCCATCTGCAACTTTTTCTTACTAAATACTCTCCTTATAGACCTCTGCTGTCCTCTGACACCAAGTCTCTGTGTCTAAAGCTTTTAGCTAAACAGAGGCCGGAGGCCAATCACTTTCTTCAGCTGGCTCCCTCTTATGGAACATCCTCCCCCCTCCTCTCGGTCTTGAGCATGACTTCCTCAAATTATGTGAGCTCCTCAAGACTTTCCTCTTCACCGCCAACCTCCGCTCATTCCACCTCTGCTAATCTCACAGTTGCTGTGATTGGTGGCCAGAGCCCTTATGTATCCCTTCGGGGACCTGGCCTCCCATACCCAATCACCACAGCCTCTGCCTACCTCTCGGCACTTCAGCACCCACCGGCCTCAATACAGTTCAGTAGGCTTGCACTTTGTACCCAATGTGGCTCCAGGCTGCATAGCACTTACCATACTTCACATTTCATCTGCCGCTCATCCACAAGCATGGATATCCCAGCACTTGCACATTCTGAATACTCACAAGGCATAGTAGGTCCATCTTTTATCTTCCACTGTAATCATTGTTTTCAATCTCATGTTCCCTCCATGCTGCCCTATGGGCGCTTTGAAACAGAATTGACTTACTGTATAAGCGCCTAACAAATGCACAATAAATAAATATATAAATAAACACATATGATTTTTACAGCCCCCCAGGGTGGCAAACACACCTTATCTTGTTTTTTAGACCAGCCATTTTTCTGCTCCTTAGAAAATGCCAAAGGTTTCCCAGAAATTTCATGGGTACGAGCTTGGAGAAGGGGAACACTCAAATGAGTGCCTTCTTTTTCTTCCTTTTGTACCCCTGTCGATATTCTACCTTGGTCGACAGTTGAAAGAGCAGATGCTTGTGTGAGATTTTTAACAACCCCAGATACTTCGGCTTCAGCTTTACTTGCGTGGCCAAAATGAGTATTCAATATGCTTTACTTTAGCTACTCATCCGCTGCTTGTCTTTTCTCGGCCAGCTTTAGACATTTTGTAACTTGATGCACTGAGCTTTCATTATCATCATTCAATTTCCCTTCATCTGTTTTTCTGCAGTAGCCCAGTGCTTTAGAGGGCTTATTAGTAGAGTTGCACTGAATTTCATTCTCTTTTATTGAATAGACAAATCCATATAGGCGTCCATGCAGGGTTCCTCTTCCATCACCTCATTTTCATCCTCTTCAACAAAAGAGTCGGGATTTACGGGCCTGCCCTCCACTATTTTATCTTCTCTCTGAGAATCTCTCCTATCTGTTTTTTTTGCCAGTTTTTGATACAGTGATAGTGATCGATACGTTTCTCAGACACGTTCGCAAATCATTTGTTGATTTGACCTTATATTAAACTTTCTGCATTTTCACCTTCAAGGTTGCTTGAACTCTACCATTTATTTTTCCGTTTATGACTAAATATCGGGAACACCTTTTGTGTGGACTGAGGTGTCTGTTCAAAGCAGAGCACATCTTCACTCACCAACCCTTCCCCAGATCCCAATGTTTCATAAGGGCGAGTTTCTCAATCACCCTAAACGCATTTGTTGACCAGAAGTTCTTCAATTCCAAATACCTCAAGGGGATTAGAGGTATGGGGTCCCTCTCCACTCCCTGGTTTCCTTCCACCTCCCACTGGAAGGCTACGTTCCTGCCTTCTGCCTTTTGTTCCACATGGGCTGGGGACCCTTAATTCAAGTTGGGTTCGGCCCGGTTTAAGTACAGGCAATCTTCCACAGGGCCCTTCTGGGCAGGGGCATTAGGAGACATCCCTCTTTTTTCGCCTCTCCATTTGACCCCCATGGCAGCCGTAACATAGCCCTCCATAAATAACAACTTCGAGTGTACCATCAACATCAAGGTGGTCTGGTCCTTCATTGTATCGTTTATTGCTTCACAAAGTTTTGTAAAGTGGGCCAAAGTGATGGTCAACATAGACATAATGCTAAGTGGATCAAACTCATGAAGGGATTCCATTGGACACTCAGCACCCTGCCTCTCCCTTTGTCCATGGTTTTACAGAGTGGGGGACACAGAATCTAAAGAGGTTGAAGAGTCAGTAGAAAATTCTAGGGCCTCACCTCTCCCTGCAAAGCATGTTGTTGCTGATGGTAATTCCGTGTCTAATGCCCCCAAGATTTTCTCAAATTGTCCACGATCCCTGCCCTAATCAGAATTATTAGCATTGATCCGAGATGTCAAACAACCTTTATCTACCATTCCAATAATTTGTTCATTTCTTGCAATGTCCAATCTCAAGGACCTTTCCCCTTTCTCTTTCCCCTGTTCTTTGGCTAATGTAACTGCTCCAAGACCAGGGTCGGGGCCGGGGCCAGGGCCGCTAGTGGTGTATGTACTCATACTAGCATATGTCGCCTTTGCCATAGCTACAGGGATGTTTATCACTCCAATGCCCTCTTGGGTCAAATGAATGCCTTGGACTATTCGGCCATTGACTGAATCTCTTAAGTCTGCTTGTGTGAAATTTACTTTAAATGACTAGGTGATTGTACTATTGGGCCATTGGTTGCTGACTCCGCTGGAGAGAGTACTAGAGGGTAGATAGAGAGGCTAGTAAGATCTGCCCCCACAACCTCTAGGATTCTGCATCACTCATATCCCCCAGCCCATTTGCCCATTGAGGCTGGTCAATATGTTTTAATTTAAAAAAGAATGCAATTTTGTCCTCACCTTGCTTTCTTGTAGGGGCATTTACCAGTGACTAAGGAATCCATACAGAGGGCTGAGTTAGGTGCCCACCTCGAAGCAGTCAGTGGAAGGTTTGATTACTTTTGTCTTTGATTCTATTTTTCACAAAACTTTGAATTTCAGGGTGCATGGGGAGCGGGCGGGTGGCCATTTGCTCTGACCTGCAATTGAGCATCACTATCCTCGAGGGCCGTATGTACCATAGATAGTATGCTCACTGGGTTAACCAGACTAACCCAGGGTCCAGAAATATCCTTCCTTTTGGCTGCGCCTCCAGTGCAAACCTGTTCTGATTCTAATTCCATCTGGGATGTCCCATATTGTTTGTTGCCCTTTGAAGTTGTGATTACTACTACTCCATGTGGCACTCCATTAAGCATATTGTTCATCAGAGAAGTAGACATGGGCATTTGATGGTGTTTGGTAGTTAAAGGACCCAAGAACTCCTGACTCCAATGCACCAAGGTCTTTACCCTCCGCTGGCCCTCAAAAGAAAACTCAGCGAGGCACTCAGGCCCTGATTTCTTAGTGGACTCAAATGTCGGGTCAAGTTGTTCACTCCATACTTGGGCGACAAAGTCATTTTTTTGAGTCTGGACACAGGCTTGGTTTTGCAACACTGGAAATTGGATCACCGGGGGTAGAGCTGCTGAAGTAGACCAACGGGCATTTAGCAGGTGTAGCTCAGTAGAGTCTCAGTTGATCTCGCAGCCTGAGGGATCGGACAGTCCTGAGCAGTTGGAGGAGGGGGTGATGGGGAGGAAGAGGAGGCAGGGTAACGCTCGGAGCACAACAGGAGGCATGGTAGGTTCAACATTAGTGATCTCATAGTTTTGCAAACGCTTACCTCCTACAATGTCTATATCTCTGTTGATTGTGCCTGAACGCTCCAAGGCACTGGGCTGTGCACACTGCCCCATACATTGCTCCGTTCCCCTTCTATGGCCCTGCTGGGTACTCCCGAGATTATGACCCTCCTCCATCATGGTTCCGTTCACCTGGTGTCCTTCCGTCATCCAACTGACGAGCAACTGAGATCATCGCCAAACTCTGTCCCGGCGCTCTGTGCTCCCCAGTGGGTATAAATAAAACTTCTTAAAGCAGCAGCACCTTCAGTAGCACCTTCAGTTTAACACAGTACACAGATCTGTGTGTGATGAAAATAGATATAGGCAAGCGGCTGAACTTGTTGCTAAACTCTGCACCAGGGCTCTGTTCCCACCAGTGGGTATAAATAACGTTTCTTAAGGCAGCAGCACCTCCAGTAGCACCTTCAGTTTAACACAGTAGGAATGCATATTGTTTCTCAGTGCTTTGGGCTTCTCCCATGTGTAGTAAATGCTGGAGGCGTTCTCAGTGCTATGTCTTCCTCTGGCATTAAATCGATGTGGGTTTTAAGTGATGTGGCCTTCTCATATACCTAGTGAAGGCACATGAGCTTCAAGGTAATATAGCCTCCCCTTTAGCCCCTTACAAAATGCACAAAAGGTTGCTATGTCCTATTCCTGTCACTAGAAAATGCACCTGGAGTTCATAGTGCCAACACCATCTCCTCTGCATACTAAACAAATGTGAGGTTAACAGTGCCTGCTCCTTCCTCTATGCCTAGTAAATACATTTGAGGTTCCCAGTGCTTTAGATTTCTCCTATGTCTAGTATATGTATGTTGGGTGTCACAGCTTTGACCTTCTCTTATGCCTTGCAAATACAGCTTACTGTTTTGATCTTCTCCTTCAGAATGCACATGGCTTGAACTGCCACTCGACCCACAAGTCACACTCCCAGCCACCCAAAAATGGTTTCCCTACAATTCCCCCCAAAACCATTCCAAACTAATTCTCTCATTCTGCCTGGGCCCTATTATCAGCATAAATCTATTCTGTATTTTAATAATCTTTATTAGGATTATGTAGATAACAACATAGTCAAGACCATAGAGAAGACTAAACAAGCAGAGAACATTCGAAGAAATGTGAGCACCAGTAGTGTAAAATTGTCAAATGAGATGCTTCGACAGAAAGACCAGGTAGGTTGAAGTAATAACAGTAAGTGGACCCAGCCAGGTAATAATACATATTCTGTATATACACATTAAGTGAATAAGTAGTGGACAG
Organism: Ambystoma mexicanum; assembly: GCF_040938575.1. Classification (NCBI taxonomy): domain Eukaryota; kingdom Metazoa; phylum Chordata; class Amphibia; order Caudata; family Ambystomatidae; genus Ambystoma; species Ambystoma mexicanum. The sequence continues at coordinate 260,214,410 of NC_090935.1, forward strand.
ACAAGGGGGACCAACAAGGGAAACAGACATGAACACAAGAGGAAGGAAGGGAGGGAGAGGAGCATGTCATGATCGGTCAAAATAAGCGCTGACATTGGGTCACAGTACAAACTGAGCAAAAGAAAACACAATGTGAGGAGGAGAGGATGGAACAACAACATAGGAAAGTGCATAACAGGACTGCTTAGGATCTATGGGATGTCGAGGAAAAGTGATCTAAGTAATGAATAAAGGGAGCCCATTTCGCTTTGTATTTGGGAATGGCATCAAGGTAAATGGCCACACACTGTTCCATTCTCTGCAAGTGACATACATTGTTCCACCATCCCCTCACTGAGGCATTTTGCAAATCTTTCCAATTGGTAGTGACTTAGGGCTAGGGCAATAAGGAGGCCATACGGTTTAGTTGAGTCCTGTAAATCCATAGTAACAATAGCATGAATGCCCAGAAAGACATTCAAAAAGGAGAGGGGAATATTAACATCAAAGATTACATGAAGCAATCGCAACACCGCCTTCCAAAACTGGAGCACATGAGGACAATCATAAAACATATGCTTAAAGGATGCAGAGGTTGCACCACAAGTCCAGAATTTGTTGTCAGTCCCATGTTCTAATTTGGATAGTCTCATAGGAGTTACACAAGCTCTATGGGTGAAAAAATACAGAAATTGTGTGATGTTAGCAGACGTGGAGCTACTGTCTATCCTAGCAAATAAAAGAGACAAGGCTTTGTCGTCCAGAGTAACACCAAAGTCCACCAAAGTCCAATTCCCAGTCACATTGCATGGACCACCTGGTGGTGGGATGATCCATAATACACAAATCTTTGTAGAATTTAGCAGCAGGGACAGCAAAATGCATGGTAAGAAGCAGGAGTCTGGATGCATCAGGTAGAAGAAAACAATTGGATGAACTATGCAACGCACCCAGACAGGCATTAACCAATTCAATGAAAAAGTTAACATCCGAATCAGGGATAGAAAAAAGTCCTTTCAACTGCTGGAAAGATCGAAGGAGAGCCATCATCCCTAATGTAATAGGAGAATCTTATGCACTTATTTAACCAAGACTTGCGATAACGTGCCCTGCCATTAATGGTGCCATAAAAAGGGAGTAGAGATTCTGGGCGAGGGTTTTGAGGTCGGGGAAGAGAAACAATCTCAAGGCAGAGAACGAAGCTTTAATGGGGCTTGAGAAAGTAGAGGAGAGATTGCCAAAGACATAAATTAAGTCAGTAATGTCATATGGAAGTACCAAGCTTTTTTCTAATAAACACCAAGAGGGGGAATGAGAGGGAACAGAAGTGGTGAACCAGCAACAGGTCTGTCTAAGTAAGAAGGTCGAGTGGTAAAGCTTAACGTTGGGAAAGCTGACCCCTCCACCCTCATACGAGGTTCTTAATTTGCCAATAGCAATTCTTTTACATTTCCCCACCCCCATAGAAAATTGAGAAGAATAGAATTAATGGACTTGAAAAGAGAGGCCGGTAGTGAGGTCAGGAGAAGTTGTATATATTAGAGAATCATAGGAGACAGCATCATTTTAATGGTGTGAAGGCGACCCCACCAGGATAGAATGAGGGGAGAACAGCCCAAAGTAAATTCTTTAATTCTATTGAAGAGCAACTCTGCATTATTTTTAATAGAGTCAGCCACAGAGGAAGCAAAGCACAGGCCTAGGTATTTAATTGAGTGTTGACAACATTTAAATCGAAACGCATCGAGATCATGTTTGACAAAAAAAGAGTTAATGGGAAGCTTTCAGACTTATCTCTGTCAAGCTTATAAGCAGAAACTAAGGAAAACTGATGCAGCCTATCGAATTGACGATGGAGCTTGGGGTGTTTGATAAACATCAATATGTCATGTGCATATGCAGCAATTTTAATACTGGGAGTACCAAGTGGGATTCCAGGAATGTTAACATCAGATCTAATAAGTTCTAATAAGGGTTCAACGGATAAGATGTAGAGGATAGGGGAAAAAGGGCAGCCCTGTCTAGTGACTCTATGTAGGGGAAAGAAGGAAGAGGATAGACCATTGATACAAATAGAGGATTTAGGGCAAGAGTAAAGAAGCTTTGTAAGCGAGATAAAATCTTCCCCACAACCGTGTCATTGCAAAGTTCGAAACATGAAATCCCAGTTAACCCGGTTGAAATCTTTTTCTGCGTCAAGCGCAATAGCAGCTTATCCTAGATAATCTTTTTTATCCTTAGACACCAAATGCAAATCATTAAGAAGAAGCCTGGCATTCACAGAAATGTTCCTACCTTTGGCATAGCCAACTTGGTCTGATTTACTCAAAGCGGGGACTTTGGCTAAAACTTTGGCAAACAATATACTCTCTGCGTTGTTGAGGAAGATTGGTTTATAATTTTTGAGAAGGTCAGGATCTTTATTCGCCTTGGGATAAAGAATAAGAAGAGCTTCAGAGAAGGATCCAGAAGACCTTTGTTGAGATGTGAAGTAAGAAAAAAGTGACTTTAATCTAGAGGAAAGCAGACTGGCAAAGTGACTAAAAAATGCAATAGAAAGCCAATCGGGACCAGGAGCTTTCCCTCTCCTCAATCCGGCAAGATCCGTTTGAGGATATGAAGATCTAATGATATTATTAAGAAAGGAATCAATGCGGGAAGAGGAAGCTTTGGTTGTAGGCGTATATACTCTGAGTAAAATTGTTTAAAAGAGTTGAATGTCATTCGGATTAGTGCAAAATGTGCCAGATTTATCTTTGATACCCAATCTAAACAGCTTTTCTTTCATGGATTTAAGGAAGCAGCTAAAGATCTGCTAACCTCTTTGGATGTCTGTTAAATTTTGGTTTTATATTTTAGTAACGCACCTGTGGCAGATTCAGTGAGATCTTTATTTATCTGAAAGTGCAATAAAAGGACAGAGCGAAGATTAGTATCTGAAGGAGAGTGACAGGATAGTTTTTCAATTTTGGAAAGCTGGAGATATAAGTCATCAAGATGGACATTATACAATTTCCTTTTCTTGCAAGAATAGGCAATAACATGACCGTGCAATGTCGCTTTAAAGGCATCCCAATTGGTAGTAACTGAAGTATAGTTGTCTAGATACACAGCAAAACACTGTTGATACAAGGAATGAAATGATTGGATGAACTGTTGATCCTAGAGCAAGCTATTGTTTAATCTCCAACGAGAAGAGGAGATTGTGACAAATTGTGACAAATTCCCATGCCTAATTTTGGGAACCAACTGTGAGGCAATCAAATGCACTGGGGTTCCCCCAAGCTAGTGGATGCTAGGCCCAGAGGAGGTATAGTGGAAATGGTCAGACCACCATCACTACTTCCCACCCTAAGCATGGAAGAGGGTGTGTCACATGAATGTTCACACATCTAAAACCATTACAGATAGGCAGGACCCCAAGTGGGTAGTCACATGGCATTCACACCCCAACATTCCTACCACTATGCAGGACCACCAAGGGGGTAGTCACAGGGGTACCCATACAGCCATACTGCCACTGCTTATGAAGCTGAAGGAACATATTCACATTATGACTCATAATTGCCCAGCACGTGGAAGCCCTGCGGTCACACAATTGTGCTTGAACAATGAGGAGGTGATTTGCACAAAACTTGCAAACAAGGAAACAAAAAAAACATTCTCCTTGCTTTGTGGGGGTTACATACGTTCCTGAAATGATGGAAATTGCAACACTCCACTTCCCATTCTTGTCCATGGCCTTTCTCGAATAGAAGACAGTGTCAGACATTCATGTAACTACATACAATCCCCCTTCCAAGCCACATGACCACCAACCCATGGACCGATCCCTTAATGGCACAACCCTCAGTACAGATGTGTTCTGATCATTGAGGACCATCCAATGTTAAAAAGCTGCAAGTTCAGTCTGGTAGTGTGAGGAGTTTGTGTAGGAGTTGGCGGTAGGAGTCTTAACAGAAAATGGCAAGAGAACTGGTAGAGGAGCATGAGGATATCTCTAGAGGTTGATAGTAGAGAATGAAGGAGGTTGAAGGAAAATAACATTGTTATCAGAGAGAGAAGAATTGCTAGAGAGTAAAGGAGTCAGAACATCAGAGAAAGAGAGAGAGAGTTCTGAAGAGTTTGGAGGAGGGTTAATACCATCTAGAGTAGGGGTCTGCAAGCTTTGGCTCTCCAGATGTTTAAGACTACAACTCCCATGATCCTCACCATTGACTATGCTGGGTACGAGTGATGGGAAATGTAGTCGAAAACATCTGGCGAGCCAAAGGTTGCAGACACCTGATCTAGCGAGAGAGAGTGTGAGGAGGTTGGAGAATAAGTAACTTCATATTATGAACAGTCCAGCTGGTGAAGGAGGTGGTAGAAAGAGAGGTGCAAGAGGGGGAGATACAATTATTATACCTGAGGAGTTAGGCGGCAAACAGGTATGTATTCTAGAAATAAAGAGCTGGGAGGCACTCGAGGGCCAGACCTGTTCAGGACAGAATTGTGCAGCGGCAGGATGAGGTATGAGATGGTGTAATCTGATTGGTGGCCAGGGACCCTACTGGTGGACATTACCAAGGAGGTGTCTCAGGGACCAGGACCCTTTAGCAGGGAGGTGGTCAACTGACAGAGAATACACAAGTCCTCAACCCAAGAGCATGGTGTAGTTGGCCAGTCATCGAAAAGACTCACTTTATTTTACTATTCCTTTGTTTTTGTGGTTGTTGACACCAACCTCTTATACAGGAATCTGCCCCAGGGCCATCATTGTTGTGTCTTCCGCTAAGTTACCCAGTCAACGAATGTAGAGTAATAGTAAAGGTTTAAAATTCCTGGTACTCTGGTGAGTCAAATTGTAATAGACTCCATGGTGGACATGATATGTATTTTTGGAGATTGTAACCTGGAGAGCAGGGGATGCAGTGTCTTACATGCACTCGACTTTGAAGATGATCAGGTCCTCCACTGGTAAGTCCAGCAGGGATGACGGGCAGGGACAATATGTTCCTGAGCAGAAATGCTTTCCATTAGGAGTCTGGTGGCTTTTATGAGATTAAGTCAATTGTCTTATAATTGTAGTCCGCTGGTTAGCTCCTTATATCCCATTAACTGCATAGACACGCCGCAGGACTCTACCACTCTTTCTGCAAATTGACAAAGTGTGTTTAACAGACATACTGATTAATATAGACTGAGAACATGAGCAAGCATTTTTTAGCAGGAAGATTCACAGCATATCTTTTGTATTTGCTGCAATGTAGCAATTATTGGAAAACAGCTGTATAAGCAGAACATTGTCAGAGGATTTCCTCCAAGCACAAGAATACTAATTAGAATTGGAAACTCCCTATGATACTGGTATAGGAGTGGGCAGTAACAGACCGTAGATGGAAACAATAACTGCTGACAATTTGCGCGAGCAAGGATGTTGTAGATGTTATTCATTTCTTTGCCCTGATGATGACCTTGAGGAAGTCGAAACATGTGGCAGCTTTGTGTGTTGAATTGACATAAAAGTCTTCAGATATTTGCAAGCTTTGTGTGTTCAACTGATATTACATTCATGAGTTTTTGATCAAAGATTGCACACACCCTCCCATTGGCCTAGCATTTGAATCTAATTTAACCAGAACACATATAACTAATAGGTAGCTAGCTCGACTCGATAGCAATCCTCTAAATACATTGGAGGTCATTACAAGTTAGGAGGTAACCATGCCCCTATTAGCGGCATGACTACCCCCTTACAGGGTACCTGGTCCGGGTTCCTTGAATGGTGAATTATCGGGCCATACCGACCTTGGAGGGCCCGGTAATTCATCATTCAAAGAACCCATCCCCATTCCCATTCGAGCCCCCATAGGGCTCAATGGGAATGGGGAGGGTGCTAACAACGAGCCCGTTAATAACGGGCCCGTTGTTAGCACCCTGGTCTGCTCGGGGGACACTCTAAGGGTGCCTGGTAAAACCAGGCGTCCTTAGCGGGTTCCCGCGAGCAGACTCGTAATGAGGCGGTAAGGGGTTGACGGCTCCGGCACCTTTACCGGCACCATTAACCTCTTACCGCCTCACTGGTAATGACCCCCCATTGTCTTATAATTGTATTTCTCTCAGAGTGGCAAGTGTAGCTTTAAGGTGCCATGGGTAAGAAAACTTTCACTATTTGCTATAGGAGACTGAAATGTACATAAAAACAGTGGTTGCTCCGAGCTTATTTTGTCTCTGGATCGTTTTTGATAGTGGTGCACCCGAGGGGGCGGGCCAAGAATATGATATGGGTAACATCTAGATATTGTTTTTCTTTACCGTGGTCGCTTGTGGAGATTCTGTACTTACGTTCTCCGGACCTTTGCAAAAGTAATCATTGGACTCAGATAGTCACAGAATGACGCATAACACATTAGGGATAGTTATGAAAAAAAAAGCGTGTTATAGGCCCTTTATTCAGTCATACTATACAAACAGAAATAATAAACACATAATCGGTTATATATATATAAAAGGAATAAAGAACTTCACCATTAAGACCGTCACCGGAGACACCTTCATCTCGACCATGACAACACTACTTAGTCCCACGGTAGGTAGGCAAAGAGATCGGTTGTTCTAACGGGATCTGGAGCGGAGTATCCTCCCATCCAGCGAGACTGTAACACCCAGGGTCCAACTTCTAACTCTGAATTCCAAGAGGAAAACCCTTTTCTCTTATGGGGGCTACTTTTGATCCCTGCCCGTCATGGATTACCATGCTGCCCTCAGCCGAATAGCAGACAATAAGCATGAGGCATAAATAGAGTGGAATATTCCAGTTAGAAGTGGAAAAAAAACATCTTTCCTCCTTGCTGTCGTTCCCACTGCCCCTTATCACTGCACCTACAGAGTGCTCCGACTCCCTTTCTAGCTTGTCCTTCGGCGGACAATACAATAACTGTTCTCCCCTGCTCGGTCATCTGACATAAATATGTGTCCTTGTCTCTGCAGCAGAAATACATGTTTACTAGCGGAGCCCAGCAAAACATAGGCTTTTAATACTCTGTTCTTGCAGTAAATGGAAGTGAATATCCAAGATGGCCGTGCATCAGCACCATATTTTCTGGCTCATTTAGCTCACGCACTTCAGATATAAAGTAACTTTTTTTTATTTTAAGTTTCTGACTGTCAGTGAACAAAACCACCTGGCCTACATAAGTCAGTGAAACAAAACAAGTGGCCCAGATATGTGATGTCATCAATGACATTTGTGATGTCCTCTTTGATGTCCTCAGTGTTAGTTTTAGCAGTGCAAAGTGGTGGCACAAGTAATGGTTGCTTAGCTTACCATAACTGTCGAATTTCTGTGTTTTTTCAATTTTACTTGTATCCATAATATCCCTTTAACGCCGTTTTTACACTGAATTTAATAGTTTTTTATTATTGAAACTTAACCATAATGTCCCTTTAACAAACCTTTTTCACTGAACTTCATGGGTTTTTACCAGGATACCCCTAATTTGTCTGCATGTCCCTTACATCATTCTGACCCCCTCCACCCCAACATGGTAGCCACAGAGTCCACGGACAACGTGACTGTCCACAGACTCCGGACAGCATTCACAATGTCCAACAGCACAGGGTTTACCTTACATTGTTATATCGTGCAGTAAACAAACAGAAGATGTTTAAAGTGCAGCACATATATGTAGCACATTCAAAAATGAAATATACTTATGAAACCAGAAGTACAATTACATTGTATATTGTACAACACAACCAAGCACAAAAGTGACCAGTGCATTGAACAATATTATCTCAGTGCAACCCTTACACAGTCAGACGCAACTCTCAGAATCACGTGAAGACCATTTAGCATTTAGTTCACATCCGTGAAGACCTGCTCTCCAACCTTGATTCCAAAGCCCACTCTGTCCCCATCTTACTTGATCTCTCTTCTGCCTTTGACACAGTCAACCATGCCATCCTGCTCAACCGTCTCCGTGATAACCTAGGAATCATCGGTCAGGCCCTGGTGTGGCTGACTTCTTTCCTCTCTGATCGACCCTCCCAGGTCCAACTTGGGTCCTTCCTCTCCTCTATCGTTAACTCTACCTGTGGTGTACCCCAGTGGTCTAAACTCTCTCCCTGGCTGTTCAACCAATACCTGGCACTTCTTGCCCACCATATTGCCACTTTCTGCCCCAACTTTCAGTGCTATGCGGATGACACTCAGCTCATTTTCAGGCTACCTTCAGCCACCTCTTCTCCTTCTCTCATCTCTGACTGTCTGTCTGCTATCCAGGAGTGGAGTTCCTCCAATGACCTCTGCCTTAATGCCAGTAAGACTGAGATTATCCTAATCGGCACACCTGCTCCCTCCTTTTCTGTCACTCTCTGGCCGGCTTCTATTGGCCCTCTTCTTGGTCCCACCTGCAAGGCTAAAAATGCAATACCTCAACGCAATACCTCAACTCTCTCTTCCTAAATATCTTCTTTCTCGAGCTCTTCGCTCATCTGCCTCCAACTCCCTCAGGGTCAGCCGCTTCTCCAAGCAACAAGTTGGTGGTAGATCCCTTTCTTCAGCTGGGGCCTCCCTTTGGAACAGCCTCCCTGCCTCCTTGAAACTTGAGGAGATCCTTCTCCGGTTCTGGAAGCACCTCAAAACCTTCATCATTGTTTCTGCTTTCTCTCCTCCTCTCCCCTGCTGAACTTCCGGCACAAAACTGCACAGGTTACCTGGCCACCCTCTAATCTTGGGCCCAGGTCCCCTGCCCCACCAGTTTCACACCTTCACTGCCTCCCTGGCAACCCCCGCACTCGGGGACTGTTTTCTGTACCCCTACAGTCCCCTACCAGCACTTGAAACCTGATCTCTGCACCTACCCTTGCACTTGCCACCAGCTGGCCGTACTTTTACTTGGTGCTTTTTTATTCTATTTATTGTTTTTTATTCATTCCATTTTCCCTGTACTGCACTGTCCCCTCCCCCTTGCCCCATGCACTGTTCCCGTTCCCCCTTCCCCTGCGCGATCTGAATGACACCTGGCCTAGTAAGATCGTTGTCTCCATCTTCTCTCTGTTCCCCCTCCCTTGCCTCGTCGCGCCTTGAAACACTTGTGTATAGGCGCGTTATGAATGCCATATCATAAGTCCAACCTACTAAGAAGAAACCCAAACAAAAAGTAGAAGGTACACTATTTTTCATTCTGTAACATTAGAGTTTGTTGTATGCACATGTCTTTTAAGAAATAGAAGTTGTCTTTAAACAGAAATGGCAAGCACTCTCGAGTGGCAAGAAGACAATTTCTCCCACAATGAAATCAGTGAAGGATCCAACTCTAATGGTTCACAGTACAAGTAGGAAAATTAATGTGAATTGTTTCACAGGTCACTAAACCGTGTTTTTCTTTTTAACAGTTAATAGTGCAAATGAAGAAAGTGGCCCGAAATTAGCAGCAAATGAGCAAGATCTGGGGTCTGTTAAATTGTGGCATAATTTTAATTAGTTTGGGGGTCCCCCAGTCCTACAAACACCTGGCCGCATGTGCATCTGATCCCCTATGCCCTCTGAACACTGTACCTATCCGCAGATGTCCATAAAATCGTGACTAGTTTAGGGGTCCCATACCCTGTCCTACGCACACCTGGGTGCATGTGCTTCTGATCGCCTATGCCCTGCAAACACAGTGCCTGTTTGCAGATGTCTGTAAAGCTGTAGCATACTTTTAATTTAGTTTAGGCGCATTCGTTGCTACTGCTCAAATCGATGCGCTCTTCAGATTATGAGTTTGAACTCTACAGCCTTTAAGACGCTTTTGGCCTCATTCCGAGGCTGGCGCTATCCATGGAGTAAATAGCACCATGGTAAGCAACCATGGAGCTATTTACTCCATGGAAATCCGGCATGGTGAATGGAGTAATTACCGGTCCATTCCAAGGTTGGAGGGACCGGTAATTCCCCATTCACCATACCGGTTCCCCATCTCCATTCCTGCCCCCATAGGGCTCAAAAAGTAGAGTATTGGAGTAAATTACGGTGCCGTAATTTACTCCAAGGTCCCTTTGCGGGTTGGATTTTTAACGCCTGCTAAAAGCAGGCGTTAAATGCCAACCCGCAAAAGGGAACTCGGAATATGGCGGTAAGTGTTAACGGTCACCGTTGCCATTAACGGTGACCGTTAACCCTTACCGCCAGCCTCGGAATGAGGCCCTATGTCTTTTTTTAAAAAAAAATAACTTAGTTAAAAACTGTTTTCTAAGAAATCCGATCAAAAAGTGGTGGTAATGAATTTATCCACCCACCCTGTCGCCAGATTGTTTTGGCATACTAAATATTAATTGTTATTTGAATTGGACGTTCAGGGCCCTGGCACCTTGGCAATTGTCTGATCTCTCGATATGTATCGCTTATAGAGGAGACCATTTCTGAGGTGGAACTAACAAAGACTGGTTGAATATAGTGATACCAGCTTCCACTCCGTGTTTTCAGACACCCACTACTACATACAGTGGTAATGACATGCATATTTACCTTTGCACAGATTAGAACTGTTTACAACTAAGCATTTAAGGTTCTTATTTCGGTTTTATGTGTTTATCTACCAACAGCTATCCCGTACAAAGTACACAGATTTAGATGCTGTGAGGCAAGATGGCCTCTAATGTTGCGTTGCAATTTCAAGTGACATATCTAGAAATTCTCCTGAAGAAAGTTCTAAACTAACTTGAAGGAACTGAAACATGTCTAGGCAAAATACCAGGATTGTTTAAAAACTTGGTTTTCATGAAAAATATCTTTAAAGAACAGAGTTCACCTTCACACGCTGTATCAAATAAGCATACGTGTAACTTTAACTGATCCATTGAATGGCACTCAGAAAATTGTGATTATTGATGATCAATTATGATTTAGTCACTAGCACTTTTCTTTTTAAACTGTATGTGATTTTATCATATTTTATGAGTACCTTTGAGACTTAAGGATTGTTTGTTGGTTAGTGTTTTTTTTTATCCTGTTTCTTTACATATGGTATCTACGATCCCCTACTGACAGGGTGTTTGGAACACTCCCCTTTTTTGGTTGAGAGTGTCCACATGTGGTTTCCCTCCCGATTTAGAGTTATACTTGTAATTAGTTCAGGGTTCCCCCCCATCCTATGGACACATTGGCGTATGGACACATTGGCGCATGCGCATCCGATCCCCTATCCCCACCAAACACTGTGACTATCCGCAGATGTCCGTAAAGTTGTGGCATACTTTTATTTAGTTTGGGGATCCCACCCCTGTCCTCCGGACACCTAGGCTCATCTCATCCCACGCAATAGGTGTCACACAGACAACTGTCCATCTGCGGATGTCTGGGGACATCACCATGTGACCGCACCCACGCTGTGTGTCAGGCCTACATGCAGACACTGTTTTTACCCCCACACAGTTTAAAGATGCATTATTGGCCAATCCAGGTTGTTGTAAGCTGAAACTTCACTTTTGAAGAGGTACTAGACCATGCCCTTGTTGACCTAGAGATTCTTTGCAACTTTTTGAGTCCAGCCGGGGGCTTGACATGCCCACGGAGCACACCCCTATAAAAGGCCACAACCCAGTGCTGCTCCTCATGTTTTTGGCTAACCAGGTCAGAGCACTACCTACATTGCTGTTTCTGGTGTGCTACTTTTGGTGTGCTGCTAAGTCATCCATGGCTATGTCATCCATGGCTGCTGCTGCTGCCGCCTCAGCACCACCAGCAACAACACCCCCCCACCACCACAATCACCATCTGAAGTGCCTGGAGAGGGGAACAGGCGTGGTAATGCAGAGGGGGATCAAGAAGACGAAGAGGATGAGGTAGTGGAAGGCCATACTACCAGCTGCCAGTGTGAGTCTTGGGTGTGGAGGCTCTTTACTACCATTGGAGGGCACCCAAGGCACGTGCGACCAAGGTTCAATGCACTGATATAGCTACAGGACCACCTCCATGCAGCGACATCTAAGGTCTAATCACAAGGCAGCCGTTTGGAGGGTTGAGTTCCTCTGTCGCATCCGCAACATCTGCTCCTGTCACCACAAGAGACACGCCTGTTGGGCAGCGAATCCTGGAACATGCCTCAAAGGCTATACATAACGCAGGGGACCCTTGCCTTTCGATGGCCATGTATCTACTGTGATGCTGTACTCTGCAGGGGGGAGCAGTTTCGAAGTACTTTCGAGGCTACAGTCCGGGAGCACGAGAAACAGTGCCCCCTACCTAAGTGAGGCCCACCCAACATCTTCCTCTCTACACCTTCCCCTCAGTCCCTATGGTTGTTGCCCCTTCCCTACCCTCCCTTCCCTTCCCATCCATGTGTGTCCTGTATAAAAATGCCCAAAAAATCTTAAAACAACAAAAATAAAAAATAAAGGGTTCTTTTCAAAGCCACCTTTCACAGTTCAAAAATAGAAGTACCAAAATATGATGCAGGCCCCTGCACAGCCTCTAAAGTCCACGGGCAGTGTGGTAGTCCGTGGACATTTAAAAAAATTGGGAGATGGCAGCATCTAAACCATTGAACTCTTTTGGGGGAGAAAGTGGTGGCTCCGAAGAGAGCCTTTTTTTTGGAAGGTTTTTTCTAGGTTTAGAGTAAAGTAGGCAACACTTACTGTAAAATGCTTGCTATATTTGCAAAAAGATCTGCAAAGCATTTAGGATATTTAGCAAAAAAAGCTGATTACCTGCATAAGTAAGATGTACTCCTGCTGTGCGAAAAATATTGGTGCTGTGAAATGTAATGTTTTCATTATGGGAAGACAACATGCCAACATCTCGCAAAAATGCACAAACAGCCTTGTTGACATTGCACCTCGCTTTCTCCATTTGCGGACTAAATGAACTGGAGCGCATCCACATCTGTCACATCTGTCTCTGCACAATGCGATAAAAAAATTACTCAGGAGTTTGGAAACATGTCTGTCATTTTCCAAAATGGCTCCTTCATTGCAAACTGCAGTGAAATTCCAGTTACATGGCCTAAACTGTTCCCTCCACATTTAACAAAGTGGCACAAAGTCCACCCACTTCATGCAGCGTACTCCATAGCACTGCACATCAACATGATCAAATCCAAGATGTGCAGCCACTCCACAGTGCTCTGCATACACCTGCAACCTATGGATCCACAAGTCCCCCAAAATCCACACACTCTGTCTCCTGAAAGATGCAGCCATAGCCATCTGCACTCCTCCCAGCAAACAGACCTTCTGCTACACTCTCTCCTTGCATACTACACCCAGGAAACTTATTGGCCAATCCCCTGGGCTCTACAGTCCCATTTCCATGCTTGCGATCCACAAAAGCCCCTGATGTGGCATGTGCTGTCCATGGACTACTGCAGTGTCCGTGGACAAATCATCCAATGTGACGGGGTGGGGACAGAAATGTAATACAGGGTAGGCAATTTCCTCTTTAGTGGTGCCTCTGAAAACAGCCTTTTTTTACGGTGCTTGTAAACAAACACCTTTCTTTTTGGCTGTTCTTTTCTTTTCCTCCTTACAGGCTTACATGAACCTCTTCAAAGCATCCCTTACGTTATAAAGAAAAATGGCATTTCCAATGTTGGGCAAAGAAATGGCATCTGCAGTAAAAAAGTTTGCACTCAGAGAATTCATGTTCTTATTCTCAAAAGAGAACATCCCAGCACGACTCAAAAAAGAAGACATGCTTCTGTTCACAAGACACCTTCCTGTATCTGTGTGTTGTCGCAGAACATTTTAGAAAGGAGCAACGAAACCTTAGATATAACTTACAAAATAGAAGACAATGAGGAATCCCAATGGTTACAATTATCTCTATACCTTTTGACAGAAAATAAATACAAAATAACTAACCCCTCAGTACTTTGCACATACTGCTATAACTAAACTTTATAATAACCAAATGCCTTCACAGGCTATCACAAAATATTGCCACTTCCAAAACCTCTCCAGCAGCTTAATTTGTATGAGAGCATTATAATCCAAACAGTACACCCATTTCAAGCTATAATATGCCTTCAACCCAAAACAGCCAAGTTGCCGCCTGCTGAATTACTGAAAGGCATTTGTGGCAAAGTAGTTTATTTGCCATTAGATCTTAAAGAAAATGTCAATAGGCCAATAGATAAATCTTTGATTTTCTTAGTGAATGGTGTACCAACGAAAGACAAAAGAATTGGCAACAACTAGTAGACTTAAGCAAAGTTAGAAAAGCCCTACAATATCTTAAATAGAATAATGAGTACTACAAAGAAATAAACATTGAACAAAACCTGAAGGAAACCACGAAAATAATTCAGGATCCCTCAGCAACTGGCCAACTTGAACTTGTAGATCCTATTACAGCATCCAATATTTTAGATCAGTATACAATTCACCCACTGCAATCCAAAGACACCATAGATGATGCACTAGAAACATATAAAATGTGGCAAGCCAAAGGATCTCCAATCAGCATATGGGAAAAAAGTATGGGAGCACAAGCCTTTACTCTGCTCTTTCCAACTGGAAAAGGGGGAATGAATGATGAAAGATGCACACAAATAACAGCATCAGAATACCGCTCTTTACAAATGTATTCTGAAGACCCCAGATTTAGACAAAACGTTGAATACATATTCCACCTCCTGTTTGAAAGTTAACGAGCAACTCTATGTTACACAGTGGCACACACATTGAAACCAGGTTCCAATTTTTGAAAACATGCCTGCTACTCAACTACTTCAAAAGATAAAAGACAAAGATGAAGTTTTGCAGTCAAGCATCACAAATCTTTTGGCAAACATGCGTGGTACAAACGAATACTGGTTCCGATGTCACGCTGATGTACAGTGTATGCTACGGAACCTTGGACCACCCACACGGTTTGTCATTTTGAGTTATGTAGAGTATGCATGGGCGGACTTGCACGACTTCCTAAGCATAGCAAAGCAAAACAAAGAAGGGATAGACATAACAACTCTAGGAGAACTTTGCTCTCTTGACCCTGTAAATGTATCAAGATACGTTCACCACTGCTTTATTTCCATGCTGCACTTCATCTGTAATACAACACATTGGAGAAGTGCAACACTTCTTTTGGAGAAAAGAATATCAATCCAGAGGATCAGCACACATCCACATGCTTTGGTGGATAAATGATACTTCTAAATTTGGTCAGGACAGTGATGCCACTGTTTTGCAGTTCATTCACAAATATAAACCTGTGTACACATAATGAGCTACATACACAAGTTCTACGCTTCCAGAGACATAAATGTGCCAAATATTGTTGACGCAGATATAAAAAAAAGGCAACTACTACACCAAATGTTGCTTTGGTTTCCCTAGACCAGTTTCAGCAAAAGGACGAGTAAGCAGCTTCATGTCTTCTGTTAAACACGGTGTAAAAGGCAAAATGCCTTAAATGGAATGCAAACATAGATATACAGTATATTGCAGACAATTCCACTGTTGTTGCATGATATGTTACAGCCTACCTAACACAATCTGAGAAAACAGAGCTAAAAGACCTCTGGGATGACCTATAATCTGACAAAACACTGTCACAAAAATTGTATAGCTTTGGCATGAAAATGCACTCCCATAGAAAATGTGAATGCTACGAAGCTGTAGACCATTTACCAGACACAGCCTTATGTGGCACATCTGAAAACATAGTCTGGCTATGCCTTGGTCCTGCTGCACCCATAACAAGAGTGCTGAACTCATACCAAGACAAATAGCCAAAAATTATTGCAACAGCCAGGACATTTTGAAAAACAATTTATTAGACACATACTACATAGAAGTAGTGCTTTGGAAAACATGTGCCTATACCACATAGCCCAACATTTCTCATACAAGAATAATATTTAACCAGATACATAGTCAACACTTGTGAAGGCAGCCTAGCTAAACTTACCAAACCATGCCTAATTAATCATATAAAGCTATCATTTAAAACTCCTCAACATAGAGAACTTTACTGCATGTCCCCACTCCAACTTTTTAAACCATGGAGAAAAGAAGATTTATTAGGTATCCATGACTCATTTGGAAATGCTTTCAATGAAAATGAAAACAGTATATAACAAATATCAATTTAAAGAAGAACAAAAACATGTTGAACAATGAACTCCAACAAGACAAAGACATTCTAGCACAACTAAATGAAGACACTTCTGAGGGCAGTCACTTCTGTTGCAGGAAGCCAAGAACCATTTGGAGAGCCACTCATAGTAATTGAAGCAGAATTAGCCATGACTGAAGTAGAAAACACCAGGTGTCAATATGAGAAAGAGGAAGAAAACTTGGCTCTGCTGAAACCACACTCAATGATGAGCAAGGCAGCATTTCCCTAGAAGTATTTAAAGAAATTGAACATGGTTTGCAGCATGAAAGTAAAACATGTAGCTGTCAAAATTATAACCCTGTACTCCTCTATGTAAGTGGTAAAGCTGGTTCAGGAAAAAAACATTCTTAATAAAAATCATCAGCAAATTCCTCCAAAAATTAACAAGCAGCAACCTTTCAGCTGTTGTAACAGCCCCACAGGTTTAGCTTGCTACAACATAGGAGGTGTCACTTTACACCGACTACTGCTCCTTCCAGTAGAACACCAAAACAAATTAGAGTACTACAAACTTTCAACAGAAACTGCTATGGAGCTATGCAGAATTCTGAAACAAATGAAAATGCTCCTAATAGATGAGGTGAGCATGGTCTCCAACCTAATGTTGGCTTTGATTCACCTCAGATTGCAAGAGGTCCTTAAAACGGACTACGAAGAACTCTTTGGAGGAAAATAAACATTATTGTTTTCGGAGATCTCCTACAATTAATACCAGTTAAAGGTGTACCTATTTTTAAAACCTTAGGACACAAACAGTGCCGTATCACAATTGGCAGCAGAGGAAATGTAAATCTCTGGCAACATTTCCAATACAGAGAACTAACTCAAAACACACGTCAGTCTGCAGACTTCACCTATGCTAACATTTTTAAAAGCATTTGGGTTGCTCTTCTTTCTAAAGATGCAGCATGTATCTTAAATAGTAGACTCATCCATGAGCTATATGGGCATGACACATCTACTCCTGATGTCATGGAACAATTAGCACACAAAAATGTGAAATGTATGTCCTTAATGCCAACCGTAGCCAGCTGAATGCAATTCAATGAGACAATGTTAAAAAAAAAAGAAATGCAACCAATAGTGCATATTAACTCCACAGACAAATTGGAAGTGCACGGCATGACACTCAATATGTAACAACAAGCAACAGCACGACTGACTAGCTTAGAAACCTGTATCTCCAACACAGCCGGTTTGGAGAAAATGTTAACATTGTGTTTAAACTGTAGAGTAATTCTGAAACGTAACCTTGATGTGGAGCAGGGTTTAGTTAATGGAGCACTTGAAACAGTTGTTGGCTTTCAGGCATATCCACGTGACAACAACCGTCAATTTGTCAACATCCACATGACAAACTTTCAGAAGTTAAAAGGATAGGATGCTCAACAGCATGATTCCTTCTTTTCAAAAACATGTATGCACAAGGAACAATTTGTTCTGTCTCTTGCATATGCAGTCACTAATCACAAATTGCAAGGTCTAACCCTAGATCAGGCATTGATTGACATTGGCAGCAGTCTTTAAAGAAGGCATGAGTTACATAGCACTGTCAAGTCTACGTACACTCGAAAGACTATTTCCATTCAATTTTGATACAATGTCAAGGCTGACATTCCTTGCATCGTGGAGTACAACAGACTATGTGCACTCTACACCTCTACACACTCCATCTCAATATGTACCCTGTTAGTCAAAAATGAAAACGGGCCTCATTACGACCCAGGCGTTAAGGGTTAATGCCGTCGTTAACCCTTAACGCCTATTCTGATTTTAACGGCTGCTTTTAGCAGCCGTTAAAATCCATGGCGCTAACCTGCCATGATGCTAATTACGCCACCGTAATTTACGGTGGCGTAATTAGCGCCTTCCCCACTCCCATTATGCCCTATGGGGCAAAAATGGGAATGGGGAAGGGAAAATGGGAAATGGGGATTTACCGTAAATCCGCCATCCACCATGGTGTAAACGTAGTTTACACCATGGTGGTAAAGTTGGCACAATTAGCGCCTGGGTTGTAATGACCCCCAACATGTTCAAAGAAAAGTAATTCAAACACTTATAAGAGATCTCCCAACAGTACCACCAAAGAAAGCAAAAGCAGCTGCTACTCCATCAAGTAGCACAACCACAAAACTACATAGTGCAAATGCAAGTACACATCCAACAGCACAAAAAAGAGAAATATGTCTTCTAAAAAAACAAGTGGTGGTCCAGCAAATGACACAGACACAGAACTCTCTGGTCCATTTAAATTTTCAAACACAACTGGTGTAAATTGCTATGCAAATGTAGCAATCAATCTTCTGTTCCAATTGCCACCAATTGTTCAAAACATTTACTTGAACGGCGCAGACCAGTTGTGTTTGCAAATGCTTCTCCTTCATAGATGCAACAAACAATTGTGACAACACTTACAGTGTCTCAGGAACAGGGCAAGAATTGGACTACTGTGCTGGAATGGTAAGATTCACCATAAACAGACAGGAAGATCCACAAGAATTCCTAATGTACTTACTGCAAGTACTAGAAAGCAAAAATACACCTTATAAATTAAATCTTCCAGATTTAATTTACGTTGAAACATACATGCACTATCTGCAACCATGTTGATCAGGAGCAAGTCCCTAATGAACGATTTGTGTACATATATATACCTAATTGTGAATCCATTCCATTTCAGCAGCTGGTCCAAAATGCAAATCATAGCATATTATGTACTGTGTGAAATTCAGACAATCGTTCCACCTTAAACATAAACTCACATAGCCAATATGTGTACCAAAACAACTGCATGCTTACTAGCTTCACACACAGGCAAGTATCTCTTGGCAGGAAAACTTTCACAGCAGTAGGCATAATCTACCACACTGGTGCCAATACCAGTGCAGGTCACTATACTGCATACATTAAAAAAAATATATATGTGGTTGGATTGAATGGAATGACACTTCGATTATTTAAAAACATAGATTACCAGCAAATCTAACAAATGCCTAATTAATATTCCTTAAACCTAAATGTACTCACTGACCTGTAAAACTAGCATAAGTTACTTCACTATAGACACCAACAGGTATGTAAGTGCTAAAGAAAATACCCTTCTGAACTGTAAAAGTATGAAAACTTAGCATACACCAATTGGTATGTGAGTACATCCATAGCTCTCAAATTCTGTTTGTGAAATGGAAAACAGTTTCAATATGCTAACAGATGTGTATGTTGTACATTTTGAATAATGTTATACAGTTTTTTCCCCAATGACTCAATGATTATGCACACAGAAACAACAACTGTGAAAAACACGCACTAACATTGACTCACCCATAGTACTTAAAGTGTACTGATTATGAGGGTCTACAAACATTAGTCACTAACCTGTAAAACTATCCACTGTTAGAATACACCAACTGCTATCTAACTGCACCCATACCACTGCAATGTTACTTTCCAATAGTGAAATAGTTGGAATCCACCATCAGCAATGAAAGTGCTTCAAAATATACCCTTCTAAACTATAAAACTATCAAAATGTTAGAATACACCAACTGGTATCTAATTGCATCCATAATAGTGTAATATTAGTTTCCAATTGTGTAACGAAGGAACCGACAAGGAGCTGACAGAAGAGGACCACTACAAAGACTGAACCACCCAGTGAAGCCCTGCTGCAGGTCAAAATCTTCACAATCCGACGACAAGAGAGGATCCTCCAGGAATCTTCTTCCCTTGAGCTGGTGGGACCAAACAGTTCGCCCAAACTTCAAGCCAGGACCCTCCTCTGGTCAAATTCTCTGTACAGAGCTACAGCGGGCCGGATAGCCAGGAAGATCGGACCCTGCTTGGGTTTTAAGGAGCACACCTTTTATTTGTTGCTTTGCTCTGCTGCTGGTTTCTTCTTTGGGTAGTGCAGGACCCTCCAGTCTTCCTACTTCTTGTCAGTCTGACAGTCGCTTCAGGAACCGTGAGCCTGCAGGAACTACCAGGAACGTCCGCCTCAGCTACAGCTCCCTCTCCGTTTTAAGGTACTGTGCAAATCCGGTTGTTCGTTTCATTTTAGCCATGGGGAAAGTGTGTGAAATCTTTTTCCAATCCGAGGGCTTGTCCTTCTTTTCTCTTTGAACTAACTTTTCTGCTGACCAACTCCGTCTGGAACTCGTGGCATGAACTTTACCGCAAACTACCATGAACTGTGTGATCTTGAGCAAAAGACTTTTGACCTAGTGACTTTGGCCCTAAGCCTTTTTTACCTGATTCTATCACTGTAGTTCCTCTTGCTCAATTGCCCTGAGTACTTACCCGTTGGTGTGGTTCGACTTCTATTAACTTTGTCTTTCCCTCCCTTTTAAATTGCTGGAGCTCCATTTTGCTCCCAATTCATTTTTGTGAGCTTAACTTGTCTGGAACTTATTGGGAGTGCTGTGGTGTATTAAGAGTGTGATTTTTAAACTGCTTTATGATAGTGAAATGTTATACAACTAAAGAGTAAAATAAATGTGTATTCTTTTACTTGAAAACCTTGAGTCAGTGTTTGTTTGAATTATCGTAATTGCTGTCCTTTGTGTAACTATTTGATACTGCTCAATTACTCTTGAGATAAATCTGGCTGCTCAGCCATCGCTAAGACTTTAACTGTGTAGTACAGGCTTGTACCAAAGGTGAATTTGTACTGTCACTGTCAATTGTAGTCCTAATTGTGTGTGGTGTTCCCAAAGGGTATTACATACAATTCTGCCGAACAGATACAACCTATGGTAGACATTGGATTAGTTTCATGGATCCTAAAATTCCACGTAGGTGTAATGAGAGGACCCCCCCTCTACACTCTGTATGCCCAACCTCTCTTTTGGATCCTCTGGGTCTTCAAGGTGAAGAGCAAAACAGCACAAGGGCTCTTCACTGCCAGAAATCCCTTACACATAGTGATTCCCTTCTTTTTCTGGACACCATGATTTTCTGATTGCATGAGTTTTGCTCAGGGACCACATTTGCTGCACACCACAAAGTTATTCCTTGGGCAACTTCAGTCTGTTAGCAAGGGCATCTTTTGATCCTGCTATTCAGATCATCACAAAAACATAGAGGAGACAGCCATGGCATGTGCTGTGAGAGTTGTGTAGGAATGGTCATTTTGGTGGCCAACAGAGGTGTAGTCAGGAACAGTGCATCTTAGTGGAGACATTCTAAAATGTTCACTGTGAAAAATGCGTATTGTTGCTTAATGTGCCAATTTGCACAAAAAGCCTCTACTTTACATGTTTCCTACTGAAACGTTTAATGGATTTTGGTGGCCGAATCTGCAAACTATTGTCATGAAGCACTTTTCTTAGAGCACGTAATGTTTCTTAAAGTGCAAATTTGTGCCAAAGCATATATCATTTGTCCAGAACCTCTGCACATTACATTACATGTTTCCTTTTTGCTAAAACAACTTTAAAGTTTCATAGTTTTTGGTGGGCCAACCAGCACATTATTCAAATTAAGACCTGTTTCTTACATTCTAACACATGTAATATGAAAAATGCATAATGCTGCTCAATTAAGCAAATTGCAGCAAAACTTCAACCAATTACAGAGAAGCCCTGCACATTACATGTTTACTATTTCATAAACATACCTGAAAAGCTTCATGAATTTTGTGGGCAGAAGCACCAAATTATGTACAATGGAGTGTTGGTGGAAGAAGGAGAACTGCTTTCTGCGCAAAAACGAACATTTTATGTGGTGCTTTCATCACGGCATTGCGAGCTGTTAGGGGCTCCGCCGAGCATAGTTCGCTTCCTGGAGGAGGCGGAGCTTGACTGAAATCACGTGACAAACCACGTGACCCAGTCCACCTACAAACGCTGTACCAACCACCCTTGCGGCGTTAAGCCCGCACCAGTCAAGGGCGTGTTTTACATTGCTGTTAGCTGTTTGCTGCTTGGTCTGCTGGTCGCCTGGTCATCTTCATCAATCCAGCAAGAGTAACAGCGCTTGCAAGAACGACCGCAGACTGTGGGCCAAGAGCCTTTGATCCGGTCGCACTATTAAGATGACACTTCTAGGGAAAACATTATTCAATCATACGCATGATGATCGACTAGCAGCCGCCGATGTCACCCCTGAAGACACATGTACTCTTCTATGCAGCGGCAAAAGTAAGTTCTTCCACGCCTCACTTGGTCACGACTCCAATACCTTCCACTCCCACCTCAAAAACAGTGGCTGTATCCTCAAACCTCAGTCCCCCAATTCCCCCCTTGAGATCGCCACATAAAGCACGGTCTCCAGGGGTTTGGAATGGAAATGGAGATGCTGAAAAGTGTGCGTCTCTGCCTGTCACTGAAGTCAACCGGGTAGTGGATCGTGTTCCCTCGGCGGTATTGACCAATCCCCCAGAGACCCCGGGGGATCCCCTGGGAGCTACGTGTGTCGGGACTCCTTCGTTGACGTAGAAAACACAAGGGGCCCAGCAGTGTGGGGATGAGGAGCCGAGAGTTTTACATCCAACCCTTCACCTACAACATAACCTCGCGACTACATCTCCAGTTCCACTCTCCGATTATCACAGTTTCATTGAGTTGAACACAAATCAGCCTACGCCTCATGTCACGACTGGTCAATAACCTCCACAAGTCTTTGGAGACCCACAAAACCACAAGGAACGTTTTGCCCTTGTTACCCCCTTAAACCAGATTAAGGAAATACATCCAGTTATTGCTAGAGGGGAACTCCCTAGTCCCCCATTGGATCTCACAGATCTCAAAGAGAATACTTTCTGTAATGAAACCTTGACAACATCAGAGGACTGCGATGATGACACTAATTTTTTGAAGCCTCACAACTTG
The DNA here is from genome assembly GCF_040938575.1 of Ambystoma mexicanum. Classification (NCBI taxonomy): domain Eukaryota; kingdom Metazoa; phylum Chordata; class Amphibia; order Caudata; family Ambystomatidae; genus Ambystoma; species Ambystoma mexicanum. The sequence continues at coordinate 260,237,306 of NC_090935.1, forward strand.
GCGCCACAATTTGGAGCTTCCCTACCGGAGGCCCATTTTAGCGCCTTAAATGACGCAAATCCTGTTTTGACTCAGGTTTGCCCCTCCCTCAAGAAAAACACTGAGGGGCACAGCTGTCCTCATGATTTGGATCCCCCATGTTTCCCCCGAGTGAAAACATAAAAATCAAGCATCATGCTACCATCCCCTTCCTTACAGAGAATAACTACAAACATGTTATCCAGGAAATTGCCTCTAAATACATTACCAATAAAGAACCATATTGGTAAATTCTTCAGCAAAATGGAGAAATCTTCTCCTATGAGTGCTGTAGAACTTTCGGATGCTGAAATCTTAGAGGGGACAACCACATCTATAGGGGAGAATACCCTTACTACAAATGGAAAAGCCCCCTTTCCCACTGATGGTAATTTCAGCACATCCCTACGTTGGCGTTATAAGGAAACAAAATCGGCGAATTTAGCCTGTTCGCCTCAACATCCAAACACTCTTTTGTTGCCTTTGGCCCACAACCCTCAGCAGCAAACTATTGAATTTACTCCTCTACCCAATACAATAGATATTGCCAAGGTGCAACAGATTCCAACAATTACTCTTCCAACAACAAAAAGTAACATAGTCACAGGTCATACTAATCTTGAAGAGGACAATCGGCGTAATTCCACCTTTAAACCTAAAGAAACGTTACTCCAAGATCAAAACGCCTCATCTGCACATCTGAAATCAACGCTATTTACTCCAAGAGATGATATCCCGGTAGACATAACAAGATCCTCGCCGGCTCCATCGTCGTCCCAAGCTAAACATCTCCGAGATTCATCCAGCTCCATGGACAAAAATTCACCTGCGAAAAAGCTAGACATTCTCACTATAATGTCGGCGGTGACGATTGCGCTGGCCCCTTTTGGGAAATTATATGAATCATTAAATGAAACTTTAAAAGAATACACCTCTATATCGGCCAATATGAGCTCGAAAATATCCCATTTGGAAGGCTATATTACGGCCATAGAAGCTTGGAAAGCAACCTCAAGAGATTAGGGAACAATGACAGATAGCTTCTACTTGTCAACTACCTTAACTGAAAAGAATAAACAAGCCACTTTCTATTTTTTTTAAAAAACAGTTGAGGCAGAGACACAGACAAGAACAACAAAAGCAATACCTACAACATTGTCAGAAAGCAACAACACAATTAACATGGGTAAAAAAAGCTCCATCGATATACAGCAAGAGAATAATGACATACATCGGGGGAATAACGAAAAAAGAACTTACGAGAAAACTAAGAAATCCCCCATTGAGAACTTCTCCTCTCCGGCGGTTAACCTTCAGAAGGACTACCTTAAAAAAGCTAGTATAAGAGATCTCCCGGAACATCCCAAAAAAACCGATGTAAAAGCGGACTGTACAAAGGCAATCTTAAAAAAAAGAATTTTTCCCAAATTGGATGACGCAACAAATCCTACTAATAGCACTTTGGGATCCAGTCCGGCAACCCATAAAAATCTGGCTGGACCAAATAAAACCGATAACACTGCATCTCAGTCTAGAGAGCCTGAAGCAAAAAAACACCTTCTTGCGGGAAGTAACGCTCGAAAAGCAAGTACGTCTCAGTCCAACGTGATTTTATCGAATTGGATAAATAAGACCGACTGGAAAAACAAGGCAAAGGAATCTAGCCTAATAAATCCTACGAATTATGTTGAACCATTGTCTGACACGATCGACAACGATTCAATTGATCTATCAAACATCAGTGTCTACTCAATAGAAACTTCAGAATCTGAAATCCCAATTCCTACAAAAAAAAAGGAAAGTTTCATTTGCTGAAGAGCTAGCAATCCGAACAGGAAAACGGAATCACAGCCCCGACCAAAACAACATAACATTTAATCATCTGGAAAAGATTACTAAGAGACATGACCCGGCCAGAAAATGCCCTTCTCCTGAAAGAAGAACGGATACGGGGCGTAAAATTGAACAAGGGTTTCCACCCAGAGTGCAAAACCTCTAATGAGCACTTGGAGCCCAGCACAAGATCACGAAGATCCAGTTACTCAAGTTACGATGGAAAATCGCATACGGACCCAAGTAAATCTGTGAACCTAGGGTCGCCCTTCCGTAAGGAGAGACAGAACAACCATGGCTCTCATGAGCCAAATAAGTATTCAAAACTAAATAGCGACGCCAGCCCGCTGAGAAAAGGGAGGGTCAGAATTGGTGAACAGTCCGACACTTTACGGCCTTTGCCCTCAAGCAGCCTTAACCGAGAATCAGCAGTTTTAACTGATAAAATTAAAGCCACTTGAACGTTAAAACTGGAAAAGATGGCCAACATTAAGGATAAACCTATTCTTCTAAACAGAAGAGAAATGCTGAAACTTTTCAAGAAGATCCCTTTCAAACTACACTTTCAAAGCGAAGACATAAAAGTGGTAGAATTCACCCACATGGGAAGGTCGGACAGTATCTGCTTACATATCATGTCACAAACAATAAAGAATGCCCTCCTCTCTGTTGCAGACAATCTAAAAAGGATGGGTTACCTTCTCTGTGAAACCTCTTTGGAAGAAAGAGGCATTGATCCAGGTATTAAAACACACACAAACAATACACACCTAAACACCCAAAAAGGGCACAAAGAGACGGCTAGAGTCCAACAACACTCATCTTCGAAGGGTCATTTAAGAACTCACCGAGCAGGGTATACAAACGCTAGCAGTGCTCTGCGGTCCAATGAAAGATTCCCATTAAGAGACCAGCCCCTGGCAACTCCTCGTGTGGGATCTATACGTCGGCGACCTGCCTCTCCTTTTGGTTCATCCTGTTCGATTACGAAAAGAGATGATACAAGAAAAACGGTTGGCCCTCGAGAACTAGAAAACTCATACAAAACTAGAAGGAATATCCAATCCTCACTTTCACCTATTGAAGCACAGAAAACGGGCAAAAACCAAAATCGATGGGAGTGGCTTCCAGCAGCCTTTTCACGTTATACTCGACAATAGCAACCACAAATGTCCAAAGACACAGCACATCAAGGCACTATTAGAATTGGTTCTTGGAATACCCATGGGCATACTCATCTTACACAGATAGGAGAGGTAGATCTAGGTCAATTTGATCTGTTGACATTTCAAGAAACCGGGCTCTGTCTTCCTCTGACCTTAGACGGCTTTGAAACACTTCTTTGAAACACTTGAAACACTTCTCGTCCCGGCTTTAAAAGGACCCAAAGGACACCCAAGCTTGGGTCTCTTAACAGCTATACGGATAGGTGGAGGTCTGAGTGTAAAGATCGACCTTGCACCACCATCACCATTTATCCATTTATCCAAGTAGCCATCTTAACCTGGACCCAAACCGACCCAAACCGGGACATCCCTGATTCCAAGAAGTATATCTAAAATTTTCTTAGTGAACGCATACTGGAATCTGGGAGTCCAATCCTCTAAAGTGTTTCTAAGTGAAGTAAACTCGACATTGACTAAGGCTGTTAGTTACCATAATGTTGATCACATCCTCCTATGTGGCAATCTGAATTCAACTGTACCCGCTCAAGGAGACACAATGATCCCAAAGCCTCATACTTCTGGTTTAAAAGCAAATTCATTATTGAGAGGCATTGCTTGGGCAGACTGTATGGAATCCTGGGATCTACATAATCTTAACCAACTAGGTGCTTCCCCAGTGCCGGAACCAACGTGGAAAAATGGAGCCCTTACAAGCACTATCGATTATATTTACATGTCGAAAGAACTTTACACTCATATTGACTCGTTCGAAGTATTCAATACCTCTAGCAGTGACCACAATTTTCTCATAGCTTCTTGGCCATCTTCTAAAGATCATCTGATGGCAATGCCCCAACGATTAGAAGTTTCCGCTTGTGGCACTCGTCTAAAAGTTTCATCTGAAGCCCTTGCTCAAATAACATCAGAGAATAAGGGCTCCTCGCTCAACAAAACCGTTGATGGAAAACCTATAAATCTAGATTACCACCCATTATTGATTCCTCATCAAAGACCGAGATTATCAAAAAATGGCTTGGATAACCCTCATCGTCATACCTTCAATGAGGAAATTAAACAAAGAAAATTGGCTATAAGAAAAGCAACAAGGTCTGCCTCACGCGCCCCATCGGCCGCAAATATCAATTTAGCGGTGGTATTAAGAAAAAGCTACAAAAACTGGCTAAAATCGACTAGATGGAGTTTATACCAAGAAGACGCTGAATTAATGCTAGGGGCCCTTAGCAAACAAAATTCCAAAGACTTTTGGTCCATTATTAAACAAAGAACAGCGCCGCCATCACCATCGATTTGGTGCACCATCAGTGAAGAAGCCTGGATAAAACATTTTTCAGAACTGTTTAAACACACCACCAATCGGTACTATTTTAGAGACAAACCAATCTCATCTCTTGGGACATACAATATGATAAATCCAGCATTTTGAAAAAAATAAAGAAACTCAATAACTCTCGAGCACCTGGGCCTGACGGAATATCTAACGTCCAGTTAAAACAAAACCCAGAACAATGGTCCTCAGTGATCTTTGAGATATTCAATAGATCTAAGGCTTCCAGAAACATACCTGGTTCATGGAAGACGGCTACCATTGTCCCAGTCTATAAAAAGTGCCTGAAGACCGACCCGAAAAATTATAGACCCATCGCGTTACTCGACGTCATTGGGAAACTGTTTGGGAGCCTGATCCTAGAGTCATTTCAAACTTGGCAAAAAAATCCAACACAATGGACCCATTTCAATCTGGATTCGTTAAACATCTAAGTACTTCGATCAATATCTTGATGATAAACGTACTGAAGATCAAAGTCATGGAAAATCACCCAAGAATTTTCATTGCATCAATAGACCTGGTTCAGGCGTTTGACCGCATCAACAGATTGAAATTATGGGAAAAACTAGAGAAGGCTTTGTGCCCAGCCTCTATCCTTGACCCGATCAAAGCATTACATGCTGACACTTCAATTAGGGTTCGATTAAATCCAGAAGGTCAACTATCTTCCCCCATACTCACAACAAGAGGGGTTAAGCACGGGTGCCTATGGCACCCACCCTCTATAATGCCTACATGGCAGATATCAAGGATAACGAAAACAACATCCGTTCTTTTCCACCATCGATAGGGGAAGCCAAAGTCACCCGGTTCCTCTATGCTGATGATATAATACTCATGGACCAGACACCGATAGGCCTTGAGCGCCAATTAAACAGTTTGGCAACATATCGCAAAAACAATGATCTGGATTTTATTTTGAACAAGACCAAGATACTCATCATAGAAAAAAAGAATAATAAATCCAATGGTCAACTCCAGTGGCAAATCAGCTCGGAAAAAGTGGAAGTCGTCAAGAATCTTACCTACCTGGAGGTAAAAATCTCACAAAGTTTCACAGAAACATCTATGCGAGAACATCTTGTTGTAAAAACTAAAATTCTTTCAATTTGGAAAATACTCTTTACTCCCGGTAATCATCTTTTTTAAAACGAAAGTCACGCCGGCACTGACCTACGGGGCTGACGCTTTACCTCAGTTACCTTTTACTCTGTGGCCTAAACTCGAAGGTCTATTCTGGAGACAAGTCCTGAGACTTGCATCATCAACACCTATGGCTATAATCCGCAGAGAGCTATGCCTTCCATTAGTCAAGTCAATAGTGGAGAGAAACACACTGCTACTCCTAGGAAACATCTTACGAAGCCCTAGACCAAAAATTAGTGAGATTCTCTATAGGGAACTAATCCATGGTAAAAGTACCACTCTCAAAACTTGGGTCAACAAACATTTTGATCTCCTAAACACAATCAGCAGCTCTGGATGGGAGCTCGAGTTCACACCGGACAAAGTTAAGGATAAACTGAAGCTCTGGGACTGGATTAAGACTCTTGACAGAGCCAACAAGTACAAATCATCTCTGCATCATTTTTGGGCTTCGCACAAAGTAAATGAGACTAGAAAATATTTTTAAAAATTTCCAAACAAAGTACTCCGAATAACACTTTTGAGAGCAAGATGAAATCTTCTCAAAACAAGTGAACTACTGCATTGTCGTAATCAATCCAAAACGGACAGATGCCGCTTCTGCGAAAATCCGACATCTTCTGAAACAGTGCGTCATCTTCTCACCCTCTGCCCAGGAACCACAAACCTTAGACTTATTCACCATCAATCTTTTAGACTTCAAGTATCAACATTCTCAGAAGAAGACTGGTGGTTCTGGTCTATGAGTGGATAGAATGTATCATTGTGTAATGATCGTGAAGACGTGTCATTTCTCTTTCACCTATTCCAAGATGGCCACGCCGGGTTGTGACCAAAGCCCCAGCAACGGTCTAGTTGTTTCTCCCCTTCGAGCAACGCAGGATGCAGAAGTCACTTCCTCTTCGGCATATCAGCCGGAAATCCCTGGAGATCAGTGCGTTGCTACTCTCATAGGAGTACACCGACGCTTAGTGAGTATAGCGAATCCTGCTCCTCAATCTATCTATTCTTCCAAATCCCATTGCATTCTATGCTCCATCCTTATCTCTGTCTTATTTTTTCATCTATCTACCCACAGCATTCGGCATACGATCAGACCGATACTTTCGAAATCGAAACTACCAAGCCACGCCACCATAATACGCAACCCATTACGGTTTCGTTTCGTGTTCCTTTTTCAGGTAGACTCTCCATCTAGTACGATTCAATTCCTACCAGGCGTTGTATTTCTGCGCATTTAATATATTGTGTTTGCTATTACAGTGCAGTCCATTGCACTCGAAAGAGCAGTTCCTAATCGCAAGCCGTTTCTTTGCCTCAAACAGTTGATCACTGGCACGTAAGAGACCCATATTAATTTTTAGCTTATCCTCCTTTAAGCCGTTTCCTCTTCTAATCCTGTGTTTCTCCAACAGTATTGAGAACGCACAGACTTTTTTCCCCAGCTACTAGTCTTCTCTGCCTAGAACTTCTAATGGTAATTTCCAATCCTCTATTACTCTATTACTCCTGGTTACGTTTTTCTTTCATCCTGACACTGAACCCCGTGTCTCTATTCTAATATCTCTCCAGCATCAATCCAGCAAGTAAAGAGAAAATCGGAACCTCAAGATGGATCTCCAGTCCCTTCCCGCCCGTCTCGCTAAATCAACGCTCCCCAGCAGCTCTTCGCAGGGTTTTTTCCCCCGTGAGGGTTTCCCTGTTATCCCTCCGGCTGCCAAGTGTTTAAACTGGGCTCCGGAGGGGTTTCCAGGGGGATTCCTATCTTCTGCTGGGAAGCCGATTGACATTCCACACTCCATTCTAAAACTCCAAATGCCAAATCGGATAGGATTCTGCCATTTATCCAATTCCAGGTAGGAGATTCTGCGTTCAATTTGTTGCAATGTATGAAGGCTGAATTATTGCCAAAAACAAGTTTTGATTGACAGTTAACACATTGTCTATAGCTACAGCCAAATTCTTCCAAGACCTCGATTTGGACTCAAAACATAATACACAAACAGAAAAGTAAGAAATCCAAATCTGGTAAATTGAAATCCGAAACATTGTAAAAATGTTCTTGTTACAATAAAAACAAAAAAACCCAAAAAAAAAACAATGTACACTTTTCTTAGAGCACTTTTATGAATGTGCTAGTTTGCTCCTAACCATTAATCATTTACTAAACAACTCTGCACATTACTGGTTTCCTAATTCTTAAACATAACTGGAAAGTTCCATGGCTTTTGGTGGCTCAACCTCCAAATGGTGAATGTTAAGCACTTTTCATAGAGCACTTACTGTTGCCTAATGTGCCAAATTGATTGATTGATTGACATTTTATTTCTATCGCGCTCGTACACAATTGTTTCAGAGCGTGACAAGGCAAGGGAGGGGAACAGGGGAGAACAAAACAGCGATCTTACTAGGCCCAGTGACATTGAGAACGTGCAAGTGCATGGGAAAGGGGAGAGGGGAAAAGTGCATGGAAGGGGGAGAGGTGGAAAGTGCAAAGCAGAGGAGAAACAGATAAATAACAATAAATAAATAATAAAAGCAACAAACAGTGGTAATGCAGCCAGCAATTTGCAAGTGCTAGGTTTAAGGCAGCAGACAGGGTAGGTCTGAAAGTGCAGTAAGAAAAAGCCAACGCATGCATCATTTACCCAGATACTCATGAAATGTTTCCTCCTTGTGAGCCATAACTTGAAGGTTCCATGGTTTATCATGGTTCAACCTGTAAATTATTCATGGTGAGATATTTTCTTAAAGTAGTACCTAATAATGCTTAATGTGACAAATTGAGCCAACACATAATTAATCTACCCAGAAGCAAGTTTCCTATTCCTTAAACATAAAGCGATAGTTCAATGGTGATTGATGGATCCACCTTCAAATGATTCACTTTAAGCACTTTTCTTAGACCACTTAATGTTGCTTAGTGTGCCAATTTGAGTAAACATATACATCATTTACCAAGAAATGCTGCCCATTTCGGTGTCCCAATCCCTGAACTTGAATAGAAGGTTCCGTTGTTTGGTGCCCTAAACATGCAAATAATTCACATTAAGCACTTTTCTTATATCACTTAATGTTGCTCAATGTAACAAATGGTGCCAAAACATACATCATTCCAAATTCTAAAATGTTTAATGTGAAAAATGCTCAATGTTGCTTAATGTGGAAAATTGAGCCAAAACACCAATCAATTACAGAGTGTAAGTGATTTCAATCCGGCACACATCCAAGTCAACACCTAGTATGTAGTGCACAACTGAAATCCTTATTTATTTTTGTCTAAAAGTTCTTCATTCTGAACGATATACCACTCATATCATGCCCTTGTCCTGGAATCCCCCCGTCCCCGGACACACTGAACCAGGAATTAGGCTGGTTTGCAAAGGTAATTATTTATTTATGTATTTAAAAATTAATCACAATATGTCTTAAGAGGTACACAACAATCACCAATGGGGTGAGGTAACACTGAGTAACCTCTTTAATACACCAGGAGTAAGTAGTGAGCAAAACAATTCAGCACAGAAAATAATACTTTTGTATTGGTTCAGATCAAATAGCAGTATGGTTAGAGGTTCCCCCTGCACACTCTTCAATCCCCAATAGGTAATGTAAAGAGATAGGAGGAGAGAGCAGGTATTCAGGAATGGCATAATTCAAACAGAATATCAAGCCCACTTTGCCCCTTTCAAACACAAGAGAAACGGAATTGACTGTCAAGCTGTCAGAATGGCTTTTAACGTTATCTTCAGAATGGACTGGGCAAAAACACCAAAAATGGTCAAAATTGCTGAAGTAATTATAAATTCTCATGGGAGCCGCTTTGGATAGTTGCACGCAAACACAAGTAATGATTTAATCCAACGAAAACATTTGAAATCCTAAAATTCTAGTCGGAAGCAAATAAAAGCTGTTTTACACAGGTAAAAATTTCCCAAAACGAAAATTGCCGGCAAACTTTTCAATACGCGATATTTGTGATAACAGGATAATCGCCTTGATTTGGGTACGATTGATAGATAAGTATGTTAGATACAAGCAGAAGTTGAAATTTTGTTTCTATCACAAAAACTGAGGGAGTTACAGACATTTTAGTAGAGGTCATTTTTCGAGATAGGCGCAAGAATGGAAAACACGAATGCGCTTTTAAAAATGACAAAAGAGTTTCTTACACTAGAGGATGACTATTAACAAAACGAATACCACACAGGAATACAGTCACTTGATCAGGGTGACTGCCTGCTAAGGAAACTCGCCTTCTCCAGATGAGAAAAGATTCTGCACAAAGAGAGTTTTAACAATACTAGTTCTGGAGGAAAGATAGGATGGTTTGGAGAGAGGTTTTAGACAATGCAAAGATACTCCTAACAATACAGGTTATGAATACAAGATATGATGGGTCTAAGATATGGATAAGACTATGCAAAGTACATATGCTAGTGAGTTCTTCAAAAACCTTGGCTTGGAAGGTTTGGTCTAACTTGGCGACATCTTATAGTGGTGAACAATGAAAGTAGTTGGTACAATCAGCACATTAAGTCCATGAAGTCGCGTCTCACCAGGTCTGGGGTTTAGCCAAGTACAAGGCCCCTTGCAAAATAGTGTAAGGTATAAATAATCTGGAAAGAGACTGCGCCTGATTTTTGCAAAATATTTTTATTTCTCAGAAAATTGCCCTTAAAGTTGATGACACGTGTTTCGGTCCTCCAAGGACCTTTTTCAAATCAGGGCTATTGATTAGTCTTGACATCATATAGTCATAAAAAAGACAAAAAATGAAAACATAAGCAAATAGTCACATTGGTAGACATGTGAGTAGATCCAAAAATAAAGTGATGATATAGATATCAAGATTAAGTATACATTGAAAGAAAACATTTTTTTGATGAAATACATAAACACAATAGTGCATGGATGTTAGAAATAAAAAGCCAGACAATAAATGGATGGGGAATAGGGGTTGGAGAAAGCAGGGGTGAGATTCGGAGAAAGATAGATGCAAAGTCTTAGTTAGTTATGATACATGATGCATTTACAAATCAAAACATTGTTATGGTCATTCATATTCTTTCATGTCACAGAATATATGTAAAAGCGTGTTACCTTGTAGTCATGTAAGATGCCCCTGTCACATAATGTGAAAAATGAGCTTCCATATGTCAAAGGGGTAAATCCCTGTAAGTAAAAAAATCATATCATGAACACACTCTTATCTTACCCTAATATGAAAACTAAATAGTGAAAAATGCACTTAATATTCGGTTTCCAACTGCAAAAATAACTGCAACATGCATATGAAGTGTGCCAAAATAGCACGTATTTTTAAATATCAAAGTTACATATGCTAGTGACACAATTCTTCCTATTTATACTCACTGGATAGGTTTTTAAAAGGGACCGTCAATTCTGGTCAGGGAATTGGATATGGTTTAGGGAAGACTGCACGGCACATCTGACTGGTCAGGGTCAGCAAGGCGCTCTGGTCACAGCACGACACAGAACTGGACTGGATCGGCAAGGTGCTCTGGTCACAGCACAGCACAGGACTGGATCAGATCTGCCCTTCTTGGTTCTGACGATATTTCAATTCAGGCAAACAGTAACAACACAGCCCGGCTGTATTATGATGCTTTCCCTTAGGCTTGTGGGTTCTGTTCTGTAATTTGAAGCCTATGTGAGGATGGTTCAGCTATGCCATGGGCCTTTTTTTCTTGCCAAGTTTCTGGAGTCTGGAGCAAGGAAGATGTAGATTTCAGCAGCAGGTTGCTCTGCCAGCATCAGGATAGTGAGTGAATCTGTCTGTCTTTATGAGTGGTGAGCTATCTCTATTTATGCTATGAAGTGACATCATAAAGGGGGTGTGTGGGCCGGTTTAGCCTAAGCTTGCCCCTTTGAAATGTCATTGGGTCAAAGTCTGCTCTCTGCCTTGATAGGAGGAGAGAAACGGAGTGCCATCTTTATGGTGTGATTTTATTAGGCTGAGAATCCACCTCTAACCCGTGGAACACAAAATCTACTTTTGGCAAAATGCATATTTCCACATGTGCAACCTCTATAAAAATCACATATACAGATTACGTATTTTACCTAGCAGCTATTCCTCAAAATCCCGTAGGTGTGGGATCTTGTCTCCGCTTTTCACAGACTTTTGCCCTTTTCATTATGAACACAATGGCCAATTTTTAAGCACATTTCTACAAGCGTGCGTATTTAACATGGGAATGAGTGTATAAAGTTTCACAATTCTAGCGGAAATACATTTTGCATAAAATCACATTTCTTGCCATTGCTGTCCAGAAAATGTCATATAGTTCTGGCGCTTCTTCACCCATGCAGCCAGAAATTACATTAACAACTCTGTTATTTTTATATTTTCTACAATTTTGATTAGTAAGTTATCAGTCTTTTTAAAAAATGTGTTATTTGTCCTTGTTAAGCAACAAATGGTTGTTGGGTTCCACTCCTTGGTCTCTCCCTGGAAGCCCAGGAGCCATCCCCCATGTTTGTTCCTTGCAGAGGCCATTTACGACTGTCTTCACACTTCGAATTTCCTGAGCTGCAGCTTGTCATTGTTCCTTTGGCCTCTGTAGACCAGGTTCTCTGCTACCCTGTAATTAACACTTCTCTGTGATTTCCTGCTGGGGGGAAAGACCTTCCTTCTGTGAGAAAAACATGTTATTCAAGTTCTGCAGCTTCAGCCAGGTTGAAATTAATTGTTAAATTCGGTGCCCTTTTCCTTAGCACAAAACAAACTTGTTGTATCAAATACAGCAAGAATTCTTATTCAAGATTTTAAACCATGGGATCACACAATTACAATATGGGTTAATATCAGTAACAGGCCTCTTAGATTGCAAACATTTGATTTTCAGTTTATACATGTTAAAGTTTAATCAGGCAGACCCCTGACAGCTGTCATCACAGCAACCCTCTGCTGCACAGAGATTTTTGACAGATCCACAGACAGTCCCCTTTTGCTGTGGAAATCTCTTTATGCTCTCAGCATTTCAGGACCTTGTAAGTTCACAATGATTTCTTAAACTAAGTGAATTGTAGTACCCAGCAAGAATTATGAATATTTGAAGGTGTTCTGTACCGGCATTCTGAAGTTTCAGCAACAAAGAAAAAGTGATTTAAAGCAATATTGGAGTTTCATGTAGCAAAGCACAACTTGTTTCTTCTGCACTCCACTTTCAACTGATGTGGAGCCCAGTGACACCTTTCAGTAGGGAGCTCTGTTCCACCACTGACAACATGCGTGGCAGATTGGGCAGCAATCTTTTTGTGGGTTGAAAAGCTCAATTTTCAGGGGTTTTGGTGCGCACAAAGGTTTTGCAGCCTTTTTACTGTTTCTGGTCCCACAATCATAACAGAGCGATGCAGCATAACAGAGCAAAAGTGGGTCCATAAATGCCACAAGAGAACCCCTGCACATTACATATTTCCAAGTCCTAAAATACCTCGAAAGTCCAATGGTTTTTGTGGCCTAAGCTCCAAAAATGCACCTAAAATACTTTTCTTACAACACTTAATGCTGCTTTATGTACCAAACTGGGCCAAATCATAAATCACATACCCCAAAACTCTGCATGTAACAATTTTCCTGCTCCATAAACATAACTGGAATGTTCCATGTTTTTTGACAGTCTTGCATGCCAATTCTTCATGTTAATTACTTTTCTCAGAGGACCTAATGTTGCTTAATGTGCCAAATTGTGCCAAAACCTAAAACATATATATATATATATATATATATATAGACAAAATATGAGTTTATTACATGCATCTTACTCCCCAAACATAGTGGGGAATGTTATGGTTTTTTATGGCCTACCCTGCAAATTATGTATGTTAAGTACTTTTCTTAAAGCAGTTGATATTACGTAATGTTCAAAATTGTGACAAAACCTAAAACATACATAAACAATATCTGTTGATTACATGCATCTTACTCCCAAAACATAACAGGACATTTTGGATTTTTGGTGGCCTACCCTAAACATTATGCATGTTAAGAATGTTTTTTAAAGCATTTGAATTTGCTGAATGTTCTAAATTGTGCCCAAACATAAATATTCTGCGCATTTAATATGTCCTACTTCCTAAACATAACTTGAAAGTTTAATGGCTTTTAGCAGTTCAACCCACAAATTGTTCATCTGAGTACCTCCTGAGCCATCTGCTAAGTTTATTGGGAAATTGAAAGTGCATTTTTGTGCCAAGGTGTTTTGTTTTTCTCATATGTATATGGTCAGGCTATTTCAGCCCTCCCTGGTTTCCTAATTGGTGGCGCTCAGCTACCACTTGACCAACGCTACTCTTCAGTGGCTCTGCCAGGGTAGCCTTGCCTGGGCAGCCAGCCAAGGGCCAAATGCAAAGGGCAGCTCCCTCTTTGGCAGTTCCCATTCCCCACGTTGCTCCTGTTCGCCCATTGGATCCCTGACAGTGGACAAACAGGTGGTGGTACGGGTGCTGAGCACAACCATTACTGTGCCTATGTAAAACCCTGCCACATCTATATTTCCCTAATTTACCTGGCTTACCATTGCATCCCTCTTCACCTGCCTTCTTCTGTGCTTCATTCTATTTTTGCCTCCAAGATTAACTTTCCTTTCTAGGTACTGCTTATAATTCGATTTGAGCTGTATTTAGGTACTGAATACATTTTTTGAATTTAGCCTGTTTTAGATACTGCGAACATTTTAGAATTTAGCCTGTTTTAGAATGTAGACTGTTTTAGGTACTGCATACATGTGTGGATTTACTCTGTTTTAGGAAATGCATACATTTTTTTAATTTAGCCTGATTTAGGTACTGCACACATTTTTGAATTTAGCCTGTTTTAGGCACTGCATACATCTTTTTAAAGTAGTCTGTTTTAGGTACTGCATGTAATTTTGAATTCAGTCTGTTTTACGTACTGCATTTTCTAATCTGGTCTGTTTCCCAGGTAATACATACATTTTTTCAATTAACCTGTTTTCAAGTACCACTTACATTTTGAATTTAGGGGATTTTAAGGCACTGCATACTTGGGAATTTTAGCCTGTTTCAGGTATTGCATTTGTTTTTCAACCCCTGTCTACACATTGCACCTTCATCTTTCACACCCTCTCAAGACTAACCATTCAAAAGACCACCAGCCTCCAGGCAAAATCCTCCTTTACTGAAGCCGCTGACTGCCTCCTTCACCATGTCCACCACTTCCCAGAATAAGGAAGCTCTCTGCCTCAACACCTAGGCCATCACATGGCTGACTCGCACCACCTAACTCGCTAGATGCTGCCCGGTCCTCCCCTCCCCACCACCTGGCACAGCTGCATCCCTCCTCTGTGCCCCTCTGTATCTCAGCCCTACTCTATAAAGCACTTTGTTATGTATCTGTATTGTTGTATGCCTCCGTAAAGCGCTCCAGTGACCTCAAAGCTAGGTCCGCACTCAATGAATAACATAATAATTCTAATAATAATAATACTATTAATAATAATAATAATAATAATAATAATATGAATAATAATAATACTATTTGTATTATTATTATTATTGTTATTATTATTATTATTATTATTATTATTATTATTATTATTAAGATCCTTCCCCCTATCGACTTCCATCACAGTCTCTGCCTACTCCCTGCAGGTACTTTCTCTTATCCTTCAAGCCAAACCTTCCCACTTTTCCCCTCTCCAACCCTATTGCCCCCACTTTCCTCCCCTCACTCCCATTCCCCCTCCCTGAGCATTGTTTGGGTTGCTCAGTCAAACACACCCATTTCAACACCCACTCGAACCCTAACACACATGCCATTGGCTCCCAAACCCCTCCCTAAACACAGTGGTCAGCCCAACTATAGGACATCTTTCCCTCCATCTCCTGCTCTACTCCCTCCCAGACCACCCACCACACACCCTCACTCACATCATTTCACCCCCCTACTCCAACCCCTATCTGCTCCCTCTTCCAAACCTCTACAAACTCCCCTAGTGCTGCCCCGACTCCAGCCTCCCCAACCCACACTCAAGCATTTCCCCCACCTTCCTCTCCCTCCCTACCACGATCAACTGAACCCCCTAAACATGCATCTCCCCCACTGCCTTCAACGCCCTCCTGAGCACAGCCTCCCCCCATCCAGACATCCCACCTTTTTGCCTCCCTGTGGTCACCCTCAAGCACTCTTCCCTGATAGCCCTATCCACCCCATTACCACTGTCCCCTGCACTCCTCTTCCCACCCTTTTATTTGCACTTGGAGCCCTCCAAGAAACTCACATCCCTTGCTCCTACCCCCGTCCCCTCCTACTCCAAACCCCCCCGCAGAAAATCCTTCCCTCCTTTCTTCTACACCCTAGCTGGTCTCTTGCAGCCTTATCAACACCAGATCTGCACCTAAAAAACAAACACTTGATTTTTTACTTTATCTGTGACAGAAACCCAGATCTCCTCTTTATCGCTGAAACGTGGTTCTTTGATGACATTAAACCCATCGCACATGAAGCCTTCCCCACCGGATACTCGCTATATATGCACAACTGACCTGACAGAGCTAGAGGGCTTGCCATCATAAACAAAAAAAAACTCACTTTGCTACATATTGAGAAACAACCCTACATCCCTGACTGCGAGTCTCTACTAATGAAATTCCAACTCATACTCCATTAGTGACTCAGTCACAGCCATCCTCATACCAAACCCCTCCCTCACCGTACTAGGGGAGCTCAACATTTGATTTGATATCTCACACTAAACCCCATAACCTGCCCACTCCTAGATAACTTAGAAGTGCTAAACTTGCCCCAACCGATTTCTCACCCCACCCATATAGCAGGTCATACCCTTGTTGCTGTGTTCAGCTCCATAGCCCTGCTCTCCACTCTATCTCCCTGCCCCCTCACCTGGACTGATTGCTCTGTCATCTTCTTCAATATATATACCCTCCCCTTTTCACTCACATCCCTCCAGCTCTAGACAGTCCTCCCCTGTTCATCTTCGGAAACAAGGTTGTCATTAACCCAGAACTGGCCAACTCCCTTGCAACCTTCCTCCCTAGCATCACCCCTCACAAGGGTCCTCCCTCCATTGTCCTTTAACCAGTGCTCTCTAGTGTGCTTACTCCGCTCACACCTATGAGATCTGCCTCCCAGAGAAGTAGCCCACTCCCAAATAGTTGACCCCCTCCCTCAAATCACTCAAAACCCTTAAACATCACCTGGAAAACACCAACCTATGCCCCACAACAGAGCTCACTATGCCGGACAGACAAGAGCAAATAGGATTTAAATCAAGGAAGCTAATGATCCTTCTATGGGAGCCGAATAGTCAACTCCCATAACATTAGCAGAGAGCTCCTTAGGATCATTGCAGAATTCAGGACTCCAAACTGCTCCTCGCCTGCCCCCATCTCCCAAGGAACTCTTCACTGCCCTATCAGACCAATTCTATAACCGTGCCATTGATCTACACCCTCTCTCTGCCCGACTCCTCCATTCCCACTCTGGTGCAGCCAGTGTTTTCCTCTTTTAAGAGCATCTCCCACTGAAACTTCTATCCCAGAGCCGACCCTCTGGATCCCCTGATGACCCATACCACCCTCTCTCTTGAACAACATTCTATCTTCAACCTGT
Source organism: Ambystoma mexicanum (assembly GCF_040938575.1). Lineage (NCBI taxonomy): Eukaryota > Metazoa > Chordata > Amphibia > Caudata > Ambystomatidae > Ambystoma > Ambystoma mexicanum. The sequence continues at coordinate 260,254,437 of NC_090935.1, forward strand.
GCAGTCAACAATGCCAGAGACATGATTAACCATTCTCTGATCTAAGGCGTTTTCCCCCAGCACTCAAACCCTCACACGTTAAACCCCTTAAAAAGCCCACCTCACACCTCTCATTCCTGCCAACTACCACCCAATTGCCAATACTCGCTTCATAGATAAACTCCCAGATGGCACATCATACTTTCAATTCTCCGTCTACATGGAATATAATTCCCTTCTTGACCCAGTCCAATCTGGTTTCAGACCCCTCTGCGAACAGAAACCTCTCTTGTCTCCATCTTGGATGTCATGAAAAGAATTTCCGACTCCAAAGGATGTGCTGCACTCATCCTCCGTGACCTTTCAGCTTCCTTTAACACTATAAACCACTCCATCCTCATGGACAGACTCTACTCTCTGGGCATCAGGGATTCCGCCCTCAAATGGAACTTCATTTTCCTCTCTAACCATTCACAAGTCATATTCCTCCACCTTTTCTCCTCCGCACTCTCCCTGTCTTTAAAGGAATCCCAGAGGGGGCCTGCCAATCCCACCTCCTTTTTAACCTCTTCTAAAGGCCCCTTCACACACTCAGGCTCTCACATAACCGAACCTGCTACAATTACGCTGATGACACCCAGATAATTTTCAAGATCCCCAAAATAAGATCCTTCCCCCACCCTGACCTCTCCTCCTGCCTCCTGGCAATTAATCACTGGATGACGGCCAACCACTTCCTCCTCAGCTCCGGAAAAACTGACATCATGATCTGATGAAAAACCTCTCTACCCACAACTCACACCCTGTTTGACCTTGCTAGGACCCCCTAGCATCCAACTCAATGATGCACTTCGACTCTGATCTAACTCTCTCTCACCACATCAACATCAAATCTAGAACATGCCATTTCCACCTCTGCAGCCTCAGACACATGTTTCCCTACCTCTACTACCCTCACAGAGTCTGGGCAATCCTGGCTATCCTTCTCTGCCACCTGGACTATACCAACTCTATCTGGGCACCCCTGCCTACCAGCTCAGAAAACTCCAGCGAATCCAAAATTTGGCAGCGGACTCCTCCTTGCTCTCTCACGCAGAGAACACATCTCCCCTGCCCTTAGAGTGCTTCACTGGCTACCCGTCAGCTGATGTGATCACAGCTCTGTGCATAATTCACCGTGCCCTTCACAAGACAGGCCCCAATTTCCTTCAAGACAAACCTGTATGTTACCAACACACGAGAAACCTTAGCTCAGGCTGTCCACAAATCCTGGTTATCTCCCCTTTCAATTCCACAAGAGTTAGAGGATCCTCAATTTCTGTCCAAGTTCCCACCCCCTGGAACTCCCTACCGCTAAACATACACTGCAAAGGGGACTACTTCTCTTCAGGAAGGAACTCAACGTCTGGATAGTCCCCTCAGCAACCTGAAAACCACTTGCCTCTTAAACGCTGATCGCACATCGCCCGGATACTGACATTGCTCAGGAATCCCAACCTGTCTTGCTCAGACAAGATCAAGTATAAACCCGGACCAGAGGAATACTAGTATGGCTCAATGTTTCAAAGTATTTCTGCATAGAAACCAGCTGCCTTTAAATATGGTCTAAGTCTGAAACTATTTTGAATGCACCATCCTGCACCGTTTTAGCAGCATGTATAATAGGAAATGAAGCAAGGATGCTGGGCTTCAATTTATATAAAATAAATATCTTTGTTCTTGGGCAAAAATTAATTGAATGTCTAGAGGAGCAGCTGTATACCTCTGCAGGAGTCTCCACGCCCCCCTCCCATATATTGGAGACATGAGACCGTGCCGTGTTTGACACCAGCCATTGTGCCAATACTGCAGCGTGTGTTTGAAAGAAGATACCTGTTAAGAAAACCCTACAGAAGGTATCCCCGAAGTGATGACAACCTAAGGGAGGAACTCCCTGAAGGAATATGAGAAAGAGCAAAGAAAAAACCTAGTGACATCACAAAAAGTATGAATGACGTCCCGAGATTCTGACTGAAGAGGATGTATAGATTCTAAAGAAACTAATGATGAAGCAAAAAATCAAGTGAACTTTTTTTTTACATGACTTTTATTTAGTTTTTTTAAACAACTTTGAAATTATACATGTTAGCTTCATAGTATAGATCAATAACATATTGAGGCTACAACTTCTATGCGAATTTCGAGAAGAAAAAATGAAACGTGTCATATGAAACCCATCCTCCCTTCCTTCCCACCCTCCTCTTCCCACCCTCACTCATCGTGGTTACATTTGCAATTAAAGATCATTGGACTGAACTTCACACATCACCGCTCATTGTACATATTGTACAGTGCATAGACTGCATAACAGGTTTTCTACACAGGATTGAAAGTCAGCGGGTGAATTGGGGCACTTATAGAGGTTTTACTTATTAATCTCAGTGTAGGATCTAGTCAATTGGTCTTACGGAATCCCAATACGCTTTGTAGAATTCCAGAAAAGGTAGCCATATCATGTCTATGTTCTTACGAGATTCGTGGATTGCAGCTGTGAGGCTCTCCATTTCGTAAATGATGTGTGCTTTGGTTAGCCATTCTCTCTTTGTGGGGAGGGAAGCTGAATTCTACTTGACGGTGAGACATACCCTTTCCGCCAAGAGCAGGTTGCGTGGCATGTGTGAGAGTGATACGTAAGAATATTCCTCGTCCGATTCAACCCAAACTGGACCAACACAGGTGTGAGTACCCTAGGCATCCTGTCTATGGCCCGAATCCACCCCAGAACCTCCTTCCAATACATTTGCACCTCCCGGCATTCCCAACACTAGTGCCAATAATTGCACCTCTCGCCACACCCTCTCCAACAGTGGGGGGGATATACCAGGAAACTTTCTCAAGGGAGTGTAGTGCCATCTGACCAGTAGGCACGCATTGTGCATTTTGTATTGTACGGACATTGATGATGACCATACCGCTCTATCTATTGCTTTCCAAACCTCTGGTTTGTCTTCCAGTCCCAGTTCCGCTTCCCACCCGATCCCAGATGATGGGCGTTCAAGGTGATCTCTAGTGAGCAAAGACTTATACAGTTGTGCAATAAGGCCCTTTGTTGTCTGGGGAGCGCTAAGTATTTGTTCAAATGAGGTGACAGGGTGCTTTAATGAGTTGCCCCAATGGGCATCGTTCAGGACACTTCCTTTAAATCCTCTAGGGGGATACAAATTCCCTTCTTCCACATCTGTCCTGCTCTTACAAGCCCCGCCTCATACCAGAATTGAAGGTGTGGACTTCACTTATCAGATCTCAAATAGGGGGGGATCAGATGCAGTTGAGGGGGGATGGCCACGTCGTGACTCCCCGTATGACTCGAAATGGGTGCCACAGAGACCACAGCACCTTTAAGATGGCGTGCTCTAAAATTTGACGCGTAATTACAGGTAAGGGGACCCACAGCCATTCCCCCAATGTGACTGGTGAAAAGATGTAATTTTCTATTGCTACCCACTGTTTCTCTGGATTTTCCCACAGGTGGTTCGGTAGTACTCAGATGCCCTGTAATATTCCCCCAAATTTCATGCCCCCCAGCTCTTTGGGCTGAATCAGAGTGGAGGATAGAGTTCTGGGCTTTTTACCGCTCTAAAGATACTTTGGCAAAAATGCGTTTTACTTCTGCCAGGTACGGTTTAGGGATGGCTAGTGGGAGAGATTGGAACAAAAACTAAAAACGTGGCAGTACATTAATCTTTATAGAGGTGAAATGTGCTGCCCAAGATAGAGGCAATTTAGACCATCAGTTGACATCGTCTTGGATGTTATACCATAGGGGTGTAAAATTTGCCTCAAACAGGTCTGAAAGGGAGACCGTAATGTTTACCACCAGGTATATGACTGAGCGGGATTGTATCCGGAAGCCCCAATTTGCTTGTAGCTGCGGGATTGTATCCGGAAGCCCCAATTTGTTTGTAGCTGTTTTAGTGGTTCTACATTTGGTTTTAGGGGGACAGCAATGGTTTTGAAGGTTTGCCCAGAAGCCTGAGAGGGCACGATAGCGCATTATTTCCTGGAAAAGGGCAGGGATGGATTCTAGTGGCTGGGTGAGATAAAGCAAAATATCATTAGCGAACATGGCTAATTTATACTCCTTGCCTCCCCAGAGAATGCTGTGAATTAGAGGATTAGATCGAATAGCTTGTGCGAAGGGTTCTATAACTAAAGACTATATTAGGGGGGAGAGCGGACAGCCCTGTTCCGTGACATGTGTAAGTGCGAAGGGTTCTGATGAAGTGTCATTGATGGAGACCTTGGCCTGGGCTGTGTGGTACAGCGCTCTTGCTCCCTAAATCCACGCCACTCCCAGCCCCAACCACTTATATATCGGCGTTTAACATGTCTAGATGTTCGTTACTAATAGGTGGACGCGGGAGAGCAGCTAGCTTTCTCATATGCAGAGGGTGCACCCTCCCCTTCCGCCATATATAATTTCGAGTAGAATGTCGAAAAGCGATTTACAATTTGTTGCGGGTTAGTGATCGGGGTGCCAAGCTCATCATTGATTTTATACACTGCTCTATTTGTTCTTTGCTTTCGCAGCCAGTTTGCAAGCATCGTGTGGGCTTTGTCCCCTTTCTCAAAAAATGTCTGTTTAAGATACTTAAGTTGCGTTAGCGCTTTGCCATTCAATATATCCCTTAACTATGCCCAGTTCCCTAATTTGACCCATCGTATCCTCTTCGTCGATAGGGTGGCTCCTAAGGCTATGTTCCAAGCGGGAGATGTATGTCCTTAGATCTCCTTCGCTGAGTTGTCAAAGTCTTTTTTGGCTGCACCCTTAGCTATTAGGATACCTCATATTGTGGCCTTTCCTGTCTCCCACACCGTGTTCAGTGAAATCCCATCAATGCCATTCATCTCAAAGTAATTTGTGATGGATTCAGAGAGCGTCTCCTTGAACACTGGGTCTCTGCACAGGAAATCATTACAAACCCATCTTCACTCCACCTTGGGTAGGGCACCCAGGTCAAGAGCTAATGTACATAGGTTGTGATCAGTCCAGACCACCACTTCTATCTTAGAGCCATACATGTCGCTTTCATTTTCGGCGCCTAGTAGGAGGTAGTCTATTCTCGAGAAGGTTTGTTGGGGGTGGGAGAACGTAAAGGCTTTTTCTTCCGGATGAGCTGTGTACCATGTGTCAATTAAGTGGTGTTCCCTCAACTGACTCAGAAATCTGTTCCCCTGTAGGGTGCTCGGTGGATGGGTGTCTCGCCTTACCGGATACCAGTCCCGTTCCCGTTCTGCTACAACATTAAAATACCCCCCACAAACGAGTGTGCCCTCTCTCCAGCCCTCTAAGAAATCGAACAGTGGTTAAAAAAAACTGGACTGTCCCTGGTTGGGAGCGTAAGCAGAGCAGAGTGTGATGGTGCGTGTACTCAACTGTCCTTTGAGCGCTGCGTATCTTACTTGGGCATCCCTGTGTATTTGTGTGATCTGGAGCCCCAGGGATTTTCTGATCAAGATTCTGACCCCACCCTTCTTTTGGGGACCGGAGGCCCACACTGTGTCGCCAATCACTTTCCCAACAATCTTACGTTTCTTCCCCCTGGGTGTATTTTGTCCAAATAGTACATCCAATTTAGACTGCGTAAATTAACGTGCTAACATAGATAATTTATGCGGAGAGTTGAGGTCTTTTACATTTAGGGATCCAAAGACTATTTCATCAGACCCAGCCAAACCTACAGATGAGCATTGTAAGTGAGTCCCCGCCACCCTGTGTGTTCCGCTGAGAGCATCATCTTCCCAAAAAGGAGAGACTGAGAACCTGCCAGAGCAGGACTGCGCACACGTGTGGCTTAGTGCTGTGGTTCAGACCCATCGGTTTATTTTTCGCCCCCCTTCCTAATCCCCTAAGATGCTACTGGACGCATTCTCTTCCGGGAGAAATGAGACACCCTAAACTTAGAAGGGCCACACTAGTGGAACTCCTCTCTAGGCGTTAATCGAAACTGTTAACGAGTATGCAAAGAAGGATTCACCTGCGTGGGGCAAAGTGTTCAGATACAACAAACAACTCATTTTTGCCCCCAACTTGTCCGTTGATGTTAATGCATTGGGAACAAAGTTAGTAAGTCAGAGAGAACCTTGTCAAATCATTCCAGAGTAGAAAAACCTATACCATTTTTCTCAGGGAGTGTTTAGGCACTTGTACTTCCACTTTAACTGCGCGCGTCCTCATCTTGGAGGTCTCAACACCGGGTCGCGTCTCGGTCCGGATGGCTCTCTTCAAGTGTCTGAGTCCGAGCTTGCGGCGGGACCCTGGAGATGTCGGAGAGCTCGCTCTGCTTCTTCCACTGAGGTTATTCGGAACTCTTCTCCATTAAACTCAAATGACAAGGAAAAGCGATACCGAAGCCCTTTCTCTTGCAGCCATGCCATTAAGGGGCAACATCCCCTTCTTTTTGCCAGAGTCATCACAGACAGGTCTTGGTACAGTTTTACTTTTGAGCCCATACATTCTATTGTGTCCTTCTCTCTAGCTTTCTGTAGAATGTCCTGCCTCTGCGCATAGTAGTGACATTTTATAAGGACTGACCGGGGTCCCTTTGGCAGTCTGCCCGTTTGGGCTTGGGGGGGGGTTTGTTTTGTCGTATAGGGACAGGATCAGGGCTTTGACCTTACTTTCAAGACTCTCCGACGTCTCTCCTTGCTCTTCTTCCAGGCCTATGATCCAATGTTGGAGCCTCGCTCACGGTTTTCAAGATAATTCAATCTTTGCCTCAATGTCTTGTTCTTTTTGTTCCAAGTATGTGAGCCGGGCCTCATATTGCATCGTTGTGATGTCCCCCGATTGCTGATTATTTTCGACTGCTTCCAAGCGGTCCTCCACTTTAGCCATCTTTGTTTGCAGTTCGGAGATCGTTTCTGTAAGGCTGGATTTGATTGATCTGATTTTGCCTAGTAGGAGCCGTATGTCCGATTTTGTGGCGCTATCGAGGTCATTCCCTGGGATCTCGAAGGAGCTCTGGACCTCGTTCGGTTCCATTGTTACGCCTGTATGAGAGAACTTGCGCAGTGTTGCTAGCGTGTGCTGATCCAGCGTATTCCCCTTGCTGGACTAGGAGTACACTGTCACCATTGTGGAAGCTAAGAGTGCTTAGCTTGAGGGTTTTTTCAAATGTGAGGCCGCCGTGAGGGGAGTCACGTACACCCCACACAGTTGCTCTGACATCGGAGAGAAGCACGGTCTTGTTTCTTGATATTACTTCTCTCTTGCTCCACTTTGTAGTGAGTGTGACACTTGGTGGAACCACCTCCTCTTTGTCCCTCCCTCTCTGGATGTGCCCTTAGTTGACCGTGTGGGTTTGTTCACCTTTTGAGGGAGGTTCCCTGAAAGCAAGATGTTCTGGGCTTATTTCGAACTCATTTGCTGGTGTAGAGGGGCTGGCAATGGCGCCTAGATAGGTGGTGTATTTGTGGCCTGTAGGTAGCTTGAGGCAGAGTCCTCTTCAGGGTGTTTTTTCCCCTTCGGGATCTATGCGGCTGCCTTTGAAGTTGATGGGAAGGTGATTCAATCTGAGTCCTCAAGTAGCCCCAGCACAGTCCTTATATTCCTACCCCCATGGCTGGATCAGGTGCAGTGGGTTATATCTCACATGAGGGGGATTGGTCTCCGTTCCTCGATGTTGTGCACCTGGCCTTTTAGGAGTGGTGCAGATGGGCTCCTGTCCCTATGGCTGTGGCCTGCCGTGTATCTCCTGCACTTTTACTTGTTTTAATTTTTTTTTTATCTGAGCGCATGTGAGCTCTTTGTAATAGCACTGCAGTTTTTTGGTGATCGTAGGTTGCCAGAGGCTCCCCCAACTACCCCAGGGCTCCAGCGGAATGAGGGGGCTGTGCCGCGGCTGGCAGTGGAGCTGCTGTGCTCGAGTGTAGGAAAGGCTCCTGCGCTGCTGGTATGAAGAGTGAGACCCCACCTCCGCTGGAGCCTCTGTATTACTGAAGCGGGGGCATTATGTCTGCAGATGGGCCCCTCGGTGGGAGAGATGGCGTGTTTCGCTGTCCCCACCCACTTACCTCCTTTACAGAGTTCTTTTGGGAGCACTCATCCCTTGCTCGGCACAGACACTGGTGGGTGGGGGGAGGGGTATTGAGCAGCGGCTGGTTTCAGGCCCATGTTGTCTCTTTTCGTTGTTTTCCCGTGACAAAGTGCAGTATAGGGCTTCTCTGGACGCCGGCTCTGCGGGAACTCTGCTGGTAACTTGGGTACTACTGGGCGAGGATTTGCTTTGTCTTTACCCGGCCAGTGCTTCGCGCACAGCCGCCATTTTCTTCTCTGTGGTAGTCCGGCCTGAGGGGAGCTGTATTACGCCAAGGATTCTGCTGTCATCACACTGCGGTTTTGGATGAAACTTAGTCCACAGGTGCACTGGAAGCTCCCGATGCTCCGCAGTGATTTTTTTAGGATGGTTGGTGTCTTTTCTTTTCAAAGTTTTAGGCCTGTTTCTAGCCCGGAAAGGGAGACGATGGCTTAAGCAACCATCACGTCTGTGCCCCCATGGTGGTCTCCATCAAGTGAACTTTTAAATACGAAAGAGAAGATTGCACATGAACAAAGTGCTACAGAAAATCAACCGTTCAATAAATGTACAGATGGTGAGATGAAAGGTAGACTAAGTCATCATAAAAGCTAGCTATAAGTACTGAATAGAACGCAGGTGAAGCCGCCATTATCTAGAAGGTGGACATCTGTATCATGAATTTAGTAAGCCAGCACCCATGAAGCAGGAAAGGAAAACTGTATTGCAGCAAGAATAATCAGAATCATGGAGCTGCAAGATGATACTGTCTGGCCTGGAATCAAGACTGAAGCAGCCAAGGCCAGCTATCTATTCTGCAAATGAGTGAACGTGCAGAGGATGACTCATCCCTTGTTAAGGTGCAAAGAAAGAACACCAAGTGTGCCAAGTTTAAATCATTTAGAGCATTAAAAACCTGCAAAATGGACCAAATCGTGGTCTCCTGTCACGTGAGCCAAGTTCGTACTGGGATTCCATGACACAATACTGAGTGCCATCATTTCTGTGCATTCTCAAAGACAAGGATACTTTGCAAGGCCAAGTACAAAAACAATCTTCATGGCGGAAGGCATGGGCAATGAGAGATGCTTGTCTGTTTGGGTGCACCTGGGTCTGGGCTTACGTGCTGCTAAGTGAACCAAATTTTCCAGACATAGCACAAGCGTGCCAACCGTTTATATTAGTTCATATAATGAAGGACTTTATAGTTTGAAGACCAATAAGAAACTGTGTATCTAATGTTTCTGAAGATGACATGTTTTAGAGGTAGGCATATGTTGTCCACCTGCTAGTGGACAACCAATCACCGTCCTAGCTCCTATAGAAAGTATACTTAGATGTTCCCCATAGCCAATCCCGACCCTTGATTGGTTTTTCATTGTTGTCACGTAGTATGACATCACCTCTGACATATTTTTGATACATAAACTATGGTTTGTTCAAAGATCACTGAGAGACTCAGAGTACGTCTGCTGATGTTGTAAACTCCCTGTTTAAGATAATTGTTAATAAAACAGTACGTTCCCATCTTCCTGAGTTGCTTTCAGTATTTGGACTCAGAATTATTCTGCATGATCTCATCCATTACATATGCACATTCCTAAAGGGCCCTAAATTCAAATGGGTTTGCACATTTTCTCTGCTTGCATAATAGGGAATAGAGTGAACTGACTTTGCTATAAATTGAATTAAAACCATATTACGCTAAGTTTTGAATTAGGAGCAGAAACTAAGTGATACACATTTAATACAAGAAAGAAAAAAACATTTTCATCCATTTCCAAATGTGAATGATACGGCTGTGTTGATTCCAATTCCCTGTCTTCCGTTTATTTTTCCAGGCTAAGCAGAAAGCATTGCAGGAGTACGAATATCTCATTGTAACGGGGCCCCTGCAGCCCGGGTGGTGTGGTACGCCACACCACCCGTGACTCAATGTCAGGGTGAGGACTAGGCTGTGGCAACTGCAGCTCGTAGCGTGGGGAGGTGCTGACCTTTCACTCTGCTGTGCACATCCAACAGAAAGCAGGAAGTAGTGACCCCGAATGCTGAATGGGTATGGATGTGATTGTGTGTGCGCCTGTTTGTGTGCATGTGTGTGTGTGCGTGTGTGTGTTTGTGTATGCGTATGCTTTGGGTGGGTGCACTTTTGGAGAATGCAGTGTGAGTATGGAAGCAGATTAAACTTGGACAGGTGTTCTTATAATATCATTATGGGAATTACATGCAAATCAGACATGAGTATGTTCTTATATGGCAATAATGCCATATATTAGTGCAGCCAGGATGAAATATTTTTTATACTGGCATGGATTGTGGGGAAAGGCATGGAAATGCATTGGAAAATCTTCCTCTGCACTGTGATGACTTGAATCTATTTGATTTTTTCATGAGTTGCCCAGCAAAACCGATTGCAAACTGTCTGGCTTTTTACCCAATTTTTCACAGAAGGTGTGCTCTATAATACATCATTGTAAACCATTATTCCTAAAAATGTCTTGGGGAACCCCCTCAAACCCTCTTTTGTTGCTTTGGGCTCCCTCACAACACTCTTGCGTACTTGTGGCAAATATTTACAACCATGCAAAAAAACATTCACCCGCCCCCAAAGTTGGTTAGTACATTTGTGAGTCACGGGCCAGGTAACGCCCCCTTGTGTCTTTGCCAGGTGAAAGATTTAAGCTTTGATTAAAAAACATATATCTTTCACCTAGCACAGTTTGTGCGTGCCCTGCAGCAGCATGGTCATCATGGACATTGCACACTCATGGTGCACTAGGCCGACCTGCAGTGTGGCGTGTCACTTGCTTTGTTGAGTTGTTTGGGGGGCCCTCAGCATGGCTCAATGGGGCGGGGGCGGGTCCCCTCATCTTGTTTTAAGCCACTGGCTTCATCATATATTACAACCACAAGCAACAAAACTTAAGTTACTCAATCTGCAGTGCCAATGCCAAATACATGTAACATTGTCTCTGGAGCCTTGACTTCTGCCGAACATTACACGTCCAGAGCACATGCAACTCTCTTCACTCATCATTTTCAACAAGAATAGTATTAAAACAGTAAATCGGTAACAAACAATTGAAACACATGATTCCATTTAAAATCATCAATCACCAACCTGCTTCTGCAAACATTACAGACACATATTGTGACATTCAAGTGCATAGCAGACAAATGTTTCTAACAGGGACTGGAACATAGGGGGTGGGAGGGGTAGAAGATATAAGATTACACTATTTCTTTTGCCTTGGGTAGGTTCTGTGACTGTCCTATCTCTATGTTTTTTTTTCTGTGCCTCACTAGAAAGAGGAAGTCAGACTGGTGGGAGAAAATACAGAGGAAGTAACAGGGATACATTTGCTCGCATGTTAGTATTTATTTGAGTGCTACATTCATGTTAACAGTTTTACATCTTGATAATTGTGCTTCTTTTCAGTAAAATGCCTGGTTTTAGGGAGATTATGACTGAATGGAACTTCAGTAAAGTTGAATTATAGCTGAGAAACATTGCTGAACATTACAAATATGTATCTATCAGTCCTACCAAAAGCAAACGAAGTCTATCTGAACAGAACACCAGCTTTTGAGGGAACTTTAAGCACATGGTGGCTATTCAGACATGTGAAGCATGCAAAGTTACTAGGTGTTCATTTAATATTTTGGCACTTGCAGGCACCTTAAACACCATATAGCCCTCAAAGCAAAGTGCTTAATGTGAATAATGTGCAGGTTTGCTACCAAATGCTGGACCAATTGTAGGACATTTATTGGGAGTTGAGGACATAATGGGCCATATTATCACAACCTTTGTTGGCACAAGTGAGGAAATGCTCTAGTACATCTCCTCACGTGCACCCAAAAAAGTAGCAACACAATTCATTCAGATGACCTTTTCCCCATTTGCTCATTAGCACAGATGGGGGGGCATTTCTGGGCCTTTTAAAGCGCATCCTGCGTTCACAAACCGGATGCACTTTAACATACCCAGAAACAATCGTCGTCCCACTGTGCCTTTTGAAACAGGCACAGAAGGAGTTGCACATAATTACAGGGTAATTTCTGGCCTTGTCATTCATTTTTATTGAAGGGTGACATCCGTAGTTTAAACCATGGCTGTCACTCTTGCATTTTCATCCTCCAAACAGGGATGGCCATTTTTTTACAAGCATTTGACCAAGACAGGCCCTTTAACCGCCCGCCTCAGTGAAATGTGCTTGTACAGAATTTATGTTTTGGCTCAGTTTGGCACATTAAGCAACATTAAATGCTCTACTAAAAGTGATTATCATTCATCATTTGGAGGTTGTGTCACCAAAAGCCATAGAGCTTCCCAGTAATTTAAGACAAAAACAGTCAATGTGTAGAGTTTCATAGTAAATGATTTATTTTTTGGTATAATTAGGACATTAAGCAACATTAAGTGTTCTATGGAGAGTGCTTAGCATGAATCATTTGAAGGTTGAGAAACCAAAAATCCTGGCACTTTCTAGTTATGTTTAGGAATGTAATGTGCATAGTTTATCGGTCGATTGTTTAGGTTTTGGCTCAAATTTGGACATTAATAAAACATCTGTGTACTAAGACATGTTTCTATTATGACTAATTTGTGGGTTGGACCAAAAACCATGTAACCTTCCAGTTATGGTTAGGGAGTAGTAATGTGCAGAATTTCTTGATAAATTACTTATGTTATGATACAATTTGCCACATTGAGTGCTCTTGAGTGCTCTCAGAAAAGTGCTTAACATTCATCATTTGGGGGTTGAGCCACCAAAAGTCATAGAACTGTGAGTTATGTTTAGGAAGTAGTAAACATGCAATGTGCAGAGTTTTTTATTTAGTGACTATATTTGGTGCACGTGAGCTAAGAAAAGATCTTAAGATTCATCATTTGGAGGTTGCGCTACGAAAAGCCATGGAACATTCCTGTTTTGTTTGGGAAGTATGAAACAACATTTTGAACAATAAGTAACATCAGGTCCTCTACGAAAAGTGTGTAACATGCATACTTTGTATAATGTGCCATCAGAAATCATAAACATGTTCAGTTATGTTCAGGGAATAGGACAATAGTTATGTGTAGAGTTTCAGGGCACAAGATGTATGTTTTGCCTCAATTTGGCCCATTAAATAACATCAAGTGGTCTAAGAAAAGTGCTTAACTTAAATACTTTGTAGATTGGGTCATCAAAATCATACACATTTCCCGTTATGTCTAGGGAGTAGGATACATGCAATATGTACAGTGTCTGTGTACATTTCTTATTTTTGGACACATAATGCAACATTTACAGGGTAATTCATGGAATAAATGTGCGCTGAGAAGGGGAGCGCAAGTGTGGAAATCGCAGCGCATGCGTGCTAAAGCCGTGCACGCAGCTGTTTGCCGATTCATGGAATGCACTGCACGTGTAAACCCTGGGATGTATGCCAAATCCGTGGGTGGTGCACACGAGTTCACACGTCACTAAATGTCGTGCGCGACATGCACAGTGAAAGCACACAACGTGTAGCGCACACAAGAAAAGGGGGCAGAACACGTGGGGCGTAACACCCGGAAGGGGGAACACCACATGAAAATGTGGGCGTTACGGGGAAGTACCGCAGGTAAATGCTCGCAACGACCACACGCGCGCTAACAACATGTATTCATGGAATCGAACAGGGGAAACCCATGTGCCAAAAAAGACACGCTAATCCGGAAACACGTACGCCAGCAGGAAGCAGGCGTAAGCGGCCCCGAGCAGCATAAAAGTGCACGCAAACAACAAACAAGCTCATACGCTATGATGAATATACCGTTCCTTGCAGCAATGGTCGTGGGACACGGCAGGAGGAGGAGGATAGCCAGACCCCGCATTTTTTTTACCCAGGACCAGCCTTTTTGGTATTTATGATGACCAGGTCTATGGGAGGTAGAAGTTTCCACCCCATATCATCTAGAACTGGTTGCTGAGTGGGAGGATGAACTCACATCACCCACCCTGTGCTCCCAAGCACTGAGCCCCTTGGAAAAGGTGCTCAATGTACTGAATTTCTTGGCTACTGGGTCATTTCACTGGACAAGTGCCATAGCTGGGGGTGTCTCACAGGCCATGCAGTCACGCTGCCTACACCAGGTGTTGGCGATCATGACTGCACGCCCCTCAGTCCGCAGGCACATATACATGCACAGAACACCTGCAGAAAGGCAGGCCGTAGTCCAGGACTATTACGGGGTGGCACACTTCCCCAAAGTGCTAGGTGCCATTGATTGCACCCATGTGGCTCTACGCCCTCCCAGGGCCACTGAGCACATCTATCGAAACCGCAAGCACTGGCATTCCATCAAGGTGCAGGTTGTATGTGATGCCAAGGGAATCATCACCTCAGTATATGCCAACTATCCAGGGTCCAGCCATGATAGTTTCATATTCCGAATGTCACCCCTAAACCGGGACCTGGAAGCTTGAAGGCATTGCGACACATGGCTAATTGGCGAGTACAAATGCCTCTGCACATGCATGCATGTCAGACACTGAGAAATGGGAAAACCCAACTAATGACAACCATTACCACCTCCCCAGGGGACAGTGCCAACCCTCTGAGCAACTACATGATGACGCTAATACGGAACCCACCACACCACTTGAGGTAAGATACAACACAGCCCATATTGCAAACCGGGGCATAGTGGAGCGCACATTCAGAGTGCTGAAGTCATGCTTTCGCTCCCTTGACCGCTCTGGTGGGCAGCTGCTTTATGTGCCCCCAGTAGTGTGCAGGATCATGGTGGCAGCATGTGTCCTGCACAACGTTGCAACCCGACGGGGTGTGCCGGTGGACATGGTGGTGCCCCCACATCCCCAACCACATGCACGGACGCTGCGCATGGGAGGTGAAAGGGCTCATGGTGAGGCAGTCCATACCCAGCTTGTGGCAAATTTCTTCACCTAAAATCCCACCGCTGCAGAGTGCACACAGGCCTGGCACATACCAGCTGACAATTTATGATGATGACAAAAGGGGCAGTCAACTGTTACAACCATACTACCCTGAGATTGTTTACCTGCAAGTGCTACATTGTGTGCATCCCTAGCTACTTAAACACACCCAATGCTGTGTCAGTAAAAGGCACACATTCATGCAGTATGAAGGACTACCCCCTTGCAAAATACTACAACCAAATAGTGGCATGTCACCCAACCCCTCCCTAACCCCATCTCAGCTACCCAACACAGCATGGCATGGCATGCTATGTGAAAGCAACCAAATGAATGCACAACACATGACACAAGTGTCACAAAGTGCACTGTCCCAAATGGAAACAGGGCAGAGATAATTTCCTCTCACTAATGAAAAAGAAACACCACAAATGAACAAATACTTACCAGCAAGACAAAACATTAGTGCAAGATCCAACAGTGCCAAAGTATGACAGTAAAAAATAAAAGAACTGCAAGTGTCACAACCTGACAAAGGCAGCACATCGATCCCTTCCAACTGCAGTGTGTTGCTGGTAGCAAATGTGGCAGTGTGCTGCATACAACATGAACTATATCTGCAATAGAGACGGGCTTGTTAATACATGAAGAAGCTACATGTAAATATGCAAAAAGTCCTGTATGTAATACAATATACAAATCAACCATGCAGTGGAGAAATCAACACCAATCCCCACTAGGGATGTATACACAGTTTGGACTACAGACCGCCCACACCATTTATGGGAGCCCAATGCCTCTTGATAAGTTAATGTCACTTGGTCACACCCTTTGCGAGCCCATGGAAAGGGGAAGCAGGAGGGGCATGTATGTCAGGAACCCAAGTCTTTAACCCAAACACAGGACAAGCCTGCATGTGCCCATCTAGAATACAGAGTGGATGCCTACGGGAGCCACACAAAGCAACACACTGTAAGATGAATTTACAATCTGAAAGAAAATGGTTATCAACAAAAAAGTAAATGCAAATTAAATAAAGAAAAAGAAAAAGAAAAAAAGTAAATGAAAAGTAAACAAAATAAATAAAATATAAAGTAAAAATCAAAATACAAGTTAAATAATAAAAAATAAAAAAAATAATAATAAAATTAAATATGAAATGAAAATGAGAATAATAAATAGAAAAAAGATGAAGAAAAAAATAATCTAAAAATTGAAATCTAATTCTAATTTGCAATTCGGAATGAAATATAAAGTAAAAATCAAAATACAAGTTAAATAATAAAAAATAAAAAAATAATAAAATTAAATATGAAATGAAAATGAGAATAATAAATAGAAAAAAGATGAAGAAAAAAATAATCTAAAAATTAAAATCTAATTCTAATTTGCAATTCGGAATGAAATATGAAAAAAACAAAATAAAAATAAAAAAATAAAAAATATTGTAAAAAGAAATTAAAAAGAAGAATCAAAAATGCCCATGTGTTGACCAGGGGGGGGCACCCAGCAGGACGGAAGTACAGGGTGCACCCCAACACCCAAATGCCTGGATGTTGAGAAAAAAAACCTCCATGGGCTCATGGCCTGCACGGCTTCCCTAGAGTGGGAGAACTGCCGTTGCTGCCATCACCCTCTGGTGGTACATTAGAAGGTGTGCGTGATATGGGAGGCAGACTACGCAAAGCCCTGGCATGCTCCTCCATGGCAGCAAGCATGCAGGTCTGAAAGGTTTGGTTCTGCAGGATGATGGTACGGAGATCCCCATGCAGCACCTCACGGGTAGCATGGATTTCTGCCTGCAAGGCCTCGCGTGATGCCTGGATCTCCTCACGGGTTGCCTGGAGCTCAGCTGAGAGTGTGCGTGTTAGCTGCTCCAGCTGCTGTTCTGACTTTGTACTCTGGGACACCTCAAGTGCACCCAGAGTATCTCTGAGGGACCTGTGTTTTAACCTCGGGGCATCCCTGTGGGCCTGTGACTCTGCATATATGGCTGTGCGCAGAGTCCCCAGTCCAGCCCGTCGGTCCCTGTTGGACGCCAACATGTCCTCCCTGTGTGAGCGGCACATGGACTCTTTTGCCTGCTGCTGGAGCTCCACCTGTCTTTCAGGGGGGAGAATGGAACTGGCCACCCTATCCACGGCCTGAGCCATCATCTCACACAATGCCCCCTGTTGTGCTGCAAAAGTATACATGGAGTTCTCCCACATAGTATTGCCTGGTGGCGCACGGCCACCGCGTTGGCGGGCACAACACCTATTTGGGGCAAGGTGATGTGCACCTTGCTGTGCTGGCACTGCCTGAGGCTGCAGGACTGCATTCCTCCTTTGATCTGCTGGCCCAGGAACAGGAGCAAATATAGTGGAGTGTGACCCTGCATCCGTAACCGCCACAGGCAGACTTTCCAACACTGAATGCCCCATAGAGGGGTCTAACCCCAGTGCAGGTGGGTTGGACAGAACAGCATCCCTGCCAGAAACACTCACCTCCGACGGGACATTTGTCTCAATGTCAGATTCAGCACCTGAGGCATAGAGGTCTTCAGAGGTGTACCCAGAGACACCCGTGGACAGGATGGTCTGTAGGAGTAATGGATTTTCACCCACCACCACCCCACATCCTCCACTGGTGCCTGGTTGGGGCTGTGAGTACTCCTGCCCCTGCGCCATCTCCTCCTCCTCAACACCTGCAAAAACATAAAAGAAAAGTAATGAAGACAGGCATGAGCAGCATAACCCACACACATAGGCATCACGGTGTACACATCAAATACATAAATTACACATGTCACACATGACACTAACTCTGGCATGCATGCACTGGCAATGAAATGGAAGGGGAGCTGAAAAGCAGACACTGAGCACTCCAAGATGGAAAAGCAACACATGTGCTGCATGATGCAACAAAGCCAGTGTTTACTAATACAGTGATGGCAGGCACATGGATCCATCTATGGTTGGTCACTTGGACATGAGAGAAGTCAATTGTCATGTTCAACATTCAAACAGGCCCCCGAAGTGATCATGTGCAGGGCATGTGTAGGTGCACAATAGTCAATCAGCCTGATTGATGAAATCATTCCCATAATAAGTAAAGAAATTTGGACCATTGTGGGGTGAAATCTATGTCTGAAGTATGGTGAATTTGGGGCCGAACGTCACATAAATGTGTGTTAATCATGCAAATGATTCCATCAATCAGGCAGAATGAACAGGAAAACAGTATGAACAATGTTGTGGCATGATGGCAGTTGAAGGGCAAGTGCAGTAATCAGGTACAAATTGTTAACTGCGGTCAGAAGGGATACTATAAAACTCAAACCCAAGGCCGGGGGATGGTTTGGAGGCACCACATGGATGACCCATAGCAGTCATGACTACACAGCCTCACCTGGCACTCAATCAGAACACATCACCCAAGAAGCATACACATAGTTTGCACACACATGCATGGCCACTCACCGGACATTGCCTCAAGATCTGGTAGGTCTCCCACACCTTGGATCTGATCCTCTGTGATGAACCCTCCAGCGATTGACTCATGTTCTGTGAGTACTTCCTCCTCTGGTGGAGACCCACTGCCAGACACCAGAGTAGAGGCATGATTTGAAGCCAGCTTGTTGTTTGCTTTGCGTTTGAGGTCATTCCACCGTTTAGAGCAATCATCAGTTGTGCGCCTCACAAATCCAAGGGAACTAATCTGGTGCGCTATGCACTGCCAGTGGGCTCTACGTTGAGCAGTCGTAGTCTTGCACCCTGCAGTCACCAGCATTTTGCAGCCGTGGGCCGACACGTAGCCCACAAGTGCATCCAGTTCCACATCATTGGAACTCTGCTTCCTTGACGTGCCGGAGGGGGGAGCTGTGTCTGGGGTCCCAGCCTGTACCGCAAGAGCACCCTTCTTCCTCATGAGAGGTGGTGTGGACCCTGAGCAGCTGACGCTGCTCTGGTTGGTAGGGGCTGAAGCTCAGGTGGACTGGGTACTGGAAGGAGCCAAAAGTATGATGACCAAAGGTCTCACTGCAGGCATTGGCTCCTGGGTGATGTTGGCAGGACCAACGTTGGTGTGATGGTCTTGGAACAACACTGTCCCAGCTGGGTGACTCGGAGTTGGGGTGGATTGGGCTGCAGCTGTCCCTGCAGCCTCCTCACCCTGGCTACTTGGGTTAGCAGATGACATTGCTGCCCCAGATCCACGTGGCCTGGTGACAGCAACTTTCACCCCCACACGTGGCTTTGACTTGGTAACATTGAAATTGGCCTGTGAGTCATCCCGTGCCAGTTCAGTGAACAATATGGGCCGGGTTAACAGGGCCTGAGCTGGGATGGTGTCAGCTGCATCTCCCCTACCCATTGGGGGGGGGCTTGGGTGTCCCTGATTGGTCCTCCACACACTGGCCTCTTGGGCCACCCTGCACATCCTGGACACGTCCCCTAGCGTGGACACCTCTTAGAGGTCGGCCACCTTTGCCTCCCTTACCACTTGGTCGCCTTCAAACCATGGCACTGATGTTCTTGTGTGAATGGGAGGTGCAGTAAACAATTATCCTAGGCAATTAGGGTGAAGGGGGCAGGATACTAGATGGAATACGTACCCTAGTGCTCTAGCAAGGCTGCCTGTGACCCCTGGGTGAAGGGTCAGGCAACGTTCAGGGACCCCGAAAACAAAATTTAACGTGCATGCGACCCCTGGTAGCCCACATGCGTGGAATGAAGGACTCGCACTACGCTGTGGCACCCATAAAAACAAAAATAAGCATACGCATGGTACATGCAGGCTACAATGACCTCTGAATGGGTACGCGACACACAGTTGAAAAATACGTGCGCGCCTCACCGTCTACCTGGAAAAAGAATGTGAAAAAGACGCAACACCCCGGCCAAAAGAAGAATTGAACGCTGTCTGAGTATACAAGGAGTACGAACTGGAACCATTGTGAAGTAATCGTGTGTGAACTGACAAGAAGTCCAAGAATCACCCGCTCGCTCTCCACAAAAAGCACATCCAAGAAAATGGTGTCCTATGCGTACCTTTTAACCCTGCCCACACGTGCCACGTCACTTACGCACTTATGCACTAAGGGCCTTTCACCAATTACACGCAGTGACACCCGGACGTGCAGCTTTTGCACATGTAGAATCACTATGTACCCATGTGGAGGGAAACGCCCGCGCGCGTTACGTCACAGACGCGCTTACGCACTAAGGGCCTTTCCTCGAATTACACACTGACGTGCAGTTTTTTTACGTGCCAAATCACTCCGTATCAAGCTGGCCACGTGACAACACACGGAAGGTCACGCTCCTGCCCAGAAGGCCATTTTCCTGCCCCCCAGAAACCCAAGCCTGCTCCCACCTGCCATCTGCTGCTGCCTGCCTGCCTGCTGGCCACGTGCCCTGCTATTTGGTTCCTGTACGTCAGCCATCTGCAGGGGTCCAGTTGCTGTGACCACCCCTGCCGGAACAGTAGACTCCAGACTGAAGTTCCATCGCTCCACAGCCCAGCACCAGGACCCAGTTGCCCACCCACACCTGTCTCTGGGGTTGCCATGTCGGGGGAAACAACATCACAGACCACTGGTAACCCCCAGCCAGAGAGGCAGAGGGCTACCAGCTTCAGTGCTGCAGAAGTTGGTATCCTGGTGGAGCAAGTCCTGGTGCATTATGATGCCCTCTTCGGAAGATCACGCGCCGACAATGAAGGACACAAGAGGATCTGGAAGGACATCAAGGCTGCCATCAACGTGGAGGGGGTGGCAGCCCGCGACATACAACACGTCCGTAAGTGCTGGGAGGACTTCAGGTCCAGGACCCTCAGCAAGGCCTGGCGGCTCTTGGAGGCAGTGCATGCAGAGGGGTTCCAGGTCCGACTTACCAACAACCAGATGAGGGTCCTGGAATGTATACACCCAGCGCTCCACCTCCAGGTCCTTCAGAGGCAGCCCCATCTGGAGTCGAGCGGTACGTGTCCATGCGTACTGATTGGATGCAGTGCATGTTGAGGTGTGCCATGAGTGTACAGCATGGACATATGTCTTGAAAGGCCCATGTATAGATGTGTATGTACAGGGACATGAGCCTGCTGCATGTGAGTCCAGTGATGTGTGAGGCACATCAAGGGTGTATGTGTTAAAATGCATGATGCCCAAATGCATGTGGGGATGCACACATGTTTACAAATCTGTGTATGTACTATGTCATGGTTGGGGTGTGACACAATGATGCTGGTTCCAACTTCATGTACGTGCATGTCATACATGTGCATGTGTGTGTTTGACATGTGTGCAAATGTATTACGCCATGGATGCATGTGACACAGACATGTAGGAGGCTGATTGGCAGATGTGACATAGTTGTTGATGATTTCACTGTGACAGGTGGTGGAGATGTACAGATGCATGTATGTCTGGTGGCATGTGTGAATGTGTTCAGCACTCCCCGTGTTGCATGTGACGTCAGGCTAACCTTCGGATGCTCATGCTGTTGTATGTGGATGGATCTTACTGCCTGCTGCAACATTCTTGTTAATGTGCGCATGTGTGTGGGTTCAAATGATATGTGTGTTGGGGAGTGTGATGCCATCTGTGAAGTTTGACACTGCCACTCATGTGTAACTGTCATGTGTGTATCAGACCATTGTACAGTGCCCTGATGCCTGTGTTCTGTATCTCCCTGTCTGCAGTGTCAACTGATGAAGAGGGCAGAGACGGTGCTGTGGAGCCCAGCGGCAGGGACCCCACCGCCAGCCGGAGATGCAAGGCCCAGCTCCCCCGCCCCCGGGTTGTCATCTCTGTTCGGGGAGTGAGGAGTCTGGTGCCGCGTTCGCAGCTGCCGAGGGTAGGTCCAAGAGGCGGAGGTCAGAGGTGGACTCCTCGCAGAAGAAGGGGCAGCTGAGCCCCCACAGGTTGGTGGGGGGTTTGGTTGAGGAGGAGGCCGTGGAAGGCCCACGCACAGGGCCTGGAGGGGGGAATTCCACTGGTGCTAGTGGTGCAGTACAGGGGCAGGGACAGGAGGCAGCACAGGCCACTGCAGAGGCGCCTGTGTGTAATCCTGTCCCCGATCCTGTGACTGCATCATCCCGCACCAGCAGGGATGCCTTCGTCCAGACCCGTTTTCAAGGAGGGGATGCGTGAACAACAACTGGCCTTCCTCTCCCTGCAGACGTGGGTATCCGGGACCGGGTTGAGCCTGTCCTGGCTATGGTGGCGTTGCGTCAACGTGGCATTCAGGATGACGTGCAGGGTTCTCATGTGGACAATGCATGTCATTTTGAATGCCTCATTGACTTCGCCGACCTACTGGGATGGGTCAGCAGTGCTAGGTTCCTCCATGCGCTGGAACTTCTTTCGACCCCCTCCTCATCTGAACCACCTATGCGTCAGTCGTCATCCATGCCATCTTCCTGCCCACGTATCACCTGGGCACCCTGTGGAGCTGCCCCTGACCCAGCGGCCAGGCTGGTGGAGGACACATCCCTGCTACAGTCAGGAGTCGGAGGTCCAGCAGGGGTGGCCACCCCAACAACTGGACCCCAGCAGGAGGAGGATGTGCAGGCATCGAGGCAGGGCACATGCACGGCAGCAGCAGGCTCAAGGCGGGAGCAATGATGCCTTGGGGCCATCAAAATCACAGGGGCAGGCATTGGCCGGAGGGCAGGAGGACCCTGGATTGGGTGTGTCTTCCGTGTGGCAGCGGTTGGGCCGGCAAATAGATGTGGAGTGGCGGCAGGCAGAAGAGGCACGGCTCACTACGATCAGGGCGGAGAACTCCATGCGCAGGGCGTTGAGGCGGGCTGAGTGCCTTGAGGCAACTCGCAGGGAGTTGGAGGAGGTCATGGCTGCATCCCTGCAAGACCTAGGGGCCAGGGAAGAGGCCCGCCTCCAAGACGTTGACGAGGAGTTTGATGATGCCCTGGCCCGGGACATCAACAAGTGAGCCATTGGACTTGCCCGCCGCCTTTGTTCATAGTTCTTTAGGGTTAGGTTTCCTTTTTTTTTCCTTATTTTGGAGTTCATGGACTTTGCTCCACTTTATGTACATAGTTATTTTTATAGGATGTTTGTTAGGTTTCCTTTTGTTTGGGCATCATGGACCCTTCGGACTTTCAGTGTATATAGTTCCAGACTTGTACATACTTTTGTTATTGGTACATCCCAAGGATCAATGTTTTATTTTCATTTTCATGTACTTTTTTTGGACATGGGATATGGACCACTACACTTTTTTGCCCTTGTGGATTTTTGTTTTACATTGGATTTTTTTTTCTTCAATTTCATCATTTCTTTACAAGTTTGATATTTCATTATGTTTTTTCATTACGTATTTTAATACAAATTATATATATTCATTATTGGGGTTGTGTACTGTCATTGGTGTTGTGCATGTCTCAATGAGCATTGCCTCAGTCATGTGTTGCCACTGTGTGGCTCTGTTGTACATTTCTCCATGGCCATGGTGGTTCTTTTGAGGCTCTCATGGCATGGATAATTTGGGAGTGGGTGCAGTGGATGGTTGTGTGCTTGTACTGGAGGCCAAGGGGGATTTGTGTTGGCATTAGGCCCATGGGTCTGTTTTGCTAGAACATGGTGTTTGGCGGGCCACATATTGGGGCCTGCCGGCAGGTGCCCCTCAATGGTATGTTTGGGGACATGAGTCGGGGCCTGCTGGCAGGTGCTCCTCAATGCTTGGTGGGTTGGACATGAGTTGGGACCTGCTGGCAGGTGCCCCTCAATGGTGGGTGGGTGGGTGTGTGGGTGGGGTACATGAGTCGGGGCCTGTTGGCAGGTGCCCTTCAATGGTGGTTGGGTGGATGGGGGACATGAGTCGGGGCCTGCTGGCAGGTGCCCCTTAATTTGGGCGACATGAGTTGGGGCCTGCTGGCAGGTGCCCCTCAATGGTGGGTGGGTGTGTGGGTGGGGGACATGAGTCGGGGCCTGCTGGCAGGTGCCCCTCTTTGGGGGACATGGGTTGGGGCCTGCTGGCAGGTGCCCCTCAAGGGTGGCAGGCAGACATGAGTCGGGGCTCACAAGTGCATGGTGCAAAGTGGGCTGCCTGCAAGGAATGGTCATGGGTGTAGGGTACTTCCCTGTGTTGTGGGATGCCTGCAGGGCATGGGGAGGGGGGAAAGGGCACACCCTGGAGGGCCCACAATGCCAACTTGCGTGTGAAACTCCCTGCGCACCCCCGAAATACACATAGCCCGCTCGCACTAGGCCTATCTAGTGTAAAACTCCCTGCGCACCCCCAAAATACACGCAGCCCGTTCGCGCCAGGCCTATAGCATGCGAAATTCCACACGCACACCCGAAATACACATAGCCCGCTCGCGCCTGGCCTATCACATGTGGAACTCCACGCGTACCCCTAGAATACAAGTAGCCCACTTGCGCCAGGCCTATCGCGTGTGAATCTCCCCGCGCACCCCCAAAATACACATAGCCCGCTCGCGCCTGGCCTATCGCGTGTGAAAGTCCATGCACATCCCCGAAATACAGGTAGCCCGCTCGCACCGGGCCTATCTCATGTGAAACTCCCCGCGCACCGCCGAAATACACATAGCCCGCTCGTGCCAGGCCTATCACGTGTGAAACTCCCCGCGCAATCCCGAAATACACATAGCCTGCTCGCGTCTGGCCTATCACGTGTGAAACTCCCCACGCACCCCCGAAATACACGTAGCCCACTCGCACCAGGCCTATTGCGTGTGAAACTCCCTGCGCATCCCCGAAATACATGTAGCCCGCTCGCGCAAGGCCTATCCCGTGTGAAACTCCCTGCATACCCCTGGAATATGTGCGGGCACCCCATCCATCCTGGGCATGCCCCGCAGGCAGCCCACACTACAGGGGGTACTTTTCCTACGCAATTTACCTGGTATGAGTGGGGTACACGTATTCCGAGGGGTGCACAAGTACATTTTCACACGTTTTGGTTGCCGTGAGCGGTGTACGCATTGTATTTTCACGCGATTACAGTGTAGCATACCTGTAAGCTGCTCCAGGGTTAGCGTGGCCCTTTGCGCTGCATTGCGGATTTCAATGGCTTTTCCTTGGGCAAGGGGCGTTCTTGGGGGCGTAACTGGCGCTGCAGGCTGTTCGCTGCACCAGCGCTCAAAATGGCTTGGAAAATCCATTAATACGCGGTGCGCCAGAATGCTATTTAGCGCACACGGCTGGCGCACGATGGCACATGCTCCCTCTCTGTGCTGCTTGCGTGCGCTGCCTCTGTGCTGAAATCTATGAATTACCCCCTTAGTGCTCTAAGAAAAGTGCTTAACGTGAATAATTTGCAGGTTGGACCACCCAAACCCATTGAAATTTCCAGTTATGTTTAGGGAGTAGGAGGCATGTTATATACAGAGATACTGGGTACGTGATTTTTGTTAGGGTCCAATTTGACATATTAAGCAACATTAAGGGCCTCATTACACGTTGTGCGGTAACCTTAGCGCCATGGTTGCCGCCGGTACTTTAACGTGTCCGCCTTGGTGGATGGCGGAATTACCGCCTACTCCAAGGTGAGCGGGGCCGGTAATTCCCCATTCACCAAGGCCCTTCCCCATTCCCATTTTTGCCCCCATAGGGCATAATGGGAATAGGGAAGGTGGTAATTACGGTACGGCAAATTGCAGTACCGTAATTAGCACCAAGGTCCCTTTGCGACACCCTACTTTAACGGCTGGTAAAACCAGCAGTTAAGGTGGGGTCCCGCAAAGGGAACTCGTAGTAAGGCGGTAAGGGTTTACTGGTACCGGTGCCCTTACCGGTACCAGTAAACCTTTACCATCTACCATGTAATGAGGCCCTAAGTGCTCTAAGGATAGTGCTTAATGTGAATAGTTTATAGTTTGCACCACTAAAACCCATGACACCTTACAGTTATGTTTAGGAAGTAGGACACTTGTAATATGGAGAGTTTCAGGGTATATGAGTTACGTTTTTACTTAATTTGTCACATTAAGCATTTGTTATGTGCTCTAAGGCACAAGATTAAAGTGAATAATTTGCAGGTTGGACCACCAAAAACCATGTAACCTTCTAGTTATGTTTAAGAAATAGGAAACTTGTTATGTGAAAAATGTCTGGGTAAATGATTTATGTTTTGGCTCCATTCGGAAAATTAACAGCATTAAGTGCTGTACGAAAAGTGCTTAACATTCATCATTTGGAGGCTGACCCACAAAAAGTTATGGGACTTTGAATTTATGTTTAGGAAGTTGGAAACCTGCAATGTGCAAGTTTATATGTAAATGACTTATGGTTCGGAGACATTTGTCACATTCAGCAACATTTGTCACATTCAGCAACATCAATACTCTTAGAAATGTGCATATAATGCACACCATTTAGGTTGGACTACCAAAATCCATGAACATTACCAGTTAGGTTTAGGCAGTAGAAAACATGTAATATGCAGAGTTTCAGTGTAAATGATTTATTTTTTGAGTCAGGTTGGCATATTAAGCAACATTGACAACAGCTGGTACAACTCTGTTGCCTCCACCTTCATCCTCTCTCCCACCCCTACCCCTGACTCTCCCTCTGACTCTGCCCTTGCTAATCTGCACCTTGCCATCTCCAAGACTCTCAAAATTCTTGCCCCTGCCATGAGGATCCGTCTAAAACCTGCCACCAAGAATAAAAGCCGGTACAACTCCGATATAGTACCTCTGAAACGCAAGCGCAGAGTTGCTGAACAGAAGTGGCAAACCTTTGGCTCATCCTCTGACAAACTGGCCTGCTGCCGTCTCCAAAGGCAATATTGCTTTGCTATCACTCAAAAAAGCGGGCCTGCATCTTTGGATCCTCTAACAGCATGGCCAAGCTTTTCAAAATGTGCAAGGAATGTGCCAATCCATTTGCAGTCTCCACCTCTCTCCTTCCTTCTCAGGCCCCTGTAATTCCTTGGCCTCCCACTTCACATCAAAGTCTCAGGACATCCTGTCCTCACTCTCCTCCACCCACATCTCCTTTCCCACTCATACTCGCCTACCTCCCTTGCACCCCCTCTCTTCTCTCTCCTGCCCATAACACCAAACAAGCTCTCTAAAGTGGTTGGCTCTATGAAGGCCTCCTCCAAACAGGTGCTCCCCTGCTCCTCCAGAACCATTAAGGACACCATCTCCTCTCTCACCATGGCCCTTGCAGACCTCTGTAACCACTTTTTCGCCACTGGCTCATTCCCTCTATCCCTCAGGCCCTCCCTTGTGCACCCTCTCTTAAAAAAGCCATCTGCTGACCCCTTCTGCCTGGCTAACTTGTGCCTATCTCTATTACCCCTTCCTGGGTGAACTCTTGGAAAAAATGTTGGTCCTCCCACAACTGACCCTACACACTGATCTTTTTTGCTGCCTTTATGACCACCAATCTGAATTCCGGGCATCCATAGGTACAGAAACCGCTCTCCTGAACACCTGTGAAATCATGCTTGCAAATCTCTATTGCAACTCTCCTGCTGTTCTCATTCTCCTTGATCTCTCCTTCGCCTTTGACATGGTCATCCATTCCATACTCATAAAACAACTCTGTTACATCCTCGGCATCACTGACAGACACTGTACTGGCTGACCTCTTTCTTCACTTACCCACCTTCCCAGCTGAAATTGGGCCCTTTCTCTTCCTCCTCCACCACCCTCTCAACCTGTGGTGTCCCCCAGGGCTGTATCCTATCATCTTGGCTCTTCAATGTCTATCACGTCCCTCTTACTCATTTGATCTCTTTTTATCCTCATTTCCAGTGTTATGCCGATGACACACAACTTTCCTTCAAACTTCCCTCTACTCCCCACTCTTCCTCCTCTCTAAAACCTGACTGGCTGTCTGAAATTCAGACATGGGGCCTCATTAGGAGTTTTGAGGTAACCATGGCGCTATTAGCACCATGGCTGCCTCCAAATCCTTACCGACTCTGCCCTGGTGAATGGAGCTATTACAGCGCCATTCCAAGGTAGGCGGCAGCGGTAATTCATCATTCACCAGGGCCCTTCCCCATTACCATTTGACCCCCCATAGGGCTCAATGGGAATGGGGAAGGCGCTAATAACGGTACCGCAAATTGCGGTACCGTTATTATCACCAAAGTCCCTTTGCGGGTCCCGTCCTTAATGCCTGGTAAAACCAGGCGTTAAGGGAGGACCCGCAAAGGGAACTCGTAGTAGGGCGGTAAGGGATTACCGGTACCGGTGCCCTTACCGGTACCGGTAATCCCTTACCGCCCACCTCATAATGAAGCCCATGGTGTTCAGTGAACGATCTCTGTCTCAAATTGCGGTACCGTTATTATCACCAAAGTCCCTTTGCGGGTCCCGTCCTTAATGCCTGGTAAAACCAGGCGTTAAGGGAGGACCCGCAAAGGGAACTCGTAGTAGGGCGGTAAGGGATTACCGGTACCGGTGCCCTTACCGGTACCGGTAATCCCTTACCGCCCACCTCATAATGAAGCCCATGGTGTTCAGTGAACGATCTCTGTCTCAATGCCAATAAAACAGAGATTCTCCTCATCAGGACATATGTGACCTCTTTTCCTCCTACCCTTTGGCCACCCTCTTTGGGCCCTCTTCCCCCACCATCGTGTGAAGCCAAAAACCTTGGGGTAGTCTTCGACTCCGCTCTTTCCTTCACCCCTCACATCTTGGACCTTACCAAAATGTCCCACTTCCAGCTCCATCTCCTCAGAGGCATTCTTCCTTTTCTCACCTTCCCCCAGAAGCTCGCTGTCTCCAGAGCTCTGGTCCTTTCCAGGCTTCTCAATCTCTCTTTCTTCTCTCTTTGCCCTCTCTAGCTAATCCAGAATAAGTCTGCAGGACTTATCCTTAGCCTCTCCAGCCCTAAAATCTCTCCACTTGCTCCCAGTGGCTTACAATATCAGATTCAAGACCCTCTGCATCATTCACAAGGCTTCCTGTGGCCAAGGACCACGCTATACCCAACTTTCCCTCCCAAAATACTCCTTTGGTCGAGCCCCACGCCCCTACACTTCCACCTCTCCGACTGTCAAACGTTTCTCTAAGCAGAGATTGGGGGGCATATCTCTCTCCATGACTGGTGCCTCTATTTGGAACAGCCTCCCTGCCCCTCTCAGATGTGAGCCGGACCTCCTTAAGTTCCGGAACTTGCTCAAAACTCTGCTCTTATTTCCCTTCTTTGCAAATCTCCCCACTGCTGCTGTCATGAGTGTCCTGATCCTCATGAACCTCAAAGGCTCTAAGGCCCTTCTTCCCTGTCATTACCAGCACCTGCCCCCACTTCATTGCCCTTTGGGCCCCAGCCTTTGGCTCCACATACCACGACTGAGAGCTGCTTGTATTAGCACTTAGCCTGAGGTGCTCCTCCTGGCTCTACTTAGCACTTCCCTCTTGGGCTCTACTCCAGCACTTGACCACTCCTCTAATCCCCCTTTCAATAGCACTCCCCTGCACTTCTCATCAATGCACTTACGCAGCCGAATGCCACAAGGCCTAGTAGGACCACTACTGTATATTATTGCTGCTTTTTGTTTCTTGCCACTGTTATTGTCTCTCCTGCTCCCCTCCCATTTAGCCTTGTGGTGCTTTGAAACACAATTATGTTGTATAAAGCATCTTACATATGATCAATAAGTTATGTTCAGGAATGAGGAAATACGTAATGTTCAGAGTTTCTCTGTGATTGATTTACATTTC
Organism: Ambystoma mexicanum; assembly: GCF_040938575.1. Classification (NCBI taxonomy): domain Eukaryota; kingdom Metazoa; phylum Chordata; class Amphibia; order Caudata; family Ambystomatidae; genus Ambystoma; species Ambystoma mexicanum. The sequence goes on from NC_090935.1 coordinate 260,284,057, forward strand.
TTTACAATTTGCTACTTTAATCACCATTAAGCATTTCAGACCTTAAGAAAGTACTTAATGTGAATAATCTGAATAGTTTTCACTGTGGAACTTTCCAGTTAAGTTTAGGAAGTAGGAAACATTCAATGTGCAGTATTTCTGGGACAATGATTCATGTTTTGGTGTAAATTGGTTCATTAAATAAAATTCTATGTCAAGACAGGAGGCTTCATGTTATGTAATACAATCTTTACTTCTGACACCACAGCGGCAACAACGTTTTTTTTTTAAAACAAAACAAGTTTCAACAAGTTAAACTGAAATAACACAGTTTCTGCTGTAATAACTTTGTTGCAATTTACAATTCCATGTGGTGTTGCAGTTACAGGCCGATTGGTCCCTCATTTTCAGTCGCTGTTTACTTTGTTTGGGAAGTGTGTAGCGTCCGCTGGGTTAATTTATTCTCCCTTCAGCAGTCGCGTGGGCACAAATTCCCGACCAAGTGTTAGGGAGAATTCTCAAGAATGGCTAATTTCCCTTACCTACAGAGTCCCTCAGCAGCTTTGCTGGATTTCTAGGATCTATTTTTTTCACCTGGTAAGAGTGTGAGCCTTTGTTTCGCACTCTTACATGTGTTTTGCTGTGTGTGTTTAACATTTTTGAGCTCATAGACTGTGGCGCTTCACCTACTCCATAGGCATCATCTTTTTACTGTGTGTCACACAGCAGCTTTAGTGCAGTGACACAGGGTTGTCTTTTTTCAGACTTCCCACTTTAAACTCCATTTTCTGGGAGTGACTACTGTCTCCCATTACATGTAAAGTTGCCATTGACTTTATTAGTCTTTTTAAATTCACAGATCCAGTACAAACTATCTTCCATAGAGTACTGGAAAGGTTTAATAGTTATCCCTTTTTGTCTGTCTCTCATGGAACATTATTTTGTTCCCCTTTCAATAAGATTTGGATGGTGGCAGTGGTATCTACCCTATTTTTCCTACCGCGGTCTATGTAAATAACCTTGGTACTGTTTTAGGCTAAGTTAGTAGCCTCAAACTTAAATCCGCTGGACCTCATTTACTTTAATTTGGTTCCGGCTGGGTTTATTCGCCATTTCTTTTTGTAAAGGTCTTTCTCGTGTTTTACTCTGCGCGCCAAACCACGTTTGGTTCCTTTGTTCGCCGTCCTTTGGCAGGCTTCTGCACAGAAGCCCTCCTTAGGCGCCTGAATGTCTGAAGGGAACAGGATGTGAGGGAGGGGTTTGAGACTCTCTGCACAGGGTCTCCTTGGAGACCCATGTCGCACTCTGTATGATTGGCTGTGGTGACTGTCCCTCCAGGACAGCCACCCTGCTGCGTGATTGAGAGCCAGGCTGTGTGAATGGGGGAAAACTGCATTAAAAGCAGGTCTCTGGGGCTTAGAAGGCAGAGTCGCCACTCGAATGAGAGAATGGAAGAGAAGCTGAAAGAAGAGGACCACCAGCACAACTGACTGATCTTCCCGGTGAAGCCATGCTGCAGGTCTGAATCTCCAAACTTCGATGACAGAGAAGATCTGCAAGGAATCTTCTTCCCTTGAGCTGGTAGGACCAACCAGTTCGCCAAACACAAAGCAAGACCTCCCTCCCCTGGTCGAATTTGCTGTGCACAGCTGCAGTGAATAAGATAGCCAGGAGGACCGGACCCTGTTTGGGTTTTAAGGAGCGCACCTTTTATTTGTTGCTTTGCTCTGCTGCTGGTTTCTTCCCTGGGCAGTGGAGGACCCTCCAGTCTTCCTACTTTGTGTCAGTCTGACAGTCGCTTCAAGAACCGTGAGCCTGCAGGATCTGCCAGGAACATCTCCCTTAGCTACAGCCTTCTTCTTCATTTAAGGTACTGTTCTAATCCGGTTGCTCCTTCCGTCCGACTGCAGTGAAAGTGTTTGAAATCTTTTGCCAATCCAAGGGCTTGTCCTTCTCTACTCTTTTAAGTAACTTTGGCGGTGCCATTAAACCCTTACCGCCCAATTCAGAGGTCCCTTAGCGGGACCCGCAAAGGACGTGTGGTCTGACCACACGTCCTTTGCGGGTCCCGCTAAGGGACCAGGGCGCTAATAACGGGCCCGCTATTTGCAGGCCCGTAATTAGCACCTTCTCCATTCCCATTGAGCCCTAAAGGGGTTCAATGGGAATGGGGAATGGTCTACAGAATGGGGACTTACCGGGTCCTCAAAGGTCGGAATGACCAGGTAAATCCCCATTCTGTCAGACCGGACCTGACCGGTGTTTAGAGGCAGCCATGGCGCTAGTAGCGCCATGGCTACCTCCAAACTCGTAATGACCCCCTAAGAAAGTGATTTTTCTGCTGCTTCACTTAGTGAATTGTTTTACAAATGATGTGTAAATAAATGTATATTCTTTTTCTCAGAAACCTTGAATCAATGTTTGTTTGAACCATAGTAATTGTTCTCCTTTGTGTAACTATTGATACTACTCACTTTACTCTTGAGATAAGTCTGGCTTCTCAGCCATCACTACCACTTTACTGTGTAGTACAGACTTGCACGAAAGGTGAATTTGTACTGGCACTTGTAGTCTTAATTGTGTGTGGTGTTCCTTAAAGGGTACTGCATATGATTCTGCCTAATACCAAGCATTCTATTTACTGAAGGCGTTCGGTGTTAAAACGTAGGGCCTTCAGTGTTACACGCTCGTCTATCAGCAAGCGTGTGGGTTAAAGAGGCAGCTCCGCCTCTGTCCCTCTCAGCGTTTGCTTCAGCGTTCGCAATGGTTTAAGTTATTCTCCCTTCAGGGTTGCATGCTAGCCTGTTCGGTGAGTGTGTGTGTGGAGGAGGCAGCCCCTCCTTCTCCTATTACCAGACGTGCTTCGTCTGACAGTGGCCTTCTCAGTATCCAGGCCCCTCCCCGGTGTAAACAAGGTTATATTAAGTGCTTTGTCGGCCTGCTTGGCTTCCTAGCTATGCCTGGTTTTTCTTTTAATGTGTTCTTAGGAATACCCTGCAAACACATTTCCTGCCTCATGCAGCGTTCTGACGCTATTATTTTTTTCCTCAGTTTGCTCGCCTTCCAGGTTCTGCCTGGCCTTCTCCGTGCTCAAAGTACCCTGTGGAAACACATTTCTTTCCTCCATATTTCAACAACTGCTGGACTGTACAAAGGAGGTAGCCCACTTACAGTTACCTTTGTTGGACCCCATTCTGCGGATGCTAGTACCCAGGTTAGGCCTTCGAAGAAAAGTGAGAGGTCTGGGGAGGATTCTGGGGTTAGGGGTTCGGGGCAGGGCTCACTCTCTGTCCCCCCTTCAGTAAGTAGGGCTATTCAAGATTCTATGGACTCTGCCCTTCTTAACCTTAACTCAACCCTGGACTCAGCCTTTGATAGGCTAATTAAAAACATTTCTGATCTTCACCCTCTTTCTGATCCGGGTCCTTCCTTGGCAGTGCATGTCCCTAAGAAATGTTCATCTAAATCTAAGCATTTGCAAGGATAACTCAGTCCTGTGTCCAGTTCCCCAAGTCAGATTTATTCCCCTTATAGTGCCCTGAAATGTAAGTTGAGGGGTCGGGGGGCGTGACCAAGGCCAATTCCTCCGGTTAACGCCCCTTCAACTCCCATGTCCTCTCAGGATAGTTTTGAGGATTCCGATTCCCCGCCGAAGAGGTGCCAAAAGAAGGGGGAACCCTGTGGATTTATCCCAATGAGCTACGCATCCTTTGTTAGATGATAGAGGGGTGCCATTTTTTGATCCCACCTTCATCCAACACCCACAGTCTGCATAGTGGCACCCTTCTGGTGCTGTCTCTTCTTTTTTACATCATTCGGTCAAAAGCCCTTTGCCCAAGGAAGACAGGAACAAGTTGTGTTCCATATGTCCTAGACCTGTTATTCTGGATAAGGTGGCCCTTACCCCTGATATTGATCAACCTATGGTGTCTTTCTTATCCCAGAAAGGAAAGTACCCCAAGGAGAGGGTTGACAAGGCCCTGCATATTTGCCAGGACAAGTTGCTAGATATTTTGTTTTTCTTGACACACATTTTCGGATTATTGGAAGATGCTGTGCTCACTAATATCCCAGTTGATGTCCAGGCTCTTCGAGGCTGAGTACAAGAGCGGTATGCCTGCTCAGCAATACCACTGCTGCCATTTCCAAGGAGAGGCGCAAGTCCCTTCTTATGTGCTCGACTCTAAGCTACAGGATATGGCAGAAGAGGAAGCAGGCCCTAAAGCCCATGACAACTTTTTTTGGGGACAGCTTTATTAAAGACCTATCTTTTTAGGTGCACACCTTCACTGCCCTGGATAGGGCCCAGGCCAACATAGGGAAGGTTTTTGCCCCTAAGGTGTTTCATAAGGCCAGATGAGGTAGAGCCCGCTCTTCTGGCCGTTCCTTCTGGGGTTCTACCTGCCCCAGCAATATTCTTCCAGAGGTGCACATCATTCCTTCTCTGCTCGAGGGCCCAGGCTGCTTTCTACCCCCAGAGGGGGTTTCAGTGGAGAGGACGTGCTAGCAGAGGTGCGGGTACAGCAAGAACCACTCCAGGTATTACCACATATTTTTAATGTTTAGTTCCGCAAAGGTTTGGGGGGGCAGTTGGCAAGGTTCTTTCATCTCTGGGAGAAGCTCACTTCAGATCCATGGGTATTGCAAACAGCACAGGAGTTTCAAATAGAGTTTTACTCCCCTACCTCTCAGCTCACTCCTCCCCTTCCACTCTTGTTCGACAAGGTCAAACAGAAGTTAGTGGATGGAAAGGTCCATGATCTCATCTTCAAGGGTGTAGCAGTCCCGGCCACTTTCAGAGCCTCCCAGTTTCTCAGCACGATTTTGCTGGTGCCAATACCTGAAGAGGGGTTTTGCCCTGTCATATATCTATGAGCCCTCAACTCTTTTGTAGTTTACCAGCCTTTCAAGATGGAGGGCATTCACCTTCTCAGGGACACCCTTCTCCCGGCAGATTGGATGGTCAAAATAGACCTCAAGGAAGCATACCTACTAGTCCCGGTTTCTCCCCTTCATCAGGAGTTTCTCCAATTCCAATGGGGGGGTCGCCTTTGGCAGTTTGGCTCTCTCCCGTTCAGACTCTTGTCATCCCCGTGGTGCTTCATCAAGCTCATGAAGCCAGTAATGGCTTTGCTCAGGGCAAGGGGGATTCAAATGATCATTTATCTGGACGACATGCTTCTTTTGGGGCATGATTACCAATGTCTCCAAGATCACCTGCATTTGACGATTTCCCTGTTGCAAGTCCTAGGCTTTGTCATAAATGTGACGAAGTCCATATTCAAGCCTACAAAATGCATCCAGTTTCTGGCGTTCAATATAGATTCAAGGCAATGCATCCTTCTGCTGCCAGACAGCAGGCTCTCAAAGATTCAGAAGGAAATGTTCCTCAACCTAAAGAAGGGGATGGTTAGCCAGGGTGGTGGTTATGCTATCGCCTCCATTCAAGCCATCTTTCTGGCCCCCTTACATTACAAGGCTTTGCAGCACCTCAAGGGGAAACATCTTTGCAACAATCTATTCTATTCACAGATGGTGCTGTTGTCTTCCGACGCCAGGTTCAAGCTCCTCTGGTGGCTCAAGCATATGACCGCCTGGAATGGCAAGGCGATCTTTGCTCCGTCTCCAGATTTTGTTCTAGAATCCGATGCCAGCAGGGCAGGTTGGGGGTCAGGATAGGACAGGTTTCCATTGGAGGGAAATTGTCAGCTCAAGAGAAATCATTACATGTAAATTGTCTGGAGCTACTTGCGGGTTCCTTTGCAGTCAAGATACTCCTCAAGGATCAGGGGAATTGCTGTGTCCTTCTTCGCATGGACAATGTCTCAGCAGTGCCTTACATAAACCACCTGGGGGGGACCCACTCAAAAGCCCAAGCGGATCTAGCGAGGGAGTTTTGGCACTTTTGCCTAGACAGGAACATTCTCTTAAAAGCAGATTATCTCACGGGGGCCAACAATGCTGTGGCAGACTTGAATTCCAGACATCTTCAGCACAGGAGTGACCGGATGCTGGACAAGACCCTCTTCGCTAGGATCCTGTCTCTCTGGGGTCTGATTCAAGTAGATTTCTTTGCCTCTCGACTCAACTGTCAAGTACATCTCTTTTTCAGTTGGAGGTCCAACCCCTTGCCTTTCTCCAGGATTGGTTGGGTCCTCTGTCTTATGCCTTTCCCCTATTCACCATGATTGCCAGAGTCCTGGTGCAAGTGCGCAGACAGTCTGCAACTTTCATAATAGTAACTTCCTTTTAGACCTTGCAGGTCTGGTGTCCTGCCATCCTAGAGATGGCAGTGAATATTCCTCATTCTCCCTCTCCACCCTCGGCTCCTAACTTGCCTGATGTGTCTCCCTCACAAGCTGGTCCTTCGGGGGTCATCTCTCCCCTATGGCTTGGAAGATTTCAGCTCTTCCTGGTGCTTGCAGGGACTTTCGCAGGACTCTATCTGTGTCATCAAGGGTTCCTGGGCAGCTTCCAATAAGTCAGGCTACTCCTCAGCATGGAGCTGCTGGGTGGGCTGGTGTGTGGCTCGGCACCTTGACCCCGTTTCTGCCCCTCTTGTAGAGGTGGTACATTTTTTGGTTGAATTTTTCAAAGAGGGAAAGGCTTACACAAATATAAACAGGTTCAGGTCAGCCATTTTGGCTGGCCATGTGCTTGTGAAAGGAGAAACAGTGGCCAGGCACTTCATGGAGAGGAAGGCCCATAAGTCTATTTGCATTAAGGTCCCTCCTAGAGCTTGGTGTGCAGTCCTTTGGGATGTCAATATGGTCTTGGATTTGTTTCACTCTTGGCCCCATAATGATGACTTATCTTTGCAACAGCATTTCTCTAAATTAGCCATGCTACTGTGTCTTATCTCCTTTAAAAGAACGTCAGATATCAGAGCTTTGGATGTTGATAGTAAGGTGTTCTCCCAACAAGAGGTAACTTTCTTTGATTTTAGGAGAACTAAATGCATTATTTCTTCCATTTCATACCCACCATTACCAGAAAACATTAAACTGTGTGTTGTTCAATGTCTAAAATGTTTTGAGTTAAGGACAGAGGGGCTTAGGCCCCTGGGTGCCTCTCAGCTGCTTATTTCTTACAGGAAACCCTACATAAACCTGTGTCCCCTACCCTTCGGCCAAATGGGTAAAATGGGTCATGAAGGAAGCAGGGATTGACATTTCTTCCTTCAGGGCGCACTCAGTAAGGTGTGCAATGGCTTCTAAAGCCGCCTTGCTGGGGGGAGGGCTCGAACATATTTTGAAAGCAGCTGATTGGTCCATAGAGTCCACATTCAAGACATTTTATGATAAGCGTATTGATCATGTTGCACTTCATGTGATGCAAGGGCTTCAAACTTGCATAATATGTAGCCTCCTGTCTTGACATAGAATGGTTAATCCCCCTCACTGATATGAGAGAGACTTTAGATTCTATTAAAGACAAGCAGACGAGTATTATCCCACGCACCAACGCTTTTCGTTTTTTTTGTTGCATGCAGCTTTGGGGTGAGGTGATCCAGTGAAGGAGGTTTCTCGAGTGCGCCCAGATGGTGCGACATGAGAGGATCCCGGAGCTGGTTATCGATTGGGTTGGTCTTGTTTCTGCTGATCTTTAAGGATGGCATCTGTTGTGGTGCAGCTACAGAAGAGGATTTGGTACTAGAGGAAAGGACTTATATGGGGGTGGGTCTATACCCATTGGTTGCTGCAGGGCATGACCTGGCCTTCATCTTGGGGTGGGGATTCCTCCATTTGTTACCACTGAGATACTGCTTTTTTCAGTTCAAATTGTTGCAACATGTTGTTTATTTTGAAATTATTTGCTGCCAGAAGTAAAGATTGTATTGCATAATACTCGCCTCCTCGTCTTTAATAGAATCTAAACCCCCTCTCACGTTAGTGAGGGAGATTAACCATTAAGTGCTCCAGGAAAAGTGCTTTGCAAGTTGGGACACCAAAATCCATGGAAGTTTATAGTTATGTTGATCAGGTAGGAAACACGCAATATGCATAATTTCTTGGTAAAATGACTTATATTTTTTGATATTTTGGCACATTAAGCAACATTATGATTTTTTCACATTAGCACCCTGTGCGGGTTGAGTGGATGTGGTGTGGCAAACTCCCAGCCAATCAAGAGGCTCCAAATGGGCATAAAAATATCCCTGCTCCCAGCCTCCTTCGGAAGCGGAAGGCTGCCATCTTCCCTGCAGGGCATTCAACTAGGTGTGCCACAGCCCCTCTCCCCTTGTCTCCTTCTTCTCCCCAACCCTAATTTACACATACTCCACTGAGCCCCTGCCCAGCCAAACTTATCTTGTGCTCTTTTGTCCCTCTTGGCGCCAGGAAAACTCTGTTTTCCTGGCGCATCTCTTTCTCCACAATGGCTGACATGGAAAGGGAGACGGGACTATGTGTAGTACCCTTCTCCCCAATCTATTGTGGCCATCTTTTTTATGTGTTTTCTTTCAAGTTGAGAAGCGGCAAACTCCCATTTTGGGATGCTAATGGCAATAAAACCCTCTGGGTGGGAGCTTTGCCGGGACAGGAAATGCCTGGTGAAATTCTAACTGACCCGGGCATTACCTGGCCCACTAAAGACCCATCTCACTGTTTTCTTTTGCTTAACTAAACCTTTTAGACTGTCCCATGTTATCGTCCTGTTGTTTTACCCTCCATGAGACCAGTGGCAACAAAGTCTCATCTGAGCCCTCAAGGGCTTGGATGTGTCATACGTCTGGACATGGAGGATTTAGATGGTCAAATGCAGGTGAAGGAATCCTAAAGAATTCCGTGCTGGTAGACCAGGTTTACAGCAGGTACAACAAAGAAAAATTGTCCAAGTTTGATTATGCGGTTGCAGTCCGTGGGGTTCAGTCTTGTGGACAAATGCTGTGGTGCTGGAAGAAATATTGCAGCAGCATTAATCTCTATTGGCAATTCCAGTTGGTAATGTGAATCTTCTGAAATGAATGTTCTCGTATAAGGAATCTTGGTGAAGAGATAGAAATGTTTAGCTAGAAAAGCAAACTGTTTAAACAACATGATATCATTACTTAGAATTTTATTCCCAAAACAAAATGTACATGTTTGCTGTTAGCCGAATTTAAGGTTTTCAAAGAAAATTAAATGGCCTAAATTCAGACCTACAAAAAGTGAACCCATGTTAAAATGTTCAGGCTCAGAGCCAATATAAGCACGATTTTCTCTCAAATATACGTTCTATACAGGTCCAAGAGATCCAGCATCTCTATGCCAAGCAGGCTAAGAACAAAGGGCAGAGGTGTAATTGTGCAAGTGAATGAAGAACGTGCAGGTGCATGTCTCATTGATACAAAGCATAATATGTATTATGATTAAAGGGGTATCAGTCAATTACTATGAACAATAAATGTTGAATGCAAAAAATGCCGAATTTTTATGGGCACATTTCCCCGCAAGTATATGTGGGGGGGTTAGGGTTTAAAAAAATGTAAGGGAGTATCGTGGGCGTTATGAGGGGGTCTCCTCACGGATATAATTGTGGGGATATGTATGGCAAAAATAAAATTCGGCATATTTGAATTCACATTTTTTTCTCAGTAATCACACAGATCCATTAAGAGAACACTGACTAATATCCTATTAAAATTACTTATCTGAAAGGAAAGGAACAAAATGTTTGAGGCCTAAAATGAGCATGCAACTAAGCACCGACCCAGAAACCATGTCTAAAGCTAGTGCCAGGAAACCAGAAGGCGTTTTAAAACAAGGGCCAGCCAGCCGAACGCAATAGCCACATACAACAAATGTGAATAGGAATTGGGAAACTATGAGTGTAGGAAGATTCTGGAAAATAAGCATGAGGAAACTGGACTATTACACCCAAAGAAAGAGAAAATCAAGAAATCAGTGAACAAGACATCTGCTTTTACCCAAAAGGTAAACACAAAATTATAGGCAGGAGAAATAAGGATCCACATGGAGGATGTTCCAAGGCAGGACAGGGAACAGATACCAAACCTGGGGCACATTTGTTGAAGTTTCAAATGTCTGAATTCAGTTGAAATTAGAGCTCCAGCAAGTCCCTAGTACTACATTGATCAGCTAATGTAAAAACAACTCTGAATTGTTGCAATGAGTAATGACTGATTATGCAATGCAGGCTATGCATTCTCCAGTCGTCACGTGCCATGATGCAGTTCTAGAAATTATTCACCCACATTCGAGGCAAAACCTTGAAATGAAGTGGCCAGTATCCTCTCACCGTGTGGGTCAAGACTTGATTCACATGGTCAGAGTAACGAAAATAAACCAAGGAAAATCACACTTCACTACATAGAAAGCACAGTAGTGGGTACTCACAACAAATATGTGCATACGTCATAGAGGCAAGAGAAATGTCCTTACAAAGACAGCACAAGCAAACTGTTTAGCCCATGGACTTTAAAAATAAGGTACTGGGAGACATCATGCCAAGGACTGAGAAATCCAGAAAATTGAAATGGAAATTTACACTTGTATTCAAAACAGTGTTAAGGTTGTCCCAGGTTGTTTTCCTACTATCCTAACCTGTTTGTGCGCACTGTGTGTTTATTCATTTGGAGGTTGTTGGAATGGCAGCTATTGGCACCTGTCCATCAAGACTATCTGTACTTTCCCACGGCTACCAATAGAATTACATTAACTCTATAGTTGCATGCTGTGTGCTTCTGAATAATGTTATCTGGTGGGGTTTCAATTCCCTGTCAGGGCCTTCTTCCTTACTGACCTTGATGCCTGAGCATCTGTCTGAACATCATGGGGCTTGGGATTGTGTGCAAAGCAGTTTTGATGTCAGGATTCAGTATTTCAGAATAAAGGCCTTTCAAAGTTCTGTGTAAAAATTGGTGGTAGTCTGGTTCATTTTCTGCCACGTTAATGTTCTTCATGTCTCGTTAGTTTCATGCCACCATACATTATTACCTGGCCGTGTATTCTACAACCTATCCCTACCTACACCCATCTCTATGCTACTTGTGTAACCCAATCTGTGTATTCTGCAACCTTTCCCTAAACTTGTGAGTGCACCCTACTAGTCTAGCACAATCTATTTTATTCTTTCTGGCGGTTGCATGACCTCTAATGTTTAAACTGGCTGTTTACAGATCACTTCTCAGGTTTTACCTTTGTTCGCTTCTGTGAACAGATGAGAGCAGGGCCAGACCTTGTGCTGATCTTACCTGCATCATCACAACAGGTTTCTACTAAAATAGTGGCCAAAACATATTCTACCTCTTTGAACGGGAGACACCAGGAAATCAATTATTATCTTGATACTTTAAAGTCACAGGTCAAAAATAAAACTCAAACTGCCACACCATTGATACTAATTTCACTGGAAAAGAGACTTAGGGCCCACAAGATGTAAATTGAATGATGAAGCAATAGAGTTCACATTTGAACATGACCAGGATGCTAATATCTAGTAGTTTCTGGGGAATGTGAAAACTGTTCCTCCATAGGCTAGGTTTTGCACTTTTTGAGACAGTAAGGCTTTCAAATCTCGTGTGATCCAGGAATTGCAATTGAGAAGAGGTCACTTCATGTCCCGATTCACTGTGTCGTTAGGTCTCTCTACACTGTGCTCCCTCTCCTCACAATCGGACTTCTGTTGTGATCCCCGCCACAGTAGTCCTGTGCCACACACTGCACTGGACTGCTGGCAAGTCCCACAGGCCCACACTCTCTCTCATCATGGGAACGCCATTGCAAACGCTGCCGACAGAAACCGGTCTCTTCCGCGCCTAGGTCACACCTGAGAGATGCGATCAGGCACTTCAGAATCCCTAACCCGCCTCCTGCTCATTACGCTAAACTGGAAAACTTATACACGCAAATCATGTCTATGATTTCATGCCCCTCAGCTTCTGCACAGAATGTTTGCTGGCCCATTCCTGGCAGTGACAGCCCAGCCAGCAGATTCCTTTGCATTTCTTTGTCAGGCTGCATCTACAGTGTAACAAAAACACCTTTCCATCACCCCTTATCATGTTGCTCCATGCTCCATGGTAAACCCAGCCAGTTTCCCGCAACCACCCCAGGCAGAATAGAGCGAAAGAGTCTCAGTACGTTATATCTGTTCAAGATATGGTCGCCTGCCGAGCTAAACAGCCGTTTCAGATGGACACCATGTTTGAGGACCTTCATATCTCTGTCCTGACCTCTACGATTGTTACCCTTGAACTGCCTAAACACAGAGTTCATCCCCTTGCAGCCGATCTTCGGCCATCTTGCTTGGTCAGTGGTCTGCTCATGTGTGTGATTGATTTGAAGATCGAAAAGAGGCTTGTATTCATGATTGTTGTTAGAGACCCGCCATAAGCGCCCTCCAACCACACCACCTTTGTCAACTATTGGGCCATGGTCGGCGTCCTGGTCTTCGGGTCCAGCTTATTTATGATTTTGCTTTGGCGTTCCCACTGTGATCTTTATGAGGGCATTACGTTTTTTTGCTCCAATGTCCCGAAAAACTCATTGTCTCCCAGCGGTAAACAGGGTACTAGGGATTCCCCAGGTGCACTCCTCCCCAGGGCCCTTGCCTTGCTTGCTGTTCCCTCTTGGGCAGGCCTTCGGCATCTGGGTTCCTGTACTTGGATGTTACCTCCACCATCGTCCCCCCCAGGCTGACACCCAGCCTTAGGTTGCCCAAGACCCGATCCTAGTAACAATTTGCAATTTGTGAGTGCGTATGCATCTTTCGGTTATTGAATAGAACATGGCACTTCTGTTCTTGGAAGCGGACTACATACAGAGGGAGTTGCATTCCGGACCTTGCTATCTATCAGGTGCTATTCGTGTCCTGGGAGCCGACATGCTCTTAGTGGGCTCAGCAAATGGGGACCATTAGAAAAGCATAATTCAAGCCTTTAGCGGTATTATTCTAACATATTCTACCATATAACGAGACTGGCTGGCAGCTGTGAAATGATTAAATGCCCTGCGGCTCTGCTTCAAGGCTACATTAAGGAGGGAGCCGGACATTCTTCCTGGCACTGTCTACGTTTGTGTTTCAGCGAAACTCTTGTTATCCTCTCGGCCCTGTGGCCTTGTCCTTTTCATATACAGACAACAATGTTCCACAGTCGAGCAGTGTAAGCGGATAATATACTGCACAGCAATAGGAACAGAAAGCAATGAGCAATGGTTAGAAAACAAAATGGCGATTCTTGTTACATCAAAATGGCCGTTCATTGGAAAACTCGAAAACCTATATTCTGTCGTATCAAGCATGAGACGGTTGGCCCACGGCCACCAAAATGCGTTTGCGGTCTCAAATTAGATTTCTAGACTGACAAACCCTCCTTTGGCCGTATGCCAAATGTCTCATTTATTTATTGAAACCTCCTCTAGTGATGATGAATCTGAAGTACTTATGTCTGATTCTCGCATGCTATCGTGGCCATCATTGCCTTCATTAATATCTATTGCCATCAACTCTTTCATTACTCTCATCTCATTTGGGTCTGGGCTAGTTCGATCATGAGGTTGTTTTTTCTTTGTTATCACTTGCATGCATCCTTCCGTACATCCCTCAGTTACCTCTGCACAAACTATGGGTAAACAATGTATACAACAACAACCCGTTAGGAATATTCCGAACACCACTACTAATATTGAGATCAGCTTCCATCCCCAAGATCGTAGTATTCCCCAAAACCAGGATCCTATTTCCCAGCTCCCTTCTCCCGTGGGGAGTTCAGAACTTAGAATGTTCATTTTCTTTATTGCTTCAAAGATCGTGGGGGAATAGTCATCGACATAAACGCAACATGCTGATCCCACTATTTTGAAAATTCCCCCACGATCAACCAGGATCACATCGAGAGCCATTCTATTTTGCAGCGTCATTAACCTGATTCCTCTTTCTTCTAACGTCATGTTAAATAATATATCTGTTGTTGTGTTTATTGTATTCTTTAGGATTCTGGACAATTGTCTTATATTATAGGAGTTCACTATCTGTCCTAAGAATGGAATGAATGATTTTGCTAAATCAGTTGCTATTAAAACACCTTCATCAGTCCTCTTGACTCTAGTTCTGGATAATTTGGCCATGGCTGCTGTTTCCAAGAGGAATACTCCTGGGAACAATAGCCCGAGATAACATGTACCTCCCCAGTTTCTGGGCAACCAAGGGTATGCTTTCTCTCCACATATAAAATAAACTGGATCACCTACGTATACTGGCTCTATTTCCCATTTTAGTACCACTGTATTCATACAACCAGTATATGTTCCGACTGAAAAAGATCCTTTCTTTTTCAGGCAAAACGAGACAGTTCTTGTGCTATAATTCAGCGTGTAAGATGGGGAAATCACATCTTTGTTCCTTTCTGTTCTTACACAAAACGTCATTACAGATGTTTTTTCTGGCTGGGACAATCTATCTCGTCTATTTTGTCGTGTTATCTTTCGTGTGCTTTTCCTCGTGGGCTCTGTGGCTATTACTTGTGCTTTATGGAAAATGGAACAACCCACAGGCTTCATTATTATCTCCTCAAACTCATTCATGTTGGTTCTGTCTAATTGACCCGTATTACTCTCATTCCACTTCCCATAGAACATTGCACCTAAAGATGCACTACATGCAGAACTTAATGGTAATGGCTGCACATACCACCCTATTCCCTTTCCGGCATGCTGTGGTAAATGGGCACATACCCAGCAGTTTGTTTTCTTCAGGATTGCATGTGTCATGTTCATTATCAGAAGTAAGGTGTTATTTCCAAAACCTTCCCTGCGTTTTTCTTTCATTGGGGGTAGGGTATAAGTGATCACCTGAACCGGGCTTTCAGTAGTGGATATATTAATTATTGGTAAAAACATTTCTAATGGGTGTATTGTTTCTACCCACCATAATATTAGGGCTGTCGATATTGGTGCTACCACGCTCATAAAGCACATTATTATCGTTAGTGTCAGCATACAATTTGTTTTACCCTGTGTTTTTCTTAAACTTTTAGGGCCTCATTACACGGATGGCGGAGAACCATGGCGTTATTAGCGCCATGGTTCATGCCGCTAAAATACCGGCACCGCCTTGGCGGAAAGGGGAATTACCGCCCCATTCCAAGGTTGGCGGGGCGGTAATTCCCCCTTCCACCATTGACCTTCCCCATTCCCATTTTTGCCCCATAGGGCTCAATGGGAATGGGGAAGGCGCTAATTACGGTACCACAAATTGCGGTACCGTAATGAGCTCCCTGGATCCCTTTGCGGGTTGGTTTTTAACGCCTGCAAAAAGCAGGCGTTAAATCCCCCAACCCGCAAAGGGACCTCGTAGTAAGGCGGTAAGGATTTACCGGTACCTGCATTTTACCGGTAGCAGTAAATCCTTACCGCCATCCATGTAATGAGGCCCATAGTCTTTATAACTGACTCATTTTCAGCAGTGGTGGTGCAGGAGGAGGCTGGAACCGGTCCCAGCATGTTTCTCGTCGTCCTTCTTCTTCCTTATCACAGTTCGTTGTGGATATCTCTCTTCGTCGAGCTTGCTCTGATGCCTATAAATTCAATGGAATTCTCACAGTTCAGTTTTGCCTGTCCTTTTTAGCCTGGATTCGATTATTCGTTTTTAGGCGAGATCACTTGTCCCTTCTTATACTGCTCAGAGGACCTTTGATCAGTTTTCGCCTCAGTATCATGTGCGCCCAGCTTGTCCGCTCTGGTTCCGGACACATGTACTTTTATGATCGCACCGAGGAGCTGCGAGTCTTGAATTGTCCGACTTGCACAATTCTCACGCTTCTCTCCTCTACACTCCTGGTTCCTTCTCCGTCCATGAGCTGAACCAGAGGTTGACATAAACACCAAAAGAAAAAGAATGCGGATCACTTTGTCTTCCGAGGCCGCAGGTTGTATCGCCTTGCTCCTGGTATCGTATGATCCGTGAACAGTGCCGGTGCACTTTCAGATTCAGGCTTGAAGTCAGCTAGTGGCGCTTCTGCAGGTGCTGGTGTGCGCCGCGCCAATGATGCAGATTCGGTCTTTGGCGTGCTGGCAAGTGCTGGTGGGCGCCAAAGGGGTACACAATTTGGTTTTGCTGGTATCTGCAAGGCAGATTTCACGTCAGTCAGCAGTGATGTCGATTCTGCTGGGCAACGTTGGGGCACTCTTTGCCCTTCCCCGTCTTTGGCGATCGTCTCAGGCTTTGTTTCGAGTTTCACTTCACGTTTTGGCAGATCAGGTGGCTGCACGCTGGCAACAGTTTCTTTCGTTTCTGCGACCGCTGTCTCTTTCCGGTCATCAGTGTGAGACAAGTCTTTCAGTGCAGTTGGAATCTTCTTGGCATGGGTGGCATGGATCCACGACTTCCTTCCAATCACCCATATTGCCGTCTGCGTCGCCAAAAGTACTTGATAGAGCCCGCGGCACCTGGGTGCTAATGCTAATGATGACTTTCTTTTGAAGTTTTTTAGCAGCACCCAGTCTCCTGGCTCCAGCGCATGCCCCGGACCGGTATACAGCACGGGTAATGCCTCCTGCACCGGCTGATGAATCAAACGCAATTTCTGCATTAAAAGGCCACAATAAGTACTAAGCACAGGATGTTCTATCTCACTAAGTCGTTTTGGCTGAGGTGCAAACATTTGCCGGCCTCCCGATTATGATCTCGTATGGGGAGAGCCCAGTTTTAGCCTGTACAGACGTACGCATGCATAATAGTGCTATTGGTAATGCATCCACCCAACTCAAGCTTCCCGCACAAATCTTGCTAATCTTTGATTTAAGAATCCCGTTGTGCCTCTTCAGAAGACCGGCAGAACTCGGATGCCTTGAACTATGGAATCTCTTATCAATCTGGAGACCTGCACATATCTGTAACACCACTGCACCCACAAAATGTGGTCCATTAGCGGACCATAGGACACGGGGCAAGCAAAATCTGGAAAAATACTCCTTCAACATTACTTTTGCCGTAGTCATCGCTGTGCAGTCTTTTAAAGGATATGCCTCCACCCATTTACTGAATGCACAGATTACCACCAAGACGTATTTAAGTTTTGGCACCTTTCCATCTCTATGAAATCAAAATGAACTACCTCAAACGGGGAGGGCGGGCCAAAACCGCCTGTTGGAGTCACTGTTCCCTTTCCTACATTGTGTTGTAAACATGTGATACAGTTTTGCACCAACCTCTCTGCATTCGTTTTTATGTTTGCATTCTGCCATACTGTAGAAAGGTGCTGTATCATTTTCTTGGTACAGATGTGCGTAGGGCTGTGGGCCATTGTGACCATTGCAGTCACATATGAATTTGGCAACATCCAGTTTCTAGTTCCCTTGTCCACCCAACAACCCTCCAAATCCAACTCAGCAGATCCCTCTGCCCATCCCTGTATTTCATCGGCCGTAGCCTCGGCCTTCATTTCTTTGACAGTCGCAACTCCATCTTCTATCATACAGGGTACTTCCTCTATCTGAACCGTCATCATCTTGGTATTCAAATCAGTGGCAGTTTGTTTCGCAATCCTGTCTGCAAACATGTTTCCCTCTCCTATTTTGCATGTTACTTTTTTATATGCCTCGCATTTCACTATTGCTAGGTGCTTTGGAAACGTGAGTGCAGACAGCAATCGTACAATCAAAGGGCCGTGTTGAATTCTGGCACCATGTGATGTCAAAAACCCTGTCTCAGCCCAGAGTCGTCCAAAGTTATGAACCACCCCAAACGTGTACTGACTATCAGTATATGTATTCACATTAAAATTTTCAGAAATCTCGCAGGCTCTGGTTACTGCTATTATTTCCGTGGCTTGTGCTGAAATATAGGGGATTCTTTTACTTTCTACAACACTCTCTAGGGTAGTGATAGCGTATGCGGCAGTTGTCGTGCCATCTGGTAATTTAAAACATGAGCCGTCACAAAATAACTCTCCATCCGGCTCTTTCTGTGGAATATCACTTAAATCAACTCTCCCCTTGGTTTCTTCCTCAGTGACCATTAAGCAATCGTGGGGGGAGGGGTGATTAATTCTTCCCAATTTCTTTTATGGTTAATGGCATTAATTCTGCAGGATTCAAAGAGCTACACCTCATAATTTGGATATGAGGCGCAAACAAGATAATCTCATATCTTGTCAATCTAGCAGAGGTGAGGTGTTGCACCTGTGTCCTATTTAATAGAACATCTATGGCATGTGGCACCATCAGAATTAAAGTGTGCCCCAATACCATCCCTTCCGTTTGTTTCACTGACGCAGCAGCTGCCGCGACAGATCGCAAACATCGTGGCAGTGTGCGCGCTACAGGGTCCAGCGCAGACGAAAAATAGCCACACGGCCTATTTCTTCCACCTTGTTCCTGTGTCAAAACCGCCAATGCATATCCTTCACTTTCACACAAATAGTTTGAAAATGTTCTTATAGTTCGGTGTACCCAAAACTGGAGCCGAGCATAATGCAGTTTTCAATCCATCAAATGCTCTCTGACATTCCTCATCCCACTGCAAAGGCATAACCGCATCTTTTCTAGTCAAATTCACTAATGGTTTCACAATCAACGAAAATTACCAATCCATTGTCGGCAATATGAAGCCATGCCTATTATGGCTCTGACTCCTTTTTGTGTCTTTGGAATAGGCATACAAGAAATACTTTTTATGCGTTCTGGCGTTAGTCTTCTCCCTCCTTTCGAAAGTAGGTAGCCCAAGTAAACTACCTCCGTTCGATTATACCGAAATGTCTTCAAACTAGCTTTATGGCCATGTGCCGCTATGTGTGACAGTAGTAATGCAGTGCTTTCTTTACAAATCTCCTCTGTGTCTGCAGCTAGCAATACATCGTCTATGTATTGCAAAAGTACACAACCCACGGGTAATTCCAGCATGTCTAGTTGTTCTTTTAATGCTCTACTGTAAATACTTGGACTTTCTGTATAACCTTGCGGAATCCGTGTAAATGTAAATGATCGTCCTCCTAATGTGAACGTGAACAAATATCTACTGTCCTTGTCCACTGGAATACTCAAGAATGCGTTCTTCAAATCTATTACACTAAAATATTCTGCTGAAACAGGTATCATTGTCAATATTGTAGTGACGTCTGGCACTAGAGGAAATTGCGGATGTACTACTTTATTCAATGTGCGTAGATCAATTATGAAACGGTATGGTACCTCATTACCTCCTTTTTTATAAACCGGGAGGATCGGGCTGTTACATGTACTGCCTGTGATTTCCTCTATTACCCCTAATTTCACCAAATCAGTAACAATACTCTTCAATCCTTTCTCACCTTCAACCGAAATTTTGTTTTGGGGTATTCGCGGTAGGGTAACACCTTATTTTAAAATAATCTTTACTGGCTCTATCTTTAAACATCCCACATCGTTGTCATGCATTGCCCATATACAGGTTGGTACTTTACTTAGTTCCCCTGGTAACGCTTCAGACATGAATTCTGACACAGGGGCATCGTGTGGCCATATCATTAGAAACCCTCCGTCTGCCGTGCAATGTATAACAGAACCTAGTTTTTTCAACAAATTCAATCCCAACAAATTTTCTCCACAATTTTCTGTTAGAAGGAAAGGACAATGTTCGGTAAATGGTCCTATGGTAACTGGGATGTAACGCTCACCTGGTTCCCACGGGGGCGCTGATCTAGTCTGGATTGCTGTGGCCTCTTCTAGCGTGATGCGCAGGACCCGGAACACCGATTGGACAGGACCTCCAAATCGTGCTTGCCTGGCCCGTAGGAATATCCTTCTGCAGATGAGAAAGGGGATTAACAGTCTGCAGAATAGTGTGCTAGCTCCCCCTTTTCCCCCTTTGTTCCTCTCTAACTTTCTCCAAACCCCGGTTTAAGCTCACCTTATGGTTTGGAAGGATGAACTCTCCATCCTGCTTCTGGTGCAGCGGTGCGCGTTCGTCCAGTTACTTCACTGGTTTTCAGAATGGTGCTGGCACAATCCACTTGACTTTCCTGAGCGATGCGCCGTAAGTATGAAAGTTCAAAGTTCAAGTGAGGCCCCCTTTATGTTGTCTTTCTAACCTGTGATCTGTCCTTTATTTCAGGTGCAGAATGAAGGCGATGCGTCGAGTGGTTAAACTGCCGAGGTGAGTAGTGATGAGGGCGATCCCTCTAAATGTCCTTATCATTCCCCAGAAATGTCTCTTGTCCTTTCACCATAGGGGCCGGGGTACGGTACCTGCCAACGGGGCGGCGCCGACCCGAAATGTGGAAGAAAAGCCGGTAAGTATTATGGCTGTTAATCAGGCTTTCCTTCTGTGTTCCTTCTGCTCACCTTTTGTTTCTTCCTCTCTCCTCTAGGTGCAGAGATGTGGTGTTCGATGCTGACAGCCGCGATGGAGCCGGGAGATGTCTCGAGGACAGGTGAGTGAAGCGTGGCGCTGCAGCGAGCAACGCAATACTTTCAAATGGAAGTCTTTCTTCAGGGATGCTGGCGAGAAGATTCCGGATGCAGGTAAGAAGTTTGAAATAGTCCTTGGTTTTCACCTTTCTCTGCTCTTCCTTCCTTGCAGGTCTTCCAGGTTCGAGGCGGGCGTGGCTGGAGTCCAGGAGCAGGAGCCGACACGGTGAGCGTTAAGCTGCAGGAAGCAGAACAACGCAAAGCATGAGCTGCTGTCTGGGCGTGGCTTAAATAGCCTCCAAAGAAGTCCCAGGTATGTATCCTTCCCCAACTAGGTATGTATCCTTCCCTGGCCACGCCCGAGTGAAAAAATAGTCCCTATGAAAAAATAGTCCCTTTCAGGTCTCAGGGATGCCTGAAGCGTGCAGCATGGTCTGCATCAGGTAAGTGCACAAAACACCTCCCTTTATGAGCCTGGCACCTATGGCGCCAGGACTGATGTCCAACATGAGCCTGGCGCCAAAGGCGCCAGGACTGAGTCCAAAGAGCCCCTATAAGGGGCCGCTGGGCTTTTACCCGAAGGCATGATGCCTGCTTCCAGGGGTGCTGGGCCTGGCCTGGTGCTCCGGGGGTAGGCATCATGACATGGGACTAGTTTGGACACTGGGTTTATGATTGGTGTACCTGCCAACCCTATGGAAATATTCTTTTGCCCTGACACTGGTATATTCGGAACCAAGTGATGGTCTATTGAACACTTCTGTGCTCCTGTGTCTACAAGAAAGCGGTGTTCCTCATTCCCGACTCTCATTTCTACGTAGGGTCCTTTCTGATTTACGGGAATAGACACTGGTTCCGACTCCTGTCCTGGGCTGTCCTATTGGGGAAATAACACATCATCCGATGTGTAATCATTACTATTACTGTTATACATGTTTGGCTGTGTATCGAAAACATTTCCACTCTTCCCTCTATTTCTCCCACTCTGATTTCCATATTGTTGATTTTGCTGTCCCTGACTCTGGTTTGGCGCATTTTGGTTTTGGCCTTGGTTTTGATTACCTCCATTATTATGATGCTGCTGAATACTATTCCTATTTGGTCCATTCGCTCCTGGGTGTCCTCTATGCTGTCTCCTCTGACCAGACCCATTTCTATTCTGTAGATGCGGGCATTGCGCTCGCCAATGTCCTTCCTCTTTACAATATACACACTGATTCGGCCCCACTGTTCCCCCATGCATATTCAAACTATTCCTTACTTGTGCGTTCCCTCGCCCTATATTATGTCCTGTTACTTGCTGCATTAATACCTGTGTTCTAATTAGACATTCCTTCAAGTCTGCCCCACCTGTTTCAGCAACAATAATTTGTTCACCATCTCCTTCTGCCCCGGCGAGGGTAACTGCTGGCGTCTATCATGCGACCCCTTTTTCCCCTTCCCAGGTCTCCCGATATCCCTACTCTTGTACGTAGGTGTAGTAAACATTTTGGCAGGTGCAGTAAACATTTCGACATAATCATTATCTAATTCATCTCTAAACTCAAGAAGTCTATACACATGTTCTCTCACTTCTTCATCCCTCTCCCTACAGCGTGCTAATGCATTTAAATCTAACAATCATTGCAGTGGTAATTTCCCAATTAGCTGTTTCCATCCCTCCGCCAAATATTCACCCGTGAATTCCAACACTACCTGTCTTTCTTTGCTTCTACGAAAGTCATATATCGAAGCCAATGTTGCCGTCCCATCATTCCCGTCTATATACATCTCTGCCTGTTGCTGCAATTCCACCTTCCTTTCCTTGCTGATTGCGCTGCGGGTTACCCTCGTGCACTGCCATTGGTCAGTCCTGCCTCTTGCCTCCGTGGTTTCAACTTCAACCCCGGGAGGAACGGACGGTACCGAGTCTGTGTCTAAAGCCGGAGGTGCGGATGGGACAATGGGAACAGCGAGTGTCTGTTGTGGGTCTGGTTGGCTAGTAGGAACTGTTACGTGTGCGGTCTGTGGCTGTGGGAGGGCTTGAGCTACCGGAGGGGGAGCTTGAGCTACAGGTGGGGTCTGGGCAATAGCTACTGACGTATCTGGTCTTACTTCTGATCTTGGGCCTTGTTTTGTATGGGTCAATATATTTTCTAACAATTCATCTGCTATGTGTAATTCTCGTTGTGGGTATATCTTTTCTATATTCAACTGGTCACGCCTGCCTGCCCTTCTTAGCCTCTCAGTCCACTCCTCCTCTTCTTTTTCTTCCGCTACCTCACCTTTTGATTTATGCCTGCGCGCATGCTTTGCTCTGCTTTTAAATCGGAGCATTGCTTCCTTTCTCCAGTCTTTAATAGTTTCAAATGCTGCAGGACGCGCTTTCTTTCTTATCAACACCCTTTCCAAGTTATCTATCCTCGCCATCTCAAAACTACCATTAATCGGCCACTGATGGTCTTGTTGCTTTCTGGTTTGCCTATGCCAAGTCTCACAGAATATTATCGCACCCACTCCATACGTCACATACATCTCATACACAGGCGTTCCCCCAGGTGGTACAATTTGGGCATTTTCCAAAGATTGTCTACCGCAGCGGAAAATCCCTGCTAAGGTGGACAATACCCCAGGCATGTTTCAACCTTCCCCTTTGTTAATCAACCTTACCTAGGGCGTTTGATTTTGCAAAGTCAACTCTCAACCAATATCAGGATGCTTTGAATCGGGGAATGACTCACCTGATAAATCAAGTCGTCTGTATACTGACGCACCAAAGGACGTCGTGTCTGCGTTTCTTGGCTTCCGCCTCGTTTCGGGACCCTCGCCTTCTTGTTCTCTAGCCAGGCACGTCGATCAGGGATCAGATGTATGCAGATCTGCAAAGGAGTCTGTCATCACTTTTACAGGGCGCCCCGAACACCTCTTGATCCCGGCTCAATCGTCCTGTCCTCGGCGTTCTCTGCCTTTCTCAATTACAATGTTACGCGAAGGAACAAGTGCGGGAGGGACCGTATTCGGGCGCCATCTTGAAAGGGGCCCCTAGGGGACCCTGACGTCTATGGAAGGCGGGTCACCACACACAATAGAGATGCCAGACACAAGGTTGTATTCCCAAAGTTATGGTTTTATTGCAAAGCAAAAGTCTCAGTTGGCCAACTCGGTCTCACGCCCCGCGACGTGTATCTCTAGACCTCGAGGGACGCAAGAGAGTGAATTACGTACATCAGTTACATATATACAAAATGCATATCAAACAATCAGCTATGACATGTATAACACCCCTCTTCATTGGGTTTCTTTGAACTTGGTGTGATGTTGGACATCTCCGACTACTATGACACCTTCAAACATCTATTCTAGTAACAATTTGCAATTTGTGAGTGCGCATGCATCTTTCGGTTATTGAATAGAACATGGCGCTTCTGTTCTTGGAAGCGGACTACATATAGGGGTGTTGCATTCCGGACCTTGCTATCTATCAGGTGCTATTCATGTTCTGGGAGCCGGCATGCTCTTAGCGGGCTCAGCAAAGGGGGGCTGTTAGAAAAGCATAATTCAAGCCTTTAGCGGTATTATTCTAACATATTCTACCATATAACGAGACTGGCTGGCAGCTGTGAAATGATTAAATGCCCTGCGGCTCTGCTTCAAGGCTACATTAAGGAGGGAGCCGGGCATTCTTCCTGGTGCTGCCTACGTTTGTGTTTCAGCGAAACTCTTGTTATCCTCTCGGCCCTGTGGCCTTGTCCTTTTCATATACAGACAACAATGTTCCACAGTCGAGCAGTGTAAGCGGAAAATATACTGCGAAGCAATAGGAACAGAAAGCAATGAGCAATGGTTAGAAAACAAAATGGCGATTCTTGTTACATCAAAATGGCCGTTCATTGGAAAACTCGAAAACCTATATTCTGTCGTATCGTGCATGAGACGGTTGGCCCACGGCCACCAAAATGCGTTTGCGGTCTCAAATTAGATTTCTAGATTGACAAGCTCTCTACCATGGCCTCCCTTTGGGTCATCTTTGGATACAGCCACCGCACTCAGGGTCTGCCCCTTTGAAATTTTTTCAGGGGAGCTTGGCAGGGAATGGTTCCTCATGAGTTTTCTTGAGCCATTTGATCTTGCTTTTTGGCCAAAACACTAATTTTTTTATTTCTTTGTGGGAAGGTGCTGATGACGTCTCGTTGTCTGCTTTTTCAAATTTTTTCTTTCAAAAATTGGGTAATCTTTATCTGGGGACTCAACCGATGCCCCAATGGTTCTATTTGGTGCCTCTCCCTCCACAACACCACCTGGGAGTTTCCTTATGGCTGATTCTGTGCAGGTGGCCAGAGATTTGTCCTCCTCTCCGGACCGTCCGGGGCATTTGCATCAGCTCCCACCAAAGGATCTGCTGTCTCTACTCCCTTCTCCACGACCACCTCTGCTGGATTCAGGGTGGCACTTTTCACTTCTACTACCTCTGGCCTTGGGGATTTCCTTCTCTGTCGTTCCTGGATAAGGGATTCCAAGGTGGTTTTCAGAGAGTTTGTGTATTCTTCCAATCTTTTCTCATAGGAACCTTAGGCTGCCGTCACAAACCCTTCTATGAAGATCAGCTTTAATGCATCATGGCCAGCATAGTTGAGTGGTCTTTTAGGTTTTCATTGAGAGCCTTTAGAAATGGAGCCGAAGTTATATTTAATGCAGACATCATGCCCACATCTAGGCCTCCACCACCTGATTCACTCCGTTGATTGCGTCTGGGTTGGGTGACGTTCCTCCTCCTTTTTTTCCTGTTGCGGCCAGCCACCATAGGGGTGCTATAAGCATCTGAGGATGATGAACTCTCAGAAGTAGTTGAAGGTGTTTGCTGCAATCTTAAACCACGGGCCCCACTTTCTCTTGAGAGCCTGTGCTGATGCACTTCCACTAGGACCGATGTTAAATTCCCTGAATTGCAGGGTGTTTGCCCCACTATAGTTGCTTCTGTTTGACACCCTAGTAGTCCACAGTTAGAGGGTGATCCACCAGCATGCTTCCACCCTCGATTTTGTTTTTCCCCTCTTGGTAAGGGGCCTCCATGTGGGCTGATCCTCATTGGGCCCTCTGCTTTCCACAGTTGTGGATTCAGCTTCAGATGGGCCGGAAAGCGGATGGGCACTATTGTCCTTTGTTCTAGGATCGTCAATCAAACCCTTTCCGCCATAACACTCCCTCATTCTCTAGATCGCTGGAGGGGGACACGTCTCCAAGATTATTGTTCTGTCTTCAGTTACCTCTCCATGGTTCCTTTCATATTGCACCAGTTGGGATGTTCCAGGTCTTTGGTCATCGTTCACAGTAAGAATACTTTTAAAGTCAAAATTAGAATGCAACGGGAGGGCTTTGTTGTTTAGCGATCTTATCCCCACACCCCGGCCTTTCAGCTGGACCTGCTGCATTTCGCCTTCCACCAACTTGGCAGACTCCAAAAGGAAACAGTAAGCTATTTCTTAACAGTCCGATGCCTGCATACGTCTACCAGGATTTTTATAGGAGCAGTGTTTTTTCCTCAATAGGTCATAATCCCCATCCCAGAGCACTGGTAGTTCCTCTTCAACAGGGACTTTATAAATGGGTCCACAACATGTCACTTGACGACATTGGGAGTGTCATCTGACCTATCTCTTGAGGCTCTGACAGCCACTTTTGAGGGACCTCCTCCTTCAATGTGTTTGCCAGTGTTTTTGCAAGCTTCTACAGTCTCAGCGTGTTTCACCCGTGATTCCGTTAGCAGGCCAGCAACTACTTTCACATCCCATGAGGAATCTGTAGTCAAATCAAGCCCTTGCATAGATTAAACAATTGACTTTCCTGCAGTCCAATTTCGGTTTTGTCTGCCTCAGACTAATGAAACACCTCCTCATGCACCGCCGAAGTGTGCGTTCCTTCCAGGCTTATTTCCACTTGATCCACATTGTGCTCCATATCCACCGCCTCTGTAGCTCTGTACCCTTCTCCTGCTCCACCCTGCTCCCACAGTCAACTGGGAACACAATGGGGCGGTTTCTGATAAATGATTGGGCTCCACACCTCTTACCTCCACTTTTCTTCTTTCCCAGGTTCTTGCAGGCACCGCACCAGATATCTTAGAGAGCGCTGAGTCACTTAGGAGGCGGAGCTTGCCCCTCATACGAGGAAGGGAGTGTGACTCCATTGTCTGAGAACAGAGGATTACCAATAAAGTTCAGCCGGCCTAGATGCAGGGCCTGAGGACGCCCATGGCTCCCAGTCCCTCTGTGGACCACCGCAGACCACAAACTCTGCTTGCTCCATGCACGAGTGGGAGTTTTAAGGGGACCCAGTTCAAAAGTAGTACACACTATAGATAGACTCCAGCTCCAGCAGCGTCACTACTCCACCGTAGACCACACTCGCTCTGCACTAGAGTGGGGGTGTTAAGGCGTGGACCCAGTTCAAACTTAGTAGAGAGTGTAGATAGATTCCAGCTCCAGCAGCGTCGCTCCTCCACCGTATACCACACACTCTGCACACTCCGCCTGTTTCAGTCGATGAGAGCACATGATTCTGCAGCGTCCTGTTCTTTCTCTTATAGGTTTCTTCAATGGGAGCATTTTACTTTGGAGTAGGGCATGCTAAGACTTCGTTAGTTGCGTCCTGCTCCTGCTTCATTGAAATCAACAGCTAAAAAGACCTTATGGACTTTTTCACAAACATTAATTTCATGAAATATGGATTGTCCAAGCATTACATTATTTATCACGTAACCCGCTATACTGTGTTATTTGCATGCTTCAGTCCAGATTGAATATTAAAGGGTCATATCTTGCAGTACATCACATAAGCTAAAGGCAAGCCAATGATACCTTAGAGAACCTTTGGCTCACGTCTACTATTGAACAACTGATGTTTGGTTAAGTGGTAACTCAGCTTCTCTTCCACTCCTCTCTGATCAAAGATTTACCCATAAAGAATACTATGTGTATACTTGTTTTGTTTACATTTTAGAAGATACAAAAAGAGAATGCTTACCACAACCCATATCATTGTGGGCTTGGCATTATGGGTTAAGAACAAAGCATAATACATCTGCACCAAATAATAATTTTCTCTTAAATCACCATCAATTAATGCAAGTAGCCCCAGTTCACCTGATCAACGGCCTTTTCACCAATGAGCAACATCATCTACATATGGAGACTTCTGTATTTTGGATTCTTAAGCTGACATGTTACATTCTTGGTGTTGCCTGACGCTTATCATTTTTGGAAGATTCCATCTGCGACAATGAGCGGGTGAGAGGTCTCTGAGTTTGTTTTCTATGTTTTTTAATATATCAACATCTATGTATAGTAAGGTCATATTCACACGTGTTTCTTCCCTTATAAGAGGTGAAGTGTGATGGTGTCTGACACATGATTGAAGATACTGCATCTGAGAGGCCAAAGAAACCAAATAACTATGAGTGCATTCCGTGTCCAGTTCCATCACCACCCTGCTGTGGTGGTGCAGTATTGATGAATTTAATATTGTCGCATACATCAGCTCTGGTGGAGGTATGTTCATTGAGCTGTGTGTGGACACCCAGTAATTCCACAGTAACCAGTATAGGTCAACTCTCCGAGGGCTGTTCTGAGTTTTGGAAATGCGTAACACCTTGTTTATGGTTCTCATAAACTGTTCCTAGTCTTCATTGGATTGTGGCCACCTTGGAGTTATGTGGTGGTGGCGGATGTACAGGTCGTCCATGTAGTTGGTGAGTTCCTTCCCTTGGAAAGGTGGGCCATTGTCACTCTTGATGTATTTTGGTAAATCATGTGTGGCGAACATCTTTTTCAGAGATGGTATTGTGTCTGCTGCTGTTAACGGTATTATTTCCACCTCTGGGCATCGTGAGTAATCGTCTGTGGCCACCAACAGGTACGTTGATTCCTGTACCATGCAGAAGTCGATGCTGATTGCTCCCCACCGTGCAGTGCCTTTTTTCATGGATTGTATTGGTTCCGGTCTCAGGGGTGCACCGGTCACATGGCATGGGTGGCATGAGCCGATGGTGCTTTCTACTTTTTTGTCAATTTGGGGGATCCACACCCCGTGTCGTATTCTGGCCTGGGTTCTGACTATCCCCTTGTGACCTTCATGTGCTAGCCTGATAATTCAGTCTGTAAACTGGTGGGGATTAGGATGCATGTGACATTTAGAATCAGCCTGTCACTTGTAACTGATAGTTCTTGACGCACTGGTAATATCCCTCTGAGGAAGTCCCTGGCTGTGGCCGTACATTTGTGGACGTTTTGAGGAAATTACTTCCACTCTCCTGCGAGTACTGCATTCTTCACAATGTCACAGCAGGGGTCATCTTGAGTTGCCTCCTGGATGTCGGCAATGCTGACGACTGTGGGTTTCCTCATGCTGACAATTTGGCAAATGTGGTCTTCGGTTACCCTTTATTCCTTTACCTCATGTGGTGTTGCTGTGCTGGGTGTCTGGACAGGAAATCAGCCGGGTTGTCTGCCCTCGCTTGATACACCAATTCAAAGTCATATTGTTGGAGGTGCAGTAACCTTTTTCCGATTCTGGCAGGTGGGTGCAGGGAAGACCCTGTAAGTATGGGCAGTAGAGGCTTGTGATCAGTGTATGCCTTGAATTTTCATCAATATAGGTACAGGTGAAAGTGTCTACAACTCCATAGGACTGTAACGGCCTCCCTCTCTATGTGTGAATATTGCTGTTCCATTGGTGTCAAATCTCGGGATGCGTATGTAATTGGCCTGATCTCGCCTTTGTGCGACAGCTGAACCAAGATGGCTCCCAGTCCGACAGGGCTGGCATCCGCATATAGTTCTGTTTGTAGTGTGGCCTCATAGTACGCCATAACAATGTCTTCTGATAGCAATGTCTGGATGTGTTAGAAGGCGCCTTGACAGTGGGTGCTCCAGTCCCACTGTCATGATCTCTGCTTCCAAAAGGTCAGGGTTTTCCCAACTCCCTTGGAAGCAGATCCATAACCCAGGTTCCGAGTGCCAACCAGTCCCAATTGGGACCTTTTGGACCCAGTCCTGGCGCCAGTGGCACCAGGCTCATAAATATGCCCAGTCCCAGCGCTGGAAGCGCCGGGTTCATAATGCTTGGGTGGACTTACCTGCAGCAGACCATGCTGCTTACTTGCCTGCCAGTTGAGCCTCTGATCCTCTTCTGTTTGGAACTACTTTTCCTGTTGGGTGGGGCTGGAGCCACTCCCTAGATTTAGAACACTGGAACTCTTCTGGAAGGCAGGAACTCTTTTCTTACCAGGAACTCTTTTCTTACTTAGGCGTGGCTGTGGAAGGAGACACCTAAGCACTACAGGAGGCTATTTAAACCACACCCGGTGGATGAATCTTGCTTTGCGTTATTCTGCACCCTCTGCAGCAGGACGCTCATCGTGTCTTCTGCATCCAGTCCTGGGCCTAAGGAAAAAGGCTTACCATCCTGAATCCAGTCTTCAGCAACACCTATAAAGACAAGAAAGAACAGGTTAGCATTCCGGCATCTGAAAGGCAAAGGCTTACCATCCTGAATCCAGTCTTCAGCAACACCTATAAAGACAAGAAAGAACAGGTTAGCATTCCGGCATCGGAAAGGCAAAGGCTTACCTACTCTTCGTGCGCTCCGGAGGTCTTCATACTGCATTCCGGCATCTGAAAGACAAAAGCTTACCAACTCTTCGCACGCTCCGGAGGCCTTCGGCGCTGCATCCGCATCTGAAAGACAAAACAAGGTGCGTTTAAAGACATTGGGGAACTTTAATACTCACGTGCCATTACTCCTTTCCACATCTAATCCAGTGGGTATTCCGGCACCCTGAAGCCGCTCCGAACTCGTACCTGCAAAATAAAAAGACAGTTAGAGCGCATCGTGAAGCAGGCAACAAGCGCTTACTCACGTGCTTCCAGGCGCTTCTATTCATCACACGGGCTCCATCTTCAACTCACTTCAGCCCGTCATCCGCCATCGCCGGAACCCTGCAAAACAAGAGACATCATTACTAAAGACTTTAAAAAGACATTTGAATGACTCGAAACTTACCGTTCGTGCAGTAAACGACGGACAGCAGTCCTCTGAAGTCAAGAGGCCTGCGCTACCTATCCAGTGAAGAAACTGGCTACAGCACCCTGCCCCGAGGCAGATGGAGAGCTCGGCATTCACTTACCTAAGGTGAGAGCGTTAACCTTTGGGGTCTACAGGAGAGGAGAAGAGGAAAGAGATAGGGACACCCCAATAACCCCAGTTCATTAACCCCATATTTTCTATCTGCAGACATCTTACTCTACACGTCAGGCATACAGTGCACAGAGGTCCAGCCCAAAGAGCCAACCGGGTGCTACACATCACCTTTGAAGATACGGTAGTCGCCCAGTCAAGACCGGCGCCTCTGCGAGAATCAGGTGAGCGTTACAGAACGCAAAGCCTACCGCAAAACTCTCGCCCAGGCGCTATGGAAACCTCGGATACTGACCCCCTAGCCCGGTTACTTGGGGAACTAAGGGCAGAAGTGCATGCAACTCGTCAGGAAACAAATGCTCTAAGAAGGGAACTAATTATTTCCAAGGAGAGAACAGACAATCTTGCTAGACAAGTGCTACAGTCACAAGCCGGACAGACCCCGTTACCCGCATCAGGGGCAAATCTTCCTTCAACATCCTCTATGAATCCAGTGCAGATCAACCTACCTGGGAATGTACCTCTGGCTCCGCCCGAGCGATTTTCTGGTGACCCAAAGAGGTTTGCAGTATTTATCAATCAGTGCCGGTTGCACTTCTTATGCCGGCCAGCAGCCTTTCCAACTGATCAAGCTAAAGTAGCTTTTGTACTTTCGTACCTTAGTGGCAATGCGGCAGACTGGTCGATCCCTCTAGTTCATCAAGATGATCCAGTTCTCCATGATTTTCAAGCCTTTCAGCTTAGTATGGAAAAACTGTTCGCAAGACATTCACAGGGACAGGCCTTGGACAATGAGCTTCTTTCGTTGCGACAGGGTAATCAAGACCTTTTGGCTTATATTGCATCTTTCAATAGACTAATAGTGGAAACTCAATGGCCTGAGGACAAAAGGATTACGCTGTTTTATAGAGGTCTACGTGGAGAGCTCAAAGACGTTTTAGCCCAAGTAGTGAATCCCCCACAAGACTGTTCGGATTACATAGACTTGGTCGTTCAAATAGATCACAGGCTGCAGAACAGGAAGGCCGATCGTTCCAAGTTTGATGCTCGAGTATTTTCCAAACCGCCAACTCCTTCCAAAGGAGTAGACTCCGGGGAATCCATGCAAATAGGGGGTCTGAAAGGTCCTCTAACACAACGGGAGCGGGAAAGGAGGAAACAGTTGCAATTATGCCTATATTGCGGAAACTCAGGGCACTTTCTTCGAGACTGTCCGGTGAAACCTGCCAAGAAGGCAGTAGGAGCTGCAGTTACCAAAGTTACAAGCTCTGAGCAGGGAAACGACCTCGCCCGACAAGAATAGAGGTCCTCTTGCCGAGCGTAAAAACCAGTTCCGTGACCTCGCATTTCGTGATACCTATGGTCCTCATTAGCCCTGATAATCCGGATGGATTACATGCAATTGAAGCTTACGTCGACAGCGGTGCCATCGGCAATTATGTGGATCATTAAATGGTTTTGAGGATGAATCTAACTCTTTGTCCCAAGGCTGTAAAGGACGTCATTACTACGGTGGATGGTACGGAGATAGCCTCCGGGCCAGTAACGCATACCACTCAAGAAGTGACGCTAGTAAGTCAAGATGGACACCATGAGAAGATCGTGTTCGATGTGATCAAGGCCCCTCAGTTTCAGATTATTCTAGGAATACCTTGGTTAGAGAAACACAATCCTCTGATCGATTGGCGAGCAAGAACGGTCCAGTTTCCAGAATGTGTCTCTACTTGTCACCCTCCACCTGGTGTTGCACTGCCCGCAATTTCTTCAGAGACTCCCCAGTTACCTCCCGAATACCTAGAATACCAAGATGTTTTCCGGAAGGATCAGGCTAACTCTCTACCTCCTCATAGGTCTTATGACTGCCAGATAGACCTGATACCTGGATCTACTCCTCCTTGTAGTAGAATTTATGCCCTCACCGAGCCTGAGAACCTTCACCTTCGACAATACCTGGATCAATACCTGGCAAATGGGTTTATTCGTCCTTCCAAGTCCCCTGCTTCTTCAGCTTTGTTCTTCGTTCCAAAAAAGGAAGGAGACCTTAGAACTTGTATCGATTATCGCTCCCTGAACCAGATCACCGTTAAGAATAGATATCCGTTACCTTTGATCCCTGAACTCCTGGACCAAGTCAGAAAAGCATGCATATATACAAAGCTGGATCTTAGAGGAGCTTACCACTTGGTACGAGTAAAAGAGGGCGATGAATGGAAGACGGCCTTCCGCACCAAGTATGGGCTATTTGAATATCAGGTCATGCCCTTCGGACTTTGCAATGCCCCGGCCGCCTTTCAATATTTTATGAACGATGTCCTCAGAGAGCTCATAGATGTATGTGTTGTTGTTTACATTGACGACATCCTCGTTTATTCTTCATCGGAATCTGAACATCGGAAACACGTGAAAATGGTCCTCGAAAGATTGCGTCAACACAAACTTTTCGCTAAGTTGGAAAAATGTGTTTTCAACGTGACTGAAGTTGAATTCTTGGGATTCATATTATCACCTGGCGGGGTGCGTATGGATTCAAAGAAGGTCGATGCAGTTCTCAAATGGCCATCACCATCCTCCGTAAAAGGTGTGCAAAGCATGTTAGGCTTCGCTAACTTTTACCGCAGGTTTATCCCCGAGTTCTCTCGAATAGTCCAGCCCATCACTGCTTTGTTAAAGAAAAACAAACGTTTTGAATGGTCTACCGAGGCGGAACAAGCTTTCCAGGATTTGAAGACTAAATTTATCTCTGCACCAATCTTAAAACACCCTCGCCCCGAACTCCCCTACATCGTGGAAACTGATGCTTCAAGCCTTGCCATGGGGGCAGTTCTATCACAAAAGGACCCGGTAACCAATCAGTTGCATCCCGTGGCATTTTGGTCCCGCAAATTCTCGCCTCCTGAAGTCAATTACACGATTACTGACAAGGAACTTCTGGCTATCAAGTCTGCCTTTAAGGCTTGGCGGCATTATCTGCTGGGGGCCCGACACACCGTTACTGTGATTACGGATCACCGAAACCTGCAATATTTGAAAACCGCAAAAGCCCAATCCTCTAGACAACTCCGTTGGGCATTATTCTTTGCCGAGTTTGACTTCATAATTACCTATCGACCAGGTACAAAGAACGGTAAAGCCGATGCCCTTTCTCGGATGGGAGTGGAAGAACACTTGATCAACCCTAAACCTGTACCAATCATTCCCGAACAAAGAATTCTGGGTGTAATCGCCACAGAATCCATAGAGGAAGTTAAGGATAAAGCCAGGCAACTTGTAACTCCAGCAGATATACAGAATTGGCATCTGCAGGGAAAGGACTTTGCAGTAAAGGACAACTTATTGTATTTCCAAGAACGATTATACCTACCCAGCACAGATTTACAGAAAAAAGTAATCTGTTGTTATCACCACTCTTTAATGGAAGGTCATCCCGGTATAGCCAAGACCTCAGAAAAGATCAAGCGCTACTTCTGGTGGCCGTCTTGGAAAAAAGATATCAGAGACTTTATAATGTCCTGTGGAGTATGCGCCCAAAACAAGAGTCAAAAGGAAAGACCAGCAGGCCTCTTACGCCCTATTGACATCCCACCTCGCCCTTGGCATACGCTTTCTATGGACTTCATCACCGATCTACCTCCATGCTCCGGATACAATACGATTCTAGTAATCGTGGACTTATTCTCCAAGATGGCGCATTTCATTCCGCTCAAAGGCTTGCCAACAGCAGCAACTCTGGCCCGAGAATTTCTCGAAAACATCGTCCGACTGCACGGTTTTCCTTCGGTTCTAATTTCGGATCGAGGTAGTCAATTTATTTCTCATTTTTGGCGAAGTTGCTGTCGGTCGGCTCAAATTGATGTGAGACTATCGACCAGTCACCACCCTCAGACCGACGGACAAACCGAGAGGACCAATCAAACTCTGGAACAGTATTTACGCTGCATGCTGCAACAAACTGAAAAAACTTGGAAAGATATCCTTTGGATAGCCGAGTATGCCTACAATAACTCTGTCCACTCGGGAACTGGGAAAACCCCGTTTTTTCTTTTGTACGGCAGTCACCCTCGAACCTCGGAGTTGGATCCCCTCCAAGATCTTGAAACACCAGCAGTAGACTACCTGCATTCTACAATCACCCAAGCCTTTAAGGAAGCTGTTTCTCACCTTCAAAGGGCTAAAGAACAATACAAGAAAGGAGCAGATCAACATCGGAAGGAAGCCCCTCACTATCAAGTAGGGGATCAAGTCTGGTTATCCACCAAATATCTATCTCTAAAAGGGCCACGCACATTCAACCCAAGATACCTTGGTCCCTATTCCATCACTACCATAGTAAACCCAGTAGCGGTCAAGTTGGACTTGCCCCCGCACATGAAGATACATCCGGTCTTCCACATCTCTCTATTAAAACCCGTGCAACCTCAAACCCGACTAACCAAATCTCCAAAACCTATCCTAGTGGATGGAGAACTCGAGTTTGAAGTCAAAAGCATTCTGGACTCCAAGATCTCCAAATCTAAACTATTCTACCTAATTGACTGGAAAGGCTACGGCCCCCAAGAGAGATCCTGGGAACCTGCTGAATATGTCCACGCTCCTCGCCTAATCAAAAGATTTCACCGAACATTTCCTGACAAGCCAAAACCCCCGGAGAAGCCCGGTTTGGGAGGGGCCTTGAGGGGGGGTACTGTCATGATCTCTGCTTCCAAAAGGTCAGGGTTTTCCCAACTCCCTTGGAAGCAGATCCATAACCCAGGTTCCGAGTGCCAACCAGTCCCAATTGGGACCTTTTGGACACAGTCCTGGCGCCAGTGGCACCAGGCTCATAAATATGCCCAGTCCCAGCGCTGGAAGCGCCGGGCTCATAATGCTTGGGTGGACTTACCTGCAGCAGACCATGCTGCTTACTTGCCTGCCAGTTGAGCCTCTGATCCTCTTCTGTTTGGAACTACTTTTCCTGTTGGGTGGGGCTGGAGCCACTCCCTAGATTTAGAACACTGGAACTCTTCTGGAAGGCAGGAACTCTTTTCTTACCAGGAACTCTTTTCTTACTTAGGCGTGGCTGTGGAAGGAGACACCTAAGCACTACAGGAGGCTATTTGAACCACACCCGGTGGATGAATCTTGCTTTGCGTTATTCTGCACCCTCTGCAGCAGGACGCTCATCGTGTCTTCTGCATCCAGTCCTGGGCCTAAGGAAAAAGGCTTACCATCCTGAATCCAGTCTTCAGCAACACCTATAAAGACAAGAAAGAACAGGTTAGCATTCCGGCATCTGAAAGGCAAAGGCTTACCATCCTGAATCCAGTCTTCAGCAACACCTATAAAGACAAGAAAGAACAGGTTAGCATTCCGGCATCGGAAAGGCAAAGGCTTACCAACTCTTCGCATGCTCCGGAGGCCTTCGGCGCTGCATCCGCATCTGAAAGACAAAACAAGGTGCGTTTAAAGACATTGGGGAACTTTAATACTCACGTGCCATTACTCCTTTCCACATCTAATCCAGTGGGTATTCCGGCACCCTGCAGCCGCTCCGAACTCGTATCTGCAAAATAAAAAGACAGTTAGAGCGCATCGTGAAGCAGGCAACAAGCGCTTACTCACGTGCTTCCAGGCGCTTCTATTCATCACACGGGCTCCATCTTCAACTCACTTCAGCCCGTCATCCGCCATCGCCGGAACCCTGCAAAACAAGAGACATCATTACTAAAGACTTTAAAAAGACATTTGAATGACTCGAAACTTACCGTTCGTGCAGTAAACGACGGACAGCAGTCCTCTGAAGTCAAGAGGCCTGCGCTACCTATCCAGTGAAGAAACTGGCTACAGCACCCTGCCCCGAGGCAGATGGAGAGCTCGGCATTCACTTACCTAAGGTGAGAGCGTTAACCTTTGGGGTCTACAGGAGAGGAGAAGAGGAAAGAGATAGGGACACCCCAATAACCCCAGTTCATTAACCCCATATTTTCTATCTGCAGACATCTTACTCTACACGTCAGGCATACAGTGCACAGAGGTCCAGCCCAAAGAGCCAACCGGGTGCTACACATCACCTTTGAAGATACGGTAGTCGCCCAGTCAAGACAGGCGCCTCTGCGAGAATCAGGTGCGCGTTACACCCACTTGGTGTTGGCTTTGGTCAGCTCCTTCAAGGGTTCAGAGTTGGTTGCCAGATTCTGGATAAATCTGCCGCAGTAGGTCACCATGCCTAGGAAGCTGCACACCTCCATTGGTGTGGTAGGAGGAGAGGCTCCTTTTATTTATTTATTTTGTATTTGTATAGCGCACTTGCAGCCCAGAGGCATTGAGGCGCTGTTACAGGAGATTGTACATAAGCTTGATGCATCCTTTGATATCCGCTACCTTGAGAGGGTCCGCAGACAAAGATGTCATCGCTGATGTTTAGTACTCCGGTATCCCTTGGATGACTTGTTGGAATGCTTGCTAGAATACTTCCGCTGAGGACAAAGCTCAATCTTTTATACTGTCTCAGGCCTAGATGTGTCGAAAAAGTTGTGATGCATCCTGAATCCTGTGTAGCTTCAACTGGTGATATCCAGCATTGCAGTCTATTTTTGGGAAGTATCTGGACCCTGTGAGGTCTGTCATGATTTCGTCCAAAGTGGGGGTAATGTGGCGTTCTCTTCGAAGGGCCACATTAGACAGGCACATGTCTAGCAGATTCACACTTCCCCAGGTTGTTTGGGCTTTTTTGTAATGACCATTGGGGACACCAGTGAGGTTGGACCTGAGACTGGTTCTATGATGTCTCCCTTTTTCAGTTCACATAGCTCCTTGGCGAGTAGATCACACTGTGGAACGGTGTCCTTTTGTGTGACACACTGCTCTGGGTTGCACATAAGGGTTGATTTGTGACTTGATAAGTTTCCCTTTAAGGCACCTTATGGTCTGTAGAAGGCCAGGGTGTTTTGTAAGTAGGTAGCTGATGTCTGTGGAGTCAGAGATGTCGCAGATGAATTTGATTAGTCCCAATTCTTCTGCTGACTCCCAAATGAGTAGGCACTCGATGCCTGCATTCACAATGTATACTTTGGATCTGATCACTTTGTTCCCTCTGCTCAGCATTGTACGGAACCATCCCACAACAGGTAACAGTGTTTTGCACCCATATGTGAACAATAAGGTGTCTGCGCATTTTAGTTGTGGTTGAGGTTGCATCTGCTTAAATGTTTCGACTGGCATCACATTTACGGATGCACCGGTATAGATCGTCATCACGGTTTCCTGACCTTGTATGTGTATAATGTGCTTGGACCTCCTCTTTTTCTTTGATGCATGGGTGCTTTGTTCTAAAGCCGAAACAAGGTGAATCTTGGCTTTCTTCCTTGCGCGTCCTATCTCAACTGCTGCTGCTACACCATCATGTTTATCCCTTGGTTCATCCGTAGATGAGTTGTCACCGGTCACCACCAGACATGTGTCCACTTGTTTCTTCTTCTTGGGGTGTGGTTTCAGTGGTTGAGATTGAACTGGTTGAAGTCCTGATGACCGGCATATGTGTGCATAGTGATCGTGGCATCGGCATGCACCTCACGTGGTGCCCTGGGCAGGGAAGTCTCTCTTTCCATGGTGCACACCTCCACACCACCCACATTCGGTTGGTCCAGGTATCCTTGGTTGCCATCGTGGGGATTTGTGGGATTCATGTTCTCATCTCTGTCTGCTGGGCAGTTGGTCATTTGTGCCACTTGGTTGGTGGGACAAGTTGTAGCTTCTGCAGCATGGTGCACATCTGAGCTGCTCTAGCGTGCAACTGTTCCATCTGGCATCCTTATTCCAGTATTATTGCTAGGGAAATCCCCTTCTCGCTCAGTTCTATCCATGGCAGTTTTTCAGAGTCCATGGCATTTATGATTTAGCGCCTGATTTCCTTTTCTATGTCATCGAATTAACAGGATAACGCCAATTGCGGAGCCTAGTGTGGTAAGCATCAAGGGTTTCCTCATCTGTCTGGACCGTGGTGCAAAAATTGAATGCCTTGTAGTCGGGGTTAAGTTGTGGTATAAAATGGACAGTGAGCACGTCTTTAGCAGAATGGTATGCATCTGTGCCATCCCTTACAGCCAGGGAGTTGAATATGTGCAGCACATCATCCCCGAAATGCAGTAGTAGATGAGACCTCATCTTCCTCAGTGTGGTTATGTCCTTGCAGTCTATTGCCATTTTGAATTTGTGTATCCAGATCATCCTACCGATGATGTGTCTGTGTAGGGATTGAACTGTCCCAGCTTTGCTGCGGCACTGCCATGATTTCATGGTGAAGAGGAAGGCGAAGCTAGTGATGCTGCTATCCATCATGGGGTGCCTGGTCTGGGCATTGAGAAACCCATGGCCATGTTTCCTGTTGTGTTTATCCCCTGGAATGGTGTGCTTTTGTGCTAGTTGGGAGAATCCCTCTCACATGGTAGGTTGTGTGCCAAGGGTGAATTCTAGTCTTTGGATGATGTGTGCCAGCTTCACTGTGGTGTTTGTAGGGTTCAAAAACAGGTTGATGGACTTTCTGGCATGTGTTTCTGCTGTTGAAATGCTGCACGATACAGAGTGTTGCCAAAAATGTGCATGTTCTGCTCACACAGAGAAACCTGTTCTTGCATGTGTGGTTCCCATCGTGCCTCGTCGCCAGGTTTGTATTCTAGCTGTGGTGTGCCATTGCTGTAGGCCGCAGGCCTGATTGCCCAGAGTTGATGAGACGCGTCACACCCTTTGCTATGTCATCCACCGCCTGAGCCACCGGTTTCTGGCTTTCTGGGTTCTTTATTCGCATGTCACGTCCCTCTGTGCAAGGTGACGTGATGCATACATAACACTGAGTTCATGAATTCCGACTTCAGAAAGAAATTATATGTTTACATCGTGGGATGCAGGCACTCCAGCTCTCCACTGCAGCTGTCAGGAGCCAAGAAGCTTGCCCTGCTTCCTGTCAGCATCATAGAGTGTGGGGAGCCAGTGGCCTGCCTGGAGAGGAGTTCATCTGGGAAGATGGATTCAGGAAACAGCAAGTGTAAGCAGGGCCCTTTTAAGCACTTTTGAGGCCCGGGGCAGGGACACCTGTGGGACCCCCCCTACCGAACAAAAGGAATTAAGGGGTCTGAATATCTGGTCCCCCCCCATTGCTATCACTTCTCATAGCTTGATATGGTGCCTTGCAAAATAAGCATAGGTATTCCCTTTCAGTCCCATTACTCTATTCTTTCTTGCTGTAATCAGAATGATGCAGAAGTAGCATTTCAAGGACATTAGCAGTCCACAATAAGGGTACTTGTGTTGTAGCATAAGGACAGGACAGTGTTCATCATTAGCAGCCACAAGACAGGTATACTGGCCATAGTATGAGTGCAGGACACAGATCATATGAAAAAGATGCACATAATCCAGAATAGACAACTCGGATTAACCACAGAATGCAAACGTGTTTAAGCATGGATACAGGAGACCAATTGGAAGCAAGAAGAAAGCTACACATTCCATAGCATAGATAGTGAATGAAGATTAGAAGCATGTATGAAGGTGTCTGAGATTAGAGGGGCATATGTTTCAAGTAGTGTTACCATTGGAGAGCCAAGAAACAAGTGATTGTGGTGTGCAATATATAAATGCTCACTATTATTATAGGGGAAGTTACACTATAGCCATTGAAAGCATATGTGAGGCTTTTTTGAATACCATAACCTGAGAATGAAATCACTCTGAAGCGTGACATTTTTAAAAGGTTATGGGACTAGTAATTTTGACATATTAGGCAATATGAGATTAAATGAGATGAGGATCACACGTTGGTTAGGCAGTGATGCTGGGATTCGTACCCATTCTTCAAATTCTGCCATTTTCTTTTCCATTTCTTACCACGAGCTAAAACAATCCAATTTTATAGAAGTGACATGGAAAGTACGCAAATCGCATAACCCAACATGACAGTTTTGAATTTTTTTTTTAATCGGAGGGTTTTATGCAAAATGACAATGATTATAGCTTCATTGTCTCCATCATCAAGGGAAGTATTAAAGTACCAGCAGTCTAATTGAAGTGATCTTAAAAGATTTTATCTGGGTTTCTCATTTATATTTTAAAGCTTTAAATATGCTAAAAACACAGGCTTGTGAAATTGTTATTAAACGTGCAGATAAACCTTTGAATTATACAAAAAAGCAAACCGTTTTTGTGTCAAATGAGCAGACCGTAAAATATTCTTACCAGAGGCCTGCGATATCTAGTCGCTTTC
This sequence comes from Ambystoma mexicanum, assembly GCF_040938575.1. Lineage (NCBI taxonomy): Eukaryota > Metazoa > Chordata > Amphibia > Caudata > Ambystomatidae > Ambystoma > Ambystoma mexicanum. The sequence continues at coordinate 260,324,767 of NC_090935.1, forward strand.
TTCTGTGTAGAATCCGTCCTACACAAATGGCCTATTTAAAAAGAAAGATCAGGTAATGGGCTAAACCATGCCACTAGCATGTCAGAAGGCAAACCTTTTTTTCACAGAAGACAGCACAGTACTGTCAGTGATATAAGATGATTTGTCCAGGATGACTGTATCATCTGCTAACAAAGCCAGGACACGAGAATGACTGCTTTGGTTTCACAGTCTTGAATATGGGTACCTAATCTCCTCTCCAGACTAACACTCATTATTAGGGGTGGCTGTCTAGGTTTTACAACCACCTGTCAGAAGAAACAGATTTCTGATTTCTAGACCGTCACCATACTGATGCTTGTTGGGTGTCCTGACCCACGTTTAAGCTATCATGCCACAACATTTGGTGCTGTGGGCTTAGAAAATTCAAGATGGCGGAAAACCCACATGTGCGCCGAAATCCAGGAAAGCTGCGCAGTTTGTGCGCCCACCGAAATGGTTGCCTCACTTGCCACCCACCAGTGCGAGAATGAAAGGCCGGGTTGCCATGAGGGAAATGGGTTGCCAAAGGAAAAACAGTAGCGCCGGTTAGCTTCAAAGCGCTTTAAAACCACCATTGGACTACCCGCACAGTAGTCTGAAACCATTGGGAATGGCAATGCTGATTGCCAAATGCAACCTAGAATTGTTGGGAATTCATTTTCTTAAATCCCAAAAATGGGTGCAGTACCAGTACTCACCACTATCCAAAAGCCGGCAGTTTAAAACCACCCTGTGTTTCTCTGAAGGCAGGCTCAAACTGTCTATTTTAAACATTGCAACACATCTAAAAACTCACTGGACACCAGCAGACATTTGGTAGAATGGAGTGTTGTGTGCCTACAAAATCTGGGAAATGAAGAGCCCAAAACAATGCTTATAACAAAACTGCTATGGAGTCAGCAGTTTAAGTAAATTTGGATTTAAAGACACTAAAATCGAAAATGTTTAGATTAAATGAGTGACCTATGTTTGGTGTCACATGCCTTTGTAACTGTTTAAATGTCATAGTTTTAAACTTAGAATCAGCCTTCTAGCTGCATATGTGAAAATGTTTAGTTTTATTTGAATGCAGAAACTGGGGAACAGAAATGACAGCTTAAAGAGATTCCAATTTGCCTGGCAACTAACCCCATCAGGAGTGAAACTTGAGTCACAGCTGTGTTTCCAGGCCTAGCTGCCCTTTTGCTGCTCACACTAAGGATATGCCATCTATCTGATAATTGAATTACCTGTGCTCTGCAGGAGAGTGAACAATGCAACTCCCTTCACCCAGGCAGAGGGTTTATTGAGAGGATCATAAATGGCTTCCTCTTGAACAATGAGCCTCTCCTGACTCAGGCAAAGGTTTTATTACAGCAGTCGTAAAATGTAGCTTCCTCTTGGCAGAAGCTGGGAGGAGCACTGCCTGTGAGAGCAAGCTGGCTTGGCAGAACTGGATAAACCAGTATTTCTACCTTGTGCTGAGAGGAAACCACACCCCTTTGGAGCCAGAACATAACTTTAAAAAGATGGATCACTCATAGTACGGACATGTGAAAATTTTATAAATGACACCATAATTCTTGTGATTTTTCTGCCCACATTTTAAGAGGTTTTTCGACCCGGTGGCATGTTCAGGGGGTTTTAGCGGAAAAGTGGATATTACTCTAAATGTATGCATGTTAAAAATCTGAAACTTCATCAGTTAATGTCCATACTCCCTGCGCACATGTATGTAAAGTTGGGTCAATGTCAGAAATTGAAAAATCAGTTAAAAAGTCAATTATGTGCCATTTCTGAATGCAAGCTCTTAGAAACAGCAGATTTGGACAGAGACATGGCTAAATTCAGCCACACCAGGTATATGTAATTTCAAGCAACTGTGTAACTGTGAAATATGTCTTTTATTATCAAATATAGAATATGTGCAATCTGACAGAGGAGTGTCCTATCTGCAAGCCATAGAATGACATCCCTCTGACTCACAGTTCATTCCCCAATCAAATGATAAATGGAAGTTTGACCAATTAGAAGCTGAGAGAGAGGTAGGGTCAGTGATGCTAGAACACACCCACATTCTAAACACATAAAAGCAGACAGACAGGACAGATAGGGACCTTCAATTCCATCTGCAGCGGGACGCTCTGCCGGAAAAATCCATACTTACCTCCATCAATCTTCAAAGAGCCAACACTTAACCTCCAGAGAGCCAAACTAGAGACTTCAATCTATCCAGAACTAGAGACCCAGACCAGAGAACCAGAGAGAGCTGACCCAGATCACTGTGAAGTGCAGAGACCAGAGGCGAGTTTAAAACCTGACCAGATCCATGGCGAGGCCCATTTCACTCAAGAATATAGTGTGAGTACCTAGAAAACTGTGCAGATCCAATCTCCTAGTTAAAATAATATAATTCAATCTATTTAATCTAAGTAGAACTGCCTCCTAACTGTCACCTGTCATTTGTAAAGCTGTCACTTGTCATTTCCTAGTTGCAAGCTGCACTTGTCTTTTTGAACTTTAAAATTTCAAATCTGAAAAACGACCTTCACAAAATCGCTCATATCTCCGCAACCGTTTGTGCTAGAGACTTGCAATAACTTTCATCTGAAAGGTTAGAATCGTGGCTTTCCTACGAACCTAGAACCGCATTCCTTATAGTTTTACCGCAATCGCGGAACACGCATTCGCGAATTTTACCGCGATTTGCAAATTTCTTCACATGTAAAAACTGCTGCTGCTTGCCTTCCATTTGCCAGAAATTCGTTTAACCTGCTAACTATCCCTGCCTCATTGCTAGTGTGAGCCTGGACTAATATTAACTAGATACCACTCACCCTGAACCTCTGAAAGGGAATTAAAAGCATTTCCAGCATATTTCTCATCCATTGCTAGCACATATCAAAGCATTTTGCCTGTGTTTTCAAAACTCCTATCTGTTTTCTGTAGTGTAAGCTTGCTGGGGTGAACTGATTTACATTGATTGCATTTCTGAGAACTGTGTGTTTTCCTTCCATTTCCTTGCCTTGCATCAAGGGGGGGAGGGGATTGCCAGAGAAAAGTGATTACATTGTTTTGTTGAAATCATATTGAGTATTTTCTGTACTGCATTCATTGAATATTGCATTCACCTGAGCTTACATAAAGCATTCTCTACTTCATTATACTTCTGTACCTATTCACCTGTGTGCTACCTTATCCATTTCATGTCAACTCCTTATTGATTATAGAGAAGCGTGTTAGTGCCAGATTCTCCGTTGTTGATCTTTATCATATCAGATTAAGTGTGCTATTCAATTATTAATTTATTATAAAGTGTGATATTTATATATTTTAAATTATCAAATAAACCTTTTAAACTTGCAAAACAGAACTACTTCTTGGCTCAGTGGGGTCAGGGGGATTCCGAGAGAGGGGTGTTATATAGGGGTAGTCATCCAGAACGCATGAACTGGACATAAAGATATATCAATAAGGGTTTTCATTCAGTATTATAGGCTAGGCGTTGACTTAGCTGTAGTGTTGAATTGAATCCTCTTACATGCTTTATGATTGTACAGCAACTGCTAACTGGTGCAGGTACATTGCCGATAATAGCACCTGTTGTGCTACAAAATAAAGTGCATGTACATGCAGGTTTATCATCTTCCGACATAGAAAAGGCTGAATCGGCCTTGCTGAAATTGTGTTTTTTTAGTCTTGCATATGAACACGGATCTGAGCAATGAGTGCTTAACACAGTGAGCTATCTTCTGTACCATTGCAGCTCTCTAATATATCTCTAATATATCAATAATATATCAATATATCAATATCAAAAACTCAGTGGTCCCCAATAACCTTAAAGAAGCGTGGGTCCTACCCCTGCTCAAAAAACCCAACCTAGACCCCAACGTCCCCACAAATTACAGGCCCATCACCACAGTCCCATTTCTCCTCAAAATCTTAGACAGGGTGGCCTACCTCCAAATGCAACAACATTTGGAAGACAACAACCTCCTAGGCCTGCGACAATCCGGCTTTAGACCAAGGCACGGGACTGAAACTGCCCTCTTGGATCTAAAAATCCAAATGGATGATGCCAAAGATAAGGGCAAACTGGCCATTTTGCTCTTGTTGGATCTATCTGCTGCCTTCGACCACCAGATCCTCACTCATCACTTCTCCTCGGCTGCTGCATTCTCTCAGAATGCCACTAAGTGGATCCAGTCATTTTTGTCTGACAGGTCGACTAGGGTCTTCGCCCCCACCGTGGCTGCGGACCCTATCTCAATCACATGTGGAGTGCCCCAAGGCTCCTGCATTTCCCCCACACTTTACAATATCATCACGAAGCTCCTCTTTGACCGTCTTGACGATCTGGGTGTCAGCTACACTAATTATGCAGACGACACCCAGGTCCTCAACACTCTCACTGGCAGCTATGAAGGGGATGCTGCAAAGCTTAATGAAATCTACTTAGAAATCCAAGCCTGGATGGCCACACACAGTCTTTGCCTCAACGACAATAAGACAGAACTGCTTATCGTAGGCTCCCAGGCTCGCCTCAACAAACTAGACCAAAGGTATCAATCCTTTACCATTGACGGCAACATCATAAAAGTCTCCAAAGAGGTCAAAACACTAGGTGTGTACCTCGACTCCACCTTGTCACTAAAAAAACAAATAAACTCCAGCATCTCAGCCACCACCTACACCAATAAATTGATCAATGCCTGTAGGCCTTTTCTGTCCACCTCTAGCTGCCTCACCTTATCAAGAGCGTTGATATTGTCTAAATTAGACTATTGCAACACACTCTACCTAGGCACTACCACAAAAAACTTGAACAGGCTCCAGATCCTGCAAAATAATGCACTAAGATGTGCCCTTAACCTCCCGCGCAAGGCTCACATATCCACGGCCAGCAAAGAAGTCCACTGGCTCCCGATCCGCGACAGAATCAAGCTAAGAACCCTGGTCATCACCCATAGGTGCCTGTCACGCACTGCCCCTCGCTACCTCTCAGACAAATTCGCTAGACATTGCTCCACTAGACCCACCAGAACCCCTTACCTGCACCAACTAAAGATCCCCAACTATAACCTAAAAACAGAAGGAGGTTCAAGCTTCCCAGTGCTCGCAGCACAATGCTGGAATACCCCCCCTCTTGCAATTAGATCGGAAGCCGCATTCTGGCCAATCAGAGCCATGGTGAAATCATGGTTACTAGCCTAAACATCCAATCTCTCAATGACACGTTCGGCCAGCCGCCCTTGTCCACCATGTAGTAATGTTCACCCTGGCTTTATCCAATTCAGGACCACCCTGTAACCCGGTCCTCACTCTCCACTGTAACTATCTTGTACACTGTTCTCTGTATACTTTATTCTTGTATGTAACTACTCAGAGCCTGGACTAATGTATGCTCTGACTGGTGTATTAAGGTGTTTGTGTAACGATATGTAACTCTGCTGTGCACATGATTATGCACCCAGCTACCTGAGGGTTCGGACGCGCTTTATAAATAAACAAACATGATCAAGAGGGTCCCCACAGAAAGGTGAGAATGCCACCGGAGGTGTGCTATAGTGAATGCACAAACAATGTATTCTACGAAAGCATTTGAGGATGAATTAATCAGAGCAGAATGTTCTTGTCATCAAAAGACAGGCAAAAGGTTTAGCCTCAGCAGCATGCATCAAATATTCCAATGTGTGCCATTTATGTTTGGTCAACAATGGAAACTGACTTCAAAAGATCATGCAGCCTTGTGGGGCCCTCTTGCAAGGCGGGGGCCCGGGGCAAGTGCTCCTTTTGCCCTCCCATAAAGACGTCTCTGATTGTAAGTGTGTGTGTGTGTGTGTGCCTGCAAGGATTGTGCATGTTTATAATGTATGTTTGTAAGTATGAGTGTGTGCATGCAGGCATGTTATTTATTATGTAATGTGTTTGTGTGAATGAGAGAGTGTAGGATACATGGGTGGCAGGGGAAGCATGTGAATGAGTGGGTGTATGGTGTGAGGAAATGAGCAAGTGTATGTTTTTGTGATTTGGTGTGAGCATGTGCTTTTGCTGGCAGGGTGGAGAGAAGCTGATTTTGACAGATGGGTTGAGAGGTCGTGTGAGTGAGATTTGCTCTACTTTCGGCGTCCATCTATGGTAAGGTCAGCATGATATGTGTAATTACGTGGGTGGCTAGACTGGCATGTTATTGCGGTCAATCCAGCCATTTCTTACAGTGGCATGACATTTTAATGGGCATCTGTATATTTAAAGGAGAGCATAATACGTTTTTATGTGGCTAGACTGGCATTTTGATAGCACAAATAGGTTGTTAGTAGAAACACATCAACTCAATACCGACCACATCTCTGTTCTGTTGCAGACATTAATTTCATAACTGCGCATCACCTAGAATTTCTCTCCTACTCTCCCATTTAAGATCCCTACAGTCCTACATAATCACGGTAAGTTAGTGTATTCAAAATGGCATATATATCTGAAGCAGTTCTTAAGGTTTCATATGGGTCTCTAAAAGACCCTATTGTTTTTAAATCTTTGCAGACATTTTCATGGACAGGGCCCATTTCAGAAGTCGACCCAGCAGGAGAGTGGATCACTTGAACCCTCTATAACAATTAATTTAGCCTAGAACCTTCTGTTATTTAGGCAAAGGTGGATTGAACTCAATGTTGATGTTTCAGTATTGATTTTAGGTTTTATACATCCAATCCCAGATTATTATTTGTCTAGGCATAACAACAGACACGGGTATGGATGTAGCAATGCTACATTTGTTTTGGCTGACTGCGGCAGGACTGTGTTGCCTGTGGACCAAGCTCAGTGTTTTTTCCTGCTCCATTGCTGAGGGAGGAGCTGAACCAGTAAAACCCCTGTCCTGACGCAGAGCGTCGTGGAGTGTGGAAGGAGTGTGTTGCCTGTGGACCAAGCTCATTGTTTTTTCCTGCTCCATTGCTGAGGGAGGAGCTGAACCAGTAAAACCCCTGTCCTGACGCGGAGCGTCACGGAGTGTGGCAGGAGTATGTTGCCTGTGGACCAAGCTCAGTGTTTTTTCCTGCTCCATTGCTGAGGGAGGAGCTGAACCAGTAAAACCCATGTCCTGATGCGGAGCTTTGCAGAGTGTGGCAGGAGTGTGTTGTCTGTGTTCCCTGGTGAGCCCTGCTGAGCCCGTGGGAGCAAAGGACATGGCAGGGATAACATTGACCCGTGCTCAGTTGAAGCGTGTGGAGCGCGGCGAGTCCAGTGGAGGGCTCACCAAAGGTCAGATAAGCCTTCAGACAAATGTGGTGAGTCTCTTAGAACCTCGTTCACCCTCCTTCACCTCTTTCTTGCCCAACCCCCTTCAACTCCCACCCCTGCACCACTCACAGCCCTACAACATGAAGAAATGAGAGATGTGAATGAAGAACGATGCAGTCAGCCTCTCATGAGAGAGAACGAAAATGAGAGCGAGACCCTGGGTGAACTGGCTGTGGGAAGGAGTGAGAGTAGGGACAACTGTTCACTGGAGGGGCTACACGTAAAGGCAGCATTACGCTGTTCACCCACGGAACCTACGTAACCCGTGAGTGACATGGAAGCTCTGGCTGCACTGGAAGCCTCAGAACAGCCGCTTGCTTCCCTCCCCCTCGCGTCGTGCTCTGCGGTCGACAGTAATCACAAAAGCACGTTGAACGCGAAACTACAAAGTGTTAAAACAACCAGCCGAAATAACCAAAGCAACCAACGTAAGCAAACAAAAGAGATGAAAGGCGATTCACTTACCTCGAGCAGGATCTCGGATCAGGAGACCGAGAGGGCGATGAAAAAGCCCACGGCCCGCAGTGCGAAGCTGTCGGAGGTGGGAGGGGCCGTGAGCGAGGTAAGCGAGGAGGCTGCCCCGGAGGCGGTCACAGACGAGGACCGCGAGCGAGCGAGGGAGCACTGTGGCAGACTCAGTGTAATCCCGGATCAGGTGAGAGCTCAGAACAGAAAGAATGATTGCTCTGAGCTGCTTGAGCCAGGAGAAACAGACGCTGAATGTGAAGCTAACGTGTTAGCTAATACACCAAACCATGAAGGACTTAATTATGCAAACAAGTCTTTAGATCTCCTGAGTCAGTTGCAAACTCCGAAATCTAACATTTGTTCCCTAAAAATATTGGCATGGAAGAAGGTCGAGGAGGGAACCAATAATAAAATGAAGAAAGGAAAGGTCAGGATCATTAATGGCAAAAGGAATGAAAATAAAGACACCCTATAGTGTCCTCGTAAATTCCAAAGAAAGGATGGCCTTACTTGAACACTATGCTCCAAGCGAGCTAATAAGCACAGACAGAAGTGAAAATAGCCGTGAGTGCCTTGAGAAGACCTCAATGAAGGCAATGAGGAGAGTTACACCCCAATTGAGTGATGAAAAAGCAGTAAGAAGCTAGAATAAGTGGCGATGGAGGCCTACCCAAGGGCAATCATCATCAGGCCAAGCAACATCTGATGAACAAGAGTGGATGGAATAATCCATTTGATGGGGCCAACATGACACAAAAGGAAAAGTCTCTTCCTACCTACCAACAAACAGAATCTGAAACATGGATACAGGCTTCCACCGCCAGTACACAATTGGAGACCTCCACAAGCCTTCAGTATCAATCACGAAGAAACTCCATCGCAATAGCGGATCAAGTGATTAGAGACCTGACATTGTTGAATGCCAAAATGGGGACACCGGCCCCAGCGCATACTTGTACAAAAAGTGCAGGTTGGGGCAGTAAAGAATGGGATCAACCCCGCTCATAGATTTAAAACTCCCCCAGATATAACTGCAGCGAGACATCAGAAAATGAGAGAGGCATGGAAGGATGGACAGTCAAAAAGAACCCGCAATGAGGCAAGCTCGGAGAGTGAATTCCATCACTCCCAGAAACGTGCAAAAAATCAAAGTGTGGAGGATGACATGCCAAAAGTGAGCATAAACCAACAGAAGAACAGGTCTAGTGGCCCGACCGAGAGAGCGGTTTCAACATCTTCGTCCACGGACTCCGATGCAGGAAAATCTAATGTTGCACCACAGAAAGATAAGAACGCAAAATTGCTATCACGAAAGGAACGAGGTGGGATGATGGCTTCTAAGGCAGTAATCGAAAAAGTAGTGAATGAACTACGGCCAATACTGATGTCAGCTACAACAATTGTAGTAGCCCCGCCGACAAAACTATATGAGCAACTAAATGAGACATGTAAGGACCAAAAGGACCAAAACACTTTGATCACCTTATTGAGTGCTAAAGTGATAAAAATGGAAAGCGATCTGCTTGAAATGACTTTACAAAACAAAATGGCTCGACGTGGCAATGAACTCTCTGCCCTAAATGAAGCATTAAGTAGTAATTCCGAGGACAAACGCTTATTAGCTTATTAGCTGTCTTATTAGCTGAGGTCGCAAAACAAGCCTTAACCATACTGAACAAAGAGCAAGAGAGGAGAACGGAGCATGCCGGTAGACAGCATCCGAGCGAAAGAGCCCAAGACCACGCCCAAATGGCCATAGGACTGGAGGCTCAAAAGAATCAAAATCTGATAAAACAAAGAAGTGAGTCAGTTCACTTTAAGGAATCCGCAAGAGGCCAACTTGACATGAGCACACACCATTACAAAGGAGGAACAAACCCTGCCTCAAGCATAGTCACCCTCGATAAAGAGGGAGAGCCTCAGGAAACAAAAAGGACAAGCGCGTTGGATAAGGTTGCGCAGCTGGAGACAGCCGACAATAAAGCATGCAATGGAGACGCGAGAGAGCAAATGGCGCTCCAGGGCTCCCAAAACGAAGAAGAGCCAACGGCGCCTCCAATAGAGGGATTGAAGTCAGTTCCAAGTGCAACAGCAGAGATGCCTAATACAATCCCAATGGATGAGAACAACGAGCTAAGGGGAACCCCGTCAAAGCAATCGCCGGCAAAAGAAAAAACCACTGAACATGAGTGGTTTGAAATATTTGAAAAACCACATTCCTCAAACCAAGGGAAGGAAACTAAAAAGCTAAAAGGAGGGGAAATTAAGCAAGGCAAATGCAAAAAAAAAAACAAAAACTATGGTGCTGCAGAAGAACAAAAATGCAAAAAGTACCTTGTACTTCTTTAGAAACATCAAAGCCTTGAATGGGACAATAAATAATGCGGAGCCGAACAGGGAGGTGGCGAACAAGAAGGGCTCAGAGAAGGGAAAGCAAAGCGAACTATCAGATACACCAGCACCAATAGAGAAGTGTAAGACGATGGTGGGGGGCAGCGACCAAGAGAGTGATGGGGAGGAACTGTTGAATATGTCAGTATATAGTATTCACAATGACCAAGAGGACGGGATGGTAAAAGAGATGGACCAGTCACCAGCTGGTAACGAGGATGCCTCAGAGCCCACAGAGACAATAACATCAGAGACCGCGAACTCCAAGGCCGAACCAGCAATTAAAAGAATAATTCGGCTAATTGCCTCACCGGAAAAAGAGAAAGAGGATAAACGGTGCGACAGCACAGTGGACCCCTCGAATGTAAAATCCTTCTACACAATAGAGGAAAAATTGAAACAAAGCCTGATGAACAACAAGCTAGAGTCTGAAAAGTGCAAGAAAAAAGGTGGTCACTAAGGAGACGCTAACTTCGGAGAAATTCATGAAGGTAGCTCCATTCCAGATGCGCAACAAAAAGCCAAGGCCAGAACCTGTAAAAATAGACCGGTGGAGAAAAACCTGGAAAGCCAGCGAACCGAGACCACGAAAGAACAATGATGGCAAATTTACCTTTCAGAGTCGTGATCGAAAGAATTTCGCCTAAAAAGGACGACCAGCCGTTAAATAGAAACCTGGTGTTACAACTCTTCCATTTTATCCCTGCTCTGCGGGCAATCAAGAGTGCAGAAATAAGCCGTGTGGAACTGCTAAATGAAAATGGTGGTGCAAGCGCACCGTTACAAATCGAGTCCCTTAAAATAACCCAACAGGTGATGATGTGGGAAAGACTCCTAATAGAAGCTGGATTTCAGATCTATGAAGTAGACAATGCTCTACCAACAAAGCGGAACACGATAAAGGAAACTCTGAGTGCTGATACCATACCCCCAGTAAGGATAGAGAGGCAGAGCCCAGAATCCTTGAAAGAGCATTTCAAGGTTGACGAAATGGCTTGGGGCGATGGTACAAAAGTATCCAAAATTGAAATTACGGTGTCCAACACACCCGAGGCAAATGATGCTCACAAGCCTACAAAAGAAAGTGATACCAGCAGTGAAGAGGAATGTAAATGGGCCTGGTTAGCAAAGGCCCTAAATGAGCCAAAGAGAAGTTAATGCCAAGAGGAAAAAAAACAGGTCAAATGGGCTACTGGAACACCAGAGGTTTCGCCCATCTAGCAGTTCTTTCCTCAGAGGTTTTACTAACATGTGACTTAATATGTTTACAAGAAACATGGATGTCTGAATGTCCATGCATTGAAGGATTTGAGGCAGCAATAAACCCCGCTATAGTCCAGAAAAAGGGACGCCCTAAGTCAGGCCAGCTCATTCTAGTCAACCACAACTGCAGATTTGGGTTAAAAAAGACGAGAAACCTGTTATCCAACATACAATATGCCAAATTAGAGTCAAACCCTCAGATGAGATCAAAGAAAAAAAGCATATTTTTAACATCTATTGGGACCATCAGGTCCCAAAACAGGCCAATCTAATGGATGAGCTTCTGGACGCTGTGGACAATGTGGTGACAAACAATAGTGAGGCGGATATAGTAATATGTGGCGATCTAAATATGAAACTGATAGAAATAGAGGTAAAGAGCACAGCGAAGGTGAAACTCCTGACAAAAGAGGCAAAGATGAAAAAACATGGCTAGAAGATATGATTGATCGATCCCTGAACATGATGAATGGAAACATAAAGGGAGACATCCCCCCAGTGGAAACGTGGGAGAGAGGAACTCAAAAGTCAATTCTAGACTATGTCTTCTTAACTGAAACCATGGCAGCCGAAACTGCAGAGATGAAGGTGATAAAGATCGTCCAAAGCGATCATAATCTAGTAACGCTTTACTGGAACCAAACCGTTCCCATAAAAGAATTACAGTCAAACCAAGAACTAGAACCAGGACGAAACCGCCTGAGAATGTTAGCAAAAGACATAAAAATGTTGGCGGCAGTGATAAAACCTGAACCCAGTGACCCAAACAAATATCCTACGGAGTACCGGGAATTTATGGAAATCTACAGAATGGCATCAAAATACACAGCGAAGCCTCAATACAAAAAACACACTTTCGATGAACAAATTGCTGAAAGAAAAAGAGAGCTAAGGAAAAATTGCCGTAAAATCAAATCTGAAATAAGGCAGACCAGTGGCAACAAATAAGAGCTCTGAAGAACAAATATAGAAATTGGGCAAAAACTCACAGAGCAACTCTAGAGTAAAAAAGACGCTGAAATAATGCTGAAGACACTCGGGCAAAGAAACGCTAGAGGCTTTTGGTCGCTGGTGAATGAAGCAGATAACCCGCAAACGCCAGTGATAAAAAACATGGTAACAGAAAGCCAGTGGGAAACACACTACACCTGCCTGTTTGAAAAACAAAAATGGTGACCAGCTCCCCTGAGTTCCCGAATATACAACCCTGGGACCTGTCTTTTGAGCATGACGACATTATGGAGTGCATTAAAAAATGTAGTGCCTCGCGTGCTGCAAGCCCAGACGGTCTATCGAATCAGATGCTTAAAGAAAACATACAAGAATGGACTGAGTTCTGCGAGACGTTATACAGAAATATCACACAAGAAGCCCGTATACCACTGACATGGAAAGAGGGCATAATTGTACCTATTTTCAAAAAAGGATGCCGAACGGAACCAACTAACTACAGGCCGATAGCCCTGTTAGATGTGGTTGGGAAAATCTTTGCCACTCTGCTATTACACAAGCTGTCACAAACTGGTTTCGTAAGGGGAGTAGTGTGCAGCCTAAATCTTCTGCTAATTAATCAATTGAAAATGAAGGCGATCCGTTCAGGCCAGAAGGTCTACTTAGCACTAATTGACCTAGCTCACGCCTTTGACGGAGTAGATCGAGAAACCCTCTGGCTCAATTTGAAAAGGCGAGGATGTCCTACTAGTCTCATTTCTGGCGATAAAGGAGCTGTACTCCCAGACAACAGTAAAGATCCGGCTAGACAACCAAGGCCATTATTATTATATAACTAAGGCAATTCCAACCGCCCGAGGAATAAAACAAGGGTGCCCGTTGGGTGCAACACTGTTTAACTTTTATATCTCCGAAGTGGGAAAAGCATTTGAGGGAGTAAGAAGTACTCCCCCCACCCTGAATGGCACTCATATTAGCTGGCTCCTATACGCAGATGATATGGTGTTATTAGATCTTACACCAATAGGTCTGCAACGGAAACTCTCAGCCCTAAAAGCCTATACAGTGAAAATGGGCCTAGAAGTAAATACTGCTAAATCAGAGATCCTAATCCTTGAAAATCTAAAAGGAGCCTCCTCGAAAAAACAAAAATTTCGCTGGACACTGGGAAAGGAAGAACTGAAAAAAGTTAAATGCAGTAGATACCTAGGAGTATACATCAACTCGAGCTTATGTGACGAACCAATGGCACAGAAAATAATAAGCAAATGTAAGCAATTAACAGCACAAGCGCTGGCAGTTCACAACAAATACAGGAAATTCTCGTATAGACCAGTGATGAACTTTTACAAGAGCAAAGTTGTCCCAGCACTAATCTTTGGAGTAGAGAGTATGTTCGGGTGTCCATGTGAATTTGGTCTCGCTGTGAGGGCATGATCTGGTAAAAGATCTTACAAATTCCAGTAAGTTCTCCAACGGCATGTGTCCTGTATGAAGTAGGAGGGGTGACCTTGAATGCCAGAATCACATGGAACATGCTCTCACTAAATAGCAAGTCAATAGGACCAGCTTGTCCGCAATATGAGTTACTGGCAGAACAAGAATCAGTGCGGACACAGCCAATTCTTGAACAATGGAGAGTGAACTGCAAGAAAATCCTGCAAGATGTAGGAGCTGACGTCAAAATGCTGATAACCAACCCAAATGCGGTAAAGAAGAAACTCTTTGAGCACGATTGGATCAAGACAATAGAAAAAAGAAGTGCTCATAATTGTATGGCTAACAGCCCAGTCGAAGCAAAGGGTGTGAATCAGACACTCCAATACATGGAATTGTTTCCGTGTAAAATTCTAAGGAGGTATTATCTGAGATTCAGATTGAACCTATATGAAACACGAGATGTGCTCAGTAACAGAAGAAATTGGGCAGACAAAAACGTGAGATGTCGGTTTTGCCAAGGCAACACCGAAACCTTGAAACACTTGGTAGTGAACTGCCCCGGGCTCAAAGATGTACCATCCAAATATTTGCTACAAGAAAGAAATCTGGTTACAACATACAGTACTGAAGACTGGCGGACACGTCTGCACTGCAGTACTCACAAAAAACTGTCTCTATCACTTGCTTTGTTTCTCCAACAGCTAGAAAAAATGATGGTTAAAAGATAAAAGAGACGAAGAACCCAAGGTTAGCCACCATGATAGAACAATTGAATGATAGGACGGAAGTGAAGTTATAAAAAGAGACTTGTGGTTTATGTGAATAGAAAGTTAAAGACTTTTTTTTTTATGGAGAAGAGCATTATGTATGTATTAGGTAGGAATTATAAAGAACACTGGTTCTTTATTTTTCAATAGATTGTAAAAACTAAATGATAAAAAAATGTTTTGGCTGCATTTCTAAAAGAAATCACTTATACAAATTAGTTCAGAATGCTAGTCTCTGAATTTTTATTGAGTACATTATCATAGTTTCAGTACATTTATTGAGGAGATTAATGCTCAATGGATGCATAAAGAACTTGCCACTGAAATATATATATTTATTTTTGCAAATTGTTAGCATTTGTTAAGGTCATGTAGCAATCAAACAAAACAGCATGGGGCATTTGCCCTTAAAAAAAACAACTGACAACAAGTCCCAGTACTTTTATTAACTCCCCCCTTGTTCCTCCCACTCCCTTATATCGAAAGTCTCATGTTGAACAGACCTGGGTTTGTGCAGTGCACTTGCGTGTGGGGCTCCAACCGAACAGATTATAGGTATGCAATTCATACCCCCTACATAGTGTGGAATTTTTCTTCAGGATTTATACAGTGCAAGGCCGGTTGATTTTCCCCATCCAGCCCTTTGTCTCCCTTTTCCTGTCTCAAAACATGTTGTGAAACTGCAACCATTCAGTCTCCCCTAAGGCACTACTTCCATGAATTACTGCAGAGATTCTTTCCACAAGATATATGTCTTTGGCTGTAGTAGACTATTCCTGTATGGAGGGGAGGAGACCCCTTTTCCAGTGCCTGGCACGGTAAGCCTGTGCTGCCAACAATAAGAAATGCACCAGTGTAGGTGGCGTGTCCCATTGTTCATCACATTTCTCGAGTCCAAACAGGACGAGGAAGGAGTCCATACTGTACGTTCCACCCCCTGCATCTCTCATCCAACCGAGGACCTCGGTCCAGTACACCTGTACCCTGGGGCAATAATCAGCTCTAGCTCCACACCCATGCCAACAGTGGGGATCCACTGTGGGGAACATTCTGGAGAGTTATACTGGTCATATTGTCATTGATGGAACAATTATATTGCGTGTAATTTACACTGGCAGGAAATCGAGGTTTTAAAAGCCCTCTTACACAACCTCATCCACAGATCATCTCCCAATTCCAAACCCAGATCCCTCTCCCATCTCGCTCTAAGACCCCTAGTTCCCCCCTCCCTGAGTTCGAGTAATGCTCTATTGAGGTGTGAAATGAGACCTTTCGTGTCAGCATGCTCGTCCAGGACCCTCCCAACTGGTGTGAGATCCATCTGAATGTATGGCTTCCATCTCTCTGACATGAAGATCCCCTATAGCCTTAAGTATAGCAGCATCGACAATGTACCAATGCCCAATGCCTCCTCAAGTTTCTGGATGCTTATAAATGTTCCCTTTTGTACCAACTGGGCCATCCTATTGAGCCCGGCTTTGCACTAGGACTGGTAGTGTTCAATCTCTGGTATCACATACCTGACCGGTGGTGCCCAAATGTGACTCTTCGGTGAGGGCCAAGTGGTGGTCCCCTCTCCCTTGCCCCCCATGGCTAGGGCTCCCCAGAGGCTGCCCAGTATTGGGTGTTCCCTGATGCGTCTCGGGAGTCTGTTCCTCGGGACCCAAAGCCACTCTCTGACTTTTGCTTGGAGCAGGTGCTTGTTTTCGAGAAATACCCACTGTTTGTCTGGGTCTTCCCGCAGGTGAGGTGCCAGTGCCCTGATTTGGGCTGCCCTATAGTACATCTTCAGATCTGGGAGGCCCACCGTCCCTCTCTCCTTTGGGAGTGTCAGCATGACATATCCCACTCTAGGTTTCTGGCGTGATGCGCCGCTTGACCTCTTTCAAATGTCCCTCTGGGGCTTTAATCGGGAGCATCTGAAACAGATGCAGCACCCTTGGGAAAAATTTATTTTTATCGTGTTAAGCCTCCCCATTCACGATAGCTGCCCCTTGTCCCAAACTTCCACCCCGCAAATAATCTATCAAATAGGGTGGGGTAGTTGGTCTTACACTAGTCGATGTCTGGCCTAACAATATTAACCCCAAGATGTGAAAGATCACCCCTCTACCTGGATTTGGAGTCCCAAGGTTTCCAATTCTTCCATGTTCTGAGCTGAGTCAAGGGCGAAAGGGAAGATCACTGACTTACAAACATTTGCCCTGAGCACTTCCCAAAATCCTCAATCACCTTCATGGCTGCAGGGACGGATTGGACGGGGTGTCTCTGGTGTAGCATGACATCGTCCGCATGAAACCCGAGCTTTAATTCCATATCCAACCCTGATACCCTTCACTTGGGCGGACCCCCTCAAATATTCCACCAGCACCTCCATCGTCATGGCAAACAGCAGGGGTGACCAGGGGTATCCCTGTCTCTTCCCCCGCTCAAGCTGGAAGGTCTGGGACAACCATCCGTTGACTGTGACCCTGGCCGACGGGCATTCATAAAGGGCTTGAATAGCCAGCTGAGACCCTTTTCCGAAACCAAACTTCTGAAACACTGCCCTGAGGAACCCCCAATCCACCCGGTCGAAAGCCTTCTCTGCATCTATAGTGTAGGGTATTTTGTGTAGATTTAGGGCCCAGCGGTATTTTCTTACCGCCAAAAACAAAAATAATTTAGCAATAATCACTCCTTACATTTAGATTGGGTTTGGTATTATAATGGTATAGTGGCTATGCATTATTTCAGTACACAGATACCTTTGGTTGGTATACATTTGGTTGTGGTATAGTGATGAGCATGATTTTCTGTTCTACTTGTGGTCCCCAATATACTAAACCCCCTTCTTCTTGCTTCGTCTGTTCATGTGATCACTAGAGAGACCTTGGGCCTACAATTTATGGATACCACAATTTTCACATAGAGTGCCGCCTATGGCTGTTATCACTAATTTATTTACATTAGTGAGACTATGTTTCCATGGAGTATTCACAATAACATGTGGTATTATCACTAATTTATTGACATTAGTGAGACTTTGTTTCCATGGAGTATTCACAATAACATGTGGTATTATCACTAATATATTTACATTAGTGAGACTATGTTTCCATAGGCCTCTCTCTGCTGATTCATATACGCTCAGCAGACTATTGCATTATATTCCACTCAGAAGCCACACACACATACATACCTTGAGTGGAACCACTCACCCAGCTATTAATAATTGCTCATAACATTACTTCATCTGCATAGGAAGTTTGGCACATATATTACCTAATAACCTCCCCTTTTATTATGTGATATGTGCTAAATGCACCAGAGAAAGACAGAAGCAAAAAAAAACCTTTACACAGGCTGTGATTTATAACAATTTCATTTCAAAATAATACATTATCATCTTTGCGAGGCAATCTTTTCTAGAATAAACAGAAGCGAAACAAGTGCAAAAATACAAGACATTGCATTATCTTTTGCAACAAAAAAGAACAGTCATTTAGATGACAACATTATAAAGTAGCGTTTAAACACAGGAGAATTCCCTATCACTACACTGCCTGTCTAATAGTAGATCATTCGTTCGGCAGTCACAGCAATCTCACTCCATTTGTATATTTCCAGCTATTTGTAGCTTTTCAGCACGCAAAGTCTCCTGGCTTGTCGTTTTTGAGCAGTGACCCAGGGCTCTTTTTTTTTCTTTCTTTAAAGCACCCAGTGAGAACATGCAGTTCTCAAGCCGGTGCCAAGTGACTAGGAAACCCCAGTCTCTGAAGGTCAGTGGTCGAGCTCCTCACAGCAGCAGAACGAAGGCGACCTCACTGCAACTCCGCAAAATGTCTTCTCTTTCGCCTTCTCCCCGAGCTGCTTCAAGAAACATCTGTTACAGCCCCTAAGGTGACGTGCCACCAATCAAAATACACAATAGTCTACCCTCCTTCCTCAACAGTGGCTCACTTTTACAGTAAGCAACTGTATCTAACTGATTTCCTGCTATTCGAATTTTTGCTTCCTGCAAAGACCGTGAACAGAGCAAAGAGAGAGAAAAAAAATATCTGAACACACGTTTAAAATGAATCTCAGCCTGCCTCATTTTGCACATGGAGAACACATTATAATGTTAAGTAGTTAAAATCATGTTAGTATTTGTTAATCAAGTTAATTAATTATCTAATGTTTCTCCTGTAATTGAGGCATTTCAGGTGAGAAAAAAAATGGTGTGCTTTAGCAAAGATAGCCTGTCTTCATATACCTGTCTATATGTTACCCTGGCAACACATGGCTTGCTGTACCACATTACAGCAATACTGTGATCCCATGCAGTGGCGCTGCACTCCAAAACACGCTAAATTATACTACAATAGCTACCATTACTGGGTTTCCCGTGTCTTCTATTGCCTCCCTCATAAAATGGAGTGTTTTGCGCATAGTATCGGCCCCCGTCTGCCCAGGATGAAACCCACTTGGTCTGATTGACTTCAGCATAAGGCCCTCCATTCTCATGGCAAAGATCCTGGTAAAAATGTTAGCATCCACATTGAGTAGGGAGATGGGTCGATAGGACTTACAGTCCTCTGGGTCCTTGTCCACCTTAGGGATGACTGTGATCAACGCCCTCCCGAATGATGGGGGAACCCTGCCTGTGACCACAATATTCGAGAATAGGCCTGCTAGAAACCCCCAAAGTGGCCCAGCGAAAGCCTTATTAAAGCCTGCAGTATATCCATCGGATAGATATTTTTGCATGCACAAATTCCCCAATTTTTAACTGCCAAATGTATGTATTCATCGATTGAAATATTGAATAATTGAGGTTGAATAGCAATTAAAGGAACACGTGTATAGTTCATGGCATTTTGGTACAGCCAGTTTGCCTATTTCTTACCATAAGCATGACATTTTTTTACTGCTGGACATTTGCATTAAAGCAAGTATGATGAGTGTTCTCACGTTTTTAGACTGCCATTTTGGTTGAGCCAGTCTAGCCATTTCTTGCTGTGGTATGTCATTTCATACTGGGCATCTGTAATAAAGCAAGCATGATAAATGAGTGGCATTTGGGTGCAGCTAGTCTATTAATTTCATACAGTGGCATGTCATTTTGTGCTGGGGATCTATGGTAAAGTAAGCATGATAAGTGTTAAGGGATTGCCTTTGCACGTGCTCACTCTCTAGGAGTGGCAGGGTGTGGCTGGTAAGCCGGCCCTAATGGGCGTGCCCACAATCTCAGCTATATAAGCTGCCCCGATCCTCAAGCCGCTTCGGGTTATTCTGCACTTACAAGCAGCTTAACCCGCACCACTGCCTGAGGTCAGACATACCTTTGAAGATCCTGCTTCCTGGACATCCTGCTTCCTGCCAGCATACTTACCAACTGGGTGAAGCTGTTCTTACCTGTACATCAATTCAACGAACCAAGTATTCATCTGTACACTTTCCGGAAAGCCGTAATTCTTCATATTGGCACCGCAGCACGACACGCTCCATTGTCAACAGCAGCACCTGCAAGAAAAAACAGAAGACAAGGTTAGACATCGAAACAACAGTCAGTTTAAGGTTGCGCTTCGCCATACGTCGCCCTTTTCCTTAAACCATCACTTAGCTGTCGAGCGTTGCGGTAGCATCCATCTTCCATCCGGCCCCGTCTCGCGTCTCACAGCTGCATTGAGGCTGCATTTCCATCGAAGGGAAGAAAACAGAAGAGAGACATTATTGCGGACATTAATAGGAGCAACATATAAAGACATTAAACAGAACAAACAGCATCACAAGAGCTCAAGAAAGACTTACCAATCATAAGGAGAAGCATAGTCGCAGCTGGAATGGGCTAATCCTTTTAAGGGATTAGTGAAGGATCTAGATCCCATTCGACGCACCTCTGCCAGAAGTAGCAGGACCGAGAGCTTATCTTCCATAATTCACAGGTGAGCTTTATGGGCTGGTGTATGCTCACAGAAACCATACTTTGGGGTGAAGGGTTGGAGAGGTACAACAATCACAGATTGGCACACTCACACACTGTTACCTCCACGCAGCAGCAATATCACCACGTACCACAGTTCACAGCTTTTCAACTGAGGGAGAGGCCTGAAGGGGGTGATTCAAGTTCAGGGAGGGCTGCAACCATGCCCCAACGCCTCCGCAGAGACGAGGTGAGCGTAACACTTAGACATGTTTTCTTATAGTATCATTACTATCAATATGCGCAATAGGGATGTAACGGGATAACGCTATACCATTAAAGATACCGTGAACCACTTAATTGAACTACAATAACCGTCACATTGTTTATACTAGTATACTGTTTATACCGTTAACTGTGCTTTTCAATCTGATTTGGAAAGGCTGCAGTAAGCAATTGCTGCACAGTCTTGGTCTTGCATTGTTGGATGTGCCATCTGCCAAGTAGTTTCAGTTGGAGCAGTTTTTAATGCCATTCCATAAACCACACGTGTCTGACCAGGCACAAAATCTATATGTTAGCAATAGGAAGAATAAATACAGTGCCAAGAAGGAAAAAGTGTTTACTTTGGGTTGGTGGCTTTTGGGTTTATATATTTATAATGGATAATGTTTGCTAAACATATGACGATGGGGGATTTTGCTGGTTCTATCATTGAATTTACATATAATAAGTCACACTGCGAAATTCACTCATCTCTGTGGTTATTCCCTGCTGCCATACCAAAGGGTAAGATGTCCGTGATTACTGAACACCTTTTGGCCCGCAAGTAAACTAAAGGCTGTAACGTAAAGAGAGCGTGCGTGTGTGTGCGCACAAGTGTATGCTACCATCAGCCCCCATTGATCTGTGGCATGCAGGTTATAAAGATGGCAACATGTTCATCTTCACCAGTAGCAAGTGGGGAGCTAAAAGCCTAAATGACCACTTAAGAAAAGCTAATCAGTTTACTTTGCCAGTCGCAGCAGGCCCCCCCCTCCTCCTCTCCACACGTATGTTTGTGTTTGGTGGACGCAAGAGGTGGCATTTCAGTGGAAAGTATGTTGAAAAGCCCACTTCTGGCCCTGGGTGCCTGGTTTTGTTTGTGATGATACATCTGACAATGTAAGACCTTTTAGAAAATATTTGTTAAGATTGGTTAACTCCACCTGCTATACCGCGATAACCATGATACACCGTCATATGGCAAGAAGGTTATCATACCGCCATAAAACTAATACCATGACACCCCTAATGTGCAACATGAGTATGTTCTGATATTGAAATAATGGCATATATTCATGCAGCCTTCATGGACATGCATCGGCACAGCTAACTCAGACATGTTCATTACTGGCATATATTGTGAGCAAAAGTATCTTGAAAATGGGTTGAAAATTTATTAGGAAATGCTTGTATGCACTGCAGGTTAATTGCATGTATTGGATTGGTGAACCCTCACCAAACCAATTGCAACCAATTGCACATTTTCTGGCTTTTTATCCAATTATTTACAGAATGTGTTCTAAATAATGCACCATTTTAACACACCATTCAAAACATGTTCTCAGGTGGAGGGTACGCTTGGTCTCATTGGTATATTTTTGGGAAATCTTTTTTCTCCTCCAATTAAAAAAAATACCAGCTGCCACTGGGTGAGTATACATGTGTGTTTGCAAGGCTGAAACACAGGAAAATGGGCATTGGAACATGGGCATTGTCCTGTATGTTTTAATAGTATTTCTGGGCAAATTCAACTTGATGAATATTGTTAAATGAATGAGGGTTTGGGGTGGGGGGTTTATGGTACAATGGGGCAGGCATATTTTTTTCTGTGCAAGTCATTTTGTGCTCATATAATGGCTTGCCAGTATTTGAGTTCTTAGATGGGGGGATGGGATGGGGTCAATCAAATGCTTTCCAGTTGTGTGGCATTGCAGGTTTTACTAGTGTTAAGGGCAATCTCAACATGGCGAGTGTTGTTAACTTGTGAGTGGAGGCATTTGTGCAGCCAAACAAAGGAATTATTCCTTATCGTATTTCTGTCATTGAGGGCAAAGTCAACATCGAAGACAATTCTTACATGGTGGTGCAGGGTTGGGCAAACATTCGTGCAGCAGCAATAACATTGAGATGTGTACTGGCATTACTAGCAAAGCCAACAAGAGAATGCTTGTACATGGGGATACTGGCATACAGTGTCAGTGCCAGTATGGACATGTGTTCTTATGGTACTTTCACTGTGCATAATATTACTGTCTACTCACAGAGTTGGCTGGTACCTTTAGATGTCTACGCTAGGTGAAAGAATTATGATTTTATCAACACACATACTTAAATGTTTTACCTAGAGCAGTGCGCAACATGCTTCTGCTGCAGCATGATCATCATGTGCCTTGCGTATGTGCAGCAGTTCAGGCCGGTCCAGAGAGTGGCACGGCCTGTTCTTTGTTGCTGAGCTTGAGGGGGGCCTCCACATTTTGTCTTACACCGCTGGATACAACACTACAGTGGGAGATTTTACACTGTTGTTTTTGTAAGAGATGAAAAAATGATTCTACATTTCTTGACTTGGCAAATAAGGGACGACGTTTTTTCTTTAAATGGAAACATTATTCCTATCACGAGTTGTGAGAACAAGAACTTGCTTCTGAACCTCCACCCACACAGCATTGCTAAAGCAAATGTGTTATAAGAACTGTAGCTGCCCGAAAAGCCCACTCGTCGACTCAGTAGTTAGTTTGTGAGTCATGGGACAGTTCATCATTCGTTCGAAAAACTGTCCAATTAAATAGATATAAAGTTAGCAATTCTTCAACAAAGTTTTAACCTACCTTATTGAAACAGTGGAAATAGAGAGACAACCTGGGATAGTCAGATAACTCTTTGCTGAAATATATGGTCAATGATATTGCAGTGACATGGCAGGGGTGACTTTGATGTTCGCCATACTTGTTAGGCAGAATCACATGCAGTACCCTTTGGGAACACTACATCCAATTAGGACTACAAGTGTAAGCACAATTTCACCTTTGGTACAAGCCTGTATTGCACAGTAAAGTGGTAGCGATGGCTGACCAGCCAGACTTATCTCAAGAGTTTAAATGAGCAGTAAAACAAGTTACACAAAGGACCGACCAAAACAGTGATTCAAATATACACTTACTCAAGGTTTCTTGGTAAAAGAATATACATGTATGATATGATATGATATGATATGATATGATATGATATGATAAGGCATTTATAACGCACCTATACACAAGTGTTTACTCAGTCAGTTCGAAAACATCACACTAGAAAGAGCAGCTCAATATCACAAACTAATAAACCACAAATACACAATCAATAAGTAAATGAACAAGTTTAGCTCTCCTGAAGTTGGAGCAAAATGGCACTTCATATACTTTTAAAAGGGGTAAAAAGACAAGGTTATAAGAATCAACAGCACAAATGCATTTATAGGCAGGGCAAAGGGTTTCAGTAACTACAACCAGCAATTCATCTCATAGGCCTGGGCCAAAGTCAATGGTTCAGAGTCTTTGTATTGGATAGCACAGTTCTGGTAGTAACAGTAAAGTATTTGCCACAGAGTTTACAAGAAATTGTCTAGGCGAAAAGTTTGACAAATGTTTAGGGAAGGACAACCCTTCAAAGTTGAGGAAAGTTTCACGTACTTTCTCGATGGCCGAAAAGATTTCCGGATCGCGTTTGCACAGTACCTTCTTAGTGAAGAAATGCTGTAGCTGAGGCAGTTGTTCCTGAAAGTTCGAGCAGACCTCGCTGTTCCTGGGCTTCAGTCGCGGGGACAAGAAGGAGGACGTTGGGAGATTCCTGCACTGCCCTGGGATGAGGCCAAAAGCTTAACAAGACGTTGGTTTAAGGTGTGAGTGCCTTAAAGTCCACGAGCTGGTTTCCTTCCCTCTGGCTATCCAGTTTTCAACAGCACTCTGATGAAAATTCGACCTGATGCGGATGGTGTCCATGTGGCTTACAAATTGGTTGTTCCCATCAAACTTAAGGGAAGAAGTTTATCTTGAAGGGCTTCTCTGTCGATTGGAGTTTCAGGCAATTCGGACCTGCAGCAGGGCTTCACCGGTCGTCCAGGAGTTGCTGCAGTCCTCTTTCTTCAGCTCGTCTTCGGTTCTTTCGTTCCAGTGGTTGACTCTGCTTTCCAAGTCCCAGAGACCTGCTTTTAAACAGTTTTTCCCCATTAAGTCCAGCCTGGCTGTCACTCACACAGCAGGGTGGCTGTCCTTGCCGGATAGTCAGCCGGATAGTCAGCTAGCCAATCATGCTAGAATGCATTTAGGTCTCCTAGGAGACTAAGCACAAGGAGTTTCGGGCACTTCCCTCACATCCTGCCCACCCTAGACACTCAGGCGCCAGAGGAGGGCTTCAGCACTGAAGCCTGCCAAAGGCCAATGACCAAAGGGACCAAACATGGTTTGGTGCCCAGAGACAAACACAAGAAGGACTTTTCGTAAAATAAATGGCGAAAAAAGATGACCGGAGTCTGTTTTTACAGATAGGTGTTGCGCGCCATATTGAAAAACATGGCTGCCCCAATTTTTTGCTACAGTTGTTAGCGGTCGGGAAAAATCACGGTAGTTGATCTAAAGCACTCCCACCAGCCATTTAAATTAGGAAAAGGTATCATTTGACTGTTACATGATTGTTTTGACTCAGGGGAAGCTAGGCAACCCCGCCAGCACTCTATAGGAAGATAATGTGTGCAGGGTCAGTAAATTTAAAGAGACTAGTAAAGTCAATTTAACATTGCATGCTCTGGGAGACGGTAGTCAGTCCCAGAGAAGCTATTTAAACCTTGGGAAGTCAAAAAGACATCCTTGTGCCACTGCACTGAAGGTGCTGTGGGACACACAGAAAAAGATGATGCCTATGGTGTTGTTTTAAAACTCCATAACCAAAGAACACAAAAATAAAACACACACAAAGTACATGGAAGAGTGGGAAAAAAGGCTCACACTCTTCCCAGGTAAAAAACTCTTATCCTAGAAATGCAGCAAAGTTGCTGGGGGTCTCAAAAGGTAAGGGAAATTAGCACATTTTGAGAATTCTCCCTAACTACTCAAGCTAAGTACCATTGAATTAGATAATAGTAAAATCCGTTAGAGTGCTACGTAAGAGAACAAACTGATGTAGTACCAAGCACTATTCAAACAAGCACTGGAAAGGCCAATGTATTTGGCATTTGCTCAATGGATATGTTTTCTGGATTGACATGTACCACACAAATAATGTTTGGCTAGGTTTCTTCAGACAGTATGGCAGTTTTTACCAAAAAATGACTAGAAACACACTGCATTTTCAAAACACTGCAATAATGTGGCCACCTGCTCACATCAACTGAAGTTACTGCCATTATTTTCAAAGATGCACAAGCCAGGATGTGCACGACATTTGGACAAACATTTTAATTGAATGGACAGGTGCTTATACCATTAACTGACTAGTGACATCATGTGCAGACATATTCACACCATTTGCCGTACATTACCATCAAATCGGTAAGGAATTGAGACTATTTGCCAAGTATTTAAATAATTTGAACAGGTACTAGGTCCCCATGTGGCTGTATAGATGCCTTGAGCATTTTCACTGGGTAAGGTATGTTGGCGATGGGAGAGAAGATTTTGGGGTTCTGTAAAATTCTTGTGTTTTTGACTAGTAGTTTGACACAGGCTGTCTTGACATCTCATGGTACAACTCAGTGGTGAGTTCATGAGTGCATAGTTGCTACTGGCCTTTATTAACTTGGTGATCTTCAGTCTCCTGTTTCTTTTCAATTCTTCAATGGCATTTTGTATCACCTACACATCTACACCTATCTTGAGGAGGACAATGCTGTTGACTAGATCTTGTGTTGATTTTGAAGAGAAGCTGCATGAGTTTGATTTTCTCATGGGATTGATTCCTCTTAATATCTCATTCTGTGGGTTTGTTGCCATTCTATGTAGTAGAATATGCCTACATTTAATGCAGATATGATATTATATGATATGTTATTTATAACGCGCTTAATACCCAGAGGTTTCTAAGCACGGATCCGGGGTTTGAACCTGTTTTGCTCTGTGACGTCTCGATTCCAAGGTGAGCATGTTGCCGCTGAGCTATCCTCCCGATGTGTAGTGTAGTGTAGATGCTTTACACTATCCCAGGGCTCGAAATTAAGATTGGAAAAGCAGGAGGTAAAAGCAGCTTCTGGGTATCCTGTGTTAACCATGGACCAGGAGCTACCACTGGGGAACGAGGAGCTAGTACACAGCGTTCCGCAATTCTACATTCCACATAAAATGGAAACATATAATGTTGTCCTTGGGTTATGACCCCTTACGCTTGAAATGTTGTATACATGTGTCATAATGTTTATTTATAGATTGTCCCAAATGCGCACAGTTAAATTCATATAGGTTTGATAGTTTGGTGTAACTCTTGGTAGCTGTTTGTGTCAAGCTAAACACACTCTTCTAGGCTTCAAGCAGGCGCTACATAGCCCCAAGCTACTCTCAATTTCAAACCCTGCTATCCTACCTAGTGTTGTTATGTTTCTTTGTCTTCTGTATGATAACCTGTCTTTTCCTATTTCCTGTTGATTTCCTCGAGAGTTTGCAGTTCCAGCATGAACCCTCTGACTGTTTCTTTTTTTATTTCAGGGCCACTACTGTGCCCAGTGCTTTGATGAATGCTCTCATAGATATCTGGAATGTAAGGGCTTCTGAATCGACTATGTCAAGAGCCTCTGCATTGAGTGTCTTTCTGGCTCTCCTGATGATGACATGTTTTTCATATGCACTACAAGGGTGGATGTTGTTTTGAAGCTCACAAAAAGGGACTTCAAGCTGATTACTCTATGGTAAGTAGAGAAGTGTAGCTGTTGATGGTAGGCCTTCTGTGAATGCACATACACTAATTTTCATTTGGGTTCAAAGGGATATGTGAACTAGGAATGACCAACCACTGTGTGAAGAGCTACCAAGATGCAGTTTATGGAGTCCTTCCACTGCGCCTAGTATATCTTGTGTAAGACCCTCCAATAGGAGATGTTCTACTGTTTTCCCAACGACCCATAAAGATGTCACCAAATGTATTGTATAGATTATCCTGCCTCTTCTTATACAAGCATATGGAGCCTTCACAGCTTCTACAAGGTTCACCTATGTAAGAAGAGTAAGAGTGCCCCTCCATCTAGTCCACTAGCCAACCCTCCAAGGAGGCCTCTCCCATCTTAATCATCTCTCTGTTTTTCAGATAAGGCGGTCCATGGAGTTTGTAACTGTAACAGTGACCCTGGAGAGTTTATACTAGTGGGGGACTGGAATGCTCAAAGTGTATATGCGGAAACTAGGCATTGGGTAGGCCAGACAGGCCATAGCCTGTCATTGTATGCTCACTTGCAATGGGAAGGGAACACACCCACAGGATCCACCAGTGGTTGACAGTATTGACACAAGCACCAAGGAGACTTTGGCACACACATGCTTGGAATGGCATTGGGTTTCTTCTACCTTCTGGACTCTTGAAAGGTGAGAATTAACATCTTTCTGATGGGTGATTACTGTCTACCTTGGTTGCAAAACCAAAGTGGCCCTGTTCATGAAGTCACCAAGACTTGATTGTTTAATGCAACGCTGTGCACAATAAAATAACTATTTTTGTTACCCCTGCTGCACTCTCAAGTTTCATGCTACACAATATATATTGCTGCTGTGTATACAATTATAGAAATCCAGCAATGTCACTTAACTCTCAAAATTACTACGAGGAAACTGAGAATAGAAAGCAGGAGGAAGCAAAGTTAGTTCTGAATAAATTGTCAAAATGTGCCATGGAAGGAGCAGTATGCCCAAGATCACATGCAGAATCAGACATGTGCTCCAAAAATACAGCAAGCCCAACAAGTTCCGTTACAACCACAGTCACCACAAGGGCAACAACAGCACGTGTCTTTACAAACACAAGTACAGACCCAGCAAGCACAGACACAACAAGCAATGGTGCACAATGGAAGAGAATGCACGAGCCCAACAAGCATCCACACCAAGTAGAGGGAGTGTGCCAGTAGTGGGAGGGAATCCTTTTACAGGTACAGGGATGAATTTATATACACAATAGGAAAGCCCACAGATCTACCTGATGTATTCAGTACTATCAGTGACACCAGATCCCAAGAGGGTAATGATAAGAGGGAAGACATGTCCCTTTCTTGTAGACACTGGAGAGACTCATTCCTGTGTTCGAGAGGGAAAGTACCCAATGTCTGGCATTGCCATGAATGCACAGGGATTCTCTGGGGCTATGAGTTTAGTTGCTTTTACTGATAAATTACCAATTTCTATAGGAGAACATGATGTGTATATGACACTATTGTATTCTCGGCAGACCCCAGTTAACATATTAGGATGCGACTTGATGACAAACTTAACATGGCAATACCTTTCAATGACAAAGGAATAGTGTGTTCCACTCCAGGGATATATTATATAAATGTGAGGCAATTCATATTAGCTTTTGCAGGTCAAAAAGCACTACAAGGTGTTCCTTTAAAACCCAGAAATATTTTTGTATGCAGTAAATGCCTTTTTGACATGGCTTTCTGGACTAATAAGTAAACTGTTGAGAATACCTGATGAATTTCTGTTTAGGCCAGAAATACCTATGTATGATGAGGAAGATTATCCCCACAGAATTGGAGGAAGTGATATTGACAGAGGAAAGGGTGATGATTCATGGAAAAGACGATGAGGGAAGAGCATGGAGAACAGTAATAGCCCTTGATGAAGGATACAGACTAACAGACTTGACAGATGGGGAGCTGTCCAGAGATGATTGTTCAGACAATGAGTTAATGCACTTTGTTTATTATTCTCTCGCAGCCCACATTGCAGACTTGAAGGACATAGTTAAGAAAAAGGATAAGTGGACTAGATGATTTTTGGATCCTGATGAGGGGATACCTATCCCGAAACGCATTGAGCTCATGATTGTTTCTATGTATTTTTGATTTGTTTGTTGATTTTTGTATTAAAGAGAGTGAAGAGTACTATGGACAACAATATGAATGAAATATTGTAATACATATACACCACAAAGGTTTATGACTACACATATTTTTATACAATCCTAAAAGCAACCCTATGGAATTATTTTGAGTTGAAACTAGATGAGTATATACTGCTCTCCCCATTAACTATTGCATACCAGTACCTTATAAATAGTGTTTGACTTTATAAAACATAGAGTGTGCATGGGATGCAAGTGTTCCACAGAAGGTGGACACCATATTTCTTTGTAAGTATTTTGTTGAGATGACCTCCTGGACTAATAGGTAAACTGATGAGAATACCTGATGAATTTCTGTTTTGACCAGAAATACCTATTTGATGATGAGGAACGACAGATTATCCCCATATAAGTGGAGGAAGTGATAGTGAGAGAGGAAAGGGTGATTATTCATGGGACAGATGATGAGGGAAGAGCATGGAGAACAGTAACAGCCCTTGATGAAGAATACAGACTAACAGACTTGACAGATGAGGAGCTGTCACGAGATGATTATTCAGACGATGAGTTAGTATTTTTCACACGTTTCACTTATTGGATTACAGTTGAGAATAGAGAAATACCAGAGAGAATGGTATTTATAAAAAAAGAAGAAACCATTTTCCCAGGAAGATTTGGAAAAGGTGTGAAGTATCTTATGGACCAATGGTCCATATGACATGGGTCTATTCAGTGGGTCTATTGAGTGGAGCAGGAGCAGTTAAAATTAGGCTTAAGACACAAGCAATTTTGCCAATTTTGCCATGAACAAAGCAGTACCCCATGTCCAGTGAAACCATTTCTGCTTTAGTACAGCAGGGAATATGGTTGGCATCAGAATTCCCATGTAACACGGCTCTGTACCCGATGATGAATACAGCATGGGGTTCATCGAGATTTATCAAGGATCTAAGCCACCTAAACAATGTTGTCGAAGCAGAGTTTCCTTTGGTTCTGAATTCAGCTATGATTTTATGTAAGATCTCAGCCAAAGCCAAATATTTTACAGTTATAGACTTAAAACATTTCTTCTTTTCAATTCCCCTTCATGAGGACTCCCAAGATTTGACCTAATTTCCGTATAGAAATCTGCACTGGAAACATACAGATTACCTCAGGGGTGCTGTGTGTACCCATCAATCTTTAATAGGGTCCTTCAGATGGACCTAGGTAACATACAACTTGAGAGCACAATAATTCAGTACATAGATAATATGTTAGTGTGCATCGAGAAAAATGCAGAAAAGATTCCGTTCAATTAATGACCATACTAGCAGAGAAAGGAAATAAGGTAGACAAAGAGAAATTGCAATATTGGCAGGAAGAGGTCCTGTACATAGGACAGATAATCTCTCAAGAAAGGAGAAAGGTGACACCTGAGAGAGCAGAAGCAATCATGAAGACTCCAAAACCTGAGACAGCAAGTGAAATGCTTACAATATTTAGGCCTATGTAATTATTGTAGGGCCTGGGTTTTTGACTACAGTACATATATTCAACCACTTGTAAAAAAGGATTCAAGGAAGCACAGACAGATAAAAGTGACATAATATAGACAGATGAGATGACTGAAGGATTTCAAGAATTAAAAAGAGAGATGTGTACAGCCCTTCTGTTAGGAATTCCAGACTATGACAAGGTGTTTTACTTATTCGCACATTGAAATGGAGAAGTAATGACAGCGGTCCTCATGCAGAAGACAACATTAGGACATGGACATAAACCATTAGCCTAGTATAGTGAGATGTTAGATCCAGTAATGAAAGGCCATTATCCTTGCTAACAAGCGTTAGCTTCTGCTTTTGTGAATGAAAAAGCTGTGAGTATTACAATGGGGTGTTTGGAGTCTAGCACAGGGGCAACGTGCTGGTTGTGGAAGCAAGACAATGCAGAGCATCCAAATTCAGGTATGGTATTAGGCACGTTATGAAAAACAAATAAAATAAATAAATAAATAAATAAATAAAGTTACTCATGGAGCTTTAATTTTTCACCATTTTAGAGAAACCCAAAATCACGTTGACTACACAAAGAGCATCAAGATATGAAGTGATTATTTTAAACCCAGTGATCAAAATTGTTAGATGCAGAGTAGTGAATCCAGTGACTTTCATAGCAGAACTAGTAGGGAAAGAGGAACATGCACATGACTGCAAAATGTATAGTGAGTTTTATGACGATATTCCCCATGTTACAGAAAATGCTCTCGGAGGGGGGGAATTCTATTCGTTGATGGTTCTTCACTACTTTAAAGTAGTGACAAATGCAAGATTTCCTTCACATTGTTCAGCACAGGCTGCAGAATTAGTGGCGCTTATTGCCGCACTCCAGAGATATTAGGACGAGGAAGTGATAGTGTGCTCTGACTCTGCCTATGTGACGTCAACCGTACATGCATGATTGCCATGCTGGAAAAGGAGGGGTTTCGTGAGAGTAGATGGCACACCAGTGCAACATGCTCCTCTATTGGATAAGCTCATTAAGGTACTAAAGCTCCAATTGGTTTTTACGGTGGTGAAATGCGCAGCCCATGCTAAGAGAGCAGACATAATTTCTCATGGGAACGTTGAAGCAAAAAGGGCAGCATATTTTCCAAATATTTCTGATTTTGAAGTAGAAAGTGTTAAGCAGATGTCAGAGCGATCTATGATGGTGAAGGATGGTTTTAATATGTTATCTATTCCACAGTTAATTGAGCTACAAGGTCGAGCTCCACAAGAGGAGCAGGATTTATTGAAGAGACAGAAAGTTTATTTTTCCCCATCACAGGCTCTATAGAGACAAGATAGCACCGGGAAGCCAGTTATGCCTCTAGCATTATTGAGGGTGGTGCTGGAGCAGCTTCACTACTCTGTGCATACGACTACAGAGAGTCTTGCTGCCATCAAAGCAGAAGACTGTTTTTCACCAAATTTGTTAGAACACATGACACAGTTTATTGTGAACTGTATTATCTGCCAAATGTTCACAGCAGGGCATCCATTGTGAAAAGTGAGAGGATGAATCCCCAGACCCAATGGTCCTTTTCAGCATCTACATATAGATTAAGTGGATAAGTTGCAAACATACAATGGCTACAGATACATGTTAGTGGTAGCGTGTCCCTTTTCCAGATGGTTTGTGGCAGGTCCATGTATGCACGCCGATGCCACATGTGCTGCCAAGCTTCTCGTACATGTGGTGTTTCCTACATGGCGTGTGTGCAAAGTTCTGCTGTCTGATAATGGGCCACATTTTGTAAATGAAATGTTAGAACAGGCCACCCTTTTATTGGGCATAAAGCACAAGTTTTCATCTGCCTATCACCCATAATTGAATCATATTTGTGAGAGGCTAAACAGACTCCGTACTGAAAGGATAGCAAACATCAACATGACTTTGAAGAAGGGATGGCTACATCGCCGACCCCTTGCATTATTTGCCCTGAGGAACCACCCTGGCTCAGATCACCACCTGACTCCTTATGAGTTGGTGACTGGATGATGCATGAGAGTACCCTTTGCGCCTCCCACTTGAATAGAAACTAATGCCCATAGTGTAGCAAAAACATTAGGGGTTGAGATGCATGATTATTTGACAAATATGACCGCTAGTGTTTCTTTCATTTCCCAACAGTTCAACAACCAGAGGGATGTGTCAAAGATGATTGAAGAAGACAGCCAAATGGTTGATCCTATAGACTTTCTGAAGCAACCTAATTCGTCCAGTGGTGACCAAATGCTTGTAAAGAGTTTTGTCTGCACTTGGAATAAGCATAATTTTGAAGGACTGTTCCTAGTAGAGGGGGTCACTCCCACCACAGTGAAGATCATCGAAGGAAGAAGAGCTTGGATATATCTGAATGACGTAAAGCTTTATAAAGGAGAGACCCATACCCCTCCTGCTGAGAGTGAAGCATGAGAAGGAGTCACACAAATACAGATGAGACCAGGTACCAAGAGCCAAAACAAAGAACAGATGAAGTAAACATAATTTTAACTATTGACTTTTGACTATTCCCAAGTTTAAAGGGAAAACAAATGAACTTTGCAAGGAATCCACTGAACAGTTGCAGTTTAGCTAAAGAGACAAAGCCTTGAATATCAAACAGAAAGCTTACACATGACATTTTATGTTGCCTAAAATGTTGCATACATTTCTGCATGTTTTTTTTGTATATATACTACAATCTTATCTAGACTCAGTGAGAACACCCATTGATATTGTCAGATTTTTGGGAAATCCTAAAAACAGTCCTATCATTTGCAGGATCATTATTGTAATAATGTTACAATTTCTATTATAAAAGAGTGTGGTTGTTATACAGAGTAATAAGAATTACATGTTGATAAAAGAGAATGGGAATGTTCCAACTGATCAGAGATACATCACCAGCAAGAAGAGTTCTTTTTCAATGCTTCTTGTAACTTCATTCTGTACAATTTTTTGTCTTTTCTTTCTTATTATTATGGCATTTCATCAAATAATGTTCTATAATGAAGACAAAGTGTTTGGCAATAATACATCTATTTCTATCACTAAAAAAAGCACAAGTGACATTTTCCCTGATATTGCCAAGCAAAATATTCGACTTAAGAGAGATGCTGAAGAAGATCATGAGTATATAAATACATACCTTGATAATTCAGCCCATTAAAAGAATAACATGTGGTATCAGCACAAGAGGGAGGTGGGGAGAAGAACGTCAGATGAGGGCGGCTATGTGTGTTCTCTCATCCCTTATGTTATTAAGAAGAGAAAGAAAACCATAAGGAAGGGAGCTACCATTTCTCTATATACCTAGGGCAACACTACATACTGAGTCCCCGCCACCCTTAATGGAAAGAAGGTTTGGGCCCAACTTGATAGCGGAAGTAAGGGGTGTGCCATAAGACCCAAATTTCTTCCCCAGGAATGGAAGATGTTAGGGAAAGAAAAAGTAGTCTGTGTTCAGTGCTTTGTTGAAAGACGCACACAGATACAAATCCTTATCACGATCTTGGAAAAGATGTTATATCTGACGGTGGCAATAATTCCCAATTTACTGGCCAAAATAGTTATAGGGAGTAGCATACTCCAGTTCAACCAATGTGTCTCACAGGTGACACAAATAGAAATAAAGACCAAAAGGGATGGAACTCCCTGTTTGAATGAACACTGTAACCCACAGGTAAGAAAAACCATATCCGGTTTTCTTGAAGGAAAGAACAGCGATATAAGGCACTTGTCTCTTGACCTTCAAGTGCACAAAGAAAGAAAAAAGATGGGAAGAGTGAACCCGTTTGATTATTTTCCCTTGAAGGGCAAAGAGATCAGTGTCTTAACGGGAAGGGTATGTTATGATCTTGACAATTTCATCACTCCTTTCCCAGGGTAAGTCTCCCCTCATGTGGCCAGGGGACGACAGCCACTACCTGATCCTGACCCTGAGGGTGGCTATCTGCAGGAGGACCACATGGGGTAGACGATACTCAGAGGAATAGGAGAGACTCATCAGGCGAGACATGGTGTCTCCCCCTTTCCATTTTAGGGATGTTCTCTCCATTCCCCATTCCCTAATGGCATAATGCCATTATTCCCCTCGATATTTTGACAGTTTTACTGACAGTACTCCTCAATATCAGACACCAAATAAAGTAACACAAACTGAGTCGAGGAAGAAGCAAGGAGCAAGGATGATTACTTCAAGTGAGAACCAACACCAGCGGTTTAGTGGCTTGAGGATTCTGATTGACCTGGCATGCTGGGAAGAGATGTATGGGGTCCTTTGTCTTCTTACCCAGCTGTGGTGAGATGAGCAGAGAGACTGGGAGTATGGTGACTGGCAGCAGTGCAGGAGTCGGAGCGGCAAAGTGGAGTTAAAAGGCATCCCTGTGAGCATCGTGCCAGTGAAGCTCCATGGAAGCTGCAGCGAGTTGAAAGGAAGAAAACAGTGCTTCCAGACAGCCGAAGGCACTGGGGCGCAGTCTGTGGCTGTGGCCGAGATGCCTACCAGAGGTACCTGCAGAGTCAGCAGAAGATGAGACAGCTGGAGTCGCATCCAATGCAGATTTAGAGACACAGAGAGAGTACAAGAAACCAACCAGTGAATGCAGGGAAAGGGTTGGGACACTGAAGCACTGACGGTCAGGGGATTGGAAGCCTTAGACAGTGTGACTGGGGTTAGGGACCCAGAGTACAAACTTGGGGTGGACTGAAAAGGGAAGCCAAAGGAACATGATATGATACAGAAAGTCCTGGCAGGAGAGTATAACAGGCAAACTCAAGTGTGTGAAACGAAAGGCATAAAGAACGTCCTGGCAGGAGTGTATACCAGGCAAAGTCAAGTGTGTGATACAAACTGCATAAGGAACCTGGCAGAAGACTATACCAGATAATTTGTGACCCCCACCCAAATTCTATCTGGTACTCGCTCCCAAATTACATCTATATGAAAGAACCTGGCAGGTGAGTATACCAAGTGCTGTTTTGTGAGTCAAAAGAATCTCAAGGAAGATTCATACCCTTAGGATTTTGATTATGTTAAATGTGAAAAGAACATGGGGAAGAGAGTCATTTTCCCTGGGATGAATTGAAACATCAAGAGAAGGGGAGTCATCCTCTTCAAATATAACTGGAACATCAAGAGGAGCAGAGTTATTCTTTTGAACTATAAAAACTTAATTATTCTTTTGAACTTTTATTTTGCTAGTAGAAACCTGGTGGAAGGGAGTCATTCCCATAATCTGTGAATACCATTCAGTTGGAACCTTTTTTGGTTGAACTTGAACATGTGTGCACTTTTCAAGCAAGGTACATTATCCTTAGCACCTCAGAGTTACTTTTAGGGTGTGAAGGATAGAATAGGACCTTGAAGACAGGACATTATTCCTTTAGGCATCTTATTTTTATTTATTTTATTGAACAGTTGTTAGGTACTTGTACAACTGAATAGTGTTTCAAAGCACCTGATGCAGGACAATACCTCCTAGATTAAGGACGATGAGGCATTTTCTAACCCCTTTAATATTTAATAAATGTTTATGCCAACCACCATGAGCCTGCTGTGTACATGCCATATTCCTGGTTCATCACATTAGTTTATGGAATTAAAATCAGAAAAAGAGCACTATAATGTTTTGGGGAAACACTGGGTATCAAACAGTGCACTAACATGTAAGTCATACATTATGGTGCTTTGGCACACAAATGAACCTGATGTTGCAACATCTATCACTTTAGTGTTCTCATATGTGAGCAGTCATGTGCAGTGGGTCATGTTATCTCTGTCTTTATACCAATTTTCAGGATAGGGGAAACAAATGGACTGTATGAGCTGTGGCTCATTTGGAAACAGGAAATCTATATAAGACACCTGTGTGACTGGCTGTAGCAAGAAAGGGTTGATCCCTGGGAGCCACGGAAATGCAGAAGCACCGGCAACAGCAGAATTGTCAGACTTCTCCTAATGTGCACAAGTCAGCTTCCAGTGACCCTCTTTGGAAGCATCCTCCAGTAGTGGGGATGGTATTGAGGGAGTATGTGTGCATAAATGCGTATTTCCAAAATAGCCAGACAGACCAACACAAAACAGCCCTCAGTCCCCCACACATCCTGCCTGCTGAAACAGCTCTGCTATCCATGAATACTGCACCAATAGAACCATCCGCCAGCACCACTGCAGCATGTTGTTGGTAGTAGTAGCCCTGTTCCTTTGGTGCTGTTTGGGTAGTACCCACTCATGTGTCATGCTAGCACGCAATATCTGTAATGCTGTGGTAGCTGAACATAGGCAGAGGAAGATGCTATGTGGAGACACATGCTCCAGGCACACTAGTCCTAGTTCAGGTATTTAATGGGGTAATGGACTAGAGGAACATGAAAGTAAAGGTGAATTGACTGCCCTCAGAGCCAGAGGGATAGTTTCCAAATATTATAGTCGTGGATTTTCAATTGTGTAAGTAGGCTGCAAAGAGTTGCAGAAGACCTGTACATAGCCTACAGTGTTGTGCAAATAAATTCAAACATACATAAAACCAGCGGTAACACTGCTGTCAGCAGAGTAGAAAAAGGAGATAACAGAGTTGGATATGCATTTGAGAAGTTAGGCTCAATTGGGCCTCATTCCGAGTACGGCGCTAACCAATGGCGCTATTAACGCCTTGGTTGACGCCGTACCCGGACCGGCAGCGCCTTGGTGGTTGGCGGAATTACCGCCCCATTCCAAGGTTGGCGGGGCGGTAATTCCCCAATCCCCATTTACCCTTCCCCATTCCCATTCTTGCCCCATAGGGCATAATGGGAGTGGGGAAGGCGTCAATTACGCCACCGTAAATTACGGTGGCGTAATTAACATCAAGGTCCCTTAGCGCCATGGTATTTAACGCCTGCTAAAAGCAGGTGTTAAAAGCACCATGGCGCTAAGGGAACTCGGAGTATGGCGGTAAGGGATTACCGCCACCGCTCTCGTTAGCGGTGGCCGCTATCCCTTACCGCCATACTCGGAATGAGGCCCAATAATATGTATTTGACATGATGGAGACTTATGTTATGGACAATGTATTAAGCCAACACTGCATTCCATGTCAGTATTACCTTGGCTGAATAAAGAAGAAGCCTAAAATGTAATCATTTGTAAGTGATGTCAGGTGATATTATGCAACAGTTTTGATTTGCTATCTTGTGATTGATATTCATGGTGTAAATTGGATGCTTTGTTTTCAAAAGCAATTAGTTAGATGTTTACAATTATGGACAAACGAAAGGAATCAGTTTGAAACATGACAATGCCTCACAATAGATGATTGCTTTTGAAACACACTTTACATGCCATAATGCTTTTGGCTAACACGGAATAGAGTACATAAAATGCTCACGTTTGCACTGAGACAACAGAATCAATCCAGGTCTACAATTGCTGGCCTGTTTAAAATGTCTTTCTGGGCATTATTGTGGTTGTAAAATAACACGAGCAGGGCTAATGAACTGTATCAAATATGGTAAAGGCATCTATAACTATTACCTCTAGTTGCCACAAATGCAGTCAATCTGTAGAACAATGACACATCAGCAACATTTACTGGCGTTATAGTTTGGACTGGGCTTGATTTGGTAACTATGTCTACTGGTGACTTCAGCAGATTCATTATGGATTCATCTCAGTCTTGTGCATGGTGTCAAACCCTAAGACACTTCAAATATCTGATACTGAATGTAGTCCCTGCCTTTCCCAGGCACACAGTTTTATTGCACAGTGTGTTCAGGTTTTCAGATGCTGTCATTCATTGTCCTATAAAAGGAAGAACCTCTTCACCTTGGACTTTCTTGTAGGACCAAGAGAGCCCTCCTGTGCCTATATTTATGTCAAGGCTGTGGTGTCAAAGTTGGAGATGTGGCTGACAGCCACTGATGTTTTGCACTTTCACAGCTGACAGGACATCTTTTAAAGACCCTGTAAAATGGTGCAAGAGAAGTGGTGTCCTTCCCTCCTCTCTCTGTACCTGTAGCATTGTCCTCCCGGGATTCACTGGTTTCCATAATCATGTGTTGAATCCTGGACTTTCGATGGGTGACCTTTATCTTGGACATCATCACTATCATCATCAACATCCTCATCATTAGCATCAGGGTCTTCATCATTGAATGTAGGTTATGATGGAGTGGGAAAACACAAACATCCCATATCCTGCAATGTGTTGTTTCTTCGGGCTCATCCATTGATTCAATCTACAACATATCTCCCCTTTTCCCAGGGATAGCGTGCTGAATCTCCTTTTCATGCCTCCCTAGCCACCTTGGATTTGTAGGCACTTCTCACATGTCAGCACTCAACATGGTTACACCATAGCCACAAGCAGATAGCATGTGTCTTATGCACTCAAGTATAGCTACTGAAATGCCTCTCTTTCTTCTGAACAATTCGAAGGTGTTTTCTATTCAAGCAATGCAAAGTTGAGACACTCGGTTACATTGACTGAATGCACTCTTCTGTATCTAACAAATTCTAAAAAAAAGTAAGCAACAATCATTTTGTCTGCTTACTCAAAGAAGGCAAACTGATTCATAGCCAATGAATGTAATCCCACCCTTCCCCAAAGTAATTGTTTTAAAACAAAATGTAAACTGCAAGTATTTTGTACGGCCGAGAGCATAGCTCTGGGGCAAGGCGTTTGCCTTGGAAGCTAGACAACGCATAGCAACACAAGTTCAAATCACCGACGTGTGCATAACAATTGGTCCCTGATATTAAGTGCCATACAAAAAAAACAATTATAATTATAACAATACTACCAAAGCTTTGTTTAATCACGAAAAGATGACACACACTATTATAGCACTGCACACACTCTGCTGCTACCTGGCAAGAACTCAAAGACCACAAAGAATGCAATGTCATATGTAAAAAGTATTTTGTCCACCACAAAAGGTTGGACACTCAGTTTCAGACACAGAATATTCTATCGTGAGTACAAAGAATTCGAATATTTTTTATTTTGAAATATTTTAAAACATGCTGCAAAAAGATGACAACTACTGAATATAATCTCTTCCTACCTCCTAATTATTATAGGAAATATTCTCTGCAACTTGTATTGTGCCTTGGCACAACAAGACAACACATTCAGTTCAATGTGCTCTCATTCCGCTAAAGAATTCTAAGTGATTTTCTTCCAAGAGAAGGAAGTATTTTGCCACAAAAAGCTGACATGCTAAGTCACAGCCCCTCATTTGACTCTGCTTCCGCAAAAGAATTATAAAACTTTATCTATGCTAGCAACACATATTTATTTCTCAACTCAAAAACATGGCATTGTTAGTTACTATACTCCTGCCTGGCTACATAGGTTGTAGGATATTATTCTGCTCACTTTGAGAACAATTGTCAGATGAGCTTATTTCATGCAGGGTGGTCAGTAGAAAGTCAGCTCAATTGTATTAAGTTCCTACCTCTCCCACAACTATTCCTGCAAAGCTAGCAACATCCGACTTCTGCCTAGCAACACTTTTCTGAGATGGAACCATGCATGCTATATTGTTATTATTTTATCTTGAACCATACAAAACATTGTGCCCGAATTAATGATAATGTTCAGAAATTCTTGGTTTGACAGAAACACCCAGAATTCCAGCATTTCGGAATATGACCACACAAGATGACCCCGCCTTAAACCCTTAGTGGTTCCTTGAGAGAAGGATCCTTCGAATGTAATAATAGCCCTTATGTTTCTTCTCGTGTCTGATAGATTTTTTTCAAAGTTGAACTATGAACAACCTTATCGAAAAGATACCAGTTTGTTCTTGGTTACAGTCACAAACTCACTTTCACCATGAAGCACTGCATGTGGTGAGCAGTAAATATTGTCCTAATGTGGGTGGAATGTGTAAGCTTGAGCCTACTTTGAGGGTATGGGGGTCTGTCTCAGTTTCCCTCCCAAGAGCTATTTCCTTAATAATAGGTAAAAACGGCGCACTTTAAAGCTTAATCTTTTTGTGAAAGGAAATTTAAAAACCTATAGGATTTATAATCGGCTGTATAGGGAAACATGTATATTGCAGACGACATGCTCCAGTGCAGCACTATTACCCTGAGTCTGCCCAGTGGTGCTCTCACTGCCATAGTTCTGCCTCATATGACTCAAACTACCACATCTCTGCTCATGTTTTTCTCACTCCCCTAGATCGGCCACATGGGGCTCTCACTGCCCGACTCCACCCCATGTGACTCTCACTTGCAAAGGTCTGCCCTTATGCCACTCTTAATGCCTCAATGTACCTTTTATCTCATCAGATCTGGTCTATGTGGCTCTCTGTTCATGGCCTCCTGTGCTGTCAGACTCCCAAGCGCCACACTGCAAGCCTGATGGTTGAAAGCCAATTAATTTGGTTAGTGGCAGCAGCACTGGGGTGTTTGAACCACTCTAAATGAGTCCAGTGGGAAACTCAAGCCTATAATATCTGGTTTGGCAAGGCCTGTTAGGTTCCGATTAGGTTTCAAATCGTTCAACCCTTCCCTCTGACTCCAAGGTGGGGTACAAGTCTTCCTGTTTAATTGGAAAGTGGGCAATTAGATGCAATGAAACATCTGTTTCTAGTTATTTGTGGTGCTTCCGGTCTTTGTTGATACCCGTGTTATCCCATTTTATTCGGTTTAAATGTGTTTTGTAGACCCCAACTCTTATGGTCCATTTTCTACCCTTACTCACTTACAAGCATTTTTTTAAAACAATGTTTTATTTTGTACTTGGTTGAACATTAAATCTTACACATACAATATTATAAATCTCTCATCACAAAATATACAAACAATTTAAAACAGCACAACACATGTTACAAAATCAATTTTAAAACATCATCACATAATATTGAATCCAATTAAAACATTCATTCATATAATTCACATTGTACATTGCCACAAAACCAACTAACACGCCATAATACTAAGTTGATGGACCCATCGAGTGATTAAATTGCTACTCCTCACAAGGGTAACGATTGATCTCTAAAGTAATGTAACTGTAAAACATTGCTGTAGTGCATTTCCTAATGCCAGGGATATAAGTGGAACAACTGTTCCCACAAAGATCCCCAAGGAAAAAGTCTCAAATCTTTTACAAATTTCCCAAAATAAATTCTAGAGAGATGCACAATACAATATCAAATGCTTTATGGTTTCAACGTCTCTCCCACAATGATGACAAAACATACCATCACACTCTGACCTTTTCCAAAGATAGCAGCTGCCTCTCGCTGGTAAGGGGTGCAGCTAAAACCTCAACATTGCAATCCCTAAATTCCATGAAGGAAATCTAGTAAGCCGGGATTCCACATCAACTTGCTTTCTTAAGGAACTTAACAAGTTGGGAAATCTTTTGTACCCCTCCAGATCATCAGAGGTTTTGCACCAGTCATTCCTCCAACAATGTTTTGCACAGGCGACTGGATCCTGCAGCACCACATTATAATCACAGCCCAGCGCCTCAAGCTGCAAAGCACCCTGGCATATATTGTGGATGCAGCTGCAGCATTGTACAAGATGTTCAGTGCAAAGGATGATGTATATACTATGGACTCCTGTGTCACAGAAGTGTTATTTATTTATTTTATGTATTCATGTATTATTAATGCGATTTACTTTAAATTATAAACCTTACACATAGTACATAAAACATATAAACCAACAGATTTCATCATGTTCAGACAATATAAATAAAATAATAATACACCCATTGATAAAAGGAGAACATGCAATCAAAAGCAACCAAATAGACAATTGATACTTATAATCACTAGTGACTTATTAGCACTGACTGCTTCCCTTCAATCCTTTCAGCATTACAGATATGTCATCAGTACTTAACTAGAGTTGATTGCTCTTTGATTGAATGTACTAAAATTATATATACATATTGAATAGATATGTTAAACAAGCATATACCTCTTCCATGTCACCTACCCAATTTTGCTCTTCCGCATACTGTTAGTCAAAGCATCAGACACTCATTACACGGCCCACGGTAGTGGCCGTGTAGTTATGGTTAAGTTGCTAAACCCACAGGAAGAGCACTTTTTGGGCGGCTTATAACTTCGCTCACCCTGGACAAATCCACAGCAATCTTTGCAAAAAAAGTATATGGCCCATTCCGAATTATTGCAAAGTTTGGTGAGGTCTGGTCCAGTTGGGGCAAAGTTTTTTTTGAAATGACCAAAAAGTAGGTCACAAAAAATGTGTGATATCTATGTCCGCTCCGCGGACACACTTCCCTGTTCACTCCGCGGACAAGACACCGATTGGATAATCGACTTGCGTCATATCCGTGGACATGCAACGTGTTAGCTGATTGAATGGTGAAGAGTGTGAAGTACGTCAGATTTTTGGTAATGCCAGCCATCTTGGATTCGGGGACAGCGGCCGGTGTCCACAGACATTGTGGTAAAAACATATTAAAAAA
Source organism: Ambystoma mexicanum (assembly GCF_040938575.1). Classification (NCBI taxonomy): domain Eukaryota; kingdom Metazoa; phylum Chordata; class Amphibia; order Caudata; family Ambystomatidae; genus Ambystoma; species Ambystoma mexicanum. The sequence goes on from NC_090935.1 coordinate 260,368,245, forward strand.
CACAACATTGCACTTGTCAAACTTATCAAATAATCTCTGGGGAGAGGAGGGGTGAGCACAAAAAAATTGGTGTTTTTGCCGCAAAAGTCCACGAACAGTTCAAATGTTCGCGAACATCCTGTAAAGTTCGCGAACACCTCAGCATTACAGGGTTGGTGAAATGCAGTTCTTAGATGGCTTATAACTTTGGCACCACTTAATGGAACTCCATGAAATCATGCATGTATATTCCCGACCTGATTCTGAGTGAGTATGCAAAGTTTGGTGGGATTCTGTCATGAGGGGACAAAATTAGAGGGGGTCCCAAAATAATGTAAAGGTTTATAAATGAGGTGCCACTTGATGAATCCACACTTAATTTGGGAAACTGATAATAGATCTAGATATACATGTTTTTGCAAAGTTTGGTGGGATTCTGTCAAGAGGGAGCAAAACTAGAGGGGGGTCCCAAAATATTGTAAAGGCTTATAAATGTGGTGCCATTTGACAAATCTACACATAGGTTTGCAAAAATATTATAAATCTAGATATAGATGATTTCGTAAAGTCTGAATGGATTTTGTCAAGTGGGGGCTAGGTTATATGACATTTGTATGTGCATACATTTCACACTTTTGAAAAAATAAAACATGGGTGGATTTCCAGCAAATTTGCTTAAGGAGCATTGGCAAGGACCTACAAGCATGGTTTTCCAAATGTGCCAGTGTTTTATTATTTGACAAGTGTCATAATGTAGCTACAAAAAATAGCGGGATACCTTTAGACTGAGGGGTAGCCTGTGGCCATGGACAGTGGCCAGATTGTCCGGTCATGGAATAAGGTCATGATCCGGATAATCTGGCTACTGGCCATGACCACAAGGGACAGAACATAGGATTAAAGTGGCCATGTCCACCTGGGTCTGGCTTTGTGGTAAAGTTATTTTAAATTCGGTTAGATCTGAAAGGGAAGAAACATTTGCTCGTGGTAATATGGTCATAGGGTTCTCTTTTTGCCTTCTGCAGGCTGACAAGTGAAGAGGGGCCCTGAATGGAACCGTGCCTTCCCTTTCCATGGTGCCCATCTTGGAAAAGGATTTTCCTTCCTTTCTGTAGGAAGAAAAATCCTCTTTTTTAGCACCCCGGGTTCCCGCTTTCGGAACCTAGGGTGCTAATGGCCTTCATTCCCCATTTTAGGGGCTGCAATGGGTGGATAATGGTCCAGAGACCTTGTTATCCACCCTCGCTTCGCTTGGGCTGATAACTTGGGCTGCTGGGCGGTATCCACCGTTCCAGTCCCTGTAACGGAGGATGAACGCCACAATATTTCCATTAGCATAATACAAAATGCAATTGGAAATGTTGGAAAATCTTATTGAGTCTATGTACTTTACTGAGAAATATAAAGTAGATGGAGTCTATACATGTTTTTTTAGTTCTATTTTTTAACTATGAATGGTGGTTCCTAAAGGAATAGGTCTTTTGTTGTTTTTGGATGTATTTTCTTTGGCAGGATAGCTGAGAACGAAAGGTGGGGAGGGAAATGAGGCAAGAGGAACCAAACACTAATATGGAGGGGTAGGTGGACAAGGGAAAATGTTGCTTGTGTGTTATTTCTAAGGGTGGGGGCAGTGTTTCTCATGCTCCTTCATTACAGCAGTGGTGGTGGCTCTTGAGGAGGAGGGTTGGCATTAGCTGATGCCATTTTAAGATAAATAGCAGTTTTGCTAAAAGTATGTACTGTGTACTAGATTGTTAATGGATAATGAGTAGGAATAGGAGTTGGAGCTGTGCAAGGGAAATTTTGAAGTTGTAAATTCCTAGATCAGTAGAAAATGCAGTACTGAACTGTCCGTGAAGCAGAGATCTTATCGTGAAGTGCGGTGGATTCTCGGACACGTCATCATGCCGCACACCAGCGTATGGTCATGTGGCACTGTCCGGAAAGGTCTGCTATGAAGTCAGATATTCGTAGACGTCTACGGAAGCAAAACTATTTGAAATAGTTGCAAAAAGTGTATGGAAGTGTTAAAAATGATTCGAGATGGTGGGAAATGGCAGAGTTTTAAGGTGACAATTTTTGTAAAATGGACACAAACATTGCTATATTGGGTAAGTATGATATTAGTAAGTTGTAGGAAAATAGCATGCCCTGGTAAAAACCTATGAAATTCACTGAAAAAACATTGTTAAAGGGGCGTTATGGTTAAGTTGCACTAATAAAAACCTATGAAATTCAATGAAAAAACTTTGTTAAGGGGACATTATGGTTAAGTTGCACTAATAAAAACCTTTGAAATTCAAAGAAAAACTTTGTTAAAGGGACTTTATGGTTTCAAGTAAAATCGAAAAACCCCAGAAAATCGCCAGTTATGCTAAGCTAAACAACCATAATTCATGCCACCACCGTGCACTGCTAAGACTGACACCCAGGGCATTAAAGATGACATCACAAATGTCATTGATGACATCACGGATGACATTGCATGTGAAATAAATTTTGATGAAATGTCCCTACAAGGAGTTGTGTTTATATTGCTGTTAACAAGATGTCAGGGGTGATGGGGAGACCTATCATGAACTACTTAATCTATTAAAGAATGTACTCATCTAATATCATTGTATGGGAGTATTGTCGTTAATACAGAAACCTAATCATACATAAACATAGGCAATGACTGCAGCATGCACCATAGAAGTACACTATTTATAATCTTGTAATTTTGGATAGTAAAATAATGAATGCTACCGTATCAGAGTTTTGAGTAATGTTAAACATGTAATAACTAGCTAACAATTCAAGAATTACAGCACTTGTGCTGGTACAAACAATACATATGAAGAACCACAATGCATACAAATCAGAGGCACATACAGGGAAACTAAAGTAAGGAAGAAAGAAACTGTATCATCAGAAAATGTTAATGACATTAAAGGACGGTGAACAAAGGAACCAAACCTGGTTTGGCGCGCAGAGAAAACACAAGAAAGACTTTAAAAAAAATAAATGGCGAATAAACCTAGCCAGAACCATATAAAAACGTATATGGTCTAGCGGGTTTAAGTTTGAGGCCACCAAGATAGCCTAAAACAATACCAGGGCTATTTAAGATAACCGCAGTAGGAAAAATAGGGAAGTTACCACTACCACCGGCCAAGTCTTAATGAAAAGGGAGCGAAACAATGCTCCAAGAGAAACAGACAAAAAGGGATAAGTATTAACCCTTTCCAAAACTCTATTTAAGATAGTTTGTACTGGGTCTGTGAGTTTTAAAAGAGACTAATAAAGTCAATGGCAACTTTACATGTTCTGGGACACAGTAGTCAGCCCCAGAAAATGGAGTCGGCGTTTGGGAAGCCAAAAAGACAACCCTGTGTCACTGCACTGAAGGTTCTGTGTAACACACAGTAAAAAGATGAAGCATATGGAGTAGGTGAGGCGCCACAATGTATGAACACAAGACAATGTTAAACACACACAGCAAAACACATGTAAGAGTGGGAAAAAAGGCACACACTCTTACCAGATGAAAAAAAAAAATCCTAGATATCCAGCAAAGCTGTTGAGGGAATCAGTAGGTAAGGGAAATTAGCCATTCTGGATAATTCTCCCTAACACTCGCCCCCTCCCCCCCAGACTAAGGGACAGGAATATTTAATCCACTCCTGGATACATCTCTACCTCTAGTCAGTTAAAAACATCCTAGAGAGACCATCAGCATTTTGGTGATCAATGGTGAAATCAAACCCTTGCAGGCAGATTGACCATCTCAGAAGTTTTGGGTTCTCCCTTTCATTTGCATTAACCATATGAAAAGTTGGTGGTCAGTGTGAATCACAAAAGTAGATCCAAAAGTATGGTCTAAACTTCTTCAAAGACCACACAATAGCAAAACATTCACGCTCTATGGTTGCCCACCTTGTTTCTGGTTCCTTCAGTTTCCCACTGATGAAGCAAATGGGGTGCTCCCTACCTTTCTCATCCAATTGACTATGGACTGCACTTATACCTATATTGGAGGCATCTGTCTGCACAACAAAGGGTTGGTGATAATCAGGAGCTCTTGGGACTGGAGCTTGACAAAGGGCTTTCTTCAGGTTTTCAAAGGCTTGAGTGCACGCCTCATTCCATCTAACCTTTTTAGGGAATTTTGTAGAGGAGATCACATTCAAGGGCGAAGCTATGGTACCAAAGTTCTCTCTGAAATCCCTGTAGTACCCAGTGAGATGTAGGAAAGCTCTCACCTGGGTTTGAGTAGTAGGGGTGGCCCAGTTTTGTACAGCTTGTACCTTGCTAGGCAATGGCCTTATTTCACCTTCTCTTACCTCATGACCAAGGTAGACCACTTTGTTCTGACCAATTTGACATTTGTTTGCCTTTATGGTCAGATGGGCCTGCTCTAGTGCCTGCAAAACATATCCTTAATGATCAATATGTTCTTTCCATGTAGGGCTGAACACTGCAATGTCATCCAAGTATGCCATGAAGAAGTCCTCCATCCCATTCAGAACTTGATTGACCATCCTTTGGAATGTATCAGGTGCATTCTTTAGTCCAAAAGGCATAACCTTAAACTTGTAGAGGCCTGCTGGGGTTGAGAATGTAGTTTTCTCCTTGGCATGGTCGGTCAGGGCTACTTGCCAATAGCCTAGATCAAATGTACTGAGGTACTTGGCTGAACCAAGTCTATCCACCAGTTCATCTGTCCTTGGCAAAGGATGGGCATCAGTATTAGTGACTGCATTTAGAGCTCTATAGTCTACACAGACTCTCAACTCCTTGGATCCTGCCTTTGGTACTAGAACAACTAGTCTAGACCATGGACTTGTAGAGGGCTCTATAACCCCGAGATCATGAATCTTGTGGACCTCTCCTTTGATGTGGGATCTCACATGTTCTGCTTTTAAGTTATCAATAGCTCTGCCATCATGTGTGACATTATCCTCTGGAGACCTATCCCATAGTCAGTAACTCTGACTGGCTTGGGGAAGCAGGACTCTCCAACCCCTCCTTAATCAGGGCCAATGAGCTTCTGACTGGATGGCCTAAAGAAGTTCAAAGGGACTGTAACCAACTCCCTCTTGATGGATTTCTCTATAAGCAAAGAGAAGGCATGGCAGTACAAGGTCCCACTTTCTTTTAAGGGGTTCCTCTAACGCACCTATCATGCTCTTCATAGTTCGATTAAACCTCTCTACCAGTCATTTGTCTGTGGATGTTAGGCTGTAGAGAATATGTAAGTGACACCACAGTTTTTCCACATGGCTTGCATGTAGTGGGACATGAAACTGGATCTCCTGTCGGATATCACTTCCTTAGGAAACCCTACTCTGGTAAAAATACCAAGTAGAGCCTTAGCCACAGCCTGAGGCGTAACAGTCCTCATAGGTATTGCTTCCGGGTATCTTGTAGCATGGTCTATTACAACCAGGATAAGCCTGTTCCCTGAGATGTGGGAGGGTCAGGGGACCAACAATGTCGATGCTCATCCTCTCAAAAGGAACTCCCACCACTGGGACAGGCACCAGGGGTGCAACATTCTTGGCTCCTGTTGGGTGTCTTGGCCCACGTTCAAGTTATTATGCTGCAACACTTGGTGCTGTGGGCTTAGGAAATCCAAGAGGGTGGAAAAGCCCACATTTGCGCCAGTATCCTGGAGAACCGCACAGTTTTGCGCACAGCAAAATGGTCCCCTGACCTGCCACCCACCAGTGCGAGTGTGAGGGGCCAGGAGTGCCATGAGTGAAATGTGTGCCAAAGGAAAAACAGCAGTGCCAGTGGCTAAAATAAAAAAAAAGCACGTTGAAATCACCTTTATTTCTTTGAAATGCAAGCTAAAAATACCTATTTTAAACATTGCAAGATATTCAAAAATCCGATATTCAAAAATCTCAATGAACACCAGCAGATATTTGGCAGAATGTAGTCTTGTGTGCATACAAAATCTGGAAAGAGAAAGAGCCCAAAACAATGTTTATAACAAAACTGGCTGAGCTGTGGATGTCAGCAGCTGAAGTGAAATTGGACTGAAAGACACTAAAATCTAAAGGTTTAAAATAAATGAGTGACCTACTGTTGAGCGGCACATAGTTTGCAACTGTTAAATGCCATAGTTTAGAACTTAGAATCAGCGTTCTAGCTGCATGTGTAAAAATTGCAAGTTCGGTTTGAATGTAGAAAACTGGGAACTAAAGTGACATTTAGCTGAAGCCTGGCTTGAAGAGAGTGACTTCTGCCCGGCAACTACCCCCGACTGGAGTGAACCTTGCTCAGCCACTCTTCCCAGGCCTGGCTGCATTCTGCTGCCCCTGCCAAAAGGAGATGACACCTCTCTGATTGAATTAGGGGAGGAGCACCTGGGACTACAGGAAACTAGACAAAGCACTGTCCTTGGCCCAGGCAAATGTTAAATTAGGGGGGTCGTAAATGGCTTCCTCTTGGAAGGAATCGGGGAGGGGCACTGCATCTGTGAGCCAGCTGAGCTTGGGGGAAGTGGATAAACCAGAAATTCCACCATGTGCTTTGGAAAACCACACCCCTTTGGGGCCAGAGCATAATTTTAAAAAGATGGATAATTCATAGTGCGGACTTGTAAAATTTGTATAAATAACATCATCATTCTTGTGATTTTTCTGTGCACATTTTAAGAGGTGTTAGGACCCTGTGGTATGTTCTTGGGGATAGTAGCGGAAAAAAGGTTGTTACTCCAAATGTATGCATGTTAAAAATCTGACACTTTATCATCTGAAACCCATATCCCTGGTGCACATTTGTGTAAAATCTGCAAAGGTTTAGAGGTCGTTATCTGGATGAAAAGGGGAGAATTCTGTCATAAGTGGACACAACATCTTACAAAGACAGGGATCGGATGGTTTGGTGCTACAGAAAATATGTTAACTGGACATATAATATTAGAAAAATGGTACATAGATAAATATGTATTTGGATCAGAAATAGATTTGTGTGCAATTTGACAAGGGGAGGATCCTCTGACCATAAACCTACCTCATCACTCTGACTCACAACCCAGTTCCCCCAATCAAGGCAGAGAGGAGGAACTGGCCAATGATAAGCTGAGAGGGTTGGGCATAGAAGATGAGCCGACCCTCCCACTTTCTAAACAGATAAAAGGCCACTGTGCAGGACAGGTAGGGACATTCACTTCCCACTTCAAGCTGATTTCTTGTGGGGCGTTTTGCCAGAAGACACCAGATCCAGCACTTAGACTTCAAATCCAGACAGTGACCAGAACTTTGAATTCAGACTTCAGAATTCGTCAGCAGGCCTCAAAATCTTTTGCAAACTGATTCACCCCAGACTTCCAAGGGGAACATGAGAGTAAAACAGCCGGGCTGAGCTGTTTGATTCTGGCCTAAAACCCTGTGCCAGAAACACCCAGAAAGCAGAGCTGTACCCGGAACCAGAGACCAGACTGCCGTGCAGTGCCAAGAACTTTTGCCGGAACCAGAGATCCAGACCGCTGTGCAGTGCAGCTAGCAGAGCTGACCCAGATCGCGGTGAGAAGAACCAGGCAGAGACCGTCCGTGGCGAGGGAACCGCAGTCCAATCCTGACCCGATCCGTGGCGAAGTCGCATTCCCGTCCAAAATATAGTGTGAGTACCGCCAGAACTGTGCAAAACCCAATCTCTTAGTTTAAAATAATCTAATTCAAACTATTTTAACCTATTGAGAACTGCATCCTAGAAATCTTGTGTTCCTTCTGTGATCTCAAACCTGAAAACTGTCATCTGTCATTCTCAGCTTCACTTTTCTTTGGAGAATCTGCCTTCACGAAATCGTCCATATCTCCGGAACCGTTGGTGCTAGGAGCGAGTTTTAACTGTCATTTTAAAGCTAAGATTCTATGCTTTCCAACAAACCCAGAACCTTAGGAACCAAGCTATGTGGATGCCTCCATGTTGGCTGACAATAAAATCAAGTAGTTCCCAAGCACATTGTTTTTCATGGTGTATGAGCCTGGTGCCATAGGCGCCAGGACTGGCCCCATGAGGGCTTTTGAAGAGGATGCCAGGCTCTAGAGGCCCGAGTCCTGACTTCTCCTGGCCAGTGGGTATGACAGAGGGGGTTTTGGGCGAGGGTCGTGACAACTGGAAAACCTAGAAGACTCTGGGAGAGAAGCATTTTCAATAGACAACCTTTTCATTTCTAAGGCATGGTTCATCTCATTTTCTCTGAGCTTAAGTTCTTGATGCTTTTGTTCAGTTTGAGCATTTAAACGTTTAAATTCCAATTCAAGTCTCATCTTTTCTAGAGCAATGAATTCAGGACTGAATGTAGGACCTGCAGGGGTCCCAGTGGACAAAAGTTGAGGTGACTGAGCAGGTAAGGGAGCAGTGAGGCCTATATTATGAGACACATCTACTTCCTCTAACTCATCAATAATAAACACGTTTTCATCCTCATTATTTTCCACATTTGCTGAGGGGTCATGTATTTCAGACCTACCCTCCAAACTTTGTTTCTCTAACAACTTTTCAATCAATTCAGACTTTTTCCCTTTGGCAGAGAAATTCCTTTCTCTACACAGATTTTTCAGATAATCCACAGTGTAACTAAGGAGGGCCTCCTGACTTTAGCTTCCCATATCAGACATGATTAATATTGCTTTTTAGTGATGTGTAGCCTTGTGGTTAGTTGATCCAAGGTAATAGTTGCACTCTAAGTGTAATCACTGTACTTGATCCTCACCGCTGTACACCAGTGTTAGGCAGAACTATATGCAGTACCCTTTGGGAACACCACACACAATTAAGACTACAAGTGACAGTACAAATTCACCTTTGGCACAACCCTGTACTACACAAAGGACAGCAATTACTATGATTCAAACAAACACTGACTCAAGGTTTCTGAGTAAAAGAATATACATTTATTTACACATCAGTTGTAAAACATTTCACTAAAGTAAAGCAGTTGAAAATTCACGCTCTTAATACACTACTTCACAACCAATAGATTCCGGACAAGTTGGGCTCAAAATTAAGTGTGAGCAAAAGGGAACTCCAGCAATTTAAAAGGGAGGGAAAGACAAAGTTAGGCAAGAATTGAAGAACACCAACAAGTAAGTAAGCAGGACAATCTAGAAAAAGGAACTACAGTGAGGAAATCAAATTCAAGGGGCCCTGGCCCAAAGACAATGGACCAAAGTCTTTGCTCAAGATCACACCGTTCAGGTTAGTTAAGTCGTTGCCAAGAGTTCAAGACGAAGTTGGTTGGCAGAAAAGTTTGTTTAAAGAATTAAGAAGGACACACCCTCCGATTGGCAAAAGGTTTCACACTCTTTCACCGTGGCTGAACGAAACGGACATCCGGATTTGAACAGTACCTTAAATGGAGAAGAAGGCTGTAGCTGAGGCAGACGTTCCTGGCAGGTCCTGCAGGCTCATGGTTCCTGAAGCGTCTGGGGGGTCCTGCACTTCCCAGGGAAGAAACCAGCTGCAGAGCAAAGAAACAAATAAAAGGTGTGCTCCTTAAAATGCAAGCAAGGTCCGTTCCTCCTGGCTATCCGGTTCACTGTAGCTCTGTACAGCAAATGTGATCAGAAAAGGGAGTCCTGGTGAGCAGTTTGGTAAACTGGTTGTTCCCACAACCTCAAGGGGAGGAGATTCCTTGAATATCTTCCCTGTCATTGGAGTATGAAGATTCGTACCTGCAGCAGGGCTTCACCGGGCGATTCAGTCGTTGTAGGGGTCCTCTTCAGTTCTTTTGTTCCAGTGGCGACTTTGCCTTTCCAGCCCCAGAGACCTGCTTTTTATGCAGTTTTCCCCCATTCACACAGCCTGGCTGTCAATCACACAGAACCAAGCAATCAGATTAGAGTGCGACACAGGTCTCCAAGGAGACCCTGTGCAGGGAGTCCTAGACCCCTCCCTCACATCATGTCCCCCTCAAACATACAGGCGCCTAAGGAGGGCTTCTGTGCAGAAGCCCACAAATGGATGGTGAACAAAGGAACCAAAAGATAAACGTGGTAGGAAAAATGGGGTAGTTACCACTGCCACCAACTAAGTCTTAATGAAAAGGGAGTGAAACAATGCTCCAAGAGAAACAGACAAAAAGGGATAAGTGTTAACCCTTCCCAGAAATCTATTTAAGATAGTTTGTACTGGTTCTGTGAGTTTTAAAAGAGACTAATAAAGTCAATGGCAACTTTACATGTTCTGGGAGACAGTAGTCAGCCCCAGAAAATGGAGTCGGAGGTAGGAAGCCAAAAAGACAACCCTGTGTCACTGCACTGAAGGTGCTGTGTAACACACAGTAAAAAGATGATGCCTATGGAGTAGGTGAGGCTCCACAGTCTATGAACACAATAAAATGTTAAACACACACAGCAAAACACATGTAAGAGTGCGAAAAAAGGCTCACACGCTTAACAGGTAAAAAAAAGAAATCCTAGAAATCCAGCAAAGCTGCTGAGGGACTCAGTAGGTAAGGGAGATTAAGTAAAAATAAGGGTGCCTGGCGGAGTTCTGATATACCCAGGAGGGCACATATATAATAATCAAAGTAATCAGGATGTGAGATCCTACAAATCAGCTATGGTTCTGAACAGAAATGTTTATTTCAGAAAATTACAAGTGTTATATTTCAATTAGTTTACATAGCTTTCGATAAGCACGAAAGGCTCAAAAGGAACGGACAATAGTGATTGAGTTTGGTGGAAATACAGATTGAGTATTTACCTCTTTTGTGTTGAGGTACAGAGTTCCACCTAAAGACACAGTGGTATACAACAGTTAGAGGAACATGTACTTATACAATAGTGCACCCGGGACATAGGGTGGTCCAGGGTACCGTAAACACAGGGAGTACACAACATAATCTACAAGACATACACGAAAAAGGGTTGTTGTGTCACTGAGGATCGACACGGATGTGTTTCGGCCTAAACTGTATGAACTTATTGAGTACAGAATAGAACTGTGATCACATGTTGTGTCTACCACTTGATATGTATTCTACATTATTAACTCTCGCTGTGCACCACATGTCCCATGCTCCATAGCGCCACTCATTATTTTCCGTTCATCACCATGGGCTCCTCAGCGCCTCCAGTCGACCGGACACTACATGTCCCAGCATCCTTAACAGTTCCAGTAGTTGCAGTCCTCCCCCGAGACCGTCGTCCATTCGCAGAACGGCGAGGACCACTTCCATTGGCCCTAGCACCTCCGGCACCCGTGCCATTGGCCCAGACACCACTCTGGGACTAGCTTATTAGCCAAGCAGGTTGCATCTGTATGCTACAGCTACCATTACAGCAACAGATCCCCCGACGACGCACGCTGCTCTGACGGCTCGCGGTAAGTGCTTAAATCCAGCTGACGGCTCGCGGTAAGTGCTTAAATCCAGCTCTCACGCCTCCAGAGACAGTGCCCTCCACACTGATCCGTTTACTCACTCACAGGGAGTCTACAATAGCGGCACCACCCCCATCCCCGTGTGGGCCCATTATAACATTTGAGGTATGATATGCACAGTAACCACGGATTGCTTTTCGGCCCTGCTTACGCACTGTGACCCATCTGTAGAACAAAGACGCACCACCATTTTAGACGCATTTCTCAACATAGACACCACTTTTGCGCTACTTTTTATTTCATTTTAATGGATCGATAATACCCTCCACACCTTAAATCACTTAAGGCAATAGTTGACACCATGTTGCCGACACACCTTGGAGCGTTCATGCGTGTATGGCATCCACCGCGTCATATAGTGTCCACTGAACCAGGGACGCCCTCACCCTAGTCCTAGATGCTGGTACCGACGCTTCAAACTCACGTCCATCTTTGGTTTTTTTCAGACAAGGGACCTTCTTAGGCCCTCCTCTAGCCGACTGGATCCTGACCAAATCGTTACCTCAGGAGCCCACGGCTCCCCCAGTGCATTCTCTGCACCTAACATCCAGCATTTCCATTGGATGAATCTGCACAGCATCACCACTGCTAACACAGCAGCAGGTAAGCTGTCCTTCAATATGGCAACACTAGGTCACAGTTATGAAACACTAAATAACACAATTAGACCCTGAGATCCTTACAAATCCTTCTCTATTCACAGACAGAACGGACTATACCACATTTGGTGCTCATCCTGAAGAAGGCCAACAGCATCCAGGCAACAATTCTGCCTTCCTGGCCGAAACACACCCGTGTCGATCCTCAGTGACACAACTGCAAATACCCTTTTTCGTGTATGTCTTGTAGATTATGTTGTGTACTCCCCGTGTTTACGGTACCCTGGACCACCCTATGTCCCGGGTGCACTATTGTATAAGTATATGTTCCTCTAACTGTTGTATACCACTGTGCCTTTAGGTGGAACTCTGTACCTCAACACAAAAGAGGTAAATACTCACAGGGTAATTCATAGAAATTCGCACAAAAGTGGCGCACGCGACTGGCGCACAGCGTGCCCGTGCGAATGTCTGTGCCAGCCGCGTGCGCTAAAATCGATTTCCACGCACAGCGTATTCATGGATTTTCACATCCAAAACCAGCCTTGGCGCAGCGTGGCGCAGCGACCCTGCAGCAGCGCCAGTTATGCCCGCAAGAATGCCCTCGCACAAGGAAAAGCCTTCAAAATGCCCAAATAATCGCAAAGGGCTGCACTAACCCTGGACCAGTTCACAGGGCTGGCAAACAGCAAACGCCAAGCGGGGAACGTGTATTTCAGTGGTTCGCGGGAAGTTACACACGCGAATGTCCTGTGTACGTGTGCATCAGAGGTGTGCGGGAAGTATCACACGCAAAATCAGCAGGGTACGTGTATTTCAGGGGTGCGCAGAAAGTATCATACGCGATTCCAGCAGGGTACGTGTATTACAGGGGTGCGCGGGAAGTTCCACACGCGATTGGTCCTGTGCAAGCAGGGTACGTGTATTCCAGGGGTGCGCGGGAAGTTCCACACATGATTTCAGCAGGGTACGTGTATTTCAGGGGTGTGCGGGAAGTTCCACACGCGATTGGCCCCTTGCGAGCAGGGTACGTGTATTTCAGGGGTGCGCAGGAAGTTCCACACGCGATTTCAGCAGGGTACGTGTATTTCAGGGGTGCGCAGGAAGTTCCTCACGCGATTTCAGCAGGGTACGTGTATTTCAGGGGTGCGCGGGAAGTTCCACACGCGATTCCATCAGGGTACGTGTATTTCAGGGGTGCGCGGGAAGTTCCACACGCGATTGGCCCCGTACGAGCAGGGTACGTGTATTTCAGGGGTGCGCGGGAAGTTCCACACGCGATTGGCCCTGTGCAAGCAGGGTACGTGTATTCCAGAGGTGCGCGGGAAGTTACACACGCGATTGGCCCCGTGCGAGCAGGGTACGTGTATTCCAGGGGTGCGCGGGAAGTTCCACACGCGATTTCAGCAGGGTACGTGTATTTCAGGGGTGCGCGGGAAGTTCCACACGCGATTGGCCCCGTGCGAACAGGGTACGTGTATTTCAGGGGTGCGCAGGAAGTTCCACACGCGATTTCAGCAGGGTACGTGTATTTCAGGGGTGCGCAGGAAGTTCCACACGTGATTTCAGCAGGGTATGTGTATTTCAGGGGTGCGCGGGAAGTTCCACACGCGATTGGCCCCGTGCGAGCAGGGTACGTGTATTCCAGGGGTGCGCGGGAAGTTCCACACGCGATTTCAGCAGGGTACGTGTATTTCAGGGGTGCGCGGGAAGTTCCACACGCGATTGGCCCCGTGCGAGCAGGGTACGTGTATTTCAGGGGTGCGCGGGAAGTTCCACACGCAATTTCAGCAGGGTACGTGTATTTCAGGGGTGCGCGGGAAGTTCCACACGCGATTTCAGCAGGGTACGTGTATTTCAGGGGTGCGCGGGAAGTTCCACACGCGATTCCATCAGGGTACGTGTATTTCAGGGGTGCGCGGGAAGATCCACACGCGATTTCAGCAGGGTACGTGTATTTCAGGGGTGCGCGGGAAGTTCCACACGCGATTTCAGCAGGGTACGTGTATTTCATGGGTGCGCGGGAAGTTCCACACGCGATTCCATCAGGGTACGCGTATTTCAGGGGCGCGCGGGAAGTTCCACACACGATTGGCCCCGTACGAGCAGGGTACGTGTATTTCAGGGGTGCGCGGGAAGTTCCACACGCGATTGGCCCTGTGCGAGCAGGGTACGTGTATTCCAGGGGTGCGTGGGAAGTTCCACACGCGATTGGTCCCGTGCGAGCAGGGTATGTGTATTCCAGGGGTGCGCGGGAAGTTCCACACGCGATTTCAGCAGGGTACGTGTATTTCAGGGGTGCGCGGGAATTTCCTCACGCGATTGGCCCCGTGCGAGCATGGTACGTGTATTTCAGGGGTGCGCGGGAAGTTCCAAACGCGATTTCAGCAGGGTACGTGTATTTCAGGGGTGCGCAGGAAGTTCCACACGCGATTTCAGCAGGGTATGTGTATTTCAGGGGTGCGCGGGAAGTTCCACACGCGATTCGCCCCGTGCGAGCAGGGTACGTGTATTCCAGGGGTGCGCGGGAAGTTCCACACGCGATTTCAGCAGGGTACGTGTATTTCAGGGGTGCGCGGGAAGTTCCACACGCGATTGGCCCCGTGCGAGCAGGGTACGTGTATTTCGGGGGTGCGCGGGAAGTTCCACACGCGATTTCAGCAGGGTACGTGTATTTCAGGGGTGCGCGGGAAGTTCCACACGCGATTCCATCAGGGTACGTGTATTTCAGGGGTGCGCGGGAAGATCCACACGCGATTTCAGCAGGGTACGTGTATTTCAGGGGTGCGCGGGAAGTTCCACACGCGATTTCAGCAGGGTACGTGTATTTCATGGGTGCGCGGGAAGTTCCACACGCGATTCCATCAGGGTACGCGTATTTCAGGGGCGCGCGGGAAGTTCCACACACGATTGGCCCCGTACGAGCAGGGTACGTGTATTTCAGGGGTGCGCGGGAAGTTCCACACGCGATTGGCCCTGTGCGAGCAGGGTACGTGTATTCCAGGGGTGCGTGGGAAGTTCCACACGCGATTGGTCCCGTGCGAGCAGGGTATGTGTATTCCAGGGGTGCGCGGGAAGTTCCACACGCGATTTCAGCAGGGTACGTGTATTTCAGGGGTGCGCGGGAATTTCCTCACGCGATTGGCCCCGTGCGAGCATGGTACGTGTATTTCAGGGGTGCGCGGGAAGTTCCAAACGCGATTTCAGCAGGGTACGTGTATTTCAGGGGTGCGCAGGAAGTTCCACACGCGATTTCAGCAGGGTATGTGTATTTCAGGGGTGCGCGGGAAGTTCCACACGCGATTCGCCCCGTGCGAGCAGGGTACGTGTATTCCAGGGGTGCGCGGGAAGTTCCACACGCGATTTCAGCAGGGTACGTGTATTTCAGGGGTGCGCGGGAAGTTCCACACGCGATTGGCCCCGTGCGAGCAGGGTACGTGTATTTCGGGGGTGCGCGGGAAGTTCCACACGCGATTTCAGCAGGGTACGTGTATTTCAGGGGTGCGCGGGAAGTTCCACACGCAATTTCAGCAGGGTACGTGTATTTCAGGGGTGTGCGGGAAGTTCCACACGCGATTCCATCAGGGTACGTGTATTTCAGGGGTGCGCGGGAAGTTCCACACGCGATTGGCCCTGTGCGAGCAGGGTACGTGTATTTCAGGGGTGCGCGGGAAGTTCCACACGCGATTTCAGCAGGGTACGTGTATTTCAGCGGTGCGCGGGAAGTTCCACACGCGATTTCAGCAGGGTATGTGTATTTCAGGGGTCCTGGGGAGTACTACACGTGAATTGGCTGTGTGGGTCCTCCCAGGTGTTCGCTCTACAACCTCCACGGCCCCTGCAGGCAGCCCACACCACGGGGGACTACTCTGCACCCCTGCTCATGTCCCGCAGGCAGCCCATCCACCATGGGCATGCCCCCCAGCCAACCCACATGTCACCTTGCACTACTGATCAACAATGCATGTCTCCCAGCACCCCCACCCCCCAGCAGTCAGGGGCACCCTCCACCAGGCCCCCACTCCTGTCTCCCTGCACCCCCACCCCCCAGCAGTCAGGGGCACCCTCCAACAGGCCCCCACTCCTGTCTCCCTGCAACCCCACCCCCCAGCAGTCAGGGGCACCCTCCACCAGGCCCCCACTCATGTCTCCCACCATCCCCACCCCCCAGCAGTGCAGGGGCAGGCCCACCAGGCCCCCACTCATGTCCCCTATTACCCCCACCCCCTAGCAGTGCAGGGGCAGCCTCCACCTGGCCCCCACTCATGTCCCCTATTACCCCCACCCCCCAGCAGTGCAGGGGCAGCCTCCACCAAGCGCCCACCCATGTCTCCCATCACCCCCACCTCCCAGCCACCAGGGGCAGCCTCCACCAGGCCCCCACTCATGTCTCCCACCACCCCCATCACCCAGCCAACAGGGGCAGCCTCCACCAGGGCCCCACCTATGTCTCCCATCACCCCCACCCCCCAGCCACCAGGGGCAGCCTCCACCAGGCCCCCACTCATGTCTCCCATCACCCCCACCCCCCAGCAGTGCAGGGGCAGCCCCCACCAGGCCCCCACTCATGTCCCCTATTACCCCCACCCCCCAGCAGTGCAGGGGCAGCCCCCACCAGGCCCCTACTCATGTCCCCTATTACCCCCACCCCCAGCAGTGCAGGGGCAGCCTCCACCAGGCCCCCACCCATGTCTACCACTACCCCCACCCCCCAGCAGTGCAGGGGCAGCCCACACCAGGTCCCCACTCATGTCCCCTATTACCCCCACCCCTCAGCAGTGCAGGGGCAGCCTCCACCAGGCCCCCACCCATGTCTCCCATCACCCCATCCCCCAGGGGCAGCCTCCACCAGGCCCCCACTCATGTCTCCCACCACCCCCACTCCGCAGCCACAAGGGGCAGCCTCCACCAGGCCCCCACTCATGTCTCCCACCACCCCCACCCCCCAGCAGTGCAGGGGCAGCCCACACCAGGTCCCCACTCATGTCCCCTATTACCCCCACCCCTCAGCAGTGCAGGGGCAGCCTCCACCAGGCCCCCACCCATGTCTCCCATCACCCCATCCCCCAGGGGCAGCCTCCACCAGGCCCCCACTCATGTCTCCCACCACCCCCACCCCCCAGCCACCAGGGGCAGCCTCCACCAGGCCCCCACCCATGTCTCCCATCACCCCCACCCCCCAGCCACCAGGGGCAGCCTCCACCAGGCCCCCACTCATGTCTCCCACCACCCCCACAACCCAGCCACCAGGGGCAGCCTCCACCAGGCCCCCACTCATGTCTCCCACCACCCCCACCCCCCAGCAGTGCAGGGGCAGCCCCCACCAGGCCCCCACTCATGTCCCCTATTACCCCCACCCCCCAGCAGTGCAGGGGCAGCCTCCACCCGGCCCCCACCCATGTCTTCCATCACCCCCACCCCCCAGCCACCAGGGGCAGCCTCCACCAGGCCCCCACTCATGTCTCCTACCACCTCCACCCCCCAGCCACCAGGGGCAGCCTCCACCAGGCACCCACCCATGTCTCCCATCACTCCCACCCCCCAGCCACCAGGGGCAGCCCCCACCAGGCCCCCACTCATGTCCCCTATTACCCCCACCCCCCAGCAGTGCAGGGGCAGCCTCCACCAGGCCCCCACCCATGTCTCCCATCGCCCCCACCCCCCAGCCACCAGGGGCAGCCTCCACCAGGCCCCCACTCATGTCCAACTCATGTCTCCCACCACCCCCACCCCCAGCCACCAGGGGCAGCCTCCACCAGGCCCCCACTCATGTCTCCCACCACCCCCACCCCCCAGCAGTGCAGGGACAGCCTCCACCAGGCCCCCACCCATGTCTACCACCACCCCCACCCCCCAGCAGTGCAGGGGCAGCCTCCACCAGGCCCCCACTCATGTCCCCTATTACACCCACCCCCCAGCAGTGCAGGGGCAGCCTCACCAGGCCCCCACTTCTGTCCAACTCATGTTCCCCTGCACCCCCACCCCCAGCACTGTGGGCCACCTGCCAGCAGGCCCCCACTCATGTCCAACTCATGTTCCCCAGCCAACATGTCATCACAATCTAGATCCCTGGTCCCTATGGTCAGCCTCCAAATGCAAAACACCCACCCGAGTATTGCATCCACCCACTCAGAAATGGCAATAACATGATAGAACAGCAATTGCAAGTTTGGAAACGAACACATGTCCCTCACATACACCCAATGGGTGTCAGTGAATCTCAAAACCCATATCATGATATGCATGAAACCAATGAGATGATACTACACATTGAAGTTTGATCAAAAAATATGTATTAAAGGAAACATGAATTGAATCAAAAATAAACAGAAAATAGGAATGTAGAAAAAGTAAAAAGAAGCATGTCTGTGAAAAAATGCAAAACCAAAAATCAGAATCCAAAGGAATGGTGTCCAAAGTCACAGTCCACAAAAGAAAATCCAATGGGAAATTATAATTGAAAGCCATTGCTCCATGGGTACATTGTAAAAAGAAAAGAAAATCCAACAGTGAACTATGTACAGGTGAACAGGCCAGGGTCCATGATCCCAACAAAAGAAATGAAAACCTATCTAACAACACTACCTAATAAAAAATAACTATACACAAAAATGTGGCCCATTGTCCAAAAGGTCCAAAGAAAATGCAAAAACAAAGGAAACCTAACACTAACTACATAACTATTTACATGGGCAGCGGGCTAGTCCAACGGCTCACTGGATGTTGTCATGGGCCAGGGCATCATCGAACTCCTGTTCAATGGCTTGGAGGCGGGCATGTTCCCTGGCCCGAGGTCTCGCAGGGATAAAGCAGTGTCCAGCTCCAACTCCCTGCGCAGACCCTCGAGGCACTCAGCCCGCCTCAGTGCCCTCCGCATGGAGTTCTCCGTCCTGACCATTGTGAGCCGTTCCTCCTCTGCCCGCTGCCGCTCCGCACCTATCTGCTGGCCCAACCGCTCCCACATGGAAGCCACTCCCATTCCAGGGTTCTCCTGCCCTCCGGCCGATGCCTGCACCCCTGATGTTGATGGCCCCGAGCCATGATGCCTCCCACGTCGAGCCTGCCGCTGCCGCCGACGCAATTGCCTGTGCCAGCACGACGGCATCCAGGCTGATGGAATCCACCGACGCCGTTGTGCACGTGCCCTGCCCGATGATGCCGTCACATCCTCCATCTGCTGGGGTCCAGTTGCTGGTGTGTCCACCCCTGCTGGACCTCCGACTCCCGACTGTGGCAGGGATGGGATCCCCACCGAGCCAGCTGCATTGGTCGGGGCAGGTCGACAGGGGGCCCTGGTGGCATCTGGGCCGGAAGACGGCATGGAGAACGACTGGTGCATAGTCTCCACAGAGGAGGAGAGGGTCGCCAGATTGGCCGACACATGTAGGAAACCCCTGACCATGGCCGATCCCAACTGGGCCACGTCGGCACGGTGCTCTCCGTGATGACGTGCATCCTCCTCCCGGGAAGCACGCACCTCATCACGAATTTCACCTGTGCGCAACGCGACACCAATCAGGACCTTCTCCATACGGCCAGGGGTCCCCTCGTCCGCAGGTGGAGGGGAGTCAGATGACATGGACATCCCCCTACCTGCGGACGGGCCTGGGATGGGGCATCCCTGCTGGTGCATGGTGGTGCAGTCACAGTGTCAGGGACAGTGACATGCACAGGCCCCTCCACGGCGACCTGTGCTGCCTCCTGCCCCTGCCCCTGGACTGCAACACTTGCACCAGCGGGGATGCCCCCACCAGGCCCCATGTGCGCCTCAGTAGCGGCCTCCTCCTCCTCTGTGGAAACCACCATCCTGGATGGCTCCACCCCGTCTTCCACCGTTGCAAGCCCCAGTGGGGGCTCAACCACCCCTTCCGCTGCAGCCGTGGGGGCATCCCCACTGCTTTGCTCCACAGAGCCGTCTCCGCCCTCTTCTTCAAGTGGCGCTGTGTAGAGGGAGACATAGAACACAAGCATCAGGGTACTGTACAATGGTCCCCTAGACAGGAAGCAATAGCAGATGAGTAGCACTGTCAAAGATCACTTCCTTTATGTCCCTCCACAACACATGGCTCAGTGCAGGTAAAACACATGCGGTAACAGGCATGGCGCATGCTATGGACATTAGCATACATGTCCAAGTGATTCTTGAAACATACACTGTTGTTTTGGAACTCACATGCATCATGGGCCATGCCTATCACATGAACACACTTCACCCTAGTTTCATCCATCTGGCCTCGTACACCACAGACACAGTGGATACAAGGATGACTAGGCTGCATCAGTGAACCTGAACATTGCGACAGACATGTGTCATTCATCCCTGCCATTCACAAGTCACAGACACGCAGGTCAGACACACAGACATGGACAGCATACATGTACATGGCATCAGCACCCATCCCTCACCCCCACCCATGTCCAAGACTCCCGACTGCGATTCCATCGCTCCACAGCCCAGCCCCAGGACCCAGTTGCCCACCCACTCCTGCCTCTGGGGTTGTCATGTCGGGCACTGCAACATCTGGCACCACTGACAACCCCCGGCCAGAGAGGCAGAGGGGCACCAGCTTCAGTGCCAGGGAAGTTGGTGTCCTGTTGGAGCAAGTCCTGGGGCAGTATGATGCCCTCTACGGAAGGGTGCGCGCCGACAAGGAAGGACGGACTCGGATCTGGACCGACATCGTGACTGCCATCTACATGGAGGGGGTGGCAGTCCGCGACTTCCAACATGTCAAGAAGCGCTGGGAGGACTTCAGGTCCAGGACCCTGAGCAAGGCCCGGCGCCTCTTGAAGGCAGCGGATGCTAAGGGGCGCTGGGGCCACTTGTCGGAAGATCAGATGAGGGTCCTGGAACGCATATCCCCAGTGCTCCACGTCCAGGTCCTTGAGAGGCAGACCCATCTGGAGTCGAGCGGTAAGTGTACATGCATCATGATTGTAAGCCGTGCGTGTGGTGATGTGCCAGTAGTGTGCTGGTTGCACATTTGTTTGTATGGGGCCGAGTATGGGTGGGGGTGTACAGGACCGTGAGGCTAACACATGCAAGGGCTGTCATGTGTGAGACATGGATGGTGCTTGTGTGTGTCGGCTTGCATGCCAAATGCAGTTGCGTGGGCACACATGTTTGGATGAATGTGTATGTAAGTGGGCATGTTTGTGATGTCACGCATGTATGTTGTTCTCAGCTGCACGTATCAGCACTGTGTACATGTGCATGTGTGTGTGTATTTGACAAGGGTGCAACAGTGATGCAACATGGATGCATGTGACAGCGGGATGTGGAAGCCTGATTGGCAGATGTGACATGGATGCCCATCGGAACACTGCGACAGTTGGCTGAGGTGTACACATGCATGCAAGTGTGGTGGTGTGCGTGCATGTGTAGTGCACTCCCTGTGTTGCATGTGATGTCTGGCTCACCTTTGCCTGCTCATGCTGTTGTATGTGTATGGATGGTGCTGGCAGTTGCAATGTGGCTGTGGTATGGCTCATGTGTGCAAGTTGAAATGACATGTGTGTTGCCCATTGTGATGCCATGTCTGAGGTTTGCCAATGCCACTCATGTGCAACTGTCATGTGTGTATGTGTCCATTGTACAGTGCCCTGATGCCTGTGTTTTATTTCTCCCTGTCTGCAGCGTCAACTGATGAAGAGGGCAGAGAAGGTGCTGTGGAGCACAGCGGCGGGGATCGCACCGCCAGCCGGAGACGCAAGGCCCGGCTCCCCTCCCAGGTTGTGATCTCATCGGGGAGTGAGGAGTCCGGTGCCGCGTCCCAGGCCGCAGCTGCCGGGGGGAGGTCCAAGAGGCGGAGGTCGGAGTTGGACTCCTCGGCAGCAGAAGGGGCAGCTGGGACCCCACAGGGCCCAACGGGGGAAGATGGCACGGAGTCATCCAGGTTGGTGGGGGGTTTGGTGGAGGAGGAGGCCATGCAAGCAACAGAGAGGGGGTCTGGAGGTGGGGATTCCACTGGTGCTAGTGGTGCAGTGCAGGACCAGGGACAGGAGGCAGCACAGGTCGCCGCGGAGGTGCCTGTGTGCAATCCTGTCCCTGATCCTGTCACTGCATCATCTTGCACCAGCAGGGATGCCTACGTCCAGACCCGTTTTCAGGCAGGGGATGAGCTCACGACAACTGGCTTTCCTCTGCCTGCGGACGTGGCTATCCGGGTCCGGGTTGAGCCTGTCCTGACTGGTGTGGCGTTGCGTCAACGGGCGATGCGAGGTGACCTGCAGTCTTTTCATGAGGAGACTGCACGTCATCTCGAATGGTTCGTTGACCGCATCGGCCTACTGGGACAGGTCACCCAGGCCGGATTCCTCCGTTTGATGGGGCTTGCTACGACCCCCTCCTCAACTGAACGCCCTATGCGCCAGTCGTCCTCCGTGCCATCTTCCCACCCATCAGTCACCTGGGTGCCCTGTGGAGCTGCCTCTGACGGTGCGGCCAGGCTGGTGGAGGAGGAATCCCTGCCACAGTCGGGAGTCGGACGTCCAGCAGGGGTGGCCACATCAACGACTGCACCCCAGCCAGCGGAGGATGTGCAGGCAGCAGGAGGCAGTGCACGGGCAGAGGCGCAGCAGCAGCAACGTGGTGGGAGCCATGATGGCTCGGGGCCTTCCACATCGGAGGGGCAGGCATCGGCCGGAGGGCAGGAGGACCCAGGACGGGAAGTGTCTTCCGTGTGGCAGCGGTTGGGCCACGCCATAGATGCGGAGCGGCAGCGGCGGAAGAGGCACGGCTCACGATGGTCAGGGCAGAGAACTCCATGCAGAGGGCCCTTAGGCGTGCCGAGTGCCTCGAGGCAATCCGCAGGGAGTTTGGGGGGAACATGTGGATGGCCCTGCGGACCCTCGGGCCATGGAGGAGGAGCGCCTCCGGGACATTGAGCAGGAGTTTGATGATGCCCTGGCCCGGAACATCCTGAAGAAAGCCATCGGACTAGCCCGCTGTCCTTGTAAATAGTTATATAGTTAGTGTTAGGTTTCCTTTGGTTTAGCATTTTTTTTGGACCTTTTGGACAATGGGCCACATTTTTGTATATAGTTATTTTTTTTAGGTAGTGTTATTAGATAGGTTTCATTTATTCGGTTGGGATCATGGACCCTGGATTATTTATCTGTACATAGTTGACTTTTAGATTTTCAATTTTTTTTATGATTTCGCCATGGAGCAATGGTTTGCGATTTTAATTTTCCATTGGATTTACTTTTGTGGACTGTGACTTTGGGCACCTTTCCTTTGCATTATGATTTGTGGTTTAGCATTATTTCACGGGCCTGCTGTCTCTTTTTTTTAAATTTCTATTATTGTTTGTTTATTTTTGATTCAATTTATGTTGTTTTTAATACATATTTTTTCTTCAAAGTTCAATGTGTAGTATCACCTCATTGGTTTCATGCATATCATGATATGGGTTTTTTTTTTGGGTGTATGTGAGGGACATGTGTTCATTTCCAAACTTGCAATTGGGCTTCTATCATGTTTTTGCCATTTCTAAGTGGGTGGATGCAATACTCGGGTGGATGTTTGCCATTTGGAGGCTGACCATAAGGGCCAGGGATCTACATTGTGGTGACATGTTGGGTGGGAAACATGGGTGGGGGTCTGGTGGAGGCTGCCCCTGCACTGCTGGGGGTGGTGGTGGTAGACATGGGTGGGGGCCTGGTGGAGGCTGCCCCTGGTGGCTGGAGGGTGGGGGTGATGGGAGACGTGAGTGGGGGCCTGGTGGAGGCTGCCCCTGGTGGCTGGGGGGTGGAGGTGGTGGTAGACATGAGTGGGGGCCTGGTGGAGGCTGCCCCTGGTGGCTGGGGGATGGGGGCGGTGGTAGACATGAGTGGGGGCCTGGTGGAGGCTGCCCCTGGTGGCTGGGGGGTGGGGGTGGTGGTAGACATGAGTGGGGGCCTGGTGGAGGCTGCCCCTGCACTGCTGGAGGGTGGGGGTGATAGGGGACATGAGTGGGGGCCTGCTGGAGGCTGCCCCTGGTGGCTGGGGGGTGGGGGTAATAGGGGACATGAGTGGGGGCCTGGTGCAGGCTGCCCCTGCACTGCTGGGCGGTGGGGGTGGTGGTAGTGGTAGACATGAGTGGGGGCCTGGTGGAGGCTGCCCCTGGTGGCTGGGGGGTGGGGGTGATAGGGGACATGAGTGGGGGCCTGGTGGAGGCTGCCCCTGGTGGCTGGGGGGTTGTGGTGGTGGGAGACATGAGTTGGACATGGGTGGGGGCCTGGTGGAGGCTGCCCCTGCACTGCAGGGGGGTGGGGGTGATAGGGGACATGAGTGGGGGCCTGGTGGAGGCTGCCCCTGGTGGCTGGGATGTGGTGGTGATAGGGGACATGAGTGGGGGCCTGGTGGAGGCTGCCCCTGCACTGCTGGGGGGGTGGGGGTGGTGGTAGACATGAGTGGGGGCCTGGTGGAGGCTGCCCCTGGTGACTGGGGGGTGGGGTGGTGGTAGACATGAGTGGGGGCCTGGTGGAGGCTGTCCCTGGTGGCTGGGGGGTGGGGATGGTGGTAGACATGAGTGGGGGACTGGTGGAGCCTGCCCCTGCACTGCTGGGGGGTGGGGGTGGTGGTAGACATGAGTGGGGGCCTGGTGGAGGCTGCCCCTGCACTGCTGGCGGGTGGGGGTGCAGGGGGACATAAGTGGGGGTCTGGTGGAGGCTGCCCCTGCACTGCTGGGGGGTGGGGGTGGTGGTAGACATGGCAGGGGGCCTGGTGGAGGGTGCCCCTGGTGGATGGGGGGTGGGGGGGTGGGAGACATGAATTGGACATGAGTGGGGGCCTGGTGGAGGCTGCCCCTGCACTGCTGGGGGGTGGGGGTGGTGGTAGACATGAGTGGGGGCCTGGTGGAGGTTGCCCCTGCACTGCTGGGGGTGGGGGTGCAGGGGGACATGAGTGGGGGCCTGGTGGAGGCTGCCCCTGCACTGCTGGGGGTTGGGGGTGGTGGTAGACATGGGTGGGGGCCTGGTGGAGGGTGCCCCTGGTGGCTGAGGGGTGGTGGTGCAGGGAGACATGTGTTGCTGATCAGTAGTGCAAGGTGACATGTGGGTTGGCTGGGGGGCATGGCCATGGTGGATGGGTTGCCTGTGGGACATGAGCAGGGGTGCAGGGTAGTCCCCTGTGGTGTGGGCTGCCTGCAGGGGCCGTGGAGGGTGTAGAGGGAACACCTGGGAGGACCCACACGGCCAAGTCACGTGTAGCATTCCGCACCCCGAAGTACACGTATCCAGGCCAATCGCGTGTGGAACTTCCCGCGCACCCCGAAACACACGTACCCAGGCTAATCGCGTGTGGAACATCCCGCGCACCCCGAAACACACGTACCCAGGCTAATCGCGTGTGGGACTTCCCGCGCACCCCAAAGTACACGTACCCAGGCCAATGGCGTGTGGAACTTCCCGCGCCTCCCGAAGTACACGTACCCAGGCCAATAGCATGTGGAACTTCCCACGCACCCCGTAGTACACGTACCCAGGCTAATCGCGTGTGGGACTTCCCGCGCACCCCGAAGTACACGTACCCAGGCCAATCGCGTGTGGAACTTCCCGCGCACCCCAAAGGACACGTACTCAGGCCAATCGCGTGTGGGACTTCCCGTGCACCCATGTACACACGCACACGCTATTTTTCACACAGCGGGTGTCCGTGTTTGTCGGTACCCCTTTGCATCTCATTTGTCCTAGAGGGCCACTGTATGGACCATTCATCATGGCTGTATATGGGTGCTTTTTGTTATCGCACATTTTGGCGCACATTTCTTTCAGGCGCAGGGACGCTACCGCCTGCTTTCTTGTGGCATACTTATTTGGCCCTGTGCGCGTCTTTGACCGTGCACTGGTTTGCCCTATTCGATTCCATGAATACGGGTTGTAGGCGAGTGTGTGGGCGTTCCGCGCACTTACCCCCTGTACTTCCCCCGTGACGCCCATATTTTCACGTGTTGTTCCCCATTCCGAGTGTTACGCCCCGTGTTCCGCCTACTTTTGTGATGTGCGCCGCGCTATTTGCGATTTCGCAGTGGCCGTGGCGCACGCTGTTGGATGACCTGTGCGCCAGCGTGCGCAGCGCACATTTTCAGCGCACATCCAATGTTTTTCTCGCGCACGGACTTCCATGAATCGATGTGCGCTGGTTTCCCTGCGATTTTCGCACTTGCACTGCGATTTTCGCACTTTTCCTGCGATTCGCACGTTTTGGCACCTCTGCGCGGGAATTTTCGGCGCACATTAATTACATGAATCGACCCCTCAATCTGTATTTCCACCAAACTCAATCACTATTGTCCGTTCCTTTTGAGCCTTTCATACTTATCGAAAGCTATGTAAACTAATTGAACTATAACACTTGTGGTTTTCTGAAATAAACTTTTCTGTTCAGAACCATAGCTGATTTGTAGGATCTCACATCCTGATTTCTTTGATTATTAGGTAAGGGAGATTAGCCATTCTAGAGAATTCTCTCTAACAGTACTGGGTCTGTAAATTTAAAAAGACTAGTAAAGTCAATGGCTACTTTACAGGTTCTGTGAGACAGCAGTCAGTCCCAGAAAATGGAGTTTAAAGTGGGAAGTCTAAAAAGACAACCCTGTGTCACTGCATTAAAGGTGCTGTGTGACACACAGTAAAAAGATGATGCCTATGGAGTAGGTGAGACTCCATAGCCCATGAGCAAAAAATGTACAACACACAGCAAAAACACATCTAAGAGTTGGAAAAAAGGCTCACACTCTTACCAGGTGAAAAAATAAATCCTAGAAATCCAGCAAAGCTGCTGAGGGACTCAACAGGTAAGGGAAATTAGCCATTCTGGAAAATTCTCCCTAACAAACATAATAGTTAACAAACTGGCCAAAAATGTGGGTTGGCTCTTGATGACTATATTCGCCAGCTCATTTGGCCCAGGAACTCTGGAAGATTTTAACTGCTTAATATTACCTAATATTGATTCAGATGATATATCAACTGGTGGTACCAGTGGAGCATTACTTAATGGCATAACGTGTTCCACATTCATATGGGCATTTCAGCTTTCTAGTAACTTTACCCAGTCCACAGAACCAGTTGGATTAACTAACTGGCCTTTTGTAGTTCCCCTAGCTTCACTTAGGAGAGACCAAATGCTCTGCGTGTTTTCTGAGCATATCGTTTGTACTAATCTTTGCCAGGATTGGTTTCTCTCAGCTCTTCTCCTGGCATTAATAACCACTCTATATTTGTTCTTAATTTTCCTAATTTTGGCATAATATGACTCTATCGGAGCATTCATTTTCTTTGATAACGAAGGTCCACCCTAAATTTCCTCTTTGTATCTCTAATTTGTCTATTTTAGGGGAGTTTTTTTTATCAGAGTCTCTAGTCATCAAGCCCTCTGCAATACTTGCATGCTCACCAGAAAATGTACAAATCCAATTCTCTACTGAATTATCGGACATGGCATGAAATTGGGCAAAATTTGGGAATCTGTCTTCGGATAGGGCTTCTACTGCCTGTTTTATGTTCTTATCCGACCAACTAATTCTCGTGCCGGCCCGATTTACCTTTACATTCCCCATACGCTTATATTCAGTATTGGAACTAGCTACATTAAGCGTACAGAGTAAAGCATCATGATCACTCCATTTGTTAGGCATAACTTTCATGTCTTCCACGAAGAGTGTCATTCTCCGGCAGACAGATGTATAATGAAGTCTGCTACAACGCACACCATTCTTCCACGTATGTGTGCCTGGGTAATCGTTGCCCGTTCTACCATTGATCATCTCCAACTCCTAATGTTCAAAAAATGTTACCCATCCCAGTCCCTCGTTATCATTTTTAATATGAAGCATGTGACATTTAGCTCTCAATTTGGGATTATGAGAGTCTCCCCCCTTCCCTGACATGTGGCAGTTAATGTCTCCCACTACTCCCACAGCTGTGTTCTCAGGATCTGTCAGCCAAGATGCCAGTAGATCATGCAGGGCATCTTGAATTTGCTCTCCTAGCTCCGCTCCCGGGCGATTATATAGGCTAACAAGTAGGAGCCTTTCAGGGTTTACTTTATAATCGTAGTCCACTTCAACCGCAATCAAGTTATTGTCATACTTAGAGATAATGCTTCTTGAGCCTAGCGTATGCACCCCCACTATGAGTAAGCCCTCACAGAAGTATTACAGTATGATAGGTGATATGTATTGTGGGTGCTGCATTATGAACATGGTACATTGGAATACTAGCATATATTGCAGGTGCAACCTCATGAAAGTGTCGACAGTGGACAAACTGGCCTATATTTGGGCACATGCATCTTGAAAATGTGAAATGTGGCTGTGCGATTTTAGTGACCTGCCAACTATGTGGTGTTTTCATATGTTACCCTATATAACCAATTGTACATTCTGTGACTTTTATCCGTTTCTCAAGAATTGTGCTGTAAAATGCACATTTAGCCCATTATTTAAAATAAAAAACACAAAATACCTTTAGCGTCACACCTCGCTTTACTCAGGTCCTGGTACTCATTTGTAAATCATTTGTAAATAATGTCAGTGCGTCCACAATTGATCACCAGCCACCACTGACCTTACATCATTTACAATGTTGCTGCAATATCAGAAGCACCCTGCCCCCTCTTCCACCAAAGGCTGACTCCTCCACTGTGCGGGGTACACGCCAATAGTGTCAACTGAGTAGAACTGTGCCCAGGTATTCTGTTAGAAGTAGCAGCTAAAGCGCCCCAGGCACACCCTGAGCAAATCCAGACTCTGCCAACAGTGGCACTGGCTGCTACTGAAGGACCTGCGTGCCCCCTGTCATGCTCTGGGATTTGTTAAGTTAGTGCATGCACCGTCACTCTCGTAGCCGCTCGCGCGTTGCTCACACTCTCGGGTTTCCTTGGCACTGTATGGTCATGCGACACGGCCTTGCTGTGGGCTCCGCTTCACACTGGTGCTCTTACACTGACTCATTCTCACATTCACGTGAATTAATCTATCATAACACACTTCATCCATTTCTTTATGCTTTTTCAATAATACCTTGCCCTGTCCATATATCCTCATATTTTTATCCATAGTACATTCATGTATTTATCATCTTCAAAATCTTTCATTTACCGCGCCAGCAGCATACCCTCACCCGTGGATCTTCTGTCCTCAATTTCACTGAACAATATCTAGGGAAACTCTTGCTAAGTCTGCACCATAGAGCTGTAAACCAACCCCTCAGTGCAGACTGATTGCCATGTTATACACAAACCTCTACTCTGTGTGCCACATCAATATGAGGCAGTGAAGATGCTAACTCAACATAATGTGAGGAAAACAGAGAACTTTTACAATGCAAGGATGGATAACTCTGGTGATAACATTTAAAGGGACAGCAGTTCGTGCAAAAGAGGATTAGAATCAACAGGTCATTCTATTTGACAATTAATGACATTGGCACACTTTGGATAACCAATGATTTAAATGATGTTCAAAGCCTGTTCATGAGGGGTCTGGCATTCTGGTGTAGGTCGCTATTTATCATGTTTAAGGTCTTGAAACATGAATGTTGACGCAAGTGGACGCCGCATAATTTTGATGTATAATTGTTTGATGCCGTATGCGTTGTAGTATCCTTATTATTTTGCACGCTGCTTTATTTGATCCATCTGCCCTTCCTGGAGAAGCATGAATTGACAGTATTCATGCACACGCCCTTCCTCGATCTCCATCAGTCATTACTCGTCCCGTTCGTATTCATGCATCTACCCAGAGTGCTTATACACACAAGTCTGGATTTCCCTCAAGACATCCCGCATTTTCCAAAGGGCGTCTCTGTCCATTAACTCAGAGCACATTGTCACAATGCAAAAACATAAACTATTGGCTTTGTCAATGCTTCTTTCATTATGCACATGCCACAGCCTGACTTATGGGTGTGTCCTGAGAGTGTCCATGAGGGCGGGTGGGCGCCTGCAGCATATTTTACCTTCTGTAAACAATCAAACACTCCTCACAAGTTAGGGGTGCTGCATCATGCCATTTGTGACGTGCATCACAACGTAACATCTATTTGTTGAAAGAGTCTCTAATATGTTCTAGCTGGGCAATATAAATCGTATTTTGAGTCCCTCCAGCCAAGTTACAGAAGCCGGTATAACACAGAAAATGTGCTCAGCCTCTAAACTTATTTTGTGCCCTTTATGGGTGCACAGTTCATAGCATTTAATCAAAGTCCCAGCCGTCACACTTGACACAGCGACATGAACATCATGGACCAGCTGCGGTGCCAAAGGCCAGATATAAGAATTCCAGACATGACTAGTTTTTAAAAGTTTAATCATCTGCAGTGAAATAGAAAAGATAAGACAGTAGAAAATCCTTGTTCGGTTTAGCACGTTATATATCTTTGACATTTTGAAAGGACAGGTATTAAAAGGCACTGTTTAAACAGGCTTCTGTGAAATTGGCCAATTCTCTGTGACTTTCAGCCAATCGAGGTGGCATAAACTCGATTTCAAGGTTGCATGGCATTAGCGAGGGAAGCATATGCCAGATGGAATAATTAATGCCAGTCACGCATGTGATGTACTGTTTTATCCCAAAAAACCGCAGGTGAAAAGAAAATGTTTTCTTCTAAGTAACATCTCTGCAGTGTTCTCATAATTTGGGAAGTATGGGATAGGCATATATGATGAAGCTCAAGCGACCATTCCTAGTGCTTCAATCATCGTTTTCTAAGAGGAGCCCAAAGATGTTCAAATCTATTAAGCAGGATCATTAGGAGCAGGGGAGTTGCTAGGTCTGGAAAAGACCCAGGGCTACGCTCATGTCGGAACTGTTGGGACTGGGGGCTAGCTAGTCTTTTGGCTGTAGCTCCTGAGATTCTATCCGGAGCTACAACCAAAAGATCAGGGGCTATAGCCCCCTTGCCCCCCCCCCTAGCAACGCCCCTGATTAGGAGGTTTCTGGTATTCGGTTAAATGCTGTAATTCCATTAACCAGCACTTTTACCGGTACGGCCAAGTACGAGTTTGCCGGAACACAATTGCTGGAATTACTGCTATCGGTATTACCTCATCCGGAATTACCAGGGGCACTAATACTGGCAATGAAAATACCAGATGGGCCGGAAACCCGCGCCAGTAACACCAGCACAATGGTATCACCAGCATATTATGAAACTGAGTTTGCCGGTAATACCAGCAAAACCAAGGCAGAGATAACAACACCTTATAGCAGCCAGTACGTGGACACAGGTGAAAAAAAAATGAATCCACAGGTACCCCCAATCTACCCAGGTGCACCTTATGCACAAAGGAAGATTGGAAAGGGCCACACCTTTCCCAGAAACACTTCCCAACAAAACCATGCTGCCAGTCATTGCTGCAAACATGGAGCTGGAGGCGATGCATGCCAATCTACAGCTGCAGGGGCTGGAGTACCAGCAGAGGCAACTGGAGGCCAGGGAGTGAAGCAGGAGGATGAGGATGATGGGGATGCAGGTGGCGAGGCAGAGGCATGAAGTGATCCCACGCACAAGGGCCACACCCTGGACCCTCACTGACAGGCCGATACAAACCCTGTACCACCTAAACAGGGAGACCATACTTGACCTACTGACTCACATCCAGGAGGGTATTGGGAGCAGGATCAGTATCAGGTGAGCCACCACCGCAAGGAAAGCTGGTGTCGATCCTGCACTTGCTAGCCAGAGGCATGTTCCAGCACTCTGTGAGTCAGCTGCACAGCATTTCACAGGCTGCCTTCTCCAGAGTGCTGTTGTAGGTGCTGGAAGCCCTCCTGCACCATGTGGGCCAGCCCACACACCACCCAGTCAGAGTTCAATGACACCAAGGCCTACTTCTATGCAATTGCAGGCATGCCCAATGTGGTGGTAGCATTGGACTGCATGGATGTTGAGCTGTTGCCCCCCGCACCCTCCAAGCCTCAGAGGAGGTTTACAGGAACGAGAAGCAGTTCCATTCCCTGAATGCCCTGGTCACCAGTGACGCTGACCTTACATCGTGATTTGCTGTGCCCTAGTCTCAGGATCAACCCATAATGCAATGGTCATACGGAACAGCACACTGCCAACCTACATGGAGCATCACAGAGGACAAAGGACCTGGATGTTGGATGAGTACATGTACAATCCCATCTGCCTTGCAGCATGAGTGGCAGGCAAAGGAGGGGGCAACAATGTCACAACTGCATGTCCGGAAAGCACTTGTCACATAATCTCGGGAGGATAGCTCAGCGGCAACGTACTCGCTTTGGAAGCAAGACGACACGGAGCAGCACAGGTTCGAATCCCCGGGTTTGCGCTTATAAACCACTGGGTATTAAGCACGTTATAAAAATACCTATCATATCATATCGCATGCAGGACAAAACAGCGCACCCTGTCAATTGACAGACCACAACCCACGTGAGTAGCACATGACTGGGGATGTAGCAGTCACTGATCGGGCCATTTCAAACCCAACAGGACATCAACACGTAATGCACTACAGGTACCAGAATGCAACACCACCTAACCCCATGCTATGACAATTAAATGGTAGACATGGCAACCTACGGTCATCAAATGTATGTCCTGGGGCACCCCAAGAGCATGGGGGCAAGACTGCAGATGACATGCAGCAACGCTGGCCAAAGCAGAGGAACAATCACCACAGGAAACAACACAGTGATACACAATTAGCCGTGCCTATCCAATGACACGTCCATAATGGGAACAGGCTGCCCAGGCCCACACACACTTGGCCTAAGCCCGGGGGGTCGGGCTAAGGCAAGGTGCATTGCTCACAAACAAAAAAGATGCCCATGGCTTTGCCATTAGATGAGGCACCCAAACACACTCCATACATAGGGTGAGAGACTGCCAAAGAACTACTGAGGGACACAACCCTGCCATCAGACCTGGCATGCACTCTGTCCACAACTAATGACACAGACCATCTAGATGCACATGAAACCCTCCCATCAGGTACCATGCATGGTAGCAATGGACAGGCCCAGACCACCCCCCATGGCATGTCGCCCTCACAGTTAGTTAACAAATTGCAATGAAAATTGGCCGTGAGTCACGTGCAGGTGTTACCTCATCAGAATGCGTACCCCTCTGAGCAGTGCAATACGCATGCAATAACTGAAATGTGAAACAGTGTGGCAACCAGTCTGGGGTGCACTCATGTACAGGCCAGAGGAGGTGGGGCATATAGTCCTGACCTGTGCAATGCTGCACAACATACCCCTGCCTCCATATCTGGACATTCCTCCACCAGAGGATGATGCGATGCAGTGCCAGCCGGGCCCATGCACGTATGGATGGAGGCAAGGAATGGGTGCATGGCCCACCAAGAACTGCATGAGAATGTTTTTGATCCCCCCACTATGCACACCACCTCCAAATTTGTAGTTATCATGCACCATTACAGTAAACACTTGTTTGGAAAAAAGGAATGTCCTGTTAGTGCTTCAGGTGAAAACTTTGCATTAATCACTAACATGAATGCACATAAGTTCTACACCACCCTCCACCCCTCCACAAACACACCTCCACCCCTCCCCAAACACACCCAGTAGGTGTTTAGTGTCACTTGCAGCCCCTCTTTGGCATGGCGCTCTTAGCGGACTCCATTTGGGAACTTAAGACGCTGTGAGCGGCGCCTTGGGCTGCAATGCTGCGGTTGTAACCGATGTTGCTGGGTCAGACCCTTAGCCCTGCTTGTGTTCCAGGGTCAATCGGACCTAATGTTTTATGGCCTAAGCCGTGGCAGTGGTAATCTCATTGCCCTCACACACTCTTTGGGCAAGGGTGAAGAGGGCGGCAGTGGCATGACCTTGAGACTTGGCACTCCTGAGGCTGGAGGCCTGCATGCATTCCTGCATGTTTCTCATCTATTCCAGCTGCAGATGTGCATCAAGGGAACCGATGTTGGGCAGTCACAGAGGAGGGGGATATGTGGTGTCATGGGGCTGTAACACACCGATGGGTAGTATATTTGGTTGTCCAGCTGCTCCTTGTCAGTAGTGACCCTGCCATGATGACCTAGTGGCTGCTGTGCTCATGGTAGTGTGGAGGGCACAGGAGGGACAGGGGGGGCACTGACAACAGGTATGGTGATGAGAGCAGCCACATGTATGGGTGGTGATGGTGACCATGCTGGTGATGATGGTGCTGGGGGTGATGGGAATGGTGGTGATCGTGTTGGGGCTGGCGCAGCTAGAGGTGCTGGAGCTGGTGGTGGCTGCATTGGAACAGTAGCACTGTCTCGCTGCCTGGGCCTACTGGTGAGTGGTGTAGCCTTCACATGTCTGCCTGCAGCTGCTCGGCCTGATGATGATAGTCCAGGTGTGTCACTGTTGTGTGCCGGATGGGGAGAGATGCAAAACTAGAAGGTGAAGTCTGGAAGGTTTAGAATTAATCTTAACCATGGGCAAGGCTCTGGGCAACCCCCCAGAGCACTGAATTTAAGCCTGCCAAGGCACTACAGAAGGGGGAAGAACATATGCAAATCAGGCTTGACCAAGCATCCCCTGACATGTTTTGGCCTCATTAGTCATCATCAGTAAAGTGTAGCTTGGTCACAAGGCCTATCAGGATCACCCCCTACATCTGGGCATACCCATCCCTCTCGGGGTAACAAAAGCAAAACCAAAAGGTGAAGGCTGGAAGGTTTACAATGCATCTTAACCACAGTCACAGCTCTGGACAACCCTCCAGACCATCATGCTTCAGCCTGCCAAGGCACTACAGAAGGGGAAAGACCTGTTGGGGATAGATGAGCATGCTGTTAGTCTTCTGGGAGCCATGTATGCGGGCTTGCATTCCACTCATGCTACATTGTGTATGTTGTGCTCTTGTCATGTGGCTTCGTTAGTCTGTGGGCTCTGATGTGTGTTTCTACATGTGGGTGGTGGGAGTGCACATTGACTGTTGGTCTGCCAAGGTGGCTTGTTGTTGTATGTGCGGTGGGCTTAAGATCCATGTCCTGTTCTCCCTTGGCACAC
This sequence comes from Ambystoma mexicanum, assembly GCF_040938575.1. Lineage (NCBI taxonomy): Eukaryota > Metazoa > Chordata > Amphibia > Caudata > Ambystomatidae > Ambystoma > Ambystoma mexicanum. Next base: position 260,403,181 of record NC_090935.1, read on the forward strand.
ATGGGCACTCATCATGTGTCTATATGTGGGGCTGTACATTTTGGCAACAGTGCTTGTGCATGTCTACATCTACCCGTATCCCTTGGCATGTCTGTGAGATCTGGCCATTTTCTGTGACTAACACGTGTTCAAACTGTTCCCTTACCTACTAGGTACTTCTCTGCCTGGGAATGCATGTATTTGGACTCAACATTTTTATTTACATGGGGTTTGTTGTCCTTACCACCATCACCTTGGGTCGCAGCTCGTGCCTCTGCTGTACCGACTCCCTCTATTCCCTACTGTGCAGGATGGAGCTGCACCTCACAGAGCAGGAGGTTGAGGGGAGCCACTGTCTCTTCTCCTGTGGCAGCAGATTCCCTCATGTGTGTTGAGATGAGGTTACGGACCCTCAGGCGCAGATCAGCCCACCACTTATGGCTGTCCCTCTGCATGCAGGGGACAGTCCACATGGCCATGACCCTTTCTGTTACTTCCTTCCAGATGGTGGTCTTTCTCTTTTGGCTAGACCTTCAGTGGCCAGCTCCAAAGAGTGCCTCAGTATGCTGCAGCACAGTGTTGATCAGTGCAGTCAGCTCCGCCTCTGCGTACTTCAGTTACCATAGGTGGACGTCGGAAATTCATGCCTTTTTTCTCCCAGACATGTTTCTAAGCTTCATTCACAGTGGCTGGCAACAGGAAATGGGAGATTAAAAGTGGGTTGATTTAAAAAATTCCTGCCGCAAGCTTCCCATTCTGACAGTGACGCTAATTCATGCAAAGGTAATTCTGGCAGTTTGGGTGCCATTATCTGTATTACTGGCACATTTCTGCTGGTAATACCGGTGGATTGATATCAACGCCTTTAATACCGCCATACCAGTATTACCGTTTCCGGCAGGGGTTGTGCCCATGCCCAAGGATGTGTAATGCACCAGTATTTCCAGCAGACGCCTGGTTGGAGATGGTAAAACTGCATTGTGCTGTTACCAGCGTTTTACCGACAAACTCGTAATGACCCCAATGTTCGCCAACAACTTTCATAACAAAACAAACAAACATATTTGTTAGATTAAAAAAGTAGAAATATCCTGTCGCAATTGGGTTTGTAGCAGTCATAATCTGGCCTAATTTTGTAAAATTATAATACCATAAGCATGTTTATGAATACTTCAGAAACGTCACAACTGGAAGTCATTATTTAAATATTATTCAACTATGACTCCATGGAAACCATTTTTGGAAGTGTTTGCTGTGAATACTGATTTGAATTTATACCACCGACCAACAGTGGACATGCTGGACTGATCACGTGGCTGTTTGGTCCATCTAGTCCCATTCTTTTGTCCTATCCTCCCTAAACTCAGTATTGCTGGTGCTGAAATTCAGTGCTTTACACATTTTCAAATCAATAACAATAAAATATATAAAAAGATGTACAAAGGTCTTAATTGATCCACCAATTATTCCCTGAGGTGTAGTAGTCCTTTCTAAAGCTGCCTGTCTCTTCCAAAGATGAGACGCCCCCTCGACTTGTACAGAAAGCAACTGCTTTGAAGTATCCATTTTCGAAATGTTCAGTTTACATTTGTTCAACTGTGTTACGAAATGGATTGAGTTTTTCATGAGTACAGGGATGAATAGTAGTAAAATGGCCCACTCAGCAATCACACCTCTACAAACCAAAACACAATGCAATCATAAAGGTTAAACAGGGAAAGTTAAAAGATATACCTGCTTTGACTTTTGTGGTCACATGGGCCAATGGAACACTATGCTCTCAAGAGAGGTGTGAAGGTGAACCAGTATTGACCCAAACAACAAAGTATCACAGTTCAAAAATAGGGAATGCCCAATCAAGTTTCATAAATATAAAGACACTAATTAAACACACCATATGCATGTAGAACAAATAGAGAATACTGTACAAAAACCCACCACAAAGGAAGAAGAAAGAAGATGCAATAGACTGGAGAAAGTAGCACTCTGAGTGTGTTTCCAATGGAAGTAGGTAAAGTACTAACCACAAAAAGGATGTCTTGGTAGAAAACAAGAGAAACCATGACCTAACCAGTTTTTAGTGCCCGAGTGTACCAAGGGGGCAGTTCAGACTCAATAGTACTTGGATTCAGTTCTTGCTGGCCTGACACAGTCAGACCCGGAGTTGAACGTAGATGCAAGTTGATCTTGCTCACTTCGAGAACATATAATTGTGGGGGCCCTTTCAGCAAGTGGGCATTGAGCAGGGGTGACTGCAGGTTTCTTGTCAGCCAGTCCCAGGTATGCTTTGCGGTTGTCTAGGCCGACTTGGGCTTTAGCTGTTGGGAGAAATAGTGAGTGACGCTCCATCAGTTCAAGTCAGCAGGTGATGGTCATCAAAGGAATGATCTTGGAAGCGTTGATGTGCGATTGAAGAGAGGACAGCACGAGGGCTAGCTTGGTGAAGCTGTGATTTTAACCCCTGATTAGTGAATCTCCCATTATTCGGTTTGGGTCCCATCTTTGAGTAGTCACTTCAGGCTTACCAGGTGACAAGCTTTTGTTGGGATGCAAAGGTGTGTGGAGCTGGTCCAAATTGCAAGCAATTTTCGATTGGTGGAGGAGCACAGCAACCAACGCTGGTGGCTTCACTCTTGTTTCAGATGTGGTGAAACCAGAATGAACAGTTTGGTGCAGTGATCCTCTGGTTACTGTGAAGCCCTTTCAGGGGGACTCGAGGAAAGAAAGGTTCCTTTCAGGGTCTTGCTTCCCAGCTCAGGAAATTCTGGTGCACAGTGGTAGGTCCTGACCAACAGCAGAGGTTACTTCCAATGTGCCCTGGGCATCGTAGGGGACACATCTTTCTTCTGTTTTACTAACTAATTGTAAGGATGTGCATGCTCAACCACTACTTCTGCAGTGTGAAAAGTATTTACCATACCCTGAAGGACTTGTGGCCACTACAAATCTGCTGGTATGAAGGAATTCTGATGACTGATTTGACGTGGATATGGTGTCTGGGTGTGCTTGTAAAATATATTGTTTGATGACTTATAGATTTTGCACCAATGCGATATCACTAATTTAACATCACAATGCCAGGCAAGAATTGTGCAGTTTTTCAAAAACGCACATTTACAGAACATTAAATTCAAATCCTAAAGAAAGGTGGTCTCTGACTTAATGCCATATAAGTCACCCCAATTTTACAATATCAAAAACAGTTGGTTGACACAAACAAAATGTACGTGCCTGCATGGATCTCACTAGCTCAACATAATACTGGACATTCCAATTACACTTCTGATCATGTCTATACATCTCACTCACAATGATTAACTTCAAGTATTTCAACATGAGGTGGAAAATAGCATTATCAAATGCATCAAAATACAGTTGTTATTTTACTACATGTGTATGCAATTTACCCTATGCTTAAAATGATTTTGATTTTGTATTCAGCTGGATAGTATTGTAATTGCTATTTGTGTGCGAATGGCATGATATCACATGGAATGTTGGAGTGTTGGTGGGTAGTCACTGTGTTCTATGTGTTATGAGAGTGACTGTTAGAGTTTGCTAGCTGGCTGGGATGGATTCCACAGTATATGTCCCATGTTACTACTAGTGATCTCACAGTGATGGAACAAATTTACCATCAACTTACCTCCTGACTCCAACATGGTTTGTGGGCTCAGAAACTCCATTACTTCACTGGCGATGAGGTGGTCTTGCTGCTGAGAAGGGGATTGCAGGGGAATGAGATTTTGCCCTCCAGAAGAGACATCCATCCAGGAAAGTTCCAGCTGAGCCTGATACAGGTGTTAAGCGGGATAGCCAGGGGCTTTTAATGGACCTGTTCATGGCTACTATCCCCGTTGCTTGTGTGGCCACTAATGGGGACATAGTTTATCCAGGTACGGTGCCCCATCAGGTTTGGATGAAACATTGTGGCTGAGTTGGACGGCCAGGAAGAGGTGAAAAGGTGAATTTCTCATTTGCATAGGAGTGAGCCTCAGCCTATTGACAGTGTTCAAGTTTCATTGTGCTCGATTTGTACTGAAGAAGGAAAATCGAGATCAAACCCCTGCCCCCTAACCCCAGGCGCATAAACAGAAAGAACAGCAGGAAGAACAAGCAGCGCACTTATCATTTGAACCAGGCCCCAGCGCACCCATGGGTGACAAATATGCTGAAAGACACCCACTTCACCAACATTGCAACTTCCATGCTACATTAGAATCAATGCAGCAATACCATAATCTACAAAACACAAGAATCCCTGTTTAAAGGCTTGCAAATGCCTGTATGAATTAACATGATCTAATTGCGCAGTGTAAAGCCATGTTTCAGGAAAATTACAGCCAAGTTCATTTCTCTCACTGAACACCAGCTGCAGTGGGGATTCGTGATGCCTTCATCAATGCTCCTCGCAAACCCACGAGCAGCCAAGGTCACACAGTGAGATAAGATTGCTTCCCTTGAACGACAGTGAACTCGGGCAGCAGAACATTTTTAAATTTTTCACAAATATGAGTAAGCCACGGCAGAGCATCCAGAGCCCAGTGTGTTTTTTATTTTCCTTTTCTTTCTGGGAACAAAGAGATTTTCGCAGAACTCACACACCATTTGAAACATAATTGTAACAAGAATGGCTGAGCTCTGGCCAATGAACACTGAGAGCCCAGGGGCGAAAAAGCCTGTTTCAGCTAAAAACTGATGGGAACAGATTCATACTGCAACAATTTCAGAGTTAGGTAATGGGGGGTGGCGCAGCTAAACCAGCCCACTGACGCAAAAGCCAATGTCCAATTATCAGGCTCTCTATAATACCTATTTCTTAGCAGCCAATAGCAGGATGAGATAGGTTTCTGCGAGCTGGTCCAATTCTGTGAGGTCAGCCTGCAGTGTATTACAAAGCTAGCTTGCAAGCCAGCCCCGGGGGAAACGGTGCCTGGACTTTCGATGTGCACGAAGCTCTGCGTGTTTGTTTTTTCTTTTTTGCTGCCCAGGAATAAACGCAGTTTGGAACATGTTGCTGCCTGCTGGGGTCTCTGTTGCATTCCTGTGGGCCAAATGGGAGGTGTTGGGGTCTCCCATAGCTGCTGGCCCCCCACAGCTCTGGTGGGGGTCCAGCTTCTCCCCAACAAGTTGGTGCCCTCTGTGAGGCTCATTGCTCATTGTAAGAAATGGGTGAATGGGCACTGCCTGCCTGCCCTGCATTGAACTGCACTCCCTGCCGCTGACTCAAGGAAGCTGTGGGACCCTCGCCTGCACCTGAAGACCACTGGAAAACGCGTAACTGGCTAAAGGCATCGGGGGCCACTTGGAAATACCCCGCTTGAGGGCAGGTGAGAGCCCTGCAAGAGAAGGGGTCCGGTGAAGCACCTTGAGGGGGTGTCCAGTAGCAGAGCAAGTGCCAGTGCAGCATAGGAAATGTAAGTACAAGTTCAAGCAACCAGCAACATGGGCTTTGAGGGGAGGGTGTGATTGTGTGGGGGTAACAATGGGCAAATGTTTTAAGTATTATGATGTATGTTTGATCAGTATGTTGCAGAAATTTTAAGTTGTTTTGTTTGGGTAGAAACTGGGGGAGGTATTGTAAATTGGGTGGTGGGAGATTGTACATTGTTGCAAAAAATTTGGTGTATTGGTGGTGATCGGCACGTGATTTGTAGTTGGGACTGGAGCGGTTGCAGTGGTCCCTTCTTGTGTTTATGAGCATATTGGGTGGGGTAGTGACTCCCCACGTATAGGACGGAGTGCCGCGCTAGTTGGTCTGGATGGCGATTACATGTACGGGGGTATGGATTTCCTATGAATTGACGTTGTAGGTCAATGAGTAGATGAGGTTCCCTGCTAATTGAGAGTTTTAGTTCAGTGAGTGGATGATGTTTCCCCGCTGGAGGTAGCTAGATTGTTCCCGAGTGTGGAAGACAATTGGCTGGTTAAGCTACCCTGGTGAGGGGCGTGTCACACGCGAGGCGACGCATTGTGCGCAGTCTAATTATAAGAGTTTTTTTGTGGTTTACCTTGTTCCAGTTGAAACAGGAAGACAGCTGTGGGGATTGTGGGGTTTTATTTTGGGATATTTGTGGGGTTGGAAGCAATGGGTTATTGTTCTGTGTATGCACATTTGTCTGTTCATTTGTATTGTGTTTTTAGTTTGGTGACGTTACCTTTAGATTGATACATAGGATACTGATTCTTGATGGTGAGGAGATGGTGGTGTGGTTTTGGAAAAGAAGAAGAGGTGACCCAGAGGCGGTGTGGGGAAGACACATGCGCAAGATTGTGGGCGGGGTGCCGGATAAGGCAATGGTTTGGTGAAGATGGGCTGCACGTGGAGTGCACTGGCTAAGGTGCGGAGCCAAGAAGGATCACAGAAATTGAAAATATTTTCAATTATCTTCTAACTTTTGCTCCCTGAACAGCGGACTATCGAAATTTTCAAACTGAGGTGAGGTAAAAGGTATCACACAATAGAGAAATGACTCCCCTTCACCTGTTGTGTAGCACACAGCTTCCATGCCAAAATAAGTTAGTAAAACATAGTGTGCAAAGATTCAAAAGTACTGAAGGTAAATAAATAAGACCATGGCTGCCCATAGGCAGCTTCTCCAGAAGCGTGCAGCAATCGCTAATGACACACATGCATAGCACTTACACAGGAAAGAAGCTGGGAAAAAGCACCCGGCTACAATTGAACGGTGTGCACGAAGGGAAGGGAAGGGAAGTGGCGAGGCGTCAGCAGACGCTGAACCAGCACGAGCAGAGGGAAGAGGGGACTCACCCTTCTGCACCTCAGGGAGTGTAATATTTGATGACACAGATGGTAAGCAAGGAATGAATTGCATGAGAGAACTGAAAACAGCAGAAGGACATCTAAACACCACACATTCACACAATCACAATACACTAAAGAGAACAAACAGGAAGGTGCAGAAAAACCCACTAGCAGCACCGGAGGGAGCGAGGGAGGGCTGCAGTGCATGGAAGCAGACTTGAAGGCACAGGTACAGAGGAATTACATTTAAAGGGAAGATAACGGGGGAGGTGCAAGGAGTAACAATAGTAACAGAGAGGGGGGAGAAGGAGCACAAAAGCTTGAATGGGCAGTCCAAAATCGAGGGTGAAGAGAGACGGGAGAGGGACCACGAAAAGTAAGTGCAGTGCGAGGAGAGAGACAGGAAGAGAGCGGGGGAACTGGAAAAGGAAGAAAGGGAATGGAAGAAGAAGGATGAGAGGGAGATTATGGGAAAAGAGCATGGAGAAGGGATAGATGGCAAGGGAATGGGTACAAAAGCAGGAGGATGAATGAGCGATAAAAGTGGTAAGTGAGTGGGTTGCACTGGAATGGGAAGGGAAGAGATGGGAGGAGGATAGAAGGAATGAATAAGACTTAATAGCAAAATATGAGAGAGGATAAGGGGTGGTGCAGCATGCATGGGGTTATGGAAGGGAGGCAGGAAGTATAGCGCGCTAGACATTGACTGTGTGCATTGTAGATTGTGGCAAGAGAAGACGGTTAAACAAACGGCAGAGGCAGAGAAAGGCAGATGAGGACAAGTCGGCACAAAATAAATTATTAAAGTATGCAATGGGAGGGGAAGTCAAAAACAGCCTCAAGACACACACACAAGCATCACAATAGCAGTATCAACAACCACCGCAATATTCACCGCCAATGTGGGGAGGATACATGGGGCAAGACGGGATCATTTCAGTAAACACCACAAGCACCAATGCAGGCATTGTCACCACTACATGTTCGGACACAGACACAACAAAAGACAGCACCACTACCCCAGGACTAACAAGCATCACAGCCCAGGGGCACTGCACAGCAGTAAGCACCCATACAGAACACTGACACAATAGCAACGGTACCGGTTACATGACTGGGAGGGGTTTCCTGATGGGGAACAAACCTTTCAAAGGACATAGATTGACATTATACCCTTAATAGGACAGCCCAAGACAAACTTGATTGTCTCACTCTGCCACTCACGCTCATGTTCCACCTCCCCGACAGAGCAGGCGAGACACACGCCGACACACACACTCACGGACATTCAATACTGCAGAGGACAATTGCATAGGGGTGGTGATAGGTAACATTTGTTTCTTTTCTGGGTGACAGTGGGGCGACTAGGCCATGCATTAGGGAAGAGAAATTTGTGACATCATGAGCAGAGTGGAGTGGATATGACCACCCTATTAACAGACAAAGCCACAACTTGTTAAACACCAGCCATACACATGTTGAAAGTAAGGAAGATTGTTTAGGTATAGTGGAGGGGCACGGTACAGAGGGGGGTGCATAAAGATAGCGCATCACAAGAGAGTACATTTAGCTACATTCTGAGCACACATCTTTCAGCTAGGAGACTGGGCTCATGCATACACGAATAACACAGAGCAATTAAATGAGACACACAAGGTGGAGGATGGTGCACTTGGGGGGGCGTACATTTCATTGATAGTTCACCACGGGAGGAGAGAAATAGGGGTAAAGGGTGGATGATCCATGTTCCCAACAGACCCAATTTGGCGACAAAATAAAACAGTACAAGTGGTAATGCCACTAGCGCTTTTGAAAACAGCACTGGCACACAAGCATTAGCCAACACACATAGGAAAAAAGGTCATTGCTGCACGAACTGGAGAATAATGGTTGTATTAAAATTTGAGAGCAGATAATGGGGGGGAGAAATATATTGTTTAAATGTAACAGTAATTAAAGTAGTGGAGTAATAAAATACTTGATTAAATGAGTAATTAACAGAGTAGGTAGGGTTTAACAAGTGGACATGGGGTGGGATAGAGAGCATGGGAGTAAATTGTGACGGTTGGGTTGAAAGAAAAGAGGAAGTACATAAATAAATAAATAAATAAATACAAAGAGGGGGGAGGGACAGGTAGTGAATAATTGGTAGCAAATTTCATTAGTACCAGCTTAAAGTGCCTGCAGTTCACTGCGAGACACGCCCTGAGAAGTTGTGAGAGGAGCCATAGAAAAAAAGATTTAAAAACCCTGCGATTATCTTAACTAAGTAACATGGTCCTCTTAATTTAGAAACACAGCCACCCTATATGACAAATTTACCACCCTGATGTTTCCCTGTTTAGCTTGTCAGTGCCTGATGCCCCACGGGACAAAGGCACGCACTATAAATAGCTTACAACAAAAGTACAGTAAATATAAAGATCCAAAGGCCCATTTGTACACTAGCACCTAAATTGCGTATATATGATCCAAGTGTGTAATGAGTATCTTCACATAAATTAAGTGCCTACCCATTTTCCGGGTACATTTCGAATAGTGCAACAAGTAACGGTCAGACCGTCATTGAACACCACCAGGTGGTGACAGGATGGTGCATAAATGTACCATTGGATCCTCCCACTAGGACACTGAATAGTGCAAGAGTAGTGCAGAGAGGTTAGGTCAAGAAATTGAAGAATATGTAAATTCTCAGGTCTCAAGAGCTTCTTTTTCATTTCTCGCCAGATATAAAGGACCCAGGGCAGGCCTGAAGACAACGGACAACTAACACCCAATGGCTACGGACTAGAGTGGGATATTTTGCCCTCCTGACAGACTTTGTTAGATGTGTGAGGCGTCAAGCCCTACAAAGCGGTGGCCACCCTGGCAACTAGGGAGCAACGATCAACAGGGCCAACGCAAAAGATTTCCATGAACTGCAAAACAGCACGAACACTCCTGAGTTAGGGAAACATGGCCATCCTATGGTCCAACGTACACTAGCAACTAGAATAGGGACCGACACACCCATGTCCAAAGTTTAATTGAGTTTCATATTACATTTTGTGCACCTACAACTGTAACACTGTTTTGTTCCTTCTCGTTTCCTCGCACATGCAGGTTGTTGCGTATGTATGCTGTTAGAATTGTGTAGGAAATTTCCTTAATGTTATCTTACATTAGTCACCCTGAGGCCCACTCATTAAACCATCGTGAAGCATTCCCCACTCAATTGCCCACCCTATCAGGAACCTCAGACCCCTTAGAGCACGTTTCCCTGGAGTATATTTCCTTGCTTCCATTGAATAAACAGCCCAAGATTTTCCCTACCCATCTTCAGAAATTTTCAAAACACGAAATGTCCAGGGGGAGGTTTAATTTTTGCCCTTAGTGATTGTTGAGTTTGTGGAGCTTGAGGTTACTAACAAGTACTAACGTATTAACGCCCTTCTTGCGATTATCAGGCGTGCAACTTTATCATCTCATCAGCTGCAAGGACTCAGCAGCGTAAGTGGTTATGGGCAAGCAAATACAGACTTTTATTATTATGATGGGACTATTAATGATAAACGAAATAATGGGGGGTGGTCATTTGAAAATTATATGTAATAGTGAGCATTACCGCTGTATCCCTTGCTAACATTCCCTAACCTAAGCAGGAAGACTTACGGCGTCAGTTGCTGAGGAAAAGCTGCTGTAAAAGTAAGAAGAGGTAAGGGCACACACAAAGGGAGTAAAACATACACATAACACACATAGCAGTAGTAACCAGCAATGTGCACACATGTACTAAATTGGTAGGGACACCACTGGGAGAGCTGTCCTGTCTACTATTTAATAACAAATGCCTTGAGAGAATTGATTACAACAGAAATTACTACATCAGAGCACGACACCCATGTATCTCAAGATGTGAAGAAGATTGCAAGGGAAGAGAGCAGAATTGAGATTGATAAAAAAAAGAAAAGGGGGTAATCCCATATGGAAGATGATTACATAAAGCAGCTTATTGAAGAACAAATGTATGTGGCAAGTGACCAGAGAGAGAAGAAACAACGAGCAAATGCACCAGTGAGCAAGCTGCAAGAGAAAAAACCCCCAAAAGAATAAATAAATAAATAATAAAAGAAGAAAGAAAAAACAAAAGAGAGAAGAAGAAAAAAAGAGACAAAAATATGATAAGTGCTTAACGGAGTGAGACAAAAGAGCGAAGATGGTGGCTTGGGTGGAGAATGAAGAAGGACGTATACTGTGAAGGTACCAGCCTTATGTTACCAGCACAACAGTGAAAAGAAGTGGACAATCATGCTGGATGCAAGAAGGTTCAGACAAGTAGGCAGAGCAGGAACATCACTGCTTATGGACAACTATTGAGCAAATGTATCTAAAGCTCAAGAGAAACTACTCCCGAATTGGGGAGGAGACTGTTCGTTGGTGCGCATCAGCATGCCCCTGTTGGTGATGCCCAAGGAAGATGTGAAGAATGACACATTCCCCAAGATGAAAAACAATGGAAGAAGAGAAACAGAAAGTGGAGTGAAAAGAGGGAGGAATTACTTCTTGGGCGTGACAGAAGCAACATTGGATGAAGTACCAGCACACAAAAGACTGTTCAGCAGAATACACATGTGAACACAGAAAGACAAGAACCATGGTAATGGATGCCATCATGACTGGCTGGTCGATTGAAGGTGATAACAGAAGCACTAGTACTGAGCCCAGCATCATTGTGCAAGATCAGGATACATTGCAAGATGCAAGAGAACAGCAGAAGATGAGATCGGAATGCAAACAAGAGACATGGTGAAAGGAAGAGCCGGACTAAGGGAGAAGATTGCGGTGTGCGACATGGTTGCAGCAGTAATAAAGGTGGACACTCCCTGTGATCCGAGGAAGTACAAAAGGAAGTGAGTGTGGTGGAACGCAGAAGGAGAACACTCCTACATGTACTGTTCATCGACAACAATGTGGACAACTATGGACACTTCAAAGAATTGACAAAGATATGAAGACCGGAAGGAGGTGAATGTTGCTTGGTTGTGTGGTCAACAAAGTCGACCAGAGGGGGGACTGAAGAGGGAAAATCGAGATCAAACCCCTGCCCCTCACCCCAGGCGCATAAATAGAAAGAACAGCAGGAAGAACAAGCAGCGCACTTATCATTTGAACCAGGCCCCAGGGCACCCATGGATGACAAATATGCTGAAAGACACCCACTTCACCAACATTGCAACTTTCATGCTACATTAGAATCAAGCAGCAATACCATAATCTAGAAAACACAAGAATCCCTGTTTAAAGGCTTGCAAATGCCTATATGAATTAACATGATCTAATTTTGCAGTGTAAAGCCATGTTTCAGGAAAATTACAGCCAAGTTCATTGCTCTCACTGAACACTAGCTGCAGTGGGGATTTGTGATGCCTTCATCAATGCTCCTCGCAAACCCATGAGCAGCCAAGGTCGCACAGTAAGATAAGATTGCTTCCCTTGAACGACAGTGAACTCAGGCAGGTAGAACATTTTTTAATTCTTCACAAGTACTGAATGGGAGTCTCCCAGTATGAGGTTCTGCAAGGTTTGCTGCAAGTTTTTGAATAATTTGAGAGAACTGGACAGTGATCTGTGTGGGTTTTATATGCAGCTGAGAGGTTTCTGTAGATATGAAGACTAGGGGGTTTAGACCTGTTGGGGGAGGCCGGCATTTGTTATGTTTGTGCCTTGTGTTGTTGCCTCTGGGTTAGTAGTGTTTGCTTATGTGGAGTTGGTCATGGGTTAATGTGTGTCTGGGGCCTGCAAAATAATTATGTTGTGGTGTTTGTGTTGTGGCCCTGTGTGCCCCTATTGTTTGGCTATTACTGCTTTATGCATTATGTGTCAACGTGTTTTTCCATTGCAGGGGGAAGCATGGTCTTGTGAGAGTGGGGTACATAATCTGGTGTTTGGGACATTTTGGACATGTGGGTACTGGTGGACCTTACATAATTTGCTGTTCAATCTGTTTTGTTGGTTACAGCAAAACGGTTGAGTGAGCAGTCGCTGTGTGGTTAGAGTGTTATTTGACTTTCCTGTATGATTAAGGTTGGTGTTGTGTGTCCATGTGGTGCATATAGTGGATTTGATGTTTGCGTTCCAATTGGAGTTGGGTTTTGGTTTGGGTTGTGTTTCCAATTGGAGTCGGAATTGGTGTTGGATGTCATTCAGTATTTGACTTTTTCATTTAGAGTTGGTGTTCCCAGTGTTGAGGTTTCCATTTTTGGAGCTTTCCATGTTCCTTTTCATGTCCAGGAGTAGCAGTTCCAGTTTTGTCATTTTGCTGGAACTTGTGGGTTTTTAGGGCATCTACAGCATTCTTATTGTAACATGTTTTGCACTTTTCATGAAGGCATGTTTCAGTTTTTCAACTTAACATGTGCATATGTTCATTATGGCGCGTTTGACCTTGCAGTGTTGTTGCTATTGTTGCATCGTGTCTAGTGTCTATTGACATGGGGTTTTCCAAGTTCTTTGTGTTTCCACGTGTGTGGGGCTCGTTGGTGTTGCTCCATTGTTTCAGTTGCTTTGCATGCACATGTTGGGTAGTTTTGCGATGGTTTTAATTGGTCTGCATGCTGGTTGCATGTAGATTGAGTAAGAGTTTGGGTATGTTTGAATAGTGGATCCGTCCCTCCTGTGATTGTTAGAGATGGAGAAGTGTTGTAATTGGCATTTGTGTGTGAGTGCAGAATGGTGTGATGTCACAAATGTTGGAGTGTTGGTCAGTGACTGTGTTCTATGTGTTCTGAGAGTGACAGAGTGTGTTAGCTGGCCGGGATGGATGCTCCAGTATATGTCTAATGTAACTACTAGTGAGCACACAGTCATGGAATAAACTTACCTCCTGACTCCAGCATGGTTTGTGAGCTCAAAAATCCCACTACTTCACATTCTCTCATTTTAAATATCACAAAATTTAATTTCCACCTATCCAATTTCGGAGAGTGTTCACATTATTTTTAATAGATCTAAGCATCCTTGCCCTTTAACTTCACAAAGTAATCCACCTGTTGATTTCAGAATAAGGGGATTGCATGGGATACACACTTTTGTGAATAGACTAAATCCTCTAAGTTGCCATTTTTATACAGACCTTTTTATGACTGTGTCTGCCACTGGAAGCAATTAATTATTATATTGTTTTAGGCGATGGAGCTTCATGACTGCTCCACTGCCCAAATCAATGACTTTGCTGCTTCGATTGCACAGATTATATCTTAAATGGTCTCAATTGTACAAAAATGCAAACTGCTCTTAATTGCTCACTTGCATAGACTGTGGGCCTCATTACACGGTAGGCGGTAAGGGTTAACAGTCACCGGTAATGGTACCGGTGACCGTTAACCCTTACGGCCTTACTACGAGGTCCCTTAGCGGGTTGGTACTTTAACGCCTGCTTTTAGCACCTCAAATTTGCGGTACCGTAATTAGCTCCTTCCCCATTCCCATTATGCCCTATGGGGCAAAAATGGGAATGGGGAAGGGCAATGGTGGAAGGGGGAATTACCGCCCCGCCAACCTTGGAATAGGGCGGTAATTCCCTTTTCCACCAAGGCGGTGCCGGTATTTTACCGGCATGGACCAAGGTGCTATTAGGTGGACCAAGCACCTTGGTCCACCGCCTATCGTGTAATGAGGCCCTGTATGTTTTAGACTTTAAGTGTGGTGTAAATCGTGCAAACAATCATATATATATATATATATATATATATATATATATATATATATATATATATATATATATATATTCAGTTAAGTTGCGCTACTAAAAACCTAAAGGGACGTTATGGTTAAGTTGCGCTACTAAAAACCTATGAAATTCAGTGAAAAAACTTTGTTAAAGGGACGTTATGGTTCCAAGTAAAACCGAAAAACCCTTGAAATTCGCCAGTTATGGTAAGCTAAGCAACCATAACTCGCGCTACCACCATGCACTGCTAAGACTAACACCCAGGACATCAAAGATGACATTTGTGATGTCATCTTTGATGTCCTGGGTGTTAGTCTTAGCAGTGCACGGTGGTAGCAGGAGTTATGGTTGCTTAGCTTACCATAACTGGCGAATTTCAAGGGTTTTTCGGTTTTACTTGGAACCATAACGTCCCTTTAACAAAGTTTTTTCACTGAATTTCATAGGTTTTTAGTAGCGCAACTTAACCATAATGTCCCTTTCAGAAAGTTTTTTTCACTGAATTTCATAGGTTTTTAGTAGCGCAACTTAACCATAACGTCCCTTTAACAACGTTTTTTCACTGAATTTCATAGTTTTTTAGTAGCACAACTTAACAATAATGACTTTGACTTTATATACATGTCATATGGAACTGACTAGATCTCTTCTTATGAACTTGATGTCCGCGAACTTATTTAATGTTCGCGGACATGTTCGGAGAACAGTACCACTACCTAAAAAGTGTGGGGGCGGGGGGTGGTGGGGTATGTTTGATTGTTATATCATAATATAGGAACATTTAACAAATTCAAAAAGCAGCACACAAACACATTATATATAGCAATACATAAGAAATGTAACCCATTTATGTAACACACTAACCATTCATTTAAATACAATATGTTCTGAAATGGAATATACCACAAGAAGATAAATTGGCTTCCAACATAATTACCTCACAGACACAATAGAACTGAGAACAAGACCAGACCCACTGAATACATAGGACTTATCTTACCAGAAATAGTAAGTGTACTTCATTTTACTCATATATTTATAAACTTTCTGTATTAGATTAAAAAATATATTATCTTTTTTTTCTCACAGAAATGTCTAGTACTCTGGAATGGCTAGAGGACAATTTCCCACATGAAGAAATGTCACAAAATAGTGAAACTAATGTTAAACACTTTATAATATAAACCATTTATTTATTATTTTTTTTATATACATTTAACATATATATTATTTTTTTGTACAGAGCATACCAAAATAGAAAAAACTTCAGAAAACCCTGTTATGGATAACAGTCTTCACAATATAGAAAAAAAAATTGATGTATTGTTGGCTAATTTTAATAATTTAAAAACTTTTGTAGAAAATCATTTCAAACCAAAAACCTCGTACCATTGCCCCACATGTACTTGTCCCTCCTCACCATATCCCAGTCAATTATCCCCAAACCCTCTCTATAATCCAAAACGTTTTGATGAGACTTCCATCCCTTCTTCACCTAATACCAATCATGTTGAAACCCCAAATTCTCCTGTTTTTGTTTCTGTTTCTGCCTCACCTTCTCTGTCATAAATTATTACTATATGTTAAATAAAGTTTAATTTTTATATTATATTGTGAATAGTTTCCGTTTTTAAAAAAAAAAACAATAAAAGTGTCCGCGGACAGTGCCTCTGTTCTGAAATGTTCGTACATAAACGAAAATGGAGGTGTCCTGAAGAACACCACACCTGTTCGTACTGTTCGCTAGCAAGTTGAAACTGTTCTAAGAACACACATGGTGTCCCGAAATGTTCATAAAGAACCACAAATTAAAGTGTTCTAAAGAACAATATATCTGTCCGTAATGTTCGCTATCAGCTTAAAACTGTCCTAAGAACATAATTGGTGTCCTGAAATGTTCGTAAATAAACGAAAATGATGTGTCCTGAACAACAGTACAACTGTTCGTAGTGTTCGCTAGCAACATGAAACTGTACTAAGAACACATGCGGTGTCCTGAATTGTTCGTAAACAAACAAAAATTAAAGTGTCCTAAAGAACACTGTACCTGTCCGGTACTGTTCGCTAGCAAGTTCAAACTGTTCTAAGAACGCTATTGGTGTCCTGAAATGTTCGTACGTAAACGAAAATGGAGGTGTCCTGAAGAACACTATACCTGTTCGTAGTGTTCGCTACCCAATTGAAACTGTTCTAAGAACACAATTGGTGTCCTGAAATGTTCGTACATAAACGAAATTACACGTGTCCTGAAGAACACTATATCTGTCCTTACTGTTCGCTACCAAGTTTAAACTGTTCTAAGAACACACGCGGTGTCCTGAAATGTTCGTTTCACGTGTGACGCACTTTTAATTACTTCAGAACCCGAACAGTGTCCGTAGAACATCAATGCGCATGCGCTAACCAATCTCCGTGCACTTGGTGTCCTGCGGACAGGCGCTTCCTTCGCGGACTATTTCGCAAACGTATCATATGACCGCGCCCACGCTCATCGTGTGTCCTGAGATGCGGACACTGTTCGTGTCCCCGAACAATTTAAAAGTACGTTTTCAGTTAATCCATAATATTTTTCAATAAAATCTCACCATGGCACAAGTCCCACATAGCAATCTTGAGTTTCTATATACCTTTTGAAACTTTCCGATCCTTTTTTGTGTTCGATCTGTCCGCGGACAGTGCGCATGTCCGCGGACCGCGCACAAGCACCCCTATAAAAGACCACGCCCAAGAGCTTATTCCCATTGTGTTTCTGGCTATTCTTCAGAACACAGTGATTTTTGCTGCCACCTGCAGACCACACCATCATCGAGATGGCATCCTTGGTTGCTGAACTGCCACTTGGTGCTGCACCTGCTTCAGCACCACCCCCACCCCCTCCACCACCACCACCTCCCCAAGGGCCTGAAGAGGGGAACAGGAGTGAGGATGCGGAGGAGGAAGAAGAGGATGAGGAGAATGAGGTAGAGGAAAACCTTAGTACCCGCACTAGGCGTGAGTCTTGGGTGTGGCAATTATTTACCATTCATGGTAATGTTCCTAAGGCTCGTGCGAACCGTGTTACCTGCAATGATTGCAAAATGATACTCAGTCGCGGGAAGCACGGTAAGTACAGCTTTGGGACCACTACTTTGAAGCGACACCTGAGGTCATTTCACTCTGGGGCTATTCGCAGGGTTGTACCTTGCGAAGAACGTAGCAGGTTGATTTCCTCTACTTCATCCTCTGTTTCTGATCCTGTCACCACAAGGACCACCTCTGTGGGACAGCGTCTTCCTCAAGCTGCCTCACAGGCCATACAGAATGCTGATGACCCTTACCTTTCGAGGGTCACAGTTGTATGTATGTACTGTGACACAGTACTCTGCAGGGGGGAGCGACTTCGGAGTGCTTTTGAGACTATCGTCTCAGAGCACGAGAAGACCTGCTCACTACCCAAATAAAACCCACTCTACATCTTCCTCTATCAGCTCTCCCTTTCTTATCCCTGTGGTTGGTGTCCCCCCCCTTTACCCTCCTTTACCCTCCTCTCCTAGTGTGTCGTGTCTGACAAACCAAAAAAAATACAAAATTACAAAAATCAAAAATAAAATAAGGCTCTTTTCAGAGCCGCCTTTCCCAGTTAAAAAATAGAAGTGAAAATAAATGAAGCAGGGCTCTTTGTATTTTTTAGAAGTCAGCGGACAGTTCGCGAACATTAAAAAAATTGGGTTGCTACTCCATCACAAACATTGTAATTTTCTCTGGAAAGAAGTGGTGGCTCTGAAAAGAGCCTTTGGGTCGTGTTTGCAAGTCAAAAATTGTAAATGCTTAACATCTACTTCAAAATCATTGTTGTAATTCCAAAAAAGGTCGCAATGCATTTTGTACATTTCTCAGAAAAATCTGATTGCCAGCATAAGTAAGATGGACTCCATCTCTGCGAAAAATGTATGTACTACAAAACATAATATTTTCATTGTGAAAAGAAGACATGCCAAAATCTCTTAGAAAGGCACAAACAGCCTTATTAACATTGCGCCTTGCTTTTTCCATTTGTGGACCAAATGAAGAAGAACGAAGCCACATTTGTCTCTGCGCAATCCGTGAAAATATCACCTGAGAATTAGGAAACATGTCCATAAACTTCCTAAGTCCTTCTTTCATAGCAAATTGCAAAAAAATTCCAGTCACATGTCCTAAACTGTTCCCTCCACAATGAATTACAATTATGTCAGGATGTTGCTCTATCTCCAAAGTAGCACAGAGAGGTAGCAAGTGCAACCACTTCATTCCACGTACTCCATGCCAGTGTACTTCCACATGTGGGAATCCAAGATCTACAGCTACTCCACAGCTTTCTGCATGCACCTTCAACCAATGTATCCACGAATCTCCTAAAATCCAAACAATCTGTTTTCTGAAACACACAGCCATAGCTATCTTTTGTTCTCTCAGCAAAAAGGGTTTCTGAGAAAATCTCTCTGGCACAACACACCCACCAAACTTTCCTGACCAATCCCTTTCAGTGCTTATTCTCATTTGCATGACTTCTGAACCCAAAAATCCCTGGATGTAACTCCCGATGTCCGCGAACTACCGCCATGTCCGCGGACATATCGTAACATGAACAGCCCTTCTACCATTTCCACTACACTCTCTCTGCCATTCCCTCATTGGATGTACCTCAAAAATCACATGACCATGCACCAATCACATTCAAGACCTCTACATCTAACTGCAACATCATAGATCAGCACTGCAAATGTACTCGGAATCTCTCTGAGTACAAGTGTCATATCATTGGCAAGCAGCATCTACCAGAAATACTGTACAAGTCTTCAAGATTTCTACTTGCAGCTCCATGCATATCCATATGCATGAACACAAACTTCAGGTATGCATATTTTCTGTATAGTAGATGAACACATTTTCAAACAGACTTTTACCTTCTAAAATCTGTAAAATGAATTTACTGTACTTTTTTCAATTTCCTAAAATCAACTATCACTTATAAACCTTTATACTATTTACTTTCTTTATACACACACACTCAAATCATGTTAAACTAACATTTTTTAAATGAAATATATAGACTACATATATTCAAACAAAATTGCATGCAAACACAATCTATGTTTAAACCTTTATAAAAATACTTATACAATTTCATATTTTTTGTTTTTATTTATTTATTTACTTAATTACTTTAAATTAGACATGACATTGAGGCGCTATTACCTAGAACAGTTTACTTACAGAAATAGTGGTATTCACTAATATATTATAAATTTCACAAGACATAGTAAAGATATTTTTTTTTTGCTACAGTTAGTCATTCAATACAATTTGTTCATTAAGAACATATCATATATACTGAACTGATGCAATGTATCTTATGTAAATAAATTAGTTTAATGGTTTTACAGAAGGCACTGAGGATTTCAAATAAAAAAATCAATATCTAAATTAAAAACAGTGCTATATACAAACAAATTTACTAATTTGAAGCTTTTACAATTGCAGTGAAGACCACTTTCCTGAAAAGAAGCAGCCGAATTTGAAGAAGAAAGAAAAACTAAGAAGTTACCTGTTAATTTAAAAAAAAAAAGTAAGTAAAATATCACCATAATATTTGTATTAATAATCAAATATACTATAACATTACTACGAGCTATTTCGGTTTCTAAAAATCGAGATTTTGTACCATTTTGTCCAAAAATTTCCATGTCTTAAACAGCGATTTACAGCCAGAATGGCCCACAAATTTCTATTTTTGGACACACAAATTACCCAACTGAACCACTACAATTTTCATATTATAGAACAAACAGCTGTTTTAATTGTATACATTAGATTTACTATTTGTACTTTTCCACACCACTAGCTTACTTTTTTTTGTCATCTGAACCCCAGTTTAGTAACACATAAATTCAAGAATACCTATCCCTACTAGTTTTAGTTCCCAATGCACAATCACACACCATTACATACATCTTTATCATCTTACTCAAACACTCATGCACACAGCACACATACATTCCAGAACACTCCAACCCATATCTTCTTTATTTTTTTCAACAGACCCTAAAGAATGCCTACCAAAAGTCAAGTCCGTAGAAAGCAACGCAAAAGTAGAGCAAAGGAAAATAAAGGTGTCCAACATAAGCATCCATCTCTAGCAGAATTTGTAAAAAAAAGTTGAAACAAAACAGCTAATACAATCATTTAGTGAAACACAAGAAGTTTCAAGTACAACAACTTCGCTTCCTCTATCAAAATGTAAAACAAACCAAAAAACAATTAACAGAAAATCAGCTATCAGTACAGATAAAACTACTTCTTCAAATTTTAATATAGTGCAAAGTAAGCATACCAAGACAAGTATTTTAGCCAAAATATACTGTCACAAAGTCCTTCAAAATCTTATAAAAACAGGAGAGAAATCAGGTTCAAAGCTTAAAACCTATCGTAGGAAATTAATCTTAGAAGCATTGATGGACAGTGCAATTCTTCTCAAAAGAAATGTATTTATTTTACTGTTAAACAAAATGAAACCACTAACAAAACTAATAACTAAATTACAAAAAAGACTTCTCAATAGGCGAAATATCAACAGAAAGAACTTCTTAAGTATCAGCGGAGGTGAATGGAATCACACTACAAGCACAGAACCATATTTTAATGAAGAAGCGTACAAACAAAAGCAAATGAATACAATTGCCATACATAGCAGTGGTCGAGGTTATGAAAAAGTGAATAATACCTTAATGGAACAAGAAGTACTTCTTACAAAAATATGCCCTGAAAACTTAGAATTACCCCTCCATTCAACTGAATCAGAACGTCTAGTGTACAAATGGCCATGCACGTCAATGTCTAACATTCCCAAACAATGTTTCACATCTTTACGCCAATTCCTCAATAAATATGTAAAAAGCAAAGACAAAATCAAAATTAAATTACTTCAAAATATAGATACCTGTCCAGTGCGCAAGTACACAGGACTACAAGGACATTCATTGGCCTGCATTACAGGACCTACTTGTAAAACCACTTTCCATGATATCAAAAGGATATCAACACATCATTCAACTATAAGAAATATAGTCTATAAACTGTACTATGCTAAAAGTCCTGCTTTAGCACTAGCAAAGTTAAATAACATCCTTCTACATGGTACAGCAAAAGACCTACTTGAAGAAATTCACTATATCCAGAAAAAATATTTTGGAAGTGAAAGCCATTTACAGAATGAAATAGCTTTAAACCAATTAAGCAACAATTCTACACATGGCAACCTTTTGCTAAACACATACAAAAAAGAAATACTAAAATTTAAAAGTACATCAGCTGAAGTACCAAACCATGTATGTGTATGTTGCCGTAGAATTTTTCATAAAAGTAACACAAAAACTGTGGACCTATCATACAAAATAGAAGACAATGAAGATTCTAAATGGTTTGAATTAGCTCTCTACCTTGTAGCAGAAAACAAATATGAAATAACTCAGCCCTTAATATTTTGCAGTTATTGCACTACAAAACTTGACAACAACCAAACTCCTTCCCGTTCTATCACAAATAATTTGGAATTATACCCAGTACCAAAACCTCTACAACAACTTAATTTATATGAGAGCATCATAATTCAAACAGTACACCCATTTCAAGCAATAATACGCCTTCAACCAAAAACAGCAAAATTACCTCCATCTGAATTGGTAAAAGGCATTTGTGGAAAAGTAGTTTATTTACCATTAAATCTAAAAGAAAATGTGCATACTCTAGGAGTGCAACGTCCAATGCAGCAATCTTTAATTATATTAGTAAATGGAGTACCTACAAAAGACAAAAAAATATGGCAACAGCTGGTAGATTTATATAAAGTTAGACAAGCCTTCCAATATCTTAAAGAGAATAATGAATATTACAAAGAAATTAACATTGAAGAAAACTTGAAAGATACAACTGAAATAATTCAAGAAACACAAGAAGCTGGTCAATTTGAGCTACTAGATCCTGCTACAATATCAAATACTTTAGACCATTATACAATTCATCCTTTGAACTGTAATGACACCGTACAAGATGTACTGGAAACTTACCAAATGCGTCAAACAAAAGGATCGCCAATCAGTATATGGGAAAAAAGTATAGAAGCACGTGCTTTTCCTCTACTCTTTCTTACTGGCAAAGGAGGAAGGTATGATGATAGACCTATTCAAATATCAGCTTCAGAATACCGCTCATTACGGATGTATTCTGAAGATCCCAGATTTAGACAAAATGTGGAAAACATATTCCACCTACTCTTTGAAAGTGAACTAGCAACTTTTTGTTACGGAGTTGCACACATATTAAAATCAGGATCACACTTTCAAAATATGACAGCTACACAATTATTAGAGAAAGTGCAACAAAAGGATGAGGTTTTACAATCAAATATTACAAATCTATTAGCAAATATGCATGGTACTAAAGAGTACTGGTTTTGACGTCATGGAGATGTACGTTGTATGATCAGAAACCTTGGCCCACCCACTTGGTTTGTTACATTAAGCTGTGCAGAATATGCATGGAAAGATTTACATGATTTCCTACGCATATCAAATAAAAACAAAACAAACATAGATATTCTAACACCTGGAAAACTTTGTTCTTTGGATCCTGTTAATGTTTCAAGATATTTTCACCATCGCTTCATTGCTATGCTACATTTTATTTGTAAAAAAACTGTTCCTCCCCTTGGAGAAGTGCAACACTTCTTTTGGAGAAAAGAATACCAAGCCAGAGGAGCACCACATATCCACATGCTTTTATGGATTAAAGATGCTCCTAAATTTGGTCAAGACAGTGATGCCACTGTTTTACAGTTTATTGAAAAAAATGTCACTTGTGAAATTCCATCAGAAGCCACAAATAGTGATCTTCATGCACAAATTTTACAATTTCAAAGACACAAATGTGGAAAATATTGTCGTCGCAAATACAAAAACAAAGGCAAATACTACACCAAATGCCGATTTGGGTTCCCTAGACCAGTTACAAATACAGGTCAAGTAAACAACCTCATGTCTTCAGTTAGACATAGTGTTAAAGGTAAGTCACCTAAAAATACATATTACATAAAAAGAAAAGAAGAAGAAAAATATATCAATGATTATAATGCAATCATTGCCCACTTATGGAATGCAAACATAGATGTGCAGTACATTGCAGACAATTCTACTGCAGTTGCACGATATGTCACAGCATGCTTAACTAAAGCAGAAAAGACAGAGCTCCAAGACCTCTGGAATGACCTGTCATCAGATAAAACAGTATCTCATAAATTATACAGCTTGGGCATAAAAATGCTCACCCATAGAGAATGTGGATCTTATGAAGCAGCTGATCGTTTAACTGGTACTTCATTGTATGGTAAATCTGAAAATATAGTATGGCTAAGTCTTGGTCCAGCTAAATCTAGAAAAAGAGTTCTAAAATCATATGAAGATATAGAAACAATAGCCAAACATGATCCCAACAGCCAAGACATTTTAAAAAACAATTTATTGGACACATACTACCCAAACAGAAGTAATACTTTGGAAAACATGTGTCTATACCAAATAGCCCAAAACTACACATACAAAAATAATATGAAACCTGATGAAAAAAAAGGTAAATATAGAGTGACAGACTGTGAAGGCAGCTTAGTTAAACTCACTAAACCAAATTTAATTAATCATATCAAATTGTCATTGAAGACTTCTCAACATAAAGAAGTATATTACATGTCCCTGCTACAACTCTTCAAACCATGGAGAAAAGAAGAACAATTACCAGATAACTATGACTCATTTGAGGATGCTTTCAAAGAAAATGAAAGCACTATAACTGATGTAAACTTAACACAGTACAACACAATGTTGCACAATGAACAGCAACATGAAGAAGAACTCCAAGCCCAACTAGATAAGGATACTCCTGACAGTAGTCAACCTTCTGTAACAGGAAGCCAAGAACCACTGGGAGAACCACTAATAACAAAGGAGGCAGAATTAGCTATGATAGAAGTAGAAAACACCATGTGTCAGTATGAAGATAAGGAAGACTTAACTATACTACAATCAAAACTAAACAATGAGCAAAGTAGCATTTTTCAAGAAGTAACAAAACAAATTGCACATGGTGTAAAACATGAAAATAAAGAATGTTCCTGCCATAATTATAAACCTATACTACTGTACGTCAGTGGTGAAGCTGGTTCTGGCAAAACATTCCTAATCAAAATCATTAGTAAGTTCCTTCAACAATTGACAAACAACAAACTGTCAGCTGTTGTCACTGCCCCCACAGGTTTAGCTGCCTACAACATAGGTGGTGTTACATTACACCGATTACTACTATTACCAGTAGAACACCAGAACAAATTAGACTATTACAATCTTTCTGCAGAAGCTGCAATGGAATTACGCAGAGTATTGAAACAAATGACTATGCTACTAATAGATGAAGTGAGCATGGTCTCCAACCTGATGTTAGCTTTGATTCACCTCAGATTACAAGAAGTAGTCAAAACAGACTATGAAGAGCTCTTTGCAGGAAAACACATTATTGTTTTTGGAGATCTGCTTCAATTAACACCAGTAAAAGGTGAACCTATTTTTAAAACATTAGGGCACAAACTCTGCCGTAAAACTGTTGGCAGCATTGGAAATGTCAACCTTTGGCAACATTTCCAATACAGAGAATTAACAGAAAATATGCGCCAATCTGCAGATCTAACTTATGCCAACATTTCAAAAAGTTTGAGAGTTGGTATACTTTCTAAAGAAGCAGAAGCAACATTGAAAACCCGGCACATTAATGCACTTTATGGCGATAATGCATGTGCTACAGATGTTATGGAACAATTAGCCCACAAAAATGTCAATTGTATGGCCTTAATGCCAACTCTTGCAAGCTGTCTCAAATTCAATGAAATAATGTTAAGTAAAGAAATGCAACCAATAATTGAAATTAACGCCACAGACAAACTAGATGTACATGGTATGACACTACCCATGTGTGACCAAGCCACAACAAGACTAAATAATTTAGAAAAATCAATCTCAAACACAGCAGGCTTAGAAAAGATGTTAAAATTATCCTTAAATTGCAGAGTAATGCTTAAATGTAACCTTGACGTGGACCAAGGACTAGTTAATGGAGCACTGGGTACAGTTGTTGGCTTTCAAACATACCCACGTGACAACAAAATTCAGTTTGTCAATATACTCTTTGACAAACTTTCAGAAGTAAAACGATAGGACGCTCAACAGCTAGATTCCTTCTCTTCAAAGATATGTATGTACGCAGAGAACAATTTTCTCTAACTCTTGCATACGCAGTCACGATTCATAAATCACAAGGTCTTACCCTAGACAAAGCAATGATAGATATTGGTAACACAGTCTTTAAAGAAGGCATGAGCTACATAGCACTATGACGCTTACGTACACTTGACGGTCTATTTCTAATCAACTTTGATGCAAGTAAAGTAAACGCTGATATTCCTTGCATTTTAGAATATAATAGACTTCACTCACTATACACTCCCCATCTAAACACATATTCTGTTCCACAAAAACTAAAACGTTGTAAAAGAAAACTAAATCAAACAGAAATGCAGCAGGACGTCACTGCAAATCCTCCAAAGAGAGTAAAAGAAACTAATACTTCATCAAGTACCACAAACAAAAAGAATCAATTAGAGAAAGTAAACCAGGTACTTCTTTAAAGAAGGAAGACAAACTCCAAAAAAAGCAGTTAGATACAGAACTACCTGGACCATTTAAATTCTCAAATATAGTTGGGGTAAGTTGCTATGAAAATGTAGCAATGAATATTCTATTTCAATTACCACCAATTGTTGACAACATTTACTTACACAGTACAGACCCATTGTGTTTGCAAATGGTAGTACTTCACAGAAATGCAGCAAACAATCCTGACAACACATATAGTGTTTTTGGAATAAGACGACAATGGGACTACTGTGCTGGAATGGTGAAATTCAATATAAACTCACAGGAAGATCCACAAGAATTTCTAATGTACTTACTACAAGTACTGGAAAACAAAAACATACCTATAAATGAAATCTTTCAGATTTCATACATGTGGAAACATACATGCACTCTCTGCAACAATGTGACACAAGGAGAAATCCCCAATGAACGCTTCATATATATATCAATACCAAATTGTGAATCCATTCCATTTCAGCAACTTGTACAAAATGCAAACCATGGTAGATTATGCTCTACCTGCAATTCAGATAATCGCTCCACGTTAGTAATACAAACACATAGTAAATATGTAATACTAATGCTTCTACTTTACAATGCAGATGGTACCAAAAACAACTGCAAGCTGACTGGATTCACACATGGTCAAATATCACCTGGTAAGAAAACCTTCACAACAATAGGTATAATCTACCACGCAGGAGCCACAACCAATTCAGGGCACTACACTGCATATATAAAAAAGAAATGTGGATGGTTTGAATGTAATGATAGTACCATTACTCTAAAGCAGAGATTACCAGAAAATCTTACAAACGCTTATTTGATGTTCTTAAAACCAAAATTTGATAAATTTAAACCTTTAAGTAAATTTGTGTTAAAAAAATATAAACTGTTAGAATACTCCAAAAGCTATCTAACTGTTCAAAGATTCTACAACAACTAATCAGATAAATGAATACCACTAAATTAGACCAAAAAATACACAGTTAGAATACGCCAATTGGTATCTAACTGTCCCAAAATTATAAATTTGTGTTAAAATAATATAAACTGTTAGAATACTCCAAAAGCTATCTAACAGCTCAAAGATTCTACAACAACTAATCAGATAAATGAATACCACTTAATTAGGCCAAAAAATACACAGTTAGAATACGCCAATTGGTATCTAACTGTCCCAAAATTTAACAATATCCAAATAGATAAATCAAAACCACTAAAATATATTAAAAAAATAGACAGTTAGAATACGCCAATTGGTATCTAACTGCTCCAAAATTTTATAATGTCAAAACAAATGAAGAATCTGTTACTGCTCCAAAAAAAATACAACACAGCAAAGTATAAAGCATTAGCCAGAAACAACAGGTGAACACTGAAAACAAACAAACAAATAAACTGTAGCATAACAGAAAAAGGTTTTTTTTTTCTCCCACAGACCCAATGATTTTAGCAACAAATACAGAAACTGAGCAAATTGCACAGTTCTCTGATTTGTACTCTACTAAATATGAGGGTCGAAAAAAAATAAAAGTATATTGCTTATACAATGTAATAAGTCATTACAAAATACTAATACTAACATGCTATTTTCTTTTATCGCTGAAATGAAGAAAAACATGGACTCCCATTACTAGACCAAACAGTAAGTATACAATAATAAGGACAACCATAGCAGCATATCACATCCATAGTATCTAATACCTTTGTTCCTTATACATTTGTTTTTCACCCAAAGTTATAAGCAAATATGAATGTGATATGCTGCGGTGGTTGTTGCCAGGGCATAGAGACTTGGGTGCATGGCGTGTCTTCCTCGGGATGTGCGCCAAACCCGTGCATGGCGCACACGTCACAGCAACATCCCGAAAGACGTTTGCGACGCGCACAGTGAAAGCGCACAACCTCTGCGCATACACTAGAAAGTGGGCGGAACACGGGGCGTAACGCGCGGAATAGGGAAACAACTTGCGAAAACAAGGGCGTAACTGGGGATGTACTGCAGGGAAGCAGACGGAACGCCCACACGCACCCGAACCACACGTATTCATGGAATCGAATAGGGCAAAGCCACGCACAGCGAAAGACACGCACAAGCCCAAACACGTCCGCCACACGAAGGCAGGCGGTAGCGTCCCTGCGCATTACAAAAGTGGCAACATACAGCAATAGTGCCTGTGCGAGCGGGGCACGTGTATTTCGGGGTTGCGCAGGAAGTTACACACGCGATCGGGCCTGGGGGAGCGTGCTACATGTATTTCAGGGGTTCGCGTGAAGTTTCTCATGCGATCGGGCCTGGGGGAGCGGGCTACGTGTATTTCAGGGGTTCGCGTGAACTTTTCCACGCGATCGGGCCTGGGGGAGCGGGCTACGTGTATTTCAGGGGTTCGCGTGAAGTTTCTCACGCGATCGGGCCTGGGGGAGCGTGCTACGTGTATTTCAGGGGTTCGCGTGAAGTTTCTCACGCGATCGGGCCTGGGGGAGCGGGCTACGTGTATTTCAGGGGTTCGCGTGAACTTTTCCACGCGATCAGGCCTGGGGGAGCGGGCTACGTGTATTTCAGGGGTTCGCGTGAAGTTTCTCACGCGATCGGGCCTGGGGGAGCGGGCTACGTGTATTTCAGGGGTTCGCGTGAACTTTTCCACGCGATCGGGCCTGGGGGAGCGGGCTACGTGTATTTCAGGGGTTCGCGTGAAGTTTCTCACGCGATCGGGCCTGGGGGAGCGGGCTACGTGTATTTCAGGGGTTCGCGTGAACTTTTCCACGCGATCGGGCCTGGGGGAGCGGGCTACGTGTATTTCAGGGGTTCGCGTGAAGTTTCTCACGCGATCGGGCCTGGGGGAGCGTGCTACGTGTATTTCAGGGGTTCGCGTGAAGTTTCTCACGCGATCGGGCCTGGGGGAGCGGGCTACGTGTATTTCAGGGGTTCGCGTGAAGTTTCTCACGCGATCGGGCCTGGGGGAGCGGGCTACGTGTATTTCAGGGGTTCGCGTGAAGTTTCTCACGCGATCGGGCCTGGGGGAGCGGGCTACGTGTATTTCAGGGGTTCGCGTGAACTTTTCCACGCGATCGGGCCTGGGGGAGCGGGCTACGTGTATTTCAGGGGTTCGCGTGAAGTTTCTCACGCGATCGGGCCTGGGGGAGCGGGCTACGTGTATTTCAGGGGTTCACGTGAACTTTTCCACGCGATCGGGCCTGGGGGAGCGGGCTACGTGTATTTCAGGGGTTCGCGTGAAGTTTCTCACGCGATCGGGCCTGGGGGAGCGGGCTACGTGTATTTCAGGGGTTCGCGTGAACTTTTCCACGCGATCGGGCCTGGGGGAGCGGGCTACGTGTATTTCAGGGGTTCGCGTGAAGTTTCTCACGCGATCAGGCCTGGGGGAGCGGGCTACGTGTATTTCAGGGGTTCGCGTGAACTTTTCCACGCGATCGGGCCTGGGAGAGCGGGCTACGTGTATTTCAGGGGTTCGCGTGAAGTTTCTCATGCGATCAGGCCTGGGGGAGCGGGGTACCACTCACCGTCTGCCTTGCGTGTAGAAGAACGCGTAGCCAACACCCGCTGTGAAGTAATAGCGTGTGAACCCCAACGGATGGAAAACACACGCACCGCACGAAAAGCACGTACAGAACATGAAGGCACGCGGGATCTCCAAGCCCTGCCAGGGCAACGCCCGTGCGCAAAACGTCACAGACGCGCTTACGCTGTAAGGGCCTTTGGTCCAATGAAATCGCGTACGCGTGCTGACGCGCTTACGCGCTAAGGGCCTTTCCTCGATTTTCACGCTGACGTGCAGGATTTTCACGTGCCAAATCACTCCGTATCAAGCTGGCCACACGAAAGCACACGGAAGACCATGCTCCTGCCCAGAAGGCCGAATTACTGCCCCCCAGTGCCCCGAGCAGCCTCCCACGTGCCATCTGCTGCTGCCTGCCTGCCTGCCTGCCTGCCTGCTGCCACCGTGCCCTGCCATTTGGTGCCTGCACATCAGCCATCTGCAGGGGTCCAGTTGCTGTGTCCACCCATGCTGGTACAGAAGACTCCCGACTCGAATAACATCGCTCCACAGCCCAGCCCCAGGACCCAGTTGCCCACCCACTCCTGCCCCTGGGGTTGCCATGTCAGGCACATCCACATCTGACCCCAGTGGCAACCCCCGGCCAGAGGGGCAGAGGGGCACCAGCTTCACTGCCACCGAAGTTGGTGTCCTGGTGGAGCAAGTCCTGGGGCAGTATGATGCCCTCTTCGGATCGTCCCGCGCCAACAGGGAAGGACGGGATAGGATCTGGGCCGACTGTGTGGTTGCCATCAACGCGGAGGGGGTGGCAACCCGCACCATCCAGAAGGTCAAGAAGCGCTGGGAGGACTTGAGGTCCAGGACCCTCATGAAGGCCCGGCGCCTCGTGGAGGGGGGCCGGGGCCGCATGAGTTCCATCCAGTTGAGGGTCCTGGAACGCGCACACCCAGCGCTCCACGCCCAGGTCCTTGAGAGGGAGACCCGTCTGGAGTTGAGCGGTAAGTGGCCAAGCATTGCTGTGTGAGACAGGGCATGTTGCAGTGTGCTGGTTGTCTGATACTTGCCTGCATGTGTGACATAGGCCATGTACGCATGTATGTGTGCAGGGACATCATGGGAATGCATGTGCGACCTGTAATGTGTGAACCGCACGGTTGTTGCATGTGTTTGAATGCGACATGGGGAGCCCTGTGCAGATTGCACACATGAGAGCATGGCAGTCTCTATTCCTGGACATGGGTGGGGGCGAGGGATGGGTGCTGATGCCAGATACATATGTGGTATCCATGTCTGTGTGCCTGACCTGCGTGTCTGTGACTTGTGAGTGCCATGGATGCATGACACATGTCTGTGACAATGTACAGATTCACTGATGCAGCCTAGTCATCCTTGTATGCACTGTGATTGGGGTGTACGGGGCCAGATGGATGTGACTGAGGTGAAGTGTGTGCATGTGATAGGCATGACCCATGATGCATGTGAGTCCCATTACATTGTATGATTCGAGAGTCCATTGGACATGCATTGAAATGTCCATGGCACGCACCATGACTGTCACTGTGTGTGTTTTGCCTGGACTGACACATGTGTTGTGGTGTGACATGATGGAAGTGTACTTTGACAGTGGCACTCATCTGCTATTGCTTCCTGTCTAGGGGACCATTGTACAGTACCCTGATGCTTGTGTTCTATGTCTCCCTCTACGCAGCGGCTAGGGAAGGAGAGGGCGGAGACGGCGCTGTGGAGCAAGGTGGCGGGGATGCCCCCACGGCTGCAGCGGAAGGGGTGGGTGAGCCCCCACAGGGGCCTGCTACGGCGGTAGACGGCGAGGAGCCATCCAGGTTGGTGGTTTCCACAGAGGAGGAGGAGGCCGCCACTGAGGCGCACATGGGGCCTGGTGGGGGCATCCCTGCTGGTGCAAGTGGTGCAGTCTAGGGGCAGGGGCAGGAGACAGCACAGGTCACCGTGGAGGGGCCTGTGCATGTCGCTGTCCCTGAACCTGTGGGTGCACCACCTTGCACCAGCAGGGATGCCCCGTCCCAGGCCCGTCCGCAGGTAGAGGGGATGTCCATGTCATCTGACTCCCCTCCACCTGCGGACGAGAGGACCCCTGGCCGTGTGGAGAAGGTCCTGATTGGGGTCGCGATGCGCACGGCTGTGATTCGTGATGCCGTGCGTGCTTTCCAGGAGGAGCACGCACGTCATCACGAAGAGCACCGTGCCGACGTGGCCCAATTGGGATCGGCCCTGTTCGGGGGTTTCCTGCATGTGTCGGCCAATCTGGCGGCCCTCTCCTCCTCTGTGGAGACTATACGCCAATCGTTCTCCTTGCCGTCTTCCGGCCCAGATGCCACCAGGGCCCCCTGTGGACCTGCCCTGACCAATGCAGCCAGCTCGGTGGGGATCCCATCCCTGCCACAGTCAGGAGTCAGAGGTCCAGCAGGGGTGGACAACACAGCAACTGGACCCCAGCAGATGGAGGATGTGACGGCATCATCGGGCAGGGCACGTGCACGACGGCGTCGGTGGTTTCCATCATCCTGGATGCCGTCATGCTGGCAGAGGCAGTGGCATCGGAGGCAGCAGCAGGCTCGACGTGGGAGGCATCATGGCTAAAGGCCATCAAGATCAGAGGGGCAGGCATCGGCCGGAGGGCAGGAGAACCCTGGGATGGTAGTGTCTTCCGTGTGGGAGCAGTTGGTCCAGCGGATAGGTGCGGAGCGGCAGCGGGCGGAAGAGGAGCGGCTCACCATGGTCAGGGCGGAGTTCTCCATGCGTCGGGCGTTGAGGCGGGCTGAGTGCCTCGAGGAAACTCGCAGGGAGTTTGAGGTGAACATGGGGTTATCCCTGCGAGACCTCGGGGCCAGGACAGAGTCCCGCCTCCAGGACATCGACATGGAGTTCGATGATGCCCTGGCCGGCAACATCACAGAGTGAGCCGCAGGACTTGCCCGCTGCCATTGTATATAGTTATATAGTTAGTGGTAGGTTTCCTTTGAATTATTTTTTTTTTTTATTTGGTTGCGATTGGACAATGCGCCACTTTTTTGTATATAGTTCAGTTTTTAGTTAGTTGACATAGTTAGGTTTCATTTGGTTGGGCTCATGGACCCGGGATTGTCTTGTTTTGGATTTTTTTCATGGACTTTCAACTTCTTTTTGTTGTTTTGCTTTGTGGTTTTTCTTATTTCATTTCCATTCTTGTTGATTTTCAATACATTTTTATTTTCATCCTTCAATGTGTCGTATCATCTCATTACTTTCATGCATGTCATGTTGGGTGTTTTAACATTCACTTGCAGCCATTGTGTGTGACAGACATGTGTTCATTTGCATTATTTACATTGGGTGTGTAACATGTAATTGCCTTTGATATGTGGGTGGATGTGATAGGTGGTTGGGCCTTTTGGCAGGGGAGGATGGCCATTACGGACATGATTGGGGATTGTTGGGACCCAGGTGCAGGGGGGGCATGGATTGGACATGGGTGGGGGCCTGCTGGCAGGTTCCCCACAGTGCTGGGGGGTGGGGGTGGTGGGGGACATGAGTTGGACATGGGTTGGGGCCTGCTGGCAGGTGCCCCACAGTGCTGGGGGGTGGGGGTGGTGGGGGACATGAGTTGGACATGGGTGGGGGCCTGCTGGCAGGTGCCCCACAGTGCTGGGGGGTGGGGGTGGTGGGGGACATGAGTTGGACATGGTTGGGGGCCTGCTGGCAGGTGCCCCACAGTGCTGGGGGGTGGGGGTGGTGGGGGACATGAGTTGGACATGGGTGGGGGCTTGGTGGAGGCTGCCCCTGGTGACTGGGGGGGTGGGGGTGCTGGGAGACATGGGTGGGGGCCTGGTGGTGGGTGCCCCTGCACTGCTGGGGGGTGGGGGTGGTGGGGGACATGGGTGGGGGCCTGGTGGAGGCTGCCCCTGGTGACTGGGGGGGTGGGGGTGCTGGGAGACATGGGTGGGGGCCTGGTGGAGGCTGCCCCTGGTGACTGGGGAGGTGGGGGTGCTGGGAGACAAGGGTGGGGGCCTGCTGGCAGGTGCCCCGCAATGCTGGGGGTGGGGGTGCAAGGGGACATGAGTTGGTGATCATTGGTGCAAGGAGACATGTGCCTTTGCTGGGGGGCATCCCCATGTTGGGTGGGCTGCCTGCGGGACATGACCAGGGATGCAGGGTAGTCCCCTGTGGTGTGGGCTGCCTGCAGGGGCCGTGGAGGGTGTACAGGGAACACCTGGGAGGACCCACACTGGCAAATCACATGTAGGACTCCCCGGCACCCCTGAAATACACGTACCCTGCTGGAATTGCGTGTAAAACTTCCCGCGCACCCCTGAAATACACGCGCCCAGGCCAATCGCGTGTGGAACTTCCCGCGCACCCCTGAAATACACACGCCCAGGACAATCACGTGTGGGACTTCCCGCGCACCCCTGAAATACACGCGGCCAGGCCAATCGCGTGTGGAACTTCCCGCGCACCCCTGAAATACACGCGCCCAGGCCAATCGCGTGTGGAACTTCCCGCGCACCCCTGAAATACACGCGCCCAGGCCAATCACGTGTGGAACTTCCCACGCAACCCTGAAATACACGCGGCCAGGCCAATCGCGTGTGGAACTTCTCACGCACCCCTGAAATACACGTAGACCTCTCCCCCAGGCCCGATCGCGTGAAAAAGTTCACGCGAACCACTGAAATACACGTAGCCCGCTCCCCCAGGCCCGATCGCGTGAGGAAGTTCACGCGAACCCCTGAATTACACGTAGCCCGCTCCCCCAGGCCCGATCGCGTGAGGAAGTTCACGCGAACCCCTGAATTACACGTAGCCCGCTCCCCCAGGCCCGATCGCGTGAGAAAGTTCACGCGAACCCCTGAAATACACGTAGCCCGCTCCCCCAGGCCCGATCGCGTGAGGAAGTTCACGCGAACCCCTGAAATACACGTAGCCCGCTCCCCCAGGCCCGATCGCGTGAGAAAGTTCACGCGAACCCCTGAAATACACGTAGCCCGCTCCCCCAGGCCCGATCGCGTGAGAAAGTTCACGCGAACCCCTGAAATACACGTAGCCCGCTTGCCGTGCTGGTACAGGGTTAGCGCAGCCCTTTGCGCTGGATTGGGGATTTTGATGGCTTTTCCCTGCGCGGAAGGCGTTCTTGGGGGCGTAACTGGCGCTGCTGCAAGGTCGCTGCGCCACTGTGTGCCACGGCTGGTTTTGGTGGCTGGAATCCATGAATACGCTGTGCGCGGAAATGGGTTTTGGCGCACGCGGCTGGCGCAGGGATTCGCACGCGCACACTGTGCGCCAGCCGCGTGCGCCACTTGTGCGCTTAATTCTATGAATTACCCCCTAACTGTTTAGAGATTTAAGAAGGGAGACATTATCAATTCATATAATACTGAATATAAAATCAAATAAACATTCCATAATTTAAATATTTCATCACAGTATTCTCTGCAAAAGATTAATTAGTAGAAATGATTTTAGGCAAGGGCATATTCATGACACAAGAGGTAGGGTATCATATTGAAAAAAAAACGCACCCTACATAGACAGACCCAAATGTAAGCAATGATTTCCTCACTTCTTCAGAAAATGTACGCTTTTAATAAAGCCTGACAGTGCCACACCCTCATGCACATTCTGTATGCTCAGTCATTGTTTCCTTTTAGTATAATCACTATAGCCCACTCAATAATTCTGCAGGGCCAGAAGATATTTTGTTCTTAGTGATTGATTTAAATTTTCATGCATTTCAACTATAAAGTTATGGATTTATAATTGATTTAATACTTTGGTTACTTCTTTTTCTGATGTCCACTTGAGAATTCACTAATATAAAACACTGTTTCCGGCCAAAACGTGTTCTCTGCGTTACATTGCAAACAATCTCTTTTCCACGAAACTCTTTAGGGAAGTTCAGCCATGGGATTTTCAAGTAAAAACAATTTGTGATTTGGAGTCTTCATCCTTGAATTAACTTTGATAAGTGGTTTAAACTAGCCCAGGCATGTGATTTTTTATTGTGGTCAAAAACCTACCCATTGGGGGTCATTATAAGGTGGGCGGTAAGGGATACCGGGCACCGGTAAGGAGACCGGTGCAGGTAATCTCTTACCACCCTACTACAAGGTCCCTTAGCGGGTCCTGCCAGTAACCGCAGGTCTGACCAGCTAAGGGACCAGGGCGCAAATAACGGGCTTGACATGCGCAAGCCCGTTATTTGTGCCCTCCCTATTCCCATTGAGCCATATTGGGGCTCAAATGGGAATGGGGAATGGCATTTTCAATGGGGACTTATCACTCCCGCAAAGGTCGGACTACACCGGTAAGTCCCCATTGAACCAGACCAGTGCCGGACCCGTTATTGGTGGCAGTCATGGCGCAAATAGCGCCATGACTACCACCAATCTCGGTATGATGTCCATTATATGGATGGAGCCTTATTACACCCACAACTCGTGACACTGAGAACTCGTGGGGAGTGAGTTAAAGCTGCTGTAATTTGAATCCAAGTTTACATATATTCTGAACCATATAAAACTGAACAGAATACAATCCATGTATCATTCGGTTGACAGGACATAATATATGATTTTAGAATTCACAAGTGTATTGTTCTTTGTAATTGACATAAACAATTTGATAATAAGTTAGACATGCTGGTATTGTTTGTTTATGCTTCAGAGCTTCTAATGTTCTGGGACCCAAGCTGAGTTTTTGTGTTGATGGTGGCATTCCAAGTGCTTGGGCCTTAATACATGTAGATGTGACTATGTTCCTGTTTCAACAGAGATAGTTTCCCCCCTCCCAGTGCTGTCTTTCGATGATGAAAATGGTGGATGGAAATGCATAATTTCTACACGGCATGTTCCTTTAACACATCAAGCTTTACATCAAGGCAATTTCCCGTCTTCATGATAGGTGCAGTCCATCACACAATGCAACATGTATTCTCTTTTGTATCCAAGCATTGTTTTTTCCTACAAGCTTCCAATGCACGTCACATTAAGAAGAAGCAGCACCGTTTTTCAGGATTAGAATTGTTGCTTTAGGGAGCCATGCTTCAGGTTCCATTTATCTCCCCATGTTAATGATGTTGAAAAGGCTGAAGTCTACCGTACAAGACCATGCTTCATTACATCATAAATTTACATTACAAAATAATGATTTGCATGCCATGATTTGGGTGCAGCATGGTGTATTCATAGTGATCCATTTTACTGATATAGCGAGAGCCTACCTGCGAGAATTAAGTAGTATGTGTATGTACGGTTGGTGTCCAAGGAAGAGGGGCAGAGTTTGCAGAGGGATGACACTGTAAACAAGAGCATATAAACATGAGCTGCATTTCAATATAACATTAGGAAGGTTGATACACTGACAGATGAAAAGAGGGCAGATTCATCCAGATGTGCACAACCGAAGAATGTTTTATGCATACCCCAACCAAGTTGGAGGGGCATGAAAGTCCCTTTAATTCCCATCATGATGTGTATAAGCCGTGAATGGCTTCAGCAATCCCACCAAACCCCACCGAGAGAGGGTCAACACCTAGGGAGCTGAACTTGAGTTGAGTGGTACTAAGAGAGATAGACATGATTTTAACAGTATACGCACTCTACTATGTAACTGTGCAGCATAGGGTAGACTTTAGGTCTTGGAAAGTGTACCAGGAACATTGCTAGATGCCAACTCTCAGGTATTGTTTCATTTACGCTTCAGCGTACGGTTGAGAGGTGCATTTGCTATGCTGACTCCAGAACAGAAAAATGGTCCTTGTATCTTAGTTCGGATATGCTTACTTAAGACATGGCATTGGCAACTTGTGAGCAAGGAAGCTCTGCAACTTTCAGAGCATCGCCCTGCATCATAGAGATGTGCATATGTGCTCATATAGTAAAAGATGACCCACAATTTCACAGAAGATGTTGGTTCATCACTAAAAAAGAATGGGAAAGACTTGCTGTAAGTAGCAAGAATGAAGATAAAGATCATGGTGCATATTCACTAATTACACAAAAATGAGTAGGATGTGCTACTAAGTTACACTACTTTAATTATTTACTAAGAATGGTGTAACGTACCCAAGAAAAGAGATTTCACAAAGCTAAATACGTTAACCAAGAGGAACAAACACCAGGCACAAATGACTGTGCATTTTGTACATTATTTACTAAGAAACACCACTTGCAACTACGTAACCGCCATCTCAACAGCCACACCCATAGGTCAGCTCTTAACATCTACTCACCATAGAGAATTCCCACCCAAACGACAAAACATATTACAATTACACACAACAGAGCTCTTGCACAAGATACCCAACATCAACATCCAACATGTTAATGCAGCACACAATGCTCTGAAAGACAGTTACGCCATCATTCTGCAGATGTGACACAGGAGAACCCTCGTGCAAAACGCTGACAATGTCAATTAATGACTTCCAACTTACTCCTGATGTCTATTCCCCCTGACATACCCACACATCTTTTCCCAGAGACCCACTCTTTTTGTGTGTGCATACCTCAGATACACCAGCTATTTTCAGCAGACACTTCCCGACACACACCTACAATTCAGGACACACTTCACAACATACCCGTTCCAATGGTGGGACTCACCCACCAGCAAAGCCAGATATAATTTTGTCAAATGAACAAGCTGCAGAATCACTCACATGCAAGAGAAACACATCAAGGTAAATGGCCAAGTGTGAGAAGCAAATAATAGTGCAAGCATGCAGTAAGGCCAACTACAAATAATTGTGCATCTTCTAGTGGTTGACAATCATGAGTAAAAACACATCCCTCTTGAACAAAAGCTCCTTAAGCTAGACTATTACATGATGGCTACGGGAGAGTCTCCCCAAAGGCCCTCCTGAAGGAAGTTCAATTTTACAGAGTAGAGTAGGAGATTTTGCCAGAACGCAGAAACATGGGGGTGTAGGTCCAGTGCATAGAGCACCAGACATCCAATGATATGAAAGATAAGGGGACATGTGTGACATCCAAGCACATCTGGATACTCACAGTTACAGAACAACAAGGCCTCTCAGATTCTGTGGAGGAGCCCACGCGAGAGCAGGGCATGCTTGCCAACCAAAGGAACCATGGATGAGGATACAAAGTTCACAATGCCACAAGCGGCTCATATGTAAAATCAACATTGAAGGATGCATCACACAATTCACGGTGGTCACAGCCAACAGGAGTGCCAATAATTCACAAAGTACAGGACACAAGTAAAACACCATTGACAACATGAGCCCCTTGAAGGACAGTGGGTGGATAGGATAACATGAGGATTAGAAACAGCATATGCTATGCTACCTACACATATTACCTACACACACAGCTAATGGAGCAGTTTGTTGACCCACGTGAAGCAGGGAATAGGAGGCAGGGATACGTGCTGACCTAGGTACAGCACTGCAAATTCTGGTCTGGCAATCATATTGTTCAGATACACCCAGTTGACTCATGATGTATGTACCCGACCAGTTCTTCGTGATGTTC
Source organism: Ambystoma mexicanum (assembly GCF_040938575.1). Lineage (NCBI taxonomy): Eukaryota > Metazoa > Chordata > Amphibia > Caudata > Ambystomatidae > Ambystoma > Ambystoma mexicanum. Next base: position 260,442,417 of record NC_090935.1, read on the forward strand.
CAAATGGCAAACGGATCCGAGTGATCTAAATAAGAGCCTCTTCAAATAAATAGCCCTCCAATATAAAAAAGCCATTTTAGCAGAAAAATCCAACTCCTTCAATGATAGGATCTCAAAGGCCAACTCCCAAGCTAAAGAACTATTCGCAATCTTTAATGAATTAGTCACTCCTCCGGCTACCGCTGACGAGATAACTAAAGGCAAAGCATGGTGTGCCAGCATTCATTCCGCCATGCTCAACAAAATAAAACTCCTCCAGAACAAAATCCAAAACCACTGCAAAGCCCTCCCAAACCAAAAAACCAACCACCCTGCAAAAGACAAGCATAGTAATCTCAATCACGCTCAATTCTCCTTCAGAGACGTCACTGAACCGGGGGTCCTTAATCTCATCAAAAACCTCAAACCATCCCTCTGCAAAGCAGACATTTGCCCTCCCAAAATCATCAAGGAATGTGCCAATGACCTAGCACCCATGATTACTGCCTTCATTAACGCATCTTTCCAAACAGGAACTGTCCCAAAAAATCTCAAGGAAACCTGGGTGCGTCCACTTCTAAAACAGGCCACACTTAACCCTGTGCAACGCAACAACTACAGACCAATAACGATAGTCCCGTTCCTCCTAAAAATCCTGGACAAAGCAGCTCACATCCAGATCCAATCATACATAGAAGTTAACTCCATACTAGGCAAAACACAATCTGGCTTTCGTGTCGGGCATGGAACAGAATCCGCCTTCTTAGACCTAAAAAAATCAAATCTCACATATCATGGACAAAGGCAAACCTGCCTTGCTCCTCCTTCTCAATCTATCAGCTGCTTTTGAACTGGTAGATCACCAAACACTCACCACCCACCTCACCCATGCAGCCCATTTCTCTAATCAAGCAGCATCCTGGATCACTTCCTTCCTTGAAGGAAGAGCCATGAAGGTCTACTCCGACACAGCTAACGCAGATCCTACCACTATAAACTGCGGTGTCCCCCAAGGATCTTGTACAGCCTCCACCCTCTATAACCTCTTCACAAATCCCCTCTTCGACCTAGTCGACTCCATGGGTGTTGCATATACAAACTATGCAGACGACACTCAAGTACTTTTACCCCTATCTGGACTCTATCACCAAGACGCCACGGCCCTTCACAACATCTATGCCACTATCCAAGCTTGGATGGCAATCAATGGCCTCTGTCTTAACGGGGAGAAGACTGAAATTCTCATCCTGGGTCAGACAAACACATTATCGAAACTAAGCCCCCAATACAACAACTTCAACATAGACAACTCAACCATCTCTGTATCTTCCTCTGTCAAGACTCTAGGTGTTCACATTGATGCAAATCTATCGATGAACAAACAAGTCAGCGCCATAGCCTCTGCATCAGCGTTCAGCACGAAACTCATCAATGCCATTAAACCCTACTTATCCACCCCCAACCGCTTGGCCATAGCTAGAGCAACTATAGGAGCCAAACTCGATTATTGCAACGCCCTCCTAGCTGGCACCTCCTCCAAAAACATTCACAGACTGCAAACCACACAAAACAATGCCTCAGTGCCGCCATGAGCATCCCTAGAAGAGAGCATATATCCCACGCCAGACATGAAGCCTGGTGGCTCCAGGTCAAAGACCGTATTACTCTGAAAAACCTCACCATCATTCACAGATGGATCAACAAAACCGCTCCAGCATACCTATCTGAAGCAATATGAAGGACCACATCCACTCGCCCCACCACAGCATAGTACACCAACCAGCTACACATATCACGCATAAAGAGAGCCACAGCGGGAGGTCTAGGCTTCTCCTATATTGCACTGAAACTCTGGAACTCACTCCCTGCCACCCTTAGAGCTGAAACCTCCATCTCAGTCTTCCGCAACAACCTCAAGGCCACTCTCCTCAACTAGCAAGTGGAGGACTGCCTCCTCCGCTTCTGCCATGTATATTGTAATATAACACAAATGTAATATAACTATATTGTAACCTGTATATATACTGCTAATGACCATGTAACTAAGTAACTAAGCTTTGTACTGTAACAAGTGCCACAATGTCCTTGGGCTGTTGTGCGCTATATAAATACGAATAAAACAAACAAAACAAATCAATGTTCTTCTTGTCCCATCCTGTAGCGGGGGAGGGTCCCAAATCCATGCAGTCTTAACCGTACAGCAGTACCAGTCAGAGTCATACAGCAAGAACATGTTCCTGTGCCACCATTGACACCCCCGGCCTCGGACATTAGTCTGGTGCCAAGCACAGAAGAAGGTGATGCTGTGTTCACTCATTTCAACTTTTCCTGCAGTCTCTGAGCTAGATGCATGAGGGTGCTAGTGAGTTTGATGTGGCATTGTAATCACTAGTAGGGTCTTTTAGGGTGATGGAAAGGTTCACAGTGAATGTAATCCAAAACATAGGTCACAGCACTGTTGCTGCTAGCTAGTCATGGTTCAAGACAACTGTTTTTGCCATCAGGGAGATAAGGCAGAAACTGGAGAGTGGATGTTGATTCCCAAACAAGGTGATTCATAACTTGAGAGGCGCGAGAGCAGATGGATTTACCAAGCAGTGTCTAACCCTTTGATGAGTGAGTTACGGTCCATGACAACTTGGCTGAAGCCACATGGGTGCATGCCAATCCCATTGCCTTCTGGCTCCTCACCTGTACATAAAGTTGAAGACTGACCTGAGAAGAAGGAAGAGGATGTGAATGTGTTGGGTAAGTTGAATGGATACAGAAATTCGAACCCGAATCAAAACACAAGGTACTGGAATGGCGACTTGTTAAGCTCCCTACACACGATGCAGAGACTGTGAAGCACGGACTGACACTTTGTGAGATAATACACAATTACATACCAATTGTGTGTGACCTACAAGACTAAAAGAGCCCCCAATTAGAACTCCAAAAGAGGTCTGGCGTTCTGCATGAAAACTGGGAAATGTTGCCATGTGGTTTCAATTAAAGCATAGCCTTGTACTTACATATGACGAAATTATGATATCAGAATATCAGAACTCTAGCGCTCTTCTTACAAAGATAAATAACTTGAAAATGCACACTTCTCACATCTGACACGTGTATCTCGTTCAGAATATCTGTCAGCCAATGCGTGAATGTGAATGCCATTTCTTTCCCTGACAGCAATAGTTATTGCAACTATACTGTCATTTTTATATAAATGTATGGAGGGATTTAGCTGTGATACATCTGTAAACGTATGTCTGCAAATTTTAAACATACCAAATATAAATCTGTGTTTTAGCATGTTAGGAATAAAACACATCTGTATTGCTGCCATAGCCTGATGACTTAAATGGGCGTTACCTAAGTTTGTATTTTAATAAGTCCCATGATAAGGCAATTTAAGTGCACAATATACTAAAGGAACAATTGTTTGGGAAGTTCAGATAGTCACAAAGCAGCTATCTAGCACAACTTGGCCTGTGATAGATGGGCTTGCCCTGCACAAAAATGTGCTTATTTGAAGCTATACCAATTAATCACATTTACTTACAATCAGGGAAAATGTAATTTCTGGTCAATTTAATCGGTTTATTGCTGAGAGCTAGTCATATGTTGGGGAGGCCGGTTTTCAGAAACAATACATCAGAGGAACCTCCTTCCATTAGATTTTGAACTGTAGCTTTTACCTTTTAATTAAGACCCTCTGCATAGTCCACAAGGCTTTCTGGGTCCGGGGTCCTCACTATCTAAAATGCTCTCTTCCCAAATACTCTCCTTCTAGAGCCCTTCGATTGGCCTCCTCCAACTCTCTGCGGGTGAGCCATTTCTCCAAACAGAGATTTGGGGCTAGATCCTTAGCCTCTGCAGGTGCCTCCCTCTGGAACAGCCTCCCTACCTCTCTGCTTCTTGAGCCAGACTTCCTCAAGTTCAGGAAACTCTTCAAGACATTCTTCTTCTCCGCCTCTTTCTCTTTCTCTCCCCTACTAACCCCCCTTTGCTGCCTGTTTTCCTCTCCCTCCTTCTCATCCCCCCTGCTCAGTTAACTGACTGGTCACCTGGTGCATCTCCAGAACCTCGCAGGTACGAGGCTCCCCTGTCAGTCCTGCACTTTCCTATGGGCCTCTGCACTATGCCTGGCACTACTGGAATATCCCCCACGATAGAAGGAACCACCATGCTCTTAACCCTGGCCCCTACTGGTCTGGGTGCACTTGTCCCCATCCGCTTCCCTCGCACTTCCTGTTCTGTGCACTTAATAAACCTTGAATGTTCTAGGCCCAGTATGTCTGTCCATCCAATCCACCCTTGTGTCTCCCCCAGTAGTACCGTAGTTCATGTAGTTCCTATAGTCATGATCAATATGTGCCCCCCACCCTGTATTTTCTCCCTCATCCTTTGTGGAGCACTTCACTAGTAGATATGCCTCTGTGTCTAGTATGCTAGTTATTGTTATTAGATCATTCCGACTCTTCAAGGCCTAAGAATGACAACTGTATTGCATTGTTCCCTTCCCGCCATGAAGCACTTTGAAGCACTTCACTTCTGTATAAGCCCTATACAAATAAACAATTACAATTACAATTACAACTTGACCATTGAGTACATTTGTGCATGGCTAATGAAAGACATTAAGAAAGAGTCTCTGTCAGATGTTAACCTGAGTAATTAGCTTGAAATGAAATTTCCATGTAGAGAATCGAGAGAAATTAAACTTAGTTACTCTATATTACAGAAACATTTCTTTCTGTGTCTTAATAAAGATTTGGTTTAGCAAACGTTTGAAAACTGTTCTGAAATTGGGAGAGTGCCCCCACAACAGGAAACTAAACATACGTTATTAATATTTCTCCATTATGAACACAATTATATCATTATAATACCATTATTATTGCATGTGCTACAGAAGCATGACATATCTCTAAAAATGCAGGCTTGCTCTGTAAGTTTGAAAAGGTCAGTGTTAATGATGGGAAAAATTGCTATCAGGTGTTAGGTCAGAAAATATGAATTTGAGTCCAAATTGTACAGTAGCACTCATTTCACAGGTCTACACTATTTTGGACCTATGTACTATGGGAGTGTAAACCTGTTAAGCAAACCAATGGAAGGTTAACGCAATCAGAAATGATGGTGTAAAATGACACTCAATTTGGATAGCTCAGGTATTATGGAAAGTCTGCAGATGCAGTCCCTATTCAAATGAACGGGTGCTGAAGTGCCAAAAACTTTGATTAACATGGATATGATAGGATGACTTCCTATGTTGGCCTTTTCAGAGCACACTTCATACAGTAAGTTGCCTAAAACAGACCTAAAACAGAGAAATAAGCAGAGATTGGTGGGTTTATCTGACTGGATGAAAAATGCCATGAGCTGGGCCTGTGCCTGAAAAAAGAAAAAAAGTGAATATAAAGCCTCAACACAACACAATGGGCCTCATTCCGAGCTTGGAGGTAAGTTCCGGTACTTACCGGCATGGCGGAATCAACGAGACCGATCTGGTGACAGACCGCTAATTGCAGCCCATTACGATCTCGCGGGCACAATCTTTCTGCCATGCCGGTAAAGCACCTAGCAGCATGCCGCTAAATGGCCCGTAAAATCACCTACCGCCATGCTGCGAGACGTACTTAACAACACCGCCACGGAAGCAGCGACGTTTGTAAATAACGGTGACTGTAATTTACGGATGCCATAAATTACGGTCACCGCAAAGGAACCGGAAATATCGTCATCGCACAGGAACGGGAAGGAGCTCAGCGGCCATCTTTAAAAACACAATCCATTGCCATCCTCATCAGGCAGCACCCTTGGGAGCAATCTGAAGTTTGGAAAAGCCCTACACACCCGGTAGCAATGCCAAAAACCCTGAAGAAGTCAGCGGACCGGCTCCGCAAGCAGCGATTTAGCCCGGAAGAGCTGCAGACCATGGTCGACACCCTGGCGGAGCACGCTGACGTCATGTTCAGCGGGAACATGCGCCGGGAGGCGGTGCTCCGCAAAAAAAACATCTGGGCACAACTCGCCCAAAGGGTGAGCGCAGTAGGCACCACCCCCCGGACACCCCATGACTGCCGCAAGCAGTGGGATGCCTTGCGGATGAGGGTGCAGAGCCTCCTCTCCGCCAACCGGAGTCAGGCACAGCAGACCGGAGGGGGCCCAAGTTCCCCAATGAGACTGGAGCCATGGGAGGAGACATGCGCTGCACTGATTGGGACCGATCCATAGAGGGTGTCGGCGAAATGGAGTGTGGGGCACCGTCGTCTGCTGATGGAGGTGAGTGTCCAAAGTCAACACCGCCAATGGCAATTACATGATAATTACACACCCAAGGGCCATCCAAAGCACCTTGTCATGGTGCCCTCCCCCCATCCAAATCATGCTGAGCCAACTGCCACCCAAGCAAGTGCCAAGTGCAAGTACATAACGCACATCACACATAGTGCACAAACTGGCACATCCCATGATGCACACCGTGCATATGGGTTGGCAGTGTGCGAGTCGGACTGCACAGTACCAGGCCAGGATGAGTGACTACGACATCTGCGTACATATCAGACACATGTTGCAATGCCCAAAAAGCCACAAACGCCAAATGACCGAAATGTGAATGCAGCCATTAATGTAATTAGCGTCTCAAACAATCACTCATGCCGTCCCTCTCTTCTACCCCCACAGGCACTGAGCATGAGAGCGAGGAGGTTGAGACGAGCCGTCCCACCACCTCCACGGGCAAAGGCAGGGTCTGCCGCATACCAGCCCGGCCAAAAACACCCTACCCTAGCTATCCAAAGGTCCATGGAGGATGCACCACCCCCATCCCTCCCTGCATCAGCGCCTGCCACAATGCCCACCCCAAGGTCAGAGGAGTCAAGCATTGCTGGGAAGGTGGCAGCCACAGCCCCCCTGGAAAATGTGGACAGCCCCTTGTCCATCTGTGGGGCGTCAGAGGAGGACTTATACCCCACTGTCCACACCCCAGAGCCCAGCAATGTCCCCCAGGTGTCGTGCAGTGACTAAGGGGAGCCTGACACACCTGGCCGAAGTGCACATGGCGATGCACAGGAAGACGCCGATCCCGGGCCCAGTTCCCCAGTCGAGGCCCTGTCAGGGCACGTAGGCCCAATCCCCTGCAGGGATGAAACACCACCACTGGATGCACTTCGTGTGGCACAGCTCACTGCCCTCATCACTGAGGTGATGGAAGACAACCGCCAGGGCAGGGTGGAGTGGCTAGACAAACTCACGGCAATGCGTCAGGTGGTCACGGAGAGCACAAACCGGTTATGCAACGTCCTTGGACGCATTGCAGATGCCCTTGAGGCTGCGCATCCCAATCAGCCGCCTCAGCAGGAGGACACCCCCTCATCGAGTCCCTCCACCCCGGCAAGCCCACCGTGACACACCCTGTGTTCTCAGCAGCACCGGGACATGCCTCCCCCGGGCCCCGGGAGCATGGAGTAGTCAGCATTGCTGCCACATGTGGCCTTGATGGACAACATGGGACTACTGTTGTGGAGTTGGGGGGGGAGAGGAGTGGGGGTGAGGGTTTGTTGTGGAGTTGAGGGGCGGGGGGTGGGGGATGAGGGTTTGTTGTGGAGTTGCGGGGAGGAGTGGTGGGGGGTGAGGGTTTGTTGTGGAGTTGGAGGGCAGGGGGTGGGAGGTGGGGTGGTGTGTTTACACTTATGCTTTTGAATCGACAATACACTGTTGGAGTTGCAAAGTTAAACATGTGTAAACATTCATCATTGTGCATGCGTATTATGATGTATGACAGTGCATGGTGTACATGTATCCACACACCCAGTGCCCTTTGTGCCCATGTCATGGCACCCTCTGCTGACTTTTGTTTTGGTTTTGTTGTCCAATCAATGTTTGCACACGACATGTCCCTCCTGTGCACCGGCTCAATGATGCTGTCTTGCCCCTTCCTCCTTCTCCTTCACTCCAACTTCATCTGGTGTTGGCAGTCCCATGTCAGGGGACAGGACCACGTCCCAAGGGATGCACAATTTTGTACAGCATCACACATGACATGGGGCTCTTGGACACCTACTCATTGCAGTAGCTGGGTCACTCACCGGACCAGCTTAGGCAATTCATATTTGCACTGTACAAGCCAAGTGGCTGCTTCATCTGCACGCATGCACGGGTATGGGCAGTATTGTAGGCCTACTTGGCCCTGTTCTGTGGGTTTGGGACAGGGGTCCTGTACCATGGTGTCAAGGGACAGCCACCAACACCTGCATGTGTAGCCAATGAAGGTAAGTGCCTTGACTGTCATGGTGGAGTACTGAATTTCTCTTACATGGTAGCAGGTCATTGATGCCCATACGCACATGTCCATGGATGCATTTACCCCATTCATGGCCACAATATGTGTCCTGTGCAAGGGTATGCTGTAGGGGGGAGCGTCTTGGAGATGGTCTATGAACAGTGGCCCGCACATATCGTGGTATGTGCTTCATTAATGCATGCAGCGGTTTTGAGGTTAGATCCATGAATTGCAGTGTACTGTGTGATTCCGTAGTTGGGTGTGTTGGCTGTAGTCAGTGGCATATCCATCATACTGCTCTTATCCGTACTGTGGTGACACAGTCAGATGACTCAACAAGCAGACAGGCACGTCGTCCTGCATGTCGCCCCATGCGGCAGGGTAGCATGGAGCTCATCAGGCCCATTGAGTCATGAGTTGGTCCTGGATGTCGGGCCCACCCATGTGTGATGGTGTTGCTTGCGTTGCATTCCGTCTGCACATTGGTGGAGTGGTATTGCTTGCGGTTGCGATATGCCACCTGCATGCCATGCGGGTCCGGCAAATCCACGTGGGTGCAGTCAGGGGCACCCATGCAATTTGGCATGCCTGCCAATGCATGGGGTGAAACCTTTGTGTTGTATATCTCCTGGGTAGTCCATGGTAGGGATTTTCAGACCCTTGTGCGCTTGTGGAGGTGATCCAGCAGTTGGTTCTGCGCCCGTGAAATGGACGGTTGTGATATGCCCTGCATGGGCCCCACTGTGTGCTGGTAGGTGCCTGTGGCATGGATGTGGGGCACAGGCACCACCTTCAGTTGAGCAGGGATAGCGGTGTGCATTTGTATGATGCTCACTTATCTCTCGTAATTAATCAGGGCAACTATGGTGGTGATGGTGGCACAGTCAAGCTGGTAGAGGGTGAGTATATGCTCAGGGGTTCGCTTGAAGGGCCGGACCTGATGCATGGGAGTGGTGGCTGCTGGGGTGGTTACTTTGGCTGCACTGGTGCAGCATGCTGGGCCTGTCTCACCCTCCTTCTCCTCCTGTGTCTCCTCTGTGGTGGGGCCTGGTGTTGTTGGTGTTGTTATCGTAGTTGTGGCCTTGCAAGCAGGGCCTCCTGCTTCATGTACTGCTACCACTATTGGTATCATCTTGGTGTGGGAGGAGGTGTGGTGTGTGGGTGTGATCCTTTTCTGCTGTGGCAGACTCCATTGCCTACACCTGTGCTGATTGTGTGGACCTGTGGCTCTGGGAACCACTGCTCAGGGTTCTTTACACCCTCTCTGAGATGTATTTATGTACTCGATGCCGGTAAGGTACTTTATGGCCTTAAGGAGGCCGTTATTTACGTGTGCGTGTTACTTGTGATCAGCTCCGGTTTACACCATGCTGCTAATATCGGCATGGTGTGTGGCGCGCGTGACCCAAGACCACTATTTACTGCATCATACTTACGGTACCGTAAACAGCGGTCTGGTTGGTCGGAATAGCCTGTAGCGGTAAGCAATGCTGGTAATCCTTTACTGGCATCGTTTTTCCCTTACCTCCAACCTTGAAATGACCTCCAATAGGTCTCTAAGAATCCTTTATTAAAGGCCACACTAAAAATGGGGATTGGAAGGTAGCTCATTGGTGGATTGGTTTAAATAGAATTTGTCCATGCAAAATATATCTTACTTTCTGGCTATATCCAAACCTAATAGAGAACTGTTGCAAAATAGAAAGTTGCAGCGTGTTTCAGCATGAAATGCAATTGTTCTCTAACACTAGTCAAGCGAAAGGAGAACTGATTTAGACCAGAAGGAAAACATTTTTTTGTATGAAAGCACATTGGGCCTCATTACGAGTCTGGCGGTAACCACGGCAGTAAAACCACCTGGTTACCGCCGGACTCGTATTACCATTCCGCCTCCATGACTCCCGGAATTACCAGGGCATTACAGCCCCGGTGTCCCGGGAGTCACGGAGGCGGAATGGTGTTAATCCCCATTCCCATTGAGTCCCGTAGGACTCAATGGGAATGGGAATGGGGAAGTGGAAACACCAACACCATCTCGTGATGGTGCTGGTGTTTCCACGTCCGTCAGCATGGCGGGAGGTGTTCAACCCGCCAGGTCAGACCTGGCGGGAAGATCACCTCCCGCCTGCAGGACTCGGAATCGGGCGGTCCGGAATTAACAGTGGCGGTGGGTTTACCGCCACTGTTAATTCCGGACCGCCCAACCCGTAATGAGGCCCATTGTCTTTGACAGTGCCCAAATAAATAAACCCAGTGTTTTCACGAGCTTGATTTTAACGTGGAATCGTGAATTGGTTTACAACCATTCCAAGTTTTACAGTAGCTTGTTAAGCATTTGACCTGTGACAGCCTTAGTTATTTAATCAAAGATATATCGAGAAATCTGATGCATTTTAGTGAGGGGTAGGAAAGCTAGTCTGTTTCCTTCCATTCCCTGGAAAATTATGCAAGTTAGCAAGACCTGATAAATACCACTAATGTCATTGGGCCTCATTACGAGTTTGGAGGTAAGTTACGGCCCTTACCGGCATGGAGCAAATACCGTGTCCGTTTTGCTACAAGGCCGCTATTAGAGGGCGATTACAAGTATGCAGGGATAAGCTTTGCGCCATGCCGGTAACGACCTTACCGCCCTGCCGTTAAAGGGCAAAAAAAAACCTTACCGGCATTGCGCGAAGCGCAGATAGCTCCACCGCCATCCAAGCCATCGGCATTAGCGGTGACCGCTATTAGGGGTGACCGCAATTAGCGGTCACCGCTAATAAGCGGAACCAGAAGTAGCGTCATCGCGCAGGAATGGGAAAGAGCACAGCAGCCATCTTTAAAAACACAATCCATTGCCATCCTCTGTAACCAGGACCCATATCACCACCACACCTCTACCACACCTCTACCTCTACCTGCAGCATATCACAATGCCCAAGGCAATAAAAAAAAGTGCAAAGCGCTTGCGCAAGGAGCGCTTCTCACAAGAGGATTTGAACATGCTGGCCGAGACGCTGGCAGAAAATGGGGATGTCGTCTTCTCCACCAACATGTCTCGACCTGCAGTGCAGCGGAAGAAGGAGATATGGGCTGAGGTGGCGCGGAAAGGGTATTACCCAAATTGGTCGTTTACAATTGTTCGAATGAACAATTGACCGAATTTAAAGGGTCACAATTGACCTTTTCACAATTGACCGAATATATATATAATGGTTTGGTAATATATACATATATATATATATATGGGTTTTGGGGGTTTGGCGTTGGGTGGGGTGTTGTGGGGGGTTTCCCCCCACATATATGGTACAATTGACCTTCACAATTCGGTCAATTGTGAAAAGGTCAATTGTCATTCGAGCAGTTGTAAAACGATCAATTCGTATACAACCGCGGAAAGTGAGTGCCGTTGGCACCACCCCGCGTACACCTAAAGATGTCCGGGAGCGCTGGGACGACCTGCACTTACGCATCCGCAACATCCTTTTGGCCAACCGTAACCAGGGGATGCAACAGGTGGTGGTGCGGACTCTCCAATAAAGATGCAACCCTCGGAGGAGATCTGTGCAAGCACCATCGGGATGGAGGATATCGAGGGAGTGGGGGACATGGAGCAAGGAGCCCTGTCATCGGCTGATGCAGGTAGGTGTCCCAAATGAAACACTGTAAAGAACAACGCGATGATGTCCCCCTGAACTGACAATGCAATGATGCAAAGCAGGGTCCACCAGACACATTTTTGCAAGACTGCCTACAGGCAGTGCACAGCACTATCTTGTCCACATGCATGATGCACCCCATATATGTTTCATCCCAGATGCATCCCTGCATCACCCACCCAAAAGCCAAGCAACCCGTATGTCACTACCCCAATGCCAATCACCTGCCATTCCATATAAATGCAGCTACCACAATGCATGCCTGATGCATGTAGACCCATCACTAATGCTCTCCCTCTCTTGGTCCCCCACAGGCACGCAATCAGACAGTGATGACCAGGACCCTAGGGAGGATGCTGCGACACCACACAAGAAGGCCAGGGGCATGGAGGGAGCAAACTGGCCCTCAACATCAAGGGGAAGAGGGCCACCATGGACTACTGAGCAAGGGCAAGACAACCCAAGAACCTACAGCACCAATGTACACTATGGCCACCACCACAGCACCCACACTAGCCACCAACACACAGGAGCCAGTGGCTGAAGGCACTGTATCGGCTGCCAGAAGTACTGTCGGGGAGACAGCTGCTACAGCAGCCGTGTCCGATGATGAGGCAGATAGTCTGACACATGGCACAACTACCGCTACAGGCCCCCTGCAGTCACCACACCTCTCCCCATCCAGCATACACAATAGCAACAGCCATGAGCTGTCTCCTGGGGAGTCATGGCCCGATAGTTTCAGCCCCATGCCAAGCATGCATGAGGAACCAACCATGTCGGTAGCACCTCATACATCCACCAGTGTCCGGAACAGCCAAGAGGGGATCAGGGCAATCCAACAGCGGCAGGAGCTGACAGGGCTGTTGACACAGAACATCACGGAATGTGGCCAGGCAAGGGAGGAAATAAGGCAATGTGCATCATCCCTCACATCAGCAATTGAGACCACCACAAAAGAGATATGTAGTGAATTGGCAGCTGTGAGGCAGGTCCTCACCCAAATGGTGGCAGCATGTGTCCGGAACAGGTGGTAGAACAACCTGGGACATCCTCAAATGCCAGCCCCCTGCGTAGGTCTGGGCGGAACCTGCACAGGTTAGACAGGGGTCCACCTGATGCCGGAAGAGGAGAAGGGGTGTAGGTTCAGCCAGGCATTCTGAACTCATGTACACTTATGGTGCATGCCAGTGCACACCATGTATGGGGAAGTTGAGGGGGTGTGTGGGGGAGTTGAGGGGAGGGGGGAGGAGGTGTGCGGGGGAGTTGAGGGGGGAGTTGGAGAGGGTGTGTGGGGGAGTTGAGGGGGAGGGGGAGGGGGATGGGGGAGTGGGTATGTGGGGGAGTTGAGGGGGAGGGGGGAGAGGGTGTGTGGGGTGGAGGGCTTGTGCACTTGATATGTTATATTTCTTGAATACACCTGTTGTGAAATCAGAATCCACATGTGCGGACACTGCTTATTGTGTATGTGTGCTTTATTGGTGCCAGTCTACAGTGTCCATGTCCCTGACATACCCAGCGCCCTGAGTCCCACTCCATGTCACACTCCCCATCCATGTGTGCTAGAAACATTGGTTAATCAGAGTCTGACGCATGGCACGTCCCTCCTGTGCATCGCTGCCTCCCTGAAGTGCAGCCCCATCTCCACCCTCCTTGTCCTCATCGTCAGGTGGTTGCAGTTCAGCGTCAGAGGGCAGAGTTACATTCCGTCGGATGCACATATTCTGTAGCATGACACATGCCATGACGATCTTGGCCACCTTCTCATGGCCGTACAGGAGTGCCCCACCAGACCTGCTGAGGCAGCAAAACCGTGCCTTCAAGAGGCCAAATGTCTGCTCAATCACCACACGGGTACGTGTATGCGCACGATTGTAGTCCTCCTTGTGCTTGTTCTGTGGGTTCCGGACTGGATAGGGATAGTCTGCATCAACTGCATGTGGGCAACAATGATGATGTGTAAGTCATCACATCATAAGGGACCGGTATCAATGACACCATAGCATGCATTTATTTCCTGTTTGCACCCACATATCCATGCATGAATAGAGACACATGATGTGACTGCTATGTGTGTATTCCTCTTATCGACAGGTGTGCGTGCCATCATCTAGTGGGCGCAGGGGGGTCCTATTCCTTGTGAGTGCTCATGCACTGTGGTGCTGGTTGTTCCCATGATCTGGGTGATGTGCAGTCATGTGTATGCTTTCATCCTGTCAACGTTGATGGCAGCCTCATGATGATCTCACTATGCACGACAAATGGTGACATGCTGTTTTGGTGGACCTCTGTGTTAGTGTAGAGGTGTGTTAATGTATTTTGCCCTCATGTGACTCCTTTGTATGCAGTAATGGAGGGCTGTCCTTTTTATTGATGGTATTTGGTGCTGTGCATTGGCCATACTAATTGCTTGTAGCTGCATTGTGTTGCGGGGGCTATGGTCTGATTATGTACAGTGCACATGTTGATGGCTATGGAATGGTTGTAGCACTGTATCCTTTTCATGGTAGGGCATCTTACGTCTTGCATTTTGGGGTCAGGTGTCAGGTCCGGTCTGGTCTGCTTTGGGGTATGAGCATGGTCCATTCTCTCAGGTACTCTCAGCCAGGTGTAGTATGCATCTCCCCCCCTATCTCAGCCAGGTGAAGTATGCATCCCCCCCCATCTCAGCCAGGTGAAGTATGCATCTCACACCCCAATCACCTACCCACATCGCGATGCCATGAGCCTGACATGCAACTCACTGAGAAGCCAGGATCTGTGCCCTGCGTGTCACTCCATGTAGCGTGGTATCGTGGAGTTCCGCATGACCATTGAATCATGGGTTGATCTGGGAAATTGGGCACAACAATGTGTGATGATCTTGTTTGAGTCACATACCATTTGCACGTTGATGGAGTGGTATAACTTTCGGTTGCGGTACACTACCTCCATGGCATGTGGGACCACCAATTCAACATGGGTGCAGTCAATGGCGCCAATGCAACAAGGGATGCCGGCCAGTGAATGGAAACCAACTTTGGTGTTGGAGATCTCCTGGGCTGTCTGTGTAGGAAAATGTGGTCGCCTGTGTGCTTCAGGAGGGCATCAGGCACTTGGTTCAGAGTACGTGAGAATAATGGTTGCGATATGCCATGCATGTGCCCCACTGTGTGCTGATAGGTGCCTGTGGCCAGGAAGTGGAGCACAGACACTACCTTCAGTAGAGGTGGGATGGCGGTGCGTATTTCAATCAGGCTGACAATGTCGTCATGTATCATGTCCACAATGGTGGTAATGGTGCCCCGGTCCAGATGGTACAGGGTGTGGATCTGCTCAGGGGTTAGGTTGAATGGACTGGCTCTGATGCGAGGGATTGGGGGCTGCCTGCGTGGTACCACTGGCTGCACTGGTGGGAAAGCTGGGCCTGCCTACCCTCCTTCTCTTCCTGCGTCTCCTCTGTGCTGCCTGTTGTAGTTGTTGTTGCTGGAGTTCCACTGCAATCATGTCCTCCAGCCCCAGCATTGCTAGTAGTATTGGAATAATTTTGGTGTGTGACTGTGTGTGGGAAGGGGTGGGGTGTGCTCCTTTTGTGCTGGCCCAGACGATATTGCCTCCACCTGTGCTGATTGTGTGTACCTGTGGCAGTTGTGAACACTGCACATGGCCGTTTACGAGTGGTCCGCGATGCCGGTATTTGCTCCATGCCGGTAAGGTACTTTTCTCTCTTTTGTAGGCCGTTATTAGCATGTCTGCATTACTTGTGTTCAGCTCCTGTTTACGCCATTCCGCTATTGCCGGCATGTGAGGTCGTGTGCACGCGTCCATGGCGCTATTAGAGGCATCTTTAATTACGTTGCCGCTTATAGCGGGTTGGTGGGTCGTAATGGCCCGGAGCGGTAAACGATGCCGGTAATCCTTTACCGGCATCGTTTATCCCTTACCTCTAAACTCGTAATGAGGCCCATTGTGTAGAATGGGGAGGACACTGAAAGTGATAGGCCCTACACATCAAGTGGAATTAAGGTGTAATTTCTTGTCATATCAGAATATCATAAATGCATGTTTCTATGTGATGTTAATGAAAAAACAGTCTGTGTGCTGCACACATGGAAGCAGAACTTCATACATTTAAAGCCTAAAGTTTATTTTCTATTTTTATGCAAGCTATCATAGTTTGTATTTTACAAAGATTCATACATATACACTTATGACAATGTTATATATATGTGAAAAGGTATTTTGAACTTAATGGATATGTGATGTTTGTTTGTTTGTTTGTTTATTTATTTGTAGCGCGCGCCAGACCCGAGGGTATCCGGGCGCGTGTTCAAGAAAACTTTAAGCTTACATGTTAAAGTTACACATTTCAGGAGGGTTACAAGGTGCATTAGCAGTAAATGATGACAATGTACGTGTTACAGTTACACATTTCAGGAAGGTTACATGGTGTATGACAGTATGCGTGGTTACATGCGCAGGTGAGTGTGCACAGGGATGTGTACACAATAAGCATTGAGCGTCAGGAGCAAGGTGGGTTAAGCGGGTGATGAACGCGGTATGCGTTCGGCTGCGGATTAACAGGTGAGTCAGACGTGAATAGTCCTAGTCTAGTAGGTTATAGGTCATTTTCTTTGAGCCATTTAATGCAATTGAGTCTGAAGTGTGGATAAGATTGGACAGATTTTAAGGATGATGGGAGGGAGTTCCATAGCTGGGCCGCTTTGACAGGGAAGCTGGTGCCTCCGGCTGTGCTCAGTTTAAATGGGGGCACAGCTAGTTGGTTGGTGTATGCTTCTCTGGTAGGTCTGATAGAAGTTCTCCTTTTGAATCTTTCTGTTAGGTATTTGGGGGCTAGGTCATTAATACTTTTGAAAGTCAGTGATGCTGTTTTGAGTTTAATTTTGTCAGCTGTGGCTAGCCAATTAGATTGTCTTCTGACGTCTGAGATGTGCTCATTTGTTTGTGAAAACGTTCTCTGACAACAACTCTTGTTAATCTGTTGTTCAACACATGCAATTGTTAAACTGACCATTATGTCAGGATAACCTTAGCACTGGCCAATAGGTATAAACATTATAATATAATTGTATATAGTTGTTTAGAAACATAATGGTTTATATTAACTATTGTTAGTGAAATGTAGAAATTAGTAATATAGTTAATGGCAGGATATATGTTTATGAGATAAACTGCTGGTGATTCTATAACATTGTTGGTGATTTCCACAGCATGGAGTTAGTGGACCACCTTTGATTTTGAATTAGTATTTAATAAAAAATGAATATTTGATACCAAATACAGTCTGTTCCCTGTCCCAAAATGTTGGGATGGTATTGTTTTAGATAGAAGGTGTTAGGTCACACAGGGGGCGGCTACATAAAAAGAATGGTAAGGCTAAAGATATATATTCTAGAAACCAATTCAAAATTCCCTTACAAATGTGTGTTGTTGATATACAGCAGAGGTAAATTATCCACAACAGGCCAATAGTGTCTGACATTACATACTGAAGCCCATCACACTCATGGTGACTCTAAGAGCCGATACTGGATTGATGAGAATGCTAAACATTCTGATTGACTTCCACACAACTCATCTGGCTGATGCCGTTGGTAGCACAGATGTTAATGTAGAATGGCCCTGTGTGTCGCATTATGTTTTTACTCCTTTCTCCATGGTCCTTTGCTTCCCTATTCCAGAGTTGGGTGGGACCATTACATTTTTGTCATGAATAAAAGTATGCATTCTCTAGAAATGTCTTTGATATGTTGTAGGAAAGTATATGAACCTCTCTATCTTTCAAAATCTTTGTTTGTATTTACTCGCACGGGTATTGTGGTCCAGAATGTGCGCCCTGTCATGTGCCAGTGCATACTGACATTGTGTACATGTTTGTAAGTGAGGCATGCCATGTATCTGTTCAAACCTGTGTTCATAATCCCAGGGTTCATGGATCTGACCTATCTGTGTATGAATGGCATAATCTGATGCACACTGACAGGCACAATGTGGCTGGGCTTGAGGGACACCTTGCATTTTTCCTTCCTTGGCATCTGGTCATGATTGTCATGTTCTTCCCTCATTTCTTTCTCAGAATGGGCTATGAGAAGGTCTATGTGCTATTCACCCTATTATCATTGACAGGCAATTGGCACTGTAGATCCCAAACAGCTTTTCACTAGCTGATTACTTATCCTCATGGCATTTTCGCCTTCTGAACTGCTGGCAGCATGGGGACTGGTTGATGTGGTGTTAAGTTGGGGACTGTGCGGATGAACAAGCCCCTGCATACAGCAACTTTGTGCAATACTTCATAGGCACTGATAATGTCAGTCAAAAAAAATGATGGACCATGCAGGAGTACACCCTGAGTACTCAAGACATCTGAAGAGGGACGTCAAGATGCCATAGCTCCACTGAATGATGCTTCTGGTGGCCCTGTGTGCGAAGTTGTTTCAATGCTGTAGCAAGTTGATAGGGTCCTATATTAGTTTTATCCGATCAGGTCAAAGAGTTTAGCCTGCATCACCTAGGTGGGAGATAAGGAGAGATCTGCATAGAGTTGGTCTCAATTTTAAGTTAAGGAGACCAGATATTACAAGTTTGACAATGGTTTAATACCTCTGAAAAATATACACATCTGGCATCCCAAATAATATGACCATGGCCAGAAATATGTGCTCATGGGATGCCCTCTGTTTGGGTGACTGAGCTGCTGTTGGGGCCAACAAAGCAAATTGCTGGCAGTGTACCAATGCAACAAGTTCTAATTCACAGATGTGCATAGTCCCAGTGCAATGGGTGTATTTGATGTGCATTCCATTTATGTTCCTGACTCACTAACAACAGATGTAATCATCTAGCATTTATTTATTACTCCTGGATGTAGGCAATGCCCTGCACCTGTGCCTGTTGAGCACTGGCGGAATGCCTACAGTGATTCTGAGAATTACTTTATGTTAGACTTCGTTTGCTTGCAAGTAGCTTGTGTCTATGGGATACAAATATCAGTCGCATGTAATGTGACATATGTTAGAGCAGATAAGGCAACATTTATGTAGAGCCTATTCATTATAAATATAAATATGACTTGGAAGCCTTCTTGCAGGTGTACCAGTAAGGACATTGTGAGAGTATGGACTTACTGGGACTAGACCGTTTGACATTAGGATAGTGGGATAATTCCCTGAAGGCCATAAGCATGACTGGCAGATCTTGTAGCCCCAGTGGCAGTTACTGCCATCTGAGGACGTGAACTCACAATATGATGACTTGGACGATGCAGATGGACATTGGTAAAATTGGCAGAGTCCCTACAGACGTCAGCATGAATTGCTCACCTTGTTAACGTCCATCAAGTGAGTGAGTGGACTCACTATTTGATGACTGGAACAAGGAAGAGGGACGTTAGGAAAATAAGTCCTTGATGAACCTACAAATGAATTATAATTACAATTACTTTTTATAATGTGCTTAATACCGGTGAGATTTCTAAGCACGGACCCGGCATTCGTACCTTTGTTGCACTGCGTCATCATGCTTACAAACGCCTGTGCTATACTCCTGGCAAATGTCTTCCTTCAGAGGTATATGCTTCTGTTGCTGTGGTGATTTGTGCTTGTATGCAATAACACATTGATATAACCAGAGACCTTTTTATGGGAGGGCAAAAGAGGCACTTGCCCTGGGCCCCCACCTTGAAGGGGAGCCCCACAAGGATGCATAATCTAAAGAAGTAAGATTCGAATGTTCACCAGAATTAAATAGGACACATCAGGATATTTGATGCCATGCTACTGAGGCTGTAAACCTATTGCCTGTTTATTTTGACAAGCATATTCTGCCTTGATCAATTCATCAAGTAATGGTTTCTGTGTTCACTGTCGTATACATAGTTTGTGTGTTCCTTACAGCCATTTGACAAGCATAATCTGCCTTGATCAATTCATCAAGTAATGGTTTCTGTGTTCACTGTCGTATACATAGTTTGTGTGTTCCTTACAGCCAAATCATGTAGCATTATTTCCTTCCTGTGGGAATTATGTTGAAATTGTGCAATAGCCAAAGTTGAAATGCATATTTATAAATTGAGTGCCATAATGGTTCAGAAGTTAGCTCAGTGTGTTAAGTACCTATTTCAGAAATATGTCTTCATATGCAAGATTAGAACAGTACATCCCAGCATGGCTGGCTGAGCCTTTCCTATGTGAAGACTATAAACCTGCCTGCATATTTATTTGTTTTTGTAGCACAACAGGTGCTATTATCAGCATTGCACCTGCACCAGAAAGGGGTTGCTATAAAAACTAACATTTCATCTGCGTGGTGAAGGTCTAGAAATTGGTTTGTTCAGGTGGGGTGTTGTAAAACCGAGCATTCACATCCAAGGATGAGCATAAACTGTTAGTCCAAGAGCTGAATAAGTGTCCAAATTCAAGACTGTGGAACCAAAGCGTTTATCCTTGTATCCTGTCTTTTCCAGCTGACGATACAGTGTTCCTGGCAAATGATCTAATATCTCTTACATTACTGTGCTGACTTCTGTGAGGTTTGCCTTCACGCATGCTGGTGGTATCGTTTAGCCCATTACTTGATCTTTCTTCTTATGTAGATCATTTGAGTGGAGAGAGTGGTAAACCGAAGAGAGGAGTCCATATGTAGCAGGCCTTGGGCAAGTATATTTTAAGGTCTGCTTGTTTGACACAAAACACGGTTTGCTTTTTCCTAAAAATCTAAGGTTTTTCTGCACGTTTATAAATTAAAATTTTACAAACCAGTTTTTTGGAGGTGTTTAAAGCTTTATAATGCAAAAGACAATCCCAAATTAAATATGTTAAATCACATTGATTTTTATGCTGGTACTTATATACTTACCTTGATGAGGGAGAAAATGAAGATAGAATCATTCCCATTTTGCTTAATACCCTTCTATAATATTTTGTTTTATAAAATTGTCATGTTTGGAATTGTGATTTGTGTACTTTCCAAGTCAATTTCATAAAATTAGATTATTTTAGTTCATGGTAGGAACTGAAAATGAAAGTGTTCAAATGCAGAAATTGCAGAGAGCTTCACCCCTTAACCAATGCGTGATCCTGGGCATCTCATTTAATCCTGTATTGTCTAACCTCTCAAAAGTGTCATTCCACAAACCTCTCATAATTGTCAGCTTTTCAGAATGATTCCCTTCTCAGTGTACGATCTTCAAAAAAGGCTCACTCATGATTTCACTGGCTATAGTGTTGCTTCCACTACAATAGAGAATACTTTGTATGGTTTCAAGGAAAAGCAATGATGGAAAGAATGCAGCACAGAAATAAACTGGATATGGTTTCAACAAGATATAATCACTTTTTGCCTTGTGACAACTCACTCCCCCCTTATGCAATATGAAGAGATGGAAATGAGGGGACACAGGTTTAAAGGAATACAATCAGAAGCAGTTCAGTTCCCGTTCCCCCCCAGCAAGCTTAGAGAAACAGGGATGATTTTGAAACACAGCCCAAATACTTTTAAATGTGGTTGCAATGAAGTGAAAAATATGATAAATATGATTTTCATTCCCTATAGGAGATTCAGGGCAGGTGAAAGCTACTTTAAACTAGTTCAGGTCAACGCTAGCAATGTTTCAGGAATGATTATCAGAGTGAAAACGAATTTCAGCAGTGGAAAGCAAGAAGCAGCTATTTTTACAAGTGGTGAAATTGAGTCAAATTGCAATTCGCGGCACTTTTTCCGAGTGCGTCGATCGCGATTACGGAAAAATGAAATCACAGAATGGACACACGATTTCTATGCAGTTCTAATTAGGTTGAAATGGATGGGATAGGATCACTTTAGACTAAGAGATGACTATGCATAGTTCTTGGCTGGATACTCACTCCTAGTTTTGGACTGGAATGGACCTCGTCACAGATCTGGTCAGGTGGGCTGCGGTTCTCTCGCCACGGGACGGTCTCTGGCACTGGTTCTACTCACAGCGTTCTGGTCTGGGTCTGCTATCGGCATTGCACGGCGGTCTGGTCCGGGTCTGGATACAGCTCTGCTTTCTGGGTCAGGATATGGTTCTAGCCAGAATCAAACAACTCGCCTGTAACGCTCACCTGATTCCCACGGAGGCGCAGGTCTGGCTTCGGGACTCTGAAGATGGACAGGAAGTGCCCTCTACTCTGGCTTCTCCGGCTCGCAGGAATATTCCCCTGTGCGTGAAAAGGGAGTATTACCTACTGACTGAGTTATGCTCAAGCCTCCCACTCTCTTCCAACCCTCCACGATACCCTTCCACGATTCCCCGTGAAGTCTCACCTTAGGGTCTGAAAGGACGAGCTCTCCATCCTGCTTCTGACGCAGGGGCGCGTTGAACCCAGTTACTTCACTGGATTGAGGTTGGATGGGAGTTCAGGTAAGCTTGATTATACTGGTAAGGCGCTGTAAAAGTTCTGTTGCAAGTTCAAAAGTTCAAGCTTTAAATAATAATGTTCATTGTCTTTTTTCAGGTGATGAATGAAGATTCCTTTGGAAACTCCTTGCAATAAAGCACTGATGTTGATATCTTTTCCCCATAGGGGCCGGGGTTCGGAATGCCGGAGATATGGCGCCGACCCGAAGTGAAACGTGCAGTTCCAGTAAAGATCTGGTAAGTCATAGATGAGCGCTCAGGTAATGTTTTTGCATTCGCTCATCTAATGTCTTTGTCTTTTTTCCCCATAGGGGCCGGGGTTCTGCTTGGAAGCAGCAAGACCCGAAATGAAATGGGAATGACCCAACAGGTAAGTCTTAGAAGGAAACTGAGCTTTTCCTATTCCCTTCCTTCTCTCACCTCTTATTCTTGTCTTTTTCTCTAGGCTCTGGGAAGTGGCTGTGTATCCGGATGATCGCTGCTGAAGATGGAGGAACCCAGGAAAGGTGAGTGAAATGCAGCGCTGCAGCGATCGTAACTAAATGCTTTTAAAAATGATGTCTTCCCTTTCAGGATCGTCGGTGATGTCTACGTGGTGCAGATTAGCTGGTAGGTCTCTTGTCTCCCTTTGCAGGTGACCCAGGATGGAGACAGGCGTGGCTGAAGTCCAGATGCAGGAGCTGACACGGTGAGCGTCCAGCTGCGAGGAGCAGAACAATGCGAAGCGTGAGTTGCTGATCGGGTGTGGTTTAAATAGCTTTGGAAGAAGTCCCAAGTATGTATCCTTCCTCCGATCAGGTATGTATCCTTCCCCGACCACACCCGGGTGGAAAGTAGTCCCACAGGTAAAGTAGTTCCATTCAGGCCTCAAGAGGGCCTGGATGTGGCAGCATGGTCTGCATCAGGTAAGTGCACATTAAAACATTTGAACATATGTCTAGCTTTATGAGCCTGGCGCCTAAGGCGCCAAGACAGAGGTCCAACATGAGCCTGGCGCCTAAGGCGCCAGGATTGCGTCCAAAGGGCCCCAGCTTGGGCCTGCTGGCACTCCCCTGGGGGAAATGATGCCTGCCTCTGGGGTCGCTGGGTCGGACCTGGCTCCTTGGAGGTAGGCATCATGACATCGCCCGGCTGTTGAATAGTTTGGTTAGGTTGCTGGATTCTGAGGCCTGCTGAGAAGGATTCAGCTTTTGGTCCAGGCCTCTCTGCTTCAAGTTCTGCAGTCTATCTGGAGTCTAAGTTCTTGATATGGTCGGGCAGCTTGCTGCGCAGAAATCGATTAAAGAGTGGAAAATGAATGTCCCTATCTGGGTCTCAGTGGTTCTTTTTATGTCTTTTGAAAGTGGGTGGGAAGGCTGACTTTCTATGCCCAACCCTCTGAGGATCCTGATAGGTTAAAGGAGTCAGGCTGAGTCAGAGTGATGCTATGTTTATGGCTTGACTGAAGTCCCTCCCCTTAGCATTTACTTGGAAAAACAATTTTTCATAACCAAACATGCTTCCCAGATACACAAGTTGTTGAAATTACATGTGCACATCACGGATGAATTAAGACAGGTCTCTGTTCAACCTTGATCTTTCTAAGAGCTTGGATTCAGAAATGACAACATTTTGCGCTTTTAGTGGGTTTTGCCATATTGGTTTTTCATCAAATCTGACACGGAGGTACACACCCTCTCTGGGCATATTACAGTAAGTTTTGAGGTCTCTAGCATAAACACAGATGTTACAATATTAATAATTACAGGGCTTAGCCTCAGAACATCCTACAGCGTCCAGCTTTGTCTCAAATTGTGGGTGCATTTTTCATATTAAGAATCCCCCAATTGTACATTTCTGTCAGCTTGATACAATATTTTATATGCAATTTATTAAAACATACATTTGCCTCCACTGCAGTACACCCATTTGTTTCTCCCCGCACCTAGAAACTTGGCTTGGCTCAGAGGTCAAATGTCTTGCCTTCCCCCAGAGCAGTGTTGACAGTTCACACCCAAAATCAGCATACCCTATTCAGCTGAAGGAATCCTTTGTCTGGTTTTTCCTGCTAGCAGGGCATCAGTCCAGGGTGCCACTCCCCATTTGATTAACAGAACCTCGTGATTTCCTGCCTTCTTGCTGAGATGACCAGGTGTGAAGACTTCTCATGGACAAGCAAGCCCTTGACATCCCAGCTAACTCAGGTTCACTGTTTAGCTCCTGAAATACAAGTCTCCTGGCAGAATTTAGATTGTTAGCGCCGGTCAGTGGCGGGCACTGGTTTTGCACCCATTTTTGACAGCTGCCTTAAATTAATACATTTCAAAAAGGGGATTTTACTTGATAGCATATGATCCTTGGTAACATTGTATTGATGTGGATTCTGCAGTAGAGTAATGAAGACCACCCAACCAGAAGTTGGATTTTTTGGTGGTTTCATGCCCATGATTTTAGCAATTTTGACAATCAAGAAAATGAATTGTTGAACAGCTCTGTATTCCTTTGTCTTCTTTTGTTCTGTGGGCAGCCAAAGGATGGGGCTGGCAATGGTCTCCTGTATTAACACTGACAGAGGCAAAAGTGGATGGTGGCCTCTCCGTCAGGTTTTCGTTGTGCACTTCCTGGTGATTTCTGGCCAGCAGCATGCTTTCCGGCAGCCATTATGATGTTTCCGCTTCCAGTAATGCACAATGATGTAGCAGGGCTTGGATGCGTGGGTTGAAACATCCCACACCACAGGCACTTGTTCCTTTGATCTGAAACGGCAACTCTATTTAAAAATGATGTCCCACTTCTAATATCAGTATGGATACAGACACCTTCTGGTAGCTTCTAATCTGCATAACCTATCCATGCTATACTATGTGTAGCTTTCTTCGAATTGGTCTCCTCTGTCCATGCTTGACCACTTTTACATTCAGTGAGGCAGCTAACACGAGTTTGCTGTCTATTCTGGGAAACATGTACCTTTTACATATAGTCTTCATTGATACTACAGGCTGCTTACTGGATGCTATTGATGACAAGTCTCCTGTATCTATATTAGAACAGAAGTAACCTCTTCGTAAACTGCTAATGCTGGCCTTCAAATGCTACTTGTTTATCATTCCTACTAAAGCATGAATGAAAAGGGTCAGAGGACTTAAAGGGAGTAGCCATGCTTAATATGCATACTGCGAGGCAGCATATCAACACACTCAATGTCTTGATATGCCAGCCATACATCATGTGAGAAAATGCACTGCTGCTGGTTGCTCACATGGCATTTCAATATTTAGGACAAGGCATTTTAAAACAGACATCACAATATGGCAGAGTACTATCATGGCCAAATACTGCAGTTGAGTCACACGCACACACACACATACACACACACACACACACACACGCACACACAAACACGCACATGCACACACACACACGTATACTCATTCACATGTGCGCAAACAGACACACACACCAGATTGCACTGGTTGCATGTCTGTTTTATGCATGTGTCATGTGTGCTGTGATCTGTATTCCTTTGCTGTGTTAATACGTAGGACTGGTGCCTTTGGGGTGTCTGACTCAATTCCACACGCAGGACTCACATTTCTGGGCATTCATTTGGTCAGCAGTGCCTGAGTCTCAATGGCTGTTTCCACTCTGTGAGGCTTATTATGTAGATAGGGACATGTGACGTAGCAACATTTCATGGTAATTCAGTGTTAATAGCTCAAGTTGTTGCTAAGTGAGTCAGTGGTGCAGGGCATCGACTTTGGACCCTGGTTTACAGTGCTCCCGGGTTTGAATCCCTCTAGTGACAATGGGACTCATCAGGGGGTGAACGGAGCAGCAAAAATGCAGCGGCAATGCTATTACTGCCACATTACCACTCCGCTCAATCACAAGTTTGGGCAGCAAGATGGAGATTTACCTCCGGCTCTGAGCTGGAGGTAAATTTCCTGCTTTCTGCCCATTTTCGGTACTATTACCACCAGCGATAATAGTAGTGAAACTCCCCATAGAGTCCTAAATTGGGGAATTACTGCCTTACCAATACTCAGGATCCAGTGCTAATTGCACCGGACCGAGTAGCTGTAACACTAAAACCGTTGGCATTATCCTGGCACAATTAAAGCTGGGATACCACCAATGCTATGATGAGGCCCAATGTATACGCATGCTCACTTGCTATAGTGGATTGAATGTTCATGGCTGGTGCATGGGACAACCAAATATCTTCAAATTAGTTTCTGTGCCTGTCTAAGAATAGTGAGCAAGGGGTCCACATCTGGATTCCCCTAGTAATTTAGGGTGAGACCCAAAGTTACTTAAATATGCAAATGGTTGCACAGGCACCGTTTATAACGGTGCCGGTGCAATCATGAGTTTTCCTTGCGGGTGCTGCTCTTCACGCCTGGTCTGACCGGGCGTGCTGTGTGGCACCCGCAAGCAGAACTCGTAATGTGCCGGTATGGTAACAACAGCGCCGCTAGCACTACCAGCGCCATTGTTTCCTTATCGCCACATTCGTAATGAGGCCCACTGACTCACAGTAACCCTCGATCCTGAAAACAAAGATATTGGTGGTCAGAATGTTTCCTTTCAGTGGGAATAGTCTGTTGTCTTGTAAGGTCAGAAAGTTAGAATGTACCAGTGGGAATAGTCTGTTGTCTTGTAAGGTCAGAAAGTTAGAATGTACAAGCATGAAATCACTGACAAATGTATATTTTCACTGAAAACCCTATACATAGCAGGGAGCTGTAAAATATCTATGACATGGCACTCGCTTGCAGAACTCATGTAAACTGGGATGCACAAAAGACGTGATTTCCTTTCTGACAAGATCATTGTGTTGAACCTGGGTCTGCTTGAAGCAAATAAACTCTGTTGTTTATACTTGCCTCTGTGTCTGATGATCTTATCGTATTTACAGTTACAATATTTTGGTTTTACATTAGATCTCTCTGCTCTGCAGGTGCTTCCCTCTGGAATGGCCTCCCTGCCCCTCTCAAAGTTCAGCCGGACCACCTGAAGTTCGGGAAGCAGCTCAAGATATTCCTTTTCCCCTCTGCTTTCTCTCTCCCTCCCCCTGCAGACCTACCTGTCTGCTGTTCTGACCGGTGCTTGGTTATACACAGAATCTCACTGGGTACCAGGCTCCTCCATGATCAGTCTCCCCTGTGCTGCCTTCTGCGCACTTAGGGCCTGTAACTGTAACCCTGCATTCCTCTGCCTCTTTGCACTTACCCAGAGCTGCACTGCCCTGGCTGCACTTATTCAGAGCAATGCTGCCCTGATTGCACTTCTCCCATCCCTCTTGCTGGCACTTCTCCCTTCCCCCTGCACTTTGCGCTGTTGCAATTGCCCAATCTGAATGACACACATCCTAGTAAGATTGTTTGTCTTGTCCTCCTTCCATCTTACCTCCCTTGTCTTATCACAACTAGAAACACTTGTGTACAGGCGTGCTTTGAATGGCATATCACATCATATATCATATGCAAGTTGATAACGCAGAGTAACTTCCAATTATATAAATTGCTCCATTTTCTATGGCAGTCATGTCTAATCATGCGTGTATCTAATTAGAAGATGAGCTCATGTAATAAAGAAATTATAAGGTAATGCTGTTTCCAACTTACCTCAGATATGCTATAAGAGTTCCAATGTCGTTCCACCCTTGTACTATTTTGCATGCTGTTATTGTGTGAATTTTGCCACGTAAGATAAACTGACAAAAGACCAGGATTTCTCATGTCTGCCATGGGAGTCCCATACTTGGGTAGATTATGAATCCCTGGAGAGATCATGTTTTAGTTTTAACCCCTTCCTGGGGTGAGGAAAGGCTGGGAGAGTGGATAGGGGACAATACACGTTAGGAGTCTTGTACTCAGTATGATATAAACAAACCAAGCACTGGAAGATGACTGAGTTTAGTTTTTTGAGTAAGCATTGGATAGGCATTATGCCGGGTATTGGTAGTACCTGAGCATATGATAGCAGTGCTTGATAAATGCCTTTACACAAGCCAAACTGTTTGGCTTTGCCAAAGCTTGTTTGAACATATCTTCAGATGCCAGGTCATACATACTACTTATATATCACACATAAGGCACACTTGATTAAAAGAGATCTGAGAGGGATGCGGTTTGTTTAGCTTGGGAGGGTCAGGTAACAGGAATGAATGGACATAGAGACCAACATGGCCAAGGGCAGTGGATAGATAAATAACCAAACAACACTTGCAGGCTGTGTGTCCCTCATCACATGTCCCTTCTATTATTTCTCTTCTTTCTTCACTTCCCATGACAATAGTTCTGTTTTAGCACTTTCAGCACCACCTATTAGCTACATCTAAAATTAGTGAGGGTTTATGTGCAGGCAATAACTACCCGAGGTTGTGGGGGAAATGTTCAGGCAAGGAATACCATTTGGTAGAGGGGAATATGTTTGAGGCAGCTGGCAGGAACGGTGATCCCAAACAAGTGTGCCCTGTCTCCTAGTGTACCATGCAGGTAGTTTGTCCCCATAAGGGTGACTGTGCTACTTGGTCTCTGACACTATATCTGTTGCAGCGCTGAAGACCCAAGGAGGGGCCTGGCCTGCCCGATGAGTGTTCATGTGGGGCCCATAGTGGCCTCTTCTGGGAGCAATATGTCTCTTGAAGTTGGGCGGTGTCCTGGGTGAAGTTGATGCTTTTAATTTCAGTATTTCAAGAATATTGCGTGCTGTCTTTCTGAAATACTGCAGGTCTTGGTTTGGAAACGTTTTAAAATTGTATTTCCATCCCAGTGAAAGATAGAGAAATGCATAGGTGCCAACAGTGGTTATCCCCGCTTTTGTAATGGGAAGACAAAATGTACAGATGGTCAGCAATGAACCTTCTGCACATTGTTCATCTTTATCAGTAAAGATTCCCAGACTATGAGCACACATGGTCTCATATCTGTAAAATAAATCTTTATAGGTGTGGGTAAACCCGTTGGAAAACCTCCTGGTTGGAGGTACAATTATTATTTATATGGGTAGTCCAAAGGCTTCACGGCCTGATCATTAAACAATATCCTGTTCTACAGCAGCGACAACGTGGTAGCACACCCAAACCTCAGTACGTTCTACAATGGCAAACACCTCCTTATGCACTTTCTCTACCGCTCGAATGAAACACCAAACCAAGACTGAAAATATGCTCAAAATCCATACCTGTAGCCTCTTCTTTATTCTTGTCTCTAAAATGGACCACAACGGCTCAACCAGTGATGGAGGGACAGGTGTGTTGGGAACCTAAGGAAACTGCACAAGGCGCAACTTGCAAATAAAATAATGCTGGGAAGCGATTAGAAAAATAAAAGAACATGAGATCGGCAACACTAGTGAAGAGTATCATTAGTGCTTAGTGCTGCCCTGCATGTGAAGTACCTGGATTGAAAAATAACTTGTGTGTAAAGTGAAAACACACATAAAACATACACAACAATGATCACACTTGATAGCTGGTAAAAAAGCCTGTCCCATAAATTTACATTCATCACCGAAACCCACATAATGCATATCATATAGACTGTGATAAAACAATACACATAAAATCTAATTCACTGGTTCTTTGCTACACGTGCAATAAAAACACAGGGCCTCATTACGACCCAGGCGGTAAGTTACCGCCTGGGACGTACCTTTACCACCATGGCGTAAACTATGTTTACGCCATGGTGGTTGGCGGACTTACCGCCCCATTCCGAGGTGAGTGGGGCGGTAAGTCCCCATTAACCCATTTACCCTTCCCCATTCCCATTTTTGCCCCATAGGGCATAATGGGAGTGGGGAAGGCGTTAATTACGCCACCGTAAATTACGGTGGCGTAATTAACAACAAGGTCCCTTAGCGCCATGGATTTTAACAATTGCTAAAAGCAGGTGTTAAAACCTCCATGGCGCTAAGGGACCTCGGAATCAGGTGGTAAGGGTCGGCGCTGTTTACGCCGCCGTAAACCCCTTACCGCCTGGGTCCTAATGAGGCCCACAGTCTACAGCATAAAACTCCCATTCCCATTACAATCCAAAATAAAACTCACAGCATTATTCACCTTGTAGCCTCAATATCCCCTTTCTAAAATACATTTCTCTTTTCAAGAAGGAGAGTAAGGCCCAAGCAACCTGAACAGGGTCGGCACTCAAAAGAAACAGAATGGCAGCTCTATGTTGACGAATGTTAATCTCCCCAACACTGGTAATAATGCAGCTCTTCGGATCCCTTCGTTCCCTGCCCAAAACAATAGCAAATGAGTCAAATCTTCCTTTTCGTACCCACACACTGGGCACTCAGCTGAATCCGAGTAGCCTTCCAGTGCACTGTATTATCCCTCAAGAGAAGACAATCAAACCTTGCCCTTGTGATTAGCTAGCAGCCTTTTATGCTAGTACCCCAAATTAGGTACGGTTGAATCTCATTGAGCCGGCTAATCACAGCATTCACTGTATCAAGGTTATAACCAAGTCTATATGACATTTCAGGAATATACTTTTCTCAATATCTTCTGAATGCTTGCATGAAAAAAAAATCAGAAAATATTCCACAGTAATATTTTCGTGGCAGCCACCTGTGAATGCACAATTTCAGATTTCTACATTAAAATCTTCATAGTTTAAAACATGTTAATCGTGGTTTGAACAGCTTTTATCAAGGAGTTTTCAATAGGAAAAAACAAACACAAAAGTCTCCCAAATATCTCAGAATTGGCAACTTTGATTTTCCTAATATTTTGCAGGCACCTAGATTTTTTCTGAAATTCATGCAGACTTAGCAATCTTTGAAATATTTATGTTTGAAAGATATCTATATATGACACATGCCCAGAATGAATGTGCTTATTTCATACAGACTCAAACAACACACACACACTTGCACTGTGTACACAGTCCAACATACACTCAGGCAAGAAATACAGAATTGTATTTATTTATTTATTTATAGAGCATTTGTTAGGCTCCTATTCAAAATGGTGTTTCCAGACACCACAAGACAATGTGGGGAGTGTACAAAGGGAGTAAATAATATTGGCAAACCAGTCAATATACAATCATAGTCCTACTAAGCCTTGTGACATTCAGATGTGCAAGTTCAGTGGAGGTAAGTGCAGGAGATGAGGAATGGAGGGGGGAGGAGGAAGGTATGGGCAATGCTGCAAGAAGCCAGGGATAGAAGTGTCGAGGGGTGCCAGAGCAGAAGGCCGCTGGCTAAGTGTTAGGGTCGAGGAACCCCATGGGTGGGATGCTCAGCCACAGGGAGGGGCCGAATAGGCCGTGCTAAGTGGGGGTTGCTGCTGGTGTTGACTCAGCAGGGGCCTGGTAACTTGTTGAGCTTCCACAACATGCCCCAATATTCACTAACCTTTCATCATGCTCATTTTCTGACCTGTCTATTTGCCAAAATATCATCTTGAAAAAACTGCACCACCTATATATGGCCCTGCAATTTGTATATCGTACACTGAAAGGATGCTGCAGCTGATACTAAACCAAAGGTCATCCGCTTGTACCTAAATGTTCCCTCCTGTGTTATGAACGGTACAATCCCTGGATGCCAGGTGTAAGTAAATCTGGTGGTACACTGGGGCAATATCTAGGGTGCTAAAGTACTTATTCCCATCTATCAATCCAACCATCTCCACAATATTGGGCAAAGGGAATTCGTCCACTACTATGCATTTGTTCCATTCCCTCAAGTCGACACACAATCTAACATTGCCATTTCCCTTGCATACTACAACTGGCTGAATCCCACTCAGAAGCTTCCACTTCTTCTAGTATGTCCTGAAGCAGAGATTTCTTCATCACTTTGGAAACACTAAGGGAACACACCGGTCCCTAGAGGCTACAGGAACAGTGCAGTGTCACACAACAATGTTGTGGGAAAACCCCTTTGTATATCCAATCTCTGTACCAAACACACAATCAAAATCATCCTCCGGTTTGAGAGAGCCTTGAGTAATTGTTGAAACGTTACATGAGACTTCGGGATTGATGATAATCCTGAGAGATTGCTCAAACCACCCCAGTAGACTGCCACCTCTCCGCAACACATATACATCTGCTTCAGTATTACCACTGAGGCACTTAATGTTTGCCTCAAAAACCAAAAAACGTTAACCTTGCCTCTCGCCCTGTTAGCACTTGTTTTGACCTTGGGGTTGCAAAGTGTTTCACCCGTGAAACGTCCATTCCACAGTTTGTAATCTATAATAGTACAGTCTGAGCCAGAGTTTATAAGCATATTAACTGTCTTGCCATTAATGCTAATATCTGCATGGGGTTTCTTCCCTTGCTTAGTTTTGGGTCCAACTTCACTCACAGAACATGCAAAACCCTCAGCAGAGAGGAAACAGACAACTATTGGGAATTAAATTGAACATTGCCAAAGAATTCTCTGCAATTGTGGAAGTGTGAACAGGGGTGAAGAGGAGGGAGAGGAAGGCAAGGTAAGGGTGGGAGGGGGGTGGAAGTCGGGGGAGATGAAGGGGAGGGTTTCAGGAATCTGAGGAAGAGGAAGACCCAGCACTAGATAAAAGAGAAGACTTATGGTTATGTTGCTGTGGTAAAGGTTGCCAATAATTTTTGATGGAAGATTCAGAGCGGTGGCCACTTACAGACATGATTTGATGAATTTCAAGCCCAGTGTTGGGAAGTAATTGAATCACTGTAGCACTGATACAGTGATTTGTGTAGAAGGTAGACAAGTTAGCTTGAACAGAGATAGTTTTCATTAGTGAGCCAAGAACATTTTTGCCAAGAGGCTTGTTAGAATATCAGACAGTGGATATGTGAAGATGGGAGGGAGACATTTTCAGAGGATAAACAAAAAAGCAAGGGGCAGTGGATGGTAATCTGGAGAGGTGCAATTCCAAAGAAGAGACAGGACAGGAATAAGAAATTGAAGAGGCGTACATTGCACTATGAAAAACATTGCAGGAGCATTCAGTAAGACTTGCATGGTTTTTAGTGGGTTCATTAAAGGATAGTGAGGTGAACTTTTTGACATGTTCATCAAAGGAGATGGAGAAGGCATTGCAAGGAAGTAAGCAAAGTCCTTCATGGCCATCACGTGCAAAGTGCGGTTGAATGTCGAACCAGACTTTATATTTGAGATTTAGAGGGGACGCACACTGAAAAACTGGAGAAGAGTGTAGGATTTGTAAATCTGTAGTCGAGATGTGGGATTTATGAGTTGTATTATCAAGCCCAGAACGGTGGAATTGTTAAATTATGTAGTTAAATGTGTCATTGGCTGGACACAATTCTTCACTGTGCAGGATATTAAAAGGCACATTAAAGGGGGAAGATGATAGATGATGGTTGAGTACAGCTCTGATGGAAACTAGGGTTTGAGGATGATAATGTTTTCAATTAGTGGTGCACACTTCTTTGCAAAAATGGCAAAGCAGGATGCACAACTCAAAGGATGGTAAAGTTTCAAAATGACTCAAGATATGCTTTTCTTGCTGCCAATTTGCAAAAGACCTCTACAACCCATTTGGTGGATTTTCTACTGGTTTCAGCACCTTTCTTAAGAACAAGTTCACCTAAAGCAACATCATTTAAAGAACAGTGGTGTGTTAGAGGTGGTTTGCCATCTGCAGGCCAAAGAGAAGAAGGAACGCTGGAATCACTTTCCAGCCAGTTGGAAAGAGGTGCCTAACATATTGAATGAAAGCTGATGTGGCGCACCATCCAACGTCAGAGGGAGATCCGCGTGGGAAACGTTGTGGGCCAAGGCAGAGGAGGCGTGGCAGTAGATATTGCAGAGTTGGCAGGAGGTTTCCCAATAAGGCGCCAGATTGTTGGTGTGAACGCCGGTTGAGGAAAATGGATGCGGCTTCACTAAGGAAATTAAATTGCGACACAAACGGAGTGATGGCAGGGAGCAGCAGCAGTTGTAACGAGAAGAAAAGATAGGAGGTCAGATTGAACGTGGACTGAGTTTTTCCATTCCAGCCCGCTGTTCCACTGACCTGATTGGATGAGCGCATGTTCCAGGGTGCTGATGTAAATAAACACTTAGAAAGAGAAAGATAATCATATTCAAGCCATAACACCATGACTACTGGGCAAAGCATGCAAACTATATACAAATATGTAAAAGTGTCACTTGAAACATGCTATGTTATCCAGTGTGATAAACACACAGGGGGTCATTATGAGTTGGGCGGTAAGGGATACCGGGCACCGGTAACAAGACCGGTGCCGGTAATCCCTTACTGCCCAATTCCGAGGTCCCTTAGCGGGAACCGTAAAGGACGTGTGGACTCACCACACGTCCTTTATGGGTCCCGCTAAGGGACCAGGGTGCTAATAACGGGCCTGCTATTCGTGGGCCCGTTATTAGAGCCTGTCCCATTCCCAT
This sequence comes from Ambystoma mexicanum, assembly GCF_040938575.1. Lineage (NCBI taxonomy): Eukaryota > Metazoa > Chordata > Amphibia > Caudata > Ambystomatidae > Ambystoma > Ambystoma mexicanum. The sequence continues at coordinate 260,477,050 of NC_090935.1, forward strand.
TGAGCCCTATGAGGGCTCAAATGGGAATGGGGAATGGCATTTGGAATGGGAACTTACTGGGTCCGCCTAGGGCGGAATGTCCCGGTAAGTCCCCACCCCACCAGACCGGACCCTGACATGATTTTGGAGGCAGCCATGGCGCTAATAGCGCCATGGCTACCTCCAAAGTCGTAATGTGGTCCACAGTCCGTTTCAGTAGTTGGCATTGTGTGTCACAATGTGTCAGTCAGAGATAATGTGTGTCAGTTTTTGTCAGTCATGTCAGTGAGAGATATTGCATATTAATGTATGCTAGTCATTACCACTCCCCCAGTCTCTGAACACTGACTGACAGACTTTGAAAAGGGACATATTATGTACTGAATTATGCATAGATAGCATACGTTTTATACAGAATCCATACAATTACATACAATGTTGACTGGATGTACAATTTAGGTCTGCCTGTATCATTCCGAGGAGGTTGATTGTCTATGTTAATCTGGCAGTGTGTTTGCATGGTTTTACATATATGTATCTCTCCATGTATGAGTGTGTGTGCCTGTGTATCCGTAGAAATCTACCTTTGTTCCTGTATGTATCAGGAGTGATTGTGTATGTGAGTGTTTATGCTTATCTGTGTCTTTGTGTATTTTAGTGCATTTGTACCTGTGTCTACGCGTCAATGCATGTTACTGAATGTTTGCCCATGGTCTGTCTGTGTGAGCCTGTATGTATATTCTAAGTAGCTTTGAAGAATGTCATCTGAGTTTCATCCCTGGTACTCTCTGCAATAATTCTTTACATACATTGCTGAAATGCTCAAGATATGATATATCATATGATATTTTATTTGTATCGCGCCATTACACATGTGTTTTATGCTTTTATAAGTTCGCAAATAATTTGAAGGAGTTGTGCGGCCAAGGAACAGACCACCTGCTGCATCAACCTTGGCACCATAGAGTGACAGAATGTACATAGTTAGAATTTTGAAAAAATCAAGTGCACAATTGTTCCAAATGATAGAATATAAACAAAAGGAGCTGTGCCTCGAATAGACTGACAGGTTCCAACTGGAAATCCGCACTGTGGCAGGGAGTAAGATGTTAGAATTGTATACATTATTTAGTACTTCAAGCATGCTGTTAGGATTTTGAGAATAAACTTAAAAGATATGTGCCTCCATAGTTTCTTTTTCTTTCTTACTGATAAAATGCACACAGTGACATGTGTACTATTCTGCTTTAAGGAAACCTTGCCACAGTACTTATGCAAACCAGGGAACACACTATTGTTCTTGCATTGTTCTGCAATACTCTTTTCAAAGTTTATGTGGCTGAACTTTTGATAGTTGACCAAAGTGTACAGGAGAAGATGGTTAACCAGCCTAAACAAAACAATGAGGAGCAAAGAGCGTTCATCATGAGAAAATCAGCGAGAGTACAGGTGAAAGCCTTATGCAATTGGACTAGTATGTTTGCATGCCAATCCTTGGCAGCCAAATAGGTTACTGCTCAATTCCCAAGTGCAGTAATGGTTTAGTGCGGGAATTGCAATTGAAGATGCCTCGCTGAATTGGACAACATATGTTAAGGACAGAAATTGGGAACATAGACTTCCTGAGGCCAACATGGATATACCTTTAGGAAAGCAAAACTCTAGGCTAAAACAGTTGAGCCACTGGAATACTAAAGCCTTGCAACTGCAGTGGGGAGAAATGAATGAACCTGCATGGCTCAGTTCTCCATCTGTCACTGGCAATTCATGATAGACTTTCAGTTAGGATGTTCAAATTCCCCAAAATGTGCCTTGCGGTAAGGCTGTGCTTTTCCGGGTAAGGTTCACCTCACCCCTTGGGATTACGAAGGGATGAACCCCAACTTTGGGTCTCAAGGCAGGATTCGAGTCCCAAAAAGAGTGAGGCCTGAAACTGGAGAGGGGAGTTTGACCAGCCGATCCAATGCCTTGAGCGATTTGAAGGATTACTTTCCATTGTTGCTCTACATTTTGGCTGCCAAAAGCAGAGCTGGCCTGACGGAGAAATGCACATGGAAGACTTTGACACAGGAGTCTCACTGTAGTGCTAGAGGGCGAGGACCAGGAGACATCCAATATCACACATTCCCTTCTTTCCCCAAAATACCCCAACACATGTTGCTGTATCCTCCAGGACATTGAAAATGACCTCTGTTCTTTAAATACCAGTGCTACATGGCATGTTTCTCGTATAGGGTGAACGAACCATACACATATGTAACAATGTAAACATTACGGTTCCTAGAAGCCACACACATCTTGTCTACTTTGATGATATCACCCGTTCCCTACTGATGGCTCTCCAATCAAATTATTCCACTCAGGCCCCTATGTATGCTACCTCTCTCCACTCCCAAAATGCTCCTGGGCCATGCACCCCACCTCCAGTATAACTAAGGAAACAGTGAAGCTCATGCCCATTGATTCTCTGACCAACACCATGATGCCCCCCCAGCCACTTCCCCCTCATTGGGCCTCATTACGACCCAGGCATTAACAATGGCGTTATTAGCGCCATGGTTGACGCCGGTACCTTACCGATTCCGCCATGGTGAATGGCGGAATTACCGCCCCATTCCAAGGTTGGCGGGGCGGTAATTCCCCATTCACCATTGGCTCTTCCCCATTCCCATTTTTGCCCCCATAGGGCTCAATGGAAATGGGGAATGTGGTAATTACGGTACCGCAAATTGCGGTACCGTAATTACCTCCAAGGTCTCTTTGCAGGTCCGGTCCTTAACGGCTGGTAAAACCAGCCGTTGAGGGAGGACACGTAAAGGGACCTCGGAATTGGGCAGTAAGGGATTACCAGCACCAGTGCCCTTACCTGTACCAGTAATCCCTTACCGCCCGGGTCGTAATGAGGCCCATTGTATGTTTACCGACTGACTATGGTGCCTCCTGTGCCCCATATAAATTAATTAAATCAAAATCATTTATAAACATAGGAACCATGAATACCAGGTCTGCTGTCAAGCATTCCTCCAACACACATAATCTTCTACAAGACTGTGCCATTGATCTCCAGTCTATTACTGGAACATGGATCTCTGACAATGTTGTACTATTTTACTACTTTGGACCTTATCCTTAAAGCTACTTCTGAGTCACTGCAAAAAATAGAAGGAAGTGTACATACCATGCAGCAGCAGTGCTCTCAGTTGTTCCACATACCTTACTTTTGGAGATTCATACAAACCCCACGTGCTCTTTTGAAGGACTGGAATTCAAATGTACCATCATCTCTAACTTCAATATTACCATGGTCGTGTGATACCTTGGTCTTCCTGAAAGAATGGTCAGGCTACAACATCGAATTGCACTCCAAGGCCCTCATTACAACTCAGGCGTTAAGGGTTAACGCTGTCGTTAACCCTTAACGCCTGATTCCAATTTTAACGCCTGCTTTTAGCAGGCGTTAAAATCCATGGCGCTAACCCGCCATGGTGCTAATTACGCCGCCATAATTTACGGCGGCGTAATTAGCGCCTTCCCCACTCCCATTATGCCCTATGGGGCAAAAATGGGAATGGGGAAGGGAAAATGGGAAATGGGGATTTACCGCCCCACTCACCTTGGAATGGGGCGGTAAATCCGCCATCCACCATGGTGTAAACGTAGTTTACACCATGATGGTAAAGTTGGTGCAACTAGCACCAAGGTCGTAATGACCTACCAAGTCTGCAAAGCATCCTCAATATCTAACCTGTTGTCCCACTAAAGGCCACTGCAACCCTGCTTCACTATGTAGATGGCTGTACTGTCTGTCATGGAATGATTACAGAGACTGGGCTGTACGGAGTTGACTATTTTTATTATATATATATGACACTACATTAACATATGATGTATATAAGGAGGAGGGAGTAGGCGTCCGCTGAGCCGCCGTGGCTTTCAGCTATTGTTATTCAAACTGCGTTCCGATTCCAACACGCAGCAGGAGTCCACAACACGCTCCAAGTGGAGAATGTTGACAGAGCAGGAACGCAGTACAGATGCTACACATCTCCCTTCCTTTATAATGTAACAACAAATAAAAATAAATAAAACTAACTATTAAACGTGGAAAAAAAACAAAATTCACAAATAGTCCTCCTAGGTGAATTTACATGTAGTCCTCCATATGTCTTGGTCTGTGATACACTCTTCCCCACCTGGACTTGCAGTTTGTGTCTCTGACGAAGGCTGGCAAGGAAATTACTTCAGCTTTGCAAGATGTGTCTTTCTGCACAATTTTTCCCTTCAATACATTTCCTTGACACATATTCCCCTCATTGGTTTCATTCAAACATCTCACAACATCCTCACTTCTACTGACATCTGAACGTTTACTGTCACTACATACCCAAACACTCTCAACATTCCAAATCATTCCATCCTCCGTTCTGACAGAGTGTTTGAATGCTTCCACAACTCTGATAGGCCTTGAACATTTACACAGGCCTTCTCTGAGGGCAGGGGGAAGATTAACTCTAACCATTTTTCCCACCACTGTATCTATGTCAAACTTGCTAGAGGGCCTTTTCTCATCATAGACAGATTTGTTGCTCAATTGGGTGTCTCTGATCTTACTACACACAACCCCAAAATCCTTATCTACTCCATTATTTTTGTTATCTAACCAGAGCAGTGCCAGTTTGGTGCTCGCCTTCCTCCCTCTGCTTAACTCAAAAGGAGAAACACCAGTGGTGGAATGTGGTGTGAAACGATGCGCCACTATTCTCTCCTTAACAGCTTTTTCCCAATTTATGCCATTGGACCATGCCAACCTAATGGTCTGCTTCAATACTTTGTTAAAGCGTTCTACAGTCCCATTAGTCTGTGGGTGGTAAATGGCGCTTTCTTTGTGTACATTGGAGTATTTACTGCACAAATCCACCATTTCTTTAGATCTGAATTGGGTACCATTGTCTGTCATGATACTTCCAGGATAACCCTCTCTCTCACAAATTTCAGACAGAAATTCAACACATTTCTCCCTGTTATCCTTGGTGCAATGAGCACTTCAACCCATCTGGTGAGGAGGTCAATTACCACTAAACAAAATTTGTGTACACCATTACTGTACACTGGACCCAACACATCCATGCCAAGATCTTTCTATGCTTTGCTCGGAATTTCGGTGACTACCATAGGTTGTTTCACACCCACACAACTCTTTTCACCATTACTGCAAAGGATACAATCCCTGATGTAACGTTCTATTTGCAAATCGCAATCAGGCCACCAGAAGTCATTCCTTATTCTCTGTTTAGTTTTTACTATTCCCTGGTGACCCTCATGGCCAAGTTCAATTACTCTTTGGCGTAAGCCTGAAGGTGGGATTATTTTGTCTCCTCTCATGATGATATTATTATGTAGATGTAATTCATCAGCAACCAACCAATAGTCTAAAAGGTTTGCTTTTTCAAATATTGCTTTGCTCCATGGACCTTGACTGCTGATTAATTCCTTAAGACATCCCAGCACTCTGTCATCCTTTTCAGCCTCACTCCATTCTATCCTTGAAATGGATGTTGCCTCTATATTAAGAACATTTTCCATATTGTCGTCTTCGTCTACAATTTCAGAAACATTGGTAAATCGTGATAGGCAGTCAGCCGTAATGTTCTTAACTCCAGGTACATAACGTACTGTGCAATTCTATTCCTGAAGAAGCATTACCCATCTCCTGATATGATTAGATACTTTGTCTAATCCTTTAGACATGATAACATGGACTAAAAGCTTGTGGTCCATGCGGAACTCTACTTCACCCCCCCAAATGAAGCTCCTGAATTTTTCCGCCACCCACTTAATCGCCAAAGCCTCCTTCTCAATAGCGGCATATGATTTTTCAGCCCCCTTGAGAAGTCTAGATGCAAACGCAATCACCACTTCACAGCCTTTATGTTCTTGCGTGATGACAGCTCCCAGACCAATATTGCTTGCATCGGTGGTAATGATGATTTTCCTATCGCTACTGAAATTTCTCAATTCTGGGGCTTTGTCTATTGCAGTTTTTATAAACTCAAATTCTTCCTCGCATTCATTATTCCATTCGAAACTCTTCTTCTTTAGCACTTTGCGTAAAGGAACAGTGTGTATGGCAAAAATCACAGACAAATTTAGAATAGTATTCTGCCATACCTATGAATGAGCGTATTTCTCCTTTATTGTATGGCCTGGGCATTTTCTTTATGGTATCCACTAATTTTGCTTTAGGTGATATGCCGTTTGCAGAAATCTTGTGTCCTAGATATTCAATCTCTGAGCAATTGATTTTATATTTGTCTTTGCTCAGAGTCATTCCAGCACTGCATAATATTCCACACACATATCTCAATCTCTCATCATGAACCTTTTGGCTATCTGCATATATCAAGATATCGTCCTGAAAGCATATTACTCCTGGCACTCTCTCAAAAAGATTGTGCATTATTTTTTTTTAAACTGATGCCGCGGACACCAATCCAAAATGCATCCTCATGAATTGGTATAATCCATCTGGCGTAATAAAGGCAGTAAGATGTCTGGAGCATTTGTGTAATTTGACTTGATCATAGGCTGATGTTAAATCGAGTGTGGAAAAGAAACTTGACGGCCCAGTGGTGGAAATCAGCCCCTCTATGTTGGGAAGAGGATGTCTATCAGGGATGACACACTTGTTTAGCTCCCGCATATCCACACAAATTCTGAGTTTTCCTGATTTTTTTCTGAGAACTACTAGTGGCGAGACCCATTCACTGGCATCTATGCCTTTAATAATTCCTTGACTTTCCATCAGTTTGATTTCTTTCCTGAGTTCATCTCGCATAGATAAAGGTACACTCCTTAATTTCTGGGCCACTGGAGTATGATTAGGTTTCAATTGTATTTCATGCACAGAACCACGAAGACATCCGACACCATCACGGAAAACCTCTTCCATGACATCACTGGTGGAACACTTTGTTACCTTGAGATCATTCTCACGTTTGTTCACATCATTGTCGATTGCAAGAACAGATTCCTCAGTAACCGAATCTATTTTTACTTGTAGTTTGCTCTGGTGAGTCCAGCTCAAGAGAGGTGTCTTGCCTGAACTGGTGATGTAAACCTTTCCTTTAGCTTTCCCGTCCTTGAATTTTAACCTTCCCCAGAACCAACCTATCGTGTCTTTCTTGACACCACCATAAGCTCTGGGTTTGATATCTGTTTCGTGTAAATACTCATGCTTCTTCCTATCCCACAGTTGCTGTGGTACTAACGTATATTTCACACCAGTGTCAATCATCATGCTCATTTCTACTCCGTCAACCGAAATTGTGGCTTTAGGGCTCTCTAGGACCTTTTCATCATCATCATTCATTATAACAAAAACACATTCTTTACCTTCATCTCTCCCACTGTGATCTCTGTCTGAATTTCCCTCTATCCAATTAGTGGATGTATTGCGATATCTGCAGCACTTAGAATAATGGCCCTTCCCTTTGCATCTAGTGCATATGATTTTCATTGCTGGGCATTCCGGATCATCAGCCCAGTGATTGATGCTGTCACACCAGTAGCATCTCCCTTGACGTTTCTTTCTTGAGTTCATGGGTCGCTCATTTGGATTGTCTCTCTTATTGTAATTATTAAGATGCCTTTTTGGTTGATTCTGTACTTTCCTCTGTCATTTTGTGGTGGTTGATATGATCTCCCAGATGTTTTTTTTCTGACAGAGGCATTGTTAACCATGGAAATAGATTCATTATCTTCAGACGTATTGCACGATATTTTTGCAGTTCTCATGTTATGAGCTTCTATCTGGACAGATTTCATCTTATTCTCTAATTCCTTCACACATTCTTCCGTGGGTTCAACTTCTTTGCTACTCTCAGCACAACTTCAAGTGAGGGATCATTATCTGACCAAAGTTTTTCTCTTACTTTTTCACTCCTGCACTCCAGCATAAACTGGTCTCTTAATCTTTCATCCAGTTGGTCATTAAAATTGCATGTCTTGTCAAGTTTTCTCAAAGCAGTAATGAATTTTTCAACACTTTCTCCCTCCTCTTGTGTCCTCTTGCTGAACTTATATCTCTCTAAAATGATGCTCACTTTCTTCTCATAATGTTTATTTATCTTTTGAACTGTGCGTTCATATTCATTGATGTCTACATCTTCATCAGCTGGAAGCTCTGGTAAAGACTCATACTTTTCTTGGCCAGCTGGGCCCAAACAGTGCAATAACAGCAACTTCCTCTTTTCTGCACTACAGTTCGGACCACAAACCACACCTGCATAGTGTTCAAAGGTCCGAATCCACCTCTTCCAGGGTATGGTGGGTTCACTGGCATCAGGCATAAAGAAGACTGGTGGAGGAACGCTGCTGAATACCATTGCTGGGTATAATGTTAATAAAGGGGCACAATATCTGTACTTAGTGTCACAGTGAAGTAATGTTAATATGCCTGCTGCAGTGTTCCAACATCAACATGTAATGTGTTTGCTCATGTCATATTCGTATGCATAAGGATTAATCAATGTCCTTCCCTGGCAATGAAACATATGGCAATGGACTGTTGATTGTTAAAATGTATGATACGCTGATCCGCTTTCTATAACAGGTTTGGTATTATTGCATGCACATAGCTCTAATTGTGTCCATTATTCCTTGTGTGCTGCTCCAACTGTCCCATTGACATTAATGCGTGTGTACTCCTGTTGCTCTGAGCAAATCAGTAATACTATGCATATAAGGAGGCATGCATGCGCAGGATGCCAAAGAAGGAAGTGAAAGCGGCGTGATAATTCAGCCGTGTAACCACTCGGATTGAGCAGTGCACAGGCACAATAAGGAAAAGTACATTACCGTTCGGCACCTGGTCTGGGGCCGCTGCAACGCTCGGGCGTGACAGAGCGGCGTCACAGGTAAATTGAAGTCGTTCGTCGCACACGTTAATGGGTTGATCCTTGTCGCCAATTGTACTGTCTGTCATGGAATGATTACGGAGACGGGGCTGTACGGGGTTAACTATTTTTATTATATATATGACACTACATTAACATACGATGTATATAAGCAGGAGGGAGTAGGGGTCCGCTGAGCCGCCGTGGCTTTCAGCTATTGTCCTTCAAACTGCGTTCCGATTCCAACACTCAGCAGGAGTCCACAACACGCTCCAAGTGGAGAATGCTGACAGAGCAGGGACGCAGTATAGATGCTACAATGGCCTGAACCTCCCTCGTCTGTTCTAATTGGCAACTTATCAGGAAGCCATACTCTGGCTGCATGGATCTTGGGCAACCTGTCCCTCTCTGACACCAGTGTCACACCCCTGCTTTGTTTCAAAATAGGGAATACCTTAACTACCACAGGTCTTTCAGGCTAAATATAATGGAACAACAAGAAAATGAACCTGGGCGAAATGAGATCAGAACGTCTGTTACAATAGACAACACCAAATCTTGTCAAAAAATATATTTATTTATATATAACTCCCACATCTTCTTATTGTTCTCAGCATCCACATTTATACACCACCATTCATTCCATCTTTCATTCACACTCTCACTATACATGTCAATGTTTCACAACTAGGGTACTGTATCCACCTAGAAACATATATATTTACATAAATCAGAAAACTTCTTTGTAATTTCAGTAAGTGTTAATACACAAAATCAAATAGCATCCTGCTCATTTGATATAACTCAACATATGTTTCAGTCGTCATAGGGTGGGCCCCTAATTTGGGCCAGTTGATATAAGCAACCTTCTTCAGGAGGCGGATGGTTCAATTGCAACCACTCCGAAATGTCAGTAAGGTCGGGATGTCATCAAACATCAATCTATAAATAAACAATATACAAAACATCAGAATTCCGATCTTTTATTTATGTAGACACGGATACATCTTGTGTGTATATCTCAATTAATGTATAAACAGGTTGACACTCACCTCCACACGAAATGATGGAGTCGAGTGTCAACATTGGAATTTATCCTAGAGTAGTGATGGATTATTCTGCACCTATACTGCAACGGAAGAGAGGGACTATTGTTACTAAACTAAATGGATTCTTTTGTATATATCTGTAAATGCTGTATCTATATGGTATGAATTATATGGTATCAATGAATCTTGTTTGTATCTATTGACATTGTTTGGGAATGAAATTTATGTACCATTACTTTGATAATTATGCACATTTACAAACGCGTACATGTAAGTTGTCAAGATTTTTTAATTGTAAATAGTGATTATGAATTACAACTTGTATATCTTATTTTTTATGCTAAGCTCCCCTTTTTATTCTCTATGTAAATGTAAACTTTTTTCAAAATGAATGCTACGATAATTTTGTTGCAAAAGGTTTACTATAAAATGTAAACTATAATCAACTTTTAAATATAAAAAAAAAATAAAACAAAAAAAGAGAGGGACTATTGTAACAGACGTTCTGATCTCATTTCGCCCATGTTCATTTTTTGTTGTTCCACACCCCTGCTTTGGTCGGAACACCACATCGTTCCTTACAGTGCCCCTGGAATGTGGACAAAATCCTGCAAATATCTGAATCATTGGGATCATTTATCTATCTTGGCCCTATAAAATGTTTTACCACTCAAATCTTCATTCAAAGCGCTTCCTCCCTGACCCTGGGACAGCTGCTCCTCCCTCTGCAATGTTGTGCAAAACATCACTAGAACTCTGGATACCACAGACACAACCCTATGCAAACATGTAAAATCACAAGTTAAAAACAATTGCAAGTGGTGTAACAGTGAGCTGGCACAACTAAAAAGAAAACAAAAAACTCGCAACGTGAACACAATTGTGCAAAAAAAAAAGATAAAGGCTAATCTACCATTTGCAAAAGACACCAAAACGACTACCACAACACCATATACAGGAAAATGGCTTTCCTCTATCAAAACATTATACAAGTCGACAGGTTGAGTTCTTCAAAATCTGCTGTGAGTCCTAAACACAGCTGAATGTGGTACAACCACTACACCCTCTCAGAAACACAACAGGCAACCTAGCATCTTTCATCCAAAACTAGGTCAATGACATTATTACCCAAGACATACCACTGCAGCAAATTCTCGCCATCTGCTATCACTTTTCCAGCTGGTTACCCCCGAAGACTTCAGCCAAAATGACTGCTACCTCACTGCAAAGCTACCCCTGCCCAGCTAACACAATTCAAAAAGAATATATAAATTCTTACACCTGCCTTGACTACATTCATCAACTACTCTTTAAACAATGTTTGTCCTCCTTCTGGAAACCATCATCAGATCGTTCAGTGCTGTCAAACTACTGCGATATCACAAACAATAATTTATTGGGCAGGATCTGGGAGAAAAATGACCACTAAACAGCTCATGCATTACTGCAATAAATACAACTTCTCACAGAACTTCAAATCAGGGCTCCACCCAACACACAGAACCAAATCTGCACTACTGCACTTGAAGGAAGCCCTTCTGTCTATGACAAACAAAACTCACTGACGGTCCTCTTTATATTTCACTTTCTGCCTCCTACGAAAGCGTCAATCACACCACCCTGCTTCAAAGACTAGAGCATTCTGTTGGCATCAAGGGGGTGGTGCTACAATGGATCTCCCCCCCCCCCATCTTCAAGACAGAGCTTATCAAGTGAAGTTAGGCGTCTTCTGCTCCAGACCTTTTACAACTTCCGCTCGCATCCTCCAGTGCCCTGACCTCACTCGTCTCCACTTTAATTGCTACATGTAGCTAATTGCTGACATACTGCAGGCTTTCGATTCTTCTTTTTTTAACTGGCTTTATCACAAATATATATGGGGAGTGGGTTAAGGTTAATATTGAGTGTACAGGAGTTAAGGCAGGAGCTGCGGGGGTCCCCCCACATATATTTGGAGCACAATCACCCAAAAAAAGAATTTATCGATGAAATCTACTTCGAGAAAATAATCTCAACCAAATCACGTAGAACCCATAGATGGCACTCAGATTATCTTCAAGATAAAAAACACTACCAATGTCTCTCAGAACATCATTAGGTGCCTTTTCGCATTCCATGGCTGGACAATCGATAATCACATGTACTTAAAAGCTTCAAAAATAAAGATCATTTGCTTATGCACCTGCCCTCCTATGCTCCCTCGCCTTTAACTGGTCTCCCTCCAGGGGTCTAGATCCCTGGTTGCATCCGGTTCCCTGAAACTAAAACCTGGGCACCTTCTTTGATTATAAATGCTCCTTTAGCAGAGATCTTCCAAGCACGCCTGCCAATTGGGAAGCTGCTCTCTGCACAGCCTCAAAAGAAATCTAACCAAAACAGCCATCTTATGTCCGAGCAATTTTCCATTTTAAATCATAACATTTTCTTGTCCCTTTGTGACACATAACACTGCATTATGTCATCACAGGAAATCAGTCGAGATTATGGGTAATATTTAATAGTTTTCTTCCTTTTGTCATTTCGAAAATAAATATACTCTTTGGTACAGAGACTCTCAATGCTGACCCAAGAAATTAATGTTTTCAATGTTTTTGTTCCTATCTTGTCAGCATATGGACTCCGAAAGCTATCACGGCTTCACCATAATTGACCGTTTTTTAAAACATGCTCAGATTTTGTCTGTATTCCTGATTCCCTACATTAACACATGTAACCAACACGGCTTACGTTTTCCACACGTTTCAGAAGTGTTTGAATTCTGTCAAACATCGAAAAGTTCTTCCAACAGAAGGTCTGGTAGACCTAGGCAAAATACTGGGCATTGAAGCAAAAGGTTGGGACAAGATACAAACGCATATAGTACATTACTGAAAGCAAAAGTGCGAGAAAGAAAGAAAGAGAAAAGAAAGAGCAAGCACAATGAGTGGAAGCAAAGTTGGTACAGAAAAAGTTACTAAAGGTGAGCATGGAACGTGCAGTGGTGATAAACATCGCAGATGGGTGACAGGAACATGAATTGCCATGTGGGTGAACAGGTAACTTGGGAAGTGACAGAATAAGCATGGTGGAGTCCAAGGGACAAGAGGTAACTCCCAGAGAGGACGAGGAGGGGAATTTGGAGGATTGAGACAAAGGTTCGAAGGGTCATGTTGGTCATATGGGAAAGTGGGACACATACCACAAGATTGTCGAAGTAAGTCTCCTATGCAATACCATCCAGGTGCGCCCCCAAACCAGTAACCTGCCTATGACCCAACACACAGGGCACCAGTATATGGGGCATATGCCCCAGGGTTGCACAACCACAAAATGTAGGCCTACTGCAGATAGCAGCCCCCACACAGGGTCAGCCCATACAGTATCCAACCCCAAATGCGGCACAGAGTGGCACACAACAAACATCTTCCTAAATTACCACACCATTGTGGGATCGGGATTCGAATTTGTGTTGCACCGCCTTGTCTAGCTTCCAAGAAAAATGCATTGCTTCTGAGCTTCCAGTGCACAAATAGATTGTCTTGTACGCAGTGACAGTGCTGATAGGATGGCTCCCAGGGGTGAAGAACATGATATTACACTTACCAGGATTCCAATTCAGGCCACTGGTCCTGCAAGAGAAAATACCAGGAGCAAAGTTTGCCCTACACATAGAAACAGTGATCATCAGAAAAGATGCCATAATTCCAACTGATTATGAAGGAATAGAATGGCATACAGTACTATGCATAGACCCCCCTCCATTGCCATTGAGAGAAATAACTGATGAACACTTATTCACAAACACAGAATCAGAGGGAAAATACTGTTTAAGAAATACATACAGACTTTCCTGTTACATGGTAGTGCAAAACATAGAAATACCACAGACAATACTGACAGCCACAGCATCACCATTACGATTATATGAGGACTTGGCAACCGTGCTTAGTTGCCTATGGAAAGCCAAGTCCCCTGATTGGGGAGTATTGAAAAGCATAGAAGCAGTATGAATGAAACGCAAACCATGTGCAATACTTCCTAGAGTGAATCAATATACCCATTATCGAGAGAAGCAGATGAAAGAATATATGACATAATTACAGCATTAGTTAAGCAAGGCATCATAGTACTATCCACCTTACCATGCAACACAGCTATATAGCCTGTTAAAAAAGCAAAAGGTTCATCATGGAGATTCATACAGGATCGCTGGCCTCTGAAAAATGTAGTGGAAGCTGATTATTGCTTAGTGCCCTACCCAGCTTCGATACTATGGAATATCTCTGTGAATGCAGCCTATTTTACAGTGATTGATCTCGAAAACACCTTTTTCCCAGTCCCATTGCATCCAGATTCCCAGTATCTCACTGTGTCAGGGACAGGAAGGGGTCAATACAGACTGTATCCTGCACCAGCATAGGCAGATGCAGAGAGAAACAAAGTCAGGTATCTTTAAAACCCCTTCACAGGCTTCTCTGCCTTCCTTGCAGAGCAACAGCTGATAGAACTGTATTTCCCAGCAGCCGCTGGGCCAGAAACTACAGCTGTCAAGCCACGATGGGTGTGGCTCGCCTACGTGCATGTATGCAATGGAAGGCACATGGCTTGTGCCCCAGACACTGACCCGGCAAGACGTGCCATTTGCAGCTCCATCTCAAGAAACACACGCAATGGGCCACGCCCTACCAGAAAGCCATTCCGACCTCTCGTCGCTTATCTGGGATAAGTTGCACAGCACCTAAGCAGCTTTGCGGGAGCATAGGGAGATGCAGGGGGGCCCACCCCACCCATTCATTGACCCCTGCTCCAAATTGAGATACGTCGCTCTGAAAGTTGCTATGCAGCACATTACAGCGACAGCAATAACCAAAGCCCCTGCACCACGCTACTCACCTGGGGATTCATCATAGTCTCGGCTGTGCCAGGGAACTTACCTTAGACTCCGCTGAACCTAGGAACAGCCATAGCTATAACGCAACACGCCAGTAGTTTAGTGTGGCTAGACCCAACTTGTAGATTAGCTATATGTGGCCATTGCAGCCATTGCAGAGAGCTGCATATATTAAGCTCATGGACTAATTGTGTGAACCCTAATAATACTGTTGACAGCCAAGCAAGCATGTGTGAAGCCACATGCAGCATTTGTTTTCTTGGGCAATAACTGTGGTGCAGTGTTATTGTGCTACCACAAGACAACCCAAATCGGGGAGCAGCAGGAGCAACAAGGGACACTCCGATCAGAAGAAACCAGAGCTAAGTGTTCTACTGTTATGTGCTTACCATTAATGCATTATATATACTGTGTGCTCACTGGGGAATTGCATGCATGTGTGCAAGGCTGTTTATGAAAGTATGTTTGCAGAAGTGTGCATTAGGTAGTAATTTCCTAAACTCCCTCTACCTGTCCATTCAAATCTCCTACTTCCTCTTTCCAGTTACCCTGAAAACCCCATACCCATCCAACCATTGAGACCATAACCCTCTTTCCCTCCTGGGGCAGCAGTGGCATGTGTATGCTTAGACTTGTATGTCCCAAAACCGCAGAGGGGGATAGGTTGGTTTGTGCCACTCCTGCGCATCAGAGCTGTGGACCCTGTCAGAAGCACAAGCCCACATGTATTCAGGCACCTGAGTGGCACAACCCAGTACCCAGGCTGGAAGAAGTTGCTCAGGCTCTGCAAGACCTGCAAGCTGAGCTCACGGACACTAGACAGGAATATGCCACATTAGCAGGTGAGGTGTGCAGTTTATCTGTGCAGGCTACCCCCTTGTCGCTTCCAGTAGCACCAGTCCCGGTTCAAGTACAGGTAACCACTGAAGCCATCATGCCCCTTGCTCCACCTGAGCGTTAAACAGAGGACCCACAGACATTCCAGACTTTCCTGATGCAGTGTAGATTGCATTTCCTTATGAAGCCAGTTGCATTCTCGACAACACAGGCCACACCAGCTTTTGTTATTTCTTAATTGAGTGGGGGTGCTGCAGCATGGGCAAACCCCCTGGTCCAGAAGGACGATGGCATCCTTTACGACTGAGAAGGGTTCCCAGATGAGTTTGGCAAGATCTTTAAGAGGCAGGCTGCAGCGATGTGTAAGGACAGAGAGCTTCTAATGCTGAAGCATGGAAGCAGAGAGTTGGTCACGTACATTACGCACTTTAATCGGCCAGTGGCCGAGGCCCAAGTGGCCCAGAGAAAAAAGGATGTCCCTGTTCAATCAAGGTCTCTGTGATGACCTTAAGGATTTAATCGCACAGGTATACAGACGGTACTATACTATACCTACTGTACTATACTATACTTACCATATGTCTCTCACCTAGCATTCCATAAGTCATTGAAAACTATGCTCTTCAACTAAAACTCATCCAAGACAGAAACTCTACTCATTCTCACACGAAAAAGAGCTTCCTAGACACCGGCAAAATGTGTTTTAGCTAATATCTGTACCTGAATGTGTATATAATGTAAATATAATGTACCCCAACCCTGAAACTGTACTCCTGCTATGTTTTCATCACATGTATGTAACTCTTCTGTAACTAAGACTGCCACAAGTAACAGTGCCACAATGCCTTTGGGCTGCATGTGCGCTATATAAAAGCAAAAATAAAAAATAACCACAACCTACAGATTGTCCAGCCATGATAGACTTGGCCCTGCGCCTAGACCATTCACAGGCAGAAAGGTGGGGCTATAGAAGGCGAGGCGAGGGGACATGCAATCCATGGTGCGGCTCCAACAAACATTCAACCAAGAATCCCAGAGAGGAAGGGGGAGAAACAGGTTGGTGAGGAGCCCATGCAGATTGGGTCTGTCAAAGGTCCACTGACCATGGAAGAAAAGGAGCGCTGATGGAAAGAGGGCTTAAGTATGTACTGTGGCACTACATGCACTACAGGTAAAGCCCAAAACACAGAGAAATGCCTTGGGGCAGCGGTCATAGGGGTCACACAGTCGAGCCTAGGCACACAGAACCCCCCTGCAGTGCGTAGCACCAATTATGCATCTCACGGTTTGTTGGTATAGACCAACACGTCACTGTTACCTTGCTGGTGGACTCGGGAGCTACGGGTAATTTCTTCAATGCCCAGTATGCTGCTAAACTAAATATTCTGGTAAGGAGCAAACAGGTGGCAGAAGCGGATAGGGCGGTAGAAGGAACTCTGCTTTGTTCCGGTCTGATCCCACACTCGATGCAGTCGGTGTGGCTGCACAGTGAGGTAGGCCATCGGGAAATAATTCAGTTTGATCTTATTGCTACCCCACAATTTGTTCTCATCTAAGATCTCCCTTGGCTCAAGAGACACAACCTGAAGATATCATGGTCCACAGGAAAGGTCAGTTGGGGCTCGCCACATTGAACGGAACACTGCTTCAAGGAAAACGCAGTACCAATAGCTTCAAAGCCACGTTGTAAACCCAGCTACATTTGTAGCCAAACCAATCGAATCACAAGACCAGGTGCATAATTGGAACCCCTTAGGAATACAGCAAGTTTATTGAGGATGCTCTCGATAAAGGAGAAGTACTTCATGTTGACGCGTCATCAACAACAAATCAGGAGAACGGACAGAGGCCCACTAGAGCATCAATGGTAAGATATGTGAAGAGCAAACAAGAAGAATATCAGAGAGTAATGCAAAAAAAGACTACCCTCATATTACTCAGCACGGGCAGCAGAGCTCACAGCACTCATAGAAACACTTGAGGCAACGAACAATGATGGCACTATATATACAGATTCAGTTTATCCACAGTGCACTCAAGTCTATCAAGATGGAAAAGAAGGGGTTACAGAAAGTCAGATGGGTCACCAGTTCAGCATGCAGCATTATGGTCCAGATTAATAGATGCACTAAAATGTCCCCTAAATGTAGCAAATTGTAAATTGTGTAGCACACACCAAAGGGACAGCCACAATCTCACATGGAAATGAAGCCACAGACATAGCTGCCAAACAAGCAGATTATATGCCCTTTCCAATGGAAAGCAAAACGCTGTAGGGTATTTTGTGGAGATTTGGGGCCTGACGGTATTTTCTTACCGCTGAAAAATAACTTAGCAACAAACACTCCTTGTATTCAGATTGGGCCATGTACAACAATAATACAGTGGACATGCATTATTTCAGCACACAGACATGCGTATTTGGTATGCGTGGTTGGTGGAATTTTGGTGAGCATAATTCCCTTGTTTTATTTGTGGCCCCAATATCCAGAACCCCTTATTTTTGTTTAGATTTTTCGTGTAATCACTAGAGAGACCTCAGGCTTGCATTTCAGGAACACCACATTTTCATTTTTAGTGTGCCACCATGGGCAATTTCTCTCTGTCTTATCTACGGCAGCGAGCTATCATGTGGAATTTTCACTATCTTATATACGGTAGTGAACTATGTCCCGGGCTTCCCTTTTTGCCGACTCATAGACCTCCGACAAACTACAACACACACAGTTAGTTATAATTGCTCATACTGAATTACATTGTGCACACGGCTGCAGCCAAGTTTGATGTTTAGCTACCTTGAAAATGACAATTGCACTGTCTAAACATCTCCCCACATCATCAGCATTGTATTGGTAAATATAAAACACACCACCCGTCTGCTTTCAAATATTTTTGTGTATTATAAAAGTTGCATTTAAACACGATCTCACTCTTTACAGAAATAAATAAAATAGCACAGTAACAGCATTATCTGTGATACACTGAAAAGAGAGTGGCGGAGACAAGAACTCAATTTGCAACATTAAACACGTGAGTAAAGCACAGGAATCTCCTTTCCTACACTGACTGAATATTCTCGTACACACTCAGCCCCCACACTTCTGTAATTACCTTATCTGTTCAGCATGAGTTTTCTCCGGCTGTTCTCTTTCTGAATTTGGCTCCCTTGAAGATTAACCCCAGTGAAAACAAGCGTCTTTCAATCTCAAACCGGGGTTATTGCCTGGAATTCTCAGCTTTTGCAGCAGGAATGCTTCAGCTAGGAAACAGGTCCTTCTCCCAGCTCTGCCAAATCTCGATTGTCCTGCCCCTCTCCTCAAGCTCCCCCAGCAAAACTCTAATCACTGCCTCTAGCATGATACTTGCTATGACGCTGCTCCAATCAGAATCAATCATGCCATCTCCTCCCTCACTACACAATGGCTCATTTCTACAGTAACCATTTGTAACCAACAGATTTCCTGTTCCTTCGAGCCCTTTGCTTCCTGTAGTTATGTGGACAGAGCAGCAGAGAAAAAGAAAAAGAAATGAATGTGCATTTAAAAGTTCACTTTCAGAGTAGGCCTAATTCTGCAGTGGAGACACATTTTTATTAGTGGGTTATGTTAAATGCAGTTTTATTAGTCAGGTTAGTTATTAATAAGGTTAGTTATTAATTTTCAAATGTGTCTCTTGCACCATAGGCATTTCAGGTGAAAAATAGTGTGCATTTTTGAATGTGCACGTGTGCTTTTAACTGTAAAAATAGATTTGCATCTTATATGTTAAAATCGTTTTTGACTGAATAGCCTGTCTTTACTTATATGTCCATGTTAATCTGGCAACACATATAGCAATGCACCACACCCATGTGGTGGTGCTGCATCAAAAAAAAATTGCTACCTGTGCAGTAGTGCTGTACTCTGTGCTGTAACACGCCAAATATCCTTACATATACCCTCCTTTTGTTTTTAGAACTTGGCTACGATCCAAGCCAATTCCTAAAAACAACTTGTTCTTTTTTTTCTTTTAAAATGCATGTGTATTGGGATATCTTTCTCTTCCTGACGTAGCTAGTAAATTCAGTAACATTTTCATTTTTACTGATAGCACAATCAACCATCCACCCATGATTAGCACCAGGACAGCCAAACCCACTATTGAGCGTTCCCCCCAGCTTCCCCAATTAAAACATTCCACTTCTACATATATTACAGTGTTTATGTGCCATTATAACAATCAACTTTTTAACTTCTTTGTCACTGCCTCCTGATTGTATCCATTTATTTTCTCTTTTTGTGTTCAAGGGACTTTATCTGTTTCTACATGCTCAAGCTGCCTGATCTCATGTCTGGGATGGCATGGTTTGATTTGATTTACATGGACAAACTGCTCTATTGCCGTTTCACCTTCATTTTTCAAAATTTTATAAACTACAGGAGAGACCTTATCTATAATTCGAAATGGCCCCTGCCAGGCTGCTAGAAATTTAGAATTGTTCTGTTTACTTTTTCCAAAATGAAACTTGTACACCTGATCCCCTACACTGTATTCCTTTACTGATGTCTTTTTGTCATAATAAGACTTTGCACTGTCAACAGCTCTTTCCAGATTTCTCTGCACAAAAGCAAATGCATGTTGCAAATGCCTCCTCAGTTCATCAATATATTCATGAACTGTGGATGCACTCACAAGTGTCTGCTCATGTGTTCTGTATAGTAGGTGTTGTGGTAACACCATTTTCCTACCTGTCAAGACCTCATGGGGGCTAACACCTGTTGCTTTGGCAGGAGTTGATCTGATTGCCATCAAAACCAACGGTAAACGTAAATCCCAGCTGGAACCTGCTTCTGCCACAAATTTCTTTAAAATATCCACAACAGACCTATTGCTTCTTTCAACTGTACCTGAAGACGCTGCCCGATATGCGATATGTAGTTTCCTTTTCACACCTAGTATTTGCCATACCTTACTCATTAGAGTACTTGTGAAATGACTTCCTCTGTCTGACTCAATTCTTTGTGGCAACCCAAACCTTGAGAACACATGGTTCACCAGAAATGTGGCTGCTGTTTGCGCACTACAATCTGGTGCAGGAATGCATTCAATCCACTTCGACATCAAACATACCACACTCAAAATATAACGGTTTCCCCTGCTCGACCTTTTTAAAGGACCTACATAGTCTATTTGCAAATCTGACCATGGGAGAGTTAGGCCTCTTTTCATCAATGGTGCTCTATGCATTGGTGAAGCAGGTTTAAATTGGGCGCATACTAGACATCCTCTAGTATATAATTCCACATCTTGGGACATATGTGGCCAGTAAGCATAATCTTTTAGTATTTCTAATGTTTTTTGTGAACCTCTATGGCCTGCAGTTATGGCATCATGTGCATGGTGTAGCATTAGCCCTCTGAATGAAAGGGGTACTACCCACTGTATTTCTCCTGTTATGGACTCTCTAATCATGAGTCCATCCTGTAATCTAATTTGTGTTTTGTTCTTTAATAGCACCCTCAGCTCTTCTTTTCCCATACGATCATTTTCTGTTAAAGAATTTTGTTCGGGATCTATCAAATGATTATAATAAGTTCCCGAAATTCGATCATTCTTTTGTGCCTCAATCAAATCTTGGTCTGGCGTGTCATGACTCCACTGCACCACCGGTTGATCTACCTCCTTTGGTGCTTTAGAACGTGTGACTGCATCAATTTGTATTTCACCCATTAAATAATCAATAGGTAGCAATTCTCCCATCACAGCCCCAATCTTAGCCAGGTGGTCTGCCTTATCATTTCCCTCCTTATCCTCTCCTGGTGTTTTTAAATGCCCACGAATGTTTCTCCAGTATATTGTTAAATTATTCTCTGACACCAATTTGTCTATGGCTTGTATCATTTTTCCATGTTTAAGTGGCTTTTTGTTGTATGTAACAATGCCTCTTGCTTTCCAACCAGGCAAATACTCCACAAAGCTATTCCGTGCATAGTCAGAATCAGTCACCAGGACAATTTCACTGAACTTTTTATCAACTGCAGTAGCAATTGCTTTATAAATGGCTGCCAATTCCGCCACCTGACTGCTCCTATCTCCAATCCTCATCCCTATACTGGGGACGCCTTCACATTTCAACCAGACATTTCCTATTCCTGCCACTAACTGTTTATTACTGTCATTTTCAATGTGAAAAGCACAACCATCCACATATACAGTTGGCAAATCCTTGCATGTTTTTTCATCAAAAGCTTTGTGTGGTGATTGTTCAAATTCCTGCAAACTAGTTTCCACTTGCATTTAATTTGGTATTTGTTCAGCTGCACAGTCATGTAAGTCAGCTAACCCTTGAGCAATTGGGTTCTT
Organism: Ambystoma mexicanum; assembly: GCF_040938575.1. NCBI lineage: Eukaryota > Metazoa > Chordata > Amphibia > Caudata > Ambystomatidae > Ambystoma > Ambystoma mexicanum. The sequence goes on from NC_090935.1 coordinate 260,499,021, forward strand.
TTTATTTTGTCCATATCTCACTTCTACGGGAAAACCTTGTAATGCCAGCGTCCATGAAGTGATTCTGGATTGCGCTAGATTACCTGATCTAATTCTTTTACTCTCTAAAAATTGCAAAGGTTGATGATTTGTTTCAATAATCACCTTTTCTCCCTGAACAATGGGGCGGAAATGTTGTAGCGCCCACACAGTGGTTAATAGGGCCTTTTCACATTCATTAAATTTCATTTCAACTTGGGAAAATGCCTTACTTGCATAGGCAATGGTTTTGTGATTCAAATCGTGCTGACATACAATGTTCAGAAAAACCTATTTCTATAAAGAAATCCCTGTCCTTTATGGGGTATGCTAAACATGGTGCCTTTACAAGACATTCCTTTAATTTAGCCACTGCATCAGACTGCTCTTTTTCCCATTTCCAGGGAGTATTCAGTTTAAGCAGTTTAGTCAATGGTTGAGTGATTTCTGCATAATTTTCAATGAACTTTCTGTTATAGCCTGTCATCCCTAATAAACTTTTTACTCCTTTCACATTTTTAGGATCTTTTAATCTTTGTATGGCCTCTATTTTCTTCTTTTGTGGGTTTAGCCCATGTTCAGTCACTTCATGCCTTAGAAAGTTCACTTTTTTCTTGCACCATTGTGCTTTTGGCAAAGATACTTTGGCGCCTGCTTTCTGCAATTGGCCAAGTACATGTCTTATTTCATCAAAATGGCTTTTCAGGCTTTCATTTTTTATCAGGACATCGTCCACATAAACTATTGTTCCTCTTTCCGCTGCATCCGGCATGGCCTTTCTCAAAAATATGCCAAATTCACTCCCACTATTGATGTACCTGTTAGGAAAGATTTCGTAATTGTAGGTAATTTTCCTTCCATGTGGCAACCCCTAAACTTTTTGCTGTTGTTTTTCACCTTGTTCTTGACTTTGCCAGAGAAGTGCAGCCTTCTGCCGCACTCCTCTGGGCTTTCGCTCCTTTCTTACGGGGAAACTGACATGCCCTTAAGACAGTCAGTACCGGGGAACGCTGTTTCCCGTAGTTTCTTTTATCATGTTGCAGCTTTCGTGCAACATGACACAAGAGGGCACTGTAAGCTAAGTTACAGCTCTCTTGGGTCTCTAGCCTTCTACGGGCCCTAGATACTCGTTTAGGATTGTATCTGATCGGTGCAAGTGATTCAGGGACGGTAATGGTGGCAGCGATCGTTTTCTTGTGTTTTGAGCTCCTTTTGGCGTTCTAAGCGCGTTTCTCGTGCTTAACCCAAAATGGTGGCCTGGCTCCCAAAATGGCCAGACCACGAGGCTCCTTTGTCCTGTCCGCTGACCATCTTGCGCCCTTCACCTTCCCCAGGTCGAGCCGACCCGGGGCCTTCCTTATTTGGGCATGTACTTTCCCGCGAAACACGGATGCTTTCGCGGGCTTCTACATGTCTTGTGTGTGCCTCCAGGATGTGGGCTGGGATGTCTGGTCCCAATACACATCCTGGGTGCCAGAGAGTCTAGGGTGGTGTGAATGCCTGGGACCACCGTGGTCCGTGATTGGTCCACGAATGGTGTGAGTGTTGATGAGCGGATCTCCCATTGGGTCCCCTCCGTTTTGGCGCGAAGGGAACCGTGGATAAGAGGGGGCTGGAAACACCACTACCAGGTCGATCTCCTGAGTTCTCACGAACGAAGGAATACAGGAGCCAAGTATCCTGCAACCAAGAGGCTGGACCGAGGAATCGCTGGTGAACCGCTGAAGGACTTCTTCTCTGCACTGCTGTCGCCTTGTGAAACCCTTTTCACCTTTGATCGAACCAGAAGGCCTGTACTGGTGCTTCGTCCCTTGGAATAGCGGGAACAGCTATTCTCGGCATCTTCATCATCTCCTGCCAGTAAGCCTTCGGAAGCGTCTCTGGGCCATCCAGCTGACTGACCAGCTTACACGGGAGTCTTGCTCTGTAACCGCCGCCAGGTTGTGTAGTATTTCGAGTCCTGGTCACTCTCACACGCTTCGTACACTTGGCGTTCCCAGGTCGGAAGTGAGTAGTGTACATTTGGCTCAAATACACACGGCCGCTCCGTTGCCCTGCTGTGGTAACGAACCGTGCGGGTTTCTTCGATTGGGACGTCTTTTTACTCAACACGACGACGAGGCGTTCCCTGTTCTTCTGAACCTGCCAGCTACTGAAACGGACGCGGAGAAGCCTGGGTCTGCTTGCATCGGGGACCGGTGAGTAGCATAGCTAGGATCTGGTCGCCCTCCTTCAGGAGCCCATTGCTTTTCCCCGCTGTGTCAAACAGCACCCTTGTCCGTACTCGCGCTCTGCTTCTGCCCACTGTGGAGGCTGCGCTTGAGTCGCGGAACTTGTTCTTCTTCTGTTGTGCACTAAACTGAACTGCCTGATTTCCCTCGAAGAGCTTCTCCTTTTGCCCGATGGCACCAGCGTGTGCAGGTACTTTTGAGCACAAGGCTCCACTCTTCGCAGGGCTCGGACTTCCATCTAGTTAGGTGTCTCTGAAGGCGAACTGGGTCTAAGCATTATTTCGCACTGCCTGTCTTCCTTCCCTTTTAGGTGGACTACCCATTTCGTGCATCTAACGCTTGAGACTGTCGTATTTGTATATATATTGTGTTGATATGGTATGTGTTGGTTTACTATCGTTATATTGTGATTTTCTCCCTATGGTCATTGTTTTAAAGGCCTTGAAATAAATGTGTATATATTTTTAATATAACAACTGTAGTTTGTAAGTGATCTTGCTTTGTGTGCTCATTGCGGGCTTTCAGTCACCCTCACCCCTCTTGAGACCTAGTCTTGACCGCCGCGATCGCTACCTTGATTGGTCTGGCTCGTCCAGAGGTTACCCTGTTCCAAGTAATTAGGTTGGCCTTCTGAACTTCTGCGCCACCAGGACAGAGTTCAGAAATCCGTCTTAACAAATTGGTGGCAGAGGTGGGATACGACTGAAGGTATCCAGTGTTGCACACGAACTAAGGCATTTCAGGTTATTCCAACCAGGACACGTAGTGAATTGTTGTAGTATAACTTTAAAAAGGCCATAGTCCTATCTAACAGTATGGAAACAAATACCTTGTTAACTTTAAATGCTTCCAAATCAGAAACATTGAAAAAGATGTGTGCGGAGAGAGGTGTTTCCTCTCAAGGCACGAAATTGGAAATGATCCAAGGAATCGTGGCGTGGCAAGAAGCGCAGCTTGACGCTATAACTTCTGAGGACAGTGTGGAAGGTGGTGGAGCTGCTCTCACTGGTAGAACCGACGGTTCTGCCGCTCCACTGATCCATCGCGACCACGAGGACAGGGAGGACGAGATGTCTCATGTTTCCTCTGCCAGTGCTGATGGGGAGGCTATGCTTGAATTCAAGAAGCAAGAGCTGCGGTTTAGGCAGCAGGAGCTTGAATTCAGCATAGCCAAACTAAAAATCGAACAGGCAGAAAAACAAAAAGACAGGGATCACCAGTTGGAACTGGCCAAGCTTCAGTTTGCAAATGGGTCCAAGGGTCCTGGACATGGGTCTGGGGCTTCCTCTCATCCACGGTTTCCGAAAGATCTGCTCAGTGTGTATGAAGAAAGGAATGACATTATGGACTGGCTGAATGCGTTTGAGTATGCATGCGAAGTTCAACAAGTTGACAATGCTGATAAGATTGCCTGGTTATTCAGCTGACTGCCCCATTCTGGCTGTAGTGCCAGTATGGAAATGTCGAAGGCTGAGCGAGCTGATTTCGCAATGTTAAAGCAAACTCTCATTTTAAAGTTTGGGAAGACTCCGGCCCAATATTTGAAACGTTTCAGAGAGTATAAGAAAAAGGAAGGTGGTACTTGGGTATCTTATGTCACTGAATCCTTGAAAAACTTAACTGGCTGGGTCGAAGGTTATAAGGTTTCTACCTTCGAAGGCATGATAAATCTTGTCATGCTGGAACACATTTTTGCATCTTCTTCCCCGGAGCTTAAGCAGCATTTGGCCGATTCGAAGGAGATAGATCCTAAGAAGCTGGCCATTGCAGCAGACTTATGGGTGTCACATCGAGTGTCCCATAAGGACAAAACTCATCCTGGTAAGCAAGAGGAAGGGAAAAAGTCCAAAGATATGGAGGGTGGAGAATCTGATAAATCTTCTTCTCATAAGGGCCACAAAAAGAAAAATAAGGGTAAGACACAAGAGAACTCACAGGGTAGTGGAGGTCAGCCTCCGAAACAGAACTCTGGTTACAATAAGCCTCCCTATGTAAACAGACCCAATGGATCTTGTTTTGCTTGTGGAGCAACTGACCACGTGAAGGGGGATCCCCGGTGTAAGGTTAGACCTTTGGGGGCCCACTCCGGTAATCTGGCCTTCTCCTCCTACGAGGAAGAAGAGATTACAGGAGCATCCTTCTCCTCAGACTCATTTCCCAGCGGGATAGAGGCTGAGGTAGTTTTAGTTTCCCTGGGTTCCTGGGAGCCTAAAGTCACAGAGGCTTATGCTAGGATTTCGGATAATACCAAGCACTACTTTAAAGACAGTGTGCTGATCAATGGAGTAGATACTCCAGCTGGTTTATAGTGATAATACCGAAATACAAAATCTCGAAAAAAAAAATCTCGAGTTCAAAATCTCGAAAAAAAAATCTCGAATTTTTTTTTTAATACGTTTTTATCTCGAAATGGGGGGGTTCCCCCCCAACCCCCCTTTTTCTATTTTTTTTTTATTTTAACCTTTTTTTTACTTACCTGACCCCAAAAACACATATAACTAAATAAATAAATAATTCGAGATTTTTGTTTTTCGAGATTTTGGATTCGATATTTTTGCAGTTCGAGATTTTGTTTTCGGTTTTTTGACCGACCACCACTCCAGCTCTTAGGGATAGTGGGTGCAGTCGCACTGTAGTGGATTCTACCTTGGTAGACTCAGAGGAAGTTGCCAGAGCTACTCTGATGCCCACTAAGTTGGCTGACGGCCCACTCCGTATGTTCCCAGTAATACCTGTAAATCTTACTTTAAATGGTACAGCAGTCAGGATTCCAGTGAGCATTCAGAGAAACGTCCCGGGAAAGGTCTTGTTAGGTAATGATCTCAGAGCTTTAGGGCTCATAGGAGACACTGCCGAAAGACCCTACACACGGTCTCAAGCACGGGCAGCATTGGCCAAGACCAATACGCTGCCCCAGCCGAAGGGGAAACCCAAGGCGAAAGGAGTCGACAAGTCAAGACGAGGGAAAGAGAATATTCCCCCGAGCTCGCCTACCACTGCGGTGGAGGAAGTTAGTCAATCGCCCGGGCCTGACGAGGAGGTGGCGATGCCTGAAGTATTTGACCCCAACGATCATCCTGAACTAAAAGACTTGTTAGTTGAAGGAGGTCCTGATAGGGACGAATTCAGTAAAGGCCAACGTGAGTGCCCATCTCTGGAAGGCCTAAGGAGACAGGCCTGCTCCCAGCTTGAGGGTGAACCCCCTGGGACGCATAGGATTTATTGGGAAGGTGGACTCCTGTATAGTGAGCCCACAGAGTCCACAGAAGGAGACCATAGGAGGTTGGTGGTTCCCCTTGCTGTTAGGCCCTTCCTCCTGCAGTTGGCGCATGAAGTTCCCCTTGCTGGTCACCTTGGTATGAAGAGGACCAAGCAAAGGTTATCCATGCACTTCTACTGGCCCAAGATGGGGGTGCAAGTAGAAAGTCACTGCAGGAGTTGTGCCTCCTGCCAGTTGTCTGGTAAGGTTGGCGCGACAATCCAAGCTCCGTTGGTACCGCTCCCAGTTGTGGGGGTACCTTTTGAAAGGGTAGGGATCGACATCGTTTGTCCCCTTGACCTGCAAACATCCTCAGGCAATAGGTTTATCCTGGTGCTGGTCGACCATGCAACCAGATATCCTGAGGCCATCCCATTGACAACTGTAACTGCCAAGTCAGTTGCAAAAGCTTTACTTGGCATATTTACTAGGGTTGGCTTCCCTAAAGAAGTTGTGTCGGATCGTGGCAGCAACTTTATGTCGAAGTATATGCAGGCTATGTGGAAAGAATGTGGGGTCACCTACAAGTTCTCTTCTGCCTACCACCCCCATACCAATGGTCTGGTGGAACGTTTCAACAGAACGTTAAAGAGTATGATTGGGGCTCTATAGGAACCTCAGAGAAGAAAATGGGATCTTCTTTTACCATGCTTACTGTTTGCCTACCGAGAGGTACCACAGGAGGGTGTTGGCTTCAGCCCCTTCGAACTTCTGTTCGGTCATCCCGTACGGGGACCCTTAGCCATCGTCAAAGAGGGATGGGAGATGCCCACTCCCCCTGTTACTACCAACGTAGTTGATTATGTGCAAGGGCTCAGAAAACGGATGGTACTTCTGATGGGCTTGGCTAGTGATAAATTGAAGGCAGGACAAGCGCTGGTGAAACATTGGTACGACCAGAAAGCTTCCCTCATCAACTTTACACCTGGTCAGCAAGTCCTGATCATGAATCCCATAAGGCCTCGAGCTTTACAGGACAAATGGTCAGGCCCTTACACAGTGGTGGAGCCCCTGGGTGAGGTTAACTATTTAGTGGACCTTGGAAGGCCTGGAAAGGCTCCAAAAGTGTTTCACGTGAATAGGCTGAAGGCTTTCGTCCCAAGAGTCGAAATCGCAGCACTGCTACTGGCTTCAGATGTTGAGGAAGAGGAGTCGGAACCTCTCCCCGACCTGTTCCAAAGCGGTCCTTCAGATAGCTCCTTTGAGGGTGTCCGAGTGGCCCCTCACCTGACTTCTGATCAGCAGGCTGAGGTGAAAAGTTTGCTTAGGCAGTTTTCCCCCCTGTTTTCACAGTCGCCTGGTTTGACACCTTGGTGCAAACATAACATTGACACAGGAGACAGTGTACCTACCAAAAGTAGGGGATACAGGATGTCAGACAAAGTACGGTCTTATATTAAGACCGAGGTCAACAAGATGTTAGACCTTGGGGTGATTGAACCCTCTAGTAGTCCTTGGTCCAGCCCTGTGGTTTTGGTTCCAAAGGCAGGCACTTCTGAATTGAGGTTCTGCATGGATTACAGGGCTCTGAATGCTGTCACCAAGACAGATGCACACCCCTTGCCTCGAACAGATGAGCTGGTGGATACTTTGGGTGCCTCCAAGTACCTCAGCACGTTTGACCTCACTGCTGGCTATTGGCAAATAGCGTTAGCAGAGCATGCCAAGGAGAAGACAGCATTTTCTACTCCAGACGGCCTTTACCAATTCCGGGTAATGCCGTTCGGGTTAAAGAATGCACCTGCCACTTTCCAGAGGCTTGTGAATCATGTGTTGAATGTGTTGGACGAATTCTGTCTTGCATATCTGGACGATATAGCAGTTTTCAGTGCCACCTGGGAAGACCATGTGAAACACCTTGGGATTGTGCTCCAGGCTCTTCAGAAAGCACACCTGACCATAAAGGCTAGTAAATGCCAGATTGGACAAGGCTCAGTGGTTTACCTTGGACATGAAGTAGGTGGAGGGAGCATACAGCCTCTTCCCAGTAAAGTACAAGCAGTACAGGACTGGCCTACCCCCACTACGCAAACCCAAGTGAGAGCCTTCTTAGGACTCACGGGGTATTACCGCAATTTTGTGGCAGACTATGGCACCATAGCTGCCCCTCTGACTGCCCTCACAACTCCGAAGAAACCCAAGAAGGTAACTTGGACCGACGAGTGTGAGAAGGCCTTTAATGGCTTAAAAGACTCCTTGTGCCAGGCCCCTGTCCTCAGGGCCCCTGATTATCAAAGACCTTTTATCGTGCAGACGGACACCTCTGACACTGGGATAGGAGCTGTACTATCACAAGTAGATGAGAAGGGTAAGGAACACCCTATTGGTTTTATTAGCCGCCAGCTTAAGGACAGAGAGCTCAGATGGTCCACGGTAGAGAAAGAATGTTTCTCTGTTGTGTGGGCCTTAAGGAAGCTGAGGCCATACCTCTAAGGGACCCACTTCGCTGTGCAAACTGACCATAAGCCTTTAAAGTGGCTAATGAACATGAAGGGGGAGAATCCAAAGTTGCTTAGGTGGTCCATAAGTCTACAAGGCTTCGACTTCACTATTGAGCATAGGCCAGGTGTCCAACATAGCAATGCTGATGGGTTGTCCAGAATGTTTAACCGACCTGAACAAGAGACTCATCGAGGGGTGGATTAGTTCCCCCTGTCCATAGTCTGGGAGGGGCGAGTGTTAGGAAAGATTTCATAATTGTAGGTAATTTTCCATCCATGTGGCAACCCCTAAACTTTTTGCTGTTGTTTTTCACCTTGTTCTTGACTTTGCCAGAGAAGTGCAGCCTTCTGCTGCACTCCTCTGGGCTTTCGCTCCTTTCTTACGGGGAAACTGACATGCCCTTAAGACAGTCAGTACCGGGGAACGCTGTTTCCCGTAGTTTCTTTTATCATGTTGCAGCTTTCATGCAACATGACACAAGAGGGCACTGTAAACTAAGTTACAGCTCTCTTGGGTCTCTAGCCTTCGACGGGCCCTAAATACTCGTTTAGGATTGTATCTGATCGGTGCAAGTGATTCAGGGACGGGAATGGTGGCAGCGATCGTTTTCTTGTGTTTTGAGCTCCTTTTGGCGTTCTAAGCGCGTTTCTCGCGCTTAACCCAAAATGGTGGCCTGGCTCCCAAAATGGCCAGACCACGAGGCTCCTTTGTCCTGTCCGCTGACCATCTTGCGCCCTTCACCTTCCCCAGGTCGAGCCGACCCGGGGCCTTCCTTATTTGGGCATGTACTTTCCTGCGAAACACGGATGCTTTTGCGGGCTTCTACATGTCTTGTGTGTGCCTCCAGGATGTGGGCTGGGATGTCTGGTCCCAATACACATCCTGGGTGCCAGAGAGTCTAGGGTGGTGTGAATGCCTGGGACCACCGTGGTCCGTGATTGGTCCACGAATGGTGTGAGTGTTGATGAGCAGATCTCCCATTGGGTCCTCTCCGTTTTGGTGCGAAGGGAACCGTTGATAAGAGGGGGCTGGAAACACCACTACCAGGTCGATCTCCTGAGTTCTCACGAACGAAGGAATACAGGAGCCAAGTATCCTGCAACCAAGAGGCTGGACCGAGGAATCGCTGGTGACCCGCTGAAGGACTTCTCCTCTGCACTGCTGTCGCCTTGTGAAACCCTTTTCACCTTTGATCGAACCAGAAGGCCTGTACTGGTGCTTCGTCCCTTGGAATAGCGGGAACAGCTATTCTCGGCATCTTCATCATCTCCTGCCAGTAAGCCTTCGGAAGCGTCTCTGGGCCATCCAGCTGACTGACCAGCTTACACGGGAGTCTTGCTCTGTAACCGCCGCCAGGTTGTGTAGTATTTCGAGTCCTGGTCACTCTCACACGCTTCGTACACTTGGCGTTCCCAGGTCGGAAGTGAGTAGTGTACATTTGGCTCAAATACACACGGCCGCTCCATTGCCCTGCTGTGGTAACGAACTGTGCGGGTTTCTTCGATTGGGACGTCTTTTTACTCAACACGACGACGAGGCGTTCCCTGTTCGTCTGAACCTGCCAGCTACTGAAACGGACGCGGAGAAGCCTGGGTCTGCTTGCATCGGGGACCGGTGAGTAGCATAGCTAGGATCTGGTCGCCCTCCTGCAGGAGCCCATTGCTTTTCCCCGCTGTGTCAAACAGCACCCTTGTCCGTACTCGCGCTCTGCTTCTGCCCACTGTGGAGGCTGCGCTTGAGTCGCGGAACTTGTTCTTCTTCTGTTGTGCACTAAACTGAACTGCCTGATTTCCCTCGAAGAGCTTCTCCTTTTGCCCGTTGGCACCAGCGTGTGCAGGTACTTTTGAGCACAAGGCTCCACTCTTCGCAGGGCTCGGACTTCCATCTAGTTAGGTGCCTCTGAAGGCGAACTGGGTCTAAGCATTATTTCGCACTGCCTGTCTTCCTTCCCTTTTAGGTGGACTACCCATTTCGTGCATCTAACGCTTGAGACTGTCGTATTTGGATATATATTGTGTTGATATGGTATGTGTTGGTTTACTATCGTTATATTGTGATTTTCTCACTACGGTCATTGTTTTAAAGGCCTTGAAATAAATGTGTATATATTTTTAATATAACAACTGTTTGGAGTAGTTTGTAAGTGATCTTGCTTTGTGTGCTCATTGCGGGCTTTCAGTCACCCTCACCCCTCTTGAGACCTAGTCTTGACTGCCGCCATCGCTACCTTGATTGGTCTGGCTTGTCCAGAGGTTACCCTGTTCCAAGTAATTAGGTTGGCCTTCTGAACTTCTGCGCCACCAGGACAGAGTTCAGAAATCCATCCTAACAGTACCCGAACGGAGCTCTAAGCCGGGCATATTGAGTCCTGTCAAATGTAAAGGAAAATAAATGTTGTATCTCCTCTGCCAATGGCACGCACCAATATCCAGAGGTGAGATCTAATGTGGTAAATACATTTGAACCATGTACCTGAGCTAGGCCCTGATCAATGAATGGCAGTGGCCATCTAGATACTGGTACTCTTTTATTTAACTCTCTCAAGTCTGCACATAGCCGCCATTGACCATTTGGCTTTAACACACCTAAAATAGGTGTATTGGATGTGCTATGAATGGGCCTGATGATTCCCCCGCGATTCCAAATTTTTAATAATCTCTGCCAATGATTCTAAACATGCCAGCGGTAGTCTATACTGGCGTACAAACACTGGATTTCTGCTACACCCTTCTGGTAGTGTGGCCACATGTAAATCAGTTAAACCACAATCATAAGCATCTTTTGCAAATACATCCTTAAACTCCATAAATATCTCCCTCAGATTGTCCCTATCCTCATTGCTTTCACACGCATCCGCTAAGGAGATCTGCTCTTCTACCATTTTGGAAAATTCTGGAAAATCTTCTGGTAAGGGAATCTCGGCGCTTTCCTCTAACTGTGTGGCTGTGTCTTTTTGTAAAGTTGCCACTTTTAAATATTTTGGCATATCAGCTTCCACTTCAATGGGCTGATTTTCTGTTTCATTTTCATTTAAATTGAATATTATGCAATCCTCTTGATGGCAGCACACTGTCTCATTTGAATCATAAGGGTACACAGAATGAATTTTAAATATTCCTTTGGGCTGAGAGTCCAGGTGTTCTGGCAACTCACCCTTGGCATCTACATACTTTTCAGGGATATTTCCAATCACCATGTTATTTAAATCTGCCGTATAATGTGACTTTTGTATGGCCATTCCTAATGGGGAGTTTTCCTATAAATGAATATCCTGACAACCTTTATTATTTAACATAATTTTTACAGATCCTTCACCAATGTCTACCAATGGAATGTATTCATAATACAGGCCTTGCTGTTTTATGGATTCATTCAGGCATACAAATGCATCAGAGCCTTTCATCTGCTGTCCATTTTTGCATTTCAGTGTTATTGCAAACTGTTTTGTAAATGCAGGAATAATAGTATCTTTCCTCATTTGTAATTCGATTGCATAAGGAACCAGTTGTGCACAATGATAAGCCCTTCTTTTGTCTTCAAATTCAGGTGCCGGACCACCTAGGAGTGACCATATTTTTTTATTAAGGAAATCTAACACCATACACATTCTGTGCATGATGTCATTGCCCATGTAAAATTCATTTTGTGCTCCACTCACTATCCATACATTATGGTAAATTGTTTTCTGCCCAATGCTAATTTTAAGCATGCATCTGCCTGCAATTCGGTTTTCAAAGTCTGTACTGTCCAACCCAGAAACATATTGGTTTTTAATCCTAAATTTCGGGATTTCTTCCCTCTCCATTATTTTTTGCAACAATTTCTCATTAATGAAACTCCTTTCATGTCCAAGCGCTAAAGTGGCTTTTATTGTTTTAAAATAGTCATTTATAACAACATGAACCCATGGTTGCTCATCTTCCATGTGTATTTCTGCCAGAGTGGTAATGTGTTTTTCTGAATCTGTTTTAGGAGCAATATTCTGTTTGCATGTTTTCTCTTTTAAATAAAAACGTAATGTGTGCTCATCTATGGCAGTCTGCCAATTTTTCCTTGGGTCCAAGTATATTTGTACAGGTAGTTTTTCATTGTCGCTCTGCATTTTGTCTTGACACATTAATATAACAGTGACACTAGGTATGCAGCTATTCTGGAGATATACCTCCACAGCATCATTTGTTTTTGCAACGGTGTGACATTCATTTATATTGCTGTTTTGTGATTTTAGTTTCTTAGGCCTCAATGGTTTTTTGGTTAAGGACCACAGCACTCCATTCACCCCATCTATGAGAGGAGACAATCTTTTCAGGCAATCTGTCCCCATCAGAAATGGAATTTCACAAATAGATGTGATCAATACCTCTTGTTTCATTCTGTGCTTTCCTATTTTTATGTCAACCTCAGTTACACCTATGATGGGCACCTCCTCCCCATTAAAGTTATGCACTGGGCCTTGATTTTCCTTCACTGTGATCTGACTCTGTGGGGGTCTCCCTTCATTGATACTCTTTACCAGCTCCTTGGACATAATTGTGGCCTGTGCGCCAGTGTCAATCATAGCAAAGGTGTGGCATTTTTCTTCTACAGTGATGGGTGCATAATATATGTCCTCAACTTCCTCTAATACACATAAGAAATGTGAATTCTTACTGATTTCAGGGCTCACCTTTCTCAGGTCTTTTTCACTTTTGGCTAAACACATTGGTAAATGGAAAGACATGTTTCCCTCCTTTTTACCAATTTCTGCACGAGAGACTTTATTCATTTCTCCATGATCAGAGGTTTTTTGGAGTGTGGCCACTGTTCGCCCATCCATCTGGGTAACATCAGAGACCACATTACAACCTTCCAACTGAACATGTGTAACAATATCATTCAGCAATTTGTCATTTTTTAATGCTGTGCATTTGTGATCATTTAGTGTGATACCAGCCCTTTCAGCCTCTTCAAAAATATGTGGCTCAAAGAATTCTTCAGGTGATTGACTTGTACCCTCCTTTTGAGTATTTCCTTTTTCTGTCTGTGTTTGGTCATTGTTTTGCTTGCCCAGGGAAGGAGCTATAGCATCCCCACTTACTCCCTGTTCACTGGTATTCCCCATGCATGAGTCATTTTTCTTAAATCTGTCCCTTTGTTCTTTTGGAATTCCTAATGTTTCTTTTTCATTTGTACAAATCTTTACTGTTTTATTTAGCTCTAGGTTAAACCGTACCTCTTTTTTAGAAGTATTTGCACTTTCTGTCACAAGTTCATTTACTGGCACTTTCACTTTTAATCCATTAGGCATCTCAGAGTCGTTATGCAAAATTATATCAAAGCAATCTGTCATTTTGGCACTGCAGTTATCATGAGTACTTAGTCACTTTTCGGAAGCCCCCGGGTCATTGCTATGGCCATCAGCCCCCTCTTTGGAAGGTTGTTTTTGCGCTGTACAGAGCTTTCCTATTTGCTCAGCTAACATTTTCACTTGGGCCTCAAGGCACTGGAACCTTTCCATCTCTCTAGGATCCTCTTTCTGTGGCCTAGGTCGATATTGGTTGTTTTCCCCCTGATTGGATCTATTCTGATACCTCTCAGGTGATTGATGTCGGTTGGGATGGTTTCTGAACTCTTGATTCATTTGTGGAGGGGAGCGGGTTTCACCCATCCTTTGATTATAGTCCCCTGGTGGGGAATCATTGTACTGACGTGGATTGTAGTTCACATTTTGCCTCATGTCCTGTCTCTCAGATTGTGGGTACTGGCCCCTAGGTTGATTTCCATTATCAGTAAATCGATCCACATATCGGGGCCTATCCTGATTACCATATATCATGGTGTTGGGATCAAATCTGCTCTGTGTCCCCAGTGACTGGTAGGGACCATCATTTCTTTGATCTTGATTTTGTCTCTGGTTATTGTTCATACCTGCCATATCAGGCCGATATCCTACCCGGGGTCTGTCCCCTAAATACCTAGGGCTGATGTAGCTCTCTCTATTACTAGGATCATGTGATTGGAACATTGGTACAGGAAATGGCGATCTTTGTTGATTACCCCTTTGTTCAGGTGTCACATTATTTTTACCTTGGCTTTGAGCAGACTCGAGGGACATTTTGGCTGACCTGATTTCCATTACTGTGGCTGAGGGTTCTTTAGATTTAGGTCTAGTATCTTTCATTTTATCACTTTCTCTACCCTGACAATAGAGTACCTCATATAGTTTTGTGCTTTGATGTACAATCCATTCAAGGGACTTGTCACGGTCAAATTCACGGACCAATTGAGATATGATGTCTTTCTGTAGCCCATAGAAGTATGCAGTTTTAAACTCATTGGAATTTGAGTCAAAGATACATCAAAGCGAGAAAATGCTCTTTTTAAGTCTTGTAAAAATTGGCGAGGGGATGTATTAGGTCCAGCAGTAATTGTGTAAGCGACTTTCTTTGCCTCCTGCAATGACTGAAAAGGAGAAAAATTACACCTAATTTCTTTTTCAAACTCCAACCAGGTCATATTCTGCTGTTCATTTAATCCCCTTATGATGCTGGCCGTCGGGGCATCTAAAGTTAAATGAAAATATTGTCTGTACTGTTCCTTAGGTATCTGGAGTGCTTTAAAAATGTCATGCACCGCTTCTAAGTGATCCTCAATGCAGCATTCACCTCCCTTTTTAAATGGTTTGATCAGGGCTTTAATGGATTTCATTATTTTTATGGGGCTACTTGTTGCAATGCATGGAATTGCACTATTTTGTGATTCAATCCTGTTTTCAGGTGTATGAGATTGGTGGCTGCCCCCAATGGGAGTATCAAATCCCCCAAAGGCGCTGCAACCAAGTTCAGTCACCGGCCCAGTCACTGGAGCACTAGCTCTTTGGGCAGAGCTAGAATTCACCTCCACTCCATTGAATGTGGTACCCTGCCGCCTCTCCTGGGACCTGGGAATGCACATTTGCTGTTCTAAGTCCTTACACTTTTTAAGGAGTCTGTTTGCTTCATTTTGCAAATAGTTGTTTTCATCACTCATCTTATTAATCACCTCCTGCATGTCGCACATTTGCATTTGGCATTCATTGAACTCTTTATTTCTCTTGTCTCTTTCTTGAATCATTTTAATCATTTCTTGTTCTGCACTCTGGAGATCACATTCTTTTTCACAATGTTGTTTTTGTAAAATCTGCATTTCTGAAACAACCTCATCTTTATCCTGTCTAATGTGGTCCACTAAGGCTTTTAAGTGTACCAATTCTTGCTCACTATCCTCAAATTGTTTCTTGCTTTTGGATAACTGAGCATCAAAGTCTCTGCATTTTAATTGCATGTTTTTTTTGCATACATCCAATTCTGCTCTTAACATTTCCTGATTTTTACTTGCCCCATCTAATTCAGTCTTTAACCTGTTAATTAGCTGAGTATCATTCTCCTGCATTCGCAGGGACTTATTCAAAATAAACCATATTTTGCCGCATAGCCGTATTAAACAGTCTTTATCTGCACTTTTATCGGCTGCATTCAATAATCTTGTAAAGCAGACCTGAATTATGCTGCCTTCTGCAAAAATATTGTCTAGTTTTTCTTTCTGCACCTCACCCTGAATGCGGTCACGCCATTCTAACATGCTGTTCGACGACCACATCCCATGTGCAAACAACTTTGCCTCTAAATATTGCACTAGGTCTGAAAATGTGGTTTCCCTTTGTGACATTCTGAAATTCGTTTTTAGTGGCACACTGCTATTATAAAATGGGTTCCCTTTAATGTGCAAATGGCAGTGTGAGACACGCTTGCCACGCCCAGTAGGTACTCTATGATCACTTTCCCGGCCTGCAACGCACCATAAATATGTAGGGTATTTTGTGGAGATTTGGGGCCTGACTATATTTTCTTACCGCCGAAAAATAACTTAGCAACAATCACTCCTTGTATTCAGATTGGGCCATGTACAACAATAATACAGTGGACATGCATTATTTCAGCACACAGACATGCGTATTTGGTATGCGTGGTTGGTGGAATTTTGGTGAGCATAATTCCCTTGTTTTATTTGTGGCCCCAATATCCAGAACCCCTTATTATTGTTTAGATTTTTCGTGTAATCACTAGAGAGACCTCAGGCTTGCATTTCAGGAACACCACATTTTCATTTTTAGTGTGCCACCATGGGCAATTTCTCTCTGTCTTATCTACGGCAGCGAGCTATCATGTGGTATTTTCACTATCTTATATACGGTAGTGAACTATGTCCCAGGCCTCCCTTTTTGCCGACTCATAGACCTCCGACAAACTACAACACACACAGTTAGTTATAATTGCTCATACTGAATTACATTGTGCACACGGCTGCAGCCAAATTTGATGTTTAGCTACCTTGAAAATGACAATTGCACTGTCTAAACATCTCCCCACATCATCAGCACTTTATTGGTAAATATAAAACACACAACCCGTATGCTTTCAAATATTTTTGTGTATTATAAAAGTTGCATTTGAACACCATCCCACTCTTTACAGAAATAAATAAAATAGCACAGTAACAGCATTATCTGTGATACACTGAAAAGAGAGTGGCGGAGACAAGAACTCAATTTGCAACATTAAACACGTGAGTAAAGAACAGGAATCTCCTTTCCTACACTGACTGAATATTCTCGTACACACTCAGCCCCCACACTTCTGTAATTACCTTATCTGTTCAGCATGAGTTTTCTCCGGCTGTTCTCTTTCTGAATTTGGCTCCCTTGAAGATTAACCCCAGTGAAAACAAGCGTCTTTCCTTCTGAAACCGGGGTTATTGCCTGGAATTCTCAGCTTTTGCAGCAGGAATGCTTCAGCCAGGAAACAGGTCCTTCTCCCAGCTCTGCCAAATCTCGATTGTCCTCCCCCTCTCCTCAAGCTCCCCCAGCAAAACTCTAATCACTGCCTCTAGCATGATACTTGCTATGACGCTGCTCCAATCAGAATCAATCATGCCATCTCCTCCCTCACTACACAATGGCTCATTTCTACAGTAACCATTTGTAACCAACTGATTTCCTGTTCCTTCGAGCCCTTTGCTTCCTGTAGTTATGTGGACAGAGCAGCAGAGAAAAAGAAAAAAAATGAATGTGCGTTTAAAAGTTCACTTTCAGAGTAGGCCTAATTCTGCAGTGGAGACACATTTTTATTAGTGGGTTATGTTAAATGCAGTTTTATTAGTCAGGTTAGTTATTAATAAGGTTAGTTATTAATTTTCAAATGTGTCTCTTGCACCATAGGCATTTCAGGTGAAAAATAGTGTGCATTTTTGAATGTGCACGTGTGCTTTTAACTGTAAAAATAGATTTGCATCTTATATGTTAAAATCCATGTTAATCTGGCAACACATATAGCAATGCACCACACCCATGTGGTGGTGCTGCATCAAAGAAAAAATTGCTACCTGTGCAGTAGTGCTGTACTCTGTGCTGTAACACGCCAAATATTCTTACAACGCCTGTCATAGCAGTACATAAACAGTTACCTGAACTATACAATTCAATGTCTATGGTGCACATTTTCAATGTCTATGGTGCACATTTTAGAGTTGCAGAAATGAGCACCATCTGAAGAGAAGGCAATATGGGCAAAGAGAGGATGTACATTATCAGCGACCGACAAGGTCTGGAGACAAGAAAGCACAGGTAAAGTAATGATATCTTCGCAGCTTCTAAAAATTGCCTTGGAGTAACTCCACCATCCGACACATGCACCCAAGCAGCACATCGCTGCTGACATCAGTGAAGACTGGTTCATTCCAAACCTGGCAGAACATGTGGGTACGTTTGTGGACAATTGTACAACATGCTACATGTTGCACCGTGGCCAGACACTGAAAACACTTCAGAGCCCTTCATGTAACTCCATGTCAATTTAATTGACGTTGTAAACAGGTGCAGTACTTATCATTATATGATTGTATTGTATGACCATTTTCCTGATGGATTGAGTCTGGTCCACATGTACACGCTGATGCAAGATCTGCAGCCATATTTCTGATCATAGAAGTGTTTCCAAGATGGGGGATATGTGAGGTACTGATGTCTGACAATGACCCTCATTTTGCAAACAAATTCTTCAGTGAGATAACCAAATTATTAGGGATCAACACAAGCACTGCACAACATACCACCCATAAGCCTTTGGGTTGGGGAAATATTGAACTATTTGTGAAAAATAAGTTGGCCGAAACATGTGCATCACTAAAGATTCAGTTTGCGCAACTAGCCAAGCAAGGACCACCACTTGTCACTGCACGAGGTGGTGACAGTTAGGAGGATGCACATGGCAGTTGCACAAAGTGAACACAGACAGACGCCAATAGAAGCACAGATTTCTTTGGGAAAGTGTTCAATGTATACCGTATGAATTTGTCAACATGTACAAATGTTTTGTCTCTTCAGTTAGCAAGAAAATTGTACCAACAGGCCACAAAGAACTCAAGCAACACAGAGATGACACAGCCTACACAGCTACTCCCAGGAGATTGAGTCTACACAAGACAACAGAACTTATAATGAGCCTAAATGTAGTCATCTACTCCACGCCAACAGCAGTAAAGCTGGTGCACCTGGGTCCACTTCACAGAAATCTGATTAGACACCAGCACAACAGCAGAACCTCAGCAAGAAAAAGACACTGGAGAAAGCACCATCAACCAAGGCTGAGTAGCTTAGAGACTATGAAAGCTTGTATAGAAACAATACAACCATTTGAACAAACAAGAATGGAGAGGTTGATGCGAAGTATTTAGGCACAAGCAGAAAACAGCAAAAGACTGAATCAGATATGCATTGGAATTTGTTGTTTGTTTTTCACTCCTTTACTTTCTTATTTTATGTTGGAAATGGTAACCATAGGGATTAGAAGCAGGAAAAGTAATGAAACTAAAACAACAAATGGAACAGCATTTAGAGGGAACCTTGTGACCAGACATAGATGAGAAATCCAGACAGAAGAAAACATCAACGCAAATATCATAGGCAAGGTCCAGTATAATGATTCATGTTATGTATGTGGGCTTTTTCCACATGTGGTTGCCACCCCCAGACTATTCACATCTAAAGAAGTGTTGACGTTAGAAGCACAGTACATTTAGTACTCTGCAAGTTACAATAGCAGTTCCAGATACACACAGACAGATCAGACTTGAACAAACAGATGAAAAGGAGTGTATAGGGAAAAAAAGGCAAGACTACAATAAGTGTTCTGTAAGACCACAGATATATAAAGTACACTATACTGGAACAGAAAGTGGGTAAAGGGGCGACCTGTGTTTAAAGCAGAGGGACTGGTGGTATATGCAGAAGATGTCATAAAGAATGTGGATGAAAAATGCAGAAATATATGGATATGACATGTTAGCAGATTATCAAGCCTGCAAACAACACGAGCAGACAGTAAAAGCATAGACATTCACTTGATCTCCATTTTGTGTCAGGGGCGTAGGCAGCATACATGTAGGTCAAAATATTATATTCAATAAGACTCTCACCCTGCCGGCATTACGTGGTGGAACAGTAAAAGTGATGGAATTTTTCCGGCAATGCAGAATGATATCCTACTTTCCTATAGCACCAGCGTGGAATGGGGTGGGTTCCCTAGTGATGATTCATGCCCTAGTACTTTTATTCCGGAAAAACACCTTTCACTCCCAAACAAAAAGCCCCAGTTCCCCACATAGCCACCAACAGAGCAAGGACAGAAAACCCACAGACATTATCGCACAGGAAACTACTTCAACAAGGAAGCAGAGGAAGCCCTGGAGCAGATACCCACCCAATATCGGCTATTTTTGAAGACAGAACTATTCTTCGCTCATATCTGACTTTTGGAGTACAAGCCGTTATGAACGCAAAGTGGCTACATATAGTGAGGTAGAATGTAGTCCAGCTCGCTAATGCTACAGAGCATGGCCTCAACGCCATGTGAGAAGAGTTGAGGGTCGTGAGAATAATGACTCTACCAAATCATATGGTACTTTACCTCATCGTAGCCATGAGGGAGGGGTATGTAGTAAAATTGGTTTGACATGTTACACATTTGTGCCCCCAAATAACAGTGACAATGGTTCTTTAAGCATAGCAATAAAAGCTTTATATTACTTGAAGCTAGATATGGAAGAGGAAGGAGCAATTAACTGGTTAGCTGAAATATTTTAATGGATGCCAAATTGGCTGACAAACATGTGCCTAATGCTCCTACCTATTCTCATCTTCTTAATGTTGATCTGAAGTGTGTATCAAATAATAACGGTTTGTTGAGTGTCCTGTGGAAATAATGTAAAGTGACTTGTGGTTAAAGTAGGAGATGCCACTTCTCCTTGGAAAGATGAGAGTTATTCAAGTCTCTATGCATTGTTCATAACGCTTCTTATAAGCAGGGGGCAGAATATCTCCAGGCAAATGTCCCCTCTATATTTCATCTAGAGAGCTTTGCTCTCAAACCTTTCTGACTATCCAAATTCTGCAGACTAGATGTTCCCGTATTGGTGGAAGTGCTTTCCATGCATCAAGGGCATGGAACTCCCTAAGTTTTGTCCTGCGTGAAATGGAACATCATTTGCTTTCCGTCGGGCATTAAAAACGTATCTCTTCTAAACTTTCTTTTATTAGCCTGTTCTTTTGGTCTACCTTAGGTTTAGTGCCAAGATACCTTTGGGTGTATGCTGCTCTTTATACATTTTCATAACATAACATAACACAACATAACATAACATACCATAACATAACATAACATAACATAACATAACATAACATAAAATAAGGCAACATAACATCCCCTGACAGGCAAGGCAATAATTAAACCAAAGACAACAATTGTACGGATAGAGGATCTGATAGGCCAACCAGGGACACTTAGGTCACCAACCCCAGATCCAGAAAATGATCTTAATTTCTATGTAGACCCCACAGCAGATGGAGTTTATCACTTTTTAGAATTCTTGGGTTTATGCAATTTGAGAAACATCAGCAAAGTATGGCTCACAAAGACGTATATGATTGGGAAAGAGAGCAAAAACTAAGGGATAAGGAATACATGGAAAAATGTGTTCTGGATGGAACGAGAGGGGGAAATGTTGGGACATTCAACATCCTAGAAAATACAAGTTAAGGGAATCCTTATAACATGGCACAGAAACCACACAGAAGGCTAGACCTCTAGCTTATATGCACACACACACAGACACAGACTTTAGGCAAAGCAGACAAAGGAAAAGATAAGTTTCTGAGAACCTCCCATGAAGAAAAGTAGACAGTAAGTACTGCACACACAAACACACACACGCACACACACAGACACACACACTTAGAATCAATGGCAGAAATGAACAATGTGAAATAGAGCATTAGTCTTGAACACACACAGAAGTAAGCATGATACAGACAGAGTGCATACTACAAATGGCAATAAGAGCTTGTATTAGAAACTCTGAAGGTAGTGATTACATAGCTGTAAGTACATTTCACATCTCGTAGTTCTTGAACAAATAAAGTAGGCCTCAAGGCAAAAGAAAGCTCCATTGACTATTAAGAATTAGTAGACCTCAGAAACACATGGATTATCCAACACAATAAAATGCACCAAGAATTGGTTCATTTCAGAGGGACACATAAACACAAGGGCAGTGGCCTCGGACATGGTGAAAAGCTGCGCTGTGATTGGTCAGGACAGAGAGGCACAGCTCATTCCCAGACTCTGAATGGGAAACAGTTATTCAATTAGATGTTGTAGCTTTGAGAAGACCCCGTGAGGGAAGTGGTAAAAGCTGCACAGGGATTGGCTAGGAGTAGGAGGTGAATCAAGTTCTTAGGCGTGGATTAGATGACATATGTAACAAACAATATGCCTACTCATGGCTTCAGAAACTAACAAGACAAAGGTCACAGCCCGGTGAGGATTAGATAATGAGCAGAAGGGAGCACAAGACAAAAAGGGAAACGACACATGCTGCTCTGTGCAGGACGATATCCACCTAGGAGCGAGATCATGAGCACTGAGCAACATGAGCACTCCAATCAAGTACATGAGGAGATAGGTATTCATGAGTATACAAGCAAATATTTCATCAAGTACTAGGAGCTACCTTACCTCTGGATCTGATACAATATCGTACATACTCTCTGATAACACACCTCCATTATTAGGTCTTGATGAACTGCAAAGACCCAGAACAATACTATTCCATTTTAGGGCTCCCTGAAATAGCCAAAACCCTGGAGAACATGGTGAATTCCCAGGTGTAACCCCATTACGAATGAAACTAACTCAGCGACCATTGCAATCATAATTCAGTCCCCCTCATGGAACTGAAATCAGTGTGGTTAGTATGTACAATACCCTGAACAGAGAATAATCTACCCAGGCTCATATTACTCGACGTTTCCACTGATTTTGACATGGTGGACAAAACCATTTTATTACAATAGCTGGGGTAACTGACAATGCACCTGGGTCATGCTTCTACTTCCTTTCTGAGAGATAGCAAAATGTGATATCTTCCCACCTCTGAATATACTGCAGCATCAATGATGTGTGTTAAACCCCTCATGGACCATCTCAGTTATATGTACAAGTTGCATTCAATACCACTATCACGTTTGCAATACCCAACCATATTTCCACGTGACTGGCAATAATGCACATTTCCCAAACTTTTTAAAGACATCAACATAATCAAAGATTGGGTGAGTATCAATAGCCTCTTGTTCAGGGGCTCCGAAACAGGGATCCTGATGTTGGAATATAGAAATCAGCTTAAAAGAATTGTCATTATCTCTGTCAAAATGGTCCCCATCAAAAAATAATTTAAAATACAATCTGCAATGTAGCATGGCCTTTGATGTGACCATGAGCCTCAATGATTAAAGTAAGTTTCTTGTGAAGACCCTTCCATATATATCCAAGGAATATTACTCGAGGGTGTGGACACACACTGAGAAGAAAATGAAAAATAATGACAGACCATGGAGACGGGGACAGTTATGAAAGGTAGGGGTGGGATTGTGGGACTTCCTGGGTCCTCTTACCCTAACTCTGATGTTTATTATAGTTTCCTTAAATCATAGAAGATTTTCGTTAGGGTGCCCTTGTCCCTATCAGCATCAGGCATGGCTGGAAGCCACAATGTGGAACTGCACCCAGACTTGCTGAGTATCAGAATTCGGTTTACCTTAGGTGACAGGGCAAGGCCACAGGCTCTGTGCGAGTGGATCACATCAGTCTGAACTGGCCCCAAAGTACGGTACATCGATGCCAGATGTCATCTCAGGGGTGGAGGTCCTACATCCCGTTCCTGAGGAGGATGTGCCCAGAAGAATATGAGCACTGCCATGTTTTCCTAAGAAGCGGTTCCCCACATGACACCTTATGAACATGGACATAGAGGTGGCACTAATCCACAATGGTAAGTACTGTTATTAAGAACGGGGTGGGGGGTCTGAGAGTCTCTATACTGGCCTCAGTCACGGGGGAGTCCCAACAAGTTTTTTTTAGCTCACTATCCCTTTCACAGAAGTGAAATATCCACAACATATCAGTCTTTGTCAAACGAAGGGCAGTCCAGCACCGAAAGACAATTCTCTTCTGAACAAGAGTACCAACAGCAACCCCAGATACGTGTTTCAGCCTGGCTGGGCATCATCAGTGAGGTGGAGCTGTGCCTCTCTAAGAAAAGTGAGCAAGCGGTCCACGTCTGGATTACCCTCGTAACTCAGGGCGAGACCCAAGGTTACTTTTTAATATGCAAAACAGGGGGGGTTCTGGGAGTCTTTCTACTGACCTAAGTCGCAGGGGAGTTTCAACCAGATTTATTAGCTCACTATCCCTTTCACAGAAGAGACATATCCACAACATTTCAGTCGTTGTCCTGCCCAAGGGCAGTCCAGCACTGAAATGCTAAGCAATTCTCTTCTGAACAAGAGTACCAACAGCAACCCCAGACACGTGTTTCGGCCTGGCTGGACCTCATCAGTGTGGTGGAGTTGTGCCTCATTAGTGAGGTGGAGCTGTGCCTCTCTTAGAACAGTGATCAAGGGGTCTACATCTGGATTACCCTAGTAACTTAGGGTGAGACCCAAAGTACCTTTTTAAAACAGAGGGGTACTGTGGGTTTCTCTACTGGCCTCAGTCGCGAGGGAGTCGCAACCAGATTTTTTAGCTCTCTAGTCCTTTAACAAAAGAGAACTGTTATGAACACACACCTTCACTATCATCTTCCCTATCTACAACACCATCATTTAGGCCTACCAGAGGTTACAAATGGACCAATAATGGCTTTCTGCCTCAAACACATGACACAGTGCCCTTTTATAGCTGAAGGCATTATTAGCTACCATACAAAGCTAGAGCTTCCATCATTGTACTTTCCTTGCTTACAAAACCTACTGAAGGGTTTTAAAGGATTGCTAATGAAAGAAAGTTCCTCAGACACAATCACCATGCGCTCTCAATTCCTATGATACCATCCTCCACTCCACCCCTGAATCCCACCTCAAACAATGGCAAGTGCTGCAGGATAGGGAACAGCAAGGGTTACAGCAAGGTAACAAAAGCTTATTCGTCTGCGCCAGCCAGACGGTGTGGGTAGCAAACTAACAGCCAAATGCATGGCCTCAGGGCATATTGTGGGAAAAAATAGATGGGGCAGCTGGAGCTGACTCCATTCCTTCCCCGGCACTCCCAACGGAGAGCATAAGTTATCCTGCGAACGCAGGAGATGGATCTTTCTTTACCCGAAACCCACCCACCCCAAGGAAGAAGCACAAAGGGTCCAGGGAGAAAAAAGAAGACAACAAACGTTTCCTATACAGTCGTGGAAAGAAGAGGGCAGCCTGGGCCAGGTGAACACACCATGGACCATGTGTCCAAAAGTATATCCAGAAATGAGACTGTTTTTATTCATGATGGAATTTTATAAATAAAATTACATATTAGGCATTTTATTAATTATGTATTGTGCAATAAAATCCACAGGCTTTTATTGCCACAACAAACCCTAGGCCTCAGTCATGATGTAAGGAGTAATTGGGGGTGGGGGAGAGTAACCGGTGTCGTGTTTTAAGTAGGCAGACATTGCCACAGTGGCCATCTCTGCTCCAAAGCTTATAACGAGATAGAAGCATTTCCATCATCGGCTCATGGCTTGCACTAACCTCTTCATTTCCCAGTCTTTCATGCTATAAAGCAAGCCCAAATGTCTTCCTGTTTCAACAACCACACTTCACAGTCGGTCTTACTTATAAATGTGTAACACTCTTGATTTTCTGCTGCATCAGTGCCTTACCTGCCGTAGGGGATTTGTGAGTCTTCTTTGCTGCCCCAACCTCCAAATCCGATTCCAAGGAATTGAGGTAATATGCATCACTAGCTGCTTTGTCCAACGACACAGGGTGACATTAAAAATAGGGTATGTAACAATCACCATGCTCACCTTAACATGCTACCAGCTGCAAGTGATTCAGTTTCCAGAGGGTGAAATAGAAATTAAATCTTCATAAAAACGCACATAGGAAAAGAGGATGGGGTTCCTCCTCCCAGAAAGCAACCAGAGTGCATAATAGGGTTATAACCAGGCAGCTACAGTCAGCAAATGATTTTTTTTCAAGTGTACTATAATTGATTATGTTGCGTGCCTCAGGGGACATCCAAGCGTTATTTTCTTTGTCACTCATCAATGGATGAATACAAATAACTTTCACATCTTTGCACTTACTGCGGCACACAAAACTATTTTTTGGGGGGTGTTTGATAGCTCTGCGTATTATGTTAAACTTCTTTTTATAAAATGAAAGAAAATTACTTTTGAATGGATGAATTCTTTGAAATACAATTGCATCTCATAGAGCTTTAAAATGTGAGAGAATGGCTATTTCTTTGCATACAGATGAAAATGATAGGTAAGTATTCGGAACTATCTGAAAAGTGTAGATGAAGTTAATGCATACAATTTTCTTTTTGAACATAGTATAGAGCAAAGGAAGGTTTCTTGTCATGTAAGTTTATTTTTAAAATAAATCACACACAGTGCAGGTGTTGATATCTTTAATTAGACAAACTGAAAACCTTTACATAGATAGCATAATACGATAACATTCTTTTTTTTGCTTTGTTACGATAACATTCAAAGGCTCACAGATTTCTCAGCCAGATCATGCAGAGTGAAATGACTAGTAAAGGAAAACCCACAGGATAGTTCATCCTCAAATCAAAGAAAATGTGTGAGTTGCATCGTCTATATAGAGTTGATTCAGCAGTGATTTCAATACAGCTGCCAAAGTTTCTTGACTGGTATACAATACAACACTATAAAATATGCCCACAAGGGTTACGTTGTAATCAGGGCTAAGAATTGAGTATACCCAAATAGTCCATCATTGACAATGCCGGTGTTGTTTATGAAGTGTATTTGGGGGCGTGGCTTGGTGCTGTGGAGGATGGCAGCCTAGCTTTCAGGCTCCGCTCTGGTGGGACATCTATAGATCAATTAATGATTAATTTACCTTGTCTTCAATATTCCTGGCTCCCGCTTGTCCTCCGATTTGGTTCCAAACATCGGAGGAGCCTCCAGGAGTCCTGGCGGCCATCTTCTGTCGAGGTCTTCTTCCAGGAGGCTGGGCCTTTCGAGCCGCGTCATCCCGTGTGCTGCATAGCTGTTGTTTCCTGTCAGCTGTGCGGCGGTGGTGAGAGACGTGGCTCACTTCCGGCTGCAGAGGCCTTCAGCTCACACAGAGGGGAGAGAGGGAGAAAGAGAAAGTTTCTCGTTTCTTTTGTTTTTTTTCTTTTTCTCTCATACCTTACCTTAACAACTAACTTTGCCATACCACTCTGAAATGTGCACTCTTTTCCTGCCAACTTTTAATCAAATCATTTGAAAAGGGAAAAGAAAGGAAAATAAAGGAAAAGGAAAAGGAGGAAAAAAAGGAGACAAGAGAGAAGGAAAGATGAGGATAAGGAGGAAGTAGAGGAGAGAGGAGAAGAGGGAAGGGGAGGAAGAGGAAAAAAGAGGAGGCAATAGAGAAAGAGGAAGGAAGAAGGAGAAAAGGAGGAAGAGAGAAGGGAAAGAAGAGAAAGAAAATAGAGAAGAGGAGAAGGAAGATAAAAGGGAAGAGAGGAGAGGAAGGAGAAAGGAAGGAAAAGAAGGGAGGAACAAACCTATCTAGACAAACATCAAATTGAAAGGTTAAAATAATAAAACCAAGTAGGAGAAAGAGGAAACCTGCATAAAGAATTGACAGATAAGAAGTTGAGGAGGGAATTGAGGAAGAGAGGAGAAAAAGGGAGGAGAGGAATACTATATTAAACTGCACTAAGACAACACAGAAAGGGCAATCTAAATACGGGCCACATTCAACACCTGCCACGCTCAAAAGTCAAAAAAGCAAACCTCCTCCACCTATGGAGAACTCAACTGACCCTGTTATGCAAATGATATTGCTAGAAATCAGAGCTCTCAGACCTTTTATGGAGGACACCAATGCCAAGTTACAGCAACTTGATAGTAAATGGTCTCTTTTTGAGGCCAGGATTAATAAGATTGAAAGGCGGGTATGGAAAGCAGAGGATATCTCTAACAAAGTCACCTCACTGGAAGCCACTGTATTAACTCTACAACAACAGACTGAAAATCTTGAAAATCGCAACAGAAGAAATAATCTTCACGTTATCGGTTTCCGAAGGACTGAAAAAGACAAGCCCACAGCA
Source organism: Ambystoma mexicanum (assembly GCF_040938575.1). Taxonomy (NCBI): domain Eukaryota; kingdom Metazoa; phylum Chordata; class Amphibia; order Caudata; family Ambystomatidae; genus Ambystoma; species Ambystoma mexicanum. The sequence continues at coordinate 260,526,668 of NC_090935.1, forward strand.
TTTATATATATATATGTTCTTACCTCAAGTTCTGAACCTCTCGGCCTCAGTACAACTTAATATTCAAAGAGAACACCGAATTGGCCCTCTTAGATCCTCACAAAATTCCAACAACTTACCCAGGACCATGATACTAGCTCTTCTTGATTTTACACATGTCACTCTTATTATGGAAAAAGTTATGCAAATCAAAGAAGGAAGAACATTTTTTATAACACAAGATGTAGCCAAAGCAACAGCAGCAAGAAGAAAAGATCTCCTCACCTTTAGGCCAGCACTTAAACAACTAAATGCTAGATATAGCATTGTTCATCCTGCCACCCTTAAAGTTACTCTAAATGGACAGACCTCAACTTTTCAAAATTCAGCGGATCTACGTAGATATATCCAATCTCAGAAAATGAATGACATGGATACGTCACTCTCTACCACCTGAAGATGTTAATACCCATCTTTCTGTTCTTTCCACCATAGCTGGGTTTTGGCGGGTTTGTTTTTTTTTCACCCCCCCACCCATCATATTTTTCTTTTACATTAAAATGGACTGGTGTGGCTTTTTTTCTTTAGCCACCTTTTCATCCATAATCTTCTATGATGACTTACTGTTACTTAAGTCCATGTTATACCTTTTTGTTGTGTTCCCCTCCTTGTGGCTCTCTCCCTTTATATTCTCATCTGTTTCACTAGATACATTACTATTACACGTATTAAAATGCCATATCATTCCAATATATTTTTACCAAAATGTTTGCAACTTTTCTTATATCACTTTTGTTTTTCTATACCATATGGTTTATAGATTCAATATCACATTTACATTTCTCTCAACATAGTCTCTTGGAACATTAAAGGATTACATAATCCACTCAAAAGACAAAAAGTATTATCTCATCTAAACAGATTGAAACCCTCAATCGCCTGCATTCTAGAATCTCATTCCTCCAATGAAGAAGCGGACAAAGTTAAGAGACATTGGGTTGGTCAGGTGTTTTCTAGTGCCGCTAATGGAAAAAGAAATGGAGTCATCACTTTAGTTAGTAAATCTCTTAAATGCACCATACTCTCTAATGAATCTGATGATATGGGTAGATGGATTTTACTCAAACTATCGCCCAACATCCCCTGATCCTAATTTCTGGAGGCAGCTTAGAGATCACATGATACAAGTTAAACACCATAATTTAATTGTTTGTGGTGATTGTAATCAGATTATAGACCCCACTTTATATAGGAAATCTAGTGTCCGCTTTACCAATTCTACTCTCATAAACAATTCAATAATTTCGTATTGGAATTAGGCCTTAGTGATGCATGTCGCCTACTTCATCCTACTGATTATGACTTTACCTTTTATTCCGCATCCCATAAATCCTTTTCAAGACTGGATTACATCTTCATACCCAACTCCACGGCAAAGCTTCTTCTAAAAGCCCAAATAGAATCCATTACGATCTCGGCTCATGCTCCTGTTCACACTCAACTACAATCCCCTAGTAATTATAAACCCTCAAATAGATGGCGATTTAATACTAGCCTACTTAACAATGTCTTACTCACACCCTTTATTACCCAACAACATAAGAATTATTTCATTGAAAACAAAGATCAAGATACATCCATTAATAACAACTGGGATTGTTACAAGGCCGTTCTCAGAGGTAATATTATCTCATTTGCAGCCAATAAAAAGAAAAAACTAAAGAAATAGTCAGAATCTATTCTTAAACTACCAAAACTGTTAGAAATTCAATTCGCTAGTACTAGCTCACCCACGGTTCTTAGAGAAGTATTAAAGTTAAGACCTCAATATAATAAAATAATTACTCAATATTCTTGTGCAAAGATGCTTAAATACAAATAAAAAATGTACCAACTTTCCAATAAGGCTAGCAAATCTTTAGCCTCCTATCTTAAATTCAAAAAAGAAAAGTCTAGAATTGTCACCCTGCAAGACCACTTAGGAAACAGAAAATTCTCTGATACAGATATTCTTCAAATATTCTTCTAATAATACCTCTATTGATGATTTTCTACATAACATACCTAGGGACACTTACCCCCAGAAAGATCTCAACTCTCTTAATGCTCCTATTACCCCCGCTGAAATTTTCCAAACCATTAAAAATATTAAAAAAGGCAAGTCCCTGGCCCTGATGGCTTTCCTATAGACTTCTATTATCATTTTTCTAACCTATTAGTTCCTAAACTTAGTAATCTTTACTCTCATTTTATATCAGAAGGGAAGGCTCATGGGTCTTTTCTGGAAGCCATGATTATTGTTTTCCCTAAACCCAATAATAACCCGGAACTCCCTCAAAGTTATCGCCCAATTTCCCTCATTAATACAGACTGTAAGATTTATGCAAACGTTTTAGCCAATAGACTCTTCCACTATCTTCCCAAACTTCTTAAACAAGATTAAGCTGGATATGTTAAAGGTAGAATATCTTCCTCTAACATTAGACTTTTCTTGAATATTATTGATTTAATACATCAATCCAAGGATCCTCATGCTGCAGTAGCCTAAGATGCCGAAAAGGCTTTTGATAGAGTTGAATGGGACTTTTTATTTAAAACCCTCAAATGGCATGGTTTTGGCCCTCCCTTTTCATCCCTAATTAACGCATTTTACTCAATGCCCAAATCTACAATATTTGTGAATGGCCAACTCTCTCTCTTTTTCCCTCTGTCCACAGGAATACGTCAAGGCTGCCCCCTTTCTATAATCCTTTTCATTTTAGCTCTCAAACCTTTTTTAGAAACTATCAGAAAAAATGACAAGATTTCAGGAATCCAACTTCAAAAACTTCATATTAAAACAGCTTTATATGCGGCTGATGTTCTTATATTGCTGAAAAATACAGAAAACAGTGGACCACACCTTTTAAAAACTATCTCTAACTTATCTAAAGTATCTGGATATAAGCTTAACATTGATAAATCGTAATTCCTTCCCCTAAACACATATTGCATGCCACACCAGACACTATCATTAGGAATGAAATGGTGTCCGCCAAGGTCTCAAATATCTTGGAGTCCACATGACCAATTTTATCTGTGATATGCGAAAAAGAAATATAGAAATCATACTAGCCAGAGTCAATGAACTTATAACGTCATGGTCTCCTCTATATCTACCCTGGAGGGGTCAGTTAGAGACCATAAACATGATGATCTCTCCCGTAATCCTTTACCTTCTATATATGTTGCCTATTCCCTTTCCCCTTTCATTTTGCCTACTTACATGTCTATGGGGCAAGGGAAGATATAGAATATCACTCAGTAAATTAAAAAAACCTTGCTCTATCGGTGGTGTTAATTTTCCAGACTTTAGAAAATACCACATAGCCTTTGTTATTAAGCAGGTACAAACATGGTTTGTTCAAGAATAATTGGAAAACGCTCCCAACCGGGTGCTGCTAGAAAAGGCTGTGGTTTCCCCAATTCCCCTATCAGATCACCTTATCAATAATAAGAATAAACTTTCCTGTATCCGTCAATCTGCACTATATCTTAAACTATGTTCGTTCCCATCTCTAGCTAAAATGTCAACCTTCACCGCTGCCCTTGTTTGGCTCAATCCCCTAATTAAGGTGAAATGTAGATTGACATTGTGGAAGCCATGGCTATCTAGAAATATTAAATACTGTAATCAATTCTTCTCACACAATGTTTCTATTATTTTTGAAGACTTTGCTATCAAATATCATCTGCCTGTATCTGCCATGAAACAATACCTGACTATTTTTGCTGCTATGTTTGAAAATTATGATCAACTTATTCATAACTCCAGCACACCTGATGTACTAAGATTGTTTTATAGTACTGTATCTTTCTTCTAGAAATCTCTGATGGCAAATTCCAGCGGCTGGTCCTGTACATAACGATTGGAGAGACGACTGTACACTGCCTGACCTTCAATATGACTGTCCTTCACGTTGGGAATGCATCTAAAAAATTACTTTGTCAGCCAGTCTAACCCAAATCCTATTTTTCTTCCTTCATAGGGCCTTTGCTAGCTGTAGTATAATTTAGCGTGTTTTGGAGTTCAGCGTCAATGCATGGCATCACAGTATTGCTGTAATGTGGTACAGCAAGCCATGTTTTGCCAGGGTAACATATGGGCAGGTATATTAAGACAGTATATTTATGTTAAAGCACACCATCTTTCTCAATAATTAGTTTAAAAGCACACCATCTTTTTCTCACCTGAAATGCCTCAATTACAGGAGAAACATTAGATACTTAATTAATTAACTTGATTAACAAATACTAACACGATTTTAACTCCTTAACATTATAATGTGTTCTCAATATGCAAAATGAGGCAGGCTGAGATTCATTTTAAATGTGTGTTCAGATTTTTTTCTTTCTCTCTTTTTGCTCTGTTAACGGTCTTTGCAGGAAACAAAAATTCGAATAGCAGGAAATCAGTAGATACAGCTGCTTCTGTACAAGTGAGCCATTGTTGAGGAAGGAGGGTAGACTATTGTGAATTTTGATTGGTGACACGTCACCTTAGGGTCTGTAACAGATGTTTCTTGAAGCAGCTCGGGGAGAAGGAGAGGGAGAACACATTTTGCCGGGTTGCAGTGAGGTCGCCTTTGTACTGCGGCTGTGAGGAGCTGGACCACTGACCTTCAGAGACTAGGGTTTCCTAGTCACTTAGCACCGGCTTGAGAAATGCAGATTGCAGATTGAACTGCATGTTCTCGTTGGGTGCTTTGAAGAAAGAAAAAAAGAGAGCCCTGGGTCACTGCCCAAAGACGACAAGCCAGGAGACTTTGCATGCTGAAAAGCTACATATAGCTGGTAAATATACAAATGGAGTGAGATTGCTGTGACTGCCGGACGGATGATCTACTATTAGACAGGCAGTGTAGCGATAGGGAATTCTCCTGTGTTCAAATGCCACTTTATAATATTGCCATCTAAATGACTGTTCTTTTTATTGTTGCAAAGTGAAATGCCTTGTATTTTTGCGCTTGTCTCTCTTATGTTTATTCTAGAAAAGACTGCCTCACAAAGCTGGCAATGTATTATTTTGAAATGAAACTGCTATAAATCACAGCCTGTGTAAAGTTTTTTTTTTCCTGCTTCTGTTTTTCTCTGGTGCATTTAGCCCATATCACATAATAAAAGGGAAGGTTATTAGGTGATATATGTGCCAAACTTCCTAGGCAGATGAAGTAATGTTATGAGCAAATATAAATAGCCGTGTGCGTGATTTGACTCAGGGTATGTGTGTGTGGCTTCTGAGTGGAATATAATGGAAGAGTCTGCTGAGTGTATATGAATCAGCAGAGAGAGGCCTATGGAAACATAGTCTCATTAATGTAAATAAATTAGTGATAATACCACATGTTATTGTGAATACTCCATGGAAACATAATTTCACTAATGTAAATAAATTAATGATAATACCACATGTTATTGTGAATACTCCATGGAAACATAATTTCACTAATATAAATACATTAGTGACAATACCACAGGGGTTGTTGAATGCTATATGTGAAAATTGTGGTATCCATAAAATGTAGGCCCAAGGCCTCTCTAGTGATCACACGAACAGACCAAGCAAGAAAAAGGGGGTTTTGTATATTGGGGACCACAAGTAGAACCGAAAATCATGCTCATCACTATACCACAACAAAATGTATACCAACCAAATGTATTTGTGTACTGAAATAATGCATAGCCACTATACCATTATAATACGAAACCCAATCTAAATACAAGGGGTGATTATTGCTAAATTATTTTTGTTTTTGGCGGTAAGAAAATACCGCTAGGCCCTAAATCTTCACAAAATACCCAACATATTTATGGCGCTTTGCAGGCCGGGAAAGTGATCATAGAGCACCTACTGGGTGTCTCACACCGCCATCTGTACATTAAAGGGAACCCATTTCATAATACCAGTGTGTCACTAAAAACGAATTTCAGAATGTCTCAAAGGGAAGCCACATTCTCAGACCTAGTGCAATATTTAGAGGCAAAATTATTTGCACATGGGACATGGTCATCGAATAGTACCTCAGAATGGCATGACCGCATTCATGGTGAGGTGCAGAAAGAAAAACTAGACAATATATTTGCAGAAGGCAGCATAATTCAGGTCTGCCTTCTAAGGTTATTAAATGCAGCCGATAAAAATGCAGAGAAAGACTGTTTGATACGGCTATGCGCCAAGATCTGGTTTATTTTGAATAGGTCCCTGCGAATGCAGGAAAATGATACCCAGCTAATTAACAGGTTAAAGACTGACTTAGATGGGGCAAGTAAGAAAGAGGAAATGTTAAGAGCGGAATTGGATGTATGTTAAAAAGATATGCAGTTAAAATGCAGAGATGTTGATATTCAATTGTCCAAAAGCAAGAAACAGTTTGAAGACAGTGAGCAAGAATTGGTACACTTAAAAGCATTGGTGGACCACATTAGACAAGATAAAGATGAGATGGTTTCAGAAATGCAAGTTTTACAAAAAGAACATTTTGAAAAAGAAAGTGACCTCCAAAATGCAGAACAAGAATTGGTTAAAATGTTTCAAGAAAGGGACAAGAGAAATAAAGAATTTAATGAATGCCAAATGCAAATGTGCGACATGCGGGAGGTAATTAATAAAATGAGTGATGAAAAAAACTATTTGCAAAACGAAGCAGACAGGCTCCTTAAAAAGTGTAAGGACTTGGAACAGCAAATGTGCATTCCCAGGTCCCAGGAGAAGCGGCAGGGCAGCACATTCAATGGAGTTGAGGTGAATTCTATTTCTACCAAAGAGCTAGTGCCCCAGTTAATGGGCCGGTGACTGAACTTGGTTGCAGCGCCATTGGGGGATTTAATACTCCCATTGGGAGCCGCCATCAATCCCATACACCTGGAACCAGGGTTGAGTCACCAAGTAGTGCAATTCCATGCATTGCAACAAGTAACCCCATAAATATAATGAAATCCATTAAAGCCCTGATCAAACCATTTAAAAAGGGAGGGGAATACGGCATAGAGGATCACTTAGAAGCGGTTCATGACATTTTTAAAGCCCTCCAGATACCTAAGGAATAGTACAGGCCGTATTTTCATTTAACTTTAGATGCTCCGACGGCCAGCATCATAAGAGGATTCAATGAACAGCAGAATATGACATGGGCAGAATTTGAATAAGAGATTAGGCATCATTTTTCTCCTTTCCAGTCATTGCAGGAGGCAAAGAAAGTCGCTTACACAATCATCCTGGGCCTAATACATCCCCTTGCCAGTTTTTACAAGACTTAAAAAGAGCATTTTCTCGCTTTGATGTATCTTTTGACCCCAATTCCAATGAGTTTAAAACTGCCTACTTCTATGGGCTACAGAAAGACATCATATCCCAATTGGTCCGTGAATTTGACAGTGACAAGTCCCTTGAATGGATTGTACACCAAAGCACAAAACTGTATGAGGTACACTATTGTCAGGGTAGAGAAAGTGATAAAATGAAAGATACTAGACCTAAATCTAAAGAACCCTCAGCAACAGTAATGGAAATCAGGTCAGCCAAAATGTCCCTTGAGTCTGCTCTAAGTCCAAGTAAAAATAATTTGGCACCTGAACAAAGGGGTAATCAAGAAAGGTCGTCACACTCTGCACCAATGTTTCAATCACATGATCCTAGTAATAGGGAGAGCTACATCAGCCCCAGGTACTTAGGAGAAAGGCCCCGGGCAGGCTATCGACCTGATATGTCAGGTATGAACAATAACCAGAGACAAAATGAGGATCAAAGAGATGATGGTCCTTATCAGACATTGGGGACACAAAGCAGATTTGATCCCAATACCATGATATATGGTAATCAGGATAGACCCCGATATGTGGATCGATTTGTTGATAATGGGAATCAACATAGAGGCCAGTACCCACAACATGAGAGACAGGACATGAGACAGAGCATAAACTACACTCCACATCAGTACAATGATTCCCCAACAGGGGACTACAACCAAAGGATGGGTGTACCCCGATCCCCTCCACAAATGAATCAAGAGTTCAGGAACCATCCCAATAGAAACCATTCCCCTGAGAGGCATCAGAATAGATCCAATCATGGGGAAAACAACCAATATCGATCTAGGCAACAGAGAGAGGATTCTAGAGAGATGGAAAGGTTCCAGTGCCTCGAGGCCCAAGTGAAAATGTTAGCTGAGCAAATAGGAAAGCTCTGTACAGCACATAAACAGTCATCAAAGGAGGTGGCAGAAGGCCATAGCAATGACCGGGGGGCTTCTGAAAAGTGACTAAGTACTTATGATACCTGCAGCATAATGACACCGAGATGCCTAATGATTTAAAAGTGAAAATACCAGTAAATGAACGTGTAACAGAAAATGCAACTACTTCTAAAAGAGAGGTACGGTTTAACCTAGAACTAAATCAAACATTGGATATTTGTACAAATGAAATAGGAAAACATGAAGGTCCAAAAGAACAAAGAGACAGATTCAAGAAAAATGACTCATGCATGGGGAATACCAGTGAACCGGGAGTAAGTGGCGATGCTATAACTCCTTCCCTGGGCAATCAAAACAATGACCAAACACAGGCAGGGAAAAGAAATGCTCAAAAGGAGGGTACAGGTCAATCACCTGAAGAATTATTTTTGAAGAGGTTAAAAGGGCTGGTACCATACTAAATAATCACAAAGGCACATAATTAGACGATGACAAATTGCCAAGTGATGTTGTTACACATGTTCAGTTGGAGGGTTGTAGTGTGACCTCTGATGATACCTGGATGGATGGGCGAACAGTGGCCACACTCCAGAAAACCTCTGAACATGGGGAAATTAATAAAGTCTCTCACACCGAAATAGGCAAAAAGGAGGGAAAAATGTCGTTCCATTTACCAATGTGCTTAGCCAAAAGTGAAAAAGGCCTGAGAAAGGTGAGCCTTGAAATCAGTAAGAATTCACATTTCTTATGTGTGTTAGAGGAAGTTGAAGACAGGTATTATGCTCCCATCACTGTAGAAGAAAAATGCAATACATTTGCAATGATTGACACTGACGCACAGGCCACAATTATGTCTAAAGAATTGGTAAAGAGTATCAATGAAGGGAGATCCCCACAGAATCAGATTACAGTGAAGGAAAGTCAAGGTCCAGTGCATAATTTTAATGGGGAGGAGGTGCCTATCATAGGCGTCACTGAGGTTGACATAAAGATAGGTAAACACAGAATGAAACAGGAGGTATTGGTCACATCCATTTGTGAAATTCCATTTCTGATGGGAACGGATTGCCTGAAAAGGTTGTCTCCTCTCATAGATCGGGTCAATGGGGTACTGTGGTCCTCAACAAAAAAACCATTGAGACCTAAAAAAATAAAATCACAAAACAGCGATATAAATGAATGTCACACCGTTGCCAAAAAAAATGATGCAGTGGAGGTCTATCTCCAGAATAGTTGCATACCTAGCGTCACTGTCATATTAATGTGTCAGGACAAAATGCAGAGCGAAAATGAAAAACTACCTGTACAAATATACTTGGACCCAAGGAAAAAATGGCAAACTGCCATAGATGAGCACACATTACGCTTTTATTTAAAAGAGAAAACATGCAAACAGAATATTGCTCCTAAAGCAGATTCAGAAAAACACATCACCACTCTTGCTGAAATACACATGGAAGATGAGCAACCATGGGTTCACATTGGTATAAATAACTATTCTAAAACAACAAAAGCCACTTTAGCACTTGAACAGGAAAGGAGTTTCATTCATGAGAAATTGTTGCAAAAAATAATGGAGAGGGAGGAGAACCCGAAATTTAGGATTAAAAACCAGTATGTTTCTGGTTTAGACAGTCCAGACTTTGAAAACCGAATTGCAGGAAGATGCATGTTAAAAATTAGCATTGGCCAGAAAACAATTCACCATAATGTTTGGATAGTGAGTGGGACACAGAATGATTTTGACATGGGTAATGATATCATGCAAAGAATGTGTATGGTGTTAGATTTCCTTAATCAAAAGATATGGTCACGCCTAGGTGGGCCGGCATATGAGTTTGAAGCCAAAAGAAGGGCTTATCATTGCGCACAGCTGATCCCATATGCAAATGAATTACAACTGAGGAAGGATACTATTATCCCTGCGTTCACGAAACAGGTTGCAATAACACTGAAATGCAAAAATGGACAGCAGTTGAAAGATTCTGATGCATTTGTCTTCTTGAATGAATCCATAAAACAGCAAGGCCTGGATTATGAATACATTCCATTGGTAGATATTGGTGAAGGGTCTGTAAAAATCATGGTGAATAATAAAAGTTGTCAAGATATTCATTTAGAGGAAAACTCCTCATTAGGAATGGCCATACAAAAATCACATTATACTGCAGGTCTGAACAAATACCTGAAAAATATGTAGATGCCAAGGGTGAGTTGTCAGAACACCTGAATTCTCAGCCCAAAGGAATATTTAAAATTCATTCTGTGTACCTTTATGATTCAAGTGAGAAATTGTGCTGTCAACAAGAGGATTGCATAACATTTAACTTAAATGAAAAGGAAATAGAAAATCAGCCCATTGAAGTGGAAGCTGATATACCAAAACATTTAAAAGTGGCGGCTTTACAGAGAGACACAGCCACACAGTTGGAGGAAAGCGCCGAGATTCCCCTACCAGAACATTTTCCAGGATTCTCCAAAATGGTAGAGGAGCAGATTTTATCAGCGGATGCATGTGACAACGATGAGGATAGAAATGAACTGAGGAAGATATTTATGGAGTTTAAAGATGTATTTGCAAAAGATGCCTATGATTGCGGGCTAACTGATTTACATGTGGCCACGCTACCGGAAGGGTGTAGCAGAAGCCCAGTATTTGTGCGCCAGTATAGATTACCATTGGCATGTTTAGAGTCATTGACAGAGATTATTAAACATTTGGAATTGCAGGGAATCATCAGGCCCATTCATAGCACATCCAACACACCTATTTTAGGTGTGTTAAAGCCAAATGGTGAATGGCGGCTATGTGCAGATTTGAGGGAGTTAAATAAAAGAGTGCCAGTATCCAGATGGCCACTGCCATTCATTGATCAGGGCCTAGCTCAGGAACATGGTTCAAAAGTGTTTACCACGTTAGATCTCACCTCTGGATATTGGTGCGTGCCATTGGCAGAGGAGATACAGAATGTATTTTCATTTTCCTTTGATAAGACTCAATACGCATGGGTTAGAGTTCCATTTGGGTATGTCAATAGTGGGAGTGAATTTGGAATATTTTTGAGAAAGGCCATGCCTGATGCAGCGGAAAGAGGTACCATAGTTTATGTGGATGATGTACTGATAAAGAATGATAGCTTGAAAAACCATTTTGATGAAATAAGACATGTTCTTGGCCAATTGCAGAAAGCAGGCGCCAAAGTATCTTTACAAAAGGCACAATGGTGCAAGAAAAAGGTGAATTTTCTAGGCTATGAAGTGACCGAACATGGATTAAACCCACAAAAGAAGAAAGTGGAGGCTATACAAAAACTAAAAGACCCTAAATAATGTGAAAGGGGTAAAAAGTTTATTAGGAATGATGGGCTATAACAGGAAGTTCATTGAAAATGATGCTGACATTACTCAACCATTAACTAAGCTGTTAAAGCTGAATACACCCTGGAAATGGGAAAAAGAGCAGTCTGAGGCGGTGGCTAAATTAAAGGAATGTCTTGTAAAGGCACCATGTTTACCATATCCCATAAAGGATAGGGATTTCTTTATAGAAATAGGTTTCTCTGAACAGTGTATGTCAGGAGTGCTATCGCAAAAACATGATTTGAATCACAAAACTATTGCCTATGCAAGTAAGGCGTTTTCCCAGTTGAAATTAAATTCAGTGAATGTGAAAAGGCCCTTTTGACCACTGTGTGGGCGCTACAGCATTTCTGCCCCATTGTTCAGGGAGAAAAGGTAATTATTGAGACCAATCATCAACCATTGCAGTTTTTAGAGAGTAAAAGAATCAGGTCAGGTAACCTATCACAATCCAGAATCACTTCATGGATGCTAGCATTACAAGGTTTTCCTGTAGAAGTGAGATATGGCCAAAATAAAAAAATAAACAGTTGCTCAAGGTTTAGCTGATTTACATGACTGTGCAGCTGAACACGTATCAAACGAAATGAAAATGGAACATAATTTACAGGAATTTGAACAATCACCACACAAAGCTTTTGATGAAAAGACATGGAAGGATTTGCCAACTGTATATGTTGATGGTTGTGCTTTTCAGATTGAAAATGACAGTAATAAACAATTAGTGTCAGGAATAGGAAATGTCTGGGCGAAATGTGAAGGCGTCCCCAGTATATGGATGAGAATTGGAGCTAGGGGCAGTCAAGTAGCGGAATTTGCAGCCATTTATAAAGCAATTGCTACTGCAGTTGATAATAGATTCAATGAAATTGTCCTGGTGACTGATTCTGACTATGCACGAAATAGCTTTGTGCAATATTTACCTGGCTGGAAAGCGAGAGGCATGATTACATACAACAAAAAGCCACTTAAACATGGAAAAATGATACAAGCCATAGACAAATTAGTGTCAGAGAATGACTAAACAATATACTGGAGGAAAATTCGTGGGCATTTAAAAACTCCAGGAGAGGATAAGGAGGGGAATGATAAGGCAGATCACCTGGCTAAAATTGGGGCCGTTATGGGAGAATTGCTACCTATTGAACATTTACTTGGTGAATTACAAATTGATGCAGAAACACGTTCTAAAGCACCAGAGGAGACAGATCAACCAGTGGTACAGTGGAGTTATGATATACCGGATCAAGATCTGATTGAGGCACAAGAGGATGATTGAATTTTGGAAATCTATTATAATCATTTGATAGATCCTGAATAAAACCCTTTAACAGAAAATGATTGTATGGGAAAAGAACAGTTGAGGGTGCTATTAAAGAATACAAAACAAATTGGACTACAGGATGGACTCATGATTAGAGAATCCATAACAGGACAGATACAGTGGTTGGTACCCCTTTCATTCAGAGGGTTAATGCTACACCATGCACATGATGCAATAATTGCAGGCCACAGAGGTTCACAAAAAAAATTGGAAATACTAAAAGATTATGCTTACTGGCCACATATGTCCCAAGATGTGGAATTATCTACTAGAGGATGTCTAGTATGCGCCCAATTTAAACCTGCTTTACCAATGCATAGAGCTCCATTAATGAAAAGAGGCTTGACTCTTCCATGGTCAGATTTGCAAATAGACTATGTAGGGCCTGTAAAGAGGTCGAGCAGGGGGAACCGTTATATTTTGAGTGTGGTGTGTTTGATGTCGAAGTGGATTGAGTGTATTCCTGCACCAGATTGTAGTGCGCAAACAGCAGCTACATTACTGTTGAATCATGTGTTTTCAAGGTTTGGGTTACCACAAAGAATAGAATCAGACAGAGGAAGTCATTTCACAAGTGCTCTAATGAGTAAGGTATGGCAAATACTGGGTGTGAAAAGAAAATTACATATTGCATATCAGGCGGCTTCTTCAGAGGGAGTTGAACACTGTAATAGGTCTGTTGTGGACATATTAAAGAAATTTGTAGCAGAAGCAGGTTCCAGCTGGGATTTACGTTTACCTTTGGTTTTAATGGCAATCAGATCAACTCCTGCCAAAGCAACAGGTGTTAGCCCCCATGAGGTTTTAACAGGTAGGAAAATGGTGTTACCACAACACCTGCTATACAGAACACATGAGCAGACACTTGTGAGCGCATCCACAGTTCATGAATACATTGATGAACTGAGGAGGCATTTACAACATGCATTTGCTTTTGTACAGCGAAATCTAGAAAGAGCTGCTGACAGTGCAAAGTCGTATTATGATAAAAAGACATCAGTGAAAGAATATTGTGTGGGCGATCAGGTGTATGAATTTAATTTTGGAAAAGGTAAACAGAAAAATTCCAAATTTCTAGCAGCCTGGCAGGAGCCATTTCAAATTATAGATAAGGTCTCTCCTGTGGTTTATAAAGTTTTGAAAACTGAAGGTAAAACAGCAACAGAACAGTTTGTTCATGTAAACCAAATTAAACCCTGGCACCCCAGACACGAAATTAAAAGACTTGAACGTGTAGAAACAGATAAAGCCCCTTAAATACATCAAAAGAGATACATGGGTCTATTCATAGAACAATGACAGAAAGGTAAAAATAGAAGTGATTATGATAATAGAATGTATATTTATATATATATATGTATTTATAAAAGAAAAAAAAATATATGTGGTGATCATTGAAAGAGGGTTGAAGCTGGTTTTATTCTACACAGTTAATATTGGAAATGATCAATGCTATTTCATGTATGTTTGTTTTCTCTTTAACATGTGCTTAATTTCAGAAAGCGAGAGGAAAAGGGCGAAATGTTTTGCAAAGCATGTTTTATTTTTGGCAAAAGGGTGTAGTTAGTATTATGCTATGTACTTAATTTGTTTCTTTTCTATTTGATTTAAAATATAAACACATTTTGGCTTGGAGGTTACGGGACCGGAGGACACGGGAGATGATGGAGTCCTGGAGTCCCCTGGATGAAGATAAAATGATGCCTGCCTCCGGGTGGAGGTGAAGACAGAGTAACCGGGATGCCAAGAGAGATGACTCCTATGAAAAAGCATCCAAGAGTGCCAGGATGAAAGAGTACCCGAATGAACCAAATGATGGGACATCGCTGGTCGGGACATATCAGAGGCAGACAAATGTCCTGGAATATGGAGTTCCACGTATTTATTATTTTAATTAATTATTTTATCTGTTATGTTAATTCTTTATTTTAACTATTTGTTTTATTTTATTGTTTTGTGATTGACTTCAAGTATAAAAGTGAGACACTCGACTATGGACACTTCCATTGGGAAGAAATATGTAAAATATTTTGTCAGAACTGATGGACTCAGAGATGAATTTTGATATTATGATGATTGAACAATGATTTTTTTTTCATACATGAATATTCATTTTGTTGGATTGATACATTTTAAAAGAGGAAAGGGAGCAAGTTGGGTTTCTTCCAATTGTGGCTTGGACCATGGCCAAATTCTCAGAAAAAGGAGGGTATGTAGTATAATTTAGCATGTTTTGGAGTGCAGCGCCAATGCATGGGATCACAGTATTGCTGTAATGTGGTACAGCAAGTCATGTGTTGCCAGGGTAAAATATGGACAGGCATATGGATATTTATGTTAAAGCACACCATTTTTCTCAATAATTAGCTTAAAAGCACACCATCTTTTTCTCAGCTGAAATGCCTCAATTACAGGAGAAACGTTAGATACTTAATTAATTAACTTGATTAACAAATACTAACACGATTTTAACTCCTTAACATTATAATGTTTTCTCCATATGCAAAATGAGGCAGGCTGATATTCATTTTAAACGTGTGTTCAGATTTTTTTTCTTTCTCTCTCTTTGCTCTGTCCACGGTCTTTGCAGGAAGCAAAAATTCGAATAGCAGGAAATCAGTAGATACAGTTGCTACTGTAAAAGTGAGCCATTGTTGAGGAAGAGGGTAGACTATTGTGTATTTTGATTGGTGACACGTCACCTTAGGGGCTGTAACTGATGTTTCTTGAAGTGGCTCGGGGAGAAGGAGAGGGAGAAGACATTTTGCCGGGTTGCAGTGAGGTCGCCTTTGTACTGCGGCTGTGAGGAGCTGGACCACTGACCTTGAGAGACTGGGGTTTCCTAGTCACTTGGCACCGGCTTGAGAAATGCAGATTGCAGATTGAACTGCATGTTCTCGCTGGGTGCTTTGAAGAAAGAAAAAAAGAGAGCCCTGGGTCACTGCCCAAAGACGACAAGCCAGGAGACCTTGCGTGCTGAAAAGCTACATATAGCTGGTAAATATACAAATGGAGTGAGATTGCTGTGACTGCCGGACGGATGATCTACTATTAGACAGGCAGTGTAGCGATAGGGAAGTCTCCTGTGTAAAAATGCCACTTTATAATATTGCCATCTAAATGACTGTTCTTTTTATTGTTGCAAAGTGAAATGCCCTGTATTTTTGCACTTGTCTCCCTTCTGTTTATTCTAGAAAAGACTGCCTCACAAAGCTGGTAATGTATTATTTTGAAATGAAACTGCTATAAATCACAGCCTGTGTAAAGTTTTTTTTTTTCCTGCTTCTGTTTTTCTCTGGTGCATTTAGCCCATATCACATAATAAAAGGGAAGGTTATTAGGTGATATATGTGCCAAACTTCCTAGGCAGATGAAGTAATGTTATGAGCAATTATAAATAGCTGTGTGCGTGATTCCACTCAGGGTATGTGTGTGTGGCTTCTGAGTGGAATATATGAAATAGACTGCTGAGCGTATATGAATCAGCAGAGAGAGGCCTATGGAAACATAGTCTCACTAATGTAAATACATTACTGATAATACCACATGTTATTGTGAATACTCCATGGAAACATAATCTCACTAATGTAAATAAATTAGTGATAATACCACATGTTATTGTGAATACTCCATGGAAACATAATTTCACTAATGTAAATAAATTATTGATAATACCACAGGGGTTGGTGAATGCGATATATGTAAAAAGTGTGGCATCCATAAAATGTAGGCCTAAGGCCTCTCTAGTGATCACACAAACAGACCAAGCAAGAAAAAGGGGTTTTGTATATTTGGGATCACAAGTAGAACCGAAAATCATGCTCATCACTATACCACAACGAAATGTATACCCACCAAATGTATTTCTGTATTGAAATAATGCATAGCCACTATACCATTATAATACCAAACCCAATCTAAATGCAAGCAGTGATTATTGCTAAATTATTTTTGTTTTTGGCGGTAAGAAAATACCGCTAGACCCTAAATCTACACAAAATACCCAACATAGCCCTGCTTCCCTTTTCAAATGTGGCCTGATACCAAATTACCTTTGTTGGAGTTGCTCTATACATTCAGGCTCATTCAAGCATATGTTTGTTGAATGTCAACATGTTAAACCCTTTTGGATTTCTGTATGGAAAACAATCAAACTGATTTTCAAAACACAGCAAGACTTTAGTTTTGACTTTCTTATCTTTGGAAGCTCCCTCCTACAAACTGTAATAGCCAACAAACATACAAAAAAACATTTGGATCTATGCCTCATAGTGGCACTGCAAGCTATCACTACTAGAACATTGTATAGCTTCCTCTCCTGTTCTACTAAGCAAACATAATTTGAAATGGCAACCATTTCTTGATTTGATCTAATACAGATTACCACTAATCCTATCATTACATCTATCTTTATTCCCTCCTCTTTTTTTCCCTTTGTATGTGTTCCGTCCTGTCTGTCATAGTTAGAGTATGTTATTAGATTATTGTTTTGTAACCCCCATTCCTCTTTTATATAAAAAAATAAGGCTTTGTTGATAAGAACTAAACCCTTCTATTTACACATACCATATATTGGTGTTAATCATCTGCACTTCTTTAAATAATTCTGTTAATATCTCATATGTATGTACTGGCACTTGTTTCCTGCATATTATTAATAGTTATTGAATATCTTGTATGTTGATCTCTCCTAAAAAAAAATCTTTTAAAACTCCAAAAAAAAAGCATATTTCATTTATAAAAGACCTCGACCCGGTACATGCTGAGAGCAACCAATGGAATAATGAGAAAACGTAAGAGTGCGTACTTGTAATGAACCCGATTGAATCATTCCAGAATTAAGAAAAAGGGCGAAGTGGACAGTTGGCAAAATCACTAATGACCAAAGATTAAAGTCCAATCAAAGTAAAAACCACACAGTACAATGTAACACGAGGAGAGTAGTTGCCCCAATGATTCCCTGCAACTCTGAATAGACTGGCCACCCCAGAAACTCTTCATGTAACCTGAGGGGGGAGACAACAACTAGGTGTATGGCCAACAAACACCAATCAAGCTCATGAGGTGTCCTTCATGTAAAGATGTGAAGACCACTGGCATACATGGAATGTCACTTTGCTAAAGTGCAACTAATGGACATAACACTGGCAGTTAACATAGCATGTACTCAGGTCCCCATGTATATGAATCTGTCACTCTGACGCACTGACAGCCCTTACTAACCTTCAACTCTCCATCTCCAACACACTGGACATCATTGCCCCTGTCATGAGGATCCACATGAAGCCTGCCTCCAAGCACAACACTGTTATGACTCTGACCTGGACTCTCTGAAAGGCAGGTATAGAGCTGCTGAGCGGAAGTGGCAGGCTTGGAACGCATCCTATGACAAACTGGCCTGCCGCCTGCTCAAAGGCAATAAAAATGTTAAATCTGCTCAAAGAAGAGAGCCTATATCCGAGCATGCATCTCTTGGGCCACTAATAACACAGGTGAACTTTTCAAAGTCTGCAATGTACTCGCAAATCCTACTGCAGTCTCCATTTCTCCTCTGCCTTCCATGGACCTCTGCACTGCACTGGACTCTTACTTCATTACTAAAACTCAGAACATCCTGTCCTCACTCTCTTCTATACCACTCCCTTCTCCCTCATCCGTTCTCATCTGATGATGTTTCCATACATATCCACTCTATGAAAGTCTCATCCAAATAGATGCTCCCCTGCTCCTCTAGCACTTTCTAGGACAACATTGTATCCCTTGGTCCAGCCTTGGCTGATTTCTGCAATCACTTCTTTGCCACTGGATCCTTCCCTTTACTCTTTAATTACTCCCTTGTGCACCCTCTCCTCAAACAGCCTTCTGCCGACCCTTCCTGTCTGGCTAACTACCACCCTATCTCCATTACCTTCTTGCTTGGCAAACTCTTAGAGAAGCTGGCCATCTCAGAGCTTATCCACCACACTGAATCTGTTGGTTGTCTCCACGATAACCAGTCTGACATCAGAGGTGCCAGAGACACAGAAACTGCACTCCTGAACACCCGTGAAGACTTGCTCTCTAATCTCAATTTCAACTCTCCTTCCGTTCTCATCCTTCTTGACCTTTCCTCTGCCTTTTATACAGTCAATCATGCCACCCATATAAACCAGCTCAATGATAGTATTGGCATCACAGACCTGACATTTGACTCGTTGACCTCCTTCCTCTCTGACCGACCTTCACAGGTTCAACTGGGCCCTTTTCTCTCCTCCATCTCGCTCTCCACATGTGGTGTCTCTCAGGGCTCTGTCCTCTCACCTTGGCTTTTCAACATCTACTGTGCCCCTCTAGCCCATTTATCTCTACATTCTCTCCTAATTACCAGTGTTATGCGGACAACACACAGCTCTCCTCCAAGCTTCCATCCTCTGCCTCCTCCTCTTATTCTCTCATTCCTGACTGTCTGTCTGCTATTCAGGCATGGTGCACTGCTAACAATCCCTGCCCTAATGCCAGTAATACTGAGATTCTTCTAATTGGGACCCAATCTCCCTCCTTCCCTCCTACACTCTGGCCGCCCTCCGTGTGTCCCCTAACCTCACCCTCCTCTGAGGTCAGGCTCTTTGGTGTCATCTTCGACTCTCTCTCTCCTTCTCTCCTCACATCATGGACCTTGCCAAGAAGGCCCACTTTCAGTGTTTTCACTTTCCTCACCTTCACCCGGAAAATCAATGGGCCTCATTACACGGTAGGCGGTAGGGACTTAACGATACCGGTAATGGAATACCGTTAACATTAAATCCCCATCCAAATTATGACCTGGCTCACCGCTATTTGCGGCACTGCTAAGTACGGTGCCACTAACAGCGGCCAGTCCGTGGGCGCGGGACCCTCGAGTCCGTAATTTACGCCATGCCGCTATTAGCACATCATCACAAGCCAGCCGGACGTGCCAATAGTGGCATGGAAAAGCACCCAAAACCCCTTACCGCCATGGCGCTAATACCGCCATCGCCAACCACCCGTTAAGAGAACTGAGCAGTGTTCCCACCTGCCACTAGTGGACACAATCAGCACAGGTGGAGACAATGGAGACTCAGGCAGCTAAAAAGGAGCACACCACACCCCTTCCCAAACCAAGATGGTTCCAATTCTAGCAGCATTACATGGGCTGGAGGACATGATCGCAGCGCAGCAGCAGCAGCAGCAGGCAGCACAGAGGAGACGCAGGAGGAGGAGGAGGGCAAGACAGGCACAGCAAGCACCACCACGGCACCTAACCATACCACAGAGGCACCCACCAATCCCCAGGATCAGAGCCGATCCATTTAACCTAACCCCCGGAGCAGATACATACCCTGTACCGTCTGGACCGGGATACCATAACCAGCATTGTAGACATGATACACAACGACATTGTGAGCCTCATAGACATCTGAACCGCCATCCCCCCTCTACTCAAGGTGGTGACTGTGCTTCACTTCCCGGCCACAGGCACTTACCAGCATACGGTGGGGCAGATGCATGGCATCTCACAACCAGTATTCTCACGCACGCTGACCCAGGTGCTCGATGCCCTCCTGAAGCATGTACCTGAACACATATTCATACCACAGACTGCCCAGGAGCTTGCAAACACCAAAGTTGGCTTCTATGCACTGGCAGGCATCCCAAGTTGCATCGGGGCAATCGACTGTACCCATGTGGAATTGGTGGTCCCACATCACAATGAAGTAGTTTTCCCGAAACAGGAAGCAATTCCACTCCATCAATGTCCAAATGGTATGTGACGCTAACAAGATAATCACTCCTTGCTGTGTCCGATTTCCTGGATCAACCCATGATTCCATGGTCCTGAGGAACTCAACTATCCCACGCTACATGGAGCGACAAGCCGGACAACGTTTGTGGCTACTTGGTGAGTAGCAGGGCAAGCACATGGCAGTGTGATTGGGGGGGAGAGATACATACTCTGATTGGGTGTAGCTTGTTGTCCGTTGGACAAATGCACATACAGATGTACGCCAACATCCATCTGGGTAGGCCCAAAACGTATCAGAGATGAATGGACATGCAAGTGTGAGCTATATAACATAGATGACAATCCAGGTCTAGAAAAATCAAACATCCATCCATATCCACATTGCACAACATTCCACACCTCAAAATACACAAATCTCATACATGCCACCCACATAGTCCTACAAAATGAGCGCAGCACAACAGCAATAATGCATTGTGGCCTTGAATGCATGCGAAGGAATCACCCCTAGCCATAGCATTACACCACGCACTTATAGCACAACTCAAGTGATGCCTCTCAGAATGGCAACATCAATGTTGGAATGGCAGTACACCAGCAGTGTGATACCAAATCTGCTTAGGACCAAGGAACCCCTAACACACGGCTTCAGCCAACATATGTCCATTACTGTTGTAGGCATTGACGGGGCATGTGTACTTGCAGGGTCGCCCTTACCTTTGCACATTCCTGTCACACAGACAGTCTGCATGTATGCTGTTAATTGTGCACTTCAATCACAATGCAAATTAAAAAAGCCTGAAATGAACTGGCCGCACTTGTGCTGAACAGTAACAGGTCCCCATCTGTCCCCCCATACAGGTGATGCTGGCTATCCCCTGAAGAGGTGGCTCCTTACCCCTGTACGGAGCACACAGAACAGGCACGAAGAGGATTACAATCGTGCACATACCCGTACCCGCATCGTGATCGAGCAGACATTTGGCCTTTTGAAGACACGGTTTAGGTGCATAAGAAGGTCGGGTGGCGCTCTCCTGTATGTCCATGAGAAGGTGGCCAAGATCACCATGACATGTGTCATGCTGCACAATATGTGTATCAGACGGAATGTGCCACTGCCCCCTGACGTTGAAATGGAAGCACCTGATGAGGATGATGATGGTGATGAGGACGGAGTTGAAGGGGATGCAGGACATGCAAGAGGGGATGGTCAAGAGGGACGTGCTGTGAGACATCTGATCAACCAAATATTCTGAGTAACGTGGTTTTTTACTGTCACATGGATATGGGTATGAATGCACTGGTGTATGTTTGGAAGCACGCAATGGACCCTGTCGCCAATAAAGTACGCAAACACAAAGAAGATGTCCAAGCCTGTGTTTTTAAGTAACGGAAAGATGAAAAAGTGCATGTTCCCAAACATCCCACCACCCTTCAACCCACCCCCCACAACAGACCCATAACACCCTTCCACCCACCCCCCACAACAGACCCATAACACCCTTCCACCCACCCCCCACAACAGACCCATGACACCCTTTTCCCCACCCCCCACAACAGTTCCTCATGTGTCTGCCACTATGTTTGCGTCGGGCCATGCATGCAGAAGCTTCGCCATAAACTCCCTATTGGCCATTGTCTGCGCCAGCATTTGGAGGCTGGCTAGACATGCGCCTGGTGGTGCGTGTGGAGCCGTGGAGGGGGCTTGTCTGCGTTGAACCGGTGGATGACGACGTGGCTGACTGTCCTGGTGGTGTGAAGTGGCGGTCTATTGTGTCTGCTATTTGAGTGAGGACCTCCCTGAGTCTGCCTATCTGCTGACACAGCCTGTCTGTACAGGCCTCCATCCTCTCACTGGAGTGCCTTGCCGTCTCCACAATCTCCTCCCTGAGATGGGCAGCCTCCTCCACATGCTGGCCAACCAGTACAGTTAGTTCCTGTTGACGCTGGCTGATGGTGGCCAGATCGAGGGCAGTGCTGGGTGCTGGTGGAGTGGCTGCTGTGCCCTCCGATGCATCCATGTCAGCAGGTGAAGCCACCATGGGGGGCATTGAGCCTAGAATGTTGTCCTCGCCAGTGGCATCAGACCCAGGTGTCTGGAGTGGTGATGGCTCAGGGGTTCCAGGGGGGGTTGGGGTGTGCATCTCCATTGTGATATCTGTTGTGTCCTCAACATTAGATAGTGGGGCAGTGGCTGCTGCCTCTCCTGCAGAGCTTGGCGCAGCTGATGATGGGTCCTCCGTGGCTGGGATTGGTGGTTGCGGGTTCACCTCCGGTGGTGGGGCTGTAGTTAGTGGTGTGGCTACTTCTATCCTGGCAGTGGCACTCCTCCGATGCTTGACACTCATCATGTGGAACCTTCCCCCCTTGCCCCTTGATGTCGTGGGGGTGTCCTCAGAGTCCTGTGCCCTTGGTCTCTTACTTGCAGGGGGTGCCTGGGATGCATTTACGGCATCCTCACCATCTATATGTCAGCCTGTCAGGGACAAGAAGGGGGATGGCATTGGTTACGTTTCTATGTACGTTATGCAGAATACATCAATAATGCAGTTGTGGCCATTGGGACTTCATTGTTGGGGATGCAGGTGATGTGTCAGTTCAGTGCCTCATCCATGCATGGTTGTGTTTGGCACTTGTCTCTGGTGATGTGTGCATGTGTGTGTGTTTGGGTCTGACACTGACATGCGCAGGGATGGATGCATGTGTGGATGTTTGTCCATCCATGAGATGATTCTGGGCTCACATTTGGGGGATCAGTACATTCACATAGCATCCTGTCATGTGTACACTCACCTCTGTCTGAAGTGGTTGCCACGCCATGCTCCATAGTGCCGACTCCCTCAATGCATTCCACTCTGATTAGGTTCGCACAGGTCTCCTCCCATTCCTTTAGTTTGATGGGTGAACCGGGTCCACCTGCAGTGGCTATTCTATGGTTTTCGGCAAGGATGCTCCTGACCCGCAGTCTGAGGTCGTCCCACCTTTTCCTGCACTCACGCACATTGCGGGTGGTAGTGCCCACTGCACTAACTTTCACCGCAACTTTATCCCAGATGGCCTTTTTTTTATAAGTGTCTCCCGCTGCATGTCGTTGGCAAAGACAACGGCGGCATTGTCAGCCAGGGTCTGGGTCAGCATGATCAGCTAGTCTGAAGTAAATTTTTCTTTGCGCTGCCTGTCGGTGCTTTTTTTTATTTCAATGCCTTGGGCATGTTGAGGGTGTCCCTGATGATTTGCAACTGCAACCTACTCCAAACAGGTCCAGGGGCAGAGGATGGCAATGGATTGTGTTTTTAAAGATGGCCGCCGTGTTCTTTCCCGTTCCTGTGCGATGACGCTATTTCCGGTTCCGCAATTTAACGGTCACCGCTAATAGCAGGGACTGCTATTTGCATGCAGCGTGAGGGCGGAGGTGCTATCTGCACTTTCGTCGAGAGCAGTAAGTGACTTTTTGGGGTATTTAGCGGCATGGCGGTAGGGTCATTACTGGCATGGCGCTATGCTCGTGTCCGCGTACTCGTAATGGTACGCTATTAGCACCCTCTTGCGAGGGCGGACACGTTAAGAGCACCATGCCGGTAATTGGAGATTTTTACCACACAACGTGTAATGAGGCCCAATGTCTCCATTGTCTCCAATGTCTCAATGTCTGACCTCCAGGCTGGACTATTACAACAGCCTCTTCCTCAATCTCCTCCATTGGCTCCTTCAATTAATCCAGAATAGGTCTGCGAGTCTGATCCTTGGCCTCAAGCCCAGGGGCCACATTTCTCCAGCCTAAAAACTCTCCACTGGCTCCTGGTTGCTGCAATGATCAAGTTCAAGCCCCTCTGCATCATCCGAAAGGCTTTCTGGGGCCTGGCACCCCACTACATCAAACTCTCTCTCTAAATATCTCCATGCTAATGCCCTTCGGTCTTCTCGCTCCAGCTCTCTGCAGATCAAACGCTTTGCCAAGCAGATAGTGGGGAGTAGATCGCTCTCCTCCGCAGGTGCCTCCCTCTGGAATTCGGTCCCTGCCCCTCTCAGACTTGAGCTGGATCTCCTTAAGTTCCAGAAGCTTCTCAAGACCCTCCTTTTCTCTTCCTTCTTCCCTCTCCCCCTCACTTGCTAATGTTCCACTCTGCCTCTTGACTGGCTGCTTGGTTCTTTCAAATTCTACAGGGGCACCAGGCCCTCCCCGACCAGTCTACAGCTGCACTTGGTCTCCCCTGACCCACTGAAGCCCCCTGTACATGCCCTTCTGGGCCCCCTTCCCCTGCACTAGCCTGGCTGGGCCTGCGCCCCCTAAGCCTTTCTAGTACCATACCTCACAGTGGTGTCCAGTCATTTGGTCGACTACAAACTGGTCGACTGCAATTTGGTCGACGTCATTTGGTCGAAAACCAAATGGTCGAATTTTTTTTTTTTTATTTATATATGTGTTTTGTGGGTTTTCGTGTTAAAAAAAAAAAAAGAAAGAAAAAAAAGGGGGTTGGGGGGGGGACCCCCCCCAAAAAAAAAAAAAAAGGGGTAAAAAAAAAAAAAAAAAAAAATTCGACCATTTGGTTTTCGACCAAATTGATTCGACCAGTTGTCCAGTCGACCAATTGATTTCGACCAAATGACTGGCAACCCTCACAGTTAGCATGTGGACCTTCTTCACCTGCACTCCCTGCATTCCCTGCCTCTGTCCACCTTTCCTCCCCTTGCACTCGCTTAACCCAAGGGCCCTTCCACCCTGAGCAGCACTTCTCCCTTCCCCTCTCTCCTGAATTTCTTGTTACTGCACTTGCACGATACAAATGTCACAAGGACCTCCTCTTGTATTGTTGCACCTTGAAAATTATAAATACCTAATGAATAAAATAACAATAAAATAAATAGACTCCACAGAGACAGCCTGCACATGTAACCCAGTCTCCCATCAGAAATCATGCATGAGAGTATTGCATAGGCACTATCCACCCACCATGGCATGCTAGCCTGTCAATCACAGACCATGAAAGCAACTAATGGCGGCTAGGAGCAGTGTGCAAGATGTACCATGACAGACTAAACCAAGCCCCCCCTGAGTAGTTGATGCCATATGCAAGGACTGGAGTGTGGAATTGTGTTGTGCGTTGAAACATGTCACATGCATGCACAGACTGTGTATCAAAATTGTGTTGTTACAGGCATCGCATCCACAGATCCTAATGATTGTCACCTATGTCTTTTGCCCTTGCGGGTAACTCTGGACACCCCCAGATTCTGTGGCTAATGACTCCACTGCGGAATTTCCAGAAGCCACAGGAGGTTGCATATAACCCGGGCAGATATATGGACTAAAGTGTGTGTCGAGCGCACCTTTGGCCTATTGAAGGCTCGCTTCTGCTGTTTACACTGCTCCGGAGGGGTCCTTATGTATAGGCCTGATAAGGTGGGGCAGATTTTCCTCGCATGTGCAATGTTGCACAATATCTGCATATGTTGGAACATTCCCCATCCCCGGATGTTGACATGCCACCCCATGAGGAGGACAATACAGTGCCTGAGTGAGTGTTGTGCATGGACGCACTGAGCAGGTTGAGGCCAGTGAGGTGTGCCAGGCGCACCGGAAACTGAAAGAAAATTTCTTCTGAGCACCATCTCATAGCACTTCGCTTGCACTTTGGGCAATTGTCAATTATCACAATAAACACTTGCACACAATAAGGAATGTCCTAGCATTGCTTCAAGTAAACAAATGTTTTGTAAGAACGTGCAACGTGTAACAACTTCACCAGAAAAACATCCCCCCAAAAATCCACTCTCAAAACAAGCTCCCCAAAAACCCACCCTCAAAACACCCTCCCCGAAAACAGACCCACAAAACACCCAGGCAGTGTCCAATAGTCACTTTCTGTTAGCTCTTGGCCATGGGCTCCTCACTGGCTCCTTGCCAGTGAGGAGGCACTATGAGCAGTGCCTTGAGGTACCAGGTATTGAGCCCTCTGTGTGGGCAAAGAGATTGAGGGCTCTGACCCGTTGGCCTGCATGAACTGCAGGGTGAGCTGGATCACCAGGTTGAGTGACTCAGCAGAGGCTGATGACTCTATGCTCCTGCACTCTCTGTCCCAGTGAGACAATGGTGGCGGTTGCATGGCCGAGTGACTGGGCATTCCTGAGGGTACACCCCTGCAGGCAGTCTTGCATGGCCTGCATTTAATGGAGCTGCTGACCCGCAAGTCTCTTGATGGATGCCTTCTGGCACTCAATAGTGTCCAGCCTTGCCTGCGCTGCTGATATGGTGGTCACGGCAGAGGTGGTGGGCTTTGTGGGCTTTGTGGTGGCTCTGGGCTGAAGCATGGACATGCATCAGCCACGTTGTGCTCCTCCTCCTGCTCCCCCTCTTTCTCATCGGTAGTAGTAACATGGGGCTTGCCACAATGTGCTGCACGTGCTGGAGATGAGGGCGTTCTGGAAACATTACAGCTGTGCACCGCTGCTGGGATGGCATCAGTGTGTGCGTGCCATGACAGGTGGTGACTGTTAAGGTTGTCTCAAAATCACAAATAGACCCAGAGGAATTGGAGTCAGTCCAACTCAAACTTATTGATGTAGTAGACAAAGTGCATGGCAAAATCCAGCTTTATTATCATCAAAACAAAGCCGGGACAGCATACAAGCATTCAAATCTCATCGCTTTCAATATGTTAATAAAAAACAATTGCTTAAATAGTGTTTCATCAATGATGTCATAACATAATCTCAGTTACACAAAATCTACAGGGAGTGAGGATAGGTAAGTGTGTTTGGCTACATATAGATTCCATAGGAGTTAGAAATTTTAATTGGGGTACAAGTATCTGATGGCTCTGCCTGGAACTACCCTTATATTGATAAAGGTAAAAAATGTGTAATCTCTACCACAAGTCATTGGTTGGTACGCTATTTAATGGGCAGCACGACACTAGGGATTTTGATAGGTTAGCTTTCTGCTAACCAACTTCAGGCACTTCACAGGTCACCAAGATATAAGCCAGATGGGGAGCAGTGGGTGAGAGGCCCATGGACTATTGTTTCTTCAGTTTAAAAAGTTATCATCCCTAATGCTTAAGTCATGAGACTGGGCAATCCTTTTGTACTTGGCTTTGTGTGGTACCTCACGTCTATGGTACATTTTATGGACTACTGCAAGTGTCTTATCAATGTTGGCTTTTAATGAATAGTCAGACCTTGGATGACATTTAATTACCGCCTATGTATTGAGGTGCTAGCTAATATTAATGTGTGTGTTCTTTATTA
Organism: Ambystoma mexicanum; assembly: GCF_040938575.1. Classification (NCBI taxonomy): domain Eukaryota; kingdom Metazoa; phylum Chordata; class Amphibia; order Caudata; family Ambystomatidae; genus Ambystoma; species Ambystoma mexicanum. The sequence continues at coordinate 260,554,554 of NC_090935.1, forward strand.
TGTTGCCAACAGGGAAACTTTGAGTTATTCTTCATGGAGTCTTTTGGCTTACTGTATTACTGCAGCTGACTAACAAAGACTGGTTGTACTCCTATACGACCTTAATTAATCCGGCAGTATTATCCTTACATCTTGGGAATTGCTATCTCGCGCCTTCGTTCCACCATATCATTCCTCCCTTATTTCATGGTAAACTTGGCACTAGTGGCCAGCTACTGTCTGAGCTCCGCACGGATGTGTATTTCTGTGGATTCAGCATGTTCAGTTTTCCCAAGGTCATGAGGCCTTTGCTCATTCAAAAACATGCTGTGGCTTCCATCATTAAGAAGATGGCTGCACAATTACACTCTTGTTTCTGTGTTAGCAAGCTATATGTGCATGTCATTAATGTTGCATTCACCTTATACATTGGTCATGTTCGTTTTCTTCATGTCTGTGGGTGCTTTGTTACTAATCTTCATGCCTAAATGCATACATTACCTATTGTACGTGTTCTTCATGGAGAGTGCATGTTTTCTCTGTGTCTAATGCATGTGCTTTTACTGTTAAAACATTTGTTTGAAAGCTTTTGCCATCTCCAGCTCACATTGTACTCATGTCCTGCTGTACCTGCAGGGGTTAAAGGCAGAACTGTTGTCTCAATGAGTAACGTCACTCACCCTTGCACTATTGGTTTGGGGTAGGGGCAGAAGCTATGGATGAGTTATTCATCTTCCTCCTAAATGACCCCCTGTCCCCCACTCACACATTCTTCTGCTCTCCCCCAGATAGGGCTCTATGGGTATACATATTTTACTCATTCCCCAAGGAATTACACGCTGTGTAATTTTGGGAATCTTGAAGCTATGTACATTTTGACCCGTGTGGTGTGATAGGGCTTTCCATTGTTAGTATATGAGGGAAGGCATCCCTTTGTGTATACTCTGGCATGAGAGGGTCCAAGTGTCTTACTATTTTTATTCCTACTGCCTTTTTGGGAGTCTTTTTGCATTGGCTTATTGTTATTCTCAAGACACAGATCTAGTAGTACTTCTACCAGAATGGCCACTAGTATTTTGAATGAGTTCGCTAACCAGATGGGTATCATTGAGGACACGTAGGTAAACCAGTCATCATCCACAATGTCTTCCACATCTTCCACCATTTTTGTGTGCAGCTATTTCAAAGTGGCTGATGCTTCTGTGAGGGCCCCCGTTTCCTCATCGTGAGCAGGTATGTATGTGCAGCAAGATTGGCACATTTTTGCTCACTCCCTACCTTCCATGGCCATAATGAGGTCAATGAGGTCAAGGACATACCTGTCTTGGAGAGTTATGAGCCTGACTGGTCTCAGCACTTCTCTTATGGCATTGAAGACTTTCACAGTAGTATTTATGTTCTGCAGCAGATCCCATCAGGTTATTTCCACCTATTTGGTATTCGTATGTGCCTGCAACCCAGCAGTAAAGAAGGATGTAAAGAATATTTCTGTTCTACTGAACACTTTATGCTTGTTTAGTATGTCACAATATGCCTTTGCTTCTTTTACTGAGGAATAGTTATTTCTCTATGTGCATTTAAGGGTGAGGGACCTCTTACTTCTTAGGTGTGCATTTTTCCTGGAAAAATTGCCAATCTGAACCTCACTCTGGGGTACTGCTAGAGACGGTGCACGTATTACCAAAGACCTCCCCAATTAAATGGTGGCTGCATGTATGCTCTAGAACCACAAGCCCAGCAATGGCCCTCTAATACTGCTGTGCCTAATTTCATTCCAGTCACACCAAAAATTAATATTCACCCTTTGTATTCTCCTATTTTTACTGTGCCCTTATTTCCTATGCTTAGGGTGGCATTATTCAAGTGTACTATGCATAGCATGCCTGCTTCTTCCTATAACCAAGTTAGTATTTAGTGTATTTTGTCCCTTCTGAAAGGCACTCCTTATTTAACTTTTGCACAACAACTCGTGGTTGCTCTACAAGCACCTCTACTTTACAGCCGATCAGACCTTCAATACAGCCTTGTGTGGTAAATACCTGTCCTTCTTTGTGTAACTGGCCTCTCACCCAACGCCCAGGAATTTCTCTTCCCCGTTTGTCAGTGCATTGCAAAAAGTAGTGGTCCTCTGTTATTATGTCCCCACTTCTCAGACCTGCCAATATGTAACATATTGCCTCATGCTCTGTTTCATCATTGCTCATCACGGATACTTCTTTCATAAAATGATCCTCACCTGGAGAATCTTATTTTTTACCCAGTGTATGGAAGCACTTCTGCTTTGAAGGTGCCCTCTGGTCATGCATGCTGCAAGGTGTGTTAGGCAGAGCGCTACATGTGCAGATACTTCAGTGGCTATGAATATTCTGGAGGTGATCATGGCATAGGGGATGAGGGAACACATTAAACAGCTCTCATCAGACGTCTCTCTCCCTACTCGGGTCAAGTGTCTTTGCCACATATTATTCGAGACATGAGCAATATGAGCAATATTATCAAAATGTTGTACCATAAAGCAATGATCATCAAGTACATTTCTTTTTTCCCTCCTCCCTGCAGTGCTATGTTCATGATATTTCAAAGGGGTCATTTCTTTTTGGTATTGCTTTACGTATTATACTAGTGTTAACATCATGGAGAACATTTAAGGTTGGTCTGGCCTTGCTGTATGTACTACAGTGCTGCACTGTGAAACAGTAAATAGAATACAAACACACAAAGTTGTAAAATGCTGCTCCAATCATAATAGCTATTGATTCAGACATCAACATGAATATTCGTCTGCACAGTCATCTGGGCAAAAAAAGGTGATATTTTACATGACTAAACAGTTACATCATGCCTTAGGAAAATCTTCCCTTTATCGTACAAAAATAAATACAATAAGTACAAAAATAAATGTCCACACTAAAAGCGTCCTTCACAAATTCTCTTCTTATACACTCTGAATGCTTTTCCAAAAATATTAAGTAAGATAAACCATTCACATATTTTGAGACATATGTGGACCAAGGAGCAGTGCATTTATTTTAAAGAAAATCGTTTTTTGGATGTTTTACGAACACAGTGTTTGAGACAACACTTGTAAAGAAAAGTCCCTACGCTTATGTTCCTTCTAGCCGCTGATCGGCTCTGGTCACTTATCTTGTCTGGGGTCGTTGCACGTCTTCTTCACTTTTGGGTTCAGTATTTACAGATGGGGGGTCTCACCTCTATATAGTTTGATGTCACTGTGATAGATCCATACTTGTCTGCCTTCAACCTTGACCACAGATGGAGTGATAGCTTCCACGATATAAGGCCCTTGAAAATATGGCTTGTGCCACTTCCGAACCAAGTTACAGCCCATCACATTGTCCCCGGGATACCTCAAAAGGGGTTTTGACAAATTGTCTGGGTCAGTTTGTTTGTGTGTTTCATCTGTGTTTTTGAGCCCTCCTTCTGCGTCTGCACCTGTCCAGACATACATTTCAGAGATTCCATTATAGCTGTCAAACAATCTTGCATTTCCTTCCACAACCCAGCCGCAGCGTTCTCAGCATTCATGTGAGACCATGTGAGAGGATCAATGGGAGTATGCAGTCTGCATCCTGTCACCAGCTCATTTGTAGTCAGGTGATGGTCAGAGTCTGGCTGATTGTGTAAGGCAAATAGGGCCAAGGTAGGCAATGTAGCCAATTTTGTATCAGAGTGTCCTTTAGTTTGACATTATGTTCTTTTAAGAGGCTGTTTAGGTGCTCACAATTGTGGTATGCTTGTGGATGATGAGCTGATGAGAATGTATGCTTTATCGCCAAGAGAACAGTGATGTGCTCAAACGTCTCATTTACAAAGTGTGGTCCATTGTTGGAACGTACACTCCCCACCTTGGAAATACCTCACGTATGAGGAACTTCACAGCATATGTAGCATCTGGATGTGTGCATGGACAGGCTTTGAACCAGCGGGAAAAGGGGCATATGACTACTGTCATATACTTGTAGCCATTACAATTTTGGAGTACATCCATGTAGTCAATATGCAAATGCTGAAATGGTCCAGTAGGATGGGGGTATTGCTGCTCTCACCATTCTAAAAGTATGGCCAGAAGTGTACTTTTGACATACTAGACAATTAAGAGTTTTGCATAGTGTCTAATGCATGTTCTGTTACTATTACAATGCTAGTTCGAATGCTTTTGCCATCTCCAGCTCACATTGTCAACAAGTCCTGCTGTACCTGCAGGAGATAACAATGGTCTCAGTGAGTAACGTCTCTCACCCTTGCGATATTGGTGTGGGGAAGGGGCAGAGGTATGGATAACATATTCATCTACCTCCCAACATGGCTGTGGCATGACAGTGGTGGCTGCAGTGACAGCTGTGTCATCTGCCTGGCTGGTGGGGGGGCACTGTGCATGACCCTAGGGATGATGTCATCCTCATTGGTAGCTGGTGTTTCCACTGTGGTGTTGGGTGGAGGTGAAGGTGGAGGAGTTATTGTGCAGCATTAGTGGTGGAGGGGGTGGCCTTGTGGCCCTGCTCTGCTGCTTGCTCCCACTGGCAGGGGGTCCAGCCCATGCAGGGTGGTGGCAGCTGATGTGCCTGCAGTGGAGGGTCCTGCCTCTTCAGTGTCCATGGACTGTGTTCCTGTTGGAAACTGAATGACATGCTGTCAGTCTTCTTGCATACTTGCAGTACGTTCATACAACCTTGTGTACATTACAGGAACTCACATTTGGCATGGTAAGCATGATTGGTCTCAGTGAAATGAGTACTGCCACTTATATGTGGTAGTAGTGCCTGCTAAGGGTGTACAAGGTGAATACATGTGCTCACTGTCTGCTGGCCTGCCAAGGTGGCATGTTTTTGTGCATGTGGTGGGGTACCACTTGGTGCTATGGGCTTTCATGGCATGAATGGATACTTCTCATATGTGCATAATATGGCATACATATCTCATCTAGGGTTCATGGACATGGCTACATTTCCCCTGCCCATGTTGTATGTCTCTGGTGGGGGGCACATACTAATGGTCACGAAAGTCAAATGTACATGATGTCAGATCTGGGAGGTGTGCCTTCTTCTGTTGTTCCATGGTTGATGCCACTGGTATCGGGACTAGATGACAACAGGAAATGGGAGATTCTGAATGGGTTGAGTTTTTAAAGATGGCCGCCTCAGCACTTCGTGTTCCTGATGGTGGCATTATTTCCGCTGCAGGCCTTACTGGTTACGATATTACTATTGCCAGCAATACCAGCAATAGTGATACCGGCAGATGTGTCGCCGATATCAGTGATACTTCTGTTTATTGTTGATGTTTGTTTGTTTGTTTTGTTTGCTTATATAGCGCACTGAACCCAAGGGTATCTGGGCACTTTAGTTGAGGAACAACATGGTTACAGAGTACATACAATAAGAATGATATTAGTGAGCAAGATAATGTACAAGAAAATATACAAGAAATATAATATTGACATAGGTAATATACAGGAATGTACAGAAGAGTTGCAGAGAGTTACAGGCAAATGTGTGTTGCTGCCGGTGACACTGGTTCGCCGGTATTACTGTTACCAGCAGGGTGGTGCACATGCCCGCACAGGTTTAATTATACGGTAGTACATCTGCAGGTCACCCCGCTGGTAACGGTAACACCGCCGAACCAGTGTTACTGCCATTTTACTGGCATACTCGTAATGACCCCCAATGTTTGCTGTGTTCTCAGTGTGTCTACTTCACGGTAATGGGTGCCAAGCATTTGAGATTATCTCACTGATAATGCTGAAACATGACTAGGGTTCCTTGTGTTTCTGTGCAGAGGTGACCTGACATAGCAGTTTGGGCTGCGCTGCTCCCATTGGTGGCAGCACTTGACTGATTTTCATTTAGCCTGGTCATTTAGCCTGGTCATTTTTCCAATGGTGACACAGACAGGCTAGGAAATGGTGGTGTGAAGGTTGCCCAGAGCAGTGCTTGTGGTTCAGATGTATTCAAATCCTTCCACCTACCACATTTTTCTTTATAGTTTGTATCCCTGTGTGAGTGATGGTGTGCCCAGGCGTGAGTCCCTTGCTCGCTGCACCATGGGAAACCATGCTGCACTTCACTGATGATGCTCAACAAGAATGATTCATGTATGGGGTTGCTTGTTTTTCCATGCAGAGGGGACCTGTACTAGTAGTTTGGGCTGGGTTGCTCCCATTGGTGGCATACCTGCCTGATTTGCATGTGGCTGGGCACCTTTTCCAATGGCGCCACAGCTGGGCAAAAAGCCAATGGTGCGGGAGGTTGCCCAGAGCAGTGCCAGTGGTTCAGATTCATTCAAAACCATCCAACTACCACTTTTTGGGTTATAACCATTTGAGCTTAGACACCCAAGATTTCCGTTGTCACTGTCTTCTGCTCTGATCCATTAGTGGTCCTGAACAGTAGTGTCCAACAGCTGTTGGTGAGCAATGGTACTGAAGGGTGGCCTTCTGACATTGGTGATGAGATTGCATTGCTGGAACTGGGCTGACCCTATACCTATGTTCAAAAGACCGCTGTCTTTTAGGTTAAGCATCTTCAGGTACTTGAGCTCCCACATTTTTCTGTTCAACAATAGATCCTGCAAGGTGTGCACATCCCATGTGAAGTGCCAACACAATAGTGTTCCTGTTCAGGGGATGCTTTTTAAGGACCTCATTTACAGTTGAGATGATTTTCATAACAAAATACCACAGGAGGAAGTTACTACCTCTGCATGTGCTATTCCGAAAATCACCAGAATTCAGAGGTTACCATTGGTGGAGGAATGTTTGGAATACCACATTCACCAGAAGTAACCATAAAATGTGTTTTCCTAACTTTTATTCATGGCCATAAAAGGCCGGTACGAAGTCTGTACCTTCGATGTGGTAATGTTCAGTAGTAGTTTAAACCACTACTGTACATTTTTGTAAATGCACAAAAGAGTAACCTATGAACATTTTCTGCTTTGCACGGTGAAGGTGACATGAGGAGGCTTCAGAGTTGCCAACGTTTCATCACCCCCTTATTATAGCCAATTCTCAAAATATGATTTGTTATTGTACCTGTGCTTCTTTTCTGTACAAATGTTTACCAACACCTCAGAGGCAGAGGTAAAAATATTCAAACTTTCTGCTGGAAATCTGCCTGGAATACCACTGGCTGTATTCCCATTGAATGTTGCATGTGGTATTTGGCCACACCCAAAATTCATTGGATGGTAAAATCAGCGGCATTTGGTAAATAGTGGATATCAAGACGATCATTGTTAAATCTAGAGGTCTCGCTTGTGTGGCTCCAACTGTATCTCTATTTGCCTATTTAAACATAATACAGACATATGGGCCGATATACAGTTCCATATGTTTACACAAACTATTGCATGTATTACCATTACAGCAACATGGAAACTGGCAATCGATGTCCCTATTTATAAAAAAGGGGGAAGGGAGTTGCCCATGAGTTATCGTCCAATCACACCCATCGACACCTCTTCAAAGATTTTAGCAAACTTAGTGTTGAATGATCTCACAAAATGGGTAGACACTACACAAAGACTCAGCCCCTTGCAGACAGGTTACCGGAAGGCGACCAGGACTGTAATCAGTGGATTAGCACTCTCCTCTTGCCTAGCACAGTCAGGTAGAGCCACTGGTAGGACGTTATATGTTGCAAGCCAGGTCAAGACTTTGGGGAAAGTTGGTTAAGAGGGGGATTGATCCAGGCTTGCTGCATATGCTACATTTACTCTACACAGATAGCGAGGTCAGAGTGAGACTAAACACAGATGGAGATCTCTCTGATAGTGTTAAGGTAAATATGGGGGTCCGTCCGGGCTGTGTCATGACCCTGACATTGTTTAATCTGTATATTGCCAATCTCTAGGAGGTTGGTCTTGGGTGGGGTAGCTATCCTCCCTGACTCGAAGGACTAAAATTAAATTGTATAGCGTATGCAGGCATCCTCTTTCTGCTCAATTTCACACCAGTGGCACTACAGCGCTCCCGCGAGGGATACTAGCTCTTATATTAGCAGCAATAGCTTGGTTATTAACCCTTCAAAATCTTTCACAATGGTTATAACTAGTAAACGGTGTAATAAACACTATTTCTGGGCAATTAATAATGATCGAATGAAGGAGGTTCATGCCGTGTGTTATTTAGGACAGACTTTCCCAGTGAAAAATTTCCTGATAAAACAAAAGAGTGGAATGAAGGATAAGGCAAGGGCATGCATCTCCCTGAGGAGATCAAATCCGTATAGATGTTGTGCCTTGTCTCCACTTCCTTTAGTTGAATTTTATCAAGGGAACATTTCAATGATGGCATTGTATTGGACTGAGTTGATTCCATTCAATAGAAGAACACACTTTGACATTATGCAAGGCTTCATATGGCGACAGGTTCTCGGTTTACCAAAAACTGTACCAATTAATTCCATTTGATTAGAACTTGGATTATAATTGTAGTGGTCACAACATGTGAAAAAATGTATTATATCACCCTATACATGAAGGTGTTGTGTATGTAAAGCCCTGGTCTGGTTTTTATTCTTGGGCGAAATACTAAGGAAGAATACTAATTCATATTTGCAGAACTTTATAAAATGTTGTAAAAGATTCATGGAAACAACAGATGTAAATGAAGAGGATTCGCTTTGGTAAGTGAAAAAAAAGGTGGGACAATATTGGGAATAGTGAAGACTGAAACTGTATATTGATAGATCTCTTTGGAAAATTACCAGGCCTAATACAAAATTATTTGTAATGAAATTTCCATTGCAGGTATATAGTGCTTGGTTCATGGAGTTTTGGTTGAAATGCCTTCGTACACAGAAGGTTGGGGGACAACGGTGGCATATGTCATGGAAATTAAGATCATGTAGACTTTGCACTGTAGGCTGCAAAGAAATCCTCGTTCATGTTTTTATGGAATGTGAAACAACTGTAGCCTCAAGAATAATGCATTTGGGTCCCTTCATAAATTCTCCGGAACCATGTCTCTGGTTGGACCATTCTACTATTTATTTTCAGGTTACCTTGCCTTGGAAACAAGCCCTGCAATGCAAACCACTTAAAACATCAATAGTAGACATTTTTAAAAAGTAAGACCAGAAGATCTGGACAAATGTCTCCAAGATACTATGGCTAATTGTTCAGACCTCGACACTGCTTATATTTTAGCAGTGAGGTACAACCACCATTTGGTGAGTATGCTCAATAGAATGGGACCGATGACGACAAAGTTGGTAGGGATCATCTAAAGCAACTATTTGGTGTTAACTAAGCTCAAGCAGGAGAAGAGGAAGGCAGAACGACGCTGCAGTAAAGACAAATCGGAAGAACATGAAACCACTTGGAAACGCATTGAGAAACAATACAAAAAAGATGCATAGGAAGCCAAGAAAGAATATTTCATGGTTGAATATGAAAAGTCTGGAAACAACACAAAAAAACGTTTTGACATTTTGAGAAGCTTGGAAAAGTCTCATTTAAAATTGGACGTTCTCTCTCCTACGACAGAGGACTGTATAAACATGCAACAAGGCTTTGCTAATAAAATGTCTGAAGCAGATGACAGAATTGCTATAGAGTCCGCCCTAGAGATGTTATTTATACAGGATACAAAAACTTTAGACAATAACTCAGCTTTTAGCATCTTCCCTATCTCGGTTCCTGACATGGAGAAAATACTGAGGAAAATGCGCCCCACTTCATGTCCGGGCGTCACTTTTGCCTCAAACATGGTTTTAAATAACATTAGCATGTTTCCACCATTTTCAACACATTTTACCAACGCCACCTTCCTGCATAAAACAGTTCCAGAAAGTAGAAAGAAAGTAGCTGTTTCCCCATTGCTTAAAAAACCACGACTAGACTCCAAAGATGTCAATAACTAAAGGCCCATCACGAATGCCCCGTCTCTTTTAAAAATAATAGCTAAAATGGCCACTATGCAGTTACAGGAGCATCTGGACTTGACTGACATCCTGCACCCGAGACAATCCGGGTTCAGAGCGAACCATGGAACAGAAAGTGCACTACTTGACCTCCAGATACAAAGACTGGACATTGTTGGTAAAAGCAAAACAGGGCTGTTGATGCTGCTGGACGTTTCGGCAGCTTTTGATCTTCTGGATCACAAAAAGATCCTGGGTTCTCTATCTTCACTAGGGAAATGCTCACCAGCATCCATCGGATGGATCGTGGCTTTCCTCGCCAATAGGATGTCCAGAGTATGCTGGGGACAGGCTTTGTCTACCTACGGAACATTCATTTGTGGAGTTCCTCAGGGGGCATGCCTGTCTCCAGCACTTTTCAATATCTATTTATGCCCCTTTGGTAGTATTTTGGATAAGATGCAGACAATATTCACTAATTATATTGATGACATGCAGCTGTTGTTGGAGCAAAGTGGCGATTACACAAAGGACTCCAGGAAAATACAAGATATTGACAAGTTGGTAAAAGACTGGATGACAGCTAACTGTCTCTGAAGAGTGGTAAAACTGAGTTGTTAACATTTGGATCTCCTCAATCTAGATTGAAAGTCGGCCCATTCTTTGCTAACTTTTTTAATTGATAGTCACTGTATCCAAGTACAAGAGAAAGTTACATCTCTGGGTGTAATACTGGACTATTTGTAGGGGTCTGATGCCCAGGTGGATAATGTTGTCGCAAAGTATCACCTCAGATTGTTGAGGCTTGTGAAACCTTATGTCACAAGTAAAAACCGTGACATTTTAGAGTGGGCTATTGTAATGCCCCGCTTAGCCTACTGCAAGCATTCCTAGGCAGAGCTAATCAAAGCAACATTCATAAACTGTAACCATTTCAAAATGACGCTGTGCGCATTATTAAGAATGTTGCCAAGAGGGAGCATATCGCCCCTGCTAGGAAGGAACTGTATTGGTTGCCAATGGCCTCAAGAATAATCTTTAAAACCTTTACATTGACATACAAATGTTTGTATGGATCGGCTCATGTATACCTCAAGGAAAGACTCACAATACAGCAGCTGGGAAGATCAACTTGATCCTCTGACACATATCGACTGACATGTCCAAGATTCAAGAGAATAAGAGGGAAAGGACGAACCTTTTCTGTCCAAGCTACACATGCCAGGAATTAATTGCTAGTTAACTTACGTAGAGGTAAATGCCTCTTGACATTTCGCAAACGACTTAAAACACTCTTGTTTAACTAACTGGTGTTGGCCCTCGCGATGTAACATTTACTGAATTCTCTATTTTATTATTGTTGGTTTTTTATGTGGGCCCTGATGCCCTTGGGCTGCGGCACTTAACAAATAAACAAACGAATATATAAATAATACCTCCAGAGTAATTACACCTGACCTGGAATAGGTTAATGAATGGAATGCAGCTGAGTTTAATATTTGCGCAGTGATATGTTTAATGGTTATTTTTATAAAATTGAAATCAGTTGAGAATGAAGGGAAGACATGTGACAAGAGATATGTTGCAATGTTCAATGAGTTACCTTCCCCTTCTTTTAAAAGACCAGATTGTAATTAGTTCTTCCATTAATGAAGTATAATGGCTGTGGATGTCTTTTTGTTTTTTTCTGTTGAGCTAATGAAGTGGTTCTTTTTAATGATGGTTTTATGAAGATGTATGTGCATTTTCCTTTTGTTTCTTTGTACATTTTCTTGCAAGTTATGATTTATAATATAAACACAATACCATATAGCCAATTTTACCATTACTACCTAACTCAGATTGAGGCCCCTAGTGCCTTAGCCTGCTATCAGTCCATCAGGAGAACATAGACTAAATCCAGAGTTCTATCACGTAACGTAGTGATTCCGATAATGCTGTTATAGATAACAACAAAATTCACATGTCCCTGTGACCTATCTTCACGGTGTCAGTGAAGTGTGCAGTGTGTTTCTTTCCTAGTGCCTGTGATAGTATGATTTCAAAGACAAACAAAAGATGTTAATTTTACTCTGAGAGACATTTTATAAAACGGTAGCAAAGCACTGAATTTAGAGCATGCGTATGCAACCTTTGGCTCTCCATATGTCCCTTAAGCGGCATAGTCCGTGGTGAGGGATCCTGCAGGCTGAAGCACAAAACATCTGTAGGGTTGCAGGTTGCAGACCGGAGCTATAAAACTCTTTTGATCTTCCTCAATATCAACTTCAAGATCCTCTCCATCGTTCACAAGTGCCACTCCCAAACAGCACCGGCCTACCTTTCTCAGTATGTGGAAAAATACACCCCTCCTCGCCCACTCAGATCCTCACACGACTCGTTGCTGAAAGTGCCCAGCTTCCGCTGCCAAACTGCAGGCAGCTCAAGCTTCCCTGTTTTCGCCGCCATGCTGTGGAACAATTTCCCCTAGTTCTTGAGAATGGAACCCTTTTATTGGACCTTTAGGGGAAACTTGGAAAACTTGACTCTTTGCCCAAGCTCCTCTAAGCCAAGACACTGTATCACTGCTGAACATCTTCAATTTACGCCTCCTGTTTTCCCTGTTTACCTTTACCTGTCCACTCCTCCTAACTAGTGCCTAGATACCTGAGGGTTCAGTGCACTGCTACAAATGCAAACATAAATAAATAAATATCACATTTTAGAGACACAATTGGTAACACATTATGAATAAATTATATATTGCAATGAATGACAGGTTTAAACAACTACTTGACTAATTTGGCTCCTAAATGTATTAGGAATATAGCTATAATCCATAGTGTGTCAGACTGCTCTGGGTGGTAATGGCCTGATGTTAGGAAGAATTCTCATAAATGGCTGATTTCCCTTACCTAATGAGTCCCTCAGCAGCTTTGCTGGATTTCTAGGATTTATTTTTTTCACCTGGTAAGAGTGTGAGCGTTTTTCCCACTCTTACATGTGTTTTGCTGTGTGTGTTTTCACTTTTTGTGTGATCTTGAGCACTGGAGCCTCACCTACTCCATGGCATCATATTTTGTATGTGTTTTACACAGCAATTTCAGTGCTGTAACACAGGGTTGTCTTTGGGACTTCCCACCGACTCCATTTTCTGGGGCTGACTTCTGTCCCCCGGAAAAGGGTAAAGTTGCCATTAACTTTACCTTAGTCACTTTAAACCACAGACCCAGTACGCCCCATCTTACATGGAGTATTGGAAAGGGTTAACTGTTGTTCCTTTTTGTCTGTGCCTCTTGGAGCATTATTATATTAGCCTCAACATAAACCCTCTTGACCCAATACATTTTATTTTGGCTCTGGCTGTGTTTATTAGCCATTTCTTTTTGTTAAAGTCTTTCTCGTTTTTTTCTCTGCGCTCCAAACCGGGGATGACTCCTTTGTTCGCTGTCTTTTCGCGGGCTTCTTCACAGAAGCCCTCCTTGAGGCGCCTGAAAGTCTAGGTAGGCAGGATGTGAGGGAGGGATCTTCGTACACCTGCCATGGGTTTCCTTGGTAACCCAAGTCGCGCTCCTGTGTGATTGGCTGAGGGGACTGTCCTTGCCACCCAGCTGTTTGATTGACAGCCAGGCTGTATGAATGGGGGAAAACTGCATAAAAAGCAGGTCTCTGAGACTGGAAAGGAGAGTCACCACTGGAACGAAAGAACCAGCGGGGAACTGGCAGAAGAGGACCCCTACAATGACTGAAACGCCCAGTGAAGCCCTGCTGCAGGTCCGAATCTTCCTAATCCTACGACAGAGAAGATACTCCACGGAACTTCCTCCCTTGAGCTGGTGGGACCAACCAGTTTGCCCAAGCTACAAGCCAGGACCCATCCTCTGGTCGAATTCGCTGTACAGAGCTACAGTGGGCCAGATAGCCAGGAAGGTCGGACCCTGCTTGGGTTTTATGGAGAGCACCTTTTATTAGTTGCTTTGCTCTGCTGCTGGTTTCTTCCCTGGGTAGTAGAAGAAGTCAGAGGATCCAAAGTTAGGAGGCCTCCCATCCCCTGCACACTATATAATGTTGTCAATAAAGACATTCAATAGATTTGCATGTGATATCACATGTCGAGCACATTCAATTGAAGTTCATAATAGTTTCGATTAAGAAAAAGTAGAATGTATTTAATTCAAAGAGGCAGGGCAACTATTACAATAGTTGCACTAAATTATGGGACAGTTATTTATGAACATATACAAAAGAAAGCAACAAAAAAAGAATAATATCCATAGGTTAACATATGCTTGGCTGACACGTTTCGAGGTACTTTCCTCTTCTTCTAGAGCCTAATAGCACTAGGACACAAAATAGTTGAGAAAGAGTAAGAGATAAGGGAGAAAAGAAAAAAAGGGGGGGAGAGAGAGAATAACTGATGAAATTTACATTTTGCATAGTCAGGTATGGCAAACATTATAAAACTTATGCTCAGGAAGTGTTAACCACCAGTCGTTGTTAAATAGTAACAATGCATAGTGTTTGAGTACTTGTTATTCGACATACTGTGTATTCAATGCAATATTCATAGTGATGCACAGCTTCATGCTGTTGCTGGAGGTTGTAATGTTATAAGGGGACCCGGTGAGCACCAATTTGAAAGAACATTAATCGAAGGGTTAATAAAGATATATATGGTGATGACAGGCCGGTGATAATTCATAAAATATAGGTTCCATCACTCACAAGTCACTGGAGTACAACAACAGTATCCTTCTCTGGTTGTCAAGTAAAAAAATCCTTCAGAACCGAAGGAATGTAGTTTCAGTATATTAAACTGGGTTGGGAAAACCTACCTACATCTGTGGAAATATAGGTAAAGGGAAACTTACATTTTATCCAGTAACTGATGAGTGTACAAAATATTTTTTATACGAGATGCCGGTTCAACTAAAATTAATAAATGAAACTCACTCGTGTACATCACCCCATGGGTACTTGAATGTGGAAAGAGTACGTAGCTGCGAATGGTTTTTGGGCGTCGTGACCCAGGGTTCCTATATGTTCATATAAATCCGTACCAGTCGTCGTATTCTAATAGAAAAGCAGAACAAATGTATGTCATAGCCTCACAATCAGGCAAATGGAAATATGGAGAGAATAATGTCTATATGTCCATAACGGTACCTGATATAAATTGATTCAGACTCAGCAAGGGTAGTGGCACAGAACGTGCTGGTTGCTGCATGTACAATTATAGAAGGCGTCTTAAAGTAGTTAAAATGTAGATCGCATTCTCGTGTGTAGCTAAATCACTTTCTTGCCGTAATCCTTTGTAGCTTTCTATAAGGAAGAACGGGGAAACGAGAGAATGAGGGATTTCAGATGCTGTGCCGATCACGAAACGAAAGTTTCTAAAAAATACATGTAAGCGGGACATCTACTTGTCTCAAAGCGATGTACGGTGTGCCTGATGCAGCTTGAAGTGTGGCGGTTGCCATGGTGATTCTGCACGGTCTATCCCGAGGTGATGGCGGCCATGTTAGATTGGAAAAGTAAGTGGCTCAAGGGGTCATGGATACTAACAGCGGACTAAATGTTATGGATTACTATAATGGGTTCCATATTGGAGGAGGAACTCTAAAGTAAATGTTGATAAATGTAAAAATATATAATCATGACCAAAACCTTATCATTGCTCACTCATTGCGGTTAATGCAATATCAAAAAAAGATTTTATTTGACTTAGTGGAGAACATTTTTTTTTAAAAAGAGAAAGAAAGTAAATCACCCAAACTCTATCATGCCACACTTGGCGAGAATGTGTAATGATGTTACTGAGGTTGTGCCACTGTGTAGTTGCCTGACCTACTGAGGAGTCTGCTAATGTTAAAGATTAAAATTAATGATATAGACGAAAAGGGGGCTGAGTTTAAGTAGTGAAAAATGTGTAGAGAAAAGATTATGTACAAAAGAGAGTGGCAATATCTCTCAAATATCACCACACGACATTTATGTGGTATGTCCCAAAATGTACATTTAACTCAGATAAAACATCTCAGTGAGAATTCTTCATTTAGGCCTCTAGGATCTAGTGTGTCCAAGTAGTGAATCCAATACTTCTCCCGTCTTGATAGGATGGATTGATAATCTCCTCCCCTGTGGGGGTGCTTCACCACTTCCAGAATCTGGAATTTGAGTTGAGCTATAGAGTGGTGGTTTTCCAAAAAGTGTCTTGCTAGTGGTGACTTAGTATTTTTGCATCGGATTGTTGATTTATGTTCGGACCACCTCTCCTTGGCTGGTTTGGTTGTTTGGCCACTGTGCAAAAGTCCACATCGGCATTTAATGGAGTAAATTACTCCCGAGGTGAGGCATGTTGCATAATTCTTTAGTTTAATTTTTTTCCCGGTCTGTGGTTGATTAAAAAAGTCACCTTTAACAACAAGTCAAACAAGGAAAAGTGCCTTTCTTTTTTGTTGTTAAGAATTGTTGTTTCTCTTTGGGTGGTCTCTCAGCCTTCACTAGTTTATCCCGTAAATGTTGGCGTCTTTTGAATGCCATCATTGGTGCTTTAGGGAATAGTTTATAGAGTGTTGGATCGTTTTTGAGTATTCCCCAGTGTTTTCTGATGGTCTACCCTAACTTTTCTACCGTGATTATCTTATATAAACGTGGTATTGGTTTAGGCTATTATATTAGCCTCAAACATAAACCCGCTTGACCAAATACACTTTATTTTTTTCTCTGTGCACCAAACCGGGGATGACTCCCTTGTTTTCTGTCTTTTCGCAGGCTTCTGCACAGAAGCCCTCCTTAAGGCTCCTGAAAGTCTAAGTAGGCAGGATGTGAGGGAGGGATCTTCGGACCCCTGCCATGGGTTCCCTTGGTAACCCAAGTAGCACTCCTGTTTTATTGGCTGCGGGGACTGTCCTTGCCAGGACAGCCACCCTGCTGTGTGATTGACAGCCAGGCTGTATGAATGGGGGAAAACTGCATAAAAAGCAGGTCTCTGGGACTGGAGAGGAGAGTCGACACTCAAACAAAAGAACCAACGAGGAGCTGGCAGAAGAGGACCCCTACAATGACTGAACCACCCGGTGAAGCTCTGCTGCAGGTTCGAATCTTCAGAATCCGACAACAGAGAAGATCCTCCAGGAACCTTCTTCCCTTGAGCTGGTGATACCAGCCAGTAGCCCAAACTACAAGCCAGGACCCCTCCTCTGGTTGAATTCACTGTACAGAGCTACAGTGGGCCGGATAGCCAGGAAGGTTGGACCCTGCTTTTAAGGGTTTTTAGGAGAGCACCTTTTATTCGTTGCTTTGCTCTGCTGCTGGTTTCTTACCTGGGTAGTGCAGGACCCTCCAGTCTTCCTACTTCTTGTCAGTCCAACAGTCGCTTCAGGAACCATGAGCCTGTAGGAACTACCAGGAATTTCCGCCTCAGCTACAGCTCCCTTTCCGTTTTAAGGTACTGTGCAAATACGGTTGTCTGTTTTGTTCAACCACGGTGAAAGTGTTTGAAATCTTTCTCCAATCCGAGGGCTTGTCCTTCTCTTCTCTTAACTTTTGTACCAACCAACCTCGTCCGGAAACCGTGCCACGAACTTTACTGCGAACTACCCTGAACTGTGATCTTGAGCAAAAGAATTTTGACACATTGACTTTGGCCCTAAGCCTTTTCTACCTGATTCTATCTCTGTAGTTCCTCTTGTTCAATTGCCCAGAGTACTTACCTGTTGGTTTGACCTAATTTCTAATAACTTTGTTTTTCCCTCCCTTTTAAATTCCTGGAGTGCCATTTTGCTCCCACTTCATTTTGTGATCTTAACTTGTCTGAAATGTAAGGGAAGTGGTGTGGTGTATTAAGAGTGTGATTATTTAGACTGCTTATAATAGTGTAATGTTAAACAACTGAAGAGTGAAATAAATGTATATTATTTTACTTGAAAACTTTGAGACAGTGTTTGCCTGAATCATAGTAATTGCTGTCCTTTGTGTAACTATTTGATACTGCTCACTTACTCTTGAGTTAAGTCTGGCTGCTCCGCTACTGCTACCACTTTTAACTGTGTAGTACAGGCTTGTACCAAAGGTGAAATTGTACTTACACTTGTAGTCTTAATTGTGTGTGGTGTTCCCAAAGAGTACTGCATATTATTGTTATTCTGCCTAACACCTGCAACCCATGATAAAAGGCTAATTCGTATGGGGCACGATCCATTACCCATGGATGAAGGTGATATGTTCCCACTGGAAGAGGAAGCATGCACCTCGCCTGCTTTTCATTTAATGAAAAATAGGATCACCAAGAAATGTGTTTCCAGGAAAGAAAGGTGATGAAAGCAACATGGCTGCCATCTGTTCATCAGAAGCAGGCCAGGGTGCGAGTGTGGCCCCATAGACAAAAACTATGTGAGGGCTTCATTTTTGATAACGAAAAAATTAAATGGGCAGCATGCTGAGTGAGGAGTGCACGTGCGAGAAATAAAAGGAAGGCTCGAATCATAGTTTTATACTATAGGATTAACCCTTCAATATGGACAGCGTGATCACTCTGCGTAGCCGAAGTTATAGCCTAAGAACAGAGCAAAATAGAGCAATTTCATGGGCGTAATTTTAGGGGGGGGACAAGGGTGTTTGTCCCTCCCCCAACTTGTGTGGCACGGGCCCCTTTCATTTAGATGTCATGTCCCGCCCCACAAGATTTTCAGCAATGTTTACCCAATGAGCAATTTAAAGTACTTTTACATTGGTGTATTTGTCAAACAGATTAGAGTTATGATAAGAAAGACTATCTCGATAAAGCTATGCTGTAGGGTTTTGAGGCACTTATTGTTGGGTGTGTTTTCAAAAAGAGACCGGAAACACGGAAACACTGAAATTATGCACGCAAGACATTGCCGCAGAGCTAGCAAGCAACTGCCTGTATGGATCATAATAAAATAATGACATGACCATATACACAGTGCACACTTATTGGAATTTTGTTACATATATTAGTGTTGGAGTGTAGAACATAGTGTTCAAAGAAGAAGGAGGATTGGAACGGTGAAGTGGTTGAGAGAGTTGTGACTAGGGCTGCCGCTGTAAACTTTGAACTTGGAATAAATACATGTGATACCTTAACGGTCTCTGGCACTTAATACTGAGGGTGAGATTTGATGGGCCTGCCATGACACACAGTGGCAACACTGGTTTAACAGGGGCCAACGCATTGCGGGGGGCCATGTCACCACATGTCCTGGGAGGTGGACCTCCTTGGACTGAAGAAATTGTTACAGTGTAACAGAAATAATTTCTTTATGAAGGCAGAGTGACTACAAAAATAAACTATTTTTGTAGTCTGATGGCTCCCCTGACTCCATGACATGGAAGCCTGCAGGCCAGAGGCCTCTGTGTCATGTGTGGGGGAGCTCTATTTGAAGAACCAGGCTTTAAGTTTTCAGCGGAACAAGGTGTGGGAAGGGTCACATCTAATGTCTAGAGGTAGGGTGTTCCAGCCTTTAGCTGCCACAACTGGGAAGCTACGTCCCCCAGCCTTTGTTTTTTGAATTTCAGAATAGAGAGAAGGAAGGCTGAAGCGGAGCGTGTAGTCTTGGTGGTTTGGGTTGGAGTTAGCAGGTTGGTAAGATATTTAGGAGCTATGTTAGTGAAGCATTTGTGGGTGATTGCCATTATTTTGAATTTGATCCGGTCCAGAACCGTTAGCCAGCGCACTTTGCGTCTGATTTCAGAGATATGTTCGGTTCCTGGTATGTTTAGTGCTGCCCGTAAGGCATTGTTTTGAGTGACCTTTAGTTTTTTAATGCTGGTAGTCACAGTGCCAGCCAGGAGGCTATTACAATAATCGAGTTTCGACACAATGAGGGCTCTTGCTAAGGTTAAGCAGCTGTTTGCTGATAAGTAGGGTCTGCAGGCATTAATGAGTTTGGCAGTGTATGCTGCTGATGAGATTATGGAGTTAACTTGTCTAGAGAAGGTTAAAGAGGAATCCAAGTACACACCCAACGTTTTAATTTCTTTAGAGATGGTAATGGTATTTCCATCTATTATGAAGTGTTTGTATTTGGTGTCAAGTTTTCTGAGGTGTGTTTGGGTGCCGACCAGGATTAGCTCTTTTTTGTCATCATTTAGACAAAGTTCATGTTGGGCCATTCAGGATTGGATCATCTGGTAAATGTTGTGGAGGATGGTGGAGTCAGTGTTGTAATATCCAGTTAGGTGGAATAGAATTTTCGTATCATCCACATAGTTTGTATAACATACTCCACGTTCATCAAGGCGGTCGAATACCAATTTGGTGAATACGTTGTAAAGCGTTGGTGGCACACAAGATCCTTGAGGAACCCTGCAAGGAACGGGGGCAGGGGTGGTGTTAGATAGGTTGGAAAAAACTCTCATGGTACGCTCGGAGAGGAATGATTTTATCCAAACAATGGCATTGGCTGAGAAGTGTGCAGCGCTGTCCAGGTGGTGGCAAATGCCGCAGAGAGGTCAAGGAGAAGTAGTATGGCTACATTTCTGTTGTCAATTATGGTGTCCATTGGGTTATTTCGGTGGAGGAGTCCCGTTTCTGTTCCGTGTCTAGGTTGGAAATCCAATTGGCGTAGGCCCAGGAGATTGTTATTTTCCGGGTGTTGCTGAATCTGGAGGTAGGCGTCATGGTCAAGGATTTTCAGGAGGTAAGGGGACCGTCGTGATGGGGCAATAATCAGTGGGGATGCTGGGGTCAAGAATTTTTTTTATTAGATTCTTAGGGCCTGTACCTTGAGAGAAGGAGTTATTGAGGAGAGAGGTGATGAATGGGGCAAGTTCTGTAACGCAGTCTTTGATGATAGGGGCAGGGTATATGTTGCCTTGACACCTTGACGGTTTTAAACTGGAGATGATTTTGATGACCTCAGTGGTGGAGACTGGCCTAAATTCGAAAGGAGGGGGGTAGAGGCTCTCATGATTGGTGGGTCAGTGTTAATGGCTGGCAGTGTTAACTTGTCTTTTGTGTTTGCAATGTTGTTTTGGACCATAGCTATTTTGTTCAGGAGTGCATGCTGTATGTTAGCACACCAGGTTTTGTCTTTAATTCCTTACTGCTAGATTTGGTATTTGCTATGCGCTCATTGTATGTAGCGTTTTTAGCTAGCAGTATTGCTTGTTTGTATTTTTTAGCGGAGGAGATGAATAGATCCCTGTTGTTTTTTCGATGGTAAGGCTTTCCAGGTTGATTCAGCGGCTCGTTTATTCGATCTAAGATTCTTGAGGTCAGGTGTGAACCAGGAGTTCAGTTGAGCTGTCTGTTTTGGTTTGCGGTGTTTGAGTGGGGCAATTTATGTCGACGAATTGGAGAATGGTGGTGTTGTAGAGATCTACCATGGGTTGGCATGGGATTAGGTACCTTCAGTTATGGGGCCTAATAGAGAGAGCAGGTTAGTGCGTTTGATGTTGCACGTTTTTCTTGCAAGGGTAGCTGGGCTTAAGTGTGGAACAGTTTTGAGTTGGGTTTGTCTGGGGATAGTGAATGTGATGATGTTGTGTTCTGACCAGGAGCAAGGGGAATTAGCTATAATGCTGGTTGATACATTTAGATCGGCAAGCCAGTCTAAGGTGCAGCCTTTGTCATGGGTAGCTTGTTCAATGCGTTGAGTAAGTCCAAGAGTGCTCATCGTGTTTTGAATGGTTGTTGCATTGGGATCTAGGCTGTCATAGAGGCCAAGATTAAAGTCACCTAAGATGATGATTCGAGTAGATGCTTTTGTGTTTTTTGAGAGTAGTAGAGTTATATCCTCTTCAAAGGTTTGTAGTGGTCCAAGTGGTCTGTATATGATGTGCATGGTGGTGGTTGCAGTATTGGGGTAGGGTAGTTTGATTGAGAGAAGTTACCCAGAGGGGAATGCTTGATCATGTGATTTTCTGATGGAAAGGTCAGATTTAGTGATCAGGGCAACTCTACCTCTTTTGGTGGTGGTTCTATATTTTCTGTAAATCGTGAATCCTTCTGTATGGCTGATTAGAGTGCAGGGCCTACTGCAGGGTGCAGCCAGGTTTCTGTGACCACTAGGAGGTCAAGATGGTTGGTAATTATGAGGTCAGATATGTCAAGGGCATTTGCTAGAAGTGATCTATCGTTGATGAGACCGTCCTTGATGGTAGTTTTGCTGAGACTGGTAGTCTGAGTGTCATTTGGGGTGTTGTGTGATGGGGAAGGGTGGTGTGACTCAATGCATCATTGGGAACAGTGGGATTGCTGAGCGTTGAAGTGATTTTAGTAAGGCCGGGTATCAGCTTTGGATCGGGTGCCGTAGTAGGTTGTTGGTACCATCTGCTAGGTTTGTGTTGCACAATCAATTTAAAGCTAGGCATAATCAATTCAGGGCTAGGGACATTCAATTCAGGGCTAGGCATGATCAATCTAGGGCTAGGCAAGATCAATTCAGGGCTAGGCACATTCAATTCAAGGCTAGACATGATCAATTCAGGGATAGGTATATTCAATTCAGGGCTAGGCACATTCGATTTAGGGCTAGACACAATCAGTTCAGGGCTAGGCATGTTCAATTCAGGGCTCGGCATGATCAATTCAGGGCTATGCACAATCAATTTAGGGCTAGACACAATCAGTTCAGGGCTAGGCATGTTCAATTCAGGGTTAGGAATGTTCAGTTCAGGGCTAGGCAAGATCACTTCAGGGCTAGGCATGTTCAATTCAGGGCTAGGCACATTCAATTCAGGGCTAGGCACATTCAATACAGGGCTAGGCATGATCAATTCAGGGCTAGGCACACTCAATGTAGGGCTAGGCAAAATCAATTGCAGGGCTAGGCACAATCAATTCAGGGCTAGGCACGATCAAGTTAGGGCTAGGCAAGATAAATTCAGGGCTAGGCACATTCAATTCAGGACTTGGCATGATCAATTCAGGGCTAGGCACATTAAATTCAGGGCTAGGAATGATCAATTCAGGGCTATGTACATTCAATTCAGTGCTAGGCACATTCAATTCAGGACTAGGCACGATCAATTTAGGGCTAGGCACAATCACTTCAGGGCACAATCAATTCTATGACTTGAAACAATAATAGTTTCTTTTTTAAATCACTCTTCTTTCATAAGGACATTATTTCCATTATGGTTCTGTCATTAACAGAAATAATTTCTTTATGAAGTCGGAGTGACTTCATAAAGAAAGCATTTCTTTTTTAGGTAATAGGGCTCCTCTCAACCCCCATGACATGTGTGTGTGTGTGACTGTATGGTGAAAGGGTAAACACTTAAATGTATAGGTGGCTCCCTGTGTCAGTGCATGGTGAAAGGGTGCACAATTAGTACTATGGATGGCTGGGTGTGTGTGTGTCAAGTGTATGGTGAAAGGGTGCACACTTAAATGTATTAGTGGTTGCCTGCGTGAGTGTATGGTAAAAGGGTTCACACTTAAATGTATAGGTGGCTGGCTGTGTGAGTGTATGGTGGCAGGGTGCATACTTAAATGTACAGGTTTCTTCCTGTGTGAGTGTATGTTGAAAGGGTGCACACTTAAATGTATGGGTGGCTGGGTGTGCTTGTTGAGTGTATGGTGAAAGGGTGCACAATTAAATGTATGGGTGCCTGCCAGGGTCTGCCTGAATGATGAAAGGGTGCACACATAAATGTATAGATGGCTGCCTGTGTGAGTGTATGGTGAACGGGTGCACACTTATATGTATGGATGGCTGCCTGGTGTGCCTGTATGGTGAAAGTGTACACACTTAAATTAATGGGTGGCTGGGTGTGCATGTGTGTGTATGTTGAATGGTGTGTGTGCTTGCATTCAGGGGTGCAACAAAACCTACATTTCGTGGGAAGTGCATGCTAATCCTTCAAATGTTGGGCGAGGTGCTAACTTCACGGGTGGTGCTTGAAGGGCAGCCTTATTTGTATGGGGCATCTAACTTCTTTATGCATTCTAATGAGACTATTCTAGTGTAGCTTCAATGTTACATGCAGTTAACTCTCTCCTTTAAGTCTGAAAGCACCCACCTATGGACTGCTGTGAGAATAAGTGGTCTCATGTCCCCTCTCTACCCTTCCAATCACTTCCTTGACATGCAAGTACTAAACTCACATCACGATTTCAATTGCCTAAAGAATTATGCATTTGAATGTAGATACTAACAGTGAAATGCTTTACGTTAGTAATTGCTGGACCTTTGCTAACAGCGAAACCCAGGTGCCATTTAACATCTGTGTCCTGTTCTGTCCGGCAACGGTTCTGTAGGTCAGCCAGGTCGAGTCAACATAGCCCAAAATGTCAAGGGGTGATGTGGGCGGGGGGGCTAAAGCCCAGCCAGCTCAATGGTGTTGGGCCACTACTTGTGTTTAATTCTTTGGTTACTTATTGGTAATCTGTATTACTCATAGCCCTATTCTTCCTCATCCCAGTACTTGTGTATGAGGCAGTTTGACTCATACACAAGTACTGAGATGAGGTAGAGTGACATGGAGGTAACTCCTGTTTTAGTTACCTGTAATCTTCATTACTTGTAATCCCACTCTTCCTTATTCCAGTACTTACGTATGAGGCAAAGGCCTCATACATAAGCACTGGAACAAGGAAACGGGACGTGCAGGTAATTATGGGCCGACAAGCTGATTTTAAGGGTTGGGGCAGGTGGTGGGAGGGAGAGGGAATGTGTGTGAGGTAGAGGGGGTGGGGTGGGGTGGGATGGGAATTGTGAGAAAAATCGGAATGGTCCTGTATGTCCAGGCTAAGCAGGCTTGCTATGTGGTATTAGTGGCTAGAGAGGCATTTTGGTGCAGCCAGTCTAGTCATTTCTTAGTTTGGCTTGACTTTTATTAACTGGACATATCTAATAAAGCAATCCTGCTAAGTGTAATTACCTGGCTAGACTGGTATTTTGATGCTGCCAGTCTAGCAGTTGGTTATTGCAGCATTGTATAATTTTCTGGCCATTGGTGATACAATAGCAATAAGTGTTATTGCTTCAACTGGCATTTTGGTGCAACCAGTCTAGGTAGTCTAAATGTGGCCTGGCATGCTTTACTGTAATATGTTATTATGTGTCTAGACTGGTCTACATTGTGCAGACAGTCGGACATGTTTTCATTGTGGCATGGCATTTTTAATAGCAAAGCATTATATTAATTAAAGCATTAATCTTCCTGTGTACTGTTCGTGACTTGCATGTATTGGATTTGTAGATTGGTGTTACCCTACAAAACAATTGCAAATGCTCTGGCCTTTTTGCCAATTCTTCTCTGAAAGTGTTCTGTATTATGCAATAAGACACATATTTATATCTTTCTCCTAGTACAGCGTGTGGCCTACCCCTGCAGCAGCATGTTCGTGCGTATTGTGCAAGCGTGGTAATCTAGGCCGGTCCAGAGTGTGGCGCAACCAGTGATTTGTTGCCAGTCGGGAGGGGGCCCCCTCAGCATGGCTCACGTGGGTCCCCCAAATGTTGTGTTACGCCACAGAGTGGCAGCCCTAGTTCCACCCGGTGCCACCAGAGGTTTGGGCCCTGAATGAAAGTGCCAATGCAGAATCGGAGTAGACACCCCTGGGAGAGAAGTTCTCAGCCAGATTCTCATCCCAAGCTCACTGCTGTAAGGAGAGGAGGAAGGCTGATGGTCTCATGGCACAGGACCCCAAGCGCGAGCCTGAAGTGACTGCATGCATCCCTGCACTCTGAGTACTGGGTAATTGGCATGGACTCAGGGCATGCATGCCACTGCTGTTTGTCTGCTCTGTCCCATCGGCGCCTGAGTGGTGCGTATTCATCCCTGCTCCCCTTTCATGGCCGCAGGGAAAGAGAGCACCAAGTGCAAGCAGGGGGAGATGTTGCTGTTAAAGAAAGACATCCAGCCAGGCTGAGTGCGCATATGAACGCCAAGTATAATAAAGACTAGTGTGCAACGCAAAGTGACAACTGGATAAGCATTACAACTGTAAGGTATTTGGACATAACTAAAGCAAGTGTAAGCTGATGCCCACACTGTCGTTAGTATTTGGAATTAGTGGCAGGTGGTCTGTGGATCGCATGCATTGCCAATAGATCTGGGCTGCTGTTATGTTTGCAAGCAAATGGTGAGCTTCCCATAAAATGGGTAGATTGGAAAGAAGGGTTCTTGTGGTACATCCATCGAGTATATGGGGGGACCTTTGCGCCAGAAAGCTAGAACTCCCTGCTATGTCACTGCCTGAGTCACGAGGGACAAATAATATATAAGAGGATTCTAGAGCCTATCAATGAGGAACGAGGAGACCCTGGCACTTTTGATGTAAACCTTTTGAAGCTGGATAAGCACTTTGTTGTCAAGGAGAACAAAATACTCACCAGATACCATTTTGCCACAAGAGAGCAGAAACGGAGTGGGACAATTGAAGAGTTTGTCACAGCTTTCTGTGGTTTGGATATAAAGTGTGGTTTCGAACACTGCAGAGAACATCTAAGGGATCAATTAATGATCAATTGCAGCAAACACACATTTAGAGAGGCGTTATGGAGGGAAAGAGATATTACTCTGGAAAGGGCGAATTAAGAATCAAAAATAGTAGAACATACAGACTCATGCATTAAATGGCTGGACGATGGAGCAGGATATATCCAGACAGACAACCTTAACATGGTAGAGAAGTTAGAAGCAACCAATGAGAATGGTGCAAGGGAGCTTAATAGGCCGGTTGGCAGGAGAACGTTGGAACCAAAGCCCAGAAAAGAAGTGAGATACGATTTTTTTTAATTTTACTTTTATTTTATTGTTCAAAGCTCAGATTTAGCTCAAGAGCAGAGGAGCACTGTGCAGAGTGTGTGTAGCCAGCATTTGGGCTTGCATCTTTTAACAATACCATAGTTCTGAGAGGTCTGTGTCTTCTTATGTGCGTCCATTGGAATTAGCCTTGTTTAAGTTACTTCTTAATAACTTCATGCACCATGGTAAAAAGAGACTTCACTCAATTGTTAGTGATCATATAACGTGTATTTATATATATAGTGCAGAGGGAGTGGCTGAAAAGGGCACATTGCACAGTGTTGAAGGCAATGGACTGGATGTAGTAGATCGGTGCCGGATGTGACTTTATCGTTGAGCCACATGGGACTGGCAAGAAGTAAAAAAGAGGATGAGAGTTGTCTGGTGAACGCAGCTGCTGCTCTGCTGAGGAGAACAACGCTGTAATCCACCATCATTGTGAATGCTTTTGGATCAAGAGGCTGATAGACAGCCAGGTGGACTATACATTGATGAGTGTTGATACACGGAGGCTGAACAGCAAATGTTGTACTCTAAAAGAAGCCACTGTGTCCTCCCTTTCGTATTAGGACTGTAACGCAACAGGCATGGTGCAAGTAACCGAGAGAGGAGTTCTCCCCTGCCTTGGGACGCGCATGATCATTTGGGGATAACGTTGGATCTAGATCGTCCATGATGGCTGAGAGTGTGGGAAATGGCATTGATGAAAGGGAGGTTGAAATGTGGTAACCAGATGTGTTTCCCAATAAACAGGTTTGCGTCAATGGGTTTGTGCACTGCATAAACATTATGATATGATATGATAGGTTAGATATAACACGCTTAATACCCAGAGGTTTCTGGGTATTAACTTACTTGTCTGTGGCACTTAATAAATACATTTTTCCAACCAACTGAATAATGCATGTTTAATCAACCTTAGAAGGATGAAAGGACAAGTCAAGGCTGCTCTGACTTCAAACTAACCCATCCGAAGATTACACACAGATATCTACAGTAGGTTCTCAACCTAGTGAACGTGTTTTTATTAAAAATAAACAATTAATGTTTTCACAATCAACATAACATTTCCTGCAATCAGAGAAAAGACATATCGATATACCAGAGTGTATTTCTCACCTTGTGCTACAAGCTACATTTTTACGTGATACTGGATATTAATCATCCTTATTTTAGTAGTACTATTATTGATATGTTTGGAAAATACACATCAGCAGTAAAATATCATCAGCCATTTAGTGTCACTATTGACACGTTATAATTAGTAGCTATATTTTAAGTAGGTCAGTATCATCGCTGGGCCAGTATCATCAATCGATCAGTATTCTCAGTTGCTCAGTATTATCAATGGTTCAGTATTATCAGTCGCTCAGTATTATCTCGTATGTCTTTGGTTTGGGATTATTTTTATCATTACATTATCTCAGTGATATCAGTGCTTTGTTGTCACTGGATTAGTATATGGATTAGTATGATAAGTGGCTTTGCAACATCAGTAGTTCAGCCTCTTTGCCCCAGTATAGTCAGTCGCTCAGTATCACCAATGGCTAAGTATCGTAGTGGCATAGAATCATTAATGGCTTATTATTATGTATGGCTCAGTTATATGAGTAGTTTAGTATTATCAGGAAATCAGTACTTCCAATGTGCTTCCAATGGCTCAGTATCATCAATGACTCATTATAATCTATGACCGAGTGTCCTTAATGGACCTGCATTTGTCATTAGTGGCTTTTTGGGCTCTGTGCCCAGAAATGCAACACACTAAAGGCTGGGAGGGATCAGCCAGTAGTGCCAGCATAAAGGCATTGCTAGATGCCACAACTAGTGAGAGCAGAGTGGATGTGCAATTTGCATATAAACATTAATTGAAGGAAATATACGTTCCTTCATTCCCAGTGTTTCTGAAGTACTGGATTACTGGCAGAACACTGGAATTACTGGAATAATGACCCTACATAGTTATTCGCCTCTTAAGCAGAGCCTAAATGATTTGGGCTTTTTGTCAGTTTGGATGTTACCCCCTCACCCACACACACACACACAGACACCAAAGGACAAACCCTGCACCGGCCTCTGGACATCATTTTACCTTTAGGTAATGGTCCACCAGATGGGTGGAATGAACAGATCATGCCATAATGTCATTGTTCACTTCCCATCAAATGTATTCAAAGGTTTAGTCTAATATAACACTGACAATTGCTTCTACAGATAATTGAAAGCTGGAAGCTAGACATCATAACCCAGTTTATAGCAGAATGGAAGAGTTTAAATGCATTGATGATTCTTGTACAGCTTTGGTAAACAGGTACACCATATGTATTAGTCAAACTATGGATTAAAGGGCTCCTTAGAAAGCACATTTTGTAAAAGAAAACCATTTTGACACTCTGTGGTTTAATGAGGGTCTCTCTTTTAAGAGAAACTGTATTAAAACATTGGAGCATAGATGGAGGTGAAATCCTTGTCCACACATCTGCCTTTCTCTTAAATGCAAATGTGCTAAACACATAAAGGCAGTGCTGATAGGAAAACATCAATGTGTACCCTCAAAGATTGATGAGTTGTTGTCACAGATGTCCTTAATAATTCATGGAAAGTTCCAGGATTTTTATTAAAAATCACAACAAAGTATATCACCGAGACTGATGGTGTAGATCATTAGTAGTGTAGATTATTAAGCCTACGGACAGGCAGTTCGATGACTGCACCGTCTAGAAATAGGTTTTGTGAAGTGGCACTATGGCCTTCACTCTTTCACTCACCTCACGAAGGATTCTCACTCTAGACAAGGCATCCATAATGCCCAACAGTGCTG
Source organism: Ambystoma mexicanum (assembly GCF_040938575.1). Lineage (NCBI taxonomy): Eukaryota > Metazoa > Chordata > Amphibia > Caudata > Ambystomatidae > Ambystoma > Ambystoma mexicanum. Next base: position 260,583,945 of record NC_090935.1, read on the forward strand.
CCCACCGGCAACCACTACTAATTAGTAGCTGGCTCTGACTAGTGATGAATTCCTAATACACTGGATACATAGACTCTCTCAGGGACTTTCTAACCTGACCCAAAACTAGCAATGTTTAGTTCTAAAGTTGGGCGGAGTATGGGTGTGCCATTTGATCTTGAAATCATTCCACGGTTCTTGATTCTCTATTTCAGGACTCCATCTCCCACAATGCACAGTGATCAGTCACGAAAATCTGGACAAGCACCAAACAGCCACAAAAGCCCAGAAAGCTGCAATTCATGCAGTCTCACACACATAGGAGTGTATAGAAGGTGTGTGATATAGAGAGATAGAGATAGTGTTGGAGATATGAGTTGGGGAGAGGGAAAGAAATGTGACTGCCACAAATAGTATCTCTCGGCAATTTTTCCATCAAGATTTCAGATACTATGAAATCCCTCAGCAGGGTCCTGGATCCCTTCCTATCTGTAGTCTCACACATTAATAGTATAATTAGATCCACAAACTTTCATATCATGATTCTTATACAATTGTGAGCCCTATTGTCTGAAAAGCACTTTGCTACCTTAGCTAGGGCTTTCATTGGGTCAACGATTTACTATTGCATTAGCTTGTATTTTGGATCAACGAAAACAAGCTATCCAATGCCTTCAGATCCTTCAAAATGTTTTGCTTGCATAGTCACTAAGAGCTTGAGATAGGATCATATCACACCCTTACTGTAGTGATTATAGAGGCTTCAGGTCAGTGTGATGATGCTGCACCTTAAATATCAATTTCTTCTCTGTCAGCCCTCGAGACTTCAGAGATCACCCAAGAAGTTGAAGCTTCTCATTCCTAGATTCCAAAAGAACAAATCTTTTGGTAGATCCAGCACAGCCATGCACGCTATACTATGCACGTTTCTTCCCTTATGTATGAAGGCCATTTATGATCTTTTACGCTTTAGAAAAAGACTCAAACCCGTTCTTGTTGATCAGAATTTCTTGGTCACTTGTTATTGTTGATATCTGTGGTTTATATGAGCACCTTCAAAACTTTGTGGACCCTTTGTGGTCACAGCGCCTTCAAGACTTTGCTGAAATAGAAATAGAAATACCTGGCCAAAGGTGTTATCAAACACATTGATGGAGGTCAACAACACTGAATGTGTGTTGCACTCCTACTGCAGGACCACCAACACCCACGTCTAAATGGTCTGTAATGAGCAATACGAAAGGCATGCAATGACAATAAGGCGGCCCTCAGTCTACTGCACAATTCAATAGGGATTTCACATTAGACACCATTTGGATTATCGTTATTTTATATGAATTCAAAAATGACAGTGCATCCAATTACAAAACTATCATTTTACAATCACATACCAACTAGTGTTATAAAACCACAAGACATTAGTTCCATTGCCATGGTTTTCACACAAAATGACCATATACTCATACCATAATGTTTCAATTGCGCCCAAAAGTGCTGGTGCTTAGATCATTGGTAATAGACATGTCTTCTATTCATACTGCAAGTTACCACAAAACCGAACTCAATCACTGTTTTTCTACATAATTGCTTAATTTCAAAATGGGTGCGGAGAAGGTATACACGTTTAACCTAGGTCACCTTTACCCACCCCACCTCCACCCATGCACCCTGTTTGCTTGAAATCTTTGAAGTTTCTTACAGAAAAGTAACACATTCCCTCCTGACATACTTAAACCAATCCCCTTTAGTAATGTTACTTAAGCAATATTACTTAATGAAGGCCCCGGGGCCTTACCTGAGTCGGTAATGCCTCAGGTAATGCCCCCGCTGCAAGGGTCATATTGCTATTAGTACCCCAGCCCGCAATATCTGTGTGACCGGGGCACTAAAAGCATTTTTTTCTGTCCCGAAACGCTGCGGCATTTCGGGACAGAAACAAAAAAAAAACGACCAAGAAAATGGCCGCCATGGAAAGGGAAAACGGAGTCCGTTTTCCCTTTCCATGGTGGCCATCTAAAGCGGACGCGTTGGGAACACAAGTGTTCCCAGCGCTTCCGCTCCCGAAAAAGGATCAAAACGAAGGTAAGTGGGTTGGGAGGGCGGGAGTGGGAAGTTAAAAAAAATAAATAAACGTACCTGAATCCCCAGCGAGGGACGAGGGAAGTCTCCAGCTGTGTGGAGGCTCAGAGCGGGGATGGGACCAAGGCATAGAAGGTAAGTAAGTGGGGTGGGGAGGGCAGGGAGGTGGGAGGTGGAAGGAGGGCGGAGGGAGGAAAGGAGAGGGAAAAAAAAAGCCTTACCTCTGTCCCCGGCGGGGGGCGAAGGTAGCCTCTCAGCCGTGGGGAGGCTCGGAGCGGGGATGGCCCCGCTTCGAGCATCCTCATTGGCTGAGGGGCTGCTACGCCCCCCGCCGGGGACAAAGGCCATTGAATGCCGACAGAGGGATTCGCGGCCTGATAATTACTCGGCGAGGGCCAATCTGAATGGCTTTTTCATTCTGATTGCGCCCTCGCCGGGTACTAATAATGGTTACTAAATGCTAATGGTTTCCCATCAAATCACTAATGCATGTTTGGCAGCTATTCTATGCTTACATCTGTTTCACGGTTTGTGTGGGATCAGAGGTAGACTTGGGAAGTGGGGGGGGGGGTGGCCAAGACTGCAGCCATAACATATCGAACGGGTATTTGGTATTTGATGTCTCTACGTGTCTGTCTGTACTTATCCATATTTATTGTTTGGTGTATGTTGAGATTTATTTTTCCTCTGTAAAGAAATAAGTTGCAACTGGTAATTTTCTACATATGTTGAAAGGAAGCATCGAGTGCTTGAAAGCCTGTAATGAGTCCGTACCTATAAAGCCACACTCCATTAAAAACGGACAGCCTGCTGTTGCTACTGACTTGAAAAAAACATCTCTGCGGCCATTTAAACAACTTGCAAGTGAAATAAAGTTATTTTAAGCCTCTCGGCTTGTAACATTGCTCAGCTTGTGACCTGCAGGCAATAATGGACATTTTAGACAGCTAAATATGCGACCTCCATTACTTTTAGTTTTTTACTCAAAGGAAAGGTTGTGCTTTCTGTCTGTCTATAAGGGAAGGTTGTGCTTTCTGTCTGTCTATATCTAAAGCTGAATAAAAAAATAAAATCAAGGGGCCGTAATGATAGATTAGAGTACAGTATGCTTCAGCATGATGTGAAATGGTGTGATGCGATAGTCACTGTAGCACAGTGCATCCCTGTGTACTGGGGTGGGCTGAGGCTCTTCTGCACTTGTCCAGGCCTTATCAAGACACTGGTGGTGAAGGCGCAGCACCATGGCAATGCCATTTTAAATTGTCCTTCTTGTTTAAATGTATTATGTTGCTGTACTTTTCTTTTTATGGCTATAGTTGGCACGTGTAGCCAAAACTAACTTTGCCAATGTTACAATACGGTGTCATGTAATTGTCGCTGTGTCACAGAATGTGTAGAGGGGGAGCCAAAAGCCTCTACCAGACCCACCCCTAACCTGCCTATATGTTGGGAGCCAGAGATAGTGACAAGGGCGACACCTGTAATGAGGCCAATAACACGAGCAGGCTTTGAAGCAAAATATCCATTGAGGAAGCCATTCTTTATGTATCCACGGAGAGCTGACAGTCTCTTAGGGAAGATCCCTGAAGAATGAGAGAAAATGAATGAAAGAGCAGCCTGGTGACGTCACAACATGTAACGTGACACAGTGAGAAGAGATAGTAGTGAAGAATGTAAAGAGAACATATAGAACCTGATGAGGAAGTAAAGGAATCGAGTTACCTGTTACGTGCAAAATGAAGATAACACGCGTGAAGAGCATGGAAGAAAATGCAAGCCGTTTTACAATTGTACAGAGCCTAAGGCAAGCAGACTAAGTGATCGTAGAAGCTAGCTATACATAGTATATATATTGCAGGCGGTGCCGCCAAGATATATATGAAGAATAAGAAAGGCCAAGGTATTACATGGCCACGGTAGTGGCCATGTAGTTATGGTTAAGTTGCTGTTTCCAAAGGAAGAGCATTTTTTGGGCGGCTTATAACTTCGCTCCCACTGGACGAATCCGCACCAAACTTTGCAAATAAGTATATGGCCCACTCTGAATTTTTTTGCAAAGTTTGCTGAGGTTTGATCCAGGGGGGGCAAAGTTATAGGGGGGTCCCAAAACTTCTTTTTTTTCTTACAGACATAATGGGAAAAAACTTTGCTCACACCTACCCAAACCGCTGGACAGATTTACACCAAATTTGCGGCGGGAGCGGCGGCTTGGTCCCGAAAGCGTGCTTTTTCTCATTTGTTTTAAATCCGTTCAGTAGTTTTTTAAAAAATGACAAAAATGTAAGTGAAAAAAATTAGTGATATCTGTGTCTGCTTCGCTCCGCGGACAGGACGGGATTGGGCAGGCGATTGCGCGATGTCCGCGGACATCTGACGTGCTTTCCTATTGGCTGCCGTGAAGTGTGCAGTGCGTCTATTGTGAGCGACGCCCGCCATCTTTGTTTATCGGTTCATCGGAGCGTTGCACAGTAAACTCTGTGTGTTCCTCCTATTACCCCCACCCCCCGCTCATGCTCCATGTCTCTCTCCCGTTACCCCCACCCTCTGCTCATGGCCCGTGTCTCTCTCCCGATCCCCCCACCCCCGGCTCATGCTCCGTGTCTCTCTCCTGTTCCCACCCACTCCCTGCTCATGCCCCTTGCTTCCCCTGTTCCCCCCCGCTCATGCCTCGTGTCTCCCTCCTGTTCCCCCCACCCCCTGCTCATGCCCCGTGTCTCCCCTGTTCCCCCCACCCCGCTCATGCCCGGTGTCTCCCTCCTTTTCCCCCCACCCCCACTCATGCCCCATTTCTCCTTCCCGTTCCCCCCACCGCCACTCATGTCCCATGTCTCCCTCCCCCCCCCCCACCCCCCACTCATGCCCGTGTCTCCCCTATTCCCGCCACCCCCGCTCATGCCCGTGTGTGCCCTGTTCCCCCCACTCCCCGCTCATGGCCCGTGTCTCCCTCCCGTTCCCCCCCACCCCCGCTCATGTCCCATTTTTCCTCTGTACCCCCCACCCCCCACTCATGCCCCGTGTCTCCCTCGTGTTACCTCCCCACCCCCGCTCATGCCCCGTGTCTCCCTCGTGTTCTCCCCACCCCCCGCTCATGCCAAGTGTCTCCCTCGTGTTCCCCCCACCCTCCGCTCATGCCCCGTGTCTCCCTCCTGTACCCCCCAACCCCCATTCATGCCCTGTGTCTCCCTCCTGTACCCCCCCACTCATGCCCCGTGTCTTCCTCATGTTCCCCCACCCCCTGCTCATGACCCGTGTCTTCCTCCTGTACCCCCCACCCCCCGCTCATGCCCCGTTTGTCTCCTATTGCTCCCCACAACCCGCTCATGCCCCGTGTCTCCCTCGTGTTCCCCCCCACCCCCGCTCATGCCCTGTGTGTCTCCTGTTGCCCCGCTCATGCCCCGTGTCTTCCTCGTGTACCCCCCACCCCCCGCTCATGCCCTGTGTGTCTCCTGTTTCCCCCCACCCCTGCTCATGCCCTGTGTCTTCCTCGTGTACCCCCCATCCCCCGCTCATGCCCCATGTGTCTCCTGTTGCCCCCCACCCCCCGCTCATGCCCCATGTGTCTCTTGTTGCCCCCCACCCTCCGCTCATGCCCCGTGTCTCCCTTGTGTTCCCACCACCCCCCGCTCGTGCCCCATGTGTCTCCTGTTGCCCCCACCCCCCGCTCATGCCCCGTGTCTCCCTCGTGTTCCCGCCACCCCCCGCTCATGCCCCGTGTTTCGCTCGTGTTACCCCCCACCCCCTGCACATGCCCTGTGTCTCCCTCGTGTTCCCCCCACCCCCCTCTCATGCTTCGTGTCTTGCTCATGTACCCCCCACCCCCCACTCATGCCCCGTGTGTCTCCTGTTGCCCACCACCCCCCGCTCATGCCCCATGTCTTCATCATGTACCCCCACCCCCGCTCATACCCAGCGTGTGTCCTGTTGCCCCCCACCCACCGCTCATGCCCCGTTTCTTCCTTGTGTATCCCCCACCCCCGCTCATGCCCCGTGTGTCTCCTGTTGCCCCCACCTCCCGCTCATGCCCCATTTCTCCCTCGTGTTTCCCCCCACCCCCACTCATGCCCCGTGCCTCCCTCCTGTTCCCCTCACCCCCCGCTCATGCCCCGTGTCTCTCTCTTGTTCCCCCCACTCCCCGCTCATGTCCCATGTCTCCCTCCTGTACCCCCCACCCCCTGCTCATGCCCAGTATCTGCCCTGTTCCCCCCACCCCCTGCTCATGCTCCATGTCTCCCTTGTGTTACCCCCCACCCCCCACTCATGCCTTGTGTCTCCCCTGGTCCCCCCACCCCCGCTCAAGCCCCGTGTCTCCACAGTTCCCCCACCCCTCCGCTCATGCCCCGTGTCTCCACTGATCCGCCCCACCCCCCGCTCATGCCCCGTGTCTCCTTACTGTACCCCCCACCCCCTGCTCATGCCGCGTGTCTGCCCTGTTCACCCCACCCCCCGGTCATGCCCCGTGTCTTCCTCCTGTTTCCCCCCAGCCCCTGCTCATGCCCCGTGTCTCCCTTGTGCACCCCCCATCCCCTGCTCATGCCCCGTGTCTTCCTCGTGTACCCCCCACCCCCCGCTCATGCCCCGTGTGTCTCCTGTAGCCCCCCACCCCCCGCTCATGCCTCGTGTCTTCCTCATGTATCCCCACCCCCCGCTCATGCCCCGTGTGTCTCCTGTTGTCCCCCACCCCCGCTCATGCCCCGTGTCTCCCTCGAGTTTCCCCCCACCCCCACTCATGCTCCGTGTCTCCCTCGTGTTCCCCCCACCCCCCCCTCATGCCCGTTTCTCCCACGTATTCACCCCACCCAGCGCTCATGCCCCGTGTCTCCCTCCTGTTGCCCCACAGCCCCTGCTCATGCCCCGTGTCCCCCTCGTGTACCCCCAACCCCTGCTCATGCCCCGTGTCTTCCTCGTGTACCCCCCACCCCCGCTCATGCCCCGTGTGTCTCCTGTTGCCCCCCACCCCCTGCTCATGCCCTGTGTCTTTCTCGTGTACCCCCCACCGCCCGCTCATGCACCGTGTCTTCCTCATGTTCCTCCACCCCCCGCTCATGCCCCATGTTTCCCTCCTGTACCCCCCCACCCCCCACTCATGCCCCGTGTCTCCCTCCTGTAAACCCCCACCCCCCGCTCATGCCCCGTGTCTCCTTTGTGTTCCCCCCCACCCCCCGCTCATGCCCGTGTCTTCCTCGTGTACCCCCCACCCCCCTCATGCCCCGTGTGTCTCCTGTTGCCCCCCACCCCCCGCTCATGCCCCGTGTCTTCCTTGTGTACCCCCCTGCCCCCACTCATGCCCTGTGTGTCTCCTGTTGCCCCCCACCCCCTGCTCATGCCCCGTGTCTCCCTCGTGTTTCCCCCATGCCCCGCTCATGCCCCGTGTGTCTCCCGTTGCCCCCAACCCCGCTCATCCCCCGTGTCTCCCTCGTGTTTCCCCCCACCTCCAGCTCATGCCCCGTGTCTCCCTCCTGTACCCCCAGCCCCCACTCATGCCCCATGTGTCTCCTGTTGCCCCCCAACCCCCGCTCATGCCCTGTGTGTCTCTTGTTGCCCCCCACCCCCCCGCTCATGCCCTGCGTCTACCTCGTGTTCCCCCCACCCCCAGCTCATGCCCCGTGTTTCCCTCATGTTCCCCCATCGCCCGCTCATGCCCCATGTGTCTCCTGTTGCTCCCCACCCCCCGCTCATGCCCCATGTCTTCCTCATGTACCCCCACCCACCGCTCATGCCCCGTGTCTTCCTCGTGTATCCCCTACCCCCCGCTCATGCCCCGTGTGTCTCCTGTTGCCCCCCACGCCCCGCTCATGCCCATTTCTCCCTCGTGTTTCCCCCACCCCCCGCTCATGGCCCGTTTCTCCCTCCTGTTCCCCTCATCCCCCACTCAAGCCCCGTGTCTCTCTCTTGTTCCCGCCACTCACCGCTCATGCCCCGTGTCTCCCTCCTGTACCCCCCACCCACCGCTCATGCCCAGTGTCTCCCTCCTGTACCCCACACCCCCGCTCATGACCAGTATATGCCCTGTTCCCTCCACCCCCCGCTCATGCCCCGTGTCTCCCTTGTGTTACCCCCCACACCCCACTCATGACTTGTGTCTCCCCTGTTCCCCCCACCCCCCGCTCAAGCCCCATGTCTCCACAGTTCCCCCAACCCCTCCGCTCATGCCCCGTGTCTCCACTGTTCCCCCCACCCCCCGCTCATGCCCCGTGTCTCCCTACTGTACCCCCAACCCCCTGCTCATGCCCCGTGTCTGCCCTGTTCCCCCCATCCGCCGCTCATGCCCCGTGTCTCTCTCGAGTTTCCCCCACCCCCCACTCATGCTCCGTGTCTCCCTCATGTTCCCCCCACCCCCCGCTCATGCCCCGTGTCTCCCTCGTATTCCCCCCACCCACCGCTCATGCTCTGTGTCTTCCTCCTGTACCCCCCACCCCCGCTCATGCCCCGTGTGTCTCCTGTTGCCCCCCACCTCCCGCTCATGCCCCGTGGCTCCCTCGTGTTCCCCCATCCCCCGCTCATGCCCCATGTGTCTCCTGTTGCCCCCCAGGCCCCGCTCATGCCCCGTGTCCTCTACGTGTACCCCCCACCCCCCGCTCATGCCCCATGTGTCTGCTGTTTCCCCTCACCCCGCTCATGCCCCGTGTACCCCCCCACCCCCGCTCATACCCCATGTGTCTCTTGTTGACCCCCACCCCCTCTCATGCCCCGTGTCTCCCTCATGTTTCCCCCCACCCCTGCTCATGCCCCGTGTCTCCCTCGTGTTCCCCCCACCTCCCGCTCATGCCCTGTGTCTCCCTCCTGTACCCCCACCCCCCGCTGATGCCCCATGTGTCTCCTGTTGCCCCCCACACCCCGCTCATGCCCTGTGTGTCTCCTGTTGCCCCTCACCACCCGCTCATGCCCCGTGTCCCCCTCGTGTTCCCCCCACCCCTGCTCATGCCCTGTGTTTCTCTAGTGTTCCCTCTCACACCCCACTCATGCCCTGTGTGTCTCCTGTTGCCCCCCACCCCCTACTCATGCCCCGTGTCTCCCTCGTGTTCCCCCCACCCCCCGCTCATGCCTTGTGTTTCCCTCGTGTTACCCCACACCTCCCGCTCATGCATCGTGTCTCTCTCGTGTTCCCCCCACCCCCGCTCATCATGCCCTGTGTATTTCTCGTGTACCCCCCACCCCCCGCTCATGCCCCGTGTGTCTCCTGTTGCTCCCCAGCCCCCGCTCATGCCCTGTGTCTCCCTCGTGTTTCCCCCTAGCCCCGCTCATGCCCCGTGTCTCCCTCATGTTCCCCCTATCCCCTGCTCATGCCCCGTGTCTCCCTCATGTTCCCCCCACCCCCCGCTCATGCCCCGTGTCTCCCTCCTGTACCCCCTCACCCCCACTCATGCCCCTTGTCTCCCTCCTGTACCCCCCACCCCCTGCTCATGCCCCATGTCTCCCTCGTATTCCCCCCACCCCCAGCTCATGCCCCGTGTCTTCCTCCTGTACCCCCCACCCCCCGCTCATGCCCCGTGTATCCCTTGTGTTCGCCCCACCCCCCGCTCATGACCCGTGTCTTCCTCCTGTACCCCCCACCCCCACTCATGCCCCGTGTATCTCCTATTGCCCCCCACACCCCGCTCATGCCCCGTGTCTCCCTCGTGTTCCCCCACCTCCTGCCCCGTGTCTCCCTCCTGTACCCCCACCCCCTGCTCATGCCCCGTGTGTCTCCTGTTTCCCCCCACCCCCGCTCATGCCCTGTGTGTCTCCTGTTGCCCCTCACCCCCAGCTCATGCCCTGTGTCTCCCTCGTGTTCCCCCCAACCCCCGCTCATGCCCCGTGTTTCCCTCATGTTCTCCCCCACCCCCGCTCATGCCCCGTGTGTCTCCTGTTACCCCCCAGCCCCCGCTTATGACCCGTGTCTCCCTCGTGTTCCCCCAGCCCCGCTCGAGCCTCGTGTTTCCCCCGTGTTACCCCCCACCACCCGCTCATGCCCCTTGTCTCCCTCGTGTTCCCCCGACCCCCCGCTCATGCCCGTGTCTTCGTCGTGTACCCCCCACCCCCCGCTCATGCCCTGTGTGTCTCCTGTTGCCCCTCACCTCCCGCTCATGACCTGTGACTTCCTCGTGTACCCCAATCCCCCGCTCATGCCCCGTGTGTCTCCTGTTGCCCCCCACCCCCGCTCATGCCTGTGTCTCCCTCGTGTTTCCCCCACCCCCCGCTCATGTCCGTGTCTCCCTCCTGATCCCCCCACCCCCTGCTCATGCCCCGTGTCTCTCTCTCGTTCCCCCATTCCCCGCTCATGCCCTGTGTCTCCCTCCTGTACCCCCCACCCCCCGCTCATACCCCATGTCTCCCTCCTGTACCCCCCAACCCCTGCTCATGCCCAGTATCTGCCCTGTTCCCCCCACCCCCCGCTCATGCCCCGTATCTCACTTGTGTTACCCCCCACTCATGCCCTGTGTCTCCCCTGTCCCCCACACCCCCCGCTCAAGCCCCGTGTCTCCACTGTTCCCCCCACCCCTCCACTCATGCCCCGTGTCTCCACTATTCCCCTCACCCCTGCTCATGCCCCGTGTCTCCCTACTGTATCCCCAACCCCCCGCTCATGCCCCGTGTCTACACTGTTTCCTGCCAAACCTCGCTCTTGCCCCGCGTCTCCCTGCTGTTGCCCCCTACCCCGCGCATGCCCCGTGTGTCTCCTGTTGCCCCCCACCTCCTGCTCATGCCCCGTGTCTTCCTCGTGTACCCCCCCACTCAAGCCCCGTTGTTAGGGAGAATTCTCTGTTTAGGCTGAATTTCCTAACCTAGTGAGTCCCCCAGCAGCTTTGCTGGATTTCTGGAGGTTGTTTTTTCCATCCTGCCAAGAGTGAGACTCTTTTTCTCCCACTTTTGGACATGTATGTGTGTGTAATTCCTTGAATGTCAATGTGTTCTATGGGCTATGGGGTCTTTTACTCCATAGGGTCTCATATGTTTTTATATGTGTGTTACACCGCACCCTACGTGTCATAACACTGGGGCGTCCTAGCGGACCTCCACCATAGACTCCATACCCGGGGACTGACTACTGTCTCCCCGGGCATGTAAAGTCACCATTGGCTTTACTAGACCTAAATTTACTAACAGGACTAGTACAAACCATCTTATTGTGGACGTACTAGTAGGGGTAAATCGATTACTCCTGGACCTGTTACTCGAGGGGGCACTGTCCCGTCCCCCCTCGTCGAGTTTTGGCTGGTGGCAGTGGAAACTACTTGTTATGTTCGATCCCGGACATAACCCTATGGGATTCGTCCCGTTGTTGGAGATTGATACTTTTTCTCGTTAATCTCTAACGTACCACCGATCTACTTATCTTAAATAGGTTTATCGGATGGTATTTTCTGCTAGAACTCGGTTTGTAAAATGGCGTCTGTGTTCGTCTCTGTGACTCCTAAACCAAAGGTCGAGCCCTTTGTTAAACCTTTGGCGGGCTCTGTACAGAGACCCTCCAAAGTGGTGCCATTCTGTCTGGGTTACCACAGGGGTGTGGGAGGGGGTTTAGGCACCCTGGACCGAGTTGCCTTGCCAACTCCGGTCGCACTCTGGAGTGATTGGCCCAAGTGGTGAGCCTTCCCGCTTACCACTTAGCATGTGTTGATTGACAGCTAGGCTGAATGAATGGGGGTTTTCTGCATAAAAGCAGGGCTTTTAGGACTGGATCTTGAGAAGTCGCCACAGGACCTAAAGAATCCGACACCCAACCCCCTCCCACTCCAAAATGCTACCGGCAGGCCTAGCGATGTTGGGCCTGGGGGACCTGATAGCACTGCAAGTACTCCAACTCCAAGAAGAAGACGAACACCAACTACTACAACAACCGGCCGCACAGAGGAGACGCAGGAGGAGGAGGAGGGGAAGGCAGGGCCAGCAAGGCCCACCAGCACAGCCACTACCACCACGCAGGCAGCCCGCAATCCCACGCCTCCGAGCTCATCCGTTCAACCTCACTGCTGAGCAGATCCACACCCTCTACCGTTTGGACCGGGACACCATAATCTCCATTGTGGACATGACACACGCTGACCTTGTCAGCATGATAGATAGCCCAACCGCCATCCCACCCCTACTGAAGGTGGTGTCTGTACTCCACTTCCTGGCCACAGGCACCTACCAGCACACAGTCGGACAGTTGCATGGCATTTCACAGCCACTGTTCTCACGGACACTATTGCAAGTGCTCGATGCCCTCCTGAAGCACGCAGACGACTACATCTCTTTACCACGCTCGGAGCAGGAGATTACAAACACAAAAGTTGGATTCCATGCACTGGCCGGCATACCGGGTTGCATTGGTGCCATCGACTGCACCCATGTGGAATTGGTTGTCCCACATGCCATGGAGGCCCAGTACCGCAACCGGAAGCAATATCATTCTCTTAATGTACAGATGGTGTGTGACTCCAACAGGATCTTCACACATTGTTGTGCCCGATTTCCTGGATCAACCCATGATTCTATGGTCTTGAGGAACTCTACGATACCACGCTACATGGAGCGACACGCAGGGAACAGATCCTGGCTACTCGGTGAGTCTCATTCCATGCATGATAATGTGGGGTATGTGATGCGGCAATGACCTGGCAGGAAGGGGGGGATGCGTACGTAGCAATGTCATTCCACAAACATCCTTTCTTGTCCACATACAGGTGATGCCGGGTATCCACTGAAGAGATGGCTCCTTACACCACTCCGGAACCCACAGGACCAGCATGAGGAGGACTACAACCATGCCCACTCACGTACCCGTGTAGTCATAGAACAGGCATTCGGCCTACTGAAGGCTCGTTTCCGCTGCCTCAGCAGGTCTGGCGGGGCACTCCTGTACCGCCATGAGAAGGTTGCAAAGATAGTCATGGCATGTGTCATGCTACACAACATGTGCGTACGTAGAAATGTGCCCATGCCCCCTGACGCAGAACTGCACGCACCTGAAGATGGTCATGATGAGGCTGGGGATGTGGCAGCACCTCAGGGAGTCCGCGAGGCACAGGAGGCCCGTGAAATTCGTCAGAGTATCATAGATTCATGCCTCTAGCACTCACGCCTGGTGGCTGATACATGGACACGGGACTTGTGGCACTGTGTGTGTCTGGAACATGCACAATGTGGACTGTACGCCTATGAAGGCCTCGTACACAAAGATCAATGTCCACACGTCTCATTGGATGATTATGAAATGTTTATAGCATATGTGAAATTATATTACACACCCCATCGACCCGCCACCCAAGAAAGCCCAACACCCCCCCTCCACCCTCCTACCTCCCCCCCGAACACCAGTGTCCAAAGATGCTCATTGTCAGTGGGCAGACGCTATTGCAAGCCCCCTCTCCGGGTATCAGGGGCACCCCTGCCTGTGGAGCGCAGGTTCCTCCCAGATCTACGTTGGGGGCTGCCCTGGACGGAACTTGCAACGGATGATGTCTCTGCCTGCTCACGTCCATGCATGTCCCTAAGGGTTTGTGAGAGCTCAGTGAGCACACGGCGCACAGCGGCAAGTTCAGCACATACGTCTTTGGACGTCGCATGCAGTTCCCCCCTCAGGCTCTCGGTGCTTCTCTCCATTTGTACCCTCAGGCTCTCGGTGCTTCTCTCCATTTGTGCCCTAAGTGTCTCAGTAGATGTTTCTATGGCTGCCTTAGTACCCCCACATTCATCAGCATGGTCCTTGAGGAGCGTGGCCAGTTGCTGCTGTTGCACGATCACCTGGTCGAGGGACTGTTGCCTCTGCTGTGCCATGGCCATTTGCGGTGGTGTCACAGAGGGGCTGATCAACTCATGTTGCCTTGCCACAGGGCTTGTGGGGGATGGCCAGTCGTCGTCTTGTGGGTGCCCCTGCGTGGTATCCTCATGGTGTAGGGGATGAAACAAACAGGGGGATTGAGACAGGTCATGGATGGGTCCTACATCGACAGCACCGTTGTCTGTGTCGGAGCATGCTGGCATTAATGCAGTGTCACCTATGGTGCTGCTGCCATCAGAAGCAGTGCCTTCTGTGGCATCCATTGGGGGGACCTGTGGTGCTGCTGGTGTGGGCATGCTGGCTGCTGGGGTGCCTGTTGAAGTCCCCTCCTGTGTGCTGCCACTTGATTTGGGCTGCTGCCGTGTCTTGATCCGTGCAGCTGAGGTGGAGGGTCTTTGGCCGTTGGTCTTGGCCCTCTTTGCAGGTGTGCTGGTAGGGGTGTCCTGCAGCTCGTCGTTTGACTCGGACCATGTGGTGGAGTAAAGGAGGGCGAGCGTTATTTATGGGTCTGTGGAAATTGGAATGGCAATGTATCACATGCATTGGGGTGGTACCTGAGGGTGATTTGGGTCAGGGCCTTGGAGGTGGTTTCATTTCTGTGTGGATTGAGGATGCAGTTGTTTTGCAGCCTGCAGTTAGGGTGTGCATGCTGCACGTGTAGAGGGTGTTTTTAGGATTTTTAATTATTTATGTATTTAATGTGACTTTTAAAGTGCGCTATCAGGCCAATGTATGTGGCCGTTCTCCTGGACATGTGTTTCTGTTGCACTATGTGGCCACATGGTACTTCACATGATTGGACATTGTGGATTTGGCATTGTTTTATTTGGCCCACCTAACTGATTCTTCGGATGTCTGCACTCCTTTCTCCATCCCTCCGACTCCCTCTATGCTCTCCATTCCAATGGTGGAGGCACAGATTTCTTCCCAGGGGGTCAACTTGATGGGTGATTCCGATCCTCCCCCGGTAGCTGTGGCAATGTTACGGTTGGCTGATAGTATGCTCCGTACGCGTATCCGCAAGTCGTCCCATCGCTTTCTGCATTGCTGTGGGTTGCGGGGTGCGGTCCCCACCGCACTTACACGCTGTGCCACCAGGGCCCATGTGGCCTTCTTGTTCGCAAGTGCCGTCCTGGTCATTTGCGTCGAGAAGATGACGGCAGCATTCTCCTGGAGGGTCTCTGTGAGCACGGTGAGTTCCTCATGGGAGAAGTGGACCTGCCGCTTACGGTCGCATGCTTTTTTTGCTACTTTTCCCATTTTGTTTGTTTTAACTAGGGTGGCTGTCGGGTTGGGATGTGTCTCAGGGTCGGATTTTTAATGGTTGTGTTGGGATTCTGATTTTATAGGTGTGCGGCGTGCTGTTTCCCGTTCCGGCCCCATGTTTTTACTTCCGTTTCCGTATATTTACGGTCACCGTATTTTGTGATTGGCGCTCATTACGGTGACCGCTATGATGGGTGGCAGAATTGCACCTAGGGCGCCGTACGACGGCGGAGAGGGGCGTTTTGGGGACATTTCCGCCATCGCGGACTTTGCACTTCCGCCATGGCGTAATGCTCGTGCCCGATGGGTCGGAATTAGCCGCACTTTACTCCATCGTGCAATGGCGGAAACGCTATTTACGCTATGGCGGTCGGGTCAGTTACTTTCCGCCAGGGTCGTAATGAGGGCCTCAGTATTTTCACCTGACAAGGACTCTTGACTGTAAGTTTCCATCGTAGACATGTTTTTTGAAAGTTGCTTTTTGTGCAAAGTTTTGTGGTTAGTTATCCTACAGTGTCGAAAAGCTCTCTAAACTGTATACTCGATACAAATCCCACCGCTGTACACCAGTGTTAGGCGGAAACCTGTGCAGTTCCCTCTGGGACCACTGCAAAAGATTTAGGACCACAGGCGTTTGGCGGTGAACCCACTTGGTAGCAGTCTGTACCACACAGATTCACTTGGTAGCTGTGGCTGAGCAGTCAGTCTTCTCTCAAGAAAAGCTGAGCAGTATGTGGAGTATACAAAATAGGGCAATTCTTCACAGCAAGACAAGCAAACACGCAACGAGGCTTAGTGTAAAGATATTAAGGTATTTATTTATAACAGAACATCTATGAAAAACACTATGGCACTATCACGGAAAACAAATCAAACACAATTACTCTACGAAGTAGAAAACGATCAATCCCCCCTAGCAATATATCGACAACTCTAGGTTCTACTGGTACCACTTATTTTCAGACAGAGGTGTATACCTCAACCTAGATGACACTCGAATATTAGTTAGGACGGGCGAGAAAAAGATAGGCAGGTTATGAAATCAACAGAGTTCAATCCTTTGCGGATAAAATGCAAGGCAGGAAGGCAATAATCACAATAGATCATAAAGTTCAGAGGTCAGGCCCACTCGGAGAGTGGCAAGGCGCGATGTCCCAAAAAGTCTCTAGTGGAGATGTATTCAAGTCTTTGTAGCAAATTGTTATCGGCAGATTGAACCAGTTCAGAACAATGAATGAGAAAAGCTTGGAGGCGGCCCAACGGAACGGAGAGGATTAAGACACCTCACTCGAACCGATCGAAAGGGAAGCCAGGCGGACACAGTACCTTGTTGTGGAGGGCAGCTCCGGCGGGGGCAGTTGTTCCTGGTAGTGGATGCACGTCGGGTCTTTGCCAAGAGTAGAGAGGTTCTCGTCGTCGAAGAAAAGGGAAGTCCGGTGCACCACCAGGGAAGAGACCAGCCGCGGAGTGCTCCGTCACAAGGCACCACCTTTTGGTCGCGGTACAGGGGTAGTGGCTATCCGGTTGCCGAGGGGCTCTGCACGGGCAATTCGACCACTGCGTCCTGAGGTGAATAAAAAGCAAAGGGGGCTGGTTGTTCCCACCAGCCAGGGGAAGAGACTCTCCGGCAGGGAGATCTCTTCTGTCGTCGGGAAGTGGTGAGTCGGCTCAGCAGGGATCCTCCAGAGGTGTCGTCGTTGCAGGTCGGCCCTGCGCTATGTGATGCAGAGCTGCCATAGTGGGACCATCGTCTATCTGCCCTTGTTGGACCCTCCCTGTCTCGACGCGCCTTCCAACACTTGTGTCTATGCACGTTACTAATCCCATCTCATGGATTCTGCTTTAACAGACGCATGCACACAAACACTCGTTTGTAATAGTGTTTTCACCTCGATTGATATTGTTATGATTGGCAAGTGATTCATGGGTGGAAATAATCCTTTTGAGTGGGCTAGCATGCATATGGCTGTAGACTTGGTGTGATCATTGAAGTGAGTGATTCAAATGAAGTTCTGATGGCCATGCTATTCTTTTTCATTTCATTTGGGTGACAGGTATCTCCTCCCCTTTTGCCGCTGCCATCTGTATGCCACTCCTGCAGATGGCTTTTACTCCCGACACCTGCTGCTTCGAGTTAATCAGTGGAGCACCATTACGATCTTATGGGACGATCGCCAATGGGCCACATGCCCTTACGCAGTACTAGTGGCTAGGAGCAACATATCTACCTTTCAGCTGGACTAGTGCCTACCTAATGGGACGGGCCTGCGGTTCTAGGCGCTTCCATGTTGCCTTTTTGGACGTGAATGTAGCCCCTGTGTACCATGAGGGAACAGGGCGTCACACAAGGAGTAGCTGGTCATTTATTGCGGATGCAGCACACAGTAATGTAGATATTTTGGGGTTCATGACCTAATGGCTGTATGGGCTTGGTGAATTTGATGTGCATTAAAATTTTAGTCTGATGTTGACCGTGTAGCGTTATTCTTTGGAAGTAATGTAGCATATTCCTATTTGTGGAGCGATGTATTGTGAGTAGATCTGCATTGGGTTCCGGCTTCTGAGTATAGTTGCGTGGTACTGTACTGGCCGCGTTTGCCTACGAAGCCCACTAAGGTCAGGGATAGGGGCTGCCATCATGACTGTTTTAATGATGTCATGCTTAGGGGCGGGGGTTTAGCTTTTGTGTAACAGATGCCGGTCAGCCAGGTGGATTGGTGGAATGATGTGATTATCAGATAATGGCTGGTCACAGGTGCCTGTGTTTGCGTGCGTTTCTTGGAGGGAGACTGAGGTCATGTCCATTGGAATAGCTTCTGTATTCGTGCCATCTGTGCCCTGCAGCTCCCATTGGCCCCTCTTGAGATGAGCCTGGCTGCTCAGTCACTCTGCCAACTTGTGTGGTACATGCTTATGCTGATGGTTGGTTTGTTTACTGGCATGTGTACAGGGCTGGTGCAGTCTCCCTAAGGATACTGCTTTGAATGTTGCCTTACACTGGTGTCAGGCGATGGGGGCCTGTTGTTGTTTTGTCTCATCTTTCAGTTCATTTTGCTGTACTTGAACCTTCGCATGCCTGTGCTGCATCAGTACGGCAATGGTGACATGCCAAATATGGATGGCCACTCACAAGGCACTTGGAGCCCCTACATTCATTTGTTTGTTGGCATGCGTGGGTGACTTGTGCATTTCACTGGTTGCATTTTACTTCATTGCACCTACGAGGTGTTGTGCAATGTGGCCAGGGAGTGGTGTACAGGCACTCAGTTGGGCCATTTACGATTGGTTCACGATGCCGTATTTCTCGCCATGGCGGATTGGTACTTTCCGCCATGCTTGATGGCGTTATGTAAATGTCCGCTGGGGTCAGCATTCGCGTACCGTTGCGCCATGGTGGTAATTACGGTTTTGCATGGCGCGTGTGCACGTACTTGGTGCAGTTAGCGTTGGCGTTCACTACGGTGTCGCTAATGGCATCGTACTTTACGGTGACGGGTCATAGTTCCAACGAGCGGTATTCGATGGCGGTATTGCATTTCCACCATCGTTTTTCGATTTACGCCAGGGTCGTAATGAGGGCCTGAGAGTTTGCGAGCTCTCTGTAGGCAAGCAAATCTTTCTGTAAGAGGCAAGAAGTTTGAACTAATCGAGAGATTGCTGGCGAACCAAAGTCTGGGTACTGGTTCAGAGGAACTAATCTCTCCAGCGACTGTAGATAACAGTGATGGTGTTGATCTGAATCGTAATTCTGATGATAGCGATGAAGAGGCTGACGAGGACGGCGAGGCTAACAAAACTGTCTCCCCTGCTCCTCTACCCGCCTTACCAGCTGTGCCTACGTGGCCCATACCAGGTCCCACAAGTAGCCCTGCTTATTTTGAACTTGAAAAAATGAAGCTCGAACTAGAATACAAACGGTTCTTGGCTCAATCTGAACGAAACCAAGAGCTCGAGTTCAGACGGATGAATGCCCAGGCTGAGCAGAAGCAAGCTGAGTTAAGACTCATGGAAATAGAACTTAATCACGAGTTAGAGATGAAAAAGTTGTCTATGCTTCTCTCTCCTCTGGTTCCTCTAGGAGCTCCAGTCCCAAAAGACCCCGGATGCCGAAGGAATTAGTGGGTATGTATGAACCGAGATTGAATGTGTTGGATTGGTTGAAACTGTTTGAGTACAATCAAGGGCTCCAGGACATCAACGGGAATGCTTTGCTTCCCTGGTTGTTCTCTAGGCTCCCTCCTGTTGCGACTGATGTGGTAATGGAGTTGGGGGAGGCGGATAAGACGGATTACGAAAGTGTGAAACTAGCTTTAATAGCTAGATTCGGGAAGACCCCTTCCCAGTATCTTAAGAGGTTTACAACCCTCAAAAAGCATGATGGTACCCCTTGGGCTACCTGGGTGAGTGAAGGGTTGAAAAACTTAGAGGGATCGATTAAGGGTTACAAAGTGAACACTTATGAGGGTATGAGGAATCTTTTTATGTTGGAGTCTATTTATGATGCCTGTTCTCCTGAGCTCAGACAGCACTTGGCTGATTCGAAGGAATTGGATTCCAGGGAGCTAGCTAAGGCTGCTGACTTATGGGTTGCCAACAGGGCTACTCATAAGGATTCTGGGGCAACTCAGAAAAAGGAAAAGGATGAGGGAAAACAGCCTAAAAAAGACTCAAAAGAGAATTCTAATAACTCACATTCCAAAGAGGGCCCCAAACAAAACCAGAAGGGTAAGCCACTGGGAAAACCACAGCAGAATAGTGTGTCTTCTGGTGCCAAACCGGAAGGAGGTCAGAACAAGCCACCATTCAGAAAGCATTTGGTAAATGCTTTGTTTGTGGCTCGACTGATCACGTGAAAGGAGATCCCAGATGTAAGGGTAAACCTTCAGGGGTCCAGCTTGTCTCCTTAGCCTTCGCTCCAGAGGAGGAAGTCCAAATGGCAAGTGGAAACTTTCTACTGCTAGCTGACGAACCCATTGGAGTCTCAGCCAGTGTTTCTTTAGTATCTCTGGGGTTGGGTTATGGGAACAACAGAATTTAGATGTCTATAATTCTATCCCCGATAATACTAAAGAGTATTGTAAGGACAGTGTCCAGGTGAATGGCCAGGAGACTCCTGCCATTAGGGACACTGGGGCCAGCATAACTGTGGTGGATAAATCGTTTTTTCAGGCTGAATATGTTGCTAAGGCACCCAAACACCTCACCAAGTTAGCTGGAGGGCCTGTGCAGATGCTTCCCCAATTACCAGTTCTCATCCAGTGTAACGACATGACTGTGAAGATACCTGTCAGCATACAGAGTGAGGTACCAGGTCGGGTACTGTTGGGTAACGATTTGAAAACTCTCGGAGTTGTATCGCATACTCCCAGACCTCCGAGTAAACGGTTACAGGAGCTAACCAGACCTGCCAGAGAGAGGACCATGCGTGGTACTCTCCAGGAGATGATGAAGAAAGATATCACTCCTGCTCCACTGGAATTGTCGGCCGCTGTCTCCAAGAAATCAGAAGCGAAAGGGAAAACCAGCAGCCCGCATTCCAGTGCAGCCAACATGGACTTCCCCGCGGTTGTCCACAGTTACACCCGTAACTCCACCTCCAGCCGAGGCTGAGAGGGAGGTACAACCCTGTGTGGTAGAATTAAACTCTGAGGAAGAGCTAATGGAAGGCCAGGAACTCATTGGAGATCTGGATCCTGTTGACCATCCTGAGCTGCAGTCTTTACTGGCAGAAGGTGGACCCAGCAGGGCAGACTTCAGTAAGGGACAGAGAGAATGTCCAACTCTGGAAGGTCTTCGCCACCAGGCAGAAGCTCAGGCTGAAGGGCAAGAGCCTGGGAAATACAGGTTGCACTGGGAAGATGGCCTCTTCTACAGTGAACCGACCGAGTCTGCACCTGGGACTACAAACGACTTGTAGTACCCCAAGAGAACAGACCACAGTTCTTGCAGTTAGCCCACGAGATTCCTTTGGCTGGTCACGTGAGTTTCAAGAAGACTAAGGAAAGGCTCTCTCTCTACTTCTATTGGCCAAAGATGGGGGCCGAAGTAGAAAAACACTGCAGGAGCTGCCACACCAGCCAGATCTCTGGTAAAGTTGGCTCCAAGAATGTGGCACCTTTAGTGCCTCTCCCAGTCATGGGAGTCCCATTTGAGAGAGTAGGGATTGACATCATTGGTCCCCTTGATCCTCCAACCTCCTCAGGCAACAGGTTTATACTTGTTGTAGTAGACCATGCTACTAGGTATCCTGAGGCAATTCCTATGAGGACTGTTACAGCTCCGGCTGTGGCTAAGGCCCTCCTTGGTATTTTTACTAGGGTCGGGTTTCCGAAGGAAGTAATCTCTGACAGGGAGTCGAACTTTATGTCCCACTACATGAAAGCCATGTGGAAAAACTGCAGAGTTACTTACAAGTTCTCAACGGCTTACCACCCACAAAACAATGGGTTGGTAGAACGGTTCAACCGAACCATGAGGAGCATGATAGGTGCTTTAGAGGAACCCCTTAAGCGCAAGTGGGACCTTCTACTGCCATGCCTTCTCTTTGCTTATGGAGAAGTCCCTCAGGAGGGTGTAGGTTACTCGCCCTTCGAACTCCTCTATGGTCATCCCGTCAGAGGTCCATTGGCCCTGATTAAGGAGGGGTTGGAGAGTGCTCCTTCCCCCAAGCCAGTCAGAGTGACTGACTACGTGATAGGTCTCCAGAGGAGAATGTCGCACATGATGACGGAAGCAAGCAATAACTTGAAAGCTGGACAAGCATTGGTCTAGTACTGGCACATTCAAAAGGCTTACATGGTTGAGTTCGCTCAAGACCAGCTCGTTCTCGTTATGATCCCAACAAGGCAGAGGGCCTTGCAAGATAAGTGGATGGGACCCTTCCGAGTAGTGGGTAAACTCGGAGAGGTTAACTATCTGGTGGACTTGGGCAATCCCAAGGAGGCTCCGACAGTCTTTCACACCAACAGACTTAAAGCGTATGTATCACGACCTGATGTAGGAGTGTTGCTTCTAGCATCATCCGAGGAAGAAGAAGAGAGTGAAGCTCTTCCGGATCTCCTCAGAGGCTTACCTTTAGACGAAAAAATTGAAGGAGTAAATCTCTCCTCCAATCTGACACCCGAGCAACAAGACGAGTGCAAATCTATGTTGAATCAGTTTGCCTCTCTGTTCTCGCTTTCACCAGGCGTGACCCCTTGGGGCCAGCACGACATACTCACTGGTGACTGTCTGCCAGTCAAAAGCAGAGGATACCGCATGTCAGAAAATGTACAAACCCACATCAAAGGTGAGTTCAGCAAGTTGCTTGATCTCGGGGTAATAGAGCACTCTACTAGTCCATGGTCTAGCCCAGTTGTGTTAGTACCAAAGGCCGGATCGAAGAACTTAGATTCTGCGTAGATTATAGAGCTCTTTATGCAGTCACCAAGACTGATGCCCACCCTTTGCCAAGAACAGATGAGTTGGTGGATAAACTTGGCGCCGCCAAGTTCCTCAGCACATTTGACTTGACGTCAGGCTATTGGCAAATAGCCCTGACCGACCATGCCAAGGAGAAAACTGCATTTTCTACCCCCGTTGGCTTATACCAGTTTAAGGTAATGCCTTTCGGATTGAAAAATGCACCTGCTACGTTTCAACGGATGGTAAACCAGGTTCTGAATGGGATGGAGGACTTCTGCATGGCATACTTGGATGACATTGCAGTGTTCAGCAATTCCTGGGAAGAACATGTAACCCACCTGAGAGATGTTTTGCAGGCTCTTGGACGAGCCAATCTAACCATAAAGGCGAGTAAATGCCAAATTGGACAGAGTAAGGTAGTCTATCTTGGGCATGAGGTAGGTGGTGGCGAAATAGGGCCTTTGCTCAGTAAAATTGAAGCTGTGCAAAATTGGACAACATTGACTACTCAAATCTAGGCGAGAGCCTTCCTAGGCCTCACTGGATATTACAGGAATTTCATAGAGAACTATGGGACCATAGCTTCTCCACTGAATGTCATCTCCTCGCCCAAATTTCCTAAAAAGGTTAAATGGAACGAGGAGTGCAATCAGGCTTTTGAAAACCTAAAAAAGGCTCTTTGCCAAGCCCCAGTATTCAGAGCTCCTGATTACCGCCAACACTTCATTGTGCAGACAGATGCTTTGAATGTAGGAATAGGTGCCGTACTCAGTCAACTGGATGGGAAAGGTAGGGAGCACCCCGTTTGCTTCATCAGCCGCAAGCTGAAGGATCCTGAAACAAGGTGGGCAACAATCGAAAGAGAGTGCTTTGCTATCGCGTGGGCTCTGAAGAAGTTTAGGCCGTACTTGTATGGTTCTACTTTCGTCACTCAGGCTGACCACCAACCCTTGAGATGGTTAATGCAAATGAAAGGGGAAAACCCAAAACTATTGAGATGGTCGATCTGCCTGCAAGGGTTTGATTTCACCATTGAGCACAGGTCAGGATGTCACCACCAAAATGCTGATGGTCTCTCTAGGATGTATGTCATCAACTAGAGGTATGAGATTCATCCAGGAGTGGATTAAATCCTCCTGTCCCTTAGTCTGGGGGGGGCGACTGTTAGGGAGAATTCTCTGTTTAGGCTGAATTTCCTAACCTAGTGAGTCCCCCAGCAGCTTTGCTGGATTTCTGGAGGTTGTTTTTTCCATCCTGCCAAGAGTGAGACTCTTTTTCTCCCACTCTTGGACATGTATGTGTGTGTAATTCCTTGAATGTCAATGTGTTTTGTGGGCTATGGGGTCTTTTACTCCATAGGGTCTCATATGTTTTTATATGTGTGTTACACTGCACCCTACGTGCCGTAACACTGGGGCGTCCTAGCGGACCTCCAGCATAGACTCCATACCCGGGGACTGACTACTGTCTCCCCGGGCATGTAAAGTCACCATTGGCTTTACTAGACCTAAATTTACTAACAGGACTAGTACAAACCATCTTATTGTGGACGTACTAGTAGGGGTAATTCGATTACTCCTGGACCTGTTACTCGAGAGGGCACTGTCCCGTCCCCCCTCGTCGAGTTTTGGCTGGTGGCAGTGGAAACTACTTGTTATGTTCGACCCCGGACATAACCCTATGGGATTCGTCCCGTTGTTGGAGATTGATACTTTTTCTCGTTAATCTCTAACGTACCACCGATCTACTTATCTTAAATAGGTTTATCGGATGGTATTTTCTGCCAGAACTCGGTTTGTAAAATGGCGTCTGTGTTCGTCTCTGTGACTCCTAAACCAAAGGTCGAGCCCTTTGTCTCACTTTTAGCGGGCTCTGTACAGAGACCCTCCAAAGTGGTGCCATTCTGTCTGGGTTACCACAGGGGTGTGGGAGGGGGTTTAGGCACCCTGGACCGAGTTGCCTTGCCAACTCAGGTCGCACTCTGGAGTAATTGGCCCAAGTGGTGAGCCTTCCCGCTCACCACTTAGCATGTGTTGATTGACAGCTAGGCTGAATGAATGGGGGTTTTCTGCATAAAAGCAGGGCTTTTGGGACTGGATCTGGAGAAGTCGCCACAGGACCTAAAGAATCCGACGAGGGTAACGCTGAGCCGACCTGCAACGACGACACCTCCGGTGGAGCCCTGCTGAGCCGACTCACCACTTCCCGACGACAGAAGAGATCTCCCTGCCGGAGAGTCTCTTCCCCTGGCTGGTGGGAACAACCAGCCGACTTTGCTTTTTATTCGCCTCAGGACGCAGTGGTCGAATTGCCCATGCAGAGCCCCTCGGCAACCGGATAGCCACTACCCCTGTACCGCGACCAAAAGGTGGTGCCTTGTGACGGAGCACTCCGCGGCTGGTCTCTTCCCTGGTGGTGCACCGGATTTCCCTTTTCTTCGACGACGAGAACCTCTCTACTCTTGGCAAAGACCCGACGTGCATCCACCACCAGGAACAACTGCCCCCGCCGGAGCTGCCCTCCACAACAAGGTACCGTGTCCGCCTGGCTTCCCTTTCGATCGGTTCAAGTGAGGTGTCTTAATCCTCTCCATTCCGATGGGTCGCCTCCAAGCTTTTCTCATTCATTGTTCTGAACTGGTTCAATCTGCCGATAACAATTTGCTACAAAGACTGGAATGCATCTCCACTAGAGACTTTTTGGGACATCGTGCCTTGCGTCTCTCCGAGTGGGCCTGGCCTCTGAACTTTATGATCTATTGTGATTATTGCCTTCCTGACTTGCATTTTATCCGCAAAGGATTGAACTGTGTTGATTTCATAACCTGCCTATCTTTTTCTCTCCCATCCTAACTAATATTCGAGTGTCATCTAGGTTGAGGTATACACCTCTGTCTGAAAATAAGTGGTACCGGTAGAACCTAGAGTTGTCGATATATTGCTAGGGGGGATTGATCGTTTTCTACTTCGTAGAGTAATTGAGTTTGATTTGTTTGCCGTGATAGTGCCATAGTGTTTTTCATAGATGTTCTGTTATAAATAAATACCTTAATATCTTTACACTAAGCTTTGTTGCGTGTTTGCTTGTCTTGCTGTGAAGAATTGCCCTATTTTGGATACTCAACATACTGCTCAACTTTTCTTGAGAGAAGTCTGACTGCTCAGCCACAGCTACCAAGTGAATCTGTGTGGTACAGACTGCTACCAAGTGGGTTCACCGCCAAACGCCTGTGGTCCCAAATCTTTTGCAGTGGTCCCAGAGGGATCTGCACAGGTTTCCGCCTAACACCCGTGTGTCTCCTGTTGCCCCCCACCCCCTGCCCCGTGTCTCCCTCATGTTCCCCCTATCCCCTGCTCATGCCCCGTGTCTCCCTCCTGTACCCCCTCACCCCCCACTCATGCCCCTTGTCTCCCTCCTGTACCCCCCCACCCCCCTCATGCCCCGTGTCTTCCTCCTGTACCACCCACCCCCCACTCATGCACTGTGTCTCCCTCCTGTACCCCCCTTCCCCCCGCTCATGCCCCGTGTCTCCCTTGTGTTAACCCCACCCCCCGCTCATGATGCGTGGCTTCCTCCTGTACCCCCCACCCCCCACTAATGCCCCGTGTGTCTCCTATTGCCCCCCACACCCTGCTCATGCCCCATGTCTCCCTCGTGTTCCTCCCACCTCCCGCTCATGCCCCGTGTCTCCCTCCTGTACCCCCACCCCCTGCTCATGCCCCATGTGTCTCCTGTTTCCCACCACCCCCGCTCATGCCCCGTGTGTCTCCTGTTGCCCCTCACCCCCCGCTCATGCCCTGTGTCTCCCTTGTTTTCCCCCCCACCCCCCGCTCATGCCCCGTGTTTCCCTCATGTTCTCCCCCACCCCCCGCTCATGCCCTGTGTGTCTCCTGTTACCCCCCTCCCCCTGCTTATGCCCCGTGTCTCCCTCGTGTTCCCCCAGCCCCGCTCATGCCTCGTGTTTCCCTCGTGTTACCCCCCACCACCCGCTCATGCCCCTTGTCTCCCTCGTGTTCCCCCCACCCCCCGCTCATGCCCCGTGTCTCCCTCGTGTACCCCCCACCCCCTGCTCATGACCCGTGTGTCTCCTGTTGCCCCTCACCTCCCCCTCATGACCTGTGACTTCCTCGTGTACCCCAATCCCCCGCTCATGCCCTGTGTGTCTCCTGTTACCCCCCACCCCGCTCATGCTCCGTGTCTCCCTCGTGTTTCCCCCGACGCCCCGCTCATGCCCGTGTCTCCCTCCTGTTCCGCCCACCCCCAGCTCATGCCCCGTGTCTCTCTCTTGTTGCCCCCACTCCCTGCTCATGCCCCGTGTCTCCCTCCTGTACCCCCCACCCCCTCTCATACCCCGTGTCTCCCTCCTGTACTCCCCCACCCCCCGCTCATGCCCCGTGTCTTCCTCCTGTACCCCCCACCCCCCACTCATGCACTGTGTCTCCCTCCTGTACCCCCCTTCCCCCGGCTCATGCCCCATGTCTCCCTTGTGTTCCCCCCACCCCCCGCTCATGACCCGTGGCTTCCTCCTGTACCCCCCACCCCCCACTAATTCCCCGTGTGTCTCCTATTGCCCCCCACACCCTACTCATGCCCCATGTCTCCCTCGTGTTCCTCCCACCTCCCGCCCCGTGTCTCCCTCCTGTACCCCCACCCCCTGCTCATGCCCCGTGTGTCTCCTGTTTCCCCCCACCCCCACTCATGCACCGTGTGTCTCCTGTTGACCCTCACCCCCCGCTCATGCCCTGTGTCTCCCTCATGTTCTCCCCCACCCCCCGCTCATGCCCTGTGTGTCTCCTGTTACCCCCTTCCCCCCGCGTATGCCCCGTGTCTCCCTCGTTTTCCCCCAGCCCCGCTCATGCCTCGTGTTTCCCTCGTGTTACCCCCCACCACCCGCTCATGCCCCTTGTCTCCCTCGTGTTCCCCCCACCCCCGCTCATGCCCCGTTTCTTCCTCGTGTACCCCCCACCCCCCGCTCATGACCCATGTGTCTCCTGTTGCCCCTCACCTCCCCCTCATGACCTGTGACTTCCTTGTGTACCCCAATCCCCCGCTCATGCCCCGTGTGCCTCCTGTTGCCCCCCACCCCCACTCATGCTCCGTGTCTCCCTCGTGTTTCCCCCCACCCCCTGCTCATGCCCGTGTCTCCCTCCTGTTCCCCCCACCCCCCGCTCATGCCCTGTGTCTCTCTCTTGTTACCCCCACTCCCTGCTCATGCCCCGTGTCTCTCTCCTGTACCCCCCACCCCCCGCTCATACCCTGTGTCTCCCTCCTGTACCCCCCACCCCCCGCTCATGCCCCATGTCTCCCTCATGTTTCCCCCACCCCCCTCTCATGCCCTGTGTCTCCCTCGTGTTCCCCCCACCCCCTGCTCATGCCCCGTGTCTCCCTCCAGTACCCCCCACCCCCGCTCATGCCCTGTGTGTCTCCTATTGCCCCCCACCCCCTGCTCATGCCCCGTGTCTCACTTGTGTTCCCCCAACCCCCGCTCATGCCCCGTCTGTCTCCTGTTGCCCCCCACCCCCTGCTCATGCCCTGTGTCTCCCTCGTGTTCCCCCCACCCCCCACTCATGCCCTGTGTTTCCCTTGTGTTACTCCCATCCCCCCGCTCATGCCCCATGTCTCCCTCGTGTTCCTCCCACCCCCGCTCATGCCCGTGTCTTCCTCCTGTACCTCCCATCCCCGCTCATGCCCCGTGTGTCTCATGTTGCCCCCCACCCCCCGCTCATGCCTCGTGTCTCCCTCGTGTTTCCCCCCTCGCTCATGCCCCGTGTCTCCCTCCTGTTCCCCCCACCCCCCGCTCATGCCCCGTGTCTCTCTCTTGTTCCCTCACCCCCGCTCATGCCCCGTGTCTCCCTCCTGTACCCCCCACCCCCGCTCATGCCTCCCTTCTGTACCCACCACCCCCGCTCATGCCCAATATCTGCCATGTTACCCCCACCCCCCGCTCATGCCCTGTGTCTCCCCTGTTCCCCACCCCCCCGCTCACGCCCTGTGTCTCCACTGTTCCCCCACCCCTCCACTCATGCCCCGTGTCTCCACTGTTCCCCCCACCCCCCGCTCATTCCCCGTGTCTCCCTACTGTACCCCCCACCCCCGCTCATTCCCTGTGTCTGCCCTGTTACCCCCACCCCCGCTCATGCCCCGTGTCTCCATCATGTCCCCCCCACCCCCGCTCATGCCCGTGTGTCTCCTGTTGCCCCCCACCCCCGCTTATGCCCCGTGTCTCCCTCATGTTTCCCCCACCCCTCTCTCATGCCCTGTGTCTCCCTCGTGTTCCCCCCACCCCCCGCTCATGCCCCGTGTCTCCCTCCTGTACCCCCCACCCACCGCTCATACCCCGTGTGTCTCCTGTTGCCCCTCACCCCCCGCTCATGCCCAGTATCTGCCCTGTTTCCCCCACCCCCCACTCATGCCCCATGTCTCCCTTGTGTTACCCCCACCCCCCGCTCATGCCCTGTGTCTCCCCTGTTCCCCACCCCCCCGCTCACACCCCGTGTCTCCACTGTTCCCCCACCCCTCCACTCATGCCCCGTGTCTCCACTGTTCCCCCCACCCCCCGCTCATTCCCCGTGTCTCCCTACTGTACCCCCCACCCCCCGCTCATTCCCCATGTCTGCCCTGTTACCCCACCCCCGCTCATGCCCCGTGTCTCCATCATGTCCCCCCCACCCCCGCTCATGCCCGTGTGTCTCCTGTTGCCCCCCACCCCCGCTTATGCCCCGTGTCTCCCTCATGTTTCCCCCACCCCTCTCTCATGCCCTGTGTCTCCCTCGTGTTCCCCCCACCCCCCGCTCATGCCCCGTGTCTCCCTCCTGTACCCCCCACCCCCCGCTCATGCCCCGTGTTTCCCTTTTGTTCTCGCCCACCCCCCGCTCATGCCCCCTGTGTCTCCTGTTACCCCCCAACCCCCGCTCATGCCCCGTGTCTTCGTCGTGTACCCCCCACCCCCCGCTCATGCCCCGTGTGTCTCCTGTTGCCCCTCACCTCCCGCTCATGACCTGTGACTTCCTTGTGTACCCCAATCCCCCGCTCATGCCCCGTGTGTCTCCTGTTGCCCCCCACCCCCGCTCATGCCCCGTGTCTCCCTTGTGTTTCCCCCACCCCCGATCATGCCCGTGTCTCCCTCCTGTTCCCCCACCCCCCGCTCATGCCCCGTGTCTCTCTCTTGTTCCCCCCACTCCCCGCTCATGTCCCGTGTCTCCCTCCTGTACCCCCACCCCCCGCTCATACCCTGTGTCTCCCTCCTGTACCCCCCAAGCACCGCTCATGCCCTGTGTCTCCCTCGTGTTCCCCCCACCCCCCACTCATGCCCCGTGTTTCCCTCGTGTTACCCCCATCCCACCGCTCATGCCCCATGTCTCCCTCGTGTTCCCCCCGCTCATGCCCGTGTCTTCCTCCTCTACCTCCCACCCCCGCTCATGCCCCGTGTGTCTCCTGTTGCCCCCCACCCCCCGCTAATCCCCTGTGTCTTCCTCGTGTACCCCCAACGACCCTTTCATGCCCCGTTGTTAGGCGGAAACCTGTGCAGTTCCCTCTGGGACCACTGCAAAAGATTTAGGACTACAGGCGTTTGGCGGTGAACCCACTTGGTAGCAGTCTGTACCACACAGATTCACCTGGTAGCTGTGGCTGAGCAGTCAGACTTCCCTCAAGAAAAGTTGAGCAGTATGTGGAGTATACAAAATAGGGCAATTCTTCACAGCAAGACAAGTAAACACGTAATGAGGCTTAGTGTAAAGATATTAAGGTATTTATTTATAACAGAACATCTATGAAAAACACTATGGCACTATCACGGCAAACAAATCAAACACAATTACTCTACGAAGTAGGAAAGGATCAATCCCCCTAGCAATATATCGACAACTCTAGGTTCTACCGGTACCACTTATTTTCAGACAGAGGTGTATACCTCAACCTAGATGACACTCGAATATTAGTTAGGACGGGAGAGAAAAAGATAGGCAGGTTATGAAATCAACACAGTTCAATCCTTTGCGGATAAAATGCAAGACAGGAAGGCAATAATCACAATAGATCATAAAGTTCAGAGGCCAGGCCCACTCGGAGAGGGGCAAGACCCGATGTCCCAAAAAGTCTCTAGTGGAGATGCATTCAAGTCTTTGTAGCAAATTGTTATCGGCAGATTGAACCAGTTCAGAACAAAGAATGAGAAAAGCTTGGAGGCGACCCAACGGAACGGAGAGGATTAAGACACCTCACTCGAACCGATCGAAAGGGAAGCCAGGCGGACACGGTACCTTATTGTGGAGGGCAGCTCCGGCGGGGGCAGTTGTTCCTGGTGGTGGATGCACGTCGGGTCTTTGCCAAGAGTAGAGAGGTTCTCGTCGTCGAAGAAAAGGGAAATCCGGTGCACCATCAGGGAAGAGACCAGCCGCTGAGTGCTCCGTCACAAGGCTCCACCTTTTGGTCGCGGTGCAGGGGTAGTGGCTATCCGGTTGCCGAGGGGCTCTGCACGGGCAATTCGACCACTGCATCCTGAGGTGAATAAAAAGCAAAGGGGGCTGGTTGTTCCCATCAGCCAGGGGAAGAGACTCTCCGGCAGGGAGATCTCTTCTGTCGTCGGGAAGTGGTGAGTCGGCTCAGCAGGGCTCCACCGGAGGTGTCGTCGTTGCAGGTCGGCTCAGCGTTACCATCGTCGGATTCTTAGGTCCTGTGGCGACTTCTGAAGATCCGGCCCCAAAAGCCCTGCTTTTATGCAGAAAACCCCCATTCATTCAGCCTAGCTGTCAATCAACACATGCTAAGTGGTGAGCGGGAAGGCTCACCACTTGGGCCAATCCCTCCAGAGTGCGACCGGAGTTGGCAAGGCAACTCGGTCCAGGGTGCCTAAACCCCCTCCCACACCCCTGTGGTAACCCAGACAGAATGGCACCACTTTGGAGGGTCTCTGTACAGAGCCCGCCAAAAGTGGAACAAAGGCTCGACCTTTGGTTTAGGAGTCACAGAGACGAACACAGACGCCATTTTACAAACCGAGTTCTGGCAGAAAATATCATCCGATAAACTTATTTATGATAAGTAGACCGGTGGTACGTTAGAGATTAACGAGAAAAAGTATCAATCTCCAACAACGGGACGAATCCCATAGGGTTATGTCCGGGGTCGAACATAACAAGTAGTTTCCACTGCCACCAGCCAAAACTCGACGAGGGGGGACGGGACAGTGCCCCCTCGAGTAACAGGTCCAGGAGTAATCGAATTACCCCTATTAGTACGTCCACAATAAGATGGTTTGTACTAGTCCTGTTAGTAAATTTAGGTCTAGTAAAGCCAATGGTGACTTTACATGCCCGGGAAGACAGTAGTCATTCCCCAGGTATGCAGTCTATGGTGGAGGTCCGCTAGGACGCCCCAGTGTTACGGCACGTAGGGTGCGGTGTAACACACATAGAAAAACATATGAGACCCTATGGAGTAAAAGACCCCATAGCCCATAGAACACATTGACATTCAAGGAATTACACACACATACATGTCCAAGAGTGGGAGAATAAGAGTCTCACTCTTGGCAGGATGAAAAAAACAAACTCCAGAAATCCAGCAAAGCTGCTGGGGGACTCACTAGGTTAGGAAATTCAACCTAAACAGAGAATTCTCCCTAACACTCGCCCCCCCCCCCCCAGACTAAGGGACAGGAGGATTTAATCCACTCCTGGATGAATCTCATACCTCTAGTCGATGACATACATCCTAGAGAGACCATCAGCATTTTGGTGGTGACATCCTGACCTGTGCTCAATGGTGAAATCAAACCCTTGCAGGCAGATCGACCATCTCAATAGTTTTGGGTTTTCCCCTTTCATTTGCATTAACCATCTCAAGGGTTGGTGGTCAGTCTGAATGACGAAAGTAGAACCATACAAGTACGGCCTAAACTTCTTCAGAGCCCACACGATAGCAAAGCACTCTCTTTCGATTGTTGCCCACCTTGTTTCAGGATCCTTCAGCTTGCGGCTGATGAAGCAAACAGGGGTGCTCCCTACCTTTCCCATCCAGTTGACTGAGTACGGCACCTATTCCTACATTTGAAGCATCTGTCTGCACAATGAACGTTTGGTGGTAATTAGGGGCTCTGAGTACTGGGGCTTGGCAAAGAGCCTTTTTCAGGTTTTCAAAAGCCTGATTGCACTCCTCGTTCCATCTAACCTTTTTAGGAAATTTGGGAGAGGAGATGACATTCAGTGGAGAAGCTATGGTCCCATAGTTCTCAATGAAATTCCTATAATACCCAGTGAGGCCTAGGAAGGCTCTCACTTGGGTCTGAGTAGTAGGTGTTGTCCAATTTTGCACAGCTTCAATCTTACTGAGCAAACACCTTATTTCTCCACCTCCTACCTCATGTCCAAGATAGACTACCTTACTCTGTCCAATTTAGCATTTACTCGTCTTTATGGTCAGATTGGCTCGTCCAAGAGCCTGCAAAACATCTCTCAGGCGGGTTACATGTTCTTCCCAGGAATTGCTGAACACTGCTATGTCATCCAAGTATGCCATGCAAACGTCCTCCATCCCATTCAGAACCTGGTTTACCATCCGTTGAAATGTAGCAGGTGCATTCTTCAATCCGAAAGGCATTACCTTAAACTGGTATAAGCCAACGGGGGTAGAAAATGCAGTTTTCTCCTTGGCATGGTCTGTCAGGGCTATTTGCCAATAGCCTGACGTCAAGTCAAATGTGCTGAGGAACTTGGCTGCACCAAGTTTATCCACCAACTCATCTGTTCTTGGCAAAGGGTGGGCATCAGTCTTGGTGACTGCATTAAGAGCTCTATAATCCACGCAGAATCTAAGTTCTTTAGATCCGGCCTTTGGCACTAACACAACTGGGCTAGACCATGGACTAGTAGAGGGCTCTATTACCCCAATATCAAGCATCTTGCTGACCTCACCTTTGATGTGGGTTTGTACGTTTTCTGACATTCGGTATCCTCTGCTTTTGACGGGCAGACAATCACCAGTGAGTATGTCATGCTGGCCCCAAGGGGTCAAGCCTGGTGAAAGCGAGAACAGAGAGGCAAACTGATTCAACATAGATTTGCACTCTTCTTGTTGCTCGGGTGTCAGATTTGAAGAGAGATTTACTCCTTCAATTTTTTCGTCTAAAGTTAAGCCTCTGAGGAGATCCGGAAGAGCTTCACTCTCTTCTTCTTCCTCGGATGATGCTAGAATCAATGCTCCTACATCAGGTCTTGAGACATACGCTTTGAGTCGGTTGGTGTGGAAGACTGTCAGAGCCTCCTTGGGATTGCCCAAGTCCACCAGATAGTTGACCTCTCCAAGTTTACCCACAACTTTGAAGGATCCCATCCATTTGTCTTGCAAGGCCCTCTGCCTTGTTGGGATCATAACGAGAACGAGCTGGTCTTGAGCAAACTCAACCATGTTAGCCTTTTGATAATGCCCGTGCTTGACCAATGCTTGTCCAGCTTTTAAGTTATCGCTTGCTTCCGTCATCATGTCCGACATTCTCCTCCGGAGACCTATCACATAGTCAGTCACTCTGACTGGCTTGGGGGAAGGAGCTCTCTCCAACCCCTCCTTAATCAGGGCCAATGGACCTCTGACGGGATGACCATAGAGGAGCTCAAAGGGAGAATAACCTACTCCCTCCTAAGGGAATTCTCTATAAGCAAAGAGAAGGCATGGCAGTAGAAGGTCCCACTTACGCTTAAGGGGTTCTTCTAAAGCACCTATCATGCTCTTCATGGTTCGGTTGAACCGTTCTACCAACCCATTGGTTTGGGGGTGGTAGGCTGTTGAGAACTTGTAAGTAACTCCACAGGTTTTCCAAATGGCTTTCATGTAGTGGGACATAAAGTTTGACCCCCTTTCAGAGATTACTTCCTTAGGAAACCCGACCCTGGTAAAAATACCAAGGAGAGCCTTAGCCACAGCCAGAGCTGTAACAGTCCTCATTGGAATTGCCTCAGGATACCTAGTAGCATGGTCTACTACAACAAGTGTAAACCTGATGCCTGAGGAGGTTGGAGGATCAAGGGGAAATACAATGTCAATCCCTACTCTCTCAAATGGGACTCCCACAACTGGGAGAGGCACTAAAGGTGCCACATTCTTGGAGCCAACCTTACCAGAGGTCTGGCAGGTGTGGCAGCTCCTGCAGTGTTTTTCTACTTCGGCCCCCATCTTTAGCCAATAAAAGTAGAGAGAGAGCCTTTCCTTAGTCTTCTTGAAACTCAAGTGACCAGCCAAAGGAATCTCATGGGCTAACTGCAAGAACTGTGGTCTGTTCTCTTGGGGTACTACAAGTCGTTTGTAGTCTCCAGGTGCAGACTTGGTCGGTTCACTGTAGAAGAGGCCATCTTCCCAGTGTAACCTGTATTGCCCAGGCTCTTGCCCTTCAGCCTGAGCTTCTGCCTGGTGGGGAAGACCTTCCAGAGTTGGACATTCCCTCTGTCCCTTATGGAAGTCTGCCCTGTTGGGTCCACCTTCTGCCAGTAACGACTGCAGCTCAGGATGGTCAACAGGATCCAGATCTCCAATGAGTTCCTGGCCTTCCATTAGCTCTTCTTCAGAGTCTAATTCTACCACACAGGGTTGTACCTCCCTCTCAGTCGCAGCTGGAGGTGGAGTTACGGGTATAATTTTGGACAACCGCGGGGAAGTCCTTGTTGGCTGCACTGAAATGCTGGCTGCTGGTTTCGGTATAGAAGTCTTAGGTTTCCCTTTCGCTTCTGATTTCTTTGAGACAGCACCTGACAATTCCAGTGGAGCAGGAGTGATTTCTTTCTTCATCATCTCCTGGAGAGTACCTCGCATGGTTCTCTCCCTTGCAGGTCTGGTTAGCTCCTATAACCGTTTACTAGGAAGTCTGCGGGTATGCGACACAACTCCGAGAGTTTTTAAATCGTTACCCAACAGAACGCATCCTGGTACCTCAATCTGTATGCTGACAGGTATCTTCACAGTCATGTCGTTACACTGGATGAGAACTGGTAATTGGGGAAGCATCTGCACAGGCCCTCCAGCTAACTTGGTGAGGCATTTGGTTGCCTTAGCAACATCCTCAGCCTGAAAAAACGATTTATCCACCACAGTTATGCTGGCCCCAGTGTCCCTAATGGCAGGAGTCTCCTGACCATTAACCTGGACACTGTCCTTATAATACTCTTTAATATTATCGGGGATAGAATTATAGATATCTAAATTCTGTTGTTCCCACAACCACAGAGATACTAAAGAAACACTGACTGAGACTCCAATGGGTTCATCAGCCAGCAGTAGAAAGTTTCAACTTGCCATTTGGGCTTCCTCCTCTGGAGCGAAGGCTAAGGAGACAAGCTGGACCCCTGAAGGTTTACCCTAACATCTGGGATCTCCTTTCACGTGGTCAGTCGAGCCACAAACAAAGCATTTACAGAATGCTTTCTGGAATGGTGGCTTGTTCTGGCCTCCTTCCGGTTTGGCACCAGAAGGCACACTATTCTGCTGCGGTTTTCCTTGTGGCTTACCCTTCTAGTTTTGTTTTGGGCCCTCTTTGGAATTTGAGTTATTCGAATTCTCTTTTGAGTCTTTTTTAGGCTGTTTTCCCTCATCCTTTTTCTGAGTTGCCCCAGAATCCTTATGAGTAGCCCTGTTGGCAACCCACAAGTCAGCAGCCCTAGCTAGCTTCCTGGAATCCAATTCCTTCGAATCAGCCAAGTGCTGTCTGAGCTCAGGAGAACAGGCATCATAAATAGACTCCAACATAAAAAGATTCTTCATACCCTCATAAGTGTTCACTTTGAAACCCTTAATCCATCCCTTTAAGTTTTTCAACCCTTCACTCACCCAGGTAGCCCAAGGGGTACCATCATGCTTTTTGAGGGATCTAAACCTCTTAAGATACTGGGAAGGGGTCTTCCCAAATCTAGCTATCAAAGCTAGTTTCACACATTCGTACTCTTTCCTATCCTCCTCCCCCAACTCCATTACCACATCAGTTGCAACAGGGGGGAGCCTAGAGAACAACCAGGTAAGCAACTCATTACCTGTGATGTTCTGGAGCCCATGATTGTACTCAAACAAACTCAGCCAATCCAACACATCCAACTTTGGTTTATACATACCAATTAATTCCTTCGGCATCCGGGGTCTTTTGGACTGGAGCTTCTAGAGGAGCCAGAGACAGAAGCAGTTTCGACAGACAACTTTTCCATTTCTAACTCATGCTTGAGCTCCATTTCTCGGAGCCTAAGAATTTGTTGCATTTCTTGGTGCTTCTGTTCAGTTTGAGCAGTAATCCTTCTGAATTCCAAGTCTATTTTCATTTTTTCTACTTCAAGGACTTGAGGACTTAGCGTGGGACCTGTTATAGGCCCTGCAGGTACAGCTGGTAAGGCAGACAGAGGCTCAGAGTGGCTAACTTTCATTAGGTTCACTTTCCTCTTCTGACTCATTATCAAGACTTTGATTCAGATCAATACCATTACTGTTTTCTACAGTCGCTGGAGAAGTTGGTTCCTCTGAACCAGTACCCAGACTTTGGTTTTCCAGCAATCTCGCTATCAGTTCTACTTTCTTGCCTCTTACAGAACGATTCTCTTGTCTACAGAGAGCTCTCAAACTCTCAGTCTTTTCACCTGACAAGGATTCTTGACTGTAAACTTCCATAGTAGACATGTTTTTGAAAGTTGCTTTTTAGTGCTAAGCTTTGTGGTTAGTTATCCTAAAGTGTTGAAAAGCACTCTAAACTGTATACTCGATACAAATCCCACCGCTGTACACCAGGGTTAAGCGGAAACCGGTGCAGTTCCCTCTGGGACCACTGCAAAACATTTAGGCCTACAGGTGTTTGGCAGTAAACCCACTTGGTAGCAGTCTGTACCACACAGATTCACTTGTTAGCTGT
Organism: Ambystoma mexicanum; assembly: GCF_040938575.1. Classification (NCBI taxonomy): domain Eukaryota; kingdom Metazoa; phylum Chordata; class Amphibia; order Caudata; family Ambystomatidae; genus Ambystoma; species Ambystoma mexicanum. The sequence continues at coordinate 260,621,288 of NC_090935.1, forward strand.
GGCTGAGCAGTCAGACTTCCCTCAAGAAGAGTTAGGCAGTATGTGGAATATACAAGACAGGGCAATTTACACAGTAGAACAAGCAAACACGGAACAGAGCTTCGGTGTAAAGATATATAGTTATTTATTTATAAAAACACATCTATGAAACACACACTGGCACTAATACGGCAAACAACTTCAATCACAATTACTATAAGTACATCAATCCCCCTAACAATAGTTCGACAAGTCTAGGTTCAACGACACCACTTATTTGCAGACAGAGGTGAATGCTTCAACCTAGATGGCACTCTAGTATTCGTTAGGACGGGAGAGAAAAGTCAGGGTATGAAATCAACTCGGTACCAACACTTTTACGAACAAATGCAAGGCAAGTAAGGCAGGGTCTACAGTAGATCGCAATGTTCAGATGCCGGGCCCACTCGGAGAGAGGCAAGGCGATATGTCCCAAAAAGTATCACAGTGGAAATGCATTTCGAGTCTTTGCCGCAAATTGTCACAGAAAGATTGGACCAGTTCAGAACAGAAAGTTTAAGAAGGCTTGGAGGCGACCCAATGGAGAGGCGAGGATTAAGACACCTCACGCTAACCGTCACAAGGGAAGCCAGGCGGACACGTTACCTTGTATGTGGAGAGACAGCTCCGGCGGGGGCAGTTGTTCCTGGTGGTGGATGCAAGTCGGGGCTTTGTCAAGAGAAGAGATGATCTCGTCGTCGAAGGAAAGTTGAAGATCGTTGCACCACCAGGGAAGAGACCAGCCGCGGAGTGCTCCATCACAAGGCACCACCTTTTGGTCGCGGTACAGTGGGTAGTGGCTATCCGGTTGCCGGGGTGCTCAGCATGGGCAATTCGACCACTAGGTCCTGGAAAGAAGAAAAAGCAAAGGGGACTGGTTGTTCCCACCAGTCAGGGGAAGAAGACTCTCTGGCGGGGAGATCTCCTCTGTCGTCGGGAAGTGGTGAGTCGGTTCAGCAGGGCTCCACCGGAGGTGTCGTCATTGCGGGTCGGCTCAGCTTTACCCTCGTCGGATTCTTAGGTCCTGTGGCGACTTCTGAAGATCCAGTCCCAAAAGCCCTGCTTTTATGCAGAAAACCCCCATTCATTCAGCCTAGCTGTCAATCAAAACACGCTAAGTGGTGAGCGGGGTGGCTCAGCACTTGGGCCAATCACACCAGAGTGCGACTTGAGTTGGCAAGGCAACTCAGTCCAGGGTGCCTAAACCCCCTCCCACACCCCCTGTGGTACCCAGACAGAATGGCACCACTTTGAAGGGCCTCTGTACAGAAGCCAGCCAAAAGTGGAACAAAGGGCTCAACCTTTGGTTTAGGAGTCACAGAGACGAACACAGACGCCATTTTAAAAACCGAGTTCTATCAGAAAATACCAACCGATAGATTTATTTAAGACAAATGAACCGGTGGTATGTTTAGAGATTAACGCGAAAAAGTATTAACCTCCAACAATGGGAAGAATCCAATATAGTTATATTCGGGGTCGAATATAACAAGTAGTTTCCACTGCCACCAGCCAAAACTCGACGAGGGGGGACGGGACAGTGCCCCCTCGAATAACAGACTCAGGGGTAATCGAATTGCCCCTACCAGTACGGCCACAATAGGATGGTTTGTACTAGTTCTGTTAGTAAATTTCGGTCTAGTAAAGCCAATGGTGACTTTACATGCCCTGGGAGACAGTAGTCAGTCCCAGGGTATGGAGTCTATGGTGGGGATCCTCTAGGACGCCCCAGTGTTACGGCACGGAGGGTGCGGTGTAACACACATAGAAAAACATATGAGACCCTATGGAGTAAAAGACCCCATAGCCCATAGAACACATTGACATTCAAAGGAATTAACCACATTCATGTCCAAGAGCGGGAGAAAAGAGTCTCACTCTTGTCAGGATGGAAAAAAACAAACTCCAGAAATCCAGCAAAGCTGCTGGGGGACTCACTAGGTTAGGAAATTCAGCCTAAACAGAGAATTCTCCCTAACACCATATTGGCCATCTTGTTCAAAGATTTTCCTTCCTACACCGGGACGCCACAGGCATCCCGGTTTGGGATGAAAAATCTTTTTTTAACCACCCGGGGTTCCCACTTTGAGGACCTAACATGCTAGTGGTCTTCATCTATTGAAAAGGATGTTATGGTGACTTTGCACTAATAAAAACCAATGAAATTCAGTAAAAAAAAAAAAGTATTATAGGGACATTATGGTTAAGTTGCACTAATAAAAACCTATGAAATTCGATGAAAAAACTTTGTTAAAGGGATGTTATGGTTAAGTTGCGCTACTAAAAACCTATGAAATTCATGAAAAAAAACTTTGTTAAAGGGACGTTATGGTTCCAAGTAAAACCAAAAAACCACTTTAATTCGCCAGTTATGGTAAGCTAAGCACTACTAGGACTAACACCCACGACATCAAAGATGACATCACAAATGTTATTGATGACATCACTGGTGACATCACATGTCTGGCTCACTCTTTTTTCCTTTACTGACATATCTAGGCCACATGGCTTTCTTCAGGAACAGTCAGAAACTAAACATTTTATTTTATTTGTAGATGTATCCTTCAAGTAGGTTCTTACAGTAATTCCCTTACAGTCCAGTCACATCATATGAAACATATACATAGGGGAAGACACAAGCTTGAAAGACAGCAATCCTTTCTGTGCATGAAGATAATCAGTAGAGTTATCAGCACTTTCTGATAGTTCTGTTGTTTTTTTATTACTGTACTTGCCCTCTATATGCTCATATTTGTATACATTGTACTCACATTACTTTCCTTAGGGTCCAGTCACATCATGTGATACATATACATAGGGTAAATAGCAGCTTTCAAACAGAGCAATCATTTATTTGCATGAAGATAATCAGTTAGGTTATGAATTATTTCTGCTACTACTTCTGCTTTTTTGCTTACTTCACTTTCCCTGTATATACCCATATCTTTATGTGTTCTTGTCTCTTTGTGTTTTGTTTGTAATAATGCAATTATGTAATATGTGGGTTTTATTAGCTACTTATTACATATTTCACAGTACGCAAAACTCTAATAAGAAAACAGTTATCATTTCATTATTCAACATATCAACATTTTGAATATTGTACCTTCATCATATATGCTGCACACAATGCCTATGTTTCTGCATGAGTAGGTTAGTATACTGGATAGAACGTCATAATAGAATGATATTTATATCAATACATTGCTTAATGCACTAATTAGCTCATGACATTTATTCCAATGATCCTTGACAGTTTTTTCTCAACATTATAATAAGAATCCCTTGTACACACATTCATGAAAAGTTAATACACATGTGATGTCATCAGTGATGTCATCAATGACATTTGTGATGTCATCTTTGATGTTGTGGGTGTTAGTCTTAGCAGTGCACGGTGGTGGCGTGAGTTATGGTTGCTTAGTTTACCACAACTGGCGAATTTCAGGGGTTTTTCGGTTTTAATTGGAACCATAATGTCCCTCCTGTATCCCCCACCCCCGCTCATGCCACGTGTGTCTATTGTTGCCCCCCAACCACTGCTCATGCCCGGTGTCTCTCCCGTGTTCCCACCCCCCTGCTCATACCCTGTGTCTTCCTCGTGTACCCCCACCGCCGCTCATGCCCCGTGTGTCTCCTGTTGCCCCCCAGCCCCTGCTCATTCCCTGTGTCTTCCTCGTGTACCCCCCACCACCCGCTCATGCCCTGTGACTCCACTGTTCCCCCCACCCCCCGCTTATGCCCCGTGTCCACCTACTGTACCCCCCACCCCTCGCTCATGCCCCGTGTCTGCCCTGCTCACCCCCACCCCCCGCTCATGCCCCGTGTCTACCTACTGTACCCCCCACCCCTCGCTCATGCCCCGTGTCTGCCCTGTTCACCCCCACCCCCCGCTCATGCCTCGTGTGTACCTACTGTACCCCCCACCCCTCCGCTCATGCCCCGTGTCTCCACTGTTCCCCCCACCCCCCGCTCATGCCCCTTGTCTACCTACTGTACCCCCCACCCCCGCTCATGCCCCGTGTCTCCCTCGTGTTCCCCCCACCCCCCGCTCATGCCCCATGTCTTCCTTGTGTACCCCCCCACCCCCTGCTCATGCCCTGTGTCTCCCTCCTTTTCCCCCACCCCCTGCTCATGCCCCATGTCTCCCTCCTTTTCAACCCACCCCCCGCTCATACCCCTTGTCTCCCCTGTTCCCCCCGACCCCCCGCTTATGCCCAGTGTTTCCCTATTGTTCCCCCACCCCCTGCTCATGCCCCGTGTCTCCCTCCTTCCTCCCCCGACACCCTGCCGATGCCCTGTTGTGTTCTCTTTATACACCCCGCCTTCCCTTTCCATATTGGCCATCTTGTAAAAAAAAAATGTTCCTTCCTACACAGGGACACCGCAGGCTCCCCGGTTTGGGAAGAAAAATCTTTTTTAACCACCCGGGGTTCCCACTTTGAGGACCTAACATGCTAGTGGTCTTCATCTATTGAAAAGGATGTTATGGTGACTTTGCACTAATAAAAACCTATGAACTTCAATGAACAAACTTTGTTAAAGGGACATTATGGTTAAGTTGCGCTACTAAAAACCTATGAAATTCAGTGAAAAAAACTTTGTTAAAAGGGACGTTATGGAATATATATATATATATATATATATATATATATATATATATATATATATATTCAGTGAAAAAACTTTGTTAAAGGGATGTTATGGTTCCAAGTAAAACCGAAAAACCCCTGAATTTCGGCAGTTATGGTAAGATAAGCAACCATAACTCGCGCCACCGTGCACTGCTAACACTAACACCCAGGACATCAAAGATGACATCACAAATGTCATTGATGACATCACTGATGACATCACATGTGTAGTAACTTTTCATGAATGTGTGAATGACATCACATGGCTGGCTCTTTACTGACATACCTAAGCCACATAGTTTTCTTCAGTAACAGTCAGGAAGTAAAAATTGAAAAGGTGGCTAACACTCTGGAACGTATTAACCAAAAAATGGACCAATTTATGGCAAATGTTAACGATTTAAAGAACTTTGTGGAATATCACCTAAAACTACCAACAACATACCATTGTCCCACCTGTACTTGTAACCCCAAACCCTCTCCATGGACCAAAACGTTTTGATGACATTTCCATCCCTTCTTCACCTGATCCCAATTATGTTGAAATCCCTAATTCTCCTGTTTTTGTTTATGTTTCTTCCCCACCTTCTCAGTCATAAATTGTTTGTATATGTCAAATAAAGTTACTTTTTTTAAATTGTGTTGTAATTACTTTCAGTTCTTTGTGTTAAAACCAATTTAGGTGTTCACGGACAGCGCGGTTGTTCGGAAATGTTCGTAAATAAATGAAAATGTAAGTGTCCTGAGGACACTATATCTCTCCGTAATGTTCTCATGCAAGTTGAAACTGTTCTAAGAACACTCATACTGTCCTGAAATGTCCGTAAATAAACGTAAATGGAGGTGTCCTTATGAACACTATGCCTGTTCGTAGTGTTCGCTAGCAAGTTGAAACTGTTCTGAGAACACTCCTAGTATCCTGATTTGTTCGTAAATAAACGAAAATGGAGGTGTGCTGGGGACGCTATGTCTGTCCGTATTGTTCGCAAGTAAGTTAAACTGTGCTAAGAACAAACGGCTGTCCGTAACTGTTCGTTTTACGTGTGACGCACTTTTAATTAGTTCAGAACCTGAACACTGTCCATAGAACATCAACACGCATGCGCAAAACAATGTCCGTACATTGGGTGTCCTGCGGACGGCCGCTTCCTTAGCGAACATGCTCACGAAGCAATCATGTTCCTGCGCCCACGCTGATCGCGTGTTCTGAATGCGGACACAGTTCGTATCCCAGAACAGTTTAAAAGTACATTTCCAAGTAATCCACAATATTTCTCATTAAAAACTCACCATACCACAAATCCCACATACTAATCCTAAGTTTCCACATAGTTTTTGTGACTTTTTGAACCTTTTTTGGTGTTCGAACTGTCTTGCGGATGGCGCATATGTCCACGAACCCCGTACAAGCCCCCCCTATAAAAGACCACGCCCTAGAGCTCATTCTCATTGTGTTTCTGGCTGTTCCACAGAGCACACTGCATTTTGCTGCATACTTTGCAGATTTTGAGATTTCCATCTCCAAGACGATGACATCCATGGCTCCACTATTGCCACCTGGTGCTTCATCTGCCTCAGCACCACCCCCACCCCCTCCACCACCACCATCTCCCCAAGGGCCTGAAGAGGGGAACAGGAGTGAGGATACACAGGAGGAAGAAGAGGATGACGAGAATGAGGTAGAGGAAATCCCTACTACCCGCCCTCGGCGTGATTCTTGGGTGTGGCGGTTGTTTACTGTTCATGGGAATGTTCCTAAGGCTCGTGCAAACTGTGTCACGTGCAATGAGTGCAAAATGGTACTCAGTTGCGGGAGGCACGGTGCGTACAGCTTTGGGGCCACGACCATGAAGCGACACCTGAACTCATTCCACACTGGGGCCATTCGGCAGGTAGTAGGTTGATTGCCTCTACTTCATCCTCCGTTTCTGATCCTGTCACCACAAGGAACACCTCTGTGGGACAGCGTCTTCCTCAAGCTGCCTCACAGGCCGTACAGAATTCTGATGACCCTTACCTTTGGAGGGTCACAGTTGGATGTATGTACTGTGACACAGTACTCTGCAGGGGGGAGCGACTTCCGAGTGCTTTTGAGACTATTGTCTCAGAGTACGAAAAGACCTACTCACTACCCAAATAAAACCCACTCTACATCTTCCTCTCTCAGCTCGCCCTTTCTTATCCCTGTGATTGGTGTCTCCCCCTTTACCCTCCTTTCCCCTCCTCTCCTAGTGTGTCATGTATAAAAAACAAAAAAAATACAAAATAACAAAAATAAAAAAAAAATAAGGCTCTTTTCAGAGCCGCCTTTCACAGTTAAAAAATAGAAGTGAAGATAAATAAAGCAGGGCCCTTTGTATATCTTAAAAGTCTGCAAACAGTTTGCGAACATTAAAAAAATTGGGGTGCTACCCTATTGCAACCATTGCATTTTTCTCTGGGAGCAAGTGGTGGCTCTGAAAAGAGCCTTTGGGAGGGGTTTGTATGTCAAAAATTATAAATACTTAACACCTACTTCAAAATGGATGCTGTATTTCTAAAAAAGATCGCAATGCATTTTGTACATTTCTCAGAAAAATCTGATTGCCAGCATAAGTAAGATGTACTCCATCTCTGCGAAAAATGTATGTACTACGAAACATGATATTTTCATTGTGAAAAGAGGACATGCCGAAATCTCTTAGGAAGGCACAAACGGCCTTATTGACATTACGCCTTGCTTTCTCCATTTTTGGACCAGATGAGAAAGAACAAAGCCACATTTGTCTCTGCGCAATCCGTGAAAAAATTACTTTGGAGTTTGGAAACATGTCCATGATCTTCTGAAGTCCTTCTTTCATTGCAAATTGCAAAGAAATTCCAGACACATGTCCTAAACTGTTCCCTCCACAATGAATTACAATTATGTCTGGATGTTCCTCTATCTTCAAAGTTGCACAGAGAGGTAGCATGTCCAACCACTTCATTCCACGCACTCCATACCAGTGCACTTCCACATGTGGGAATCCAAGATCTATAGATACTCCACAGCTTTCTGCATGCACCTTCAACCAATGTATCCACGAGTCTCCCAAAATCCACACAATCTGTTTTTTGAAACACTCAGCCATAGCTATCTGTTCTTCTCTCAGCAAAAAGAATATCTGAGAAAACCTCTCCTAGCACAACACAGTCACTAAACTTTACTGACCAATCCCTTGCTACATTCAATCTCATTTGCATGCCTCCCCACCCCAAATTCCCCGGATGTAATATGCGGTGTCCTAGAACTACCGCTATGTCCGCGAACATATCATAACATTGACAGCCCTTCTACCCTTTCCACTTCATTCTCTGTACCATTCCCTCATTGGATGTAGCTAAGAAATCACATGACCATCCACCAATCAAATCCAAGACCTGTACATGTAACTGCATCATCATAGATCAGCACTGCAAATGTACGGTGAATCTCTCGGACTACAAGTCTCATACCATTGGAAAGCACGATCTACGAGAAATACTATACAAGCCTCCAAGATTTCTACTTGCAGCTTCGTCCATATCCATATGCATGAACACAAACTACAGGTATGCATATTTTCTATACAGTAGGTGAACACATTTTCTAACCGCCTTTTTCCTTGTATAATCTGTAAAATGAACCTACGATAATTTTTTCATTGTCCTAAAATGAACTGTGACTTACAAACCTTTATACCGTTTAATTTCTTCATACACACACATACACACGCAAATAATGTTAAACCAACATTTTTGAAATAAAATATATAGACTACATATAATCAAACAAAATTACATGCACACTCTATGATCAAATCTCAAACAATAATATTTGTACAAACACATAATTGGTTTTAATTTTTTCAATTCATATAATTACTTACAGGTATATAGGACAAGCACGCTAATGCATTGACTCACTATTACGTGGAAAAGCAGGCTATGACATTGACTCACTATTATGTGGAAAAGCTTAGTTACAAGAATAGTGGTATACAGTGCTACATTATGAATTTCACAAGCCATAGTAAAGATATTTTGTTCCCTCCAGTTAGTCATAAGATAGTTTTAATGGTTTTGAGGAAGGCGCTGAGCATTTCAATTTAAAAAATCTATGTCTAAATTAAAAACAGTGCTATATAGAAACCAAATTACTAATTTCTTTCTTTTACAATTGCAGTGAAGACCATTCTCCAGAAAAGAAGCAGCCGAATTTGAAGTACAAAGAACAACTAAGAAGCAAACTGCTCATTTCAGAAAAAAAGTAAGTAAAATGTTACCATAATATTTGAATTATTACTCAAACACACTGTAAGGTTAATTCATGCTATTTCTGTGCCTAACAATAGAGATTCTGCACCATTCTGACCAAAAATCCCCCAGTCTTAAACACTATTTATACTTCTCCAAACCACTGGCTTACTTTTTTCTGTCATCTGAACCCCAGTTTAGTAACACATTAATTCAAGAATACTCATCCCCAGCAGTTGTACTTCCCAAAGCACAATCACACACCATTACATACATCTTTATCATCTTACTCAAACACTCATGCACACAACACACATACATTCCAGAACACCCCAACCCATACCTTCTGTATTTTTTTCAACAGACCCTAAAGAATGCCTACCAAAAAGCAACTCCGTAGAAAGGAACGCAGAAGTAGAGCAAATGAAAAGAAAACTCTCCGACATAAACATCCATCTATAGCAGAATTTGTAAAAAAAAGTTGAAACACACAGCTAATACAGTCATGTAGTGAAACAGAAGAAGCTTCTAGTACAAAAACTTTGCCTCCTCTATCAAAAACTAAAACAAACCAAAAAACAATTAACAGAAAATCAACTATCACTACAAATAAAACTTCTTCTATAAATCATGATGTAGTACAAAGTAAGCATACCAAGAAAAGTATTTTAGCCAAAATGTTCTGTCACAAAGTCCTTCAAAATCTTATGAAAACAGGAGAGAAACCAGGTTCAACACTTCAAACCTATCGTAGAAAAGTAATCTTAGAATCGTTGATAGACCGTGCAATTCTTCTCAAAAGAAAGTTATTTATTTTAGTGTTAAACAGAATAAAACCACTATCAAAACTAATAACTAAATTACAAAAAAGAATTCTCAATAAACGAAATGTCAACGGAAATAACTTCTTAAATATATGTGGAGGTGCATGGAGTCACACTACAAGCACAGAACCATACTTTAATGAAGAAGCGTACAAACAAAAGCAAACAAATACAATTGCCATACATAGCAGTGGTCGAGGGTATGAACAAGTTAATAATACCATAATGGAACAAGAAGTACTCCTTACAAAAATATGCCCTGAAAACGTAGATTTACGCCTCCATTCAACTGAATCAGAACATCTAGTGTACAAATGGCCATGCACGTCAATGTATAACATTCCCAAAAAAATGTTCAAGTCTTTACGCCAATTCCTCAATCATATGTGGAAAGCAAAGACAAAATCAAAATGAAACTACTGCAAAATATGGATGCTTGTCCAGTACTCAAGTACACAGGACTACAAGGACATTCCCTTGCCTGCATTACAGGACCTACTTGCAAAACAACCTTCCATGAAATCAAAAGGATATCAACACATCATGCAAGTATAAAAAATCTAGTTTATAAACTATACTATGCTAAAAGTCCTGCTTTAGCACTAGCCAATTTAAATAACATTCTTCTACATGGTACAGCAAAAGACCTACTAAAAGAAATCGACTATATCCAGACAAAATATTTTGGAAGTGAAACCCACTTACAAGATGAATTAGCTGTATACCAACTTCGTAGCAATTCTGCACATGGCAACCTTTCACTACACACATACAAAAAAGAAATACTAAAATTTGAAAGTACGTCAGCTGAAGTACCAAACCACATGTGTGTATGTTGCCGCAGAACTTTTTTATAATAGTAACACAAAAACTGTAGACCTGTCATACAAAATAGAGGACAATGAAGAATCTAAATGGTTTGAATTAGCTCTCAACCTTATAGCAGAAAACAAATATGAAATAACTGACCCCATAATACTTTGCAGTTACTGCACTACAAAACTAGACAACAACCAAACTCCTTCACGTGCTATCACAAATAACCACTACCAAAACTCCTTCAACAACTTAATTTATATGAGAGCATCATAATTCAAACAGTGCACCCATTTCAAGCAATAATACGCCTTCAACCAAAAACTGCAAAATTACCTCCCTTTGAATCAGTGAAAGGTATTCGTGGAAAAGTAGTGTATTTACCATTAGATCTAAAAGAAAGTGTGCACACTCGAGGAGTGCAACGTCCAATGCAACAATCTTTAATTATCTTGGTAAATGGAGTACCTACAAAAGACAAAATAATTTGACAACAACTGGTAGTTTTACATAAAGTTAGAGAAGCCCTGCAATAGCTTAAAGAGAATAATGAATATTACAAAGAAATTAATATTGAAGAAAACTTGAAAGATACAACTGAAATAATTCAAGAGACACAAGAAGCTGGTCAATTTGAGCTCAAAGATCCTGCTACAATATCAAACGCTTTAGACCATTATACAATTCATCCATTGCACTCTAATGACACCATAGAAGATGCACTGGAAACGTACCAAATGCGTCAAAAAAAAGGATCACCAATCAGAATATGGGAAAAAAGTATAGAAGCACGTGCTTTTCCTCTACTCTTTCCGAATGGCAAAGGAGGACGATATGATGATAGACCTATTCAAATATCAGCATCAGAATATCGCTCATTACGAATGTATTTTGAAGATCCCAGATTTCGACAAAATGTGGAATGCATATTCTACCTACTCTTTGAAAGTGAACTAGCAACTTTATGTTGCGGAGTTGCACACATATTAAAATCAGGATCACACTTTCAAAATATGACAGCTACACAATTCTTACAAAAAGTTCAACAAAAAGATGAGGTTTTACAAACAAATCTTACAAATCTATTAGCAAATATGCGTGGTACTAAAGAGTACTGGTTTCAACGTCATGGAGATGTATGTTGTATGATCAGAAACCTTGGCCCACCCACTTGGTTTGTTACATTAAGTTATGCAGAATATGCATGGGAAGATTTACATGCTTTCCTACGCATATCGAACGAAAACAAAACAAACATAGATATACTAACACCTGGAGAACTTTGTTCTCAGGATCCTGTTAATGTTTCAAGATATTTTCACCATCGCTTCATTGCTATGCTACATTTCATTTGTAATAAAACTGTTCCTCCCCTTGGAGAAGTGAAACACTTCTTTTGGAGAAAAAAATACCAAGCCAGAGGAGCACCACATGTCCACGTGCTTTTATGGATTAAAGAGGCGCCTAAATTTGGTCAAGACAGTGATGCCACTGTTTTACAGTTTATTGAAAAATACGTCACTTGTGAAATTCCATCACAATGCACAAATAGTGATCTTCATGCAAAAATTTTACTATTCCAAACACACAAATGTGGCAAACATTGTTGTCGCAAATACAAAAACAAAGGGAAATACTACACCAAATGCCGATTTGTTTCCCTAGACCAGTTACAAATAGAGGTCAGGTGAACAACCTCATGTCTTCAGTTAGACATAGTGTTAAAGGTAAGTCACCTAAAAATACATATTGCATAAAAAGAAAAGAAGAAGAAAAATATATCAATGATTGCAATGCAATCGTTGCCCACTTATGGAATGCAAACATAGATGTGCAGTACATTGCAGACTATTCTACTGCAGTTGCACGATATGTCACAGCATACTTAACAAAATCAGAAAAGACAGAGCACCAAGACCTCTGGAATGACCTGTCATCAGATAAAACAGTGTCTCAGAAATTATACAGCTTGGGCATATAAATGCTGTCTCATAGAGAATGTGGATCCTATGAAGCAGCTGATCGATTAACTGGTACTGCATTGTATGGTAAATCTGCAAATATAGTATGGCTAAGTCTTGGTCCAGCTCAATCTAGAAAAAGAGTTCTAAAATCATACGACGATATAGAAACAATAGCCAAACATGATCCCAACAGTCAAGACATTTTAAAAAACAGTTTATTGGACACATACTACCCAAACAGGAGTACCACTTTGGAAACCACGTGTCTATACCACATAGCCCAAAACTACACATACAAAACTAATATAAAACCTGATGAACAAAAGCGGAAATACAAAGTGACAAACTGTGAAGGCAGCTTAGTAAAACTCACCAAACCAAATTTAATTAATCATATCAAATTGTCATTAAAGACTCCTCAACATAAAGAAGTATATTACATGTCCCTGCTACAAACCATGGAGAAAAGAAGAAGAAATACTAGATAACTATGACTCATATGAAGACTCTTTCAAAGCAAATGAAAGCAGTATAACTGATGTAAACTTTGCACAGTACAAAACAATGTTGCACAATGAACAGCAACACGAATAAGAACTCCAGGCCCAACTAGATAAGGACACTCCTGACAGTAGTCAACTTTCTGTCACAGGAAGCCAAGAACCACTGGGAGACCCACTAATAACAAATGAGGCAGAATTAGCTATGATAGAAGTATAAAACACCATGTGTCAGTATGAAGATAAAGAAGACTTAACTATACTACAATCAAAGCTAAACAATGAGCAACGAAGCATTTTTCAAGAAGTAACAAAAGAAATTACACATGGTGTACAACATGAAAACAAAGAATGCACCTGTCAAAATTACAAACCTATACTATTGTATGTCAGTGGTGAAGCTGGTTCTGGCAAAACATTCCTAATCAAAATCATCAGTAAGTTCCTTCAACAATTGACAAACAACAAACTGTCAGCTGTTGTCACTGCCCCCACAGGTTTAGCTGCCTACAACATAGGTGTTGTCACTTTACACCGATTACTACTCCTGCCAGTAGAACACCAAAACAAATTAGATTATTACAAACTTTCTGCAGAAGCTGCAATGGAACTACGCAGAGTATTGAAACAAATGAAAATGCTACTAATAGATGAAGTGAGCATGGTGTCCAACCTAATGTTGGCTTTGATTCACCTCAGATTACAAGAAGTACTCAAAACAAACTATGAAGAGCTCTTTGCAGGAAAATCTATTATTGTTTTCGGAGATCTTCTTCAATTGACACCAGTAAAAGTTGAGCCTATTTTTAAAACATTAGTACACAAACTCTTCCGTAAATCTGTTGGCAGCATAGGAAATGTCAACCTTTGGCAACATTTCCAATGCAGAGAATTAACAGAAAACATGCGCCAATCTGCAAATCTCACTTATGCCAACATCTTAAAAAGTATCAGAGTTGGTATACTTTCTAAAGAGGCAGAAGCAATATTGAAAACCCGGCATATTCATGCACTTTATGGTGATAATGCATTTGCTACAGATGTTATGGAACAATTAGCCCACAAAAATGTCAATTGTATGGCCTTAATGCCAACTCTTGCAAGCTGTTTCAAATTCAATGAAATAATGTTAAGTAAAGAAATGCAACCAATAATGGAAATTAGCGCCACAGACAAACTAGATGTACATGGAATGACGCTACCCATGTGTGACCAAGCCACAACAAGACTAAATAGTTTAGAAAAATCAATCTCAAACACAGCAGGCTTGGAAAAGATATTAAAATTATCCTTAAATTGCAGAGTAATGATGAAATGTAACCTTGACGTGGACCAAGGACTAGTTAATGGAGCACTGGGTACAGTTGTTGGCTTTCAAACATACCCACGTGACAACAAAATTCAGTTTGTCAATATTCTCTTTGACAAACATTCAGAAGTAAAAAGAATAGGACGCTCAACAGCTCGATTCCTTCTCTTCAAAGACATGTATTTACGCAGAGAACAATTTTCTCTAACTCTTGCATACGCAGTCACCATTCATAAATCACAAGGTCTTACCCTAGACAAAGCAATGATAGACATTGGTAACACAGTCTTTAAAGAAGGCATGAGCTACGTAGCACTATCACGCTTACGTACACTTAACGGTCTATTTCCAATCAACTTTGATGCAAGTAAAATAAACGCTGATATTCCTTGCATTTAAGAATACAATATACTTTGTTCACTATACACTCCCCATCCAAACACATATTCTGTTCCACAAAAAGTAAAACATTATAAAACACAAATAAATCAAACAGAAAAGCAACAGGATGTCACTGCAAATCCTCCAAAGAGAGTAAAAGAAAGTAATACTTCATCAAGTGCCACAAGCAAAAAAGAATCAATTAGGAAAAGTAAACCAGGTGCTTCTTCAAAGAAGGAAGACAAACTCCAATAAAATCAGTCAGATACAGAACTACCTGGTCCATTTAAACTCTCAAATATAGTTGGTGTAAATTGCTACGCAAATGTAGCAATGAATATTCTATTTCAATTACCACCAATTGTTGAGAACATTTACTTACACAGTACAGACCCATTGTGTTTGCAAATGTTAGTACTTCACAGACATGCAGCAAACAATCCTGACAACATGTATAGTGTTTATGGAATAAGACAACAATTTGACTACTGTGCTGGAATGGTGAAATTCACTATAAACTCACAGGAAGATCCACAATAATTTCTAATGTACTTACTATTAGTACTGGAAAACAAAAACATACCTATAAATGAAATCTTCCAGATTTCATACATGTGGAAACATACATGCACGTTCTGCAACAATGTGACACAAGAACAAATCCCCAATGAACGCTTTGTGTATATATCAATACCTAATTGTGAATCCGTTCCGTTTCAGCAACTTGTACAAAATGCAAACCATGGTAGATTATGTTCGACCTGCAATTCAGATAATCGCTCCACGTTAGTAATACAAACACATAGTAAATACACAATACTAATGCTTCTATGTTACAATGCAGATGGTACCAAAAACAACTGCAAGCTGACTGGATTAACACATTAAAACATAGACTCCTGTTACTAAACCAAATAGTAAGTATAACATGATAAATACAACCATCGCAGCATATCACACCCATACTGGCTTATAACAATGTTCCTTATAAATTTGTTTTTGACCCAAAGTTATAAGCCACTACGAGTGTGATATGCTGCGGTGCTTGTGGCCAGAGCATAGACTCTTGGTTGCATGGCATATGAGTGTGATATGCTGCGGTGGTTGTGGCCAGGGCATAGAGTCTTGGGTGCATGGCCAAATGGCCATGCACCCAACATTCTATATCCTGGCCACAACCACCGCAGGATATCACACCCATAGATTCAAGCATTGCAACCATTTAAATGTCCGCGGACACAAGGAAGGTCCTAGAACACATTCAACTTGCCAGAGGACGATACCGACAGCGTCCTCAGGACACCCCCATTTTCTTTATGTACGAACATTTCAGGACACCACGAGTGTTCTTAGAACACTTTCAGCTTGTCAACGAACAATACAGACAACGTCTTCAGGACACCCCCTGCGAACATTCCCGGACCCCACGAGTCTTCTTAGAACACTTTCAACTGGACACTGAATCCATTCTGCTTATTTACGAACATTTCAGAACAGCCGTGTTGTCCGCAGACAAATCGAACACAACAAAAGTGTCTAGCACATAAAAAAAATACAACATTGCACCTATCTCATACTCCCCCACCATCCCCAAACACTCTTAGACACCAACACACTCCACTAAATACAATTTTTAAACCAAGTTTCACCTCGCTGTCCGTGGTCGTCCGCGAATGCAAGATGTCGGGCACCACTAAAAGTCTGACACGCTTCACGCCCCACGGCGACCAATCAGTGAACACGTCAGATGTCCGCGGACATCGCGCAAGCCGCTCGGCCAATCAGGGCACTGTCCGTGGAGCGAACCGGGAAGTCCGTCTGCGAAGCGAACCGAGATATCACTAATTTGTTTGCCTTACATTTTGTTCATTTTAAAAATAAACTACTGGACAGATTTACACCAAATTTGCAAAAGCACGCTTTCAGGACCAAGCCCCCGCTCCTGCCGCAGATTTCGTGTAAATCCGTCCAGCGGTTTGGGCTGTAGGCGTGCGCAAAATTTTTTCCCATTATGTCTATGGGAAAAAACAAAAGTTTTGGGACCCCCCCTATAACTTTGTCCCCCCTGGACCAAACCTTTCCTTTGCAAAAAAAATCAGAGTGGGCCATATACTTTTCTTGCAAAGTTTAGTGAGGATTCGTCCAGAGGGAGCAAAGTTATAAGCCACCCAAAAAATGCTCTTCCTATGGAAACACCAACTTAACCATAACTACATGGATGCTACTGTAGAAATCTGGATGTTCCACACCATATTTTGAGCAAACTGGGATCCTATACACGAAAAGTCTGAAAGTGTGTCGCAGTTGATAAACGGTGGCTAACAAGCAGGAAAGAATCAAGGAGGCTTGTCTGGCCCAGTGTCAAGAAGACCACGGCAGCCGAGAACTAGTTGTCTATTCAGAGGATACGATTAATACAAGGAATGAGCCAGACTCCTGCTAAGGTGCAGCTGAGAGACAATGAGTGCCAAGTTGTATTTGTTTTAATACCATCAAATACAGAATTGAAGAGCGAAGCATGGTCTTCAGACACATGACCAAGATGGAAATAGACTCAAGCAGATTACGTTGAGGCAAGCAGATGCGAGTATACCCATACTCGCCAATATTCTCATGAGTTGTAAAGCCTACAAGGCTATGTTCAAAGGCTAATTGACTGACAGAGAGTAAGAGTGATGATGGATGTCAGGCTAATTGGGTGGGAAGTTATGGTCAAGACCACCCCACCAGCACCTGGGTTTCCAGCTTGTGCTCTGCTAGCGAGTGGAATATTCCAGAATGGTACAAGTGTGCCAAACAATTATAGAGGGCCACTTAGCAAAGAGCCCTATAGTTTAAGAACCAATTTATCTTCGTTTATTTTGTGACGATGTAGATGACTTGCACTAGAGGAGGGCTTAGGTGCCCACCTGACAGTAGAGACCCAATCACAACTTCAACCCCCACAGAAAGTATATGTAGATGTTCTGTGTTACCCTATCACAGCCCCACATAGGTTTTACAAGTTTCCACCTAGTATGACGTCAATGATGAGGATGAATATTTAGTATAAAAGTGTCCTTTTTATGAAATGCATTGAGATGATGCTGTGTGACATCTGGTGATGTTCGTTGTACTCCCTGTTTTAGATATTTTTTAATAAAACAGAGTACACATTGCCAACTTCTTGAGTCTATTTTATTATTGATCTTTGAGTAATTTCTGCATCCCCATCCTTCCCATAAGAGCGCCACCTTGTCTTAAAGAGCCCCTTTATCCGGGTTCAAAAACATGGTGACATATGGGATGTGTTGATAGATTTATACGCTTAGGTAATACTGTTGCAACTTTCTCAACACTAAATCACTGGCAGAAGATAGGCAAAGAGGTTCATTAGGAGTTTGCTGTTATCCCGCCAGTAATTTCAGTGGTATACTGGCAAACGGTATTACCGTTCCTGACACCTGATATACCAGAATTACTGTAATATTTCAGGCTGTGAGAATACTGGCAAATTCCCATTCCCTGGGGGGATGCTGCTATTACTGACACCAGTAATAGTGGTACCGGTAATACAAGCTGTTTTTCGCCAGTGAGGATCTGATTTACCTCCAGCTCTTGACTGGCGGGAGTTGCTTTCGTTCTTTCCCTCAGCTCATGTGAGGTCAACGTTTGTAGTGTCTGCTGGAAATCATAGCAGGTTTAGTTTCACACCAGAGAAATAGCTGTGGCTGGCACTATGGCATGTAGTGTCATCATTGTGTTACTACTTGTTCTCCTCAGACTGTGCGAATTAAGAAATTAAGAAACATTGTAATTTAGTCACCAGCATAGGATGTACCAGCGGACTCCCTTTGTTTGCTTTGAAACGTTCAAAAACATACGTGATAATTTAGTACAAGCTAGGTTGCATCCGATTGGCACACATTTTTCACAAAACAGCCTGAGAGCCGCCTGGAGCCATGAGAAAGAACGATTGATGGGTCATCCCCCATGTGGTAAATGCAGTGTTTTCCACTTGACTTCCAAAACCACTAGGTTTAATCACAGTACCTTTCATTGGCAACTACGCCAATTTACAAATTGTTTATCCAGTAACGTTATTTACGTCATTCGGTGTCCATGCAATTTGTTGTATGTTGGAATGACAACAAGAAAACTTTCCATCCGGATAAGTGAGCACAGGTCACGCATTCGGATGAAATACATGGCTGCTCTGCTGGTACAACACTTTGTCACCGCAAATCATACAGAGGGGGATTTGCATTGGATAGTAATAGATCAACTGTCCCATTAGACTAATCAATATTCCATGCAATTCAGATTGAAGAAATTGGAACAACGGTGGATTCACAGATTAAACTGTCTCCATGAGGATATTCAATGGCCCTTGCTGTTACAACGCTAATTGAGTTTACACTTTGTAAACCTTCTGGTAGGTGAACTCTCGGGTCAGTTTCCAGTATTGTGTTAATATATTCCTTTACAACAGGGATGGTAAAAACTTGGTGGTTTTCTGAGTCCTGAGTACTCAAATCTGAAATTGAGAAGTTTGGCCACACAGCCATGGAGGTCTATGTTGAGACAATGGGTGTGTGTGTGTAGGTTCCTAACCCGTCTCACTTGTTCAGTTAGTGATGGAGTTTTTTTTCACACTTAAACCAGGCTATGCACGCCGAGGTGGCACTTGAATACAGTTTAGGACATGGACAAAAAAGTGTCAGTATAGAGTTCATATACATTTTAATACTGGTTTTTGAATACTTTTCAATAATTTCCTACTAATCTTCAGTTTTTCTTATTCCGCACATTGGTGTGCCTATGGTCCCGTTTCATACATTGGGTGCACCACACATCAATAAAACAAATCATGTTTGCTGGTGCCTTTAAACAAATCACGGGATTTGACACAGTATTACCCGAATTGTTTGAGTACAATTGCTCGAATGACACAATTGACCATTTTGCAGTGGTCCAAATTTACCTTCTGCACATTTGACCATATGGTCATTTATATATATATTTATAAAATGGGTTGGGTTGGGGTAATAATAATATAAGGGGATTGGGTGGGGGGTGAGGGGGTGGATTGGGTGGTGGGTTGTGGGGGGTTTTCCCCCCGCATATATATCCTAATTAATATTCGGTCAATTGTGCAGAAGGTCAATTGTCATTCGGACAATTTATTAATACAAACAATTTGCATACAACCATTTGACACACGTCATAGCAGAGCAGCGTTATTACGTTGGTTGTGGCCCCGTGTACGAGCTCTCATTTATGAGCCCCCAGGGCTAACGCAGTTGTATGCGACAGCGCACAACAGCCTGAAGCTGCCGCGAGGGAATTCAGAACACGTAATTGCCAAATTTGAACACGATTCGGAAGAAGATAGAAGACGGATTTCGGTAAACCTTCCCGTAATGTCCCCTCGGTTCGTTTGATGAGAGGCTCTCCCATCTAGCCTTGCATTAGATGTTCCGCTGGGACACTTACTTTCCCGATGTTGGTTTGAATGACTGGCCCATTGCAGGCATGGCCCGTAGATTCCGGCACTACATTGTGGGACAGCGCATCGGGTACTCTGAACAGGCAGACCTAACTGCCTGCTTGTTTGGAGCCTGGGCGATCTGTTTGGCTCAGGTTTGGATGATCCCGGGATCTAACAGCTGGTTGGTTGGCCCCCCCGGACAACCGCCATGGGGCTCGATTTGGCAACTTTGAATTATGTTCATTTTGGTAGATGGGTGCGACATTGCGCAATTCAATGCCGGTTCTCCTTGTGTCCCCTCTCTCTTTTTTTTTCATTCTTTGAGACACAAGCACATGCGGCTGCGAATTGGGTTTTCCCTAAATAACTCCCTCTGAAATTTTACGGAAAAACATGAGCAACAGACATATAGAGACCATATTAGAACTAACCGAGATATATTAACCACAATGTGACATTTGTGTTATATCCTTTTCAGACACCATTGAGTCTCTCTAAATAGGAGCACATCGACACAACAGAGGGCGAGCTAATTGGTGGATTTGATCCAGCATCATCGCCGGGGGGTTCAAATCTGGTGAATGGCTGGTGCACTTATATCTACTGAATGCACTGGTTCAACAAGATAATACGCGCAAGCTACATTCATTGGGGTAAACCTTGGCAGAATTTGGAATAACCTCTCAGTGGGAGGCATAGAAAATGACTAACAATAGGAATTCAGCACTGTATAGAAATGCATGGTTTCAGTACCTTTAACTGGACGATTTTGTGTGAAGACACACTGAGAGGCAAGAAGTTTTGAGGGGGTGTGTAGGGCAGAAACGAGCAACACAATCCTTCCCAAATTACACAGGAAATGTTTCCTCTTGTTGTTTATACTTTACAATTGATTAAATTCATACGCTGCCCCTAAGATGGCTAGGGCGACATTATAGACAGGGCATTCTTTGTTTTAGGAGTTTTAAGGTCACTCCAAGTGGTGTATAATATACAATGTTCAATTTTTGAGATTCATTGTATTAGAAATTGACTGACACTTTTTCTGTTTTCTGTGTCTCTCTCTATTGTATTTCTCTTTCTTTCCTGCTGTTACTCAATAGGCCGACTTTAGTGCTGGAATGTGAAACGTACAAGAAGGAATGCAGTTGAACATCGAAGAAATGTACTTCATTACACACCGACAATGTACTTCATTACACACCGACTGCTAGTTATTTTTAGAATGTATCTTTGTATTTGTATGTCCTGATGAGGCGCATTAGTTGGAAACAGTTCTACCAACTATTTGCAAAAACTCGTGTCGACAAGACCAGAGGTTCCACTCCATCTCGTTGTTGGACTCTACTTGGGTTACATAGAAATATTAGAGCAATTGTATATATTGAAAGAAATGTGCTAATATATACTCTTTGTAGAACACATACTGATACACTTTACCAGACCACAAACATGTTTTAGAGTTTTAAGGTCTATTGGTATAGACTGGTTTGTTCTGTCCTTGGAACACACAATAGAAACTGCGTGGATTTGCACAGGTATGAATGATTTTGTTTTGTTTTGATGTTTGAATGTGAATGAAAGATTATGAGCTGAATGTTGAGAGACAATCATTTTTTGTTGGTGTGCTGTTATTTGATATTTTCAGATTGTAACAATTGTTCAACTAATGCATTTTGTATTTGTACACGTCTTTTTATGAGTCGTCAGTTATCACTATATAAACAAGAAAATAAAACTGAATGAAAATTAGCAATGCCCAGTCTATAAATTATTGTGCATAACAACAGCAACCTGCCCGTGGAAGGGATTGGTTGGTAGTTTTAGTGTTAGTTATACATTATAAATGGTCTGAGGGCGGTACTAGTCTTCTGACAATCTGTACCCTTTGTATGATCATCGTGATAATCCTCTGCAACTTTCAGAGCTTCCAAAGAGACTACTTCATTGAGCAACTTTAAACCGTTCTACTATTCAACTATTCCCCCTCCATCAGCGATCCACGTGCTGCTTACAAAGTGTCTGCATATTGCGTATCTTCCTTTGTCCACATGCTGAAGAAGCTAAAGGACTTCAGTATCTTGTTGCATGTATTATGCTCAATTCAACCTTCAGAGCATTTGTGAAAATAATGAAGTTCTACCTTATTGAAATACGTACTAGGTTTGGGCTCCAGGACCAGTTCTGGGATTGTCGGATTTGCAAGGCCATGTGCAATGAAATACACTTGGGGGGTAATTCATGGATTATTTGCGCCAAAAAAAACGGGATTTGTGTGCCATTCTGCCTGCAAATCCCTGTTTAACAAATGGGGATTTGCGGGCAGAATGGCTCACAAATCCCGTTTTTTTCGGCGCAAATAATCCATGAATTACCCCCATGGGGTCGCCTAATTTGCATGTTTATTAGCATCACTCGAAGTGACATCAATCTTTGATACTCAAGTGCATCATCGATTGTTATATTACAAGGAGGTGCCAAGAGACAGATCATTCAGGGATTTGCAATATATTAATAGTCACTGTTATTATTATATATGGCCTCACACTATTTGTACCTCAAAGATAAAAGACAGGGAGATTTAACAAGTTGCCCAGGATCACACACGTTAGTTAAATAGTGAAGCCTGGGTTTGAAGACTGTCAGTAGATTTGGTAATCGAAAACATATCCTCTCAGCTCTGGTTGGGACAAGAATGCCAAAACATGAATACATATAAAAGAGCTGAAATAATACTGTACAGAAATTAAATACAAAACCACATTGAGAAATGCATATATTCGTACCCCACAGAGCTGAGAAGATATGTATACCAACCAGTAATAAAGGTTACTTGATTGTAGGAATTGTTTTGCACAGGCATGCATTTTTGTTAAAGAAAGAAAACCTTTTCACGGGTGCCAAGAAGAATACAAACATGGTTTAAAAAGTGAAGTATAATTTTAGTTTAACTGCCCTGAGTGAAGGCACAGCTTTAAGTAGGTAATTAGAGGTGTTTTGGAAATGTCACATGTGAATGCTACAAATGCTGCTCTTATTACCCTGCATTCACAATTACATGGGTGACAAATTGACCCCTCTACTTTGAGGCCCCAAAAAGTCCCGCTTATTTATTTTCGCAAGTTCATTTGAATGCACCTCCAAGGTCTCACAGGAATGAAGAGGGATTTGGGAGAGTCGGGAAGGCTTCGAGTAGGTGAGTGGGAGAATACATGACATTGAAGTGGGATGCAGCCCCTCCACACTTGTTTTCTTTGGCCAGCTATGCTAGTTATATAGGGGGTTCTGCTATCTGCAGGGCCCTAATCGGTCCTGAGCCCTGAGTGGGCACACGGACTTCCTGACCTCGTACCGAAACATAAATGCATAACACGATATATTAGGCACTGCACTCTTTCAAAATATTTCAAAGTTCAACCAAGCATTTATCTATGCTCCGTGATTTTTAAATGTATTTTATTTATTTATATACAGGAGGAACAATGCTCGTTTGATCGTAAAAAAGCATACAACAGATAAGACATCAGATTTGACAGGAAGCAGTCAGCTTCTTAAAATGGGGTGAGTTTGAGGGCTATTCTGACCAGGTTGTGGAGGGGAGTAAATGGAACAGCCACCGGGGACAATTTCCATTTGGACTATTTCCTGGAGGTCCGGGGGAAGATAATTCCATTCAAATGGAACAAGAAGAGAGAAAGAGCAGAAGCGAGAGGAAGCACAGGGAGGGCGAGGAGCCATAAGGGTAGCTGAGGAGGCAGAGTGGAGATTACGCAAAGGTTTATAGAGTTGGATTGAGGAGGATAGATACAGTGGTGCTTTGCCATGGATAGATTTGTGAACCAGGAGAATGCATTTAAATATGGCCCTGTTTTGCATCATCAGACATCCAGCCTGTGACGGTTCGAGGAAGTAGGTGTGAAGTGAGGTAGTTCAAAGAGAATCCTGGTAGCAAAGTTAATGATCTTGTTGAGAGGAAGGAAAGCATAGATTGGAAGACCAAACAGGATACTGGCACAGTAGTGCAGTTTAGAGATGACAAGAGTGGTTAAGAGATGTTTGGGGGTGCTTATAGGAACGAGGTGCCTGGTTTTCCTAATATTTATGAGGTTGATGAGAGCTGCTGTCCAGTGATGGTGTTCATTTTGTAAATGTAAATTATGGGTATTTTGATGGATGATTAGAATGTCTTGTGATTGCAAAGAGCACTATTTATTTACCATTAACTGTACCACAAATGTGTACTTCACTCTTGTACTTTCTAAGAATGTAACTTAATTTTTCAGAATGGAATTTCTGAAACAGAAACAGAGTTGTCAGAATGGTGTTTCAACTCATAGGGCCTCATTACACGGACGGCGGTAACCATGGCGCTATTAGCGCCATGGTTGCCGCCAGTATTTTACTGAGTCCGCCATGGTGAATGGTGGAATTACCGCCCTATTCCAAGGTGTGTGGGGGCGGTAATTCCCCATTCACCATGGCACTTCCCCATTCCCATTTTTGCCCCCATAGGGCTCAATGGGAATGGGGAAAGCAGTAATTACGGTACCACAAATTGCAGTACCGTAATTACCTCCAAGGTCCCTTTGCGGGTCCCGTCCTTAATGGCTGGTAAAACCAGCCGTTAAGGTAGGGTCCCACAAAGGGACCTCGTAGTAAGGCGGTAAGGGTTTATCGGCACTGGTACCCTTACCAGTACCGGTAAACCCTTACCGCCGTCCGTGTAATGAGGCCCATAGTGTCAGAAAGTTGTCTCAATGGTGTTTCTGTCATAGTATCCTGCAACTTCAACGGGAAATCCACTAAATATCCCAGAATGCACTGTATTGGAATTATGTGTGCTTTCTCACACAACAACCTTTGGATGCTTTGATAGTTTCACTTTGTTTCCCAGAATGCACTGTCAGACCTTTCTCTCTCACATAAAGTCTTATGCACACAGGTGAGAAAAGTAAAAAAAAAAAGGCAAGGCAATACAATGGGCCTCATTACGACCCTGGAGGTAACCAGGCAGCTTTCTGCGGCATGGCTACCCCCATTCTGGGTACCGGGTCCGGGTTCCCTGAATGAGGTAATACCGGGCCATTCTGACCTTGGAGGGCCCGGTATTTCCCCTCAAGGAACCCAGACCCGGTACATCCCCATTCCCATTTCAGCGCCCATAGGGCTCAATAGGAATAGGGATGATGCTAACAACAGGCCCGTTAATGACAGGCCCGTTGTCAGCATCCTGGTCTGCTCGCAGGACCCGCACCAGTTGTCCTTAGTGGATCCCACAAGCAGACCTCGTAATGAGGCGGTAGGGGGTTAACGGGGCCCAGCTCTTCCGACCCCGTTAACCCCCTACCACCAGGGTCGTAATGAGGCCCAATGTTTTCCCATTACAATTTGATACACTTCTATGCCTTTAAGATAACTGAGTAAGCAGTTTGGCCACAAAGCAGAGTAAATTTGGATTTTGGCTAGGGGTTGCTTACACTAGGGCAGCAGAAAGCTTAAATACACAGCTGGTTGTGGAAGTTATTTGAGTCAGGTTCCCATGCGGCGAGTCACAGTGATCCATACAGGGAGCAGGGGTAAATTTGGGTACGAAATGAAGGTCGTTGTGGTTTCCTGCTGCACTTGAAGGGAGCGTTTTTGATGAGACCATCAGGGTCATTTCAACGTCAGAGCTTGGGTCGATGATCAAGATGTTGGTACTTCAAACTGCAGTTTGGGATGGGGTGGTTGGAAGTTTTCTGCAGCAGTAAACTTCTTGATCAAGCCAGAGAAATGGCTGCACTCAGATGGCACGGTGCAGCAGCAAATTGGTTCAGAGATAAGAAACAGCATTCCCAAGAGGTTAAAAACAGTGCCAAAACAGCTCCCTGTGTCCTGGTTTCTTGACAGCGTTCAAATATGGTCGACAATGGGTCGATGGTGGTTCAATGCTGTAGAATGCAGGAAATCACCGGATGTGCTTCTTTTGGTGCTGTGAATCGAAATCCAGGAGCCCAGGGAAAAGATTCTTCCTTGCTCTCTTCATCTCCAACCTCGGCAAGGCTAGATAGCATCTGAAGAAGTCCTTCACTTCCAGTGAGAAGCATGGGTACCAGTGAACCTGGCAGAGAGAGGCAGGTCTTGCTCTAATATCAACTCATCCCCAATGTGCCTTGGAAAGGTTGGGGAGCAGAGCTCGCCTCTGCCTTGGAACACCTGACTTCACCTCACAGCTGGAAGACTCTTGAAAGGACTGCTCTCACAGCAGGTTCCAAACAAATTCTTCTTGAAATCTTGAAGGTCCAACATTAGACCTCTTTATTATAAAGGGAAAAGGCCACCTTGGATTGGACGAATGCAGTCCTCCTTTAAGAGGGGCAATCCATGTTAAGTTAACAAGTGAAATTTGCCTTATGACAATATTCCCAGCATGCATTTCTTGTGCAAGAATTCGGAGACAGGAAACAAAGTGAAGCCACAGAAAACCAAGATAGAGGAAGCTGTCTCTAAGACCGCACTTCTAAGGTCTCTACAGTGTGCAAACGATCATTATTATTTCTTTTTATTGTGGTACAATGGTACAATTCATTTAGAATTATTCTCATATAAAGAAAAACATTTAAACACCACTCAGACACCAAACCTATAATAGTTAAATCAAACAATTGCAACAAATATTCACATTACATTATTCAACGTCATCTCAAACATTAAAACTCAATTCGATGAAAAACCCTATACATTTCTTACAGACTTAACGAGTTCCTGCTCAAAGGCCTGTCAGAGTCTAATTAATGCAATTGATTGTGATAAATTGCATCCTGATAAACCATTAACCCAGCACATTTCACTCTGCACCTCCAATAACCCTTCTGCTAGATGCATGAAATGTCTCACATAATGTTTTATCTTAGTTCTACATGATGTGAGCACATGATGCAGTGATTCGATTTCACCAGTATCTCTGCATAGGCGGCACCATCTCTCTTTCCTCGGTATACAAAACCAGGCACGCGTAACTGCCATAACAAGTAGTTTATCAATCTCATATGCATGTAAATTCGCCTAATAGATGATATGATATGGCATTTGTAACGCGCCTATACACAAGTGTTTCAAGGCGCGATGAGCCAGGGGGAAACAAGGGGAGACAGACAACGATCCTACTAGGCCAGGTGTCATTCAGATCGCGCAAGTGCAAGGGTAGAGGGGAAGGGAAAAGTGCAAGGGGAAAGGGGGAGGGGAAAGTGCAGTACAGGGTTAGTAGAATACAAGATAAATAATAGGGCCAGCTGGTGGCAAGTGCAAGGTAAGTGCCGGGAGGAGGGACTGTAGGATACAGAGACAGTCCCGTAGTGCAGGGAGGCAGTGCAGGGAAGAGTGGCTGGGCCGAGGACCGAGATCGGTGAGTGGCCCAGTTGCAGATTCAGTGCAGGTTCAGTGATTCTAGCAGGGGAGAGAGGGAGAGAAAGCGGAGGCAAAGAGGAAGGTTTTGAGGTGCTTCCGGAACCGGAGATGGTTGTCCTCAAGTTTCAGGGAGGCAGGAAGGCTGTTCCAGAGGGAGGCCCCTGATGCCGCAGAGAGATCTACCCCCAACTCGTTGCTTGGAGAAGCGGCTGACCCTGATGGAGTTGGAGGTGGATGAGCTCGAGAAGTAAGATATTTAGGAAGAGAGAGTTGAAGGTATTTTGGCCCAAGGCCCCAGAAGGCCTTGTGAACCATGCAGAGGGTTTTGAACTTAATCCTCGCAGCCACTGGGAGCCAGTGTAGTGATTTCAGTCCTGGAGAGACACGGTCCATGGGCTTGAGGCCAAGGACAAGTCTCGCAGTCCTGTTCTGGATGAGTTGAAAAGGGCGGAGAGTAGAGGCAGGCAGATTTAGATAGAGGCTGTTACAGTAGTCCAGCTTCTAGAGAACCAGGGCTCTAGAGACAGTGAGCTTCTGGGGGTAGCTGGTAGTGTGACTTCTTAGAGACTGCAGATATGTGAGGAGAGAGAGTGTTGAGTTGAAGATGACCTCAAGGTTTTTTGCCTTGCAGGTAGGAGCAGGAAGAGAGCCAAGATGGACTAGGGGACTGACATATATATATATATATACTTCTGTGCTTTAAAACAGGGAAAATGTATTTTATTAAAGTTGCACAGGGATGACAGCCTCCCTACATAGTGAAGATTCTCGGCCCAGTCCCAAATTAATGCTTTCTTTTTAAAGGACCCGAGAAGTGCACCCAATCCTGAATTACAATCCGGGGTCCAAGAGATTTTTGCAAAAAAAGTCTTCATTAATGACTTTAAACTCCTGCAGGATGGGACTGGAGCCTTTAATCAATGTGTCTCTC
Organism: Ambystoma mexicanum; assembly: GCF_040938575.1. Classification (NCBI taxonomy): domain Eukaryota; kingdom Metazoa; phylum Chordata; class Amphibia; order Caudata; family Ambystomatidae; genus Ambystoma; species Ambystoma mexicanum. The sequence continues at coordinate 260,649,775 of NC_090935.1, forward strand.
AACACTGGATCCACATTGGGCCTCATTACGAGGTGGGCGGTAAGGGATTACCGGCACCGGTAAGGGCACCAGTGTCGGTAATCCCTTATCGCCCTACTACGAGTTCCCCTTGCGGGTCCTTCCTTAATGCCTGGTATTTTCAGGCGTTAAGGACGGGACCCGCAAAGGGACTCTAGAGCTAATAACGGTACCGCAATTTGTGCTACCGTTATTAGCACCTTCCCCATTCCCATTGAGCCCTATGGGGGCTCAGATGGGAATGGGGAATGGCCCTGGTGAATGGGGAATTACCGGTCCCACCAACCTTGGAATGGACTGGTAATTGCTCCATTCACCAGGGCGGAGTCAGAACAAGTTTGGAGGCAGCCATGGCGCTAATAGCACCATGGCTATCTACAACCTCGTAATGAGGCCCATTGATTTTTAGGAATAAATTCCCTCGGTTCATTATCATCACTGTGCATAGAGAGATTAGACCAAGCTCTATTCTAATCACTTCTCAGGAGGATGCCTTAGATAGACCTAGAATCTGGCTCCAAATGTAGCCTTCTAAGATATGTACCCACTCTGCACAGTTCGAAGAGGAACATTCCAGTGCATAGGCAAAACTTGCAACCAATGTCTGGAAAAATAATGTGATCATGTCAATTAGGCTATATCCTGCATCACTCTTAACTAATTTCTTTATAGAGGGCATAATAGCCAATGCCTTGGTATGGAGTATTTTAAAGAGAGATCATTGACTCCACGTTATACCCCAAATAGTAATAGCTATACACCCTGTTCATGTTACCCTCCATTGTCGAGATGGTAAGTCTACCTTTTTTAACTTTCCCAAACCTCATAATTTTGCATTGCATACTCTGTAACTGCAGTGGCATTTCTACAGAGTCCCACATATGTGGAATCAAAGATAGCCAAATCATCGGCGTAGGCAAGGTATACAAATTTGGTATTGCCCAGTTTTGACGGGAACTTTTGGGACTTTGCCAGGCACTCTACGATATCAGGGAGAAATAAATAAAACAAGATAGGGGCTTGGATGCACCACTGTTTTACTTCATTTCTAATTTGTATCAGGTCAGATAGTTCACTAACACCATTTATTTGAAGGTGTCCAATGTTATTTTCATGCAGCAGCTGGCAAGCATATACAAGATGACTAGGCATTTTAAATTATACTATTTTTCCAAAAATTTGGTTTACTGTGTCAAATGCCAATGTGAAATCGACAAAACGGATATGTAGTGGCAAGGAGGATCTAGATTTGGCTTATTGAATGAATGTGTTAACAACCAGTATATTATGGGTGGAAGAAAGTCCCTTCTGAAACCTGATTGATAACAGCTCAGGGCCTATAATCCATTTGATCCATAATCCAATTCTCGATGTTACGAAGTAGGCAGGACACAAATATGTTGCTAGGCCCATCTGATAGCGATAGTGTTCCATAATTGCAAGGCTTTTCTGTTTTTTGGAACTTGAATACTGGCATAAAATGGCACTGTTTCCAAGACCCGGGAATACGAGCTGAGCTAGCAATCTGCTGAAATAAAGTTAGTAGAATGTCGACCCATAGGTCTCATAGCTTGCTCTCATAACCATATAACCATATATGAGACAACATCAGGTCCGGGCGCTCTAGATTGTGTTGGGTGTCCTGACCCACGTTTGAGCTATCATGCTGCAACATTTGGTGCTGTGGGCTTAGAAAATCCAAGATGGCCAAAAAGCCCACATGTGCGCCAGAATCCAGGAGAACCACGCAGTTTGTGCACACACCAAAATGGTTACCTAGCTTGCCACCCACCAGTGTAAAGAAAGATCTTTGTTAACAAAATCCACTGTTACTGATGTCAAAAAGTTGCTGAAATCGTGGTTCATCGGACCACTTTAAAGATTCAACCCTTTTGTGGTGTTCCACATAATCATTTTATTGTAAGGAGCCCCATCAAAACAATGTTAAGCAAGGATTATTTACTACCATGTAAGAACCATTCCTGTTTGGAATGCATTAATCCAAGAAAGATCCCAAAAATGGATGCAGTACCAACAAAATCCTGAAGGCGGTGCTAGCGGTCTAAACTCTGACAGGAGAACTGAGTGCAGTTGCTGACAAAGTAATTTGACTCAGCTGACTTCAAAGGCTGCATTTTAATCAAAAATTAGCCACCTGCTGTTCCCAGAGGCCAGAAGCCTGGGAAACCCTCTCACCTCAAGAGATTCACACCACAGCCCAGGATATCACATGGTCATAATAACCAAATGCAAAGTGACCCCCTGGTCTGCTGACCTAAGCCTCCCGGAGACCACACAATAGGCTCTTGCACTTGAATAGAATATGTTGATTTTGACTGTTTCCTGTCAACAAAGGCCTGCCTGCCAGCAGAGGCATGGTCACTGGCCCACCCAAGTCTTGGAGGCGGACTCCAACACTCTGAGAACTGAATTGAAAGCAAAATATATATTTTACAGAAACACTGATAACTCTTTGTAATCAAATGACAGGAATGTATAACTTTGAGAGCCTTAATTTAAAAAATGTACCTTCGATTCAAGCCCAAACTCCAATTTGTGTGATGTTCTGGGGCAAAACCCCGCTATTTACCAAATACCAAATGACACCAAATACTCTGTGTTTAAGCTAGAGATATGGGAATTTACTGGAGTAGGTATGGACAGTCTGTGTATATGTGTATAACTTTTAATGAAGAACCAAGGTTGCATAACCCACTAAAATCGAAAATAAGTTGCCATTTTTGAATGCAAGCCCTCAGGAAGAGCAGATTTGGGACAGAGACTACCTCATGTGATAGGTAATATGTACATGCAATGTAAAACCACTATGTATTTAACAAATGTGTATTTTGATCAAATATAGATTTGTGGGCAAACTGACCAGGGGAGGATCCTCTGACCCATAAAACCTACAGCATCACTCTGACTCACATTTCCTTCCCCCAATCAAGGGAGAGGGGAGAATTGGGCCAATGACAAGTAGAAAGGGGCAGGCTTAGCTAGGCCCAGGCATACACCCACTTTCAAAACACATAAAAAGAGACTGCTGGGACAGGTAGAGACATTCAATTCCATTTGCTGCGGAGCATGCTGACCGACGACTTCACATCCAGAGATCCTACACTTAGACTTCCAAGCTAAACAGAGACTACAGACCTTTGAACCAAGAAGGCCCACTGCAAGCAAAAGTATTTGTCAGCAGGCCCAAAATCATTTGCAGACTATTCACAGCCGGATCCAGCTGTTGATTCTGGCCTGAAACCCTGTGCCAGAAAGATCCAGAAGCAGTGCTGTACCCAGAGAAAGCAGAGCAGTATCCAGAACCAGAGGCCAGAGATCCAGATTGACCCAGACCGCTGTTAGCAGAACCAGAGAGCTGACCCAGATCACTGTGAAGTGCCGAGACCAGAACCGGAGTCCAGTCCAAAACCTGACCAGATCCGTGGCGAGGCCTATTTCAAAAATATATTGTGAGTACCTAGCAGAACTGTGCAGAACCAATCTCTTAGTTAAAATAATCTAATCCAAACTATTTTAATCTAACCAGAACTGCCTCCTAACTGTCACCTGTCATTTGTAAAGCTGCACCACTGTCATTTGTCAATTCTGCAGCTGCAAAGCTGTAACCTGTCGCTTTGAACTTTTAAAATTTCAAATCCGAAAAACAACCTTCACAAAATTGTTCATTACTCCATAACCGTTTGTGCTAGAAACTTTCAACGAACCTAGAACCGACTTCCTACTCCTTATACTTTCTCCGCAATCACGATTCACGCATTCGCGAATTTTGCCGCGATTTGCGATTTGGCCCGATTTCTTTACTTGTAAAAAGATAGCTGCTTTTGCCTGAACTGCTAAATTTTGTTTGCCTCTTAAGAACCATGCCTGAATCATTGCTAGAGTGAGCCTGAACTAATATTAACTAGATACCACTCACCCTTAACCTCCTGAAGGGAATTAAAAGCATTTTCAGCATATTTCAAACTGCATTGTCACCATATTCAAAGCATTTTGCCTGTGTTTCAAAACTCCTATCTGTTGTATAAGCTGCTGGGGGGGAATTGAACTGAATTCTATTTGATTGCATTCCTAAGAACTGTGTGCTCTCCTCTTCATATCCTTACATTGCATAAAGGGGGGTGAATTGTCCAAGAAAGTGATTACATTGTCTTTTGCTGAAATCCTATCAAGTTATTTTCTGTACTGCATTTTCATTCCACATTGCATCTATTTGAAACCATAAAAGTATTGTTGCTATCTTATCCATCCTATACCCACTCATCATTGATTATAAAGAAGTGTGCTAGTGCCAGACTATCCATTATTGATTACCGCTCAGATTAAGTGTGATATTCAATTATTAATTTATTGTAAAGTGTGATATATATATATTGTTTACATTCTCAAATAAACCTTTTAAACTTGCAAAACAGAACTACTTCTTGGCTCAGTGGGGTCAGGGGGATTCTAAGAGAGGGGTGTTAAATAGGGGTAGTCATCCAGAACTCATGAACTGGACATAAAGATATATCAATAAGGGTTTCCATTCAGTATCCCAGACTAGGCATTGACTTAGCTGTAGTGTTGAATTGAATCTTCTTACAAATTGAGGGCTCGAGCCGGATGTCTGGGTTAGATCTATCACTTGTGCAGATTAATACAGTGTGCCAGCTGACCAGATACACATATCCGGTCGGATCACCACACTGTGTTACGCTGTGAAGCACTCCTAAAGGAACGCTCTAAGGAAAAGGTCTGTTTTGCAAAAATAAAACACAAACTTCTGTAAGTCAGGAAGGAACTCAAATTCCAGAATGACGACCTTGGTACATATGAAAATAGCCAGAGAGCACTTCTTATATAAGCTATTTGTGAGAGGTGAGTGGACTCATCAGGACCAGACGGTCTGGTTGCAGGCAATCGCACCCCAGATCACTGAAACAGGGTCAGATATATAGAGAGACCAGGGTCCCTTATATGAGTGAACTATATATGTCCCCTAAGGCCAAGGATGAGCACAACAAGATTGCCAGGGTAGCGGCATATTTATATTTACATATGGGAGCCATGCAGGACAAATGTGCTGAAGGCCAAGATCTGGCGAGTAGGCAACTGCTGGCATTACAGAAGGCCCAATCTGATCTGGACTCTTCTGAGCAGAGGCTGCAGAGGAGCCAGGAGTCAGAAAATGATAGTAGGCAGTATATCATTAAAATAAAAGAGGACATGGATATACTGCAACAGGAAAAGACAGACCAGGATACCAGAATTCTGGCCTTGCAGAAGGAACGCCAAGACAGTTTGGACTCCCTACTGCAGAGCCAGAAAAAGCTGGAGCAACAGATCAATTTCAACAGGGCATGCACAGAGCAGGTAGCCACCCTGCAAATCCAACTAGACAGAGGGAAAGAGGAGAGCAATAAACTGATCCTGAAAGACCTGGATACCCAGGCAGAGTTTGATTAGGAGCGCCAGAAAGCTGGTGCCTTCCAAAGGCAAAGGGACGACCTGACGGCACAGATGCAGACTCTTAGTCAGGAAAGGGACACCTTAGGCCAGGAAGTCTGCCACTTAAAAAGAAAAATGGAAGAAAATCACCTGGCCCACCAGGGACTGGGTGACCTCCAAAAAGAACACCAGGACTTGCTAGAGCACACCAGGAGGGTGGAGGAGGCTCTGGCAAGACAGGAGCAGGCCAGTAGGGATGGGACTCAGGAGGTAACCCTCCTGCAGCAAAGACTGGCCCAGTGCTCCAGGACCAATCAGGAAACGCAGAGAGAGAATGAGGCTCTCTGCCAGCACAATGATAGGCTCCAACAACAGGTAGCGATGCAGGAGAGACTGATAGAGTCTAGTAAGGCCTTAACTGAGGAACTGAAGGCGCAGGCTCTTGCATTGCAACAGGGAGCAGGGGCGGATAGAGACCAGGTTCGCTGGGAAAGGGAAACTCCTGAGCATAACCTCAGGAGGCCTAGTACCAGAGGCCTTTATCTCTCTCAGTCCCTGGACTCTGCCACCCCCATGTCCCCTGGCGCACATGAGCACCGGGCCACGGGGTTGGCAGATTACTATCCAACCAGAAGTAATGGGCTCATAGGCCATTACCTCCCAGGAATGGAGGGGCGGGCATCCGGATATGGGCACCCAAGCACAGTGCAATTTAGTGGGAAACCCCAGGAGAGTAGGCCCATTAAGGGCATCCTGAAAACTTCTGCCCAGTTAGGTCAGTGGGGGGGGGGGTACCCATCAAATCCTGACAGCAAGGAGGAATCTGAAGACTCCTCTGAACGGCGCAGGACACAGGAGGCCAGGTCCCCACATTCTGCCAGCCATTCCCAGGCTCGCAGAATCCGGGAAAACCTGGAAGAGCAGACAGGAACCTCTGGGAGCAGTGCCTCTGAGTCAAAGGATGAATGGACCAGGGTTACCCGAACCAAAAAGGCCAATAAGGCAAAAAGGGCCTTGCTTAAGGACCCATTGAAACAGATTAAGGAAATCAGGAGTGTCATCACGCCTTATCATAAGAACGCCAAGTATTCTATTTGGGAACACTTGGTGCTCTATGAGCAAATGATGGAGACCTTTCATTTGAAGGACAGCCAAAGCTGTATTCAGTATGTAAAGTGGACATTCTCCCCAGAGTACTCCAATTTCTTTGCGGGGCTGGAGGACCAAAATCATTCAAGGTGGTCCACCTATAGGGCGGCCATCTTGAAACATTTTTCTGTGCACAGAAATCCCCAAGAGGCTCGCAAGGCAGCCTACAATTTGCAATGTGGGGAGGATCAGGCCCCACAAGAATTTGTGCAAGAACTGAAACGTGCCTTGGCGCAGACCACCAGAAGGTTGCGCACAGACAAGAGAATTTGTCAATACATTTTTCCATGCCTTGCCCAAATACATAATGACCCAGCTTGTGAGAGATTTTCATGAGAAAAGATCTTTAGACTGTGTCATTGAACAGGCTACCCGGATCTATGAGATGCAGAATCCTATCGAAAATAAAAATAACGCGCCGAAAAACCCCAAAACCAACAGCACCCCTGTTGCTGCCAGGGTGGCAGAGGCAAGGGTCACCCCCATTTTAGATTTGGAGATGGGGGGCCTAAAAACCTGCCTGCACCAAATAATCCACAGCCCAGAAGGCCCTCGGGCCAGTCACAGAAAGGGAGTCGAGGAGGTAGTCCCACAAATGGGGTCCCCCGTTCCCCTGACTATGTAAGTCCCGCTACAAGGGAAATCGACCAATCCTGGGTTATGTGTGGACTCCTCCAGCCAAAGGGGGGGGATCCAGCCAAGCACCTGACCCAGGAACTTCCCTCCTAACTTCCCCCAGGAGGGCAGAAATTCTCCAAATCCTGGGCAGAACTTTTTCCCCAGGTATCCACCCAATTTCCAGCCCCAAAATCATCCATCCTTCTTTCCCCAATTCCCTGAGCCCAGACAACCTAATCCGGGAGAGGGGAGGCCAAGGGTGGAGGGGTACCAAAATCTTCCCAACCAGGGGTACTACTAGAGAAGGGATAGCTACCCTTCCTGGGATCAGCCCAGGGGAGAAAATAGAGCCCCGTATCAGCCTGAGCGGGTTTCCCAGTTAGAGCGCCAGGTCCAAAATATGGCACGGGATCTGGGTCACATACTGAGGGCTCAACAGAACCCTCAGATGAGCATGCCACCGCAGAATGCCCATAACTCTGGACCTGGTGCTCCAGAACAATGACGGGGGCAGCACCCCGATAACACACCGGTTCCTAGGGAGGAGGCACAAGGGGAAGGGGATTTGTAAAGCCTTGGAGGAAGCTTCCTTCCCAACTTGTAAACAGCCCCTGGAAAACCAGGAACCGGAAACAAAATCTCCTGCCCCTGAAAGCCTGCCTCCCAAGGAGCAGAGGGGGGGTAGGAGAAACAAAGGACCCAAACAGACCCACTTTGTGGAGGAGGTACAGGTCTTCCAATTTGAGGGAGAGGGATCCTCAGAAGATCCTGGGAAAAGGATCTTCTCCTTCAGAGATGGGGAACTCCTCCCAAGGAAAAATGGGTCCCACGGGATGTCAATTCAGACTGGGGAGATATGGAGACTGAGCTACCGCCGCCCATCATCTCATCCCAGAACCCACAATACTGAAATCCCCTGGTTCAAACCCATCCTGGTGACTGCCTCCAAAAAGGGGCGGGGCGGCCCAGAACCGGAACCAGGGGAACCCACAATGGCTCTGATCTCCAGTTGCCAACTTTTTCTTTCAGATTCCCAAGGCTCCCCACAGAATTCTGCCCAAATCTCTTTGCTAGCAATGTCCAAAACCAGAAAGCTAGCCCACCAGTTGTCCAAAAATGTGCATTATCTGTGCCCCCTTGAGGAGAAGGAGGGAAGATACTATGCCCCGGTACAAGTACAGGGGCAGGGTACAATTTTGGCACTGGTGGACACTGGATCCCAAGCTACCCTTCTGTCCAAAAGGGCCTTTGAGGAACTAAATGCAGGAAGGGGGGAGAATTACCGAATTCCTCTCACCTCTCTTCCTGGACAACTGCAGAACTTTGACGGGAAGGGAATTCCCTTTGAGGGGACTGCAGACTTGGACATTAAAATTGGGCGACACAAGGTGAAACACCCGGTCATAGTAGTGACTCCAGAGGGCACCCCTTGTTTACTAGCGAATGACCTCCTGAGAAGGTTGTCACCCCTAATAGATTGTGTAAATAAGGTCCTCTGGAACCAGACTAGCCGACCAAGAAAATGAAAACAGAGTGTCAACCATGTTAGTTTAAACGGCACCTGCCACATGGTTGAACAAAAATCTGACCAAGTAGAATTTCACTTCCAGAACAACCAAATTCCAGACGTGACAGTAATAGCAGTAGGACAACAGACTGGTGATGGGGGTCCTCTCTATTTCTGAAAATCAACCTTCCTTCCAGTTTAAGGTGGTATTCCACACTGGAAGGAAACACCCTGAAATTCTTTACTAATCCACAATCAGAAACTCCCACTCCTATAGTCCAGAAAGATGTGAAATCAGCTCAGAGCCTGGCTGATATTCAGCAAATTGGAGAGCAGTTGTTCATCCCTGTCCAGTTAAATGACGGGAAGGACTCTGTTCTCGCTCGAGTGTTTGTGAACAACGGTAAGAGCTTCATCAGCGAAGCCATGTTCCGCCAACTCCCAAAAGATCCAGCTATTCCCACATTCAAACTGATAGACAAATGGGAAATGGACCTCGAAGCACCTAATTCCAAACATCTCCTGCCAAGCAGGTGTATGCTCAAAATCTCCACTGGCAACAAGAGCATAGTCCATAATTGTTGGGTCGTGCGAGACGTCACTGCCGCCTTTTACTTAGGCAGTGACATTCTCATTCGCTTTGCCATTAGTTTGGACCTAATAAACTTCAAAGCTTGGTCCCGATTAGCGGATAATCCCATGGGCTTTGATGATCCAGAAAAAGCATTCAGGTCAGCTCAATTGCTACCTTATGCAGTTGAAATTCAGATTAAAGAGGAAGTCACCATCCCAGAAAGGACCCGACAATTCTCCCTGGAAGTGAAAGTTAAAAGAGGACAACATTTGAAAAACCCTGATGCTTACATACATCTAAATGCTTCTCTCCAACAGCAAGGGTTAGGGGTAAACCCAACACCATTAGTTAACATAGAACATGACACCATTCCAATAGAGGTGGATAACAGCGACTTAAAGAGTATTACTCTAGCCGCAGGCACCATTATTGGAATGGCGGTTGATGACCGACATTTTTCCATTGATCTTGGAAATGAACTGTTAGGACCAATCCCCAAGGACTGTTTTGACAGTGACAGTGGGGACAATACAACACCAGACAGGATTTTTACCCGGCATGGGGGGAACTTCTTGGTGTACACTTCCTGCCCCTATGGTAAGGAAGATGTGACTTGTGACTTCAGGAGCGATGAGGTGATTTTCCAGGTCCATGAGGGTTGCCTTTCCCACCTGAGGCCTCCAGTCCAAATCAGCACTCTGACCAGGGACTTCTCCACCCAGCTGGAGGAGGCCGCTGAAATAGCCAAACCAGAAGTCTTTCCAGGCTTCAGGCAGATGGTGGAAGAGAGAGTCAACCTAGCTGATGCCTGTGTGACTCTGGAACAAAAGCAAAAGTTGAAACAAGTTTTCTTGGATTTCCAAGATCTCTTTGCGGTAGACTCATATGACTGTGGTCGCACCGACATCCACACAACAACAATCCCCACGGACCCTGGAATGACTCCAGTGTTTGTGAAGCAATATCGCTTGCCTCTCGCATCCATGGAGTCCCTTACTGAAATAATTAAGAACCTTGAGTCCCGGGGAATAATCCGTCCAGTCCACAGCACTTTCAATAATCCGGTGCTGGGAATATTGAAGCCAAACGGCCAGTGGAGACTCTGCGCCGACCTTAGGGAGCTCAACAAACGGGTCCATACCTCCCGATGGCCTCTGCCCTACATTGACCAAGGGCTGGCCCAGATCCAGGGGTCACAGGTATTCACTGCAATAGACCTGACCAATGGATACTGGACTGTGCCTGTCAGTAGGGAGGACCAATACAAGCTGGCTTTTACCTTTGGGGGCCAGCAGTACACATGGACCCGGACTCCCTTCGGATACCTCAACTCCGGCAATGAATTCAACATTTTCCTACACAAGGCTATGCCTGACCTGGGTGCAAGGGGTAACCTGGCTTATGTAGATGATGTCCTCATCAAAAGTACATCAGTGGAGGAACACATAGCGGAGATCCGTTATGTTCTGACCCAGTTGAGGGCCGCCGGAGCAAAACTTTCCTTTCAGAAAGCACAGTGGTGTAGAACTCGTGTTAATTTCTTGGGGCATGAGATTACTCCTCAGGGTCTCTGTCCCCAGGAAAAGAAAGTGGAAGCACTTCAGAAACTGAAAGACCCCACAACTCTGCGGGAACTAAGGAGCCTCCTTGGACTGATTAATTACAGCAGAAAGTTCATTGAGGGCTACGCAGAGATCACCAGACCCCTGATTCATCTCCTGAAGGGGGGGGTCAAGTGGGAATGGGGTCCAGAACAAGCCGAGGCAGTAAGACAACTCAAAAAAAGCCTCTCACAAGCGCCCTGCCTAGCTTACCCTGTCAGAAACAAGGAGTTCTTCCTGGAGACAGGGTTCTCTAATACATGCTTGACGGCAGTATTATACCAAAAGCATGACAAGGTCAATAAAGTAATCTACTATGCGAGCAAAACTTTATCCTCTGTGGAGGAAAAATTCAACGATTGTGAGAAGGCACTCCTGGCAACGGTGTGGGCATTGAAGAATTACCGCCCGTTTATCCAGGGGGAGCACATCATCGTGGAGACTCCACACCAGCCTCTGCAATATCTCCAAAGTGACAGAATCCGGGCCGGAAATGTGAGTAATTCCCGAATTACTTCCTGGATTCTGTCAATGCAAGGCTTTCCTGTGGAGGTCAGATATGGCCAAAACAAGAAGAGTCCCCTCGCGCAAGGTCTGGCTGACTTGCATGATTGTGCCAGAGAAAACTGTCTTGAGGACGAAAGTCTAAAAATCAAGGACAACATGGAGGCAAACCTTAATTCCCCACACAAAGTCTTTGAAGAGGACAAGTGTGAGGGAATGCCCAATGTCTATGTGGATGGATGCTCTTACCATGTTGAAAACGACGGGGAGAAAGAACTGGTGGCTGGCGTAGGGGATGCATGGGTGAAGGAGTTCCCAGAACCCTCCGCTGGATACAAAATTGGTCCCCGAAGTAGTCAGGTGGCAGAATTGATGGCTGTGCATCAAGCCATCCTCACTGCTGTCCAACATCAACTCCACGAACTGGTCATAATCACAGAGTCTGATTATGTACGGAACGGGTTTGTGGAGCACCTGGTTAATTGCAAAACCAGAGGCATGTTATGTGCTAAAAACAAACCCTTGAAACATGGGAAGTTAATCCAAAACATTGATGATCTGGTCACCTCGAATGAGATGACCATCTATTGGAAAAAGATCAAGGGTCATTCCAAAGTAGAGGGACCAGACAAAACTGGAAATGACTGAGCTGATCAGCTGGCCAAAACCGGGGCCATCCAAGGGGATCTAATCGAAATAGAATCCCTGTTGGGGGAAATCCAGGTCACTGCTATCACTAGGTCCCAGACAAATGCTCACAATGATCTTTCAATTGCACAATGGAGTAAGGAGACCCCTGATGCTGATTTGATTACCCCTCAGAAGGGGGATCCAATAATTGGTAAATTTTACCAACACATTGAGGACCCTGAGAACTTTCTCCTGACGGATACCGATTACAACGGGAAAGAGGACCTTAGAATGTTGATGAAATGTCCAAAAATGTTCCGGATCCAAGATGGTTTGTTGGTAAGGAAATCCCAAGTTGGCCATGATCAGTGGGTGGTTCCTACCTCCTTCCGAAGCCTGATGTTAAGTCACGCCCATGATGCGGCTACCGCCGGTCATAGGGGGTTTCATACAACACTTGAGATCTTAAGAGATGTTGCCTACTGGCCACACATGGGCCAGGACCTCAACCAATATTTGAAGGGTTGTCTTGTGTGTGTGCACAATTTCTGCCAACATCCCTCACACACCGGGCACCTCTCCAAAAGAGGGGAATGACACTGCCATGGTCCGATTTGTAGGCCCTGTGATTCGCTCGTCTAGAGGAAACAAGTACATGTTGACCGTTACATGCTTGTTTACCAAGTGGATGGAATGTCTCCCAGCCCCAAACTGCAAGGCAGAAACAGCAGCTGCCCTGATGATTAACCACATCTTTTCCCGTTTTGGTCTACCTCAAAGGATTGAGTCAGACAGAGGTAGCCACTTCACCAGTGAAGTGATGACAAAGATGTGGGAGATACTGGGGGTCAAGAGAAAGCTACACATTGCTTACAGGCCAGCTTCTTCTGGAGCAGTAGAACGCTACAACCGGACAATTGTGAGCATCTTAAAAAAGTTTGTGGCAGATTCTGGGCCAAGTTGGGATATCCGATTACCTCTGGTCCTAATGGCCATCAGATCTACCCCTTCATCTGCAACCAAAATGTCACCATTTGAGTTGATGACTGGACGCAAGATGGTGCTTCCTCAGCATTTGCTCTACAGGACCCAAGAGCAGACCTTAATAAATGCCTCCACTACTCATGAGTATGTGGAGAATTTAAGGAAACACCTTCAACATGCTTTTGCCTATGCTCCGCGGAATCTAGAAAGATCAGCCAAGAGTATGAAGACCCATTACGACCTGAAATCCACCAGTAAAGTATACGAGGTGGGGGACCGGGTCTATCTATATAATTTACAAAGGAACCAGGCCAAACAGAGGACATTTTTGCCTACATGGAAAGGACTCTTTGAGATTATAGACAAGATCTCCCCTGTGGCCTACAAGATCCGCCTCCCCAAAGGTGGTTTGGCAGAGGGGGAAGACAAGTGGGTCCACATAAACCAGAAGACTTCCCAGGCACACTTTGCAGCAACTGGAGGAGTCCTCTGCAATCCCAGAGGATACCGCTCCAGAGTAATTCAATTCCAACCCTACAAGATCCTACTTATAGCCTATCAAATTCTGTGTTTCTCAAGTTTATGTGTTCCTGTCTCTTAATTTAAAAAAATGTGCATGTTCATATCTGTTGAGTTCTAAAATATATATGCCACCCCACTATATCAATGGTGGGGGAGAAATGTCCATGAATAGGTATTGCCGTTTTTCCTTTGTCGTCCTAGGAGAAAGAAAACCTGGAGACTGGCCAAGGAGGACGATCCGGAGACCGGGAGCAGAGACCCCAGGGGCCCGGGGTACCGCCCAATATTCCCATCAGGACCGGCGAGGAGAACCGATCGATCAGTACCGGATGGAGGAAAAGATGCTGAACTGTGCCATTTGCAGAATTGGAAGAAGATTATGCGGACATACCATTACGTGGGTCAAAACACTCTTTGCACCTGACCCCCCATTGACTCAGATTTAAAGTGCAGTCGGGTGGGGGGCCTTGTTGGGTGTCCTGACCCACGTTTGAGCTATCATGCTGCAACATTTGGTGCTGTGGGCTTAGAAAATCCAAGATGGCCAAAAAGCCCACATGTGCGCCAGAATCCAGGAGAACCATGCAGTTTGTGCGCACACCAAAATGGTTACCTACCTTGCCACCCACCAGTGTAAAGAAAGATCTTTGTTAACAAAATCCACTGTTACTGATGTCAAAAAGTTGCTGAAATCGTGGTTCATCGGACCACTTTAAAGATTCAACCCTTTTGTGGGGTTCCACATAACCATTTTATTGTAAGGAGCCCCATCAAAACAATGTTAAGCAAGGATTATTTACTACCATGTAAGAACAATTCCTTTTTGGAATGCATTAATCCAAGAAAGATCCCAAAAATGGATGCAGTACCAACAAAATCCTCACGGCGGCGCTGGCGGTCTAAGCTCTGACAGGAGAACTGAGTGCAGTTGCTGACAAAGGAATTTGACTCAGCTGACTTCAAAGGCTGCATTTTAATCAAAAATTAGCCACCTGCTGTTCCCAGAGGCCAGAAGCCTGGGAAACCCTCTCACCTCAAGAGATTCACACCACAGCCCAGGATATCACATGGTCATAATAACCAAATGCAAAGTGACCCCCTGGTCTGCTGACCTAAGCCTCCCGGAGACCACACAATAGGCTCTTGCACTTGAATAGAATATGTTGATTTTGACTGTTTCCTGTCAACAAAGGCCTGCCTGCCAGCAGAGGCATGGTCACTGGCCCACCCAAGTCTTGGAGGCGGACTCCAACACTCTGAGAACTGAATTGAAAGCAAAATATATATTGTACAGAAACACTGATAACTCTTTGTAATCAAATGACAGGAATGTATAACTTTGAGAGCCTTAATTTAAAAAATGTACCTTTGATTCAAGCCCAAACTCCAATTTGTGTGATGTTCTGGGGCAAATCCCCGCTATTTATTGACACCACATACTCTGTGTTTAAGCTAGAGATATGGGAATTTACTGGAGTAGGTATGGACAGCCTGTCTATATGTGTATAACTTTTAATGAAGAACCAAGGTTGCATAACCCACTAAAATCGAAAATAAGTTGCCATTTTTGAATGCTAGCCCTCAGGAAGAGCAGATTTGGGACAGAGACCCATGTGATAGGTAATATGTACATGCAATGACAAACCACTATGTATTTGAGAAATGTGTATTTTGATCAAATATAGATTTGTTGGCAAACTGACCAGGGGAGGATCCTCTGACCCATAAAACCTACAGCATCACTCTGACTCACATTTCCTTCCCCCAATCATGGGAGAGGGGAGAATTGGGGCAATGACAAGTAGAAAGGGGCAGGCTTAGCTAGGCCCAGGCACACACCCACTTTCAAAACACATAAAAAGAGACTGCTGGGACAGGTAGAGACATTCAATTCCATTTGCTGCGGAGCATGCTGACCGACGACTTCACATCCAGAGATCCTACACTTAGACTTCCAAGCTAAACAGAGACTACAGAACTTTGAACCAAGAAGGCCCACTGCAAGCAAAAGTATTTGTCAGCAGGCCCAAAATCATTTGCAGACTATTCACAGCCGGACCCAGCTGTTGATTCTGGCCTGAAACCCTGTGCCAGAAAGATCCAGAAGCAGTGCTGTACCCAGAGAAAGCAGAGCAGTATCCAGAACCAGAGGCCAGAGATCCAGAGTGACCCAGACCGCTGTTAGCAGAACCAGAGAGAATGAGAGATGAATCGTCCACAGTAGGTAACCATGCCTAGGAAGCTCCTCACATCCGACATGGATTCTGGAGGCTGCGCCTTTCTGATGTCCTGGACCTTCTTAGGATTAGGTGACACCCCCCCTCCTTAAACACGAAGCCAAAGAATTCTATTGATGGTCACAGAAATTCACACTTCTCCTTGTGGAGGGTGAGGCCCAGGGACTGCAGTCTCTCAAACGTCTTTGCCAGGCATCTCAGATGGTCTACCTCTGTTCTGGCAAACACCAAGATGTCATTGCTGATATTCAGGATGCCCTCCATGTCTGCTAGGGTGCCACTGATGATGTTTTGAAACACCTCTGACGCCGAGGACGCCCTGAAGCTCAGTCTTTTGTAATGGTACAGACCTCGGTGGGTGGTAAAGGTAGTAATGTACCTCGACTCAGGGTGTAGAATGACCTGGTGATAGCCCGCTGGGATGTCCAACTTCGAGAAGAAGTGAGTGCCTTATACCTCGGCAATGATGTAATCTATCGTCGGGGTGAGGTGTCTTTCTCTTTTGATTGCTTTGTTCGGCAACCTCATGTCCACACAGATCTGGACGGCATCAGGTTGTTTGGGTTTTCGTGCCGCCATGATTGGGGATACCCAGGGAGTTGGACCCTCCACCTTCTCTATGATGTCGAGATTGACCAAGTTGTCCAGCTCCTTATCGACATTCTCACAAAGGTGAAACGGTACCCTGCCACGTTTCAGGGCGATGGGCTGCACAGATTTGTCAATGTGCAGCCTCACTGGATCGCCAGCCATCTGTCCAATCCTTTTGAATAGTGCGGCATATTTCTCCAGCAAGTCATTGACGTCCTCTAGATAGACAGAGTACGCAAAGCTGACAATGGCAAGGGCCTCCGCCGCAGCACAATTCAGCAAGGTGTTGTTGCTCACTGGTGTCACATAGGATCGTGCAGTGATTTGGGATCCATCGTGCTCCACCTTCGCCACGAAGACGGCGTCTAATGGGATGGGGTCAACGCCGGCAAACACGAAGATGCGGGCCTTGGGTGCGACCAATTTGGGAGGCCGGTCCATGGCGTCAAAGTGCCCACGGGCCATCACATTTACAGATGCCCTCATGTCTACCAGGACCGGGACTGGAGAATGGTTTACCTCCACCACACATCGTGGCTGTCGCCGGTTCTTTCCTTTCAGGACCTCCACACTTGAGACAAAAAAGATGTTCTCTTCCTCATCAGCCTCCTCTGCCTGAACATCCTCTTCGCCCTGGTCTACTTGAGCGACGTTGGGCAATCGATCCTGCCGATTAAACATGGGCCGGGCGGGGCCTCGCAGCAGCAGCACAGGCATCGCCGCCTTGCACACTCTTGAAAAATGGTCTGGTAGCTCACACCGTCCACAAATCTTTCTGGCCGCAGGGTATTCCGTTGGGTGGGGCAGGTCATAGCCACACTTCTGGCAAGACTCACCCACCCTCCCAGCTCTGTCTCGGGGGCCACCGCCCGGTCTTCTGGTGCCCCTGCCACCGCGCCCCATCGCACACACCTCCTCGGTTTTGATGGGGCGCGACCCAGCCTCCATTCTCGCTGCCCTCACCTCGGACACCTCATGGCACCTACCCAGTTCAAGGATGCGTGGGAGTGTGTTTCCAGGCTCCCGTAGCACTTGTCACCTGAGCTTTCCTGAAGAACACGCCTGCATGAACATGGTCCTGATCATATCTTCAGCATCACCCCACACGCAGGCCAACGACAGGCGCCTCAGGCATCCATAAAAAGTGTCCAGAGTCTCGTCCTCCTTCTGTTTGGTGGATAGCATCACAAAGCGCTCATACTTCGCGTTGGCTAGAGGTAGAAAATGTCCTTGAAGGGCGGCCTTCGTGTGACCATAGGACCCATCCCACGGCAGAAAATTTCCTGAACTGAGGGCCCTGCTGAACATAACATGGTCGCCAGTCTGGAGTCATCATCGGTGACTTGTGCGGCTCGAAAGCACATGTCCAGGTGGTCGACCCACCTCTTCAATCTGGGCCCCAAGCTAGAAGGTGGGCCAGATACATCAAACTCCGGAATGGGCCGCAGGGCTGCCTGTGCACGAGGTGGTGCCATGGCTGGTGGAATTTGCTGGAGAACGGGTACCACCACTGGCTGCACAGGAGGTAGCGGACCTGGAGGACCTGCCTGCCCACCCAGGGACTGCTGCACCTGCAGTCCTGCTGCAGCTGCTGCTGCTGGTGCACCGTCTTGATCCTCAGTGTCACTCATGAGCTCGAGCGCACAGGCACCCCCAGTGTGGAAGATGGGGGCCGCAACTCAGACTCAAACACACCATCACGGAGGAAAACAGTCACTGCCACACACCTCTGGGATGATGAAGAAGATGAAGATGGTTCCAGTCTGATGAAACACATTAAAGTCACTGCAACACACCTCTGTGATGATGAAGAGGATGAAGATGGTTCCAGCCTGATGAAGAAGCATTAAAGACACTGCAGCACACCTCTGTGATTATGAAGAGGATGAAGAAGACTCCAGCTCTCAACTGTTCCAAAAATTGAGGTAAGAAGAACAATTGGCTATGCAAGCCCAGCCATGTTAGCCCTCCTACTTGCTTGCACTCGACGTAGGAGACCCAAGAAAATGAAGAAATCACCAACTGGGCACATGTGTGTGTAGGTATAGCTGCCTGCTACCATAGTTTCAAGAAATTAGGTCTGGATTCCCTTCAGAGCTCAAACCGGAGCCTCCTGAAGTTCCACGGCCTGAAGGACAAAATGGCCACCAGCCGTGTGGGTGACGCACTACCCGCGGCCTGAAACAAAGTCGTCATCCGACCTCATTCCGGTGAAATTTTTTTAGCAAAAATGATCACCGCCGGGCCCGGGCATCGTCTCCCCCACTCGTCGCCACAGTTGGGGGTTACTGGCGCCCCCCCAGCGTGGTCCGCAAGCCCCGACTCCCCCAAGGACTCAGCCGCACAGGTCCTTGTGGTTCGAGCTTCCCAGTCGCTCTGCGCGGCCGG
This sequence comes from Ambystoma mexicanum, assembly GCF_040938575.1. Classification (NCBI taxonomy): domain Eukaryota; kingdom Metazoa; phylum Chordata; class Amphibia; order Caudata; family Ambystomatidae; genus Ambystoma; species Ambystoma mexicanum. The sequence continues at coordinate 260,668,546 of NC_090935.1, forward strand.
GAAACGCCTCGTTTATTTATACTGCACACGGTGGTGTGCAACGTCACGCCGCCGTGTGCATGCCCCGTCATTGGGCAGCGCCACACCAGGTATCTCTACTGTTTTAGATTCAAATGGGTCAATATTCCTCGGCGCCTGCTCTGCCAATGATGGAAGCACTGGGGGCACTGGTGCTGAGAAACTTCACTGTTTTCTTTTTCCCAGCTTTGCCAGTAGCAGACCAATGAGGAATGGATATATGCTAAGCCACCAGCTGTTCCAGAAATTGTGTATGTCACTGGGCTTTGTTAGATATAAAATTGTACAATATTAACAGATTTTCAGTGCAAAGTGTATTACTTCATTGTGCAGACTAATACCATCATTCACATCAATAGTAGCAGTTTCCTAGGGCTCATCTTGGTCGTCAAGCAGCATACTCTGCAGTGCCATTATACTGGGCGGATCATTAATCAGGCTGGTTAAACATGGGGAACCAGACAAACTTTGATTAGAGGATGGTTGATTCATTTCTTCTCTTAAGTTACATTTATCAACAGACAGGCAATCTGGTTCCTTCGAGCTGTTAAATATGGGAAGTGCTGTACTACCACTTGAACACACAGACATAAATTGAGCAAAGAGTTATTATTATCAATCTCAGTAGACCCATTTGCTGTGACTATTGGAGATTGTGTGTCGTGTATGAACACAGTCCTTATCTCCTTGCTTCCGCCCATTTCTGGGACCTTAAAGTATTTGGTGATTTTAGAGTCTTCAAAGGAGGGTGTCTTAGGTGGATGCAATTGAACATGTAATGTAGGTTTGTTCCCAATTGGGCGGATAGAGCACTCAGGATCTACAAGATCCATACAATCTTGTTTATCAGATTCCCGCTTCCCACGCAAATTATAACTTTGTTTCACAGGCATATGTTACAAGTGCCCGCACTGTAGAAGTGGTAATAAATATTAAATACTAGCAAACAGGTGCTGACCTTTCGGCCTTCACCATGTGTCGCACCAATTGGCAGGCCCAGGTACTCATCAATTGGGCACAACCCTGCTCTCCCTCACTCCTTCAGGGACCGCAGTGGCTTGTTGGGTGTCCTGACCCACGTTTAAGCTATCATGCTGCAACATTTGGTGCTGTGGGCTTAGAAAATTCAAGATGGCGGAAAACCCACAGGTGCGCTGAAATCCAGGAAAGCTGCGCAGTTTGTGCGCACACTAAAATGGTTGCCTCACTTGCCACCCACCAGTGCGAGAATGAAAGGCTGGGTTGCCATGAGGGAAATGGGTTGCCAAAGGAAAAACAGTAGCGCCGGTTAGCTTCAAAGCGCTTTAAAACCACCATTGGACTACCCGCACAGTAGTCTGAAACCATTGGGAGTGGCAATGCTGATTGCCAAAAGCAAACCCATAACTGTTGGGAATTCATTTTCTTAAATCCCAAAAATGGGTGCAGTACCAGTACTCACCACTATCCAAAAGCCGGCAGTTTAAAACCACCCTGTGTTTCTCTGAAGGCAAGTCAAAATGCCTATTTCAAACATTGCAATATGTGCAAAATATTTACTGAACACCAGCAGACATTTGGCAGAATGGAGTGTTGTGTGCCTACAAAATCTGGGAAATGAAGAGCCCAAAACAATGCTTATAACAAAACTGCTATGGAGTCAGCAGTTTAAGTTGCACTGGATTTAAAGACACTAAAATCGAAAATGTTTAAATTGACTGAGTGACCTACTTTTGAGTGTCACATAGGTTGCAATTGTTTAAATGTCATAGTTTTGCACTTCGAATCAGCATTCTAGCTGCATGTGTAAAATTGCAAGTTAATTTAAAAAGCAACAAATAACATGACAGTAGCTGAAAGTCTGGCTTAAGGAACTTGATTCTGCCTGGCAACTACCCCATCAGCAGTGAAACTTGAGTCACCACTGTGTTCCCAGGCCAACCTTCCTTTTGCTGCCCACACTAAGGATATGCCATCTATCTGATAATTGAATTATCTGTGCTCTGCAAGAGAGTGAACAAAGCCCTCTTCACTCAGGCAAAGGTTTTTTATTATCGCAGTCGTAAATTGTAGCTTCCTCTTGGCAGGAGCTGGGAGGAGCACTGCCTGTGAGAGCAAGCTGGCTTGGCAGAAACTGGAAAGACTGGTTTCTATACCATGTGACCTGGGAAACCACACCCCTTTGGAGCCAGAACATAACTTTAAAAAGATGAATAACTCATAGAGCGGACATGTGAAAATTTTATAAATGATACCATAATTCTTGTGATTTTTCTGCCCACATTTTAAGAGGTTTTTCAACCCGGTGGCATGTTCAGGGGGGTTTTAGCGGAAAAGTGGATATAACTCTAAATGTATGCATGTTAAAAATCTGAAACTTCATCAGTTAATGTCCCTACTCCCTGCACACATGTATGTAAAGTTGGGTCCCTGTCAGAAATTGCAAAATCAGTTAAAAAGTGAAATATGTGCCAGTTCTGAATGCAAGCTCCCAGGAAGAGCAGAGTTTGAACAGGGTATACCTCCTGTAATGCATGATGGGTGCATATGATTTTAAAACAATATGTACCTCTGCAAATATGTATTTGTTTCAAATCTAGATTTGTGTGTAAGTTGACAGGAGGAGTGGACTTTCTGCAGGCTGTAAAATGACATCACTCTGACTCACAGTTCATTCCCCAATCAAATGATAAATGGAAGTTTGACCAATTAGAAGCTGAGAGAGAGGTAGGGTCAGTGATGCTAGAACACACCCACATTCTAAACACATAAAAGCAGACAGACAGGACAGATAGGGACCTTCCAAATCCATCTGCAGCGGGACGCTCTGCCGGAAAAATCCATACTTACCTCCATCAACCTCCAGAAAGCCAAACTAGAGACTTCAATCTATCCAGAACTAGAGACCCAGACCAGAGAACCAGAGAGAGCTGACCCAGATCACTGTGAAGTGCAGAGGCCAGACCAGACCAGACCAGAGTCCAGTCTAAAACCCTGACCAGATCCGTGATGAGGCCCATTTAATTCAAGAATATAGTGTGAGTACCCAGCAGAACTGTGTAGAACCAATCTCTTAGTTTAAATTCATCTAATTCAATCTATTTAACCTAAGTAGAACTGCCTCCTAGCTGTCACCTGTCATTTCTAGTTGCAAGCTGCACTTGTCATTTTGAGCTTTTGAAATTTGCAAACCCAAAAACGACCTTTATTAAATCGCTCATATCTCCGCGACCGTTTGGGCTAGAGACTTGCAGTAACTTTCCTCTGATAGCTTAGAATCGTAGCTTTGAATCGCACCAAGAACCGCATTCCTACCCCTTATAGTTTTACCGCAATCGCGGAACACGCATCCACGAATTTTACCGCGATTTGCAATTTCTTCACATGTAAAAACTGCTGCTGTTTGCTTTCCATTTGCCAGAAATTCGTTAACCTGCTAACTATCCCTGCCTCATTGCTAGTGTGAGCCTGGACTAATATTAACTAGATACCACTCACCCTGAACCTCTGAAAGGGAATTAAAAGCGTTTCCAGCATATTTCTCATTCATTGCCAGCACATATCAAAGCAATTTGGGCCTGTGATTTCAAAACTCCTACCTGTTTTCTGTTGTCTAAGCTTGCTGGATTGAACTGATTACATTGATTGCATTTCTGAGAACTGTGTGCTTTCCTCCCATTTCCTTGCATTGCATAAAGAGGGGGGGAGTGAATAGCCAGAGAAAAGTGATTACATTGTTTGGTTGAAATCATATTGCGTATTTTCTGTACTGCATTCATTGAATATTGCATCCACCTGAGCTTACATAAAGCATCCTCTACCACATTATACTTTTGTTCCTATTTACCAGTGTGCTACCTTATCCATTCCCTGTCAACTCATTAGTGATTATAAGAAGTGTGCTAGTGCCAGATTCTCCATTGTTGATCTTTATCATATCAGATTAAGTGTGCTATTCAATTATTAATTTATTATAAAGTGTGATCTATATATATTTTAAATTATCAAATAAACCTTTTAAACTTGCAAAACAGAACTACTTCTTGGCTCAGTGGGGTCAGGGGGATTCCAAGAGAGGGGTGTTATATAAGGATAGTCATCCAGAACGCATGAACTGGACCTAAAGATATATCAATAAGGGTTTTCATTCAGTATTCCAGACTAGGCGTTGACTTAGCTGTAGTGTTGAATTGAATCCTCTTACAAATTGGGGGCTCGAGCCGAGACGTTGGGTTAGATTTACCATTGTGCAGCTTAATACAGTGTGCTAACTGACGGGATACATACATCCGGTCGGATCACCACGCTGCATTACGCTGTGAAGCATTCCTCAAAAGGGACACTCCAAGAAAAGTTCTGTTCTGCAAAACTAAAATACTAACTTCTGTAAGTCAGGACAGAGACCAATCTCTAGAATGACGACCTTGGTAGATATGAAAATAGCCAGAGAGCACTTCTTACACAAACTATTTGTGAGAGGTGAATGGACTCACCAGGAGCAAACAGTCTGGTTGCAGGCCATCACGCAACAGGTCACTGAAACAGGGTCAGATATATATAGAGATCAGGGTCCATTACACGTGGCCCTGAGTGAACTATATATGGCTCCTAAGGCCAAAGATGAGCACGACAAGATTGTTAGGATAGCGGCATATTTATATTTATACATGGGAGCCATACAGAATAAATGTGCTGAAGGCCATGATCTGGCAAAAAGGCAACAGATGGCGTTAGAGAAGGCCCAATCTGATCTGGACTCTTCTGAGCAAAGGCTGCACAGAAGCCAGGAGTCAGAAAATGAGACCAGACAGTACATCACTAAAATAAAGGAGGATATGGATGTGCTGCAAAAGGAAAAGTCAGAACAGGATACCAGATTTCTGGCCTTGCAGAAGGAACACCAAGAAGGTTTGGACTCCCTACTGCAAAGCCAGAAAAAGCTGGAGCAACAGCTAGACTTCAATAGGGCATGTGCTGAGCAGGTAGTCACCCTGCAAGGCCACCTAGATAGAGTGAAGGAGGAGAGCAATAAACTGATTCTGAAAGACCTGGATACCCAGGCAGAGTTTGATCAGGAGCGCCAGAAAGCTGGTGCCTTCCAAAGGCAAAGGGACGACCTGGCGGCACAAATCCAGGCTCTTAGTCAGGAAAGAGACGCCTTAGGCCAGGAAGTCTGCCATTTAAAAAGAAAAATGGAAGAAAATCACCTGGCCCACCAGGGGCTGGGTGATCTCCAAAAAGAAAACCAGAACTTGGTAGAGCACACCAGAAGGGTGGAAGATCCTCTAGCAAGAAAGGAGCAGGCCAATAGGGACATTGCCCAGGAGGTAAACCTCCTGCAGCAAAGACTGGCCCAGTTCTCCAGGACCAACCAGGAAGCACAGAGGGAGAATGAGGCCCTCTGTCAACACAATGATAGGCTCCAACAGCAGGTAGCGATGCAGGAGAGACTGATAGAGTCGAGTAAGGCCTTAACAGAGGAACTGAAAGCACAAATGCAGGCTCTTGCATTGCAACAGGGAGCAGGGGCGGATAGAGATGAGGTCCGCTGGGAAAGAGAGACTCCTGACCATAACCGCAGGAGCCCTAACCCCAGGGGCCTTCATCTCCCCCAGTCCCTGGACTCTACCACCCCCATGTCCCCTGGCGCACATGAGCACAGGGCCGCAGGGATGGCAGATTACTATCCAGTTAAGAGTATGGGGCTCATAGGCCAGTACCACTCAGGAATGGAGGGGTGGGCATCCGGGTATGGGCACCCAAGTACAGTACAGTTCAATGGGGAACCCCAGGAGAGTAGGCCCATTAAGGGCATCCTGAAAACCTCTGCCCAGTTAGGTCAGTGGAGGGGGTACCCATCAAATCCTGGCAGCAAGGAGGAATCTGAAGACTCCTCTGAACTGCGCAGGACACAGGAGACCAGGTCCCCACATTCTGCCAGCCATTCCCAGGCTCGCAGAATCCGGGAAAACCTGGAAGAACAGACGGGAACCTCTGGGAGCAGTGCCTCTGAGTCCGAGGAAGAATGGACAAGGGTTACCCGAACCAAAAAGGCCAATAAGGCAAAAAGGGCCTTGCTTAAGGACCCCTTAAAGCAGATTAAGGCGATCAGGAGCGTCATCACGCCTTACCATAAGAACGCTAAGTATTCTGTTTGGGAGCACTTAGAGTTGTTGGAACAAATGATGGAGACTTTCCATTTGAAGGACAGCCAAAGCTGTATTCAATATGTAAAGTGGACATTCTCCCCAGAATACTCCAGTTTCTTTGCGGGGCTGGAGGACCAAAATCATTTAAGATGGTCCACATATAAGGCGGCCATCCTGAAACATTTTTCTGTTCACAGAAATCCTCAAGAGGCTCGCAAGGCGGCCTACAATTTGCAATGTGGGGAGGATCAGGCCCCACGAGAATTTGTGCAGGAGTTAAAGCGTGCTTTTGCGCAAACCACCAGAAGGGTGCGCACAGATAGTAGAGAGTTTGTCAATACATTTTTCCATGCCTTGCCCAAATATATAATGACCCAGCTCGTGAGAGATTTTCATGAGAAAAGATCTTTAGACTGGGTCATTGAACAGGCTACCCGGATCTATGAGGTGCAGAAGCCCATAGAAAATAAAAGCAATGCCCAGAAAAACCCCAAAGCCAACAGCACCCCTGCTGCTGTCAAGGTGGCAGAGGTAAAGGTCACCCCCGTTTTGGATCTGGAGATGGGGGGGCCTAAAAACCTACCTGCACCTAATAATGCTAGGCCCAGAAGGTCCTCGGGCCAGTCACAGACAGGGAGCCAGGGAGGCAGCCCCACAAATGGGGTCCCTCGCTCTCCTGACTATGTAAGTCCTCGCTACAAGGGAAATCGACCCATCCTGGGTTATGTGTGGACTCCTCCAGCCCAGGGGGGGGGATCCAGCCAAGCACCTAACCCAGGGAACTTCCCTCCAAACTTCCCACAGGAGGGCAGAAATTTACCAAACCCTGGGCAGAACTTTTTCCCCAGATATCCACCCGACTTCCAACCCCAAAATCATCCATCCTTCTTTCCCCAATTCCCCGAGCCCAGACCACTGAATCCGGGAGAGGGGAGGCCAAGGGTGGAGGGGTACCCAAATCTTCCCAACCAGGGGTACTACCAAAGAAGGGACAGCTACCCTTCCCGGGATCAGCCCAGGGGAGAAAACAGGGCCCCGTATCAGCCTGAGCGGGTTTCCCAGTTAGAGTGCCAGGTTCAAAACATGGCGCGGGATCTGGGTCACATACTGAGGGCTCAGCAGAACCCTCAGATGGGCGTGCCGGCGCAGAACGCACCCAACTCTGGACCTGGTGCTCCAGAACAATGTCGGGGGCAGCACCCCGATAACTCACCGGTTCCCAGGGAGGAGGCACAAGGGGAAGGGGGGTGTAAAGCCTTGGAGGAAGCTTCCTTCCTCACTTGTAAACAGCCCATGGAAACCCAGGAACCGGAAACAAAATCTCTTGCCCCTGAAAGTCTGCCTCCTAAGGAGCAGAGGGGGGGTAGGAGAAACAAAAGACCCAAACAGACTCAGTTTGAGGAGGAGGTACAGATCTTCCAATTTGAGGGAGAGGGATCCTCAGAGGATCCTGAGAAAAGGATCTTCTCCTTCAGAGAGGGGGGAACTCCTCCCAAAGAAAAATGGGTCCCTAGGAATGCAAATCCAGACTGGGGAGATGTGGAGACTGAGCTACCGCCGCCCACCATCTCATCCCAGAACCAACAGCAAGAAAATCCCCTGGTTCAAACCCATCCTGGGGACTGCCTCCAAAAAGGGGGGGGCAGCCCAGAACCGGAACCAGGGGAACCCACAATGGCTCTGATCTCCAGTTGCCAACTTTTTCTTTCAGATTCCCAAGGCTCTCCACAGAATTCTGCCCAAATCTCTTCGCTAGCGATGTCCAAAACCAGAAAGTTAGCCCACCAGTTGTCCAAAAATGTACATTACCTGTGCCCCCTTGAGGAGAAGGAGGGAAGATATTATGCCCCGGTACAAGTACAGGGGCAGGGTACAATCTCGGCACTGGTGGACACTGGATCTCAAGCTACCCTTCTGTCCAGAAGGGCCTTTGACGAACTGAATGCAGGAAGGGGAGAGAATTACCAAATTCCTCTCACCTCTCTTCCTGGACAACTGCAGAACTTTGACGGGAAGGAAATTCCCGTCGAGGGGACGGCAGACTTGGACATTAAAATTGGGCGACATAAGTTGAAACACCCGGTCATAGTTGTGACCCCAGAGGGCACCCCTTGTTTACTAGGGAATGACCTCCTGAGAAGGTTGTCACCCCTAATAGATTGTGTAAACAAGGTCCTCTGGACCCAGACTAGCCGACCAATAAAATTAAAACAGAGCGTCAACCATGTTAGTTTAAACGGCACATGCCACATGGTTGAACAAAAATCTGACCAAGTAGAATTTCACTTCCAGAATAGCCAAATTCCAGACGTGACAGTAATAGCGGTAGGACAACAGACTGGTGATGGGGGGTCCTCTCTATTTCTGAAAATTAACCTTCCTTCCAATTTAAGGTGGTATTCCACGCTGGAAGGAAACACTCTGAGATTCTATACTAATCCACAATCAGAAACTCACACTCCTATAGTCCAGAAAGATGTGAAATCAGCTCAGAGCCTGGCTGATATTCAGCAAATTGAAGAGCAGTTGTTCATCCCTGTTCAGTTAAATGATGGGAAGGACTCTGTTCTCGCTCGAGTGTGTGTGAACAACGGTAAGAGCTTCATCAGCGAAGCCATGTTCCGCCAACTCCCAAAAGATCCAGCCATTCCCACCTTCAAACTGATAGACAAATGGGAAATGGACCTGGAAGCACCCAATTCAAAACATCTCCTGCCAAGCAGGTGTATGCTCAAAATCTCCATTGGCAACAAGAGCATAGTCCACAATTGTTGGGTCGTGCAAGACGTCCCTGCCGCCTTTTACTTAGGCAGTGACATTCTCAATCGCTTTGCCATTAGTTTGGACCTAATAAACTTCAAAGCTTGGTCCCGATTAGCGGATAATCCCGTGGGCTTTGATGATCCAGAAAAAGCATTTAGGTCAGCTCAATTGCTACCTTATGCAGTTGAAATTCAGATTAAAGAGGAAGTCACCATCCCAGAAAGGACCCGACAATTCTCCCTGGAAGTGAAAGTTAAAAGGGGACAAGAGTTGAAAAACCCTGATGCTTACATACATCTAAACGCTTCTCTCCAACAGCAAGGGTTGGGGGTAAACCCAACTCCATTAGTCAACATAGAACATGACACCATTCTAATAGAGGTGGATAACAGCGACTTAAAGAGTATTACTCTAGCCGCAGGCACCATTATTGGAATGGCGGTTGATGACCGACATTTTTCCATTGATTTAGGTAATGAACTGTTAGGACCAATCCCCAAGGACTGTTTTGACAGTGACAGTGAGGACAACGCAACATCAGACAGGATTTTTACCCGGCATGGGGGGAACTTCCTGGTGTACACTTCCTGCCCCTATGGTAAGGAAGATGTGACTTGTGACTTCAGGAGGGATGAGGTGATTTTCCAGGTCCATGAGGGCTGCCTTTCCCACCTGAAGCCTCCGGTCCAAATCAGCACTCTAACCAGGGACTTCTCCACCCAGCTGGAGGAGGCCGCTGAAATAGCCAAACCAGAAGTCTTTCCAGGCTTCAGGCAGATGGTGGAAGAGAGAGTCAACCTAGCTGATGCCTGTGTGACTCTGGAACAAAAGCAAAAGTTGAAACAAGTTTTCTTGGATTTCCAAGATCTCTTTGCGGTAGACTCATATGACTGTGGTCGCACTGACATCCACACAACAACAATCCCCATGGACCCTGGCATGACTCCAGTGTTTGTGAAGCAATATCGTTTGCCTCTCGCATCCATGGAGTCCCTTACTGAAATAATTAAGAACCTTGAGTCCCGGGGAATAATCCGTCCAGTCCACAGCACCTTCAATAATCCGGTGCTGGGAATATTGAAGCCAAACGGCCAGTGGAGACTCTGCGCCGACCTTAGGGAGCTCAACAAGCGGGTCCATACTTCCCGATGGCCTCTGCCCTACATTGACCAAGGGCTAGCCCAGATTCAGGGGTCACAGGTATTCACTGCAATAGACCTGACCAATGGATACTGGACTGTGCCTGTCAGTAGGGAGGACCAATACAAGCTGGCTTTTACCTTTGGGGGCCAGCAGTACACATGGACCCGGACTCCCTTCGGATACCTCAACTCCGGCAATGAATTCAACATTTTCCTACATAAGGCCATGCCCGACTTGGGTGCAAGGGGTAACCTGGCTTATGTAGATGACGTCCTCATCAAAAGCTCAACTGTTGAGGAACACATAGCGGAGATCCGTTATGTTCTGACGCAGTTGAGGGCCGCCGGAGCAAAACTTTCCTTTCAGAAAGCACAGTGGTGTAGAACCCGTGTTAACTTCTTGGGGCATGAGATTACTCCTCAGGGTCTTTGTCCCCAGGAAAAGAAAGTGGAAGCACTTCAGAAACTGAAAGACCCCACAACTCTGCGGGAACTAAGGAGCCTCCTTGGACTGACTAATTACAGCAGAAAGTTCATTGAGGGCTACGCAGAGATCACCAGACCCCTGATTCATCTCCTGAAGGGGGGGGTCAAGTGGGAATGGGGTCCAGAACAAGCCGAGGCAGTAAAACAACTCAAAAGAAGCCTCTCACAAGCACCTTGCCTAGCTTACCCTGTCAGAAACAAGGAGTTCTTCCTGGAGACGGGGTTCTCTAATACGTGCTTGACGGCAGTATTATATCAAAAGCATGACAAGGTCAATAAAGTAATCTCCTATGCGAGCAAAACTTTATCCTCTGTGGAGGAAAAATTCAACGATTGTGAGAAGGCACTCCTGGCAACGGTGTGGGCATTGAAGAATTACCGCCCGTTTATCCAGGGGGAACACATCATAGTGGAGACTCCACACCAGCCTCTGCAATATCTCCAAAGTGACAGAATCCGGGCCGGAAATGTGAGTAATTCCCGAATTACTTCCTGGATTCTGTCAATGCAAGGCTTTCCTGTGGAGGTCCGATATGGCCAAAACAAGAAGAGTCCCCTCGCGCAAGGTCTGGCTGACTTGCATGATTGTGCCAGAGAAAACTGTCTCGAGGACGAAAGTCTAAAAATCAAGGACAACACGGAGGCATACCTTAATTCCCCACACAAAGTCTTTGAAGAAGACAAGTGTGAGGGAATGCCCACTGTCTATGTGGATGGATGCTCTTACCATGTTGCCAACGACGGGGAGAAAGAACTGGTGGCCGGCGTAGGGAATGCATGGGTGAATGAGTCCCCAGAACCCTCCGCTGGATACAAAATTGGTCCCCGAAGTAGTCAGGTGGCAGAATTGATGGCTGTGCATCAGGCCATCCTCACTGCTGTCCAGCATCAACTCCACGAACTGGTCATAATCACAGATTCGGATTATGTACGGAACGGGTTCGTGGAGCACCTGGTTAATTGGAAAACCAGAGGCATGTTATGTGCTAACAACAAACCCTTGAAACATGGGAAGTTGATCCAAAACATTGATGATCTGGTCACCTCGAATGAGATGACCATCTATTGGAAAAAGATCAAGGGTCATTCCAAAGTAGAGGGACCAGACAAAACTGGAAATGACTTAGCTGATCAGCTGGCCAAAACCGGGGCCATCCAAGGGGATCTAATTGAGATTGAGTCCCTATTGGGGGAAATCCAGGTCACTGCCATCACTAGGTCCCAGACAAATGCTCACAACGACCTTTCAATTGCACAATGGAGTAAGGAGACCCCTGATGCTGATTTGATTACTGCTCAGAAGGGGGATCCAATTATTGGTAAATTTTACCAGCACCTTGAGGACCCTGAGAACTTTCCCCTGACGGATACCGATTACATTGGGAAAGAGGACCTAAGAGTGTTGATGAAATGTCCAAAAATGTTCCGGATCCAAGACGGTTTGCTGGTAAGGAAATCCAAAGCTGGCCACGATCAGTGGGTGGTTCCTACCTCATTCCGAAGCCTGATGTTAAGTCACGCCCATGATGCGGCCACCGCCGGTCATAGGGGGTTTCACACAACATTGGAAATCTTAAGAGAGGTTGCATACTGGCCACACATGGGCCAGGACCTCAACCAATATTTGAAGGGTTGTCTTGTGTGTGCACAATTTCAGCCGACATCCCTCACACACCGGGCGCCTTTACAAAAGCGGGGGATGACACTGCCATGGTCAGATTTACAAATCGACTTTGTAGGCCCTGTGATTCGCTCGGCTAGGGGGAATAAGTACATGTTGACTGTGACATGCTTGTTTACCAAGTGGGTGGAATGTCTCCCAGCCCCAAACTGCAAGGCAGAAACTGCAGCTGCCTTGATGATTAACCACATCTTTTCCCGTTTTGGTCTACCTCAAAGGATTGAGTCAGACAGAGGTAGCCACTTCACCAGTGAAGTAATGACAAAGATGTGGGAGATACTGGGGGTCAAGAGAAAGCTACACATTGCTTACCGGCCAGCTTCTTCTGGGACAGTAGAGAGATATAACCGGACAATTGTGAGCATATTAAAGAAGTTTGTGGCAGATTCTGGGCCAAGTTGGGATATCCGATTACCTCTGGTCCTAATGGCTATCAGATCTACCCCTTCATCTGCAACCAAAATGTCACCATTTGAGTTGATGACTGGGCGCAAGATGGTGCTTCCTCAGCATTTGCTCTATAGGACCCAAGAGCAGACACTGATAAATGCCTCCACTACTCATGAGTATGTGGAGAATTTAAGGAAACACCTCCAACATGCTTTTGCTTATGCTCAGCGGAATCTAGAAAGATCAGCTGATAGCATGAAGACCCACTATGACCTGAAAACTTCCAGGAAGGAATATCAGGTGGGGGACCGGGTCTATCTATACAACTTCCAAAGGAACCAGGCCAAGCAGCGCAAATTTTTGCCTACATGGAAAGGACCATTTGAGATCATCGACAAGATCTCCCCTGTGGCCTACAAAATCCACATCCCCAAAGGCGGTTCGGCAGAGGGGGAAGACAAGTGGGTACACATAAACCAGTTGAAGTGTTGCCATCCCAGGCACACTCTGCAACAACTGGAGGAATCCTCTGGAATCCTAGCGGGTACTGTCTCAGACTAATTCAGTTCCAATCATAGAACATACCACATCCAGTCTCTAACATACTGTGATTTGCATGAAACTGTCTCTTAGTTATACTGTTTTTTTTTATCAAAGTAAGAATGTAATGTTTCGTCATGATGAAATGCATATGCTGTCCCACCATCTCAACAGTGGTGGAAAAACGTCTATGAGTAGGTATTGCCGCTCTTCCTTTGTCGTCCTAGGAGAAAGAAGACCTTGAGACTGGCCAAGGAGGATGATCCGGAGACCGGGAACGAAGATCCAATGGGCCCAGTGGACCGCCCAATACTCCCATCAGGACTGGCGAGGAGAACCGATCGATCAGTACCGGATGGAGAAGAAGATGCTGAACTGTGCCATCTACAGAAGAGGAAGAAGATTATGCGGACAGACCGGTGCGTGGGTCAAAACCCATGGGCACGCGACTCCCCATCGACTCAAATTCAAAGTGCAGTCGCGTGGGGGGGCTTGTTGGGTGTCCTGACCCACGTTTAAGCTATCATGCTGCAACATTTGGTGCTGTGGGCTTAGAAAATTCAAGATGGCGGAAAACCCACAGGTGCGCTGAAATCCAGGAAAGCTGCGCAGTTTGTGCGCACACTAAAATGGTTGCCTCACTTGCCACCCACCAGTGCGAGAATGAAAGGCTGGGTTGCCATGAGGGAAATGGGTTGCCAAAGGAAAAACAGTAGCGCCGGTTAGCTTCAAAGCGCTTTTAAACCACCATTGGACTACCCGCACAGTAGTCTGAAACCATTGGGAGTGGCAATGCTGATTGCCAAAAGCAAACCCATAACTGTTGGGAATTCATTTTCTTAAATCCCAAAAATGGGTGCAGTACCAGTACTCACCACTATCCAAAAGCCGGCAGTTTAAAACCACCCTGTGTTTCTCTGAAGGCAAGTCAAAATGCCTATTTCAAACATTGCAATATGTGCAAAATATTTACTGAACACCAGCAGACATTTGGCAGAATGGAGTGTTGTGTGCCTACAAAATCTGGGAAATGAAGAGCCCAAAACAATGCTTATAACAAAACTGCTATGGAGTCAGCAGTTTAAGTTGCACTGGATTTAAAGACACTAAAATCGAAAATGTTTAAATTGACTGAGTGACCTACTTTTGAGTGTCACATAGGTTGCAATTGTTTAAATGTCATAGTTTTGCACTTCGAATCAGCATTCTAGCTGCATGTGTAAAATTGCAAGTTAATTTAAAAAGCAACAAATAACATGACAGTAGCTGAAAGTCTGGCTTAAGGAACTTGATTCTGCCTGGCAACTACCCCATCAGCAGTGAAACTTGAGTCACCACTGTGTTCCCAGGCCAACCTTCCTTTTGCTGCCCACACTAAGGATATGCCATCTATCTGATAATTGAATTATCTGTGCTCTGCAAGAGAGTGAACAAAGCCCTCTTCACTCAGGCAAAGGTTTTTTATTATCGCAGTCGTAAATTGTAGCTTCCTCTTGGCAGGAGCTGGGAGGAGCACTGCCTGTGAGAGCAAGCTGGCTTGGCAGAAACTGGAAAGACTGGTTTCTATACCATGTGACCTGGGAAACCACACCCCTTTGGAGCCAGAACATAACTTTAAAAAGATGAATAACTCATAGAGCGGACATGTGAAAATTTTATAAATGATACCATAATTCTTGTGATTTTTCTGCCCACATTTTAAGAGGTTTTTCAACCCGGTGGCATGTTCAGGGGGGTTTTAGCGGAAAAGTGGATATAACTCTAAATGTATGCATGTTAAAAATCTGAAACTTCATCAGTTAATGTCCCTACTCCCTGCACACATGTATGTAAAGTTGGGTCCCTGTCAGAAATTGCAAAATCAGTTAAAAAGTGAAATATGTGCCAGTTCTGAATGCAAGCTCCCAGGAAGAGCAGAGTTTGAACAGGGTATACCTCCTGTAATGCATGATGGGTGCATATGATTTTAAAACAATATGTACCTCTGCAAATATGTATTTGTTTCAAATCTAGATTTGTGTGTAAGTTGACAGGAGGAGTGGACTTTCTGCAGGCTGTAAAATGACATCACTCTGACTCACAGTTCATTCCCCAATCAAATGATAAATGGAAGTTTGACCAATTAGAAGCTGAGAGAGAGGTAGGGTCAGTGATGCTAGAACACACCCACATTCTAAACACATAAAAGCAGACAGACAGGACAGATAGGGACCTTCCAAATCCATCTGCAGCGGGACGCTCTGCCGGAAAAATCCATACTTACCTCCATCAACCTCCAGAAAGCCAAACTAGAGACTTCAATCTATCCAGAACTAGAGACCCAGACCAGAGAACCAGAGAGAGCTGACCCAGATCACTGTGAAGTGCAGAGGCCAGACCAGACCAGACCAGAGTCCAGTCTAAAACCCTGACCAGATCCGTGATGAGGCCCATTTAATTCAAGAATATAGTGTGAGTACCCAGCAGAACTGTGTAGAACCAATCTCTTAGTTTAAATTCATCTAATTCAATCTATTTAACCTAAGTAGAACTGCCTCCTAGCTGTCACCTGTCATTTCTAGTTGCAAGCTGCACTTGTCATTTTGAGCTTTTGAAATTTGCAAACCCAAAAACGACCTTTATTAAATCGCTCATATCTCCGCGACCGTTTGGGCTAGAGACTTGCAGTAACTTTCCTCTGATAGCTTAGAATCGTAGCTTTGAATCGCACCAAGAACCGCATTCCTACCCCTTATAGTTTTACCGCAATCGCGGAACACGCATCCACGAATTTTACCGCGATTTGCAATTTCTTCACATGTAAAAACTGCTGCTGTTTGCTTTCCATTTGCCAGAAATTCGTTAACCTGCTAACTATCCCTGCCTCATTGCTAGTGTGAGCCTGGACTAATATTAACTAGATACCACTCACCCTGAACCTCTGAAAGGGAATTAAAAGCGTTTCCAGCATATTTCTCATTCATTGCCAGCACATATCAAAGCAATTTGGGCCTGTGATTTCAAAACTCCTACCTGTTTTCTGTTGTCTAAGCTTGCTGGATTGAACTGATTACATTGATTGCATTTCTGAGAACTGTGTGCTTTCCTCCCATTTCCTTGCATTGCATAAAGAGGGGGGGAGTGAATAGCCAGAGAAAAGTGATTACATTGTTTGGTTGAAATCATATTGCGTATTTTCTGTACTGCATTCATTGACTATTGCATCCACCTGAGCTTACATAAAGCATCCTCTACCACATTATACTTTTGTTCCTATTTACCAGTGTGCTACCTTATCCATTCCCTGTCAACTCATTAGTGATTATAAGAAGTGTGCTAGTGCCAGATTCTCCATTGTTGATCTTTATCATATCAGATTAAGTGTGCTATTCAATTATTAATTTATTATAAAGTGTGATCTATATATATTTTAAATTATCAAATAAACCTTTTAAACTTGCAAAACAGAACTACTTCTTGGCTCAGTGGGGTCAGGGGGATTCCAAGAGAGGGGTGTTATATAAGGGTAGTCATCCAGAACGCATGAACTGGACCTAAAGATATATCAATAAGGGTTTTCATTCAGTATTCCAGACTAGGCGTTGACTTAGCTGTAGTGTTGAATTGAATCCTCTTACAGGCTACAACGTTTGTTCATCTTCACACAGCACTTCTCGAATATCTCAGTATCACTCTTGCAATGCAGCATTCAACATGATCCAAATGAGGAGACTAAATAATAGACCCTCACCTGAGTACTATAATCCAGGTAAGTTCAGGTGAGCAATGTTCTGTGGCTCTCACGGCTCCCTTGTTGAGGGCACTCAGCACTTACCAGTGATACAATGTGACCATGAATACAAGTATGGAAAGAAAAACAAACAGAGCAGGCTAAATCGAAGCGGAGGACCTGCATAGCCCTCGTGTCGTGGATCACTGCAGTTAACACACTCCGCTGATACAATGATGTCAAGAAGGCAGGCTGACTCCAGGCAGGATCAAAGGATCCAAGGAGCTCCCACATCTTCGCAGATTGCTGCAGTTAGCACACTCTGCTGATACAATATTGCAGGCAGAATCAGAAGGACCAAGAGCCTCCGCACCCTTGCGATTCACCATGGGAAGTACCTCTACTGCTGCTGCCACGCTGGCGGGCGCTTCGGGTCAGGGGAATTATGTGCATGTCAGCATGCAGGTACAGCTCTACCTCCAGAAACA
The DNA here is from genome assembly GCF_040938575.1 of Ambystoma mexicanum. Lineage (NCBI taxonomy): Eukaryota > Metazoa > Chordata > Amphibia > Caudata > Ambystomatidae > Ambystoma > Ambystoma mexicanum. The sequence goes on from NC_090935.1 coordinate 260,685,891, forward strand.
ATTCCAATCACCTTCAGAGATCATGGAAACTGCAGGAACTGCCTCTGCTGCTGCCACTGCTCAACCCCTTGTCATACGGGGGGTGTGGTGAGGGCAGGGGGGCCTTTATTTTGGAATTGCCTTTTATGAAGCCAGGCTTCCAGGAGATATTCCATTGAGATTTACTGGGCTTGACAGAGAGGAATAGCCCAACCTCCCATAGTGTTAACTTAACAGAGACCATCCCGCCCTTTATCCCATTCACTGGAATGCACACAGTCAGGTTACCGAATCCCACATCACCTCTCATAGCTGATCAAATCTCTTGTCACTGGTATGCTACAAGTTAGATGTGGCTTTAACAATTGTTTGCAATATCAGCAACATACCAACACCTGACCTTTATTTCCAGAGTATCCCATCACCTGACACCAGGCAATAGTTTATCTATCATAACAATAATTCTCAGAAACTGGAATACCCCAACAAGCTTATTTATGTATTTTTTTTTTATTTTAATTATTTTTTATAACTTAGCATACCGGAGTTCGGTTTCTAAGCCAGGATCTGGGATTCAAAACTCTGTTGCTCTGCATGGATTAACCCAGTGCTATTTCTTGATTGGACATGATGCAGAAACTGTTCATACATAAACGATAAGATGAGATAAAGACATTCTCGGATATCTGGAATGACTTCCTGTGGTCCATCGACAGTATTCTAGGCTAGTAGCGAAAAGGCTGCACCCCATTATGAAATATCCAATACATGTGCCATATGATATTTCACGACACTTTTTCAGGGGTTAGATTTTATTTGAAAGTTTTTGTTAGAAAACTTCTGCACAAACCAAATAGACAAACAGAGAGCCAATGAGAAGAAGAACGGGTAACCTCTCGGAGAGAAACGAGCCCAGAGAAGAAAACTAGACACAATAATCTAGTAAATGCTCAGAAACAGGGGCAAGATTGACTAAAAGAATGACGAGAAGAGTAGCAGAGTAGTCAATGAGCGACAATGTCCCCGGCTATGTCCCCAGATGACTCAGAGCAAGCTATACCGAACTGACAGAACACAAGAACAATCAATAGTATGTACCAAATCGGTTAATCAATGTTTTTCTCTCTATTTATGAATGGATTTGTAAACAAAATAAATATAAGAAAATGCTAATACACATATTTCCTTTGACTATGGAATGCTTCAAAAAGTATTTAATTGATTCTAGGTATGAACTGATTCTCATTACAAACACTTCAATCATAATCATCTCTACCTAAGTTGGACACAGGGATAACAAGTGATTTGCCCAGGATCACACCATGTGGTAAATTAGAGTTTAATTTCCCGCATTTCCTTACTCAGCTGCTCAGTCTTCGGAGGTGACATAATCCCTAAGATTATGTGAAAATAGTGGCGAAAGGCATCAGAAAATTGCCTTTTCCTTCCTTTATAAATAATAACAAGTCAGGCATGCATCTGGGTAGTTAAATATCTATTGCTAGTAAATATTTTGACATCAAAGAAGAGACCTTGGGCATCATTATAAATTTGCTAGTATTCCGGTGGTAAATCTGCCAGAATACCACCCAAAAGAATGACTTTTTCTGCCACTTGATCCAGCAGAATTACTGCTGGATTACAAGTGGTGTTATGATGAAGTTAGTTTATGTGTGCATAGAGGATTTTGGTGGAATTACTGCCTGTGGTTATTCTGCTGGCGATAATTCCACCGATTTTGCCAATTTTTGGAAGTAAGTGGGTGGAATTACCTCCAGCATTTTCCTGGAGGTTTTTCCTCTCCCTCTCTACCAAAGTTATAGTACAGCGATGCAGTAATGCAGTTCTTACTGAGTTGCCACTGTATTACCATCATTTTTTCCAGCACTGCTGTATTTGTATTGAGGCCCATTGGGCTATATAATATGGAAGTGGATTTATTTATTTCATTTATAAAGTGCACATACAACCCAGAGGCATTAGGGCGCTGTTGCAAATACAAGTCAGGTACAGGTAAGGGAGGCACACTTAGTCAGACAGTAAGGTATTGGTGGAAAGACAAGCAAGGAGCATAGGTAAGGTTTACATTGGTTAGATAGCGACAGTGTTTACATCCATACTGGTCATACTGAGGTAAGGTGTCACGGAATAGCTGAGTTGATGGTAAGAGTGGTGGGGTAAGGAGAGCTGGGTTTTGAGGGCTTTGGGAAAGTTCCAGTAGGATTTACCAGCCCCCAGGGATGTTTGGCGGTACAGTAGGTGAAGCTGGACCTTCCAGCTTTTCATCTTCTCACTTTAGGCTCAAGGAGTCTGTCCAAGTAAAGGATCCTGGTGGGTCTCAAGGAAGGGGCTTTGTTGATTCTTTATGTGAGGTAAGGAGGCGTTGTATTGGAGAAGCACTTGTGGGCAATGGACAGTGTTTTAAAGTGGATCTGTTCCTGGATGGGCAGCCAGTCAGCTTCCCTTCTGGCATTAGAGATGTGTTCTTGTTTTGGGATGTTCAGGGCTGCCCTCAGGGGATTATTTTGTGTAACTTGCAATTTTTTAATATTTCCTGAGGATGCACCTGTAAAAAGGATGTTACAATAGTCTATCTTGGAACCAATGATGGCCTGGGCAACGATGAGACTTTTGTTTTTTTGTGAGGAAAAGTCTGCCTACACTGAGGACTTTGGTTGCGTGAGCTGACTAGGAGGCAATGGCGCTAACCTGTCTGGACAGGGGTAGTGAGGCGTCAAGGTAGAAACTGAGTGTCTTTACTGTAATTGAGACTGGAATCACACAAGGGTCAATCTGGAAAGAAGTGTATTGAGTGTTGAACGACTTGCAGGCATTGGGTCTGCCAACAATAAGGATTTCTGTCTTGTCACTGTTTAGGCAGAGGTAGTTCACTGCCTTCATATGCCTGGATAGTAGAGTACAGGTTGTTAAGAGTATTGGAATCCTCTGTGTAATTTACCTGAGAGTGGGATCAAGGTTTGTATGTCATCACCATAGTTGGTGTAGAGGAGCAGCCGAATGCCTCTGCAGTAAGTCCCGCCCCCTATTGCCTATGTGCCTATATGTTGGAAGCCTGAAACTGCACCATGCTTAACACCAGTAGTTGTGACTATACTGTGATGAGTATTCAAGAAAAGATATCCATTAAGAAAGCTATACCTGATGTATCCCCGTAGAGAAGGCAATCTCTTGGAAGAGATCCCCAAAGGAATATGAAGACAAAAGAAAGAGAAGCTGGTGACATCACAAGAGATGAGCGTGATGCACTGAGAAGAGTGGCTGAGGGAAAGGATGTATGGACCTTATAGAAATTGATGATGAAATAAGGAATCGAGTGAACATCTTTATGCAGAAATGAAGATTGCACGTGTGACGAGCACTGCAGAAAATATAAGCCGTTTTATAACTGTACGGATGCCGCAACGCAAGTAGATCAAGTAATATTAGAAGCTAGCTATAGGTAGTGAATAGACTGCAGGTGGTTCACTAGCATTGAAGACAGATGTATTTTTCTCTTGGCTGGCATTGATGAGTTCCATTATTTGTCCTCTATCCACATGTACCACTTTGGCCATTCCCAACCAGCCGGGACACAATTTGGTCCCCGGTTCCCAACTCTTCAGGGACACGAAAGGTGATACTCCTGTCACTGAATGTGCAGTGGTTACATAACTCCAAGTCAACAAATTCAAGACCTCTCTCCATGATTGCCCCCCCCTCATCGCTAACTGCAACCCTTCTTTCATCCAACGGTTGACCCTCTCCACAAGACCATTTGCCCTAGGGTGATATAAGGCAGTCTTGATGTGATTTATACCATAACTGTTGAGAAATGTCTTCATAGCTTCTGACTCAAACTGAACTCCGTTGTCAGAGACAAGTTCCATTGGTACTTCTTCTCTAAGAAATACTTTCTCCAAGAACGGTATCAATTCTCTAGCTGTGACTTCCTTGACCGCCTCCCATTCCACCCATCTAGAATGATAATCAATTAGTACAAACAAAACCTTAGACCTCCACCTAAACCCTTTACGGGAGCCATGATATCCACCGCAACCTTGGACCAAGGTTGAACAGGGACAGGATTTGGAATCATTCTAGTCTCACGCACAACTTTAATTTTGTCACTCATTTGACAAATCATGCAGTCTTTCACCCACCTCTCAGCCATCTTGTCAATCCTCGGCCACCAATAATTCTGACAAAGTTTTCTTTTCATAGCTCCTTCCCCCGGGTGACCTTCATGAGCAAGATCAAGCAACCTTGATCTGACCGATTCTGGGGGAACAATACATCTCCCCCTCCTCAGCTTATCTTAAAAAATATTTAATTCTTCCTTGAGCTCCCACCATACATCAAATTTCTTTGCCAAAACTCTCTTTTGAGGCCACCCTTTCACTGTCCACACTTGACTAATTTAAGTTCTTGATCACATCCTTCTCCCTGTATCCATAATTCCTAACTGATAGTATACATGACCTCTGCTACAACTGATTCCTCCATTCCACCATCACCTTCTTCAACTTCAGTGTCCTCTATCGGCAGCCTGGATAAGCAATCCACTACTACATTTTTTTTCCAGGCTGAAAACTCATCACAAAGTTATATGCTTGTAGACCTAAACCCCACCTACTTATCCTGGGTGAACCTAAGGCCCACCTCCCACTTTCAAATAATTGTACTAGCGGCTTGTGGTCTGATCTAACGACGAACCGCCTGCCCCACAGAAAGTACTTAAAGTGTATAATGGCCCAGAACATAGCCAAAGTCTCCCTTTCAATAACAGAGTAATTAGACTCCACCCCCTTCAATGTTCTTGATCCAAAAGCAATAACTCTTTCCTTATTCTCATTGTCATATTGTACTAAAGTTGCTCCTAAACAGAGTATACTGGCATCTACCACCACCACTGTTTTATCAGACGGATCAAACCTTCCAATGGAGGGAGCTTTGCTAATTTCTTCCTTAATTTTTTCAAATGCAGCGTCACATTCTGGAGACCATTCAAACTTGGCTCCTTTTTTGAGCATCATCCTTATGGGGGTGGAGACTATAGCAAAATCTCTAATAAACCTATGATAATATTTTGCAAGTCCCAAAAAGGATATCACTTGATCCTTGTTAGACGGTTTTGGTGCACTCTTCACAGCTTCCACCAAGCATTTCTTTGGTTTCACTCCACATACATCAATCTCATGTCCAAGATATTCCACTCTCTGAACTGCAATCTTGCATTTGTCTCTCCTCACTGTCAAACCAGCCTCAGACAGTTTACTCAATACTTTAGTTAAAATCGCATCATGCTCAGCCACACTGCTTGCATATATAAGCACGTCATCCTGAAACACTATAATGTTCTGTATCCCCTCCAAAATAGTGTCCATCACTCTCTGAAACACTGATGCCATCGGAGCAAGCCCGAACGGCCTTCTGCAATATTTGAAGGTACCAAAGGGCGTTATAAACGCAGTCAGATGTTGGCAAGGGAACCTGGTGATATGCTTGAGATAGGTTGATCACTGAAAACACTCTGGCACCTCTAAGAGTCGACAGGGTATCTCATATATTTGGTAACAGATGTCTATCAACAATTATGTTCTTATTAACGTCTCTCATGTCCACACAAAGTCTTATTTGTCCATTAGGTTTTGTGGTCACCACTATAGGAGACATCCACTCCGAACTCTCACAATGCACTATGATCCCTTTCTGCAGCAGAGTCTCAATTTCCAATTTCAGTTTCTCTCTCAAATCATGAGGTATTAGTCTCACTTTACGTATTTCATGCTCAAACCCTTTAAGCATCCCTAAATCTTCTCGGAACACTCTCGAAAACTCTTTCTCCCACTTGTCTTTTACTTCCGCAACTGTGACTGGCTCCTCTGCATTTGCTTGAATACGAATGCCTAGTTTGCGTTGCTCACCCCAACCTAAAAGGGAAGAACCCTCTTGCGTTACACATATTTCCGATTCACAACTTCTCCCTTTTTTTTGCCTCGCAAGCATTAAATCCGCCATGCGAACACCAGGAATTCTATTCTCTACAGTAATGTAGTGGGGGATGTGCTTCTTCAAACGGACTCCCCTTGCACGGATCCATCTCCTGTGAATTCACAAATGCCTCCAGCATCAACCCCTAACATAGAATCTGACATAGACGTGAGGGGAGCAAGTTCTGCACCCTGTTCAATGGGGGCTGTGAATAAATCCTCATTACTGACGAATCCCCTAATCCGTCTTATTCAAAGGCTTCCAACTAGTATCTTATATCCAGAAGAAGGTCAAATGCAAATTGCTCACAATATCTGTAAGGGAATAAATGGAGAACTACTTTTACTGACTACTCACACAGAGCCTCAACAAATTATTGACAAGATTAATGAGTTGAGGGATCCCCTAACATGCAACTCAAATGTGGATGACTGTGTTACCTTGGAAAGACTATTCCTGCCCTCTCCCTCTCACAGGACAGTCCTGGCAAATTCCCCTTCTCCTTGAAGAGGGAAAATGGGACAATCCTTTTCCCCAATTCCCGTCCAGACCATGGCCTATGTCGTTACGACCTAAGCACCCACCGCGGAATGAGTTCAGCCCTCCGACTGCTGCCCCGGACTTGAAGTCCACTGTGGCCATGCACCGCACCCCCAGGCCAGCTGCGCGTCATCCAAAGCAAGTGGTGAGACCTCAGGTGGAGCTGAGACCGACCATATGGACCAACTCAATTAGGCATCACCCACCAAAATCGCCATCGTTAGAGATGACATGACGACATAGCCAACGGACAAGAACACACGTGCCCCCAAGCACCTGGATCAGACACACACCAACCAACATGAAGAACATACCCAGTGCTATGACGTAGAAGACCGCTCACACTCACACACATGCATCATTGTTATTTTTTCACGTAGGCTAACTACTGCACCACAGAAACGCAAGACACCAGAAGAACCCATGTATATGCTTGTAGACGTTTTGCTACTAAAAACCCTGAAGATGTCACCCTGTAGATGGACTAATGTATAAGCACCCAAGTCGCACCTCACTACCCCCGTGTTATGGACTGTATGCCGCCACCCATAGACTAGGCCAAGGTAGGTCACAAACCAGAGTCCCCAGGCCCGGAGCAGCCCAGATGGAGCTGCAAGGTGCTGATCATGCAGAACAAACCCCGAAGGGAGCCCCGCAGCCAAGGCCACGAAGTTGCAATCTACACGCTGCGCTCTCAGCGCCAAGGTTACACCTGCCACTGCTAAACACTCCTCGGAGCAGAAATTCAAATCAAATCCCCATAATTCTGCTTCAGCCACGGTCTCTCAACACGTGTCCAGGCCGACCTGATATGATGCCAAGCTCCAAGGACCAGAGAAGCTCTGGGGTCTCTTGTTTGGGACCCAGACTGCAACAACGGAGTTACAAATGGAACACCGGCAGCGATGGGAAAGGAGCACCCAACCGCCAGTAGTAAGACCTGTCCATTGTCTGCCACTGACACATAGTCATACATTGTTGCCGACACCAGGTACATCGCGAGCTGTGAACGACGATGTTCCCAGGCTTGGAAAGTTGGAAGTACCTACCTCTCTATGGACTACTAGTCCCTATGATGTGGGATGCATAAAAAGCACTGGAGGGGTAAAAATAAAGCTAAAAAAGGGAGCAATGCTACCCAGAGTGAAGCAGTACCCACTGTCCAAAGAAGCTGATGAAGGGATTTATGAAACAATAAGTGCCCTAGTGGAAAGAGGAATATTGGTACCATCAGAAAAAACATGCAGCACTGCAGTCTACCCAGTGCGCAAGGCGAAGGGAGGGTCTTGGTGTTTCATACAAGATTTGAGACCTCTTAACCGCATTGTGGAGGCAGAGTACCTGATAGCAGCTAAACCACCCACAATACTGTGTGGCATAACAACAGAGGCATCACGGTTCACGTGATCAACCTCAAAAATGCGTTCTTCTCAATACCACTGCACCCTGACTCACAAGATTGAACAAGTTTCACATACTGCAACACAAAATGGAAACAAACTAGACTACCCCAACGATCCTACGAGTCGCCATCGATCTTTAACAAAGTAATACAAATGGACCTAGGGAACATCGACCTGGGGAGCACAGTGCTGCAGTATGTGGATGATATCATCATCTGCAGCACCACTGAGGAAAGTGCAGGAGGGACTCTCTGTGCTGGCTGAAAAAGGGTACAAGGTTGACAAGGATAAACTGCAGTACTGTCAGGAGCAAGTATTATACACAGGGCAGACCATCTCGGAGAAAGGAAGAAACATTGCACCACAGGGGGCACAAGCAATAAAGAACACACCACAGCCACAAACGATAAGAGAACTACAACAATGTCTAGGCCTGTGCAATTATTGCCGAGCATGGGTTTTTGACTACAGCACAAACAAACCAACAAACAAACATAGGACCCCTATTAGAGGCTCACAAAGAGGCACAAAGGGGGACAAGGAAGTTGGGGTGGACAAAAAAGATCACTGATGCATTTAATGAACTTAAAGAGGCCATCTCAATGGCGCCAGTTCTGGGTACCCCTAACTATGATAATGAGTTCTACATATTCTCACATTGCGATGGTGCAGTCATGAAAGCAGTACTAACACAAAAGACAAGCATGGGACACAAACCAATAGCATTTTACAGTGGACATTTGGATCCAGTAATGATGGGACACAACCCGTGCAAACCACACTTGGCTGCAGCAGCCTTTGCAGTAGAAAAATTATCTTACATTACTATGGGTTTCTCCACCATACTATACGTGGAACACGCCCTCTTCGCGATACTAAACAAACCAAAATCCACACTGACTACCCAGAGAGCAACAGGGTATGAGATTATTCTCTCTAGACCTGAATTGAGAATAGTAAGGTGTAGCAATGTCAATCCAGTGCAGTTCATAGCAGAGGAAGTGGCTGAAGGAGAATATGTACATGACTGTACACATGCAATTGAACTTTTCTCATCCACTCAAAAGGTAGAGGAAATTGCCCTAGAGGGGGGTCAAGTGTTATACATTGATGGGTCATCAACAATTGACCAAAGTGATGGTGTGAAGAGGACTGGAGCAGCTGCAGTGTAATTGAGGGAGGATTAGACATACGTTCCGGTCAAATGTGTTAGATTACCCCAACAATACTCAGCAAAAGCAGTAGAGTTGGTAGCACTGATCATAGCTTTAGAAGAAAGCAACAGGAAAAGAGTTACAATATATTCTGATAGTGCATATGTCACCTCGACGGTACACTCAGGATTAATGAAATGGCTCAGAAGATGATTTAGGAGAGCAGATGATACTCCAGTGTAACATGCTCTCCTCCTTGGTGAACTAATAGAAGTAATAGCATACCCAGCAGAGGTGGCTCTGGTGAAGTGTCAGGCACACACGAATGGGGAAGATCCAATATCAAGAGATAATGAAACAGCAGACGCACATGCAAAATATGCTGCGTCCTTTGGCAAGACATGGGACCTTCAAGAAAAACAAAAAGATAAGGGGAGGTTAAGAAAGATGATAATGAAGGATGGGTACACACACATTATATAGAGACACAGATTATGGAACTGCAGGTGGCAGCTCCAATGACAGAAAAAGAACTGTGGGTAAAAAGAGGATGCACTATGTCCCCTACAGATGCGTTATGGAGACAGAATAACACAGGGAAAGTTGTGATGCCCCTGGCCCTACTAAAAACTGCTCTGGCCCAACTACACCACCCTACTCATACAGGAAAGGAAGTAATTGCAGCATGAATAAAGGAACCACAGTTCTGACCTGAGCTAAACTCACATGTTACAAATTTCATTAGCAATTGCCTCACATGCCAACAATTTACAGCCGGTCACACAGTGCAAGTGATCAAAGGTACAATACCCCGGCCTGAAGGACCCTCTTTGCACCTACACATTGACTACGTCAACATAATCAACGTATGTCAAGGATACAGATACATGATTGTAGTAGTATGCCCATTTTCAAGATGGATTGAGGCCGGCCCATGCTCCCATGCAGATGCATTTAGGGCAACAACATTTTTAGTAAGGGAGGCCTTCCCAAGGTGGGGGGGTTTGCAAAGTATTGAGGTCAGGCAACGGTCCCCACTTTGCCAATGAATTATTTCAGCACATAACTGCCCTTCTGGGGATTAAGCAAATGGTATCTGTGAACGCCTCAACGGCCTCCTGAAAGAAGCGATAGCAAAGATCCAGCAAACAACCAAAAAGAGCTGGCTCGATTGCCTTCCTCTGCCTCTGTTTGAATTGAGGAATAAACCAGGTTCAGACCATCACCTCACACCACATGAGTTGGTGACCGGACGCCAAATGCACCTTCACCTCACACCACCATCAAGGGCAATGCACAATTGTCATGCAGCAAGTACTGTTTTTGGTGAAGAAATGCATGAGTATGTCTCTTCCCTGGTTACTAGTGCCACTTTTATCTCTCAACAGATTCAACAGACGCAGGGTGGGTCAGAGAACAACCAACAAGAACCCACAACCAATGAGGAGCAAGAGCTAACTGGACAGTGGACAGTGAAAGAAGGAGACACAGTACTCCTAAGAAACTATCGGAGGAAATGGAACGCCCCTAGATTTACAGGGCCTCACACTGTCCAGAAAGTGGCCCCTAGGGCGCTCAAACTGTCCAATAAGAACATTTGGACACACATTCACAACATCAAGCCCACCAAAGCACAGACCTGGCCCCATCCCTACAGCGACAGGGCCAACGCTTCAGCAATGACAAATAACACCAACAACGACAAAGCACAAACACCAGATACCCCAAAGGACACAAACAAACAATCACCCATAGCCCACCCCATGGTCACGAGGTCACAGACAAAATACGCCCCCATGCAACTAGAATTAGGAAAATAAGTTTAACTTAAAAACACCCACCAACAGTAAAAGAAGAACATTGTCAAAGAGATATGTAATATACACCACAATGTGTAAATACGTGCATGCTCTCTTTTCTTTTTGTCTCGCACATGCAGATATCGCACATTGCAATTGTTGTATGCAAATATCTGATAAAGAACATACACCACTGCCCTGGGGCCAATTTTACCCATAGATGATATCCCAGAAGCACTGTCACACCAATTTGTATACGGAATTAAAAGGCCAAAGTACTTAAGGCCCAGGAGAATATGCATCTATTATAACGCTTTCCTCATGCTAATAGTATGTTTGTTTCCACACCTCCACGCAGCATTACCTGCTTTGAGAGATAGGACAGTAAGGAAGGCGTGGGAGGAGCTTTTCGTCTGGGCATTGAACGACCACTATATATGCAGGGCTTTAATAACAAACACTAACAGAAATAATGCAACATTTTTAGAGATTTTCAGGCGGGCACCTATATCATCTAAAGTAAAATAGCTGCAGGACGGCAGCACAGGTAAGAGGAAAATGGCAGTGATAATAGCAACTGTAATAAATATGTTGGGGATATTTTTCACCGCTGGTCTGATAACTGCTGCTGTCTGGCAGGCCTACTATGCTTTACACATGGCTGCAACTTCCAATACTAACATTTCCCCTACCACTGCTTCAAGGAGAATTGTGTCAGGTGGTGCAAGTAGCATGGTACCTAACGTAAAAAGAGGTATGTGCTGTGTTTCTATAGATGTACATGGGGTAGAAACATATCTTACAGAATCCGCACACATCTCCAACAACATGTGGTATAAACACATGTTCAAAATTGGTAAGGACGCTACAAAGTGCTATGTGTGCTCCTTGGTCCCATATGCCATGAGCGCCTCCAGAACATTTGTGTCTACTGAAGTGCCAGCAACGACAGCAGAATGCCTCTTATATTTAGCACTATTTCATACACGAGGGCGATTTCAAGGTAAACAGGCAACACTAAGATGGAATTCAAGGTCAACCTACCCCTAAGAAGACAACTTCAAGACACTACCGATGTATGACAATTATTGGCAGCTGACTGAAGGACTTCAATACATAACCGGCGGACCCGACAAGGGAGACACAAAAGAAATGACATTGAACTACCTGCCATGTAAATGGAATGCAAGAGAGGTTGGAGGTGAACCAGGGTGCTGGGAAAGACCATTAATATTAATATATGGAAAAGTATATACAAAGAACGGATGAGTGGATGGAGTAGTAGGAAGCAAGATAGTGGCGTTGGCAAAATCATCAGTAATGACAGTACAAGAGGAAAATGACAAGTGCTACATGGAATGGACAAAGAGTGCGGCACTGCTAACATGGTTGGACAAAGAGGAGGAACCCATAACAATAATACTCGTTGCAGCACCTACACTATGTTACCAGCATGGTGATGAGGTTGACGTTGGAGTAAACGAAGGATATAAAAGAACAATAAAGATTCCTGAGGGGGGAGCCAGAACAGCAGTGCTGATGGACCACTATTGGGCTTACAGAGCAAAAGCTTATAACAGCCTACCTCAATCCTGTAATGGGATATGCACCATGGTATATGTCAATGTACCATCCCTGGTAGTACTGCAAAAACACATCAACCTGGAGAATTTCCCTAAGATGGATGAAGGAAACAAGAGGAACAGAAGGTCCCTGGAAGAAGCAGGGATCGCCTCAAGGAGTGACGCTAATAAAGACAATAAATTATCCAGAGTAAAAAGACAAGGAGAACCACTCGCTGGAAATTACATGTAGGGAAGATCAGAAACAGAACTGAGTGAGATTCCACCAGCACACAGACTATTTAGCAGAGCAGCAATGTTCTTTTCCTCCGTGATAAATCCAGGATTGCAGGTGTATATGAATGCAAAATGGCTACAGATAACAAGATGGGAGCTAATGATGATGATTAAATCGACAGTTAATGGATTCAACGTGATTAACAAGGAACTGAGAGCAATAAGGATTTTGGCCCTACAAAATAGGTATGTGCAGGACTTTCTGACAGCAATGGAAGGAGGTGTTTGCGCAAAAATTGTAAGTTCTTGCTGCATGTTCATACCTGCACACGATGAGGAAACAGCACTTTATCTGCAGCAGTATCACAGGTGGCCAAGATGCATGCCAAAATGGAAGAAGACGCAAAGGGGGTGAAGAAGGATGGTAGCAGGTTTTCAAACCTCCGGTCGTGGATGCTATTATGGTTGTTGGATGGCCTCAAGGTTGTGGCAGGATGCATGATCCTGGTAATGTCTTCACTGATGGGGATAAAACTATGGATGGCAAGGTCAAAGCGTACTGCCGAGGAAATGATAGGCATGCTTGTGCTAATGCCTGCTGAAGATGACAAATACGCAGATATAATCATCAAGAAACGCGAACGGCTGCGGCAACAGATAGTGGAAGCAGACCTGTACCCGCCATTGATAAAAGTTGAGAATCCACGAAACCTGAAGAGCTATGTTGGAAAATGGGTTTATTGCAAGCCCGGTGGAGGATATGTGTTTATCTATTGGTCATTTAAAGATCACGTGGACCGATACGGACACCTGGCAGGAATAACGAAGGTATGGCGAGTAAGAGGAGATAAAAGAGTGGATAATTTTGTGGTCGACAAGAGGGGGAATTGAAGAGGGAAAATGGGATGATCCCTTTCTCCGAGTCCCGTCCAGACCATGTCCTATGATGTCAGGACCTAAGCACCCACCGCAGGATGAGTTCAGCCCTCTGACTGCTTCCCTGGACATCAAGGTCCACCGTAGCCACAAACCGCACCCCCAGGCCAGCTGCGCATAATGCATAGCACATGGTGGGACCTCAGGTGGAGCTAAGACTGACCATATGGACAAACTCGATTAGACGTCACTCACCAAAATCACCATCGTTAGAGATGACATGATGACATAGCCAACGACAAGAACACACATGCTACCAAGCACCTGGATCAGACACACACCAACCCACATGAAGAACATACTCAGTGCTATGACATAGAGGACCGCTCACACTCACGCATCATTGTTATTTTTTCACGTAGGCTATCTACTGCACCGCAGAAACACAAGACGCCAGAAGATCTTGCGTATATGCTTGCAGACCCAACCGACACGAAGAACATACCCAGTGCTATGAGATAGAGAACCGCTCACACTCACACACATGCATCATTGTTATTTTTTCACATAGGCTAACTACTGCACCACAGAAACGCAAGACACCAGAAGAGCTCATGTATATGCTTGTAGACGCTTTTGCTACTAAAAACCCTGAAGATGTCACCCTGTAGATGGACTAATGTATAAGGACCGAAGTTGCACCTTGCGACCCTCGTGTTATGCACTGTATGCTGTCACCCATTGACTAGGCCAGGGTAGGCCGCAAACCAGAGTCCCCAGGCCCGGAGCAGCTCAGACGGAGCTGCAAGGTGCTGATCATGACGAACAAACCCTGACGGGAGCCACACAGCGCAAGGCCACAAAGTTGGAATCTACACGCCGCGCTCTCAGCGCCAAGGTTACACCTGCCACTGATAAACACTCCTCAGAGCAGAAATACGAATCAAATCCCTGTAATTCTGCTTCAGCCACGGTCTCTCAACACGTGACCAGGCCGACCTGATATTGTTATTTATTTATTTATTTATTTGGATTTATATAGCGCACATCTGCCCTGGGGCATCGTGGCGCTGAACGTAGTCTTTCTTGTTACAGGCATACATAGTGTATATATAGATACATGCAGATGATATAAGCAGTTTTAATACAGTAGTGATTGTTTACATACAGTTGTGGTAGAGCAGTAGGATAAGTGGGGCGGGGGAGGAGGGGTTAGTTAAACAGCGTGGTTTTAAGTAATCTGCGGAAGGCATGGTATGAGTTTTCGTTCCTTAGAGCGGTGGGGAGTGCGTTCCAGTTTTTGGGTGCTAAGTGTTGAAAGCTGGACCTTCCGGCTTTGCTTCTTTTGAAGGTGGGTACATAGGTCTGGTTGGTCATGTGAGACCTGGTGGGTCTAGTGGATGTATTGAGGGTGATTCTTTCAGAGAGATAGGGCGGGGCCTTGGCGGAGAGGAATTTGTGTGTGATGGCCATGGATTTGAATAGTATGCGTTCTTTTACTGGAAGCCAGTGGGCTTCTTTTCTGGCTTGGGAGATGTGCTCCCTTTTAGGGATGCTTAGGGCTGCTCTTAGCGCGTTGTTTTGTGTGACTTGCATTTTGTTTAGGTTTTTTGCCTACGTGCCCAAGAAGAGGGCATTGCAGTAGTCCAGTTTGGTGCCTACTGTGGCTCTGGCTACGGCCAAGCAGTTTTTTGTGGATAGGAAGGGTTTAACGGCGTTAATTATCTTGGTGGTAAGTGCAGCAGAGGAAGCTATGGCATTTACTTGTCGTGTCATAGAGAGAGTGGAGTCAAGGTATACTCCTAGCGTTTTTACTGCGGTGGAGACTGTGATGGTGGAGTTGTCTATGTTAAAGGATTTGTACCGCAGTGGGAGTTTGTTTAGTGTTTCTTTGGTGCCAACTAGTAGGATCTCTGTTTTGTCTCCGTTCAGGCAGAGGCCGATGGCTGCCATCCAGGTTTGAATGGCTGTATAGATTTTGGTTAATGTTACTGCATCTTGTTCATAAACCCCAGTAAGTGGGAGCAGGACCTGAGTGTCGTCAGCATAGTTGGTGTAGGCTATGTGACGACGGTCCAAATCATTGAACAGAGGGAGGGTGAAGATGTTGTATAAGGTGGGGGCAGTGCAGGACCCTTGTGGGACGCCGCAATGGATAGTGGTGGGGGTAGCGCTCGCGGAGTCAGAGAAGACTTTCATAAGTCGACCCTCGAGGAATGATTTGACCCAGGAGATGGCTTCCGGCGAAAAGTGTGCTTCATTTTTGAGTTGCGTGCCTAGAATGTTGTGATTGACCAGGTCAAAGGCGGCAGATAGGTCTAACAGGAGCAGGAGTGCTGGTTTGCCTTTGTCCATGATGTCATTTAGTTGGATTTTAAGATCTAATAGGGCCGATTCGGTCCCATGTCCCGGGCGGAAACCCGATTGTCTTTTTCCTAGGATGCGATTTACTTCCAGGTATTGCTGTATTTGTGTGTAGGCAACTTTGTCGAGGATCTTAAGCAGGAAGGGGACGGTTGTGATAGGTCTATAGTTGTTAGCGTTTTCGGGATCTAGAGTAGGTTTTTTGAGAAGAGGGCGCACCCAGGCTTCTTTTAGGCTGGTTGGGACAGAGTTGGAGTTGAAGGATGCATTGATGAAGGTTTTAAGGAATGGCGCCAATGTTTCTACGCAGTCTTTGACTAGTTTGGCGGAGCAGGCGTCGCCTTTACAGTTGGAGGGTTTGATTCTGTTAGCGATATCTACTACCTCTTTTTCTGAGACTTCTCTAAATTTGAAGGGTGTAATGAGATTAGTCTTTTTGTTCTCAGTCACTGTTTCAGTAGGGGAGGCTGATAGAATGTGCTGAGTGAGATTTTTGTGATGGTCTAGGATTTTAGCTTGGAGGAGTTCAATTTTATTCAAGAGGGCGGATTGTATGGTGTTACACCAGGCTTGGTCCTTGACAATCTCTTGAGGCTTAGTGGCAGGTGTGGAAAGTTCCTTGAAGATGGAGAAGAGCTCTTTGGATTCTGAGGTGGCGTTGGAGATTCTTTCATTGTAGGACGTGGATTTGGCTGCTATGATACTTTTTTTGTATTGGGTGACCAGTGATTTGAAGGAGGCTAGTGAGGATGCGTTTGGTGCATTTTGCCATAAGTTTAGGGCTTTGCGTTTTTTGGTTCGTAGTTCTTTTAGTTCTGCTGAGAACCAGGTATTAGCGTGTTTGGTGTTTTTGGATTTTTTCTTTTGTAGGGGGGCGATGATATCTATGGCAGTGCTGATGGTGGTTTTGTAGATATCCGCCAGTGCAGCTGGGTCTAGTGTGGCAGGGAGGTTAGTGAGGGGGTCAAGGTAGGGGGAGATATTTTCTTTTGTGAGGTTCTTGGCACTCCTGGCTAAGGCTGGAGGTACTGGCTTGAGTTTTTTTAGCGAGTTGTTAGGTGTAGGGATGAGGAAGTGAATGAGAAAGTGGTCGGACCATGGGGTGGGTGTGATGGAGCTGATGTCAATGCCACAATTGTGGTCAGCTATCCAGTCAAGAGTACGTCCTTTGTTGTGGGTAGGCTGGAGTCCTTTTTGTTCAAAGCCCATTTCTTGGAGAGCTTGTGTAAGTGTAGTGGAGGGTCTATCTTTCTGGTCGTGGAGTCCCAGGTTGAGGTCTCCTAAAAGGATAGTTTTGGTAGTAGTTTTAAGGTTTTCCCCTAGTAGATGTGAGAGGTTGTCCTGAAAGTCCAGTATTGGGCCTGGCGGGCGATATACTAGATTAAAGGTGATGGTTGTATTAGGAGAAAGTGCGATTTTGGCCGATAGAGAGTCTACGTTCTCCCCTAGTTTGGAGGAAAGTTGTCTTATTTCTAGGTGGTCTTTGACTATAAGGGCTACTCCTCCACCTGTGGACAGTGTTCTGTCCTGTCTAAGGATGGAGTATCCTGATGGGATAGCTAAGGAGATGGCGGGGCCAGCAGCGTTGTGTAGCCAGGTTTCGGTGATGGCAAGTATGTCAAGGTCGAGGTTGGTTAAAAGGTCATGAATTTCTGTAGCGTGCGCAGGGAGGGATCTGGCATTAATTAATGCACATTGTAGGTCTGGGCGTGGTAGTGGGGTAGGGCTGGAGTTCTGCCCTTTGGCTGCCTTCTTGGTGGTGGTCGGTTTGTGGTGTTCCGAAGTTGGCTTGTTTTCAAATTTAGCTAGTGGGGTTTGCAGTGAGGATCTGGAGCGGAGGCCTAGTAATAGATTCCTAGCGTTGGTAGCTCTGGGGTGAGTTAGCGGTGTGCTGTGTTTGTGATCTGTGGGTTTGGTGAAGAAGGAAGGAAGGAAGGGTGTAGGGGGGATGATTGCGGAGGGTGGGGGTGTGTTGTTGGTCATGATGGATGGGCACAGGGCAACACAGTGGCTGGGTATAGGCAACACAGTGGCTAGGTATAGGCAACACAGTGGCTAGGTATAGGCAACACGGTGGCTAGGTATAGGCAACACAGTGGCTAGGTATAGGCAACACAGTGGCTAGGTGTAGGCAACACAGTGGCTAGGTATAGGCAACACAGTGGCTAGGTATAGGCAACACAGTGGCTAGGTGTAGGCAACACAGTGGCTAGGTATAGGCAACACAGTGGCTAGGTATAGGCAACACAGTGGCTAGGTATAGGCAACACAGTGGCTAGGTATAGGCAACACAGTGGCTAGGTGTAGGCAACACAGTGGCTAGGTATAGGCAACACAGTGGCTAGGTATAGGCAACACAGTGGCTAGGTATAGGCAACACAGTGGCTAGGTATAGGCAACACAGTGGCTAGGTGTAGGCAACACAGTGGCTAGGTGTAGGCAACACAGTGGGTGGGTATAGGTAGAGGTGGCTAAGTGTGGGCAACAGGGCTACATAGGGGTAAGTTGCCACGGAGTGATGTACAGAATTAAGTAAGCCGGAATATTAATGCAGATACTTTTCACATTGAGTGAGGAACATCATAAAGGTGAGCGTGTCGAGCGCGTGATCATGTAGCAGAAGTAGTAGTTCGATCAGACGTATATGCACGTTGGTGGTCAAATGTGGTATGGCTGCAGGAGTACAGGTTGTACAGGCGGTGGAGAAGCGCTATTGTTACAAGCAGTAGTGTACCTGGTTAGTGGTCGATCGGTGGGGGCTCCATATCTGCCGGTAGCAATGCAGGGTTTCTGGCCGACGGCCGGAGAGGCAAGGACAGGCTGGGACAGGAGCGAGAGCCTTTGTGCATGCCTTAGTGCAATGCCGGCTACGCCTCCCGGCTTGGATTGGCTATGGAAGTAATGCTGGTCAGCCAGTCAGGAAGGGCGGCAGCCTGACGATGCCGAATTCAGGAAGTGGGTCGGCTGCAGGTGTTGGCGGTGGCCATCTTGGAATGGCGACATCGGTGCTGCGAGTACGAGGTTCGAATTAGGGGGACACGGCAGCGCTGAGCAGCAGGCGTTGTGGCGCATGCAGTGCTGACCTTGCGGTGAGAGGCACAGCCAGATCAAAGTGAAGCTTTGCTTTTAAAGATGATGTCGAGGTGCTGGCAAAGGAGGTTAGCCCACGGGCTTACCTCTGGGAGGAGGGGGAAGCTCCTGCTCCTCACCCATGAAGTGGGCACTGCTCCGGCAGTGTTTAAGGGGCTCCTGCTCCCTTGGTGCATCACAGGCTGGGACAGGAGCGAGAGCCTTTGTGCATGCCTTAGTGCAATGCCGGCTACGCCTCCCGGCTTGGATTGGCTATGGAAGTAATGCTGGTCAGCCAGTCAGGAAGGGCGGCAGCCTGATGATGCCGAATTCAGGAAGTGGGTCGGCTGCAGGTGTTGGCGGCGGCCATCTTGGAATGGCGACGTCGGTGCTGCGAGTACGAGGTTCGAATTAGGGGGACACGGCAGCGCTGAGCAGCAGGCGTTGTGGCGCATGCAGTGCTGACCTTCCGGTGAGAGGCACAGCCAGATCAAAGTGAAGCTTTGCTTTTAAAGATGATGTCGAGGTGCTGGCAAAGGAGGTTAGCCCACGGGCTTACCTCTGGGAGGAGGGGGAAGCTCCTGCTCCTCACCCTGATACAATGCCAATCTCAAAGGAACAGAGAAGCCCTGAGGTCTCACGTCTGGGATCTGGACTGCGACAACGTAGTTACAAATGGGACACGCGATGGGAAAGGAGCACCCAACAGCCAGTAGTAAGACCTGTCCATTGTCTGCCACTGACACATAGTCATACATTGTTGCCAACACCAGGTACATCGCGAGCTGGGAACGACGATGGTCCCAGGCTTGGGGGCTCGCGGATGAACTAATCAGAATACAAGGGGTTAATCACTGACAACACTATAATTCAACCAATCACTAACTGTCTTCATGTAACACTTTCTATGTAGCCATTTTTAAGGATGACCCAAGCATACCACCTGACCTGTTCTCCACCACTAATATTTTCTCCTATACTGATCCATACTGACCCAACCAGTCAGGGAGCCAACCCGGGGTAGCGTTAGGTTTAGGGGCAAACTTTCCTAGGTGACACGCATAGTAGCGTCATCCAGTTAGAAAAAAGGGCCTGCGAGCCCATAACCGCTGAGATGTTCCTTACGTACCTTTGCTCCGCGAACCTGTCCCTACCTGTTTTCTGCAATAAACAGCAGTAACTCTTTGCTCTTGTGTGTGCCTCATACTCTTTTGGGACACAGGAGGAGTTGGGGCCTCCCCAACCCTAGATGTCCGCGGATGGCCCTGCCGACCCCTGGGAAATCACCCCAACATCATCAAGGCCTGTGTGCAGGTCAGTATTTTAACTTTCTAATAAAAACACTGAGACAGGAAGTAGGTGTTATTTTGTTACCGAAACAACTTTAATTTAACATATAACTTTCGTTTATTTTTCTTTTCTTTTATAGCAAAGGATACGTTTCTTCTTTGCAGCAGGCTCAACTCAAGGTCTTCTCAGAGAAGCAGTCTTGGACTGTTCTCAGGTAAGTCTTTAAATGTCTTTTCAATGTCTTTTGCTCTCTTTATTTAGTTTGGGCCTCATTACGACCCAGGCGGTAAGTTACCGCCTGGGCCGTGACTTTACCACCATGGCGTAAACTACGTTTACGCCATGGTGGTTGGCGGACTTACCGCCCCATTCTGACCTTGGCGGGGCGGTAAGTCCCCAATCCCCATTTACCCTTCCCCATTCCCATTTTTGCCCCATAGGGCATAATGGGAGTGGGGAAGGCGTTAATTACGCCACCGTAAATTACGGTGGCGTAATTAACTCCATGGTCCCTTAGCGCCATGGATTTTAACACCTGCTAAAAGCAGGTGTTAAGTCCGCCATGGCGCTAAGGGACCTCGTACTCAGGCGGTAAGGGTCGGCGCTGTTTACGCCGCCGTAAAACCCTTACCGCCTGAGTCGTAATGAGGCCCTTTGTCTCTGTTCTCCTTTTCTTTACAACTGAACTTCCTGTTATGTCTCTTAAAATGTCTTCTTACTCTTTTGAGTAATTATTCTCTTGCCTATAGTTCTTTCATTACTTTGTTTCTTAAGTGATGTGATATCACGTTCTCGAATACAAGGTTTATCCTTTATTTGCAGGCATATAAACTGGTACCAAGGCTGGTGTGCTAAACATTTCTCATCAATCTTTCTTCCTTTCTACACTTTCGGTACCAGACTGCCTTATAATGTTCTCCCTTTCAATTATCCATTTTTACAGTCTATTTACCCTTCATGCACGAACAGACTTCTACTTTCCCAAACCTTCACACATTCCTTTTCTCTTGTAGCTCTCTCTCTCTTTCTGTCGTCACACGGCTTACCCATGATCTTCCTCCGAACAGCTGGTAAAGGCAACAGCCTCCACCCCCTTCACACGGAAGCGATTGTCAATGTTGGCAGCTCTCTGACTCCGCCCCCTCAGCTGTGTGAATAGATGAGCCGCGTCTCTTGCCTTGGCGTTGCTCGCTCTTTTCACACGTTTATTTAGAGGATTATAGGCATCAAGGGTCTGTCTGCCTGCTGCTGCTCCACATAACTCACCAGCAGCTGATCGTTCTCTCATAACGGCTCTGACGCTACGTAATACAGTTGCGTCTGTGAAACTGTACCACTGTACCTTCGGTAAAGTAATGAAAACAGCCGATAGCTGGAACTGCTCAATAAAACGAACTCCGAATTCAGCGCAACGGCGCCACTTGCTTTTCTTTAACTTTTATAACTCTAAGTTTCTTTCTCCTCATGTCGCTCTCAGTAAGCCCACTCATAACGGTCAAGCTGGCTCTCGTCCTCCTCTGTTTCCTAGCAACCACAGAAAACAATCATTGTCAGATGAAGTACACGTCGTGATTGGCCAATACTCCTGTCAACCTCCTAACTCTGTATGAAGGCTAGAATTAACTCTTCTGGTGACTGATCAGCCGGGTATTGACAGAGCCAGAGCCATATGGAACATTAACCTGGTTCAAAACAGTGGATTTCTCAGAAGGCCCTAGCAGAAATGAGTACTGTCGGGAAGCTCCAAGGTTGGAAGACATTACATCCTCTGTACTGGTTGCTCACCTATCAAAGGATATTCCTGACGTGACGTCTAAATATGAGAGACAAACATTTCTAAGCATGGACAGCCTAAAAGGAAGACTTGGAGAGCATACTTGGTTGAGTCCAAGTAGCGCAATCCATCCCTTAAATAAAGAGGTTTACTCTCTCCATCAATACAGTATTACAACAGGAATGGATGCAGAATGTCCTAGAGGCAGTGGAAATGTGAGCGGTACTCAGCAATACTTTCGATGAATCTGCCACACCATATGAAGATGAGCTTGAAACATCTGGTAGAATTATATCCTCAACCTCTACTGGGAATCAAAGAGGTGACTCAGTGTTCCGAGCTGAGGATAGGAATATTGAGATTGGTCTCTCTATGGTGGCCCTGTCTCATCTGCAAAATACCCTAATGGCGGCACTTACTATATCTTTGGCCCCTTCTCAAAGCTATATGAGCTGGTCAATGACTCCCTGAAGTAACAGGGCATCCTGATAGCAATGGCCCACTCCAAAATTATTATTTCTAGAAGGCGTTGTAACTAATGTCCAAGACCAATTAGATAAAGAATCTGAAACTTCAGTGAACTGGCAAAATCGACTTTGTGACTTGGCCAGAAGAGAAGAAGTCTACACTTATGACAGCCTTGTTAGAGAACTGTAAATGAATAAGAAACCAATATAAAGCTCTGCAGCCGATAAGGACCCAGCTGGGTGAAGCAGTGATGCCCAGATCCTACTCATCTGAGGAGGCCTGTAATCATACCAGTGTTCCGGAACTGTCACAACCTCTGTTTGAAGAACGTCTAAAGGGTCGAGGCAGGTGGGGTAGCTGAATCTACACATGGCGCACCTCCTCTGGAGACCCATAATCCTGCTAATCAACTGCCATATGGCTCTATTGAACAACCTTTG
This sequence comes from Ambystoma mexicanum, assembly GCF_040938575.1. Classification (NCBI taxonomy): domain Eukaryota; kingdom Metazoa; phylum Chordata; class Amphibia; order Caudata; family Ambystomatidae; genus Ambystoma; species Ambystoma mexicanum. Next base: position 260,708,837 of record NC_090935.1, read on the forward strand.
GCCAAGGCCTCTTTGGCCACTAAAGAAGTGGACCCCTTCAGTGCCTTCTGGCATTAACGTCTTTTTGATTTTTCAAAACACACAAAAACTAGATTGTGAAAACTCAAACTGGGAAGGCCAGGACCCAAGGACATAAAAAAACAAAAAACATGAAGATGCAGCATAAACGGAAGCCCAATGGATCACAGGCTTTTCTGAAAAATCTGAGAACAGCCCCTCGTATCGCCCTTGCTCCAAATCCTAAACGCTCAAGAAAAGACATCAAAGTGGAAGCCAAAGTATCGAATGGCACTCAAGTAAGTCAAATAGCGCCAATAATGAATGACTCCCCAAGGATGTCTGAAATGATGATTTGAAAATTGGTCTCCGACTCCTGTCTGAGTGATCTCATAGAACAATCACTAGAGACGAGGAAGCTGACGACTGGAGAAACCTGAGCCTATCTAAATTCATGGAACTAGATTGTGAAGTGTGTCAGATAACAAATAGAGCAGCTTCTCGTTCCTCATTGAATGGCCAGTTGGAGGGTCAAATGGACAAATAACTGCTCGGTTAAACATTCCTTCAGGACTCTTGAAGAAAAGAGGCAACTCCTAGTGGATTGGACACTTTCTGTCCAACTGCATGGGGATTGCTCCTCAGCTAAACCAGCAAAGAACAATCAGATTGTAAGTGATTTCAATCCAGCACTTCACCTCAAGTCAATGCCTAGCGTGCGATGCACAGCTGAAACTCTTAACTAATTTTTTGTGTCTATAAGTTATTTTATTCTGAACGATGTACCACTTATATCACACCCCTCTCTTTTAACCACCCGCCCCCCGGTCACCCTGAACCAGGATGCAGGCTGGTTTGCAAAGTTAAAATATTTATTTATGGATTTCACAATATATATCACACTATTTTTAATGGTTATACAATGATCACCAATGGGGTGACGTCAGACTAAACAATCTCTTTAATCACAAGAAACAATGATGGAAAAATAATGCGGCACAGAAATAATGCTTATGTGTGGGTTCAATCAAATGGCAATGTGGTAAATATTTCCCCCTGCACACCCCTTAATCCCCCAAATATGCAATATAAAGAGATAGAATGAGAGAGAACAGGTTTCAGGAATGCAGAATTCAAGCAAATATATCAATCCCAATTTCCCCCAGCAAACACCAGAGACAAACAGAATTGATTGGCAAACTTGTCAAAAATGGTTTTAAAGTTGGCTTGAATGGAATGGATAAAACACTGAAAATTGTTTAATTCACTGAAATGGTTGAAATTCTAATGGGAGCCGCTTTATCTGGTTTCAGACACATACTAGCAATGATTTGAGAGTAATATGCAAGTTGAATACTTCATTTTGAGGTCGGGTGCAATGAAAAGCTATTTTACACGTTATAGATTTTAGCCAAATGAAAAATTTGTGGCAAACATTTCCGCGCGCGGGAATCACGAATGCAGGAAAACTATAAGATGTGGTTTTAGGTTCTTTAGAAAGCTAAGGATGTTAGCACAAGTAGACACTTAAAATTTGTTTCTAGCATAAATTATGAAGAAGTTATGAACATTTTCTTGGAGGTATTTGTTTTCAGATAGAGGCAAATTGTAAAACGAGAATGTGCTTTTAAAATACAAATAAGGTTTCTTTACACTAGGGATGGACTATGAAGAAACAAACTACACGACAGCACAACCACCAGACCAGGACGCCTCCGATCAGGTTGTTGCTGGCCGAGACGCTTGCCTTCTTCAGATTAAATATATCAGCGCAAAGATGATTTTAACAATATTATTACAGAAGGATAAGAGAGAGAGTTCAGGCAAGACAAAAAGGATTTCTAACAATACAGTTCTGGATATAAGATAGATTTGATTTGGATATAGATGACTATGGACAGTACATAGGCTAGTGACAATCCGATGCTATGGATACTCACTACCAATGTTTTGAAGGGAACCGTCAAGGATTCTGGTTCTGGTCAGGGATATTTTCCGGGACGGTCTGCTGGGCACACCAGACTGGTCTGGTTCAGCGATCAGCAAGGCTCTCTGGACACCGCACGGCAGGACTGGACAGCAAGGTGCTCTGGTCTACACTGCATAGCACGACTGGACTGGATCTGCAATGGCTCTCTGGTCTGCACAGCACAGCACCAGACTGGGATTTAATCTGCCCTTCTGGTTATAAAGATAATTCTTTGGCAGGCAAGAAGTTACAGCACAGCCTGGCTGCTTCTTGGTTTCCCCTTTAAGTTGAGGGATGGGTTCTGGAAGTTAGGCCCAGCTGTAAGGGGTTCAGCTATGCTCTGAGCCTTTCTGCTTGCAAAGTTTTTGGAGTCTGGAACAAACAAAGAGTATGGATGGATCTCCTTCAAAGTGCTTCACCAATATTGGGATGGTTGGTGGATCAGTCTCTTTTTAGGTCCTAAGCTGTCTCTATTTATGTGTTTGATAAAGGGGTGGGTATGCTGAATTATCCTAGGCACACCCCCAAGGTAGTCTATTAGCTAAAGTCTGCTCTCTCCCTTGATTGGAGGAGAAAACAGAGTGTCATCATGATGATGTGGTTTATGAGGCAAAACATCCTCCCCTTTGCCTTTTTCACATAAAATCTATTTTTGATATAATACATCTTTACATGTGTACAATCTTGACACCAATAACATACATAGAGCACATATTTTGTGTAGCAAACCCTCTTCCAATTCTCGTGGCGGTGGGATCTTGGGTCTGGATTTGACAAATTTTCGCACTTTTTGTCCGTGACACAATATCTGATTTTTCCACAATTTTGTACATATGAGTGCATGATATCTGGGAATAATTGTATGGAGTTTCATGCTTCTGACAAAAATACAATTGCTACAAAACCAGAATTTTCACTGTGCCTTCCCTGAACATCGCACAGATTTCAGGCACCTTTTAAAATGTGTACAAAAAAATCATATTAACACTGCTACTAATTCTATAATGTTTACAAATGTGCACAATCCTTTGTCAGTCTTTTTCAAAAATATGCTTTCTGTGCTTGGGGAATCAACGAAAATGTCTGTCTCCACCTTCATCTCCATCTTGCAGCTCAAGAGCAATCCCTGCCTTCTTCCTGTGGCAGAGGCCACTGTTGACACTTTACAGACTGCATATCCTTTCAGCAAAGGAAGGTTCATTGTCTCTCCCAGGGGCAGCCCCAGTGCCCCTCCCCTCTTAATCAACACCTGAATGTGAGTTCCTGGTCCAGAGAGCAGAAGGGAGGTGCCTTGCCCAGTAGGGAAGTTGCTTTGTAGTTTGGATTGTGTCAGGCTTACTTTAAAAGTCGTGGTTGGCTCTAGGTTTGGAAGCAACCGTGCTAAACTCTATTGTTACTTAAGCATATTCGTAAGATACATAAGTTGCAAGATCACAAGAGCGTTTTGGGGTTTAGCCAGTACCCCAATTGTTGAGTAGGAAGGGAGAGTGTTCTACTGGCTATCTTGCTTAATTGGTTCCAAGAAAGGTTCTCACACAGCGGTTATTGCGATACAATTTTGGCTTTATTTGTGCTAGTGATGGGTTAATTCTTCATACAGTTGATATGCATCTAGTACATTTGGGGCAATATTGTCCCCTGGTTGTCAGCCGACACGTGTTTCGACCCGTGGGTCTTTATCAAGGCTGATAAGAATTCAAAATCATGTGAGGTGCAAAATTTGTGACATGTTTGTGACATACATGGTTAATTTGGTGCACAGTGAGTGGTGTTGGGTGAAGTGGTGTGCTGGCAAGTAATGCAGAGTGATTGGGCACATACATTGAATGCAAATGGAAAATCATTTGAAGCATGAGGAGAAAGGAAAAAGCAGATGAAAGGTTAATTTTGTTTGGTTTACAGTAAGTGGTGTTGGAGGGTGGATGCCTCGTACCTATTGGATGCGGCCTGTAGCCCCCTATGGGGTCCTGGTACGTGATGAATGACTGTCTTGTGGGGACAGTGGATCCTGTTGGTCCCTGTAAGAAAAGTGGAGAATTGCGTGTGAGGCGTGGCGTCGGGTGCCGTGGGTAGGGTGTGGTACATCCCTCGTAAGGGCTCGTAGGCGGTCTGTACCTCGTGTTGATGTCCTTGCGTGTTGGGGCAAGTTGGGGTGTGGAGGATGCGTCCCAGTATTGGGGGTGGTGTGCTCTGGTTGAGAATAGCTAGGGTCCATGTTGCCGGGACCGTGGCCAGGATGATGATGGTGGGGGGGTGTGGTGAATGGTCTGGCGGGTTGTGGGAGCGCCGTAATTATCATGGCATTAGGTGTTGGGCACCCCAGTGTGGTGGGGTGCTATGTGGTGGGCTTCGTGGGAATGGTGGTGCCCGGTTGGCGGAGTGCGCCGTAAATATCATGGCGTTAACGGTTGAACACCCAAGTGGGATGGGGTGCTATAGACTGGGCTTCGTGGGAATGGTGGTGCCCGGTGAGCTGCGTGTCGGCCCCGCCGTGTGTGATACACATGTGTCGGCCGGATCCAAGCACCGCCAGGGAATTGCACAGTGGTGCATCTTACCTGAGTGCTGCTTGAGCGGTTCCGTTGAGCTCCTGGTTGAAATGTCTGTGAGGTGAACACCTCTCATGGCACTGCGCATGCGATCTGTGTCACAGTTAGTGCTCTTGACGCATGCGCAGGGGATCAGTGTCCCTGAGTGTGATGCACATATTGATGGCAATTGAGCAGTGGTTCTCCCTTGAGGAAGCACAATGGGGATCAGGCAGGTGCATGGGTGATACCGGTGGACTGGGTCGGGCTCGGGGTGGCCCGGAATGGGGATTTGAGCAATGGTTGTGCCAGTTAGGCAACCTGGCGTGCCCGTGAACCGGGCCTGTCCCTTGGACATGTGGGTTCCATTGATAGGCGGGCATGCGCCCCTAATGCTGGTGGTGATTGTCAGTGTTGGTGGTTACGTTGGCAATTGTTGGATGTCTGGATTGGCCGTAGGAGTGGCGTGGGCCAATCACTGGGTCTCAGAGAGCAAGGGGTCAATGTGTCGAGACAGAAGAAGTTTACAGAAACACATTGAAATCGTGATCACTGTTTAGGCCATTTTTGACACATCTGAAGCGGCAGATTAGTTTTGCTTCTTCCTGTCTCAGTCTTTGTATTCTGTCTCCTCCTCTGGGTCCCAATCTCACTGTTTTCACTCCAATGTATCTTATCAAGCTTTTATCTTCCATATGGTGGCTCTTCTGCCAGTGGTTGGCCAAAGGCAGCTTCGGGTCCTGTGAGTGGATACTGTTCATGTGTTCCCTTATCCGAGTTCGTGCTTCCCGGATGGTGCTTCCTATGTAAAATCTTGTCACAGATGAGATGTTTTTCTCGTGTAGAAAGGATGGGCTGAGTAAGATCCTTAGTGTTGGTGCTCTGCTGAATGACATACTGGGGTATGCTTTTAGACTGGGTTTGATGTGCTCATCCATGAGCAACAGGTCCCAGTGTTTGGCTAGGATTTGCTGGATTGCATTGCTATCCTTGTTATATCTGGTTACGAATCTGATTGTAGATCCTGTGTCTTTCTTCTTAGGTTTGGGCGAGAGTAGCGTTTCCCTTTTGATGGTTGTGGCTTTTATCCTGGCTTCTGCGATGTTTTTGTCAGAATAGCCTCGCCATTTGAATCTTTGGTCGAGCAGATCACATTCATCTGTAAAGAGTTTCTCGGTGTTACAATTTATTTTTGCTCAAATATATTCTCCTTGTGGTATATTCCAAATGACGCTTCTCCTGTGGCAGCTTGTGGCATGTAGTGTTGAGTTCACCTCAGTTGGTTTACGAAAGGTTTTGGTTGTTATCTTGTTGTCCTCAATTGTGATCCTTAGGTCAAGAAAGTCAATTTGTTCTGTACTGATGTGGCTAGTTAGCTCAATCCCGTAGTCATTTTGGTTCAGGTAATCCACGTATTGGTTGAGTTCATCTTGGGTACCTCTCCATATGAGGATAACATCATCGATGTAGCGTGCCCAGTTCACAATGAGGGTGGTAAACTTGGTTTCTCACATGGCGTATTCTTGTTCATACGAGTGCATGAAGCAGTTGGCTAAAGCTGGATCATAGCTGGCTCCCATCGCGATCCCCTTGGTTTGTTTGTAGTATTCTCTGTTGAAAAGAAATGTATTGTTGGTCAATGAGAATTTGAGAAAGGCTTTGGTCATTTCCACTTGTTCAAGATGTGATGCCGATTCATGTTTAAGAAGATATCCCGGGCTAGTTATAGCCAATTTGTGATTGATGGATGTGTACAGGGCCTTTACATCTATTGTGGCCATTATAAAGTTGGGTTGCCACTTTATCTGTGATAGTATTGCCAAGGTATGCATGGTGTCCATGAGATAAGTTGGTATCTTGATGACTAGTGGTTGTATCACAACCGTTAATGCCATGATATTTACGGCACTCTCCACCAACCGGGCAACACCGTTCCCACAAAGCCCAGCCCATAGCACCCCACCCCACTGGGGTGCCCAACCCCTAACACCATGATAATTACGGCGCTCCCACAACCCGCCAGACCATTCACCACACCCCCCCACCATCATCATCCCGGCCACGGACCCGGCAACATGGACCCTAGCTATTCTCAACCAGGGCACACCACCACCAATACTCGGACGCATCCCCCAAACCCCAACTTGCCCCAACGTGCAAGGACATCAACATGAGGTTCAGACCTTACGGGTACGTACCTCACCCTACCCATGGCACCCGACGCCACGCCTCACACACAATTCTCCACTTTTCTTACAGTGCCCAACAGGAGCCACTGTTCCCACAAGACAGTCCTTCATCACGTACCAGGACCCCATAGGGGGCTACAGACCGCATCCAAATGGTAAGAGACATCCACCCTCCAACTCCACTTACTGTAAACCAAACAAGACTTCTTGCTAACCTTTCATCTGCTTTTTCCATTCTCCTCATGCTTCAAATGATTTTCCATTTGCTTTCAATGTATGTGCCCAATCACTCTGCATTACTTGCCAACACACCACTTCACCCAACACCACTCACTGTGCACCAAATTAAACATGTATGTCACCAACATGTCACAAATGTTGCACCTCACATGATTTTGAATTCTTATCAGCCTTGATAAAGACCCACGGGTCAAAGTACGTGTCGGCTGACAACCAGGGGACAATATTGCCCCAAATGTACTAGATATATATCAACTATATGAAGAATTAACCCATCACTAGCACAAATAAAGCGAAAATTGAATCGCAATAACCACTGTGTTAGAACCTTTCTTGGAACCAATTAAGCAAGATAGCCAGGAGAACACTCTCCCTTCTTACTTTAAAAGTCACTTTGTTAAATTTTTCTTTGTTGAAAATAAACTTGCAATTTTAAAACACGCAACTACAACTCTAATTCCAGTCTCTAAACCATGGAGATTAAATAGTTGAAACCTATATTACTTTTGATAACAGGTGACTTAATTTATAGACATTTGATTTCAATTGCACAAGTTTAAGCTTCTGATGCAACTAATGACAGCTGTCATACAGGCGGCCGCTGGTACTGCGCCTATATGTTGACAGATTTTCACAGGCAAGCACACTTTTTACTGTGGATATTTTGATGATAGATTCTGCTTTTCCTGACATTGTGTGTTCATAATTATTCCTTAAATGAAGTAGGGGGAAATACCCAGCAAAGATATTGGATGTTTTGTGGTGTTTTGGTCTGGTATTTTGTATTTTCAGCAACCAAGAAAAATGGATTTAAGAACAGTTTCGGCTTTCCTACAATAAAACACTGCCTTTCCTGCAGTGTTCATTTTTACTTGGTGGCCAGCCCAGTAACATGTTTCAGCAGTGAGGTCTCCATTTCACCAATGACAACAGGCAAAGTAGATCTGGCAGCCATCTTTTCCGGTTTCAAAGCACAATTTTCAAAGGTTTTGGCGCGCATAGGGCTTTTTGCGGCCATTTTGCTGATTCTTTCACCATCAGCACACAGGGATGTTGCAGGGCAGAGCCTAGTGGGTTAAAACATCCCACAAGCTCCCCCTCGCGATTTGACTTTTGAACGCCCATCAAGCTGAAGTGGTGAGATTGGGATGTCCAGTTTTTTTTCTTTCTGGTCCAAATGGCAAAATTCCTCTGCTTCTCCCATCAGTTCTGGATCGACAGGTTCTTCTCGCCGGTTCCGGATGAGAGTATGGAGCGATACCCCAGGCCCCTTGGGGTTTTTTTCTGGTCCCTGAGTGGACCTTCTCGGTGCTTAGGATCCATGGTTCAAATTCTAGGATGAGAAAACAGCATATTTGTAGACATTTTCCCCACCACTATTCATGTAGTGGGGCAGACGCATACATTTGACATATCATGACAATCTTTTCTATTTGCAATTTATTACTCATTTTCAACAGGTGGAACAGTTTTATCGTTGGAAATCTAAGGGTCTGGGGTGGCCCCCTCTGGGTTTCCAGATGAATCCTCTAGTTGCTGCAGAATGCGCCCGGGATGGCAACACTTCAGTCACCCTAGAGGAGCGAAGCACGGGCCCGATAAAATCGACTTGTAAATCTGATCAAGACAGTGTCATTCCCCTCTTTTGGAGAGGTGCACGGTGTGTGAGGGTTGTTGGCTGAAATTGTGCAAACACAAGACACCCCTTCAACTATTGGTCGAGGTCCTGCCCCATGTGTGGCCAGTATGCAACCTCTCTTAAGATTTCAAGTGTTATGTGAAACCCCCTATAACAGGCTGTGGCCGCGTCATGGGCGTGACTTAGAATCAGGCTTCGGAATGAGGTAGGGACCACCCACTGATCATGGCCAGCTATGGATCTCCTTACCAACAAACCGTCTTGGATTCAGAACATTTTTGGACATTTCATCAACACTCTGAGGTCCTCTTTCCCTATGTAATCGGTATGCGTCAGGGGAAAGTTCTCAGGTTCCTCAATGTGTTGATAAAACTTACCAATTATTGGATCCCCTTTTTGAACCGTAATCAAATCAGCATCTGGGGTCTCCTTACTCCATTATGCAGTTGAGAGTTCATTGTGAGCATTTGCCTGAGACCTAGTGATAGCAGCGAACTGGATTTCACCCAAAAGGGACTCAATCTCAAGTAGATCCCCTTGGATGGCTCCGGTTCTCGCCAGCTGATCAGCTAAGTCATTTCCAGTTTTGTCTGGTCCCTCTAGTTTAGAATGACTCTTGATCTTTTTCCAGTAGATGGTCATCCCATTCGAGGTGACCAGATCATCAATATTCTGAATTAATTTTCCATGTTTCAATGGTTTGTTATTAGCCCATAGCATGCCTCTGGTTTTCCAGTTAACCAGGTGCTCCACGAACCCGTTCCGTACATAATCCAAATCTATGATTATGACTGGTTTGTGGAGTTGATGTTGGACAGCAGTGAGTATGATTTGATGTACAGCCATCAACTCTGCCACTTGTCTACTTCGGGGACCGATTTTGTAAACAGCGGAGGGTTCTGGGGCATCATTCACCCATGCATTCCCTACGCCGGCCAAAGGTTCTTTTTCCCTGTTGTTGTCAACATGGTAAGGGCATCCATCCACATAGACAGTGGGCATTCCCTCACACTGGTCTTCTTCAAAGACATTGTGTGGGGAATTAAGGTATGCCACCATGTTGTCCTGGGTTTTAAGACTTTCGTCCTCGAGACAGTTTTCTCTGGCACAATCATGTAAGTCAACCAGACCTTACACGAGGGGACTCTTCTTGTTTTGGTCATATCTGACCTCCACAGGAAAGCCTTGCATTGACAGAATCCAGGAAGTAATTCGGGAATTACTCACATTTCTGGCCTGGATTCTGTCACTTTGGAGATATTGTAGAGGCTGGTGTGGAGTCTCCACTATGATGAGTTCCCCCTGGATAAACGGGCAGTAATTCTTCAGTGCCCACACCGTTGCCAGGAGTGCCTTCTCACAATCGTTGAATTTTTTCTCCACAGAAGATAAAGTCTTACTTGCATAGGAAATTACTTTATTGACCTTGTCATGCTTTTGGTATAATACTGCAGTCAAGCAAGTATTTGAGAACCCTGTCTCCAAGAATAACTCCTTGTTTTTGACAGGGTAAGCTAGGCAAGGCGCTTGGGAGAGGCTTCTTTTGAGTTGTTTTACTGCCTCGGCTTGTTCTGAACCCCACTTCCACTTGACCCTCACTTCAAAAGATGGATCAGGGGTCTTGTGATCACTCGTAGTCCTCCATGAACTTTCTGCTGTAATTAGTTAGTCAAAGGAGGCTCCTTAGTTCGCGCAGAGTTGTGGGGTCTTTTAATTTCTGGAGTGCTTCCACTTTCTTTTCCTGGGGACAGAGACCCTGAGGAGTAATCTCATGCCCCAAGAAATTGACACGGGTTCTGCACCACTGTGGCTTTTGAAAGGAGAGTTTTGCTCTGGCAGCCCTCAACTGTGTCAGAACATAACGTTTCTCCGCTATGTGTTCCTCCACAGTTGAGCTTTTGAATAAAACATCATCATATAGGCACAGCTTACCCCTTTCACCCAGGTCGGGCTTGGCCTTGTGTAGAAAAATGTTGAATTCATGCCGGAGTTGATGTATCCGAAGGGAGTCCGGGTCCATGTGTACTGCTGCCCCCCGAAAGTGAAAGCCAGCTTGTATTGGTCCTCCCTACTGACAGGTACAGTCCAGTACCCATTGGTCAGGTCAATGGCAGTGAATAGCCTTGACCCCTAGATCTGGGCCAGCCCTTGGTCAATGTAGGGAAGAGGCCATCGGGAAATATGGACCCATTTGTTGAGCTCCCTAAGGTCAGCACACAGTCTCCACTGGCTGTTCGGTTTCAAAATCCCCAGCACCAGGTTATTGAAGGTGCTGTGGACTGGACAAATTATCCCACGGGACTCAAGGTTCTTAATTATTTCAGTAAGGGACTCCATTTAGGCGAGAGGCAAGCGATATTGCTTCACAAACACAGGAGTCATGCCAGGGTCCGTGGGAATTGTTGTTGTGTGGATGTCGGTGCGACCACAGTCATATGAGCCACCCGCAAAGAGATCTTGAAAATCTAAGAAAACTTGTTTCAATTTTTGCTTCTGCTCCAGAGTCTCACAGGCATCAGCTAGGCTGACTCTCTCTTCAACCATCTGCCTGAAGTCTGGAAAGACTTCCGGTTTTGCTATCTCAGCGGCCTCCTCCAGCTTGGTGGAGATGTCCCTGGTCAAAGTGCTGATTTGGACTGGTGGCTTCAGGTGGGGAAGGCAGTCCTCGCGGACTTGAAATATCACCTCATCCCTCCTGAAGTCACAGGTCACATCTTCCTTACCATAAGGGCAGGAAGTGTACGCCAGGAAATTCCCCCCATGCTGGGTCAACATCCTGTCTGGTGTTGTGTCATTGTCGCTATCACTGTAAAAACTGTCCTTGGGGATTGGTCCTCACAGTTCATTACCTAAATCTATGGAAAAATGTCGGTCATCATCCGCCATTCCAATAATGGTGCCTGCGGCTAGAGTGATACTCTTTAAGTCGCAGTTATCCACCTCTATTGGAATGGTGTCATGTTCTATGTTGACTAGTGGTGTTGGGTTTACTCCCAACTCTTGCTGTTGGAAATGGGCATTCAGATGGACATAGGCGTCATGGTTTTCCTGTTTCTGTCCTCTTTTAACTTTCACTTCCAGGGAGAATTGTCAGTTCCTTTCTGGGATGGTGACTTCCTCTCCAACCTGAATTTCATCTGCATAAGGTAGCAGTTGAGCTGACCTAAATGCTTTCTGTGGGTCCTCAAAGCCCATGGGATTACCCGCTAATCGGGACCAAGCTTTGAAGTTTATTAGGTTCAAACTAATGGCAAAGCGATTGAGAATGTCACTGCCTAAATAAAATGTGGCTGGGACATCTCGCACGACCCAACAATTATGGACTATGCTCTTGTTGCCTATGGAAATTCTGAGCATACACCTGCTAGGCAGGAGATGTTTGGAATTGGGTGTTTCCAGATCCATTTCCCATTTGTCTATCAGTTTAAATGTGGGAATGGCTGGATCTTTTGGGAGTTTGCGGAACATGGCTTCGCTAATGAAGCTCTTACCGTTGTTCACACACACTTGGGTGACAACAGAGTCCTTCCCTTCATTTAACTGAATAGGGATGAACAACTGCTCTCCAATTTTCTGAATAGCAGCCAGGCTTTGAGGTGATTTCTCATCTTTCTGGACTATAGGAGTGGGATTTTCTGATTGTGAATTTGTAAACAATTTCAGAGTGTTTCCTTCCAGTGTGGAATGCCACCTTAGACTGGAAGTAAGGTTGATTTTCAGAAATAGAGAGGACCCCCCATCACCAGTTTGCTGTCCTACTGATGTTACTGTCATGTCTGGGATTTGATTATTCTGGAAGTGAAATTCTATTTGGTCAGGTTTTTGTTCAACCATGTGGCAGGTGCCATTTAAACTAACATGGTTGACACTATGTTTCAATTTTATTGGTCGGCTAGTCTGGGTCCAGAGGACCTTGGTTACACAATCTATTAGGGGTGACAACCTTACGCAGGATGTCATTCCCTAGTAAACAAGGTGTGCCCTCTCGAGTCACAACTATGACCGGGTGCTTCACCTTGTGTCGCCCAATTTTAATGTCCAAATCCGCAGTCCCCTCAACGGGAATTACCTTTCCGTTGAAGTTCTGAAGTTGTCCAGAAAGAGCGCTGAGAGGAATTCAGTATTTCTCCCCCCTTGCTGAATTCAGTTGATCAAAGGCCCTTTTTGACAGAAGGGTAGCTTGGGATCCAGTGTCCACCAGTGCCAAAATTGTACATTGCCCCTGTATTTGGACCGGGGCATATAATCTTCCCTTCTTCTCCTCAAGGGGGCAGAGATAAGGTACATTTTTGGACAACTGGTGGGTTAGTTTCTTGGTTTTAGACACTGACAGGAAGGTGATTTGGGCAGGATTCTGCTTGGAGTCTTGGGAATCTGAAAGAAAAAGGTGACAGCTAGATATGGGGGAAGTTTTGGCCTCCCCTGGTCTGATTCTGGCACGCCCGCCACTTTTTGGAGGCAGTCACCAGGATGGGTTTGAACCAGGGGATTTTCATGCTGGTGATTCTGGAGATTGATGATAGGCGGTGTTAACTCAGTCCCCACATCTAGCCTGTCTGGATTTGGATCCTTTGGGACACATTTTTTTTTTGGAGGAGTTCCCCCATCTCTGAAGGAGAGATCCTTTTCCCAGAATCATCTGAGAACCCCTCTCCTTCAAACTGGAAGATCTCTACCTCCTCCACAAAATGGGTCTTTTTGGGCTCTTTATTTTTCCTACCCCCCCTCTGCTCCTTTGGTGGCAGACTTTCGGGGGCAGGAGATTTTGATTCCGGTTCCTGGGTTTCCAGGGGCTCTCTAGAAGTGGGGAAGGAAGCTTCCTCCAAGGCTTTACACTCCCTTCCCCCTTGTGCCTCCTCCCTCGGAACCGGTGGGTTGTCGGGGTTCTTCCCCCGTCATTGCTCTGGGGCACCAGGTCCTGGATGTGAGTCATTTTGCGCCGCCATGGTCATCTGAGGGTTCTGTTGTGCCCTCAGCATGCGACCCAGATACTGTGCCATGTTTTGGACCTAGCGCTCTAGTTGTGACACCCGCTCTTGTTGGTACGGGGTCCTCATGTCTCCCCTGGGCTGATCCCGGGAAGGGTAGCTATCCCTTCTCCCAAAATACCCCAGGTTAGGAAAGTTTGGGTACCCCTCCACCCTTGGCCTCCCTTCTCCCAGATCGGGTTGTCTGGGCTCAGGAAATTGGGGAAAGAAGGATGGATTGTTTTGGGGGTTGAAGTTTTGTAGGTACCTTGGAAGGAAATTCTGTCCAGTATTTGGGGATTACTGCCCTCCTGGGGGAAGTGAGGAGGGAAGTTCCCTGGGTTAGCTGCTGTCTTGTTGGATCCCCCCACTTGGGCTGAAGGAGTCCACACATAACCCAGGATGGGTCTATTCCCCTTGTAGCGCGGGCTGATGTAGTCAGGGGAGTTAGGGGTCCCATTTGTGGGGTGCCTCCTGGCTCCGTGTTTGTTATTGGCCCGATGGCCTTCTGGGTTTGTGGTTGTTTTGATTCTGTGCGGGCAGGTTGTTAGGCCCCCCATCTCTAAATCTAAAATGGGGGCAACCTTCACCTTCACCACCTTAGCAGCAGCAGGGGTGTTGGTTGTTTTGGGGCTTTTGGGACTATTTTTGTTTTCCACTGGCTTTTGCACCTCATAAATGTGTGTGGCTTGTTCAATGACCCAGTCTAGTGATCTTTTCTCTTGAAAGTCCCTCACTAGCTGTGTCATGATGTACTTAGATAGAGTGTGGAAGAAAGTATTTACAAACTCTTTGCTATCAGTGCGCACCCTTCTAGTGGTCTGCGCAAAGGCACGTTTCAACTCTTGCACAAATTCTTGTGGGGCTTGATCTTCCCCACATTGCAAGTTATAGGCTGCCTTGCGAGCCTCCTGAGGATAACTGTGCACAGAAAAATGTTTCAAGATGGCCACCCTATAGGTGGATCATCTGGAATGATTCTGAGCCTCCAGCCCCGCAAAGAAGCTGGGCTACTCGGGGAAGAAGGTGCACTTTACATATTGAATACAGCTTTGGCTGTCCTTCAAATGGAAAGTCTCCATCATTTGTTCAAAGAGCTCAAGCTGCTCCCAAATCGAATATTTTGCATTCTTATGATAGGGCGTGATGACGCTCCTAATGGCCTTTATTTGTTTTATGGGATCCTTGAGCAAGGCCCTCTTGACCTTGTTGGCTTTCTTGGTTTGTGTGACCCTGGTCCACTCATCCTCTGACTCAGAGGCACTGCTACCAGAGGTGCCTGTCTGATCTTCTAGGCTCTCCCGGATTGTGCGAGCTTGGGAATGGCTGGCAGAATGTGGGGGCCTAGTTTCCTGAGTCCTGTGTTGCTCAGAGGAGTCTTCTGATTCATCATTGCTCCCAGGATTTGATGAGTACCCCTCCCCCCACTGTCCTAGCTGGGCAGTGGTTTTCAGGATGCCCTTAGTGGGCCTACTCTCCAGGAATTCCCTACTAAATTTTACCATTGGGTCTCTGGGTAAATGGTATTTTTGAGGATCCATTTCTCTGACCCTCCCCTCATTGGAGTCTCCCTGACCAGAGAATATGGCCCTAGCACTTGGGAACCGATACCCAGATGCCTGCCCTTCCATTACTGGGAGGTGCTGATCTATGAGCCCCATATTCCTCATTGGATTGAAGTCTGCAATCCCCGTGGCCCTTGGCTCATGTGCGCCAGTGGACATGGGGGTGGCAGAGTCCATGGAGTGGAAGAGATGAAGGCCTATGGTGCTAGGGTTCCTGAGGTTATGCTCAGCGGACCTCATCTCTCTCAGCCCCTGCTCCCTGTTGCCATGCGATAACCTGACCTTTCTGTTCCACTATCAAGGCCTTACTAGTCTCTATCAGTTGCTCTTGCATAGCTACCTGTCTGTGGAGCCTGTCATTTTTCTCACAGAGAGACTCATTGTCTCTCTGTGCTTCCTGTGTCATTTTAGAGTACTGAGCCAATTTTTGCTGCAGGAGGGTTACCTCCTGGGTCCTGTCCTTACTGGCCTGGTCACTTTTTACCAGAGCATCTTCCATCCTTCTGGAGTGCTCTAACAGTTTTGTGTAATCTTTTTTTGTGTAATCTTTTTGGAGCTCACCCAGTCGCTGAAGGGCTAAGTGATTTTCTGCCATCTTATCTTTTAAATAACTGACCTTCTGGCCTAAGGTGTCCCTTTCCTGAATAAGAGTACCCCTCTGTGCAGCCAGGTCATCCCTTTGTCTTTATTTGGAGTGCACCAGCTTTCTGGCGCTCCTCATCACATTCTTTGAGAATTAATGTATTATTTTCTTCTTTTTCTTGGTCTAGGCGGTTTCGCAGGGTGACTACCTGCTCTGCGCATGCTCTATTAAAATGTATTTGCTGTTCCAGCTTTTTCTGGCTCTGCAGTAGAGAGGCCAAACTTTCTTGGCACTCCTTCTGCAGCGCCAGCACTTTGGTATCCTGCTCTACCTTCTCCTGCTGCAGGATATCCATATCTTCCTTTATTTTGATCAGGTACTGCCTGGTTTCATTTTCTGATTCATGGCTCTTTTGTAGACTTTGCTCTGCAGAGTCCAGATCAGTTTGGGATTTTTCTAATGATTGTAGTTACTTGTTTTCCAGATCTAGGTTTTCGGCATATTTGTCCTGTATTGCTCCAATGTGGAGGTACAGATATGCCGCTATTTTGGCAATCTTACTTTGCTCTTCTTTTACCTTAGGGGCCATATATAGTTCACTCAGTGCCATATGTAATGGACCCTGGTCTTGCCATGTATTTAATCCTGTTGCATTGGCCTGTTCTTTGATTTCCTGCAACCACACATTCTGATCCTGCTCTGTCCATTCACCCCAGACAAATAGTTTGTGTAGTAGGTGTTCTTTTGCCATATTGATTTCTACCAAGGTCATCATTCCAGAAATATTAATTTCCTTTCTGATTTACAGGAGTTATTTCATTTTTGCAAAACAGACCAATTCCTTAGAGCGTTCCTATTGAAGGCTGCTTTTCACAGTGTAACACAGTGTGGTAGCCCAACACGGTTTATGTACCCTGTCAGTTAGCATGCTGTATTAAGCTGTCACAAGTGGTATGTCTATTTCGGAAATCCCGGCACGAGCCCCCAATCTTGTAAGTGATTTCAATCCGGCACTTCACCTAAATCAATGCCTAGCATGTGATGCACAGCTGAAACCCTTTATTAATGATTGTGTCTTTTATTCTGAATGATGTACCACTTATATCACGCCCCTCTCTTTTAACCCCCTCCTCCCGGTCACAGTGAACCAGGAAGCAGACTGGTTTGCAAAGTTAAAATATTTATTTATGGATTTCACTATATATATCACCCTATTTTTAATGGTTATACAATGATCACCAATGGGGTGATGTTACACTAAACAATCTCTTTAATCACAAGGAGAAATGATGGACAAATAATGCAGCACAGAAATAATACTTTTTGTGTGGGTTCAATCAAATGGCAATGTGGTTAATATTTCCCCCTGCATAGTCCTCAATCCCCCCAATATGCGATATAAAGAGATAGAAGGAGAGAGAACAGGTTTCAGGAATGCAGAATTTAAGCAAATATATCAATCTCAATTTTCCCCAGCAAACACCAGAGACAAACAGAATTGATTGGCAAACTTGT
Organism: Ambystoma mexicanum; assembly: GCF_040938575.1. Classification (NCBI taxonomy): domain Eukaryota; kingdom Metazoa; phylum Chordata; class Amphibia; order Caudata; family Ambystomatidae; genus Ambystoma; species Ambystoma mexicanum. The sequence continues at coordinate 260,726,029 of NC_090935.1, forward strand.
CAAAAATGGTTTTAAAGTTGGCTTGAATGGAATGGATAAAACATTGAAAATGGTCTAATTCACTGAAATGGTTGAAATTCTAATGGGAGCTGCTTTATCTGGTCTCAGACACACACTAGCAATGATTTGAGAGTAATACGCAAGTTGAAAACTTAATGTTGATGTCGGGTCCAATGAAAAGCTATTTTACACTTTATAGATTTTAGCCAAATGGAAAATTTGCGGCAAACTTTTCTGCGCGCGGGAATCACGATCGCGGGAAAACTATAAGGAGTTGAAGTTCTTCGGAAAGCTTAGGATGTCAACTACAAGTAGACACTTAAATTACGTTTCTAGCATAAAGTATGAAGAAGTTATGAACGTTTTCGTGGAGGTCATTTTTTAAGATAAGAGAGAGAGTTCAGGCAAGACAAAAAGGATTTCTAACAATACAGTTCTGGATATAAGATAGATTTGATTTGGATAGGGATGACTATGGATAGTACATAGGCTAGTGACAATCCTATGCTATGGATACTCACTACCAATGGTTTGAAGGGAACTGTCAAGGATTCTGGTTCTGGTCAGGGATATTTTCTGGGACAGTCTGCTGGGCAAACCGGACTGGTCTGGTTCAGTGATCAGCAAGGCGCTCTGGACACCGCACAGCAGGACTGGACAGCAAGGCGCTCTGGTCTACACTGCACAGCACGACTGGACTGGATCTGCAATGGCTCTCTGGTCTGCACAGCACAGCACCAGACTGGAATTTAATCTGCCCTTCTGGTTATAAAGATAATTCTTTGACAGGCAAGTAGTTACAGCACAGCCTGGCTGTTTCTTGGTTTCCCCTTTAAGTTGATGAATGGGTTCTGGAAGTTAGGCCCAGCTGAAAGTGGTTCAGCTATGCTCTGAGCCTTTCTGCTTGCAAAGTTTTTGGAGTCTGGAACAAGGAGTGTGGATGGATCTCCTTCAAAGTGCTTCGCCAATTTCGGGATGGTGGGTGGATCAGTCTCTTTTTAGGTCCTAAGCTGTTTCTATTTATGTGTTTGATAAAGTCTGCTCTCTCCCTTGATTGGAAGAGAAAACAGAGTGTCATCATGATGATGTGGTTTATGAGGCAAAACATCCTCCCCTTTGCCTTTTGCACATAAAATCTATTTTTGATATAATACATCTTTACATGTGTACATTCTTGATACCAATAACATACAAAGATCACACATTTTTTGGAGCAAACCCTCTTCCAATCCTCGTTGTGGTGGGATCTTGGGTCTGGATTTGACAAATTTTTGCAATTTTTGTCCGTGACACAATGGCCCTCATTACGATACTGGTGCTAAACCATGGCGCTATTAGCACCATGGTTGGTGCCGGTATCATAACGAGTCTGCCAATGTTCAATGGGGAATTACCACCCCATTCCAAGGTTGGTGGGGCGGTAATTCCCCATTGAACATTGGCCCTTCCCCATTCCCATTTTTGCCCCATAGGGCTCGATGGGACAGGGGAAGGTGCTAAGTACGGTACTGCAAATTGCGGTACCGTACTTAGCACCAAGGTCCCTTTGCGGGTCCCTACTTTAACAGCTGGTCTAGACTAGGGCTGTACTGAACTTCGGCTTCGAGTCCCTATTCTGCCGAAGTTTGGCTGAAATGCAGCTATCCGGCTTCGGCAGAATAGTTTCTGTTTAGGGACTCGAAGCCGAAGTCCACTTTCTATGATTAGCTGCCCTCTCCCTGTTTGAGAGATGATAGCCAATCATAGAAAGTTTAACAGTGTTCAGGCTGCAGAAGCCAAACAAGCTGTTTCCATATTGGCTTCTGCAGCCTGACCACAGAGGAACCAGCATAATGTGTTGAAATAGGAAGCGAGGGAAGGGAACAGTTCTTCCCTTCCCTCGCTTCCTATGCCAACGGACGGGCTCCAGCAGATGCCAGCACCCAGACCCGGAGAAATCACCAGGTAAGTGACCCCCCCGTCCCCCCTCATCACGGTGAGGCCACGGGGGTGCCCTGCACCCCCGCGGTCTCATCACAGTAATTTCATGTATGCTGGTCGGGCCACCGGTGGAAAGTTTTGCATTGTTTTTTCCTACAGGAGCGCCCCCCCCCAGACTCATGAGGCCGGCGGGGCACTTTGCCGACCCCGGCGGCCTCAATTTCTAATGTGCCCCCCATGCCCTCTCATCACGGTGAGGCTGCGGGGGTGCCCTGCACCCCCACTGCCTCACCGCTGTTATATTGTTGTCTATCGGGCCACCAGTGCAAAGCCGGTGGCCCGACATTTCTTTTGCATTGGGAGGGCGCTCCTACAGGAGCAGCCCCCCCAGACTCATGAGGCTGCCGGGCCACTTTGCCGACCCCGGCGGCCTCGCTGCAAAATGTGCCCCCCAGTCCCTTGAGCACGGTGAGGCCGCGGGGCCACAGGGAGCGTCCTCACCTCAATAATGTTGTGGTGTTTGTCAGGCCACCGGGACAAAGCCGGTGGCCCGACATTGTGTTGCATAGGGGCCCGCTCCTAGCAGCCCCCCCCAGAGTTATGAGGCCGCCGGGACACTTTGCCGACCCCGGCAGCCTCGATTTCTAATGTGCCCCACCATGCCCCTCATCACGGTGAGGCCGCGGGGGTGCCCTGCACCCCCGCGGCCTCACCGCTGTTATATTGTTGTCTATTGGGCCACCGGTGCAAAGCCGGTGGCCCGAAATTTCTTTTGCATTGGGGGGCCGCTCCTATAGGAGCGGCCCCCCCAGACTCATGAGGCCACCGGGGCACTGAGGCCACCCCGGCGGCCTCATTGCGAAATGTGCCCCCCCGCCTCTTGAGCACAGTGAGGCCGCGGGGACACAGGGAACCCCCACAGCCTCACTGCAATAATGTTGTGGTGTTTGTCGGGCCATCGGGAAAAAGCGGGTGGCCCGACACAGAGTTATGAGGCCACCGGGGCACTGAAGCCACCCCGGTGGCCTTTGCTTTGAAATGTGCCCCCCCATGTCCCCTCATCATGGTGAGGCAGCAGGGGTGCCATGTTCCCCCCCCATCCGCAATGTTCTCCCATGTTCCCCCCACTATTCGGCTCACTATTCGGCTCCGGCCGAATAGTTGACAAACTATTCGGCATCTGGCCGAATACTAAATATGCTTTTCGGTACAGCCCTAGTCTAGACCAGCCGTTCAGGTCGGGTCCCGCAAAGGGACCTCGTAGTAAGGCGCTAATGGGTTAACGGCGCCGCAGCTTTTTACGGCGCTGTTAACCCATTAGCGCCAGGGTCGTAATTAGGCCCAATATCTGATTTGTCCACAATTTTGTACATATGTGCGCATGATATATGGGCATATTCGTATGGAGATTCATGCTTCTGACATAAATACAATTGCTACAAAACCAGAATTTTCACTGTGCCTTCCCTGAACATCGCACAGATTTCTGGAACCTCTTAAAATGTGCACAAAAAAAATCACATTAACACTGCTACTAATTCTATAATTTTTACAAATTCGCACTGTCCTTTATCAGACTTTTTCAAAAATATGTTTTCTGTGCTTTGGGAATCAACAAAAATGTCTGTCTCTGCTTCCATCTCCATTTTGCAGCTCAAGAGCAAACCCTGCCTTCTTCCTCTGGCAGAGGCCAGTGTTGACACTTTACAATCTGCATAGCCTTTCAGCCAAAGAAGGTTCATTGTCTCTCCCAGGAGCAGCCCCAGTGCCCTTCCCCTCTTAATCAACACCTGAATGTGAGTTCCTGGTCCAGAGAGCAGAAGGGAGGTGCCTTGCCCAGTAGGGAAGTTGCTTTGTAGTTTCTTGCGTCAGGCTTACTTTAAAAGTCACTTTGTTAAATTTTTCTTTGTTGAAAATAAACTTGCAATTTTAAAACAGGCAACTGGAACTATAATTCCAGTCTCTGAAGCATAGAGATTAAATAGTTGCAACCTATATTACTTTTGATAACAAGTGACTTAATTTATAGACATTTGACTTCAATTGCACAAGTTTAAGCTTCTGATGCAACTAATGACAGCTGTCATAAAGGCGGCCGCTGGTACTGCGCCCATATTTTGACAGATTTTCACAGACAAACACACTTTTTACTGTAGATATTTTGATGATACATTCGGATTTTCCTGACATTGTGTGTTCATAATGATTCCTTAAATTAAGTGGCGTGTAACATCCAGCAAAGATATTGGATGTTTTGTGATGTTTTGGTATGGTATGTTGTATTTTCAGCAACCAAGAAAAAGGGATTTAAGAGCAATTTCTGGGTTTCCTTCAATAAAACACTGCCTTTCCTGCAGTGTTCATTTTTACTTGGTGGGCAGCCCAGTAACATGTTTCAGCAGTGAGGTCTCCATTTCACCACTGACAACAGGCAAAGTAGATCTGGCAGCCATCTTTTCCAGTTTCAAAGTGCAATTTTAATAGGTTTTGGCGCGCACAGGGCTTTTCGTGGCCATTTTGCTGATTCTTTCACCATCAGCACACAGTGATGTCGCAGGGCAGAGCCTAGTAGGTTAAAACATCCCACAAGCTGCACTTTCAGGATACTAAACCAATGTTTGAGTTGGCTAGACCCTGACCCAATAATTTGAGGTAGGAAGACCGAGTCTGCGTACAACTGTTGCCAGCAGATGATAATTTAATCTTGAATCACCAAAACATGAGAAAACTGCTGCAATACATCTCTAAGTGAAGATATATTACCTCAGAGGATGTCCGTGTAGTTCAGTTTGTTAATGAGAAATGCATGGACTGGGTAATTCTGCATCTGGGCTCAGCTGTAATAAAATCTTTAATGTTGGAAATGAGCGACCACCTACTCCCTCTTTGACTTTGAGCTGAGTGACTGTACAGGTAATAATGTGACCTCTATTTACCAAAGTATGTAATTCAAAGAATAGGAAAATCCTAATGCAAAGACCAGAGAAGATATGGAGCCTGAAGTATAACCTGCAGCTATGAAAAATGACCAATCATTCCCAGGTACGATTGGTAATGCAGTTAGAGCCCCTGTTGAGTGTTGAAAAATCTCAAAGCTGGGCATGGCTTGCAGCAGCTTTAGCAGAACCTTGCCAGCATTAGAGCCCGATAAAAGATGGAAATAAGGTCCTTTTAGTAGGATCTTGGAACTCTAGAATTTTTGTGGAACTCTTCTCAAATAAAAAAATGGGCTTGGATCAATTTGACATTATTTGCCTGCAGGAGACCTGGCTTTGAGCTAAACCTATCCTAACCTATCCAAAGGCCATCTCGGGACAGTACCCTAATTGTTAAGGAAGTTTCCCAACCAACCCCCTATATTCATATGGTGAGGATAGAATGACAGAATTTGGAGGGAGAGGACCACAGTCATAAACCTATATTTGAGCATAAACATGTGCACAGAACAGCTTTTTGTCAATCACAACATCAATGCTGACGCCTCAGCTGATTGCATTGGGCTACTACTGGATGAAGTGCTCATATCAGTGAGGAATTCTCACATTATTATATATCGAGATTTTAATCTGCACCATCTAGATACACAGGGCAATGTGTTGGGTGACTCAATGCTGTGGAAAAGGGAGTTGCTGTTGTTGAATGAATCGTGGGCCGATGATTTAGCGATGATGAATGCTCAAACAAAGGGGCGGCACCCGGGGGGCTCGGACATGGTCGGGGGGGGCTCAACATGCCTGTCTGGACTATTGCTTTGTATCTGCAAATGTGGCTATTGAAATAAGGAAATCTGATTTTTTAGAGATACCAGTGAGTGATGACAATTTGATAGCAACAAGCTGAGTAGTAACACAGCACCAGTCTAATGCCATTGTGACAATCCTGGTCGAAGTGACATGGGGTAGAAATAGATTAAGAATCAAACCATTAGAAGTTCCGGGATTGTAGCTTGGTTTGAGCAGTTTGTATTGAATAATCAGAATGGAACTGAATATGGTTGGATTCCTAGGGACTACTTGGAAGGACAGGGCCCTCCCAGAAAACCGAATTTCATTCATCTTCACAACTATACGAGTGAAGAGATATTAGCCATGAAAGCACTACGATACGATATTAGGAAATTATGGCAAGTGGATGGCAATGCACTTGAGATACAAATCAAAAAGAGGAAACAAAAATATCAGAACTGGCTCTCACCGTCAAATTCAGCACGATGCAAAGCATATGATAGGGTGTGTGTGCAAAAACAATACCAGAAATCTCTGGGGACTACTTAACAATGCAGGAAGCTTCCAACCTGCTCTCGCAATTAGTCAGGTAACCGAAGATAGATCATTAGAGTTATACACCAAATTGTTTGATGCCGGGGAGGAATGGGCCCATAATAAAAACACTGACACATGGGGAAAATGGTCTATTGACTTTGATAGAGATGAGATTAAAACAATTGACTGGCAACTTAAGTTCATCTAGGGCAGCTGGACCTGATGGCCTGACAAATCATATTTTAAAAGAAAATGCTAACTTATGGGCAGATTTCATGGTCAGGATCTTTCATCAGGTCCTAGAGATCAAGCAGACAAGCAGATTCCCACTTCCTAGAGGGAGGCTATAATAGTGCCGATATTCAAGAAGGGTGATTGTGACAATCCAAAAAGCTATCGTCCGATCGGTCTGTTGGACACCTTGGACAAATTGTTTGCATCTATCCTGTAAAGAGACATGAGTGCCTGGACAGTGCGTTCAGGTCACCTGGACCCCCGTCAGACAGGTTTTGTGAGGGGAGTTGGTACCTCTATAAACCTATTTCCGCTCAACTTTCTGAAGCTAAGATCCATTGAGTCCAAAGCAAACATCTATTTGGCATTCATGGATCTTGAACAAGCTTTTGATGGGGTAAGCGGGGAGATGCTTTGGGCTAAACTGGTGAGCTACAATTGTCCTTCAGATCTGGTGGAAGCAATCTGGGCTCAATAGATGGACACCACTGTACAGGTGAGATTATAGGCAAAGGGTGCCCTCTCGAAGAAGGCTGCTCCCTAGCCCCTTTCTTGTTCAATCTGTATATTTCCAATTTGGGAGAATCCCAAAGGATGGCTTCGGGCATTTCCACCCAAGATAAATGCAAAGGGTCTTCCCTGGGTCCTGTATGCCGATGATTTTATTTTGTCGACCAAACTCTGATAGGACTGCAGCACAGACTAAATACTTTCTTGTTGTTTCTTGAAATGAACGGCCTGCGAGTAAAAAAATCGTAAGTCCTAATCATGTCATCGGCTCATAGGAAGCACATGGAATAATACTTGTGGGTGGTTGGTGAGGAAATATTGGAAATGATTGAATCTATTACCTATTTGGGAACCGTAGTCAACAGAAACATTGATGACAATGCCCATTACATGATGTTATGAGCCATGGTCAAGAAGCTAACGCCCCAGGGAGCTGCTCTTCACAGGAGGTATGGGACTTTCTGAGCACTGCCCCTACTTGCTTTCTTTTTATAAGCAAAAACTGGTGCAGATTCTACTTTATGGAGCAGAATCCATGCTGAACTTGTCTTGGAAAGTATGGGGGCTTTTAGAGAGGTACTTTTGGTGAAAGGTGTTAAGATTGCTCAACTCATTGCCGGCATCCACTATCCGATTTGAACTAGGGTTGCAATCTATGGAGTCAACTGCAATGTGGAAAACTATCTCTCTATTTAGGAAATGCATTGTCATTGGTAATTTGCTCCCTTTTTTTGTACTGAGACACAGTGATTTGGCCTCCTTGGAAGTGTGGTTTGGGATTTGGAAAGGGAAATGTGTGGTCCATCTTAGGTCTAATGGCATTTCATTAGAATTGCTGACCGGTAATCCATTAAAGGCCAAACAAAGAATGCAAGATCGGGATTAGATCTCCACTCAGGAGTCCAGAAAGAAATACAAGTTGATGCTATCATCCGTTCGAGTGAAAAGAGTGCTAAATCCAATCCTTTTCTATCTGCAAAAGTTTCCATCAGCTCACTATCATGAGCTATTTATGGGATGTCACCTTAATATCCACCAACAAGAGAGGTTCAATTGGCTAGGAGGCAGATATTGACAGTGGACTCCTTATGTAAATATTGTGGGGATAGTTGGAGAGAAGAAATATTAATCCACTTGGTGGTGACCTGCAGAATTTTGTGGACGAAAGGACCCCATATCTGGAAGCACATACAAAGCAGACAAGCTCCCTGCCGGCCTTGGAATGGTGGGATGTTTTTAATTGGGGTCAAAACAAGTTTGGTTTTAGCAGGAATTGCATTTATTGAATGCATTTTTAAGGATTTTAAGGATTCATTAATTGTAGATCTTAAATGATTGCAATTTATTTTTATGCTGAATGTTTTGCTAATGTTGGATTTCAAAGACTTGTCTTGCTTGATCCATTGGAAATGGAGATGCTGATCTTTTTGTAAAATGTTTGCTTTAAAAAAAAAACCTAAACAATACAAAATAAAAAAAGGTCAGATGCTGTGCCCAGTATTTTTGCTTCCTATAGCAGGATCAAACGCTTGACTTCAATATGATTTTGAAGTGGAAGTATTTTGTCACTTTTTTAAAGTTCAGAATAAAATTATTTTTCAGGGAGTAAAAGTTATTGGAGTACAAATGGAAATATGTGTTAACTCTAGATGAGCAGTCTTTATGTATTCCATACTTCTTTTCACCTACTATTAAATCATGCATAGCAAAAGATGCCTTGATCATTTAAAGTTCCTCTTCAGGGAATGCAATAATGGTATTATTGCTCCTTTCTGTGCCACTGCTCTGCTTTTTTTTTTTTAAATCAGTTGATCTTTGTGAGAGGAAGCAGGAGATTGGAAATCATTGACACATAGGAACCTGTTTTGCATGTGGACATTTTTACTCCCCTTTTCCTCCTGGAAATTTTGACTATTTTTAGGCAGTAAAAGTGTCCTATTGCCTGCTTATCGGAAAGTCTGGTTTCAAGGGTAGAATGTTTCTGGTAAGCAGTGCCACAGGAATCCTTATCATGTAATGTATGTAATCCTGTATATAATACAATTGCATTTTTACACCTAACACAAAATATGAGAGACATGTTCCACTGTTTCCTTAGTTACTTTTGTTTGCCATTATTCAGTCTTTCAAATAATTGTTCATGTCTGAATACTTTGCCATTAACATGAGTTATAAACATGATTTCTTCTTTGTATCAGATTGTTAGATAAATATGCATCTGTGCATATCCACATCGCTATGCTCCAATTCAGAAAAGTTACCAAACTGGAAACTACTGATATACTCAGAAACCTCAAACTATCCAGATGAAAAAAGGGATATTTGCCCAGCCACTATTATCAGAGACTACGCAGACGTCCTTGTCCCTTTAACAACTAGGTTTCTAAATGCCTACTTTGATACATGCCTCGTCCCACCCAGCTTACAAGAAGCATGGGTTCTCCCCTTGCTAAAAAAATAGCACACTATATCCTACTGATCCCAGCACCTATCATCCTATAACAACAGTCCAATTTCTCCTAAAGATCCTGGATAGGGCAGCCTACAACCAATACAGCACTTCCTGGAATCCAATCAGATCCTAGGTATGTGCCAATCTGGCTTCCGGCCAGGACATGACACTGAATCAGCCTTACTGGGTTTTAAAAAACAGCTGGATGATCTCAGAGATCAGTGTAAGGCAGCCTTGCTCCTTCTGCTGGACCTTTCGGCAGTCTTTTACCTGGGTGACCACCAACCACTTTGTCACCACCTCAAAAGCCTCTGCTAACTTCTACCCGGAAGCTATCACTTTGGTCACCTCATTCATTGAAGACAGAACCATGAGAGTGTTCGCAGATGATGCCAGTGCCCCTGGAACTCCCATAGGTTGTGGCGTACCACAAGGATCCTAAGTTTCCCCCACCTTATACAATGTATTCACCTAGCCACCCTTCGACCTTCTAGACTCCATTGACATATCATACACCAACTATTCTGATGATACAAACATTCTCCTCCCACTGTCACGTATATGCGAAGAAGACTCCAGCCCCCTCAGCAAAACTTACCTGACAATCCAGGCATGGATGGCCACCAACCTGCTTGTGGGCTCGCTAGCTGTGCTAATGAAACTCAAAGCCCAATACATGTCTTTCAACATAGACAGCATACTTATTCCTGTTTTCACCTCAGTGAAAATGCTGGGCATCCACCTGCATGCTACGTTCTCACTAACAAGACAAGTGAATTCCATCACTTCCTCAGCCCCCTACACAACTCGCCACCAGGCAATTCCTTACCCAAACCAGCTGCCTCAGCATTGCACAAGCAATAATCGGATCGAAGCTCGACTATTGCATTGCCCTCTATGCAGGTACCTCAAAGCAGAACATCCGTAAAATGCAGATGATCCAAAACAATGCCCTATGCTCTGCTCTTAACATTCCCAAAAGAGAACATATCTCAGCAGCAAGAAGGGAGGACCACTAGCTCCCTATCTGAGAAAGGATCATTTTCAAAACTCTCACTGTCACACACAGATGCCTGTCTCACTTTGCTCCCCACTACTTTTCGCAAGATGAGAATCTAGGTTCCCCACAGTGCTAGCAAATGACTAGAACTCTCACCTCTAGCCCGCTAAGATTGGAGAACTCTTATTGGGTCTTCCACAAAGCCCTGAAAACCTGGCTGTTTGCCTCACAACAATGTCTGGCCTATATACACTGACTGGCATATGAACCCGTTGAGCTCATTTTATGTATACATGCTTTGTTTTCTCCCTATGCCCCACAATACGTGTAACTGGTTTTGCAACAGCGCCTTGATGACTTCGGTCTTGGACACTTTACAAATATAAAAAATAATTCATTATATAAATACACTCAATACATTGGAGTTCATTTGCGGTCCCATAACCTAAAACACTTCCAGCATATATTGCAATAGCCCCCCTTTTGCTACATATATTCTTAACATTGATTTGACAGGTTGCATTTTACAATTACTTGCAAATTTCAAAATTACTCCAATTGCCTGCCTCATTTTAGAAGCTTGTTTACTTATTTGTTTTTGGGTATTCAGAGTTGGAACAAAACAAATGCCTAGGGGTAGATGTAGGCTTTCACAGCTGGGATCGGTACAATGATTGAAAAATCATCTTTTCAGTCTGGAGAGTATTTAGTGGAAAGCACACTGCGGCCGATTTCCAAACATTTATTTTTAGATCTAAGTTGTTCATGACTTCCGTGTGTTCATCAATCTCTGTAAAGAGTTGGACATCCTCTGCATATGATATGACAGTGTTGCTCTTACCTCCATTTTGGAGTGTCGGGTGAAGGGAATTGATATACAAGCTGAAGAGGACAACAGCCAATACATACCTTGCCTAACACCACGAGATATAGCACAGCAACTGGTGGTGAGGCGTCAGCATTGATGTAGACTGCTGCATTATTATTTTTATGAATTCAGATTCGTAATGATAGAATATTGGATTGGATGCCCAACTGTTTTACAACAGACAATCATTTCTGGTCCATATAACAATGTAAAATGGCTCTCTTCTTATAAATATAGATTCAGCAGTAGAAAGGTATACAATGCAAACGCAAACATTTTCTAGAGCCTGACTATATTTCAAATAAAATATCATTAATTGAAGTCCATTCCAATACATTTTGAATCCTCAACTTCCCAAACATTTTAAATAAAGAAACTGGCAAATAAATTTTGCACAAAAAAAACAGCCTATAACATGAATATTTTGTATTTTTATTTTGTTGGTATGAATTGGCTAATCCAAGTTAGCCTTACATAAAAAATACCAACAGGAGTTCATAGCATCACATGTGTTAAAACCATACGGATCATCCACTTATAAATACGGTTTCCCTCACACTATAAAAAGAAAAGAAGAAAAAAAGCCACATAATGCTAAAAACAAAATTCAACATTTTCATAATAAAAACATATTACATTTTTATTTTCCTTTCTTCTGCTTTCCTGCACACTCGTTTTTCTGTAATGAGTGTCAACCCTCCTGAGCCTAACAGTTTTATCAAAGAAATCAGCAGGGAGATGTAATGGCCCATTACGACCTAATCGCAAAGTTTTACTTGAGCTCCATGTCACATAATCCACAGACCTCCTGAACAATGTAACCCTCGCATCATGAAGTTCAGCACGTTCCATTACAATTTGATCTCTATTCTGCACACTGCCCCTCACCTGGAACAGACAGCATGCACTAGGCAGTGTCTTGCCAGAACGGATATATACAGTTTCCCCTGTTTGTATAACATTCATTCTGAAACGGAGAAATTGCATCCGCCAATACGGATTGGGAAATTATGTTAAATACTTCGGCAGACCTCCCAGCGGTTAATCCCACAGGTAAGATTCTTATACAGTACATGGGATCTCATACTATCAATCGTCTGCTTCCAGTCATTTTCGAAAAACATTCTTTTGGCTTTGACTGAATTTTCCATCAGAATATTCAGGTTGAAGCTTGAAGCAGCCAAAACAGCCTAGCATATATTTTAGAGCTGTAATTTGAATACAGGTAGGAAGTCTGAGCTATGTCTTCCAAACAGTGGATTCTAACATATGCCACTCTATGCCTCTCGACATCTGAGTCACCTCCTGCACATAAAACAGTGATGGAATGATCTTCAGTTTATAGTATTAAATTAGAGGAAGAATGGTAAGTGGACAATGTCTGTTATCCATTTCAGCTGAGACACATTTTGAATGGCCTTCCTTCTAAGCCGATGCGAGTCAATATAAAATCCCAAATATTTAATTTCATTTTTGGGAGTAACTATACAGAGTCATACATAAACAACCAAGATCCACAACAAGCTACCTGCTAATATCGTATAGGGATGAGAAAATTAGCATTTACCTGAGGCAAAAGGAAGATGGGAAAGTCGTCTTATCTAACATATGTAAAGACGATATGGTCGGGGATTTATACAAAAATAGATTTGTTTTTATTTATACATAATACATGAACATAATAAAACACTGGACATCAGAAAAATGCCCAGACCCATATAACAACTATTCACACATGAATACATAACAAAGAGATACTGGTAATATATATCATCCAAAGAATTTTCCTGTATCTGCAGGGTGATGTTAGTAACTAATGGGTGACTTTTTGCACATTTCTTTTACACAGAAGAAAGAACCCATTAGGAAAGTGTTTTCCTGCTGTTTATGTTGTCATTATCACGTGTCTACACCACTATGGTATTGATCAATCGTTGAAGTCCAAGTTTAGTTTTAACTACCATAATGACATCATCAGTGTATGATAACCAACTTGTCACCAGATCACCCACTTTTCCGGGAGCGAATGCCACAGATTCGGACTGCTCTCCCAGGTCTGATAAGTAGAGGTTGAAAAGGCAGCGGGCCAAAATGCAGCCCTGGCGATGAGTCTCCATTATATCAGTCAAATGCCCCTTCCCGTTCAACCTCATTTGCACTGTTGTATTTTCATAATTTTCATGAGAATAGCAAGGAGGTACTCGGGCATACACCAATTCCTCAGCTATTCCCACGGGCGGCCTCTGCTGATGGTGTCATACGCCAGTGAGAAATCAATGACTGCAATCTGAATAGGAACGCTCACAGAACTGCTCGCCATCTCCTGTGAACAGGTTACTATGTAACCATTAGTAAGAGTGTTCTCACCCTTACAGAACCCCATTTACAATTTCGATAATATTTTAGAAGATTTGCCCATTGCTCTAATTGTTGAAGGATTAGTGCTGCAAACACTTTGCTGTCAGGATCTAGTAAAGTAATAGGGTGATAGCTACGTGGATCCGCACAGTCACCTATTTATAGACAGCAACAACTACTGCTCTGTTTAAAGATAAAAGAACAGTTTTAGTTTCCAGAATATTCCTAAAAAGAGCATATAAAATGCCCATCCACAATTCCAGGTTGGATTTGAGTATCTTGTTACTCAACGCTTTTTTTTATCAGTATTGCAACTATCTGTGGCTCTATTGCAAAAGACCATGAACATTCACTTTAGTTATCAAGGTAGCACTGGTTGACCTCCCATGAAGCTTTTTAAGTAGCAATCCCAAGCTTCTTCACTAACAGGATCAGTTTAGCTTGTGATGCAAATGTCTCATTCACCATCGACCAGAAGTTGCGTGTATTGTTAGTCATAACTATTCTCAACATCTGCTCGCCCTCTTTCTGTCTACGAGTGAACCTGCGTGTTCTTAGCCAATTCTTATACACTTGTTTGGCAGGCTTTATTTCCTGCAGACATATTTTTTCAGGAAGATTAGCATGTCTTAATGTTAATGTGTATCTTAATCCCCCCTTTCTAAGTTGTATTTCCCTGTCGTAAAAATGTCTCTGCATATTAATGTAATCAACCTGGGCATCCGAGTTCTGATAACAACTTAGCAGGAGATTTAGAAAAAGCATAGGGAACAACAATGTGTATTTTTCTTCAATCGTAGTGATATTCATTATGGCAGTAACTCTCTTCACAAAGCTGTTTGTGTTACCAATAATTATTGTAATTCTTTGGCCACTGATATTTACGGTAAGGTCGGTATAAGGGCCTTAACATGGGGTAACTATTGATATGGCAAAAGAGGTCCTCAATGTGCTGTGATCTCTGGTAGATTCCTCAATGACATTAAAGGTTAAGCAGAGGTCAAAGAATTAAGTAGTCAAAGTGAGAGATGACTTTCCCACGTGGGTTTACCCTGCACGTCACCTTTAATGTTGCCATTTGTAATTATTAGTCCCCATACTTTAAATAGTTCTAACCATTTCTTTCCATTAGCTAGAGTTCTGCCATTTCCCCAAGAGCTCCGTTTACCTAGACATATACTGCAATCAGAATTTTAATCTCCTGCCAGAGTTTGCAGGATTCCAATATATATGAAAGAGAAACATGATAATATGATTGTTTTTCTCCCTGAGCATGATTTTTGCCACCAACAAGCCATATGCAATATTCGAAATAATTTGCAGCCGTGCTCTGTGCTCTTAACATAGTTAGCAGACCCCCAGATAGTCGGCCCCCTTGCTCGGAAGGGCAACCAGCTGCACAGTAATATACCCATCCATATGGATGGCCTTTGTGAGTCAGGTCAAAATTATTTAAAATTACTTAGGTCATTTAATGCATTAAGGGCCACACCATCCTCAATAGAGATGAGATTTATCAGCTCTACAACCTTAGAGTGCTCTGCACATATTTCCTCATTTTCCACATGTAATGGATCATCCGCCAACATACTGTCATGGTGATGGGCCTCATTACAACCTTGCTGGTATCCTGGTGGTAGAGATGCTAGGATACTAGCAAAGGATATTACCGTTTCTGGCACCCAGGCCGGCAGCGTTGTCGCTGGATTACGGGTGCCGGTGTATTGGTGTAAATCCCCACAGGAATCCATGAGAGGATTTGCAGTCACCAGCAAGGGCTTTTCCGGCTGGTAGGGTGTCTGGCTTACCTCCAGCATTTAAGCTGGAGGTGAACCTGGTGCCGTTGGGCATTCCGGTGAAGTGCTGGTATCCTCGGATGCCTGCACTTTTTTACCAGACCGTCCGACTCGGAATGAGCCCCAATGTAGTTACACTCTGTGCCTGAAATAACTGTTTCGGTCTGATTGCAATAACGGCCACCCTCTACATGATGTACAGATAATGGATGCAATTCCGTACTTGTGGAAGTGGCAGGATAGAAGTCCACTATTTTACTTTGCATCAAAGTTGCCGATGTTCCAACGTTCTGATCGTTCAAGCCTTTTGGAGTGGCGAAACAAGAATGAATCAATCGAGGAGCAATAACTACTTCCACAGGATCGATCGCTATTAGGGCGGGGTGGGACAGGTGGCATCCAATCAATCTGCTCCTGAGCAAAAGAAGTACTCAGTCGCAGTGTTTCATCAACACCAGACTCAGCAGGAGCAAGAAATTATCCCAGCTCCTGTAAAAACGCTTCTGGACATTGCGTCCAAGTTATGCGATTTTGTTCTGTGTATTGGTTTTTTGTTTGTAGTGCCCTCATGCCTCCGGGTCCTACGGTGCACTATAGAAAGTAAAGTAAAGCCAGGAGTATTCACCGGCTGCATAATTACGAACTGTACCTGCTGCAAGTGCACAATGTCCATCCATCACACTGGAGGAAGCAGTACCCTCACTGGGAGCTTGCAAAAGTCTGTCATCAGATACCAATTTACTTCGTAAATTGTAGATTATGGTAATCGAGCAGCTAATAACTAAACACTTGCCGCTTGGCAGCCCAAATCACCAACCACGTAAACCCACACACTTCGGGCCTCATCACGACCCAGGCGGTAAATTACCGCCTGGGCCGTGACTTTACCACCATGGCGTAAACTATGTTTACGCCATGGTGGTTGGCGGACTTACCGCCCCATTCCGAACTTGGCGGGGCGGTAAGTCCCCAATCCCCATTTACCCTTCCCCATTCCCATTTTTGCCCCATAGGGCATAATGGGAGTGGGGAAGGCGTTAATTACGCCACCGTAAATTACGGTGGCGTAATTAACTCCATGGTCCCTTAGCGCCATGGATTTTAACACCTACTAAAAGCAGGTGTTAAATTCGCCATGGCGCTAAGGGACCTCGTACTCAGGCGGTAAGGGTCGGCGCTGTTTACGGCGCCGTAAACCCCTTACCGCCTGGGTCGTAATGAGGCCCTTCGAGTCACTTCAGGTCATTTTAGGCTGTGGGGTGGACGCAGTAGTCGAAGTCGGCGCTACTCTACTTTTTTCAGTTTCAATACTTTTATTTAAAAAAATAACAGTTCCAGAATGGTTTTGTGTTAATATAAAAATGTAGGAAGTAGTTGAAACGTGAACTGAACGTTCCCTTAAACAGCAGGCGCATGTGTATGAGGGATTGTATTGTGTGTGGGAGGGGGCGTGGTGATGGGGTTTGTGTGGAGAGCGGGGGCAGGCCAGTAGGGAACATAGTTCCACTACTTATGTTCATACACCTCGACATTTGGGTAGAAGTTTCTACTCACCGCTGCAGCATCGCGCGACCAAAAAGAGGGGGTGAGAACTCACTTCCGACTCTCTGGTTAGCAGCAGCAGCAACCTGTCCGCCCACACCAATCAGCCAACGTTCAAGGGTTGCCAGTCTTCTCATCACAGTGAGGCCACGGGGGTGCCCTGCACCCCCGCGGTCTCATCACAGTAATTTCATGTATGCTGGTCGGGCCACCGGTGCAAAGTTTTGCATTGTTTTTTCCTACAGGAGCGGCCCCCCCAGACTCATGAGGCCGGCGGGGCACTTTGCCGACCCCGGCGGCCTCAATTTCTAATGTGCCCCCCCATGCCCTCTCATCACGGTGAGGCTGCGGGGGTGCGCTGCACCCCCACGGCCTCACCGCTGTTATATTGTTGTCTATCGGGCCACCAGTGCAAAGCTGGTGGCCCGACATTTCTTTTGCATTGGGAGGGCGCTCCTACAGGAGCAGCCCCCCCAGACTCATGAGGCCGCCGGGGCACTTTGCCGAACCCGGCGGCCTCGCTGCGAAATGTGCCCCCCAGTCCCTTGATCACGGTGAAGCCGCGGGGCCACAGGGAGCGTCCTCACCTCAATAATGTTGTGGTGTGTGTCAGGCCACCGGGACAAAGCCGGTGGCCTGACATTGTATTGCATAGGGGGCCCGCTCCTAGCGGCCCCCCCCAGAGTTATGAGGCCGCCGGGACACTTTGCCGACCTCGGCGGCCTCGATTTCTAATGTGCCCCCCATGCCCCCTCATCACGGTGAGGCCGCGGGGGTGCCCTGCACCCCCACGGCCTCACTGCTGTTATATTGTTGTCTATTGGGCCACCGGTGCAAAGCCGGTGGCCCGAAATTTCTTTTGCATTGGGGGGCCGCTCCTATAGGAGCGGCCCCCCCAGACTCATGAGGCCACCGGGGCACTGAGGCCACTCCGACGGCCTCATTGCGAAATGTGCCCCCCCGCCTCTTGAGCACAGTGAGGCCACGGGGACACAGGGAACCCCCACAGCCTCACTGCAATAATGTTGTGGTGTTTGTCGGGCCATCGGGAAAAAGCAGGTGGCCCGACACAGAGTTATGATGCCACCGGGGCACTGAAGCCACCCCGATGGCCTTTGCTTTGAAATGTGCCCCCCCCAGGTCCCCTCATCATGGTGAGGCAGCAGGGGTGCCATGTTCCCCCCCATCCGCAATGTTCTCCCATGTTCCTCCCACTATTCGGCTCACTATTCGGCTCCGGCCGAATAGTTGACAAACTATTCGGCATCTGGCCGAATACTAAATATGCTTTTCGGTACAGCCCTAGTCTAGACCAGCCGTTCAGGGCGGGTCCCGCAAAGGGACCTCGTAGTAAGGTGCTAATGGGTTAACGGCGCCGCAGCTTTTTACGGCGCTGTTAACCCATTAGCGCCAGGGTCGTAATGAGGCCCAATATCTTATTTGTCCACAATTTTGTACATATGTGCGCATGATATATGGGCATATTCGTATGGAGATTCATGCTTCTGACATAAATACAATTGCTACAAAACCAGAATTTTCACTGTGCCTTCCCTGAACATCGCACAGATTTCTGGCACCTCTTAAAATGTGCACAAAAAAATCACATTAACACTGCTACTAATTCTATAATTTTTACAAATTCGCACTGTCCTTTATCAGACTTTTTCAAAAATATGTTTTCTGTGCTTTGGGAAGCAACAAAAATGTCTGTCTCTGCTTCCATCTCCATTTTGCAGCTTTGGAAGCAAACCCTGCCTTCTTCCTCTGGCAGAGGCCACTGTTGACACTTTACAATCTGCATATCCTTTCAGCCAAAGAAGGTTCATTGTCTCTCCCAGGAGCAGCCCCAGTGCCCTTCCCCTCTTAATCAACACCTGAATGTGAGATCCTGGTCCAGAGAGCAGAAGGGAGGTGCCTTGCCCAGTAGGGAAGTTGCTTTGTAGTTTCTTGCGTCAGGCTTACTTTAAAAGTCACTTTGTTAAATTTTTCTTTGTTGAAAATAAACTTGCAATTTTAAAACAGGCAACTGGAACTCTAATTCCAGTCTCTGAAGCATGGAGATTAAATAGTTGCAACCTATATTACTTTTGATAACAAGTGACTTAATTTATAGACATTTGACTTCAATTGCACAAGTTTAAGCTTCTGATGCAACTAATGACAGCTGTCATACAGGCGGCCGCTGGTACTGCGCCCATATTTTGACAGATTTTCACAGGCAAACACACTTTTTACTGTAGATATTTTGATGATACATTCTGCTTTTCCTGACATTGTGTGTTCATAATGATTCCTTAAATTAAGTGGCGTGTAACATCCAGCAAAGATATTGGATGTTTTGTGATGTTTTGGTATGGTATGTTGTATTTTCAGCAACCAAGAAAAAGGGATTTAAGAGCAATTTCTGGGTTTCCTTCAATAAAACACTGCCTTTCCTGCAGTGTTCATTTTTACTTGGTGCGCAGCCCAGTAACATGTTTCAGCAGTGAGGTCTCCATTTCACCACTGACAACAGGCAAAGTAGATCTGGCAGCCATCTTTTCCAGTTTCAAAGTGCAATTTTAATAGGTTTTGGCGCGCATAGGGCTTTTCGTGGCCATTTTGCTGATTCTTTCACCATCAGCACACAGTGATGTCGCAGGGCAGAGCCTAGTAGGTTAAAACATCCCACAAGCTGCACTTTCAGGATACTAAACCAATGTTTGAGTTGGCTAGACCCTGACCCAATAATTTGAGGGAGGAAGACCGAGTCTGCTTTCAACTGTTGCCAGCAGATGATAATTTAATCTTGAATCACCAAAACATGAGAAAACTGCTGCAATACATCTCTAAGTGAAGATATATTACCTCAGAGGATGTCCGTGTAGTTCAGTTTGTTAATGAGAAATGCATGGACTGGGTAATTCTGCATCTGGGCTCAGCTGTAATAAAATATTTAATGTTGGAAATGAGCGACCACCTACTCCCTCTTTGACTTTGAGCTGAGTGACTGTACAGGTAATAATGTGACCTCTATTTACCAAAGTATGTAATTCAAAGAATAGGAAAATCCTAATGCAAAGACCAGAGAAGATATGGAGCCTGAAGTATAACCTGCAGCTATGAAAAATGACCAATCATTCCCAGGTACGATTGGTAATGCAGTTAGAGCCCCTGTTGAGTGTTGAAAAATCTCAAAGCTGGGCATGGCTTGCAGCAGTTTTAGCAGAACCTTGCCAGCATTAGAGCCTGATAAAAGATGGAAATAAAGTCCTTTTAGTAGGATCTTGGAACTCTAGAATTTTTGTGGAACTCTTCTCAAATAAAAAAATGGGCTTGGATCAATTTGACATTATTTGCCTGCAGGAGACCTGGCTTTGAGCTAAACCTATCCTAACCTATCCAAAGGCCATCTCGGGAGGCCTTATTCAGGTCTACTGATGCTGGTAAAAATGGACAGTACCCTAATTGTTAAGGAAGTTTCCCAACCAACCCCCTATATTCATATGGTGAGGATAGAATGACAGAATTTGGAGGGAGAGGACCACAGTCATAAACCTATATTTGAGCATAAACATGTGCACAGAACAGCTTTTTGTTGATTGCATTGGGCTACTACTGGATGAAGTGCTCATATCAGTGAGGAATTCTCACATTATTATATATCGAGATTTTAATCTGCACCATCTAGATACACAGGGCAATGTGTTGGGTGACTCAATGCTGTGGAAAAGGGAGTTGCTGTTGTTGAATGAATCGTGGGCCGATGATTTAGCGATGCTGAATGCTCAAACAAAGGGGCGGCACCCGGGGGGCTCGGACATGGTCGGGGGGGGCTCAACATACCTGTCTGGACTATTGCTTTGTATCTGCAAATGTGGCTATTGCAATAAGGAAATTTGATGTTTTAGAGATACCAGTGAGTGATCACAATTTGATAGCAACAAGCTGAGTAGTAACACAGCACCAGTCTAATGCCATTGTGACAATCCTGGTCGAAGTGACATGGGGTAGAAATAGATTAAGAATCAAACCATTAGAAGTTCCGGGATTGTAGCTTGGTTTGAGCAGTTTGTATTGAATAATCAGAATGGAACTGAATATGGTTGGATTCCTAGGGACTAGGACAGGAAGGACAGGGCCCTCCCAGAAAACCGAATTTCATTCATCTTCACAACTACACGAGTGAAGAGATATTAGCCACGAAAGCACTACGATACGATATTAGGAAATTATGGCAAGTAGATGTCAATGCACTTGAGATGCAAATCAAAAAGAGGAAACAAAAATATCAGAACTGGCTCTCGGTGTCAAATTCAGCACGATGCAAAGCATATGATAGGGGGTGTGTGCAAAAACAATACCAGAAATCTCTGGGGACTACTTAACAATGGAGGAAGCTTCCAACTTGCTCTCATAATTAGTCAGGTAACCGAAGATAGATCGTTAGAGTTATACACCAAATTGTTTAATGCCGGGGAGGAATGGGCCCATAATAAAAACACTGACACATGGGGAAAATGGTCTATTGACTTTGATAGAGATGAGATTAAAACAATTGACTGGCAACTTAAGTTCATCTAGGGCAGCTGGACCTGATGGCCTGACAAATCATATTTTAAAAGAAAATGCTAACTTATGGGCAGATTTCATGGTCAAGATCTTTCATCAGGTCCTAGAGACCAAGCAGACAAGCAGATTCCCACTTCCTAGAGGGAGGCTATAATAGTGCCGATATTCAAGAAGGGTGATTGTGACAATCCAAAAAGCTATCGTCCGATCGGTCTGTTGGACACCTTGGACAAATTGTTTGCATCTATCCTGTAAAGAGACATGAGTGCCTGGACAGTGCGTTCAGGTCACCTGGACCCCCGTCAGACAGGTTTTGTGAGGGGAGTTGGTACCTCTATAAACCTATTTCCGCTCAACTTTCTGAAGCTAAGATCCATTGAGTCCAAAGCAAACCTCTATTTGGCATTTATGGATCTTGAACAAGCTTTTGATGGGGTAAGCGGGGAGATGCTTTGGGCTAAACTGGTGAGCTACAATTGTCCTTCAGATCTGGTGGAAGCAATCTGGGCTCAATAGATGGACACCACTGTACAGGTGAGATTATAGGCAAAGGGTGCCCTCTCAAAGAAGGCTGCTCCCTAGCCCCTATCTTGTTCAATCTGTATATTTCCAATTTGGGAGAATCCCAAAGGATGGTTTCGGGCATTTCCACCCAAGATAAATGCAACAGGTCTTCCCTGGGTCCTGTATGCCGATGATTTTATTTTGTCGACCAAACTCTGATAGGACTGCAGCACAGACTAAATACTTTCTTGTTGTTTCTTGAAATGAACGGCCTGCGAGTAAAAAAAATCGTAAGTCCTAATCATGTCATCGGCTCATAGGAAGCACATGGAATAATACTTGTGGGTGGTTGGTGAGGAAATATTGGAAATGATTGAATCTATTACCTATTTGGGAACCATAGTCAACAGAAACATTGATGACAATGCCCATTGCATGATGTTATGAGCCATGGTCAAGAAGCTAACGCCCCAGGGAGCTGCTCTTCACAGGACGTATGGGACTTTCTGAGCACTGCCCCTACTTGCTTTCTTTTTATAAGCAAAAACTGGTGCAGATTCTACTTTATGGAGCAGAATCCATGCTGAACTTGTCTTGGAAAGTATGGGGGCTTTTAGAGAGGTACTTTTGGTGAAAGGTGTTAAGATTGCTCAACTCATTGCCGGCATCCACTATCCGATTTGAACTAGGGTTGCAATCTATGGAGTCAACTGCAATGTGGAAAACTATCTCTCTATTTAGGAAATGCATTGTCATTGGTAATTTGCTCCCTTTTTTTGTACTGAGACACAGTGATTTGGCCTCCTTGGAAGTGTGGTTTGGGATTTGGAAAGGGAAATGTGTGGTCCATCTTAGGTCTAATGGCATTTCATTAGAATTGCTGACCGGTAATCCGTTAAAGGCCAAAGATCGGGATTAGATCTCCACTCAGGAGTCCAGAAAGAAATACAAGTTGATGGTATCATCCGTTCGAGTGAAAAGAGTGCTAAATCCAATCCTTTTCTATCTGCAAAAGTTTCCATCAACTCACTATCATGAGCTATTTATGGGATGTCACCTTAATATCCACCAACAAGAGAGGTTCAATTGGCTAGGAGGCAGATATTGACAGTGGACTCCTTATGTAAATATTGTGGGGATAGTTGGAGAGAAGAAATATTAATCCACTTGGTGGTGACCTGCAGAATTTTGTGGACGAAAGGACCCCATATCTGGAAGCACATACAAAGCAGACAAGCTCCCTGCCGGCCTTGGAATGGTGGGATGTTTTTAATTGGGGACAAAACAAGTTTGGTTTTAGCAGGAATTGCATTTATTGAATGCATTTTTAAGGATTTTAAGGATTCATTAATTGTAGATCTTAAATGATTGCAATTTATTTTTATGCTGAATGTTTTGCTAATGTTGGATTTCAAAGACTTGTCTTGCTTGATCCATTGGAAATGGAGATGCTGATCTTTTTGTAAAATGTTTGATTTAAAAAAAAAACCTAAACAATACAAAATAAAAAAAGGTCAGATGCTGTGCCCAGTATTTTTGCTTCCTATAGCAGGATCAAACGCTTGGCTTCAATATGATTTTGAAGTGGAAGTATTTTGTCACTTTTTTAAAGTTCAGAATAAAATTATTTTTCAGGGAGTAAAAGTTATTGGAGTACAAATGGAAATATGTGTTAACTCTAGATGAGCAGTCTTTATGTATTCCATACTTCTTTTCACCTACTATTAAATCATGCATAGCAAAAGATGCCTTGATCATTTAAAGTTCCTCTTCAGGGAATGCGATAATGATATTATTGCTCCTTTCTGTGCCACTGCTCTGCTTTTTTTTTTTTTAAATCAGTTGATCTTTGTGAGAGGAAGCAGGAGATTGGAAATCATTGACACATAGGAACCTGTTTTGCATGTGGACATTTTTACTCCCCTTTTCCTCCTGGAAATTTTGACTATTTTAGGCAGTAAACGTGTCCTATTGCCTGCTTATCTGAAAGTCTGGTTTCAAGGGTAGAATGTTTCTGGTAAGCAGTGCCACAGGAATCCTTATCATGTTATGTATGTAATCCTGTATATAATACAATTGCATTTTTACACCTAGCACAAAATATGAGAGACATGTTCCACTGTTTCCTTAGTTACTTTTGTTTGCCATTATTCAGTCTTTCAAATAATTGTTCATGTCTAAATACTTTGCCATTAACATGAGTTATAAACATGATTTCTTCTTTGTATCAGATTGTTAGATAAATATGCATCTGTGCATATCCACATCGCTATGCTCCAATTCAGAAAAGTTACCAAACTGGAAACTACTGATATACTCAGAAACCTCAAACTATCCAGATGAAAAAAGGGATATTTGCCCAGCCACTATTATCAGAGACTACGCAGACGTCCTTGTCCCTTTAACAACTAGGTTTCTAAATGCCTACTTTGATACATGCCTCGTCCCACCCAGCTTACAAGAAGCATGGGTTCTCCCCTTGCTAAAAAAATAGCACACTATATCCTACTGATCCCAGCACCTATCATCCTATAACAACAGTCCAATTTCTCCTAAAGATCCTGGATAGGGCAGCCTACAACCAATACAGCACTTCCTGGAATCCAATCAGATCCTAGGTATGTGCCAATCTGGCTTCCGGCCAGGACATGACACTGAATCAGCCTTACTGGGTTTTAAAAAACAGCTGGATGATCTCAGAGATCAGTGTAAGGCAGCCTTGCTCCTTCTGCTGGACCTTTCGGCAGTCTTTTACCTGGGTGCCCACCAACCACTTTGTCACCACCTCAAAAGCCTCTGCTAACTTCTACCCGGAAGCTATCACTTTGGTCACCTCATTCATTGAAGACAGAACCATGAGAGTGTTCGCAGATGATGCCAGTGCCCCTGGAACTCCCATAGGTTGTGGCGTACCACAAGGATCCTAAGTTTCCCCCACCTTATACAATGTATTCACCTAGCCACCCTTCGACCTTCTAGACTCCATTGACATATCATACACCAACTATTCTGATGATACAAACATTCTCCTCCCACTGTCACGTATATGCGAAGAAGACTCCAGCCCCCTCAGCAAAACTTACCTGACAATCCAGGCATGGATGGCCACCAACCTGCTTGTGGGCTCGCTAGCTGTGCTAATGAAACTCAAAGCCCAATACATGTCTTTCAACATAGACAGCATACTTATTCCTGTTTTCACCTCAGTGAAAATGCTGGGCATCCACCTGCATGCTACGTTCTCACTAACAAGACAAGTGAATTCCATCACTTCCTCAGCCCCCTACACAACTCGCCACCAGGCAATTCCTTACCCAAACCAGCTGTCTCAGCATTGCACAAGCAATAATCGGATCGAAGCTCGACTATTGCATTGCCCTCTATGCAGGTACCTCAAAGCAGAACATCCGTAAAATGCAGGTGATCCAAAACAATGCCCTATGCTCTGCTCTTAACATTCCCAAAAGAGAACATATCTCAGCAGCAAGAAGGGAGGACCACTAGCTCCCTATCTGAGAAAGGATCATTTTCAAAACACTCACTGTCACACACAGATGCCTGTCTCACTTTGCTCCCCACTACTTTTCGCAAGATGAGAATCTAGGTTCCCCACAGTGCTAGCAAATGACTAGAACTCTCACCTCTAGCCCGCTAAGATTGGAGAACTCTTATTGGGTCTTCCACAAAGCCCTGAAAACCTGGCTGTTTGCCTCACAACAATGTCTGGCCTATATACACTGACTGGCATATGAACCCGTTGAGCTCATTTTATGTATACATGCTTTGTTTTCTCCCTATGCCCCACAATACGTGTAACTGGTTTTGCAACAGCGCCTTGATGACTTCGGTCTTGGACACTTTACAAATATAAAAAATAATTCATTATATAAATACACTCAATACATTGGAGTTCATTTGCGGTCCCATAACCTAAAACACTTCCAGCATATATTGCAATAGCCCCCCTTTTGCTACATATATTCTTAACATTGATTTGACAGGTTGCATTTTACAATTACTTGCAAATTTCAAAATTACTCCAATTGCCTGCCTCATTTTAGAAGCTTGTTTACTTATTTGTTTTTGGGTATTCAGAGTTGGAACAAAACAAATGCCTAGGGGTAGATGTAGGCTTTCACAGCTGGGATCGGTACAATGATTGAAAAATCATCTTTTCAGTCTGGAGAGTATTTAGTGGAAAGCACACTGCGGCCGATTTCCAAACATTTATTTTTAGATCTAAGTTGTTCATGACTTCCGTGTGTTCATCAATCTCTGTAAAGAGTTGGACATCCTCTGCATATGATATGACAGTGTTGCTCTTACCTCCATTTTGGAGTGTCGGGTGAAGGGAATTGATATACAAGCTGAAGAGGACAACAGCCAATACATACCTTGCCTAACACCACGAGATATAGCACAGCAACTGGTGGTGAGGCGTCAGCATTGATGTAGACTGCTGCATTATTATTTTTATGAATTCAGATTCGTAATGATAGAATATTGGATTGGATGCCCAACTGTTTTACAACAGACAATCATTTCTGGTCCATATAACAATGTAAAATGGCTCTCTTCTTATAAATATAGATTCAGCAGTAGAAAGGTATACAATGCAAACGCAAACATTTTCTAGAGCCTGACTATATTTCAAATAAAATATCATTAATTGAAGTCCATTCCAATACATTTTGAATCCTCAACTTCCCAAACATTTTAAATAAAGAAACTGGCAAATAAATTTTGCACAAAAAAAACAGCCTATAACATGAATATTTTGTATTTTTTTTTTGTTGGTATGAATTGGCTAATCCAAGTTAGCCTTACATAAAAAATACCAACAGGAGTTCATAGCATCACATGTGTTAAAACCATACGGATCATCCACTTATAAATACGGTTTCCCTCACACTATAAAAAGAAAAGAAGAAAAAAAGCCACATAATGCTAAAAACAAAATTCAACATTTTCATAATAAAAACATTACATTTTTATTTTCCTTTCTTCTGCTTTCCTGCACACTCGTTTTTCTGTAATGAGTGTCAACCCTCCTGTGCCTAACAGTTTTATCAAAGCAGTCAGCAGGGAGATTTAATGGCCCCTTACGACCTAATCCCAGAAGTTTTAATTGAGCTCCATGTCAGATAATCCACAGACCTCCTGAACAATGTAACCCTCGCATCATGAAGTTCAGCACGTTCCATTACAATTTGATCTCTATTCTGCACACTGCCCCTCACCCGGCACAGACAGCATGCACTAGGCAGTGTCTTGCCAGAACGGATATATACAGTTTCCCCTGTTTGTATAACATTCTTTCTGAAACGGAGAAATTGCATCCGCCAATACGGATTGGGAAATTATGTTAAATACTTCGGCAGACCTCCCAGCGGTTAATCCCAGCAGGTAAGATTCTTATACAGTACATGGGATCTCATACTATCAATCGTCTGCTTCCAGTCATTTTCGAAAAACATTCTTTTGGCTTTGACTGAATTTTCCATCAGAATATTCAGGTTGAAGCTTGAAGCAGCCAAAACAGCCTAGCATATATTTTAGAGCTGTAATTTGAATACAGGTAGGAAGTCTGAGCTATGTCTTCCAAACAGTGGATTCTAACATATCCCACTCTATGCCTCTCGACATCTGAGTCACCTCCTGCACATAAAACAGTGATGGAATGATCTTCAGTTTATAGTATTAAATTAGAGGAAGAATGGTAAGTGGACAATGGGCCTCATTACGACTCAGGCGGTAAGGGTTTTACGGCGGCGTAAACAGCGCCGACCCTTACCGCCTGAGTACGAGGTCCCTTAGCGCCATGGAGGTTAGCAGGTGTTAAAATCCATGGCGCTAAGGGACCATGGAGTTAATTACGCCACCGTAATTTACGGTGGCGTAATTAACGCCTTCCCCACTCCCATTATGCCCTATGGGGCAAAATGGGAATGGGGAAGGGTAAATGGGAAAATGGGGATTTACCGCCCCGCCAAGGTTGGAATGGGGCGGTAAATCCGCCAACCACCATGGCGTAAACATAGTTTACGCCATGGTGGTAAAGTCACGGCCCAGGCGGTAACTTACCGCCTGGGTCGTAATGAGGCCCAATGTCTGTTATCCATTTCAGCGGAGACACATTTTGAATGGCCTTCCTTCTAAGCCGATGCGAGTCAATATAAAATCCCAAATATGTAATTTCATTTTTGGGAGTAACTATACAGAGTCATACATAAACAACCAAGGTCCACAACAAGCTACCTGCTAATATCGTATAGTGCTGAGAAAATTAGCATTTACCTGAGGCAAAAGGAAGATGGGAAAGTCGTCTTATCTAACATGTGTAAAGACGATATGGTCGGGGATTTATACAAAAATAGATTTGTTTTTATTTATACACAATACATGAACATAATAAAACACTGGACATCAGAAAAATGCCCAGACCCATATAACAACTATTCACACATGAATACATAACAAAGAGATACTGGTAATATATATCATCCAAAGAATTTTCCTGTATCTGCAGGGTGATGTTAGTAACTAATGGGTGACTTTTTGCACATTTCTTTTACACAGAAGAAAGAACCCATTAGGAAAGTGTTTTCCTGCTGTTTATGTTGTCATTATCACGTGTCTACACCACTATGGTATTGATCAATCGTTGAAGTCCAAGTTTAGTTTTAACTACCATAATGACATCATCAGTGTATGATAACCAACTTGTCACCAGATCACCCACTTTTCCGGGAGCGAATGCCACAGATTCGGACTGCTCTCCCAGGTCTGATAAGTAGAGGTTGAAAAGGCAGCGGGCCAAAATGCAGCCCTGGCGATGAGTCTCCATTATATCGGTCAAATGCCCCTGCCCGTTCAACCTCACTTGCACTGTTGTATTTTCATAATTTTCATGAGAATAGCAAGGAGGTACTCGGGCATACACCAATTCCTCAGCTATTCCCACGGGCGGCCTCTGCTGATGGTGTCATACGCCAGTGAGAAATCAATGACTGCAATATGAATAGGAACGCTCACAGAACTGCTCGCCATCTCCTGTGAACAGGTTACTATGTAACCATTAGTAAGAGTGTTCTCACCCTTACAGAACCCCATTTACAATTTCGATAATATTTTAGAAGATTTGCCCATTGCTCCAATTGTTGAAGGATTAGTGCTGCAAACACTTTGCTGTCAGGATCTAGTAAAGTAATAGGGTGATAGCTACGCGGATCCGCACAGTCACCTATTTATAGACAGCAACAACTACCGCTCTGTTTAAAGATAAAAGAACAGTTTTAGTTTCTAGAATATTCCTAAAAAGAGCATATAAAATGCCCATCCACAATTCCAGGTTGGATTTGAGTATCTTGTTACTCAACGCTTTGTTTTATCAGTATTGCAACTATCTGTGGCTCTATTGCAAAAGACCATGAACATTCACTTTAGTTATCAAGGTAGCACTGGTTGACCTCCCATGAAGCTTTTTAAGTAGCAATCCCAAGCTTCTTCACTAACAGGATCAGTTTAGCTTGTGATGCAAATGTCTCATTCACCATCGACCAGAAGTTGCGTGTATTGTTAGTCATAACCATTCTCAACATCTGCTCGCCCTCTTTCTGTCTACGAGTGAACCTGCGTGTTCTTAGCCAATTCTTATACACTTGTTTGGCAGGCTTTATTTCCTGCAGACATATTTTTATAGGAAGATTAGCATGTCTTAATGTTAATGTGTATCTTAATCCCCCCTTTCTAAATTGCATTTCCCTGTCGTCAAAATGTCTCTGCATATTAATGTAATTAACCTGGGCATCCGAGTCCTGATAACAACTTTGCAGGAAATTTAGAAAAAGCATAGGGAACAACAATGTGTATTTTTCTTCAATTGTAGTGGTATTCATTATGGCAGTAACTCTCTTCCCAAAGCTGTTTGTGTTACCAATAATTATTGTAATTCTTTGGCCTCTGATATTTACGGTAACGTTGGTCTAAGGGCCTTAACATGGGTAACTATTGATATGGCAAAAGAGGTCCTCAATGTGCTGTGATCTCTGGTAGATTCCTCAATGACATTCAAGGCTAAGAAGGTCAAAGAACTAAGTAGTGAAGGTGAGAGATGACTTTCCCACGTGGGTTTACCCTGCACGTCGCCTTTAATGTTGCCATTTGTAATTATTAGTCCCCATACTTTAAATAGTTCTAACCATTTCTTTCCATTAGCTAGAGTTCTGCCATTTCCCCAATGTCTCCGTTTACCTAGACATATACTGCAATCAGAATTTAAATCTCCTGCCAGTATTATGTTTAGCCCTGTCATATCAACCACTACTTTTTCAAAAGCCTCAGAAAGATTAGCCAAAAAAAATCCAGCTCAGAGTTTGCAGGTTTGCCACATATATGAAAGAGAAACATGATAATATGATTGTTTTTCTCCCTGAGCATGATTTTTGCCACCAACAAGCCATATGCAATATTCGAAATAATTTGCAGCCGTGCTCTTAACATAGTTAGCAGACCCCCAGATAGTCGGCCCCCTTGCTCGGAAGGGCCACCAGCTGCACAGTAATATACCCATGGATATGGATGGCCTTTGTGAGTCAGGTCAAACTTATTTAAAATTACTTAGGTTATTTAATGCATTAAGGGCCACACCATCCTCAATAGAGATGGGATTTATCAGCTCTACAACCTTATAGTGCTCTGTACATATTTCCTCATTTTCCACATGTAACGGATCAATCGCCAAAATACTGTCATGGCGATGGGCCTCATTACAACCTTGCTGATATCCTGGTGGTAGAGCTGCCAGGATACTAGCAAAGAATATTACCATTTCTGGCACCCAGCCCGGCTGCGTTGTCGCTGGATTACGGGTGCCGGTGTATTGGTGTAAATCCCCACAGGAATCCATGAGAGGATTTGCAGTCATTACCGCCACCAGCAAGGGCTTTTCCGGCTGGTAGGGTGTCTGGCTTACCTCCAGCATTTAAGCTGGAGGTGAACCTGGCGCCGTTGGGCATTCCCGTAAAGTGCTGGTATCCTCAGATGCCTGCACTTTTTTACCAGACCGCCCGACTCGGAATGAGCACCAATGTAGTCAGTGCCTGAAATCACTGTTTCGGTCTGATTGCAATAACGGCCACCCTCTACATGATGTACAGATAATGGATGCAATTCCGTAATTGTGGAAGTGGCAGGATAGAAGTCCACTATTTTACTTTGCATCAAAGTTGCCGATGTTCCAACGTTCTGATCGTTCAAGCCTTTTGGAGTGGCAAAACAAGAACGAATCAATCGAGGGGCAATAACTACTTCCACAGGATCGATCGCTATTAGGGCGGGGTGGGACAGGTGGCATCCAATCAATCTGCTCCTGAGCAAAAGAAGTACTCAGTCGCAGTGTTTCATCAACACCAGACTCAGCAGGAGCAAGAAATTATCCCAGCTCCTGTAAAAACGCTTCTGGACATTGCGTCCAAGTTATGCGATTTTGTTCTGTGTATTGGTTTTTTGTTTGTAGTGCCCTCATGCCTCCGGGTCCTATGGTGCACTATAGAAAGTAAAGTAAAGCCAGGAGTATTCACTGGCTGCATAATTACGAACTGTACCTGCTGCAAGTGCACAATGTCCATCCATCACACTGGAAGAAGCAGTATCCTCACTGGGAGCTTGCAAAAGTCTATCATCAGATACCAATTTACTTTGTAAATAATAGATTATGGTAATCGAGCAGCTAATAACTAAACACTTGCCGCTTGGCAGCCCAAATCACCATCCACGTAAACCCACACCTAGATCCACACATCCAGTCACTTCAGGTCATTTTAGGCTGTGGGGTGGACGCAGTAGTCGAAGTCGGCGCTACTCTACTTTTTTCAGTTTCAATACTTTTATTTAAAAAAATAACAGTTCCAGAATGGTTTTGTGTTAATATAAAAGTGTAGGAAGTAGTTGAAACGTGCACTGAACGTTCCCTTAAACATCAGGCACATGTGTATGAGGGATTGTATTGTGTGTGGGAGGGGGCGTGGTGATGGAGTTTGTGTGGAGAGCGGGGCAGACCAGTAGGGAACTGTACATAGCTCTCAACTCACCCGCTTTCGGCGGGTGTCACCTGCCTTGAAAGCAGTGGAATCACCCGCCAAGTCCCTCATACACCCATTCACTTCTATGGGCCGCTCACCCGCCAAAAAGAAAATCGGGTGTTTTCACCCGCCTTGCTGACAAAAAAAGGTTGAGAGCTATGGGAACATAGTTCCACTACTTATGTTCATACACTTCGACATCTGGGTAGAAGTTTCTACTCACCGCTGCAGCATCCCGCGACCATAAAGAGGGGGTGAGAACTCACTCCCGGCTCTCTGGTTAGCATCAGCAGCAACCTGTCCGCCCACACCAATCAGCCAACGTTCAAGGGTTGCCAGTCTTCTTTGCTGACATGCCTGCTTAGCTCAAAGCAAATGCGAGTGCAATCCAGAGCTCTGGGGAAGAAGTTAGAGCAAAGGACCTTCCTAGCATCCCGTAATCATCTGCCCATCAAGCCGTATTGTGCAACTAACTGACCGCTTCCGAATAAGGTAGATTAAAGAGGTTTTACAAGACTGAAGATGTAATTACATGGCGATTATCAAATGAAATACATCAGTCAATGTCAGTCTATTTCAGTGGATGAGGAATGCACCATTAGGTGACACCTAGAAGGTGGAGGAGAGAGTCCCGGAGTGCTGCTAGTGCACACATTCTGATGGAGGAAGCGGTAGCGATTGAGGGAGGTGGGTACTGCACACATCAGTGTTCGTCTACTTCCGTAGTGGGTGAGGCGTGTTGAATTGGATCACATGTGGTAGGAGTAGCAGAAAATCTCCGATTGCCGCTACTGCAAGAGTCACACATGCATGATCTGTAAGGCAGGAAGAAGCATATATTCAAGCAGGTGGGTGAAAAATCAATATTTGCCTCTTGCAAATACTGGTTTAGACATTTGCAATCAGGTTGACAGTTGGCAGGAGGGGCAAAGGATCTCGTGGGGCAACTAGTGTGAGATCCGACCTCATATGATTTTGAGAAAGAGAGCAACAGAGATTCAGGGAGGTAGGTGCCACACTAGTCAATGTCATTCTCTTAAAGGCAGGTTTTGTGATATGCACCAACAGGTGATACGCAGGAATGAGGAGCAAAAAAGGTCCATGTGGGCTGCTAGCAAGAGTGCCTTTCTTGCATCATTTTTGATGGAGTAAGCATAAAAGATACAGGGAGGTGGGTAATGCACTAGTCAGGGTCCATCTCTTGCAGGGAGAGGGTGAGACTCGTGGCATTGGGTCACATTAGGAGGGAGAAGTTGAACATCCCTGTGGGCAGCTCCTGCTTACATTGCACATGCATGAGTTTTAAGGGAGAAAGTATCAGATACTCAGGAAGGCAGGAAATACACCCTTCATTGTCCATCACTTAGAGAGAGTGGATGAGACCCATGCCATTGGGAGACACTTGGAAGGAGGAACAAATTATTGAAGGCTCCTAAAACGACCGTCACTCTTGAGTGAAGCAGCAGAGATTCAGGGACATGGGTGATACACCCGTCGGTGTCTATCACATTCAGTGAGTGAGGAGCAGATAATCCCTGAAGACAAGGATAACAGCCACACTTGTGTGATGTTAGTGGGAGGAAGTAGCAGAGAAGCTGAGAGGTGGGTGATAATGGTTGTGTCCATATCCTGAAGTTAGTGGATGAGATACACACTATTGGTAGATACATAGGAGGATGAGCACTGAATACCTGAGAACTGTTTGTGTAAGCGTCACTTTGCATGTTTTGCAGGAAGAATGCAGTTGGGATGGTGCGACTTCTTTGATGTTTCAGTCAGCTTCCATCTCTTGCAGTGAATGGATGTGACACATGCCACTGGTGGAGTGATGCACCAATAGGTGAGTGGCCAACACAATGAGACATGTCATCACCCAACCTAACCAGAGGCCAATGAAGAAGTGCTGCTCATGGTGTACACATCTGAAGTAGCACCTACTGTGTGGACTTTGGATGCCATTATTGCACATGGTCAATTGATGGTATAATCTAACTCATGTTCCACATCCCCAGCACAAATGACTCTTGTGTGTATGCATCTGTACCAGTAGAAATACAGCATGGGTATAGTCCCATGATGGTGAACACCAACCAAGACAGACAATTGTGGTTGCACTTCGCATTCCTTACCTTATCTAATGAAAAACAGGGGAAGAACAACACATCATGTAGGTGAAAATCGGGAGGAAACTGAACATACCAGGTCTCTATTTCCACCTCCCACTTCCACAGACAAGTAAAGGACATGTTGATCAATGGTTAGAGCATGTCCTTTCTATACCAGCCTAGAGGTGTCACAGGGTATTGCAAGCGGGCAGCAGGTGTATGCAGTTCAGCAAAAGGCAATGTTGTCCATGAAACGGTTTCAGGGAAGAAACCAATGGGGATTTGACATCTAGAAGTTGGTGAAAGAGGTTGCAGGCACAGAGGCTAAGGAGTTATAACTTAAACTTGGCTTTGATGCACTTGATAGTGGATCAAATGCCCTCGCTGCTTTGCGAATTGGCAGGACAATGCACACTCCTGAATAACTCATGTCTTTCTCTTTGTGGTCACAGACTTTATGGGTAGTGGCAGATAGTCACTTGGGACCAGAATATTAGATCAGGATGGATTACCACGCCAACATGCCACTATGTCAATTCCAGGTGCAGAACACATTGCTACTGCACAATCAGAAGACCAGTGGCCACCCATCAGAACGTTTACTTTGCAAAGTTTGGACAGGCTTTGTGAGCGGTTCAAGCAATCACAGATAGCCACACGACTCACAGCAGAACTCTACATAGTGAACTTTGTACATAGTGTCAGTGGCAGCTGTTCTCTAATGTCTGTTTTACACTTTGACCTTTTCAAAAAGGACACAAAGTGAGTTAGCCTTCGCAATGTATCCCTCAGTGCGGTGACTCCCCTGGTGTCCCTGCCTGTGCTGAACCTGACCAACATTGCGAGACCCATCCCTTGGCAGGTTAAGCTGATGCAGCACAATGGGTGAGGCTCCTGATTATAAACTTGTGTGAAGATCCAAAGGTAGTTGATTATAAAGGTGACATTGAGTACCTGCTGACTTACTTTAGGGATCCATTTTTCAAGGTAAAAGTGGCTGTTTTTCATCTACATGTTTGAGGAGATGAGGGCTTACAGCAAACATCACAAGTAAAAGACTCTGTACGAATTCGCAAGGATACCCTTTTGCAGCAGCTGCAACATCAATTGGAGAAATCATGTTAAGATCAGGACTGGAGGCGTCAATGGGCAGTATATCACGGAATCCTGTTGAAAGCATTGTGAGCAGTGCAGTGCAGCTGCAGTCAACAATGAGGAAATGCGGTGGACACCCTCCTCAGTGACTCAGGCATCTTGACTACCGATGGTTCCTTGACAGGAACAGACAGTCGACAACCAGCCACAGAGATGCTGGATGCATACCTAGTGGGGCCTTCACCTGTGGGAAGGGAGGATAATCCCAGAACGTACTGGCACAGCAATCAGTTCATCTGGACAGCAGCAAGCATGAAAGTTGACGCTGAATTGCTGAGCTGCATGGTGAACAATTGATATGTATTTTAAAAAACACCCACTGATTTCACTGCAGAAGACTATGCAATTACATCTATCTATAGCCAACACACCAGTTTACATGAAGGTGATTATTTGTTAAGTTTAAGTTCCTTTCATAGCACAGCGTATACATCAAAGAGGGGGCCTTTCCAGAAAGAAAAAAAGATGAGTAAGAGAATCAAATGCAGAAAGGTAACACATTTATGGAAGATGAATCGCTTCCTCAACGACAAGTCATTTGCTTCCTTCCAATGAAATTCTGTCTGTGATTTCCAGAGGCAGACCGATTGGTGTGAGAAAGTATGCTAACCCCATTTCATTAGTCCATATTTATGTGGGACCAATATATTTACATTTAAATATCAAAGGGATATATATTTAAATTTTTCTGACTTCGTGGCAGGGTTCATTATGAACTACGCAGAAAGCTTTCAAAGAAATCCTCTCATTAACTGGAAGCCATGCACCCAATGTATTTTCTTTCTTAGGAGGTTTGGGTAGATGTATGGCTAATGCATCATGAATTCTTTCTAATTTCAAGAGTAAATATTTGTGAAGACCCGGGTAAAAAGAGTTACCTTATTCAAGGTGAGAAGTTACAATTGGATTCTCAACACTTGGACTAGTTAAATCTGATGACAACCACCTTGTTAAGAGAGAGGACAGGAATATGTTTCAGCATTTTGAGGGTTAACAAGAACAGTTGAATGAAGGTTGGTTTCGGTGTTTGGAACATAAATTAGAAATTCAGCTTTAATTCCATTGAATATTAGACAATGTTAGTCAATCCAATTTCTTACGGCAGACACACCTATGAAAAAAGTAAATCAGAAAAAGATTACACCCAAACCGGATCTAATAGAATGTTAGTGTTTCTCCAAGTATGTGTAATAATGAATGCCATAGCTACAGTTATGTAGAAGGTTTCAGAGAGGTTAAATGTAACAGTGGTGACATAGTGGCCCCCTCGAGGCGTGCGGCATATGATTTTGAAAGAAGGTGATTCAAATATATCAAATAAAACTGATTGTAGAGAGCTTGTTGTCCTTGAAAGTGTTGACCCTGTGATGATAAAATGACAAATTCTGCTAAGGAGGATGATGTGGGAGAGGGATTTGAAAGCATAGAGAGATAAAACTGCACAAATAGACAGACACTATTGCCACCCACTATCCTCCTGATATCGTCAATCCTGGGAGTTCCTACAACCAGTGTCCTACTAAAGGATGGAAATCAGCTAGCCTGTCATTGAGATTTCATGCTGAGTCCATACTGTTCGTTATTTGTCTTATCACAGCTGCCACAATGATTTTCATACAAACGGAATTCTTGATATGGGATGATAGTTGGCAGGGTGTTGTGACTCAAAACCTTTAATTATTTAAGAGCGCAAAGAAATAGTATGTGCACATTTGTCTTTTAGTTGATTTTGTCGGACTCTAGCAGGTTCTGTGTATGATATGATATGATATGATATGGCATTTATAACGCGTCTATACACAAGTGTTTCAAGGCGTGACGAGGCAGGGGAGGGGAAACAGAGGGAAGACAGAGACAGCGATCCTACTAGGCCAGGTGACATTGAGATTGCGCAAGTGCGGTGGAGGGTGGGAAGGGGAAAAGTGCAAGGGGGGCAGTGCAGAACATGGGATGAACAGTGAATTAATGAGGATAATAAATAGAATAAATAGGATAAGTGTAAAAACAAGGAAATATCGAGGCTGAGTAATCCAAAAAGAAAATACACCAATCACGGCTAAAAAGATTCACAGATCTTTATTCTGTACAGTTACAAAGAAACACAGATAGCTATCTGGCTCTCAACACCCTGCAAGGAGTACCAGCCCGTCAAAGAGTGGAGAGAGAGTGCTGGACATCTAAACATTCATGCTTTTATACAATTTTCAGAAAGTGTCCAGCCCCTCTACATGTTAATAATCTGCGGTCTAGAGTTTGTGCCTAGTTCACATACAGCTTATACAATAATATGCAGAAGGATTACATGAGTTTGCATTTCCATCAATGTTACAATGGTGATGTATATTCTCGGATCCGTGGTAAGCCTTAGTCTATATCCCTTCACAATGTAGTTCGGCCTGTGTCCACGCTTGAGATTTACTCTGCATTGTCCCAATGTTTACACAGGGATGACTCTTATGTGCGCAGACAATGTTAGGACAACAGTTCATGTATAGTACAAGGTCTCATTACCTAGTCTAAACCGTCAGCCCTTGGACAGTCTAACCATTAACAGAACTCAAAGGTCGGAAGGCTTGGTTGCAAATTGAAATCATAGTCCACCATTTTAGAACAGAGAATGTACAAACAGAAAATAAAAATGGCGGATATTCTAAAATGGCGGCAAAGTCGATACAAAATGGGAACTTTCTAACGTGGTTTTCCCCATAGAGCGACTAGGCTTAGGCCACTATAAATCTAAAGGAGGCACTATATGATTTCCCATTTAACAAACCTTCCTTTTGGCCTAAGCCAAGTGCTAAACTAAAAACTAGTCGCTTTACGAGTAACTCCACATCT
This sequence comes from Ambystoma mexicanum, assembly GCF_040938575.1. Classification (NCBI taxonomy): domain Eukaryota; kingdom Metazoa; phylum Chordata; class Amphibia; order Caudata; family Ambystomatidae; genus Ambystoma; species Ambystoma mexicanum. The sequence continues at coordinate 260,764,209 of NC_090935.1, forward strand.
CAATGTCCATACATCCTGAATCACATTGATCAGATATATCAATCGCCATAAGATCTGCGGCAGAAATTTCCTTCATCACAAATCTTTTGGTCTTTCTTTCCGGTGCGTGTACCTTTGGCCCTAACGTTCCCATAGTCTGTGAACAACATCCCCCTAACATTGAACATATGGCAGGAAGGCATTGTATACAGCAACAGCAGAACAACTGAATACCCTGAATTATCAATAAGACAGAGAGAAGCTTACATCCTCAAGATCGTAAGAAGTCCCAGAACCACGTACCAAGATCCGAGTTTCCCTCAGGAACATGTACTTCTGAACTCAGGAATTGCAGATTTTGTATTGCCTTAAAGATAGTTGGGGAGGAATCTGGTACTAAAAACACAGCAAGCGGACCCCACTAATTTGCATACTCCACCACGCTCAGCCAAGATGAGTTCTAATACCATCCGGTTTTGTTGCGCCACTTATCTGATTGCCTTTTGCTCTAGAGTCATGTTATAGAGTATGTCAGTGGTCCGGTTGATGGTTTTCTCCAGTACTCTTGCTAGTCTCCTAATATCCTCGGAATTCATAATCTGCCCCCAAAAAGGTACAAAGGATTTCGCTACATCACCCAAGACTTGTGACGAAGTATCTCCATTCTCGTCCCACCTACGAGATTTCAGTGGTACTGGCTACATATACCCCAGGTAGCAGAATTCCCAAATAACAAGTTCCCTGCCAATCCCTAGGTAGCCATGGATAAGCTGCATTACCGCAAACGAAGTAGACAGGTTCACCTACATACAAAGGTCTGTCGTCACTGGTCAAGTTTGCAACACTAGTGCAACCCTTGAAATCGCCCATTGGCTGTGTACCATTCCTTTGTATGCAAAAAGAAACTGAGTTGGGGCTATGGTTAACAGTGTAAGAAGGTGGCGTGGCATCGCTATTGCCTATAGGAGCCATCTTAAAAGAAATCAAAGATTGAAAAGGTCGGGACAATCTATGAAAAGGCCTAATAGAAGCAACATTGAGCTTGCTCCTGGTTGCGAAGAGTGAGCATCCCAGAGGCTTTAGGACTCGCCTTTCAAATTCATTCAAATTTTTCCCATCGAAGTTCCCTGAGATGCTATCATATCATCGGCCAAAGAATAGTGCCCGTAGAGAAGCATAACAAGCACTAGTTAAAGGCAAAGGATGAATATACTAGTCTAACCCTTCTTCCCCATGTTGCGGTAAATGGGAGCAAATCCAGCAGTTTGTTCTGTTCAAAATGGCATGAGTTGCGATCATTATTAGCAGTAGTATATTATTATGATAGCTCTGTCTATGTTGAGAGTCTCTAGGAGATAGAGTGTGCAGGTGCACAAAAGGTGTAGATACAGTAGGAACATTCTCAGTAGGCAAGAATGTTCCAAGTGGGCATACTTCTTCCATGTACCAAAATCTTAAGGCAGCTAATACTATGAAACTGGTTAACACAATTACAAGGAGACAACACGTCTTGAAGGACCATGTATTTGATCGTCCATTGTCATTGTTGGCCACACACCCGACTGGTTGTGCCGCATGAGTAGGGTCAATAACAGGCATTGTTCCTTAAAGCTCTTCTCCGATAAGTTCCTGTGAAAATCTTCATAGTCCGTTTGCTGGTGATCTCCTGATCACGCGTTTTCTTAGTCTTTCCCAATCCCCAGCCACCTACTTTCCTTCAGTGCAGAAAGTGGCAAAGGACAAGCTCTGTAATTATTTTCCTATGGACACAGTCGTATCCATGCAGTGTGACTAGTGCCGCAGACGCAGATTGTACCTTGTGACTCCTGGTACCGTATGATCTGCAAACAGTTTGTTGTTGCTTCCTGATGGAAGTGATGAATTTGCAGCAGAATCAGACAAAGATGCAAAAGGATCTGCAGAAGAGTGTGGCGATGAAACAGCCGTTTCCCCAGGCCCTGCGGGCTCAGGGGGTGTCTCCGAAGCACCCTCAGTGCTGCTCAATGCTGAATGATCACTGGGAACAGAGCAAGTAAGTTTCTCCTTATCTTCTTCGTCGTGTGGCAAAGGGAAAGGTATCCTCTCGACATGCAAAGCGTGGATCCAGTGACGCTTCCCCGCTACTCGTACAGCAGTCTGTGTGGCCAATAGGACCTGATGCGGCCCTCTCCACCGCAGTGCGAGACAGGATGCTCTCTCGAATGTTTTTGTCAGCACCCAGTCACCAGGTCGGATGCTGTGACCTGGCCCCTCGTATTTGGCTGGGAGGGCTTCTCGCACCTGTTGATGAATCAAATACAAATTTTTAGTTAACCGTTCACAATATTCAGAAAGAAGTATGTGCTCTACATCCCTCAAAACCCTAGGTTCAGGAAGATTCCAAATGTTAGCTGGCCTCCCCATCACCACCTCATACGGGGGGAGCCCAGTCCTAGTCTGTGGGGTTGTGTGCATGGAAAGTAACACTATCGGTAAGGCGCCTGGCCATTTCAAATTGGTGCCAGCATACGTCTTAGCAAGTTTGTTCTTCAAGATTCCATTGTGTCATTCTACCAATCCAGCACTCTGAGCATGTCTGCCCGAATGGAACCGTTTATCGATCTGTAATCCTGCACATATTTGTAGAATTACAGCAGCGATAAAATGTGGACTATTGTCCGACCAGATGACCCTCGGCAAAACAAACATAGGAAAATATTCCTTAAGCATGCTTTTCGCCATTGTCATTGCTGCGGCATCTTTTACACGAAAGGCTTCAACCCATTTACTAAAAGCACAAATAACAACCAGGACGTATTTCAGATTATTACAACGCTCCATTTCAATAAAGTCAAAGTGAATCATCTCAAAAGGGACAGAAGGTGCACCAAAACTACCCCTTGGTGTTGGTGTACCCTTCCCCATATTGTGCTGTATACAGACCATGCAACTCTGGACAAAACGCTCAGCAGTTTTCGGGATGTTAACATTTACCCAGACAGTTTCTAACATTTTGCAAATTTTCCTAGCGCATATGTGAGTGGGACCATGAGCCATTGAAATCATCATAGTGATGTACGCGTCTGGCAGCATCCATCTTCCCTCCAAATTATCCACTTAATGCCCAGCATCATCCAACCTCGACAAGCCCTTAGCCCATTGCTTTGTTTCCTCTAGAGTGGCATCTGCTTGGATATTTTTTATAGAATCAATTCCTTCATCTATAGTCCCGATATTTGTGGCTTCCCTTGTAGTGTACGTATCTGAATAGAGATCAGTAGCAGTTTGTTTGGCTATCTGGTCAGCAAAAGCGTTCCCTTTTCCTACATCATCTGTAATTTTCTGATGTGCCGTGCACTTCATAATTGCTAGCTGAGTGGGAAGTGCAAGCGCTGAGAGTAGCCGAACTATCAAGGTGCCATATTGGATCTTCGTTCCATGTGAGGTCAAGAAACCTCGTTCTGCCCAAAGTCTACCGAAGTTGTGAACTACCCCAAAAGCATACTGGCTATCAGTATGTATGTTTACTCTAAGCCCTTCAGAAAGTTCACAAGCTCGAGTCAATGCAATAATCTCTGCAGCCTGGGCAGAGTTATGCGAAATTCATTTGGTTTCCACAATCGTGCTTAGTGTAGTGATGGCATAAGCAGCAGTGGATGTACCATCCGGAAGTTTGAAACAGGAGCCATCGCAAAACAGCACCCCTTGTGGATCATTCAAAGGTGTATCTTTCAAATCAATCCTGCCTTTAGTTTCTTGCTCTGTGGTTAAAAGACAGTCATGTGACATTTCGTCACTGCAAGCAATATCTTGCGGAAGAGGTAATAATTCAGCCGGATTCAGTGCACAACATCTCTAAATTTTGATATGTGGTGCAAACAAGATAAATTTGTATCTCATTACTTGTGCGGAAGTGAGATGTTGTGTTTGGGTTCTATTTAATAAAACGTCTTCAGAGTGAGGTACCAACAAGGTTAAAGCATGTCCTAGTACCATACCCTTGCTCTGTTTTACAGACGCAGCAGCAGCAGCGACAGCTCTCAGACATCTCGGCAAAGCGCATGCAACAGGATCAACGGTGGAGGAAAAGTAACCGCACAGCCTATTCTTCACCCCATGTTCCTGCTTTAACACAGCCAAAGCACATCCATCACGTTCATGCACATACAACTCAACGGCCTTTTCATAATTTGGTGTGCCCAAAACTGGTGCTGAACACAGTGCGGTCTTGAGCAGATCAAAAGCTTTCTGGTGTTCCAAGTTCCACGGAAATGGCAAAAAAATGCCCTTCTTTGTCAAAGCCAACATTGGTTTGATCACTAGTGAAAAGTTTGGGATCCACTGTCTACAGTAAGAAGCCATTCCTATCAAGGCTTTGACTTCCTTCTGTGTATTTGGGACAGACATGCCAGTAATGATTTTAATCGGCTCAGGCGTCAGTCTTCTTCCCTCCTTTGACAGGAGATAGCCTAAATAGGCGACCACCTGTCGACAATATTGAAACTTTTTCAGTGAAGCTTTATGTCCATGCTTTGCTAGGTGAATAAGCAATAACACAGTGCCCTCCTAGCATGCACTTTCTGAGTCTGCAGCTAAAAGAAGGTCGTTGACATATTAAACCAATGTACAAGTAGCAGGCAACTCAAGTGTATCAATCTGTTCTTTCAAAGCCCTACCGTAGATACTCGGACTTTCCGTGTACCCCTGTGGCACACGGGTGAATGTAAACGAGCGTCCCCCTAGGGTGAACGCGAACAAGTATCTACTATCCTTGTGTATAGGAATGCTAAAGAAGGCATTCTTACACTAAAATGAGTAGCAGAAGCTGGGATCATCGTTAATATCGTCGTTACATCAGGTACAATAGGAAATTGTGGAGCAACACTCTTGTTGATAGCACGTAAATCAATAATAAAACGAAAAAGAATTGCATTACCTCCTTTCTTGTACATTGGTAAAAATCGGACCATTGCACAAACTACCTGCAATTTCTTCAATTACCCCACGGTATACAAAATCAGAAACTATACACTTCAAAGCTTGCTCATTGCTCACCATCAACCAAAATCTTATACTGTGGAATACGTGGCAGCTTTACTCCTGGTTTCAAAATGATTTTAACAGGCTCAATCTTTAAAACACTGACATCATTGTCATCAATCGCCCATAAACATTCTGGAACGTCACTAAATTCGGGCGGCAAAGGTCTAGTCAGAAACTGTGAGGCAGAAAATTGCTGTGGTGAAATCGTCACATACACTCCACCCAAAGAATAATGAATTACTGCATTTAATTCCTTCAACAGATTCAACCCCAACAAATTCTCACCACAGTTTGATGTCAAAAGAAACGGACAATGATCCGTGAATGGACCCAGTGAAATCGGTACCGGCGAAGAAACCGAACTATTCACTGGCGTACCGGAAAACCCTACAGAAACATTAGTTAGCCCTGACAGTGGACTGTCTGGAACCTGTGAATGGTCAATGGAACACTTCTGTGCTCCTGTATCTATCAAAAATAGATGTTTCCTATTTCCCACTATCATTTCAACGTAGGGACCTTTCTGATTAACGGGAATAGGAGTCAGTTCCAAACCCTGCTTCGGGCAATCCTAGCAAAACAATATATCGTCAAAGGGAAGGTCTTCAGAGAGATAAGCAGTAGAAGGATGATCAAAAATGTTTCTATTATCCATACTCGGTGGCTGATTGTCTTGTGAAAAAGACTGAGAATTCTGAGAAAACAGGCTTCTACCAGGACCCTCTGCTCCAGGGCGGCCTCTGGATAGTCTACCCATGATACCAAATGTGTTATTCGACCTCTGCTAGAGGATCGGGCATTGTGCTCGCCAATTACCCTCTTGTCTGCAATAAGCACATTGGTTCGCGTGTACAGGACCCAATGGCACATTACCTTGTGGAACATACTGTCCCCGAAACTGTGTACTACAACCTCTAGGACCACTAACAATCTGTTGCAACAACAGCTTAGTTTTCAAGTCTCCCTTTTTCTTTTCAATCATTTCCTTCTCATTATTGACTCGGTTTTCATAATACTGAGCCATATGCAACACATCAGACTGAGACTTAGCTTGCCAAGCGCTCTCAGAAGTCATAATTTGCGACTGAATGTCAGGTAACAATCCACGCACAAATTTATCTACAAATAATCATATTCCAGACTCTGTGCTTAAAACTTGTGCACTAAAATCTGAAAATACTTACTCAAACCGATTAAAGAATTTGGTAGCACCCTCAGATTTTCCTTCGAAACAAGCAGTAAGTTTGTCCCAGACAATCCTTCTCTCAGGAATTAAGGCTTTCAGTTTTGTCACCATTCTATCAGGCAAAGTCAGTATCATCTGTGGTGGCCTCTCACCAGCTATCCTTTCTCTATCTTGATTAGCCAAATCATCCCATGTGTCCCCTAACCTTAATACACAGTCTACTGTCCTAATCTGTTTCCACAAATCAGCAGGTAGGAGCACAGGAAATAACAAGTCTATATCACCCAGAGTGAATACTGACGACTGCAAGACAGATTCCATTTCTTTATAAAACCCTGTCAGATTCTTCCTAATATCTGGGATAGATTGTCTAATGGTATTCACCTCCTGTCTTGAGAACGGGACATGAACAAACTGTGATGCATAATGTGCATCAAAGTCATAGGCTGCTAGACCCGTTGCGGCATTAGACGGAACCTCAACTTTAGGGACAAATGTCAGAGGAACCTCTCTCATAGGCAACTGCGAAGTAGTGTTGGGTGTCTTGACCCACGTTCAAGTTATTATGCTGCAACATTTGGTGCTATGGGTTCAGAAAATCCAAGATGGCCGAAAAAGCCCACATTGCACCAGAATCCAGGAGATCCGCGCAGTTGTGCGCACACCAAAATGGTCGCCCAACCTGCCACCCACCAGTACAAAGAAAGATGGTTCTGTTCAAAATCTGTTTTTATTAATGTCAAAAATTGCTAAGATCATGGGCCTGTAACCACCAAACAAAAATACAACTCTGGTTGAGTGTTCTACTTTACTCTACTGCAGATCCACATCAATGCCATGGCAAGCAAGGATCATATACTATCAAGTAAAATCCTTTCTTTTTGAAATGTATTAATTCAAGACAGCTGTCAAAAATAGGTGCAGTACCGGCATTGGGCACTAGCTGGCGCTAGCGATCTAAACTCTGATAGGAGAACTGTATTTCAGGAGTTGCAAAAGGATCCTGAGCTAGCTGGGACTTCAAAGGCTTGCTGATTAATGAAAATTCTTAACACCTGCTTTCCCAGAAGGCAGTCTGATTCAATGAACAGTTCAGAGACCCACACAACAGCCCAGGATATCACATGGCCCTGTTGATTGAGAGGGAGGAGTTTCTCCTGCAGCCTGCAGGACACAACACAATAGGCTCTTAGGGGGATCAGAGTTGGGCAAGAGTGTATCTTAAATTAATCTGTGATATGTGTATGTAATTTCAACGACGTGTGTACCTGGGAAACCTGTTAGTTATTAAAAAATCATTTTCTAAGTAAAAGCAATCGAGCGTTTCTTCAATAGATTGTAAAATGATGACTCACTCTGACTCACTCTGACACACTATCCCTTCTCAAATCAGGTCACAGAGAATCCTTGACCTATCAAATCATGAGAGGGTTGGGCATGCAGAATGAGCTGACCCACCCACTTTCAAAACTCATAAAAAGAGACTGCTTTGGACAGGCAGGGCATTCACTTTCCATTTTCTTGCGAAGCACTCTGCCGGACCAGACAATATCCAGAAGGACCATCTCCAGAACTTAGAATCCAGACTTCAGAACTTTCTCAGCAGGCCTCAAAATCTTTTGCCAATTATTCAACAGCCGGGCGAGCTGTTTGATTCTGTCTAGAACCTTGGGCCAGAACCATATCCAGACCCAGAAAGCAGAGCTGTATCCAGAACCGGTAGCAGACCCAGAAAGCAGTGCTGTATCCAGAGAGACCAGAACCAGAGAGACCAGACCGCTGTGAAGTGCCGCTAGCAGACCCAGACCAGATCGCTGTGAGCAGAACCAGTACCAGAAACCACCCGGAGTCCAGTCCAAACCTGACCAGACCTTGACAGCCTATTTCAAATTTATAGTGTAAGTACTCAGCTAGAACTGTCCAGAACTGATCTCTTAGTCTAAAATAATCTGATTAAAAACATTTGAACCTGTCCAGAACTGCATCATAGGAATCTTGTGTTCATTCTGTCATTTTAAAGCTGTAAAAGTGTCATTTTCTCAATCTGAAGATTACTTTCATTTCGAGAAACTATCTCCACAAAATCATCCGTATCTCTGGGACCGCGTGTGCTAGGTACGAGATTTAACTTTCATTTGAAAGCTAAGGTTATAAGTTTTCCAACAAGCATAAAACTAAGACTTTTTACTCCTTATAGTTTTTCGACGCACCCGGAAAAATTGCCGCGATTTGCGATTTGGTCCAATTACCTCCTGTCAAAATAGCCGCTTTTGCTTGAACTGCTAAAATTTGTTTTCAACCTGCTAATCCCTCATTGAGCATCGCAAGTGTGACTTGAACTAATCTTAAATAGCTATCACCTACCCTGAACCTCCTACAGGGAATTAAAAGTATTTCTTAGCATATTTTACTTAATTGCCACCACATTTAAAAGGATTTGCCTGCTTTAAAATCATACCTGTTTTCCTTTAAGCTCGCTGGGGGGAACTGGAACTTTGTATTGCATTTTGTTTGTATTCCTGAAAATTGTATGCTCTCCTTCCATCTCCTTATATCGCATATGGGGGGAGTGAATTGCCACAATGGGAAAAGGGGACATATTATCTCTTGTGAAACCCTATCAGTTTATTTCTGTACGGCATTCTTTCCATCATTGTTTTTCCGTGAAACCATAAAAGCATTCTCAGTTACCTTTTCCTTCCTTCTGCCAACTCCTAAGTAATTAAATAAGCGTACAATTGTAATATTATCCATTGTTGATCACTGTCATATTCTTAAGTGTGATATCAAATATTAATTTATTATATAAGTGTTATATATATATATTGTTTAATTTTCCAATAAATCTTTTAAATTGCAAAACACACCTACTTCTTGGCTCAGTGAGGTCAGGGGGATTCAAAGAGAGGGGCGTTATATAAGGGTTTATCATCCAGAGTATAACTTGTCATAAAAATATATAAATAAGGGCTTCCCTTGGGCGTCCCAGACGAGGCATTGACTTAGTGGGATTGCTGAACTGAAGTCACTTAACAGATTGGGGGCTCGAGCCGGGGATTCTGGATTAGATCTATCACTTGTGCAGATTAATACGGTGTGATAACTGACAGGATACATAATCCTATTGGATCACCAAGCCGTGTTACACTGTAAAAACACCCCTCAAAAGAACGCTCTAAGGAAACGGTCTGTTTTGCAAAATAAAATACAAACTTCTGTAAGTCAGGAAGGAAATCAATTTCCAGTATTACGACCTTGGTAGATATCAAAATAGCCAGAGAACACCTCTTACATAAGCTATTTGTGAGAGGGGAGTGGGCTCATCAGGACCAGGCGGTCTGGTTGCAGGCAATCACACCCCAGATCACTGAAACAGGGTCAGACATATGGAGAAATCAGGGTCCCTTACATGTGGCCCTGAGTGAAGTATGTATGGCCCCTAAGGCCAAGGATGAGCACAACAAGATTGCCAGGGTAGCAGCATATTTATATTTATATATGGGAGCCATACAGGACAAATGTGCTGAAGGCCAAGATCTGGTAAATAGGCAACTGATGGCATTAGAGAAGGCCCAATCTGACCTGGTCTCTTCTGAGCAGAGGTTGCAGAGGAGCCAGGAGTCAGAAAATGATAGTAGGCAGTATATCATTAAAATAAAAGAGGATATGGGTATCCTGCAACTGGAAAAGTCTGACCAGGATAACAGATTTCTGGCCTTGCAGAAGGAGTACCAAGAAGGTTTGGACGGCCTACTGTAGAGCCAGAAAAAGCTGGAGCAACAACTGGACTTCAATAGGGCATGCGCAGAGCAGGTAGTCACCCTGCAAAGCCACCTAGATAGGGAGAAGACAGAGAGCAATAAACTGATTTTGAAAGACCTGGATACCCAGGCAGAGTTTGATCAAGAACACCAGAAAGCTGGTGCCTTTTAAAGGCAGAGGGACGACCTGGTGGCACAGATGCAGGCTCTTAGTCAGGAAAGGGACACCTTAGGCCAGGAAGTATGCCAATTAAAAGAAAAAATTGAAGAAAATCACTTGGCCCTCCAGGGACTGGGTGACCTCCAAAAAGAGCATCAGAACTTGTTAAAACACACCAGGAAGGTGGAAGATGCCCTGTCAAGAAAGGAACAAGCCAGTAGGGATGGGACTCAGGAGGTAACCCTCCTGCAGCAAAGACTGGCCCAGTATTCCAGGACCAACAAGGAAGCGCAGAGAGAAAATGAGGCTCTCTGTCAGAACAATGATAGGCTCCAGCAACAGGTAGCCATGCAGGAGAGACTGTTAGAGTCTAGTAAGGCCTTAACTGAGGAACTGAAAGCGCAGGCTCTTGCATTGCAACAGGGAGCCGGGGCTGACAGAGATGAAGTTCGCTGGGAAAGGGAAACACCTGAGCATAACCTCAGGAGCCCTAGTACCAGATGCCTTCATCTCTCCCAGTCCTTGAACTCTGCCACCCCCATGTTCCCTGGCGCACATGAGCACAGGGCCACAGGGATGGCAGATTACTATCCAGCCAAAAGTATGGGGCTCATAGGCCACTACCACCCAGGAATGGATGGGCGGGCATCCGGGTATGGGCACCTAAGTACAGTGCAATTTAGTGGGGAACCCCAGGGGAATAGGCCCACTAAGGGCGTCCTGAAAACCTCTGCCCAGTTAGGTCAGTGGGGGGGTACCCATCAAATCCTGGCAGCAAGGAGGAATCTAAAGACTCCTCTGAACGTCACAGGACACAGGAGACCAGGTCCCCGCAATCTGCCAGCCATTCCCAGGCTCGCAGAATCAGGGAAAACCTGGAAGATCAGACGGGCACCTCTGGGAGCAGTGCTTCTGAGTCAGAGGATGAATGGACCAGGGTTACCCAAACCAAAAAGGCCAATAAGGCAAAAAAGGGCCGTGCTTAAGGACCCCTTAAAACAGATTAAGGCAATAAGGAGTGTCATCCAGCCTTATCACAGGAACGCCAAGTATTCTGTTTGGGAACACTTGGAGCTTTATGAGCAAATGATGGAGACTTTCCATTTGAAGGACAGCAGTAGCTGCATTCAGTATGTCAAATGGACATTCTCCCCAGAATACTCCAGTTTCTTTGCAGGGCTGGAGGACCAAAACCATTCAAGATGGTCCGCCTATAGGGCGGCCATCTTGAAACATTTTTCTGTTCACAGAAATCCTCAAGAGGCTAGCAAAGCAGCCTACAATTTGCAATGTGGGGAGGATCAGGCCCCACAAGAATTTGTGCAGGAGTTAAAGCGTGCTTTTGCGCAGACTACAAAAAAGGGTACGCACGAACAGTAAAGAATTTGTTAATACGTTTTTCCATGCCTTACCCAAATACATAATGACCCAGCTTGTAAGAGATTTTCACGAGAAAAGATCTTTAGACTGGGTCAAGCTGCAAGCCACCCGCATCTATGAGGTGCAGAAACTGGTGGAAAATAAGAATCAGCCCAAAAACCCCAAAACCAACAGCACCCCTGCTGCTGCCAAGGTGGCAGAGGTAAAGGTTGCCCCCGTTTTAGATTTGGAGATGGGGGGACCTAAAAACTTGCCTGCACCAAATAATTCTAACCCCAGAAGGCCCTCGGGCCAGTCACAGACAGGGAGTCAAGGAGGTAGTCTGAAAAATGGGGTCCCTCGCTCCCCTGACTATGTAAGTCCCCGCTATAAAGAAAACAGTCCAATCCTGAGTTATGTGTGGACTCCTCCGGCCCAAGGGGGGGGATCCAACCAAGCGCCCAACCCAGGGAACTTCCCTCCGCACTTCCCCCAGGAGGGCAGAAATTCACCAAATCCTGGGCAGAATTTTTTCCCCAGGTATCCACAAAATGTCCAACCCCAAAATCATCCATCCTTCTTTCCCCACTTTCCTGAGCCCAGACGACCTAATCCGGGAGAGGGGAGGCCAAGGGTGGAGGGGTACCCACATCTTCCCAACCCAGGGTATTACCAGAGAAGGGATAGCTACCCTTCCCGGGATCAGCCCAGGGGAGAAAAGAGGACCCCGCCTCAGCTGAGCGGGTTTCCCAGTTAGAGCGCCAGGTCCAAAATATGGCACAGGAGCTGGGTTGCGTGCTAAGGGCTCAGCAGAACCCTCAGATGGGCATGCCGGCACAGAATGCACCAAACTCTGGGCCTGGTGCTCCAGAACAATGACAGGGCAGCACCCCGATAACCCACCGGTTCCCAGGGAGGAGGCACAAGGGGAAGGGGGGTGAAAAGACTTGGAGGAAGCTTCCTTCCCCACTTGTAAACAGCCCCTGGAAACCCAGGAACCGGAAACAAAATCTCCTACCCCTGAAAGTCTGCCACCCAAGGAGCAGAGAGGAGGTAGGAGAAACAAAGGAACCAAACAGAACCATGTTGTGGAGGAGGTACAGGTCTTCCAATGTGAGGGAGAGGGATCCTCAGAGGATACTGGGAAAAGGATCTTCTCCTTCAGAGATGGGGGAACTCCTCCCAAGGAAAAATGGGTCCCAAGGGATTCCAACCCAGACTGGGTAGATGTGGGGATTGAGCTGTCGCCACCCATCATTCTATCCCAGAAACAACAATACCAAAAAACCCCTGGTTCAAACCCCTCCTGGTGACTGCCTCCAAAAAGGGGGGGGCGGCCCAGAACCGGAACCAGGGGAACCTAAAACCGGATCAATAGACTGGGTAGATGTGGGGATTGAGCTGTTGCCGCCCATCATTCTATCCCAGAACCAACAATACCGAAAACCCCTGGTTCAAACCCATCCTGGTGACTGCCTCCAAAAAGGGGGGGGGGCGGCCCAGAACCGGAACCAGGGGAACCCAAAACCATATCCAGTTGCCAACTTTTTCTTTCAGATTCCCGAGACTCTCCACAGAATTTTGCCCAAATCTCTTCTCTCTCAATGTTCAAAACCAGAAAATTAGCCCACCAGTTGTCCAAAAATGTGCAAGTACAGGGGCAGGGTACAATTTTGGCACTGGTGGACACTGGATCCCAAGCTACCCTTTTGTCCAAAAGGGCCTTTGATGAACTGAATGCAGGAAGGTGGTAGAATTACCGAATTCCTCTCACCTCTCTTCCTGGACAACTTCAGAACTTTGACGGGAAGGAAATTCCCGTCGAGGGGACTGCAGATTTGGACATCAAAATTGGGCGACACAAGGTGAAACACCCGGTCATAGTAGTGACTCTAGAGAGCACTGCTTTTTTACTAGGGAATGACCTCCTGAGAAGGTTGTCACCCCTAATAGATTGCGTAAACAAGGTCCTCTGGACCCAGACTACCCGACCAATAAAATTAAAACAGAGCATCAATCATGTTAGTTTAAACGGCACCTGCCACATGGTTGAACAAAAATCTGACCAAGTAGAATTTCACTTCCAGAACAACCAAATTCCAGATGTGACAGTAATAGCAGTAGGACAACAGAGTTGTGATGGGGAGTCCTCTCTATTTCTGAAAATCAACCTTCCCTCCAGTTTAAGGTGGAATTCCACACTGGAAGGAAATACTCAGAAACTCCCACTCCTATAGTCCAGAAAGATGCGAAATCAGCTAAGAGCCTGGCTGATATTCAGCAAATTGGAGAGCAGTTGTTCATCCCTGTTCAGTTAAATGATGGGAAGGACTCTGTTCTCGCCCGAGTGTGTGTGAACAACGGTAAGAGCTTCATCAGCGAAGCCATGTTCCGCCAACTCCCAAAATATCCAGCCATTCCCACATTCAAACTGATAGACAAATGGGAAATGGATCTGGAAACACCCAATTCCAAACATCTCCTGCCAGGCAGGTGTATGCTCAAAATCTACATTGGCAACAAGAGCATAGTCCATAATTGTTGGGTCGTGCGAGACGTCACTGCCGCCTTTTACTTAGGCAGTGACATTCTCAATCGCTTTGCCAATAGTTTGGACCTAATAAACTTCAAAGCTAGGTCCCGATTAGCGGATAACCCCATGGGCTTTGATGATCCAGAAAAAGCATTCAGGTCAGCTCAATTGCTACTTTATGCAGTTGAAATTCAGATTAAAGAGGAAGTCACCATCCCAGAAAGGACCCGACAATTCTCCCTGGAAGTGAAAGTTAAAAGAGGACAAAAATTGAAAAACCCTGATGCTTATATGCATCTAAATGCTTCTCTCCAACAGCAAGGGTTGGGGGTAAACCCAACACCATTAGTCAACATAGAACATGACACCATTCCAATAGAGGTGGATAACAGCGACTTAAAGAGTATTACTCTACCCGCGGGCACCATTATTGGAATGGCGGTTGATGACCGACATTTCTCCATTGATTTAGGAAATGAACTGTTAGGACCAATCCCCAAGGACTATTTTGACAGTGACAGTGATGACAACACAACACCAGACAGGATCTTTACCCGGCATGGGGGGAACCTCCTGGTGTACACTTCCTGCAATTATGGTAAGGAAGATGTGACTTGTGACTTCAGGAGGGATGAGGTGATTTTCCAGGTCCATGAGGGCTGCCTTAGCCACCTGAAGCCTCCAGTCCAAATCAGCACTCTGACCAGGGACTTCTCCACCCAGCTGGAGGAGGCCGCTGAGATAACAAAACCAGAAGTTTTTCCAGGCTTCAGGCAGATGGTGGAAGAGAGAGTCAACCTAGCTGATGCCTGTGTGACTCTGGAGCAGAAGCAAAAGTTGAAACAGGTTTTCTTGGATTTCCAAGATCTCTTTGCGGTAGACTCATATGACTGTGGTTGCACCGACATCCACACAACAACAATTCCCACGGACCCTGGAATGACTCCGGTGTTTGTGAAGCAATATCGCTTGCCTCTCGCATCCATGGAGTCCCTTACTGAAATAATTAAGAACCTTGAGTCCCAGGGAATAATCCGTCCAGTGCACAGCAACTCCAATAATCCGGTGCTAGGAATATTGAAGCCAAACGGCCAGTGGAGAATCTGGGCCGACCTTAGGGAGCTCAACAGACGTGTCCATAATTCCCGATGGCCTTTGCCATACATTGACCAAGGGCTGGCCCAGATTCAGGGGTCACAGGTATTCACTGGAATAGACCTGACCAATGGATACTGGACCGTGCCTATCAGTAGGGAGGACCAATACAAACTGGCTTTTACCTTTGGGGGCCAGCAGTACACATGGACCCGGACTCCCTTTGGATACCTCAACTCCGGCAATTAATTCAACATTTTCCAACATAAGGCCATGCCCGACCTGGGTGCGAGGGGTAACCTGGCTTATGTAGATGATGTCCTCATCAAAAGTTCATCTGTGGAAGAACACATAGCAGAGATCCGTTATGTTCTGACCCAGTTGAGGGCCGCCGGAGCAGAACTTTCCTTTCAGAAAGCACAGTGGTGTAGAACCCGTGTTAATTTCTTGGGGCATGAGATTACTCCTCAGGATCTCTGTCCCCAAGAAAAGAAAGTGGAAGCACTTCACAAACTGAAAGACCCCACAACTCTGCGGGAACTAAGGAGCCTCCTTGGACTGACTAATTACAGCAGAAAGTTCATTGAGGTCTACGCAGAGATTACCAGACTCCTCCCTGATTCATCTCCTGAAGGGGGGGGGTCAAGTGGGAATGGGGTCCAGAACAATCCGAGGCAGTAAGACAGCTCAAAAGAAGCCTCTCACAAGCGCCGTGCCTAGCTTACCCTGTCAGAAACAAGGAGTTTTTCCTGGACACAGGGTTCTCTAATATGTGCTTGACGGCAGTATTATACTTAAAGCATGACAAGGTCAATAAAGTAATCTCCTATGCGAGCAAAACTTTATCTTCTGTGGAGGAAAAATTCAACGATTGTGAGAAGGCACTCCTGGCAATGGTGTGGGCATTGAAGAATTACCGCCCGTTTATCCAGGAGGAACACATCATAGTGGAGACTCCACACCAGCCTCTGCAATATCTCCAAAGTGACAGAATGCGGGCCGGAAATGTGAGTAATTCCCGAATTATTTCCTGGATTCTGTCAATGCAAGGCTTTCCTGTGGAGGTCAGATATGGCCAAAACAAGAAGAGTCCCCTCGCGCAAGGTCTGGCTGACTTGCATGATTGTGCCAGAGAAAACTGTCTCGAGGACGAAAGTCTAAAAATCAAGGACAACATGGAGGTATACCTTAATTCCTCACACAAAGTCTTTGAAGAAGACAAGTGTGAGGGAATGCCCACTGTCATGTGGATGGATGCTCTTCCCATGTTGACAACAACGGGGAAAAATAACTTGTGGCCGGCGTAGGGAATGCATGGGTGAATGAGTCCCCAGAACCCTCCGCTGGATACAAAATTGGTCCCCGAAGTAGTCAGGTGGCAGAATTGATGGCTGTGTTTCAAGCCATCCTCACTGCTGTCCAACATCAACTCTACAAACTGGTCATAATCAGTTTATGATTCAGATTATGTACGGAACGGGTTCGTGGAGCACCTGGTTAATTGGAAAACCAGAGGCATGTTATGTGCTAGTAACAAACCCCTGAAACATGGGAAGTTAATCCAAAATATTGATGATCTGGTCACATCGAATGGGATGACCATCTACTGGAAAAAAAACAAGGGTCATTCCAAAGTAGAGGGACCAGACAAAACTGTAGATGACTTAGCTAATCAGCTGGCCAAAACCGGGGCCATCCAAGGGGATCTAATAGAGATTGAGTCCCTGTTGGGGAAATCCAGGTCACTGCTATCACTAGGTCCCAGACAAATGCTCACAATGATCTTTCAACTGCACAATGGAGTAAGGAAACCCCAGATGCTGATTTGATTACGGCTCAAAAAGGGGATCTAATAATTGGTAAGTTTTACCAATACATTGAGGACCCTGAGAACTTTCCCCTGACGGATACCGATTACATTGGTAAAGAGGACCTTAGAGTGTTGATGAAATGTCCAAAAATATTCCGATGCAAGACGGTTTGTTGGTAAGGAAATCACAAGCTGGCCATGATCAGGGTGGTTCCTTCCTCATTCCAAAGCCTGATGTTAAGTCACGCCCATGATGCGGCCACCGCCGGTCATAGGGGGTTTCATACAACACTTGAAATCTTAAGAGAGGTCGCATACTGGCCACACATGGGCCAGGACCTCAACCAATACTTGAAGGGGTGTCTTGTGTGTGCACAATTTCAGCCAACATCCCTCACACACCGTGCACCTCTCCAAAAGAGGGGGATGACACTGCCATGGTCAGATTTGCAAATCGACTTCATAGGCCCCGTGATTCGCTCCTCTAGGGGAAATAAGTACATGTTGACGGTCACATGCTTATTTACTAAATGGGTGGATTGTCTCCCGGCCCTAAACTGCAAGGCAGAAACAGCAGCTGCCCTGATGATCAACCACATCTTTTCGCATTTTGGTCTACCCCAAAGGATTGAGTCAGAGGTAGCCATTTTTCCAGCAAAGTAATGACTAAGATGTGGGAGATACTGGGGGTTAAAAGGAAGCTACACCTTCCTTACCGGCCAGCCTCTTCTGGTGCATTGGAGAGATACAACAGAACCATTGTGAGCATCTTAAACAAGTTTGTGGCAGATTCTGGGCCAAGTTGGGATATCCGATTACCTCTGGTCCTAATGGCCATCAGATTTACCCCTTCATCTGCAACTAAAATATCACCATTTGAGCTGATGTCTGGACGCAAGATGGTGCTTCCCCAGCATTTGCTCTACAGGACCCAAGAGCAGACATTAATAAATGCCTCCACAACTCACAAATACATTGAGAATTTAAGGAATTCTAGAAAGATCAGCCGAGAGTATGAAAACTCACTATGATTTGAAAACCACCAGGAAAGAATACAATGTAGGAGACCAGATTTATCTATACAATTTCCAAAGAAATCAGGCCAAACAGCGAAAATGTTTGCCTACATGGAAGGGACCTTTTGAAATTATAGACAAGATCTCCCCAGTTGCCTAGAAGATCCGCATCCCCAAAGGTAGTTTGGCAGAAGGGGAAGACAAGTGGGTCCATATAAATCAGTTAAAGTGTTGCCACCCGAGGCACACTCTGCAGCAACTGGACAAGTCCTCTGCAATACCAGAGGGGGCCGCTCCAGAGTAATTCAGTTCCAACCCTAAAATATCCCACATATAGTCTCTAAAATATTATGATTCTTGAATGAAAATGTCTTCTGATTATATCTTGTTTTTTTAAAAATAAGAATGTAAATGTCTATTGATTTATAAAATGTATATGCCGCCCCACTATATCAATAGTGGGGGAGAAATGTCTACGAATAGGTATTGCTGCTTTGCTTTGTCATCCTAGGAGAAAGAAAACCTAGAGACTGACCACGGAAGATGACCTGGGGACCGGGAGCAAAGATCCGAGAGGCCCGGAGTACCGCCCAATATTCCCATCAGAACCGGCGAGGAGAACCGATCGATCCACCCTGATGGAGGAAAAGATGCTGAACTTTGTCATCTGCGTAATTGGAAGAAGATGATGAGGACATCCCAGCGCATGGATCAAAACATCCTTTGCACCCGACTCCCCCTCGACTCGAAATCAAAGCGCAGTGTCTTGGCCGACATTCAAGTTATTATGCTGCAACATTTGGTGCTGTGGGCTCAGAAAATCCAAGATGGCCGAAAAAGCCCACATTGCGCCAGAATCCAGGAGAACCGCGCAGTTTTGCGCACACCAAAATAGTCGCCCGGCCTGCCACCCACCAGTGCAAAGAAAGATGGTTCTGTTCAAAATCTGTTTTTATTAATGTCAAAAATTGCTAAGATCATGGGCCTGAAACCACCAAACAAAAATCCAACTCTGGTTGAGTGTTATACTGTACTCTACTGCAGATCCACATCAATGCCATGTCAAGCAAGGATCATATACTATCATGTAAAATCCTTTCTTTTTGAAATGTATTAATTCAAGACAGCTGTCAAAAATAGGTGCAGTACCGGCATGGGACACTAGCCGGCGCTAGCGATCTAAACTCTGATAGGAGAACTGTATTTCAGGAGTTGCAAAAGGATCCTGAGCTAGCTGGGACTTCAAAGGCTTGCTGATTAATGAAAATTCTTAACACCTGTTTTCCCAGAAGGCAGTCTGATTCAATGACCAGTTCAGAGACCCACACAACAGCCCAGGATATCACATGCCCTGTTGATTGAGAGGGAGGAGTTTCTCCTGCAGCCTGCAGGACACAACACAATAGACCCTTTCAATTGAATAGAAATGCAGATTAGGGTGTAACTGTCCACAGCTGCCCTGCCAGGAAGGAGAGGCCTGTGATCTCTGACTCACCAAGTTCTGGGAGGCGGGCCAGACTGGTATGTGAATTCAATTAAGGGCAAATGTATGTTTGATTAAATTGCTTATAAAATCGTGTATTAAGCTCACATAAATGTTCAATTTGGGGGTCCTTAATATGGAAAATGCCCTCATGAATTGAGACCAAACTCCACTTTGTGCGGTGTTCTGGGACCGAACCCCGCTATTTATTAATATTGCAGATACTGTGTTTAGGATAGAGACATAGTAATTTCCAGTAATATGCTCAGGGAAGGGGTGCAGGTCTGTGTACATTTTGAGGAAAACCAATATGGAGAAAGTCACTAAAAGCACAAAATCTTGCCATTTTTGAACCCAGGCTCTTAGGGGGATCAGAGTTGGGCAAGAGTGTATTTTAAATTAATCTGTGATATGTGTATGTAATTTCAACGGCGTGTGTACCTGGGAAACCTGTTAGTTATGAAAAATTAATTTTCTAAGTAAAAGCAAAGGGGCGTTTCTTCAATAGATTGTAAAATGATGACTCACTCTGACTCACTCTGACACACTATCCCTTCTCAAATCAGGTCACAGAGAATCCTTGACCTATCAAATCCTGAGAGGGTTGGGCATGCAGAATGAGCCGACCCACCCACTTTCAAAACACATAAAAAGAGACTGTTTTGGACAGGCAGGACACTCACTTTCCATTTTCTTGCGAAGCACTCTGCCGGACCAGACAATATCCAGAAGGACCATCTCCAGAACTTAGAATCCAGACTTCAGAACTTTTTCAGCAGGCCTCAAAATCTTTTGCCAATTATTCAACAGCCGGGCGAGCTGTTTGATTCTGGCTAGAACCTTGGGCCAGAACCATATCCAGACCCAGAAAGCAGAGCTGTATCCAGAGCCGGTAGCAGACCCAGAAAGCAGTGCTGTATCCAGAGAGACCAGAACCAGAGAGACCGGACCGCTGTGAAGTGCCGCTAGCAGACACAGACCAGATCGCTGTGAGCAGAGCCAGTACCAGAAACCGCCCGGAGTCCATTCCAAACCTGACCAGACTTTGACGGCCTATTTCAAATTTATAGTGTTAGTACTTAGCTAGAACTGTGCAGAACCCATCTCTTAGTCTAAAATAATCTGATTCAAAACATTTGAACCTGTCCAGAACTGCATCATAGGAATCATGTGTTCATTCTGTCATTTCAAAGCTGTGAAAGTGTAATTTTCTCATTCTGAAGTTTACTTTCATTTCGAGAAACTACTCCACAAAATCGTCCGTATCTCTGGGACGGCGTGTGCTAGGAACGAGATTTAACTTTCATTTTAAAGCTAAGATTCTAAGCTTTCCAACAAGCCTGAAACTTTCTACTCCTCATAGTTTATCCGTAATCGCGCTCCACGATACGTGGAAAAAGTGCGCGATTTGCGATTTGGTCCAATTAGCTCCTGTCAAAATAGCCGCTTTTGCTTGAACTGCTAAAATTCGCTTTCAACCTGCTAATCCCTCATTGAACATCGCAAGTGTGACTTGAACTAATCTTAAATAGCTATAACCTACCCTGAACCTCCTACAGGGAATTAAAAGTATTTTTAGCATATTTTACTTCATTGCCACCACATTTAAAAGGAGTTGCCTGCTTTAAAATCATACCTGTTTTCCTCTAAGCTCACTGGGGGGAACTGGAACTTTGTATTGCATTTTGTTTGTATTCCTGAAAATTATGTGCTCTCCTTCCATCTCCTTATATCGCATAGGGGGGGAGTGAATTGCCACAAGGGGAAAAGGGAACATATTATCTCTTGTGAAACCCTATAAGTTTATTTCTGTACGGCATTCTTTCCATCATTGTTTTTCCTTGAAAACATAAAAGCATTCTCAGTTACCTTTTCCTTCCTATACCAACTCCTAAGTAATTAAATAAGCGTACAATTGTAATATTATCCATTGTTGATCACTGTCATATTCTTAAGTGTGATATCAAATATTAATTCATTATAAAAGTGTGATATATATATATATATTGTTTAATTTTTCCAATAAATATTTTAAATTGCAAAACACACCTACTTCTTGGCTCAGTGAGGTCAGGGGGATTCAAAGAGAGGGGCGTTATATAAGGGTTTATCATCCAGAGTATAACTTGTCATAAAAATATATAAATAAGGGCTTCCCTTGGGCATCCCAGACGAGGCATTGACTTAGTGGGATTGTTGAATTGAAGTCACTTAACAGTAGGCAACTCCAAATGCATACTGAGCAACAGAGCCAAATCGAGTACTAAAGCAGCTGAAGGAGTGTCAGACGAAAAAGCTCTCTTATAGTGTTACGCTCACCTGGTATCCACGGGGACGCCACCTAGCCGTATGGACACTGGTATCCTTCTCTGCGGTTCCCAGATGTGGCCAGTGGGGGAGGATCTGCCTGTTATACAGGAGGGCTATGTTCAAGACAGGTCAACTGGGGTAATTAGCCTCCTACCACCCAGTATGCCTTCAGCCCCTCTGGGGCCTCTCCTCACCTTATTGTTGATTCTGGTGTGCTCTCTGTCCTGCCTTCTTGGCAGGGGCGCGTTGTCCTTTGTGGGTGGATGCGATCTAGTTACTTCACTGATGCCGGCCCGTTTGAAGTCTTTCAGGTAGGTCTTATTGCTGTTGTATATTGTTGTTATTCCTGCATGCCTTTCTTGGTTTAATAATGTCTCTTTCTCTTCCTTAGATGTGCGGAAGTCCAGTTTGGTGCATTGGCTGAATTGGGTCTCGCCGGTAAATGATGGCGTGTTATGAGCGCTATGATGCGGTAAGTAGGCGCTATGTGCAGCGCAGTGATGCCTTGCCTTTGCTAACCTGTTTTCTTTTATTTTCCCATAGATCGCGGTGTTCACCCAGGGTGTGGAATTCCGAGGCGATGCTGGTCGAGGGGCGATCAGCTAGGTAAGCTTTTCGGCACAGTTTGTTATGATGTAATGTCTCTAATACCTTGTATCTTTCCTTTTTGCAGATCCCTCTGTCCGGGAGACATGTTGATCCTAGGAAGCTGTTCGTAGGAGCTGTGGGTAGCTAAAGATGAAAATTGCAGGTAAGATGCTGCTGCTAACAACGTTCCTTTTGTCTCCTTACAGGTGCTGTTTCCCCGAGGTTCGCGGGTCTAGCTGGACACGGTGAACGTCACGTTGCAGGATTGCAAAGTAACGCGAAGCATGTTATCCAAGTCGGGTGCGGTTTAAATAGCTTCAAGAAAGTAGTCCAGGTAAAGTAGTTCCTAGGCTACCACACCCAAAACACTATACTGCATAGCTTGGTTCCTAGGAGCCAAGCTATGTTGATGCCTCCATGTTGACTGGCAGCTTCAAAATAAAGTAGTTCCCCAAACACATGTCTTCACTGTGTATGAGCCTGGTGCCATAGGCACCAGGACTGGCTCCAAGAGGGCCTAGGCAGTGGATGCTTAGGTTTATTGGAGACCCGAGCCAAGACCTCTCCTGGCCCATGGGCTTGCCAGAGGGGTTTTTGGATGTGGGTCATGACATATAGACATTCAATAATTCTGCGGGACAACACATCTTTCTTTTTATACATTCATCCTGCAGGTATTCTACCATAACCTCTATCAATTTCCACTGCATTTCTGGCGTATACTGACTGTACGTGTCATATAATTCTACGGGAGATATCGAAATGTCTGAAATCTATCTAAGTGCATCTCTTGTGCAAATTCGTGTTTCTTCACTCATCGATTTGCAAAAAGGAAGGAACCGTTTCTGTACAAACATAGCGCCCAAACTATCACCATCTCTTTCATCATTCCGTAACCTTTCCAACTCCCTTCTATACTCAAAAACCCTCTCGACGTACTCATATACTTTCTCCGCAGTATCTCTTGAATATGCTAAAACATTCAGATCCCTCAACCGTTGTGGGATATCTTCATCATTCAGTTTGTTCCACCTTACAGATAAATCAATTCCCAGTCCTTCAATAAAAACAGTTTTCTCAGGAAAACCTTCTAGATTAGAGAGTGTAGCAAAAACATCAGATTGTTCACCTTTCTCCATGCACTGTCTAGCCCATGGATTCAGATCTCGCTTTCTTTCTATAGAAACTGTATTACGAGTTACAATTTTCAATCCCACTCCTTTATCAACTGTAAGCGGAACAGAACTACTTGGAAGAGAAAGAGTAGACACATCTTGTACAACAGGTAACAAATGTGCTATCACTGGTGTAAAAGACAAATCTACCGGACCCATGGCAGCAGGCAAAGGTGGAGGTACAGGTGGAGGAGCAACAATAGGAAGAGGAGCAATAGCTAGTGGCAGAGGAGTAATAAGAGGTGCAGGAATTACTATGGGAGGAGGTAAAGCAGCAGGAAGAGGTAAAGCAACAGGAATAGGTACATAAGGAGGTGGCGCAGTGGCACCAGGCCTTCGTTCATTTAAAAGTTTGTCAATCAGTTCATCTGATGCATGAAAATATTTAGACGGGTATATTTTCTGGATGCCAAGTTGAAAAGCCCTATCCATGTTTCTAGCAGACTCTGACTGTTTTTGTTGATCATACAATAACGCTTTCTCGGTGTTCAACATATGTCGGCGTGCATGTTTCTCTCTACTTTTAAGCTGCTGCATAGCTTCTTTTTTCCAATTTTGTAATACATCAAATGCTGCAGGTGTAGCTTTTTTCTTTAACAATATAGATTCTAAATATTCTATGCGAGAAATCTCAAAGCTACCATTGATTGGCCACTGAAGTTCGGAAGCATGTCTAGTTTGTCTGTGTTAAATATAATTAAACACTATACTACCAATGCCGTACTTACAGTACATAGTACATGCCAGCTACCCCTCCTGTGGTGCCGGATGGCCAAATTCCAAAGGTTGTATGTCTCTGCGGAATAATGCCCTGAAACAGGCAGACAATTTCTCAGACATATCAGATATCTGGTGTTACCTGGCAGTAATTGTACTCGCGAGGACAATGCACCAAATCAAATATCAGGATACTTATGAATCGGGGCATGACTCACCTGATTAAAGGATTAAGGGAGGTTGGATCGCATTACTAAGGACAACAAAGGACCCTCGAGGTTGGTGATTTCTGCAAAACTGCCCGCCTCGATATATGGACCCTCATCAAGATGCCCTCTCGGACCGCGTGCTCAGCGTCCAGGGATCAGGTCGTGCAGTACTGTTGAGGTGTCGCGTCTCATCCAAGAAGGGGTCCTCTTTCTCACCGTCTGATCCTGTTCCAATAGCCGCGTCAACACTTCAACGAGATGGCATCAATCTTGAGGGTCCCTATTCGACCACCATCTGTAAAAACATGGAAATATCGAGGCTGAGTAGCAGAAAAAGGAAATACACCAATCACAGGCTAAAAAGATTTACAGATCTTTATTCTGTACAGTTACAAAGAAACACAGATAGCTATCTGGCCCTCAACACCCCGCAATGAGTACCAGCCCATCAAAGAGAGGAGGTAGAGTGCTGGACATCTAAACATTTGTGATTTTATACAATTTTCAGAAATTGTCCAGCCCCTCTAGATGTTAATAATCTGTGGTCTAGAGTTTGTGCCTAGTTCACATACAGCTTATACAATAATATGCAGAAGGATTACATGAGTTTGCATTTCCATCAATGTTACAATGGTGATGTATGTTCGCGGATCCGCTGTAAGCCTTAGTCTATGTCCCTTCACAATGTAGTTCGGCCTGTGTCCGCGCTTGAGATTTACTCTGCATTGTCCCAACGTTTACACAGGGATGACTCTAATGTGCACAGACAATGTTAGGACAACAGTTCATGTATAGTACAAGGTCTCATTACCTAGTCTAAACAGTCAGCCCTTGGACAGTCTCACCATTAACAGAACTCAAAGGTCCGGAGGCTTGGTTGCAAGTTGAAAACACAGTCCACCATTTTAGAACAGAGAATGTCCAAACAGAAATCAAAATGGCGGATGATTCCATAATGGTGGCGAAGTCGATCCAAAATCAGAACTTTTCAACACGGGTTTCCCCATAGAGCGACTAGGCTTAGGCCAATATAAATCTAAAGGAGGCACTATATGATTTCCCGTTTAACATAAGAAGTGCAGCCAGCTGGTGGCAAGTGCAAGAGTAAGTGCAGACATCAGGTGTCAAGTGCCAGTAGGGGCTGTAGGGATACATAAACAGTCTGTGAGTGCAAGAGTTGCCATGGGGGCAGTTCAGGTGTGCACCTGGCAGGGGGGGGCTGGGCCTGAGATCAGAGGGTAGCCAGGTAAACCAGGTATTGTGGTCCCAGGCCCAAGAAGGCCTTGTGGACAATATAGAGGGTTTTGAACTTAATCCTCGCCACCACTGGGAGCAGTGCAGAGATTTAAGTCCTGGGGAGATGCGGTCCCTGGGCTTGAGGCCAAGTGCAAGTCTCGCAGTCCTGTTTTGGATGAGTTGTAGAGGGCGGAGAGTAGAGGCAGGCAAATTTAGAAAGAGGTTGTTGCAGTAGTCCAGCCTAGATGGAACCAGAGCTCTGGAGACAGTGAGCTTCTGTCATGATCTCTGCTTCCAAAAGGTCAGGGTTTTCCCAACTCCCTTGGAAGCAGATCCATAACCCAGGTTCCGAGTGCCAACCAGTCCCAATTGGGACCTTTTGGACCCAGTCCTGGCGCCAGTGGCACCAGGCTCATAAATATGCCCAGTCCCAGCGCTGGAAGCGCCGGGCTCATAATGCTTGGGTGGACTTACCTGCAGCAGACCATGCTGCTTACTTGCCTGCCAGTTGAGCCTCTGATCCTCTTCTGTTTGGAACTACTTTTCCTGTTGGGTGGGGCAGGAGCCACTCCCTAGATTCAGAACACTGGAACTCTTCTGGAAAGCAGGAACTCTTTTCTTACCTAGGCGTGGCTGTGGAAGGAGACACCTAAGCACTACAGGAAGCTATTTAAACCACACCCGATGGATGAATCTTGCTTTGCGTTATTCTGCATCCTCTACAGCAGAACGCTCATCGTGTCTTCTGCATCTGATCCTGGGCCTAAGGAAAAAGGCTTACCATCCTGAATCCAGTCTTCAGCAACACCTATAAAGACAAGAAAGAACAGGTTAGCATTACGGTCTTCAGTGACAGCTCTTCACTTACCTGGTCCATCGGCTGTCACCAACGCTTCGCGCTGCATTCCGGCATCTGAAAGACAAAGGCTTGCCTACTCTTTGTGCGCTCCGGAGGTCTTCACACTGCATTCCGGCATCTGAAAGACAAAAGCTTACCAACTCTTCGCACGCTCCGGAGGCCTTCGGCGCTGCATCCCGCATCTGAAAGACAAAACAAGGTGCGTTTAAAGACATTGGGGAACTTTAATACTCACGTGCCATTACTCCTTTCCACATCTAACCCAGTGGGTATTCCGGCATCCTGCAGCCGCTCCGAACTTGTACCTGCAAAATAAAATGACAGTTAGAGCGCATCGTGAAGCAGGCAACAAGCGCTTACTTACGTGCTTCCAGGCGCTTCTATTCATCACACGGGCTCCATCTTCAACTCACTTCAGCCCGTCATCCGCCATCGCAGGAACCCTGCAAAACAAGAGACATCATTACTAAAGACTTTAAAGACATTAGGATTACTCGAAACTTACCGTTCGTGCAGTAAACGACGGACAGCAGTCCTCTGAAGTCAAGAGGCCTGCTCCCCTTATCCAGTGAAGAAACTGGTTACAGCACCCTGCCCCGAGGCAGATGGAGAGCACGGCGTTCACTTACCTAAGGTGAGAGCGTTAACCTTTGGGGTTCTACAGGAGAAGAGAAAGGGAAGAAGAGAGAGACATTCAATAACCCAGTTCCTTAATCCCATATTTTCTATCTGCAGACATCTTACCCTTCAAGTCAGACATACAGTGCACAGAGGTCCAGCCCAAAGAGCCAGCCGTGTGTTACACATCACCTTTGAAGATACGGTATACGCCCAGTCAAGACCGGCGCCTCTACGGGAATCAGGTGAGCGTTACAGAACGCAAAGCCTACCACAAAACTCCCGTCCAGGCGCTATGGAAACCTCGGATACCGACCAGCTAGCCCAGTTACTTGGGGAACTAAGGGCAGAAGTGCATGCAGCCCGTCAGGAAACGAACGCTCTAAGAAGGGAACTGATTATTTCCAAGGAGCGAACAAATGATCTCGCTAGACAATTGCTACAGTCACAAGCCGGACAGACCCCGTTACCCGCATCTGGGGGAAATCTTCCTTCTACATCCTCTATGAATCCAGTGCAGATCAACCTACCTGGGAATGTACCTCTGGCTCCGCCTGAACGATTTTCTGGTGACCCAAAGAGGTTTGCAGTATTTATCAATCAGTGCCGGTTGCATTTCTTATGCCGGCCAGCAGCCTTTCCAACTGATCAAGCTAAAGTAGCTTTCGTGCTTTCGTACCTTAGTGGCAATGCGGCAGACTGGTCGATCCCTCTAGTAAATCAAGATGATCCGGTCCTCCATGATTTTCAAGCTTTTCAGCTCAGTATGGAAAAACTGTTCGCAAGACATTCACAGGGGCAGGCCTTGGACAATGAGCTTCTTTCGTTGCGACAAGGTAATCAAGACCTTTTGGCTTATATTGTGTCTTTCAACAGACTGATAGTGGAAACTCAATGGCCTGAGGACAAAAGGACTACGCTGTTTTATAGAGGTCTACGTGAAGAGCTCAAAGATGTGTTAGCCCAAGTAGTGAATCCCCCACAAGATTGTTCGGACTATATAGACTTAGTCGTTCAAATAGATCACAGACTGCAGAACAGGAAGGCCGATCGTTCCAAGTTTGATGCTCGAGTATTTTCCAAACCGCCAACTCCTTCCAAAGGAGTAGACCCCGGGGAACCCATGCAAATAGGGGGTCTGAAAGGTCCTCTAACACAAAAGGAGCGGGAAAGGAGAAAACAGTTGCAATTATGCCTCTATTGCGGAAACTCAGGGCACTTTCTTCGAGACTGTCCGGTGAAACCTGCCAAGAAGGCAGTAGGAGCTGCAGTTACCAAAGTTACAAACTCTGAGCAGGGAAACGACCTCGCCCGACAAGAATAGAGGTCCTCTTGCCGAGCGTGAAAACCAGTTCCGTGACCTCGCATTTCGTGATACCTATGGTCCTCATTAGCCCTGATAATCCGGATCGATTACATGCAATTGAAGCTTACGTCGACAGCGGTGCCATCGGCAATTATGTGGATCATGAAATGGTTTTGAGGATGAATCTAACTCTTTGTCCCAAGGCTGTAAAGGACGTCATTACTATGGTGGATGGTACGGAGATAGCCTCCGGGCCAGTAACACATACCACTCAAGAGGTGACGCTGGTAAGTCAAGATGGACACCATGAGAAGATCGTGTTCGATGTGATCAAGGCCCCTCAGTTTCAGATTATTCTAGGAATACCTTGGTTAGAGAAACACAATCCTCTGATCGATTGGCGAGCAAGAACGGTCCAGTTTCCAGAATGTGTCTCTACTTGTCACCCTCCACCTGGTGTTGCACTGGCAGCAATTTCTTCAGAGACTCCCCAGTTACCTCCCGAATACCTAGAATACCAAGATGTTTTCCGGAAGGATCAGGCTAACTCTCTACCTCCTCATAGGTCTTATGACTGCCAGATAGACCTGATACCTGGATCTACTCCTCCTTGTAGTAGAATGTATGCCCTCACCGAGCCTGAGAACCTTCACCTTCGACAATACCTGGATCAATACCTGGCAAATGGGTTTATTCGTCCTTCCAAGTCCCCTGCTTCTTCAGCTTTGTTCTTCGTTCCAAAAAAGGAAGGAGACGTTAGAACTTGTATAGATTATCGCTCCCTGAACCAGATCACCGTTAAGAATAGATATCCGTTACCTTTGATCCCTGAACTCCTGGACCAAGTCAGAAAAGCATGCATATATACAAAGCTGGATCTTAGAGGAGCTTACCACTTGGTACGAGTAAAAGAGGGCGATGAATGGAAGACGGCCTTCCGCACCAAGTATGGGCTATTTGAATATCAGGTCATGCCCTTCGGACTTTGCAATGCCCCGGCCGCCTTTCAATATTTTATGAACGATGTCCTCAGAGAGCTCATAGATGTGTGTGTTGTTGTTTACATTGACGACATCCTCGTTTATTCTTCATCGGAATCTGAACATCGGAAACACGTGAAAATGGTCCTCGAAAGATTGCGTCAACACAAACTTTTCGCTAAGTTGGAAAAATGTGTTTTCAACGTGACTGAAGTTGAATTCTTGGGATTCATATTATCACCTGGCGGAGTGCGTATGGATTCAAAGAAGGTCGATGCAGTTCTCAAATGGCCATCACCATCCTCCGTAAAAGGTGTGCAAAGCATGTTAGGCTTCGCTAACTTTTACCGCAGGTTTATCCCCGAATTCTCTCGAATAGTCCAGCCCATCACTGCCTTGTTAAAGAAAAACAAACGTTTTGAATGGTCTACTGAGGCGGAACAAGCTTTCCAGGATTTGAAGACTAAATTTATCTCTGCACCAATCTTAAAACACCCTCGCCCCGAACTCCCCTACATCGTGGAAACTGATGCTTCAAGCCTTGCCATGGGGGCAGTTCTATCACAAAAGGACCCGGTAACCAATCAGTTGCATCCCGTGGCATTTTGTTCCCGCAAATTCTCGCCTCCTGAAATCAATTACACGATTACTGACAAGGAACTTCTGGCTATCAAGTCTGCCTTTAAGGCTTGGCGGCATTATCTGCTGGGGGCCCGACACACCGTTACTGTGATTACGGATCACCGAAACCTGCAATATTTGAAAACCGCAAAAGCCCAATCCTCTAGACAACTCCGTTGGGCATTATTCTTTGCCGAGTTTGACTTCATAATTACCTATTGACCTGGTACAAAGAACGGTAAAGCTGATGCCCTTTCTCGGATGGGAGTGGAAGAGCACTTGATCAACCCTAAACCTGTACCAATCATTCCCGAACAAAGAATTCTGGGTGTAATCGCCACAGAATCCATAGAGGAAGTTAAGGATAAAGCCAGGCAACTTGTAACTCCAGCAGACATACAGAATTGGCATCTGCAGGGAAAGGACTTTGCAGTAAAGGACAACTTATTGTATTTCCAAGAACGATTATACCTACCCAGCACAGATTTACAGAAAAATGTAATCTCTTGTTATCACGATTCTTTAATGGAAGGACATCCCGGTATGGCCAAGACCTCAGAAAAGATCAAGCGCTACTTCTGGTGGCCGTCTTGGAAAAAAGATATCAGAGACTTTATAATGTCCTGTGGAGTATGCGCCCAAAACAAGAGTCAAAAGGAAAGACCAGCAGGCCTCTTACGCCCTATTGACATCCCACCTCGCCCTTGGCATACGCTTTCTATGGACTTCATCACCGATCTACCTCCATGCTCCGGATACAATACGATTCTAGTAATCGTGGACTTATTCTCCAAGATGGCGCATTTCATTCCGCTCAAAGGCTTGCCAACAGCAGCAACTCTGGCCCGAGAATTTCTCGAAAACATCGTCCGACTGCACGGTTTTCCTTCGGTTCTAATTTCGGATCGAGGTAGTCAATTTATTTCTCATTTTTGGCGAAGTTGCTGTCGGTCGGCTCAAATTGATGTGAGACTATCGACCAGTCACCACCCTCAGACCGACGGACAAACCGAGAGGACCAATCAAACTCTGGAACAGTATTTACGCTGCATGCTGCAACAAACGGAAAAAACTTGGAAAGACATCCTTTGGATAGCCGAATATGCCTACAATAACTCTGTCCATTCGGGAACTGGGAAAACCCCGTTTTTTCTTTTGTACGGCAGTCACCCTCGAACCTCGGAGTTGGATCCCCTCCAAGATCTTGAAACACCAGCAGTAGACTACCTGCATTCTACAATCACCCAAGCCTTTAAGGAAGCTGTTTCTCACCTTCAAAGGGCTAAAGAACAATACAAGAAAGGAGCAGATCAACATCGGAAGGAAGCCCCTCAGTAGCAAGTAGGGGATCAAGTCTGGTTATCCACCAAATATCTACCTCTAAAAGGGCCACGCACATTCAACCCAAGATACCTTGGTCCCTATTCCATCACTACCATAGTAAACCCAGTAGCGGTCAAGTTGGACTTGCCCCCGCACATGAAGATACATCCGGTCTTCCACGTCTCTCTATTAAAACCCGTGCAACCTCAAACCCGACTAACTAAATCTCCAAAACCTATCCTAGTTGATGGAGAACTCGAGTTTGAAGTCAAAAGCATTCTGGACTCCAAGATCTCCAAATCTAAACTATTTTACCTAATTGACTGGAAAGGCTACCGCCACCAAGAGAGAGCCTGGGAACCTGCTGAATATGTCCACGCTCCTCGCCTAATCAAAAGATTTCACCGAACATTTCCTGACAAGCCAAAACCCCCGGAGAAGCCCGGTTTGGGAGGGGCCTTGAGGGGGGGTACTGTCATGATCTCTGCTTCCAAAAGGTCAGGGTTTTCCCAACTCCCTTGGAAGCAGATCCATAACCCAGGTTCCGAGTGCCAACCAGTCCCAATTGGGACCTTTTGGACCCAGTCCTGGCGCCAGTGGCACCAGGCTCATAAATATGCCCAGTCCCAGCGCTGGAAGCGCCGGGCTCATAATGCTTGGGTGGACTTACCTGCAGCAGACCATGCTGCTTACTTGCCTGCCAGTTGAGCCTCTGATCCTCTTCTGTTTGGAACTACTTTTCCTGTTGGGTGGGGCAGGAGCCACTCCCTAGATTCAGAACACTGGAACTCTTCTGGAAAGCAGGAACTCTTTTCTTACCTAGGCGTGGCTGTGGAAGGAGACACCTAAGCACTACAGGAGGCTATTTAAACCACACCCGATGGATGAATCTTGCTTTGCGTTATTCTGCATCCTCTGCAGCAGAACGCTCATCGTGTCTTCTGCATCTGATCCTGGGCCTAAGGAAAAAGGCTTACCATCCTGAATCCAGTCTTCAGCAACACCTATAAAGACAAGAAAGAACAGGTTAGCATTACGGTCTTCAGTGACAGCTCTTCACTTACCTGGTCCATCGGCTGTCACCAACGCCTCGCGCTGCATTCCGGTATCTGAAAGACAAAGGCTTACCTACTCTTTGTGCGCTCCGGAGGTCTTCACACTGCATTCCGGCATCTGAAAGACAAAAGCTTACCAACTCTTTGCACGCTCCGGAGGCCTTCGGCGCTGCATCCCGCATCTGAAAGACAAAACAAGGTGCGTTTAAAGACATTGGGGAACTTTAATACTCACGTGCCATTACTCCTTTCCACATCTAACCCAGTGGGTATTCCGGCACCCTGCAGCCGCTCCGAACTTGTACCTGCAAAATAAAAAGACAGTTAGAGCGCATCGTGAAGCAGGCAACAAGCGCTTACTTACGTGCTTCCAGGCGCTTCTATTCATCACACAGGCTCCATCTTCAACTCACTTCAGCCCGTCATCCGCCATCGCCGGAACCCTGCAAAACAAGAGACATCATTACTAAAGACTTTAAAGACATTAGGATTACTCGAAACTTACCGTTCGTGCAGTAAACGACGGACAGCAGTCCTCTGAAGTCAAGAGGCCTGCTCCCCTTATCCAGTGAAGAAACTGGTTACAGCACCCTGCCCCGAGGCAGATGGAGAGCACAGCGTTCACTTACCTAAGGTGAGAGGGTTAACCTTTGGGGTTCTACAGGAGAAGAGAAAGGGAAGAAGAGAGAGACATTCAATAACCCAGTTCCTTAATCCCATATTTTCTATCTGCAGACATCTTACCCTTCAAGTCAGACATACAGTGCACAGAGGTCCAGCCCAAAGAGCCAGCTGTGTGTTACACATCACCTTTGAAGATACGGTATACGCCCAGTCAAGACCGGCGCCTCTACGGGAATCAGGTGAGCGTTACAGCTTCTGGGGGAAGGATAGGGAAGGAAGAATATTTCTGAGGAGGTGCAGCTGGTAGTGTGACTTCTTAGAGACATCAGAGATGTGAGGAGAGAGGAGAGATGGAAAGTGTGGAGTCGAAGATGACCCCGAGGTTTTTGACCTCACAGGTGGGAGCAGGAAGAGGGACAAGAGCGGCCGGCCAGAGAGAGATAGGGAAGGAGTGAGCAGGAGTGCCGATGAGGAGAATCTCGGTCTTGCTGGCGTTGAGGCAGAGATCATTGGCGGCACACCACTCTTGGATGACAGACAGACAGTCAGAGATGAAAGAAGGAGAAGAGGTGGCTGAGGGGAGCCTGAAAATTAGCTGAGTGTCATCTGCATAGCACTGAAAGGTGGGGCAGAGAGTGGCTATGCGGCGGGCAGGATGTGCCAGGTATTGGTAGAACAGCCAGAGAGAGAGGTTAGACACCTGGGGAACACCACAGGTAGAGAGAGAGATGGAGGAAAGGAAGGACCCGAGTTGGACCTGGGAGGGTTGATCGGAGAGGAAGGAGGTCAGCAAGGCCAGGCCTGATCATTGAAACCAAGCTTATCACAGAGACGCTTGAGCAGGATGGCATGGTTGACCGTGTCGAAGGCAGAAGAGGGATCAAGTAAGATGAGGACACAGGGTGTGTTGGAATCAAGGTTGGAGAGCAGGTCTTCACGGATGTTCAGGAGAGCAGTTTCTGTGCTTCTGGGAGCTCTGAAGCCAGACTGATGGTATTGGAGACAGCCAACAGATTCCGAGTGAAGATAACGCTGGGAGATGGCCAGCTTTTCCAGGAGTTTGCCCAGGAAAGGAGGGCTGAGATGGGACGATAGTTAGCCGGGCAGGAGGGTCGTCAGAGGGTTTGTTAAGAAGTGGTTGTTCAAGGGAATGCTTCAGGGGGGATGGGAAGATTCCAGTGGCAAAGGAATGGTTGCAGAAATCCGACAGAGCAGGAGGCAGGGTATCAATGTGGTCCTTGACGGTTTTGGAGGAACAAGGTTGAAACTGTTTTGATGAGACTTTCATATATCGGACTTGTCTAGACATCTCTTCAGGGGAGAACAGGGGAAAGGCAAAGAAACATGGAGAAGAAGGGCCAGAGGAAGAACAGAGAGTGGACAGGGGAGGAGGAGAGGAAGAGACAGAGGACAGGATGTCCTGGGTTTTAGAGATGAAATGAGAAGCTGAGGCAGTGCAAAAGGCCTGGGAGGGGATAGGAAAGGTAGATACTGCAGCAGGATTGGCCAGCTCCTTGCAGATTTTGGCTGAGTTGTTAGATGCCGCAGAGACACAGGCTTGGATGTGGGATCTCTTCTTGGTGCGGACAGAGAGGCGATATTGCCTTTGGAGAAGACGGCAGGCCAGTTTGTCAGAGGATGTACAGGTAGCATGCCATTTCCTCTCAGCCACCCTGCACTTGCATTTAACGGTCTCGAGGTCGGAGTCGTACCAAGAGTTGAACTTGGCTTTGGGCTTCAAGCGCATTCTTATGACAGGGGCACAAGAACATCAAGAGTATCAGATATAGCAGAGTGGAGATGTAAAGGGCTGTGTCAGGGTGTGAGTCAGCCAAGGGGGGAGGAGGAGGTGAGAAAGTGGCAGTGAAAGCCTCAACGGACACAGGCTTTATGGGTCGGATAACCAAGAAGGTAGGTGGCAGTGCTGGAGTTGGCTTTGCCTGGAGGATAGAGAGGGTGAGCTGGGAAGAAAGGAGAAAGTGATCACTTCTGGAGAGAGGAGTGGTCAGAGGGGATGATAGGGCAAGGTCTGAAGAGATCAGAACATCCAGAGTGTGCTCTGCAAAGTGAGTCAGGCCAGAGGGGAGAATAGAGTGTAGAGTGAGAGAGAGTCGCAAAGGTCACAAAAGAGTTCAGTGGAAAGACAGGAAGTATCCAGATGGATATTGAAATCTCCAAGAAGGAGGAGTTGAGTGGTTGAGACCAGGAGGGAAGAGGAGAGGTCTTCCCACTCAGAGAGGAAGACAGAGGTCTGACCAGGTGGCCGATAGAGGTTAGCCACAATAAGGGAATATCCAGGAGAGAGAGAGAGCCTACAGATGAGGCATTCAAAAGAATAGTAGGCCTGCATAGTAGTTAGAGAGAATTCTCAAGAATGGCTAATTTCCCTTACCGACTGAGTCCCTCAGCAGCTTTGCTTATTTTTTTCACCTGGTAAGCGTGTGAGCCTTTGTTCCCACTCTTACATGTTTGTTTGTTTGTTTATTTATTTGGTAATGCGCACCAATCCCGAGGGTGGACGGGCGCAACAGAAACAAGAAATCTTAAAACTTAGTTACAGTGCAAAGGTAGCAATACATAGAGCAGTGATTGCAGTAGGAGCAAAATACAAGGAACAAAATACAGCAAATACAACGCAAATGTCTCGGTGAGTCAAGGAAGCATTAACATGATTAACAGTATGTGCACATATTCATAAACACATATGTATATACAACCTTACATGTCTACGTTATTGTATATCCATGGTACATACGAGTGTAACAGAACAGACAACCATATGTGCACAGTTAACCAAACTACAGTGTAGTATGTCGGAAACAACGGGTCGTGTGGGGTCTGGAGAGGTAGAAGTGTAATTTGTCAGTTAGGTGTCATTGGTGTGTAGCCAATTGAGTATCTTATGTCTGATTTTAGGGTAGGGTTGTTCTAGTCTGAGGTCAACTGGTAGTTTGTTCCAGCATTGTGCAGCTTTAACAGGAAAACTGGTTCCTCCTGCTGTTGTGCGTTTGAACCTGGGAATCTCCAGCATAAATGAGTTGGCAGATCTCATAGGGCGGGTAGCTGTTCTCCTAGTAATGTTATCCATTAGGTATGAGGGTGCTAGGTGCTAGGTTATTCAGGCATTTGGATGTAAGGGATGCTGTTTTGAGGAGGATTATGTCCGTAATTTTCAGCCAGTTAGTCTCTTTCCTGAATTCGGTAATATGCTCTCTATGAGGGATGTTCAATGCTGCCCTCAGGGCGTTATTCTGCAGTCTTTGAATTTTGTCTATAATATATTTGTTAGCTCCTCAGTACAGGGCATTGCAATAATCTAATCTTGACATGATAAGAGCATTGGTTAGAGTGGTGCTGCTCACTCTCGAGAGGTATGGTCTGGAAGCTCTGATGAGTTTGCAGGTATACGTTGTGGATGAGGCGAGGGAGTTGACTTCTTTTTGAGAGTGAGGGAGGAGTCCAAGTATAATCCTAGGGTTTTGACTACAGACATCACCTTGATAGGGTTGTTATCAATGTTAAAGGATGTGTAGTTTGGGCTGAGTTTTTGGATGTTGGCTTCAGAGCCTTAGATTAGTAACTCAGTTTTTTCGTCATTCAGACAGAGGCCGTGGGATGCCATCCATGCTTCAATGAGGGTGTATATTTTTTTTACCAAGGCTGAGTCCGCCTCGAAGTTGCCTGAAAGGGGTATGAGGATCTGGGTGTCATCTGCATAGTTAGTGTAGGTGACACCCAGTCTATTCAACTTGTCAAACAGAGGCTTAGTGAAGATATTACATATGGTGGGGGAGACACAGGGACCTTGTGGGACCCAACAAGTTATTTTGATAGGGTCAGCAGAGGCTGAAGCAGAGAAGACTCTCATGGTCCGGATAGCTAAGAAGGATTGGACCCAGGCTATAGCATCTTTAGTGAAGTTGGCGGCAGATTGGAGGTGGTTGCATAGCACTGCATGGTCCACCAAGTCGAACGCTGCCAACAAGTCCAGTAGTAGTAGCAAGGCTATTTTTCCATTATCCTTTAGTTCTTCAATTTGTGTTTTAAGGTCTAGCAGCGCTGTTCCAATGCCATGGAGAGGGCGGAAGCCCGATTGTCGTGAGCCAAGTAGGTGGTTGGCTTCCAAATAGTCCTGAATTTGTATGTAGGCAGCTCTATCTAAGATTCTAAGTAGAAATGGCACAGTGGTTATGGGTCTGTAATTGGTAGGGATAGTGGGGTCCAGAGTTTGTTTTTTAAGTAACGGTAGGACCCAGGATTCTTTAAGATTGGCCGGTACTGTATTAGTTTTAAATGAGGAGTTTATCAACTTAGAGACAAAAAGGGTTAGGTCTCTAGCTGCATCCTTTATTATCTGTGCTGGGCACGTGTCACCTTTACAGTTAGAAGGTTTGAGGGAGAGTATTATTTTTTCTGTTTCAGTTATGGAGATAGTCTTGAATCTAAATGGTGTGGTTATCCTAGTCACTGAGGGTTGACTAGTTTGTTGGTCAATGAGTGGTAGTGAGGCCTTTTTTTTAGCAATTTTACATTGTAGGGACAAGATTTTATTCGGTAGAGCATTTTGTATGTTAGTACACCATGATTTATCCTTTGGGGCATTGTCTACTGGTTGGATTGGGGATTCTAGTTCACGGAGGATGCAGAATAATTCTTTGGTGTTGGATTTAGCTTTCTCAATCCTGTCATTGAAGGTGTTCTTTTTGGCTTTGATTATTTCTTTTTTTATACATTTTTGCAAATTTTTTGTTATTTTCAGAGGGGGCGTGGTGCCAAATAGATTGGAGTTTCCTTTTCTGTGATCTTAAGGATTTAAGTTGGGGGGTGAACCAGGCATTCAGGTGCGCTACTTGCGTAGCTTTGCACAGTTTGACAGGAGCAATCATGTCCAGTGCCTTAGTCATAGCATTGTTGAAGGGGTTTACCAATGCGTCAGGGTTATTATTTTCCATTCCAGAGATGGCAGGGATGAGAAGAGGGATACGTTTTTCAGCAGTAATATCCTTCTTGCTTCTGGTAGGGAGAGGCGGTGCCATGTTGTTGGGCTTGGGGCTGAGGAGGTCTAACGTGGCTGAGAAATTTATTAAGTGGTGATCCGTCCAGGATTGTGGGGCAATATTGGTAATGTTGATGTTACAGTTTAGTTCAGATACCCAGTCAAGGGTCCTTCCTTTGATATGCGTTGGTGAGAGGACTTTTTGTGTAAGACCGTGGTCATTTAGTAGGGCTGCAATAGATTCAGCATGTTTGTTGTCGGTATCATTAAAGCCTAGATTGAAATCTCCCAACAGTAGTGTTTGGGAGTGATCTTTGGTGTTGTCGGCTAGGAGATTAGTTAGGTCGTCTTCGAAGGTGCCTAGAGGCCCAGGGGGTCTATATATCAAGTGGATAGTTAGAGTAAGGTTGTTAGAGAGGGTCAATTTGGCGGCGAGTACTTCACAGGATGTGAAGGGAGCTGAGGTGGCAAGTCTAATAGTGTGGGTTGTTTTGAAGATGATGGCTAGGCCACCACCTCTGGCATTAGGCCGGTCCACTCTAATGATTTGGTAGTAGTCAGGTACTGCTAACATGAGAGTTGGTCCTGCGGCCTCATGTAGCCAGGTCTCAGTTATGGCCAGTAAATCGAGATTGTCATTGTTTAAGATGTCTGTGATTTCAGTAGCAAGGGCTACCACTGATCTGGAGTTTATGAGGGACCCTGTTAGCATTAAGGTACTGTCAGGGTTGGCAGTTAGAGAGGTTTTGTGAGAGAGGGTATCTCGGGAGGTGTGATTTTTAGAGGGAGTTTGGTTAGTGGCATTGGTGGTTTGCGTTAGTGTGGAAGAGGGGTTCTTAGACCGGGTAATAGTTAGATTATTGGCATTGTTAGGGATGTTTCTATAAGGTTCATAGATAGGAGACAGTCTGGACCTAAGTCTCAAGTTTCTGTCCTTGGGAGGGTTTGTTATGATGGCCGTGGCCATGATGGTTATGATAGCACAGGTAAGTAGTGCCGTCTGGGCTAGTTTAGTCAAGCAAGTAGAGGTCATTGTCAGTCTATACTGGGGTCATACTAACACCTAAGTGTTGATTCCGTGTAGATAAGGGGGGGGACTTCTGTGCTGTACCTAGCAGATGCTAATTGTAGTTAAGTCACGTCTGGCTAGTTAATACAGAGCACGCATGGGCTTAGTGCAATTGCCCTTCTGGGCAACACATGGGTTCAAGTAGATATACAGTTGACTCAAATGCAATGGGCCAACACATAGGTTCAAGTAGAAACAATAGACTCAAATGCAGTGGGTAGCATCTAAATTCAAAATAGCAACAGTTGACTCAAATGCAAAGGGGCAACACATAGGTTCAAGTAGAAACAATAGACTAGAATGCAGTGGGTAACACCTAAATTCGAAATAGAAGCAGTTGACTCAAATGCAAAGGGGCAACACATAGGATCAGGTAGAAACAATAGACTCAAATGCAATGGGTAGCACCTAAATTCGAAACAGAAGCAGTTGACTCAATTGCAAAGGGGCAACACATGGGTTCAAGTAGAAACAATAGACTCAAATGCAGCGGGCAAGACGGAGGTTCGAGTAAATCAATTTGCTGATATGCATTGGCAGCA
The DNA here is from genome assembly GCF_040938575.1 of Ambystoma mexicanum. Classification (NCBI taxonomy): domain Eukaryota; kingdom Metazoa; phylum Chordata; class Amphibia; order Caudata; family Ambystomatidae; genus Ambystoma; species Ambystoma mexicanum. The sequence continues at coordinate 260,803,841 of NC_090935.1, forward strand.
CCTATGCGGGAAACAAATAAGTAGTGGGAGTCACATAGATTCAAAATTTACAAGGGTGGCTTAAATGTGCCAAGAGGCAGGTAGTCTTTGTGGGCATTCCGAGGGGGCCCTTGGTGGTAGTAACTGTTATCTGTTGCAGAGGCGTCATCCTGTAGTATTACTGATAGTTAAGGTTAATTAATAATGCAAGACAGGGTATGCCTTAGTGGAATTGGGAGCATGGGTATAGAGCTTACCAGCATGGGTATAGAGATTACCTGGTCTCCAGAGACAGTTTCAGCATCAGGAGTACCAGCCTTGGCCTATGGACATTCTCTGAATCGGGCAGGTGCTTGGTTGGGGGTGCATCGAGCTTTAGTGGTCGGCCATCTTAGAATGCTCTGGCGACCTCAATACAATGGGACATGTGGTGAGTAGATGTAGGCAGGCTGGTCGGAATGTGAACCAGAGACTGTTAAAGCATTATTCCTCAGAAAGGGCTCCCATAGTGTTCAGCAGTCATATAGTTGGTCTATTTGGATGATGGGAGGCGGTATAGGAGGGGTGGCACCGGCACAATTGGTGCAAACAGGGGTAAACAGGGGCCTTATGAGGGCCTTAGCTGGGCCGCCGGCGTATCCGTCTGCCGGCGGAAGTTTCCCGATTCAAATACAGCTAGTCACCTAGCAATGAGGCAGCAGCCTCGCTTTGGTGCCGCGCTGCGCCCGGCATCAAGGGGTCAGGCAAGGCAGGTCACGCACAGCTTTCTGTGCTTGATTTCTGTAGAAATGCTGCAAATTCCGGGAATCTGCACACCAACCAGTATGGTGCAGCCTTTTCCAGTGCAGTGAGTGCTCTTCTGCGCACTGTTGGGCTTCAGGATACGTTTGTCGCTGCACGAGGGGCAGGCAGGACCGCGTGTGGGGCCACGTGTCGGCGAACGGCGCCGGTGAGGAGGGATGAGGAGGGTTTCCTGCCCTCTCCTCCGTGTGGCTGCTGGGCCACTAAGGGGGCTCCAGGGGTAAACAGGGGCCTTATGAGGGCCTTAGCTGGGCCGCCTGCATATACGCCTGCCGGCGGAAGTTTCCCGATTCAAATACAGCTAGTTACCTAGCAACGAGGCAGCAGCCTTGCTTTGGTGCCGCACTGCGCCCGGCATCAAGGGGTCAGACAAGGCAGGTCAGGCACGGCTTTCCGTGCTTGATTTCTATAGAATATCCTGCACATTCCGGGAAGCTGCACACCAACCAGTATGGTGGAGCCTTATCCAGTGCAGTGAGTGCTCTTCTCCACACTTTTGGGCCTCAGGATACTTTTGTCACTGCACTAGGGGCAGGCAGGGCCTCGTGTGGGGCCACGTGTCGGTGAACGGCTTCGGTGAGGAGGGGTAAGGAGGGGATCCTGCCCTCTCCTCCGTGTGGCTGCTGGGGCACTAAGGGGGCTCCAGGGGTAAACAGGGGCCTTATGAGGGCCTTAGCTGGGCCGCTGGCGTATCCGCTTGCCGGCGGAAGTTTCCCAATTCAAATACAGCTAGTTACCTAGAAACGAGGCAGTGTTTTGCTGTGTGTGTTTTAACATTCTTGTGTTCATAGACTGTGGAGCCTCACCTACTCCATGGGTATCATCTTTTTCTGGGTTTATTCGCCATTTCTTTTTGAAAACGCCTTTCTCGTGTTTTACTCTGTGCGCCAAACTAGGTTTGGTTCCTTTGCTAACCACCTGTTTCGCTGGCTTCTCCGCAGAAGCCCTCCTTAGGAGCCTGAAAGTCTAAGGAAGGCAGGATGTGAGGGAGGGGTTTTAGGACCCCTGTCATGGGTTCCCTTGGTAACCCAAATCGCACTCTTGTTTGATTGGCTAGGTGACTTTCCCGCCAGGACCGCAACCCTGCGGTGTGATTGACAGCCAGGCTGTGTGAATGGGGGAAAACTGCATAAAAAGCAGGTATTTGGGATTGGAAAAGCAGAGTCGTCACTGGAACGAAAGAACCGACAAGGAACTGACAGCAGAGGACCCCTACAACGACTGAACTGCCCGGTGAAGACCTGCTGCAGGTCTGAATCTTCAGACTCCAATGACAGAGAAGATACTCCAGGAATCTTCTACCCCTGAGCTGGTGGGACCAAACAGTTCACCTAAACTGCAAGCCAGGACTCCCTCCTCTGGTCGAATTTGCTGTACAGAGCTACAGTGAACCAGATAGCCAGGAAGGTCGGACCCTGCTTGGGTTTTAAGGAGCGCACCTTTTATTTGTTGGTTTGCTCTGCTGCAGGTTTCTTCCCTGGGCAGTGCAGGACCCTTCAGTTTTCCTACTTCATGTCAGTCCGACAGTCGCTTCAGGAACCATGAGCCTGCAGGACCTGCCAGGAACGTCCGCCTCAGCTACAGATTCTTCTCCATTTAAAGGTACTGTGCAAATCCGGTTGTACGTTTCATCCAGCCGCTGTGAAGGTGCGTGAAACCTTTTCGCAATCCGAGGGCTTGTCCATCTCTACTCTTTGTCTGGAACTATTGGCAAAGAGTAAACCGCAAACTACCCTGAACTGTATAATCTTGAGCAAAATACTTGTGTCTTATTGACTTTGGCCCTTAGCCTTTTTGATTTGTTTCCATCACTGTAGTTCCTCTTTCTAGATTACCCTGCTTACTTACCTGTTGGTGCTGCTCAATTTTAGTCTAACTTTGTTTTTCCCTCCCTTTTTAAATTGCTGGAGTGCCATTTTGCTCACACGATTGGACCTGGGCGCAGAGAGGATCTTGAGGAGGAGAGTGTCAAAATTCGTGACAGAGCTGGCCATGAACCAAGTCTCAGTGAGACCGAGGACATCGAGATCAATTCCTCCAGGAGATGGCAGATGTCAGAGGAGTGTTTGACAGCAGAGCGAGAGTTGAGCGTGGCAATATGGAGAAGGTTGCGATCCTTGAAAGACTTCTGGGGAGGGGTACACATTAGAGGTACGCCCTGCGGAGGTGTAGAAACCACCCAAAGGGGGGCAGAAGAGGATGGAGGAGAGGGCAAGGTAGCCAAGGAGGAGACACCAGGGAGAGGTAAGAAAGCTGTGGAGGGAACAGGGGGGACAGCAGGAGAAGAAAGGAAATTGATGAGGCGCAGAAGCGTCTATCAAAGAGGAGAAGACTGGCCTGAGGGCCTTGGATCAAGACGGTACCATTCAAGTAAACATTAATGATGACCTTAGAGGAGTGGATGGAGGCCAGGAGGGCCTCCCACCGGGTGCCACTATTGATGGTGAGAAGAAGAAATGGGAGAGAGAACAGAGACCATATGAAGAGTCCATAGGTCTGGCGAGGGAACGGCATAGAGGATGTCGGTGAAGGTTTGCCTGGAAGAGGCACGGGTATAGATGTCAGCGATAGGGAGTCATGGGTTGGAGACCAGTATGTCCTTTTTAATCTTCTTCCTACCAGATTTCGTGAGGAGAGCAGGATAGTCGATAGAGTAGCAGTAAGAAAAGATAGAAGAGACAGAGAGCACCATAGAGTAGGTAGAGAGAGGGGAAGGGAGGAAGGGGGTGGGAAGGGGTTGGTAGAAAAAAACACGAGGGAAGGGCAGTGGGCGGGGTGCAAGAAGGTGGGAGAGAGACGAGACAAGTAGACAGTTGGATAAAACGACAGGCGCTTAGATAGTGGCAGAAGGTTCGCTAGATGAGTGCTATTGCTAGTAGGCGAGGCCACCGAAGGGCACTGCTTACACAATTACATTTTAAAACATAGGAGAAAGAACACCTACGTTTGAGGGTCCTGAATAGTGGCGAAAAGGCCTAGGTTCCACAATTCAATTTTGAACACTTTCACAATTAAATTTTAAAACATAGGAGAAAGAACATCTAAGTTTGAGGGTCCTTAATAGTGGGGAAAAGGCCTAGGTTACACAATTCAATTTTAAACACTTTCACAATTTCTGGGATGTGCTGGGATGACGCGCTGCTGCATATTACCAGCTGTTTGACGGTTGGCCTATGGAGTTCAGCATCTCCCCGTTGCTGAGGTGCAAATGATGACGTCAGTGGAGAAGCAGTAGGAGTTGGCGAAGCTGCGAGGTTTCACGCGTCATAGTAGATGACCGTGCGTAGGACAGCTGAACTGACAACTACGTAGTGAGAGAGAGAGGCTGAAGCGAGCGTCCAGTAAGAGGAAAGAACCCTCATTAGCGTGTGTTGACAGGCGTACGAACCCGGAGATGCTGTAAACCCCGACGGCAGTTCATATATTGTAATGTGCGGTGGAGAAAAGGTGAACGCGTCGGAGCTAGTTTTCACGTCGGAAGGTCAGAAAGATATCAGAGCGTGTTATGGACTTTGGAGTTTGTGGAAAATGGTGGTGTTTTGTCACTAGAGACATTCCGAGTGAAGGAAAGGGTTATAATGTGGAATCGGTGAAAACAAGCTGCGGATATTGCTGAGGAAGTAGAAGGGCGGCATGTGAAGTTACTGACGGCAGTAAAATTTCACTAAGGTTGGACCCACATGAGAAGCAAGTAATTTCGCTCAGTGCTGTGTATCCTTTACTGTTTATTAATCTTGTTTGTAGTTTCAAGCGAGTAATGTAACAGGTTAAGGACTGGTGTGCATGGGAGGTGCATGAGAAGCTTGTGTGGACAGAAGTGTAATGGAAGTGAGGTTGGAGAGTTAAAGTGTGTTGGATTTAACACATTTGAGGCTTTTTAGGTTAAAAGGACTAATTTGGACTTTCTTAATATGCACAGTGTATGTGTCAGTAGCATGGAGTGAGAGTGTCTAGAGTTAATCTTTTTGAGGCATTTCAGGGTACGTTGGTAATAGCAACATGGACTTATAGGAGTTAATACCTATGCACCAATGGCTGCAGAAGAGAGTGTATGCGAATGTTAGTATGAAGATGTGAGCTAGCACTAACTCTTTTGAGGCATTTTAGGTTTGCGGCGGGAAACCTAAATGGACATATAGACCTATATGTATATATATGTTTATATATATGTTTGCAAAGATACGGTGGAGAGAATATGTAAGAGCAGATGTTCTTGTTTTAGTATGATAGTAACTCCATTGTAGAAAGGTGGGAACAGGTAGGTTATTGGGATTCCTTCCCATAAGGTGTAGGGATAGCGTCCCGTCGTGAATAGGGATAGCGTCCCATAAGTTGTAGGGATAGCGTCCCGTTGTGAATAGGGATAGCGTCCCATAAGGTGTAGGGATAGCGTCCCGTGGTGAATAGGGATAGCGTCCCATTATCCACAAATAGCGTCCCGTTGAAAATAGGGATAGCGTCCCATCGTGTGTTGGGATAGTGTCCCGTTGTGAGTAGGGATAGCGTCCCGTTGTGAATAGGCATAGCGTCCCATTGTGAGTAGGGACAGCGTCCCATTGTGAATAGGGATAGCGTCCCATTGTGAGAAGGGATAGCGTACCATTGTGAGTAGGGATAGTGTCCCGTTAGAGAAGGGATAGCATCCCGTTTGAATAGTGATAGCGTCCCATTGTGAGTAGGGATAGCGACCCATTGTGAGTAGGGATAGCGTCCCGTTAGAGAAGGGGTAGCGTCCCGTTTGAGAAGGGATAGCGCCCCATTGTAACTTTCACCAGAGTTTGAAGTCTGAAGTTGTCAAATGGTAGCGAAGCATCTCACGCTGCGATGCTGTGAAAAGTGAGGTTTAAAGTATGTGTAGTGGTAGCCGTCACAGTATCTTCTTTTGAGTGGCATCTCTCTAAAAGATGTTTGGGATTATAACTTAATGTGTGTGTATTTGGCTTTTCTCTGTTTGGATTGTTATTCGAAGGAGAGGAGATGTGTTATGATGTGCTTATTGCCAGTCCATGCCTACAGGAATGCTGCTGTGTCCTAGCTTGGAATGCTGAGTAAGCCTGCGGAATGTTTGGCAATAAATCAAGCCCCAGGGTTCCAGCCTGGTCAGTTGAGCCTGGGTGATGGGACCCGGTGGTCTCTCATAATTAACAGCTAATGTAACTTACAATAAAGAACTTACTTGATAAACCCAAGAAGTCTACAGAAGCTGCTTCATAACATTGAGCTAACAGAGGCGCTACCTCTCAGTACACACAATTGTCACTGTAATGCATCACGCTCCTAAATGCTAACAGAGGCGCTACCTCTCAGTACATTAGCCACTGTAGTGCACCACACTCACTTAATGCTATCAGAGGCGCTACCTCCCTACACTTAGGTGCCTACACACAATGGGACACTATCCCCACACACTATGGGACACTATCCCTACTTTCTGTCAGATACCAGCTGTCTTACAATCGCTAGAGCCCTTATACTATCCCGCCTTGACTATTGTAATGCCCTTTACCTGGGATCCTCCAAGGCTACCACTAGCAAGATACAAACTCTCCAGAATAACGCCCTGAGAGCAGCCCTAGGGATCCCCAGAAGAGATCATATATCAGGACTCAGTCAACAGAACAATTGGCTCTCCACCAGAGATAAAATTCTCCTAAAAACGGCTTCACTCACCTACAAATCCCTTAACAATGCCGCCCGATCTACCTGATTAACAGGTTCCATAGACAAGTTTCCGCGAGACCCCTCAGAACGGCTTACAAAGACCGCCTCTCTGTCCCAAATTATAAACTCGCCACCATAGGAGGTAACAGCTTCCCGGTAAAAGCAGCCAAACTTTGGAACTCCTTGCCCCCTAACCTTAGAGCAGACATGCCCTACCTGAATTTCCGCTCTAAGGTCATCTCATGGCTGAAACTGAAGGACCTCCCAGACAATTAAATGCCAAGGTTATTCCTCATGTGTTCCGTACTTGTATGCATGCCACTTCTATTGTGTATATATTGTATATATTGCTTGATTTCTCTGCTGTTCTGTACATTCTCCCTACTCCAATTCGTACTTTTACACCTTGTAACCAAGTTTCGCATATTCTTGTACATGCTGCGCCCTGATACCCCTGGGTATAACTGCGCAATATAAATAATAAACTAAACTAAACTAAACTAAACTAAACTAAACTAAACTCATAATGGGACGCTATCCCTATTCCCAATGGGACGCTATCCCCACACACTATGGGACTCTATCCCTATTAACAATAGGGCGCTATCCCTACTTACTATGGGGCGCTATCCCTATTTCAATGGGACGCTATCCCTTCTTCACTGGGACGCTATCCCTTCTCACAATGGGGCGGTATCATCAAGTAAGTTCTTTATTGTAAGTTACATAAGCTGTTAAGTATGAAATCTTAAGCATAGAAAGACCACTGGGTCCCATCACCCAGGTTCAACTGACAGCATTGGAATACTGGAGCGAATCTCATAGGCAAACATTCCACAAGCTCTCACAGAGTTCCAAGCAATCTCATAATTATGCATTAAGTAACATCATAACGCATCTCCCTTTCTAATGACAATGCAAACACAAGATGTCCAACAGAGTCATCATCATAACACATCTCCCTTTCTGATGACAATGCCAACACGGGATGTTCCTAAACATCTTCATGTTCCTAAACAACCAGATCACGATGGAGAAAAACCCTCCGCCTAATTTGAAGACGCTGGCCATTTGTCCCCAAAATCCATCTTCTTCCTCACTGGTTGGCCACGCACTCAAACGATGGCAGTTTCAGAATAGTCAAAACACTAAACACAGTGCTCGCATAAAGCAAACAAGATAGGTCCAAAATCTAAGAGAAACAATATAAAAACATAACTTAACTCATCACCGGGAACACTTCTGACACTTCCACTATTAGACAACTTATAGGGCGTCCACTGTCAGTCACCTTCACCTACGAATGAAATAGAGTGGATGCTCTTCTGTCCCTTACAGATGAGTACTCTGAAACAATTTTCCCTGTAGTGCAGCACACTATTAAACGCTAACAGAGGCGCTACCTCTCAGTACACACAATTGTCACTGTAAAGCATCACGCTCCTAAATGCTAACAGAGGCGCTACCTCTCAGTACATTAGCCACTGTAGTGCACCACACTCACTTAATGGTATCAGAGGCGCTACCTCCCTACACTTAGGTGCCTACACACAATGGGACGCTATCCCCACACACTATGGGACGCAATCCCTACTCATAATGGGACGCTATGACTATTCCCAATGGGACGCTATCCCCACACAGTATGGGACGCTATCCCTATTAATAATGGGACGCTATCCCTACTTACAAGGGGGCGCTATCCCTATTTCAATGGGACGCTATCCCTTCTTCACTGGGACGCTATCCCTTCTCACAACGGGGCGGTATCACAATACCCTACCTGTCCCCACCTTTCTGCAAATGCAGCTCACTCCTTCTACATGCAAAAAAAAACATTTGCACTTACATATTCTCATAACTGTACCTTTGCATAAACATATATATATATAGCTATTGCTTTTAAGTCCATGTTGCAAAGCAACGTAATTCTAAAGGTCCATGCTGGTTTCTAGCTGCAAACCTAAAATGCCTCAAAGTCATTAAGTCTAGAGACTCTGTCACCTCACTGATCACTCACTCTCTTTCAGAAATTGTGCATATTCGGGAAGTCCAGCAAGTTCAAATGAGTCCACTTTTACCCTAAAAGCCTCAAAAGGGTTAAAACGAATACAAGTCCTACCTCAAAATCACTACTTGAACACCTCCATCGATACAAATACCTTTAGTGTAATTCACATGCACGCTTTCACCTAAAATGCCTCAAAAGAGTTAGGCCCTCATTCCAACCCAGGTGGTAAGTTCCCTACTTTACCACCATGGTGTAAACTCCGTTTACACCATGGTGGATGGCGGATTTACCGCCCCATTCCAAGGTGAGTGGGGCGGTAAATCCCCAATCCCCATTTACCCTTCCACATTCCCATTTTTGCCCCATAGGGCATAATGGGAGTGGGGAAGGCGCTAATTACGGCACCGTAAATTACGGTGCCGTAATTAGCGCCAAGGACGCTTAGCTCCTTGGTACTTAAAGCCTGCTAAAAGCAGGCGTTAAGGTGGAAATCAGGCGTTAAGGGTTAACGGCGCCGACGGTGCCGTTAAACCCTTAACGCCTGGGTTGGAATGAGGGCCTTAGTGCTAGCTCACATCTTCATACTAACATTCGCATACACTCTCTTCTGCAGACATTGGTGCATAGGTATTAACTCCTATAAATCCATGTTGCTATTACCAACGTACCCTGAAATGCCTTAAAAAGATTAACTCTAGACACTCTCACTCCATGCTACTGACACATACACTGTGCATATTAAGAAAGTCCAAATTAGTCCTTTTAACCTAAAAAGCCTCAAATGTGTTAAATCCAACACACTTTAACTCTGCAACCTCACTTCCATTACACTTCTGTCCACACAAGCTTCTCATGCACCTCCCATGCACACCAGTCCTTAACCTGTTACATTACTCGCTTGAAACTACAAACAAGATTAATAAACAATAAAGGATACACAGCACTGAGCGAAATTACTTGCTTCTCATGTGGGTCCAACCTTAGTGAAATTTTACTGCCGTCAGTAACTTCACATGCCGTCCTTCTGCTTCCTCAGCAATATCCGCAGCTTGTTTCACCGCTTCCACATTATAACCCTTTCCTTCACTCGGAATGTCTCTAGTGACAAAACACCACCATTTTCCACAAACTCCAAAGTCCATAACACGCTCTGATATCTTTCTGACCTTCCGACGTGTAAACTAGCTCCGACGCGTTCACCTTTTCTCCGCCGCACATTACAATATATGAACTGCCGTCGGGGTTTACAGCATCTTCCGGGTTCGTACGCCTGTCAACACACGCTAATGAGGGTTCTTTCCTCTTACTGGACGCTCGCTTCAGCCTCTCTCTCTCACTACATAGTTGTCAGTTCAGCTGTCCTACGCACCGTCATCTACTATGACACGTGAAACCTCGCAGCTTTGCCAACTCCTACTGCTTCTCCACTGATGTCATCATTTGCACCTCAGCAACGGGGAGATGCTGAACTCCATAGGCTAACCGTCAAACAGCCGGTAATACGCAGCAGCGCGTCATCCCAGCACAGGTCTCCCTCCAAATACAGTATTTCTCTGCAACCCCTTTCCTGGGACACACGCTAACGCTGCTATGGCTCCCCCTTATTACTCCTTCACGATTCACAGGGGCACGCAGCATTAATACTCCCTAGCCAATTCAGTCAGACAATTCCAACGAAACTGCCATAACAGCGCAGTAACTTGATGGGGCATTTTTTTTTTTTTTTAACATCCAGTACTCCAATACTGCTTGTGGCACAGCTGGGGTTTCTTCACTTCTTGGCCCGTAACATCTGTTGCGTGGGATGCTTCACTACCATGCTTATGAGGGCAGTGCTTTACTTTTGGGGCTTCATTTATCTTCTTTAAGGGGGTTAAGCCACCGTTTAGGAAGTCATCTCTTAATAGTGGGGTCTTCGCTGCTTGATTGCTGGGGCCCCCAACTATGACTTCTTCAGACCCACTTGTTTAAACTAATAGGGCCTGCGCTTTGCCTTTGGAGTTTGTATTCTACTGGGGCTCAATTTCTTCTTATCTTCTCCCCCAAATCTTCTCTACCAAACCCCCTGCGCTTTGAGGCCCCCTGGGTGATGGGACTTACTTCTGGATGACTGGGGGCAGTGGTATCTCTGCTTCTTCTGCTGCTCCCCCACCACAGCTCAGCTTTCTTCCTCTCTTGGGTTCTTGCTTGAAAGTCCTCGTCGCCAATGTTATGAAGCAGCTTCTGTAGACCTCTTGGGTTTATCAAGTAAGTTCTTTATTGTAAGTTACATAAGCTGTTAAGTATGAAAGACCACCGGGTCCCATCAACCAGGTTCAACTGACAGCATTGGAATCCTGGAGCGAAGCTCATAGGCAAACATTCCACAAGCTCTCACATAGTTCCAAGCCATCTCATAATTATGCATTAAGTAACATCATAACACATCTCCCTTTCTAATGACAATGCAAATACAAGATGTCCAACGAGTCATCATCATAACACATCTCCCTTTCTGATGACAATGCCAACACGGGATGTTCCTAAACATCTTCATGTTCCTAAACAACCAGATCACAATGGAGAAAAACCCTCTGCCTAATTTGAAGACGCTGGCCATTCGTCCCCAAAATCCATCTTCTTCCTCACTGGTTGGCCACGCACCCAAACGATGGCAGTTTCAGAATAGTCAAAACACTAAACACAGTGCTCACATAAAGCAAACAAGATAGGTCCAAAATCTCAGAGAAACAATATAAAAACATAACTTAACTCATCACCGGGAACACTTCTGACACTTCCACTATTAGACAATTTATAGGGCGTCCCCTGTCAGTCACCTTCACCTACGAATGAAATAGAGCGGATACTCTTCTGTCCCTTACAGATGAGTACTGTGAAACAATTTTCCCTGTAGTGCAGCACACTATTAAACGCTAACAGAGGCGCTACCTCTCAGTACACACAATTGTCACTGTAATGCATCACGCTCCTAAATGCTAACAGAGGCGCTACCTCTCAGTACATTAGCCACTGTAGTGCACCACACTCACTTAATGTTATCAGAGGCGCTACCTCCCTACACTTAGGTGCCTACACACAATGGGACGCTATCCCCACACACTATGGGACGCTATCCCTACTCATAATGGGACGCTATCCCTATTAACAATGGGACGCTATCCCTACTTACAATGGGGCGCTATCCCTATTTCAATGGGACGCTATCCCTTCTTCACTGGGACGCTATCCCTTCTCACAACCGGGCGGTATCACAATACCCTACCTGTCCCCACCTTTCTGGAAAGGCGGCTCACTCCTTCTACATGCAAAAAAAACATTTGCACTTACATATTCTCATAACTGTAACTTTGCATAAACATAAATATACCTATTGCTTTTAAGTCCATGTTGCAAAGCAACGTAATTCTAAAGGTTCATGCGGTTTCCAGCTGCAAATCTAAAATGCCTCAAAATCATTAAGTCTAGAGACTCTGTCACCACACTGATCACTCACTCTCTTTCAGAAATTGTGCATATTCAGGAAGTCCAGCAAGTTCAAATGAGTCCACTTTTACCCTAATAGCCTCAAAAGAGTTAAAACTAATACAAGTCCTACCTCAAAATCACTACTTGCACACCTCCATCGATACAAATACCTTTAGTGTAATTCACATGCACGCTTTCACCTAAAATGCCTCAAAAGAGTTAGTGCTAGCTTACATCTTCATACTAACATTCGCATACACTCTCTTCTGCAGCCATTAGTGCATAGGTATTAACTCCTATAAGTCCATGTTGCTATTACCAACGTACCCTGAAATGCCTCAAAAAGATTAACTCTAGACACTCTCACTCCCTGCCACTGACACATATACTGTGCATATTAAGAAAGTCCAAATTAGTCCTTTTAACCTAAAAAGCCTCAAATGTGTTAAATCCAACACACTTTAACTCTCCAACCTCACTTCCATTACACTTCTGTCCACACAAGCTTCTCATGCACCTCCCGTGCACACCAGTCCTTAACCTGTTACATTACTCGCTTGAAACTACAAACAAGATTTTTTTTTTTTTATTTTTTTTTTATTTTATTGGTTTTTTCAAACCTTTAAAAGTTACGACACATGTACAAACAAAACAACAGCACTTAGACAATACAAGTAAACAATCATCCGTATTAGCCTTTTGTGCGAGTTCCATTCACAAGGTTATTGTACAGGTTATACCGTGACAGGTTTTACTAATTTGGTTCCCCTAATGGTGCCATCATCAGGTGTTTTTCAATTTGCTCCAAAAAACGTGTTAGTGGAAGTATCAGTTTCAAGTCGGTTCCTTGGTACATCTGATTCCACCAGTCATCGGCACAAAACGATGGATGGTTTACGCTCCATGGGCCCAGGTTTATTGATCTTTCAGATTTCAGCTTAGGGCAAAATAGCACTAGATGTTTTAGTGACTCTTTGGCTAGCAGACAAAATCGACATTCAGGTTTTAAGTGCTCATTGTTCTTCCATAAGCGAAGACGATCAGTAGTTTTGAACAGATTTAACCTGAACAGTAAGAACAGCCTTCTTGCTTGTGGATCTGGAAACAGGGTGATATAGCGCTGCTGGGTATTGAAGGCGCGTGCTTCCAGTGGCACATCACACATCGTTTTGGCCATCGCTCTCTTTGTGCATGTAAGCTCCCAGTCGACTCGCCAGATTTTAAGCTTTGCCGCATCCGGATTTTCATGGAGCAATTCGCTCTTGATGTCGAGATTTTGTAGTAACTCTTCGCACCTGTTTGACCACATTGTGATGACGTTGGAGTCACTAACTGAACCATCATAGAAGATGTCAAATTGAGGGATTTGTGCTCTAGAACATATCTTACGGTACAAGTTTAGTAAACTCCAGCAGATCCTGGCATGAATCGATATTATCGACAGTTCATATCTTATACAGGCAGTCTTCACACCTTTCGGGAGTGTTAACACTTTGGACCAAAAGCAGTTCTCTAAAGAGTCCCAAATTTCGTAAGAACAGCCAAAAGCATTTTCAGCCCCGTATGTCAGTACGGGGATTACCTTCTGATGGTAGAAGGCCAGCACAGGTTTTAACGAGAATTTTCCGTATCTTTTGTGGATAATTAGTGCCTGGTTCGCTAGTTGTTTGCATTTTCTACTTATGTCAGCCTGCCACGGTCTATCCGTTAAAGAAGAACTTATGGTCATTCCCAGGTATTTAACACTGGCAGATATTTGCAAGGGTTCGTGGCCTAGCGTCCAGTTGGGGGTGCGTTTCCGCGCCACCCAGCCGCCTTTTAGATTTTGCAGGACCAGAATTTCACATTTTTTCGTGTTGATCAGTAGTTGATTAGAAATAACATACTGTCGAACTGCATTTAGCTTTCTTTGCAGCCCAATAGGAGTCCGGTCCAGGATGATCAAGTCATCAGCATATAGTAGCCAATTTAAGTGTGATTTGGCCACTTTCGGCGGGAATGATTTGTTACTCCAATTGCTTCGCCTATGTCCGCGATGAAAAGGCCGAATAGTACTGCAGCTAACGGACACCCCTGTTTGACTCCTTTGAAGGTGTTTATTGCTTTGGATAATTGCCCTGATTGATCCAGCCTTACACGGATGGAGGTGTTTGTGTGCAGTTCTCTAATTGCCGCTAGTAGATCTAACGGGCATCCCCAACGCTTCAGTTTTCCCCACAGGATCTCTCTATTGATGGTATCAAAGGCATATGAGAAGTCTATAAAAGCTAGATAGACCTTCGTGTTAGACTTTATCGCTTCCATTTTGATAAGGTTTAACAGGAGTAAATTCAGCGAGCATCCCACCTGCTTCACGAAACCTGCTTGACGCTTATCCACGTGGTTCGAAGTTTGTGACCAGGCTACGAGTTTTTGTTGGAGCATCGAGGCATAGATCTTACCCAGGGCGTCTAATAGAGCAATTGGACGATAGTTCTTTGGGTTTGCTCTGTCGCCTTTTTTGAATATAGGTACCACTATCGCGGTCTTCCAGGATTTGGGCGCCTGGCCACTTAAATTTACTCGATTAAACAACGTTACACAGAGCTCCGCCCATTGCTCTGGATGTTGTTTTATAGTGCAATTTGTCAGGCCATCTGGACCGGGTGCCCGTGAATTTTTTGATTTTTTGATGACGGTCACTATTTCATCTTTTGAAAAGGACAAGGCCCAAGGTTTAGGTGTTAATATGACAGGGCCGTCGGTTGGAACAGGTGCTTTGTATAAACCTTCGAAGTGGCTAATCCAATCAGCTTCAGACACCATGCACCCTTGAATAGCTTTTTGGGGGGCGTGCTGATTGTTCATAAGCATCCAAAAGTCTCTAGTGTTCTGATTTTTTAATACCGTCAACATCTGTTCTGCATCATTTTGGGCCATTACATGCTTATGAGCTTTTAGCCAGTTTTTATATCTCTGCTTAACCGCCTTTACGTCGCATAAGTAAGTTGAGCCCTTTGAACACTTCAGCCTTCGGATGTCTTGACGCATACGACGCTTTTGTGTCAGCAGTTCCCGGTCAAAGCAGTGTTGGCGTACAAAGGCCATATTTTTAAAGCCCACTTGCTTGGGCTTATAGTGTGCCAGCAGATGATCATAGTCGACGTTTGGGCAGGTCTTGCAGTAGAGATTTACCAGATGTTCCACATCCTGTGTTTCGAGGCTCAGTCTTACTCTATTGGAAACCACGTGGAGTTGATGGGGCCATAGCTCAGGTTTCTTTTTTGTCGTAGTTGTAAATTCAGTTATTAGCATGTTGTGGTCGCTTTCAGTCTTTTCAATAATTTTCAGCGAGGTTATCCGAGGATGAAGGACTTCTGATACAAATATGTAATCAATTGTTGACCTTTGCCCATCACGATGCCACGTGGGGGCTGGCGGCATATCATCACACGTGTTACCATTTAGAAGTTGTACGTTTCTAAGGTTCAATTCCTCCATCCACGACTTGGCAAGAGAAGTTTTTTCCGGGCCTGAAGGTTTAAAAAGGTCAATGTTTAAGTCTTCACAGATGAGAATGTTTGGCCAGCCGTTTGTTTCTAGCAGTTCATCGACTATTTCCATAGTTTGATCGATGAAAATCTGTTTCCCGGCATTCGTGTGGTGCCAGTAGAGGTTTACAACACACATCAGTTCCGTGAGTGACCCTTCGTGTTTTAGTTTTGACAATTGCGTTGCTTGGATGAAAGGGGAGTAATTGGTTGAACTCACAATTCTCCAGCCTGAGGATTTCCTAATCATGGTGGCCAAGCCCGACGTCGGACGTCCTTTTAAAGATTTTGGAGCAGGGTTTAAGGCCACCTCAAAGTCGTCCATTACTGGGGTTTCTCGTAACCATGTTTCCTGGAGACAAGCGATGTCAATTGCTGTAAGCCAGTTTGAGTTGAACAGGTGTGAAAAGCCACGGGTGTTCCACGAAGCCAATCTGCACCGCGCTTCAGGGGCCTCATTCCGGCATTATTGGGGATTTTTGCTGCACAAGGCTGCAGATAGCCATTGCCATTCGTGCTTACCGCCATTGGGGCTAAAGGATTTGTTACCAGCAACGCTCGCTCCAACTTGTTTGGCGTTGCCGAGTATAGTGATTCGTATATTCTCTTTTTGTAACTCCCTTTCAGAGACCTCCAGTATCTGGTCGTGACAAGAATTACCCGGTTTGATCTGTTTGGTTCCATCCAAGGGTGCCTTCTGAGTTGATAAACGAAGGGGTGCTTGAACGTTGATGACACTCTGGTCCATGGGTTCCGGCATTCTCACCCACGCGTCCTTGCTTGTGGCTTTGTGGGTGTATGGGACCTCAGTTCCATTCGGAGTTTTATGAGCCGCTCCAGAGTATTTGTAGACTTCAAAGCCAAGGGAAAACAGGGCGATATTGGCGTCCAGAATTGTTGAAGCAACAATAGGTGACGCAACGTGAATCACCACCTTATCGTTCCTATTTTCGTCAAAAAACTCCACGATCATCAGATCGTTTGAGCTTATGGCTCGTAGGGCAGGTAAAAGGTGTAAAAGCCTGATTGTGTTGCCTCGGTTCAGTATTAGCTTATCGGAGGAGTCTAGCCTTTCGATGACCAGTTTGTAGATAGGGCACTTCCATCTGGCACCTCCCGACGTTCTGGGCTGAGACAGTCGGGCTTCGTTCAGGGAAGCCTTTGAGTTGCGAACTTGGCACTCACCATGGAGAGTCATATCCGTATCTGAGATTTTTACGGTGTCATTGTGTAGCCTTGCTACTGCCAGATTAGCGGGGACAAACGGGTTACTCCGAGTGTTTCCAGGGTCCAACGACCTCGGTTCCTTAGAGACCCGCATCCTTTTTTCATGTAGGGTCATAAACACTGGACTGATCGGCGATTTCAGCAGCCTCTGCTGGGCTTCCTTTTCATTAATTAGTTGACAGGTTCTTCTTGCGGAGGACCATGCATTAGAAGTCGTTTGCGTGCCAGACACGGAACAAGAGCTTAAGTTGATGATACTTGGAACAGTTTGGTTAACAGGAAGTTCGTTTCCCGGTCCATGTGCTGGAGCGTCAATGTTAATTTGTTTGGCGTTCTCTACGACTGTCGCGGTGTGGACGACGTCGCCCTCTTGGTTCTCATGGGAAGAGATGGCTTCTGCATCCTCGATAACGTGTGTTACATCGTCATATGTTGATAAGTTCAACAGCTCACTTGATAACTCGTAGTTTGAGCCTGACACAGCCACTGCATCAGGACTTACGGGGACTACTCTGTCTAAGGGTTTATTTTGCGATTTCTCACTGATTGAAGGGGCTGCCTTTAGGCACTTGTTAATGTTACATGCCACGTTCTGGACCACGTTTATGTTACGTAAAAATTTCCGTGCACCGTGTAGTGCCTTGTTTCTGAGACCTTTTTGGTTCTTCGTTTTCTTCACCTGTTTTGTAGGTGAGGTAGCCAAGGGCTTTGACGTCGACACCTTGGGTTGAGACGCCTTGTTGAAGACAGAGTAAGTAGGTATTGCGGTCACTGCAGATATTACAGAGGGAATAGATGTAGAAGCTTCAGCGCCCAGATCTCCCTTGGAGGAAGATGCCACCTGTGAATCGCGTAGAGCTTGATTCAAATTGCCCCTCGCCTGTTCAAATGCAGTATTAAATGAGAGGCCACAAGTATTATCTTCAGATGTTATCGTCGTTGTGGGCAAGGGTTCTGCTTCTTGCGTGGGCAGATTCTCCGTTATGTATGTCCGACTTGGGGGAATCACCTCACTTATGGTTGGCGCAGTTGCTAGCTTTCCCAGTGTCGGATCCGTCGAGACCGACGGTCCAGGGTGCACATCTTCCTGAATTACAATCACGTCTGAAGGCTCTTCAGTGTTTTGGATTACATCCTTTAAACAGTGTTCCTTTAAGGAATTATTACCTCGGATCGGTGTTTTACTCACAATTGATTGAGTGATTTGTTGCTTTTGCCGGTTTGCGGTTGGGCCATCATATTTGAACAAAGCTAGCGCCTCTCTCGCTACTTCGGCCAAGAGTTTTTTATCAATTGCGTCGTTTTTCCTTTGCTCTTTTAGCAACGTACATGATCCGTCAAGTCTTTTCAAACCTTCTTGTTGGTCATTGTAAGACTAGTCACAGACTTGTTCAATCCGGATTAGTTTCGAATGCATTAGGGCCACAACAGTAGTCAGGTCCTTAGTGGCTTCATGCAAGGCTTCGTATAATTTCATATAGGGGGCCATCGACATCGTCATAGATGAAATTATTAGAGATTGTAGCTCAGTCTGAGGCATAATAGTTCTGTTTTCAGCACTGAGCACAGGTGGCTGAAGTCGGTTGGCCGTTTCCGACATTTCTCTGATGTGGCGTATTTTCGGGAATGGACGTTCCATCAGCGAGGAGTCTTGTGAGTCGTCCGACAAACAATCATTGGTGGCAGAGCGCTGTGCAGTATGAGTAAGAGACAAGAGGGATCTATTTGGGTGATGTTGTTGCGTGTTCAACCTTTTCTGAGAGGTCAACACGTGTTCGAGTTCCTCATGTGGGTCACAATTCCTTGGAGTTAGATTGTTGATTTTTAGGCGTTTGTAGCACACCTTAGACCATATGTCTTCATTTGCGCCACTTAATTGTGATATTTGCCTTTTAGTGGTGTGTTTGTCGGGTTTCAACGTAGGACCTTTCTTAGTGTAAACAGGGCGTTCTTTATTCGTTGCTGCAGAATTTTCCAGCCCCTTTGTCATGACACTAAGGGAATTTTTCCTGTTTTCAGGGAAAGGCGCACTTGGGTCCACTTGTGTCGTACACACCGGTCTGTCGGGGTGGTGATCATGTTGGTATTGGACACGGTCCTGACCCCAGCTCATCACAGACGGTGTCGAGTGAGCAGTCTCATCAGTTGAGAAAGAACGACAGAGAGCCATGCGGGACAGATGAACCGGGGAGCTAGCGCTTAGTGGAGTAGGCTGGGCAAGGCTACTGCCTTGCTGCAGCACACCAGGGGTCACTGTGGACAACGGAGGCACTCCATCACTCCAGCCATCTACCCGGTTTGCGCATACAGCAAGGCACACATCTCCCAAACCGTAGGGGGCGTGCCCTCCCACAGGCCCTCCCCCCAGGAGGGCCTCCGCGGGAGCAACGACGGCTCGCCTGCCAACATCGCCAGCTCCAGGGCCCTGCACCTCCGCCCCATCCAGAAGCGGAGGAACAGACGACCCAGCAGCGGATAAGCCGACCGGTTTTTCAAACGTTATACACGCGTCCTGAACAGCAGTGCGCAAGTCGCCATCACTTACGCTGGAGCCCACGGATAACCGGGCCACTTGTGAAGCTGCCGAGGGGCCCTCGACACATATCACGTTCTCAATCAACGGATTCTCAAGTGATAGGGGTTGCGCCACCTCACAAGGTATTGAGTCAGCCGACACCACGCCTGAATGAAGTATACAGTTTTCGGACGTGCAAGTGAGATCTTCGGCGTCAGGTGATTCTTGGAGAGCATAGAGCGGCTCATCCACAACAAAGTCAGAGGTTGATGAACATGAAAAAAATAATCGGCTTTCTTTTCTTACCGGTGTACGCGGAGTGGTTTCAGGCAGCGCCTTCTCCTCGCGTCGTGTTTGTGCCCTTGTTCGCAGGGCAGTTGGGATGGAGTCCGACATGATTGATGTGTCTTGGCTCACCAACTCGCCGAACAGCCAAACAGCAGGGATTTCTCAGCCCTTCTCTCCTCAGGGCTTAACGCCGCAAGGGCGGTGGAGGCGGCCACTTGTAGTCAGCTGCTGAGAGTCAGCTGAGTTGTTTAAAGGCACACGCACCTCCTCTTCTCCACTCCGGGTAACAGCCAAACAGCAGGGATGTCTCAGCCCTTCTCTCCTCAGGCCTTAACGCTGCAAGGGTGGTGGAGGCGGCCACTTGTAGTCAGCTGCTGAGAGTCAGCTGAGTTGTTTAAAGGCACACGCACCTCCTCTTCTCCACTCCGGGTAACAGCCAAACAGCAGGGATTTCTCAGCCCTTCTCTCCTCAGGGCTTAACGCCACAAGGGCGGTGGAGGCGGCCACTTGTAGTCAGCTGCTGAGAGTCAGCTGAGTTGTTTAAAGGCACACGCACCTCCTCTTCTCCACTCCGGGTAACAGCCAAACAGCAGGGATTTCTCAGCCCTTCTCTCCTCAGGGCTTAACCAAGATTAATAAACAGTAAAGGATACACAGCACTGTGCGACATTACTTGCTTCTCATGTGGGTCCAACCTTAGTGAAATTTTACTGGCGTCAGTAACTTCATATGCCGTCCTTTTACTTCCTCAGCAATATCCGCAGCTTGTTTCACCGTTCCACATTATAACCCTTTCATTCACTCGGAATGTCTCTAGTGACAAAACACCACCATTTTCCACAAACTCCAAAGTCCATAACATGCTCTAATATCTTTCTGACCTTCCGACGTGTATACTAGCTCCGACGCATTCACCTTTTCTCCGCCGCACATTACTATATATGAACTGCCGTCGGGATTTAAAGCATCTTCCGGGTTCGTACGCCTGTCAACACACGCGAATGAGGGTTCTTTCCTCTTACTGGATGCTCACTTCAGCCTCTCTCTCTCACTACGTAGTTGTCAGTTCAGCTGTCCTACGCACCGTCATCTACTATGACGTGTGAAACCCCGCAGCTTCGCCAACTCCTACTGCTTCTCTACTGATGCCATCATTTGCACCTCAGCAACGGGGAGATGCTGATCTCCATAGGCCAACCGTCAAACAGCCGGTAATAGTTGGGTCTTCGCTGCTTGATTGCTGGGGCCCCCAACTATGACTTCTTCAGACCCACTTGTTTAACCTAATGGGGCCTGCGCTTTGCCTTTGGGGTTTGTATTCTACTGGGGCTCAATTTCTTCTTATCTCCCCCAAATCTTCTCTACCAAACCCCCTGCGCTTTGAGGCCCCCTGGGTGATGGGACTTACTTCTGGATGACTGGGGGCAGTGGTCTTTCTGCTTCTTCTGCTGCTCCCCCACCACAGCTCAGCTTTCTTCCTCTCTTGGGTTCTTGAAAGTCCTCGTCGCCAATGTTATGAAGCAGCTTCTGTAGACTTCTTGGGTTTATCAAGTAAGTTATTTATTGTAAATTACATAGGCTGTTAAGTATGAGAGACCACCGGGTCCCATCACCCAGGCTCAACTGACCAGGCTGGAACCCTGGGGCTTGATTCATTGCCAAACGTTCCGCAGGCTTACTCAGCATTCCAAGCTAGGATACAGCAGCATTCCTGCAGGAATGCACTGGCAATAAGCACATCATAACACATCTCCTCTCCTTCGAATAACAATCCAAACAGAGAGAAGCCAAATACACACACATTAAGTTATAATCCCAAACATCTTTTAGAGAGGTGCCACTCAAAAGAAGATACTGTGACGGCTAGCTGTTGAGTGCATATGTAATGTTTAATGCAATTTTAGTGAATTTACATGCAGATAACGTTGCATTGGGAGAATGCAGTTGGAGATGAGTGTGCATTTGGAGCATGCAACTGTAGGTATGTGTGACATACATGTGTATGTTGGGTGCGTGTGTGTGAAGTAACACATTTGAAGTGAATGTTACTGCAATGGGTGTGTGCAGTCGTGAGTACGTACGTTGGGAGAAGTAGGCGTGTGAGAGGTAGCACGCATGTAGTTGAGGGTGAGGATCACATGCTGGCCAGGTGTGATACCTTATGGAGACCCTAGAGAGACCGGTGTTTGGAGGTTAAACACAAATAGGTGATTTGTGTTCGGGGAGGATCTTTAGATAGAAGCATCCTATTCAGGGAGGATCTTTACGTATAAGCATCCTATAGTAGGACACTATAGTAGGAGACATTGAGGCGTAAGTAGTACGCATGAAGTCATGGAGTAGGCTCTACACTACATTAGTTAGTGTTTCTGTTTTCATGTCTCCTTTAGAATGTTATAGTGTCGGGGTTAGGAGTGATTTTTAGGAGTGATTCTTTTGGACTCCTAATGTCTGTGGTGTCAGGAAGTGCAGTTCATGAGAGATGTTTATTCCTTTTATGCCTAGTTAGGTTGAAGTTACTGCGAGTTTACCACACAGACAGTTGAGATAAGTTTTAATTGACAATGGGGAGACACTTAATTTATTATTGTACTATTATCTAACAGTTTCAACATTGGAAAAGCACTACATTTTTCCACCTTGTTGTGCTTGCACTGGGTTTCAGTGGTTTTTTTTTGTAGCGGAAACCTTTAGCAGGTGCCAGAATTTTACATTTTGTTGGTGCTTGGATGGATTTTTTTTTACTGTGCACATTTTATGCACCACGTCTTTTGTGGTTTATGTGGTCTTTGTCTAGTTAGTCTTTTGCTTTCATTTTCATCCTTTTCTATGTTTTCTTTAGGGGAGAAGGGATGGGTGTTTAGGTGTGTTTGTTTTGGATACTGTTGGTTTTGTTGTTGTTGGCATTTTAGGATTTTGTTTAGGCCAATTGTGTATGTTTTGGCTACACTATATGTTGGAAGATATGTTGGTCTCGTTGAGACAGGGTTAGTGCTCAAGTGTGGCATACTTGAGGCCAGGAGTGGCAGTTCTGGCAAAAGGTGGTAGGTTAGGAGGGTTTTTGATGGTAGTTTAGATTTGATTGTCCCTGTGGCAAGGTATGTACTCAGTGGTGGCAGCACTGAGACCCCGGTGTGGCAGGCTGGGGTAGAAGGTGTTTGGTTTCTTTTGATTGTGATCCTAACATGATGGTGAGAGTATTCTGATTTCTGTTTGTTTGTTAAGGAGGGGGATGTGTGGTATCCTGGTATGACTGTGATGAATGGCTGGTATCCTGGTATGACTGTATTGAATGGCTGAGTGTGTGCAAGGGCCTCCTAGAATGTTTAAGTGGAGCTTGGAGTGTGGGGGGCCTGAGGATTCTAGAGAGGACGGTTGGAACTGGGAGACGGACTGGGAACCAGGGCAGAGGCTTATCACCTACTCTCCTACTTCTTATGACTATGCTATGTAACCAAGAAGAATAAAGCCTGTTTCCTTTTACACTTAACTGAGGTAGCTCCTCTGTTAACATTTAGGAGTGTGAGGCATTACAATGAAAATTGTTTGTACTGAGAGGTAGCGCCTCTGTTAGTGTTTAATAGTGTTCTGCACTACAGGGAAAATTGTTTCAGAGTACTCATCTGTAAGGGACAGAAGAGCATCCGCTCTATTTCATTCGTAGATGAAGGGGACTGACAGGGGACGCCCTATAAGTTGTCTAATAGTGGAAGTGTCAGAAGTGTTCCCGGTGATGAGTTAAGTTATGTTTTTATATTGTTTCTCTTAGATTTTGGACCTATCTTGTTGGCTCTATGCAAGCACTGTATTTAGTGTTTTGACTATTCTGAAACTGCCATCGTTTGGGTGCGTGGCCAACCAGTGAGGAAGAAGATGGATTTTGGGGACGAATGGCCAGCGTCTTCAAATTAGGAGGAGGGTTTTTCTCCATCGTGATCTGGTTGTTTAGGAATATGAAGATGTTTAGGAACATCCCGTGTTGGCATTGCCATCAGAAAGGGAGATGTGTTATGATGATGACTCCGTTGGACATCTTGTATTTGCATTGTCATTAGAAAGGGAGATGTGTTATGATGTTACTTAATGCATAATTATGAGATGGCTTGGAACTATGTGAGAGCTTGTGGAATGTTTGCCTATGAGCTTCGCTCCTGGATCCCAATGCTGTCAGTTGAACCTGGGTGATGGGACCCGGTGGTCTTTCATACTTGACAGCTTATGTAACTTACAATAAAGAACTTACTTGATAAACCCAAGAAGTCTACAGAAGCTGCTTCATAACACAACTCAAATTTAAAACATAGGAGAAAGAACACCTAAGTTTGAGGGTCCTGAATAGTAGGTCAAAGGTATAGGTTTCACAACTCAATTTTAAACATTTTCACAACTCAATGTTAAACACTTTCACAATTCAATTTTAAAACACAGGAAGAAAACCACCTAAGTATGAGAGTCTTCTATATGGTAAGGTGTGCAGGGTAGAGTGAGTTTCTAAACAAACCCGGGCCTCTCTTATCTGCCTTAGTCGCTGCTAGTTGATGGCTGACAGCTGGCTTCCTCTGCGTATGTAGGGGCCACCCCTTGCCCAGTGGGCCCTTAGCCGCAGGGTTTGCCGGGCAGGGGGCTGCCCAGGTAGGGCTTCCTAAGAGGGAACTAATGGCTAATGGGGAGGAGCTGGGTGGGACGGGAGGCGGGTGGAAGAGGGAACACGGACGGGGAACTTGTCCTTTGTTTTTTGTGCAGTTCATGAGGATTACAGACAAGCATTACATCACCTTAGTAATAATAAGGGATTGGAGCACAACCAACCTGATCTATTACCTGCACATAATTTAGATAATATTAGATCTAGATTGGTGTTACATGAGGTCTGAAATTTAACATGAACATCGACATTATTGTGCTGCATTCCTGTAAGGATTTCTACAGTAATGTATGTAAAAATAGCACCTCCAGTGTTTTAAAGTTATTTTGTACAATATCATTAAAGGATAGTTCCGGGACTTTTTTTTTATTGTCCCTACGGGTCGGCCATGTGTTTGTAAGCATAAATCGGTAGATCGTAGGAAACTTTCCTATGGACCTTACCCGACTTTTCGCCCATTATCGCACTCGAAATCAGCCTCCATTTTGTGATAATCCTATCATTCCGCCGCATCGACCTGGCTCACCTGCCTTTGCGGCACTAAATCAAATCCCCCGCCCCTGAAACAGACTTTATCAAAACATTCATATTCCCCGCCTCTATCCGTGACGTGACTGAGCTGCGTAGGCAAACGCGCCCAGGCGTCTTCTACGCGACTCCACACAGACCCCGGAAATCAACACAGATCAGCTCACAATACAGCGCACCACAATTCGGAATATGAAACTGTACTTTGAAATCAAACCGCAAGATTGTAAATGTGGTAAAGTACATTTATTTGACATCAAATGTTTAGAGAATATTCAGCGATTTGCATTTTTATTTGCTCATGTTCCAAAAAGTTCGTATTGAGGAACGCGATGGTCCTTTGCTGTACACAGGGTCTTAGAGCATCTCACAATACAGCACCACAATTCGGAATGTAAAACCGTGGTTTAAAAGCAAACGGCAAGATTGTACATTTGGCAAAGTACGTTTATTGGACATCAAATGTTTAGAGAATATTCAGCGATTTGCATTTTTCTTTGCTCTCGATCCAAATTAGTTCGTCTTGAGGGAAGCGATGTTCGTGTGCAGTACACAGGGTGTTGGTTTACGATAAAAATAAGCTCTTCTGTCGCACTGATAATCGCATGGCTGTTCCAACAACGAGGCACTAGGCCACCACAACGGTAGGTATGTTGCATCTAACCGTTAGTACCGCGTAAGGGCATACTTGTACTTGGCGATCGTCCCATAAAATGGTCAGGGTGGTAACGTTGTTCACGCGGAGAAGCAACTGGCGGCTGTAGAAGCCGTCCGCCGGTGTCTGGTACTCGTGACACAGACAGTAGTGAATGATGTACCTAAAAACATAAAAAATGAAATTAGTCTCACCATCAGATCCTTATTAAAATTATTCATTTCATAGCGAGGACAGCGCTACTGGGTGTACACAAGTGTTTAAAGGCGTGGCGAGGCATGGAGGGGGGGGGGAGTGGAGTACAAGGTAAGTAGCATAAAATAATAAATAAATAGGGCCAGCTGGTGGCAAGTGCAAGGTAAGTGCAGAACAAGTGCTGGGAAGGGGGGGCTGTAGGATACTGAGACAGTCCCCCAGTGCAGGGGTTGACAGGGAGGCAGTGCAGGTGGAGAGTGGAAGGGCCCAGGACCGAGGTCGCAGACAGTGGACCAGTTGTAGCAGGGGAGAGGGAGAGAGAAAGCAGAAGCAAAGAGGAAGGTTTTGAGGTGCTTCAGTAAAAGCAGATGTTTCTCCTCCAGATAGTGCGCGGTAGAAAACACTATGCCACATAGAACGAACAAGTACAACTGAACCCGTCTTTAAAGCCACTGTATAGTAATGAAATTGCGGTATAAACTCATCAAAAGTTACTTACATTATATTTGCATTTTCCATTGTGTCTCTGTGTAGGGCAGACCCGAAACACCACTCCTTCTTTGCCGACGTTACTTCTTCTAATGAACGTGGCTCATCGTTTCGTTTCTGAAATTTTATTCATTATCTTTTCTTAGTCTTTCAGGATGGTCCCGGCCTGTCAAGGTCAAATCACAATAGAACCTTATATTGGGTCGTGGGCCGTTCCGCCACCCGAGCAAAACATCAAAGCAGCTGACCTTCACTTTGAGCGAGCACACATTTCTAGTTAGCTCCAGTTAGTGTAAGGGCATCTTGTCTGCGTGCCTTTTTTTTTATTGTCCCTATGGGTCGGCCATGTGTTTGTAATACGGAAACATTCTATAATTTTTGTAAAAATGATTTATATTACTGTTTGGTTTAATTGCAATGGGCCTGCAACATGAGGAGACTCGAGAGAACAGACAATCGAATTACAATCATTTAAACCGTGATGTGTATTTCTCAATGAGCTCTGCTTTAGGTGGACATGGAACAGAGGCAATGTTGGGTGGCAATGCAGTTGTCCCCTGCATAGGTTCGTTCACCACTCCATGTATGTGCCTATCGAGGACATCTACGATAAGTCTCTCAATAAACTCATATTGCATATCCTCAAACACTGGTTTGATCACCCATTGTTTACTTCTTTTAGTGAAGGCCTTATTGTAGCGAAGCGTCCCTAAAGTTCCGGTCGTCCTACTTTGTTGACGGCCAACATTATGGTTATGTGCCAAGACCGCTAGAAGAGTCCGATTTATCATGCCTTCCATGCCAAAATGCAATCTTTTGGGCCTGTACTTTAGGCACATATTGTGGAACACCTCCAAATCTCCTGTGTGGCAGAATTCCGTGAGTCCCCTCAAATCTCTTGTTATAGTTTTATCAAATACAATCTTTTCAATGGCCTTGTGAGTGGGTGATGAAGGAATCAACCACTTCTTCTTCCGTGCCTCCTCTGTGGACAAATGGCCATGTTCACATTTGTGGAAATGCTCATTTGTCGACCATCGATGTACGTTGCTACAGTGCAACATTACTGACCGCCATTTTTCCAGTAGAATTTCCAACGACCCTTCACATGTTTTTGAGCTCCACCAAAGATGGTTGCTGATTGACTTGGACCACTGTGAAATACCTTGCATATCTTTTTTTTTTCCTGCAGCCGACAATTTTTTATTGATTGATTTTGCAAGATGCCAAACGTCAAATTGGTGATTTATATTTTTGTACTGTTCTCTCATTGTCTTGGCAATTGAAACGTGTCTGTCCGTGGCTATCAGGTCGATCACCATTCCCCGCGATTGTAGTTCTTGCAATGATGCTACAAAGCCAACTTTCTCCATGGCCACTGAGGATGTAATTTGTGACACCTGCACGACCACCGAACTCACAATTTTCTTACTTTCCATGTCCTGAAAGTGGTAGGTGCAGTACTTGGCTGAAAATCCTGGACTGTCGCATTGTCCATCACCGGCTAGCCTGAAGCGTTTGCCCGCGAATGTACTTTCCATTGACATTTTTTCCATTCTCCAAGCTTCGCTGATGGCTGGAAATAGATAATCGGTTTGGTATTTGTAGAACTGACTTTTCGCAATGAAATGGATTCCCACAAACTGAAAGAAATACTGTAACTTTTTAAAACTTGAACCACTAAAAAGTGCGGCCGCTGCACAAAGTAGATTGCCTGCTGGCAGTTGCCCCAGCATGGGTTGTGCAGACCATGCGAACGGATGATATTGTGTACAGGTGGCATGTATTTTAAGGTTAGTGCCTCGAATTGCACGAGTCACATTAATCAATGGCTCCCCACATACTTCCCCACCAACCCAATGCCCACATTTCATCATCATAATAATATCCATCAAACAGCTATCGAATACAATGAATTTGGCCTCTTTCCTTATACTGTCACTCTGCATCCCAGCTGGTTCGGCCTGTAACGTTGAGGACATGTCACTCGCATGAAAGGTACAATCTCTGATATCGTCTTCCGCTATGCTGAGTGATATTGATGGTGTTTCATTGTCGTCCACTTCATTCTCTTCCATTGCAACATCTGTTCCTTGTCCGGAGATGGGAGAAAAAAACAATGTCTTCAACTTTCGCGTGCTCTTATTTTTTGCGGGTGTGGATTCTGTGAATTGATCTACGACTGCATCCAAACTACCAGGAGGACATTCACTATCAATGGCTGGTGGTGGTATAGCTCCGTTGTCAATCACTTCATATTCTTCCCATTGGCACGATGCATCTCCAGTCTCAAGTCCCTGCCAAAAGGTTTGACAAGCAACATCTCTCGTTCGCTTCACTGTCTGTGTAGATCTAGTTCTTACACCCACTCGCAACTAGAGGACAGATTAGAAAAGGGATGTTCAGTTTAAACACAACTTACAGTATTGAACTATTGACAGTGAAAGACAACATAATATAGTGAACAGGACACTAACCTTCTTTTGCTTTCTTTTCTTTGAAACTTTCTTTCCTCGAACTTCAACATCTGGACGCTGTTGCTCCGACTCGTGTGTGCATGTCTCCACTTCCTCTCGCGCTGCAACGACTATACTTTCATGATAAGCACATCCATCACTCACTGAGGCTCCATCGACTCGCTGAAACATAGAACTTTCATTAGTATGTATAATAATATTGAAAACACAAAATGTACTTGGGGACCAATACCCATACGTACATCTCAATAGCAAAACACGAATGAACGCATTGTGTAGAACATTCAAACGACAATAGTTCACGCATTGTTGATCTAGTTAGATTGAACTGTCAAGATCCATACCTCGGGCTCCGCATAGACTTCCATTGATGATATTATTGAAGATGAGGCTTCAGCAACTCCCTGAAACACAGTAATTGCATTAGTATGGTTTTGTTTTTTGTTTAAAAGAACATAAACTTTCTGCAGGCGTCAACGGCTCATCTAAATAGACCTGCACAAATGATCAGTTGTCTAAAATAAATAATGGATATCTAAATATGATTCGATTTGCTCCATCGTTGGAAGTGTCACCACCCAGAGATCTGCATCAACTACTAGGGGTGATGTTCTTGTTGAAGAAGCTCCGTCAGCTCCCTGAAACATAGTACTTGCGTTAATAAAGAAGGAAGTATAGCGGATGTAATCACGTCATTTGATCTCGCATGATTGATCTGTCAGTATCCATACCTCGAAATGCATAAGAACATCAAGGGACGCTGTAACTGCGGTGCACACTTCTGCAAGCTGTTGCGCCGACCCGTAACTGCATGCTCCCCCTTCCTCTTGGACTAATGCTCCATCGACTCCCTGAAACATAGGACTTTCATTAGTAATGAACACAATATTGAAAAAAGAAGACACATAGGAGGGCGACGACAGAAGGACATACCAATGGCTAAAAACGAAAGAAACATTGTGTGTAACAATCACGCTACAAGAATGCAAGATCTGATGATCTCCATCGATGGAACTGTCCGGAAACGTACCTCGAGCATCTGAGTGACATCTACGGTTGTCGTCAATGCGTTGGACTCCTCAGCATCTCCCTGAAAGACAGTACTTGCATTATTTTGGATAACAATAATTATAACTGAAAACAAAGACTAGAGGACGAGTACTGTGGTGTACCATTAGGTAAAATAATTACACGATCAATTAAAACTATTGATTTACATGCCTAAAACAAGTCAGTGTCAGAATAGCTAAGTAAGATTACCCGATAGGCGCTTGAAGTGGCTGATGACTGCAATAACGACACGGATGGAGAATCTTCAGCCTTCATATTGAGTGGATACATAAATGGGGAAATTATTGTTAGCTAATGCTACACACTACCGCAATGCCGAGAGATAAATACGTAAACTTGACTCACCAGTGGAGGGATGTGGACGAATAGAGTGGGAATAGCGGTTGAGAGCAATTTTCGCCTCGCTCGCGGTGTTTTCGTCCTTATTAGCAATGATGTGGAGTACATGTCTGGGCTAAAGTGCCTGCTGCAGATGCGGTATCGATCACCCCTCTTGTCCGCAAAGACTTCTAGGACTCTACTTTCTATCTCAGAGGCTGGATATCCGCAATATCGGACCCATTCTCTTATCTGATCTATTGTCTTAGGGAAAACATGCATTATAGTACCTTCAGATTTGTTATGGGTCTTCGAAGGGCAACCGCCAATGGAACAGGCAGGCATTATGGAAAGTTCTGAAAAGTAAAGATCAACAATTCTCTATGAATACCAATGTGTTAAAACATTAAATGACACATAAAAGGTTCAATGCAAGGTCCGTTTTGGTTCTTGGAACTATACACGTTATTCACATGCGGATAAGTATTTCAATAACTTTCAAAAAATAGAAAAAGTAATTTGACTAAACTCAGAACATGTGACTAGTTCCTTGCATGTACTGTCGTGAACGAAAAGAAAACATGGATGCAATTTGATGACTACTAGCAAATAGATATAAATTAAAAAATTGGACGCAAAATGATTATGGTACATGGACTTACCTTGACGAACAAACAGTTAGATGCAGGGATCAGAGTAGTTTCTTGTCGTAGAACAGGGAGCAGTTCACAGGTTGCAAACTGACGAGTTTGCTCAAAGTGGTCACGGAAGTTCACAGAGACGAAGAGCAGATAACCAGCACCTTCACGGGTTGACTAGCAAAGCGCAAAGAAGTTCTCATTAGAAATATGAAGTGGGTTATAAAGAATTCGAAACAGGGGTGTGTTTGTGAATGAATGACGTGTATATGTCGTGGCATTATGCGGTCTGCAGGGGGCCGTCCAGCGTGAGGGGGGATGCTTGGCAGGAGACACGGGGTCTGTAGGTAGACATGGGAACAACAACCCATGCTCTATAGACCACTTTGAAGTGTACATGGTCTTTGGCACCTCTTGGCCTTTATCGCTCCCTGACAGCTCCACTTGCCAGCACAAGTACCCCGGTGCGAACTGCCTTTGATAGGGCGGGGGGTGGATCGGGGCGGTGGTCGTGCAGACAAGACACAGGAAGACTCGTGAATGGAGACACATTTATGTGGATTGCAGGGGGCCGTCCAGCGTGAGGGGGGGTGCTTGGCAGGAGACACGGGGTCTGTAGGTAGACATGGGAACAACAACCCATGCTCTATAGACCACTTTGAAGTGTACATGGTCTTTGGCACCTCTTGGCCTTTATCGCTCCCTGACAGCTCCACTTGCCAGCACAAGTACCCCGGTGCGAACTGCCTTTGATAGGGCGGGGGGTGGATCGGGGCGGTGGTCGTGCAGACAAGACCAGTTTGCCGCAGGGCCTCACCAAGGAGAGGCCATCTAACTGAATGTAAGAGGATGGCTGCAGGATCTACTACATGGAATGCAGGGGGGTGAGTTTATAAATACCTCACCCTCCCAGGAGAATATACACTAGATTCATTTAAAAAATCAAAACAACCATTGTTAAAATATATGTTGGGCTTTATTTTAGATTTTAATTAAACATAAATAATAAACATTACACATTGTAAAGTTGAGGTTGCAGCACATCGAGGGAAAATCCGCGGTATTGTCCACTGTCACTGGGGAAATGTTGTCTAATGGCAAGTACCGCACAGGCAGGTATTACTCTCCGAACGCGGTGTCCGAGCCTCCCGTGAAGCCACCAAGTGAAGCAACGATAGGCCACCAGCCTGTACCACCTGTGAAAAAAAAAGATGCAAACTGTATTAAACTGACCAAACTTTCTTATCAATGTCGATTCAGGTAACACATGTCATTTTTCTTAGAAAAAAATTATATCTAGAAAATGCACTATATGGAACAAATTTACATGCGTTCGAATGATATGTAAATGTAATTTTATATGTGGGAGACGACCATGAAATAGTGGTGGCATCACTGACATCACAAACAGAGTATACTTACTCGTTACTCGGATTACGCGGACGAACAGTGCCGCGAAGTTCGTGCATAAGCACCATCATCATCCTCAACACGGTCCGTGAGAGGCAGGCTTCCCTGAACTCTGGCAGCTCGGTGATGCATTGCGGACTTTGCTCGCCTTCCTGCAGACTTTGCTCGCTTTCCGAAATGTAGGCCAAGCACCCGGAATTTTCACGGCAGCAGCAGTTCTCCTCCTCAGTTGGCATTAGCTCGCACCGATTGCACGTGCACCAGGTGGAGACGCCGTCCATGCGACATGGTACAGGCTCTTCATCCGTTGACTGGTCCTCCCAACTGCCGTCCGAATCCCCATCGTTTTCGCGTGCTTGACTTTCCAGTAGTTCTTCCTCGGTGTACTCGGGCTCGTACATATACGGCATTATTGTGGCCATTGTGCGGTAAAGATAGTAAAATAATTTACAGAGATGGTACAGGTGTTCACACGGGCTACAAGCGGCGAAGGTAGCTGACCAGAGCACTGAAACGAGTCACAGAATACTCAAAGTAACACAGAGAGAGGAATGGAATCGAAAATCTGCTGCTGTGTGTTGTGAAACGGTCTGTTTATACTTATTGGGGAAAGAGGCGTCCTGCCATTTCCATGGCAACACGTCAATAGCTGAGGCGCAGCGATTGTTGACACGAGACGTGCTTGAAATGGGCAGTACGCGTCTGCTGATGTCAGGCTCAGGGGCGGGGGATTTGATTTAGTGCCGCAAAGGCAGGTGAGCCAGGTCGATGCGGCGGAATGATAGGATTATCACAAAATGGAGGCTGATTTCGAGTGCGATAATGGGCGAAAAGTCGGGTAAGGTCCATAGGAAAGTTTCCTATGATCTACCGATTTATGCTTACAAACACATGGCCGACCCGTAGGGACAATAAAAAAAAAGTCCCGGAACTATCCTTTAAGTATGTAGAGAGAATCATCTGCAACCCTGTCTAATCATTTCCATGCAGTCAATGGGTACCGGAACGATTTATGCTTTATCATAGATGGCCAGTAGTAAATGTCATGCCACAGGAATACATGGCTAGACTGGTTGCACCTAAATGCCAGTCTAGCTACATAATAACACTTATCATGCATGCATATCACAGATGTCCAGTAAGAAATGTCTGGACTGGTTGTCACAAAATGCCATTATACTCATATAAAAACACTTATCATGTTTGGCTGCCTGATACAACATGCCATGACACAGTCAGAAATGGCTAGATTGGCAGGACCAAAATACCAGTCTACGTAATAACATGTATAATGCTTGATTTATCATAGATGCCCTTTAAAAAAACATCATGCCACAATAAGAATTGCCACAATAAGAATTTGCTGCAGCAAAATGCCAGTCTATCCATGTGATAACAGTTATGCATGATTTATCATAGATGCCCAGAACAAATGTCATGCCTTAATAACATATTAGTTTAGTTTATTTATTTATACCAAGCACCGGACCCTGGGGTAACTGGGCGCTTGTATATGGCCTAAACTACTATGGCCCTGTCTAAGGGGTCCTGCCCAAGGGGTCCTGCCCAAATGCAGGTGCTGCCAACTGTTTGCCCATTCCAAGCACTTGTTGACAAAGTGCCAGCAACAGGGGTTGGTGCTGGCATCAGTTGCTGGCACCACTGAAACCAACAGGGCGGACTGGGCTGGGGTTTTGGCATGGTGTTCAAGATGAAACTGTCATTCCGCACTCAAGCCTACACCATACTTGGAAACACTTCCACACCCCCACTGGAAGGGGTGGGGGTGGTGATAGCCAGGTCGTTGATGTGCTTTGTGGAGTCAGAGGACTCGTTTCCTAGTACATTTTGCTATGCAGCTGACAAATGTGTTTTACCATGATTGTCATTCCCAGGTTGCAGCCCTTACATTTCATTTCTGCTCCCACTACACCATATTCCCCCACTCACTATTACACAGACAACCTCCTCTCCTCACCCTTGACCATGTGGGCTGTATGGAGGAGGTTAGAGGTCTTCATATCCTGGGACTTCTGATGTGCCTGCCATGCACCCTGCATATCACCAAGCAAAGAACAATAAACCAAAGATTGATGCCCCATCTCTACTTTGTCCTCACCCACAGGTAGTTTCATGACCTGTTGTGACACCTCTACAGGCTAGTTTTCTGCCTTAGTCTCCTCCTTGGAGACCCTCCTCCTCCTTCACATGCTTACCCTTTTGGTGGTGAGAACCCCCTCTACAATGACCCGCAGCCACACAGGACCCCTCCCATACTCCTACACCTGGGTGCCTGCTGAAGCCAGCTCCTCTACCATGTGGGGAACATGCCATGCCCTCCAACTCCAACTCTTTGCCACTCTAATCCTCATGAAGCCTTGCCTTCATGGGGCATCTACAAGTGTCCTTGCCTTCCCTAACTCTGTGAGACCCTCCACCGGAGGCTATGCTTTCCTTGCTTCAGTTTAGGGCTTCCTTTGATGGCGGCAGGCCTGCCTATTTTTTCACTTCTTCTTCTGAGGCCTCCCCAATGCATCAGAAGGCTCTTCCTTGGACTCATATGAATGGTAATGCTGCATGACCATGCCTGTGAACTAGTATGAATGTACAACATCAGGTTCCCGCTCCTCATACATCATTGCAGAACCTTCCTACAATGACAAGAACTACAGCTACTTCTCCAGGTCCTCTTCTCCGTCCACCTTATCTACCTCCCAGTATAGTATGCATACCATCAAACAGTTGGAAAACAATATGCCAAAAACGGGATCCAAGAAACACCATGAAAACCCAAAAGAACAAAAAACACCAAATCAAATCACTACTAGACAAACAACACTAAATGTCATTGCACAATAACACACCAATACAACCCACATAACAACAAGTGGGGAGATGAGAAGCAAACAAGAAGCACGTGGGGGGCACTGGTAAAAGGTGAACATTTTTTTTTTATATTTTGTATATTCTTTTGGGATAGGATTGAGGACAGGAACAATTGGTTTCATTAGTAGAAACAGAAGGGAAAAGAGACAAAATGAAAGGCCAGGGAAAATAGTCTGAAAAAAGGACAGCAAAAATGAGTGTAAGGCCATGTAAATATACAAACAAGCATCTAACACCTAAGAATACACAAACCTCTGTTCAAGGCTCTCCAAAATTACTTCAATTGTATATCTATTCTGTTTACACTGCCCATTAGCACCCTGGGAGGTGCCCGTAGCCAATGAAAATGCTTGCAATGCGGGCTGTATTCACAAAGGAAAGCCCATGTTCTAAGCAATTTCATAAGCATCAAAGGCTTCTGTTCCCTACTTCCCGCTCCCGCTTTCCCTTTACCACTAGAGTAGATCACTACACAAGTGCTAATGGTGTTTTTTTAATTTATTTAAAAAAAATGTATTTTTTTATTTTATTTTTTTTTATTTTAATATAGCTGAAGACATCAACTTTTCAAAATCAATCAGAATCAAAAAGTAGTTACACATAAAATTAATAAAAACAATATAGACATACAAAAAATGTATTGTTAAAATAATGAAAAACTTACTGAACCCCTATGGCCCTCCAAAACGAGGTGGGGCTCCTTTGGAATGGATGGGGATGCAGAAGTTACTCAAACATCAATAAAAATATCAACTCAGGAAGTCGGAAAAAGGTATGCTGTTTTATTAACAATGATCTAAAACAGGGAGTACAATAGACATCAACGGACGTCTCATAGCAAGGTCTCAAAGATTTACATAAAAAACAAGCTTTTATAGTAAAACTTCGTCATCACTGACATCACTGATGTCATCTTCATCGTCATAAAATACACAATGATTTATCGGTTCACAAACTATAGGGCTCTTTCATGTGTGGCAGTCTATAATTGGTTGGTACACTTGTACCCTTCTGGAATATTCCACTTGCTAGCAGCACGCAAGCTGGTATTCTGGACCTGACCATGCCTCCCCACACAATTAGCCCAACATCTATCATCACTCTTACTTTCTGTCATTCAATTAGCCTTTGAATGTGGCCTTGCAAGCCTCACAACTCCTGGGAATAAAAAGGGAATGTGAGCATGCTCTCATCTTCTCGCCTCAGCGTCGTCTGCCCAAGTCTATTTCCATCCAGATGACGTGACTGGAGACCACGCTTAAAGCGTCTTCTCTGTATGTAATGGTCTTAAAACAAAGACAACTTGGCACTCATTGGGCCTCATTACACGGTAGGCGGTGAGCCATGGCGCTATTAGCGCCATGGCTCATGCCGGTAAAATACCGGCATCGCCTTGGCGGAAAGGGGATTTACCGCCCCATTCCAAGGTTGGAGGGGCGGTAAATCCCCTTTCCACCATTGCCCTTCCCCATTCCCATTTCTGCCCCATAGGGCTCTATGGAAATGGGGAAGGCGCTAATTACGGCACCGCAATTTTGCGGTGCCGTAATTAGCTCCGAGGTCCCTTAGCGGGTTGGATTTTAACGCCTGCAAGAAGCAGGCGTTAAATCCTCCAACCCGCAAAGGGACCTCGTAGTACGGCGGTAAGGGTTAACGGTCACCGTTGCCATTAACGGTGACCGTTAACTCTTACCGCCGTCCGTGTAATGTCTTTTTGCTGTACCTAGGCAGGGGCTCGGCCTGTCTCCTGAATTCATTGTATCTCTTGAAGCTAGACAACCAGTTCTCGGCTGCACTGGGCTTTTGATGCTGGGCCAACCAAGCCCTCTTGGATTCTTTCTTGCTCGTTAGCATTTTTTATTAATTGCGCCACACTTTCAGCTTTCAGGCGCTTGGGGTGTCAGTTTGCTAAAACACGATGTGGAACATCCAGATTTCCCATGCAATAATATACCCTGGTGCATCGCCACAATCTATTCACTTCATATATCCAGCCTTTATGATTACTTAGTCTACTTGCGTTTCCAGCATCTGTACAATTTTAAAATGGTTTGCTTTTTCTTCCATGCTCTTCACACGTGTAATCCTCATTTTTGCATGTGAACGTTTACTCAATTCTTACTTCGTCACCAAATTCTATATATTCATTACTTTCTCTTCTGTTATCTCTTCTCAGTGTGTCACTTTACATCATGTGACGTCACCAGTCTGCTCTTTCGTTTATCTTCTCTTGTTCTTCAGGGATCTTCCCCAAGAGACTGGCAGCTCTTCGTGGATACATAAAGAAAGGTTTTCTCAATGGATACTTTGATTCAAAGGTTATTCATGTTATTGGCATCATTACAGGTATCTTGCTTGTCACTATTTCCGGTTCCCAACATATAGGCAATTTAGGGGTGGGACATCCGGTAGAGGCTTTTGGCTCCTCCTCTACATTCCCCCCTCTGGTTGATTCATCAACCACTCTCTCACCAGTCTCCGCATCTAGACATCCTCTCTTGAAGAAATGCTTCTTTGGGGTCATATCTTCATCACAACTTCAAAGATCCTGCTGATTTTACATGGTCATCAACACTCCATAAGATCCGTCTTCCCACATACTTCATGTGGTCTCTTGGATAAATGAACTTTGTTCCTTCTGGTGCATGGATACTGGCCTTTATACAGTCTCTGATTTCTCCATAAATCAGTTCTTTGGGTTCTAGCTCAGATTCAATATCGATCATGATCTTCATTCCTACTGCTTTCTTTGTTGTCTTCTTGCACTGGGTAATTATCATCCTGATCACACAGAACCCAAGCATTATCATCACCAGTAATGGTCTAAGAAACTTAGAGATGTTCGCCATCTATTGTGGAAGCCATGAGAAGATCGATGCAAACCAGCTGTCATCTGCAGTGCCTTCTACTTCATTTTCCATCTTGGTGTGTAAGTTCGTCAGCATCGTTATAGCCTCTGTCAAGGTCCCATTCTCATAATTGTGAGAAGGTATGAATGTGCAACATGATTCCCCAGTTTTGGCAAAACACCTCCATCCATTGCTGTGATCATGTCCAAGACATATCTGTTCTGGAGTGCCATCAGTCATAATAGATGTCAGCTCTTCTTTGATTGAGTTAAGTTCCTTTATGGTAGTGTTGAATATCTGCAAAAGCTCCCATCTGGTTATTTGTAACAATTTATAATTCACAATCGTCTGGATCCCTGGTATAAAAATAGTCGAGAATACTGATGCAGTCTTGCTGAACAACCTATGTTCATATGGAAAAGCATTGAAAGCTTATATTGACTTGGCTGAGAAATATTTCTCCCTCTTTATTCGATTCAGAAAGTCAATTGACCTTTTCTTCCTTAGATGAGCATCAGCCTTTGGAAACTCTGAGGTAGCTTCTCGGAATCACTACTGGTGGAACATGAATGATCACTATAGAGCACCCCAATCTCTGGGTGGCTTCATATAAGCTCTGGATCCACCAGCCCAGTAGTGGTCCATTATCACTACAGTCCCATCCTTTATTCCTGATACATCAAAGATTTGTCTGCCTTGTTGATTTTCTCCAAATTTTCTTGTGCCATTGTTTCTGAAGCACAATTCTGCACATGATAAGGGCACTATCTGCACTGGGCCTCCTTTATCTTCAACCCAGGTCAATAGCTTGGCAAGTCTTGGCCAGAGGGGTTTGCATCCTGCCTCCACACAATTTATAACTGGTTTACGATGTCCAGTTACTGCCACTGCCCTGCATATGACAATGCCTTCTTCCCATCCATCTGGTGAAAGTACAGTACCCCAAATTTGCATCTGTCCCCTCTCTTTGCATCTTTGGATTTCTTCTTCAGTCTTTCCTTGGAAATTAAGCTTTTTATTTATCTCCTATCTGTTTCCTGCTCCTTTCATTCCAGGCTGTTTGTATCTTATCACAAGATCTCTGGTATGTGGTCTTGTTCTTGTTTTCAAATCTTGGACATAATCATCTTCTTCTGATGCTGACCATTCTGTCACCCATATTAAGGATGCTGTTTGACCCTGGAATTGACCTCTTGTATGACAGAGTGCAATGTGAGTTAGGCAATGAGCTGTCTGGACGTCTATTTCTATAGCTATGAATGTCTTAGAATTCCCCAATGCATAAGGTAGGAGAGGACACACATAGCAACTCTCCTCCAAGGTTCTTTTGCCTACATTATTCATGTGTTGATACCACATGTTATTCCCCAAATATGCTGTACTGTCTAGATAATCATTTAACTCATAATCATCTTCTCTTATACCTCTCTCAGGTCTCCTTCTTGATAAGTGTGTCTGTACATAATGATTCCTTTCAAGCAAGCACAAAAGAGGGGGAGAGTGAAGGGGAGAGTGAAGAATAGAGAAACCTGATGCCTGGTTATCCAGTCCATATAGTAGTGCAGACCAGGTGACACTTAAGGATCTGCAGTTGGGATGCCATTATATAAGAAAAAAGAAGAGGCATCTTTGTGTCTTTGTGTAAATGTTCCAGGAGCGCCGTTTGGAGTGACAGTCCTGGAGTACAGCCAGAACTTCAGTAGTCGGCCAGATGAGGTGGAAACTGCAAGACACATTGGGCCTCATTACGAGTCAGGAGTTAAGGGGTTAACGGCGCCGTAAACGGCGCCAACCCTTAACGCCTGATTCCGAGGTCCCTTTGCGCCATGGTGAGTTTAACACCTGCTTTTTGCAGGCATTAAAATCCATGGCGCTAAGGGACCATGGTGCTAATTACGCCACCGTAATTTACGGTGGCGTAATTAGCGCCTTCCCCACTCCCATTATGCCCTATGGGGCAAAAATGGGAATGGGGAAGGGGAAATGGGAAATGGGGATTTACCGCCCCACTCACCTTGGAATGGGTCGGTAAATCCACCATCCACCATGGTGTAAACTTAGTTTACACCATGGTGGTAAGGGTACGACCCAGGCGGTAACTTACCGCCAGGCGGTAACTTACCGCCTGGGTCGTAATGAGGCCGTTTGTCACAATGTGTAGTGAATTACATGAATGGTACTATAAAGGATATGGAAATCTGGCAAGAGACCAGAGAATGATAACAATGGACCGTTTTGGGCTACTTTCTATGAGGGTGAGATTAAGTTATATATTGGGCCAGCTTTTTATATTTGGAAGAGAGCCATCTTCTTTTAGGGACATAATAATGATTTTATAATGTATTTTATGACAAAATTTGTATAGATGGTATATTCTAATTTAAATTTTACTGGTATTTTAGAAATGTTATTTTATTGAAGACAAGGGTTCCGGATTACTATGCATTTTGAAAAAGGAAGTGTGAGGATATGGAAGCTGATATAAACAAGTATTTTAAGCTTAGAATTTAAACTGAATTGTATTGTAAAAGGAAAGGGATATGAAATTGAATTTGTTTTATTTTTTTTCGTAATTGTAATATGTTTTAATAACAATTTGTAACTGTTTATGTTATAGTGTATAAGGTTTTTATTAACCAAATTGCACTTTAAATTAATTAAAAAGTGTGAACTTGATCATATGAGAATTAAGGAACAGGACTGTTGAACTAAGGAAATGTATGAATTTGAATACATGCCAAATAAGGAATAGGAGTGGAAGTGGGCAAAAGTGCACAGTGTTTGGCGGTGTGGATTATTATCCATTCATCCATTTTTTTACACATCAGTTCCTGCATCTCGTCCTGCTGGGAGACAGAGGGCCTCATTACGAGCATGGCGGTAGCCGTGCCTGTATGGCAGGCACGGCTACCGCCAGGCTTGTTACCGGGACCGCCTCCCACGATTGGGTGATAACTGGCCCATTACAAGATGAGTGGGCCGGTAATTGCTCCTTCACGGGAGGCGGTAATGCCGGGCTCCCGATCCCCATTCTGCCCCATAGGGCAGAATGGGGGTGGGGAGCATGGATGCGCCGTCACCGTTAACGGTGCCAGCGGCATTACGAGTTATCTTCGCGGGTGCCGCACAGCCCGCCAGGTAAGACCTGGCGGGCTTTCAGGAATCCGCGAGCAGAACTTGTAATGCAGCGGCCCAGTATGAACGGTTCGGGATAAGGTATGATATGCATTAGTCATATTAATTGTATGTTATCAGATAATGTGATTTTAGTTGGTCTTATTAGATGTGTTACTCAATTTACAGAAATCCAAAATATTTGTAAAAGTTTTAATACTGAATACAAATAAATAAATAATTATTAAAAATAATTATTAAATAAGGAATGAGAATACAAGAAACGAAGAGGTATTTGGAGCAAAAGATTTGAAAGAAATATTTTTTTCTTTTTGACCATTAATGTACCATTGGAGTTGAATCTCAAACAACAGGTAAACTACACAATTAGCGCACAGCAACGGGGCACAGCCACAAGTAACCAGTGTCGGGGTAGATTGAATCAGTCACAATCAAGGTGTCCATGCGTGCAGACAACTGGAAATTCACAAACAGCAAGAAATGGATTCGCCTGGATATAAATCGAACAATTGACCGGAATTGCTGAATATAAAATATTGCCATTAGTACCTGCAAACGCATGTGGGGCTGCTTCGGGCTCTACTTTACTTAGCATGTTTTTTT
The DNA here is from genome assembly GCF_040938575.1 of Ambystoma mexicanum. NCBI lineage: Eukaryota > Metazoa > Chordata > Amphibia > Caudata > Ambystomatidae > Ambystoma > Ambystoma mexicanum. Next base: position 260,845,220 of record NC_090935.1, read on the forward strand.
TTTTACTTAGTTCCACATGTGTAACATTGTAAGAGCACGGTAATGCTAACGTAATTTCTCTGTGCTAATGTTCGAACAAAAATAAAGGACTCTGTAGTGCAGTGTGGATTGCATACGTTTTTGCTTTTCTTCTTAAACACATTTAGCACCTGTGGCGCCGGTGCAAGCAACTTGCGGTCCTTAAAGGTATGGGGGTGGCTGCAGGAAGGAGGTTCAGGGTGATGGGAAGGGGCAGCGGATGGCTCAGCTGACAGGCTGCTTGGATCACAGGCTTCAAGATGAATACAGATCATGTTCCAAGCGCCCTGATCGGGTGTGCTCTAAGGTATCACTGGAGAGTAATCACATGTAAAAAAAGATATATGTTCATGACAGTGATGCGCTTAAAGCTACAATATATAACCAGTGGTGTGTTGAGGAACTATGAGAGTTCTCAGGAAGGTAAACGATCTGCCTGTAACTGTAAATGTTAACTACCTAGAAATGCATTGCTACTTCTTATCTTGTAATCTCATAACTCATAATTTCTGATGTCACCATTTACATAGTTACATAATTTGTGCATAATTAATTGTTCTTATATACACCCTTTTCATTAGAAACATGTTTGTTGTACACTCATTCTCATAAACAACACTTATTAATACATCAGAATCAAGGAACTATTCATTATCTCACCATGCATATAAACAATAATTAGTTCCACTTCATCTATCTCTTAGAAACAATACTAGATAACAAGTACTTTAGAAAATAATGAGTATCTTCACTGTATTTTGCAGAAATAATTGTCATTATATCGCCCTGTAATTCTGTAATTTTCAATTCAACTGCAATTGTCTTCAACAAAGGGGGGCAATATACTGTCATTACCGTTTCCACCACAGTCTAAGGGGGCTTTGACGATTACACATGTGTGGTCGAAGAGAGTTTCTCCAAATCCAACGCTCTGTTTTTAAGGGCTACTCAGTAATTTCCCGACTGCTGTTGATTTTGATACTAACATCAAGGCTGACAGTAGTGTAACACATGTTATAACATCAAGGCTGACAGTAGTGTAACACATGTTATAACATCAGGGCGGAAAGCAGTTTAGCACATGTGTGTCACCTACTCTACAGCATGACATTTGACATTGACATTTTCTTTTTAAAGACCATTCTAGGCAACATTCTTTCACCCTAATGTGGTAATCACATATAGAGTAACTCAGCCATTAGCATGAAACATGGCTAGGGTCAATGAGGGATGATGGTATGGGGGCATGCTGTCAGGGACCCAGACTTCCAGGGACGCAGACAGGGCTATGGAAGAGGAGGCTGAGCAGTTGCAGGTGCAGTTGATTGGTTTGGTCTGAGAGTGGTCCTCCAGCTGCTGCCTGCTTCATGATGAAGGATCCTATTGTAAGGGTTCACAGTGTACATTGCTACCACTGTCTTTCAGATTGGGCTATTTATGCAAGAGGGGTGAGTGCGGGGTGAGAGGGAGCAGAGGCATGGAGACGGGTCAGCATATGCAGTATGCAGGTGGAGTGCAAGAGGGCCAGTCATCTGTCAGTGATCTTGAAGACTGGACTGGCACCCTAGGTAATCATTTTGTCCAGGGATGTGTGGCCTGCCAGAAGGTCACTTTGCTCACCTGGTGCCCTGCACCTGTCCTGGACCCCAGCAAGAATTCAACCCTTTAAGCCATCCATACCAGCATTGTCTGGCTCCAGGATTTTCAGCATTGCATTTCTGCTTATTCTGAGTTTTCATCTTAATCCCATAAAATGTCACAGATAAGAACATGGACTGTGTTATAATTGGATCTGTGGGTTTGGTGGGTCATGTCATTTGGAATGCGGACTAATGTCACTGTAGGTGGAGTATTATGATATGTGCTGGGAGTGGGGTTCCACAGATGACAGTTGTGGCCTGATGAGCTGGGCTGGGTGGATGTCCCAGTGCTTTTCTCCTGTACATCTTAACTGGAGAATAAACGTACATGTAAACATACCTCTAGTTCTCGGCTTTGTGTAGGAGATGGCTTTGTTTATATCAGACTGCCAATCCACTCATGGAAAACTGTACCATGTACCTGTTGGGAAAGAGCATGTGCCTTGGAGAGCTAACCCTCTATCCCCGTCGTGTCATATTTTTGGTATCCCACCTCTCTCTGCAGCCATTTGCCAAAGAACATCTTACTATATTTTATCGTGACAGAGGAGGGTCACGTAGAGGGAAAGGGGTGGTAAACTAGAGACTATAGGTAGAGGGGTCTACAGTGTGTTGATGTTTTAGTAGAAAGGGGGCCATACCAGGTGACGCCCTCCATAGAAAGGCTGCAGAAGAATACGGGGAAATGTCTGTGAGTCTGTCTTCCGATGCTCCCCCTTTGCAGTGTACTGCGGGATGATGAGATATGACCCACGTGTGAACTACGTCAGCAAGATAATGATGTCAAGAGAATGTTGAAAGGATTCGGTCAGGAATCATTGGGGATCCTGATGGTTTCAGCTCTGTACTTTTAGAATGGAAACATCTCCTTGTTTTAAGGTGCACCATTGTTTTCCTCTTCCCCATGGCCTTTATAGCACTGACGATAAGTAGCTGAGTCCCGAGAATGCCCGCAAAGTGATACGTCGGCCGCAGCAGATTGCCTCTTCCCCTGCCGCTCTGGAGGTGGACGCTGCTCCTGAGTTTCTGCATCTTGGTCCTGTACTCAAAACTCTGTCCTTCTCGGGAACACAAGCGGTAACCCGAGCCATCCACACCCATAAGCCATCTCTAAGCTCAAAAGTTGTAGTGGCAGCCTTCTCCTTCTAGTCCACGGTCCTTGTGTTGCCCAGCAATGACTCCCCTAACAAGGCAATGATAAACAAAGAATGCATGGCAATGTCAAGAACTGTGTTCTCCAAGCTGTTAGGACTGACCTGACTGGAAACTTCAACTCGTTCTGAATTTTGAATATGTATATATATGCAGGTAATCTCCCTAATACCTTTGATGTAAGGCACTTTAAGAAAAAATTAGTCAGTTTAGGACATATTATACTACAACAAAATACAACATAAAGGAATAGATAAAGGAGGTCTAAACATGTACTTAGCTTTCTATGCTCTTGGAACGTTTCACAGTTGTAGGCATCACTGGCTACACTCTGCTTGGAAGAACACTCAACCAGAGGTAGTTGTTGACCTTCTGTTCTATGGCTCACCCCAATACTACACTCACACATTCTCTGGATCGATCAGACATGTCCAACAGACGTGGACTGGCCTCTAGGGAACTCTGAAGATTTCCTGGTAGGCCTCTGCACTCTGGTCACCTATTTTATTTCCACATGTTCTCATAGGAAAAGTGCTGGGCCTGCAGAAAATGTGCAATATTGGCCTCTTTGAAAATTATGCCCAGGGCTTCTTTTGGTTCCCAGTCCACCCATGTTGTGAAATCTACTTGAACCAACATAATTCCTGATAGATCCAAGGGAACAAGTGTCAAATGTAAAGACTGGAAAGAAGGTTTTCTAATATCCGTTGTCGCGATATATAGCACAACCTCCACAGATGACTGTAGAAATATAATAATCATTTATTTCCTGGGCCATGAAGCCAATGCATGTACAAACAACTGCCGGAGTTTATTGAAATTGAAAGTGGTGACACTAAAGAAGATTTACCTTCAAATTACATGCAAGAAAAACAAGATATTAGCAAGGGATAGATCTGATACCAGAAAAACACATGAGGGTGATCCCGTTTAAGACATTGGGCCTCATTACGACGATGGCGGTAGCTGTGCCAGTAATTACCAGCACGGCAGGTCGGACCTGTCGGGCTGACAGGCACCTGCGGGCAGACATCGTACTTTGCCGGTCCGGTAACTACGGTACTGGCAAGCCTACCGGTACCATAGTTTTCAGACCGGCAAACTTATAATGAGGCCCATTGTCACTGGTCTATCTGAGCTTGCAGTGAGGTTTACCTATGTAATGATTTTCCATGTCATTACAGAGCTTCTTCTGCTTTTTGGCAAGGATCACGCTACAGTAAATACCTGTTATAAAATAAAATCAACATGATACATTGCCTGAAGAGCCTATCAGAGACCAGCTGATGACTAGATGTTGCATATAATAAATAAGGGAGGAATTGTGGTGAAAGGATGATCCACACTTGAGCAAGCTAATGAGATTGCAAAAGGAGTGGATGTGTCAATCTTGGATATTAAAGCAATGACAGAGAATGCTTTGCAGCAAAAAGATCCTTTGAAGCAAAGACAGGTGAGCAGGTGCTGCATGACCATGGATAAAAGAAGATCCATTGGTGTATGAACCCGTTCATATCCCATGGGAGAGTGATGAGAGGGGTAATAAGGGCATGAGAATAAGTGAAGCATGCTAAAAAAAGGTAAGAATAAACACCACAGGCCTCATCACGAGCCCAGCGGTAAGCCTTAAAAGTGGCTTAAATAGATTTTCCACCTCAAATATCGCTCTGCCAGATCATGAGTCATTGCAAATTACGGCTCTATATTAGCCAGTGGTATTACAGCTGGCGCTAATACAGTCAGCGGAATCTGCACCAATATAAAGACGTGCAATCAGTGCCCCATCACAAGTATTAACACAGCAGTATTAGCACCGAAAAACGCCACTAATACTGCCCAAACCACAGCGCAATTACCGCCAGGTGGAGGTAAATGCATGAAGGTGTCACAAATAAAGCCACAGGTGAATCCAATCTACTCTAGAGGGCTACACAAGGCACACACCGCCCCCAAACACTGTTCTCAACACCATGCTGTCAGTACACATCTACCTACTTATGTGGACATGCCACCCCCAGAAAATGAGGATGCAGTGCCTGTGGCAGAGGCATCTGCAGGCATTGCCAGAGACAACATCAGAGAAGGACAAGCGGTTCACCTGGAACCGATGGACAATTTTTTCTAAGACATTCACCTGCCACATACCATGCACCACTGTTTCCCACTCACATTAATGAATAAACACTATGATACTGTGAGGAATGTCCTTGCATTGGTAACGTTTAATTATGGTTCATTTTATAAGTGCAGAAACAATCACCCCTCCCCCACCCCAACACACGATCCCCCCTGAACCCCTAACACCACCCCCACACATTATCCCCCCTTGACCCCAACACACTACCCCACCTCTCCTCACCCCCCAACAGCACCCCGACATGTCCACACGGGGAAACAGGTGTGACACTGTCAGTTGCGTGCTAAAGAAAATAGTTGTCTGGTAAAACAATGAGCAGACCTAGTAATGCCAATACTGCCATCAGGAATTTATGCAATCTCACAATTTATATACATTTTGAATGTGAAACAATGAAATTCCAGAATGTACATGTTCGAGATAAAAAAATAAATCTTTCTTTTGTTCTTAATTTTCTCTAATAAGAGTACAGAGGCCAACGTCTCTGATGCATTTCAGACCACTGTCCATCATCAGGGTGATTTCTGTTGACCAGTGAAGGAAGCTAGAAGGGCCTATATTTCTGAGCTGTAATACATGGAATTAGTGGTGAGTGACCGCGAGATCACAATGGTGGGCAGGCGTGGAATGAGCGTGAGACTGTTAATTCATAATGCCACATCTGATATGTCGCTAGACGGTTCTGTTGGGTGAAACACGAGGCTTATACCGTCGCTGTGTCAGTGATTGCCATGAGAAACCCATGGGGCTGGCTAGTTTAGAAGAGATGATAATCTGTTCAATCGCAGAGTAGCAGTCTGTATTTGATGCGTGCAAAGTGTCATGTCTTGGGCAGAAGCCTGGATGTTGAGCCGGCAGTCAGTAGCAAGGCCTCCTCTCCTTCAGGGCTGCCCTCAGTGACTTTGGGCCCAGATGATGCTCAGACCGGTGCTCAGACCGGTGCCTTAGTGTGCTGGGCAATGACCCCTCAGTGGGTTTGGCAGAACTTGAGGTTATGGACCGAGAGTGTCAGCAGGGGAGTGGGTGCATTGCATTTGGATTGGCCGCTTGCCACACCTTCACACTCCACAACCACTCAGGGCTGCACTTGGTGCCCTCCCCCTTGGCTGCTGTGGAAGGGGGCTGATGTGGTGCCCCATCAGTTCACCCTGATTGTCCGGGCCAGCTGCTGGTCCTGCTGGCATGTGTCCCTGTGTGAATTGGGGGGGGTGACTCACCTCCTGCCTCCTAGCTGCTGGCACCCACCTCTGCTCCGACAACTCCCTCAATACCATCAATGTCCAAGATACTGCTGCATGTTGCCTCCCATAGTGCAAGGACAAGAGGGTTAGTGGTTCTGCCTCCTGTTGCCATCGCCTCCTGCTGGTGTTGGGAGAGGAGTCCCTGCACCTTGACCCTTAGTTCTTTCCATCTTTTGCAGCAATCTTCTGCATTACGGTGTACACTGCCTACCGCGGTTACCTTCTGGCTTATTGCCAGCCAGATGGCAGTTTTGTGCTGGTCTGAAGTTTTGCGCTGCCTGTTCCCATAAAGCTCCTCGCAGTGCCCAGCAGCCTCATCTGTGAGGACTACTAGCTCTCCTTCACTAAATGTTGGCTTATGGACCCGGTTTTCAGGCACCTTCGCTCGCGTCTGTTCCTGTGACATGTTGCCCGTGCCTTTTAGGGTCGGGTGGCTGCAGGAAGCAGGGGATTCAGGGTGGATTTCAGTTTTTAAAGATGGCCACCTCAATGCTTCCCATTCCAGAGGTGTTGCTATTTCCAACAGGGCTATTAGTGCAGACGGAAGGTCGCTGGTAATTCTATTTGCTACAGGATTTGGCAAAGGATGATGCCCCAACACCACATTTCACATAACCAACAAAGGTGGCAATTATCACAGGTGGGGGGACCTAAGGACACTCAAACTGATAATAAACCCTAGCAATTATAAGCAGGTCCATGTTGTGCACGACAACAGCGGGTCTCTGAAGACATGATAATTACTGAATGAATCCCTGCAGTGTTTCAAGACAAAATTGTGTATGTGGCAGCATTTCCCCACATAATGCTCCTGAAGTCAGGCAGTTCCTTTTGCCAGAACATTAAGGACAATTGCTCTAGCTCTGCAAGAACAGATCAGAAAGGAATTGGAGACATTGGAAAAGGATGGGATAATAGGACGAACTGACACTTTGGAATGGGCATGCAAAGCAAATTGATACGTCAGGCTATTAATCAATTTGCAGATCTTTAATTTGAATATCCAGATGTAACTAATGTCACTTTCCAAAATTAATGAACTGATCACTACAATAACAAATGCAAAAATGTTCTGTTCTACAGATCTCAAATCATTGTATCAAAAGCTGAAACTACGTCCTAGATCGATGGACCTCACCTCCCAAAACTGAACGTCCACATCGGGTCCCACGAGGGGACCAAGGATCTAACAACGGGCCGGTCGTAATTGGCCCGTTGTTAGCTCCCTGCACCCATTCCCATTGAGCCGTATGGGGGCTCAAATGGGAATGGGGAAGGTCCGGGCCAGAGTTCCCTGAAGGAGGAATTACCGGCTCTCCAAACTAAGAATGGCCCGGTAATTCCTCATGCAGGGAACCGGACCTTGACCCGATATAGCAAATAGCGGCATGGCTCGCTCCAAAGTCGTAATGAGGCCCAGTGTCTTTCAAAAAATCACCTATCACATTTTTGAGAGGCTCAAATTGGTTAAATGTTACCTGTAAGAATAACTGGTGCAGGGGTGCTGAGGAATATGATGTCAGGTTATTTTGCAGTACAAGGAGGGCATTATTCTCTGTTCAGACAAGTGCAAATTCAGACAAAAGAGCATTCACTATCTTGAGCACAAACTCTCGAAGATAGAGTATAACCCAAAATAGAGTTGATAAAAGATAAGATTCATAAACTGATACGACAAGGAAAAGGAGAAGTTGCAACTTTCTTGGGATTAGTAAATTATAACAGCAAGTTCATAAAACATTTGGCAAAACAAACAGGGGTTGTGTGGAGAATGTAATGTAACAATTAGAAATTTTCCTGAAGCAAAGAATGTGATTAAACATGCCATGGAATCAAAGAAAACTTTCATGAGGCACTTTTGCTAAAATGCTTTGAATATGGCCTTTCGCCTTTGCTATACACTGACATCAACGAGCATGGCCTGGGTGCAGTCATGGTGCAGGAGGACTTTGATAGTTTGAGTACAGAGTTATTTGCATTTAAAAGTTTGACAAATGCTGAGAAATGATACTCGGTCATCAAAAAGAAGCAAAGCAATTGTGGCCCTTAGTGCTCATCTTCTATGGAAAATGTTGACGGAATGTTGATAGAATGTCCAGAAGATTAGTCAAGTGGATTGGATCACAGCATTACAAACGCATGATGTCAAGAGTGAATTTGTAGAAGGATAACTTAATCTAATGGCAGACTACCTCTCTTTCTCTTGGAACCCAACCAGTGGGGAAAATATTAGCTGGTGACAGAACATGATGAAGCCTCCAATGTTAAGATCATAAGTAGAGTGAATGCAATTAGTGTTGTTCCACAGATTGTATGCATGTGCAAGTTAAAAGGCTTGTCTTCTAAGGATGGTCAAGAAAAGGTTTTGGTGATCTTGACATCAAACACTAAAGGAGAGTTAAGGATGAGCTGAAATGCTCTAGGAGAGATTATTCGAGTCAATTGATTGATAAGGCCTGAGGGCCTTTGGTAAACTAATATTGAACTGGGGCATGGCGGACACCTTGGTGTTTCCAAGATCAAGGCCCACATCAGGGAACACTATTTGAAGGCCACACATGGATGAAATGATTTAACGTTTAATTGGCCTGTGCTATAACAATATAGGCAGTGAAAGGGTGCTGTGAGTTCCATGGCAGTTCCTGTGTTCCAGGCCTCCCTTGGGAGGAGGTTTCCCTTCACTGGTTAGTGTGGCTGAAACTTGGGCATTCCCGCAATTGCTGTTTTGTAGTTCTGTTTGAGATTTCCTCATAGAAACATTAGGTCTGTGTACATAATGATGTGTATATCAAGTGCATTATGCAGTTCCTTCAGGCAGGTGTTTGGAGATAAGGGTCCCCAAAGAAAGTGACTACTGTAAAGAGGCCCATATTTATCAAGAGAAATCTATTTATTTTTAAAATTCACAGGCAAAGCAATGCCTGTGAATTTACAGGTGCTCCATTATAAAACCACAGTTAAACTTAGGTTAGACGGTAGTGGAATCACTACTAGACCTGTAAAACAACTTCAAGGGGTAAAACAAGGGTGTGTTACCGCGCCGACTCTGTATAATCTATTTGTATCCGATATTCCTGAGTATATTAGAACAGTCCACAATGTTCCCCCGAAAGTTGGTTCAAAATACTGTCTGGTGATGGCCTATGCGGACTACTTGGTTATTTTTGACCATACTTTTAGTGGTCTCTCGCGCTCCGCGGCTAAATTTTGGGAATATGCAGATTTTAATGAATTAACAATAAATCAGAACAAGACCGAATTAATTCTCTACTCCCACAGAAAAATTAGCCGCCCACGTTTACAGGTTGGAAGTCATGAAATCTCTTACGCTCCTTTCTACAGATATTTAGGTGTTGAATTCGATTCCAAAAATAAGTACGACTCCTGTGTTCAAAATCGTAAAATTAAAGCTGCCCAACTTACTGACATGATTTCCCAGTTTACCCGTAGTCAGAGTGGATATTCTATCTGGGCGGCACGCCAATTGTACACTCAATGTCTTGTCCCAATGGTAAACTATGGACTTGAGACACTGATCAATATGAATTTAGAATGGCTACAGGTTATCAAAGGCAAGTTCTGGCATAAGTTGTTGGGTGTTTCTCAAGGAATTCCCATGGCAATACTGAGACTTGAACTTGTTTTATGTTCTTTATCATCTATGGTTATTAAAAAAAGAGCAGAATTTTTTATTAAAATCTTTGCGAATACTACTAACCCTCTAATGTTAACTATGAGTGAAGAAATCAGCGGGAATAAGCAGGCTAAGCTCCAGGATAAAATGAACATATTGTTCAGGAGCATAGGATGGAAGCTACATTGGGGCACAGATTATAACATCTTGAAACATCAACTAGGGGAGCGTTTGAAGCTATAGGATTGGCAAAATAACTTCAATCATCTGGAAAATTTGAAGAGTTACGGATTCATTTCACATATCCAATACAATTATAAAAAACCCCAAGGTTATTTGAATCTGTGTCCCTCTGATAATCTCAGGCATTTCCTATTACTACTGCGCATTAACCATCTGCCGGTGTTAATGGTAAACGGACCTGAACGAACGATCCCCATTGAGGAACGATATTGTCGGATATGTAAAAGGAGAACTATACCTGAAACTGCCAGACATGTTCTAATGCTATGTCCAATTTTAGCTTCATTATATATTAATAATTATGATAGCTATGTCCATCATTTGAACTATATCAAGGAGGACGAATTCTGGTTCTGGTGAAGTTACACACGCAATATCAGCAGGGTACTTGTATTCCAGGGTGCAGGGGAAGTTACACACGTGACTTCCGCAGGGTACGTGTATTTAATGGGTCCGCGTGAAGTTCCACACGCGATATCAGCAGGGTACATGTATTTCAGGAAGCAGGGGAAGTTACACACGCAAAATCAGCAGGGTACGTGTATTCCAGAGGTGCGCGGGAAGTTCCACACGCGATTCAATCAGGGTACTTGTATTTCGGGGTGCGGGGGAAGTACGACACGTGATTCCATCGGGGTATGTGTATTACAGGGGTGCGCGGGGAGCACCACACGTGAATTGCACGTGTGGGCCCTCCCAGGTGTTCCCTCTACACCCTCCACGGCACCTGCAGGTGGCTCACACCACAGGTGCCTACCCTGCACATGTCCTGCAGGCACCCCATCCACCATGGCCATGCCCCCCAGCCAACCCACATGTCAGCTTGCACTACTGCCCACCAACGCATGTCCCCCTGCACCCCCAGCCACCAGGGGCACCAACCACCAGGCCCCCACCCATGTCTCCCAGCACCCACACCCCCCAGCAGTGCAGGGGCACCCACCACCAGGCCCCCACCCATGTCTCCCACCACCCCCACCCCCCACTCCCCAGGGGCAGCCTCCACCAGGCCCCCACCCATGTCTCCCACCGCCCCCACCCCCACTCCCCAGGGGCAGCCTCCACCAGGCCCCCACCCATGTCTCCCACCACCCCCACCCCCCAGGGGCAGCCTCCACCAGGCCCCCACCCATGTCTCCCAGCACCCCCACCCCCCAGCCACCAGGGGCAGCCTCCACCAGGCCCCCACCCATGTCTCCCACCACCCCCACCCCCCAGCCACCAGGGGCAGCCTCCACCAGGCCCCCACCCATGTCTCCCACCACCCCCACCCCCCACTCCTGCAGCCTCCACCAGGCCCCCACCCATGTCTCCCACCACCCCCACCCCCCAGCAGTGCAGGGGCAGCCTCCACCAGGCCCCCACCCATGTCTCCCACCACCCCCACCCCCCAGCCACGAGGGGCAGTCTCCACCAGGCCCCCACCCATGTCTCCCACCACCCCCACCCCCACTCCCCAGGGGCAGCCTCCTCCAGGCCCCCACCCATGTCTCCCACCACCCCCACCCCCCCAGTCAACAGGGGCAGCCTCCACCAGGCCCCCACCCATGTCTCCCACCACCCCCACCCCCCAGGGGCAGCCTCCACCAGGCCCCCACCCATGTCTCCCAGCACCCCCACCCCCCAGCCACCAGGGGCAGCCTCCACTAGGCCCCCACCCATGTCTCTCACCACCCCCACCCCCCAGCCACCAGGGGCAGCCTCCACCAGGCCCCCACCCATGTCTCCCACCACCCCCACCCCCCACTCCCGCAGCCTCCACCAGGCCCCCACCCATGTCTCCCACCACCCCCACCCCCCAGCAGTGCAGGGGCAGCCTCCACCAGGCCCCCACCCATGTCTCCCACCACGCCCACCCCCCAGCAGTGCAGGGGCAGCCTCCACCAGGCCCCCACCCATGTCTCCCACCACGCCCACCCCCCAGCCACCAGGGGCAGCCTCCACCAGGCCCCCACCCATGTCTCCCACCACCCCCCAGGGGCAGCCTCCACCAGGCCCCCACCCATGTCTCCCACCACCCCCACCCCCCCAGTCACCAGGGGCAGCCCTTACCAGGCCCCCACCCATGTCTCCCACCACACCCACCCTCCAGGGGCAGCCTCCACCAGGCCCTCACCCATGTCTCCCACCACCCCCACCCCCCACTCCCGCAGCCTCCACCAGGCCCCCACCCATGTCTCCCACCACCCCCACCCCCCAGCAGTGCAGGGGCAGCCTCCACCAGGCCCCCACCCATGTCTCCCACCACCCCCACCCCCCAGCCACCAGGGGCAGCCTCCACCAGGCCCCCACCCATGTCTCCCACCACCCCCACACCCCACTCCCCAGGGGCAGCCTCCACCAGGCCCCCACCCATGTCTCCCACCACCCCCACCCCCCCCAGTCACCAGGGGCAGCCTCCACCAGGCCCCCACCCATGTCTCCCACCACCCCCACCCCACAGGGGCAGCCTCCACCAGGCCCCCACCCATGTCTCCCAGCACCCCCACCCCCCAGCCACCAGGGGCAGCCTCCACCAGGCCCCCACCCATGTCTCCCACCACCCCCACCCCCCAGCCACCAGGGGCAGCCTCCACCAGGCCCCCACCCATGTCTCCCACCACCCCCACCCCCCACTCCCGCAGCCTCCACCAGGCCCCCACCCATGTCTCCCACCACCACCACCCCCCAGCAGTGCAGGGGCAGCCTCCACCAGGCCCCCACCCATGTCTCCCACCACCCCCACCCCCCAGCCACCAGGGGCAGCCTCCACCAGGCCCCCACCCATGTCTCCCACCACCCCCACCCCCCACTCCCCAGGGGCAGCCTCCACCAGGCCCCCACCCATGTCTCCCACCACCCCCACTCCCCCAGTCACCAGGGGCAGCCTCCACCAGGCCCCCACCCATGTCTCCCACCACCCCCACCCCCCAGGGGCACCCTCCACCAGGCCCCCACCCATGTCTCCCAGCACCCCCACCCCCCAGCCACCAGGGGCAGCCTCCACCAGGCCCCCACCCATGTCTCCCACCACCCCCACCCCCCAGCCACCAGGTCCAGCCACCACCAGGCCCCCACCCATGTCTCCCACCACCCCCACCCCCCACTCCCGCAGCCTCCACCAGGCCCCCACCCATGTCTCCCACCACCCCCACCCCCCAGCAGTGCAGGGGCAGCCTCCAATAGGCCCCCACCCATGTCTCCCACCACCCCCACCCCCCAGCCACCAGGGGCAGCCTCCACCAGGCCCCCACCCATGTCCCCTATCACCCCCACCCCCAGCAGTGCAGGGGCAGCCCCCACCAGGCCCCCACTCATGTCTCCCACCACCCCCACCCCCCAGCCACCAGGGGCAGCCTCCACCAGGCTCCCACCCATGTCTCCCACCACCCCCACCCCCCATTCCCCAGGGGCAGCCTCCACCAGGCCCCCACCCATGTCTCCCACCACCCCCACCACCCCCACACCCCAGGGGCAGCCTCCACCAGGCCCCCACCCATGTCTCCCAGCACCCCCACCCCCCAGCCACCAGGGGCAGCCTCCACCAGGCCCCCACCCATGTCTCCCACCACCCCCACCCCCCAGCCACCAGGGGCAGCCTCCACCAGGCCCCCACGCATGTCTCCCACCACCCCCACCCCCCACTCCCGCAGCCTCCACCAGGCCCCCACCCATGTCTCCCACCACCCCCACCCCCAGCAGTGCAGGGGCAGCCTCCACCAGGCCCCCACCCATGTCTCTCACCACCCCCACCCCCCAGCCACCAGGGGCAGCCTCCACCAGGCCCCCACCCATGTCTCCCACCACCCCTACCCCCCACTCCCCAGGGGCAGCCTCCACCAGGCCCCCACCCATGTCTCCCACCACCCCCACCCCCCAGGGGCACCCTCCACCAGGCCCCCACCCATGTCTCCCAGCACCCCCACCCCCCAGCCACCAGGGGCAGCCTCCACCAGGCCCCCACCCATGTCTCCCACCACCCCCACCCCCCAGCCACCAGGTCCAGCCACCACCAGGCCCCCACCCATGTCTCCCACCACCCCCACCCCCCACTCCCGCAGCCTCCACCAGGCCCCCACCCATGTCTCCCACCACCCCCACCCCCCAGCAGTGCAGGGGCAGCCTCCAATAGGCCCCCACCCATGTCTCCCACCACCCCCACCCCCCAGCCACCAGGGGCAGCCTCCACCAGGCCCCCACTCATGTCTCCCACCACCCCCACCCCCCAGCCACCAGGGGCAGCCTCCACCAGGCCCCCACCCATGTCTCCCACCACCCCCACCCCCCACTCCCCAGGGGCAGCCTCCACCAGGCCCCCACCCATGTCTCCCACCACCCCCACCACCCCCACACCCCAGGGGCAGCCTCCACCAGGCCCCCACCCATGTCTCCCAGCACCCCCACCCCCCAGCCACCAGGGGCAGCCTCCACCAGGCCCCCACCCATGTCTCCCACCACCCCCACCCCCCAGCCACCAGGGGCAGCCTCCACCAGGCCCCCACGCATGTCTCCCACCACCCCCACCCCCCACTCCCGCAGCCTCCACCAGGCCCCCACCCATGTCTCCCACCACCCCCACCCCCCAGCAGTGCAGGGGCAGCCTCCACCAGGCCTCCACCCATGTCTCTCACCACCCCCACCCCCCAGCCACCAGGGGCAGCCTCCACCAGGCCCCCACCCATGTCTCCCACCACCCCTACCCCCCACTCCCCAGGGGCAGCCTCCACCAGGCCCCCACCCATGTCTCCCACCACCCCCACCCCCCCAGTCACCAGGGGCAGCCTCCACCAGGCCCTCACCCATGTCTCCCACCACCCCACCCCCCAGGGGCAGCCTCCACCAGGCCCCCACCCATGTCTCCCAGCACCCCCACCCCCCAGCCACCAGGGGCAGCCTCCACCAGGCCCCCACCCATGTCTCCCACCACCCCCACCCCCCAGCCACCAGGGCCAGCCTCCACCAGGCCCCCACCCATGTCTCCCACCACCCCCACCCCCCAGCAGTGCAGGGGCAGCCTCCACCAGGCCCCCACCCATGTCTCCCACCACCCCCACAACCCAGCCACCAGGGGCAGCCTCCACCAGGCCCCCACACATGTCCCCTATCACCCCCACCCCCAGCAGTGCAGGGGCAGCCCCCACCAGGCCCCCACTCATGTCTCCCACCAGCCCCACCCCCCAACCACCATGGGCAGCCTCCACCAGGCCCCCACCCATGTCACCCACCACCCCCACCCCCCACTCCCCAGGGGCAGCCTCCACCAGGCCCCCACCCATGTCTCCCACCACCTCCACCCCCCCAGTCACCAGGGGCAGCCTCCACCAGGCCCCCACCCATGTGTCCCACCCCCCCACCCCCCAGGGGCGGCATCCACCAGGCCCCCACCAATGTCTCGCAGCACCCCCACCCCCCAGCCACCAGGGGCAGCCTCATCCAGGCCCCCACCCATGTCTCCCTCCACCCCCACCCCCCCAGTCACCAGGGGCAGTCTCCACCAGGCCCCCACCCATGTCTCCCACCACCCCCACCCCCCAGGGGCAGCCTCCACCAGGCCCCCACCCATGTCTCCCAGCACCCCCACCCCCCAGCCACCAGGGGCAGCCTCCACCAGGCCCCCACCCATGTCTCCCACCACCCCCACCCCCCAGCCACCAGGGGCAGCCTCCACCAGGCCCCCACCCATGTCTCCCACCACCCCCACCCCCCACTCCCACAGCCTCCACCAGGCCCCCACCCATGTCTCCCACCACCCCCACCCCCCAGCAGTGCAGGGGCAGCCTCCACCAGGCCCCCACCCATGTCTCCCACCACCCCCACCCCCCAGCCACCATGGGCAGCCTCCACCAGGTCCTCACAATCCCCAATCATGTGCAATATGGTCAGCCTCCACAGCCAAAAAGCTCTACCAAGTAACCCATTCACCCACATGGAAATAGAAATTGCATGTTACACCCCCAATGTTCATAAAGCAAATGAACCCATGTCCGTCACACACAATGCTTGCAATTGAATGGGAAAACACCCAACATGAAATGCATGAAACCAATGAGATGATACCACACAGTGAAGTATGAAAACAAAATTGTATTAAAAAAAATAGAATGGAAATGAAATGAAACAAACTACAATGGCAAAGAAAAAAAGAGAAGCTGCATGTCCGTCTAAAAAAATAAAAACTACAAATCCAAATCCAAAAAAATGTTGTCCAAAGTCACATCAAAAATAAAATCAATCCAATGGAGAACTATGTACAAAACATCCAAGGGTCCATGAGCCCAACTGAACAAAGGAAACCTACAAAAAACCCTAACTAAAATGCAACTATATACAAAAAGTGGAGCAGTGTCCGTCGACTCCAAATCATAATAAGAAACAAAGGAAACCTAAAACTAAAGAACTATATACAAAGGCGGCGGGCAAGTCCAGCGGCTCACTCTGTGGTGTTCCGGGCCAGGGCATCATCGAACTCCTGTTCGATGTCCCGGAGGCGTTCCTGTTCTATGGCCCCGAGGGTCCGCAGGGACGACGCCGTCTCCTCCTCCAACCCCCTGCGGATTGCCTCGAGGCACACGGCCCGCCTCATGGCCCCCCGCATGGAGTTCTCCGCCCTGACCATTGTGAGCCGCGCCTCTTCTGCCCACCGCCGCTCCGCACCTATCTGCTGGCCCACCCGCTGCCACACAGAAGACACACCCCGTCCTGGGTCAACCTGCCCTCCGGCCGATGCCTGCCCCTCCGATGTTGAATGCCCCGAGCCTTCGTGGCTCCCACCACCTTGCTGCTGCTGCTGTGCCTCTGCCCGTGCACTGCCTCCTGCTGCCTGCACATCCTCCGCCGGCTGGGGTGCAGTTGTTGATGTGGCCACCCCTGCTGGACGTCTGACTCCCGACTGTGGCAGGGATGCCTCCTCCACCAGCCTGGCCGCACTGTCAGAGGCAGCTCCACAGGGCACCCATGTGACTGATGGGTGGGAAGATGGCACAGAGGACGACTGGCGCGTAGGGGGTCCAGTTGAGGAGGGGGTCGAAGCAAGCCCCATCAGACGGAGGAATCCAGCCTGGGTGACCTGTCCCAGCAGGCTGACGTGGTCAACGAGCCATTCGAGATGACGTGCAGTCTCTCCATGAAAAGACTGCAGGTCACCTCGCATGGCCCGTTGACGCAACGCCACACCAGCCAGGACAGGCTCAACCCGGACCTGGATAGCCACGTCCGCAGGCAGAGGAAGGCCAGTTGACGTAAGCTCATCCCCTGCCTGAAAACGGGTCTGGACGTAGGCATCCCTGCTGGTGCAAGATGATGCAGGGACAGGATCTGGGACAGGATTGCACACAGGCACCTCCGCGGCGGCCTGTGCTGCCTCCTGTCCCTGGTCCTGCACTGCACCACTAGCACCAGTGGGATCCCCACCTCCAGACCCCGTCTCTGGTGCTTGCACGGCCTCCTCCTCCACCAAACCCCCCACCAACCTGGATGACTCCGTGCCATCTTCCCCTGTTGGGCTCTGTGGGGTCCCAGCTGCCCCTTCTGCTGCCGAGGAGTCCAACTCCAACCTCCGCCTCTTGGACCTCCCCCCGGCAGCTGCGGCCTGGGACGCGGCACCGGACTCCTCACTCCCCGACGAGATGACAACACAGGAGGAGAGCCGGGCCTTGCGTCTCAGGCTGGCGGTGGGATCCCCGCCGCTGTGCTCCACAGCACCTTCTCCGCCCTCTTCATCAGTTGACGCTGCAGACAGGGAGAAACAAAACACAGGCATCAGGGCACTGTACAATGGACACATACACACATGACAGTTGCACATGAGTGGCATTGGCAAACCTCAGACATGTCATCACAATCCCCAACACACATGTCATTACAACTCGCACACATGAGCCATACCACAGCCATATCGCAACTGCCACCACCATCCATACACATACAACAGCATGAGCAGCCAAAGGTGAGCCAGACATCACATGCAACACAGGAAGTGCACCACACATGTACACACACCACCACACTTGCATGCATGTGTACACCTCTGCCAAGTGTCGCACTGTTCAGACGGGCATCCATGTCACATCTGCCAATCAGGCTTCCACATACCGCTGTCACATGCATCCATGTTGCATCACTGTTGCACCCTTGTCAAATACACACACATGCACTTGTACACAGTGCTGATACATGCAGCCGAAAACAACATACATGCGTGACATCACGGACATGTCTACTTACATACACATTCATCCAAACATGTGTGCCCACACAACTGCATTTGGCATGCAAGCCTACACACACAAGCACCATCCATGTCTCACACATCACAGCCCTCTCATGTGTCAGCCCCACGGCCCTGTACACCCCCACCCATACTCGACCCCATACAAACAGATGTGCAACCTGCACACTACTGAATAATCACCACACGCACTGCTCACAATCAGGATGCATGTACACTCACCGCTCGACTCCAGACGGGTCTGCTTCTCTAGGACCTGGACGTGGAGCGCTGGGGATATGCGTTCCAGGACCCTCATCTGTTCTTCCGACAAGTGGCCCCGGCGCCCCTTGGCATCCGCTGCCTTCAAGAGGCGCCGGGCCTTGTTCAGGGTCCTGGACCTGAAGTCCTCCCAGCGCTTCCTGACATGTTGTAAGTCGCGGACTGCCACCCCCTCCGCGTTGATGGCAGTCACGATGTCAGTCCAGATCCGAGTCCGTCCTTCCTTGTCGGCACGGGAACTTCCGAAGAAGGCATCATACTGCCCCAGGACTTGCTCCACCAGGACACCAACTTCGGTGGCACTGAAGCTGGTGCCCCTCTGCCTCTCTGGCCGGGGGTTGTCAGTGGTCACAGATGGTGTTTTCCGCGACATGAGGACCCCAGAGGCAGGAGTGGGTGGGCAACTGGGTCCTGGGGCTGGGCTGTGGAGCGATGGAATCCCAGTCGGGAGTCTTCGGTTCCAGCAGGGGTGGTCACAGCAACAGCACCCCTGGCTGATGTGCAGGCAGCAAATGGCAGTGCACGTGGGCAGCAGGAAGTCAGGCAGCAGCAGATGGCAGGTGGGAGCGTGCTCGGGGCTCTGGGGGGCAGTAGTTCAGCCTTCTGGGCAGGAGCGTGGTCTTCCGTGTGCTTACGCATGGCCAGCTTGATACGGAGTGATTTGGCACGTGAAACATCTGCACGTCAGCGTGTAATTCGAGGAAAGGCCCTTAGCGCGTAAGCGCGTCTGCACGCATACGCATTTTCATTGGACAGAAGGCCTCTCAAGCGCAAGCGCCCCTGTGACGTGACACGTACAGACGCGCATGGCCCTTTCCTCGTATTACACGCGGACGTGCAGTTTCCACGCACGCTTACGCGCATGGGCCCTTTCCTTGTATTACACGCTGACGTGCAGTTTTTCACGCGTGCTGAAATGGCCATGCACGTCTGTACGCGTCAAGACCACGCTCCTGCCCAGAAGGTCGAACTACTGCCCCCCAGAGCCCCGAGCACGCTCCCACCTGCAATCTGCTGCTGCCTGACTGCCTGCTGCCCATGTGCACTGCCATTTGCTGCCTGCACATCAGCCAGGGGTGCTGTTGCTGTGACCACCCCTGCTGGAACCGAAGACTCCCGACTGGGATTCCATCGCCCCACAGCCCAGCCCCAGGACCCAGTTGCCCACCCACTCCTGCCTCTGGGGTTGTCATGTCGGGGCAAACACCATCTGTGACCACTGACAATCCCCGGCCAGAGAGGCAGAGGGGCACCAGCTTCAGTGCCACCGAAGTTGGTGTCCTGGTGGAGCAAGTCCTGGGGCAGTGTGATGCCCTCTTCGGAAGTTCCCGCGCCGACAAGGAAGGACGGACTCGGATCTGGACTGACATCGTGACTGCCATCAACGCGGAGGTGGTGGCAGTCCGCGACTTACAACATGTCAGGAAGAGCTGGGAGGACTTCAGGTCCAGGACCCTGAACAAGGCCCGGCGCCTCTTGAAGGCAGCGGATGCCAAGGGGCGCCGGGGCCACTTGTCGGAAGAACAGATGAGGGTCCTGGAACGCATATCCCCAGCGCTCCACGTCCAGGTCCTAGAGAAGCAGACCCGCCTGGAGTCGAGCGGTGAGTGTACATGCATCCTGATTGTGAGCAGTGCGTGTGGTGATTATTCAGTAGTGTGCAGGTTGCACATCTGTTTGTATGGGGTCGAGTATGGGTGGGGGTGTACAAGGCCGTGGGGCTGACACATGCGAGGGCTGTGATGTGTGAGACATGGATGGTGCTTGTGTGTGTAGGCTTGCATGCCAAATGCATTTGTGTGGTCACACATGTTTGGATGAATGTGTATGTAAGTAGACATGTCCGTGATGTCACGCATGTATGTTGTTTTCGGCTGCATGTATCAGCACTGTGTACATGTGCATGTGTGTGTATTTGACAAGGGTGCAACAGTGATGCAACATGGATGCATGTGACAGCGGTATGTGGAAGCCTGATTGGCAGATGTGACATGGATGCCCGTCTGAACAGTGCGACACTTGGCAGAGGTGTACACATGCATGCAAGTGTGGTGGTGTGTGTACATGTGTGGTGCACTTCCTGTGTTGCATGTGATGTCTGGCTCACCTTTGGCTGCTCATGCTGTTGTATGTGTATGGATGGTGGTGGCAGTTGCGATATGGCTGTGGTATGGCTCATGTGTGCGAGTTGTAATGACATGTGTGTTGGGGATTGTGATGACATGTCTGAGGTTTGCCAATGCCACTCATGTGCAACTGTCATGTGTGTATGTGTCCATTGTACAGTGCCCTGATGCCTGTGTTTTGTTTCTCCCTGTCTGCAGCGTCAACTGATGAAGGGAGCGGAGAAGGTGCTGTGGAGCACAGCAGCGGGGATCCCACCGCCAGCCGGAGACGCAAGGCCCGGCTCCCCTCCCGTGTTGTCATCTCGTCGGGGAGTGAGGAGTCCGGTGCCGCGTCCCAGGCAGCAGCTGCCGGGGGGAGGTCCAAGAGGCGGAGGTTGGAGTTGGACTCCTCGCCAGCAGAAGGGGCAGCTGGGACCCCACAGGGCCCAACAGCGGAAGATGGCACGGAGTCATCCAGGTTGGTGGGGGGTTTGGTGGAGGAGGAGGCTGTGCAAGCACCAGAGACGGGGTCTGGAGGTTGGGATCCCACTGGTGCTAGTGATGCAGTGCAGGACCAGGGACAGGAGGCAGCACAGGCCGCCGCGGAGGTGCCTGTGTGCAATCCTGTCCCCGATCCTGTCCCTGCATCATCTTGCACCAGCAGGGATGCCTACGTCCAGACCCGTTTTCAGGCAGGGGATGAGCTGACGTCAACTGGCCTTCCTCTGCCTGCGGACGTGGCTATCCAGGTCCGGGTTGAGCCTGTCCTGGCTGGTGTGGCGTTGCGTCAACGGGCCATGCGAGGTGACCTGCAGTCTTTTCATGGAGAGACTGCACGTCATCTCGAATGGCTCGTTGACCGCGTCAGCCTGCTGGGACAGGTCACCCAGGCCGGATTCCTCCGTCTGATGGGGCTTGCTCTGACCCCCTCCTCATCTGGACCCCCTACGCGCCAGTCGTCCTCTGTGCCATCTTCCCACCCATCAGTCACCTGGGTGCCCTGTGGAGCTGCCTCTGACGGTGCGGCCAGGCTGGTGGAGGAGGCATCCCTGCCACAGTCGGGAGTCGGACGTCCAGCAGGGGTGGCCACATCAACAACTGCACCCCAGCCGGCGGAGGATGTGCAGGCAGCAGGAGGCAGTGCACGGGCAGAGGCACAGCAGCAGCAGCAAGGTGGTGGGAGCCACGAAGGCTCGGGGCCTTCAACATCGGAGGTGCAGGCATCGGCCGGAGGGCAGGTTTACCCAGGACGGGGTGTGTCTTCTGTGTGGCAGCGGTTGGGCCAGCAGATAGGTGCAGAGCGGCGGCGGTCGGAAGAGGCGCGGCTCACAATGGTCAGGGCGGAGAACTCCATGCGGGCCGAGTGCCTCGAGGCAATCCGCAGGGGGTTGGAGGAGGACACGGCGTCGTCCCTGCGGACCCTCGGGGCCATGGAACAGGACCGCCTCCGGGACATCGAACAGGAGTTCGATGATGCCCTGGCCCGGAACCCCACAGAGTGAGCCGCTGGACTTGCCCGCCGCCTTTGTATATAGTTCTTTAGTTTTAGGTTTCCTTTGTTTGTTCTTATGATTTGGAGTCGACGGACACTGCTCCACTTTTTGTATATAGTTGCATTTTAGTTAGGGTTTTTTGTAGGTTTCCTTTGTTCAGTTGGGCTCATGGACCCTTTGATGTTTTGTACATGGTTCTTCATTGGATTGATTTTATTTTTCATTTGACTTTGGACAACATTTTTTTGGATTTGGATTTGGTGTTTTTATTTTTTTACACGGACATGCAGCTTATCTTTTTTTCATTGCCATTGTATTTTGTTTCTTTTCATTTGCATTCTTATTTTTTTTAATACAATTTTGTTTTCATACTTCACTGTGTGGTATCATCTCATTGGTTTCATGCATGTCATGTTGGCTGTTTTCCCATTCAATTGCAACCATTGTGTGTGACGGACATGGGTTCATTTGCTTTATAAACATTGGGGGTGTAACATGTAATTTCCATTTCCATGTAGGTGAATGGGTTACTTGGTAGGGCTTTTTGGCTGTGGAGGCTGACCATAACGCACATGATTGGGGATTGTGAGGACCTGGTGGAGGCTGCCCATGGTGGCTGGGGGGTGTGGGTGATAGGGGACATGGGTGGGGGCCTGGTGGAGGCTGCCCCTGGTGGCTGGGGGGTGGGGGTGTTGGGAGACATGAGTGGGGGCCTGGTGGGGGCTGCCCCTGCACTGCTGGGGGTGGGGGTGATAGGGGACATGAGTGGGGGCCTGGTGGAGGGTGCCCCACAGTGCTGGGGTGTGGGGGTGGTGGGGAACATGAGTTGGACATGGGTGGGGGCCTGCTGGCAGGTGCCCCACAGTGCTGGGGGGTGGGAGTGGTGGGGAACATGAGTTGGACATGGGTGGGGGCCTGCTGGCAGGTGCCCCACAGTGCTGGGAGGTGGGGGTGCAGGGGTACATGAGTTGCACATGGGTGGGGGCCTGCTGGCAGGTGCCCCACAGTGCTGGGGGGTGTGGGTGCTGGGAGACATGGGTGGGGGCCTGGTGGAGGCTGCCCCTGGTGGCTGGGGGGTGGGGGTGGTGGGAGACATGGGTGGGGGCCTGGTGGTGGGTGCCCCTGCACTGCTGGGGGGTGGGGGTGGTGGGAGACATGGGTGGGGGCCTGGTGGAGGCTGCCCCTGGTGGCTGGGGGGTGGGGGTGCTGGGAGACATGGGTGGGGGCCTGGTGGTGGGTGCCCCTGCACTGCTGGGGGGTGGGGGTGGTGGGAGACATGGGTGGGGGCCTGGTGGAGGCTGCCCCTGGTGGCTGGGGGCTGGGGGTGGTGGGAGACATGGGTGGGGGCCTGGTGGTGGGTGCCCCTGCACTGCTGGGGGGTGGGGGTGGTGGGAGACATGGGTGGGGGCCTGGTGGAGGCTGCCCCTAGTGGCTGGGGGGTGGGGGTGCTGGGAGACATGGGTGGGGGCCTGCTGGCAGGTGCCCCACAGTGCTGGGGGGTGGGGAGGTGGGGAACATGAGTTGCGCATGGGTGGGGGCCTGCTGGCAGGTGCCCCACAGTGCTGGGGGGTGGGGGTGGTGGGGAACATAAGTTGGACATGGGTGGGGGCCTGCGGGCAGGTGCCCCACAGTGCTGGGGGGTGTGGGTGCTGGGAGACATGGGTGGGGGCCTGGTGGAGGCTGCCCCTGGTGGCTGGGGGGTGGGGGTGGTGGGAGACATGGGTGGGGGCCTGTGGAGGGTGCCCCTGGTGGCTGGGGGTGCAGGGGGACATGCGTTGGTGGGCAGTAGTGCAAGTTGATATGTGGGTTGGCTGGGGGGCATGGCCATGGTGGATGGGGTGCCTGCAGGACATGTGCAGGGTAGGCCCCTGTGGTGTGAGCCACCTGCAGGTGCCATGGAGGGTGTAGAGGGAACACCTGGGAGGGCCCACACGTGCAATTCACATGTGGTGCTCCCTGCGCACCCATGTAATACACGTACCCTGATGGAATCACGTGTCGAACTTCCCCCACACCCCGAAATACACGTACCCTGATGGAATGGCGTGTGGAACTTCCCGCGCACCCCTGGAATACACGTACCCTGCTGATTTCGCGTGTGTAACTTCCCCCGCACCCTGAAATACACGTACCCTGATGGAATCGTGTGTGGAACTTCCCGTGCACCCCTGGAATACACGTACCCTGCTGATTTCGCGTGTGTAACTTCCCCTGCACCCTGAAATACACGTACCCTGCTGATATCGCGTGTGGAACTTCACGCGCACCCCTGAAATACACGTACCCTGCGGAAATCGCGTGTGTGACTTCCCCCGCACCCTGGAATACATGTACCCTGCTGATATCGTGTGTGGAACTTCACACGCACCCCGAAATACACGTACCCTGATGGAATCGCGTGTGGAACTTCCTGCGCACCCCTGAGATACGCGTACCCTGCTCGCACGGGCCCAATCACGTGTGGAAATTCCCGCGCACCCCTGAAATACACGTACCATGATGAAATCGCATGTGTAACTCCACCTGCACCCTGAAATACACGTACCCTGATGGAATCGCGTGTGGAAGTTCCCGCGCACCCCTGGAATACACGTACCCTGCTGATTTTGCGTGTGTAACTTCCCCCGCACCCCGAAATACACGTACCATGATGGAATCGCGTGTGGAACTTCCCGCGCACCCCTGGAATACACGTACCCTGCTGATTTCGCGTGTGTAACTTCCCCTGCACCCTGAAATACACGTACCCTGCTGATGTCACATGTGGAACTTCACGCGCACCCCTGAAATACACGTACCCTGCGGTAATCGCGTGTGTGACTTCCCCTGCACCCTGAAATACACGTACCATGCTGATATCGCGTGTGGAACTTCACGCGCACCCCGAAATACACGTACCCTGATGGAATCGCGTGTGGAACTTCCCGCGCACCCCTGAGATACACGTACCCTTCTCGCACGGGCCCAATCGCGTGTGGAAATTCCCGCGCACCCCTGAAATACACGTACCATGATGAAATCGCGTGTGTAACTCCACCTGCACCCTGAAATACACGTACCCTGATGGAATTGCATGTGGAACTTCCTGCGCATCCCTGGAATACACGTACCCTGCTGATATCGCGTATGGAACTTCACGCGCACCCCGAAATACACGTACCCTGATGGAATCGCGTGTGGAACTTCCCGCGCACCCCTGAGATACGCGTACCCTGCTCGCACAGGCACTATTGCTGTATGTTGCCACTTTTGTAATGCGCAGGGACGCTACCGCCTGCCTTCGTGTGGCGGGCATGTTTGGGCTTGTGCATGTCTTTCGCTGTGCGTGGCTTTGCCCTATTCGATTCCATGAATACGTGTGGTTCGGGTGCGTGTGGGCGTTCCGTCTGCTTCCCTGCAGTACATCCCCAGTTACGCCCTTGTTTTCGCGAGTTGTTCCCCATTCCGCGCGTTACGCCCCGTGTTCCGCCCACTTTCTAGTGTATGCGCAGAGGTTGTGCGCTTTCACTGTGCGTGTCGCGCACGTCTTTCGGGATGTTGCAGTGACGTGTGCGCCATGCACGGGTTTGGCGCACATCCCGAGGTAGACACGCGCAGGGACTTCCATGAATCGCACGCGTGCGCGTGTGCCTGTTTTTTTCCGCTTGCGCCTGCTTGCGCCTGCTTGCGCCTGCTTGCGTGTAGATTTTCGGCGCACGTTTGTTCCATGAATCGGCCCCCAAAATGTGTCCAAACAGTTGCATTATGCAGTACCTTTTTACAGTGGCTTAGATTTGGACATGGATAAAATGCATTTCATTGGTGAGCTTGCATACATTAAATAGCTTTTCCAATGTCCAATTTCCTATTTCCAATAATAAGTTTCACTTGCACATTTGTTGCTGGCTGGTCAGCGCACAGTCTGGCGAGGAAACGTTGAATGTTTCTCTCACAATCTTTAGATGTTAGTAGCCTGTCATTTAACAAAGTCACAATTCATAAATGGGAATCCACATAAAATATAGATTGTGAATTACTTTAACAAACGAAAAAACCTGTAAGTATTTCTAAGGCAATAGCACACTCTTCAATAACTGCAGAATTACACACATTTGTTGGTGATCTTTCTGTTTCAGCTTGGCATAGGAATTCCTCCTCGAATTTCAGGCCCAGCCCGGGTTCCTTAGATAAGGACTGCTCCAAGATCAAACGACCCCCAGAACTGGATTCCGCCTGCTTGCCAGCTCACTGTCACCTCTGTCTCAGCCCAAAGATATCTCTCCCAGCACTCGCAGATGTCTGACCCTGCTATACCCTCTTAAAGCCTTTTTAATATATCCCCCTGTCACTCAATAAGACACCTCCCATTGCAGATCCTCTCACATCACCGGATCCCCTCTGTATTTTATATCATTGTGCTAACTGCATTTCCTAAAAATAAATGTAACATTTCACTTTGTTTCCTGATTCACAACACTTCGCCTCAGCAGAACAGAACTTTTACTGCACAAAACTCAGTCTGCGCGTTTGAATTCCATTTCCATTTTAAGACATTGCCCCAGAACTCCTCTCGGAGATCACTATCGCTATTAACTATTCCTTTCAAACTGGGATGATCCCCCAGGAACTAAAGTCTGCCAGAGTTATTCCCCTTCTTAAGAAGCCTACCCTGGATCCTACTGTTCTGTCTAATCTTCGTCCAATCTCTCTTCTTCCTTTTCTTTCTATGCTTCTTGAATCACTGGTGTCGTTCTTGCTTTCTGTCTTTCTGGAATCTTCCAATCTTCTGGATTCTGCTCAGTCTGGTTTTCGTCCGGGTAGAGGCACTGAGAGTGTTCTGGTCGCTGTCCAGGATGACATGGCCAGGCTGGTGGATCTGGTGGTGTGGGCGTACTGATATTGCTCGATCTCTCAACGGCGTTCGATACGGTTGACCACACCATCTTGTTGTCCTGCCTTGCCCAATTTGGTATATCTGGGCAAGTGCTAGCCTGGTTCACGTCATTCCTGGTGCATCGTACTCAGACCGTCTTGATGCCGTCCTACCTCACTGACCCTTGTCACCTCAGTTGTGGAGTTCCTCAAGGCTCTTCCTTGTCTCCAATCTTATTTAACGTCTATATTTGGGCCCTTGTATATATGATCTGCTCCCTCAGCATCATATGCTACTCATATGCCAACGACACCCAGATTCTGATTAGATTAGAACTTGATCAAGCTGAGGTGTTGTCATGCCTGAGGGAGTGTCTGACAGCCATGGGAGAATGGATGAACTACAATTGGCTCAAATTGAATGGGGACAAGACTGAGGGGATTGTGGTGGCTGTCCCCCTGATCCCACACTTTGGGTGTCCTCCTTCTGGCCTGAATCTCTGGGTCCACTACCAGTTCTGGTTAGCAAGGTGAAAAATCTAGGGGTTATTCTCTTGGCTAGAGTTAATATGGACAAACAGATTATAGCAGTTTGCCTAGCTGGTCATTTCCAGCTGAAGGTCCTTAGGAAGGTTCTTCCTATGATCCCAGCCGCACTTCCTCCACCGGTGGTGGCTGCTATGGTTCTTTCACGCCTAGATTACGGCAACTCTTTGTACCTGGCACAACCCAAGGGCCAGATACAATGATTACGTTTGCACAATCTTGCAGCGTGGGTAGGTACTGGCTCTCCTTTTGGTGCACATATAACTCTGGTGCTTCGAGCCCACCATTGGCTACCAGTGACCCAACGGATCAACTTTAAGGCCGTATGTATTGTTTATCGCGCCTACATAATCAAGGCACAGAGTTCCTGCAAGCCAAGTTTACCAGGTACCTTCCCAATCGTGACCTTCACTCAGCCTCTACTGGCTGTGTAGTGGTGCCAAGGCATAAACGGGCACGTGTTGGCGAGCTGGCTTTCTCCATTGCTGCTGCTTGCCTGTGGAATGAACTTACGGTAGCCATAAAGAGAACATCAAACTACTTGCAGGGTAATTCATAGAATTTCGCAGAAAAGTGTCGCAAGCGTCTGGCGCAGAGTGTCCGCGTGCGATTGTCTGCGCCAGGCACGTGCGCTAAAACCGATTTCCGCGCACAGCGTATTCATGGATTCTAGGCTCCCAAACCAGCCGTGGCGCAGAGTATCGCAGCGACCTTGCAGCAGCGCCAGTAACGCCCCCAAGAACGCCCTCGCGCAAGGAAAAGCCATCAAAATCGCAAAATCATCGCAAAGGGCTGCGCTAACCTTGGACCAGTTTACAGGGCTGCCAAACAAGGAACGCAAAGCGGGTAACGTTCATATCAGGGGTACGCGGGAAGTTTTACACGCGATTAGCCAGGGTACGTGTATTACAGGGGTACGCGGGAAGTTCAACACGCGATTGGCCAGGGTACGTGTATTACAGGGGTACGCGTGAAGTTTTACATGCGATTAGCCAGGGCACGTGTATTACAGGGGTACGCGGCAATTATCTCACGCGATTTGGCTGGGTACGTGTATTACAGGGGTATACGGGAAGTTTTACACGCGATTTGGCTGGGTACGTGTATTACAGGGGTGCACGGGAATAATCACACGCGATTTGGCCAGGTACGTGTATTACAGGGGTGCGCGGGAATAATCACACGCGATTTGGCCAGGTACGTGTATTACAGGGGTGCGCGGGAATTATCACACGCAATTTGGCTGGGTACGTGTATTACAGGGGTGCGTGGGAAGTTAAACACGCGATTAGGCTGGGTGGGTCCTCACAGGTGTACCCTGTACACCCTCCACGGCCCCTGCAGGCCGCCGACACCACAGGGGACTACCCTGCACACCTGCTCATGTCCCCCTGCACCCCCACCCCCCCGCAGTGCAGGGGCACCCTCCACCAGGCCCCCACCCATGTCCCCTATCACCCCCACCCCCCAGCCACCAGGGGCACCCACCACCAGGCCCCCACTCATGTCTCCCACCACCCCCACCCCCCAGCCACCAGGGGCACCCACCACCAGGCCCGCACCCATGTCTCCCACCACCCCACCCCCCAGCAGTGCAGGGGCAGCCTCCACCAGGCCCCCACCCATGTCTCCCACCACGTCCACCCCCCAGCAGTGCAGGGGCACCCACCACCAGGCCCCCACTCATGTCTCCCACCACCCCCACCCCCCAGCCACCAGGGGCACCCACCACCAGGCCCGCACCCATGTCTCCCACCACCCCACCCCCCAGCAGTGCAGGGGCAGCCTCCACCAGGCCCCCACCCATGTCTCCCACCACCCCACCCCCCAGCAGTGCAGGGGCACCCACCACCAGGCCCCCACTCATGTCTCCCACCACCCCCACCCCCCAGCCACCAGGGGCACCCACCACCAGGCCCGCACCCATGTCTCCCACCACCCCACCCCCCAGCAGTGCAGGGGCAGCCTCCACCAGGCCCCCACCCATGTCTCCCACCACCCCACCCCCCAGCAGTGCAGGGGCACCCACCACCAGGCCCGCACCCATGTCTCCCACCACCCCACCCCCCAGCAGTGCAGGGGCAGCCTCCACCAGGCCCCCACCCATGTCTCCCACCACCCCACCCCCAGCAGTGCAGGGGCACCCACCACCAGGCCCGCACCCATGTCTCCCACTCCCCCACCCCCCAGCAGTGCAGGGGCAGCCTCCACCAGGCCCCCACCCATGTCTCCCACCACCCCACCCCCCAGCAGTGCAGGGGCAGCCTCCACCAGGCCCGCACCCATGTCTCCCACCACCCCACCCCCCAGCAGTGCAGGGGCAGCCTCCACCAGGCCCCCACCCATGTCTCCCACCACCCCCACCCCCCAGCAGTGCAGGGGCAGCCTCCACCAGGCCCCCACCCATGTCTCGCACCCCCCCACCCCCCAGCAGTGCAGGGGCACCCACCACCAGGCCCCCACTCATGTCTCCCACCACCCCCACCCCCCAGCCACCAGGGGCACCCACCACCAGGCCCGCACCCATGTCTCCCACCACCCCACCCCCCAGCAGTGCAGGGGCAGCCTCCACCAGGCCCGCACCCATGTCTCCCACCACCCCACCCCCCAGCAGTGCAGGGGCAGCCTCCACCAGGCCCCCACCCATGTCTCCCACCACCCCACCCCCCAGCAGTGCAGGGGCACCCACCACCAGGCCCGCACCCATGTCTCCCACCACCCCACCCCCCAGCAGTGCAGGGGCAGCCTCCACCAGGCCCCCACCCATGTCTCCCACCACCCCACCCCCCAGCAGTGCAGGGGCACCCACCACCAGGCCCGCACCCATGTCTCCCACTCCCCCAACCCCCAGCAGTGCAGGGGCAGCCTCCACCAGGCCCCCACCCATGTCTCCCACCACCCCACCCCCCAGCAGTGCAGGGGCAGCCTCCACCAGGCCCCCACCCATGTCTCCCACCACCCCACCCCCCAGCAGTGCAGGGGCAGCCTCCACCAGGCCCGCACCCATGTCTCCCACCACCCCACCCCCCAGCAGTGCAGGGGCAGCCTCCACCAGGCCCCCACCCATGTCTCCCACCACCCCACCCCCCAGCAGTGCAGGGGCACCCACCACCAGGCCTGCACCCATGTCTCCCACTCCCCCACCCCCCAGCAGTGCAGGGGCAGCCTCCACCAGGCCCCCACCCATGTCTCCCACCACCCCACCCCCCAGCAGTGCAGGGGCAGCCTCCACCAGGCCCGCACCCATGTCTCCCACCACCCCACCCCCCAGCAGTGCAGGGGCAGCCTCCACCAGGCCCCCACCCATGTCTCCCACCACCCCCACCCCCCAGCAGTGCAGGGGCAGCCTCCACCAGGCCCCCACCCATGTCTCCCACCCCCCCCACCCCCCAGCAGTGCAGGGGCAGCCTCCACCAGGCCCCCACTCATGTCTCCCCCCACCCCCACCCCCCAGCAGTGCAGGGGCACCCACCACCATACACCCCACCAACCTGGATGACTCCGTGCCATCTTCCCTCGTTGGGCCCTGTGGGGTCCCAGCTGCCTCTTCTGCTGCTGAGGAGTCCAACTCCGACCTCCGCCTCTTGGACCTCCCCTTGCCAGCTGCGGCCTGGGACGCGGCACCAGACTCCTCACTCCCCGACGAGATCACAACTTGGGAGGGGATCTGGCCCTTGCGTCTCCGGCTGGTGGTGCGACCCCTGCCGCTGTGCTCCACAGCACCTGCTCCGTCCTCTTCATCAGTTGACGGTGCAGACAGGGAGAAAGAAAACACAGGCATCAGGGCACTGTAAAATGGACTCATACACACATGACAGTTATACATGAGTGGCATAGGTAAACCTCAGACATGGCATCACAATCCCCAACACACATGTCATTTCAACTTGCACACATGAGCCATACCACAGCCATGATGCAACAGCCAGCACCATCCATTCACATACAACAGCATGTGCAGCCAAAGGTCATCCACACATCACATGCAACATAGGGAGTACACTACACATGCACACACAACACCAAACCTGCATGCATGTGTACACCTCCGCCAACTGTCGCAGTGTCTCCATCGACATCCATGTCACACCTGACAATCATTCCTCCACATCCTGTGCCATGCAAGCCCACACACACAAGCACCATCCATGTGTCACACATGAGACCCCTTGCATGTGTCACCCTCACAGCCCTGTACACCCCCCCTACTTGGCGACATAAAAATACATGTTCAACCTGCACACTCCTGGCACACCACCACACGCACAACTTACTATCAGTATGCATGTACACTTACCGCTCGACTCCAGACGGGTCTGCTTCTCAAGGACATGGATGTGGAGCGCAGGGGATATGCGTTCCAGGACCCTCATCTGATCTTCCGACAAGTGGCCCCGCCCGCCCCTTAGCATCTGCTGCCATCATGAGGCGCCGGACCTTGTTGAGGGTGCTGGACCTGAAGTCCTCCCAGCGCTTCCTGACACATTAGTAGTCGCGGACTGCCACCTCCTCCGCGTTGATGGCAGTCACGACGTCCATCGGCGCGCAACCTTCCGAAGAGGGCATCATACTGCCCCACGACATGCTCCACCAGGACAACAACTTCCCTGGCACTGAAGCTGGTGCCCCTCTGCCTCCTTGGCCGGGGGTTGCCACTGGTGCCAGATGTCGTAGTGCCCGACATGGCAACCCCAGAGGCAGGAGTGGGTGGGCAACTGGGTCCTGGTGCTGGGCTGTGGGGTGACAGTCGGGAGCCTTTGGTTCCAGCAGGGGTGGTCACAGCAACTGCACCCCTGGCTGATGTGCAGGCAGCAAATGGCAGGGCACGTGGCCAGCAGGCAGTCAGGCAGCAGCAGATGGCAGGTGGGAGCGTGCTCAGGGCTCTGGGGGGCAGTAATTTGGCCTCCTGGGCAGGAGCGTGGTCTTCCGTGTGCTTACGCGTGGACAGCCTGATAGGGAGTGATTTTGCACGTGAAAATCCCACACATCTGCGTGTGAATCGAAGAAAGGCCCTTAGCGCGTAAACCCATCAACAGCATATGCGCGTCCATGAAGTCACGTGCACGTGCAGGAAAATGTTGCGTGACACGTCCGAGTGTCAAAGCGTGTGATTGGAGAAAATAGACCTACACGCAGAAGTCACAAAGCATGTAAATGGTTAAAATGGACCTACACGCAGAAGTGACAAAGCGTGTGATTGGTGAATATGGATCTACACACAGAAGTGACAAAGCGTGTGATTGGTGAAAATGGATCTACACGCAGAAGTGACAAAGCGTGTGATTGGTGAAAATGGGCCTAGCACGTACACGCCGCATAAGTGACGCTGTACGTGTGGGCCTGTATATAAGGTACGTGTAGAACACCATTTCCTTGTACGTGCTTTTCGTGGAGAGCGAGTGGGTGAATTCTGTACTTCTTGTCGTTTCACACGCGATTTACTTCACGGCGTTTCCAGTTCGTACTCCCTATTACCTCTGACAGCTTTTTCTCTTTTTTCTCTCGTACTGGTTTACCTGGGCCTGTTCCCTCAAACAGTGTCCCCTTCTACTGTTGTCCTGTCTCCTCAGACAGTGTACAAATCTTCTTTTGGCGGGGGTGTTGCCAACCAAACGCGCTCATTTTTCACGCTCTTTTACCTGGCAGACGGTGAGTCACGCACGTATCTAACTTCTGTGCTTGCCCCGTGTGTAGCCTACCCCTTCAGAGGTCATTCTAGGCTGCGTGTGACACGCATACGTTCATTCTTGTGTTACTGGGTGCCACAGCGTAGTGCAGGTTTTTCTTTCTGCACACGTGGTCTAGGAGGGGTTGCGTGCACGTCATCTCCCTTTTTTGGGCCACCTGTGCGTTGCGTGACCCGTCATCTTTCCCCAGGGGTTACAATCAGCCTTGCTAGAGCACTAGGGTACAATTACCATCTGGTACCCAACCCCTTTGACCCCCAATTGCCCAGGACTATAGTCTACAGCCACTCCCATACGCACATTAATATCAGTGCCATGGCTGGGAGGCGAGGATTCCGTAAGGGTGGCAAAGGTGGAAGAGCCACAAGTGGTGGCCGTGGTGGATCCGGTAGGGGACATGGTCGTAACTTTTAGGGTGAGCCTGTCCCCCCATGTGCGGAGGACCAGTCAAGAGCCATCTCCCCCCCTCCTGTTGAGGCTGATGTGGCTGACACCATCCATGCTCAGCCCTTGTTGGACCAGCCCATTGTGGCACCACACCTGGCTGACTCCATGGCTGACTTCCAGGTCAGCAGGGCTACCACACGTGCGCTGGTGCACGTTGATGCCATCATGCCACGTGGATCTGGGGCAGCAAGGTCATCTGCTGCCCCAAGTAGGCAGGGCGGAGAGGCTGCAGGGGCAGCTGCGGCTCCATCCACACTAGCTCTCACACACCCAGCCAGGACAGTGTCCGTCCTAGTCCATTCTGCTGACATTCCCCATGACACCATTACACTTGAGCCAATGCCTGCACCAACTCCCATGCTGAGTGTGCAATCCCACACACCTGATACAGAGCCCACCAGGGCTCCTGCCCCTAGTGTCCAGAGCGGCGCAGGACACTCAGGATCACCACCACCTTCCAAGCGGAAGAGGAAGAGTGCTCGTCCGGCACAGGCTGATGCCCCAGACACGGCTACACAGTCCGGTCCGTCGAGGAAGCCCAGCTTCACGGATGACGAACTGAATGCACTTGTCGAGTATGTGTCCGGACATGATAACGAGATGGTCATTGTTGCAGGATCAAAGACCACACCTGCACAACGCCAGGCACACTGGCAGACCGTTGCGGACATCGTAAGTGCCCTTGGAATCGTGAGGCGCACAGCCAATGATTGCTACAAGCGCTGGAATGACCTAAAGCGCAGGGCAAAGAAGAAGCTGGCCTCAAGTCATGCCGCAACTCTAGTGACTGGAGGTGGGTCTCCAGTAGAAGACATGGAACTCACTCCACATGAGTCAGTCGCTGGGACCTACGTCACGGAGGAACAGATCCAAGGCGTGGGAGATCTGCCTGATTACGAGGCATTGTCCGGTGAGTGCACATGCATGTGTGTGTCATCCATGTGCATGGTGTGTGTGTGAGGGCATCTGTTTGTGTGCCAGGTGAGAGTGTGTGCACCTGAGTCGAATGTGTCAGCCATGTGCTTCATGCAATACATCCTGCACAGCTGCAATTGGCCATTGCAGTATCCCTTCTGCCAACAGTAGACATCTAGCCCAACAGCACCCCAGTTGCCCTTGAAGTGTCACCTTGCCACAACATTGTTGCTTATTTTCCTATGTTCAATCAGACAGATTGTATGCATTCCACCACTTATACTAGGCATTCCTCAGTCCTCTAGTCACATGTCTGGCATGGCCATGGTAAAGTGGAGTGACTTTGTTACCTGTATATCATATGTTCACACATGTCCCTGTGCAATTGGACCATATTGGACTGGCAGCTCCAGGTGATAAAGCAGACCTGTTTCAATTAGAAAAGCTATTGCATGTGGGAACTGGACAGAATGAATAAGTGCTGCCCTCCTCTCCATCTACACTCAATAGCAATGGCACATGCCATCTGTGTGATGGCATGTGTGTGTCACCTGGCAATCACAGGGCAATGTGTGATGCCACTGCCAGGCAGCATGCAGAAAATGTGTTCATCTTCCATCTTTGTGTAATGAGTGTGTGCCATTTGCCTGCCCTTCATACGCAGTGAGGGTGCATGCATGGGAGGGTCTTAGTCATGTGGG
The DNA here is from genome assembly GCF_040938575.1 of Ambystoma mexicanum. NCBI lineage: Eukaryota > Metazoa > Chordata > Amphibia > Caudata > Ambystomatidae > Ambystoma > Ambystoma mexicanum. The sequence continues at coordinate 260,880,497 of NC_090935.1, forward strand.
ACATGTGTCAATCAAGTACTGGTTCTCTTGCTTCTCAGCCCTCATTGTGTGCCATGGTGCTAATGCGGGTTTCCATTTCTTTGTTATTATGTCATTGCAGGGGAAGACGCACCTGATACTGCTGGGGTTGTGGAGATGGTGCAGAGCCAGGAGGGGTCCGAGGGCCGACCAACCAACAGTGAGGGACGTGGTGTGCTGGTGGGTGAAAACCCACAAGTGCTACAGGTTGTGCTCTCAAGGGGTGTCTCTGGCTGCACCTCCCCCGAGCTGTACTCAGCTGTTGACTCGGATGATGAGACCTACGTGCCGTCGCAGGTGAGTGTTCCAGGGAGGGAATCTGTTCTGTCCCACCCACCTGCACCAGGGTCAGAACCCTCAATGCGGATGTCAGTGTTGGCAGCTAGGCCTTTGGTGGTTACGGATGCAGGGTCACACTCCGCGACATCTGATCCTGTTCCTGGGCCAGCAGATCAGAGGGGGAATGCAGTCCTGCAGCCTCAGGCAGTGCCGGCACAGCAAGGCGCAGTCCGCCTTGCCCCAGACAGGTGTGGTGCCCGTCGACGTGGTGGCCGTACGCCACCTGGCAATACCGCATGGGAGCAATCCATTTACGGTATGGCTACCCAACAGGCAGCATCATCCGAGATGATGGCTCAGGCCATGGATAGGGTGGCCACTTCCATTGTCCCCCCTGAAAGGCTGATGGAGCGACTAGAGCAGGCAACCGACTCCATCTGCCAGTCACACAGGGAGGACATGTTGGCGTCCAACAGGGACAGGCGGGCGGCACTGGCGACTCTGCAGGAGGCCATCTCCATAGAGTCCCAGGGCCACAGGGAAGCCCTGAGGCAGGAGCTACATCAACTCAGGACGACTCTAGTTGAGCTTGAGGCTTCAACACACCAAAGGACAGAACAGCAGCTGGAGCGTCTCACCCGTACGCTCTCAGCTGAGATGCAAGCAACGAGGGCGGAGGTCCGGGCATCCCGTGAGTTGTTGCATGGGGACCTCCGCACCCTCATCCTCCAGAACGAGACCTACCACACCCGCATGCTTGCAGCCATGGAGGAACAGAGTAGGGCCTTGCGTGGGCTGCCTCCCATAGTGCAACCACCTCCGGATGCAGCTGCACAGGGTGATAATAGCGACAGCAGTGATACTCCCACAATAGGGTAGCCGTGTGGGCCATGAGCCCATGGAGGTGTTTTTTTTTCCCAGGATCCACACAGGTGGTTTCTGGTGTGCACCCTGACCTCGGACCTCCTGGGTGGCCTCCCCAACCCCCCCGGGCCCTTTAATGGCCATTTTTGATTTTTTTTTATTTTTATTTTTATTTTTATATTTATTTTTATATTTTTCCCAATTTTTTTGGGACAATTTGTTGGCTTCCGTGGTTCCTGTGGGCATACGCTGCATTGTGGCTGGGCACATGCAGGCTTGTCATGTATTAGGTTCAGATGCCTGGGTTTGAGTCACACACACCCCTCCTGCTTCCCGTTTCCATGGGCTTGCAAAGGGTGTGCCCAAGTGACATTGAAGTACATGGTGACATTGGACTCCCACTACATGTGTGGGTAGTCTAGTCAATACTGTGTATACATTCCTAGTGCATATTGCTGTTGTGTTGTACACTGCATGTTGCATTGATGTGTAACTCATCATCTGTGTCTGCCTCCCAATTTGCAGGTCCCTTCCTCATGTCTACACAAGGCCCTCTAGTCTGGAGATGGGGTCCTTGTTGGCAGCAGTGCACCTACAACTCTACATGGCACCAACACTGTTCAGTTGGAAGTGGTGGGAGTACAGGCATATCCAGGTGGTGAGACAACTGATTTATCACATTACTGAAGTCATGTTAATGGTAGTACCTGCTCAAGTTTGTTGTTGGTCCTGCATTACAGTGAGCATTTCAGGTGTAGGAAGTTTCAATTGGGGACACTGTACATTGCAACACTTGTCATGTTGTGGGGATTACTTTGTTTACCTGCACATAGCATGACATGGCACGGTGTGTTGTGTGGCGGTGCTGGGGATGGGTTGGGTTACATGGCACTGTCCTCTTGTTGCATTTAGCAAGTGGGTATTCATTTTGGCTGCTTGAATGTGTTTCTTCACAAAACTGCATTGGTGTTGTGTGTGGGTAGGGATGCACACATTGTAACACTTCCAGGTGAACAATCTCAGGCTGATATGCTTTTCACGGTTGAATCTCCAGACATTCAGGATCAGTGTCAGGTTGAGTCATCATTGACTGTCAGATGGAATGTGCCAGGCCAGTGTGCACTCCACAGGGGAGTGAATACTATGTGAAGTAATTAGCCACTATCTGTGTACGGGCTGCCTCCCCCGTGCCCTTTCCCCTCCCATGCGCAGCGGCTGTGCATGTGGTTGGGGATGTGGGGCCACCACCATGTCCACGGGCAGGCCCCGGCGTGTTGCAACGTTGTGCAGGACACATGCTGCCACTATGATCCTGCACACTACTGGGGGAGCGTATAACAGCTGCCCGCCAGAACGGTCAAGGGAGCGAAAGCGTGACTTTAGCACTCCGAATGTGCGCTCCACTATGCCCCGGGTTGTAATGTGGGCTGTGTTATATCTTACCTGGGGTGGCGTGGTGGGGTTCCGAATTGGCGTCATCATGTGGGGGCTGAGAGGGTAGGCACTGTCCCCTGTGGAGGTGGTGATTGGTATCATTGGTGGGGTTGTGACCTTGCTCAGTATCCAACATGCATGCATGTGCAGTGGCATACATACTCACCAAGCAGCCATGTATCGCCATGCCGCCCAGCATCTATGTCCCGGCATAGGGTGGACATTCGGTAAATGAAGCTGTCGTGGGTGGACCCGGGATAGTTGGCATATACTGAGGTGATGATTCCCTTGGCATTACATACTACCTGCACGTTGATGGAATGCCAGTGCTTGCGGTTCCTATAGATGTGCTCAGATGCCCTGGGGGGACGTAGAGCCACATGGGTGCAGTCGATGGCACCTAGCACTTTGGGGAATCGTGCCACACCGTAAAAATCCTGGGCCGCAGCATGCCTTTCTGCAGGTGTTCTGGGCAGGTATATGTGCCTGCGGACTGATGGGCGTGCAGTGATGATGTCCAAGACCTGGTGTAGGCAGTGTGACTGGGTGGCCTGTGACACCCCACCCACTATGGCACTTGTCCGCTGAAATGATCCAGTGGCTAAGAAGTGCAGTACATTGAGGACCTTCTCCAGGGGGCTGAGTGCTTGGGAGCACAGGGTGGGTGATGTGAGGTCATCCTCCCACTCACTCACCAGGTCCAGTATTATGTGTGGTGGAAACCTGTACCTTCCATACACCTGGTCATCAGGCATCCCGAACAGGCTGGTTCTGGGTGTGAATATTCTGGCCCTGACTCTCCTCCTCCTCCTTTGGTAGCCCACTGCCACTTCTGCTAGGAACGGTATGTTCATCCTGGCATCTGGCTTGTCCTTTGATAAGTGCGCAAATTAATGCTTTGCGCGTGTTCTAGGCGAGCGTGTGACCCGCGCACCCCTGGAATCTAGTTCCCAGTCCAATAGCGTGTGGAAATTCCCACGCACCACGGGATACAGGTGCGCTGACGTACTTGTGTGTGTAAGTGCCCGCGCACCCCTGAAATACACGTACATAGGCCAATCGCGTGTAAGCGCACTTTTCTCCAATTACACGCGATGACACTCGGACGTGCAGTATTTTCACGTGTGCTCCGTCATCACGGGCTGAGTGGGGAACACCCGTGCGGGTCATGTCACAGACGCGCTTACGCGCTGAGGGACTCTGGTCCAATAGAATCGCGTATGCGTGCTGACGCGCTTACGCGCTAAGGGCCTTTCCTCGGATTTCACGCTGACGTGCAGGATTTTCACGTGCCAAATCACTCCGTATCAAGCTGGCCACCCGAAAACACACGGAAGACCACGCTCCTGCCCAGAAGGCCGAGTTACTGCCCCCCAGTGCCCCGAGCAGCCTCCCACGTGCCATCTGCTGCTGCCTGCCTGCCTGCCTGCTGCCACCGTGCCCTGCCATTTGGTGCCTGCACATCAGCCATCTGCAGGGGTCCAGTTGCTGTGTCCACCCCTGCTGGAACTGAAGACTCCCAACTGGGATTACATCGCTCCACAGCCCAGCCCCAGGACCCAGTTGCCCACCCACACCTGCCTCTGGGGTTGCCATGTCGGGCACTTCCACATCTGGCACCAGTGGCAACCCCAGGCCAGAGGGGCAGAGGGGCACCAGCTTCACTGCCACCGAAGTTGGTGTCCTGGTGGAGCATGTCCTGGGGCAGTATGATGCCCTCTTTGGATCGTCCCGCGCCAGCAAGGAAGGACGGGAGAGGATCTGGGCCGACTGTGTGGTTGCCATCAACGCGGAGGGGGTGGCAACCCGCAACGTCCAGAAGATTAAGAAGCGCTGGGAGGACTTGAGGTCCAGGACCCTTGTGAAGGCCCGGCGCCTCGTGGAGGGGGGCCGGGGCCACATGAGTTCCATCCAGAAGAGGGTCCTGGAACGCGTACGCCCAGCGCTCCACGCCCAGATCCTTGAGAGGGAGGCCCGTCTGGAGTTGAGCGGTAAGTGTCCAAGCATTACTGTGTGAGACAGGGCATGTTGCGGTGTGCTGGTTCTATGATACTTGCCTGTATGTGTGCCATAGGCCATGTATGCATGTATGTGTGCAGGGACATCATGGTAATGCATGTGCGACCAGTGATGTGTGACCCACGTGGTTGTTGCATGTGTCCAAATGCGGCATGGGGAGCCCTATGCAGATTTTGAACATGAGAGCATGCCAGTCTCTGTACCTGGACATGGGTGGGGGTGAGGGATGGGTGCTGATGCCAGGTACATATATGGTAGCCATGTCTGTGTGCCTGACCTGCGTGTCTGTGACTTGTGCATGCCATGGATGCATGACACATGTGTGTGACAATGCACAGATTCAGTGAAGCAGCCAACTTACCCTTGTTTTGGCTGTGTTTGGTGTGTTTGGGGCCAGATGGATGTGACTGAGGTGAAGTGTGTGCATGTGATATGCATGAGCCATGATGCATGTGAGTTGCATATCATTGAATGTTTCAAGAGTCCATTGGACATGCATGGAAATATCCATGGCATGCAGCATGCCTGTTACTGTGTGTGTTTTGCCTGGACTGACCCATGTGTTGTGGAGGGACATGATGGAAGTGTACTTTGACAGTGGTGCTCATCTGCTATTGCTTCCTGTCTAGGGGACCATTGTGCAGTACCCTGATGCTTGTGTTCTTTATCTCCCTCTACGCAGCGGCTAGTGAAGAAGAGGGCGGAGACGGCGCTGTGGAGCAAGGCGGCGGGGATGCAACCACGGATGCAGCGGAAGGGGTGGGTGAGCCCCCACAGGGGCCTGCTACGGCGGGAGACGGTGAGGAGCCATCCAGGTTGGTGGTTTGCACAGAGGAGGAGGAGGCCGCCACTGGGGCACACATGGGGCCTGGTGGGGGCATCCCTGCTGGTGCAAGTGGTGCAGTCCAGGGCCAGGGGCAGGAGGCAACACAGGTCACCGTGGAGGGGCCTGTGCATGTCGCTGTCCCTGACCCTGTGAGTGCACCACCATGCACCAGCAGGGATGCCCCGTCCCAGGCCCGTCCGCAGGTAGTGGGGATGTCCATGTCACCTGACTCCCCTCCACCTGCGGACGTGGGAACCCCTGGCCATGTGGAGAAGGTCCTGATTGGGGTCGCGATGCGCATGGCTGTGATTCGTGATGCCGTGCGTGCTTCCCGGGAGGAGCACGCACGTCATCACGAAGTGCACCGTGCCGACGTGGCCCAATTGGGATCGGCCATGTTCGGGGGTTTCCTGCATGTGTTGGCCAATGTGGCGGCCCTCTCCTCCTCTGTGCAGGCTATCCACCAGTCGTTCTCCTTGCCGTCTTCCGGGCCAGATGCCACCAGGGCCCCCTGTGGACCTGCCCCGACCAATTCAGCCAGCTCGGTGGGGATCCCATCCCTGCCACAGTTGGGAGTCGGAGGTCCAGCAGGGGTGGACAACACTGCAACTGGACCCCAGCAGATGGAAGATGTGACAGCATCATCAGGCAGGGCACGTGCACGACGGCGTCGGTGGTTTCCATCAGCCTGGATGCCGTCGTGCTGGCAGAGGCAGTGGCGTCGGAGGCAGCAGCGGGCTCGACGTGGGAGGCATAATGGCTCGGGGCCATCAAGATCAGAGGGGCAGCCATCGGCCGGAGGGCAGGGCAACCCTGGGATGGTGGTGTCTTCCGTGTGGGAGGAGTTGGTCCAGCAGATAGGTGCGGAGCGGCAGCGGGCGGAAGAGGAGCGGCTCGCCATGGTCAGGGCGGAGTTCTCCATGCGTCGGGCATTGAGGCGGGCTGAGTGCCTCGAGGAAGCTCGCAGGGAGTTTGAGCTGAACATGGGGTTATCCCTGCGAGACCTCGGGGCCAGGACAGAGTCCCGCCTCCAGGACATCGACATGGAGTTCGATGATGCCCGGCCAGCAACATCAACAAGTGAGCCGCAGGACTTGCCCGCTGCCTTTGTATATAGTTATTTAGTTAGTTAGAGTTAGGTTTCCTTTATTTTGTTTTATTATTTTGGACCGCTCGGACAATGGCCACTTTTTTGTATATATTTTTTAGATTAGGTAGTAGTAGGTTTCATTTATGGTGTTGGGCTCATGGACCCTGGAACATTCCTGTATATAGTTTGCTTTTTGTAGATACTTCTTTTTCATTTCTTATTGTGTTCACCATGAGGAAATGGTTTTTCATCTTTTTTCATACTACATGATATTGCTTTGGACGACAATTTTTTTTTATTCCTTTGTTTTTTTGATTATGACTTTTGTTCTCGGACATGGACCATTAATTTGCTTATCCACATAGTTGTATGTTTGATTTGTTTACTTATTTTTAATCTATAATACATTTTTTATTTTTACTTTCACTTGTGTTATTTTCTCATTGGTTTCATACATGTCATGATATGTGTTTTGACATTCACTTGCACCCATTGTGTATGTGTGTGTGTCGGGCATGTGTCCATTTACATTGTTGCCATTGGGGTTGTATCATGTAATTGCATTCACTATGTGGCTGGATCCTATCCTTGCCTGGGTGTTTGTGCTGGGTATGCTGCCCATTACTGCCATGATTGTGTATCGTCAGGACCTGGGGCCAGGGGGACATGTGTGGGTGCCTGGTGGAGGTTGCCCCTGCACTGCTGGGGGGTGGGGGTGGTGGGAGACATGAGTGGGGGCCTGGTGGAGGCTGCCCCTGGACTGCTGGGGGGTGGGGGTGGTGGGAGACATGAGTGGGGGCCTGGTGGAGGCTGCCCCTGGATGGTGGGGGGTGGGGGTGATAGGGGACATGAGTGGGGGCCTGGTGGAGGGTGCCCCTGGATGGTGGGTGGTGGGGGTGATAGGGGACATGAGTGGGGGCCTGGTGGAGGTTGCCCCTGCACTGCTGGGGGGTGGGGGTGGTGGGAGACATGGGTGGGGGCCTGGTGGAGGCTGCCCCTGGATGGTGGGGGGTTGGGGTGGTGGGAGACATGAGTGGGGGCCTGGTGGAGGCTGACCCTGCACTGCTGGGGGGTTGGGGTGGTGGGAGACATGAGTGGGGGCCTGGTGGAGGCTGACCCTGCACTGCTGGGGGGTGGGGGTGGTGGGAGACATGAGTGGGGGCCTGGTGGAGGCTGCCCCTGGACTGCTGGGGGGTGGGGGTGGTGGGAGACATGAGTGGGGGCCTGGTGGAGGCTGCCCCTGGATGGTGGGGGGTGGGGGTGATAGGGGACATGAGTGGGGGCCTGGTGGAGGGTGCCCCTGGATGGTGGGGGGTGGGGGTGATAGGGGACATGAGTGGGGGCCTGGTGGAGGTTGCCCCTGCACTGCTGGGGGGTGGGGGTGGTGGGAGACATGAGTGGGGGCCTGGTGGAGGCTGACCCTGCACTGCTGGGGGGTGGGGGTGGTGGGAGACATGGGTGGGGGCCTGGTGGAGGGTGCCCCTGGATGGTGGGGGGTGGGGGTGATAGGGGACATGAGTGGGGGCCTGGTGGAGGGTGCCCCTGGATGGTGGGGGGTGGGGGTGATAGGGGACATGAGTGGGGGCCTGGTGGAGGTTGCCCCTGCACTGCTGGGGGGTGGGGGTGGTGGGAGACATGAGTGGGGGCCTGGTGGAGGCTGACCCTGCACTGCTGGGGGGTGGGGGTGGTGGGAGACATTGGTGGGGGCCTGGTGGAGGGTGCCCCTGGATGGTGGGGGGTGGGGGTGGTGGGAGACATGAGTGGGGGCCTGGTGGAGGCTGCCCCTGGATGGTGGGGGGTGGGGGTGATAGGGGACATGAGTGGGGGGCTGGTGGAGGGTGCCCCTGGATGGTGGGGGGTGGGGGTGATAGGGGACATGAGTGGGGGCCTGGTGGAGGTTGCCCCTGCACTGCTGGGGGGTGGGGGTGGTGGGAGACATGAGTGGGGGCCTGGTGGAGGCTGACCCTGGATGGTGGGGGATGGGGGTGGTGGGAGACATGAGCCTGGTGGAGGCTGACCCTGCACTGCTGGGGGGTGGGGGTGGTGGGAGACATGGGTGGGGCCTGGTGGAGGCTGCCCCTGGATGGTGGGGGGTGGGGGTGGTGGGAGACATGAGTGGGGGCCTGGTGGAGGGTGCCCCTGGATGGTGGGGGGTGGGGGTGATAGGGGACATGAGTGGGGGCCTGGTGGAGGTTGCCCCTGCACTGCTGGGGGGTGGGGGTGGTGGGAGACATGAGTGGGGGCCTGGTGGAGGCTGACCCTTCACTGCTGGGGGGTGGGGGTGGTGGGAGACATGGGTGGGGGCCTGGTGGAGGCTGACCCTGGATGGTGGGGGGTGGGGGTGGTGGGAGACATGAGTGGGGGCCTGGTGGAGGCTGACCCTGGATGGTGGGGGGTGGGGGTGGTGGGAGACATGAGTGGGGGCCTGGTGGAGGCTGACCCTGGATGGTGGGGGGTGGGGTGGTGGGAGACATGGGTGGGGGCCTGGTGGAGGCTGCCCCTGCACTGCTGGGGGGTGGGGGTGCAAGGGGACATGAGCAGGTGTGCAGGGTAGTCCCCTGTTTTGTGGGCTGCCTGCAGGGGCCGTGGAGGGTGTACAGGGAACACCTGTGAGGACCCACCCAGCCTAATCATGTGTGTAACTTCCCACGCACCCCTGTAATACACGTACCAAGCCAAATCGCGTGTGATAATTCCCGCGCACCCCTGAAATACACGCACCCAGGCTATTCGCGTGTGGAAGTTCCCGCGCACCCCTGAAATACACGTACCCTGCTGTAATCGCGTGTGGGACTTCCCGCGCACCCCTGAAATACACGCGCCCAGCCTATTCGCGTGTGGAAATTCCCGCGCACCCCTGAAATACACGTACCCTGCTGTAATCGCGTGTGGAACTTCCCGCGCACCCCTGAAATACACGCGCCCAGGCTATTCGCGTGTGGAAATTCCCGCGCACCCCTGAAATACACGCGCCCAGGCTATTTGCGTGTGGAACTTCCCGCGCACCCCTGAAATACACGCGCCCAGGCTATTCGCGTGTGGAAATTCCAGCGCACCCCTGAAATACACGCGCCCAGGCTATTTGCGTGTGGAAATTCCCGCGCACCCCTGAAATACACGCGCCCAGGCTATTCGCGTGTGGAAATTCCCGCGCACCCCTGAAATACACGCGCCCAGGCTATTCGCGTGTGGAACTTCCCGCGAACCCCTGAAATACACGCGCCCAGGCTATTCGCGTGTGGAAATTCCCACGCACCCCTGAAATACACGCGCCCAGGCTATTCGCGTGTGGAAGTTCCCGCGCACCCCTGAAATACACGTACCCTGCTGTAATCGCGTGTGGGTCTTCCCGCGCACCCCTGAAATACACCTACCCTGATGGAATCGCGTGTGGACCTTCCCGCGCACCCCTGAAATCCACGTACGCGGCCAAATCGCGTGTGAGACTTCCCGCGCACCCCGGTATACACGCACACGTCTTTTTTGTCAGCGTGTCCGTGTTTGTGGGTACCCCTTTGCACGTCATTTGTCCTGGAGGGCCACAGTATAGGACATTCATCATGGCAGTATATGGGTGCTATTTGTTGGCGCACCTTTTGGCGCACATTTCTTACAGCCGCAGAGACGCTACCGCCTGCTTTCTTGTGGCGGTCGTGTTTGTGCCTGTGCGCTGGTTTGAGCGTGCACTTTTTTGCCCTATTCTATTCCATGAATACGTGTTGTAGGCGAGCGTGTGGGCGTTCCGCGCACTTGTGCCCTGTGCTTCCCCCGTGACGCCCACGTTTTTGCAAGTTGTTCCCCATTCCGAGTGTTACGCCCGTGTTCCGCCTACTTTTGTTGCGTGCGCCGCACTATGTGCGAATTTCGCTGTGGCCTGTGCGATTTTCGCTGTGACCTGGCGCACGCTGTTTGTTGGCCTGTGCGCCAACGTGCGCCAACGTGCGCCGCGCACTTTTTTATCGCACATCCGCTGGTTTTCTCGCGCACGGCCTGCCATGAATCGACGTGCGCTGCTTTTCGTGCGATTTTCGCACTTGCACTGCGATTTTCGCTATTCCACTGCGATTCGCACGTTTTTGCCCACTTGCGCCGCGCTAATTATTCCATGAATCGGCCTGTTGGCCTTTAGAAAGGCTGCTAAAACCTATCTATTTTGATACTTCAGACACATTTGGGCTGCTTCTTCCTCTCACAGCGCCAAGATACCTTCGGGTGACCGGCACGCTCAATAAATACGCTTAACATAACATAACATTTTACAAAGCACCATACATTTTCCATAACTGTTTTCAGGTTATTTCCACATAGACTAATTTGCACTAAATTTTATTAAGGGACATGTTACTGGGGTTGGATTAGTATGTTAATATAATAGTATTAGTTTGATGCAAATCAGTCAATTGAAATATCATCCTGTAATAATATGCAGTTTTAAGCATATGCTCTGTGCTCTGTGCTCTGTGTATTTTCCATCATATGCCTTATGCATTGGCAACCATGTGCCTTTTGCATTTCTGACTGAGACTCGTGCTATAGAGACATAAGCTACATGTGCACTACAATGATAAGCCCCTACCATTCAGAGCCCCTGCAATTCATAGCCCCCAGCTACTCCTACAGATGAGAGGGTGATGGAAAAGTGCTGTGGGGTTGTCCATAAAGGGTAGGGAGGGAGGAAAACAGGGTGCTGCAATAGCATAGAGTGTTAGGAATCAGGTTCTTCAGAAAGAAGAAACACTTTGAGTTTGGATTTAAATAGTGGTAGAGTATCAATAGAATGGAGAGGGAGCAGATGATCATTCCAGAGTAGGGGTTTGAGGAGAGAGAGAGGAAAGGAGAGAGAGCTAAGAGACGTTGAGTGGTGGCAAGGAGTTGAGCTGATGATGATCTTCACGAGCGAGGAGGAGAGTAAGGAGATGAGCAGATAGGTAGGGAAGGACGAGTCCATGGGTAGGTTTGAAGATGATGAGAGGTAGTTTATACTTAGTCCTTTGTTTCATAGATAGCCAACCAATATGGAAACAGGCAGAAATGAAAGGTTTCTCAACAGTAGAGACATCATATATATGAGGACCATTCTGTACCAGCCTCAAAGCAATGGTAACTTTGATTGATTCAATGAAACCATCATAGTTTTGGACAGGATAATAGAGTCAGGTGTATAGCTTGGACCCAAGCATTTATATAACTGTTTCTTCATTATCAACTGGCACGCCATGCCATTACAAAGGTATCTCCCTTTGAGCTCTTCCATTGAAGAAATCCTAACCCAAAAATGTCCCCAATGTGGAAATGGAGGGCAGCCCTCAAGGACATTGATGACAGGGAGATTAGCAAGCATATAATAATGAAAATAATGTAGTCAGAGACCATTGATAGGCTGTATAGCATTTGAGAGTAGAGGCCGGAAGTGCTGCTAAGATAAGGAAGCCCTGTGCACAAGGTAAAGGGGAAGTTAGATATGGAGAGTCGTGGTGGAGAAAGTTATGGGTAGTGCCATTCACTTCACCAAAGGTGTCTGTGACTGAATGCCATTTGGTGAGGGTAGAAAACAACATCTTTAAATTTTACATTTTATTACCATAATATGATGCAGTAATTTGTTTTCTGATACAGAAGTCTGGGAGACAGACTCATGTTTCAAAATACTCCATGCCAAGATTATATTGCTAACGGGTGCCTTCTGTAACCACTCTACTGAAATCAGCACCTCAGCTCGTAGTGACACATAGCAGGTTCAAATGTCACCTTTGCATCACTTACAGCTGTGGGCCATGCAAACAGAGGTGACATTTGAACTGTCTGAACCTCGGATCTAAATACAAAAAGATTGTGTAATCTAGACAGTTTTATGGCATGCAAATATGTAAATGTAAGCAAAACTTGATTTGGAATGGTGACTGCTAAAATCACACAATTAGTAAGCCCCATCAGTTTGATATTTCAGTACTGTGAACACAGGCTTCCTATGCCAGTACAGGACTGATGTGTATTGGCCTCTAGACTGATTGGCTGCACAGCTGCTAAGTGGAATAAGAGTCATGATGTTTCCCCATTGATTCTCCAGCAGGAACGGTAACACATTTCCCTCAGGACACAGACACCGCCCCCACAAGGTCTTGCAGGAATGGTGCTTCAGAAGCAGCACTTGCATAACAAAGCGAAACTCACACCAGGGTGATGTTAACATGAGCTTTTTTGAAGCTAGAAGACGTCGGAAGGCGGTGGGGTTAGCATAGCAAGAGAGGGAAGGTAAGGCTGGAAAAGTGTTTTACCTTCTTGCTTTCTGTTGGAGTCTTTTTCTTTTTCTCTTCCTTCCATTTCCTGCAAGTACTGACTTCTGGGTGTGATGTCATAAGGCAAATGGTATTTGTTATGTCACCAGGGATTGGAACCCTTACAGCAGGCTTGCTTTGGTCCAACCCTGCTGTGGCAGGTTGCCTTTAAACGAAGAAGTATATCCCTATATTCATAGAATTGTCTATGGACATGTACAAGAACAAGAATAATTTGCTGAGACCACTGTTGTAGATAACATTTATTCCAATGTGTTCTGCAGGGAGGTGTCAAAGACAGAAGAGCGTTCTGTCCCCTAAAAATCCCAAGGAAGCAGTGTGGGTGGCTGCTGTTGGATCAAAGCCCCACAGTGGCTGCACTGGAAGCAGGGTCATGTCACTGGAGAAGATGTAACTTCTGTATGGACCAAGCAAGCTCCCTTGAGTGGGAGGGCAGCAGAATGATTCACCTTTTCCTGAAGCCTCCGGTTTTGGGACTCACAGCCACCCATAAGGCCAAAAACAGCTGAAATCCTGTTTCACCACCGCAAGCCATCTTCAAGCCACTTTGACCATGCTTGATGCCCATTAGCTTGACACAGGACATGCACTGCTTTTGACACACCCTGACTTTGACCTACTAATCTGTTTCTCCAAGCCGTCACAACGCCATCTTGCAGGTGTTAAGATCATTACTGTCTGCACATGATAGCCAGCTGACATCTGTGGAAACATCCAACAACCTGCATCCCAAGCAGATATCCATCCAACAGAACCTCAACTCAAGTTGACTCCATCACCAACACGACCTTCTGGAAACCATCACATCTCACACCGACTTGACCCAGTGGAAGAATTGTTTTGGAGGCACCTTTTGGGACCCCTTGACTCACAAGATCTCTGACTCGATCCAAACAGAGCTGACTTACTGCTGGATCAGTCTGACGCAATCTGTCTCAGCATCGGCTTGGTTGCAGGAAAGCAAATAGATGCCAGGCTCGACATTGACAACCACTCAAGACAAACAAATAGCGTACAGTAAGGTAGTGCTGCTTCCCTTTCTTCTTTTGTGACAGTATTGACTTTTTATTCCCTCTCTCTGCCTCTTACTTACAAGACACCTTCTTAAACATTCAAATTGTTCTAATTGAGTACATGAACACCCCAGAGTGCTATTCTAAAAAAGCTTGCATTTTCTGCTTTTCTTAACAGTAGTGTGGTTTTGCTCATGTGTTTAGTTAGTTAAGTCACTATTTCTATAGAACCTTGGTCATTTTCTTGAGTCTTTATTCTACACAATATATATTTAAACTTCATTGGATCGGATTGTTTCCTTAACAAATGATAAATAACACATAAAAAAGTGTCATACACAAACACTGCAACCTACAAATGATTAATCAAAATACATAGATAAAAGCATGTTGGGAGAGTATACTTGCTAGCGTTGTACAGACAGTAATAAGGTTAAGAACTGGCCACAGTTCAGTAGATGAGCCCGTCTCAGTACAGCCTTCTACACAAATACATATAGACTGTAGATAACATTTAAGTTTGCTTGTTTGTTTATTCATTTATAATGCCCACCAGACCCGGGGGTATCAGGGCGCAGCAGTTACAGGAAATGCAAGGCTTAGGTTAACAGGTTACAGAATAAGAGCAGGAATGGTAAAGATACATAGCAGGCATAGGTCAATAAATACATTGAAGAGAATATGCAAATATAGCACAAAAGTGTAAATACAGATACAGTACAATGGTCTTAGTCACACAAGGGCGGGCCTAAAGATCGGTGGACTTGAGCCAGTTGATGTAGCTAAGTCTAAAATTCAGGTAAGGTTGATCTTCTCTAATTGTGTGTGGCAGAGAGTTTTAAAGGTGTGCCGCTTTGACGGGGAAACTACAGCCACCAACCATAGAGAGCTTAAATCTAGGAATGGTGAGGCAGTTGCAATTCAATATAAAAGCTAACACATCACAGTAAAGCCTAATATTAAAATTCCTAAAATAAGGGATTACATGCTTCCTAGGTATATGAGAATATTTTGTACAAAACAATAAAAAATGACATTCTCAACAACTCCTGTATTACATGCACATTTCTTGTCATGGGCATACGTATCCCTCTTTCTCCGGTCATTTAAAGGAAGCTAGTTCAACCTGGTCATTAGCAACAGTTTTCTGTACTCGGCAGATTTTATTTGACATATTTCAACTCCATGCATTATATGTGTGCCTTAATTAGCATGGAGTTTCAGCAAAGTTAGGGTTTTCACTTTTTGCCTCCTCAGATCTTTATTTTGACTCAAAGGTTTCTGATGCACAGTTTTTGACCTGAGTAAGAGAAGAGTACTCATTTATATTCAAATTGTTGATCCCCCAGACAGACAATAGTTCCATATGTATTTAATGAGCTCTGGCGATCTTTCTGTTATCTCCATTACTATTTTCATATTTGGATATTCTGAAAGGCCGAGATAGGCCTTCAGAAAATGACAAGCACACCTAGCTTTCACCTGTGATGCAATGCTAGGCACTGCTAATTCTAGGCGGAGCGTGGAATTTGTGCTGATTTGCAGTAGACTAAATATATTTTTTTTTAAATGTGTTTTGTGTAACCTCAAGCTGTGAGCAAACATAATATTTCCAGATCTCGCTCCCAACTAAGCCATGTATACACTGAGACATTTGTATCTTTTTTTTTGTTTTGGCAGGGGTTTACAACAAACACATATGTCAAAGCGGGCGATACACTCAATATATACACAAGGAACGTAATACAACAGACGCAAGAGCAATATAGTAGCAAGTAGAGGAATGATAAATTATGGTGCACTACGACATTCAAGTACTTCACTGTGGGACCAGATACGAGCCACTCTCAGATGTGCTCTCCTCTTGGCTGTTAAGATAGCTGTTGAATGCAGACCATATGTTCTTGGGGCGAGCGTGAGTAGGGAGCATAGTAAGGTACTCTTCTTCACAATTTCGGGACCATGTAAGCACATTTAGCCACTTCTGAAATGCCGGGGGAGAGGTACTCTTCCAGTTTTGAAGTACACATTTCTTGGCCACCATACAGTTTATGTTTAGGAAATTAACCATGCTTCTAGTGTCTTCGGTTTTCCATACTCCAAAGAAAAATCCCAGTGGGTCAGGATCTATTGCAGTACCAATGATATCAGCCAGTGTCCCCAGGATTCTCTCCCAGAATTCTCCCAGGTTATGGCATGTCCAGAACATATGTAGATGGTCCGCGTTCTCCGCCCTGCAGAGGGTACAGGAATGTGTGGTGGTGTGGGCAAACTTAG
The DNA here is from genome assembly GCF_040938575.1 of Ambystoma mexicanum. Lineage (NCBI taxonomy): Eukaryota > Metazoa > Chordata > Amphibia > Caudata > Ambystomatidae > Ambystoma > Ambystoma mexicanum. The sequence goes on from NC_090935.1 coordinate 260,896,613, forward strand.
AGCTCCTGAGAGGAGTGCTGTACAATATGTTTAGTAATTTATACTGCATAGCTCGGTGGCGGAAATTGAGGGAAACTTTATTGTGTGTGAGCACATCTTTTTCCATAACTGGTCAGAGGCCTCAAGGCCCAATTCCTCTGCCCATTCACTGCGTGCCCTGGAAGGCTGGGCTGAGGCGCCCACCAATAACATTTTATATAACGAAGAGACAACGCCACGAGCGCCGCCCGAGTTGGCAATGTATGCAATCTCTAGAGTGTCAGGGGGCTCGTGGGGAAAGCGGGCCATGCGGCGCGGAATGCAGCACGGAGCCTAAAATATTGCAGGATCTCCAGCGCAGACCCAGAGTGGCCCGGCTTCCATGTCTGTGGGTCTATAAACCTTCCGTCGGGATAGAAGTCTGTGAGTGCCTAGAGTCCCCCAGTGCCAAGTCAGGGATGTGTCATGTGTAGGATTCAGCCCGGGTAACCCCCATACGGGGAGCCATTTATAATAAGGGTGGGATTCCGCTGTTGTGTTCAGTAGTCAATCCCAGGCACGCAAGGGATTTCCGACTGGGTCAATGGGAGAGTCGGGTACATAATGCTGATGTAATATGAGGGTCATTATATTAACTCCGGTTGCCACCAGGATTTCCAGCTTGACATGTGGGCGGGATGGGGAGCCAGAATACCAGTGAGTGCCGTATTGGGCCTGTGCTGCTATCCAGTATAATGTTAGGTATGGGGCAGTAAATCCCCCCCTCTCATATGGAAGCGTCAAATCTGACAATTTCTTGCGCACCGCACCAGAGTGCCATAGAAACTGGTGTTAGGGAGAATTCTCCAGAATGGATAATTTCCCTTACCTACTGAGTCCCTCAGGAGCTTTGCTGGATTTCGTGGGATTTATTTTTTTCACCTGGTAAGAGTGTCAGCCTTTTTTCCCACTCTTACAAGTGTTTTGCTGTGTGTGTTTAACATGTTTGTGTTCATAGACTGTGGAGCCTCACCTACACCACAGGCATCATCATTTTACTGTGTGTTACACAGCACCTTCAGTGCAGTGACGCATGGTTATCTTTTAGACTTCCCAAATCAGACTCCATTTTCTGGGACTGACTACTGTCTCCCAGAACATATAAAGTTGCCATTAACTTTATTAGCCTCTGTAAAACCACAGACCTAGTACAAACCATCTTACATGGAGTACTTGAAAGGGTTATTACTTATCCCTGTTTGTCTGTTTCTCTTGGAGCATTATTATGCTCCCTTTTCATCAAGACTTTGCTGGTGGCAGTGGTAACTACCCTATTTTTCTTACTGCGGTTATCTTAAATAACCTTGGTATTGTTTTAGGCTATCTTGGTAGCCTCGAACTTAAATCCGCTAGACCATATATGTTTTATTATGGTTTCGGCTGGGTTTATACGCCATTTCTTATTGTAAAAATCTTTCTTGTGTTTTACTCTGCGTGCCAAACCAGGTTTGGTTCCTTTGTTCACCGTCTTTTTGCGGGCTTCTTCACAGAAGCCCTCCTTAGGCGCTTGTATGTCTGGTGGGGACAGGATGTGAGGGAGGGGTTTAGGACTCCCTCTACAGGGTCTCCTGGGAGACCCATGTCGCACTCTAAACTGATTGGCTCTGGTGACTGTCCCGGCGTCACCCTACTGTGTGATTGACAGCCAGGCTGTGTGAATGGGGGAAGCCTGCATAAAAAGCAGGTTGTTGGGTCTGGAAAGGCAGAGTCACCACTGGAATGAAAGAACCGATGAGGAGCTGATGGAATAGGACCCCTACCATGACTGAACTGCCCGGTGAAGCCCTGTTGCAGGTCCCAATCCTCGAACTCCAACGACAGAGAAGATCCTACAGGAATCTTCTTCCCCTGAGCTGGTGGGACCAACCACTTTGCCCAAACTGCAAGCCAGGATTCCCTCCTCTGGTCGAATTCACTGTAAAGAGCTACAGTGGGCCGGATAGGCAGGAAGGTCGGACCCTGCTTGGGTTTTAAGGAGTGCACCTTGTATTTGTTGCTTTGCTCTGCTGCTGGTTTCTTCCCTGGGCAATACAGGACCCTCCAGTCTTCCTACTTCATTTCAGTCCGACAGTCACTTCACGAACCGTGAGCCTGCAGGAACTACCAGGAACGTCCGCCTCAGCTACAGCTTCTTCTCCATTTAAAGTCACTGTGCAAATCCGGTTGTTCGTTTCGTTCACCCGCGGTGAAAGTGTGTGAAATCTTTCTCCAATCCGAGGGCTTGCCCTTCTCTACTCTATAACCTAACTTTTCTGCCTACCAACTTCGTCTGGAACTTTTGGCAAAATTTTACCGCGAACTACCCTGAACTGTGTGATCTTGAGCAAAAGACTTTTGTCCTATTGACTTTGGCCCTAAACCTTTTTGATTTGATTCCATCACTGTAGTTCCTCTTTCTAGATTGCCCTGCTTACTTACCTGTTGGTGTTGGTCAATTTCTGCCTAACTTTGTCTTTCCCTCTCTTTTAAATTTCTGGAGTGCCATTTGCTCCCACTTCATTTGTGAGCTTAACTTGTCTGGAACCTGTTGGGAGTGGTGTGGTGTATTAAGAGTGTGATTTTTAAACTGCTTTACATTAGTGAAATGTTATACAACTGATGTGTAAATAAATGTATATTCTTTTACTCAGAAATCTTGAGTCAGCGTTTGTTTGAATCATAGTAATTTCTGTCCTTTGTGTAACTAGTGATACTGCTCACTTGCTCTTGAGATGTCTGGCTGCTCAGCCCTGGCTACCACTTTTACTGTGTAGTACAGGCTTGTAACAAAGGTGAATTTGTACTTTCACTTGTAGTCTTAATTGTGTGTGGTGTTCCCAAAGGGTACTGCATACAATTCTGCCTAACAACTGTGCACATGATTTTTGTAGTCTTGTGAAGTATTTCCCCCGGGTCAGATGGGTATGTTACTGAAGGTGTAGAGCAACTTGGGAAGTAAAACTATCTTGATGAGGGAGAGCTTCCCGGCGATTGACAGTGGGAGAGAGCGCCACTGTGTCATTTTCGACTCGACTAGCTGTGCTGCGGCAAGGTCTTGGTTAGGGACATCTGGACTCCCAAAACCTGATCCCGCCAGGGGACCAGCGGAGTGGATATTCAGTGGCTGGTTGTTGGGTAGAGTTAGTAAGCAGAAAGACCTTGGATTTGGAGTAGTTGATTGTGAATCCCGAGAAGGTACCTATGCGTGTGATGTCTCGTAATACGGGTTCAAGATGGGTGGCGGGGTCCATAATGTATAATAATACATCATCTGCGTAAAGGGATATGATCTCGGGGGTGTCTTTCAATCGTATTCCCCTATGGGAATGACGTGCTCTGATGTGGTCCGCCATTGGCTCTATCGGTAGTGCAAAGAGGATCGGGGAGAATGGGCAACCCTGTCCGGTGCCTCTGAAGAGTGTGAACAGAGATTGGATGTCAAGGAATTGACCCAGACCCTAGCTACTGGATAGTTGTATACTAGTTTAATGTATCCAGTCATATTGGGGCCAATGCCCATTGTCTCCAACACCAGCCACATATACTTCCATGATACCATATCAAACGCTTTTTGAGCGTCGAGTGTGACCGCAATAGCATTCGAGTCCTGGTCAATTCGGGCCATCACATTGAACAGCCGGCAGATGTTGTGGGGAGTGGATCTCCCTGGTACAAAGCCTGTTTGATCTTCATGGACCAGGTACGTCATAATTGGGAGGAAACGGTTCGCTATCACCTTAGCAAAGATCTTAGTGTCTATATTCACAAGGGTGAGGGGCCTGTATGAACCGCATTCATCGCCAGGTTTGCCGGGTTTAAGTAACACTGTTATAACGGCTTCACGCAAAGAGGGAGGAAGGACAGACACGTGGAGCGACTCGTCCCAGACTGAAAGGGGCCCTTAGGGGTCCCTCGTGATATGGAAACAAGGAAATAACCATACACGAAAGGATTCGCCAGACACAAGGTTAAAATTCCCAATGCTAGGGTTTATTGCAAGCAATATAGTCCCAATTGGCCAACTATGGTCTCACGCCCCGCGACGTGTATTCTCTGGACCTCGAGGGACGCAAGAGAGCAAATTACGTACATCAGTTACATATATACAAAATGCATATCATACAATCAGCTATGACTTGTTTAACACCCTCGTTTTATTGAGTTTCTTTGAACTCGGGATGATGATGGACATTTCCGACGAGTATGACAATTATGACACTTTCGATGTCTATTCTAGTAACAATGTGCAATTTAGAAAGTGCGGAGGCATCTTCTAGTTGATGAACAGAACACGGTGCTTCTGTTCTTGGAAGCAAGCTGCACACGGGGGAAGAGTCACATTCCAAGCTTTGCTATCTATGAGGTGCTATTCGTGTCCTGGGAGCCGACACGCCTAAAGGGTTTCGTGAAGGGGGGCCGTAAGAAGAGCATAATTCAAGCCTTTAGCTGCTTTATTCTAACATATTCTACCACAGTACGAGACTGGCTGGCAGCTGTGAAATTATTAAATGCCCTGCAGCTCTCCCTCAAGGCTACAGAGAGGGAGCGTGGGCATTCCTTTCTGGGCTGCTCATGAGGAGTTTCAACAAACTCCTCAGTCCCGCGGCCTTGCCCTTTCATATTCAGACAACAATGTTAACAGTTGAGCAGAGTAAGCAGAATTCGCAAGAATTGCAAGCTGCAAAGCAGTTTAGACAGAAAGCAATGAGCAATGGTTAACAAGCAAAATAGCGATTCTTGCTACATTTAAAATGGCCGCTTGTTGGTCAAGCATAGCAGTCTGTATTTCTACAATTCTGTGCATAAGACGGTTGGCCTTCGGCCATCAAGATACGTCTATCATCCAAATGAAGGGTATTCACTTTTCCAGATTGACAAGACGACCAGTAGTTTGGGGGCTAGTATGGCTATGTGTTCCTGATAGAATTCGGCTGTGAGCCCGTCAGGACCCGGCACTTTACCTTTAGGGAGGTCTGAGATGGCCCTGACTATCTCATCCAGTAGGATCGGAGAATCCAGCTGGTCCCTGGTCGAGGGTGAGATACATGTTGTAAGGATATGATCGAGGAGAGCTCTCATATGATGTTCACTATGTTCGTGGGGTAGGGAATATAGGTTCATGTAGAACTCAGTCAAGATATCCAATATCTGATGGTCCGACCATCGTGGGACGCCTTGTCTGTCCTTGACAGAAGCAATCTGGGCCTGGCCCCATTCCCCCCTTGTTAGATTTGCTAGTATTGGTTCCCGGGTCTATCGCCCTACCATACTTTCGTGCAGGCTGTGGGCAACTAAAGTATTGGACTTCTCTCGTGGCATGTGTGTTAAATGTATGGAATTCCTCGCTAATTAGAGCTAGTTTGGGAGGGTCAGCCGCTGTCGAGTAGTCCTGTTCCAACTCTTTCAGTCTGGATTCAGAGCGACTGAGGTCTGCCCTTATCGTTTTCAGCACTCCTGCTTCCCTAGATATGGACATCCATCTAATATATGCTTTAAAGGCATCCCACTGGACACCTATGGAAGTGGCCTGAGGAGCATTACACTCAAAAAACGACTCAATATCTGCCAATATGTCAGCCTTGAACACAATGTCCCTGAGGGGATCAGACTTGAAACGCCATGTGCAAAAAGTCGGGACGGGTGTTCCCAGTTCTACCGATAAGGTAATTGGGGCATGGTCAGATAGAGTACGGGTCAGTATCTGCACTCCCTCTACCCTGCCCATCATTTCGCTTGACACTAAGAACAGATCGATTCTGGAGGAGCTGTCGTGGACAAAGGAGTAATATGTATATTCATGTAGTTGAGGATGCAGTACCCTCCAAGCGTCTTGGATGTTAAGTGTTGCGCTGTGTATATGTAATCTGCGTGCTGCACCTGACAAGGACCTGGGTGCGGTACCTGTCCTATCCAACTAGCGTCTAGTATCAAGTTCATGTCACCTCCCCAGATGATCTGAATTCCCACATAGCCTAGCAGTATAGAGGCCACAGTGTCCACAAAATCAGGGGTATCTACATTGGGTCCGTACGTGTTTACAAGAAGGTACTCTCTGTTTACTATTGTACAGTGTAAGACATATATGCCTTCGAGATCTATGTAGCTCTTGTGTAGTATGAATTTAATAGATTTGTGAATCAGTGTCATCACGCCTCTGGCCTGTGTGGAGTAGGATGTGTAGTATCTGTTAGGTTCCCATGATGGTGCCATGCTCATTGCCAGGCTACCCTTAGAGTGCGTTTCTCGCAGCAGCAGTATCTTACTGCCGTGTCTATGGGCATAAGCCATGATTCTGCGGGCCTTGGTGTGGTTACTCAATCCCCGAATATTCCAGGACATTATGGTAGTGGGCATTTCACTTGTCTAGGGCACATCCCAGCTCGTATGTTGTAGCATGTGTTTGCAGTTTGTGTTGTTACTCTTGAGATGCTCTAACATAACATGTTATGCTGGTCCGCCTCTGCCATTTCCAATCTAACTTCCCCAAACAATCCCTCCCCCCCTCCCTCAACACACTACTATAGCCGGCGGCACCCTTAACCTCCCTCATCCCCCTGTCACTAACAAACTCCCAGGAACAGGTGTCAGTGGGCCAATCCCAACATGGACCAACCACACTCCCAGCCCAACGGGGGCTCACACCAAACAAAACTTCCAACATAGTTATTGAAACTGCAGTGGGGTGCGCTGTTTTCGTGTTGCCAACGAGAAACAAAGAGCAGTAGTGAAGTACCGCAGAGGTACGTGAGTTTGACTGTGAAGGACATTAGGACACGGTTTCTCCCTCACAAGGGCATGTGGGCCAGTGGACGGGATTGATGCAGCTGTAGACCTGGCCCAGCAATTTCGATGAGCCCAGCTTAAGAAAAACAAGATGTATAGGAGTATAAGCTAGTGTCACCTGGTGACTGGTATGGGTGTCATCAGGAAACTACACTGTTGACCTTTGTGGCATGGTGAGTCTAATATCGGGGTGCCACGTGCACCCGTGGGGAATAGCAAACATACCAAATGCTGAGGGATTCTAGTTGCCAGGTCATTAGGGAGCTCAGGAGCAGTTAAGGTGCGGATCAGTACTTGTCCATATTCATGTGGTCCATGGCAGGGTTATGGAGCGGAATCTGTGCCTCTATGAACTTCACTGCTTCATCAGGAACCATGAAGAAATAAAGTTTCCCCCTGAAGGTGAACTTCAGCCGTGCTGGGAACAGTATTGCATAAGGGATGTTCTGTTCTTGCAGCATCTTCTTGATCCCAAGGAACTGGCACCTTTCCTGCTGTACCCCCACTGAAAAGTCAGGGAAGGTCCTGATTGTCTGGGAGCTAAGGTGCAGTTCCCCTTTCTCACGTGATAGACGGAGAATAAGGTCCCTGTCTCTATAGTTGAGTATTTTGGCAATAACTTGGGGAAATCTCCAGGTGCGGGGCGTGGTGATAGGGCATGGTGGGCCCGCTCTACCGTGAAGAAGGGGACCCAGCAAGGTTGTCAAGCAGCTCTTTTAGCAGATCTTCAACCACCAATTCCATGCAACCCTTCAGAGCATTCTAAGGAACACCAATTATGCCCATGTTGTTCCTGCGCGATCTTGATTCCAGGTCATCGCATGTAGCCTTAACGAGTTTCATATCCCGGATAAGGGAACCAACTGTGTCTTGAAGGGTGTGTAGGCTATCCTCATTGGCACTAATTTGTGCTTCTGCTTCCGTGATCCTGGTGCCTGCGTGATCTATTTGGGATTTGAGTGATGCAACGTTGGCATTTATATCGTCTAATTTCTCAAAAGGAGGCAAAATTCTTGGTCATAGATTCCATCATTGCCGCAAGGTCAGGTGCCGGGGCAGTTGGGGGTGAGGCAGGTTCTTCTTGATTGGATGATGTATGGCTCTTTTCTGATCTAGGTGTCGCCTTAGTAAACTTATCCATGGCTCCCGTTTTATTGGTGCCCTTGGATCTGTTAGACATGTCAATGTGATTGGGTGTGTGATATCGCAGATAGTTGGTGTCCGGGTGTTGCGGCAGGGCGGCCGACCAGGCGGGGACCCAGGAGTACCCTGCAGCAGCAGCAAAAGTAGAAAGTGTACCACAGTGAAAGCCCAGGGGCACCGTAGCAGGCAATTAGAGTTGGCGCGCTGATTGTGTATCTCCCAGCAAGAAGGATGGATGTTTCAGTATGGTGATGCAGGCTGGGCTGTAGATCACGCTTCAAGCAATGATGGGGTGGATAGAGGAGGTCTAAGGAGGTGTATGAGTAACCTCGTCCCCTCTGTCTGCCTTGCAGTGTGTTCCGTGGCTGGTAATGTCTCTATGAATAGGCTACAGACATGGGCGTGAGGTATGGCCCTCAGAGAAGTGAGTTACAGGCAGTTCTGCTGAGGCTTGGGGCCTGCAATAGTCAGGGATTTCAGGACGCAGGGTGCGGGCCCAGACCGCTGCGCATTCGCCAGGGTCAAGCCGCTATGATGAGGAGGCCGCCTCCCTGGGTTTAGCAGGCAATGAGGGGCCTAGGGCCTGAAGGTGGGAGTTGTATGGCGAGGTTTCAGGACTACTGTGGGGGGCGAGGGGCGTATACAGGAAGAGAACAGGCACCGACTCAAGTCCGGGCCTCCAGCACCCACCTCTCAGCCTCCAGGGCGGCTGTGCCCGTACCTCACGCAAAGTCCGGCAGGAGGCCAATGCAGCTGCTAAATACAGCAGTAAGGCTCAGACGCGGTGATGTTCCACTCTCTGCTCGGCTCCAAGTGCTGGTGCCCCTTCAGGGACCGCCACGTATTGCAGTAGGACCGGGAGCCCGGGCCCTCTGCGTGGTGTTGCAGCTTGTCAGGTCCACCCCAGCCCCGTCGCGGGCAGATGGCAGGCTGTACTGGGGGTTGTGGGAGGAGCAGGGGAGCGATCTGGCAGCGGCTCCTCCCGCATCCGGATATCACTGGGCGCAGGTTGCCTCCAGCTTCAGGGGCCCCTCCGGTGCCGCTCCTATGCCTTTGGAGGGCACAAGCAGGCAGCCACTTGGGAAGGTGGATCTCCGGGGTGGATTACCCATGTTTCAAAAAATTAATGATATCTGGCTCCGCTCTGCAAACCCATTTCCCTGTTCGCTACATGGACAGAAGGCTGATTGGCTTGCAGTACTCTGTACTTTGAACGCGGCTGGTGGTTGGCTGGAGAGAAGCGTGCTGTGCGTCAAGTTTTTGGGGAAAAACCGCCATGGTGTATCGGAATATGGTGTTGTGGTGTGTGTGCCAAGCCCCTAAGGGATTGTGTTCATGGCTGGGCCTCTTGTATGTAACAGTGTGGCAACTAAAAGTAGTCATATCTGCCTCTGCTCCGGCGTCCCATTTCCCTGTCGCCGCGTGGGCCAACATTTTGATTGCACTGCAGTGTGCGGCGACCTGTCGTGCATCAATAGTTGTCAATAACGCTGGCATGTTGTATCCGAGGACAATGCAGCGGCGAAGGGTCTGGAAAACATAGTTTACGGCATCTGCTGGTGGGAAGAAGGGATGGAAATGGTGGGGGAGTGAGAAGTGCTTCATGTGATATATCTCATTAGAAGAGGACGGTGGTGTGCCAGTGGTCTCCGTGCATACTACGCCAATTTGCGGTTACCTCAGCTGGCAACAACCTTGTGTGTTGATTGCAGGCAGCCTCCGTGTCATGATTCCTGCCCCTCATGTCCCCAGCCCATAAGATGTCAGGCTGGAGCCAGGCCACGATCACCTACATGGCCCTCAAGGGCCTCTCCATCCCTCCAAAGACCCACTTGGAGTCATACTTGGCGCTTGTGGCACCAGACTCACTCACTCCCATAGGATAACATTGGGGATTGGACTTGCAGTGCATTGATGGGGACAAGATGGATTCCCCCACATATTTTGATTCCCAGAACTGCATGTGCAGTCTAGTCTTTTGGGTGTGGTTCAGCCCTGAGACACCTGGGATACCCAGAGACTATTTAAACCACGCCCAGGCTGAGAAACATGCTTTGCGTTTTCTGCACCTGCAGCATGACACTCACCATGTTTGGATTGGTCTCCAGTAGGCCTGCATCTTTGTTCTGCACTCAGCTTCTGCAAGAACACCATTAGGAACAGCCTTTCCTTGAAGCACTTCTGCCGATCATTCATCGGTCCTTCTGTTCTGCGGGCATCTTCGGCGGTGTCTTTCCCATCCCGTTTCCTAAGAAAAAGGGAAAAGAACAGAAAAAAGGCATCAGTAAGCTTTCTGCAAATCTTCGCTTATTTTTAAATACTGTTTGAGCTTCAAAAGCTTACCTGAATCCCAGCCGCTCTGGGGGAACTCTGTCTCGGGAACTTCTCATCCATCTGCAAGAGGGGAAAGACACTCCAGGTTAGCGTGGAAACATCTAGAAGCGCTGCATACCGTGCTTACTCACTGCATTTGTTCTTCATAACCGGCATCCACGCTGAAAACATCGCAGCACCTAAAAGACACAGAAAAATAACTCAGTTCAATACAAATACGAAAGGGGTGCATCGCGCATTGCGCTCTCACTCACCTTCAGCAGTACTCATCTCAGCAGCACGCCGCCATCCCTGGACGCCGGCCATCATCTAAGGAAGGAAAGGAACGAAGAGAACTGTTCAAAAGACTCAAAATACTTACCTGTCAGACTCTTGCCAGTGAAGTAACTAGGCAGCAACCAGCCCGCATCAATCAACGCGCCCGTGCGCTGAAAGCAGGACAGAGAGCACACTATCCAAGAAAACAAGGTGAGCTGTGGATCAAAGGGAAGGGTTGGACCCTGGGAAAGAAGGGGTTCAAGCACACAGAGACAATAGGCAGTTAAACTCTACCAATCCTGTGTTTCAGGCCCAGTCTCCCGTCAAATAGGCTCCAAGAAGGGTTTGAGGTCGTAAGAGGTCAGAACAGGCTGAGTGACGTCCCTGTGGATACCAGGTGAGCGTTACAGAACGCAAAGCCTCACATCAAAATCCACCTGGGCGTCATGGAAACGTCAGAAACCGTCCAGTTAGCCCACATGTTGGGGCAGCTACGTTCCAAAGTACATGCAGTCAGACAGGAGACCAACACCCTGAGGAGAGAGCTGATAGTAGCCAAAGAATGCACTGATGATTTAAGCCAGCAACTTCTCCAGTCACAAGCAGGACATGCACCATTGCTGGGAAGCGTGCCCTCGATGCCAGCGCCATCAGCCAATCCCGTTCAGATAACCCTTCCTGGGGCAGTTCCCTTGGCCCTACCCGAACGATTTACGGGGGATTCCAAGAGGGTTGCAACGTTCATGAACCAGTGCCGCCTGTACTTCCTTTGTAGGCCAGGGGCCTTTCCGAATGACCAATCATGGGTCGTTTTTGTGCTATCTTACCTGAGTGGTAGCGCCGCGGACTGGTCTGTACCCTTTGTGGCCCAAGACGATCCTTTGTTGCATGACTGCAGGGGCTTTCAGCAGGAGATGGAAAAACTGTTCGCCCGTCGTACTCATGGGCAGGCATTAGACAACAAACTTCTGTCCCTACGCCAAGGGAATCAAGACCTATTAACATACATAGCCACGTTCAATAGACTTGTAGTTGAAGCAGAATGGCCAGTGGAGAAGAGAACCACGTTATTTCATCGGGCGTTGCGGGGGGAGCTCAAGGATGTTCTCGCACAAGTAGTGAACCCCCCGAAAGACTGCTCAGAATTCATTGACCTTGTTGTTCAACTGGATCATAGGTTGCAGGACTGAAGAGCAGATCGAACCAGACCGGACCCTTGCCCTATGTATGTGCTTTCAAAGGACAATATTGCCCGAATGGAAGGTTCAGGAGAACCAATGCAAATCGGGGGGATCAGATCCCCTTTGACTAAAGCGGAAAGGGAAAAGGAGACATCAGCAGTTATGTCTGTACTGTGGAAGGTCAGGTCATTTCCTTAAAGAGTGCCCTGTGAAGCCACCGAGGAGGACGGTAGGGGCCATGGACAAGGAAGATACCATCAAGGAATCGTAAGGGTCCACTTGACGAGCAAAGAAAGTGAACTCCAGACCTCCCATTTTGCACTATCTGTGGTCTTGATCAATCACCAACAACCATCTCGGATGCACGCAGTAAGAGCGTAGATATACAGTGGAGCCGTTGGGAATCAAATCGACCATAATCTTGCGGCAAAAATGGGGCTTCCGTTACGCCCTAAATCAACCACCGACACTGTTACCACTGTTGACGGCACGGAAATAGCTTCTGGTCCAGTATCCCAATGCACTGTAGCTTTAACCCTTCTGTGTCAGGATGGACACCAAGAATCTGTCGTTTTCGACCTCATTAAGGCACCACAGTTCCGGTTGATTTTGGGAATGCCATGGTTGGTAGCTCACAATCCTCGAATCGATTGGCGAGCAAAAGAATTGGCCTTTCCCGAGCCTTGCGCCCACACATGTTATCGCCAAGAGAAACAACCAATAGACACCAGAACCTCCACGCTTGCGACTGTGCAATCGGCACCCTACTAAGTGAATACCAGGAGTTTCAAGATGTCTTTCAGAAAGAACAGGCTAATACCCTGCAACCGCATAGACCATACGATTGCCAAATCGACCTGATACCTGGCCCACAAATCCCTTGTGGGCGAATTTACGCACTCACGGAACCAGAAAACCAGCACCTGAAGGCCTACCTTGACCAATACCTGGCCAACGGGTTCATCTGCGCCTCGAAGACTCCAGCAGCCAGTCCTCTATTCTTCGTACCGAAAAAGGAGGGGGACTTGAGAACGTGCATCGTCTATCGCGCACTGAACCAGATTACCATAAAAAAAACGCTACCCCCTGCCACTGATCCCTGAATTGCTTGATCAAGTTATAGATGCCCAAATCTACACAAAACTAGACCTAAGGGGGGCATATCACCTTGTTCGTGTAAAACAGGGGGTCGAATGGAAAACAGCTTTTCGCAACAAATACGGCTTGTACGAATATCAAGTAAAGCCCTTTGGACTTTACAATGCGCCTGTTGCATTTCAATACTTCATGAACAATATCCTACTGGAATTGATTGATGTCTGTTCTCTAGTGTACATCAACGATATCATAGTATATTCCGTATCAAAGCAGGACCACGTTAAACACGTCCGATCCGTATTGGAGAAACTCTGTCAACACCAGCTCTACGCCAAGCTCGAAAAGTGCTCATTCCACGTCTCCGAGGTGGAATTCCTGGGCTTTATTCTCAGCCCAAATTGAATCCGAATGGATGTACACAAGATAGATGCTATCCTGAACTGGCCATCCCCAAATTCATTCAAGGGGGTTCAAAGTATGCTGGGTTTTGCAAACTTCTACCGCCGGTTCATCCCAGGATTTTCGCAAATCGCGTCATTACTAAGGAAAAGCAAGAAAAAGTTCCAGTGGACAAAAGAAGCCGAGGAGGCTTTCCAGCAACTCAAAGCAAGATTCACATCTGCCCCAATCTTTCACCACCCTCGCTCTGATCTCCCATACCTGGTGGAAACGGACGCCTCAAGCATGGCTATGGGAGCCGTCCTCTCACAAAAGGACCCCGAAACGGGCCAGTTACACCCTGTTGCCTTCTGGTCACGTAAATTCACACCCCTTGAACTCAATTACGCTATCACAGACAAAGAACTCCTGGCCATTAAGTCAGCCTTTAAGGCATGGCGGCACTACCTCTTGGGCGCCAGACACACAATCACCGTAATAACTGACCACCGGAACCTCCAGTACCTAAAAACGGCAAAGGCCCAAACCTCACGACAACTATGTTGGGCTCTTTTTTTTGCTGAATATGATTACGTGATTACATTTCGACCAGGGGTGAAAAACGGTAAGGCCGTTGCCCTTTCCCGTATGGGGGTAGGAGAGCAAGGGTATCAGACCCCTGACCCAATAGCAATCATCCCGAGTGACAAGCTCCTAGGAATCACAGCAACCATAACAAAGAATTATATGAAGAAATCCAAAACCTGATCAATCTGGAGCAATTACAAGCATGGAGTGTGCAAGGAGAACATTACATGATAAAAGATCCTACTTCAGGAATTGTCTATTCTTACCAAACCAAGAACTACGAGAACAAGTCATCTCCAGTTATCATGATTCCTTGATTGAGGACTACCCCAGAATCACTAAAACCCTAGCCAAGGTAAAACAAAATTATTGGTGGTCCACGTGGCGTAAAGACATTATCCAATTCATCCTATCTGTGGAGTGTGTGCTCAAAACAAGTCATCCAAGCAGAAACCGGCTGGGCTATTATAACCATTGGAAATCCCACCAGCACCCTGGCACACGTTGTCCCTCGATTTTATTACTGATTTACCACCCAGTCAAGGGTTTAACACTATTCTTGTGGTCGTGGACCTATTTTCAAAAATGACACATTTCATTCCTCTTAAGGGGCTCCCAAATGCGTCCACTCTGGCAAAGGTATTTCTTGAAGGCATCGTACAGCTCCATGGGTTACCTTCAGTTTTGGTCTCAGACCGAGGTACTCAGTCCGTATCTAACTTCTGGAGAAAATGCTACTCTATAGCCCAGATCGACATCCGGCTATCCACCAGTCACCATACCCAAATGGATGGTCAAACTGAGAGGACAAATCAGACGATCGAGCAGTATCTGCGTTGCATGTTACACCAAGCTGAAGGAAGCTGATTCGACCTATTATGGATAGATGAATATGCTTATAATAATTCCCTACACACCAGCACTGGGCAGACACCCTTTTATACCATTCATGGCAGGCACCCACGTACTTCTGAGTTGGAAGTTCCTACAACCCTGGAAATGCCAGCAGTCAAAACCTTGCACACAACCATTTCTCAAACCTTTAAAAGGGCAGCTGAACACCTACTTCAAGCTAAGAATCGCCAAGAGAAGTTTGCTGGTCAACACCGAGCAAAGGCCCCCAACTACCAAGTGGGAGACAAAGTGTCCATTAAAGGAACCCAAACTTTCCGTCCAAGACACCTGGGTCCATTCACCGTCACCTCTGTGCTAAATCCTGTGGCGGTCAGACTAGCTTTGCCGTCAAACATGCAGATTCATCCTGTGTTCCACGTGTCTCTCCTTAAACCTGTTCAACCTGGGACCCGGGTAGCAACTCCACCACAGCCAGTAGTAGTCGCCGGGGAGCCAGAATTCGAAGTAGGACATCCTAGATTCAAAGTACGTCAGATCCAAATTATACTACTTAGTAGACTGGAAGGGGTATGCTCCAAAAGACAGGACATGGGAGCCTTGTGAGTACATCCATGCACCTTGCTTGCTTAGACGATTTCATCAAAACTATCCAACCAAACCAGGACCAGACAGAAAAGCCACCTTGAGAAGGGGTTTGGAGGGGAGTGCTGTCATGATTATGTGGGACGGAAAGATCAAAGGGCAGGGTTGGACCCCGGGAAAGTAGGGGTTCAAGCACACAGAGAAAATAGGGAGTTAAACTCTACCAATCCTGTATTTCAGGCCCAGTCTCCAGTCGAATAGACTCCAGGGAAGTGTTTGAGGTCGTAAGAGGTCAGAACAGGCTGAGTGACGTCCCCGTGGATACCAGGTGAGCGTTACACTCAGTTTTGGCATGACAGCTCCATCAGCAATCTCTTTCTGTGATGAGTGGTAGCAGGCTGAATTGCAGAAGGGGAGTGCATCCCGCATGACATGAACCTTTAAACATAGCGTGTACTATGGTGTGTTGTGTGTGGTAAGTCCATAGCCCCTTCGCTGCAAATATGTCCACTGGTTGAAAAGCTATGTCCACTGGGTGCAAGTAGGTGCCACATTGTTCCTTTGTGTGTGTGATTTGGCTGCATTGCAGACATTGTTGGTTGCATGGGCGTGGTGATTGTTAGCACATCGTACAGTTGTATAGGTGGAGATGCTGCAGTGAGCAGTCGTGCAGTGTGTCCACTGGGTGCAACATTGGAATAGTGTACATATAGACAAAGTTACGATTGAACTGGTGTTAGGCAGAAACCTGTGCAGTTCCCTCTGGGACCACTGCAAAAAGTTTAAGACTACAGGAGTTAGCAGCAAACCCAATTTGTAGCAGTCTGTACCACCCAGATTTACCTGGTAGCTG
Organism: Ambystoma mexicanum; assembly: GCF_040938575.1. Classification (NCBI taxonomy): domain Eukaryota; kingdom Metazoa; phylum Chordata; class Amphibia; order Caudata; family Ambystomatidae; genus Ambystoma; species Ambystoma mexicanum. Next base: position 260,912,663 of record NC_090935.1, read on the forward strand.
TGGCTGAGCAGTCAGACTTCTCTCAAGACGAGTTAGGCAGTATTTAGAGTATACAAGGCAATTTACACAGTAGAACAAGCATACACTGATCAGAGCTTGGGTGTAAAGATATATAATTATTTATTTATTTAAAAACACATCTATGAAAAACACACTGGCACTAATATGGCAATCACAATTACTATAAGTATATATCAATCCCCTAACAATATTTCGACAAGTCTAGGTTCAACGGCACCACTTATTTGGAGACAGAGGTGAGTGCTTTCATCTAGATGGCACTCTAATATTCGTTAGAAAGGGAGAGAAAAAGGCAGGGTATGAAACCAACTCAGTACCAACACTTTTACGAAGCAAATGCAAGGCAAGCAAGGCAGGGTCTACTGTAGATCATAAAGTTCAGAGGCCAGGCCCACTCGGAGAGAGGCAAGGCTGTATGTCCCAAAAGTATCACAGTGGAAATGCAATTCAAGTCTTTGTAGGAAAATGTCACAGAAAGGTTGCACCAGTTTTAGAACAAAAAGTTAAGAAGGTCTGGAGGCGATCCAGCGGAAAGGTAAGGATTTAAGACACCTCACACTAACCGGTTCAAGGGAGGCCAGGCGGACACGGTACCTTGCAAGTGAAGAGACAGCTCCGGCGGGGGCTGTTGTTCCTGGTGGTGGATGCAAGTCGGGGCTTTGCCAGAAGATGAGAGGATCTCGTCGTCGAGGGAAAAGTTGAAGATCGTTGCACCACCAGGGAAGAGACCAGCCGCGGAGTGCTCCATCACAAGGCACCACCTTTTGGTCGCGGTACAGAGGTTAGTGGCTTTCCGGTTGCCGGGGTGCTCAGCACGGGCAATTCGACCACTAGACGCCTGGAAGCGAAGAAAAAGCAAGGGACCGGTTGTTCCCACCAGTCAAGGGAAGAAGACTCTCCAGCTGGGAGATCTCCTCTGTCGTCGGGAAGTGGTGAGTCGGTTCAGCAGGGCTCCCCCGGAGGTGTCGTCGTTGCAGGTCGGCTCAGCTTTACCCTCGTCGGATTCTTAGGTCCTGTGGCGACTTCTGCCGTTCCAGTCCCAAAAGCCCTGCTTTTATGCAGAAAACCCCCATTCACTCAGCCTAGCTGTCACTCAAACATGCTAAGTGGTGAGCGGGGCGGCTCACCACTTGGGCCAATCACACCAGAGTGCGACTTGAGTTGGCAAGGCAACTCAGTCCAGGGTGCCTAAACCCCCTCCCTCACCCCCTGTGGTACCCAGACAGAGTGGCACCACTTTTGGAGGCTTCTGTGTAGAAGCCCGCCAAAAAGTGGAACAAAGGGCTCAACCTTTGGTTTGGAGTTACAGAGGCGAACACATACTTTAAACAACACATGCCATTTTAAAAACCGAGTTCTGGCAGAAAATACCAACCGGTGGATTTATTTAAGATAAATAAACCGGTGGTATGTTAGAGACTAAATGGGAAAAAGTATTAGCCTCGAACAATGGGACGAATACCATAGGAATATATTCGCGGTCGAATATAAAAAGTAGTATCCACTGCCACCAGCCAAAACTCGAAAAGGGGGGACGGGACAGTGCCCCCTCGAGCAACAGACCCAGGGGTAATCAAATTACCCCTACCAGTACGTCCACAATAGGATGGTTTGTACTAGTTCTGTTAGTAAATTTAGGTCTAGTAAAGCCAATGGTGACTTACATGCCCCGGGAGACAGTAGTCAGTCCCAGGGTATGAAGTCTATGGTGGGGGTCACCTAGGACACCCCAGTGTTACGGCACGGAGGGTGCTGTGTAACACACATAACAAAACACATGAGGCCCTATGGAGTAAAAGACCCCATAGCCCATAGAACACATTAACATTCCAAGAAATACCACAAATCATGTCCAAGAGTGGGAGGAAAAGAGTCTCACTCTTGGCAGGATGAAAAAAACAAGCTCCAGAAATCCAGCAAAGCTGCTGGGGGACTCAGTAGGTTAGGAAATTCAGCCTAAACAGAGAATTCTCCCTAACACTCGCCCCCCCAAGACTAAGGGACAGGAGGATTTAATCCACTCCTGGATGAATCTCATACCTCTAGGCGATGATATACATCCTAGAGAGACCATCAGCATTTTGGTGGTGACACCCTGACCTGTGCTCAATGGTAAAATCAAACCCTTGCAGGCAGATTGACCATCTCAGTAGTTTTGGGTTTTCCCCTTTCATTTGCATTAACCATCTCAAGGGTTGGTGGTCAGTCTGAATGACAAAAGTAGAACCATACAAGTATGGCCTAAACTTCTTCAGAGCCCACACGATAGCAAAGCACTCTCTTTCGATTGTTGCCCACCTTGTTTCAGGATCCTTCAGCTTGCGGCTGATGAAGCAAACGGGGTACTCCCTACCCTTCCCATCCAGTTGACTGAGTACTGCACCTATTCCTACATTTGACGCATCTGTCTGCACAATGAAAGTTTGGTGGTAATCAGGAGCTCTGAGTACTGAGGCTTGGCAAAGAGCCTTTTTCAGGTTTTCAAAGGCCTGATTGCACTCCTCATTCCATCTAACCTTCTTAGGGAATTTTGGAGAGGAGAGGACATTCAGAAGAAAAGCTATGGTCCCATAGTTCTCAATGAAATTCCTATAATACCAGGTGAGACCTAAGAAGGCTGGGTCTGAGTAGTAGGTGTTGTCCAATTTTGCACAGCTTCAATCTTACTGAGCAAAGGCCTTATTTCTCCACTTCCTACCTCATGTCCAAGATAGAATACCTTACTCTGTCCAATTTGGCATTTATTCGCCTTTATGGTCAGATTGGCTCGTCCAAGAGCCTGCAAAACATCTCTTAGGTGGGTTACATGCTCTTCCCAGGAATTGCTGAACACTGCTATGTCATCCAAGTATGCCATGCAGAAGTCCCCAATCCCATTCAGAACCTGGTTTACCATCCGTTGAAATGTAGCAGGTGCATTTTTCAATTCAAAAGGCATTACCTTAAACTGGTATAAGCCAGCTGGGGTAGAAAATGCATTGTTCTCCTTGGCATGGTCTGTCAGGGCTATTTGCCAATAGCCTGACGTCAAGACAAATGTGCTGAGGAACTTGGCTGAACCAAGTCTATCCACCAACTCATCTTTTCTTGGCAAAGGGTGGGCATCAGTCTTGGTGACTGCATTAAGAGCTCTATAGTCCACACAGAATCTAAGTTCTTTAGATCCTGCCTTTGGTACTAACACAACTGGGCTAGACCATGGACTAGTAGAGGGCTCTATTACCCCGAGATCAAGCATCTTGCTGACCTCACCTTTGATGTGGGTTCGTACATTTTCTGACATTCTGTATCCTCTGCTTTTGACTGGCAGACAGTCACCATTGAGTATGTCATGCTGGCCCCAAGGGGTCAAGCCTGGTGAAAGTGAGAACAGAGAGGCAAACTGATTCAACATAGATTTGCACTCTTTTTGTTGCTCAGGTGTCAGATTTGAAGAGAGATTTACTCCTTCAATCTTTTCGTCTAAAGGTAAGCCTCTGTGGAGATCCGGAAGAGCTTCAATCTCTTCTTCTTCCTCTGATGATGCTAGAAGCAATGCTCCTACGTCAGGTCGTGAGACATACGCTTTGAGTCGGTTGGTGTGGAAGACTGTTGGAGCCTCCTTGGGATTGCCTAAGTCCACCAGATAGTTGACCTCTCCAAGTTTACCCACAACTCTGAAGGGTCCCATCCATTTGTCTTGCAAGGCCCTCTGCTTTGTTGGGATCATAACGAGAAGTTGATGACAGCAGTGATGCAGATTTGTCCCACTACCAAGGTGATTTTCTCATCCAAACCACCAAGAGGAGCATGGGACCATGCCGGTATAATTTGTCCACAGCCAGAGGTCGGGAGGTGTTTCATAACCAGAAGCATGTGTGACTTTATGTGCAGTGCTGGGATGTTCGGCACCGACTATGACAGCATTGATGAGCACGATTTGCAGTTGTTTCAAGGAAATGGCATTTTTTTACCTCCATTGTCAATGCTGTTTTGTTTGCCACTATGCATGAAGCGTTGCAGAGAATCCTGTAGAAATGTAAGAGAAGTGTTCACCTTCAGTCAGTAAAAATGTCAGGAGATGCATACAGAAACGCATCGAAAGAATTCAAAACATTAAAAAGAATTGTATGCAAACACGTGCATACCAAAAACAGGACAAAAAAACACATCTTTTCAGACACAGTACTAAAGACCCAAATCCCTACCCTGTTTCACACTCTCCTTGCCCCTTAGCACAACAACTCAGAAGATTCTTCTGTAGTTTCAGAATTACACGTGTCACATCCAGCTATTTGCAGGATGGAAGCCATAGAAATGGGACTGTGGAGACTAAGACTTTGCTCAATAAGGTTTGTGGTTGTGGTGTGTAAGCAAAAACTATAGCAGAAGGTCCCTTTGTACAAAGACGTACAGGAGCCTATAATGGACTTGGGCAAGGTAAAAGGGCAGGCATCCTGTCTGTATGCATGCAGTGCTTGTACTCATTTGAAGTTGGTAACATGCATTCAGTGGTGCTTTTGTGCAATATTTTTTTAAACGATTGTCGTAAGTGCATTACAGCAGAAAAAAAAGATCAAGTGCACAAGGTAAGTGGCAGGCATCCTGTTGTCATGAATGCAATGTAGGTATGATATGATATGATGTCAAATTGTATTATATGCCATTTACAGCGTGCCTATACAGTAGCTGTGCAAGGTGCAACGAGGCAAGGGAGGGGGAACAGAGGGGAGACAGAGACAGCAAACCTACTAGGCCAGTTGACACTCAGATTGCCGAAGTGCAGTACATGGGAAGAAGATAAAATGACAAAAGGATACAGCAAACAGTCCCCAAGGGAGGGGTTTGCCAGAAAGGCAGTGCAGGGGTGCAACTGGCAGTGGAGGTGGACCTGGGCCGACATCAGAGGGTGGCCAGGTAACCAGTGCAGAATCAGTTTCAGGCAGTAAGTCAGCAGGGAGAGGAGGAGCAAAAGCAGAGGCAAAGAGAAAGATTTTCAGTTTCTTCTGGAAACGGTGATGGTTCTTCTCAAGTCTCAGGTATGCAGGGAGGCTATTACAGAGGAAGGCCCCAGCCAAAGAAAGAGATCGACCACCAAGTGGTTGCTTGTAGAAGCAAGTAACCCTGCGTGAGTTGGAGGCAGATGAGGGAAGAGCTCAATCACGCACACATTTACGAAGTTAGAGTTGCAGGTATTGAAGCCCCAGGGACCAGAAGGCCTTGTGCATTATAAAGAGGGTCAGTGCAGACATTTCAGTCCCAGAGAGATACCATCCCTGGGCTTGAGGCCAGGAACAAGGTGCACAGTCCTCCCCTGGATGAGTTGCAGAGGGTATAGAGTAGAAGGAGGCAAATTTCGACCGAGGCTGTTGCAATAATGCAGCCTACAGAGAACCACAGCTGTGGATACAGTGAGGTTTTTGGACCTTGCTTTATGTTGCTAATATACATTCAGTGCTGGTTTTGAAGCCACATTTTTGCAATTTCTGTAAAACATGGGTTAGTGGGAGAAAAACATTGTACTATTGCCGGAAGGAAAGAAGAGAGTTCCTGTTGCGATATGACAATGGGTGATATGGGTAAATAGAAATGTTGCAAGCATATGCAATTGATGTGTCACTTCAAGGCAGTGGATGGGAGAAAAAAACAGTAACATTTTTACGAACATAATGGACACTCAGTGTCACATACCATGTGCACAGGTACTTATAACGTAGTTGTACACATTTCACAGAAATAATATTCATACCTCCAGTTTGTGGTGATGGGTGCTCACGTGGATGAATGTTGATGCCCAAATTTTGCATTATTTTACTGAACTTTCTACTGGACGTGCTTTACAATGACACGCCAGTTTGAGGCTTAATGTGCACTGGTACATATGAAGTGTTGTACAGAGTGACAGTGGGCCTCTTTACGACCCTGGTGTAATGGGTTTAATGGCGCTGGTAAAGGTGCCGGAGCCGTTAAACCCATTCCGCCCTATTATGAGGTCCCCTTGCGGGACCCGCTCTGGACGTCTGGTCAGACTAGACGTCCTTTGCGGGTCCCGCGAGGGGACCAGGGAGCTAACAATTCCCTAATTGTAATAGCTCCCTCCCCATTCACATTGAGCCCTATAGGAGCTCAAATGCAAATGGGGATGGGTAAATTGAATGAGGAATTACCGGGTCCTCCAAGGTTGGAATGGCCCGGTAATTCCTCATTCGAGGAACCTGAACCCTGACCGGAGTTTGGAGGCAGCCATGCCCTTGTTAAGGGCATGGCTGCCTCCAAACTCGTAATGAGGCCCAGTTTATGATGCTAACATCTTGAATACCATTGGTGGATGTGTGTGTCACTATTTAACAGTCCCCAATGAGGTAGTGATGGACAAGAAATAGTGCACAGGGAAGAAGGAGTCCTCCTGCTTTACTGGGGCATGGCCCTCGCGGTACTTGGGGAAGCGTACGTGCCACATTCTGTGCTTCTCACCATGCTGGCCATTGGAAATGGGACTGTGTGCATTGTCCAATCAGGTGCTCAGGGTATGCCCTCCAAAAAGGCTTTTTTTCGATTTTGGAAGGCTTGGAGGCTTTGTGTGTCAAAGCGTGCTGTTTCGGCGGAGTGCTTGCAAAATGTCAACGCATGGTCACTTCTGCAACTGTACATGTTGTGGTTGTGCACTTTGGAGCCTTCCTTTTGGGTTCCATGCCTTGTTCCCGTGTGTACCGTCAACTGAAGAAGATGAAAGCAGTTCAGCGCTTTTTTCCCACTGCCAATGTGCTTTTCTCATATATACCACAGAGAAAAGTATGGGACTATTCAAATGATTCCTGTCGCCAGCCAGAAGACGGAAGGAGTCTCATCAACAGAAGCATGTGTGACTTCTTGAGTTCTGCTGGGATGTTCTCCTGTGAGAATGAGAACATTGGTTCTAGATATATAAACCTTTTCAAAGCAAAATGGAGGTCTTTGTCGACCAGTGGCAATGACATTTTGTTTCACAATCTACAGGCTGCACTGAAGACCCTATTGTAAGAATGGGAGCTGACGTACACAACACAAAAATACTTGTGAAAACCGGAAAAAAGGTGTTTCTACGGAAACACCTTTGAAAAAATAAATTAAAAAAGGCTCTTTCAGAGCCGCCACAACTAACAACTTCCCCTACCCTGGTTGAAAGTTATTCCCACACTCCTGCGCATGCACAGCAGGAAAAGTCCGCGAACTACGCGAAAGTTGCAGGGTGGCACGTGTTAGATATGCCCCTTTTGCAGATGACAGCCATAAAAAGAAATGGGCCTGAAGAGGCTACGGGATTGGTCAATAAGGTTTCTGGGTGCAGTGTGTACGCACAGACCCTGTTACACAGTGTATTTGTCGACAGAAATGCAGAGGGTGCAGTTATGGCTGTGTGTTTCACGACAAAAACAAAGAGGTGATGGTTGGAAGGTTTAGAATGAATCTTAACCACTGGCATTGCTCTGGGCAACCCTCCAGACCATCGTTCTTCACCTGCCAAGCCATTACAGAAGGGGAAAGACCATATGCAAATCAGGCTTGGTCCCACCACTAAAGGGGCAGTCCAGCCTGAACTGCTAGGTCACATCCCTTCTGCACGAGACCACAAGCATCCCTGAACATGTTTCGGCCTTGTTGGGCCTCATCAGTGAGGAGTAGCTTGGGGGTCTAGGCCAGCAGGCACAGGACCCACGTCTGGGCATACCCGTCCCACTCAGGGTGACAAAGCAAAAACAAAGAGATGATGGCTGGAAGGTTTAGAATGAATCTTAACCACTGGCATTGCTCTGGGCAACCCTCCAGACCATCGTTCTTCGCCTGCCAAGCCATTACAGAAGGGGAAAGACCATATGCAAATCAGGCTTGGTCCCATCCCTAAAGGGGCAGTCCAGCCTGAACTGCTAGGTCACATCCCTTCTGCACAAGACCACAAGCATCCCCAAACGTGTTTCGGCCTTGTTGGGCCTCATCAGTGAGGAGTAGCTTGGGTGTCTTGGCCCAGCAGGCACGGGACCCACATCTGGGCATACCCGTCCCACTCGGGTGACAAAGCAAAAACAAAGAGGTGATGGCTGGAAGGTTTAGAATTAATCTTAACCAATGGCATTGCTCTCTGCAACCCTCCAGACCATCATTCTTCGCCTGCCAAGCCATTACAGAAGGGGAAAGACCATATGCAAATCAGGCTTGGTCCCTCCCCTAAAGGGGCAGTCCAGCCCAAACTGCTAGGTCACATCCCTTCTGCACGAGACCACAAGCATCCCCAAACATGTTTCAGCCTTGTTGGGCCTCATCAGTGAGGAGTAGCTTGAGTCTCTAGGCCCAGCAGGCACGGGCGTGCAGCTTTTGGGGGAGTTTGAAATACATTGATTGAAAGTGAATGGAAAACACTGTGCAGTGGCTGCTCATTTTGGATTCTATCATGTGGATGTGCAGCGCTATGCAGTACCTACAATGAAGTGACTGATTTTGGTTTGTCTTTGTGACACTTTGGTGACGCGAGATCATGCCGACATTATTGTTGTTCATTGTGGAGGGAAAATTGCACAGCATGTTACACGAGTTTCAGTGCCGTTTGCGATGAAGGAGGCACTTGCCCAGGTCATGCGTCTGTTTCCGATCTCCTGCATAACTTTCTATCGCATTACGCAGACACTGATGTGGCTGCATTATTTTTCATTTGGTCTGCAAATGGAAAGAGCATGGTACATTGCGAACAAGTCTATTTGTGCCTTTCTACGACAAGGGCCAATGGCGTAATTCACACATAGGAATATGACATTTGTGGTGTCATCTTTAATGTCATGGGTGTTAGTCTTAGCAGTGCATAGTGGTATCGTGAGTTATGGTTGCTTAGCTTGCCATAACTGCGAAATATCTGGGTTTTTTTGGTTTTACTTGTAAGCATAGTATGGATAGGTTGTTGTTAGTGCAAAGTAGCTGTAACGTTCCTGCAACACATGTTTTTGCACTGAAGTTGCTAGGTTGTTCTTAGGGCAACTGAAGCATAACTTCCCTTCACCAACGTGTTTTCACTGAAGTGGATAGGTTGTTAGTAGGCCACTGTAACCAGACCCTTCCTTAAGCATTGTTTTTTCAGTAAAGGGGATAGGTTTGTAGTAGTGCAACCTAACCATAACCATAACGTCCCTTTAACAATGTTTTTGTAGGTATATATATATATATATATAAATATATATTACATGGCCACAGTAGTGGCCATGTAGTTATGGTTAAGTTGCTGTTTCCATAGGTAGAGCACTTTTTGGGCGGCTTATAACTTCGCTCTCCCTGGACGGATCCTCACCAAACTTTGCAAAAGAAGTAGTTGGGCCACTCTGAATTTTTTTGCAAAGATTGGTGAGGATTCGTCCAGGGGGGGAAAAGTTATAGGGGGGGTGCCAAAACTTTTTTTTTTGCCATAGACTGAATGGGGAAAAACTTTGCGCACGGCTACAGCCCGAACCGCTGGACGGATTTACAAATTTGCGGCAGGAGCGGCGGCCTGGTCCCAAAAGCGTGCTTTTGTAAATTTGGTGTAAATCTGTCCAGTAGTTTTTTTAAAAATGACTAAAATGTAAGGCAAAAAAATTAGTGATATCTGCGTTCGCTTCGCGGACGGATTTCCCTGTTCGCTCCGCGGACAGCACCCCGATTGGCCCATGGGCTTGCGTCATGTCCGCAGACATGTGACGTGTTCGCTGATTGGATGGCGAGGGGCGTGGAGCACGTCAGATTTTCTGTGGCGCCCGCCATCTTGTATTCGCAGTCGACCGCGTACAGCGCAGTGAAACGTGGATAAAAAATTGTATTTAGTGCCGTGTGTTGGTGTGTAAGAGTGTTTGGGGAGGGTGGGGGAGTATGAGATAGGTTCAATGCTTTGTTTTTTTATGTGCTAGACCTTTTTGTTGTTTCGATTAGTCCTCGGAGAACACGGCTGTTCTGACATTTTGTAAATAAACTAAATGGTGGGGTGTTTAGAGGACGGAGTATGTGTCATTTTTGTTCGCAACAAAGGTAAAAATGAGCTATGAACACTCGCGGTGTACTTAATTGTTCGTAAATACACAAACTGGGGGTGTCCTCAGGACGCTGTCTGTATTGTAATCTGTCTAGTTGAATGTGTTCTAAGAACACTTGCAGTGTCCCCAAATGGTTGCAATTACACAAAATGGGGGTGTTCTGAGAACGTTGTTTGTATTGTTCGTTGTCAGGGTGAAAAGGTTTTAAGAGCACTCCTTTTGTTCGCTAATAGTACAATTTCCTAGGGGCGTCAACCGACTTTTTGTCCACTAAAGAAAAGATAAATTTGGCTGGTGTGCGTCGACATTATGTGATAATCCTATGACTGGCGCTATTGACCTGGCTGACTTGCTTTTGCGACACTAAATCATATCTCCCGCCACTAAGCCTGATATTATCAAAGCATTCATATTCCCCGCCTTTCTCTGTGAAGTTACAGGGTGCGTGATGAAACGTGCCCAGTCGTCTCCAGTACTACGCGACTTTACACAGAACCCGAAAGACAACACACATTATGTCACAACACAGCGCGCCACAATTCAGAATATGAAACTGTGATTTAAAAGCAAAGAGCAAGATTGTAAATGTTGTAAAGTACATTTATTTGACATCAAATGTTTAGAGAATATTCAGCAATTTGCATTTGTCTTTGTTGTCGATCCGCAAAAGGTCATGTTGAGACACGCAATGTTCCTTTGCGGTACAGAGAGTGTTAGATCAGGTTACAACTCAGTGCGCCACAATTCGGAATATGAAACTGTGGTTTAAAAGTAAACAGCAGGATTGTACATTTGGTAAAGTCCATTTATTTCACATGAAATGTTTAGTGAATATTCAGCGATTTGCTATTGTCTCTGCTGTCGATCAGCAAAAGTTTATTTGGAGCCATGCGTTGATCCTTTGCGGTAGATAGGCTGTTGGTTTATGATGAAAGCAGTAAATGGTCTCTCTGATAATCGGAAGGTTGCTCCAACAAGGAGCCATTAGACCACCGTATTGGTTGGTATGTTGTTTGTAGCCGCTAGTACTGCGTAAGGGCATATTGGTCCTTGGCGTTTGTCCCATAAAATGGTGAGGGTCATGAAGTTGCATATTTGGACTTGCACCTGGCAGTTGAAGACCCCATCCGCTGGAGTCTGTAAATCGTGACATAGACAAAACGGGGCCACATACCTGTTTTAAAAAACATAAATTAGTCTCACCAGCCGATCTTCATTAAAAATCATCATTTTATTTATTAGGGCGTGAAACTATTTGCTATCGAAGATAGTGCAACAGAGTATGTTAATAATAAAATAATAATATTTTCCCATTCTTATAGCGCTAAGAACTGTGAGGTATCTAAGCGGTGCTTATTATTAACCACGGTGTGTGGTGCTCATTTATCAACCACGGAAGGATGAAAGGCTGAGTTTGGGCTTGCCGGGATTCGGACTTGCGTTAGCAAGCTGTGCACGGATGTCAAAGCGAGCTCTGTACTCGCTGTGCCACTTGACAGGCTACAGTGAAGTGGCACAGCGAGTAGAGCGCTTGACCGTCTATAGACCGGTTAAATTATTTATATTAAACCACTCTGTGTCGTCTGCCTTTTTCAGAGCCCTCTAAACGACAGGGGATCAATTCGGCGGTGATAGTGCGCGGTAGAAAACATTATGCCACTTTCAACGAACAAGTTCAACTTCAGCGGTCTTTAATGCTACGCTATTGTAATTATATTTGGTATAAAGTAATGTAAAGGGTTACTTACAGTACAATTGCAATTTCCATTGTCTACGAGTGGTGCAGTCCGAAAATACAACTCAGCGTGTGCCAACGATCTTTCGCATAGTGATATAATATGTAAAAGTGGTTTAGTTTCAGAAATTTCATCTTTATCTTCTCTTACGTTTTAGCAACACTCCTTCAAGAGAAGTCTTTCATCACAATCTCTGTCTGTCAAGGTCAAAACACAATACAACCTTATAGTCTGCTTCGTGAGCCTCTCAGGGGCCCGAGAAAAAAATGAAGCAGCTGACCTTCACTGTGAACGAGCATAAATTCTTACTTTGCAACATTCTGTGTAAAGCCATCTGTAGAAGTTGGTTTTTGCACGCCATGTTTGTATATTGTTTGCGTGATATTAAAAAAAGTTTGTTTAAAGGACGTTATGGTTCTAAGTACAGCCGAAAGACCCCTGAAAATAGCAAGTTATGGTAAGCTATGAAAAATAACTCGCGCCAACACCATGCACTGCTAAGACTAACACCCAGGACATCAAAGATGACATCGCAAATGTCATTGATGAAATCACTGATGACATCACATGTGTATGTACTTTTCATGGAATTTGTGTACTAGGGATTTTCATTATAATGTTCCGAAAAAAGTGTCAAGGATATTGCAATAAATATCATACTGTTATTAGTGCTTTGAACGATGCATTTATATCAATAAATAGCATTGTATTATGGGATTCTATGTAGTATACTGAGCTGCTAATGGAGAAAGACAGCATTGTGTGCAGAGTACAAGATAAAAGTATAATATTTGTAATGTTAATATGTAGAATAATGAAATGATAATTGTCCTGAAATGTTGGAAAATTCACAAAATGGGAGTGTTCTGAGGACGTTATTCGTATTGTGTGATTGATTAGCTGTATGCAATGAGGGAATGGTACAGAGAGTAAAGTGGACGCCGTCCGCGGACACCGCGGCTGTTCGTGGACAGGGCGTGGTTAATCCAGGTTTTTCCAGGAAATCCAACATGGAAAGAAGACTGTACGGATCAGCCAATCAGATGTCGAGGTTGTGGATTTGTGTTGAAAGAGACTGTGTGTGGTGAAGATGGCAGAAGTGGAGAAAGTCAGGGTGTTGGTGCTCGGAGATATGTTTGTGTATGGTTTACAGCAGTACGCTGAATGCAAGCATGTTGCAAAGAACTTTGATGTCAAAGGAGTGGAGGTGGTGTGGAGCACTGTGCCTGATTGCAATGTACAGGGAATTGTACAAGTTTGTGCGGATATGGCCACGATGAACAGTCCGCATGTGGTAGTTTTGTACTATGGTGCTTTCCATTTGGGCAACGTCAGTGCCCCTACTTAGTTGGCTGATTTGGAATGCTTGGTTCAAGCCGTAGTGAAGATCCTTCCAAATGCGAAAGTAATTTTTTCTGGATTACTACCTAGGGCAATATGGGACAATAGGTCAGTTTTTTGTCCTCAGCAAAACATCGCTAGGTGTGTCATCAACCGAGGCATGTGTGCCTTCATGCTTAGAGCTGGTATGTTCTTCTGTAACAATGAGAATATTGATGCCAGTAATGCTGTTAATTTTAAAGAAGATGGCATTTCTTTATCTTTTACCAGAAATGCCTTTTTATTTTGGAATGTAAGGGTTGCTTTGGAGAAGGTTATGTAAAGATTTTAGGAGTAAAGTAAGAAAAAAAAACAAGAAAAAAAATATAAAATAACAGGTGTCTGTCAAGCATCTGTAAAAAAAAAAAAAAAAAAACGGCTCTTTTCAGAGCCAACTTCAAAGGGGAAATGGGGAAATGGGGCACACTATTTAAATTGACATTCACCACGCTCAGATTTTCGATGTGTCCGCGGACATGAAAATCACTACGTGGGGGTTAGTATGTTCTATGTTACATGTCAGGGATATTATGGTTAAGTTGTGTTACTAAAAACCTATGAAATTCAGTGAAAAAACATTGTTAAAGGGACATTATGGTTCCAAGTAAAACCGAAAAACCCTTGAAATTCGCCAGTTATGGTAACATAAGCAACCATAACTCGCGCCACCGTACACTGCTAACACTAACACCCAGGACATCAAAGATGACATCACAAATGTCATTGATGACATAACTGATGACATCACATGGCTGGCTCTCCCTTTTTATCCTTTACTGACATATCGAAGCCACATAGTTTTCTACAGTAACAGTCAGGAAGTAAAAATTGAAAAGGTACTATATTTGTAGACTTGGGGTCCTGTCACATCATATATGAAACATGTACATAGCGGAAGATACAGGCTTGAAAGAGAGGAATCCTTTCTGTGCATGAAGATAATCATTATGGTTATCAGCACTTTGTCATAGTTTTATTTGTATTACTCTACCTTCCCTCTATATGCTCATATTTGTATACATTATACTCACTCTCCATAGAGTGAATGGGAAAAAAATTTTGCTCGCGTCTACAGCCCAAACCGCTGGACGGATTTCCACCAAATTTGGACCAGGAGCAGGGGCTTGGACCCGAAAGCATGCTTTTGCAAATTTGGTGAAAATTTGTCCAGTAGTTTTTTTTTAAAATGACCAAAAAGTAGGTAAAAAAAAATTAGTGATATCTGTGTTCGGTTTGCGGATACATTTCCCTGTTCGCTCCGCGGAAAGTGTCCTGATTGGCCAATCGTCTTGTGTGATGTTCGCGGACATGCAAAGTGTTCGCTGATTGGACGGCGTGGAGCGTGAAGCGCGTCAGATTTTTCGGTAGCGCCCGCCATATTGGATTCGTGGACGTCCCCGGACAGCGCAGTGAAACTTTGTTCAAAATGTGTATTTTGTAGAGTGTGTTGGTGTGTAGGAGTGTTTGGGGTGGGTGGGAGTGTGTGAGATAGGATGAAAGTTGTGTTTTTTATGTGTTAGACATTCTTTTTGTGTTCGATTTGTTTGCGGACATCATGGGTGTTCTGAAATTTTCTAAATAAACTGACTAGGGGTTGTTCTAAGGAGTCAAAATGCGTCCGTTTTGTTCACAAGCAAAGTGAAACTGTTCTAAGAACACTCGCGGTGTCCGGGGAGTGTTCGTAGGTGGTGTCCTGAGGACGCTGTCCGTATTGTTCTCTGTCAAGTTGAATGTGTTCTAAGAACACGCGCGGTGTCCTGAAATGTTTGCAAATAAACAAAATGGGGGTGTTATGAAGACGCTTCTAAGAACACTCGCGGTGTCCGGGGAGTGTTTGTAGGGGGTGTCCTGAGGACGCTGTCCGTATTGTTCTCTGTCAAGTTGAGTCTGTCCTAAGAACACTCGCGGTGTCCTGAAATGTTCGCAAATAAACAAAATGGGGGTGTTCTGAAGACGCTTCTAAGAACACTCGCGGTGTCCGGGGAGTGTTCGTAGGGGGTGTCCTGAGGACGCTGTCCATATTGTTCTTTGTCAAGTTGAATGTGTTCTAAGAACACTCGCGGTGTCCTGAAATGTTCGCAAGTAAACAAGATGGTGGTGTTCTGAAGACGCTTCTAAGAACACTCCCGGTGTCCGGGGAGTGTTCGTAGGGGGTGTCCTGAGGACGCTGTCCGTATTGTTCTTTGTCAAGTTGAATGTGTCCTAAGAACACTCGCGGTGTCCTGAAATGTTCGCAAATAAACAAGATGGGGGTGTTCTGAAGACGTTTTTGAGAACACTCCCGGTGTCCTGGAATGTTCGTAGGGGGTGTCCTGAGGACGCTGTCCGTACTGTTCTCTGTCAAGTTGAATGTGTCCTAAGAACACTCGCGGTGTCCTGAATTGTTTGCAAATAAACAAGATGGGGCTGTTCTGAAGACGTTTTTGAGAACACTCCCGGTCTCCTGGAATGTTCGTAGGGGGTGTCCTTAGGACGGTGTCCGTATTGTTCATTGTTAAGTTGAAAGTGTTCTAAGAACTATTGAGTTGTTCTGAAATGTTCGTAGGGGGTGTCCTGAAAACGGTGTCCGTATTGTTCGCTGGCAAGTTCAAAGTGTTCTAAGAACACTCACATTGTTCGCGGACACTTGCCGGTCTATTTCTAATCAACTTTGATGCAAGTAAAGTAAACGCTGATATTCCTTGAGTTTTAGAATATAATAGACTTCGCTCACTATACACTCCCCATCTAAACACATATTCTGTTCCACAAAAACTAAAACGTTGTAAAAGAAAACTAAATCAAACTGAAATGCAACAGGACGTCACTGGAAATCCTCCAAAGAGAGTAAAAGAAACTAATACTCCATCAAGTACCACAAACAAAAAAGAATCAATTAGAGAAAGTAAACCAGGTACTTCTTTAAAGAAGGAAGACAAACTCCAAAAAAAGCAGTTAGATACAGAACTACCTGGACCATTTAAATTCTCAAATATAGTTGGTGTAAGTTGCTATGCAAATGTAGCAATGAATATTCTATTTCAATTATCACCAATTGTTGACAACATTTACTCACCCAGTACAAACCCATTGTGTTTGCAAATGTTAGTACTTCACAGAAATGCAGCAAACAATCCTGACAACACATATAGTGTTTTTGGAATAAGACGGCAATTGGACTACTGTGCTGGAATGGTGAAATTCACTATAAACTCACAGGAAGATCCACAAGAATTTCTAATGTACTTACTACAATACTGGAAAACAAAAACATACCTATAAATTAAATCTTTCAGATTTCATACATGTGGAAACATACATGCACTCTCTGCAACAATGTGACACAAAAAGAAATCCCCAATGAACGCTTCATATATATATATCAATACTAAATTGTGAATCCATTCCATTTCAGCAACTTGTACAAAATGCAAACCATGGTAGATTATGCTCTACCTGCAATTCAGATAATCGCTCCACGTTAATAATACAAACACATAGTAAATACGTAATACTAATGCTTCTACGTTACAATGCAGATGGAACCAAAAACAACTGCAAGCTGACTGGATTCACGTATGGTCAAATATCACTTGGTATGAAAACCTTCACAACAATAGGTATAATCTACCACGCAGGAGCCACAACCAATTCAGGGCACTACACTGCATACATAAAAAAGAAATGTGGATGGTTTGAATGTAATGATAGTACCATTACTCTAAAGCAGAGATTACCAGCAAATCTTACAAACGCTTATTTGATGTTCTTAAAACCAAAATTTGATAAATAAACTGTATTTAAACCTCTAAGTAAATTTGTGTTACAAAAATATAAACTGTTAGAATAATCCAAAAGCTATCTAACTGCTCAAAGATTCTACAACAACTAATCAGATAAATGAATACCACTAAATTAGACCAAAAAATACACAGTTAGAATACGCCAATTGGTATCTAACTGTCCCAAAATTATAAATGTGTGTTAAAATAATATAAACTGTTAGAATACTCCAAAAGCTATCTAACAGCTCAAAGATTCTACAACAACTAATCAGATAAATGAATACCACCAAATTAGGCCAAAAAATACACAGTTAGAATACGCCAATTGGTATCTAACTGTCCCAAAATTTAACAATATCCAAACAGGTAAATGAAAACCACTACAATATATTAAAAAAATAGACAGTTAGAATACGCCAATTGGTATCTAACTGCTCCAAAATGTTATAATATCAAAACAAATGAAGAATCTGTTACTGTTCCAAAAGAAATACAACAAAGCAAAGTTTAAAGCATTAGCCAGAAACAACAAGTGAACACTGAAAACAAACAAACAAATAAACTGTAGCATAACAGAAAAAGGTTTTTTTTTTTTAATCCAACATGGATTTTTTTTTCTCAATTATTGAGTTTTTTTAAGTCTTTTTTGTAATTTAGTTATTAGTTTTGTTAGTGGTTTCATTTTGAGAAGAATTGCACTGTCCATCAATGCTTCTAAGATTAATTTCCTACGATAGGTTTTAAGCTTTGAACCTGATTTCTCTCCTGTTTTTATAAGATTTTGAAGGACTTTGTGACGGTATATTTTGGCTAAAATACTTTTCTTGGTATGCTTACTTTGCACTATATTAAAATTTGAAGAAGTAGTTTTATCTGTACTGATAGCTGATTTTCTGTTAATTGTTTTTTGGTTTGTTTTACATTTTGATAGAGGAAGCAAAGTTGTTGTACTTGAAACTTCTTGTGTTTCACTAAATGATTGTATTAGCTGTTTTGTTTCAACTTTTTTTACAAATTCTGCTAGAGATGGATGCTTATGTTGGACACCTTTATTTTCATTTGCTCTGATTTTGCGTTGCTTTCTACGGAGTTGTCTTTTGGTAGGCATTCTTTAGGGTCCGTTGAAAAAAATAAAAGATATGGGTTGGGGTGTTCTGGAATGTATGTGTGCTGTGTGCATGAGTGTTTGAGTAAGATGATAAAGATGTATGTAATGGTGTGTGATTGTGCATTGGGAACTAAAACTAGTAGGGGTAGGTATTCTTGAATTTATGTGTCACTAAAGTGGGGTTCAGATGACAAAAAAAAGTAAGCTAGTGGTGTGGAAAAGTACAAATAGTACATGTAATGTATACAATTAAAACAGTTGTTTGTTCTATAATATGAAAATTGTAGTGGTTCAGTTGGCTAATTTGTGTGTCCAAAGATAGAAATTTGTTGGCCATTCTGGTTGTAAATCGCTGTTTACGACATGGACATTTTTGGACAAAATGGTACAAAATCTCTATTTTAAGAAACCAAAATAGCTGGTATTAATGTTATAGTATATTTGATTAATAATATAAATAATATGGTGATATTTTACTTACTTTTTTAAATTAACAGGTAACTTCTTAGTTTTTCGTTCTTCAAATTCGGCTGCTTCTTTTCAGGAAACTGGTCTTCACTGCAACTGTGAAAGCTTCAAATTAGTAACTTTGTTTGTATATAGCACTGTTTTTAATTTAGATATTGATTTTTTTTATTGAAATCCTCAGTGCCTTCTGTAAAACTATTAAACTAATTTATTTACATAAGATACATTGCATCAGTTCAGTGTATATGATATGTTCTTAATGAACAAATTGTATTGAATGACTAACTGTAGCAAAAATAAAATATCTTTACTATGTCTTGTGAAATGTATAATATATTAGTGAATACCACTATTTCTGTAAGTAAACTGTTCTAGGTAATAGCGCCTCAATGTCATGTCTAATTTAAAGTAATTAAGTAATAAATAAATAAAAACAAAAAATATGAAATTGTATAAGTATTTTTATAAAGGTTTTAACATAGATTGTGTTTGCATGCAATTTTGTTTGAATATATGTAGTCTATATATTTCATTTAAAAAATGTTAGTTTAACATGATTTGAGTGTGTGTGTTTAAAGAAAGTAAAAAGTATAAAGGTGTATAAGTGGTAGTTCATTTTAGGAAATTGAAAAAAGAACAGTAAATTCATTTAACAGATTTTACAAGGTAAAAGTCTGTTTGAAAATGTGTTCATCTACCATAGCTCTCAAGTCACACGTTTTTGGAGGGTGTCACACGCCTTGTAAAGGGCAGACTCACCCGCCAAGCCTCCTGCACGCCCATTCATTTCAATGGGCGTCTCACCCGCTAAAAACAAAATCGGGTGATTTCACCCGCCTGTAAAACAAAAATGGTTGAGAGCTATGTCATGTACTATACAGAAAATATGCATACCTGAAGTTTGTGTTCATGCATATGGATATGCGTGGAGCTGCAAGTAGAAATCTTGAAGATTTGTACTGTATTTGTGGTAGATGCTGCTTGCCAATGATATAACACTTGTACTCAGAGAGATTCAGAGTACATTTGCAGTGCTGATCTATGATGATGCAGTTAGATGTAGAGGTCTTGAATGTGATTGGTGCATGGTCATGTGATTTTTGAGGTACATCCAATGAGGGAATGGCAGAGAGAGTGTAGTGGAAATGGTAGAAGGGCTGTTCATGTTATGATATGTCTGCGGACATGGCGGTAGTTCCAGGACATCAGGAGTTACATCCGGGGATTTTTGGGTTCAGAAGTCATGCAAATGAGAATAAGCACTGAAAGGGATTGGTCAGGAAAGTTTGGTGGGTGTGTTGTGCCAGGAGAGATTTTTTGAGATACTATTTTTGCTGAGAGAACAAAAGATAGGTATGGCTGTGTGTTTCAGAAAACAGATTGTTTGGATTTTAGGAGATTCGTGGATACATTGGTTGAAGGTGCATGCAGAAAGCTGTGGAGTAGCTGTAGATCTTGGATTCCCACATGTGGAAGTACACTGGCATGGAGTACGTGGAATGAAGTGGTTGGATTTGCTACCTCTCTGTGCTACTTTGGAGACAGAGCAACATCCAGACAGAATTGTAATTCATTGTGGAGGGAACAGTTTAGGGCATGTGACTGGATTTTTTTTTGCAATTTGCTATGAAAGAAGGACTGAGGTAGGTTATGGACATGTTTCCTAATCCGCAAGTGATATTTTCACGGATTGCGCAGAGGCAAATGTGGCTTTGTTCTTCTTCATTTGGTCCACAAATGGAAAAAGCAAGGCACAATGTAAATAAGGCTGTTTGTGGCTTTCTAAGAGATTTTGGCATGTCTTCTTTTCACAATGAAAATATTATGTTTTGTAGTACATACATTTTTCGCAGAGATGAATCCATCTTACTTATGCTGGCAATCAGATTTTTCTGAGAAATGTACAAAATGCATTGCGACCTTTTTTGGAATTACAACAACGATTTTGAAGTAGATGTTAAGCATTTACAATTTTTGACTTACAAACACCACCCAAAGGCTCTTTTCAGAGCCACCACTTCTTTCCAGAGAAAATTACAATGTTTGTGATGGAGTAGTAACCCAATTTTTTTAATGTTTGCGAACTGTTAGCAGACTTCTAAAAAATACAAAAAGCCCTGCTTCATTTATTTTCACTTCTATTTTTTAACTGGGAAAGGCGGCTCTGAAAAGAACCTTATTTTTTTTTTATTTTTGTAATTTTGTATTTTTTTTGGTTTTTCAGACACGAAACAGTAGGAGAGGAGGGTAAAGGAGGATAAAGGGGGGGACACCAACCACAGGGATAAGAAAGGGCGAGCTGAGAGAGGAAGATGTAGAGTGGGTTTTATTTGGGTAGTGAGCAGGTCTTCTCGTGCTCTGAGACGATAGTCTCAAAAGCACTCCAAAGTCGCTCCCCCCTGCAGAGTACTGTGTCACAGTACATACATATAACTGTGACCCCATGAAAGGTAAGGGTCATCAGCATTCTGTATGGCCTGTGAGGCAGCTTGAGAAATACGCTGTCCCACAGAGGTGGTCCTTGTGGTGACAGGATCAGAAACAGAGGATGAAGTAGAGGAAATCAACCTGCTACGTTCTTCGCAAGGTACAACCCTGCGAATAGCCCCAGAGTGAAATGACCTCAGGTGTCGCTTCATAGTAATGGTCCCAAAGCTGTAGTTACCGGGCTTCCCGCGACTCAGTATCATTTTGCACTCATTGCAGGTAACATGGTTCGCACTAGCCTTAGGACCATTCCCATGAATGGTAAATAACCGCCACACCCAAGACCCACGCCTAGTGTGGGTAGTAGGGATTTCCTCTACCTCATTCTCATCATCCTCTTCTTCCTCCTCCGCATCCTCACTCCTTTTCCCCTCTTCAGGCCCTTGGGGAGGTGGTGGTGGTGGAGGGGGGGGGTGATGGTGCTGAAGCAGGTGCAGCACCAAGTGGCAGTTCAGCAGCCAAGGATGCCATGTCGATGATGGTGTAGTCTGCAGGTGGCAGCAAAAATCACTGTGTTCGGAAGAATAGCCAGAAACACAATGGGAATAAGCTCTTGGGCGTGGTCTTTTATAGGGGTGCTTGTGCGCGGTCCGCGGACATGCGCACCTTGCGCGGACAGATCGAACACAAAAAAAGGATCGGAAAGTTTCAAAAGGTATATAGAAAGTCAAGAATGCTATGTGGGACTTGTGGCATGGTGAGATTTTATTGAAAAATATTATGGATTAACTGAAAATGTACTTTTAAATTGTTCGGGGACACAAACAGTGTCCGCATTTCAGGACACACGATGAGCGTGGGCGCGGTCATATGATCTGTTTGCGAACTAGTCTGCGAAGGAAGCGCCTGTCCACAGGACACCAAGTGCACGGAGATTGGTTAGCGCATGCGCATTGATGTCCTACGGACACTGTTCGGGTTCTGAAGTAATTAAAAGTGCGTCACACGTGAAACAAATATTTCAGGACACCGCGTGTGTTCTTAGAACAGTTTAAACTTGGTAGCGAACAGTAAGGACAGATATAGTGTTCTTCAGGACACGTGTAATTTAGTTTATGTAGGAACATTTCAGGACACCAATTGTGTTCTTAGAACACTTTCAATTGGGTAGCGAACACTACGAACAGTTGTACTGTTGTTCAGGACACATCATTTTCGTGTATTTAGGAACATTTCAGGACAGCAATTGTGTTCTTAGGACAGTTTTAAGTTGATAGCGAACATTAAGGACAGATATAGTGTTCTTTAGAACACTTTAATTTTTGTTTCTTTATGAACATTTCAGGACACCAATTGTGTTCTTAGAACAGTTTCAACTTGCTAGCGAACAGTACGAACAGGTGTGGTGTTCTTCAGGACACCTCCATTTTCGTTTATGTACGAACATTTCAGAACACTCGCACTGTCCGCGGACACTTTTATTGTTTTTAAAAAAAAAACGGAAACTGTTCACAATACAATATAAAAATTTAACTTTATTTAACATATATTAATAATTTATGACAGAGAAGGTGAGGCAGAAACAGAAACAAAAACAGGAGAATTTGGGGTTTCAACATGATTGGTATTAGGTGAGGAAGGGATGGAAATCTCATCAAAACGTTTTGGATTATGGAGAGGGTTTGGGGATAATTGACTGGGATAGGGTGAGGAGGGACAAGTACATGTGGGGCAATGGTATGACGTTTTTGTTTTAAAATGAACTTCAACAAAAGTTTTTAAATTATTAAAATTGGTCAACAGTAAATCAATTTTTTCTTTTATGTTGTCAAGCGTGTTTTCCATAACAGCTTCTTCAGAGGTAGTTTCTATTTTGTTATGCTCTGTATAAAAAAAATATATATATGTTAAATGTATACAAAATAATAATATTTAAATGGTTTATATTATAAAGTGTTTACCATTAGTTTCACTATCTTGTGACATTTCTTCATGTGGGAAATTGTCCTCTAGCCATTCCAGAGCACTAGACATTTCTGTGAGAAAAAAAAAGAAAAGATAATATATTTTTTAATCTAATACAGAAAGTTTATAAATATATGAGTAACATGAAGTACACTTACTATTTCTGGTAAGATAAGTCCTATGTATTCAGTGGGTCTGGTCTTGTTCTCAGTTCTGTTGTGTCTGTGAGGTAATTATGTTGGAAGCCAATTCATGTTCTTGTGGTATATTCCATTTCAGAACATATTGTATTTAAATGAATGGTTAGTGTGTTACATATATGGGTTACATTTCTTATGTATTAGTATATATAATGTGTTTGTGTGCTGCTTTTTGAATTTGTTAAATGTTCTTTTATTATGATATAACAATCAAACATACCCTCCCCCGCCTCCCCCAAAGTTTTTAGGTAGTGGTACTGTTCTCCGAACATGTCCGCGAACATTAAATAATTTCGCGGACATCAAGTTCATAAGAAGAGATCTAGTCAGTTCCATATGACATGTATATAAAGTCAAAGTCATTATTGTTAAGTTTTGCTACTAAAAACCTATGAAATTCCGTGAAATAACTTTGTTAAAGGGATGTTATGGTTAAGTTGCGCTACTAAAAACCTATGAATTTCAGTGAAAAAAACTTTGTTAAAGGGACGTTATGGTTAAGTTGCGCTACTAAAAACCTATGAAATTCAGTGAAAAAAACTTTGTTAAAGGGACGTTATGGTTAAATTGCGCTAATAAAAACCTATGAAATTCAGTGAAAAAAACGTTGTTAAAGGGACGTTATGGTTAAGTTGCGCTACTAAAAACCTATGAAATTCAGTGAAAAAACTTTGTTAAAGGGACGTTATGGTTCCAAGTAAAACCGAAAAACCCTTGAAATTCGCCAGTTATGGTAAGCAACGCAACCATAACTCGCGCCACCACCGTGCACTGCTAAGACTAACAACCAGGACATCAAAGATGACATCACAAATGTCATTGATGACATCACTGATGACATCACATGTGTATGTACTTCTCATGAAATATGTGTAGAAGGGATTCTTATTATGTTGCGAAAAAAGTGTCAAGAATCATTGCATGAAATATACCCTAATAAGTGCATTGAACGATGCATTGATATAAATAGCATCCTATTATGGGGTTCTATTTAGTATACTAAGCTACTCGTACAGAAACATAACATTGTGTGCAGCGTACAAGATGAAGGTATGATATTCGTAATGTTAATATGTTGAATAATGAAATGATAATTGTTTTCTTAATAGATTTTTGTGTACTGTGAAATATGTAATAAGTAGCTAATAAAACCCATGTATTACATAATTGCATTACTATAGACAAAACACAAAGACACAAGAACACATACCAATATGGGTATATACAGGGAAAGTGAAGTTAGCAAAAAAGCACAAGTAGTAGCAGAAACAATTCATAACTTAACTGATTAGTTTCATGCAAATAAATGATTGCTCTGTTTCAAAGCTGCTATTTACCCTATGTATATGTATCACTTGATGTGATTGGACCCTAAGGAAAGTAGTGTGAGTACAATGTATACAAATATGACCGTATACAGGGAAAGTACAGCCATAAAAAAAAAACAACAGAACTATCAGAAAGTGCTCATAAGTCTAGTGATTATCTTTATGCACAAAAAGGATTGCTGTCTTTCAAGCTTGTGTTTTCCCATATGTATATGTTTCATATGATGTGACTGTACTCTAAGGGAATTATGGTAAGAACCTACTAGAAGGATATGTCTACAAATAAAATAAAATTCTTAGTTTCTGACTGTTACTGAAGAAAACCATGTGGCCTAGATATGTCAGCAAAAGAAAAAATAGTGAGCCAGACATGTGATGTCATCAGTGATGTCATCAATGACATTTGTGATGTCATCTTTGATGTCCTGGGTGTTAGTCTTAGCAGTGCACGGTGGTGGCGCGAGTTATGGTTGCTTAGCTTACCATAACTGGCGAATTTCAAGGGTTTTTCGGTTTTACTTGGAACCATAACGTCCCTTTAACAAAGTTTTTTCACTGAATTTCATAGGTTTTTAGTAGCACAACTTAACCATAACGTCCCTTTAACAAAGTTTTTTTCACTGAATTTCATAGGTTTTTAGTAGCGCAACTTAACCATAACGTCCCTTTAACAAAGTTTTTTTCACTGAATATATATATATATATATATACACAGCAGTTTTAGTACAAAGCAGTGTTGCATTTAGGCGTAGGCCGGAATCCTCACAGGCCGTGTTAAAAAGACAGATCCATGAAGCTTTATCCCTTGTTTACCCATTGCATTTCGATTCCCAGACACAGCAAGGAACATGCACGTACACCCACATTATTTTGCCTTTTGAACTTGTAAACAGAAATGTGTGCAGCTTAACTGGGCAGGGGGGATGCCGCCCAGGTCATATTCTTGGGAAAGAAGGCAAAGGTCCCAGGTTGCCAGAGCATTAATTAAGATTTAAGACACTAGCGCCCCCATAGACCGATGGTCATCCTATTTGAATTGCCAGATGTGTAAATAAAATGGGTCCAAAATCCTTTGCAAACTGGATTGATTAGTGGGATACTAGGGTTGCTCTTAGGAAGGAGAACTGATAACGTGGAAAGCAGAGAACAACATGATCTTTGGTTTGTACCAGAGAGAGCCATGAGTGATGCCCATACAGTGGAGAGGGCATGATGGGGGCACCAACGTGTCTGGGATGAGAAAAAGGAAGCTTTGTTAGTAAGGACCAGACTGATCTCAAAGTCAAACCACTAAGTTCATTGTAGATAACCAGGTGTACATCACATGACTAGCATTAAAGGCAGGTAGTGCCAGTCGATTGTAATTCATTATTCCACAGTGATTGACTATGGACAAGAACGTTAACCACGTGAGGCGACGAGGGATGAGAAAACATTGGAACCAATTGGAGAATGGGCTATATGTGAATATTAGCATGTCTATAGGTGGTAGACAATGCAGGTGGAGGATTAATGCTGTATATCAAGTGTGTCACCTGTGACAATTCTTGTGCTTATAAAGTGAGTTTTGTAGGAAGGACTTCAGAGAGCTTTACTAATACCCTGTCATTTTATTTTTTGTATACAAAATTAAATCTGTCCTTCTTGAAAAAGAGTACACCTAGCCTTTTTCCCTAGTGGGTGATATTTTCTTGGTCTCAGCAGTAGGGAGTTGACCTACAATATTGGTGACACCAACATGATCCCAATATCCCCCGCGAGGACAGAAGATTCCTGATCACACATCTGGAAGGGCTGCACCTACTTGCAGTGACCAATCCCCTTTGTACACAACTTTTAAGAGGTTTTACAGGAGCTGTGTTACCAGAATTCCAGTCTGTTCTTTGGAGCAGGTGCTGTTCTCGGATTGTGCAGGCCGTTAATGGGACCTAGTGACAGAGGACTTCAGTTGAGCGCCCTGACATAAGTGTACCCTCTATGGGGAAAAACAAGTGAGGTATGAAGGGAATGTATGGATGCTTGCAATGTGGATAATGGATATATGTGTGAAGTTATAGGAGAGTGGACTGATGAGTTGGGACACCACGGGATATTGTATATATTTGTGATGAATTTTATATTATGGATTGTTGAATAACGGGACCCTTTCCTGAGGTAATAGGGAAGAAGACAGTGCTGTGAATTGAAGTAAAAGAGGATATGGATAGAGGCTCTCTATATTTAGTGTGTCTGGGATCTCTCCATCCAGTATAAAAGAGGCGTGGGAACCGTAAGTAGTTGTGGTAGAGGCTGTAGGTCACCTGGGATCTCCTCACCCAATATAAAGGGGGCGTTGGAATGAAAACATAGAATATATTATGATTCTATTTTTGGTGACTTGTTTTTTTTCTGCAGTGGTTGGTGGCGTCCAGAGGAAGGCCAAGTGTGGTGTGACATCGGAAGTGTAAGAGAAGATGGTGTTTGTGTGCATAGGGGGTGGAACGGGAGTGTGAAAAGGGGTAAGTGTGGGGCGCAATCAGTGGATATTGAGTAGGGCCATGATTTTTTGGGGTGGGATAGGGGTGCTGATAATATTGTAAATCATTTATAAGGGGTTCACTGCAATGGGTCACATGTACACATTTTTGACAGCCAAAAATAAGGGGACACATCTGAAGAACAGAAAGGAAGTTTTAAAATTATTCAAAATGTTTGAAGATTTAGAGGATGGGTCCACAGATTCTTTGAAGAAGGTATGTGAAGTGATTACTCCATGTAATACGGCTACTACTGTGGCTGCCATCTGGAATGCCCCTGCAGCCCCTGTTGAAACAGATCAGTGCCTCCCATTAGGGTGTTACCGTACACATGCTGCATTGGGATATATAAATCCTATGTTGTGGTAGAGGCTTTAGGTCACCTGGGATCGCCTCACCCAATATAAAGTGGGTGTTGGATTGAAAACATAGAATATATTATGATTCTATTTTTGGTGACTTGTTTTTTTTCTGCAGTGGTTGGTGGCGTCCAGAGGAAGGCCAAGTGTGGTGTGATATAGGAAGTGTAAGAGAAAATGGTGTTTGTGTGCATGGGGGGGTGGAACAGGAGTATGAAAAGGGGCAAGTGTGGGGCGCAATCAGTGGATATTGAGTAGGGCCATGATTTTTTGGCGTCGGATAAGGGTGCTGATAATATTGTAAATCATTTATAAGGGGGTCACTGCAATGGGTCACATGTAAAGATTTTTGACAGCCAAAAATAAGGGGACAAATCTGAAGAACAGAAAGGAAGTTTTAAAATTATTCAAAATGTTTGAAGATTTAGAGGTTGGGTCCACAGATTCTTTGAAGATGGTATGTGAAGTGATTACTCCATGTAATATGGCTACTACTGTGGCTGCCATCTGGAGTGCCCCTGCAGTCCCTGTTGAAACAGATTGGTGCCTCCCATTAGAGTGTTACCGTACACATGCTGCGTTAGGATATATGAATCCAATGTTGTGGTAGAGGCTCTAGGTCACCTGGGATCTCCTCACCCGACATAAAGGGGGTGTTGGATTGAAAACATAGAATCTATTGTGATTTTATTGTTAATGACTTGTTTAGTTTCTGCAGTGGTTGGTGGCATCCAGAGGAAAGCCAAGTGTGGTGTGACATAGGAAGTGTAAGAGAGGATGGTGTTTGCGTGCATGGGGGGTTGAAGGGGAGTGTGAAACAGATCAGTGCCTCCCGTTAGGGTGTTACTCTAAACATGCTGCATTGGGATATATGAATCTTATGTATGTTGCATTGCCCGCCACAGCTCCTCCACCACCCATGTCAGCACAATACCAGAATGTCCCTAACCCCTCAGCCTTTAGCCACTGTGTGGGGTACGGGGTCAGAGGGAGACAATACGAAACCACAAAAGGAGTTGACCAATGCATTGAGGAAGGTGGAGGGTGAATTGGCACAACTAAAGATAGAAAGAAGGGATGGACAGCGGACTTCTGTCGGGATAGATGAATGGAGGGCAGGAGACACTTTATTTTGGATAGATAACACGGCTCAAGGATGTGCATACAGAGAAAGAAAGGGAAGACAGGAGGGGGAGAGAGGACAGTGTGGAGTATGGTGTGGCGAGGTTGGAGGAAGAGTATGATTATGTGCATTGAGGAGAAGAGGAGTGGGATAAAGTAGATGAGTTGGAAGAGGAAGAACAGCCACCTGCGATTTCCCCACAAGTACAAACTTTGTGGGGACCGAGGTTACGGAATAGGTTTGGCTGGATGGCTGTAGCTAAGAGATCCCTGATGGGAAAACAGAAAGATGGGAAGATAGTAGGAGCACAATTTCCATTATTGCATAAGGGACTGGGGAGAGCACAGTATAGACCATGGCCCTTTTGGATAAAAATTACGTGCTCCCGTCCCTTACAGCTGGGGCTGGGAAGTGGATATATGCATTCGAGAAGCCTACAGCAGGAACTCAGTTGGCTGAATAAGATTTGAAAAGTTTGTTTGGGACGATTCTGGGAGATCAGGTGGATGCCATTTGGGCTAAAGCAGGGTATCTGGGTGTGAAGGTGGGTGATGATAGCCACGATTAGGCACATTTTAACGACATGAGGCCTCAAGTATGGGCAGAGTTAAAGAGCGTGCACCCGGATACACCCGATCTACAGTCGATCATGAAATGAACAATTTGTGATGATGGGGACCCGCCAATACACAAATGCAAGAGAAATGGTGGGTGGGCAGAGCTGGGAGAATCATGGGACTGAGCAATTCCATTTTTCTATTTTGTGGTAAAAAGAGGCCTTCTGAAAGAGATGCAGAAGGTGCTTGACAGGATAGTGAGGATTGAGGTGAAGGGTTTTGGCAGATATTCAGTCTATTATTATCCATCAGTTTACAAGGTTGAAAGAAAAGGAGAAGGAAACTACACAGCCAAGATTTCTTTGACAATAGAGAGAACGAACAGGAAATAATTTTGAAAGTGTGTGTCCCATGTGAAATTATGATACAATAAAAACATGTCATGTGCCTCATGCTACTGTTGGGGAATGTTCCCTCTTTTGCATCTACTGATTTGACTCAAGTACCTGATAAGTTTTTGGATGAGTACTCCTCATCATCTGGGCCTTTTACAAAGTGTTGAGCCAATACGTATCACATTGAAACCTGGCGCTGTGCTGCCTCCAGTGAAGCACTTTCCTTTTTTCGAAAGCAGCAGAAGGGGGAAACTATAACACTATAATGGCTCTTTTACTTCAGGGTATAACAGTAACATCTAATTTGCCCTGTAATACAGCTATTTGTCCATTGAAGAAAGTGAAAGAGGTTAGTTGGAGAATGATCCACACTTTGCTCACCCTCAATGATATTGTACAGGCAGAATTTACTTTCAGTGGTTCCACATCCTGCTGTAATATTATGCAATATACCTGTTGATGCCACCCATTTTACTGTGGTAGGTTTGAAGAATGCCCTTTTAGTCAGTGCCCTTGCATGCTGATTTGCATTATCGTACCGTGTTTACATTTGCTGGGAGCTGATTCCAACACACTAGACTTCCTCAAGAGGTACTGTGAGTCCCCGAGTACTTTTAACAGATGATTACATGAAGATTTGGGCAATATTGCTGTTCCCAGTACTATAATACAGTATGCAGATGATTTGTTGGTATGTAGCACTACAGAGCAGCAGTGCAGGAAGCATTAGGTTATGCTGTTGCAATTGATGGATGACGAGAGGTATAAGGTGGACAGGTCAATGTTACAATACTGCAGCAAGAGGTGGTGTATTTGGGGCAATTGATTTCAGTGAATGGTTAAAGAGTAACCCCAGAGCGTGCAGCAGCAGTGTGCCCCACCCCTTAGCCGATGATGGTTAAGGATATGTAGACATTTCTAGGCTTGTGTAACTATTGCAGAACATGGATATTTGATTATACTTCATACACTAAACCACTGCTCCAGGCCCTCAAGGAATCACAACAAACAAAAAATACTATTATAAGGACTGATGATCACTAAATTTCAGGAATTAAAATATGTTATTTCCACTGCCCTTGTATTGGCCACAACTGACTACACTAATGAATTTGATATTGTTTTTGAATTCTGATGATCAGATGATGACTTCTGTATTGACACAGCAACGCACAATAGGTCACAAACCTTTAGCCTATTATAGTGGCATGTTAGATTATGTTATGCAGGGACATTTGTCGTACAAAAAGGCATTTGCTGCTGCTGCCTTCGCCATTGAGAAATCTGTGACCATTGTCATGTGGTGTTCACAATATTAGAGAGATCTAAATCTACCTTGACTACAGAGAGGTCTTCCACATATGAAGTGATTCTTTGAAGCCCGTCTATTCATATTGTTTGCTGTAAGACAATGAATCCAGCGACCTTTTTGACTGAGCCCATTACTGACGATGATGAGGTGCATGAGTGTACAACCTATGTGGGCCCTGAGGGTGGCATTCCCAAGGTATGTGATTATGCTCTGGATGGTGGAGAAGTGTTCTTTCTTGATGGATCATCAACTATTGACCAAGAGGCAGGTCAAAGAGATACTGGGGCAGCAGTGGTGGAGATAGTAGATTGGGACTATTAGGTCTTTTTTGATTTGGAGGCTTCCGGGTCATTACTCCACACAAGCAGTGCAATAATTACTTAGTTTTAAGCACATGAGGCAGCACAAGGATGCCGAGTAACAATTTTTCTGACTCAGCATATCTAACAACTGTACATTCAGAATTGTCTAAATGGATGAGGAGAGTATTCCATTGGGATGATGGGTCTCCGGTGCAGCATGCAGCATTTTTAGATCGACTGATTGCTGGACTTTCTGAGCCTTCACGTGCCGCAGTTGTCAAGTGCACCACCCACACCCGTGGTGGAGACTGTGTTTCTCGTGAACACCAAGTGGCAGACACAGGAGCCAAACAAGCCACACAATTACCACTTCACGACATCCCTGAATATCCTGTTTATGTGAAAATCTAGTAGCAAGTACCATGCACAGCCCTTCCAGTAGAAGAGGTTATTGAACTTCAAGACCAGGCACCACAGAGTGAAAAAATGGTGTGGCAAAGGAGAGGGTGTGCACAGTCTCAAACAGATTAAGTATGGAGGTTGACAAGTACGGGAAAGGTAGTGATGTCTCAAGCTTTGGCATTAGTGTCATTCAACCAACTTCACTACCCTGCCCATGTATCTAAACAACACATTGAGGCAGATCTCCAAGAGGATTGGTATATGTCTAACATTCAGGAATTACTTACTATCTGATCTAATTGCATAGTGTGTCAGACATATAGAACAGGGCACACCTTAAAGATGTTGAGGGGTGTATTGCCTCATCCAATTGATCAGTTTTGTGATTTACATATTGATTTTAGTGATCTGGAACAAATATGTAATTCTTACTGCTATTTGATAGTAGTAGTTTGTCCTTTCTCCTGTTGGATTGAGGCTGGTCCGTGTGCACATCCTGATGCTAATTCAACTGCTGATTTCTTGGTCAGAGAAGACTTTCGTCGACGGGGAGTGTGCAGTACTCTTAGAAGTGACAATGGCACCCACTTCTTTAACAAGATGTTTAAGGAGACTACATCTATTTTGAGAATAAAGCATCCATTTTGTGTTATTATTACCATCTCCAGGCCAACAGGGTTGTAGAAATGATGCCTAGATTGCTTGCAAGGAACATCACCTCTCCTCTCATGAAATAGTGACTTGGAGACCTATGGACACACCACAATCCCCTGTGTAGAGTGCTTCAGATGCTCCCAGGGCTGCGTCGATTCTGTAGGATGAATTTCATTCATATTTAACTCTGTTAACAAAGTGTATTAAATATCTTTACCAACAGATTGCTCCACGACAGTCAGAAGAAAGTGACACTAGTGCTGCACCAGATTCAGCAAGCTCACCACCATTACAACTGTTTCCTAATAACAACATTTATGTAAAGGAGTTTGTTTGGAAGTGGAGTGAACTTCATTAAAGCGATCCTTACACCGTTGTGTATGGTACTCCACTGTTTTTAATCTGAGTATATTATTTCAACATCTTTTTTCAGGTTACCAAAGTAAAAATTGCATTCTAGTCTTCTTTTAAGTGGTGTTTTGTATTCCTTTTCTTTTTTCAGTGTACATTTTTTGGAGAAGTATTGTGCATTTTGGAGGTTTATTATGCTTTTACTTAGAAAGATGGGTTACACTAGAATTACAAATGCATATTTAAAACATATATGTATTAAAATGGTGGTTCCAATTATTTGCTGTTTTGTTTTGGATTATTTTTATATTTGTCTAGTGAGATTATATGGGTAGGCCATATAAAAGGAGTGTGGGGGTGTAGTATTGTTTTAAATGGATGTATGCAGGTTCAATTGTTTAACAACTTGTTTGAAGT
Organism: Ambystoma mexicanum; assembly: GCF_040938575.1. Taxonomy (NCBI): domain Eukaryota; kingdom Metazoa; phylum Chordata; class Amphibia; order Caudata; family Ambystomatidae; genus Ambystoma; species Ambystoma mexicanum. The sequence continues at coordinate 260,945,452 of NC_090935.1, forward strand.
CACAAAACAAGTGATGAATATTAAACTACAGTGGTTAATTTTGAGTGAACGCACATACATGATGCTCTCATATGGAAGTTACAAATGTGAGTGAGAAGGCGTTTGGAGGAGGAGACAGAATACAACAAGTAGAAAGGGGTAATGTTTGATACAATGTGTAATGTACACAACCCAGAATGTAACAGTATGCAGTCTTGCTACATGAACTCAGGGGGAAACAGAGGTACAACGGGAATTGTTGTGTCTGTTCCTTCATCTCCCACGCATCTGGGGCAGCCAAAATGTTAGTACCTCAAGATATATTACCTTTAGAGGCTCAGTGCTTGGTGCACTTAGCGCTGTATTGGGTCTGCAGTATAGTCCAAGGGTACAAAGTGGAAGTGGTGTTAATGGACAGAAATGAAGAGAAATGTGCAAAGGACGACAGTGCCCCCCAATGTAAGCCACGACCCATGTTAAAAGTGGAAGGAGTGCTGTTTGTGACAAACAAATGGGAGAAAGTAGTAGTGAGCTGTGCAGCAGGGGGTTTGACAGGGTTCGGAGAAGAAGCAATATGGACCATGAACAAGATCTGTTTTGTGATATGAACTGCATATATACCTAAACTGACATGGATTGAAGCATATGAAATCACAGTAAAAGTGCAACAAGTATATGAATAACAGTTTTGTTTTCGAGGGCATGTAACTGTTCTGGTAGGCATTAACACTATGTGCAAAAAGGCAATGTTCATTCCAGATCTGGCAAAAGGGACAGCAGCATTAATAGACATGTACTGGGTATGTGGCCAACAAGCATACCTGCATCTTCCACATGTCTGGTGAGGTGCACACTTACAACCTTGCACTCAGCTATCATGGTGGTTCCAGAAGTACATTTGATAATAGCATCCAAGCATGGGGTATTGAAATTTATCTCACTCTCTATTCAACCTGAAGGAAGAAATTGAATTATCTGTCGGAAGAATTGTCTAAATTGCTCAAAGCGAGTCCAGATAAATACTGGTTGTATACTAAAACTATAGTATTCTTGGCATCATTCTTGACACCAGGAACCCAGTCCATCACTAATGCAAAGTGGATGCAAATTGTCCACTGGTAAGTGATCCAGTTGGAAAATGATACAACGCCATCAAGAGTGACCTGTGGGTGATCCTGTTAATGACGCTTCAAAACTGGTATGTTTTAGATCTCCTGACAGAAATGGAAGGGGGCGTGTGCAAAAAGATCGGGTTGTCCTGCTGCACATATAAACCCAAATGATGCAGAGAATTGATTGTTGATGCACATCATAGGTTCCTTTCACAAGCTAAAGACTAGCATGGAAAATGAAGCCGGTGTGCAGGTCAAAGATTGGTTCGACACATTTTTTCCTGGGCACCATCCAGGCTTAGAGCACTCATGAAGCTATTGGTTCCTATCATGGTGTTCCTGTTGGTGTTGTTCTGCACTTGCCAGATGACACTTTGATGTTGTGCCAAGAATATCCTGGACAGCGGACAGCACAAGAATGATGGATACAGTTGGGACAGGAATGGCTCTCAGGCACAATGGATGGGCAGGTGAAAATTGAGGATGTGAGGATGTGAATTAGCCATGTATGGTCGGAAAAGAGCAACCTATCTACTCCCCATGGACACTAACATTGCCCCCACCAGGTACTGAGAACTATACAGAGCACTGGGTAGATCTTGCGGGTGATGGGGAATGTATATACCTTACATGTACCCCAGAGAAATATGCACAGGATGGGAGTAGTTTCTATCACATGTGTAGGGCATTGGTGCCTAAGGTTTAAGGGGATAGAGAGAGGGGAAGGCAGAAATTAGTTAATGGAGGATTAACTAAAGGGGCGATGTTGGGATGCATGTACAGATTGCTGCTCCTCCTAGGCGATTTAGATTGAGAAAAATATATTACATTATGGAGAATGGGTGCAGGACAGTGCAGGGCAGGGGTAGGGGTGTGTTTTGTGGAGGGGACTTACATGGCCGGATTGGGGAATTATATAGTGGGGGAAGCTAACCAATAGTGTGCAATAAAATCATGTAAGACACACACATATATATATATATATATGTATTACACGGCCCATGGTAGTGGCCGTGTAGTTATGGTTAAGTTGCTGTTTTGCATAGGAAGAAGATTTTTGGAAACACCCGCCATCTTGTGTCTGCGGACGTTGCGGACAGTGCAGTGTCAAATGGTGGGGAAATACAATTTTGGCAACTGTATTGTTTTTGATTGATATTTTTTATTTATTTCTATCTTGCTTTGTTGTCTATTTTGTAATTGTAAGACTGTTTGGGGATGGTGGGGGGGTACGAGATGGATCGAATATTGTCTCTATTTAGGTGGTAGGCACCGTTGTTGTGTTTGTTGTGTCTGCGGACAGTAGCGTTGTCCTTGGTGTCCGTAATCGTTCCATATGGGAATGTCCTAAGGACACTATACCTGCCGTACTGTTCGCAGGCAAGTTGAAACTGTTCTAAGAACACGCGTCGTGTCCGGGATGTCCGCAAATAAATGAAAATAGGGGTGTCCTAAGGACAGTAAACTTGTCTGTATTGTTCGCAGGCAAGTTGAAACTGTTCTAAGAACACACACGGTGTCCGGGTTGTCTGCAAATAAATGAAAATGGAGGTGTTCTGAGGACACTATACCTGTCCGTACTGTTCGTAGAAAAGTTGAAACTGTTCTGAGAACACACGCAGTGTCCAGGATGTCTGCAAATAAATGAAAATGGAGATGTTCTGAGGACACTATACCTGTCCGTACTGTTCGCAGGCAAGTTGAAACTGTTCTAAGAACACACCTGGTGTTCGGGATGCCCACCATTAATCAAAATGGAGGTGTCCTAAGGACACTATACCTGTCCGTACTGTTCGCACGCAAATTGAAATTGTTCTAAGAACACACATGGTGTTCGGGATGTCGAACTGTTCTTAGGCAAGTTGAAACTGTTCTAAGAACACACGTTGTGTTTGAGATGTCCTCAAATTCATGAAAATGGAGGTGTCCTGAGGACACTATACTTGTCCATATTGTTCGCAGGCAAGTAGAAACTGTTCTAAGGACATCCAAGGTGTCCGCGAACATTAAAAAAGCCATGAGGCCTAAAGTTAGAGAAAATTGTTCTCTACATACATACATTTCTTTGAAGAGAAGGAATCAAGCTGTTGAGCGCTATATCCTTTTTACTTCTGAAAGTTTGTCAAAGAGTATATTGACAAACTGAATGTTGTTGTCATGTGGGTATGTTGGAAAGCTAACAACTGTACCCAGTGCTCCATTAACTAGTCCTTGCTCCACGTCCAGCTTACGTTTAAGCATTTCTCTACAGTTTAAGGATAATTTTAATATTTTTTCCAAGCCAGCTGTGTTTGAGATTGAATTTTCTAAGGTATTTAGTCTTGTTGTGGCTTGTTGACACATAGGCAGTGTAATACCGTGTACATCCAGTTAGTCTGTGGAACAAATTTCAATTATTGGTTACATTTCGTTTTTTAACATTGTTTCATTCATTTGGAACAACTTGCAAGAGTTGGCATTAAGGCCATACAATTGACATTTGTTTGTGCTAATTGTTCCATAACATCAGTAGGACAAGAGTTATCACCATAAAGTGCATGGATGTGCCAGGTTTTTAATATTGTTTGTGCTTCTTGAGATAGTACACCAACTCTAATACTTTTTAAAATGTTGGCGTAGGTGAGGTCGTAGATTGGCTCATGTTCTCTGTTAATTCTGTGTTTTGGAAATGTTGCCAAAGGTTGACATTTCCTATGCTCCCAATAGTTTTACGGCAGAGTTTGTGTCCTAAGGTTTTAAAAATAGGTTCACCTTTCACTGGTGTCAATTGAAGAAGATCTCCAAAAACAATAATGTGTTTTCCTCCAAAGAGTTCTTCATAGTTTGTTTTACGTACTTCTTGCAATCTGAGATGAATCAAAGCCAACATTAGGTTGTAGACCATGCTCACTTCATCTATTAGTAGCATTTTCATTTGTTTCAAAACTCTGCATAGCTCCATTGCAGCTTCTGTAGAAAGTTAAATCTAATTTGTTTTGGTGTTCTACTGGAAGGAGTAGTAATCGGTGTAAAGTGACACAACCTATGTCGAGGGCAGCTAAACCTGTGGGGGCAGTTACAACAGCTGACAGTTTGTTGTTTGTCAATTGTTGAAGGAACTTGCTGATGGTTTTGATTAAGAATGTTTTACCTGAACCAGCTTCACCACTGACATATAGTAGTATAGGTTTATAATGTTGGCAAGTACATTCTTTATTTTCATGTTGTACACCATGTGCAATTTGTTTTGTTACTTCTTCAAAAATGGTGCGCTGCTCTTTGTTTAGTTTTGATTGCAGTGCAGTTAAGTCTTCTGTATCTTCTTCAAAGTGAAACATGGTGTGTTCTACTTCTGTCATAGCTAATTCTGCCTCATTTCCTATTAGTGGCTGTCCCAGTGGTTCTTGGCTTCCTGTTATAGAAGGTTGACTACTGTCAGGAGTGTCCTTATCTAGTTGGGCCTGGAGTTATTCTTCATGTTGCTGTTCATTTTGCAACATTGTTTTGTACTGCATAAAGTTCAGATCGGTGATAGTGCTTTCATTTGCTTTGAAAGCATCTTCTTAGCAGTCATAGTTATCTAGTAACACTTCTTCTTTTCTCCATGGTTTAAAAAGTTGTAGGAGGGACATGTATTATAGTTTTTTATGTTGAGGAGTTTTTAATGACAATTTGATATGATTAATTAAAGTTTGGTAAGTTTTACTAAGCTGCCTTCACAATCTGTCACTGTATATTACATTTGCTTTCATCAGGTTTATATTATTTTTGTATGCAAAGTTTTGGGCTATGTAGTACAGACACATGTTTTCCAAAGTGGTACTCCTATTCGGGTAGTATGTGTCTAGTAAATTGTTTTTCAAAATGTCTTGGCTGTTTGGATCATTTTTGGCTATTGTTTCTATGTTGTCATATGATGTGAGAACTCTTTTTCTAGATTTAGCAGGACCAAGACTTAGCCATACTATATTTTCAGATTTTCCATACAAAGGAGTACCAGTTAAACGATCTGCAGCTCCGTAGGCACCACATTCTCTATGAGAGAGCATTTTTATGCCTAAGCTGTACAATTTCTGAGATAGTGTTTTGTCTGATGATAGGTCATTCCAGAGGTCTTGAAACTCTGTTTTTTCTGCTTTTGTTAAGTATGCTGTAACATATCATGCAACTGCAGTGGAATTGTCTGCAATGTACTGCACATCTATGTTTGCATTCCATAACTGGGAAAACATTGCATTGTAATCATTGATATATTTTGATTCTTCTGTTCTTTTTATGTAATATGTGTTCTTAGGTGATTTACCTTTAACATTATGTCTAACTGAAGACATGACGTTGTTTACTTCAGCAGTTTCTGTAACTGGTCTAGGGAAACCAAACCGGCATTTGGTGTAGTATTTCCCTTTCTTTTTGTATTTGCGACAACAATATTGGCCACATTTGTGTCTTTGAAATTGTACAATTTGTGCATGAAGGTCACTATTTGTCGTTTGTGAAGGGATTTCACAAGTGACATATTTTTGGATGAACTGCAAAACAGTGGCATCACTGTCCTGACCAAATTTAGGAGCATCTTTAATCCATAGAAGCATGTGGATAGGTGGTGCTCCTCTGGCTTGATATTCTTTTCTCCAAAAGAAGTGTTGCACTTCTCCGGGTGGAGGAATAGTTTTACTACAAATAAAGTGTAACATAGCAATGAAACGATGATGGAAATATCTTAAAACATCAACAGGATTTAGAGAGCAAAGTTCTCCAGGTGTTAGTATATCTATGTTTGTTTTGTTCTAGGCACGACGATGTGCCTAGGAAATCATGTAAATCTTCCCATGCATATTCTGCACAACTTAATGTAACAAACCAAGTGGGTGATCCAAGGTTTCTGATCATACAACGTACATCTCTTTGATGTCGGAACCAGTATTCTTTCGTACCACGCATGTTTGCAAACAGATTTGTAATACTTGATTGTAAAACCTCATCTTTTTCTTGCACTTTTTGTATTAATTGTGCAGCCGACATATTTTGAAACTGTGTTCCTGATTTCAATATATGGCAAACTCCATAAAATAGAGTTACTAGTTCACTTTCAAAGAGTAGGTAGAATATGTATTCCTCATTTTGTCTAAATCTGGGATCTTCAGAATACATTCGTAATGAGCGGTATTCTAATGCTGTTATTTGAGTGGGTCTGTCATCGTATCTTCCTCCTTTGCCAGTAGGAAATAGTAGAGGAAAAGCATGTGCTTCTATACTTTTTTCCCATATGCTCATTGGTGATCCTTTGGTTTGTCGCATTTGGTACGTTTCTAGTGCATCATCTATGCTGTCTTTAGAGTGCAATGGATGAATTGTATAATGGCCTAAAATATTGGATACTGCATCGGTATCCAGATGTTCAAATTGGCCAGTTTCTCGTGACTCTTTAATTATTTCAGTTATTCCACTTAAGTTTTCTTCAATATTTATTTCTTTGTAGTACTCATTATTGTCTTTTAAATATTGCAAGGCTTGTCTAACTTTATGTAAGTCGACAAGTTGTTGCCAAATGTATTTGCCTTTTGTTGGTACACCATTTACTAAGATAATTAAAGATTGTTCTATTGGACGTTGCACTCCTAGAGTGTGTACATTTACTGTCAGATTTAATGGTAAATAAACTACTTTGCCACGAATACCTTTCACCAATTCTGAGGGAGGTAATGTTGCTGTTTTTGGTTGAAGACGTATTATTGCTTGAAATGGGTGTACTGTTTGAATTATGATGCTCTCATATAAACTGAGTTGTTGCAGGGGTTTTGGTAGTGGAAATAATTCCAAATTATTTGTGATAGCACGTGAAGGAGTTTGGTTGTTGTCAGGTTTTGTAGTGAAGTAACTGCAAAGTATTAAAGGGTCAGTTATTTCATATTTGTTTTCTGCTATAAGGTAGAGAGCTAATTCAAACCATTTAGAATCTTCATTGTCGTCTATTTTGTATATTATGTCTATAGTTTTCATGTTAGTTTTATAGAAAGTTCTGCAGCAAGACACACACATGGTTTGATATTTCAGCGGATGTACTTTTACATTTTAGTATTTCTTTTTTGTATGTGTGTAGTAGAAGGTTGCCATGTGCACAATTGTTGCTAGTTTGTTGTAAAGGTATTGTGTTTTGTAGTTGGCTTTCACTTCCAAAATATTTTTCCTGGATATGGTCAATTTCTTCAAGTCGTTCTTTGGCTGTAACATGTAGACGATTGTTATTTGAATTGGCTAGTGCTAATGCAGGACTTTTAGCATAGTACAGTTTATAGACTAGATTTCCTATAGTTGAATGATGAGTTGATATCATTTTGATATGATGGAAGGTGCTTTTGCAAATTGGTCCTGAAATGCAGACTAATGAATCTCCTTGTAGCCCTGTGTATTTATGTACTGGACAGGTATCCATATTTTGCAGCAGTTTCATTTTGATTTTGTCTTTGCCTTTCACATATTGATTGAGAAATTGGCGTAAAGATTTGAAAGACTTTTTGGGAATGTTACACCTTGACGTGCATGACCATTTGTATACTGGATGTTTTCGTCCATTCGAATGAAGAGGTAATTCTGAGTTTTCAGGGGATATTTTTGTAAGCAGTATTTCTTGTTCCATTATGGTATTATTAATTTGTTCATAACCTCGTGCTATGTATATCAATCGTATTCGTTTGCTTTTGTTTGTATGCTTCTTCATTAAGATATGGTTCTGTGTTTGTGGTGCGACTCCATTCACCTCCACAGATATTTAAGAAGTTATTTTTGTTGACATTCCGTTGATTGAGAAGTCTTTTTTGTAATTTAGTTATTAGTTTTGTTAGTGTTTTCATTCTTTTTAACACTAAAATAAATAATTTTCTTTTGAGTAGGATTGCACTGTCTATCAAGGCTTCTAATATTAATTTTCTACAGTAGGTTTTAAGGATTTCTCTCATGTTTTAATAAGATTTTGAAGGACTCTGTGGCAGAAAATTTTTGCAAAAAAAAATGTTTGGGGTATTTTTACTTGCCATTATATCAAAATTTATAGGAGTAGTTTTAGCAGTAGTGGTAGCTGAATTCTTGATTATCGTTTTCTGTTTCGTTTTACATTTCGATAGAGGAGGCAAAGTTTCTGTACTTGAAACATGTTTAGTTTTGCTAAATTACTGTATAAGATGCTTTGTTTGAACTTTTTGTACAAATTCTGCTAGAGATGAATGCTTATTTTGGATACTTCTTTTTTCATTTGCTTTACTTTGATGTTGTTTTCTACGGTGTTTTTTTTTGGTAGGCATTTTTTGGGGTCTGTTGAAAAAAATAAAGAAGGTATGGGTTGGGTTGTTCTGCAATGCTTGTGTGCTGTGTGCGTGAGTGTCTGATTATGATGGTAGAGATGTGTGTGATGGTGTGTGGAGGCTATTCTTCTATTTGTGTGTTACTATACTGGGGTTCAGATAACAGTAGAAAGTAAGCTAGTGATGAGGAGAAGCACAAATACTAAATCTAATGGTACAGGATTAAAACAGTTCTTTGTTCTGCAATAATAACATTCTGGAGGCTGAGTTATGTCATTTGTGCACTGAAAAAACAGGGATTTGTGCAGCATTCTGCCTGCAAATTCCGGTTTAACAAATGGGTATTTGTGCACAGAATGGTGCTCTTATCTTTTTTTTGGTGCACAAATACCATGAATCAACCACACAGTGTGTTTGAGTAAAAGTAAGCATATTATGGCAGTATTGTACTTACTTTTTTTGTGTGGAAAGATTAGGTTTCTTCTGAGTTGTTGTTTGTACTTCGGATTCTGCTGCTTTCCAGGAGTGTGCTCTTCACTGTAATTGTAAAGGAAAGAAGCTAGTAATGTTATGTTTATATAGTATGTAGTTTCCTTTGACTATGTGCAGCCTTCATATTTTATTTACATTATGTTAGTTGAACATGATATGCAAATAAATAGAATAGAAAGTGTATGAAACATGCTTGGTTTCTTAAGGCTGTGATATTGGATGTTAGGAGATAGAAGAAATAATGATATACTTATTTTGCAATTTTTATGAGGTAAATAGGAGATAGTTTATACAAAAGCATGGAATGTATGCATTTGTGAAGGTGTGGGTAATAAATCAGAAGGATATGATGTACAGGTAGTGGTGTTATTGCAGTTGGGAGTTTTTCAATGTTAGTGTTTACCTGGGTGAGTGTTTGAAGGTGCTTGACCTTATACTGACTGTGTGTAATTTTTTCGATAGCTGTGTGTGTAAAAAAATGCTTAGATAGCAGACAGGTTTGGAAGTGACAGTTGATTATAGTAGATGGGAAAAATGACAGTAAGTTTATTTTGTAGGTTATCCATATTAAGTGACAGTTACTCTGTTTATGTGCATTCATAAGATTTGTATTTGTACTGGGCAGAAAAAATGCATACCTGTTGTTTGTATTCATGCATGTGGATATGTATGCAGCTGCAAGTAGAAATCTTGGAGACTTGTGCAGTCGTTTTTGTTGTAGGTGCTTTCCAATGATATGATACGTGTACTCAGAGTAATCTACAGTACATTTGAAGTGCTGAACTCTGATGATGCAGTTAGATGTAGAGGTCTTGAATGTGATTGGTGGATGGTTGTGTTACTTTTTACCTGTATCCAATGAGAGAATGGCACAGGGAGTGAAGTGGAAATGGTTTTGTGGGATTTTGTCAAGAGGGGGCAAGATTTGAGGGGGGGTCCCAAAATAATGTAAAGGCATATACATGTGGTGTCATTTGACGAATCTGCACAACATGTGGCAAAACGATTTTGGATCTAGATATAAATGGTTTTCTAAAGATTGGTGGGATATTTTCAAGAGGGGGCAAAATAAGAGGGGGGTCTCACGATTTTAAAATGGCTTATGACTTTGTTGCTACTTGACGAATGTGGGCAAATATTTTGAGAAAGATTATAGACCCAACCTTCAATGTTTGTGTAAAGACTGAATGGATTTTGTCAAGTGGGGGCTAAGTTATATGACTATTGTATGTACATACATTTTGAAACTTTTTAAAAATAAAACATGGGCGGATTTCGAGCAAACTCGTGAGGAGCATTGGCAAGGACTTTAAAGCATGGTTTTGCAATTGTGCCTGTGTTTTATTTTTTGACAAGTATAGCCTGTGGCTGTGGGCAGTAGCCAGATTGTCTGGGTCATGGCATAAGGTCATGATGCAGATAAACTTGCTACTGGCCATGACCGCTAGGGACAAAAAATTGTGTTAAAGTGGCTATGGCTACCTGGGACTGGCTATGTGGTAAAGTTATTCGAAGGTAGGATAGGTTTGAAAAGGGAAAAAAAGTGCTTGTGGTAATATGTTCATAGGGTTTTTCAGGCTGCCATGGCAAGGAAAGAGGGGCTGTGTACGGAGCCCCGCTTTTTCTTTCCATGTTGGCTGTCTTGGAAAAGTATTTTCCTTCCTTCTTACAGAGGGATGTCGCAGGCGTCCCACTACAGGAAGAAAAATCTATGTTTTAGCATCCTGGGATCCCGCTTTGGGAATCAGGGGTGCTAATGGCCTTTATCCCCCATTTCAGGTGCTGCAATGGACGATAATGGTAGTAGCCCTCCTTATTTATTTATTTATTTATTTATAACACACCAATACCCGCAGACATTAGGCTGTGTGGTTACATATTTGTTGAGGAAGATGAGGTGGAGGAAGACAGCTTACTGCTTGCTGAAAAAGGAGCAACCTTTCTGAGAGAGTTGCGGTCATTGGATTTGCTGTGGTGGCACATGGAGGTGGTCACGTAGGAGTACTGTCCAGGTAGTCTGCGACTGAATAGCACATTTCATTTTGGTGGCTTTAACCTTTGGTACACTCCCAACAGTAGCAAAGAACTGGCACACCCATGATTCGATCTTGGTGCTAGAAGTACGCACTTCTTCTACCTCATCTTCTTGGTCCTCTTCAATATCTTTGAAAGTACTGCACTTTTTTTGTTGTGAAGGTCCTCCAGCTGGTGTTGGTGGTGGCTCTTGGGGAGTAGGGATGGAAATAACTAATGCCATTTTTAGGATAAATAGCAGTTTTGATAAAATTCTTCCAAGTATGTACTGTGTACTAGATTGGTAATGAATAATGAGTACAAAAAGGTGTAGGAGGTGTGCAAGGGAAATTTTGAAGTTGAAAGTTCCTAGATCAGTAGAAAATGCAGTTCCGACTGACTTCGAAGCACAGATACGATCACAAAGTGCAGACACCTTCGCAAACACGTCACCATGCCGTGCGGCAGTGTATGGTCACGTGGCACTGTCCAGAAGGTCTGTGATGAAGTCAGACCTTCCCGGACGTCTACAGATGCAAAATTATTTCAAGAAGTTGCAAAAAGTGTATAGGCATGTTAAAATCATGCTTCAAGGTGGGAAATGGCAGAGTTTTAAGGTGCAACATTGTAAATTGGACAAAAATATTGCTTATTGGCTAAGTATGATATTAGTAAGTTGAAGGAAAAAGCATGCACTCGTAAAAACCCATGAAATTCACCGAAAAAGCTTTGTTAAAGGGACGTAATGGTTTAGTTGCACTACTAAAAACCAGTTGTGATGTCATCTTTCACGTCCTGGGTTTTAGTCTTAGCAGTGCACATTGGTGGCGTGAGTTATGGTTGCTTAGCTTACCATAACTGGCGAATTTATGAGGTTTTCCGGTTTTACCTGTAAACATAACGTCCCTGTAACAATGTTTTTCCATTGAATTTCATAGGTTTTTATTAGTGCAACTTAACCATAACATCCCCTTAACTAAGATTTTCATTGAATTTCATAGGTATTTACTAGTGCAACTTAACCATAAGGTCCCTTTAACAAAGTTTTTCATTGAAATTCATAGGTTTTTATTAGTGCAACTTAATTTTAGTACAAAGCAGTGTTGCATTTAAGCATAGGCCTGAATCCTCACAGGACATGTTGAAGACAAAGAAAATGAGGCGTTGTCCCTTGTTTACTCATTGCATTTCAATTCGTAGATGCGGCAATGAACATGCATGTTCACCCAAATTAATTGGGCTTTTGAACTATTAAGCAGGAATCTGTTCATCTGAACCGGTGAGGGGCTGCGGTCTGCCACAAAAGGTCATATTCTTGGGAAACAAGGCAGAGGTCCCAGTTTGCCAAAAAATGAACTAAGATTTATGACTCTAGCGCCCGTTAGAATATGGGTCCTAAATCCTTTGTGAACTGGATTTATTTGTGCAACACGACGGTTACTCTTGGGAGATTGAACTGATAAAGAGGAAGGCGGAGAACAACAGGTTTTGTGCCAGAGAGAGCCAAGTGTGATGCCCAAAACGTGGGGAGGCATGATGGGGGCACCAACTTGTATGGGATGTAAAATGTGATGCTTTGTTAGCAAGGTCCAGACTGACCTCAAAGTCAAAATGCAGAGTTCAATGTAGATAACCAGATGTACATCACGTGACTAGGATTAAAGGCAGGGTGGTGCAAGTCAAATGTAATTAATTATTCCACAGTGATTGAAGATGGGCAAGAACGTTACCCACATTAGGCGACGAGGAGTGAGCAGACATTGGAACCAATTGGAGAATGGGTTATATGCGATTATTAACATGTCTATAGGCGGAAGCCAATGCGTGTGGGGGATTAATGCTGTATATTGAGAGCGTCACCTGCAACGTTTTTTGTGTTTATAATGTGATGTTGGTATGAAGGACGCCAGAGAGCTCTACAGCAGTGGATTCATAATACCCTGTTGCTTTTTTTTGTATACAAAATAAAAGCTCTTGCCTTTCTCGAAAATGGGTACACCTAGCCTTTCTTCCTAATGGGTTGTATTTTCTTGGTCTGAGCGCTTGGGAGTTGACCTGAGAATCAATATGTTTTACAGCCCCCTTCTCATAGATTAAGACATGAAATAGAGTTAGCTTTGAAACTAACTGGATACAAAGATTGTGCACCAAGAGAAAATCCATAAAGCACAGTTAACTCGGCATAGTGGAAGATATGAAACGTAGTTAACTTCACAAAGGAGTAGATACGCATATTTTGAAACAAAAGAGAACATTGAGGAGAAACTGGATAATAATAGAGAGAACCAGTGGGAAAAAATACCGTGGGAAAGGTGGAAAACAAAGTGCTATGGTTAAGTTGCACTACTAAAAAGCAGTTGTGATGTTATCTTTCATGTCCAGGGTGTTAGTCTTAGCAGTGCACGGTGGTGGCGGGAGTTACGGTTGCTTAACTTACCATAACTGGTGAATTTCTGAGGTTTTTTGGTTTTTCCTGTAAACAGAACGTCCCTGTAACAATGTTTTTCCATTCAATTTCATAGGTTTTTATTAGTGCAACTTAACCATAACGTCCCCTTAACTAAGTTTTTTCATTGAATTTCATAGGTTTTTTATTAGTGCACCTTAACCATAACGTCCCTTTAACAAAGTTTTTTCATTGCATTTCATAGGTTTTTATTAGTGCAACTTAATTTTAGCACAAAGCAGTGTTGCATTTAAGCGTAGGCCTGAATCCTCACAGGACATGTTGAAGACACAGAAAATGAGGCTTCGTCCCTTGTTTACTCATTGTATTTCAATTCGCAGATGCGGCAAGGAACATGCATGTTCACCCAAATTAATTGGGCTTTTGAACTATTAAGCAGGAATCTGTTCATCTGAACCGGTGAGGGGCTGCGGTCTGCCACAAAAGGTCATATTCTTGGGAAACAAGGCAGAGGTCCCAGTTTGCCAAAACATGAACTAAGATTTATGACTCTAGCACCTCCCACCAGAATAATTGTCACCCTATTTGAACTACCAGATGTGTTAGAATATGGGTCCTAAATCCTTTGTGAACTGTTTTTTTTTGTGCAACACTAGGGTTACTCATGGGAGATTGAACTGATAAAGGGGAAAGCGGAGAACAACATGATCAATGGTTTTTGCCAGAGAGAGCCAAGAGTGATGCCCAAAAAGTGGGAAGGCATAATGGGGTAACCAACTTGTATGGGATGTAAAATGTGATGCTTTGTTAGCAAGGACCAGATTGACCTCAAAGTCAAAAACTGCTGAGTTCAATGTAGATATCCAGGTGTACATCACATGACTAGGATTAAAGGCAGGGTGGTGCAAGTCAAATGTAATTAATTATCCCACAGTGATTGAAGATGGGCAAGAACGTTACCCACATGCGGCGACGAGGAGTGAGAAGACATTGGAACCAAATGGAGAATGGGATATATGTGATTATTAGCATGTCTATAGCCGGAAGCCAATGCGGGTGGGGGATTAATGCTGTATATTTAGAGCGTCACCTATGACGATTTTTGTGTTTGTAATGTGAGGTTGGTACGAAAGATGACAGAGAGCTCTACAGCAGTGGATTCATTATACCCCGTTGCTTTTTTTGTTTACAAAATATAAGCTCTTGCCTTTCTTGAAAAAGGATACACCTAGCCTTTCTTCCTAATGGGTAGTATTTTCTTGGTCTGAGCGCTTGGGAGTTGACCTGAGAATCAATATGTCATACAGCCAACTTGTCATAGATTAAGACATGAAAGAGAGTTAGCTTTGAAACTAACTGGATACAAAGATCGTGAACCAGGAGAAACTCCTTATAAAGCACAGTTAACTCATCACAGTGGGTGCTATGAAACTTAGTTAACTTCAAAAACGAGTAGATACACATATTTTGAAAAAAAAGAGAACATTGAGGAGGAAGTGGATAATAATAGAGAGAACCAGTGGGAAACAATACCATGGGAAAGGTGGAATGGAAAACAAAGCGCTATCCTGCACAAGAACAAAATAGCATTAAAGAGAGAGAAAGACAGGGCTCAGAGCCTACAGACATACACCAGCTACAAACTAGAGTGACCCCGGGAAACTACATTCCCTCAAAAGTCCACAAGCAGGACTATGACCAAAAACATAATGGGCCTCATTACGACCCTGGAGGTAACCATGGCGCTTTTTGCGGCATGGCTACCCCCATTCCGGGTACCGGGTCCGGGTTCCCTGAATGGGGAAATACTGGGTCATTCCGACCTTGGAGGGCCTGGTATTTCCCAATTCAGGGAACCCGGACCCGGTACATCCCCATTCCCATTTCAGCCCCCGTAGTGCTCAATGGGAATGGGGATGATGCTAACAACGGGCCCGTTAATAACGGGCCCGTTGTTAGCATCCTGGACTGCTCGCGGGACCCGCTAAGGACGCCTGGTTTTACCTGGCATCACCTGGCATCCATAGCGGGTCCCGCGAGCAGACCTCGTAATAAGGCGGTAGGGTGTTAACGGGGCCGGCAGCTCTACCGGCCCTGTTAACCCCTTACCGCCAGGGTCACAATGATGCCCAATGTATCTAAGCGAGAGCCAAAAGGGATTCAAGGGAAGAAAGAAAGTGCAATTAATGGGACTCCTATTTAGAGCAACCCACGGTGTCTGGTACCCCATTTGGGTATAGCCAACATGCCTTATGTCTCTGATAATGGTACAATAACAACCCAGGCACAAAATTATGTTCACAACTCCCCCTATCAAGAAGGCGATGGGGCACTGGAGACTGAAGTACAATTGGCAGTAGCACAATGTTGGAAACGAGGACAAGAGTATACGGTCACAACAAAATAGATTCAAAAGAAAATCAAAGATAATTTTAGAAAGAAAAGAAATAAAAGCCTAAATGACATTGACGGGGAGATAGACAATATTTGGCTCTCTCCACAAGCTCCAAGATTTGAAACAAAGGGAATGAAGGATCAATGCAATACTCCTAGGGCAGAGAAGAAAACTGTTGACCCAATCCCAAGGAGCGACAATCTGGGCAACTCGCAAGATCGCATTGATGATCTAGAAAGAAGACCATTAAATACTAATTTAAGACAAGCAGCCTCACCAGGGGTTGGTAAAACAGATAACTTCCAATCTAATGAAGGCACATAAATGGCACTGCATTTCGTACCCAATTCATTGGTCTCAGTATTTGAACTTCTAAAAATGGAGGTTCAAGCACAAGCTGGGATATTACTGGAGCTAACCAATGAAACAGCCAAATGTGAATCAACAATGATGGGGCTTGGCACCGCCATTAACTCATCAATTCTACCAACAATGAAAGAGGTTACAGTGGAATTGGCGAAACTAGGCATGGATATTTCATCGACACAAGTTCTACTTAACTCTAAAGAAAACGAGGAAGAGGGCCATCAACAAATGCTGAAAGAACTAACACAGCTCTTGAAAGCACGGTTGCCATTGCCCGATGTAGAGGGAGAGAGGAACAATGGCCCAATTCAAATATATGATGATACTCCCCTATGTGAATCCACTCTGGAAGAATGTATGAGATTGGAAAATGTTGTGGAGGAGGTGATAGAGGTCATTATAGAAGCCCCACCATCCCAAGCTGCTGGAGTATTAAAGGAAAAATAAATAGTGGAGCCTCCCTGGATAGCGGCATATCTTCAGAATTATAGAGGCCGAAGAAAAATGAAAAGGAGAGAAGAGGGAAAAAAGATATCAAGAACACTTCTACCCCAACCTAAGAGAGATCTTAAAAAAGCTAAAAACCAGAAGAGCCTAAAAGTCAAGAACTCAGGAGTGAATCTCTTTCTGAAGAATATCATTTT
The DNA here is from genome assembly GCF_040938575.1 of Ambystoma mexicanum. Classification (NCBI taxonomy): domain Eukaryota; kingdom Metazoa; phylum Chordata; class Amphibia; order Caudata; family Ambystomatidae; genus Ambystoma; species Ambystoma mexicanum. The sequence goes on from NC_090935.1 coordinate 260,962,137, forward strand.
ATCACCTAGCTGCAACCTGTCAGTCCCACCGGATACCACTAGTACCGAAGTGAATGGCCTGGATAAGTCTCAACATTAAGATTCCAGTGCTAGTAAATCATTGAAAACTGGAAAACTTAAAAAGAAAAGTCGGAAGGTTCAAAGGGAATTGGTACAAGATTTGACAGATATTGCAAAAGTGAGTGTGGGCCTTCAGACAGACCCGCAGGAAAAACAATCAATAGAATCAAGGCTAGCCTTAGGGTTAAATACCCCAGAGGAAAGTGCAGCAGCGAATAAAGTACAGCAAGGAAAATGCATATTAAATAACCGGTTGGGAGCCACAACAACGGGGATTAGTTGGGCCCCAATACTTTTGCAAAAAAGAAATGGCTGTTAACATCTGGTGAGATGCAGCGCCATGCCTCCCAGGGACGAGTGGACATTTTGCTCCTATATTCCTGAAACCGAGGGGTAAAAGTCCATCTATAATAATAGTTGAGTCAACCCACTCACACCCCGGGGTGGAAGTGGAGTCGGGCCAAGGAAAGGCCTCCACCTTGCCAGGAATGTGGAATGGTAGGGGAAAAACGATTGAGATTAAAGAATCCCCAAGGGAAGTTATTAAACCCCTTAAAACAAGCAAAGAGGCAGAAGTTACGGATTTTGCAATTCCAAAGGCTTGGCTGAAACTCTTTTCAAACACCAAACAGCATAAGTGTTTGTGCCAATCCGTAATTCTGCAGTACCTCCAAAAAATCCCAAACCTTTTTCTATTTTCTACAGAGAACATAGAATTTGTAAGATTCCCCAATAAAAAAGACTCTCATTTTGTGGTTTTAGGCCTTAATTCAAAAATGGCACCGAAGGCCATCCTGAATAATTCAAGAGACCTAGAGTGACATGGTCTGAGAGTACATTCTGCATTCCCGATGGAACCCCCACAGGGAAGTGAGACAATTAGGGGGGTCCAAAAGTTGGATGGATGGAGAGAAGGAAGTATTTCAGAACAAGTGCAAAACGAAGATGGAAGGAAGAACATTGGAAATATAACTAATGAAAAAGCTTTGTCTATCCACCCAGAGATATTTATTATCCAAGGTTCTTCAGAAAGTGGGAGTAGGAACCCAGCATCTTTAGACATAATGCCGTTCATTTAGTCAGTTGGAACACGTGGGGCTCCAGTACTTTTAAAGCAAAAAAATGCGAGAACAGTTATTCTATTTAAATGACATCATTTTATTTAGGAAACATGGTTGGTCAATACTTTGGAAATAGAGGGCTATACATTACACTGCTTCTCTGCTATGCAAAAGGCCAAAGGAAGGCCCTCAGGAGGTCTTTTGATGACATTTAAAACCATTCAATAAAAGATACAATTCCTATTTTTAACAATGCCATAGGAATTCAGGCCTGTAAAGCCTGGTTAAAATTTGACATAAGAGATCCTGACTTGCTAATTATTAATATATACTGGAACCCCGCGTGTTCAGAACTCCAGACATTTTTGGCAACATTGGCCTCCCTGTTGGTAAGAATAAAGATAGAATTTGGAAACATCAATATGATTCTTGCAGGGGACCTAAATACTGAATGTGTTGAGTCAACAAAGGGGAAAGAAACACTGGTAGCTAGAGGAGTCCCAAAGAAAGGCAGAATCTGGTTGTACTTCCTAGACTCTGTCATGACCCTTGTCCCTGGCCCTCACTGGCAAGTCAGCCTTCCAGTTAGGGCCAGGTCAAAGGCCTTAAAACCTCATCCAAGATTCTCTTGGAGTTTGGCGCCAGGCTCATAACCATCATGAAGACCAACATTACAATGGGACTATTTATTTGGGACTATTTAACTTGGGGGGGGGGGGGTTCAGCCAACATGGAGGCACACACATAGCTCAGTTACAAGGAAATGAGCTATGCGGTCTAGTCTTTTGGGTGTGGCAGGCCTGAGACTATTTTACCTAGATTACTTTGGGTGTGGCAGGCCTGGGACTATTTTACCTGGAATACTTTACCTGAGACTATTTAAACCACACCCAAACAGCAGAACATGCTTTGCGTTATTCTGCTGTGGGCAGCGTAACGCTCACCGTGTCCAGTTCTTTGATGCAAGTTTGCCTGTAACCAAGGACCTGCAGAGAGAGAAAGAACACTACGAAACTTGCCTGGAACAGTATCCTGTCTTCAATCCATTGCTGACTTCAGTTCCACTCACCTGAAGGTACGAACTCCATCATCCGGCACCGCATGCATCCTGGAATACTATAACCTGGAAAGAGGAGAAAGAAAGACAGCATTTGTAAGCGTTTACTCACGTTTCCTCCTGAATGAAGAAAGCCACACAATTATTACCTGGGTAGTCATCTCCTGGTCAGTATCATTGCTGGAACATTATGGCTCTCGGCGAGGAACATCGCAACCTGCAAGGAGAGAAAAAACACAGGTTAGCAATATAAAAGGCAAAAGAGCACTGCACATCACGCCTTACTCAGCGGACAGCATTGCGCACACCACACTTTCGCCTACCGGCCCATTCTCATCTTCAAACTGCATGACACAAAACACCAAAATACCTTTCCATACCTAAAAGGAAAGAAGCAAGACATTATTATTCGACTAAGAGGAACATAAGAACTGCATATAAAGACTGTAAAGCAGCAAGCCTATGGAGTCGCAGCAGGCCTGGATTCACACAGGGGGACTTGCACCGGTGAAGTAACTTGGTCGCTGCTTGTCCCCCACATCTATGCGCCCCTGCCACGAGGAGCAGGACGGAGAATCCACCTCTTACAATATTAAGGTGAGGAGAAGGCCCAAGGGGGAGGAAGGAGTTGAGGCCAAGGGAGGTGGGAAATCATAAAGACAATCTGGTATTGAATCCAGCTCTCCTATATTGCAGACCCATATTTAACCAGAGGCCTTAACAAGGAACCGGGAGAGGGTTCGAGAGTGTAAATCATCCATCCAGGGCTGGGTGGCATCCCCGTGGATACCAGGTGAGCGTAATAACTCTTGGGGCATGAAGATGTTGGTTGGAAGCAGTGGGGGGGCATAGACATGACCCCAACTTGGTATTGTGGCAATTCATCTTCTGTTTTGGACTATGTCTTTGTTTCTCCAGGTTTCGCTTGCCAATCTACCCTGGTAGTAAAATATGACGGAGGAAGTGATCATTCACGGTTGGAACTATCCTTTCTTGATTTGTTAACTATCTCATCTGAGGTATGTTAGGCAGAATCCTATGCAGTTCTCTTAGGGAGCACTACAAAAGATTAAGACCACAGGTATATGCTTACAATAAATCCCCTTTGGTATCAATCTGTACCACAAAGATTTAGTTGGTAGATGTGGCTGTGCAGTCAGACTTATCTCAAGAGGGAGATGTGCAGTTTTCAGGGTTTACACAATATGACTACAATACTATGGAACAAGGAAACACTGACCAAAGCTTTGTATCAAAAATAATATATATTTTTATTTTACACACTCTTAAGTTCAAATACAAACCACTATCATTAAAGTAAGTTAAAACAGTCAAGAAAATTATACACACTCCCTTTTTGAATTGTGGACAAGTTTGTGAAAGAGTGAAAACTGAGCAAAACGGCACAGTGTAAACTAAGCAGAAATGGCACTTAACAATTTCTTCAGAGGGAGGGAAAGGACAAGTCATACAGGGTTAGACTCCTAAACACACTAGCAACACTTCCCAATTAGATTGTGACCCAGTTAGGCTAGGCAATACTTTAGTATAAGCAATACTTTGATGAAAACCGAGCAAAATGGCACTTCAGCAATATAGAAAGGGGAAGGAAAGGTGGTTATAAGAGTTTAGGTGCACTAACACATTTCTTAGTGAGAAGCAATCTAGAGAAGGCAGTTGTAACAGATTTAGCCAGAGTCAAGAGGTCTGTGCCAGAGTTAGTGGTACAAGGCAAATGCCCAAGATCAAACTGTTCTTGTAGCTGCAGTCAAGCCTTTGTTTAACGAGTTGAAAAGGTGGTTGTAGATGTAAAAAGATAATGTTAGACGAATGGGGCCGCCAACCCAGATGGTAAGTAAAGGATTTATTAAAAGACAAAGGCAAACTTGCGCTATTACTTCTCCTGGACCTCTCGGCGGCCTTTGATCTTGTCAATCACAAAATTCTCTGTCACCACCTCAAATCAGCTGCACACTTCTCTGACAAAGCTTCAACCTGGATCAGTTCCTTTCCTAGATAATAGATCAATGCGCGTGTTCTCTCCACTAGCAGCCGCCCAACCTGCTCCTGTCTCTTGTGGTGTGCCTCAAGGGTCCTGTGTCTCGCCCACTTTGTATAACGTGTTTACCAAACCTCTTTTTTGATATTCTGGACCATCTGGGCGTCACGTATACTAATTATGCTGACGAGACCCAGATACTATAATCCCTATCACAGGTGACTACACTACTGACTCCCGCGCCATCAATGCCATCTACCAGGTCATCCAAGCATGGATGGCCCAACACAGACTTTGCCTAAATGATGAAAAGACAGAGCTCCTCATTCTTGGTTCACCACAAAAACTCACCAAACTTGACCCTGCTTTTAAGTCCTTCACCATTGATGGGAATACTATTCCTACTGCTAAGGACACAAAAACTCTAGGGATTTACATTGACTCGACCTTATCCCTGACTAGACAAACCAACTCAGTCTATCAGCAGCGGCTTATACTTGTAAGCTTATTACTGCATGTCGCCCGTTCCTCTCTACAGCTAATTGTGTGACCTTGGCTAGGACCATCATACTCTCTAAGGTCCACTACTGCAATGCCCTCTACCTAGGCACTAATCGCTGTAACTTAAACAAGTTACAAATTGTCCAAAACAATGCGATCAGAGTGGCCCTCAACATTCCCAGACGCCAACACATAGCTGATACTAGACGTAACCTTCACTGGCTCTCAATCCCTCACCGAATCTCCTTGAAGTCTCTGGCTCTTACCCATAAATGCCTTCACAACCAAGCTCCTTGTTATCTGGTGAACAGATTTGCCCTCCATAGCTCCACTAGACCTCGCAGATTGGCCCAAGCCAACTGCCTCCTCATCCCACGATTCAATCTCCAAAGATCAGGTGGAACCAGCTTCCCCATCTTGGCAGCTAAATTATGGAACTCACTCCCTAATGAGCTGAGAGCAGAACCCTCCTTTCTGAGATTCAAACACCTAACCAAAGTCTGGCTGTCCTCCCAAGACATCTAACACCGGCTCACTGCCTAACTTGTACTTAAACGTACCTTTGTATATACATTCTGCTTGTCTTCTTATTGCTATTTTTCTGATTGTAAATTATGTAACTCATCTGTAAACATTGTAAATAATTCCATGTTCTGCTTTCATCATGTTGTATCTAAGTTATTCGCCCGGTTGCCCCTGGACCTGGTGCGCTTTAGAAATAAAATAAATACTAAATACTAAATATAAAACACTTTCAGCAATACCCAACGAAACAGGAGGCCTGGCGGAACAATGTACCTTGAAAGTGGAAGAGGCTCCTGCGGTGGCGGTAGTTCCTGGCAGTTACTGCAGTTCGGGAGATCCAGCAGAGGAAGCAAGGCTCTCGTCGTGGAGGAAGGTTCGAGTTACTGTACTGCCCAGGGATGAAACCAGCCGCGGTGAAGGCTAGACAAATAAAAGTTATGCTCCTTTAAATCGCGGTTGTGGTGGACGGGTGCCTGACTACCAGGTCTCCTAGTGCTTGGCACTGGCAATTCGACCAAGGCAGGTCCTGGAAGGCGATTGGCAAACTGGTTGGCCCCACCAGCTCAAGGGAAGAAGACTCTTGCAGGTGAAGATCTTCTCAAGTCGTTGGAGAAAAGTGGTGAGGATCTGCAGCAGGGCATCACCGGTGGTTCCGTCGTTGCAGATGTCTTCAGCTTCTCTGCTCTTCGGGTTTCTTAGTTCCAGTGGCGACGTCTTGTCCTCCAGTCCTCAGAGCCCTGATTTTATGCAGAAAAAACCCTATTCATACAGCCTAGCTGTCACTCACACAGTGGGGTGGCTATCCTGGCGACATAACCCCCCAGCCTATCAGGGCAGAGTGCGACTTGGGTTGCCTAGGTAACCATGTTCAGGGTGCCTATTCCCCCTCCCACATATCCTGTCTACCCCAGACTCAGTGGCGCTGAGAGGAGGGCTTCTGTGCACAAGCCCGCCAAAAGCACGAACAAAAGATCCCCGACCTGGGTTAGGATTTCAGAGAAAGACACAAGTAAGAAATATTATCAAAGATCTGGCAATAAAAACCTACTGGAGTAAAGTTAATATTAAAATAAACCGGCGGTATGTTAGAGGCTGTCAGTAAAAGTGGTAGCATCAAACAATGGGAAAATCCCATAGGAAAATATATGCGGTCGAATATTTACGGTAGTAACCACTGCCACCAGCCAGAAACTTTGGAGAGAGGGACTGGAAGGAACCCTCTCGAAAATGAACACTAGGGAAAAACTATTAACCCTTTCCAGTACTTCCATAGTAAGTTGGGTTGTACTGGTTTTGTTCATATCTTTTCACTAGTAAAGTCAATGGGGACTTTACATGCCCTGGAAGACAGTAGTCAGTCCCAGGGTATGGAGTCTATGTTTGGGGGTCACTATGACACCCCTTTGTTACTGCACTGAGGGTGCTGTGTAACACACATGTTAAAAAGATGATTCCTATGAGGGTGAGAAAAGCCCCATAGACCATAAGCGCACAAGATAGCCTAAAACACACACTAGCAATCTGTGTAAGAGTGGGAAAAAAAGTCTCACTCTTAGCAGGAGAAAAACATTAAAACCCTAAAATCCAGAAGAAAAGCTGCTGGGGGACTCTATAGGTAAGGGAAATTAGCCTTAGAAGAGAATTCTCCCTAACACTCGCCCCCCCACCATACTAAGGGACAGGAGGATCTAATCCACTCCTGGATGAGTCTCTTACCTCTAGTCGGTTAAAAACATCCTAGAGAGACCATCAACATTTTGGTGGTGACATCCTGACCTGTGCTCAATGGTAAAATCAAACCCTTCGAGGCAGACTGACCATCTTAACAGTTTTGGGTTTTCCCCTTTTATTTGCATCAACCATCTTAAGGGTTGTTGGTCAGTCTGAATAGCAAAAGTAGAACCATACAAGTATGGCCTAAACTTCTTCAGAGACCACACAATGGCAAAACATTCTCTCTCAATAGTTGCCCACCTTGTTTCCGGTTCCTTCAGTTTACTACTGATGAAGCAAATGGGGTTCTCATCCAGTTGACTAAGGACTGCACCTATACCTGTATTGGAAGCATCTGTTTGCACAATGAAGGGTTGGTGGTAGTCAGGAGCTCTTAGAACTGGAGCTTGACAAAGGGCTCTTTTCAGGCTTTCAAAGGCCTAATTGCACTCCTCATTCCATTTGACCTTTTTGGGAATTTTGGAGAGGAGATTACATTCATTGGAGAAGTTATGGTCTCATAGTTCTCAATGAAATTCCTGTAATACCCAGTGAGGCCTAAGAAGGCTCTCACCTGAGTTTGAGTAGTAGGTGTTGTCCAATTTTGCACAGCTTCTATCTTGCTGGGCAATGGCCTTATTTCACCACCTCCTACCTCATGACAAAGGTAGACCACTTTGCTCTGACCAATTTGACATTTGCCTGCCTTTATGGTCAGTTGGGCCTGCTCAAAAGCCTGCAAAACATATCCTAGGTGGTCAACATATTCTTTCCAAGTAGGGCTGAACACTGCAATGTCATCCAAGTATGCCATGCAGAAGTCCTCCATCCCATTCAGAACCTGATTAACCATCCTTTGGAATATAGCAGGTGCATTCTTTAATCCAAAAGCATAACCTTGAATTGGTATAAGCCAACTGGGGTGGAGAATGAAGTATTCTCCTTGGCATGGTCTGTCAGGGCTATTTGCCAATAGCCTGACGTGAGATCAAATGTGCTGAGGAACTTGGCTGAACCAAGTCTATCCACCGGCTCATCTGTCCTTGGCATAGGATGGGCATCAGTCCTAGTGACTGCATTTAGAGCTCTATAGTCCACGCAGAATCTCAACTCCTTGGATCCTGCCTCTGGTACTAACACAACTGGGCAAGACCATGGACTGGTAGAGGGTTCTATTACCCCGAGATCAAGCATCTTGTTGACCTCTCCTTTGATGTGGGTTCTTACATTTTTTGACATTCTGTAACCCCTGCTTTTGACAGGTAAACAGTCACCAGTGTTGATGTCATGCTGGCCCCAGGGGGTCAAGCCTGGTGAAAGTGAAAACAAGGGGGCAAATTGATTCAACAAAACTTTGCACTCATCCTGTTGTTCAGAAGTCAGATTAGGAGAGAGATTAACTCCTTCTATTTTCTCATCTAAAGGTTTGCCTCTGAGAAGGTCAGGCAGAGGTTCACTCTCTTCCTCCTCTTGAGCTGAACCTAGAAGCAAAGCTCCCAGTTCTGGTCTCGAGACATAAGCTCTTAGACAGTTGGTGTGAAAGACTCTAAGAGCCTCCTTAGGATTGCCTAAATCCACCAGATAATTCACCTCTCAAAGTTTTCCCATAATCTTGAAGGGTCCTATCCACTTGTCCTGCAAGGCCCTCCGTTTCATGAACCATCGGACGCGTCCTTTCTGGAATTCCTGGTCCCTGACCCATAGGGGCTTGCACTCAGCAGTACTCCCAACATGGCCTCCGAACGCGGAATACTGTTTACCAGTTTCCGCGCCGTACCCATTACATTCTATAAAGCGGACACACCCCCGCGGCCCTGCGCATCTCAACGCTACCCCTTGCCGTGGCTAGACGTGTGCTGCCCTAGTTCGCTTGTGTTTTTCCTGTGATTCTTGGTTCCCGGTACCTTTAATTCCTCCTCCTTCATTCCTCCTCCTTTTGTCCTCCTTGCATTCCGGATTTCCGTGCACTCGTCTTCCGTGTGCACTCTTCGTTGTTTCCTGGATTTCCTCGGACTTCCCAGACATCTGAACGTTCCAAGGACTCGGAACGCTGAACGCACGCTGGAACCCGAGGACCTGCACATTGGGTTATACAAGATCCGAACTCTACGAAAGAAGACTCCATCGAAGAACTCCAACAAACAACAAAGACAGGTGAGAAGGGAGGAAACCTGTGATAGATTGAGACGCCAACAAACTGATACAGATACGGACATGGAGGCTGCAGTTCAAGACCTCATGGGTGGCATGCAAGAATTAACCACAGAAGTTCAGAATCTCAAAGCTGAGAATGCTGCATTAAAACAACTAGTCCTGTCACGTGATTCCGAGACCAATGAAAGTGTATTGCTGGGCGGAGTAGTGGATAAATATGATGGCTCCTCAATGAACCTTCGTGGCTTCCTAGATTCATGTTTAGTGCACTTTACCTTTAAACCCTACTACTTTTCCACCCCAGGGCAAAGGTGGGATTTATGATTTTGCATCTCTCCGGGAATGCGTTAACTTGGGCTCTGCCCTTAGTTAATTCTGAAGATGCCCTCCTGAATGATTATGATGGGTTTGTACGGGCTCTAAAGACCATGTTTGACCGCCCAGAACAGGTTTACAGTGCCCAAGAGCGTCTATTGGATTTCTAACAAGGGTCCGAGGACATGCTTACCTATGTAACACGCTTTAAACAACTGGCTAACGAAGCAGATTGCTCCCCAGAGGCCTGTTTTACTCTATTCCGGAGAGGCCTAAATGAAGAAATAAAAGCCGAGCTAGACAGGGTAGCGCGCCCAGGCTCATTCCAGGCCCTTATGGACCTCTCTTTACAAATAGACTTTCGAATCCAGGAAAGGAAGGCAGAAAAGAAGAAAACAAAGATGCCTTACCTTAAGACCTCTATAGAATCTGCCTCTAAACCCAAGCCCACTCCTGCCCCGACCACAGACCCTGAACCCATGCAACTGGGGGCCTTCCGCGGACCCATATCCCCGCAAGAAAGATTACGACGGATCCACACCGGTCTGTGTATGTACTGTGCCTCAGATAAACATCTTGTGAGAGAATGTCCTTTGGCCCCTCCACGACGTTCGGGAAACGCCAGCTCCCGATCCTAGATGGAGCACAGCTTCGGGAGAGAGATGTTTGCTCCCCATCTATTCCATCCTTGAACTCTCCTGGACAAAACAACCTGTGATCTTGCAGGCCATTCTATCGCCGTCCAAGAAAGAAACTTACCCCATTCTGGCATTAGTGGATTGTGGAGCCATGGGGATTTTTATAGATCAGGATTGGGTCACTGCCCACCACATTCCATATGAAACTCGAGACATCATGCAACCTGTAGAGGCCATCGATGGACGACCTCTCTCTTCAGGACCAATCACCCTGCAAACCAAAGAGATCCAGCTCTCGATAAATCATCATCAAGAGATGATCAAGTTTGACATCATAAAATCTGCCCATTATCCCATGGTACTGGGTATGCCCTGGTTACAGAAGCACAACCCCTACATCAACTGGGCAGCAGGATCCTTGTTTCTTGGTTCCGAACATTGCATGTCTTACTGCCTATCCCTGGATTCCTCGTCAAGATCCTCTGAAGGTACGCTGACAGACCAGCAAGGCCCACTCACGGGCTCAAATATTATCCAGGTCCCCAGAGCCTAGGATACACTGATGTGTTTTCAACTGCCATAGTTGAAGCCCTACCCCCTCACAGACCTGAAGACTGCGCTATTGATACTGAACCCTCGGCAGTGATTCCCTTTGGAAGGATGTTCATCCTATCAGAACTAGAGAAAAGGGCCCTCTGAGAATACTTGGATACCAACCTAGAAAATGGCACCATACGACCATCCAAATCCCCAGCGGGAGCTTCATTGTTTTTCGTTCCCAAGAAGGATACTAAGAGCTTAGGCCTTGTCTTGATTATCGTGGTCTTAATAAATGCACCCTCAAGGACCGCTACCCATTGCCCTTAATCTCGGATATCCTGGAAGTGGTGAGAGGAGCCGTAATCTTCACGAAATTGTATCTCAGAGGTGCCTACCATCAGATCTGTATAAAGGAAGGTGACGAATGGAAAACGGCCTTTAGAACACCCTTTGGTCACTTTGAATAACTGGTCATGCCCTTCGGACTCGCCAATGCCCCAGCGGTCTTCCAACATTTTATGGACCGGGTGTTCTCCGATATGCTGTTCCTCTTCGTCATAGTTTACCTGGACGACATACTGATATACTCCAAGGACCATCTTAAGCATGAAGAACATGGCAAGGCAGTCTTACAGCGGCTACGTGAACATAAACTCCTGGCTAAACCCGAGAAATGCCTTTTTCATGTCGCTACTGTTCACTATCTCAGATTTGTCCTTAGTCCAGAAGGAATTGGAATGGACCACTAAAAAGTAAATTCCATACTATCCTGGCCTGTTCCAACTACTGTGAAACAGATTCAATCGTTCCTGGGGCTTGCTAACTTCTACCGGAAATTCATACCTTCCTTTTCGGAGATAGTTCAACCGATCATTACATTGTTGAAGAAGGATACTCTCTTCCTCTGGACCGCAGCCCAAGATGAAGCGTTCCAACGTTTGAAGTCGGAGTTTACACAAGCCCCCATCTTGGCTCAACCTGACATCGATCGACCTTTCCTAGTGGAGACTGATGCCTCTAACTACGTCATCGGAGCAGTCTTAAAGCAGGAATTCGAGGACCAGTTAGAACACCCCATTGTTTATCTCTAGCGAACCCTAACTCCTAGCGGGACCCATTATTTTGTTCTGGAAAAGGAACTGTTGCCCATCCGTCAAGCCTTCACAGAGTGGCATCATATACTCCTGGGAGCTAAACATCCTGTTCAGGTCCGTACGGATCATCGGAATCTCTAAGTCTTACAATCCATGGAATGTAGGAATAGTCGTCAAGCCTGTTGGGCCTTCTTCTTTGCCCAGTACCAGTTCCAAATCCATCATGTACCCAGAACACACAACGTAATTGCTGACGCCTTATCCCGACGTTCTGACTACGAAACTCTTGAAGATCGATCCTTCCCAAAGATATTTCCCCATACAATTTTTGTAGCCCAAGCAATCACTCTCCTGGAAGACATTCGGATTCAAATCCAGTCCTCTTAGATCTGGAAGAAATTTACTGGGAAGAATCGATGGAATCTTAAAACCAAGGACGGGTATTTGTTTAAGGACAATGGCCTGGTCATTCCCACACAGAGACTGCGACAAAGGATTACAAGCCTCTGTCATTATACCCTTCATTCAGGACATTGTGGCATTACCAACACTCTCTGTCTAATACAAAGACAGTTTTGGTGGCCAAAAATGAAACCTGACGTCCAGCAGTATATCCAAGCCTGTGCAGTTTGCAATCAAAACAAGCATGATATCAAGAGGCCGGCGGGTCTCCTACTCCAACCAACGCTACCAACAAGGCCCTGGGAATTTATTGCTACAGACTTTATTGTGGAACTACCACCTTCCAGGGGATACACAACTATCATGGTTACCATTGACTTATTCACTCACATGGCTCATTTTACACCTTTGTATAAATTACCATCTTCCTCAGAACTTGCTGGAATATTCCTGGAACACATATTCCGACTTCATGGACTCCCTTCCAAGATCATATCAGATAGAGGTTCTCAATACATATCTCAATTCGAGAAACACTTATGCCGTATACTAGGAATCCAACGTGCCCTCTCCTCAGGTTATCATCCACAGACCAACGGAGCTACAGAACGTGTGAACCAAACCCTGGAGCAGTATCTTCGTTGTTTCACCACCAAGGTCCAGGCCGATTGGTCTCTTTTAATACCTGTGGCTGAATTTGCCTACAACAATTCGGATCAGTCGGCTGTCAAGACCAGCCCCTTCTTCTGCAGCCAAGGATTCCACCCTTTGGTTCTACCATCCCTTCTCCCACATCCTACACCAGTTCCTACAGTCGACTCCTGGATTGAAATCCTCATCAACGTACACAAGGAAGCCAAAGAACACCTCGAAAGGGCCCGAGCTAACACCAAGCACTATGCGGACTCCAAAAGAAGACCAGGACCTTCATATGTAGTGGGTGATAAAGTCTGGTTATCCTCGAAACTACTGCCTCGACACTCACGACCTAATAAGTTGGCTCCTCGGTACTATGGGCCTTTTTCCATAAAGGAAATCATTAACCCAGTGGCCTTCCGACTCAAATTACCAGACACCTGGAAGAGGATCCACCCAGTGTTTCACACATCTCTAATGAAACCATATGTCCAGACCTCCCGGTCTGCTCCAAGATCTACCCCTGTGGTCGTCGATGACCAGCTAGAATACAAAGTGTCCCGAATATGTGACTCCAGATACAGATGTGGTCAGCTACAGTATCTGGTGGAGTGGAAAGGCTATCCACCCAGTGAACACACCTGGGAACCGGTCTCAAACCTAAATGCCCCCAGGCTACTTCAAAGGTACCACCTTATACACCCGGGGAACAGGCCTTCGGAGGAGGACGCATGCTGTCATGAACCATTGGACGCGTCCTTTCTGGACTTACTGGTCCCTGACCCATAGGGGCTTGCACTCAGCAGTACTCCCAACATGGCCGCCCAACGCGGAATACTGTTTACCAGTTTCCGCGCCGTACGCATTACGTTCTATAAAGCGGACACACCTCTGCGGCCCTGCGCATCTCAACGCTACCGCTTGCCGTGGCTAGACGTGTTCTGCCGTAGTTCACTTGTGTTTTTCCTGTGATTCTTGGTTCCCAGTACCCTTAATTCCTCCTCCTTCATTCCCACTCCTTTTGTCCTCCTTGCATCCCGGATCTCCGTGCACTCGTTTTCCGTGTGCACTCTTCGCTGTTTCCTATATTTCCTCAGACTTCCCAAACATCTGAACGTTCCAAGGACTCGGAATGCTGAACGCACGCTGGAACCCCAAGGACCTTCACATTGGGTTATACAAGACCTGAACTCTACGAAAGACAACTCCATCGAAGAACTTCAACAAACAACAAAGACAGGTGAGAAGGGGGGAAACCTGTGACACTCTGCCTTGTTGGCACCATAACAAGAACTAGCTGGTCTTGAGCGAACTCAACCATGTTGGCCTTCTGGTCATGCCAATGCTTAAACAGAGCCTGACCTGCTTTCAAGTTATCACTTGCCTCAGCCATCATGTGTGACATTCTGCTCCGGAGTCCTATCACATAGTCAGTCACTCTGACTGGCTTGGGGGAAGGAACACTCTCCAACCCCTCCTTAATCAGGGCCAATGGACCTCTGACTGCATGGCCATAGAGAACTTCAAAGGGACTGTAGCCCACTCCCCCCTGAGGGACTTCTCTGTATGCAAAGAGAAGGCATGGCAGTAGAAGATCCCACTTTTTCTTAAGGGGGTCTTCTAAAGCTACTATCATGCTCTTCATATTTCTGTTGAACCTTTCTACCAACCCATTTGCCTGAAGGTGGTATGCAGTTGAAAACTTGTAGGTCACTCCACAGTTTTTCCACATGGCCTTCATGTAGTGGGATATACGATTTGAACCCCTGTCTGATATTACCTCCTTAGAAAACCCAACCCTGGTAAAAATACCAAGGAGGGCCTTAGCCACAGCCTGAGCTGTAACAGTCCTCATAGGAATAGCTTCAGGCTACCTAGTAGAATGGTTTACTACAACAAGGATAGTCCTGTTGCCTGAAGAGCTTGGAAGGTCAAGAGGACCGACAATGTCGATTCCCACCCTCTCAAATGGTACTCCCACCACAGGGAGAGGCACTAAAGGTGCCACGTTCTTGGAACCACTCTTACCAGAGTTTTGGCAGGTGTGGCAACTCTTGCAATACTTGTCTACCTCAGCCCCCATTTTAGGCCAATAAAAGTAGAGAGAGAGCCTTTCCTTGGTCTTCTTGAAACTCAAGTGACCAGCCAAAGGTATCTCATGGGCTAGTTGCAAGAATTGGAGTCTGTTCTCTTGGGGCACTACACGTCTTTTGTAGTCTCCAGGGATTGACTCAGTTGGTTCACTGTAGAAGAGGCCATCTTCTCAGTGCAACCTATACTTCCCAGGCTCTTGCCCTTCAAGCTGAGAAGAAGCCTGGTGGCGAAGACCTTCCAGAGTTGGACATTCTCTTTGCCCCTTACTGAAGTCTGCCCTATTGGGTCCACCTTCTGCCAGTAAAGACTGCAGCTCAGGATGGTCCACAGGGTCCAGATCTCCAATAAGATCTTGGTCTTCTACTAGATCTCAATCCTCAGGCTCTACTTCAACCACACAGGGTCGTTCCTCATTCTCAGCCTCAGCTGGAGGAGGAATCACAGGTGTGATTTTGGAAAACCTATGGGATTTCCTGGTTGGAAGCACAGGAGTGCTTTCTGCTGGTTTCTTCTTAGAAGTCTTGGGTTTCCCCTTTGCTTCTGGTTGCTTAGAAATTGCAGTTAGTAACTCCAGAGTAGGAGTGATTTCTTTTCCTATCATCTCCTCAGGAGAGCCTCTCAAGGTCCTCTCCCTTGCAGGTCTGGTGAGCTCCTGTAATCTTTTCCTAGGAGGTCTGGGAGTACTTGACACTACTCCAAGATCTTTAAGATCATTGCCCAATAATACCCTTCCAGGTACTTCAGATTGTACACTAACAGGTATCCTGACAGTCATTTAATTGCACTGGATGAGAACTGGTAACTGGGGATGCATCTGCACAGGCCCTCCAGCTAACTTGGTGAGGCGTTTGGGTGCCTTAGCAACATCCTCCACCTTGAAAAAAGATTCATCCACCACAGTTATGCTGACTCCAGTGTCTCTAATGACAGGGGTCTCCTGACCATTCACTAGGACACTGTCTTTATAATATTCTTTAGTATTATTTGGGATAGAATTATACACATCTAAATTCTGTTGTTCCCACAACCCCAAGGGTCAGCTAGTGTATCTTTAGTATTAAAGATACACTATCTGAGACGCGGATGGGGTCTTCAGCTAGTAGTTGAAAGTTTCCACTGACCATTTGTACTTCCTCCTCTGGAGCGAAGACTAAGGAGACAGTGTAGACCCCTGAAGGTTTACCCTTACATCTGGGATCCCCTTTCACATTGTCAGTTGAACGACAAACATAACATTTTCCAAATGTCTTTATGAATGGTGGTTTGCTCTGACCTCCTTCTGGTCTAGGACCAGAAGGTACACTAGCCTGATTTGGTTTCCCTTGTGGCTTACCCTTAGAGTTTTGTTTGTGGCCCTCTTTGGAATTGGAATTATTTGAATTCTCTTTGTTGTCTTTCTTAGGATGATTTCCCTCATCCTTTTTCTGAGTGACCCCTGAATCCTTGTGAGTATCCCTGTTGGCAACACACAAGTCAGCAGCCTTGGCTAGTTTCTTGGAATCTATTTCCTTTTAATCAGCCAAGTGCTGCCTGAGCTCAGGAGAGCAGGCATCATAGAAAGAGTCCAACATGACATGATTTTTCATTCCTTCAGAAGTGTTCACTCTGTAAATCTTAATCCATCCATCTAAGCTTTTCAAACATTCATTCACCCAAGTAGCCCAAGGGGTACTATTATGCTTTTTGAGGGTCCTAAACCTCTTAAGGTTCTGGGAAGGGGTCTTCCCAAATCTAGCAATTAAAGCTAGCTTTACACATTCATAATCCATCCTATCCACCTCCCCCAACTCCATTACCACATCAGATGCAACAGGGGGAGCCTAGAGAATAACCAGGGGATCAACTGATTCCCTGTGATTTCCTGGAGCCCATGATTGTACTCAAACATAGCTAACCAATCGAACACATCCAACTTAGGTTCATACATACCCACAATTTATTTAGGCATCCGGGGTCTCTTTGGACTGGAAGATCTGGAGGATTCAGGGAGAGAAGCATTTTCCAAAGACAATTTCTTCATCTCTAGCTCATGATTGAGCTCCATTTCTTAGAGCCTTAGTTCTTGATGTTTCTGTTCAGTTTGGGCACTAATTCGTTTGAAGTCAAGTTCAAGTCTCATTTTTTCTAGTGAGATAAATTCAGGACTTAATGTGGGACCTGACAATGGTCCAGTAGTCAAAGCGTGAGGCCTTTGAGCAGGCAGAGGGCCAGAGGGGGTTACATTGTCATCCTCCTCTTCCTCATCTGCTTCAACAATAACATCATCAACATTATCAACCTCAATGTTTTCTACATTTGCTGGAGTGGTAGGAACTACAGCCCCACTCTCCAGTCTTTGTTTTTCTAACAATCTTTCAATCATTTCTGATTTCTTGCCTTTGACAGGAAGACTTTTCTGTCTGCACAGATCCCTTAAATAATCAGCAGTATTTACAAAGAGGGTCTCCTGGCTATAGCTTTCCATCTTTGACTTTTTAAAATTAACTTTTAGTGATTGTTAAGCCTTGTGATTAATTGAACCAAGGTACTAACCGCACTCTAAAATGTAAATCCAATACTTTTATCCTCACTGGTGTACACCAGTGTTAGGCAGATTCCTATGCAGTTCACTTAGGGAGCACTACAGAAGATTAAGACCACGGGTATATGCAATAAATCCGCTTTGGTATCAGTCTGTACCACAAAAATTTAGTTGGTAGCTGTGGCTGAGCAGTCAGACTTATCTCAAGAGGGAGAAGAGCAGTATTCAGGGTTTAGACAACAGGACTACAATACTATGGAACAAGGAAACACTGATCAAAGCTGTGTATCAAAAATAATATATATTTATTTTACACACTCTTAAATTCACACACAAATCACTATCATTAAAGTAAGTTAAAACAGTCAGGAAAATTATACACACTCCCTTTTTTAATTGTAGACACGTTTGAGCAAGAGTGAAAACTGAGCAAAACAGCACAGTGTAAACTAAGCAGAATTGGCACTCTTACAATTTCTTCAGAGGGAGGGAAAGGACAAGTCATACAGGGTTAGACTCCTAAACACACCAGCAACACTTCCCAATTAGATTGTGAACAAGTTAGGCAAGGCAATTCTATAGTATAAGCAATACTTTGATTAAAACCGAGCAAAATGGCACTTCAGCAATATAGAATTGGGAAGGAAAGGTGGTTATAAGAGGTTAGGTGCACCAACACATTTCTTAGTGAGAAGCAATCTAGAGAAGGCAGTTGTGACATATTTAGCCAGAGTCAAGAGGCCTGTGCCAGAGTCAGTGGTACAAGGCAAATGCCCAAGATCAAACTGTTCTTGTAGCTGCAGACAAGTCTTTGTTTAACGAGTTGAAAAGATGGTTGCAGATGTAAAAATATACAGGGTAATTCATAGAATTCAGCGCACAAGTAGCGCACGCGGCTGGCGCACAGCGTGCGCGTGCGATAGTCTGCGCCAGCCGCGTGCGCCAAAACCGAATCCGGCGCACAGCGTATTCATGGATTTTAGCTTCCCCAGGCAGCCGTGGCGCACAGTGGCGCAGCGACTCGCTGCAGCGCCAGTTACGCCCCCAGGAACGCCCCTTGCGCTGGGAAATCTCATAAAAATCACAAACCAGCGCAAGGGGCTGCGCTAACCCTGGACCATCACGGCAAGCGGCCCATGCGATTTTCAAGGGTGCGCGGGAAGTTTCACACGTCAAATCCCAGGCTACGTCCATTTCAGGGGTGCGCGGGAAGTTTCACACGCGAAAAGCTAGGCTACGGGAATTGCAGGGGTGCGCGGGAAGTCCCACACGCGAAAAGCCAGGGTACGTCCATTACAGGGGTGCGCAGGAAGTTTCACACGCGAAAAGCTAGGCTACGGAATTCCAGGGGTGCGCGGGAAGTCCCACACGCGAAAAGCCAGGCTACGTCCATTTCAGGGGTGCGCGTGAAGTTTCACACGCGAAAAGCTAGGCTACGGGAATTGCAGGGGTGCGCGGGAAGTCCCACACGCGAAAAGCCAGGGTACGTCCATTACAGGGGTTCGCGGGAAGTTTCACACGCGAAAAGCTAGGCTACGGGAATTCCAGGGGTGCGCGGGAAGTCCCACACGCGAAAAGCCAGGGTACGTCCATTACAGGGGTGCGCGTGAAGTTTCACACGCGAAAAGCTAGGCTACGGGAATTCCAGGGGTGCGCGGGAAGTCCCACACGCGAAAAGCCAGGGTACGTCCATTACAGGGGTTTGCGGGAAGTTTCACACGCGAAAAGCTAGGCTACGGAATTCCAGGGGTGCGCGGGAAGTCCCACACGCGAAAAGCCAGGGTACGTCCATTACAGGGGTGCGCGGGGAAGTTTCACACGCGAAATCCCAGGCTACTTCCATTTCAGGGGTGCGCGGGAACGTTTCACACGCGAAATCCCAGGCTACGTCCATTTCAGGGGTGCGCGTGAAGTTTCACACGCAAAAAGCTAGGCTATGGGAATTCCAGGGGTGCGCGGGAAGTCCCACACGCGAAAAGCCAGGGTACGTCCATTACAGGGGTGCGCGTGAAGTTTCACACGCGAAAAGCTAGGCTACGGGAATTCCAGAGGTGCGCGGGAAGTCCCACACGCGAAATGCCAGGGTACGTCCATTACAGGGGTGCGCGTGAAGTCTCACACGCGAAAAGCTAGGCTACGGGAATTCCAGGGGTGCGCGGGAAGTCCCACATGCGAAAAGCCAGGGTACGTCCATTACAGGGGTTCGCGGGAAGTTTCACACGCGAAAAGCTAGGCTACGGGAATTCCAGGGGTGCGCGGGAAGTCCCACACACGAAAAGCCAGGGTACGTCCATTACAGGGGTGCGCGGGGAAGTTTCACACGCGAAATCCCAGGCTACTTCCATTTCAGGGGTGCGCGGGAACGTTTCACACGCGAAATCCCAGGCTACGTCCATTTCAGGGGTGCGCGGGAAGTTTCACACGCGAAAAGCTAGGCTACGGGAATTCCAGGGGTGCGCGGGAAGTCCCACACGCGAAAAGCCAGGGTACGTCCATTACAGGGGTGCGCGTGAAGTTTCACACGCGAAAAGCTAGGCTACGGGAATTGCAGGGGTGCGCGGGAAGTCCCACACGCGAAAAGCCAGGGTACGTCCATTACAGGGGTGCGCGGGAAGTTTCACACGCGAAAAGCTAGGCTACGGGAATACCAGGGGTGCGCGGGAAGTCCCACACGCGAAAAGCCAGGGTACGTCCATTACAGGGGTTCGCGGTAAGTTTCACACGCGAAAAGCCAGGGTACGTCCATTACAGGGGTGCGCGGGGAAGTTTCACACTCAAAATCCCAGGCTACTTCCATTTCAGGGGTGCGCGGGAACGTTTCACACGCGAAATCCCAGGCTACGTCCATTTCAGGGGGGCGTGGATAGTTGAACACGCTACTCCGATCGTTGGGTCTTCACAGGTCTTCCCTGTACAGCCTCCACGTCCCCTGCATGCAGTCCACACCACAGGGGATTACCCTGCACACCTGCTCATGACTCCCACCCCCCAGCAGTCATGGGGCACCCTCCACCAGGCCCCCACCCATGTCTCCCACCACCCCCACCCCCCAGCAGTCATGGGGCACCCTCCACCAGCCCCCACCCATGTCCCACTCATGCCTCCCACCACCCCCACCCCCCAGCACTGTGGGGCACCTGCCAGCAGGCCCCCACTTATGTCCCAGTCATGTCTCCCACCAACCCCACCCCCCAGCAGTCATGGGGCACCCTCCACCAGGCCCACACAGATGTTCCCCTGCCAATAGGAAATCACAATACAGATCCCAGGATCCCATGGGCAACCACATCCCACCCCATGTCACCCCAGTCCATACACACATCCAAGGTACACATCCATTCAAAAATCAAATACCCATTACATGATACATAACCAATGAGCAGTATGCGCATGAGTCCAAGTCCGTCAGACTCACACAATGGCAACACATGACTGTGAAAACCCAGATTGTGACAGTCAACAAACCAATGAGAGAAGTCCACACAATAGAATCAAAAGAACAATGTATTAAAATGTAAGAAGGAAAAAAAAAGAAACACCTAAATGAATACACAAAGTAACAGGTAAAAAACAAAAAAAATCTAATGAAAGGTGAAATCCAAAAGAACGGGTGCAAAGTCAATCAAAATGGAAATCAAAAACAAACACATTGCCCCATGGTCCAAATAATAAAATCGAAAATATCCACAAACTATGTACAAAGATGATTGTCCGGGTCCAATATCCCTAAAAACCATAAAATGAAACCTACCCAAAACCTAACTAATGCTCACTATATACAAAAAACGTGGGCCATTGTCCAATCAACCCAAATAATAAATAAAAATAAAGGAAACCTACTATCTACATAACTATATACAAAGGCGGCGGGCCAGTCCTGCGGCTCACTGAGAGATGTTATGGGCCAGGGCATCATCGAACTCCCTTTCTATCTCCCCGAGGCGTTCCTCCTCAATGGCCCCGAGGGCCCGCAGGGCTGACGCAGTGTCCACCTCCAAGCCCCTGCGGATCTCCTCGAGGCACTCGGCACGCCTCAGGGCCCTCTGCATGGAGTCCACCGCCCTGACCATAGCGAGCCGCCCCTCTTCTGCCCGCCGCCTCTCCGCATCTATTGCGTGGCCTAACCGCTGCCACACGGAAGACACATTCTGTCCAGGGTCCTCCTGCCCTCCAGCCGATGGCTGCCCCTCCGATGTTGATGGCCCCGAGCCATGACGCCTCCCACGTCGCTGCCGCTGCCTCTGCAGCCACTGCCTCTGCCAGCACGACGGCATCCAGGCTGATGGTATCCACCGACGCCGTCGTGCACGTGCCCTGCCTGATGATGCCGGCACATCCTCCACCTGCAGGGGTCCAGTTGCCATGGTGTCCACACCAGCTGGACCACCGACTCCCGACTGTGGCAGGGATGGGATCCCCACTGAGCCGGCTGCATTGGTCGGGGCAGGTCCACAGGGGGCCCTGGTGTCAACTGGGCCGGAAGACGGCAAGGAGAACGACCGGCGCATACTTTCCACAGAGGAGGAGATGCCCGACACATTGGCCATCACCTGCAGAAAACCCGCGCCAATGGCAGATCCCAACTGGGCCACGTCGGCACGGTGCTCTTCGTGATGATGTGCGTGCTCCTCCCGGGAAGCACGCACGTCATCACGAATGACCCCCGTGCGCAACGCGACCCCAATCAGGACCTTTTCCATGCGCCCACGGGTCCCCTCGTCCGCAGGTGGAGGGGAGTCAGATGACATAGACACCCCCTCCACCTGCGGACGGGCCTGGGACGGGGCATCCATGCTGGTGCATGGTGGTGCACTCACAGGGTCAGGGACAGCGACATGCACAGGCACCTCCACGGCGACCTGTGCTGCCTCCTGCCCCTGGCCCTGGACTGCACCACTTGCACCAGCAGGGATGCCCCCACCAGGCCTCAGGTGTGCCTCAGTCTCGACCGCCTCCTCCTCTGTAGAAACCACCAACCTGGATGGCTCCTTGCCCTCTTCCGCTGTAGCTGGCCCCTGTGGGGGCTCACCCACCCCTTCCGCCGCAGCCGTGGGGGCATCCCCGCCGTCTACCTCCACAGCGCCGTCTCCGCCCTCTCCATCACTAGCCGCTGCATAGAGGGAGACATAGAACACAAGCATCAGGGCACTGTACAATGGTCCCCTACACAGGAAGCAATATCAGATGACTGGCAATGGTAAAGTACACTTCTATCATGTCCCTCCACAACACATGGGTCAGGCAATACACACACGCAACACCCATGGTCCATGGCATGCACATCAACATACATGTCCACTGCACTCTTCTAAAGTACGATGTCATGGAACTCACATGCATCATTGGTCATGCAAATCACACGCACACACTTCACCTCTGTCACATCCATGTGGCCTCGTACATCACAAACACAGTGGATACAAGGATGATTAGGCAGCATCAGTGAATCTGTACAGTGTCACAGACATGTGTCATGCATCCATGCCATTCAAAAGTCACAGACATGCAGGTCAAGCACACCAACCTCGACACCATACATGTACCTGGCATCAGCATCCATCCCTCACCCACACCCATGTCCACGAACATACACTTGCATGCTCACATGTGTCCAATCTGCATAGGCCTCCTCAGGTTGCATAGCAACACATACAACAACCATGTGATCCACAAATTACTGGTCGCACATGCATCGCCATGACAACACTGCACACATACATGCCTACAAGGCCCATTCCACACATACAGCATCACACAACCAGCACACTGCAACATGCACTGTCTCACACAGCAATGCCTGCACACTTACCGCTCAACTCCAGACGGGTCTCCCTCTCAAGGACCTGGGAGTGGAGCGCTGGGTGTATGCGTGCCAGGACCCTCATTTGGATCGAACTCATGTGGCCCCGGCCCCCCTCCACGAGGCGCCGGGCCTTTGAGAGGGTCCTGGACCTGCAGTCCTCCCAACGCTTCCTGACATGTGGGTTGTCGCGGACTGCCACCCCCTCCGCGTTGATGGCAGTCACGATGTCGTCCCAGATCCAAGTCCGTCCTTCATAGTTGGCGCGGCTACTTCCGAAGAGGGCATCATACTGCCCCAGGACTCGCTCCACCAGGACCCCATCCTCGGTGACACTGAAGCTGGGGTCCCTCTGCCTCTCTGGCTGGGGGTTGCCAGTGGTGCCAGATGTTTCAGTGCCCGACATGGCAACCCCAGAGGCAGGAGTGGGTGGGCAACTTGGTCCTGGGGCTGGGCTGTGGAGTGGTGTTCTTCCAGTCGGGAGTCGGGGTGGACACAGCAACTGTACGCCTGCAGATGGCTGATGTGCAGGCACCAAATGGCAGGGCACGGTGGCAGCAGGCAGGCAGGCAGGCAGCAGCAGATGGCACGTGGGAGGCTGCTCGGGGCACTGGGGGGCAGTAACTCGGCCTTCTGGGCAGGAGCGTGGTCTTCCGTGTGTGAACGCGTGGCCAGCTTGATACGGAGTGAATTGGCACGTGAAAATCATGCACGTCTGCGTGGAATCCGAGGAAAGGCCCTCAGCGCGTAAGCACGTCAGCACGCGTACGCGATTTCATTGGTCCAAAGGGCCAGGCGCGTAAGCGCGCCTATGACGCACGGGTGTTTCCCAACCCACGTGAAAAAAATACACGTGCCGCGCGAGCGCGTCAGCACGCGTACCCGATTTCATTGGTCCAAAGGGCCAGGCGCGTAAGCGCGCCTATGACGCACGGGTGTTTCCCAACCCGCGTGATTGGTCCAAAGGGCCAGGCGCGTAAGCGCGTCTATAACGCACGGCCGTTTCCCAACCCGCGTGAAAGAAACACAATCCAGTGTCAATGCGTGTGATTGGAGGCTGGCCCTTCAGCGCCTACACGCGGAAGTGACGCAGGACCTGTGGGCCTGCATAAAAGGTACATGTAGAACGCCATTTCCTTGTACGTGCTTTTCGTGGAGAGCGAGTTGGTGTATTCTGTACTTCTTGTCAGTTGACACGCGATTTACTTCACGGCGTTCAAAGGTCGTACTCCCTGTTACCTCTGACAGCTTTTTCTCTTTTGCTCTTTTTCCTGGGCCTGTTTCCTCACACAGCGTTCCCTTCTACTGTTGTCCTGTCTCCTCAGACAGCGTCCCATTCTTCTTTTGGCGGGGGTGTTGCCAACGCGCACACGCGCGTCTTTTTGACGCATTTCTCCCTGTCAGACGGTGAGTTGCGCACGCATCTATCATCTGTGCTTGCCCCGTGTGTCACGTACCTCTTCAGAGGTCAATCTAGGCTGCGTGTGACACGCATACGTTCATTCTTGTGTTACTGGATGCCACAGCGTAGTGCAGGGTTTTTTATACGCACACGTGGTCTAGGAGGGGTATCGTGCACGTTCCTTAACTTTTTTGGGGTGCCTGTGCGTTGCGTGACCCGTCATCTTTCCCCAGGGGTGTCATATAGCCTTGCCACTGCACTAGGGTACGAATACCATCTGGTACCCAACCCCTTTGACACCCAATTGCCCAGGACAATTGTGCACACCCTTTCCCATACGCACAATAACATCAGTGCCATGGTTGGGAGGCGTGCAAGCCGTAAGGGTGGCAAAGGTGGCCGAGCCACACGTGGTGGCCGTGGAGGATCCACTAGGGGACGTGGTTGTGACTTGCAGGGTGCCCCTGTCCCCCCCAGTCTGGAGGACCAGTCAGGGACACCCATGCCCCCCCCTCCCCCCCCCCCAGGTTGAGGGTCATGTGGCTGATACCAACCCTGATCAGCCCTTGTTGGACCAGCCCATTGTGGCACCAGACCTGTCCGAGGGTGACTCCATCGCTGACATCCAGGTCAGCAGGTCCACTGCACGTGCACCGGTGCACATTGGTGTCATCAGGACACGCGCATCTATGCCAGATAGGTCATCTGCTGCCCCCCGTGAGCAGGGTGTGGCTCCATCCACCCCACCTCTCATACACCCTGCCAAGACTGTGTCGGTCCTAGTTCATGCACCTCAGATCAGGCCTGACCCTATCCCTCTACCCCCAATGCCTGCACCTACTCCCATGCTGAGTGTGCAATCCCACACACCCAGTACTGAGTCCACCACGGCTCCTGCCCCTAGTGTCCACAGCGGCGTAGGACACTCTGGATCCCCACCCCCTTCCAAGCGGAAGAGGAAGAGTGCACGTCCGGCACAGGCTGATGCCCCAGGCACGGCTGCACAGTCCGGCCCATCAAGGAAGCCCAGCTTCACAGACGCCGAACTGAATGCACTTGTTCAGTATGTGTCAGACCATGATAGGGAAATGGTCATCGTTGCAGGGTCCAAGACCACACATGCCAGACGCCAGGCACACTGGCAGACCATTGCTGACAAAATAAGTGCCCTTGGAGTAGTGAGGCGCACAGCTAGTGATTGCCAGAAGCGCTGGAATGACCTTAAGCGCAGGGCAAAGGATAAGCTGGCCTCAAGTCATGCCGCAACCTTGGTGACTGGAGGTGGGTCCCCAGCACAGGAAATAGAACTCACACCACACGAGTCCGTAGCTGGATCCTAGGTCACCGAGGGACAACTCCAAGGTGTGGGAGATCTCCCTGATTACGAGGCATCATCCGGTGAGTGCACATGCATGTGTGTTATATCCATGTGCATGGTGTGTGTGCGAAGCCTTCATGTTGGGTGCCTGTCAAGGGGGTGTGTGGCAGAGTTGATAGTGTCACCCATGTGCCTCATCCAGTATGTTCAGTGCAACACCATGTGCCCACACCACTATCCCTACTGCCAACAGTGCACATATGGCCCTACACCATGGAAGTTCCCCTTGAATTGTCATTTTGTCACGACATTGTTGCTCATTCTCCCCTGTCTATTCATCTTATGTCTTACATACCATTCCTACACTTTCCCCCAGCCATTCAAGTTCCATCATCACATGCCTGACATGCAATGATACCACATGCTAATGCGTCCTCTGTATATACATGGCACTCAACATGCTGTCATACTCTGAAATTTGCCTTGACACCCACCTCCTACCTGTGTGCTCTTGTTCCGTCTGGTTTCAAGCCCCATTCCCTCACACTCCAATGCTGCTCTTCATGGTCTATCTTCCCTGACTTCTACTGTTCAGACCATCGTGCCCTACTCACGACACCTGCTTGCAAACAGTCAAATGAGGGCACCCTGCCCTCCAATGCGACCCACCCTATTGCTGACAAGTACATCTGAGCCTACTCAAGGTTAACTCTCACTGACATCTGCTCATACATGCCTTTGCCTGTCCCATGGACCCTTCACATGGTCCCAGTCCTCTCTCCTTGCTCCTCTTCCACCATCAATGGTGTGACCCGTTGGGGTGTACTCTTGGCCTCCTTCCAATCCTCAGAGGCCACAATTGATGTGTATGGTAATGGGAGCATCTCAGTCCAAGGCCCTCAGGCCAACCTTATTCTCCTTGACAAATGCTACCCACATCTCATCAACTTCCTTTCCTCTCCTGCTGTCCCCCCTCCTCTCTCCTCATCTATCCTGCACTGCCTCCCTGCACCCTCCCATGATCCTTCTCCGCCTCCCACTCCAACTCCTACACATGCTGCACCTCTGATCTGTAGCACTCCCCGTAAGTCCTACAAGGCTGTCAACCTCCTCCACATTTACACTCCTTACTCTGCCGCTGCATCAGGCATTCCTCCAATATATGTCACTTACATGAGGTAATGCACCTTGACATCCTTGGTCTCATGGAAACATGTCTGACGGCCAGCTCTGTCTGCATCTTTGACACACTCCTACCTGACGTTCAGGAGATCCTCTCCTTGGCCCGGCACTACTGTGCAGGGGGGGTGTGCCCTTGCCTTCCCTGAGGGTATTCCTGCCACTGTCACTCCTACGTAGACCTACTCCCCTCTGGAATGGCTTGTGTGACGTCTCTCTCCATCTCACCTCGACATTCACAAACTGTGCGTACTGTGTATCGGAAAACTGGTCAAATGTACTACTTCCTTTCTGAGTGGCCTCACCTCTCCTCCTCACTCATGTCCCCAGACACTGAAATCCTCTTCCTTGGTGATGTACGCATCCACCTGCATGCTTGTTGTCCCCCCCACGTGACTTTTCCGTGACCTCAGCAACTCCCTATCACCCTCTAAACTCCCGTCTGTCCCTACTCATTCTGCAGGGCACACTCTTGATGCTCTGATCTCATCTGACCTTCCCCTCTCCATCCCTCTCTGCACTCCTCTCTCCTGGAGTGATCACTTTCTCCTCTCCTCCCACCTCACCCTCACCACCCCACAGGCAAAGCCACCCTCACCACTGTCACACACCTTCTTGGTATTCCAACCCATGAAGTGTGTGTCAGTCGAGGCTTATGCTGCCAAAATCTCCCCCCCATCCAGCTCCCCCTTAGGCTCACTCCCATCCTGACAGGGCCCACTCCATGCTCCACTCTATGTCAGGTACACTGGATGTCTTTGCCACGGTCATGACAATCCGCCTGAAGCCCCATGCCAATGCTGACTCCTGGCATGACTCGGATCTTGTGAACCCAAAACACAGGTGCCGGGTGGCAGAGAGGAAATGGCCTGAATCATGCTCATCCTCTGGCAAACTGGCCTGCCGCCTGCTCCAAAGGCAATAGCGTCTCACCCTTCTCACCAAGATGAGAGCCCCAATCCAAGGGCACATATCTGCGGCATCTGACAACTCTGCAGGACACATTGAAATCTGCAAGGACCTTGCCGAGCCAGATGCAGTGTGTACCTCCCCTGTCCCCTCCGAGCCCACAGCACTGCATGACTGTCTCTGTACCCCTATAGGCCACCCCCCCAGCACTTGTCTGCGCCTACCACCATCTGCCCTCGACGTTAAGTCCTACTTACCTTGTACAGCACTTCCAGCCGCAACTTCCCCTTGCACTTCATTGTGCCACCCACCTCTGCACTTGCGTTACATGAATGACACCAGCACCAGTAGGATTGTTGAATGGCATCCCCTTCTGCCCCACCACCCCTCAGTGCTCCGCTGTACCTTCATACATTTCTGTACAGGTGCTTCACGAATGCTATATGAATCCATTACAGGTGATGGGGAGGTGGAATCTCATTGTTTACTGCATTTTGTTAATGTTGACAAGGCACTGTGCATCGTGGCCAATTGGGACTAGCAGATCCATGTCCAACATGTTAACTTCTTGATGTGATGAAGCAATGTCAGGACCAGAGTGGCCAAAATCCAAATTAGTTGCCCTCCTCTCCCTCTTCACTTGGTGGCTATGTCACATGCCATGTGTGTGATGGCATGTGCATTTGACATGGCAATCACCGGCTAATGTGTGATGCCAGTGCAAGGCAGCATGGGGAGCAGGCGTTGCTCTCCATTCTCTGTGTCATCATTGTGTGCCCTGAGCCTCCCCTCCAGACCCAGTGATGGTGAATGCATAGGAGGTTTCCCAGTCATGTGGGACATGTGTCATTGAACTACTGGCTCTGTTGTTCATCAGCCCTTGTTGTATGCCATGGTGCTAATGCCTGTTTCCATTTCTCTCTTTCATGTCTTTGCAGGGGACGACGCACTTGTTGATGCTGGGGATGTGGTGGTGGAGCCGTCCCAGGAGGGCAACCCGGGCCGACCTTCCACAAGTGAGGGACGTGGTGTGTTTGTGGGTGAAAACCCACAAGTGCTGCAGGTCGTGCTGTCGAGGGGTGTCTCTGGGGGTTCCTCCCCCGAGCAGTATTCAGGTGTAGACTCGGAGGATGACACCTATGTGCAGTCGCAGGTGAGTGTTCTTGGGAGAGAATCTCCTCTGTCCGACCCACCTGCAGCCGGGTTATTGCCCTCAATGGGGATGTCAGTGTCGGCAGCTCAGCCTCCGGTGGTTACGGATGCAGGGCCACACCACACAATCTCTGATCCTGTTCCTGGGGCTGCAGATCAGAGAGGGAATGCAGTCCTGCAGCCTGAGGCTTTGCCGGCACAGCAAGGCGCAGTCCGCCTTGCCCCAGGCAGGTGTGGTGCCCGCCAACGTGGTGGCCGTATGCCACCTGGCAATACCGCTTGGGAGCAATCCATCTACGGTATGGCCACCCAACAAGCAGCATCATCCGAGATGATTGCACAGGCCATGGATAGGGTGGCCACTTCCATTGTCCCCCCAGAAAGGCTGATGGAGCGACTGGAGCAGGCTACAGAGTCCATCTGCCAGGCACACAGGGAGGACATGTTGGCGTCCAACATGGACAGGCGGGCAGGACTGGCGACTCTGCGGGAATCACTTTCCATGGAGTCCCAGCGCCACAGGGAAGGCCTGAGGGAAGAATTCCATCACCTCAGGTCGACCCTGTCAGAGCTTGAGGCTTCATCCCATAGAAGGACAGAGGAGCAGCTGGAGCGTCTGACACGGACGCTCTCGGCCGAGATGCAGGCAACTCGTGCGGAGGTCAGGTCATCCCGGAAGTTACTGCATGGGGACCTCTGCATGATTATAATCCAGAACCAGACCTTCCAGACCCGCCTGCTTGCAGCCATGGAGGAGCAAACTCGGGCTTTGCGTGGGCTGCCTCCCATTGTCACACCATCTTCTGAGGCAGCTCCCCCACCTCCTGAGTCAGCTGCAGGGTCTGGCCAGAGCGATAGCGACTCATCTCCCACAACAGAGTAGCCGTGTGGGCCACGAGCCTATGGGGTGTTTTTACTTCCCATGATCCACACAGGTGGATTGTGGCGTGCATCCTGTCCTCGGACCTCATAGGTGGCCCCCCCCTCCCCGCCGGCCCTTTCATGGCCATTTTTTCTTATCATATTTTTCTTTTTCAAGTGTGTTGCCTTGTGTGGGTACCTGGGCATACACTGTATTGTGGCTGGGCACATGCAGGCTTGTCCTGAGTTTGGTTTCGATGCTTGGGTACCTGGCATCCACACCCCTCCTGCTTCCGTTTCCATGGGCTTGCAAAGGGTGTGCCCAAGTGACAGCAAATTACACGGTGACATTGGACTCCCATGAGCTGTTGGGCAGTCCATAGTCAATACTGTGTAGACATTCATAGTGTACATTGTTGTTGCACCTAACTATGCATGATGGTTTGATATGTGCCTCAACTTACATATGTTACTCATGTTTTGCAGGTATTTCACACAGTTCTTCACACGGGCATACTCTCTGGAGTCAGGCTACATGTCGGTAGATGTGCAGTGACACTTTTGCGTGGCGCCATCACTGTACATCTGGACGGTGAGGACATACCAGCACAATCAGGTATTGAGACTACCATTGATTACATGCATTGTGTCTTGTTTTGGTGGGCTTCAGGGTGGGTTGGTGTGTAATTTGATTGAAATGACTCTTACACAGTAGTAGTGCCTCCATCACGGTTAGCTGTTCAAGTGCGGCTATGTTCCATTTGGGGCACTGCAATTTGTGACACCGGTGTCATGTTTTGAGGGTCAGTTTGTTTGCTCTCACATACCATGACATGGTGTCCTCTGTGGCGGGACTGTGAAGGGATTGGGTGACATGGCAATGTTGTCATGTAGCAATTCGCCTGTGCCAATGCATTTTTGATGAATGGAGTTGTGTCTTTTCATAGTTATGCATTGCTGGTGTATGTGTAGGTAGGGGTGCACACATAGTGACACTTCCATGTTAACAATCTCAGGCTGATGTGTTTCTGACAGTTTATTGTCAAGAAATTTTGTGACATTGTCAGGTAGTGTCATCATTGATCGTCAGATGGTATGTGCCAGAGCAGTGTGCACTAGCCAGCACTGTGATTCCTAGGTGAAGAAGTTGGCCACCAGTTGCGTACGGGCTGCCTCCCCCCGTGCCCTTTCCCCTCCCATGCGCAGCGGGCGTGCATGTGGTTGTGGATGTGGGGGCACCACCATGTCCACGGGCAGGCCCCGGCGTGTTGCAACGTTGTGCAGGACACATGCTGCCACTATGATCCTGCACACTAGTGGGGGAGCATATAACAGCTGCCCGCCAGAACGGTCAAGGGAGCGAAAGCGTGACTTCAGCACTCCGAATGTGCGCTCCACTATGCCCCGTGTTGCAATGTGGGCTGTGTTGTACCTTACCTCGGGTGGCGTGGTGGGGTTCCGGATTGGGGTCATCATGTGGGGGCTGATAGGGTAGGCACTGTCCCCTGCGGAGGTGGTGATGGGTATCATTAGTGGTGTTGTGACATGACCCTGTATCTGACATGCATGCATGTGCAGTGGCATTCATGCTCACCAAGCAGCCATGTATCTCCATGCCGGCCAGCCTCTAGGTCCCGGCTTAGGGTAGACATTCTGTAGATGAAGCTGTCGTGGGTGGACCCGGGATAGTTGGCATATACTGATGTGATGATTCCCTTGGCATTGCATACAACTTGCACATTGATGGAATGCCAGTGCTTGCGGTTTCTATAGATGTGCTCTGTTGCCCTGGGGGGACGTAGAGCCACATGGGTGCAGTCAATTGCACCAAGCACTTTGGGGAATTGAGCCACACCATAGAATTCCTGGATGCACGCCCGCCTTTCTGCAGGAGTCCTGGGGAGATATATGTGCCTGCGGACTGATGGCCGTGCAGTGATGATGTTCAAGACCTGGTGTAGACAGCGTGACTGCGTGGCCTGTGACACACCACCCACTATGGCACTTGTCCGCTGAAAAGATCCAGTGCCCAAGAAGTGCAGTACATTCAGGACCTTCTGCAGGGGGCTGAGTGCTTGGGAGCACAGGGTGGGTGATGTGAGGTCATCCTCCCACTCACTGACCAGGTCCAGTATGATGTGTGCTGGAAACCTGTACCTCCCATACACCTGGTCATCAGGCATCCCGAATAGGCTGGTTCTGGGTGAGAAAATTCTGGCCCTGACTCTCCTCCTCCTCCTCCTTTGGTAACCCACAGCCACTGCTGCTAGGAACGGTATGTTCATCTTTGCACTGAGCTTGTAGGATGTTTTCACGTGAATATTTAGACGTGCCAGGTCACGTACGCCTGCTTCCTGCAGGCGTACGTCTTTCCGTATTGCCTGTTGTAATTTTGCACGTGTCGTGGCCGAGCGTGTGTGACTACATGCTCGAGGTTTACCAGGTTAAATGTACGTTATTAATATTGTAATTGTATTCAGATGTAAATGGTAACCGGGCGTTTTTCACGCGCGCTGTTGAATATGCGATTACTCGCTGTGTGCCTTTGGACCAATGAAATCGGGTACGCGTGCTGACGCGCTCGCGCGGCACATGTATTTTTTTCACGTGGGTTGGGAAACACCCGTGCGTCATATGCGCGCTTACGCGCCTGGCCCTTTGGACCAATGAAATCGGGTACGCGTGCTGACGCGCTCGCGCGGCACGTGTATTTTTTTCACGTGGGTTGGGAAACACCCGTGCGTCATAGGCGCGCTTACGCGCCTGGCCCTTTGGACCAATGAGATCGCGTACGCGTGCTGACGCGCTTGCGCGGGAGGTTTATTTTTTCACGCGGGTTGGGAAACGGCCGTGCGTTATAGACGCGCTTACGCGCCTGGCCCTTTGGACCAATCACGCGGGTTGGGAAACGGCTGTGCGTTATAGACGCGCTTACGCGCCTGGCCCTTTGGACCAATCACGCGGGTTGGGAAACGGCCGTGAGTTATAGACGCGCTTACGCGCCTGGCCCTTTGGACCAATGAAATCGCGTACGCGTGCTGACGTGCTTACGCGGCCTTTCCTCGGATTCCACGCAGACGTGCATGATTTTCACGTGCCAATTCACTCCATATCAAGCTGGCCACACGTTCACACACGGAAGACCACGCTCCTGCCCCGAAGGCCGGAATCCTGCCCCCCAGAGCCCCGAGCACGCTCCCACCTGCCATCTGCTGCTGCCTGACTGCCTGCTGCCCACGTGCCCTGCTGTTTGCTGCCTGCACATCAGCCAGGGGTGCAGTTGCTGTGACCACCCCTGCTGGAACCAAAGACTCCCGACAGCCGTACCATCGCTCCACAGCCCAGCCCCAGGACCCAGTTGCCCACCCACTCCTGCCTCTGGGGTTGCCATGTCAGGGAGCACAACATCTGGCACGACTGGCAACCCCCGGCCAGGGAGGCAGAGGGGCACCAGCTTCAGTGCCACCGAAGTTGGTGTCCTGGTGGAGCGAGTCCTGGGGCAGTATGATGCCCTCTACGGACGGATGCGCCTCGACAAGGAAGGACGGACCAGGATCTGGACGGACATTGTGACTGCCATCCACGCAGAGGGGGTGGCAGTCCGAGAATTCCATCAAGTCAAGAAGCGCTGGGAGGACTACAGGTCCAGGACCCTGAACAAGGCCCGGCGCCTCGTGAAGGCAGTGGATGCCAAGGGGCGGCGGGGCCACTTGTCGCAAGATGAACTTCGGGTCCTGGAACGCATATCCCCAGCGCTCCATGTCCAGGTCCTTGGGAGGCAGACCCGTCTGGAGTCGAGAGGTGAGTGTACATGCATACTGATTGTAAGCTGTGTGTGTGGTGGTGTGCCAGGAGTGCGCATGTTGCACATGTCTTTGTGTGGCCATGTATAAATGTGTGTGTGCAGGGCTGTGAGACAAGCACATGTGTGCCTGTGATGTGTGAGACAAGGATGGTGCATGTGTGTGTGTGTGTGCTTGCAGTGCAAATGCTTGTGTGTGGGCACATGTGTTTGACTGTGCATGTGAGTTGGCATGCTTGTGGTGTGACACATGGATGTTGATTCCAGGTGCATTAGTCTGCAGCGTGTGCGTGTGTGTAGTTGTGAAGGGTGCAACAGTGTTGCTACATGGATGCAGGTGACACTGTCATGTTGGAGAGTGAATTGCAAATGTGACATGGATGTTCATCTCATGACTGACAGTTTGCGGAGTGGTACACATGCTTGGATGTGTGCTTTGCATGTGTGCATGTGTATTTGAGTCCGTGTGTATCATGTGATGTGTGGCTCACCTTTGTCTGCTCATGCTGCTGTATGTGAATGTATGTAGCGGGCTGTAGCAATATGGCTGTTGAATGACTCATGTGTGTGCGTTGAGGAGACAAGTGTGTTTGGGATTGTGATGCCAGGTCTGGAGTATGACAATGCCACTCTTGTACAACTGTTATGTGTGTGAGTCAATTGTACAGTGTCCTGATGCCTGTCTCCTGTCTCTCCCTGCCTGCAGCGTCATCTGATGTGGAGGGCGGAGAAGGTGCTGTGGAGCACAGCGGCAGGGATGCCACCGCCAGCCGGAGACGCAAGGCCCGGCTCCCCTCCCCTGTTGTCATCTCGTCGGGGAGTGAGGAGTCCGGTGCTGTGTCCCAGGTTGCAGCTGCCGAGGGGAGGTCCAGGAGGCGCAGGAGGAAGTTGGACTCCTCGGCAGCAGAAGGGGCAGCTGAGACCCCACAGGGTTCCGCGGCGGAAGATGGCAGGGAGTCATCCAGGTTGGTGGTGGGTTTGGTGGAGGAGGAGGCCGTGCAAGGGACTGAGATGGGGTCTGGAGGTGGGCATTCCACTGGTGCTAGTGGTGCAGCACAGGGGCAGGGACAGGAGGCAGCACAGGCCGCCGCGGAGGTGCCTGTGTGTAATCCTGTCCCCGGTCCTGTGTCTGCATCATCTTGCACCAGCAGGGTTGCCCACGTCCGGACCCATTCTCAGGGAGACCAGGCTGTGTTCCTCCATACACTGGGCCTTGTTCCGACCCCCTCCTCACCTGAACCCCCTATGCGCCAGTCGTCCTCCGTGCCATCTTCCTACCCACCTGTCACCTGGGTGCCCTGTGGAGCTGCCTCTGACGATGGGGCCAGGCTGGTGGAGGACACATCCCTGCCCCAGTCGGGAGTCGTGAGTCCAGCAGGGGTGGCCACCGCAACAACAGCACCCCAAACAATGGAGGATGTGCAGGCAGCAGGTGTCAGGGCACCGGCACCAGCACGTCAGCAGCAGGAGGAAGAAGGTGGGAGCCTTGATGGCTCGGGGCCATCACCATCAGAGGGGCAGGCATCAGCCGGAGGGCAGGAGGACCCTGGACGTCAAGTGGCTTCCGTGTGGCAGCGGTTGGGCCATGCCACAGATGCGGAGCGGCGGCGGGCGGAAGAGGCGCGGCTCGCTATGGTCAGGGCGGAGAACTCCATGCGGAGGGCCCTGAGGCGGGCCGAGTGCCTCGAGGCCATCCGCAGGGAGTTGGAGGTGGGTACATCGGCGTCCCTGCGGACCCTCGGGGCTGTGGAACGGGGCCGCCTCCGGGACATCGAGCGGGAGTTCGATGATGCCCTGGCCCGGAACAACAATCAGTGAGCCGCAGGACTTGCCCGCCGCCTTTGTATATAGTTCTGTAGTTTAGTTGTAGTTAGGTTTCCTTTGTTTTAATGTTATTATTTGGTTGCCAAAGGACAATGCACCACATTTTTGTATATAGACATTTTCTTACTTAGTGTAAATAGTTAGGTTTCATTTATTAGGGCTCATGGACCCGGATCATCATGTTGATAGTTTGAGGGATGTTAATATTTGTTTTAATTTTTCACATGAGGCAATGTGTTTCTTCTTTCATTTGTACTTGGATTTAATTTTGGACTTTGACTTTGGACCCCTATTTTACTTTATTTTTGTTAATTAGTGTTCCTGATTTTTTTGGTTGTACTTTTTTATTATTTAGTTTGCATTGCATGTTTATTGTTATTTTTTATTTTTACCATCCTTGTTTATTTTTAATACATTTTCATTTGATCCTTCAATGTGTTGTATCATCTCATTTCATTTCTTTCATGCATGACATGTGGGGTGTTTGGACATTCACTTGCAACATCTGTGTGTGACAGACATGTGTTCATTCATATGATTTACATTGGGTGTGTCACATGTCATTGTGTTTGATATGTGGGTGGATGGGATAGTTGTTTGGGAATTCTTGCAGGGCAGACTGTCCATTACGGTCATGATTGTGTGGGGTTGTGACCCAGGTGAAGGTGGACATGGATGGTACATGGGTGGGGGCCTTCTGGTAGGTGCCCCTGACTGCGGGGGGGGGGTGGTAGACATGGGTGGGGGCCTTATGGCAGGTGCCCCTGACTGCGGGGGGGGGTGGGGGTGGTGGTAGACATGGGTGGGGGCCTGCTGGAAGGTGCCCCTGACTGCTGGGGGGGTGGGGGTGGTGGTAGACATGGGTGGGGGCCTGCTGGAAGGTGCCCCTGACTGCTGGGGGGGTGGGGGTGGTGGTAGACATGGGTGGGGGCCTGCTGGAAGGTGCCCCTGACTGCTGGGGGGGTGGGGGTGGTGGTAGACATGGGTGGGGGCCTGCTGGAAGGTGCCCCTGACTGCTGGGGGGGTGGGGGTGGTGGTAGACATGGGTGGGGGCCTGCTGGAAGGTGCCCCTGACTGCGGGGGGGGTGGGGGTGGTGGTAGACATGGGTGGGGGCCTTCTGGCAGGTGCCCCTGACTGCGGGGGGGTGGGGGTGGTGGGAGGCATGAGCAGGTGTGCAGGGTAGTCCCCTGTGGTGTGGGTTGCATGCAGGGGACGTGGAGGGTGTGAATGGAACACCTGTGAGGACCCACCCAGCAGAGCCGCGTGTGAAACTTCCCGCGCACCCCTGTAAATGACGTACCCTAGTTTTTCGCGTGTAGGATTTCACGCGCACCCCTGGAATTCCCGTAGCCTAGCTTTTCGCGTGTGAAACTTCCCGCGCACCCCTGTAATTGACGTACCCTGGCTTTTCGCGTGTGGAACTTCACACGCACCCCTGATATCGACGTGGCCAGGGCAATCGCGTGTGGGACTTCCCCGCACCCCGGGATACACGTACCCAGGGCAATCGCGCGAGTGACTTCTCACGCAACCCGTTGTACACACACGCGCGAATTTTTGAACAGTGGGTGTCCGTGTTAATGGCGTACACCTTTGCACCTCATTTGTCCTTTGGGGTCACGGTATGGCCCATTGCTGTATGTGGGTGGTATTTGTTGGTACAGGTTTTGGCGCACTTTCGTTAAGTGCGTTGGGACGCTACCGCCTGCTTACTTGTGGCGTACGTTTTTGGGCCTGTGCGCTGGTTTGATCGAGCGCTGTTTTGCCCTGTTCGAATCCATGAATACGTGTTGCCGGAGAGCGTGTGGGCGTTCCGCGCACTTGCCTCCTGTACTTCCCCGTGCCGCCCACATTCTTCCCCATTCCGAGTGTTGTGCCCCATTTTATTCCCCATTCCGAGTGTCCCGCCCTGTGTTCCGCCTACTTTAGAGCTGTGCGCTGCGCTCGGAGTGATAGCGCAGTGGCCGTGGCGCACGCCGTTGGTTGACCTGTGCGCCGGCGTGCGCCGCGCACTTTTTCAGCGCACGTCCTATGCTTTTCTTACGCACGGACTTCCATGAATCGACGTGCGCTGGTTTCCCTGCGCTTTTCGCTATTTTTTGGCGCAGCGCACGTATAGGCCCCTCTGCGCCAGAATTTTCGGCGCACATTTATTCCATGAATCGGCCTGATAATGTTAGACAAATGGGGCAGCCAACCCAGAATCTAAGTAAAGGATTTAAAACACCTTTAGCAATACACAACGAAATGGGAGGCCTGGCGGAACAATGCAGTGGCGGTAGTTCCTGGCAGTTCCTGCAGTTCGGGAGATCCAGCAGAGGAAGAGAGGCTCGCGTCATGGAGGAAGGTTCGAGTTACTGTACTGCCCAGGAATGAAACCAGCCGCGGTTATGCCAAGACGAATAAAAGGTACGCTCCTTTAAATCACGGTCGTGGTGGACGGGTGCCTGGCTATCCGGTCTCCTAGTGCTTGGCACTGACGATTCGACCAAGGCAGGTCCTGGAAGGTGATTGGCAAACTGGTTGGCCCCACCAGTACAAGGGAAGAAGACTCTTGCAGGTGAAGCTCTTCTCAAGTCGTTGGAGAAAAGTGGTGAGGCTCTGCAGCAGGGCTTCACCGGTGGTTCAGTCGTTGCAGATGTCTTCAGCTTCTCTCCTCTTCAGGTTTCTTAGTTCCAGTGGCGACGTCTTGTCCACCAGTCCTCAGAGCCCTGCTTTTATGCAGAAAGCCCCCTTATTCATACAGCCTAGCTGTCACTCACACAGTGGGGTGGCTTTCCTGGCGGGATAACACTACAGGCTATCAGGGAAGAGTGTGACTTGGGTTGCCCAGGTAACCATGTCCAGGGTGCCTGTTCCCCCTTCCACAAATCCTGTCTACCCCAGACTCAGTGGTGCCCAGAGGAGGGTTTCTGTGCAGAAGCCTGCCAAAAGGACAAACAAAGGATCCCCGACCCAGGTTAGGATTTCAAAGAAAGACACGACAAAGAAATATTATAAAAGATCTGTCAATAAAAACCTACCGGAGTAAAGTTAATATTAAAATAAACCGGCGGTATGTTAGAGGCTGTCAGTAACAGTGGTAGCCTCGAACAATGGGAAAATCCCATAGGAAAATATTTGCGGTTGAATATTTACAGTAGTAACCACTGCCACCAGCCGGAAACTTTGGAGAGTGGGACTGGATGGTACTCTCTCGAAAATGAACACTAGGGAAAAACGATTAACCCTTTCCAGTACTTTCATAGTAAGATGTGTTGTACTGGTTTTGTTCATATCTATTGACTAGTAAAGTCAATGGGGACTTTACATTCCCTGGGAGACAGTAGTCAGTCCCAGGGTATGTATTCTATGTTTGGGGGTCACTATGACACCCCTGTGTTACTGCACTGAGGCTGCTGTGTAACACACATGTTAAAAAGATGATTCCTATGAGGGTGAGAAAAGCCCCATAGACCATAAGCACACAAGATAGCCTAAAATACACACTAGCAATCTGTCTAAGAGTGGGAAAAAAAGTCTCACTCTTAGCAGGAGAAAAAAATAAACCCTTCAAAACCAGCAAAGCTGCTAGGGCCTCTATAGGTAAGGGACATTAGCCTTAGAAGAGAATTCTCCCTAACAAGGTGCATATGCAAAAAGGGAAGGTTCGACAGAAAGGGAAATATCTGAATAACAAACTAAGGAAAATCTCAAATTCTAATTTGGAAGGGGAATGCCTACCAGAAAGATTTATACAATTGATTTGATCCATTTCCCCCCACCCCAGTGAAACAGTAATAGGAGATAAACGCAGACATGCCCATAGTTTTGATGAAGAGACATGGTTAAGAAAAAGGGATCTCAGACAGAACTTGAGGAAACTAAAGTGAATACATTGGGATCCAGGGATAAACAGACTGGAGGCAAACATAATAATGTTAAATTATAAGCATTGGTCAAGAAACCACAGAATGACTCGTCTGCAACAGGATGGAGAACTAATGTTACAACTTATGTATGAAGGTCATTCCTGGAATGTTTGGTCAGTTGTTGGCCAAATAGAATCCAGCTCCAATAGTGCAGTAGATGGGTGTAATATTTGGCAGAACCTTTCAAAAGCACTCAGGACAATCATTATAATATACATCTAGATATTCCCAGGCAGATTACTTTTAATGAGGAGGACATTAGTGATTTAATCTTAAAGTCATCCACCTACAGAGCCTATGACCCGAATGGCCTTATATACCAGGTTCTAAAAAATGACAGAGGGATTTGGTCCAAGTTATTGAATCAGCTTTTTGTAGAGATTCTGAAGAGACTCTCCATTCCAGTGTCATGGAAAACTGTTCTGGTCATACCATTTTTCAAGGGGGGGGGGTGATCGGTTGAATCTGGTGAATTATCGCCAGATCACCCTCCTTGATGTAGAGAGCAACATCTTTATGATATTGCTACTTAATGAATTATCAAATTGGCTGGACTATGCACTGATTCTATCTTGTCACCAAACAGATTTTGGACGAGCCCTTTCTACAACCTTGAATGGCCTAGTTCTAAATCTGGTAAGTGAATATATTATGGGAAAAGATGAAACACTGTTATACGGAGCTTGGGACGATTTATCTAAAGCTTGCAACCAAGTCGATAGAGCTCTTCTCTAGAATAAACTTCGAATGTGGGGGATCCCCGAGATACTGCTTGCAAAGCTGATCAATCTGCACAAATACACCACTGTGAGAGTACGTCTTGATACACAGTGACATCTCTCTGAATTTACCAATGTGGAAAAGGGAGATATGCAGGGGTGTATTGGGGCCCCTCTTTTTTTCAACTTATTTTTGGCAGACTTGGGAATTTTTTTTGAGCCCTCTCCATTGGCCAGCCTGGTGTTAAATGGGCGAAAGATCCACTGGCTGGCATATGCAGATGATATTGTGTTGCTGGATATGACAGCAATAGACCTCCAGCAACTATT
This sequence comes from Ambystoma mexicanum, assembly GCF_040938575.1. Taxonomy (NCBI): domain Eukaryota; kingdom Metazoa; phylum Chordata; class Amphibia; order Caudata; family Ambystomatidae; genus Ambystoma; species Ambystoma mexicanum. The sequence continues at coordinate 261,002,655 of NC_090935.1, forward strand.
AAACAAATTGGGTGAATATGCAGGTATAAACGGGCTATTAATCAACCATATGAAATCCAAGAGTGTGGTCTTTAGGCATCCGAAATGGAAAATTCGCTATGCAGGTTTGTCCCTGCAGAGCGCAGATATTCCGCGGGTGGATGAATTAATCATCCACAAAGCAGAGACAGATGTAAAAGGGATAGTCCTGCAGATTATACCCCAGATGTTGAAATTGCATGCCAAATATTGTACATTTTCTATTCTCCCCTTAATCAGATTCTATACAACAAAAGCAGTTCCAGTGATCCTATATGGTCTAGAAGCAAAATTCTTGCTCTGGAATACAAACTGGAGTAAGTTGGAGGGGTGTGTATGGAAGAAGGTATTAGGACTTCCAACAAGTAATCTATCTTGGAGCCTAACATTTGAGATAGGCTTAAGATCACTGGGCTGTATGGCAGATTGGAAACTGGTTTCACTCTACTGGGAGATTATAACAGCACATAATTGTACGCTCTATAACAATATCAAAGCACATTCCGATAATTCTAGGTCCAGGACTTTTGCAGCATTGGAGTTAAGAATTAAAGAGATTTTAGTAAATGTTGATTCAAATCTATAAACATTAATTGAAAATCCCCAGAAAATAAAAGGGACGTTGGAACAGAATGATTGGAGGTAATAATAATAGGGCAGACCCTCTTTTTTGATGGGGGCTTGACTGAGGAGGGTAAACGGTATAGAGAGAAAGGGGGAGAGTCAAAAGCTACCATGACCAAAGGCGTGACATGGGGTCACCATATTTTGCAGTGGAGCTAGGTAAATACTAACTCAAAGAGGACAGAGAACAAAAACCCAAGAATGTGGAGAGTAACAAAAAAGGGGGTTTTGTTTATTTTACATTAACAAAGAACAAAAACAGTTTAACACACTGCGTCTCGGCGCTGGGAAACTAAAAATAGCATTACTAGACACATAGTAATCAACAATACTTGTGGATTAGTAAGCATAGTGATTAACAGTGTACGTTTTTTGTATTGTTTGAAGTTACAATACATTGACATGGTTTAACATTATTTTTCCTATGTATTGTTAAGAGTGGCAATACATTTAACATTGTCTGGCATCGTCGTGTTTGTGTTTCTGGTCCGGTATTTAATTGCTGGTGGAAGTGGCTGTTTAGTTTGGGACAGCGCTGCTGAGATGTTACCGGACGGTCATCAGGACAAGTGGTTAAAGTCAGGTCGATGTTGAGACGTGGGTGGCAACCTAAGGATCATAGGGGACTGTTTTAGTTCTAGGAATGGTGTCAAGAAATGTTTTAAAAACTGCAAAATGGTGGCCTACCATGAGCGCGCGATTTTTCGCCTGGTCGTAGAAAGATGTGTTTGAGTCACTGATTTGTCTGGGTTGGCAGTCTGCAAGCGTCAGAGGCCAAGCGCTAAATGAATCAGAATATTTAAAATTTTTAGAAACGGCAGCTAGGGGCCGTGGTGGCATGTCACAACATTATTTAATACTGATGCCAAGGTGAAGTGCTGAATTACCGCTAGGTGTTTCCGTATAATGGTCGTGGAAGGGTGAAATATGTCAGCCAAGTGGAGGTGATTTGTGAAACAAAGAGGTCTTTAAGTGCAATAATTGCGAGTAAATTAAAAAGGAAACAGGACGAAAAAGGACCGACGTGACTGGAGATCACACGCTTATAGAGCACGGGTTGATTACCGAAAGCATAGATTCACGGGGTCGAAAAACTTACCGGATAATTGCAAGCACGGGTGGACAGGGACAGCTACTCCGGTCACCGTCAGGAGAGCTGTGTTAGTGTGGTGGTGACTGCGCATGTGCTAGTTAAGTCCAAGTGTATTGATCCGAATGCGCATGTCACAAAAAAAGAAGATGAGGCGCGCGTGTGTGACAGGGGAGTAGTGTCCTGGCGCGTGTATGCAGCTTAGTGCGCATGTCAGGCAGTGGGAAAGGCGTATAGTGTCGCATCCCGCGGACCAGAAAAAGGGAAAATCAATTAGGGCTACTATACTGAGGATTGTGGTGTCACGTGGGGCAACTTGGTCTATTGTTGTAGGCTATTTTGGTCCAATTTCTTGGTTTCGTCGAGGTTAATTTAAATACAAGGTTGGTAATATACAGATAAGCGGCCAAGTCCACATTGCTTTAGAAAAAGGCCCACAGTGGTGCACAGTTAACGGGGAAACACATATTTTTTGAAGAACGGCAAAACATGTTAAAAACAAATGTGGCTATTTTTTCATCTATGCATTACATTTTCGGATGCAAGAAAATGATGGAGCTTTATTTGCAACTCAAACAAAAGACCAACCCTCAAGGAGTTGGAGAAGATGATAGAGAGGACAAGGGAATGAATGGATGATGTAGTTAGATGGATTGTTATCACTACAACATGTTTAAGAAGGTGATGTTATCTATTGAAGAACAGATTCCATTCATTTGAAATGTTTAAACCATGGCGGACAGAATCAAGGCGATGTATCCATCTCTGTTCGGGTTTACGCAGGGCTAGGTCAATGTCGCCTCCTCGGAAGGGATTTTTCACTGTTTGCAGGATTGCCCAGTAGATGTCGTTTTGGGTATGGTTTTTCGATTTAAAATGTGCGACCAGTGGTTTGTCATCAACCTGGTTCCGCACACATGAACGATGTTCACAGATACGTTGACGTATTTCTCTCTTGCACTTGCCTACATAGATCAGGTCGCAGGGGCATTTTATAATGTAAATGGACCACTTTGTTCTGCAATTGGTGAATGAGTTGAAAGTCCAAGGGTTCCCTTTGAGAGTGATTTCTTTTAGATTTGCTGTCAACGAGCAGACAGAGCAAGAGCCGCATTTGAAGTGTCCTTTTACCGTGGGTAAATTCCACAGAGTTGTTTGTTGGTTAGATGTTTCGATTTCTGTGTACGTATGTACAAGGCGGTTTTTAAGGTTACGGCTTCTTTTGAAGACGAAACTGGGTTTTTCAGGGTTGAAAGAATCAGTCTGTAGTTTATCCCAATGTTTTAGGATCACTTTCCTAATGTTGTTGCTCAAAGGTGTAAAAGTGGTTACACAGGTCATCTTGGTTATAGACTGATCTCTTCTCTTTGATGTTAGGCAAGATTCGCGGTTGGTATTTTTCACGCGTTTGCGGGCTTGACGAATTAGATGTTTCGGGTATCCTCTTTCTTTTAGGCGAATTGCTAGTTCTTTACTTTTTGACTCATATTCACTTTGGGTGGTACAGTTTCTCCTTATCCTTAAAAATTGGCCATATGGAAGATTCATTTTTAGTCCAGATGGGTGAAAGCTAGAATATTCTAGAAGGGTATTTTTGGATGTAGGTTTACGGTAGAGTGTCGTGGCTAGAGAGTTTCCTTCAGATTTATAGATGTCTAAATCGAGAAAGGGTATATTAGTTTTGCTGTGATTGATGGTGAATTGTATGCATCTGCTCTGTGAAGGTCTGTCTGTAGATGAAATAGTTTTCCATAAGCGCTAATCGGGTACATTCTAAAAGAAATGCTGTTGGGGGTTCTAGTGTCATCCTTGCATCCAAATACATTTTCAGAACCTCTAGACATTCTAGCTGTGGTATGCTTGTGTAGAGAGATTCTACGTCAAGTGTAACTAGTAGGTTATTTGGTTCTGTTTGTATAGTGTCCAATATCTTGATCATAGCTGTGGTGTCTTGTGTGGCTATCTGCCGCCAGGGTGCCCAAACCCTACTGCCCCATCTATTGGGGGTCCTGCCCCACCTTTTGGGGTGGCCCTCTCCCCCTCACCCCAAATGGAGGTGGGGTGTACCTCACGCAGCCGTTTGGAGCAGGCCCAGGGAGGCCTGCATGAGGTGGGGCCCTCCATTTGGGGTGGGGGGGGTTGAGGGCCACCCCCCGTTGCGGTACATCATGCGCTGCCAATTTAGGGTGGCCCTCAGCCACCCCTAAAAAGCAGCCTGTGGTTTTGTATATTTTTTTTTGTTTACCCAACTTTGCTTGGTGCAGATGGCCACATTAGTGTGGCTATCTGCCCCCAGGGTGCCCAAACCCTACTGCCCCATCTATTGGGGGTCCTGCCCCACCTTTTGGGGTGGCCCTATCCCCCCTCACCCCAAATGGAGGTGGGGTGTACCTCACGCAGCCGTTTGGAGGAGGCCCAGGGAGGCCTGCATGAGGTGTGTCCCCCAGCCATTGGGAGTGGGGTGGGGGGGCACCACAAAAGGTGGGGCAGGACCCCCAATAGATGGGGCAGTAGGGTTTGGGCACCCTGGGGGCAGATAGCCACACTAATGTGGCCATCTGCACCAAGCAAAGTTGGGTAAACAAAAAAAAATATACAAAATCACAGGCTGCTTTTTAGGGGGGGCTGAGGGCCACCCTAAATTGGCAGCGCATGATGTACCGCAACGGGGGGTGGCCCTCAACCCCCCCCACCCCAAAAGGAGGGCCTCACCTCATGCAACCCTCCCTGGGCGCAGATAGGGGGGGCCCTCACCTCATGCATCCCTCCCTGGGGTCAGATGCCCCTTCCTAGGAGCAGATATCTGCCTCCAGGGAGGGTTGCATGAGGTGGGGCCCTCCATTTGGGGAAGGGGGGTTGAGGGCCACCCCCCGTTGTGGTACATCATGTGCTGCCAATTTAGGGTGGCCCTCAGCCCCCCCTAAAAAGCAGCCTGTGGTTTTGTATTTTTTTTTTGTTTACCCAACTTTGCTTGGTGCAGATGGCCACATTAGTGTGGCTATCTGCCCCCAGGGTGCCCAAACCCTACTGCCCCATCTATTGGGGGTCCTGCCCCACCTTTTGGGGTGGCCCTCTCCCCCCTCACCCCAAATGGAGGTGGGGTGTACCTCACGCAGCCGTTTGGAGGAGGTCCAGGGAGGCCTGCATGAGGTGTGTCCCCCAGCCATTGGGGGTGGGGTGGGGGGGCACCCCAAAAGGTGGGGCAGGACCCCCAATAGATGGGACAGTAGGGTTTGGGCACCCTGGGGGAAGATAGCCACACTAATGTGGCCATCTGCACCAAGCAAAGTTGGGTAAACAAAAAAAAATATACAAAATCACAGGCTGCTTTTTAGGGGGGGGCTGAGGGCCACCCTAAATTGGCAGCACATGATGTACCGCAACAGGGGGTGGCCCTCAACCCCCCCACCCCAAATGGAGGGCCCCACCTCATGCAACCCTCCCTGGGCGCAGATAGGGGGGCCTCACCACATGCATCCCTCCCTGGGGTCAGATGCCCCTTCCTAGGAGCAGATATCTGCCCCCAGGGAGGGTTGCATGAGGTGGGGCCCTCCATTTGGGGTGTGGGGGGGGTTGAGGGCCACCACCCGTTGCGGTACATCATGCGCTGCCAATTTAGGGTGGCCCTCAGCCCCCCCTAAAAAGCAGCCTGTGGTTTTGTATTTTTTTTTTGTTTACCCAACTTTGCTTGGTGCAGATGGCCACATTAGTGTGGCTATCTGCCCCCAGGGTGCCCAAACCCTACTGCCCCATCTATTGGGGGTCCTGCCCCACCTTTTGGGGTGGCCCTCTCCCCCCTCACCCCAAATGGAGGTGGGGTGTACCTCTCGCAGCCGTTTGGAGGAGGTCCAGGGAGGCCTGCATGAGGTGTGTCCCCCAGCCATTGGGGGTGGGGTGGGGGGGCACCCCAAAAGGTGGGGCAGGACCCCCAATAGATGGGACAGTAGGGTTTGGGCACCCTGGGGGAAGATAGCCACACTAATGTGGCCATCTGCACCAAGCAAAGTTGGGTAAACAAAAAAAAATATACAAAATCACAGGCTGCTTTTTAGGGGGGGCTGAGGGCCACCCTAAATTGGCAGCACATGATGTACCGCAACAGGGGGTGGCCCTCAACCCCCCCACCCCAAATGGAGGGCCCCACCTCATGCAACCCTCCCTGGGCGCAGATAGGGGGGCCTCACCACATGCATCCCTCCCTGGGGTCAGATGCCCCTTCCTAGGAGCAGATATCTGCCCCCAGGGAGGGTTGCATGAGGTGGGGCCCTCCATTTGGGGTGTGGGGGGGGTTGAGGGCCACCACCCGTTGCGGTACATCATGCGCTGCCAATTTAGGGTGGCCCTCAGCCCCCCCTAAAAAGCAGCCTGTGGTTTTGTATATTTATTTTTGTTTACCCAACTTTGCTTGGTGCAGATGGCCACATTAGTGTGGCTATCTGCCCCCAGGGTGCCCAAACCCTACTGCCCCATCTATTGGGGGTCCTGCCCCACCTTTTGGGGTTGCCCTCTGCCCCCTCAACCCAAATGGAGGTGGGGTGTACCTCACGCAGCCGTTTGGAGGAGGCCCAGGGAGGCCTGCATGAGGTGTGTCCCCCAGCCATTGGGGGTGGGGTGGGGGGGCACCCCAAAAGGTGGGGCAGTACCCCCAATAGATGGGGCAGTAGGGTTTGGGCACCCTGGGGGCAGATAGCCACACTAATGTGGCCATCTGCACCAAGCAAACTTGGGTAAACAAAAAAAAATATACAAAACCACAGGCTGCTTTTTAGGGGGGCTGAGGGCCAGCCTAAATTGGCAGCGCATGATGTACCGCAACGGGGGGTGGCCCTCAACCCCCCCACCCCAAATGGAGGGCCCCACCTCATGCAACCCTCCCTGGGCGCAGATAGGGGGGCCTCACCTCATGCATCCCTCCCTGGGGTCAGATGCCCCTTCCTAGGAGCAGATATCTGCCCCCAGGGAGGGTTGCATGAGGTGGGGCCCTCCATTTGGGGTGGGGGGGTTGAGGACCACCCCCCGTTGCGGTACATCATGCGCTGCCAATTCAGGGTGGCCCTCAGCCCCCCCTAAAAAGCAGCCTGTGATTTTGTATATTTTTTTTTGTTTACCCAACTTTGCTTGGTGCAGATGGCCACATTAGTGTGGCTATCTGCCCCAAGGGTGCCCAAACCCTACTGCCCCATCTATTGGGGGTCCTGCCCCACCTTTTGGGGTGGCCCTCTTCCCCCTCACCCCAAATGGAGGTGGGGTGTACCTCACGCAACCGTTTGGAGGAGGCCCAGGGAGGCCTGCATGAGGTGTGTCCCCCAGCCATTGGGGGTGGGGTGGGGGGGGCACCCCAAAAGGTGGGGCAGGACCCCCAATAGATGGGGCAGTAGGGTTTGGGCACCCTGGGGGCAGATAGCCACACTAATGGGCCCATCTGCACCAAGCAAAGTTGGGTAAACAAAAAAAAATATACAAAACCACAGGCTGCTTTTTAGGGGGGGCTGAGGGCCACCCTAAATTGGCAGCGCATGATGTACCGCAACGGGGGGTGGCCCTCAACCCCCCCACCCCAAATGGAGGGCCCCACCTCATGCAACCCTCCCTGGGCGCAGATAGGGGGGGCCTCACCACATGCATCCCTCCCTGGGGTCAGATGCCCCTTCCTAAGAGCAGATATCTGCCCCCAGGGAGGGTTGCATGAGGTGGGGCCCTCCATTTGGGGTGGGGGGGTTGAGGGCCACCCCCCGTTGCGGTACATCATGTGCTGCCAATTCAGGGTGGCCCTCAGCCCCCCCTAAAAAGCAGCCTGTGATTTTGTATATTTTTTTTTGTTTACCCAACTTTGCTTGGTGCAGATGGCCACATTAGTGTGGCTATCTGCCCCCAGGGTGCCCAAACCCTACTGCCCCATCTATTGGGGGTCCTGCCCCACCTTTTGGGGTGGCCCTCTCCCCCCTCACCCCAAATGGAGGTGGGGTGTACCTAACGCAACCGTTTGGAGGAGGCCCAGGGAGGCCTGCATGAGGTGTGTCCCCCAGCCATTGGGGGTGGGGTGGGGGGGCACCCCAAAAGATGGGGCAGGACCCCCAATAGATGGGACAGTAGGGTTTGGGCACTCCGGTGCCAGATTGGCACACCAATGTGCCCCTGTGCACAAAGGGAAGTTGGGTTACCAAAGGAAAACAGTGAAATTGTTGGAAGGTTTTTTAGGGGGGGCGGTGGAGCACCCCAAAGGGTTGGGAAAGCTTCTAAAGGAATGGGGCGTTAACCCCCCCTGCCCACAATGGAGTGGGTGCCATGTCATAAAGCCCTCCCTGGGACCAGATATCTGCTCCTAGAACGGACGCCTGAGCCTAGGGAGGAGTGCAGGACAGCCTTCCCCCTTATCTGCCCCTTGGGAGGGCTACATGAGATGGGCCGCCCCTCAAATTGGGGTGGTGGTGGAGAGGTGCAACCCCCCTCACATTAGGAAATTCCACAGCAGTGTAGGGGGCCCCTCCGCCCCCACAAAAGGGCAGCCTGCCATTTTGAATTGGGTTCTTCGTTTACTATACCTGCCTTGGCGTAGAGGGGCACATTGGTGTGCCAGTCTGGCGCCGGGGTGCCCAAAACGTACAGGCCAATGCAACAGGGGGGGCCAATATGGGTGGTCTGGTATTTGGGTGGGCTGATACAGATAATATATGTTTTGTTCTTCCTTTACAGGTCTTGAGCAGTTTAAGCTTCTCCCTTGTTATGTAGGTATGAAATTTTGCTTATTCCAACAGTTTATAGTGGGTGGAGGGCACATTGCTATTGGGTTGGGGGTGAACAGGGCCTGTAGTGTTCTGTTGTGAAGGAAGTGGGTGCTCTGGGGAGGGATTGGGGTGGCCAGGAACACACTTGCCCGGGTTGTGGACAAAACGCCCCCCCAGTGCAGCTGAACAGTGCTGTTTCCCTGGGAGGGAAGTTTGCCACTTAGCCATCTGTGCAATGTTTTTTGTGTGCTGGGGGTTGCTATACACCCATTGGTCTTAGGCCAGTTTGCTATCACTGTGCAGTCCAGCCTTCTGTGGAGGTAGATGACTGAGAAGTTTCATGTATGTGGTGGACGGAGCTGAAAAATGTACAGATATATGCCAGACAGTTTGGATGTGTTATTGGTAGGCAAAGCACTGAATGTAAATCTTTTATGTTTCTGTTGCGGCTACTGAAAAGCTTATGCTGACTTATGTAAGTACCACATATATTACTTGGTAATGTGCGGGTTGAGGGTTACTGTGGTGGGAGAAACTGTGGCTGCAGTGTCAGTGGTATGGGTGAGAAAGGGTAGTAGGGCGGTTCGGGGGCCAGTGATGGGAGTGCCTTGCATTGAGGAAGGTGGCTGCTTTGCAGGGGGAAAAATTGGCCGGCATAAGTAGCAGCTCCTTTTCAAAAATGTTGCCGGTAGTAATGCAGATGGTCATTTTGTTCTGAGCATGGTACGCGTACTTGATACAGAGAACACTACTTTTACTGCAACGATCCCCATTTCTGTGGTCCTTTTCCAGCAGTCGTCCCAGTGAGCCCCGCCAGGCTCCCCATCCTTTTGCAGGGGGAAAAGCTGTAACGCAGGGTAGCTAGAGGGGCAGGAGGGGTGGGGGATGAAGTCATTGCCCTTGGATGTCCATCTCCCAGATGGATATTTTGTCCCTCAAAAGCAGCAGTGGGTGCAGGGTGCCCCGGCACGGTCCCCATCCCGTCCTAGAGGGGAAAGCTGCAGTGCTGGCCAGGCAGAGATGTAGAGTGGTGGTGCTTGATGTGTGTGACCTTGGCTGCCTCTCTGCCTTGGTAGTTGAATGGCCCCAAGTTCACCAGTACTTTAGGAGCTGCGCCCCAATTTCTCACAATCAAAGTGTCCAAATTTGCATGCATGTGTAATGAAAGGCGCACATTCTGTCAGAGGAACTATATTCGGAGAGGTTACAAAACACCCTTGCTGCACAGGTCATATCCTCTGTCAGACTAGTCACCCTGCCAAAGTGTAATGGTATAGCATGTGGAAGTCACCTTACCACCGTGCAGTGCAGGCGGTGGGCCACAGGAGCAGACAACCTTTACTGATTACAATTGCCCCAGCAGAACTGTGTTATTGGCACAAGGTGACATACTGTCTTCCTCACCTCTTTGCCACCTCCTTCCCCTAAAACACAAGCGCCAATTACGTAATGACCTACTGTAAATTCACATGAGAGGTGCATGTCCGAATGGGTGAAGTGTGTGTCTGGGATTGTTACAAGAGCCATGTGTTCACACAATCATTCAGCTAGTTGGTAAACTGTATGTATAGGCATATTCATGGGGGTTTACTTGTTTCCATATCATAGTGACGATGAGGGTTGTGTATATAATTGCCTACTCTTTCACCCAAAGGGCTGCACGATTTTCCGAGGGCCAACCACATCTGGCTCTCAAAGGGATGACCTCCTGGTGCATTGGTTTGGGGTTAAGGGGAAGTGCTTTCACCAGCTCAGAGGAGCCATCAGCGATGTCCATGCAAAAGGAGATGCAACCCCAACACCCTTCAGTGGTGCACCTGGGAGGAAAAGATTTAGCGTCTGTGGGAGGGGAAGGGATACATGAGCTGCTAATGGAGGAACTGGAATGGATAGCACAGATGTTTCCAAACAGTGATGGTTTGGTGCCAGATTTACGGGATTTATTTATTTTTATGTTTTTTCTGCAGGATGCCATAGGCCCACTTGTCTTATTTCCATTTCCAGTCCGTGTGCAGTCTAGCCTTCCGTAGTGGTAGATGACTGAGAAGTGTCATGGAACTGGTGGAAGGAAGTGAAAAATGTACAGATAGTTGCCAGACAGTTTGGATGTGTAATTGGTAGGCAAAGCATTGATTTTAATTCTTTTATGTTTCCTTTGCAGTTGCGGCTACTGAAAAGCTATTGCTGACTTATGTAAGTACAACATTTATTACTCGGTAATGTGGGGGTGGAGGGTTACTGTGGTGGAAGGAATTGTGGCTGCATTGTCAGTGATAAGGGTGGGAAAGGGTAGTGGGGAGGGTCGGGGGCCAGTGATGGGTGTGCCTTGCATTGAGTAAGGCAGCTGCTTTGCAGAAGGAAAGGTTTGGCCGACAAGTAGCAGCAAATTTAAAACAAAAAAATTCCAGTAGTTATATAGATGGTCATTTTTTCTGAGCATGCTATGCACACTTGTTACAGAGCTCATTCCTTTCACTGCAAAGTTCACCATTTCTGTAGTCCAATTTCAGCAGTGGTCCCAGTGTGCCCTGTCAGGGTCCCCATCCTTTTGCAGGGGGAAAAACTGTAACGCAGGGTAGCTAGAGAGGGGGGTGTCATTGGCCTTGGGCGTCCGTCCCCCAGGTGGATATTTTGTCCTCCAAATTCAGCAGTGGGTGCAGGGTGCCCTGGCAGGGTCCAATCCCTTCCAGGAGAGGAGAGCTGTAGTGCTGACCAGGAAGCTATGTAGGGTAGTGGTGGGTGATGGGTGTGACCTTGGCCACCTCCCTTCCTTGGTAGTGAAGTGCCCCCAAGGTCACTAGTGGTCCTGGAGCTATGGCCGAAACACTCACATTGAAAGTGTCTGAAGGTGCACCCATTTGTGGTAAATGTGGCACATTCTGTCAGGGTACCTATATTCAGAGAGCGTACAAAGCACACTTCCTGTGGACTTCATATCCTCTGTGAGACTAGTCACCCTGCCAAATTGTAACGATGTAGCATGTGCAAGTCACCTTACCACCGTGCTGGGCAGGCGGTGGGCCACAGGAGCAGACAACTTTTACTGATTACAATTGCGCCAGCGCAACTGTGTTATTAGCACAAGGTGACATACTATCTTCTTCACCTCCTTCCCCTGAAAATAATGTGGCAATTATGTGTCGACCTACTGTTATCTCAAATGAGAGGTGGTTTCCGAATGGGAGAAGTGTGTGTCTGGGATTGTTACAAGAGTCATGTATTGGTGCAATTGTTGTGTAATGTGGTAAAATGTATGTGTAGCCATAATCATGTGGGTTTTCCTGTTTCCATTTCCTAGTGAGGATGAGGGTTGTGTGGATTTTCAGCCACTCTTATATCCAAAGGGCTGCACGACTTTTCCGAGGGCCACCTACATCTGGGTCTGGAAGGGATGGCCTTGCAGTGCATTGGTTTGGGGTGGGGGGGATGCGCCTTCACCAGCTCTGTGGAGCCATCATCGCTGCCCAAGCAAAAGGAAAGGCCCCCCCCTGACCTTATAGTGGTTCACCTGGGAGGAAATGATTTTGCGTCTGTGGGACGGAAGGGGGTACGGGAGCAGCTCATGGCAGACCTTGAATGGATTGCACAGAGGTTTCCAAACACTGTGGTGGCCTGGTCCCAGATGATTCCCAGGATGGATTGGAGAACTCAAGGGAATAGAAGGGCCATCAACCGCTCGGTGTGGAAAATGAATGGCGAGTTCACTAGACTGACAGAGGGCAACACCAGAATACGGACCATTCACCATGGCAATATCAAAGGTGCTGTGATGTTTCACAGAGATGGGGTGCACCGTTCCAAAACAGGCATGGAGCCGTTCATTGGAAACATAATGGATTTTGCCCAGACACTATTTTAGGGGGAGTTTGCCCAGTGACTGATGGACACACTGGAAGATGTGAAAAGTGAATAGAAATGGTAGTAAGTATGTTGGCAGTGAGACTTCCACTTTCTAGCAATTGTTTGCATTCATGGCATGTCAAAGCATTCAGTATGTTTCTGCTACTTAATTCTTAGGTACCCATCACTACTTGCTTCAGCCTACATCAATTTGCTTGGCCTTGCAATAATTTTGTCCTTGTGAGCTTTCCCCTTACAATAGACACCCCTATATGAATGAGCAGGTGTTTTTGCCAAAAGTGTGCCAGCAGTTGCCCGGAAGGGCCAGCCGTGTACTTTATTTATCTTCCCTTTCTGCTTCTTCATTGCCTATGGCTTTTCAACTTACCCAATTACTAATATGTTGCATGGTTCCTTCTCACCTCGATTTCCCATCCACGAGCATCCCATGGAGGAGGGCATGGTGCAAAGCATGTTGGCTGTTTCTGAATAGGTAGTGTGGCTGAAATCCTCGTCCCCACGCTTGTATTTCTGTACAGTTTAGCGGAATAGTACATTGTCCATAGATTTTTTGTTCTCTTTCTTTTAGGTGCAGGTGTGTTGTAGCTGTCTACCCACTTGTAGGAAAGCAGTCAGCTGGTCCTTAGCATTTCACGTGAGTGTTTGCAAAGTACTACTCCGTTTATTGTAGCGTGCAGGGAGTACGTCATATTGCAGAGGGCTGCTACAGTTTGTGAGCAAAGTCTGGACCTTTTGGTGTACTTGTGTGGAGTAGGTTTGTGGCACTGAATACCACTTACTGTGCTACGTTCCATACTTTCAGAAGCACACATACTTCTTGTTTCAGACTTCATCTGGTCTTTGGGCAGTGAAGGGTTCCATAGCGAAGGTACTCATGGCTTCTCGGCGATCAATGTCTGGTGCAGAGGCATTAGCTGCAGTGATGGAGTCTGGCTCAGAGCAAGGCACAGATGTGTACATGCATTCTGAAACAGATAGTGCTTCTGAGGGGCACGAGGGAAGTGATTGGGGAAGTGAGATGGCCATTGACGAAAGTCCCTCCTCCCACTCATCATCGTCATCATCTGATGATGAAGAGGAAGGAAGAGTGCGTCCACTTTTTCGCACACTTCCCACACGCAGGGGACCTGCAAGGGGGAGGGGACGTGCAAGACAGCCACGCAATGTGGCAGTTCCTGACATGACTCAAGAGTCGCTCTGGGTGCCTCCAGCAATGGCTCAGCCTGTTGTGCCCCCTTTCACTGGTATATCAGGGTGCACAGTGAATACAGAAGGGTTTCAGCCTATTGATTATTTCAACCTTTTTGTTGATGATGAGTTCATTGCAGATGTGGTTGAGCAAACCAATGTATACGCTGCACAGTTCATGAGGTCTAGGGGTCCCACTCTGAAACCCCACTCCAGAGCACAAGCATGGGTACCCACAAACGATGTTGAAATGAGACAGTTTTGGGGTCTCATTTTGCTCATGGGAATTGGACACAAGCCGTCTGTCGCAATATACTGGACTACTGTAGCACCACTTTATTGCCCGTTTTTTCAGCTACAATGAGCAGAAATCGCTTTCAAGCACTGCACCGTATGTTGCACTTCAATGACAACTCGGCAGCATTACCCAAAACGGACCCAAACTTTGATAGGCTGTTCAAACTTAAGCCATTTCTGGACCACTTCACTCACCGATTTGCAGAGGTGTATGTTCCTAGCCAGAACATATCAATTGATGAATCGTTGGTGTTGTTCAAAGGTCGCCTTGTATTCAGGCAATACATTCCTAGCAAGAGATCACGATATGGGATTAAAATGTACATGTTGTGTGAAAGTACCACTGGGTATGTCAGCAGCATGAGAGTCTACACCGGTAAAGACTCTACCCTAAACCCTACGGGCTGCCCAGCCCATTTAGGGACAAGTGAGAAGATTGTTTGGGATCTTCTCACACCATGGCTCCACAAGGGACATCATTTGTATGTAGACAATTTCTACACCGGAATTCCACTGTTCAAGGAATTGTTCAATGTGGGCACACTGGCATGCGGTACAATCCGCAGTAACTGCAAAGGCTTCCCCAGACAACTTATGTGTAAGAAGTTGGCCAAGGGACAATGTATGGCATTGCGGCAGGATGAATTGTTAGCAGTGAAATTCTGCGACAAAAGGGATGTGTACATGCTAAGTACTATTCATGATGAAAGTACTTCAGCTGTCCCTCTGCGCAGGCAGTCTCAGCAAGTGTTGAAGCCCGATTGCATTCTGGATTACAACAAGTACATGGGTGGAGTAGACAAAAATGACCAAGTGCTTGAGTCATACCACGCTGAACGCAAGTCGCGTTTCTGGTACAAAAAGTTAGCCACACACATTGTGCATATGGCAACGTACAATGCTTATGTGGTGTACCGTGCAGCTACTCCACAAAACAAGCTCTCCTTTTTGGATTTTGAATTAGAAATTGTTCAATCTCTGGCTAATGTTCATGTACAAAATCCCTCCTTTCCAGAGGTCGAAGATGTGGCCAGATTGCAAGAGCGACACTTTGGTGATTATGTTCCTCCCACTGCCACGAAGGCACAACCGTAACGAAAATGTAAGGTGTGTACAAAACAAGGAAAGAGGAAGGATACTCGGGTGTACTGTCCCCAATGCCCTTCCCAGCCTGCCCTCTGCTTTCAGCCTTGTTTCCTTTTGTATCATACAAAGGAAAATTATTGGGAGATCGACTGATTTCCGAAAATGCCAATCATTCCTTGAAAGGGACCCTTAGCCACTGAAATCGTGCATGTCTTGTAAAGGAATGGCACTCTTGCACCCTGCCCTGGAGGAGTACCTTCAATGAAAATGCAACAGGATGTCAACTCACTTCACTTGATTTAGCGTGCATTCACGAGCATCGCTAGTCCTGCTTCCTCCACTTGAGGCCTGCCTTGGAAAGGCAACCACAGCCGTAGCTTTCCCTTGAGGCCTGCCAAGAAAATGTACATCAGTCTAGATCCCTCAGCTCAAAGTGTGACTTGCAAAGGAACGCTAATCAGGCTCCTTCCATTGGAGGCGTGCCTACGAAATAGTAATCATTATGAGTCCCTGTACTTGAATTGTGCCATGCGGGTCTTTCCCCTTTGGCGTGCTTTGGCAAGCAATGCTAGTCCTGCCCCCTCCACTTGAGGCCTGCCTGGGAAAGAGACATCACCCCCGGTACCTTTCACTTCAGGTCTGCCTCATAAGGAAAAGGCAGTCTAGTTCCCTCTGCGCGTGGTGTGCCTTGCAAAGTAACGCAATTCTTGTGTCTTCCAAAGCAGGCACATCTTGGAAAGAAATGCCACTCTAGCTCCCTCCACTTGAGGTGTGCCTTGGAGTAGGTGGGGACAGCACTCTGCTTTACTCCCCTTTGGCGTGCTTTGGCAAGCAATGCTAGTCCTGCCCCCTCCACTTGAGGCCTGCCTGGGAAAGAGACATCACCCCGGTACCTTTCACTTCAGGTCTGCCTCATAAGGAAAAGGCAGTATAGCTCCCTCTGCGCGTGGTGTGCCTTGCAAAGTAACGCAATGCTTGTTTCTTCCAAAGCAGGCACATCTTGGAAAGAAATGCCACTCTAGCTCCCTCAACTTGAGGTGTGCCTTGGAGTAGGTGGGGACAGCACTCTGCTTTACTCCCCTTTGGCGTGCTTTGGCAAGCAATGCTAGTCCTGCCCCCTCCACTTGAGGCCTGCCTGGGAAAGAGACATCACCCCCGGTACCTTTCACTTCAGGTCTGCCTCATAAGGAAAAGGCAGTCTAGCTCCCTCTGCACGTGGTGTGCCTTGCAAAGTAACGCAATGCTTGTTTCTTCCAAAGCAGGCGCATCTTGGAAAGGAATGCCACTCTAGCTCCCTCCACTTGAGGTGTGCCTTGGAGTAGGTGGGGACAGCACTCTGCTTTACTCCCCTTTGGCGTGCTTTGGCAAGCAATGCTAGTCCTGCCCCCTCCACGTGAGGCCTGCCTGGGAAAGAGACATCACCCCCGGTACCTTTCACTTCAGGTCTGCCTCATAAGGAAAAGGCAGTCTAGCTCCCTCTGCGCGTGGTGTGCCTTGCAAAGTAACGCAATGCTTGTTTCTTCCAAAGCAGGCGCATCTTGGAAAGGAATGCCACTCTAGCTCCCTCCACTTGAGGTGTGCCTTGGAGTAGGTGGGGACAGCACTCTGCTTTACTCCCCATTGGCGTGCTTTGGCAAGCAATGCTAGTCCTGCCCCCTCCACTTGAGGCCTGCCTGGGAAAGAGACATCACCCCCGGTACCTTTCCCTTCAGGTCTGCCTCATAAGGAAAAGGCAGTCTAGCTCCCTCTGCGCATGGTGTACCTTGCAAAGTAACGCAATGCTTGTTTCTTCCAAAGCAGGCACATCTTGGAAAGAAATGCCACTCTAGCTCCCTCCACTTGAGGTGTGCCTTGGAGTAGGTGGGGACAGCACTATGCTTTACTCCCCTTTGGCGTGCTTTGGCAAGCAATGCTAGTCCTGTCCCCTCCGCTTGAGGCCTGCCTGGGAAAGAGACATCACCCCCGGTACCTTTCACTTCAGGTCTGCCTCATAAGGAAAAGGCATTCTAGCTCCCTCTGCACGTGGTGTGCCTTGCAAAGTAACGCAATGCTTGTTTCTTCCAAAGAAGGCGCATCTTGGAAAGGAATGCCACTCCACCGCCGCTAGTTGAGGCGGGCCATGGAGAAGAAGGGTGGAGCACTCTGGGTCACTCCCCTATGGGAGTGCAGCTTGCTCCTGTTCGGGATTGCCTTACAAAAAAAAACGTCTGGAAAACCCCATCCGCTTCCAGCGTACTTTGGACAGGAACCCAAATCTGGCTCCTTCCACCTAAGGTTTGGCAAGCAAAGAAAGGCCAGTCCCGCTCCCTCTACTCAAGCAGTGCGTTGTGGAAGACCAGAACACCATTCAGGTTTCATCCACTCAAGGGGTGTCTTTTCAAAATAATACACGCCATTTTGGCTCCCTCCCTTGAGGTGTAAGTGTCATGAAAGTGGTACTTGGACACCAACTATATGGCAGCGGTGTCTTGCGTACCTCGTAAGATCCTGCCTTGTTTATTGTTTTACTGCGAGTAATGTTATGTGTGGTGTAAGTGACACGTCTTCTGTAGGAATGAATTGGATATGTTTGGTGTGTGAATTAGGTAAAGATACAAAGAACATGCAGATGCAATTTCTGTGAATGGACTTTTCCAGCACTGCCGAAATGATTGTCATGTTGCAGGATGGCTGTTTTGTGTGGGTACGGTGGAACATAAGAATGTTTGCCCATAGTTGCTATGGGCATACTGAAAGTTGGTGTGGAAGATAGCGCCTGTAGGGCAGGGTAGCGAAGTCAGCCAGTATGCACTTGCTATCACTGTCCACATGTGATTGCCGGCACATAAAGTTTGCATGCAGACACAGTTGCTATGAAATTGATGCCAAATGATAGTTAAGATATTGCTAGAGACACAGTTGCATTGTACACACATGTCCATGTGGTATAAGTGTGTAGATATGCTCATGTGTAGATACACTTGCTCTGGTGCTAGTGATTTGGTAGAAGTGCAACTGCTGAAATGGATGCCAACTGACTGCAGACACGAAAGGGATACGAATGGCCAGTGATACGGTGGGTGCGTTGTCGTGGCATCACTGCTCACAAGGACAAACCTTCTTGTACAACACAAGGAGGTTTGTCCTTGTGCTAAATCCCACCTTGCGTGTCTAACTGCATTGCGTCTGGTATGTATGGGAAGTGTGAGGAAAGGTGCATATGAAATGGCTTACTGCCAGTACTTTACTGTTTCCTAAGCGCACTACAGCGAAGTTACTATACTAAAGATGTA
This sequence comes from Ambystoma mexicanum, assembly GCF_040938575.1. NCBI lineage: Eukaryota > Metazoa > Chordata > Amphibia > Caudata > Ambystomatidae > Ambystoma > Ambystoma mexicanum. The sequence goes on from NC_090935.1 coordinate 261,020,816, forward strand.
CCCATTGTCACTCAGGTACCACACCTGCACACAAGAGGTCAGCCTCTCATTGGGACACGTGTGGCGATGCGGGAAGGTAGGCCACGTGTTGTTGGCGGTGTGTTTCGGTGAGTGGCCAGAGGGAAATGTCTGAGATTTGTCTTAATTTCCGGCCAATTTCAGAGACATTTCCCTGTGTCCACTCACCGAAACACGTCGCCAACAGCAGATGTCATACCTTCTCGTGTTCCCACAGGTGTTCCGACGAAAAAGGTACCTCGCATGTGTGGGTGCACCTACCGGGGTCGCAAAAGGAAAAGGGTAACCCGCTGGTAACCCCAAGCCTTTCGCCACAGCACAATTTGTTCATGTTGGCAACCTACAGATTTGGGCCTAGGGTGTCGAAGCCAGCAAGGGAAACAGGGAACCCCATGCATTTCCGAAAAGAGGACACCCGTGGGAATCCGCAGAGGTGTGATTTGCGCACATCGCCCCAGATTTTTTTACCCAGACACCCCTGCAAAGTCCGAAATGTGGGGAAAAAATGCTTTTTCCGCACATTTCGCTCGACGCACCCATCGAAACACGCCCCCAACAACACATGGCCTACCGTCCCACGTTCCCACAGGTGTCCCGATGAAAACGGTACCTCACATGCATGGGTGCACCTACCTGGCCGGCAAGGGGCAAGCCGAAAACGCAAGCAACCCCCAGTCTGTTTGCAGAGGGGAATCTCAGCCATTCTGCCGACCGGCACAACATACAGATATGGGCCTCGGGTGTCCAATCCACCAAGGAAAAACAGGGAGCCCCATGCATTTCCGAAAAGAGGACACCCGTGGGAATCCGCAGAGGTGTGATTTGCACACATCGCCCCAGATTTTTTTACCCAGACACCCCTGCAAAGTCCGAAATGTGGGGAAAAAAACGCTTTTTCCGCACATTTCGCTCGACGCACCCATCGAAACACGCCCCCAACAACACATGGCCTACCGTCCCGCGTTCCCACAGGTGTCCCGATGAAAACGGTACCTCACATTCGTGGGTGCACCTACCTGGCCGGCAAGGGGCAAGCCGAAAACGCAAGCAACCCCCAGTCTGTTTGCAGAGGGGAATCTCAGCCATTCTGCCGACCGGCACAACATACAGATATGGGCCTCGGGTGTCCAAGCCACCAAGGAAAACAGGGAGCCCCATGCATTTCCGAAAAGAGGACACCCGTGGGAATCCGCAGAGGTGTGATTTGCGCACATCGCCCCAGATTTTTTTCCCCAGACACCCCTGCAAAGTCCGAAATGTGGGGAAAAAAATGCTTTTTCCGCACATTGCGCTCGACGCACCCATCGAAACATGCCCCCAACAACACATGGCCCACCATCCCGCGTTCCCACAGGTGTCCCGATGAAACCGGTACCTCACATGCGTGGGTGCACCTACCTGGCCGGCAAGGGGCAAGCCGAAAACACAAGCAACCCCCAGTCTGTTTGCAGAGGGGCACATTTCGGACTTTGCGGGGGTGTCTGGGTAATAAATTCTGGGGCGATCTGCGCAAATCACACCTCTGCGGATTCCCACGGGTGCCCTCTTTTCGGAAATGCATGGGGCTCCCTGTTTTCCTTGGTGGCTTGGAAGCCTGCGGCCCATATCTGTATGTTGTGCCGGCCTGCAGAATGGCTGAGATTCCTCTTTGCAAACAGACTGGGGGTTGCTTGCGTTTTCGGCTTGCCCCTTGCCGGCCAGGTAGGTGCACCCACGCATGTGAGGTACCGTTTTATTGGGACACCTGTGGGAACGCGGGACGGTAGGCCATGTTTTGTTGGGGGCGTGTTTCGATGGGTGCGTCGAGCGAAATGTGCGGAAAAAGCGTTTTTTTCCCCACATTTCGGATTTTGCAGGGGTGTCTGGGTAAAAACATCTGGGGCGATGTGCGCAAATCACACCTCTGCGGATTTCCACGGGTGTCCTCTTTTCAGAAATGCATGGGGCTCCCTGTTTTCCTTGGTGGCTTGGACACCCGCGGCCCATATCTGTATGTTGTGCCGGTCGGCAGAATGCCTGAGATTCCCCTCTGCAAACAGACTGGGGGTTGCTTGCGTTTTCGGCTTGCCCCTTGCCGGCCAGGTAGGTGCACCCACGCATGTGAGGTACCGTTTTCATCGGGACACCTGTGGGAACGCGGGACGGTAGGCCATGTGTTGTTGGGGGTGTGTTTCGATGGGTGCGTCGAGCGAAATGTGCGGAAAAAGCATTTTTTTCCCCACATTTCGGACTTTGCAGGGGTGTCTGGGTAAAAAAATCTGGGGCGATGTGCGCAAATCACACCTCTGCGGATTCCCACGGGTGTCCTCTTTTCAGAAATGCATGGGGCTCCATGTTTTCCTTGGTGGCTTGGACACCCGAGGACCATATCTGTATGTTGTGCCGGTCGGCAGAATGGCTGAGATTCCCCTCTGCAAACAGACTGGAGGTTGCTTGCGTTTTCGGCTTGCCCCTTGCCGGCGAGGTAGGTGCACCCACGCATGTGAGGTACCGTTTTCATCGGGACACCTGTGGGAACGCGGGACGGTAGGCCATGTGTTGTTGGGGGCGTGTTTCGATGGGTGCGTCGAGCGAAATGTGCGGAAAAAGCGTTTTTTCCCCACATTTCGGACTTTGCAGGGGTGTCTGGGTAAAAAAATATGGGGCGATGTGCGCAAATCACACCTCTGCGGATTCCCACGGGTGTCCTCTTTTCGGAAATGCATGGGGCTCCCTGTTTTCCTTGGTGACTTGGACACCCGAGGCCCATATCTGTATGTTGTGCCGGTCGGCGGAATGGCTGAGATTCCCCTCTGCAAACAGACTGGGGGTTGCTTGCGTTTTCGGCTTGCCCCTTGCTGGCCAGGTAGGTGCACCCACGCATGTGAGTTACCGTTTTCATCAGGACACCTGTGGGAACGCGGGACGGTAGGCCATGTGTTGTTGGGGGCGTGTTTCGATGGGTGCGTCGAGCGAAATGTGCAGAAAAAGCGTTTTTTTCCCCACATTTCGGACTTTGCAGGGGTGTCTGGGTAAAAAAATCTGGGGCGATGTGCTCAAATCACACCTCTGCGGATTCCCACGGGTGTCCTCTTTTCGGAAATGCATGGGGCTCCCTGTTTTCCTTGGTGGCTTGGACACCCGAGGCCCATATCTGTATGTTGTGCCGGTCGGCAGAATGGCTGAGATTCCCCTCTGCAAACAGACTGGGGGTTGCTTGCGTTTTTGGCTTGCCCCTTGCCGGCCAGGTAGGTGCACCCACGCATGTGAGGTACCGTTTTCATCGGGACACCTGTGGGAACGCGGGACGGTAGGCCATGTGTTGTTGGGGGCGTGTTTCGATGGGTGCGTCGAGCGAAATGTGCGGAAAAAGCGTTTTTTTCCCCACATTTCGGACTTTGCAGGGGTGTCTGGGTAAAAAAATCTGGGGCGATGTGCGCAAATCACACCTCTGCGGATTCCCACGGGTGTCCTCTTTTCGGAAATGCATGGGGCTCCCTGTTTTCCTTGGTGGCTTGGACACCCGAGGCCCATATCTGTATGTTGTGCCGGTCGGCAGAATGGCTGAGATTCCCCTCTGCAAACAGACTGGGGGTTGCTTGCGTTTTCGGCTTACACCCTTGCCGGCCAGGTAGGTGCACCCACGCATGTGAGGTACCGTTTTCATCGGGACACCTGTGGGAACGGGGGACGGTAGGCCATGTGTTGTTGGGGGCGTGTTTCGATGGGTGCGTCGAGCGAAATGTGCGGAAAAAGCGTTTTTTTCCCCACATTTCGGACTTTGCAGGGGTGTCTGGGTAAAAAAAACTGCGGCGATGTGCGCAAATCACACCTCTGCGGATTCCCACGGGTGTCCTCTTTTCGGAAATGCATGGCGCTCCCTGTTTTCTTTGGTGGCTTGGACACCCGAGGCCCATATCTGTTTGTTGCGTCGGTCGGCAGAATGGCTGAGATTCCCCTCTGCAAACAGACTGGGGGTTGCTTGCGTTTTCGGCTTGCCCCTTGCCGGCCAGGTAGGTGCACCCACGCATGTGAGGTACCGTTTTCATCGGGACACCTGTGGGAATGCGGGATGGTAGGCCATGTGTTGTTGGGGGCGTGTTTCGATGGGTGCGTCAAGCGAAATGTGCGGAAAAAGCGTTTTTTTCCCCACATTTCGGACTTTGCAGGGGTGTCTGGGTAAAAAAATGTGGGGCGATGTGCGCAAATCACACCTCTGCGGATTCCCACGGGTGTCCTCTTTTCGGAAATGCATGGAGCTCCCTGTTTTCCTTGGTGGCTTGGACACCCGAGGCCCATATCTGTATGTTGTGCCGGTCGGCAGAATGGCTGAGATTCCCCTCTGCAAACAGACTGGGGGTTGCTTGCGTTTTCGGCTTTCCCCTTGCCGGCCAGGTAGGTGCACCCACGCATGTGAGGTACCGTTTTCATCGGGACACCTGTGGGAACGCGGGACGGTAGGCCATGTGTTGTTGGGGCGTGTTCCGATGGGTGCGTCGAGCGAAATGTGCGGAAAAAGCGTTTTTTTCCCCACATTTCGGACTTTGCAGGGGAGTCTGGGTAAAAAAATCTGGGGCGATGTGCGCAAATCACACCTCTCCGGATTCCCTCGGGTGTCCTCTTTTCGGAAATGCATGGGGCTCCCTGTTTTCCTTGGTGGCTTGGACACCCGAGGCCCATATCTGTATGTTGTGCCGGTCGGCAGAATGGCTGAGATTCCCCTCTGCAAACAGACTGGGGGTTGCTTGCGTTTTCGGCTTGCCCATTGCCGGCCAGGTAGGTGCACCCACGCATGTGAGGTACAGTTTTCATCAGGACACCTGTGGGAACGCGGGACGGTAGGCCATGTGTTAATGGGGGCGTGTTTCGATGGGTGCGTCGAGTGAAATGTGCGGAAAAAGCGTTTTTTTCCCCACATTTCGGACTTTGCAGGGGTGTCTGGGTAAAAAAATCTGGGGCGATGTGCGCAAAATCACACCTCTGCGGATTCCCACGGGTGTCCTCTTTTCGGAAATGCATGGGGCTCCCTGTTTTCCTTGGTGGCTTGGACACCCGAGGCCCATATCTGTATGTTGTGCCGGTCGGCAGAATGGCTGAGATTCCCCTCTGCAAACAGACTGGGGGTTGCTTGCGTTTTCGGCTTGCCCCTTGCCGGCCAGGTAGGTGCACCCACACATGTGATGTACCGTTTTCATCGGGACACCTGTGGGAACGGGGGACGTTAGGCCATGTGTTGTTGGGGCGTGTTTCGATGGGTGTGTCGAGCGAAATGTGCGGAAAAAGCGTTTTTTCCCCCACATTTCGGACTTTGCAGGGGTGTATGGGTAAAAAAATCTGGGGCGATGTGCGCAAATCACACCTCTGCGGATTCCCACGGGTGTCCTCTTTTCGGAAATGCATGGGGCTCCCTGTTTTCCTTGGTGGCTTGGACACCCGAGGCCCATATCTGTATGTTGTGCCGGTCGGCAGAATGCCTGAGATTCCCCTCTGCAAACAGACTGGGGGTTGCTTGCGTTTTCGGCTTGCCCCTTGCTGGCCAGGTAGGTGCACCCACGCATGTGAGGTACTGTTTTCATCGGGACACCTGTGGGAACGCGGGACGGTAGGCCATGTGTTGTTGATAGCGTGTTTCGATGGGTGCGTCGAGCGAAATGTGCGGAAAAAGCGTTTTTTTCCCCACATTTCGGACTTTGCAGGGGTGTCTGGGTAAAAAAATCTGAGGCGATGTGCGCAAATCACACCTCTGCGGATTCCCACGGGTGTCCTCTTTTCGGAAATGCATGGGGCTCCCTGTTTTCCTTGGTGGCTTGGACACCCGAGGCCCATATCTGTATGTTGTGCCGGTCGGCAGAATGGCTGAGATTCCCCTCTGCAAACAGACTGGGGGTTGCTTGCGTTTTCGGCTTGCCCCTTGCCGGCGAGGTAGGTGCACCCACGCATGTGAGGTACCGTTTTCATCGGGACACCTGTGGGAACGCGGGACGGTAGGCCATGTGTTGTTGGGGGCGTGTTTCGATGGGTGCGTCGAGCGAAATGTGCGGAAAAAGCGTTTTTTCCCCACATTTCGGACTTTGCAGGGGTGTCTGGGTAAAAAAATATGGGGCGATGTGCGCAAATCACACCTCTGCGGATTCCCACGGGTGTCCTCTTTTCGGAAATGCATGGGGCTCCCTGTTTTCCTTGGTGACTTGGACACCCGAGGCCCATATCTGTATGTTGTGCCGGTCGGCGGAATGGCTGAGATTCCCCTCTGCAAACAGACTGGGGGTTGCTTGCGTTTTCGGCTTGCCCCTTGCTGGCCAGGTAGGTGCACCCACGCATGTGAGTTACCGTTTTCATCGGGACACCTGTGGGAACGCGGGACGGTAGGCCATGTGTTGTTGGGGGCGTGTTTCGATGGGTGCGTCGAGCGAAATGTGCAGAAAAAGCGTTTTTTTCCCCACATTTCGGACTTTGCAGGGGTGTCTGGGTAAAAAAATCTGGGGCGATGTGCTCAAATCACACCTCTGCGGATTCCCACGGGTGTCCTCTTTTCGGAAATGCATGGGGCTCCCTGTTTTCCTTGGTGGCTTGGACACCCGAGGCCCATATCTGTATGTTGTGCCGGTCGGCAGAATGGCTGAGATTCCCCTCTGCAAACAGACTGGGGGTTGCTTGCGTTTTTGGCTTGCCCCTTGCCGGCCAGGTAGGTGCACCCACGCATGTGAGGTACCGTTTTCATCGGGACACCTGTGGGAACGCGGGACGGTAGGCCATGTGTTGTTGGGGGCGTGTTTCGATGGGTGCGTCGAGCGAAATGTGCGGAAAAAGCGTTTTTTTCCCCACATTTCGGACTTTGCAGGGGTGTCTGGGTAAAAAAAACTGCGGCGATGTGCGCAAATCACACCTCTGCGGATTCCCACGGGTGTCCTCTTTTCGGAAATGCATGGGGCTCCCTGTTTTCCTTGGTGGCTTGGACACCCGAGGCCCATATCTGTATGTTGTGCCGGTCGGCAGAATGGCTGAGATTCCCCTCTGCAAACAGACTGGGGGTTGCTTGCGTTTTCGGCTTACACCCTTGCCGGCCAGGTAGGTGCACCCACGCATGTGAGGTACCGTTTTCATCGGGACACCTGTGGGAACGGGGGACGGTAGGCCATGTGTTGTTGGGGGCGTGTTTCGATGGGTGCGTCGAGCGAAATGTGCGGAAAAAGCGTTTTTTCCCCCACATTTCGGACTTTGCAGGGGTGTCTGGGTAAAAAAAACTGCGGCGATGTGCGCAAATCACACCTCTGCGGATTCCCACGCGTGTCCTCTTTTCGGAAATGCATGGCGCTCCCTGTTTTCTTTGGTGGCTTGGACACCCGAGGCCCATATCTGTTTGTTGCGTCGGTCGGCAGAATGGCTGAGATTCCCCTCTGCAAACAGACTGGGGGTTTCTTGCGTTTTCGGCTTGCCCCTTGCCGGCCAGGTAGGTGCACCCACGCATGTGAGGTACCGTTTTCATCGGGACACCTGTGGGAACGCGGGATGGTAGGCCATGTGTTGTTGGGGGCGTGTTTCGATGGGTGCGTCAAGCGAAATGTGCGGAAAAAGCATTTTTTTCCCCACATTTCGGACTTTGCAGGGGTGTCTGGGTAAAAAAATCTGGGGCGATGTGCGCAAATCACACCTCTGCGGATTCCCACGGGTGTCCTCTTTTCGGAAATGCATGGAGCTCCCTGTTTTCCTTGGTGGCTTGGACACCCGAGGCCCATATCTGTATGTTGTGCCGGTCGGCAGAATGGCTGAGATTCCCCTCTGCAAACAGACTGGGGGTTGCTTGCGTTTTCGGCTTTCCCCTTGCCGGCCAGGTAGGTGCACCCACGCATGTGAGGTACCGTTTTCATCGGGACACCTGTGGGAACGCGGGACGGTAGGCCATGTGTTGTTGGGGCGTGTTCCGATGGGTGCGTCGAGCGAAATGTGCGGAAAAAGCGTTTTTTTCCCCACATTTCGGACTTTGCAGGGGAGTCTGGGTAAAAAAATCTGGGGCGATGTGCGCAAATCACACCTCTGCGGATTCCCTCGGGTGTCCTCTTTTCGGAAATGCATGGGGCTCCCTGTTTTCCTTGGTGGCTTGGACACCCGAGGCCCATATCTGTATGTTGTGCCGGTCGGCAGAATGGCTGAGATTCCCCTCTGCAAACAGACTGGGGGTTGCTTGCGTTTTCGGCTTGCCCATTGCCGGCCAGGTAGGTGCACCCACGCATGTGAGGTACAGTTTTCATCAGGACACCTGTGGGAACGCGGGACGGTAGGCCATGTGTTAATGGGGGCGTGTTTCGATGGGTGCGTCGAGTGAAATGTGCGGAAAAAGCGTTTTTTTCCCCACATTTCGGACTTTGCAGGGGTGTCTGGGTAAAAAAATCTGGGGCGATGTGCGCAAATCACACCTCTGCGGATTCCCACGGGTGTCCTCTTTTCGGAAATGCATGGAGCTCCCTGTTTTCCTTGGTGGCTTGGACACCCGAGGCCCATATCTGTATGTTGTGCCGGTCGGCAGAATGGCTGAGATTCCCCTCTGCAAACAGACTGGGGGTTGCTTGCGTTTTCGGCTTGCCCCTTGCCGGCCAGGTAGGTGCACCCACACATGTGATGTACCGTTTTCATCGGGACACCTGTGGGAACGGGGGACGTTAGGCCATGTGTTGTTGGGGCGTGTTTCGATGGGTGTGTCGAGCGAAATGTGCGGAAAAAGCGTTTTTTCCCCCACATTTCGGACTTTGCAGGGGTGTATGGGTAAAAAAATCTGGGGCGATGTGCGCAAATCACACCTCTGCGGATTCCCACGGGTGTCCTCTTTTCGGAAATGCATGGGGCTCCCTGTTTTCCTTGGTGGCTTGGACACCCGAGGCCCATATCTGTATGTTGTGCCGGTCGGCAGAATGCCTGAGATTCCCCTCTGCAAACAGACTGGGGGTTGCTTGCGTTTTCGGCTTGCCCCTTGCCGGCCAGGTAGGTGCACCCACGCATGTGAGGTACTGTTTTCATCGGGACACCTGTGGGAACGCGGGACGGTAGGCCATGTGTTGTTGATAGCGTGTTTCGATGGGTGCGTCGAGCGAAATGTGCGGAAAAAGCGTTTTTTTCCCCACATTTCGGACTTTGCAGGGGTGTCTGGGTAAAAAAATCTGAGGCGATGTGCGCAAATCACACCTCTGCGGATTCCCACGGGTGTCCTCTTTTCGGAAATGCATGGGGCTCCCTGTTTTCCTTGGTGGCTTGGACACCCGAGGCCCATATCTGTATGTTGTGCCGGTCGGCAGAATGGCTGAGATTCCCCTCTGCAAACAGACTGGGGGTTGCTTGCGTTTTCGGCTTGCCCCTTGCCGGCCAGGTAGGTGCACCCACGCATGTGAGGTACCGTTTTCATCGGGACACCTGTGGGAATGTGGGACGGTAGGCCATGTGTTGTTGGGGGCGTGTTTCGATGGGTGCGTCGAGCGAAATGTGCGGAAAAAGCGTTTTTTCCCCACATTTCGGACTTTGCAGGGGTGTCTGGGTAAAAAAATCTGGGGCGATGTGCGTAAATCACACCTCTGAGGATTCCCACGGGTGTCCTCTTTTCGGAAATGCATGGGGCTCCCTGTTTTCCTTGGTGGCTTGGACACCCGAGGCCCATATCTGTATGTTGTGCCGGTCGACAGAATGGCTGAGATTCCCCTCTGCAAACAGACTGGGGGTTGCTTGCGTTTTCGGCTTGCCCCTTGCCGGCCAGGTAGGTGCACCCACGCATGTGGGGTACCGTTTTCATCGGGACACCTGTGGGAACGGGGGACGGTAGGCCATGTGTTGTTGGGGGCGTGTTTCGATGGGTGCGTCGAGCGAAATGTGCGGAAAAAGCGTTTTTTTCCCTACATTTCAGACTTTGCAGGGGTGTCTGGGTAAAAAAATCTGGGGCGATGTGCGCAAATCACACCTCTGCGGATTCCCACGGGTGTCCTCTTTTCGGAAATGCATGGGGCTCCCTGTTTTCCTTGGTGGCTTGGACACCCGAGGCCCATATCTGTATGTTGTGCCGGTCGGCAGAATGGCTGAGATTACCCTCTGCAAACAGACTGGGGGTTGCTTGCGTTTTCGGCTTTCCCCTTGCCGGCCAGGTAGGTGCACCCACGCATGTGAGGTACCGTTTTCATCGGGACACCTGTGGGAACGGGGGACGGTAGGCCATGTGTTGTTGGGGGCGTGTTTCGATGGGTGCGTCGAGCGAAATGTGCGGAAAAAGCGTTTTTTTCCCCCCATTTCGACTTTGCAGGGGTGTCTGGGTAAAAAAATCTGGGGCGATGTGCGCAAATCACACCTCTGCGGATTCCCACGGGTGTCCTCTTTTCGGAAATGCATGGGGCTCCCTGTTTTCCTTGGTGGGTTGGACACCCGAGGCCCATATCTGTATGTTGTGCCGGTCGGCAGAATGGCTGAGATTCCCCTCTGCAAACAGACTGGGGGTTGCTTGCGTTTTCGGCTTGCCCCTTGCCGGCCAGGTAGGTGCACCAACGCATGTGAGGTACCGTTTTCATCGGGACACCTGTGGGAACGCGGGACAGTAGGCCATGTGTTGTTGGGGGCGTGTTTCGATGGGTGCGTCGAGCGAAATGTGCGGAAAAAGCGTTTTTTCCCCACATTTCGGACTTTGCAGGGGTGTCTGGGTAAAAAAATCTGGGGCGATGTGCGTAAATCACACCTCTGAGGATTCCCACGGGTGTCCTCTTTTCGGAAATGCATGGGGCTCCCTGTTTTCCTTGGTGGCTTGGACACCCGAGGCCCATATCTGTATGTTGTGCCGGTCGACAGAATGGCTGAGATTCCCCTCTGCAAACAGACTGGGGGTTGCTTGCGTTTTCGGCTTGCCCCTTGCCGGCCAGGTAGGTGCACCCACGCATGTGGGGTACCGTTTTCATCGGGACACCTGTGGGAACGGGGGACGGTAGGCCATGTGTTGTTGGGGGCGTGTTTCGATGGGTGCGTCGAGCGAAATGTGCGGAAAAAGCGTTTTTTTCCCTACATTTCAGACTTTGCAGGGGTGTCTGGGTAAAAAAATCTGGGGCGATGTGCGCAAATCACACCTCTGCGGATTCCCACGGGTGTCCTCTTTTCGGAAATGCATGGGGCTCCCTGTTTTCCTTGGTGGCTTGGACACCCGAGGCCCATATCTGTATGTTGTGCCGGTCGGCAGAATGGCTGAGATTACCCTCTGCAAACAGACTGGGGGTTGCTTGCGTTTTCGGCTTTCCCCTTGCCGGCCAGGTAGGTGCACCCACGCATGTGAGGTACCGTTTTCATCGGGACACCTGTGGGAACGGGGGACGGTAGGCCATGTGTTGTTGGGGGCGTGTTTCGATGGGTGCGTCGAGCGAAATGTGCGGAAAAAGCGTTTTTTTCCCCCCATTTCGACTTTGCAGGGGTGTCGGGGTAAAAAAATCTGGGGCGATGTGCGCAAATCACACCTCTGGGGATTCCCACGGGTGTCCTCTTTTTGGAAATGCATGGGGCTCCCTGTTTTCCTTGGTGGCTTGGACACCCGAGGCCCATATCTCTATGTTGTGCCGGTCGGCAGAATGGCTGAGATTCCCCTCTGCAAACAGACTGGGGGTTGCTTGCGTTTTCAGCTTGTCCCTTGCCGGCCAGGTAGGTGCACCCACGCATGTGAGGTACCGTTTTCATCGGGACACCTGTGGGAACGGGGGACGGTAGGCCATGTGTTGTTGGGGGCGTGTTTCGATGGGTGCGTCGAGCGAAATGTGCGGAAAAAGCGTTTTTTTCCCCACATTTCGGAATTTTGCAGAGGTGTCTGGGTAAAAAAATCTGGGGCGATGTGCGCAAATCACACCTCTGCGGATTCCCACGGGTGTCCTCTTTTCGGAAATGCATGGGGCTCCCTGTTTTCCTTGGTGGGTTGGACACCCGAGGCCCATATCTGTATGTTGTGCCGGTCGGCAGAATGGCTGAGATTCCCCGCTGCAAACAGACTGGGGGTTGCTTGCGTTTTCGGCTTGCCCCTTGCTGGCCAGGTAGGTGCACCCACGCATGTGAGGTACCGTTTTCATCGGGACACCTGTGGGAACGCGGGACGGTAGGCCATGTGTTGTTGGGGGCGTGTTTCGATGGGTGCGTCGAGTGAAATATGCGGAAAAAGCGTTTTTTTTCCCACATTTCGGACTTTGCAGGGTGTCTGGGTAAAAAAATCTGGGGCGATGTGCGCAAATCACACCTCTGCGGATTCCCACGGGTGTCCTCTTTTCGGAAATGCATGGGGCTCCCTGTTTTCCTTGGTGGCTTGGACACCCGAGGCCCATATCTGTATGTTGTGCCGGTCGGCAGAATGGCTGAGATTCCCCTCTGCAAACAGACTGGGGGTTGCTTGCGTTTTCGGCTTGCCCCTTGCCGGCCAGGTAGGTGCACCCACACATGTGAGGTACTGTTTTCATCGGGACACCTGTGGGAACGCGTGACGGTAGGCCATGTGTTGTTGGGGGCGTGTTTCGATGGGTGAGCCGAGCGAAATGTGCGGAAATTGCGTATTTTTTCCCACATTTCGGACTTTGCGGGGGTGTCTGGGTAATACATCCTGGGGCGATTTGGGCATATCATACCTCTGTGGATTCCCACGGATGTCCTCTTTTTGGAAATGCATGGGGTTCCCTGTTTTCCTTGGTGGCTTGGACACCGGAGGCCCATATCTGTATGATGTGAGAGTGTGACATTTCCGGTGTGAAAACAGACTTGGGGTTACTTGTGTTTTAGGCTTTCCCCTTCAGCGGCCAGGTAGGTGCACCCACACATGTGAGGTACCGTTTTCATCGGGACAACTGTGGGAACGCGTGACGGTAGGCCATGTGTTGTTGGGGGCGTGTTTCGATGGGTGAGCCGAGCGAAATGTGCGGAAATTGCGTATTTTTTCCCACATTTCGGACTTTGCGGGGGTGTCTGGGTAATAAATCCTGGGGCGATTTGGGCATATCATACCTCTGCGGATTGCCACGGGTGTCCTCTTTTTGGAAATGCATGGGGTTCCCTGTTTTCCTCGGTGGCTTGGACACCCGAGGCCCATATCTGTACGTTGTGCCGGTTGGCAGAATGTCTGAGATTTCCCTCTGAAAACAGACTTGGGGTTACTTGTGTTTTAGGCTTTCCCCTTGGCGGCCAGGTAGGTGCACCCACACATGTGAGGTACCGTTTTCATCGGGACACCTGTGGGAACGCGGGACAGTAGGCCATGTGTTGTTGGGGGCGTGTTTCGATGGGTGAGTCGAGCGAAATGTGAGGAAAATGCGTATTTTTTCCCACATTTCGGACTTTGCGGGGGTTTCTGGGTAATAAATTCTGGGGCGATTTGGGCATATCATACCTCTGTGGATTCCAGCGGGTGTCCTCTTTCCGAAAATGCATGGGGTTCCCTGTTTTCCTTGGTGGCTTGGACACCCGAGGCCCATATCTGTATGATGTGAGAGTGTGACATTTCCGGTGTGAAAACAGACTTGGGGTTACCTGTGTTTTAGGCTTTCCCCTTGGCGGCCAGGTAGGTGCACCCACACATGTGAGGTACCGTTTTCATTGGGACACCTGTGGGAACGCGTGACGGTAGGCCATGTGTTGTTGGGGGCGTGTTTCGATGGGTGAGCCGAGCGAAATGTGCGGAAATTGCATATTTTTTCCCACATTTCGGACTTTGCGGGGGTGTCTGGGTAATAAAATCTGGGGCAATTTGGCCATATCATACCTCTGCGGATTCCCACGGGTGTCCTCTTTTTGGAAATGCATGGGGTTCCCTGTTTTCCTTGGTGGTTTGGACACCCGAGGCCCATATCTGTACGTTGTGCCGGTTGGCAGAATGTCTGAGATTTCCCTCTGAAAACAGACTTGGGATTACTTGTGTTTTAGGCTTTCCCCTTGGCGGCCAGGTAGGTGCACCCACACATGTGAGGTACCGTTTTCATCGGGACACCTGTGGGAACGCGTGACGGTAGGCCATGTGTTGTTGGGGGCGTGTTTCGATGGGTGAGTCGAGCGAAATGTGAGGAAAATGCGTATTTTTTCCCACATTTCTGAATTTGCGGGGGTGTCTGGGTAATGAATTCTGGGGCGATTTGGGCATATCATACCTCTGCGGATTCCCACGGGTGTCCTCTTTTCAGAAATGCATGGGGTTCCCTGTTTTCCTTGGTGGATTGGACACCCGAGGCCCATATCTGTATGATGTGAGAGTGTGACATTTCCGGTGTGAAAACAGACTTGGGGTTACTTGTGTTTTAGGCTTTCCCCTTGGCGGCCAGGTAGGTGCACCCACACATGTGAGGTACCGTTTTCATCGGGACACCTGTGGAAATGCGTGACGGTAGGCCATGTGTTGTTGGGGGCATGTTTTGATGGGTGAGCCGAGCGAAATGTGCGGAAATTGCGTATTTTTTCCCACATTTCGGACTTTGCGGGGGTGTCTGGGTAATAAAATCTGGGGCAATTTGGGCATATCATACCTTTGCGGATTTCCACGGGTGTCCTCTTTTCAGAAATGCATGGGGTTCCCTGTTTTCCTCGGTGGCTTGGACACCCGAGGCCCATATTTGTATGATGTGAGAGTGTGACATTTCCGGTGTGAAAACAGACTTGGGGTTACTTGTGTTTTAGGCTTTCCCCTTGGCGGCCAGATAGGTGCACCCACACATGTGAGGTACCGTTTTCATCGGGACACCTGTGGGAACGCGTGACGGTAGGCCATGCGTTGTTGGGCGTGTGTTTCAATGGGTGCGTCGAGCGAAATGTGCGGAAAAAGCGTTTTTTTCCCCACATTTCAGACTTTGCAGGGGTGTCTGGGTAAAAAAATCTGGGGCGATGTGCGCAAATCATACCTCTGCGGATTCCCAAGGATGTCTTCTTTTCGGAAATGCATGGGGTTCCCCGTTTTCTTTGGTGGCTTGGACACCCGAGGCCCATATCTGTACGTTGTGCCGGTCGGCAGAATGTCTGAGATTTCCCTCTGAAAACGGACTTGGGGTTACTTGTGTTTTAGGCTTTCCCCTTGCCGGCCAGGTAGGTGAACCCACACATGTGGGGTACCGTTTTCATTGGGACACCTGTGGGAACGCGGGACGGTAGGCCATGTGTTGTGTTTGTGTGGTTTTCATAACGTTTTGACCCATTTGCTGGAGCCCTTTGTCTCACAACCCTTTCTTTTCCCAAATGTGACCTACATTTAGTCGCTGCTTTAGCCACCATACACTTTTGTAACCTGCACAAGTCACCTACCCTTGAAAAGGTCTGCCTGTGCTCTTTCAAAAAATGTATGGCTGCTGTTCCTCACCACATTGGTTTTCCCAATTTACACATGCTAAGTGCGTCTGGTCAGGCCGTGAGCGTAAAACTCCTGTGTACCAATGCTCAGTGTTTGGCTTGTGGTATTGCTTGTTTTGTACAAACACTACAAAAATGGTATGCTCTCCTAACTGCAAGAGTCGGGGGAATGTAGCGGAGCATTGCTTTTCTCAAAATTCATAGAAGCCATTGCCGTACCAAGCCAACCATGTCCAACACATACCTTTTTTTCAGTCATTTTCCCGCTTTTCCCCCATTCGATGGCAGTTTCCCCTACCTAGTTGTTGCCTGACCTATGCAAATCACCCCTTCGGGACACCTGTGGGAACGTGAGACAGTAGGCCATGTGTTGTTGGGGGCGTGTTTTGATGGGTGAGTCGAGCGAAATGTGAGGAAAATGCATATTTTTTCCCACATTCCGGACTTTCCGGGGGTGTCTGGGTAATAAATTCTGGGGCGATTTGGGCATATCATACCTCTGCGGATTCCCACGGGTGTCCTCTTTCCGGAAATGCAAACTTGGAATTTTGTCTACTTTTCAGAAATATATGCCTTTCTGTCCTCCAATTTGGCTTTCCTGCCCTTTTCTTCCATTCCGTCCATGCATGTCCAATTGGCAAAAATGGCAAAAATCGCCTACCTCTCACAAAACGGTTGATAACCCCATCAAAATAATTTTTTTCCATTTCCACTCAACCTGTTCCTGAAAGCCAACACATTGGGGAACTCAGCACAGCAAACCATTTGTTCCTAGCTCTTACAAGGAAAAAAACACAGGCTTCTTTGTACATCATTTTATTGCCATTTTTTGAAAAAACCCAAAATTTTCGCACATTTTCCTTATTTTCTCTCACCCCCCTACAGCAACCTGGGATTCCTGGGTGGCGTTACGACCGCCTACATGTGGGAAAAAAAGGAGCCAAATTTGGCCAAGATATCTCATGTAACGAAAAAGTTACAAGCCATTGAATGGCCACATTCCAAAATCACCAAAAAAGGCTCTGGCACTGGGGAGAAATACCCATGGCACTTAAAGGGTTAATGAGGAAAGTCTGGTTGCTTTCTAAAGTTTGTACTGCAAGGCGTTGTGCTGCTGACAAATTGTTTTTGAAGCGTGTGTTCTTATTGAAGGTTTTGTGGAGTTCCAAAATGATCCGATTCTCAAAGGCCAAAATCTCTGGACAAACCATGGAGGCAAGGGGAGTGAAAGTTGAAGGTGGATTTAAGCCTGTGGTTGTAGGGGGTTCTTTCTCTGGGCTGTCTCTGAAAAAATATTGAAGGCGGATTGTGCGAAAAAACTTTCATAGTTCAACTTCAGTTGTGAAGAGATTGGCTTTGGCAGTTGGTATAAAACTCAGACCTTTTGTTAGGACTTCTATTTCGTTGGTAGACAAAATGTGGTCACTAAGATTGAAAATGGGGATCACCATGTCTGTTGTGGTGGAACCCATTGTCGTGTTCTCATCGAGTGTTGGCCTTGGTAGCGAGGTCTGCCTCGTTGTCCTCTCCCTTGAAAACTTGATGCCTGTTGAGGGTTCGCTTGTCCACCAGTTGTTGAGTCAGAGTCACTGCTGTTAGAACTATTGGAAAAGGTCACAAATTTCTTTCTTTGTTGTCTTCAGGGATTCTGTCTTGATGCATTGGTGTTAAGTTGGTTATAGAACCCGGGTACCAGGTGTAAGGGTATGTCCTCTCTTCCTTGTAGTTTTTTATGTCTATTTGCAGTTTCCACAGTTTTTATCGATGGTAAATTTCTAGAATTTTTTGATTTCTTCTTCAATTTTATCAAGTTGAATCTTTATGTCTGGAATCACAGAGTCTTTTTTGATTTTGTCTTCTAAGGCTGAAAGTTCTTCGTTTTGTGCCTTTGTTTCTTCTTCGGCTGTCTTGATGACTAGAATTATCCAATCGCGTGAACATTTGTTCCCAACACCATTAAATTGTTTCATGAAACGTGGGTTGTCTAGAAAAACGTAGGGTATGTTCTTGACCTGTAGGCCTTCTGGAATAACACCAGCTTTTAGATATTCAAGCATTAATTGGCCGTGAGACTCTGTACGGATACGTTTTTTCTTTTTACTCATGGTATGTCGCCATTTTGCAGTTTTTAAAAAATGTTCTTGACTCCGTCTCCTATGATCCTTAGGTGGACACCCACGTCTCAACATCGACCTGACTTTAAACACTTGTCCTGATGACCGTCCGGTAACATTTCAGCAGCGCTGTCCCAACCTAAACAGCCACTACCACCAGCAATTAAATACCGGACCAGAAACACAAACATCGTGTGTCGACGATGCCAGACAATGTTAAATGTATTGCCACTCTTAACAATACATAGGAAAAATAATGTTAAACCATGTCAATGTATTGTAACTTCAAACAATACAAAAAACTTACACTGTTAATCACTATGCTTACTAATCCACAAGTATTGTCGATTACTATGTGTCTAGTAATGCTATTTTTCGTTTCCCAGCGCCGAGGCGCAGTGTGTTAAACTGTTTTTGTTCTTGTTAATGTAAAATAAACAAAACCCTTTTTTTTTGTTACTCTCCACATTCTTGGGTTTTTGTTCTTTGTCCTCTTTGAGTTAGTATTGACCTAGCTCCACTGCAAAATATGGTGACCCCATGTCACGCCTTTGGTCAGGGTAGCTTTTGACAGAATGATTGGATCCAATCAGTTGCAAAATTGCGAGACTCGGCGTGCCATATCAATTTCTTTCAGTTGATGAAAAACTGGGTTGTTTCTCGCAGTTCCCAGATAGACAAATAAGAAATTATTTTCTTAGAGTAAGACTAACCTTGATACATATTGGGAAGTCTTGGCTAGAAGAAATCAAGGGGATGAAGCCTGGAAACTCTGAAAAATGTGTACTATTCCATCTAATCAATTGTTAAGACATCTTTTGATGGACTGTGAGGGTACTTGTGGAGTGAGATCAGTTTTATTTGGGAAATATGTGAATCGGGAGGAGGGGCTGACCTCAAAATTTCTGTGGGACAGATTGATTTCTGGTCACCAGTCGGGTTTAACATTTACTGTAGTGAAAGTGTTGAAAGAATATAACATCATTACCTGAAGAAATAAGTTTTGTTAAGAGTTAATCTGATATAAAAGGTTAAATCTCAGTTGAAAGAAGGCTGTCTTTATTGGGTGGATAGGAGATAAAGGTCCATGATGGTCAAAGAAGGTTTAAGTGAATATTTTAGTTCTTGGAACATACATATTGTAGGAGAGAATACGGTTGTGTGGTTTTGGTCAGTACAGAAATGAATGCCAACAACTGTAACCCTTTTTTTATGATTGTAGTAAATGCATTTTACTTTTTTTTTTACCTGTGATATGTTTTGTAAACATTTTCATTAACCCTAGAGCTGGTCACCTGAGTGGGGCATGGAAAGTGAGCGTCTGTTTACCAGCATGCGCAGACGCCTACATTTGTGGGACTGGCACAGTAATTTCATTCACCTCGAAAGACTGAAAAGTTATAGTTTCATTACGTATGTACTCTATACTTATATGAAGTCACAACCATGCTTAAATCTCTGCCCATCGTAACAATTGAGGCGTTTCATTCTACTCTTACGCTTCAATCACTCACCCGTCCTGGCGGCCTGTGGCCCGGATGGGTTTGGATGCAGCAGAAAGATATTGTAGGATATGTGAACTTCCTACTGAGTTGGAGACGGCTTGTCATGTTTTAACGAAATGTCGCAGGATGAGAATAAAGTGTATGAAATATCTTGGTGAGTTCATCCATAACATAGAATTTATGGAAGAGGAGGATTTTTGGAATAAGTGTGTTGACACCCTAAACCCCAAACTGCATCTAGCACTTTTTCAGGTGTGGCGTGAGGCTGCCACTCATATGAAAACAAGTACAAGGGTGGGCAACCCGACGTATAGAGGCTCTTTTCTTTAGCAAACGGACATGAAATGTATGTATAGAAGGTGATTAGTTACATCGGTAGTATGATTATGAGGGTGCTTTCTCTCTCATTCTCTTGGATGAAATGTTTATGCCTATTTATTTATCTGTTCTATTAAGGATTCGATTATATTTGTTTTGTCTTGAGTGATTTGAGGTGATTTTTATAATAGTTCTATATATATCATGTATATCGAATATATTTTATTTCTTATTGTTTGATGTAATTATGTGTAACGTTTTTTACGTTTGTATAAAACTGTATCACATTAATAAATAATAATAATAATTAACCATATACAAATAAAAAAAAAGATAAAAAAAGAAAGGATCAATGGTGACAATTGAGAGAGAGGGTTAGACTGTGACAAGCAACAGTTCACTGTTCAAGAAAACAAGAGAGTATGGACCACGAAGATTACAGATCTGGAGTGAGAAAGAAGATTTCTCAAGAGAGACGTCTGGATACTCAGGAGATGAGGATGAATCAGAAAAGGAGGAACAGAGCACAGCAGAAGAAGCACCAGAGCAAGAGATTACAGTTTTTTTTATAACCAATGGCAGGGACTATTGCATAATTCAAAAGCCGTGGTCAGCTGACCCACGTTGATGGAAGTGCAGTCAGTGCACCAATAAAGCGGTTACCCTGTGACATCAGCCCGGTGTAGACGTGTCTCATTTGCTGTCCTTTGACCCACTCTGCACGTCCCCTCCCGAAGTAGGGACGCCTCAAGTTCCTGCTTTCCCACAACAGTTCCTGCAGCACAACTTTCCCTTTCTTTCCTCCGCCACTACAATGGTAAGATTCAGGATTTGACTAATTGTTAATCAATGATACTTCCTTAAAGACGTTTTCAGTACAAAATGATTTGGAAATTAAAATCTTATGTTTGTAGAAGCATACAAACACTGACATGCCTGCTGGATGTGACATGTGCTCCTCTGAATGCCACGGTTATAGGCATCCTGGTACTGGGCCTGGGAGACAATGAGGCACCTCCCTTAGTGGCTACCAGCTCAACTTGGTGCTTACCAGTCGCTTCATATCACTACTATACACAGACCTACAGAGGAGTGTAAGGATACCTCTGAGGAAATCGAAACCTCTGTCAATGCCTTGGGAAACCATTGCCTCCAGCCACTTCTCAATACCTTTGTAGCTCCCACAGAAAGCTCATGTCAGAGTATGTCTGGAGGATGTGCCGAGGGCTGCCCCTCTGGTGCAGTTCTAATATCTCGCAGTAGACCTGACGACACGAACTTGCTAATTTGGTTTGTAGCGCCCATAGATCCAAGAAGCTTAGCCTGGAAAATATTTCCCCCGACCCGTTGGAAGACTGGAGACAGCTTAATCTCCAATTGAGCTTTGCTGGACGTGCTGGGGTCCCATCTTGGTATCAAGACAGGAGCCCAGCAGTTCCAGCAAAACTCAATTGGATTTTCCCCAATTCCAGAAATCCATGCAATAATCAGGGATGAAGCAACTAAATGCACATGGGTAGAGAGCTGGAGACACAAGAGGAAGCAACCCTGGCCCAGCGCACTCCAGATTGCTCTTAAGGACTGAGAGAGGCAACAATCTGTGTCAGACCTACATGAACAACCCCCTCCAAAGCAGATTTGTATATTTGATACTTCATAGATCAACACTGATGGACAAATCACGGAGCGTCCCATCGATGATTCAA
The DNA here is from genome assembly GCF_040938575.1 of Ambystoma mexicanum. Lineage (NCBI taxonomy): Eukaryota > Metazoa > Chordata > Amphibia > Caudata > Ambystomatidae > Ambystoma > Ambystoma mexicanum. The sequence goes on from NC_090935.1 coordinate 261,041,762, forward strand.
GTTTGTGTTGGTGTTGTTATGACTGCAGAAGTTTTGTTTAATGTGAATATTTTCAATCAAACGATCAAAGCTCCTCACCACTGATGTACAATCTACCTTTAATGATCTTCCCCTGTGTGCACCCTGAGGCCTTCGGGTTAGTGGCGCAATACAAGAATATAGATAGATAGATAGATAGATAGATAGATAGATAGATAGATAGATAGATAGATAGATAGATAGATAGATAGATAGATAGATAGATATTAACTGGTCTGTGTTTCTCATGATTTCTGCAGACTGTATGATTTCCTCAAATTCCACCCTGCATGTTCTATGTAAGGTGATATTGTTATGTCTGACAATGACCGGTTCCAGTGTTCATTTAATTTGAGAATGATATTGCAGTTACAGTGTGAGGGGAAACTTCCCATCTTGCTTGGTTGTGTGGTTAAGGTTGTTGAGAGTGGGGGAAAGATGAAAATGCTGATTCCGAGACCTGCAGTTGGCTTCTGCCCAATGGGGATGGCATGGCTTCAGTTCTTAAAACCTCTCATCATAAAGATGATCGCTAGCCCGTTCAAAATCTTCAAGCACAAATCTGTCAGATGGCTCAGAATAGAGATGATTCTTCTTGGTATGGTCAACCACCTCTGGACCGATTATTGTACAACACTGGGGAGCCCCTGTCACTGTCATCTGTCAGGGCCACCAGGGCTGTATTTTTAATATTTGAAGCTAGGTTCTGCAATTAGCACGATTAATGGACCCTACGTTGATATAAGCCCGCTCAGCCTTCCAATAAATCGGTGACCCTGCAACATCAGCCTGGTGTAGACGTGTCTCATTTAGTGTCCTGTGTACCACGCAGCACGCCCCCTCCCGAAGTCGGGATGCTACAATAGCGATGAGGGAGTGAACCCAGGGCGCCTGCACAGCGGCATGGGCAGGTTCCCATTTTAAACCAGCCTTACTCCTCTCACGCACTGGAGGCTTAAGGAAGGCTGCTGCTTGTCTCAGCCAGCCCAGCAGCAGCTTGCTGCGAGCAGGAAACGAAAAGAGGACACCTTTGGTATATAACCCGCCCAGCCATGCACAGCCCAAGGTGAGAGAGGGCCCAAAAGGGTACACACAAGGTGTCAGTGGACCACGCCACACGACACAAAGAGGAGCATGCAAAGCACATTTATCCCAGGAGCACGAGGAAAGGGCAAACAGCAACGGGGGCAACCACACCAATGCAACCTGCAGAGCACTCGTAGGGAAAATATGCCAAACGGCTAGTGCCCTGTAACCCCCAGCAACATGTCAGAACCAGAACAGGGCCAAGACCATGCCGCAGGGGCTCCTGTGACCAACCAGCAAGGGAGAGAGTCAATCCCGGGGCCCTATATCATGCCGTTTGACACCTAGGCTCGGGAGGATAGCTCAGGGGCAACGTGCTGTAAGTGACTTCAATCCAGCACTCCAACTAAGTCAATGCCTAGTCTGGGATGCCCCATGGAAGCCCTTATTTATATATTTCTATGCCAAAGTTCTTTAAATCTGGATGATGAACCCTTATATAATGCCCCTCTCTTTGAAACTCTCCGACCTCAGTGAGCAAAGAAGTAGGTTTGTTTTGCAAATTAAAAGGTTTATTTGAAGAATTGAACAATATATATATATCACACTTTTATGAATCAAATAATGTCTGAATAGGACACTTATGAATCTGAACAGTAATCAGTAATGGATAATATCACAATATCAACAATCTCTTTAATCACTTAGGAGTAAGAATAGAAAGGGTAAGGTAGCACAGAATACTTTTATGGTTCAAGGAAATGCAAGATGGGAAAGAATGCAACACAGAAATAAAATAGATATGGTTTCAATCAAAAGACAATATGATAACTTTTTCCCCTGTTGTTACTCACTCCCCCCACTATGCAATATGAAGAGGTGGAAATGAGGGCACACAGGTTTCAGGAATGTTAATCAACAATGCAGTTCAATTCCATTTCCCCCAGCAAGCTTAGAGAAAACAGGTATGATTTTAAAACAGGCAGCAATACTTTTGAATGGGATAGCAATGAATGGGAAAATATGCTAAAATGATTTTAATTCACTAAAGGAGATTCAGCACTATTGAGAATTACTTTGGATTGGTCCAGGTCAACACTAGCAAGGATTCATGAAGGATTATCAGGTTGGAAACAAATTTCAGCAGTTGAAAACAAGAAACAGCTATTTTGGCATGTGGTGAAATGGAGCTAAATTGCAATTCGCTGCAACTTTTCCGTGTGCGTGAAATGCCATTACGGAAAAACTATAATGAATTGGAAGGTCGTTTTAGGTTTGTTGGAAAGCTTAGGATCTTAGCTTAAAAATGACAGTTAAATTACGGTTCAAAGGTTAAAGAGATTTTTGTGAAGGTAGATTTTTCAAAAATAAAGTCAAGATTTCAAAAATGACAGATCGCGCTTTAAAGATTTAGCAACAAGGATAGGCTTAGACTAAGGAGCTATGAAAAAGCAAGACACTCAATGGCCAGCCACCAGAACAGGGCGCCTCCGCTCTGATCTCTGTCCGTCAAAACACATGTCCCTCTTCAGAAAATATCAGCGAGAACATGATTATTGCTACAATTATTACAACAATAGAATGAGAAGAATTCAAGATGGACAAAGTATTCTATAATGCAATTCTGGATAAGTGGAACGGTTGGAATAGGATTACTTTAAACTAAGAGATGACTATGCACAGTTCTAGACTAAATACTCACTCCTAGGCTTTGGACTGGAATGGGCCTCATCAAAGATCTGGTCAAGGGTTTGGCTTCACTCGCCACCGGACAGGTCTCAGCCACTCTGGGTTCTGCTCTCAGCACTGCACTGTGGTCTGGGTGGCCTCTTGAACTGGATCTGATGGGTTCTGGATACAATACTGCCTTCTGGGTCTGGATCTTGGTTCTAGCACAGGGTTTTAGCTAGAAGCAAAACAGCTCAGCCAGGCTGTTGAATGGTTTAGTTAGGCCCCGTGGAAGTTTAGGGGTTAGAATCAGGTTGCAAAAGATTCTGAAGGCCTGCTGCAAAGAGTTCAGTTTTGGGTTAGGCCTCTGCTTCAGGGTTCTAGGATTTGGTTCTAGAGTTGGTTCTAGATCTGGAGTCTGGAGTCTTCCTGTAGGGTGCTGCACCAAGAAATCAGTTGAGTAGTGGAAAAATGTGTCTGTCCTATCTGTTCTCTGCAGTCCCTATTTATGTATTTCCAAAGTGGGTGGGGAGGCTGATTCTCTAGGCCCAACCCTCTAAGGATCTGATAGGTTAGAAGATTCCCTGTCCCCTGATTTGAGGCAGGATCAGTGTGTCAGAATGAGTCAGAGTGATGCTGTGTTTATGGTCCAAAAGAAATCCCTCCCTTTTGCTTTTACAGAGATAATCTATTTTTCCCAAAAAACATATTTCCCAGATACACAAGTTGTTTAGAATGCATAATTACATGACAGATTGCTTAAGGTACATTTCTGTTCAAGTCCCATGTTTCTACGAGCTTGGGTTCAGAAATGACAACATTTTCGCGCTTTTGGAGGGTTTCTCAATATTAATTCTGCACCAAATTTGATACATGAATGCATATCCTCTCTGAGCATATTACTGTATGTTTTCATGTTTCTAGCATAAACACAGTATCTACAATATGAATAAATTCCGGGGTTTAGTCTCAGGACATCGCACAGCTTAGTCTTCAACTGTGAGTGAATTTTTCATTTTCACAATCTCAAAGTTTCACATTTTTGTCAGTTCAGTACACTTTGTTATAAACATTTTTATAAAACATACATTTACTTTCAATTCAATTCACATCTCAGTCTGGTCCGCCCCCAGAGCTGGGCTGACTCAGAGGGGCACATGTCTTGTTTCCTGCCAGCAGTTTGTGGTCAGTTACACCCCAAATTAGCATTCCCTATTCAGTCCAAGGACTCTATTGTTCCTTTCTCCGGGCTGCAGAGAAAATCTCCTCCCCTCTTGATTAGCAGCCCAATGCGACATCATCCTTCTGGTGGGGATGACAAGGTGTGAAGGGTTCTCAGGGGAAGCAAGCCTTTTGGAGTTTTAACTGCATCAGGTTACTTTCCGATCAATTGTGATATAGTTCCCCATGAAAAAATAACATTTATAAACTTAAAATAAGCAACATATCTTCAAATCAAGTCTTTTTCAACATGAAATCACAGTGTGGCACTCTATATGGCATTTTGATGGAATCCTCTTCTTTGAAATAGTTTGAGTTCAATTGTTCAACTTTACACAAAATGGTTTTAAAACGCAGGCTTTCTGGTAGAGGTGAGCAACGGTATTACACCCATTTTGACAGCTGTCTTTCCATCAATTATCTTTAAAAGAGGATTTTGTTCTGAGAACATATGATTTTTGCTGACATTGTATTGATGTGGATTGTTGCAGTACTGATATGGAACACCCTACAAAGAGGTTGGATCGTTCAGGTGTTTTGTGAGCCACAATCAAGAAAACAGATTTTCAAACAGCTCTGTGTTTCTTTTTCAATCAGCATTTCTATTTCCAAATGGTTTCAGGCTACTTTGTGGGTTGCCCAATGGTGGTTTTTTGGCATTGATCTCATGTGCTCACTAAGATAGGCAAAAGAGGATGGTAGCCTATTTTCCAGGTTTTCACTGCGCAATTTCTGGTGATTTCTGGCGAGCAGCATGCTTTCCGGCAGCCATTATGATGTTTCTGCTGCCAGCAAAGCACAGTGATGTTGCATGGATTGGATGAATGGGTTGATACATCCCACAGTGCTCACCTTGGATGCAAGACAACATAGAGCACCACAGGTTCACTCCCCGGGTCGCACCTAGAAACCTCTGGGTATTGAGCGCGTTATAAATAACCTATCATATCATATCATATCATATCATATCATACCATGGAGACCACCAGCCTTGGTCCAAGGTGGACTAGGTGGATGAAAGAGTTTGATGCCTAATTGGATGCAGTGTGTTTGCAAGAGGATGAACGCATCATCGGACTGCTCACTATTACAGCAGGTCCCGAGGTAAGGGACATCATTTTCGAGCTACTGGAGGATGTGGAGTACAAATACGACAATCTCAAAACGATACTTAAAGAACATTTTGCAACACACAGGAACGTTGATTACGAACGACATGTATTTCACACAATGACCCAATTATCGGGAGAAAGTATGGACACATTTGTAATGCGCCTCAGGTCCAGGGTCAAATAGTGTGAATCCAACCTTTACAACAATGAGGAGGCCATCAAATCTCAGGTAATCGCAGGATGCAAGTCCATCATGCTGAAGAAAAAGTTGCTACAAGTGCCACACACGCTAGCTGAGATCCTCGTTTTGGCGTGAACATTGTCAGTGTTGGACCTCCAAATATCAACACTAAGCAAGACGCACATATCAACACTGATCATCAAGGAGAAAAGCATTAACAAACTCATGAATCAACCCCATGCTTTACAGGATGCTCAACAGGAGAAGCGACAATGCTTCAGATGTGGGTATGACCTGCCCCATGACGGGACATGCGCAGCCATAGGCCAAATATGCTCTGCCTGTAGGGGTGTGGACCATTACCGAGCCATGAGTCGAAACCCAAAGGCAGCAAACCAGCTCGTCAGAAACAAAGGTGACACCAAAATAAATCACCACCTCACTACAAAGGGATGAGCGGATGCAAACCCCTGAAAGACTACACCACAAAGAAAAAGGCCACACAAGAGAAAAACATTCACCATCACCAGTAAAACATTGGAAAGCAGGAGATTCACTGATTCCACTCTAACACTCCTTCCATAAGCGAGTCCCACTCCGGCACGGACAGGCAGAGACGAGGAGGCCTATATGCCGTAGCAAACCCCATAGAATCGGAACAGCCCACCATTCACATCCACAAATTTGAGTTCCTAGTTGACTCTGGCACCACCATAAATGCCATGCCAGGAGCAGAATAACAGAAGCTCAAAAGCAAGCACAAGTTGAAGGCGGCACGTGTGGCTATCTATGCCTATGGGGCCAAAGACCCACTCCCATGCTAGGGAGCATTCAAAACTCTTTGCCAACACAATAACAAGTCAGGTGTTCAAATGGGCTTTATCCACATACTCTATCAGATCATGCCAAGCAAATACATCTCTCTGGCGAACAGGCTAGCATCAAGCTTCTCTCGACTCTTGAAAGGAATTGGGAAGCTAAAGCAACAGTGAATCCATTTGCATATCAATCGAACAGTGAAGACCATTGCACAGCATTTCAGAGGTATCCCCTTGAATATACAACACTAGGTTGAGAAAGAACTGAACACACTCATGGAGCGGATATAATTTAACCAGCGTCAGGACCCACACCATGGGTTTCTCCTGTGGACCCAGTACCAAAGGAAGGTCTGGAAGGACAAATAAGGCTGTGCGCTGTCATGAGAGAGCCAAATCAATCCATCCTCAAGCCATCAGTTACCCTTCATCATGGATATGAAGCACATGTGCAACGGGGCAACAGTATTTTCCCACCTAGACCTCAATAAAGGATACCATCAGATTGAACTCAATGAAGAGTCTTCATACATCACAACCTTCCATACACACTTGGTGTTATGCCGCTGTAAGCATTTGAGTTTTGGCATTTTATCAATGGCAGAAATCTTTCAGGAGGAAATTTGCAGGATCATTTGACACTTTCCTAACAGCATAAATTATAGTGATGATATCTTGATCTTTGGCTGCTCCCAGGAAGCCCACAGTGCCACCCTAATGAAGGTCTGCGCGGCACTCAACAATGCAAACTTGATCCTCAACAAAGACAAATGCAACTTTAATAAGAGCACTCTAAAATTCTTTGGACACATATTCTCTGAGAAAGGAATTTGGCCGAACCTGGACAAAATCCTAGTGCTAAAAGAGGGTCCCCATCCTAAAACTGTAGCACAAGTACGATCATTCGTGGGGCTAGTGAGCTATTGCACTCGATACCTATCAGACTTTGCCACCACATGCGCGCCACTTCGCTCACTCGCAAAGCAGGACAGATCTTTCGGGGGGTCCAGCTAGGTAAGAGGCGTTTGAAAAAATACAAAAGGACACTGCCACGGCCGTATGCATGTCATATTCTGATCCCAATCTGCAAACCGAGGTGACTGTAGATGCAAGCCTGGTGAGCCTTGGAGCCGTCCTGGCTCAACACTCAGGAGTGAACACACATAGGGGAAAATTGTTTCATATGCCAGCAAGCGCATCACGGAAGCAGAACCAAGATACTTGCAGGCGGAGAAGGAAGCCCTAGCAGTTTTATGGGCATGTGAACATTTCCACCTGTTCATCTGCGGAAAGCTGTTCACAATAATTACGGATCATCAGGCTCTTGTCACAATCTATGTGAAGCTAACGGCACAGATGCCACCCTGCATAGCGAGATGGGGGCTGCGGCTACAAGAATATAATTACGTCATCAGACACAAGCCAGGGAAGGATGACAATCCAGCAGACTTTCAGCCTCATTACAAACCCGTCGGTCAGCGAACCGGTAAAACCGGCAGGCTGCTGCCGGAGTTTTCATTTTTTATGGCACCTGGCTTCACGGAATAACCAGGGCATTACAGCCCGGCTGTCCGTGAAGTCAGGCGCCGGAAAATGTTACTTCTCATTCCCATTTGAGTTCCATAGGTCTCAATGGGAATGGCGAGGATGGAAGCACCGGCACTGTGTGCAACAGTGCCAGTGCTTCCGTAAAAGCCTGCGGGCAGGTACCATCCCACCCGCCAGTTCTGACCTGGCGGGCGGGATGGCAGCCACCCACAGACCTCGGGATGTGCCGGTCTGGTAACAACAGTGCTGGTAGGCTTACCCTCATAATGAGGCCTTTTTTCTCACGTCACCCACTGGAAGGCCCCCAATCCTTGGGCAGCCAAGCAGACGGCTATGTGAACTACATCATCCACCATGCCTACAAACATACCAATGACAAAATTGTCAAAATGCATGGCTGATGACGCTACGCTCTCTCTGGCCGTGTACTGTATAGAAAATGGACAATGGAACTCTGCAGTCGTCACTGTCCAGGTACACGAGGCCCGTGATGGACAACTCTTCAGGACACTTACAAAATCCAAAGAAGAGCTGTCTGTGTCGACGTGTCCCTGATACTGAAAGGAGACTGCATTGTAATACCAGCAGCGCACCAGCAGTGCATATTTGACATTGCACACGAGAGCCACAGAGGGATAGTATGGACGAAAAGAATGCTATAAAGGAAAGTATGGTTCCCAGGAATGGACAAAATGATCGAAATGACACTGAAAGAATGTTCTGAACCACTGTACATGACCCCACTCCGAGAAGGGGTATTGGAGGAAGTGGCCATAGAATTCTTTGGCCCCCTTAGTTCAGGGTATAGGTGTTGGTTGAGCTGGACGAGCCCTCGAGGTATCTGGAAGGAAATAGCGTGTCGTCCACAGCCGCATCAGCTAGTGTACCAGGCCTGGATCAGATCTTTTTGTTGTTCAGAGTGCCCAAAGAAGTCAAGTCAGACAATAGCCCTCCATTCACCAGCAAAGACTTTTGGGATTTTGCAGCATACATGGGGTTACAGTATCGCAAGATTACTCCATTATGGCCCCAAGCGAACCGGAGAGTGGAATGTTTCATGGCGAATATCAAAAGGGCCATTTGCATTGGCAACATTACCCACATGCCCATCGAGCAGTACCTCTATCAATTGCTGTTGGACAACCGCAACACCCACATTATTCTACTGGAACATACCTTGCAAAGCTAATGTTTGGTCGCCCAGTGCGCTCAAGATTGCCCCAAGAAGATCAGAGAGCTGAAAGAGAAGGGAAGGTGCCCGAAGTAAGAAAAAGGGATGACCAGGTGAAAATGAAAATGAAGGACCATGCAAACAGCCAGAATAAAGCATGGGAGGCAGATCGGGAAATAGGAGATCAAGTGTTGGTGCGGCAAGCACAAGCCCACAAGGATGTCCCACTCTTCAATGCCAGAAAATTGACTGTCACAGACATGAAAGTCTTTTGGCTGACACAGAAGTCTGTGTCCATCTCTGAACACAGCTCCTGTGGTCCAGCTAGGACTGTCATAGTCCACTTTCTATTGCCTTCAACTTTCAAATACCGACCCCGTGCCGCGGGGCAGCCGCAGAGTCGGTAGCAGAACCTTTTGGTCTTTGGGTCTTTTTGGGTACAATACATCTGTTGTGTTGGATGACTTCTGGAATTATTAACATCAGTGGAGGCTGCGTCTTGATCCGCTATGGCTGACGTGGCCACTATTGCTGCCTAAGCCGCTTATGGAGAAACGTTTGCAGCAGCAACAATCAGAAAACAAAAAAAATCAAAGCCTCAAGTAAGCAGCGCAAGGTTTCGGAAAGCTCGCGGTAAGATCTGATAACGGGGGACCTTCTTGGAGTAAACCGAGTAAGCAGTGACTATTTGAGCTCCCTCTGTGATTTTGTTGCATTCTAGACTTTGTTGTAATCTAGTCTTTTGATAATTGTGATATACAAGACCAGAATCCAAAGCTTTTGTCCACTCCATCGTCGAGCGGTTGTGTATGACATTGTTTTATTTCTGCATCCTATTGTTGGTATTGTGAAATCCACGAAACCTACAAACTCAGCAAGTCGCAGCGGATCTTAAGAGTCCGAGCTTCACGTTAGCAGGAAATTATCACTCTGCTCTAAATTGGGGGTGGGGGGCAAGTACATCGGGTAGACTGGCTTGTTGCTAGTTCGATCATAAGCAATCTTTATGAAAAGGAGAGAAGTGATAGGCTAGTAGTAGAGAATAAAAACTAAGCTTTCAGTCTGTTCTTGGACAGAAAAGAAAAGATAAAAACTTGGCACATAAAAATATCAAAAATACCGGCACTAAGGTAGTGAGCAATCTTTGCCAGTGCATGGTGGACAAAGTAAAAGCAAAACAATTAAACTACGCAGTACAGCCCTTCAAGATTCAACAATGACAGCCACTTGGGATGGCTCTTATTTAGAGCAACCCACAGTGTCTGGTACCCCTTTGGGTATAGCCAACTTGCTTGTGTCTCTGATAACGGTACGATAAGAACCCAGGCACAAGTTTATGTTCACAACTCCCCCTATCAAGAAGGCGAGGGGGCACTGGAGACTGAAGTGCAATCAGCAGTCGCACAATGTTGGAAAAGAGGACTGGAGTATACGGTCACAACAAAAAAGATTCAAAAGAAAATCAAAGATCATTTTGGAGAGAAAAGAAATAAAAGCTTAAATGACGCCGAAGGGGAGATAGACAATATTTGGCTCTCTCCACAAGCTCCAAGATTTGAAAGAGAAGGGATGAAGGATCAATGCAATACTCCTAGGGGAGGGAAGAAAACTGTTGACCCGATCTCAAGGAGCGAAAATCTGGCCAACACGCAAGATCACATTGATGATCTAGAAAAAAGACTGTTAAAAACTAATTTAAGACAAACAGCCTCACTTTGGGTTGGTAAAACAGATAACTTCCAATCTAATGAATGCATACTGATGGCACTGCATTTCGTACTCAATTCATTGTTCTCAGTATTTGAACTTTTAAAAATGGAGGTTCAAGCACATGCTGGGATATTACTGGAGGTAACCTATGAAACAGCCAAATGTGAATCAATAATGGTGGGGCTTGGCACCGCCATTAACTCATCAATTCAACCAAAAATGAAAGAGGTTAGAGTGGAATTGGCGAAACAAGACATGGATATTTCATCAATACAAGCTCTACTTAACTCTAAAGAAAAAGAGGAAGAGGGCCATCAACAAATGCTGAAAGAACTAACACAACTCTTGAAAACACGGTTGCCATTGCCAGGTGTAGAGGGAGAGAGGAACAATTGCCCTGTTCAAATATTTGATGATACTCCTCTATGTGAATACACTCTGGAAGAATTTATGAGATTGGAAAAAGTTGTGGAGGAGGAGTTGAGGTAATTATAGAAGCCCCACCATCCCAAGCTGCTGTAGTATTAAAGGAAAAAGAAATATTGGAGCCTCCCTGGATCTCGGCAAATCTTCAGAACTATAGAGGCCGAAGAAATATGAAAAGGAGAGAAGAGGGAAAAAAGAGATCAAGAACACTTCTACCCCAACCTACGAGAAATCTTTAAAAAACTAAAAACCAGAAGAGCCTAAAAGTCAAGAACTCAGGAGTTTTTTCTTTTGAAGAATATCATTCTATCAGCTAGCTGCGATCGGTCAGTCCCAGTGGATACAACTAGTACCGAAGTGAATGTGTTGGGTGTCCTGACCAACGGTTGGACTATTATGCTGCAACATTTGGTGCTGTGGGTTTAGGAAATCCAAGAGGGCGGAAAAGCCCACATTTGCGTCAGAATCCTGGAGAACCGTGCAGTTTTGCACACATTAAAATGGTCCCCTGACCTGCCACCCACCAGTGCAAAGAAAGATGGTTCTATTCAAAACCCGTTTTTATTAATGTCAAAAATTGCTAAGATCATAGGACCGGAACCACCAAACAAAAATCCAACTATGGTTGAGTGCTTTACTTTACTCTACTACAGATCCACATCAATGCCATGTCAAGCAAGGATCATATACTATCAAGTGAAATCCTTTCCTTTTGAAATGTATTAATTCAAGACAGCTGTCAAAAATAGGTGCAGTACCGGCATTGGACACTGACCGGCGCTGGCGCTCTATAAATCCTGACAGGAGAGCTGTCTTGCAGAACTGTGCAGTGAACAGAAGGGGGTCTTATGTAATTAAAAGTTCAAAAGACATGCCTTTCCTGAGAACTCTTAACACCCCAGAGACCCACACCAGGAGGCAGGATATCACATGGCCCTGTTAATTGAGAGGGCAGGGTTTCTCCTCCAGCCTGCAGGACCCAGCACAATAGACCCTTTCAATTGAATGGAGTATGCTGATTTGGGTGTGGACTGTAAACAGAGCTCTGCCTGGAAGAAGAGACATGTGATCCCTGACTCACCCAGTTCCTAGGAGCGGGCCAGACACTTTTTGTGAATTGAATTAAAGGCAAATATATGTTTTATAAAAACACTGATAACTAATTGTAACCAGATGACAGGAATGTACAATTAAAATGTAAAATGTACCTACAATTTGAGTCTAAATTGAATTCCGTACAATGTTCTGGGACCGAAACCCGCAATTTATTCATGTTGCAGACACTGGGTTTAAGCTAGAGACATGGAAATTTACTGGAATATGTGTAGAGAGACAGGGTACCTCTGTGTAAATTTGGGTAAAAGACCAATATTGGGAAACCAACCAAAAAGCGCAAAATGTTGTCATTTCTTAATCCAAGCTCTTAGAAACATCAGAGTTGGAACAGAAACTACCTTGTGTGCTATATGATGTGTATATGTAATATCAACCACTTGTGTATCTGGGAAATGTGTTCAGTTATGAAAATGATTTTCTAAGGTAAAGGCAAAGGGGAGTGTTCTTTCTGTATGCCATAAAGATGACTCACTCTGACTCACTGCTTCTTCTCAAATCAGGTCAAAGAGAAATCCTTGAACTATCAAATCGTGAGTGGGTTGGGCAAAGAAAGTTAGCACCCACACCCATTTTCAAAAGACATAAAAAGAGCCACTGGAAGCCAGACAGGGACATTCACTTTCCACTTTCTTGCGGGACGCTTTGCCGGGAGACTCCAGACTTCAAATCCATCAATCTCCAGAGACCAGAACTTTGAATCCAGACTCCAGAACTTGTAGCAGAGAGGCCTGAATCCACAAGCTGAATCCTTTTTCAGCAGGCCTCAAAATCATTTGCAAATTATTCAAACAGCCGGGCTGAGCTGTCGGATTCTGGCCTAGAACCCTGTGCCAGAAACACCCAGAAAGCAGAGCTGTATCCAGAACCGCAGACCGGACCCAGACCAGATCGCTGTGAGCAGAACCAGAGATCCCGACCAGACCAGACCGCGGTGAAGTGCAGAGCAGAGCTGAACCAGGGAGCTGTGACTTCAGAACCACCCGCCCAGAGTCCAGTCCAACCTGCTGACCAGACCCTGACGGCCTATTTCAAATTCATAGTGTGAGTACTTAGCCAGAATTGTGCAAAAACAATCTCTTAGCTTAAAACAATCTGATTCAAAACATTTGAACCTGTCCAGAACTGCATCATAGGAATCGTGTTTCCCTTCTCCGATTTTAAACCTGTAAAAGTGTCATTTTGCCTTTTTGAATCATTATTTCATTTCTGAAAAACCACCTTCATAAAATCGTCTGTATCTTTTGAACCGTTTGTGCTAGAAGCGAGGTTTAACTTTAATTTTAAAGCCAAGATTCTAGGCTTTCAAACAAACCCAGGACTTTCTATTCATTATACTTTTTCCGTAATCGCGCTAAACGCACTCGGAAAAAGTGCCGCGATTTGCGATTTGGCTCAAATTTCTTCACTTGTCAAAATAGCAGCTTCTTCCTTTCCTTTGCTGAAATTCGTTTGCAACCTGACAATCATTCATAGAGCATTGCTAAAGTGATCCTGAACTAATTTAAAGTAGCTATCACCCACCCTGAATCTCTTATAAGGAATTAAAATCATTTTTAGCATATTTTTCCCTTCTTTGCATACCACATTTAAAGTAATTTGCCTGTGTTTAAAATCATCCCTGTGATCTAAGCTTGCTAGGTGGGAACTGAATTCGTATTGTACTGTGATTATATTCCTGAAGACTGTGTGTGTTACTTCCATCTCCTTATATTGCATAAAGGGGGGGAGTGAATTGCCACAAGGGGAAAAGTGAACATATTAGCTTTTGTTGAACCCTTATCAGTTTATTCCTGTGCTGCATTCTTTTCCATCACTGCATTCATTGAAATCATAAAAGTATTCTCAGCTACCTTGTTCTTTCCGCACCAACTCCTAAGTAATAAAATAAGTGTGCTAGTATAACATTATCCATTGTTGATCGACATTATACTAATAAGTGTGATATCAAATATTAATTTGTTATAAAGTGTGATATATATATATATTGTAAAATTTTCAATAAATCTTTTAATTTGCAAAACAAACCTACTTCTTGGCTCAGTGGGGTCAGTGGGATTCTAGGAGAGGGGCGTTATACAAGGGTTCATCATCCAGATTATAACTTGTCATAAAAATATATAAATAAGGGCTTCCCTTGGGCGTCCCAGACGAGGCACTGACTTAGTGGGATTGCTGAATTGAAGTCACTTAACAAATGTTCTGAATAAGACTTAAGGTCAAGATTCCAGTGCTAAAAAATCATTGAAAACTGGAAAACTTAAAAAGAAAAGTCAGAAGGTTCAAAGGGAATTGGCACAATATTTGACAGATATTGCAAAAGTAAGTGCGGGCCTTCAGACAGACCCGCAGGAAAAAACAATCAACAGAATCAAGGCCAGCCTTAGGGTTAAATACCCCACAGGAAAGTGCAGCAGCGAATAAAGCACAGCAAGGGAAATTAACAATAAATAACCAGTTGGGAGCCACAACAACGGGGATTAGGTGGGCACCAATATTTTAGCAAAAAATACTGGCTGTCCCAACACAGAAACCATCTGGTGATATGCAGCGCCATGCCTACTTGGGGACCAGTGGAAAATTGGCTCCTATATTCCTGAAACCGAGAGGGCAAAGTCCCGGGGTGGAAGTGGAGTAAGGCCAAGGAAAGGCCTCTACCTTACCAGGAATGTGAAATGGTAGGGGAAAATCGATTGAGATTAAAGAATCCCCTAGGGAAGTTATTACAGATCAGTACGCACCTCTAGGACATTCACACCTTAAGACAAGCAAAGAGGCAGAAGTTACGGATTTTGCAATTCCAAAGGTTTGGCTGAAACTCTTTGCAAACACCAAACAGCATAAGTCTATGTGCCGATCTGTAATTCTGTCGCACCTCAAAATAAATCACAAATCTTTTTGTATTTTCAATGGAGGACATAGAATCTGTAAGATTTACCAATAAAAAAGACACTCATTTCGTGGAAATAGGCATTAATTCAAAAAAGGCAAAGAAGGCCATCCTGAATAATTCAAGAGACCTAGAGCGACATGGTATGGGAGTACATTTTGCATTCCAGATGGAACCCCCACGGGGAAGTGAGTCAATTAGGTGGTCCAAAAGTTGGATGGACGGAGACTAGGAAGTATTTCAGAAGAAGTGCAAAACGAAGATGGAAGGAAGAACATTGGAAATATAACTAATGAAAAAGCTTTGTCTATCCTCCCAGAGATATTATCCCAGGTTCTTCAGAAACTGGGAGTAGGAACCTAGCATCTTTAGACATAATGCCTTTAATTTAATCAGTTGGAATATGCAGGGCTCCAGTACTTTTAAAGCCAAAAAATGCAAGATCAGTTATTCCATTTAAATGACATAATTTTATTTCAGGAAATATGGTTGGTCAATCTTTTGGAAATAGAGGCCTATATATTACACTGCTTATCTACTATGCAAAAGGCCAAAGGAAGGGCCTCAGGAGGTCTTCTGATGGATTTTAAAAACAGTTCAATCAAAGATACAATCCCTATTTTTAAGAATGCCATAGGAATTCAGGTCTGGAAAGCCTCATTAAAATTTGACATAGCAGATCTTGATTATTAATATATACTGGAATCCCACATGTTCAGAACTCCAGACATTTTTGGCCTCCCTGTTGGTAAGGATAACGATAGAATTTGGAAACATCCATATAATTCTTGCAGGCGACCTAAATACCGAATGTGTTAAGTCAACAAAGGGGAAAGAAACACTGGTAGCTAGAGGAGTCAGATAATCAGGCGAATCTGGTTGGACTTCCTAGACTCTTGGGGCATGAAGATGTTTGTTGGAAGCAGTGGGGGGGGGCATAGACATGACCCCAACGTGGCATCGTGGCAATTCATCTTCAGTTTTGGGCTATGTATTTGTTTCTCCAGGTTTTCTCTCTCGCCAATCTACCCTGGTAGTAAAACATGACGAGGGAGTGATGTTTCATGGTTGGAACTATCCTTTCCGATCTGTTAACTATCTCATTTGAGGTGCATATGCAAAATGTTATTGGCAAAAGGTAGGTTTGTCTTGTTAAGTATAGACAGGATAAGAAATATTTAAATAACAAACTAAGGAAAATCTCAAACTCTACTTTGGAAGAGGAATGCCAACCAGAAAGATGTATACAATTTATTTATAAATGGACCAACTAAATTGTATAAGCCAGTCCAAGTGAAACAGCAATAGGAGATAAACAAAGACATGCCCATAGTTTTTATGAAAAGACATGGTTAAGGAAAAGGGATCTCAGACAGAACTTGAGGAAACTAAAGAGAATACATTGGGATCCACAGATAAACAGACTGGAGGCAAAAAGAAATAAAGTTAAATTATAAGCATTGGTCTAGAAAGCACAGAATGACTCGTCTGCCACAGGACAGAGAACTAATGTTACAAATTATGAATGAAGGGAATTACAGAAATGTTTTGGTCAGTTGTGGGCCAAATAGAATCCAGGCCCAATAGTGCACTATGCAACTTGATTCAGAAACTAGATGTGTGGAATATTTGGCAGAATCTTTCAAAAACCATCTGGAGTATCATTATAATATACATCTAAATATTCCTTGGCAGATGACTTTTAATGAGGAGGACATTAGTGATATAATCTTAAAGTCATCAACCTCCAGAGCCTCTGACCCAAATGGCCTTACTACCAGGTTCTAAAAAATGACAGGGGGCTTTGGTCCAAGTTATTGAATTAGCTTTTTGTAAAGATTCTGAATAGACGCTCCTTTCCATTGTCATGGAAAACTGCACTGGTCGTACCATTTTTCAAGAGGGTTGAATCCGGCAAATTATTGCCTAATCACCCTCCTTGATATAGAGAGCAGGAGCAGGAGAACTAGTGGCCCCTAGGGGACCCTTGCATATGAAAACAAGGCATAATCACCACACACAAACTGATACGCCAGACATGAGGTTGTATTCCCAAAAGCTAGGATTTATTACAAAGCAAATAGTCTCAGTTGGCCAACTGGGTCTCACGCCCTGCGACGTGTGTCTCCAGACCCCGAGGGACGCAGAGAGCAAGAATTGTACAACAGTTACATATGTACAAAACGAGCATCTTACAATCAGCGGTGACACGTTCAATACCGCCCATAATGTATTTCCTTTGAACTGGGTTCAATGACAATTGTGACGAGTATGACATCTTCAGACATTCATTTAGTAACAGTTAGCAATTGCATGAGCCTGCAGACACAATTCTTTGTTTTAAAGAACACATTGCTCCTGTTTTTTCAAGCGAGCTGCGTGCAGTGGAGAGACACATTCCAGGCCTCGCTATCATCTAGTTTCTATTTGTGTACTAGGGGTCAGCCCACTCTCCAGGGCTCTACAGGGCTCAGAAAAGGGGGGCCATAAAGGAGAGCATAATTCAAGCCATTAATTGTTTGTTTCTACCGTTTCTACTGCATGAGCGAGACTAGCTGGCACATGCGTAATGATCAAATGCCTTGTTGCTTACTTCCAAGGATTTGTGAGTGAGGAGACCGGGCATTTCTGTCTGGATCGCCTGCGTTATGTTTCAACAAGTATCTCGCAACCTTGCTCTATGCATGAACAATAATGTAACAGTGGAGCAGAATAAGCTTTCAGCAAAGCAGTTTCAACAGAAAGCAAGAGGTGATAGTTAAAAAACAAAATGGCGATTTCTATCTCATCAAAATGGGCGCACTCTAGTCAGGTTTATGGGTCTGTATCTCTAATACCAAACATATGAGGCAGTTGGTCTTTGGCCAACAAAATACATTGTCTTCATTATTGAGGGGTATCTACTTTTTCTGGACTGACAAACCCTCCTTTGGCCGTATGCCAAACGCCTCATCCATACATTGCATCCTCTTCTGACCAAGTATCTGATTCTGAACTTTGTATACTACTATATTCATCATCGTTGTCGTCGATATTTATTGCGCTTCATTTTTTCACTGTTTTCATTTCATGAGTATTTTTTCCATCTAGGCCAAGAGTTCGTTTTTTAGTTACCATATGTACACACTCCTCACCTATCTCAGTACAAATGAGTGGTAAGCAGTATATGCAACAACAGCAACCAGGAGCCTATATCCCAACTCTCTTCTTGGACATGGAGCTCAGAGCTCAAGACGTGCAATTTTCTTATCGCTTAAAAAATCATAGGGGAGGAGTTGCTTACAAATACACAACATGCTGATCCCATGATTTTACAAACTCCCCCACGATCAACCAGAATTACATCAAGAGCCATTCTATTTTGAAGTGTCATCAATCTAATCCCTTTTTCCTCCAAAGTCATGTTTTATAATATATCTGCTGTTCCATTTATTGTTTTCTCTAATATTCTGGACAATTGCCGTATGTTATTGGAGTTTATCACTTCGGCCATAAATGAAACAAATGATTTTGCTATGTCTTCTGCAATCAATCTTCCTTCCTTACTTCTCTGTGGCCTAGATCTAGATAGTTTGGCTACATCTGCTGTTTTTGAAACACTCCCGGGATCAAAAGTCCCAAATAGCAAGTACCTACCCAATTTCTAGGAAACCACGGATACGCTTTTTCTCCACATATAAAATAAACAGGATCACCTACATACACTGGTTCTACTTCCCTATCAAGAGCCGCTATATTCATACATCTAGTGAATGTCCCTACTGAATACGAGCCCTTTTTCTCGAGGCAAAAAGGAACAGAACATGGACTGTAAATTACTGTATAGGGGGGCACTGCATCTTTATTTCCTTCTAAGTTCATATGAAACGTGATTACGGATGATTTATATGGCACAAACAATCTATCTTGTGGCATAGCTTTGGGCGTAACATTTGGCGTTATCATTCGTGCTCTATGAAATATAGAGCAACCTACAGGCTTCATAATTATCTCCTCAAATTCATTTATGTTTGTTCTATCTAATCGACCCGTTTCACTTTTATTCCATTTCCCATAATATAATGCACTTAGAGATGCACTGCATGCAGAACTCAATGGCCGTGGCTGCACATACCAGCCTAATCCTTTACCACCATGCTGTGGCAAATGGGCACACACCCAACAATTATTCTTTCTCAAGATTGAATGTGTCATATTCATTATTAGCAGTAATGTATTATTACCATATACTTCCCTGTGCCTCTCTTCCATTGGGGATAAGGTGTAAGTAATCACATGGACTGGGCTTTCAGTAGTGGAGATGTTTCTAACAGGCAAGAGCACTTCCAATGGGTGTATTTCTTCTAAGTACCATAATACCAGTACTGTTATTATTGGGGCTAATATACTCATGACACACATAACTATTGTTAGGGTCAGCATACAATTTTTTCAGCAATGTTTTTCTGTAACCTTCCAGTCTCTATAGCTAACTCATTATCAGCAGCTATGCAGGAAGGGGCAAAAGCTGGTTCCGGCATTTTTCTCTCGCAGTCCTTCTTCTTCAGCAATGTTCGTTGTGAATATCTCTCCTCGTTCCACTTGTTCCAATGTCAATAAGTTTGGAAATGTCAACAGTTTGTTCTGCCAGTTCTCAGCAGCCTAATTTGCTATACGTTGGACAAGATTTCTGTGCATCTGCACATTGCCCAAAGAACTCCAAAGCAATTATCAATTGCCTTCGTACCATGTGAGCCCCTCTTGTCCGTAAGGTGTGATCTGCACATGGATTTTTTTAGCAGCGGGGAACCGCGTTCTTGAGCTGTCCGGTTTGCACAACCCTCACGCCACTCTCCCCTAGGCCTCCGGTTCCTACTTCATCCGTGATAGGAAACAGAGGCAACAAAAGATCAAAAGAAATGAAGATTTCATCACTCCTTCTTCCTAGGCCGTAAATTATACCGCGTTGCACCTGGTATCGTGTGATCAATGAATAGTGCGGGCGCACTTCCAAACTCAAGCTCGGAGTCAGCCTGCAGCGCAGTGACAGATGATGGGTGCCAGAGTGATGATGCAGGCTTTGTGTCAGCCAGCAGTGATGCAGGTTCTGCTGGACACGTTGGGGCTCTCTTTGCCCTTTCTCCTTTATAGCAATTTTTTCAGGCTTCATTTCAGGCGTTGTTTCAGGATCAGACAGATTTTGTGGAAAAGAACTGGCAACAATTTCTTTTGTTTCTGGGGCCGCTGTCTCTTTTCGGTCATCTCGATCAGGCAGTTCTTTCAACGGCGATGGGATCTTTTTAGCATGCGTTGCCTGTATCCATGCCTTTCTCCCATCTATGCGGATTGCAGTCTGTGTTGTCAAAAGTATCTGGTAGGGTCCACGCCATCTGGGTACAAGCGATGACTTTCTCTCGAAATTCTTCACCAGAACCCACTCTCCGGGTTCCAGTGAAGGCCCTGGACCAGTGCATAATTTCTGCATTAAAAGGTTACAATAAGTACTAAGTACAGGATGTTCTACCTCACGCAATCGCTTTGGCTGTGGCGCACACCAAACATTCGCCGCCCTACCCATCACAATCTCATACGGGGAGAGCCCAGTTCTTGCCTGCACAGATGTGCGCATGCACAGTAACGCTAGTGGTAATGCGTCTAACCAACTCAACTTGTTTCCTGCACAAATTTTACTTATTTTGGCCTTCAATATGCCGTTGTGACGTTCAATGAGACCGGCACTCATGGGGTGTCTGGAGCAGTGGAATCTCTTGTCAATCTGGAGATCTGCACAAATCTGAAATACCACTGAGCCCACAAAATGCAGGCTATTAGCTGACCATATGACCCGGGGCAGACCAAAACGTGAAAAATATTCCATTAACATTACTTTTGCAGTGCTCATGGTGGTTTAGTCTTTTAATGGATATGCTTCCACCCACTTACTGAACGCACACACAATCACCAAAACGTACTTCAAGTTTTGGCACCTCTCCATCTCTATGAAATCAAATTGAATTACCTCAAATGGCATAGAGGGAGGGCTGAAACTGCCTGTTGGAGGCACTGTTCCCTTCCCCACATTGTGTTGTAGGCACGTAATACAATTTTGGAGCAGCCTTTCGCCATTTTTCTTTATATGTGTTTTCTCCCATACTGTGGCTAAATGCCGGACTATCTTTTTAGCACAAATGTGTGTAGGACTGTGGGCCATTGTGACCATTGCAGTTACATAGGTGTTGGCCAGCATCCAGTTCTTACTTTTCTTGTCTACCCAGCAACCTTCTAGATCTAATTCTGCAGAGCCCTTGGCCCACCCTTGTATCTTGTCAGCAGTGGCTTCTGCCTGCATCTCTTTGACAGTAGCAATTCCATTTTCTATCATGCAGGGCACTTCCTCTGACTGTACTGTCAACATTTTGGTATTCAAATCAGTGGCACTCCCACTTTACATGTTACTTTTTTATGTGCCTCGCATTTCACTATTGCGAGGCGCTTTGGACACGTAAGTGCAGACAGCAATCGTACAATCAAAAGGCCATGTTGAATTCTGGCTCCATGTGATGTCAAGAAACCCCTCTCAGCCCAGAGTCGGCCAAAGTTACGAACCACCCCAAAGGCGTATTGGCTGTCAGTATATATGTTTACACTCAGATTTTCAGAAATCTCACAGGCTCTGGTCACAACTATTATCTCCGCTGCTTGTGCGCAGTTGTAGGGGATTCTTTTGCTTTCCAAAATTCTTTTCAGTGTAGTGATAGCATAGGCAGCAGTTGATGTGCCATCAGGTAATTTAAAACAGGAGCCGTCACAAAACAATTCTCCATCTGGCTCTTTTTGTGGGGTATCTGTTAAATCAATTCTTCCTTTTGTTTCTTCCTCAGTGATCATTAAACAATCATGGGGAGGTGATGATTCATTCTCACCTAATTCTTCTGTGGGCAGTGGCATTAATTCTGCTGGATTCAAAGCGCTACACCTCATAATTTGGATGAGTGGCGCAAAGAGGACAATTTCGTATCTAGTCAATCTAGCAGATGTGAGGTGTTGCGTCTGCGTTCTTTTTAATAGAACGTCTATGGCATGTGGCACCATCAAAATTAAGGTGTGCCCCAACACCATTCCTTCAGTTTGTTTCACTGATGCAGCAGCCACTGCAACAACTCGCAAACAACGTGGTAGTGCGCGCTGCAGGGTCCAGCGTGGAAGAAAAATAACGGCATGGCCTATTTCTTCCACCTTGTTCCTGTGTCAAAACAGCCAATGCGCAGCCTTCACTCTCATGTACAAACAATCTGAACATTTTTTCATAGTTTGGTGTGCCCAAAACTGGAGCGGAACACAATGCAGTTTCGAGCAGATCAAATGCCCTCTGACGTTCTTCATTCCATTGCAAAGGCATCACAGCATCCTTTTTTGTCAATGCCCAGTGGCTTCACAATCAATGCAAAGTTCACAATCCACTGGCGGCAATAAGAAGCCATGCCTATTATAACTCTGACTCCTTTCTGTGTTTTTGGAATAGGCATACCAGAAATACTCACTATTTGTTCCGGCATCAGTCTTCTCCCCTCTCTCGAAAGTGGGTAGCCCAAATAAGCCACCTCCTTTCGACAATATTGGAATTTCTTTAAGCTTGCTTTATGGCCATGTGCTGCTAAGTGTGTCAACAATAAAACAGTACTTTTTTTTTACAAATCTCCTCTGTTTCAGCAGCAATTAATAGACCATCTATATATTGTAACAATACACAACCTGCCGTTAAGTCTAGCATATTTGGCTGTTCTTTCAATGCCCTGCTGTAAATACTAGAACTCTCTGTGTAGCCCTGAGGAATGCGCGTGAATGTAAATGATCGTACTCCTAATGTGAAGGCAAACAGATATCTACTTTCCTTGTGTACTGGAATGCTGAAGAAAGCATTCTCCAAATCTATAACACTAAAGTACTCCGCCGAGGCGGGTATCATTGTCAACATCGTGGTGACACATGGTGGGTCATCTGCATCATGTTTCAACAAGTATCTCGCGACCTTGCACTATGCATGAACAATAATGTAACAGTGGAGCAGAATAAGCTTTCAGCAAAGCAGTTTCAACAGAAAGCAAGAGGCGATAGTTAAAAAACAAAATGGCGATTTCTGTCACATCAAAATGGCCGCACTCTAGTCAGGATTATGGGTCTGTATTTCTAATACCAAACACATGAGGCGGTTGGTCTTCGGCCAACAAAATACATTGTCTTCATTATTGAGGGGTATCTACTTTTTCTGGATTGACACCCTGGTAGTAAAACATGACAGAGGGAGTGATCTTTCACGGTTGGAACTATCCTTTCCGATCTGTTAACTATCTCATTTGAGGTGCATATGCAAAATGTTGTTGGCAAAAAAGGTAAGGTTCGAATTGTTAAGAATAGACAGGATAAGAAATATTTGAATAACAAACTAAGGAAAATCCCAAACTCTACTTTGGAAGAGTAATGCCAACCAGAAAGATGCATACAATTTATTTAGAAATGGACCAAATAAATTGTATAAAACCCCAAGTGAAACAGCGATAGGAGATAAACAAAGACATGCCCATAGTTTTTATGAAGAGACATGGTTAAGGAAAAGGGATCTCAGACAGAACTTGTGGAAACTAAAGATAATACATTGGGATCCACAGATAAACAGACTGGAGGCAAAAAAAAAGAAAGTTAAATTATAAGCATTGGTCTAGAAAGCACAGAATGACTCGTCTGCAACAGGACAGAGAACTAATGTTACAAATTATGAATGAAGGGAATTCCAGAAATGTTTTGGTCAGTTGTGGGCCAAATAGAATCCAGGCCCAATAGTGCACTATGCAACTTGATTCAGAAACTAGATGTGTGGAATATTTGGCAGAATCTTTCAAAAACCCTCGGGAGTATCATTATAATATACATCTAAATATTCCCTGGCAGATGACTTTTCATGAGGAGGACATTAGTGATATAATCTTAAAGTCATGAACCTCCAGAGCCTCTGACCCGAATGGCCTTACATACTAGGTTCTAAAAAATGACAGGGGGCTTTGGTCCAAGTTATTGAATTAGCTTTTTGTAGAGATTCTGAATAGACGCTCCTTTCCATTGTCATGGAAAACTGCACTGGTCGTACCATTTTTCAAGGGGGGTGATCGGTTGAATCTGGCAAATTATCGCCCGATCACCCTACTTGATATAGAGAGCAAAAACTTGAAATTTCTACTTAATGAATTATCAAATAGGGTGGAGTCCGCACAGATTCTATCTTGTCACCAAACAGGTTTTAGATAAGGCCTTTCTACAACCATGAATGGCCTCATTCTAAACCTGGTAAGTGAATATACTATGGGAAAAAGAAGAAACACTGTTATACAGGGCTTGGGTGAATTTATCTAATGCTTTCAACCAAGTCGATAGAGCTCTTCTCTGGAATAAACATCAAAGGTGGGGGATCACGGAGACACTGCTTGCAATGCTGATCGATATGCACAAAGACAGCACTTTGAGAGTACGTCTCGATGCTCAGGGACATCTCTCTGAATTTACCAATGTGGAAAAGGAAGTTAGGCAGGGGTGTATGGTGTCCCCCCTTTTTTCAGCTTATTTTTGGCAGACTTGGGCATTTTTTTTGGAGCCATCTGCATTGGCCAGCCCGCTGTTAAATGGGAGAAAGATCCACTGGCTGGCTTATGAAGATGACATTTTGTTGCTGGATAAGACAGCAATAGGCCTCCAGCGTCTATTAAAAAAATTGGGTGAATATGCAGGAATACATAGGTTATTAATCAACCAAATGAAATCCAAGATTGCGGTCTTCAGGCATCCGAAACAGAGAATTCACTATGCAGGCTGGTCCCTGGAGGGCGCAGCTATTCCATGGGTGGATGAATTCATCTATTTGGGTTATAAAATCTACGCTTCCCCAGCAATCCAAAAAGTGGAGACAGATGTAAAACGGAAAGCCCTGCAGATTATACCCCAGATGTTGAAATTGTATGCCAAATAGTGCACATTTACTATTCTTCCCTTAATCAGATTTTATACGGCAAAAGCAGTTCCAGTGATCCTATATGGTCTAGTAGTGAAGCCCCTGCTATGGAATCCAAACTTGAGTAAGTTGGAGGGGTGTTTATGGAAGAAGGTATTAGGACTTCCAACAAGTATGACATCTTGGAGCCTAAGATTTGAGTTAGGCTTAAGATCGCTGGGCTGTATGGCAGATTTGAAACTGGTTTGACTCTACAGGGGGATTATAACAGCACAGAATTGTACGCTCTATAACAATATCAAATCACATTCTGATAATTCAAGGTCCAGGATTCTTGGGGCATTGGAGTTAAGAGTTAAGGAGATTTTTGTAAATGTTGATTCATATCTACAAACATGAATTGAAAATCCCCAGAAAATAAATGGTACATTGGAACAGAATGATTGGATCCAATCAGTTGCAAAATTGCAAGATTCGGCCACGCAAAATCAATTTCTTTCAGTTGATAAAAATCGGGTTTGTCTTTTGCGGTACTTAATAAAGTTCCCAGATAGACAAATAAGAAATTATTTTCTTAGAATAGGACTAAACTTGATACATACTGGGGAAGTCTTGGCTAGATGAAACAAGGGGATGAAGCCCGTAAACTCTGCAAAATATGTACTATTCCATCTAATCAATCGTTAAGACATTTTTTGATGGACTGTGAGGGTACTTGGGGAGTGAGATCAGTTTTATTTGGGAAATATGTGGATCGGGAGGATGGGCTGACCTCAGAATTTCTGTGGGACAGATTGATTTCTGGTCATGAGTCGGGTTAAACATCTACTGTAGTGAAAGTGTTGAAATAATGTAACATCATTACCTGAAGAAATAAGTTTTCTGAAAAGGAAATGGGATATGAAAGGTTAAATCTCAGTTGAATGAAGGCTGATTTTATTGGGTGGATAGGAGATAAAGGTCCATGGTGGTCAAAGAAGGTTTGAGTGAATATTTTAGTGTTTGGAACATACATATTGTAGGAGAGAATACGGTTTTGTGGTTTTTGTCAGTACAGAAATTAATACCAACAACTGTAACCCTTTTATTTTATGATTATAGTAAATGTATTGTATTTTTTTTTTTAAATTGTGATATGTTTTGTAAACGTTTCCATTAACCATATACATACAAAAAAAATAAAACAATAAACAATTAATTGTGACGGCTGAGAACGAGGGTTGAACTGTAACAAGCAACAGTTCACTGTTCAAGAAAACAAGAGAGTTTGGACCACAAAGATTACAGATCTGGAATGAGAAAGATGATTTTGCAAGCGAGATGTCTGGATACTCAGGAGATGAGCATGAGTCAGAAAATGAGGAACAGAGCACAGCAGAAGAAGCACCAGAGCAAGAGATTGCAGTGTTCCAAACCAACAACAGGTCCTACCGCATCATTCGAAAGCCGTGGTCGGCTGACCCACGTTGATCTAAGCGCTCTCGGTGCACCAATAAAGCGGTATAAATCGGTTACCCTGTGACATCAGACTGGTGTAGACGTGTCTCATTTGCTGTCCTGTGTGCCACGCTGCGTGCCCCCTCCCGAAGTCGGGACACCTCAAGTTCCTGCTTTCCCACAACAGTTCCTTCAGCACAACTTTGCATTTCGTTCCACCGCCACTCCAATGGTAAGATTCAGGATTTGGCTAAATGTTAATCAATGATACTTCCTTAAAAACGTTTTCACTACAAAATGATTTGGAAAATAAAATCTTATCTTTGTAGAAGCATACAAACACTGACATGCCTGCTGGATGTTACCTGTGCCCCTCTGTATGCCACGGTCATAGGCATCCTGGTACTGGGCCTGGGAGACAATGAGGCATCTCCCATAGTGGATACCAGCTCAACTTGGTGCAAACCCGTCGCTTCATATCACCACTATACAAGGATCTACAGAGGAGTGTATGGATACTTCCTAGGAAGTCGAAACCTCTGTCAATGCCATGGGAAACCGTTGCCTCCAGCCACTTCTCATTACCTTTGTTGCTCCCACAGAAATCTCATGTCAGAGTATGGGGGTCATTACGAGTAGGGCGGTAAGGGATACCAGGCACCGGTAAGGAGACAGGTGCCGGTAATCCCTTAACTCCCGATTCCGAGGTCCCTTTGAGGGAACCGTAAGGAACTTGTGATCAGACCACACGTCCCTTAGGGGTCCCGCTAAGGGACCAGGGTGCTAATAACGGGCATGCCATTCGCGAGCCCGTTATTCGTGCCCTCCCCATTCCCATTGAGCCCTATGGGGGCTCAAATGGGAATCGGGAATGGTTTGTTCAATGGGGACTTACCGGTCCCACCAGGGTCGGACTGCACTGGTAAGTCCCCATTGAACAACACCGGACTCGGACAAGGTATGGGTGGTAGCCATGGTGCTAATAGCACCATGGCTAGCACCCATCTCGTAATGAGGCCCTATGTCTGGAGGATGTGCCGATGGCTGCCCCTCTGGTATGGATCCAACACCTTGCAGTAAACCTGTCGACGGGAAGCCTGCTAATTTGGTTCATAGCACCCATACATCCAAGAAGCTTGGCCTGGAAAACATTTCCCCTGACCTGTTGGAAGACTGGAGACCGCTTAATCTTATCTATACTTTCAAAGAAAAAAGCATGTGAACAAGAACCTTGGTTATCAAGACAGGAGCCCAGCACGTCCAGCAAAACTCAATTGGATTTGTCCCAATTCCAGAAATTCATGCAATAATCAGGGATGAAGCAACTAAATGCACATGGGTGGAGAGCTGGAGACACAAGAGGAAGCAACCCTGGCCGGGCTCCCTCCAGAGTGCTCTAAAGGACTGAGAGGCAACAATCTGTGTTAAACCTACATGACCAACCCCCTCCAAAGCAGATTTGTATATTAGATACTTCATAGATCAACACTGATGGTCAAACCATGGAGTGTCCCATCTACGATCTACCTTTAATGATGTTAATTGGTCTGTGTTTCTCATGATTTCTGCAGACTGTATGATTTCCTCAAATTCCACCCTGCACGTTCTATGGAAGGTGATATTGTTATGTCTGACAATTACCAGTTCCCATTTTAATTTGATTTGAGAATGATGTTGCAGTTACAGTGTGAGAGGAAACTTCCCAT
This sequence comes from Ambystoma mexicanum, assembly GCF_040938575.1. Taxonomy (NCBI): domain Eukaryota; kingdom Metazoa; phylum Chordata; class Amphibia; order Caudata; family Ambystomatidae; genus Ambystoma; species Ambystoma mexicanum. The sequence goes on from NC_090935.1 coordinate 261,069,783, forward strand.
CTTGCTTGGTTGTGCGGTTAAGGTTGTTGAGATGGGAGGAAAGATGAAAATGCTGATTCCGAGACCTGCAGTTGGCCCCTGCCCAATGGGGATGGCACCTGCTTCAGTCCTAAACACCTCTCATCATAAAGATGATTGCTAGGCCGTTCGAAGTCTTTGAGCACAAATCTGTCAGATGGCTCAGAATGGAGATGATTCTTCTTGGTATGGTCAACCACCTCTGGACCGATTATTGTGCAACACTGGGGAGCCCCTTTCAGTGTCCTCTGTCAGAGCCACCAGGGCTGTATTTTTAATATTTGCAGCTAGGTTCTGCATTGAGCACTTGATTAAAGGACCAGAGGACCGAGTAGGTCCAGTCGAAGGGAGAGGCAAAGAGTCAGATGGGTTCACGGGGTAGAAGGGAATCTTCGAGAATGCTGCGAACTCCCGCTGAATCATAGACCCCAAAATCAGCTGCCATTAGCTAAATGCTAGATATGATGGGCCTGGACCCTTAGCCCTCAAAGTCTGTTAAGGGAGCCATTGAGAGCAGCGGAAATTTGAGGGTTCCCTGTCATCTATCATCTACATAAAGTAATCAAGTTGCTGCTCGTTGGGAGCTTTATCAACAACCGAGGAGCCTACCAGTTGGGGTCTAGGAGCGTCGGTGGGCTAATGGCTTCTCAAGGCCCACTTTATCAAGGTCTGCTTTATACCTCCTGTTTCTTGAGTCAAAGCTGTTTTTCACACCCTCTCCCTCATCTTCCTCGGTCTTGAATTCTTACCCTTTATGGAGGGTTTGATACCCATCACCCCTAAATGGGCAAGATGACTCCCACTATGTATTAAATAATATATATGAGAGAATCTAAACCAGCAACTATTCTATATGCAGCATGAACTACAGGAGAAGAGACCAATTACTGTGAGGGATCCAGCCAGTAATGAGCTTTTTCACCCAAAGAGAAAAGAATGGCCCCCCACACAGTGCAATCCTGGTCAGGTGATCTTAGGACTTTGGGAAGGGGGGAGCACATTGTCAGACATTAATTATTTTTTCACCTGGAATCACAGAAAGTCACGAAAGACTGCAGAGTCACTAAACGACACCGTCCCAAAAGAATAATGCCCAAGTGCACCAAGCAGAGTACCAAATGAGTACTGACTGCTGTACTGCTTCATTGGAACTGGTCCCATACACTCTGATCCACGCTGTTTCTTCGATGGATTCCATTCACCTTCAGTTTCTATTCTGGACAAACCCCCAGCCACGTGATCGCTACAAAAGTAGCAAACTCGCGCATCGGTATTGATACCCCAAATTACAACGTGACCTTCTCCCCTTTTTGCTACATCCAATTTGTCTAGACCACAGCGCACTACCTAAACTCGGTAAAACTGAACAAACACATGTAGCTATTATCCCCTCCCGTTTCTATCATGTCTACCTACCGATTAACAACACACATGCCGCACCAAGCCAATCGTCTCCCTCCAAGAAATGCGAGCACTAGCACACCTGGGAAACGCTCAGCTTGTCCATCGCCTGCTCCGCCGAAGGCGACGAACATCAAGGAAGACATAAGTCTTAACAATGCTGCTCTGGGCTCTTCATTGTGCGATCGTGATAAGCTTCAAGCTTCTGAACAGACGTCCGGCCTTTGCCTCACAAACTGTCTTCAAGGGATAGCCAGCTAATCCACTTCTGTCCGACTCAACCATGCAATCCGGCTTCTCGGGGGCAGCGCCCAACGCTGACACTGAAGAATTCTACATGCCAAACCCCGATTTTGTAACCGGTAACAGAACTCAAATCCCGGCTAGCATTCATACAGCTAACTTGCCTGCTATACCGCCTTAATATTCCCAAACGGTTAAGCAGACCTCTGCGGCAAGGTTACACCCACCAGCAATATCAATTGCAAGTCTGAGCTCAATTACGCCTACCAGCAATATTCCAGTCATGCAGCCGCATGACTCGCAACTGCACTCGACCCATTTCCCGGCACTAGCCAAACCAATCAGCACACTGCTCATGTCCGTCTTTCACCCATTCATTCTGCTCCCCCGAGACAATCAAATTCCCCAGTTTTATTTGCTTCGATGGTTGCGTCTTTTACAAAGGCCACGCCTCCACCCTCGGTTGGTTTTCCTCTGTCTTCGAATCATGCAATGGACTCTGATTTAATGGCAATTAACACTAGCATTTTCACTCTAACACAATTGTTTGAAACACTTGATCAGAAATCTATTGCTCAATCTTTACCACTCAGTGTGCTAACAAGCAATGTCGACTGGTTGGCTCTAAATCTGCTGACTCTTCTGTCCTCTGATTATTTTAATAATGTAATAAATGATGCGATAACTACCCTAACAAGGCCACAACCTATGGCACTGAAACAGAGGAACCTGCAATTGAAACCTCACCCTCGACGGAGCCAATCATCGAAGTCGACGACCGTGTCCAGCCCGCAATAGACTGCATTGCTATAGACCCTCCCTCTTCTCGCAATTCAGACCTCCCGCTGTATGGTGAGTTCTGTCCTCAGACCATAGACAAAAAAAGGAAAAGAAAATGAAACAGAAAACACACTTCTTTAATGGGTAATGTCGCCAACAACAAAATGAATAAAAAAGAAATTAAAAAAAGATGTCATCCCCTCCCAAAAACAAAAGCAACAAATTGAAAACCAAATCCTTTATCACGAAAGCCATCAAGGTAACCCAATTGCCACCTAGCCTGGAGCCAACTGGAGCTGAATCTAACATGGGACCCACTTTTGAAACTGAACATAAGGCATTTAGTGATTCTTGTCATGTCTGTATATTCGAATAATGACTTACTTTTCAATAGCAGAATCTGTTCACCAAAGTTTACACGTTCAACAACCATCTAGTAAGATCCCTAAACAAACTTTTTGTGTAAATCTAGACATTGCCCCCTCAATGTTAAAAACTCTTGACCAAAACCACGATGAGCTGATTACCCGTGCAGTCAGGTTGAATGAATATCCAAATAATTATTCTTCTGCAAAGTCTAATGACATCGCAAACCCCACATTTCTGTTGCCTCTTCCCCCCCAGCAGCTACAGAATGATCAAGCAACCTACCAACTAATCCCAACTACTATCGAGGGCTCAAGATTATATCCATCTTATTCTGCAGCTTCTTCCCTCCCAGTGCCCCCAGAATGAAAAGGCCCTATCAGGCATGGACTGTGACGAGTAATTTGGCCGGCCAAATTACAAGATTAACACATTCGAATCACCATGCTAGATAGACTCTATGAAGATCCTTATCCCAATAGGACAACTCTACTCATGGTGCTAAATTCTATTCCTGCGTTGCAAAATGTTATGTCGGCTGATATTGACTTTGTTCGTTATCCCATTCCATCGAATCAAGACATAGTTGATGTTAGCATCAGTTCTCGAATAGTTAAAAATTTAGTATGGCAAGAAAGGCATGAGTTACTTCGCAAGGGTTTGCTCCTCAAAGCACAAAGTCCACCTCCACCTTTAGTTTGTCTCACAAGCCTCCAGAGCCCAAACCAGGGCCCTAAATCAACAGACACTCGAGAATGTCCCCTTGCAAATCAACATAATTATTGTAATTGCAGAAATAATTTACCCCCTCCTCCTCAAAATGGTCCTATCTCCAAGTGGACTTGGGTCAACAAAATCCAGGCCCCCTCCAATAACAAAGGAGTTTTGCTCAATGCTTGCTCAATGATATCCTGGAATACGAGAGGATTCTCTCATCTCCTGAACAAAATTCCTCTAGCCCTAAGCAAATGTGACCTAATTCTTTTACAAGAAACCTAGATGACAGTCGTGCCAATATGGACCGATCATGTAATCGCTGCTATTCCTGCTACTAAACCTACTAGAGGTCGCCCTACATCTGAACTGCTAATAGCAGCCAGATTTGATGCAGAACTCCACATTGAACCTTGGCTTTCCGCAGACCCTGGTTATTTAGGAAGTTAAAATCTACCCAAGTAATTTGCACAATCCACTCTTCCCGATGTCAATAATAATAAACATATACTGGAACCCTATTTCCCCAAATGAATCGCAGTTCATGCAAATTCTACTTGACAATCAAGTTCAAACAATGATTATTGCAGGAGACTTCAATATGAACTGCATTAATCCATTTAATACCCATTTAATACCCAGGCAAACTCCCGGGCAGCTAGATGGTGCTCATTAATAGAAATTAGAAAATACACCATGCTAAATGGTTCCTCAAGTAACGATTCCACTCCTGCCTCCACATGGTCTAGAGGAAACGCTTCTTCAGTAATTGACTATGTCTACATATCATCCAATACAAATAAACATATTACTTCTTTTCAAGTAATTCCCACCATTTTCAGTCATCATAACATGCTTGAAACTATCTGGTCTCCTCACAAACAACAAACGGCACATCATTACACACCAATTCTGGCATTAAACAATGCCAGCAATCGTCCGCGGTGGAATCCGTGGCTTGTGGCCACTTCAAAGCATAACCTAATGGAAGGCTGTATTGTCGCGAAGGCTAATGATCAAACGACCTATAGTGCCTGCATACAAATTATAACTCAAGCCAACCAATCATCCACCCACCCAATATTCAACCATAAATATAACTTCAATGTGAATATTAAGGCGCTTATAAAGAAACTAAGATACGAAATGTGTCGTCTCTCTCCTATTACCAAGGTTGCTGAAAGAACCTTAATCAAAACTAGATAAAAAATAAAATCAAACAAGCTTGTGATGTGCAAAAGCAACGTGATGCTGAGGAAATTCTCAAAGAAATTATAGCTAAATCCGCGGAGACGCATGGTCCTTATTAAATCACTCACCTACAAGCGCTCAAAAATATGTCCAACTAAACACTATAAGGGAAATCTCATGGACAAATCACCTTAAAGCGCTACTAAACTCTCCAAAGGGGTCAGTACCCCTAACTCCCTTGTTAATTCCAGACTTCACAAAATTTAGATTTGACACTCTGAGCACTCTTATAATAATCAAATAACTAGGTATGTCCAGAGCACAAGGCCCTGACAACCTGACTAACGATATTTTGAAAGCTTACCATGAGGCTTGGCCTTCTGTCCTTGAATTGATATTCATAAAAGTTATTCAGACTGGCAAAATCCCTCCATCTTGGCAGGAGGCCAGAATCATTCCTATTTTTAAAAAAGGGAATAGAAGTGATCCCTCTACCTACAGACCTATTGCGCTCTTAGACACTCCAGGCAAAATATTCAGTAGACTCCTACTTCATGATCTCCTAAAATGGCTTGCCTCCTTCAATCTACTTGATATTCATCAGTCTGGCTTTATCGCTGGCATTGGTAGTGTTAAACCAACTGGTACTGACATTTTATGGATCACATTTTCTACCAATAACTGCCCGCCATAAATTAGCTTCTTAATTCGTCAATTTTACTGTAATACCAGTGTTAAGGTAAAACTCACGTCGGACGGCCTACAATCTAAATCTGTGCAGACAGACACAGGCTTAAAGCAAGGCTGCCCCTTTGCGTTGATTCTTTTTAATTTTTCTATCAATGACATTTTTACTATTTTTAAATCTGTTCGATCATTCCCTCCAAACTTGGGAGGGTTTGAAATCCCTTATTTATTATATGCAGATGATCTGGTGATTCTAGACAAGACAGCAATAGGGCTGCTAATGTCCCTTAAAAATGCAGACATCCCATGCAAACTTTTATTAACAAATCCTGAAAAAGCAAAGATTAAACTTTAGGAGTGGGATTGGTCCTCGACATGGAATAAATGCAATTCGTACGCAGCCTTGAAAGCAGGTGCATTTCTGATTAAATCCAGAAATGAAATCCCACAATATTTGCTCAAATTTCCAGTTCACATCTATGCAGATTAATTTCTGAGATTTCGCTTTAACCTTTTACAAACAAAAGTAAGGGAAGTAATCTATAACAAAGGACTTCTGCTAGATACAAATTGTAGATTCTGTAATATTGGATCCTTTGAGGAGACTACTAAACATCTCATAGCTGAATGTACAGCCATACTAGACCTGAGGAAACAATACTTTGAAAAACATTTTAAGCATAGAGTCTCACTCTCGATATATCAATTTTGGGAGGCGGTTGTTAATGCTACGTAAACTTCACTAATTATACATACTGTGCAATTTCTACAAGCTCAAAACTATCATCATTCCCAAAGCATAACGGGGAAACTTAGCTAACCATTTAAAAACTTGCAACTTCAGGCAACTTAGTCGTAATAACTGTTACACAAAAAAAAGGATCTTCTCTAAAACTCTTACTTGTCTTTTAACTATTGATGCTAACTTTGTCTTATTACGTTCATAAGGACACAATTTTTAAATCAAAGTAATCTGTTTTAAAGATTGAGTGTAGCAAAAAAGCACCCTTTTGTGTCATACTAATGCATGAAGATGGTTTCCATTGAACACCGGTTAGGCTTGTCCATGCTCCATCTCTAGACTCCATACTGTGGACCGGTTGACAAACTACTAAAATGCTAAATTACATATATTGTAGTACCTTTACATGTTAATTTTACTTGGTTTTATTTGGTTTTATTTAGTAGAAACTGTATTAATTGCACCCTACTGATCACGTTTACAAGTCAAAACAGTTCAAGTATCTCATGTGAGTCTTTCCCTGCTTTTAATTGTTTTAAATCGTTTTAGACTGTCTTACATTTTCAGTTGGGTGATATTGTATGTAAATATGTGCTCTGTAAAGCACTTTGGATTGCGGCGCAATATAAATAACAGATCATTATCATTATTATCATTATCATTACTCAATTTAGAATTATATCTTTCATAACAGTGTTTGTAGGCCATAAATTATGCTGTTGTATTGTTGGAAACATCTGTTCATTGTATTATCTAAAAAATTGTGCTAAACCTATTACTGTTGTGAATTGGAAAAGCTGATGTATCAACTAAAACAATTGTCTAAATAAAAAAATAAAAAAATAATGCCCAAAGAGTATGGCAGAGGAATAGTGCATCAAGCCAAGTTGAAAAGCGCTACCTCACCTTAACACAGGAGGCAACTATAAGCTGCTTCAATGAACCACAACAGCCGCTGCCAGCCCCGCCTGTCGACCACCTTCATGGCTTTACTGTCTGGGCGTACCCCGATGTTCTATAAATAACACATTTGAACAGGAAACAAAGGTAAGGTCCATGCAAGCATAAATGTAAACGACAAGATTGAATGATAGAGCTAACAATGATATAGATTTAGTGAATACAACACAAACTAGGGCTTTACCAATCAGAAGTTGTTATACTAGCCCACTTACAGGCTTGGCCACTATAACCAAGTTTCACTAATATTAGAGACGAATGTGGTGCATGTGCCATCTGCTCCCATAATGAGTCAAAGAGTGACACCCTGCAAAGTGAATAAGCCTGGACTGTCTGTAGGCGTTGCCACGCTTGGCAGTTTGGTCATGTTGCAATGTAAGGGTTGAAAAAGGCACAGAGCCCTGTTTGGTTGACTAAGTGGTGTTACCTCAAGTAGAGAGTAGAAAGATCTGAATTTTGCACATAGCACCCAACACACAGAATACACCTGAAAAATATTGACTTCACCGCTCTGCATAAATCTTGAAATTCTAGTAAATTGAATTTATTTATTTATTTATTTATTTATTTATTTATTTATTTATTTATTGTTTACATTCATTAAGCGCTCTAAACCCGTAGGCATCAAGGTGCTGGTTGCTACCTTGAAGATGAAGGCTGAAAGATGCATACATAAGGTACATAGTATAAGTGCCTTTTACATATATGCTTTCATACGGTTTCCTGCATATAAGCTATAGATTAGCGAGTTACCCTTGGGAGGGAGGCTACTTACATTGGGTTCATAGGGAAGTTACTGGTTACATTAATACCAGCCATGATAAATAGGTGTGTGGGGCAAGTGGGGCAAGTGCTGCAGGGTTTACACTTTCAGCTTTGCAGTTATGAACATTTATTTCCAATAAAAAAAAAAAAACACCACTAAAATGGAAGAAATCAAAACGTTGAGCTTAGCAGTTGTACGTTGTATAGATGGAATTGTTCAGCTGGTTTAATATTTCGGCTGGCGGCGCGAGCGGAACATAAATCTGGATGTGGTTTACTGTTTCATTGTTTTGCTGTTCTTATGTGATATGTGTTATTTATGAATGTATGATTACGTTGAGTTTTGTGTTATTTTATTTTTGTGTATGGTTTAAGTTAATAAAACTATGTGCACACACACAAAACACAAAAAAACCCCTGTAAACTAACTATGTGTTGTCTGGGAGTAATACCTCTCATTGTGCAATGCTTTTCAGTGTGTCGTTGCAGGTTTTATGTCTGTACCATATTGTTGTTTTTTTTCATGCTATGCAACACAGTCCCCTAAAGAGATCCAGAATATTTTTTCCCTGTAAGTGCAGCTATTGCCTAAATGCTGCCATCCCTTCTCTACAATTTGTTTTTCCACTGTGTGACACAGCAGAAACACATTTTTGCAACAATTTTACATTTTGATCTGGTAGCCACCATGGGAGGTGCCTCATTGTCTCCCAGGCCCAGTACTAGGATTCCTATAACCCTGGCATGCAGAGGGGCACAGGTCACATAGAGCAGGCCTCTCAGTGTTTGTATGCTTCTACAAAGGTACGATTTTAATTTCCAAATCATTTTCTACTGAACACGGCTTTAAGGAAGTGTCATTGATCAATGATTAGTAAAATTCTGAATCTTACGATTGGACTGGTAGAGGAAAGAACGGTGCTGCTGGAACTGTTGTGGAAAAGCAGGAACTGTTGTGGGAAATGTCTTCTGTCTATTCTCGGGCACCCACAGTTACTGGTGATGTTTGACAACATAGAATGGGCAATGCTGCATGGGCATCCCACAAGCGAGGCAGGGTAACTGCTGTTACCATCAGCAGCTGGGAGAGGGGCAGCCCCAACCCCCGCGCCTGCTCCTCTCCTTCCCCCCAGCTACGGAGACACGCAGTCTCGGCAGCACAAAAGCCACGGAAGGGTAAGGTGCGAACAGTCATCGCACCCTTCCTCCAAACAGCAAGTTGCTAAGCGCCATAAGGAAACAACCATCAGGCAGGGCCCAGGTTCAAAGATCTGCCCCCACCAAGGTGTCAGACAGTCGGCTATCCGGCCGGGGGCTGCGACAACAGCGGCTCCCACCACATACACAACAAAGACCCAGGGCCTCCCTGGGTCCTATAAATGAGAGCAGCATGCTCAGAGTAAACACAATCTGTTTGTGGACCCTGAACGGGGACCCAAGCAAACAGGAGGTTCACTGTTTACTCAGTGTCTTCCAAATCTTCTTGCTTCTTTAGCAATACTTGAAGTTCGCTGTTCATCGCAGTGTCTTTTCCTTCCTGAACATTGTACTGTTCAAAGCAATTGCAATGCAGCTTTAATGAAGGAAGAAGCGGCAACCGAACGGCCAGCGCGGACGCTGTCAACTTCAGCAATTTTCAGCATAGAACGAGAAGCGAGCGGCAAGCGTGTCCAAACACAACAAACAAAGACACGTGCTGCGGAATCATCCCCAAAACCAGTGCTAGCGAAGGAGAAGCGCCACTCGAACAGCACGGCGCGGACGGCTTCCGATTCAACACTTTACAGGTAAGCCACCGCGCTGGGGCTACGAGGGAGGAAAAATAGACAATCATATTACGTGGACCGGAACCCCCGCGTTATAAGGCAGGCAGGGCAGGATAACGCAAGCCAATTTTAAACTGGGCAGAGTCACAAACCAGCTTGGGAGCTCGTCTTTGCTTGACAGCAACACAGAGCTGCGAACACATTTTCAAACTCGACGGGCCTAAAGACTGCAGATTTAAAATAATTTCTGTATTATTGCAGGGCGATCGCACAGAAAAACCAATTATTTAAATCCAGTAAATAAAACCTGAGGGCTGCCCAAGTTTCTGAAACCCGTGCAAAGAAGGCACCAGTCAACAGTTGCCCACCACAGGCAACAAATAGAACAGGCACAAAGAACTCGCCGATAACAACGGTTTAACTCTGTGATAAAAACCCCTTTTTCTTTTTCCTATAGCAGGCATAGAAAAACATGGGCCCCAAATGGAAAACATGGGCACCCCCAACACCGGCACAGAAGCCCAAATCACCACAATTGCTAGCAGCCATTGAAGCGGCAGAGCACTACAGATGGGCATGGGTTAGAGAAAACATATACGGCCTACCCAGGGAAGGAATTACCAGCCCACCCAGCCAGGAGGAGGTTCCTGCACCATTGAAAACGCCAAAAAAGGTACCAAAAAATTGTCAAGATTATGCGAGAATATAGCGGAATTGCAGCAACTAATGGTAGAAATAAGGGGGAAACAGATGCCGCCTGCAAGGGAACCTGGGGCCTCAAACCCCCCATCACAATAGAACCTACTATAACGGTTGCCAATCCACCCGTAACACCACCTATAGCAACTCTGCCACAACAAGTACAGCAGTTGCCAATAGCGGACACAGCTATAAATGCAACAGCCTCCACAACTCCAGCAACTGATCCAACAGGTGCCCTAAAAGCATGGACAATGCCAGGCAAAGACAGCCCAGGCGCGACAGGGACACCCGGGAGCAATACAACTGCCATTATATCAATCTGTAATGCGCAAGTAGAACAAAAAATGAAATCTTTCCAAATAGAGATATTAAATAGATACAAAAGATGCCTGGCATGGAACATTGATACCACAATCAAAGAAGCCATATGGGCCAAAGAATTTATAGAAATCTTTTCCCTAATAGAAGCACAGCGCAAAGGGAAAGACGCTTTCAGAGACCCCAAAAAAATAGAAGAAAAAGCTATTGCCAGAAACGCCCAGGTCGAACAAAACTGGGACAACTGGTTACAGGCTTTTGCCATCTTAGCAACAATATATAAAGAAAAATTCCCCATGGATGGTAGGAAGATCTGGGCATACGTTGATAAAATAAGGGAAGTAAAAGTAACACAGAGGGGGTAGACATGGCTTGCATACGACATCAGATTTAGGAGGAGCATGTCAGAAAGGCCGGCCATTGAGTGGGATGAAGTCCAGAACGATTTATACACCCTCAACGCCGAACCCCCCCAGGAAGAAGATACCATGCATTCTTCTTCCAAAAATAGCAAAAATTTGCAAGTAAGCAAATCCCATGACAATGATAAATCCAAAAAAGGGGAGCAGCCCTTTCGGAGGAACCAGCCTTGGGCAGCGAAAAATAATGCCCACAGACAGAACAAACAGCAGGCTGTCAAATCCAACATCCCATGCAGACATTTTGGGAAAAACCAGTGTACATGCGGCAAATAATGCTGGTACAAACATGCCTGCACAAACTGCAACGGCGACCATGCAATGAGCAACTGCACCAGACTCCCAGCCAAGAAAGAATGATATCCCAATTTTAGAACCAGGACGAACGCCCATCAACCCTGGCAATTTTAGGAACGCCGTAAACAGCTACCCAGACATATAACCCAGCAGGATAATATCGCAGGGTTTCTCCAAAGGGTTTTTTCATCACATTTAAGGGCTCTGGGTCACAATACATCCTGATGAATCTAAAGGCAGCCAAGGACAACCCCCAGATAGAAGAAAACAAAAATCAAGAAAGAACTGCAACTGGGCAGGGTAGCAGGTCCTTGGGATGCCATGCCTCTAAAGGACTATTTAACATCTCCACTAGGCCTGGTCCCCAAAAAAGAACCCGGAAAAATGAGACTAATCCATCACCTATCCTACCCTAAAGGCCAGTCTTTAAACGATGGCATCCCACACACAGAATCCCCTGTAACTTACACGCATTTCCATGAAGCAGTAAGACTCATGTAAGAGTGCGACAGAAACGCCTTGATAGATAAGCTGGACATCGAATCTGCTTTCAGACTTTTGCCAGTCCACCCAGAGTCACAGCAGTGGCTAGGTTTCACTTTTAACAACAAATTCTACGTAGATAGATGCCTTCCCATGTGGTGCGCTGTATCCTGTGCACTATTTGAACAATTCAGTTCCTTTTTTCAATGGGCTTTCCTAACACAGAGACCAGGGACAAACATAGTGCATTACCTAGATGATTTCATGGTCATAGGGCCACCAAACTCCGAGGAATGCGGCCAGGCTTTAGCAAATCTGGAGCACATGGCCGCACAGTGGGGAATTCCCCTAGCGAGGGAAAAAACCACCAAACCAGACACAAACATAATCTTTCTGGGCATCGAAATAGACTCAGCAAAGGAGCTCTGCAGAATCACAAAAACAAAAATATCAGAACTCTGGGCTAAAATACAAAACCTGATAATGAGAGATAAGGGGACTGTAAAGGAAATACAATCCTTAGCAGGCAGCCTCAATTTCGCATCCAAAATAATACCTCGAGGGAGGATATTTTCCAGAAGCCTGGAGTTCAAAATCAAATCACTCTCGAAACCACACTTGCATATCAGGCTAGGCAGAGAGGTGAAACAGGACCTGGAAACATGGGGAAAATTCCTCAGAGATTTCAACGGGTCTCTACTTTGGCGAACGCCTTTAAATACCCGGTCAAACAGGGTCCTATACACCGACGCAGCTGGGAGCAGGGGGTTTGGAGCCATACTAGACTCCGAATGGGTGGCAGGACACTGGCCCAGTTCATGGCAAACAGCAGGGTGGACAAGAAACATCACCTTACTAGAAATATTCCCCATCTGGCTAACATTACACATCTGGGGCAGGCGACTAGCGAATACGGAACTTTTGATTTGGTGCGACAACATGGCTGTAGTGGGCTCCATAAACAGAAGGTCTACGAAATGCCCTTTAGTACTAAAAGTATTACGAGCCATTACAACAGTCACACTACAAGTAAAAACGTTTTACTCAAAGTGAAGCACATTTCAGGGGCAGATAATAACATTGCTGATGCCTTATCTCGCTTCCAGTGGACTAGATTCCGAGAGCTAGCGCCGCACGCCCAAGAACAGATGACGCAAATACCAGCAGAATGCTGGGCAATAATGGGAAGACAAGAATAACGGCATCAACGCCAACGCCAGAGAGCACAGGCCGGGATGCCCAACGAAAACCAGGCACCTCTAAAACGGGTGCCAACAACACATTGGCATCAATGCCAGCACCGGAGAGTGCAGGCCGGGATGACCAATACAAAGCAGGCACCTCTAAAAGGGGTGCCAGCAACACATTGGCATCAACGCCAGCACCGGAGAGCCCAGGCCGGGATGCCCAACGAAAATCAGGCATCTCTAAAACGGGTGCCAACAACACATTAGCATCAATGCCAGCACCAGGGAGGACAGGCCAGGATGACCAATACAAAGCAGGCTCCTCTAAAAGGGGTGCCAGCAACACAATGGCATCAACGCCAGCGCCAGAGAGCCCAGGCCGGGATGCCCAACAAGAATCAGGCACAACAACAACGGGTGCCAACAACCTCACAGGCTTCCTAACAGAGATGGCAGAGAGGGCGGTGGCAAGCACCACAGCAACACAGTACAGTAAGTGTTTGCAAACAGTATTCAAAGCCACAGGTTTAAACCATGTAGAACTAATAACAATTAAAGATATAGAAGTATTCTTAAAATGGGCCCAGGAACAAGGTTTCAAAAGGGATTGGGCTACAAGACACCTGGTGGCAATCTCATACTTTACGAAAATTCGGGGCGATTGAGACCCCACTCAGAACACACTCATTTCCTATGCAATGAAGGGATGGGGCAGATTGGAGGGGCCGCAAGTGGACACCCGCCGACCCCTTGATTTCACCAAACTGGTACAGATAGCAAGCCATTTGGAAGCCATATGTTGGCACCCTTATGAGATAATGTTATTTAAAACAGCCTTTTTCCTAGCCTACTTCGGGGCTTTTCGGGTAGGAGAACTCATCGCTTCCAGCACCAAGGCCACAAACGGCCTGGGCATCATGGAAATCAGGGTGAGACAGGAGAGTGTTAATATAGAAATGCAGCAGTTGAAAACGGGTGCAAAAAGAACCATCAATATTGGTTGCATCGATGAGGCAACAAACTGCCCGGTGTGCATCACCAACCTCTATTACGCACAACAACCTAAAGTGGGGGGGAGTTTTTTAATCCACAAGGATGCATCGGCCCTAAGCCGCTACCAATTTAAAGGAGTGCTGATGAAAGCAATCAGCAGAGCAGGGTGGGATCCCAAACATTTCGGCACTCATTCCTTCAGGATAGGTGCCGCCACCGCTGCATGGCAAGGAGGTTTAGCACCGCAACTACTAAAAAACATAGGGGGATGGAAGTCAGACTGTTATAAAAGATATATCAGACCGCAACCGATATAGCCATCCGCCCTAATAATATTGTCCTGCTTTTCACTCCCTCCCACCACCACAGAAACAACAGGCGAATTGAGGACCACACTCCGATCAGCATGGATAGTTGGCCACTCATTAGTTTTCAGGACAGGCAGATGGGCAGAAGAGACTAAAGATGGGCCACCTTTCAGAAACACCATTATGTCATGGTGGGGATACAGAGACCTAAGTTGGGCGGATGTCCACGAAACATTAGCGGAACTGGTGGCATGCAGGGACCCACCAGAATTCCTGATCATACATCTAGGGGGCAACGACCTAGTCAACACAGCTAGACGCACCCTATGCGAAGAAATGTGCTCCTCCCTAGCAGGCATTTCGCACAACTGGAGGAGTACCGAAATATATTTCTCAGCCATCTTACCAAGAAAGAAATGTCTAGGGGCCAACTGCTACAAATCTATAGACATATCCAGAAGAAAACTGAACAGGATTATAGAGAGATTCTGTATGACTAGAGGACTGGGTTTCATAAACCACCCAGCCATTACACTAGGCAACCCAGACCTTTTTCTCGACGATGGCACCCATCTGTCTAGCCAGGGCATGGAGCATTTTGTTCGGGAAATCAATACAACTCTTGCTCACAGGGGCTGTCTCTAGGGCATACTCTTGGGGGAACACGGCCAGCCGGGAACCTGCCCGTGTGTGGCGGCACAGGACCAAGGGGGTAACCTCAGGACCCGGTGCCCAAAAGTATGATACCATCATGATATGTGATATTGTTATTGTCATAACCCATATCTGTACAATAAAATCCTACGGCCTTTTTTATTGCCAACGCTTGAAACAAGTTGTGAGTCTATCATTACGGGTGAGGGTTCGGGGTTCGGCCATTACTAATGCATGCATATGGGTTCAGCAGTTACTATGATGTAGCGTATTTCCGCGTGCAAATTAATTGTTCGATGCAAGGCGCATTGTTCTAAGGTTGTAATTGTCTTCTTTCCAACATACTGGTCACAGCAATTCAGCGGCATCGAATAGGTGTTTGACTTTCTATGATATAATTGAGTAAATGTGATTCATTATATGTAAATGCATGAATACCATTGAAGGGATAACGGAATCAATGTGGTCGTGCTTCTTCATAACTGTGGTTAGTTATTGCAAAAAGAGAAACTCAACATCGAGTTTTCTTGGATCTAGTCTCAGTGATGAAAGAGTCTGTTTTGCTACCAGTCGCTTATTTGTTGTAGGTGGAAAATTGCATTCTGTGAGGAGAGGTTGAGGCCTGTAGGAGTAATTCCTTTACCGGCACTGGCTGAATGCGCAGTGTTCTGTACAGAGCGCTCACTTGCGAAACAGCCAACACAGACTTCACAGCCCCGACTGGGACTGACTGTACCCACTCCGATTGCATGCACAGTCCTGATAATGCAACACGCCAATGCAGTAGCTTTCCTGAATGCAACATGCTGTGGATCTCTGTTTACATTGTTATTCTTGAAATGTAACATGGGTGCGTTTTATACAGTTGATCATTTTGAAGAATAAACTTTTACTTTATAGACACAACAATTTAAACATTGAATATTTGTATCACGCTCGTACACAAGTGTTTCAGACATACGAACCATCATTGGCAATGCCAACCGTTTTGGCTTTTGTGTAGGCATGGGAAGGGCATTTGCCAAGCCCGGCTGTAGTGGTATTAACTGGTCATTGATGGTATCAGCTGCAAAATGGTACGAGTACCTGGGCATCTAACAGCAATGCCTGGCAAATGCATGATACTTATACAGAAGCCAAAACTGTTGGCTTTGCTAATGCTTCAGTGAAGGACATGGGCTGCGTATACATTGAGTGGGTCAAGGCAGCCCTAGTTGACTTTTGTATTACACCAGTAGGGTGTTTATAGCACACATTAATTCTCTAACTCTCAGAAGACGGCTTTGAAAAAACACAGGTAGGCACTTTGAGCACGTTTGATGGTAAGTCTTGAAAAGCTAGCTCAAAGAGATCCTAGGAGGATGTGTTTTGGGAGGGAAGGGTCAGCAATAGGATGGGAATGTCTATGGGGATTAGCATGGCCTTGGGCAGTCAATGGGTGGGTAAATAAGCAAACAATACCTACAGTGTCGTGTCCCTCTTCATGCCATTTCTTCCTAGTTGTACCCTAATGCAATGGATTTGGCTCATGGGTGACGCTTTAGCGCCACCTAACAGCTAACACAAAAAAGCCAATAAGATAGGCCATCCTAAGTGCATGTAATGGAGGGATATTAAAGTACATTGAAATCAACGTTGGATGTCACAAGGTTACGAAGCATAGCGATGAGGCCAGAGGACTGATCGTGCCTCACTCAACTTTTCTCCAGTTGCAGCTGAATAATCTGCTGTAACAGCACAATTGTATAAATAATTGCAATGCACATTTTTAGTAAATATGGCAGTTTATTATATTTATGTACTTCTGTGATGAAAACATATTCATAAAGCTTCCCAAACGATGTGGAGGGGGAGGTGGTATTCAGCTCCTCATCAGGAAGGAGGTGTCGAATCTACTTGGCAACTCAATGCTGTGTGAAGCTCAGCCAATTGCAGGTGATCTTCAACATAGCCACTCCCCCGCCCCTCGATAACTCACCATGCCCTCAGCTTGGGGAAAACGTGGCACACAGGCAGCATGGTTTCAGTCTAGTGCCACACTGTGGAGAGAGAGGAGAGCTTCAGCCAGTTTCTCTTCACAAATATTGGTGACGATATAGAAGAAAGAAACCAATCAGGGGTCATTCGATGAGACAATGGGTCTCGCATTGTGGGCCGTTATTTTAAATGGACCTCAAAGGTACTGCAGCGGGGGCTCGCGACCATGATGTGGGAGCTACTGGTCGTATTTTAAACATTGCAAGTCACATGCCAGGATCTGACTCTCTTCTCAGGGTCTCAAAAAGTGAGAAATATGGATACCTTTACACAAGCAGCAACTACAGTGCATGGGAGCAGGGGCATTAATACAGATAACTGAACACAGTCCTGGTTAAACGAGCTGACGACATTTTTCGTCTGTGCGAGCAAGCTTTATTTTTAGTACACGTCACATTCCTATATTTATTTTTACTTTTGTTTACTTATTTATATCAATGTATTTCTCCTGCAGGTGAACAAACTGCGCTTCACTGTGATTTGTTTAACTTTGAGCTAACAATGGCACCACATTGGCCGACAGACAACCCCCAGGGTTGTGCCACTCTGACAGTAGCCTCCTCTGTGGCAAGATCACCTTTTAGACCTCTGACCCTTCAATCTCCTTGATCTCACTGGAGGCCGCAGCCAGCCAGAGAAAATGTATTCACCTGCTGCCTTCATGCTTTAGGTTTATGTATAATTCAGCGAGGAAAGAAATGTTTCTCTCGCTTGAGAATCCTATTTACCTCTCCGCCTCCAGCAATTTCCTTGTCCCAATGTCCCTTACGGTACCTCTCGCTGCAAGACTTTCCTCTGTGGATTCTTTAATTTTTAACCATTGACAACCCGGGGAGGGAAGGGAGTAAAATAGTCACCTGCTTTTTAACACAACACACGTATCATATTGTCTGGAATCTCTCGTTCAGAAGGACCCATGGATAAATCACCCAGGGGCACATTTCAATTTATTTTAGCACAGTTTGCATGGGTGAATTGTATCTGGGATATCAATTATGATTCTTTAGGTAGATATATCAAGGACGTTCAAAGAGCCCGCTAGCTATATTTAGCACCAGCTATCAAATAAATCAGAGGAGTGTTAAAGATATAATTTGATTTATAATCTAGTGCAATGTGTTTATTGTAAGATGTTTGTGTACTTCATCCTTATGGCATATCTTTCTATGATTATTAAATGCATCTCAGTATATACATCTGTTTTCAGCACAATTAGCTGGCATGCTCTATGCAGCTCAGTAAAGAATATAAACATGCTGGTAGGTATAATGTGAAGTGCCATGGGACACCCCTTAAATATTTATTTTCAGATGATTTGTGCCACATTGCAAGTGACAAGTAACCACTTCAATGAACCATGGCACTTGATGGGGAGGGTGAGCTATGACAGGGATTAGGCATTGCTCTTGGTAGCTTTCGCAGCTTGACCATATACCAACATCAATGCCTTTAAACTATTGAAGGAGGAGGCTGAGTCGAGGGTTAGTCGAGGGTTAGTCAGGTTTGTCAAGGGTTAGTCGGGTTCAACATTATTCCTGTTGATCCAGGACAGCCTTCCTTGACTTTAATACTTGAAAGTGGCCTGGTTGCTGTCTGTCTTATAAAGGCTTGGGCAAAGTACACCAAGCATGGATTAGTACCCGGCAAGGGACAATCATATTTTAACAATCAATTTGATTGTCGGGGCATTACCAGGCCCACAAAGACTGGCCTGTCAAAGTTGGTGCTTCACATTCCTCGCAGTTCCATCTCTTTCCTCCTTAGGCAGCCATGGCGGCCATTTTGATAGTTTACTTTTTTTCCTTATCATTTTAATGGCCGCCATGGATCGGGAAAACAGGCTATGTGCAGTCCCATCTCTGCGATCCCTGGTGGCCATTTAAAAAAAAATCTTGAGGTGAGAAACGGTCGCAATGCCATGCCTGAACTCGAAAATAATTGCTATTTGTAACCTCGTACAACGTGCTGGTGTAGTAATAGCAATAGAACCCTCGGAGGGGGGTATCACTGGTCGGGTAATGGCTCTGGGGCTACGTTAACGCCCTCGCTTCTCTTGGGCTTCAAACCATCGCCCTGCAGCCTTCACCATACCAGTAATGCCCCCTCCTCTGGTTCTACTGCTTTACTAGTGCAGTGAAACCTCCATTACATTTTCAGTGTCTATGCTCCGTTATGCTCGATGGATAACAGAACAAAATTAACCTAAAGAAACAAACCATATGTTTCCCAGGTAGCAAGTGATTATCTTTTCAGAGCAGGCTGGTTTTTGGCTTCATAGGCCAAGAGCAAGTATGGCCATAGGAGATTGAAGCAGATGCATTATATGTATAGTGGTATAACAGGAAGCACGTTTTTTGCCAATCTTGGATTTGTTGCTAAAACGTATTTGTTACCTATTAAACGTTCCACGTTTTGGTCTGAGCAGTTAAAAGAAAGACTTATTGTAAGTTTCTTTCATCAGTAAACAACTGGTCCAGCTGCTCAGAGGAGCTTGTTCAAATTTTACCACTCAGCTCACCCACATGTGAAAGGGTTCCTTTTCTGAGACGGATTGCACCATTGTGAATTTCAAAGAAACGATGTAGGCCGGGGGTGGGAGTGCGTCAAGGAGACAATTGCAGATGGAATCGTGGGTGGCAAAGGTGGGGGATGGAAGGAGGGGATAGAAGACCTGTGACTCAGGGAAGAATCTTTTTGCCACCTAGGAAAGTAGATTTTTGTATGACTTCCTTTTTCCCCTTGTTTCATTCCTTAAATCTGACATTCAGAGGATGGCAGGAAAGAGAGCAATCGCTTTCGTTAAAGTAACTCTGGATGTCAAATACACCAATCACCTGTCAAGATTTGTTTAGTGATAAGCATCCCATATTCTTTGGTTTCATATCAGTTGAATGGGCCCTCCAGCAGTGCTTGAGATAAGTTTTCAAGAGGGGGGGGGGGGCTGACCCGTTCCTCAACTGCACATGGGGAACATAGAGGCTGTCTGCTGGAGTTACCAACACCATGACTGCTGCCATCACTGGTACCAAGTGAGATCTATTGTGTCAATCCTCCTGCAAGCGATTTTGGAAAACATCCTTGGGTTGGGAAGAGCAGAAGAGGGCCATGCCTCTTGAGTGGACTGGAAAATTGCTCACCATGTTATCCAAGTCCAAAGTCTTAACCCCTGGCACATGATTGTGCTCTTAATAACTTTCCGTCCAAGAAGAAGTTGAGCCTCCCTTGAGGCTGCAAGGCAAATTCTGACCCCTGATTAAATTGCCTCATGTTTCCCACAACGGACTACTTTGTGAGCCTGAGCTGCCTGCCACATCAACGTGCCTTGATTGAATCTTCTACCTGCTTTATCTGTGTACTTGTCTTTCAGCGGTCCATTTTCAGTGGCTTTAATTAGTTACCTGTGTTAACCAAAAGTGTATATTTTTATATAACCTTATTTGCACGTTACTCTTATTTGGTACTTACCATACTAATGTTGTTTGCATACTTGCATCTCTGATGAGTGTAGCATGACTTTGGCCCTTGGCCAAGATTACCTAAACAGAGGCAAATATGGAATACATGTTATTTTCTGTCGGTTTTACTTGTATGACTGAAAAACCTTTGAGCAAAGTTGTGGTACAGTTTTAGACACAGTGCATAGTAGCCTTTGCTCTCTATCCTATGTCACTAGCCAGTATTGAGCTCTGTCACTCATCCACAACCATGAGATTTGCAACAGAGTTGCAAAATGAATGACAATAGTTGAAAAAGAAGGTAGAGGGGTATAGTGATTTAGAAAAGCTTACAGAGAATCAATTTCATGAAGGCCACTAAATCCTATTATTAGCCACTATCCTAATAGCACATTGTTGTTAACGGGCAAACTGTTATCATTTCATCTGAATGCAGAGACCCAATGATTTATATTATACTTATTTTTCTATAATAACACTGGCAGCTAGGATTGAACCTTTTCCTTCATTCTCCTTTCATGAATGCAAGAAAGTACAATTTATATTTAATGCAATCCAGTATCTCTATTAACTGGGCCGAATAAGATTACAACATTAACTGTTCTGAAGAGGAAGTGAAAAGGTATTACCGATGACCAGTTAGTCTTGTAAGATTACTTGAACATCATATTTTCTATTTTGTTATTGATGTGTGTACTTCTGGGAATGCACAGACATGCATGTAATGCTGTAGAAAATGAAAATGCACTGAATGAAATTAGGACGGGTGGATTTCACTGGAATATGCAATTGGATAATGTTTCCTGAGAATACATGTCTGACTCCTGTTTTGTGACAGGGGATTTAACGCCTAAAAGGCATGGGGGGTCATTACGACCTGGGGGCAAAGGGATACCGGGCACCGGTAATGACGCGGATGCCGGTAATTCCTTTGCGCCCTATTCCGAGGTCCCTTTGCGGGTCCCTGCCTTAACGCCTGGTTTTACCAGGCGTTAAGGACGGGACCCGCAAAGGGATACCGGGGTCAATACCGGTACCGCAATTTACGGTACCGTTATTGACACCTTCCCCCTTCCCATTGAGCCCTATGGTGGCTCAAATGGGAATGGGCAATGGCTTTTCAAATGGGGATTTACCAGTCCCGCAATGTTCGGAAAACACCGGTAAGTCCACATACCATCAAGTCGGTGGTGGTACTGGTATTGGTGCTAGTCATGCTAGCACCAACTTCGGAATGAGGGCCATAGTGTCCTTCAGTGCTGGGGATACTTTGGTGGGTGCTCATTCTTGCATGCATCCAGCTGTTCTGTGGCAGGGTCTCAAACCTGTTCTGTGGCAGGGTCTCAATTACCCAGACAATGCTCCTGTTGTCAGCTTTCATTTTACATGGATAATGGACACAATTATATGGGTACCGTCTGTCTAGAAGGAATCTCTTTGAAATGTTGTGGTTGTAAACTAGAAGAAGCCGAAATCAGGCACAATAGTAGCACAAAGGGCAATGGCATTGCATACTATTACAGTCAGCCACTACTCTTGTTGGTGTAGGTATTAAATGCTGAGGTTTTCACTTTCAGATCTACCAAACTATCTTTGAAATACGTTGTACAATGGTGGAAGAGTAGGTTTGTATTCCACTCCAGTCTCGGTAACTGTGTTGTTTTTCTCTTCTTTCTCCTAATTTTCATCACTATTTTAAATCATTTGTGGCAGCAAGGAAATAAACGATGTGGCACTCTGAGTGGGAGATTTACTCTTTGTAAAGTTCTTCACATTATTTTAAGAAATCTAGGGGATATTTGTCCTCGTGTATTTTCTTGTAAATGCTGCAACCACATCAGACCTGGTAATTCAAGGTACCTGCACTGTGATAGCCTAGATGTTGAGGTGCCCCACTAAGGTGTGCTCTAGAACCTTTAAGCGTCTTTTGTGCTAGATGGAATTAAAAATACTGATCTCAGACTAAATAATAGGACTGTTAGGGAGAATTCTCATAAATGGTTAATTTCCCTTACCTACTGAGTCCCTCAGCAGCTTTGCTGGATTTCTAGGATTTATTTTTTTCACCTGGTTAGAGTGTGAGCCTTTTTCCCACTCTTACATGTGTGTTTTTCACTTTTTGTGTGATCTTGGGCACTGGAGCCTCACCTACTCCATGTGCACCACTTTGTGTTTGTGTGTTACACAGCACCCTCAGTGCAGTAACACAGGGTTGTCTTTTAGACTTCCCACTGACTCAATTTTTCTGGGGCTGACTACTGTCCCCCAGAAACAGCTAAAGTTGCCATTAACTTTATATAGTCACTTTAAACCACAGACCCAGTACACACCCCATCTTACATGGAGTATTGGAAAGGGTTAACTCTTATCCCTTTTTGTCTGGGCCTCTTTGAGCCCTGTTTCGCTCCCTTAACATTAAGACTTGGCTGGTGGCAGTGGTAACTACCCTAACTTTCCTACCGCGATTATCTTATATAAACATGGTATTGTTCCAGGCTATTTTTAGTAGCCTCGAACATAAACCCGCTTCACCAAATACATTTTATTTTGGTTCTGGCTTGGTTTATTCGCCATTTCTTTTTGTTAAAGTCTATCTCGTGTTTTTCTCTGCATGCCAAACCGGGGATGATTCCTTTGTTCGCTGTCTTTTCGCGGGCTTCTGCACAGAAGCCCTCCTTAAGGTGCCTGATAGTCTAGAGGGGCAGGATTTGAGGGAGGGATCTTCAGACCCCTGCCATGGGTTGCCTTAGTAACCCAAGTCGCACCCTTGCCTGATTGACTAAGGGGACTGGCCTTGCCAGGCCAGCCACCCTGTTGTGTGATTGACAGCCAGGCTGTATGAGTGGGCGAAAACTGCATAAAAAGCAGGTCTCTGGGACTGGAAGAGCAGAGTCACCACTGGAACGAAAGAACCAATGAGGAACTGGAAGAAGAGGACCCCTACCACGACTTGACCACCCGGTGAAGCCCTGCTGTAGGTCTGAATCTCCAAATCCGACGAGAGAGAAGATCCTTCAGGAAACCTTTTCCCTTGAGCTGGTGGGACCAACCCGCTCGCCCAAACGACAAGCCATAGACCCCTACTACTAAATACATGTAGTACTGATTATAGCGGACAAAATAGCAGCGGATTGGTCTGTGCAACAATGTATGTTAAATGAAAACAGGGTGGGTTATAAAGACTGTCACCTTATGGCACATATTTTCCAAAAGTATAAGGGATGTCTGGCACACTTGAGAATATGAAGAAGGATGGCCCCTTCCTTCCTATACAACATTGAAGTTGTTAGTATTCTAGTATTGCGTTGAACATCAATCAACACATATGCATTGGAGTTAATCCAAAGGTTTTTATATTCAAATATGTATTCAATATTATCGCACAGTGCTGATAATATATCTGAATGCCCTTAGTGGTTGACACGTGTTTCAGCCAAAAGGCCTTTCTGAAAACCAGGCTAGAGATTCTAGTACATTTTTAACTGTCTCCAAATGGTGATACGTATTTCAGATTTTTACAATTTACATACAACACCATTAAATTAAAAAAGGGCAGAAAATTAGGATGGGTAGTAGGAAGGATTGGTAAGGGAAAGGAGACAAAGAAGTTCACAACTCGTTAGTTAAGCATAGTCTATATACATTTGGTCAAATCTAGAAAGAATCCCCTCTGAGTTATTGGTTATTAATTCGTCATTTTCTAATCTCAGCTTCGTAAGGGGGGGCCAGATGCTGGACAGAATATCCAACATCCTGCATATTTTGTAAGATCCTTGGGGTAGTAGAACTTGGTCCCCAGCGGTGCAAGAGGACATTTATTTATATTTTAATGGGTACTAACCTCATTCTGCATCTACTCGCCAGTTCCAGAGTCCAGAGTCTATATCAATCATGGTCAACATCCCTTGTTTTGGCTGTCTTCTGGCATTGTCCCAAGATGAACCTTTTGAGACAGAATCCTTGCAACACCAACTCTAGTATTGTTCCAAGTATTTTGAAAGCATTTATCAGTCAGGTTGGAACCCACAACAATAAAGATGAAAAACAATCATCTCATGCTGTCTCTTCAGCTTCATCGTCCATTTGCGCATGCACGGTCATCGGCATCGTTATTGCCTCTGTCAGGGTTCCATTTCCTCCATGACATGGTGTGAACATACAGTAAGAAGGCCGATCTTGGCACACATGCCTCCTTCCATTGCTGTAATCAGGTCAAGGGCATATCTGCTCTGGAAGGTCATCAGCCTGATGGCTCTCAATTCTTCTCTGATAGTATTAAATACTTTTATTGTTGAATTGATCATTTGCAGTAGTTCCCATCCAGTAATCTGCGGCTACTTGGCATTTACTGCAGATTGAGATTATAGCTGTCATTATCATTGCCATCTTTCTGAACAGTTTATGCTCATCTGGAAAATGTTCGTAGGCCTCCAGTGATTTTGCTGCAAAATAATTATTTCTCTTCAGCCGGAGGAGTTTGTGTGATCACTTTGTCCTCTGGTGTTCATACATTTTTGGAAATTCATCAATGTGGAGGTTACTTGGGGAACCACCAATGCTGGAACATGTATCATTACTATTGAACATATTCCTCCCCAATTGTTAGGCAACTGCATTTAAGCTCTGGATCCACTGGCCCAATATTGATACATTAACACTGCATTTCCTCCATTAATTCCTGGGACTTCAATTATCTGTCCACTTCCTTTGTTTTTTCCAACCAGGAACAGGCCATTATTCTTGAAGCATGTTGTTGCATTTCTTAGTTGTATTATGGATACTGCTCCTGTTACGTTGTTGACCCATGTATGCAACTTTGAGTACTTAGCCCATTATTCTAGGCATTTGTAACTTACTATCTGCACTATGATTGCCGATTATTTGTTCAATAAGTGTGCAGGGCAAGCCAATAGTCCTTCGTCCCATTCGGTACCAGGGAAAACACATCCATATATCACTAGCTGAGGTCTCTCTCTGCATCTAGGCTCTCCTGGTTTTTCAGTCTGAGCAATTCAGCTTCTTCATCTCGACAACCTTATTCATTCTCCAATCTCAGATGGATACATGACGTTTCTTGTTCATCCATCTTAGTCCATTTTCCATCCTTCTTGTTTTCACATAGGTGTCTTCATATGGGAATGTACATTTTGATCGCCATCGTAACATTGCCCATTTCCTTCAAATTGTCCTTTGGTTTTGCATGCTGCTAGATGACTGAGGCATTTTGCCTCATGGGAAGACATGTTTCTTGCAATAAATGTTCTTGCCATATGCATGGCATACAGGGAACAAACATAACAGTGTATGTCCGATGTTCATTCTCCTGAGTCTTTCATATGCTGATAACATAGATTATTTTTTTTAATGAACTGCATTGTCAAGATACATATTTATATCTTCATGGGTCTCCTTAACATCCCTTTTAAATTGTAATAGACCCCTAGTTACATTGTAAAGCAGGCTCTCTGTACCTTTAGTGGGGACAATAATAGATGTTTCAATGACATCCTCCATATGTCTATAGCTTTATATCAGGGGTGGATAAGACTGTAATGTGTAGGAAGAAATAGCATACAAGAGTGTGTGTATTGTCACTATGATAGGTAGCATACACGATGAGTGATACTCTTTTTCTGCTTCAAATACCAGATTCTTCTCTCATTGCCTCTTTTATCTTACTTATCTAAAAAAGTTCTAGGATAGCTGGTCTATTCTCTCCGTTATCGAATTTGGAAAACGTTAATCCCTAATCTAAAGAACTGAAATGCTTGTCATTCTCTTTATCCTTGCTTCTGGCCATTGAACGTGTCGGCATGCATGGAACTACTTCTCTTGCTTCATTACGGGCAGCTGCAGGAGGGGGCTGTGTTAATACTTTATAGGGTTTGATGTCGTGTAGATGCAGCCTCACTTTCTGTCCCATCAATTTCATGGCTGTGGGGCTAACTTCTTCCACTTCATGTAGACCCTCAAAGGCGGGCGTACTGCAGGTGCATACAAATTTGCGCACCAGCACCTGGTTGCCTGAATACAAACTTGGGGTTTTAGCAATTCTACTATTTCAAGAGATTGATTACCTTTATTGCTTCTTTTTGACCCATCACTTTGGTTCTTGTTCTGTTGAGACATGCAAGAAATGCTTGCAATCATTGTTGTTAGGTAATCATAAATATCATCACCTAACGTCTTCACTACACTATGGCCATTAGTTCTTACCCTAGTTGGAGGAGTAAGTGGGGTTCTCATACAGCGTCCAGTCACCAACTCATGTGGAGTTGATGGTAATCTGAGACAGACTGATTTCTCAGGCATTTAGGGCAAGGGGCAGGCAATGTAGTCATCCCTGTTTTAAGGTTATTTTGAGCTTTGCTATTGTTGTCTTTGATAATCCATTTCACAGATGCCATTCGCCTGTGGGTGATAAGTGGAATAAAACATATGTTTGATACCTAATCAGAGAACTATTTGTTCAAACAGCTCATTTACAAAATGTGGTCTATTGTCAGACCGCAAAACCTTGCACAGCCCCACCTGGGGAACACCTCTCATAGAAGGAACTTGGCGGCACAGTAGGCATCAGGGTGCGTGCATGCACCTGCTTCAATCCATCTAGAAAAAAGGACATACTACGACCAGCATAGAGCTGTAGCCATTGCATGTCTGCAGCATAGACACAAAATCTACATGTAGATGCTGAAACGGGCCATTGGGTGGATCTTTGGAATTGCTCCTTTTACTTTTCGCAAAATGTGCCCTGCTGTATATTTCTGGCAAATGATGCAATTTACAATGAACTGTGTCACATGCTCTAATAGACTGGGCGAGAACCATTCTTCTGCAATTGTAGCAGCAAGACTCTCCTGAGTCATGTGTGCTGGGTAGGGAAGCTGCTCCAGTGCTACTCTCAATAATGCTAGAGGCATAGCTGGATTTCCAGTGCTATCCTGTCTCCACATCTTCTGAGTGTGGGATAAAAAACACCCCCGCTTTCTCCATTAATCCTCTTCTTCTTGTGGAGCTCTACCTTGTATCTCAATTCATTGGACAATAGACAGCATGTTAAAGCCCTCCTTTACCAACATGCATCGTCCTGTCATTTTTTTAACATCTTCTTCCTCAAGACTTGATATGGGTGGATAATAGGCTGCTTTTTTAGCCTCTAAATCTGTGGCTTTATTTCTGCAGAAATTAAATCTGTTCGTTGGAATGCGCTGCACATTTTACGGCTGCTAGCGTCAATGGGAGACGTAATGCTTCTATAAGAATATCCAATAGGGCTACATGTTGCAATAGAGTGCCGTCTGTGCAGAGGAAGCCTCTCCTTTTCCAGCATGACAAACCACATGTACATTCTCATACTCGTCACTACCTCAAATTCACCTTCTCGATTAAGCTTTATTACCACTGATCCAGTATGCCTTTCCCCCGTTGTCTGGTCAATTCTCGAATTACCATTAATAAAAACAACTTCGGCCCCCACAGGGCATTTTTTCAAGCCTGGGAACATCATTATAACATTTGTAAACTGTATTCATATAATACCACCTTGTTATGAATATTGGCCTAAGCCAATTCGTGTTGCACGGAAAACCATGTCTGAAATGTTTCGATTTTTGATCAACTTCGCCGCCATTTTAAGAATCATCTGCCATTTTAATTTTACCTCCTGCTTTGTGTTTTAAAATGGTGGACTGTGTTTTCAACTGCAGCCTAACTGAATGACCTTTGAGTTGTGTCAACATTTAGGCTGACCGAGAGCAGACTGCTGGTTCTATCCAAAGAAACCTTGTGACTCGAATGAACTGCAATTTAAGTGTTGTCTGCGCTCACAAGCCTCATCCTCATATAAACGAGGCAATGTAGAACAAACTCAGATTGTGTGTTTTTGCCAAACTGCATTGTATCGATTCTTAAAACAGGGCTTATTGTGGATCAGAGAACCAATGTCACCATTGTAAATTCATTGTCATGCAAACTTGTTAAATCCGTTGTACAATATTGTAATATTTTATATGTGAACTGGCCACGAACCATAGAATGCAAATGATTAGTTTGGAGAGGGGCTGGACAATGTTAAGAAAATTGTATAAAAGTTTCTGTGATAAGATGTCCAGCACTCTCACCCCTCACTGTGTCTGTTGGTACACACTGCAAGGTGTTGGAGCCAGATAGCTATCTGTTTGCTTTGAATCTGTACAGAATAAAAGATACTTGTATCTTTTCTACCTGTGATTGGCGTATTTCATTTTGTGGTACTAAGCCTCGATATTTCTTTGCTCTTTCAGAAGGCACCTGAATAGGGACCCTCAAGATTGATGTCTCCTTGCTGAAAAGAAGACGCGGCTATTGGACAGGGGTTGGAGAGTGAGAAAAGGGGGCCCCTTTGTATCAGATGCGACACCTCGACAGTATTACATGATCCGATCCCTGAGCGGTGAGCACACGTTACGAGAGGACATCTTGACGAGGGTCCCCATATCGAGGCAGGCTTTTTGCCGAAATCGGCAATCATGAGGATCCTTTGTAATCCAATTGGGCTTCCTTTGTATTTTGTAATCAGGTGAGTTGTGCCCCCGATCCCTAAGTATCCTGATATTTGGTTGTAGATTTGCACTTGCGTGTTCAAACGATGCCAGGTAAGACCAGTGATCTGACATGTCTGGAAAATAGTGTGCCTGTTTCAATGGTAACACGAGTAGACTGAAACAAGCGGTCATTGAGCTTTCCGCAACTGCGAGGCATTTTGAGAACTGTATCTGGCATTGTCCTACTCTAAATGTGGAGTTTTTATTGCTGCAACCTAAGCCTCTGATGAAAAGCTGTACATAGCTTGAAACACGTGTCAGGCTTCTTTTCGCACAAACAATAAAGGCTTTTCTTTGCACAAACAACTAATTATAATTTCTTGGCGCAGTGAGACTGGGAACATCTTTGTTTTTCCTCAACTATTCCTGCGGATGTGTATTGGCAGTACACCCACACCGCCCAGATACCCGCAGCCTTGATGTTTATTTTCTTAATCACTGTATAAGCGCTTTGGACTCGTGATTTTTTCTGCCATAACTTTGTTCTTGTCTGTTTCAGGGGTGTATTGCACAGAGAAAGACATTATTTGGAATACGGCTGACCGGCGCCACCTGAGGGTTCCCCGTGTGTACGATGTACTGTAAGCACAGTCTTGGTAGTATAGTATTCAACGATATTTGGCACAGACAAACTAGACATGCTTCATATAGAGTATTTAGAGTCTATATTGTTAAAGAAAAAGGCTAGGCCTGCAGCATTTAATGTAATTAAGAATTGGAGAAAGAAAGTTATGCAGCAACTTAAGAGTAAAGAGAAACACACACGTTAACATATGTTTAACTCTGAAAAGCATTATTGTATGATCAACAGAAACAGTCGGAATCTATTAGAAGTATGGATAGGGATTTTCAACTTGGGGTACAGAAAATATACCCATCTCAGGATTATATCTCAGGATATATCCTCAGACGAACTAATCGATAAGCTTCTGAATGAGCGTAGGACTGTTGCCACCGCACCACCTCCTTATGTGACTCTCCGTGTTGTTTTACCTCTTCCCGCTGTTGCACCTCTTCCCGTTGTTATTCCTGTTCCTCCCGTTGTCACTTCTCCTCCAGTTGTTGCTCCTCTTCTTGTTGTTGTTCCCCTTCTGCATCTCCGCCCTTACCGCCAGTTGCTGTTCCCTTAATTCTGTCTTTACTGCCAGCGGTAGTGTCTCCACTGCCGATTCAACAAGAATTGTCTGATCTCTCTTTTGCAAGTGGTTCTGCTCCACTTGGAGCGATTGAAAAGGTGAATTTGATTCAAGTATAGTGACTCGTAGTACAGTATCTAAAGCTAGAAAACGAGAAATGTATGCATGGGCTAAGAAATGTATAGAAGAAGGTGAAAAATCAGCTAGTTTAACTGCAATTTTTGACCACGAAAGTATTCCCGAACAGAATATTTTGATAGAAGGGACAGGAATGCATTTGGCTGAAATATGGAGTGATTTGACGGACATGGATGTCCCACAAGGGTTGTGGGATTTGTCTTAGCTTACTCAAGGGACACTGCAAAGAAAGTACACAAGCATGTTGAGAGGGTATTTGAGTTGAAGAGGAAGTTAGATTGATTACAGAATGATGAAATAGATGGTACTAGATGGAAGCCTCATATGTGCAGAAAAAATGTCTTCCTTCTTGTAAACCAGTGAGTGAAGAGACGCGTATTTGCACTTGGATGGATTTTGGATGTTTCAATTTCTCCCATTGAAGTATATGACACGTTTAGTCAGTATGCCCCGGCAATACAAAGGAAAGTGTTACAGGTAATTTTAGAGGACCTACAGGATGAGTGTATGAAGAAAAAGGTTTGTTGTGATGGTAATTTATAAGTTCTGAATTTCCTACTTTTCAATTGCCAATAAGGGAAGTTCCTCTGACATTTGTCCCTAAAGTAGAAATTCCAGCTGATGTTGCAACAGTCTCAGCAGCCGCTACTATTGAAGCTCATTATGTTTCACAGTTTGTTCATGTCCCATTTTCTAGACCGGAAGTGAATACCATTAGACAGACGATTGCAGATATCATGAAAAATCCAACAGGATTTTTTAAAGAAATAGAATCGGTCTTGTATTCATCAGTTTTCACGCAGAGGTCAGTTCGCTCAGAACCAACAGTCGTTCTCGCAGGATAGTCAGCAGTATAGTGCAAATAATGGGAACATTTTTGACAATCCTTCAACTGTCTATCTTTCTGAAGATCTTGCTTTTGATGATGTACTGTTCTGTTAGGACAGCCCAAAGCAGAGTCTGGAACCAGTGCCTATTCACGTTGATCAGAAAGGGCCATGTGTAGAAATGGAGGTGGGGAATAGGAAACATCTATTTTTGATAGATACAGGAGCACAGAAGTGTTCTGTTGATCATTCACGGGAGGTTGTTCTACAATTTCCAATTGTGCCTGATGTGACTACAATATTAACAATGATTCCAGCTTCAGCTACTCATTTTAGTGTTGTGTATCTAAAGAATGCTTTCTTTAGGGTATTACCCAAATTGTTTGAATGAACAATTGACCTAATTTCAAGGGTCCGAATTGACCTGCACAATTTGGTCAATTGTGAAAAGGTCAATTGTCATTCAAGCAATTGTGACTCAAACAATTTGTATACAACCTTCTTTAGTATTCTTGTACATTTTGACAGTAGATACTTGTTCGCATTCACCCTAGCGGGACACTCGTTTAAATTCACTCATGTGCAACAGGGTACACTGAGAGTCCAATCATTTATAGTAGAGCTATGAAGGAACAGCTCGATACACTTGAGTTGCCTTCCACTTGTACATTGTTGCAGTATGTTGACGATCGTCTATCTTCTTTTAGCTACAGACTCAGAAGCTGCTTGCAAGGATGGCATCCTGTTACTGCGTATTCATCTAGAAGAGCATGGGCATAAGGCTTCATTGAAAAAGTTTCAATATTGTCTCCTGTCAAAGGAGGGGAGAAGACTAACACCTGAACGGATTCAAAGCATCTCTAGCATGTCTGTCCCAAATACACAGAAAGAGGTCAGGGCCTTGATAGGCATGGCCCCATACTGTATACAGTGGATCCCTAACTTCTCATTAATGATAAAACCAATGTTGGCATTGACAAAGAAGGGCATTTCTTTGCCTTTACCGTGGAACATGGATTGCCAGAAAGCTTTTGATCTGCTCAAGACTGCTTTGTGTTCAGCACCAGTTTTGGGCACACCAAACTATGACTAGGCCTTTGTTTTGTGTGTGCATGAATGTGATGGATGCGCTTTGGCTGGGTTAATGCAGGAACATGGGGAGAAGAATAGACTGTGCAGTGATTTTTCCTCCATGCTTGACCCTGTTGCATGAGCTTTTCCGAGATGTTTGAGAGCTGTTGCTGCTGCCGCTGCATCTGTAAAACAAAGTGAGAGTATGGTTCTGGGTCACTCCTTAACCGTGATGGTACCTCACTCTGAAGACGTTCTATTAAACAGAACGCAAACGCAACATCTCACATCAGCACGATTAACAAGATACAAGCTGAATCTATTTGCACTGCATATCCAAATTAAGAGATGTTGCTCATTAAATCCGGCCGAACTATTGCCTCGTCCGCAAGAAATTGCTTGCAGTGACAAGATGCCACATGACTGCCTCTATACCACAGAACAAGAGACGAAAGGCAGAATTGACTTAAGTGATACTCCGTTAAAAGATCCACAAGGGGAGCTGTTTTGCAATGGCTCCTCCTTCAAACTTCCAGATGGTACATCCACTGATGCTTACGTGTCACGCCCTCACACACACCCCATCTCCCACTTCCCCCCTCACACCTGTCTCTCCCATCAGGCGCTTCTCGCCGTCATGTTCTCCATTCACATCAGCAGGGGAAGCACGGCAGGCAGGATACCATGTTGGGCGGACCCGCCTCTTTTCGCCCTTTTCCGCGTTGGCGGGTGCCATGGCGCCTCCTGCACAGCCAGTGACGCCAAGATACCAGGAAGTACCGGCAGCCCCAATCGCTGGCCGCGTTGCGCTCCACGTAACGCGTGCGAACGGTCACGTGATGCGTCATGTGACACCGCTCGCCGCTTCAAAAGAAGCCGGCAAACTAAACACTTTGCTTCACAGCTACTTCTACGGAGGACTGCCAGGCGTTACCTTTGCTTCTTGTTACTCTCCTTGCCTCGACCTTGGAACGTTTCACTTGGACCTGTTCTCGGATTACCCTTGGACTCTGGCGTGCTCTCTGATCTCCCGGACGCCTGACACCTGTTTGTACTCTGGACTTGCCTTTGGATTACCCTTCTGTTTCTGCAAACCTTGGATTGCTACAGGTTTTGCCACGGATCAAGTTCTTGCTCCACCAGGTGCTTTCAGGAGTGCCAAGTACATCATCTCAGCCTGCTGTGGGTTCCCCTGCTGTCTGTATAGGTCTCTTACCTATACTCCACCCCTTTTAGGTAAGCTGCTGTCACTGCATCTTGTTTGCTCCCTCTGCCAATTGCCTTTTGGGTGTTTCCTTGATTATAACCCTTTGCCTTACAGCACTCAGGGGTCCTTCCGGCGTTCCCGGTAACAGGCTGAAGACGACACTCCCACCTGTGGCCTCAAAGATTGCTAGGGCAGTGTTTACATTCTGCTCGAGCGGTACTTGGGGACGGAGGCATTACATAACTGCACGACCATCAAGTCGCACCCATCAATTTAGAACATTACGCAATCATCACATTAAGCACTATTGTGGAAACCAAAAGAATTTTGCATAACTCAGCGCAGACCAGAGATTATTGCATTAACTTGAGCTTGTGAACTTTCCGAGGGCTTAGTGTGAATATATATACAGACAGTCAGCATGCCTTTGGAGTGGTTCACACCTTCGGTCGATTATGGGCAGAAAGTGGTTTCTCGACCTCACATGAAACTAAGATACAACATGGCACTTTGACAGTTCATCTATCTCAGCACTTGCGCTTCCTACTCAGTTAGCGATAATGAAGTGCGCAGTACACCAGAAAGTAACAGATGATGTGGGGAGAGGAAACGCTTTGCTAACAGAATAGCCAAACAGACTGCCACCGATTTTTATTCCAAAATGTATATAACGAGAGAAGTCATTAACACTTGTATAATAGACAAAGGCATTAGTTGTATAAAAGACATTCACGCTGATGCCACTTCAGAAGAGCTTAAGCAATGGGCTGAGGGTTTAGCAAGTTTAAACGATGAAGGCTGTTGGGTAGATAATGCAAAGCAAAGATGGATGATGCCCAATGCTTATGTCACTACTATGGTTACGATGGCTCATGGTCCAACTCATATATGTGCTAAAAAGATTTGTAAACTGTTAGAACCTGTCTGGGAAACTGTTGACCGTTTGGTCCAAAATTGCATGATATGCTTACAGCATAATGTGGGGAAGGGTACATCGACACCGAGGGGTAGTTTTGGTCCCCCCTCTGTGTCTTTTGAGGTTATACACTTCGATTTCATTGAAATGGAGTGTTGTCAGAATTACAAATATGTTCTGGCAGTTATTTGTGCTTTCAGCAAATGGGTCGAAGCTTTTCCTTTAAAAGATTCCACAGCAATGATGACGGCGAAAACCATGCTCAAGGAATATTTGCCTAGGTTTGGATTGCTGAGGGTCATTTGGTCGGACAATGGTCCACATTTTATCGCTACTGTTATCCTGCAAGTATGCATGGGATTGTAGATCGAAAAACGGTTCCACTTGGCCAGACACACTCAGAGTGCTGGACTTGTAGAACACCACAACGGTATATTGAAGAATAAATTGGCTAACATTTGTGCTAGTAGCAATTTGAAATGACCAGATGCCTTACTGATTGCTCTATTGTCCATGCGGACGACCCCACAAACGAAG
Organism: Ambystoma mexicanum; assembly: GCF_040938575.1. Classification (NCBI taxonomy): domain Eukaryota; kingdom Metazoa; phylum Chordata; class Amphibia; order Caudata; family Ambystomatidae; genus Ambystoma; species Ambystoma mexicanum. The sequence continues at coordinate 261,104,686 of NC_090935.1, forward strand.
ACTGGGCTCTATCCCTATGAGATAATCATGGGGAGACCAGCCAATATTTGGAATGTACCTACATCTAAGCTGCTGAAAGATGTAGAGCATTTGCTCCTTTCTGAGTACTGTGACCAGTTAACTCAAAACTTGTATTTGATTAATCAACAGGTGCGAGAAGCCCTCCCAGTAAAATGCGAGGGGCCAGGTCATCGACTCCAACCCGGTGACTGGGTGCTCATAAAAGCATTTGAAAGAGCATCCTCTCTCGCACCTCGCTGGAAAGGAGTGTTTCAAGTCCTATTGGCTACACAGACCGTTGTACGAGTAGAAGGGAAATGACACTGGATCCACGCAACGCACATCAAGAAGATACCTTTTCCTCTGCCTCACGATGAAGGGGAAGAGAAGGAGATTGTTCACTCTGTTCCTCATCACAAGTCTGTTCTACCCGACACCGAGGGTGTCCCGTAAATCCTTCCTGAGCCTGTGGGGCCTGGGGAGTCTGCCGCTTTGCCTTCAAGTTCTTCTTCAGATCTTTCTGCACCATTGAGCAATCTTGCTTCTGCTATATCACTTCCTTCAGGAAGCGCCAACACTCCGTTTGCAGATCACACCATACCTGGAGTCTTGAGGTATGATCTGCGTCTGAGACACCAAACATACAGCACAGCATCGGCTGTGCCCACGTGGAATCATCGTTGAGCCAGTCCCTAGTCACTCTTTCGAAATAAGAGGCAGGGACCGGCAAAGTTACCTTCAAGCAAGATAGGCCACATGGTCTGGAGCCACCGACGGATCAACTAAAAGAGTCTAACGGAGAGGCTTCTAAACGGACTCTGAGAAACAATGTCCTTTCCTAAATCTACTTGTGCGGAACAATCTACCGGTCTTGTGGCTGACAAAGAATCTGTTCATCAAAGATCATGGTCCTTGAGGACCCATTTTTTTTTAAGTCACAGTACTGGTCTGTTTAATAATTATATTTTCTCTTGGGTTATGGTACATAGAAGGGGTGCGTCCACTTGAGACTTTGTTACGCACTGAAATTATCTCCACTGTGTCTCCACCTTTCATGCATCTGCACACTCTTCCTCCTTGAGACTCCCAACATAGACAGGGTTATCATAATAACACTCTTCTACTGCTCATGAATGCGACCCAAGCAATTCTAAACAGAATGAATTGCTGGGTGTGTTCACATTTGCCACAACATAGGGAAAAGGGACTGGGCTGGTATATTAATCCTCTTCCTTTAACTACTGCAGGCTACACCTCACTAAGGGCACTATTCTTTGGTCGTTGGAACGATAGTATTTCTGGGAACTTCGATGGGACAAATCTGAATGAACTCAATGTTGCTTCTATTAGGCCCTCTGATAGACTCTCTGGACCTTTTCAATCACTGATTTCTTACGAGATGGCTCCCGTAGGCAACCAGGATGCCATGCCTCAATTTTATACTATGAATCACAGCCCCAACTCTGTTTCCTTCTGTATATAAAGGGATGGTTCTCAGCCAACGGGTACATTCGAGGGTTGTACCAACATTGCAAACCTAACCAGTGAGGACAGACCTTTGTATGTAGGACATCCCGTATACTTTGTTTCTGGCAATGAAGCGTATCGTGGGTTACCTAGAGATTGGCAGGGTACTTATTATTGGGTATCTTGTTACCACGATTATATGTGGTCAGCACCTCTGAAGTCTCCAGAGCTCGTCCAAGGCGGGATGAGAATGGTGATAATCCTTCAAAAGTCTTGGTTGATGTAGCAAAATCCTTTGTGCCATTTTGGGGTCAAATAATGAACTCTGAAGACATCAGAAGACTTGCAAGGGTACTGGAGAAAACCCTCAATAGAACCACCAATATTCTGTACAACATGACGCTAGAGCAAAAGGCCATTAGATTAGTGGCCCCCCAAAATAGGATGGTGTTAGACGTCATCCTAGCTGAGCGTGCTGGGGTATGTAAATGGTCTGATCTGCTTGCTGTGTTTTCGTATCTGACTCCTCCCCTACCATATTCAAGGCAATACAAAATCTGCATACCTTGAGTACGGAAGTACATGTCCCGAGGGAAACTGGAATCTTAGTGCTTGGTTCTGTGACTTAATACAATCATGGGGTTGGAAGCTCTTTGCAGTCCTAATGATAGTTCTTGGTGTTCTACTATTTTGTTGTTGTTGTGTACAATGTCTTCCTGCCATATGTTCGATATTAGGAGGATGTTGTGCACAAACGATAGGTACGCTAGGACCAAAGGTACATGCACCAAAGAAAACTGCTAACACTTTTGTAATGAAGGATATTACTATCAAGGAACTTATGGCGATCGATATTTCTGAAGAATGTGATTCAGGATGTACGGACATTGAGGCGTGGGTTTTGAGTAAAACAAATGTTTGAGTAATCCTCTTGGCTTAGGCCAAAAGGAGGGTTTGTTAAACTGTATTCATCTAATACCACCTTGCTGTGAATATTGGCCTAAACCCATTCGCTTTGCATGGAAACCCGCGTCTGAAATGCTTCGATTTTTGATCGATTTCGCTGCCTTTTTAAGAATCATCTGACGGGGCCCCTAGGGGACCCTCGCGTTGTGAGATGTGTTAACCCACTCATCCAAGCCCTGCACCATCACTGTGCATTGCTGGCAGCAGAAACATCAGAATGGCCACTGGAAAGCATGCTGCTTGCCAGAGATCACCAGAAAATGTGCAGCGAAAACCGTAAAAATAGGCTGCCACCCATTTTTGCCTATATTAGTGAGCACAGGAGGTCACTGCCTAAAACCACCATTGGGCTACAAACACAGTAGCCTGAAACCACTTGGAAATAGCAATAATGATTGCCAAAAGCAACCCAGAGCTGTTTGGGAATTCATTTTCTTGATTGTCAAAATGTGCTAAAATCATGGCTCAGAAACCACCAAAAAGATCCAACCTTCTTGTTGGGTGTTCCACATGACTCTACCGCAAGAATCCACATCAGTACAATGTCAGCAAGAATCATATGCTATCAAACTAAATCCCCTTTTAAAGATAGACAGCTGTCAAAATGGGTGTAGTACCGTTACTCGCCTCTGTCAGGTGCTGGCGATTTAAAATTCTGACAGGAGAGCTGTGTTGCAGAAGCTAAATATGCCAAAGAAGAGAATTCCATCAAAATGCCATATAAAGTGCCACACAGTGATTTCATTCTGAAAATGACTTGATTTAAAGATATATTGTTAATTTTAAGTTTATAAATGTATGTTTTTCTTCACAAGGAACTCTGGGCAATTGATCAGAAAGTAACATGATGCAGCTAAGACTTCAAAAGACTTGCTTCCCTGAGAACCCTTCACACCTGGGGCCTTCTCACCAACAGGAGAGGAGGTTGCATGGACATGTTAATCGGAGGGAGGAGATTTTCCCTGCAGCCTGGAGGAAGGAACAATGGGGGCTTTGGGGATGAATACGAATATGCTGATTTGTGTGTAACTGGTCAAACAACTGCTCTGGGAGAGACAGTCCATGTGACATCTGATTCACCCAGCTCTGGGGGGGCGGACCAGACAGAGATGTGAATTCAATTGAGAGCAAATGTATGTTTTATAAAATTGCTTATAACAAATTTTACCGAGCTGACAAAAATATGAAACTTTGGGATTCTGAAAATGACAAATTCACTCACAGTTCAAGACTAAGCTGGACGCCATGGGATGTTCTGAGACCAAACCCCGGGATTTATTAATATTGTAGATAAAGTGTTTATGCTAAAAACATAAAAAACTTACAGTAATATGCTCAGAGAGGGTGTGTATGTCTGTGTAAAATTGGGTGCACGACCAATCTTGGCAAACCCACCAAAATCACGAATAAGTTGTCATTTCTGAACCCAAGCACGTAGGAAAATGGGACTTGAACAGAGACATACCTTGATTAATCTGTGATGTGTATATGTAGTCTCAACAACTTGTGTATCTGGGAAATACGTTTTTGGGAAACATTGATTTTCTAAGTAAAAGCAAAGGGGAGTTTCTTCACTAGATTGTAAAACACAGCATCACTCTGACTCATTCTGACATGCTAATCCTTTCTCCAGTCAGGTCACAGAGAATCCTCTAACCTATCAAATCTTTAGGGGGTTGGGAATGTAGAATCAGCCTGCCCACCCACTTTGAAAACACATAAAAAGAGACTGCTTAGGACAGGCAATGACACACTCATTTTTCCACTTCAACTGATTCCTGCGCAGCACCTTGCCGGAAGACTCCAGATAATATCCAGACAGAGACTCCAGATAGATCCAGAGACCAGACTCTAGAACCAGGCTCTAGAACCTGAAAGAGAGGCCTAATCCACAAGCTGAATACTCTTCAGCAAACCTTCAGGATCTTTTGCAAATCTGATTCTAACCCCTAAACTCCCCAGGGTCTCTCACATTCAACAGCCGGGATGAGCTGTTCTATTCTAGCTAAGAACCCTGTGCTAGAACCCAGATCCAGACCCAAAAAGCAGTGCTATAATCCAAGACCCGTCGGATCCAGTTCCAGACCGCCGTGCAGTGCTGAACGCAGAACCCAGAGGGCCTGAGACCTGTCCGGTGGTGAGTGAAGTTAAACCCTTGACCAGATCTTTGATGAGGCGCATTCCATTCCAAAAACTAGGAGTGAGTATCTAGTCTAGAACTGCGCATAGTCATCTCTAGTCTAAAGTAATCTTATCCCATCCATTTAACCTGTCCAGAACTGCATTTAGAATTTTGTGTCCATCATGTGATTCCAAATCTGTAAAGCGCATCTGTCATTTCTGAAATCTTGACTTTATTTCTGAAAATCTACCTTCACAAAAACGTCTGTATCTTTTGAACCGCATGTCCTAGAAGTGAAATTTAACTGTCATTTTAAAGCTAAGATCCTCAGCCTTCCAGGAAAAAATGTCCTAAAATGTTGCATAATCGCGATTTACGCACACGGAAAAAAGTGCTGCGAATTGCAATTTAGCTCAATTTCAACACATGTTAAAAATAGCTGCTGAATTTCGTTTCCAATCTAATAATCACTCATGAATCATTGATAGTGTTGACCTGAACTAATCCAAAGTAACTCTCACTTATCCTGAATATCCCTTAGTGAATTAAACGCATTTTAGTATATTTTCCCATCCTTTGCAATCACATTCAAAAGCATTTTGACCTGTGTTTTAAAATCATACCTGTTTTCTCTAAGCTTACTGGGGGAACTGGAATTTAACTGCATTATTGATTGTACACTTGAAACCTGTGTACCCTCCTTCCCATCTCTTCATACTACATATCGGGGGGAGTGAGTAGTCACAGGGGAAAACGTGATTATATTATCTTCTGATTGAATTCATATCAAGTTTACTTCTGTGCTGCATTCTTTCCCATCTTGAATTTCCTTGAACCATAAAAATATTCTCTGCTACCTTATCCTTCCTCTTCCCACTCCTTTCAGATTAAAGAGATTGCGCTATTGTAATATTACCCATTATTGATCCCTGTTATATTCTTAAGTGGGCTATCAAATATTATTTTATCCATAAAAGTGTGATATATATATATTGTTTAATTCTTTAAATAAACCTTTTTAATTTGCAAAAAAAACCTACTTCTTGGCTCAGTGAGGTCAGGGGGATTCAAAGAGAGGGGCGATATATAAGGGTCCATCATCCAGATTTAAAGAACTTTTGACATAAAATATATAAAATAAGGGCTTCCATTGGGCATCCCATCCTAATGCATTGACTTAGTTGGATTGCTGGATTGAAGTCACTTACAGAGTGGGGGCTCGTAACGGGACTTCTGGATTAGATCTACCACTTGTGCAGCTTAATACAGTGTGCTAACTAATAGGATACATAAATCCTGTTGGGCTACTACGCAGTGTTACGCTGTTAAAGCACCCCTCAAAAAGGAGCGCTCTCAGGAAACGGCCTGTTTTGCAAAATAAAATAACAAAATTCTGTAAGTCAGGAAGGAAATCAATTTTCAGAATGACGACACTGGTAGATATCAAGATAGCGAGAGAGCCCCTCTTACATAAGCTATTTGTGAGAGGTCAGTGGACTGAGCAGGACCAGAATGCGTGGTTACAGGCAATCACACAACAGGTCTCTGCAACTGGGTTAGATATCTGGAGAGATCAGGGCCCCCTACATGTGGCCCTGAGTGAACTATATATGGCCCCTAAAGCCAAAGATGAGCACGAGAAGATTGTCCGGATAGCGGCATATTTATATTTATATATGGGAGCCATACAGGACAAATGTCCTGAAGGCCAAGATTTGGCAAATAGGCGACTGATGGCATTAGAGAAGGCTCAATCTGATCTGAACTCCTCTGAGCAGAGGCTGCAGAGGAGCCAGGAGTCAGAAAACGAAAATAGGCAGTATATCATTAAAATCAAAGAGGACATAGCTATCCTGCAACAGGAAAGGGCAGACAGGATAACAGAATTCAGACCTTGCAGAAGGAGTATCAAGAAGGTTTGGACTTCCTACTGCAGAGCCAGAAAAAGCTGGAGCAACAACTGGACTTCAACAGGGCATGCACAGAGCAGGTAGTCACCCTGCAAAGCCACCTAGATAGGGAGAAGGCAGAGAGAAGCAAATTATTTCTGAAAGACCTGGACACCCAGGCAGAATTTGAGGAAGAGTGCCAGAAAGCTGATGCCCTTCAAAGGCAGAGGGGTGACCTGGCGTCACAGAGGCAGGCTCTTAATCAGGAAAGGGACACCTTAGGCCAGGAAGTCTGCCACATAAAAAGGAAAATGGAAGTAAATCAATTGGCCCTCCAGGGACTGGGTGATCTCCAAAAAGAGCATCAAAACTTGTTGTAGCGCAACAGGAGGGTGGAAGATGCTCTGGCAAGAAAGGAGCAGGCCAGTAGGGATGGGACTCAGGAGGTAGCCCAGTACTCCAGGACCAACCAGGAAGCACAGAGGGAAAATGAGGCTCTCTGTCAGCACAATGATAGGCTCCAGAAACAGGTAGCCATGCAAGAGAGACTGATAGAGTCTAGTAAGGCCTTGATTGAGGAACTGAAAGCACAGGCTCTGGCAGGGCAACAGGGAGCAGGGGCTGATAGAGATGAGGTTCGGTGGGAAAGGGAAACACCTGAGCATAACCTCAGGAGCCCTAGTACCAGAGGCCTTCATCTCTCCCAGTCCCTAGACACTGCCACCCCCATGTCCCCTGGCGCACATGAGCCCAGGTCCACGGGGATGGCAGATTACTATCCAGCCAGAAGTATGGGGCTCATAGGCCAGTACCTCCCAGGAACGGATGGGCGGGCATCTGGGTATGGGGACCCAAGTACTGTGTAGTTTAGTGGGGAACTCCAGGATAGTGGGCCCACTAAGGGCATCCTGAAAACCTCTGCCCATTTAGGTCAGTGGAGGGGTACCCATCAAATCCTGGGAGCAAGGAGGAATCAGAAGACTACTCTGAGCATCCCAGGACACAGGAGACTAGGTCCCCACATTCAGCCAGCCATTCCCAGGCTCGCAGAATCTGGGAAAACCTGGAAGATCAGACGGGCACCTCTGGGAGCATTGCTTCTGAGTCAGAGGATGAATGGACCAGGGTTACCCGAACCAAGAAGGCCAATAAGGCAAAAAGGGCCTTGCTTAAGGACCCCTTAAAACAGATCAAAGCAATAAGGAGCATCATCACTCCTTATCATAAGAACTCCAAGTATTCTGTTTGGGAACACTTGGAGCTCTTTGAGCAAATGATGGAGACTTTTCATTTGAAAGACAGCAGTAGCTGCATTCACTATGTAAAATGGACATTCTCCCCAGAATACTCCAGTTTCTTTGCGGGGCTGGAGGACCAAAATCATTCAAGATGGTCCACATATAGGGTGGCCACCTTGAAACACTTCTCTGTTCACCGAAATCCCCAAGAGGCCCGCAAGGCAGCCTATAATTTGCAATGTGGGGAGGATCAGGCCCCACAAGAATTTGTGCAGGAGTTGAAGCGTGCTTTTGTGCGAACTACCAAAAGGATGCGCACGGACAGTAAAGAATTTGTTAACACGTTTTCCCATGCGCTACCCAAATACATCATGACCCAGCTAGTGAGAGATTTTCATGAGAAAAGGTCACTAGACTGGGTCATTGAACAGGCCGTAGCACAATAAACAACGGTTTTCAAGGAAGGTAGTTATTCAGAAGACATGTCAAACATGGAAAAAGTGAAAAGAAGGTAAAGCATATGCTGACTTTCTAATGCAACAAAAGAGGGCCACCCGGCTCGGCGTATCTCATTCTAGAGAAGAACACCCTGTCCCTGGCAACGGTGCCTGTCACTGGGTGGCGCGTGATGTATCGCCTATCCAACAGATATAGAGGAGAGAACTGTCCCTCAACGTTCTATACTAGTGGCAGTGTCTGAAGGCAGACAAAATAGTCCAATGAGCAAAAAATAAATATTCTAAAAATGGTGTTCTCCAGAGTGGTATAGCAGTGGTCCACAGAGCTATGGATTAGATTCTGTGACTGCTGTGGTTAAGGGGACAACCTGAGGAGCAGGTCAACTGTTTGTATTCCATCCAAAATGTTCACTTTTAATACAGCCCGTAGGTCACTATGGTTGGGGTGCAAAACAGTACAGCTGGAGAACCCACTGCCGGGTTTATGCAATAAAAATCAGCTGGAGGGCTGGGGGGGTAAAAGATTAGCTCTTGTAAATAAAGCTCACTCGATGGTAATGAGTGTGCTGCAGTAAGCAATTTTCAGAAAACAAAGTCTCTCTGTTGATGTGGGAGAGATCAAAAGTGGGTCATGAGAGCCCTCATGACCGAAAGGGGGTCGACCGGTTGCAATGGCGTAGGTAAGTGGAGCCAACTTCTTCAGGACCGTAATTAACAACACAAACTGGGTTGTCAGAGTTCAGGAATTTCTCAACTGCAGAGCAGTGCTGTAGTCTCCTGCGCGGAGACAAAAGGAAGGGAGGGAAGAAACAAAAGGGAAGGGGTTAAACGTTAACCGCTAGCAACAGGGACTGTCTGCTAACGTGATGGTGGAGGTCTTCATGCATTAAAGTGAGCATGCGGAAGGGCCAAAGCTGTTCAGGTAAGTTAATGCAGTAATGGTGGTGGTGCCTGAGCACCTAATGAGAGGTCAAACACGCCATCAACGGGGAAAGGGGAGGGAGATGGGGTGCAGGAGTGGGGGACTGGGAAAAGAGCCGCCGGAAGGCAAGGGCGTACAGATCCGGTGTGCATGGGGCAAACTCGCCAATGGAAGGTGCATGAAACGTACAGGGGAGAGTCTGCTAATTAAAGGGTGTGGGGGGATAGGTACCCACTGAGTGCGGGAGAGTGAATGGGGCCAGACATCCCAGGCCAGGGAGGGCTTAGGGTGCAGGTCGGGAGGCCATACCTGCTGGTCTGCTTCCAAACTGGGCAGCAAGGAGGCGTTCGTTGGACGAGGAACGCTCAGCTGACCAAGATCAAAGGGAAGCAGCAGTTCAATGCATGCTTGCAAAGCATCTGAAAAACACATTAAAGGGCCTTGAGCTTCAAAGATGAAACAGCTGAGTAAATAAATAGGTGCGGTGGAAACCGGTGGACCGTACCTGCATTGTTCTGGCTTCAGGACTTTGTGTGCGCCGAGTGCTGTAGCTGTGTATACAGCTCGTCAATGGCGTGTGAAGTGTGGTAAGCCCAATCACCCCTAAAGAATAAGAGGAAGCGTACTCCCGCTGGTGTCTGGGTGACGTGGCTGGTGGCCTGGCAGCGGGCTATGCGTGGGGCAAAGAAGCCCCATCGCCTCGCGAAACAAGCGAGGAATGCGCTCGTATCAGCAGCGGTCGGGCTGGCGAGTGGTGTGATCCCTAATGCTGTTGGCATTGTCATGGGGACGTGGCTGAGGCTGGGAAGACACTCTGGCATGTAAATGTAAAGGGATGCCCGTTTGCCAGGGCACTAAGTCGAGGAACACAGACATGCAGTGTTCCCAAACGAAGTACGTTGGCAAATGGTGGTTAAAGGAAAAAAACCTATTGAAAGACTCAGGAGTGGGAGAGAGGGAAGGGATGGAGGGGAGCCCATGGGCTAGGACGGGAGGTATGCAAAGTGTACGGGGGCCTATGCGATGAGGGAGGAGAGGTAAAAGGCAGCCCCAGGCTCAGTTGGTGTTGAAGGAGGGGGGCGCTGGGGATGTCAGCACAGGTGGAGTTAAGTCAATACTGCTAGGTCATGCCACTGGATTTGTTCATTGATGCCTATCACGCAGGTATTGAGCCTAAAAATCCACATCTGTTCTTTTCTAAACAGCATTTTGTGGTGATTATCGCCTCTGCGGGCGGTGACATTTTCTCCAGAATTGTCTACTTGAATCGGTCCGCAGTGTGTCCATGGGATGAGAAGTGAGATACTAGGGGTGCAGTAAGTTTGTTCGTTCTTATGCATGATTTGTGTTCAGTCATGCGTGTGCAGACAGGTCTAGTGGTCATGCCTATCTACCTGAGATTGCAGGGGCAAGTTATCATATATACAACACCCTTCGTGTTGCAATTGGTAAAAGTATTCTGTCTCCATGGGGTTTTCCATCCGATCTCTATTTCTGTGGTTCTGGAGGTCTGGGCGCACATGGAGCAATTCCCACAGGGTGCATGTCCTAGAATGGGTGGAATGTTCCATAGAGTGCCGTGGCTGGGACCCGCCCTGGGTATACTGGGTATCAGGGTCTTGACGACCTTGTCTCTCAAGTTGCACCGTCTCTTGAGGGCGAAACGTGGGACAGAGATGTTGGTAATGCACGTGTTAAGGATTGGCCATAATCTCTTCACTTCCCGTTTGATCTTGTTAAGAAGAGGGGAATAGCTGAACACAGCTGTGAAGGTAGTGGAGTCTCTGGGTTTGATATGTTGCTGGAGGGTCATTGACTGTGGTATGTTCCTGGCTCTTTTATAGGTGTCCTTGATAATCCTCTGTGGGTAACCTCGAGCGGCCAGTTGCGTTTGAAGTAGTTTCGATAGTAAGGTGTAGACTGGGGTCTCTGTACATAGCCTCCTGTAACGAAGAATATGCCCAAAGGGGAGATTGCCTCTGAGCGCTTTGGGGTGATAGCTAGAGTAGCAAAGCAACTAGTTTCTGTCAGTAGTTTTTTTGTACACACTTGAGGAGAGAATACCGTTGGTTGCTGCGATGGCCAGATCGAGAAAGTGGGTGCAGTGTCTGTCTCTCTCCAAAGTGAACTTAAGGTGGGGGTTCAGGGAATTAAGCCAGATATGGAAGGCCTCAACTTCATGTTCAAGACCTCTGAAAATCACAAAGATGTTGTCTATGTACCGCCGCCACACGGTTAGTTGGGCGAGGTAGGGATTGGTCTCAGGGTAGATATGTTGACGTTCAAAGAGGTCCACATACAGGTTTGCGAGACTCCGGGCGAATGTGGCCCCATTCGCAGTGCCATAAATCTGTTGATAAAAGGTATCTTCAAACAGAAAGTAGTTCCTGGTAAGTGCTATTTCTGCTAGTGATGAGATAAAACTGGGTGGGACACCATGGATGTCTATGCCTGAGTGTAGCATCCGCTCAGCATTTGCAAAGTCTCCTTCTGGGGTATTCGGGTATAGAGTGACTCTATATCAATGGTAACTAGCCATTCAGTTTCGGGATTAAATGTTAGTGTGTCTAAGAGGGTCAGCATGTTGGTGGAATCTTTAACATAGCTGGCCATCTTGGGGACTTGGTCCTTAATGAAGAAATCGACATATTGTGAGAGGGGTTCCAAAACTGAGCTGATACCCGAAACAATTGGTTGCCCTGGCGGAGGGACTATGCCTTTGTGGATTTTAGGCAATACATACAACGCCAGAATCCGGGGGTGAGGTGGGGACAAGAAGGCTGCCTCGCGGGAACTGATATGTCCCTCTGCCTCAGCCTCGTAGACGATGGGTGCAATCAGTGCCTGTAGAGATGGTGTGGGATCACTGGGTAAAATGCGGTAACTCATATGGTCACTCAGGAGGGTTTTGACCATTGCGATGTACTGGGTGGTGTCTATGATGACAATGGCACCTCCTTTGTCTGCTGGTTTTATCATGATGTCTAAGTTGTTAGCTAGATCTGTCAAAGCTGATAATTGGGGGTTGGTACAGTTATTGTGGATGAATGGGATGTTAGATTCAAATTCAGAGATCTTCTTGAGCAATGCTTGTTCAAAAGTGACTGATTCTTCCGTGTTGGCGCAATGTGGTGGGAAAAACTTTGATGGGGGCCTGAGACCAGTAACATCTTTGTCTTCGTAGGCATGATTGGCAAAGTACTGCTTCAGGCATATCTTACACATCATTTGTGTCACTTCGACCCTGGTTTGGAAAGGGTCATAGCGAGCTGTGGGGATAAAGTTTAGTCCTTTTTGTAGTATATCTTGTTCTGGTTTGGTGAGAGTATGGGCTGATTGGTTCACAATTAGTGAGGGAGGAGCGATGGTATGGCTCCTTGACCCCGACTGCGTGTGACCACCGTTGATTGTGGGTGGTTCTGCCAGCGTGCTCGATTCTGTCCTCTCCCGCGCTGTCCTAAAAAAAGGAACCACGGGGGGAGTGTCCTGGTTGGGGCTGCTGAACTGTACTCTTTTGTTTCGCCATTTACTGTTGCTAGAGCTATTGCTTGAGTTGCTGGTAGAGCTATTCCAGGATCCATTGGAGCTAGATCTTTGGAGGTTTTGGAAACATAGTTGGGCAGCGTCGCGTCTGGCTTGTTTGGCTTCCTCTGTGAAGTGCTCCTCTCCTACATAAGGGTACATTTTCACATGGGTGAAGGCTGTGAGGTCTTTCTTCAGCTTAATGATCTTCCTGTTCAAGTTGTTATCTTTAAACTCTTTTAGCGTGGTTTCGAGCAAGCTAAGTTTCGCTGAATAGATGTCTGTAGTGATTTTTGTTTTGAGTGCCTCACTTTTCTCGTTAAACTCTTGCAATAGCTGATCTGTTACTATTTCCACAGTGTTAATGATGAGTGCAAGCCAGTCTCTGGTGCATTTGTTGGCTATAAAGGACCAGTCTTTCCTGAATTTGAGGTTATCCAAGAAGATACGAGGTTCTATGTGGATGATCAGGCCGTTCGGTGCAGCATGCGCCCTAAGATACTCAGTCATGAGTACGCCGTGTAGTTCAGGCCATTGGGCAAGGGGGGGTGGAGGGAAGGAAGGGTGGGACGGGATGGCGGAAAGGGCGCTCTCAAGAAGTTATGTAGACAGGTGGCAGGAGGGAGGGGGGTCCTACCTCTTGCATAAATAGAGTAAATCTATCCCAGCAACTGGGGGCAGTTGCAGAAAGTAAATGATGAAACAAACAGGGATAGCTTGGGAAAGCTGAAGGACACGGTCTAGCCGTGGTCGTCCTGTTAACCGTTAACAAGGAAACATGTAGTAGCACAATAAACAACGGTTTTCAAGGAAGGTAGTTATTCAGAAGACATGTCTAACATGGAAAAAGTGAAAAGAAGGTAAAGCATATGCTAACGTTCTAATGTAACAAAAGAGGGCCACCCGGCTCAGCGTATCTCACCCTAGAGAAGAACACCCTGTCCCTGGCAGGGGTGCCTGTCCCTGGGTGGCGCCTGATGTATCACCTATCTAACAGATATAGAGGAGAGAACTGTCCATCAACCTTCTATACTAGTGGCAGTGTCTGAAGGCGGACAAAATAGTCCAATGAGCAAAAAATACATATTCTAAAAATTGTGTTCTCCAGAGTGGTATAGCAGTGGTCCACAGAGCTATGGATTAGATTCTGTGACTTCTGTGGTTAAGGGTACAACCTGAGGAGCAGGTCAACTGTTTGTATTCCATCCAAAATGTTCACTTTTAATACAGCCCGTAGGTCACTATGGTTGGGGTGCAAAACAGTACAGTTGTAGAACCCACTGGTGAGTTTATGCAATAAAAAAACAGCTAGAGGGTTGGGGGGTAAAAGATTAGCTCTTGTAAAAAAAGCTCACTCGATGGTAATGAGTGTGCTGCAGTAAGCAATTTTCAGAAAACAAAGTCTCTCTGTTGATGTGGTAGAGATCAAAAGTGGGTCATGAGAGCCCTCATGACCGAAAGGGGGTCGACCGGTTGCAATGGCGTAGGTAAGTGGAGCCATCTTCTTCAGGAAGACCCCAAACCGTAATTCACAACACAAACTGGGTTGTCAGAGTTCAGGAATTGCTCAACTGGAGAGCAGTGCTGTAGTCTCCTGCGCGGAGACAAAAGGAAGGGAGGGAAGAAACAAAAGGGAAGGGGTAAACGTTAAACGCTAGCAACAGGGACTGTCTGCTAACTTGAGGGTGGAGGGCTTCATGCATTAAAGTGAGCATGCGGAAGGGCCAAAGCTGCTTAGGTAAGTTAATGCAGGAATGGTGGGGGTGCCTGAGCACCTAATGAGAGGTCAAACACGCCATCAATGGGGGAGGGAGAGGGAGGTGGGGTGCAGGAGTAGGGGACTGGGCAAAGAGCCGCCGGAAGGCAAGGGCGTGCAGATCCGGTGTGCCTGGGGCAAACTCCCCCAATGGAAGGTGCATGAAACGTGCAGGGGAGAGTCTGATAATTAAAGAGTGAGGGGGGATAGATACCCACAGAGTGTGGGAGAGTGAATGGGGCCAGACATCCCAGGCCAGGGAGGGCTTAGGGTGCAGGTCGGGAGGCCATAGCTGCTGGTCTGCTTCCAAACTGGGCAGCAAGGAGGCGTTTGTTGGACGAGGAACGCTCAGCTGACCAAGATCAAAGGGAAGCAGCAGTTCAATGCATGCTTGCAAAGCATCTGCAAAACACATGAAAGGGTCATGAGCTTCAAAGATGAAACAGTTGAGTGAATAAATAGGTGCGGTGGAACCCGGTGGGCCGTACCTGCATTGTTCTGGCTTCAGGACTCCGTGTGCACCGAGTGCTGTAGCTGTGTATACAGCTCGTCAATGGCGTGTGAAGTATGGTAAGCCCAATCACCCCTAAAGAATAAGAGGAAGCGTGCTCCCGCTGGTGTCTGAGTGACGTGGCTGGTGGCCTGGCAGCGGGCTATGCGTGGGGCAAAGAAGCCCCATCGCCTCGTGAAACAAGCGAGGAACGAGCACTTATCAGCAGCGGTCGGGCTGGCGAGTGGTGTGATCCCTAATGCTGTTGACATTGTCATGGGGACGTGGCTGAGGCTGGGAAGACACTCTGGCGTGTAAATGTAAGGGGATGCCCGGTGGCCAGGGCACTAAGTCAAGGAACACAGACATGCAGTGTTCCCAAATGAAGTGACGTGGGAAAATGGTGGTTAAAGGAAAAAAAAACCTATTGAAAGACTCAGGAGTGGGAGAGAGGGAAGGGATGGAGGGGAGCCCAAGGGCTAGGACGGGAGGCGTGCAAAGTGTACGGGGGCCTATGCGATGAGGGAGCAGAGGTAAAAGGCAGCGCCAGGCTCAGAAGGTGTTGAATGAGGGTGGCGCTAGGGATGTCAGCTCAGGTGGAGTTAAGTCAATACTGCTAGGTCGTGCCACTGGATTTGTTCATTGAGGCCTACCGCACAGGTATTGAGCCTAAAAATCCACATCTGTTCTTTTCTAAACAGCATTTTGTGGTGATTATCGCCTCTGCGGGGCGGTGACATTTGCTCCAGAATTGTCCACTTGAATTGGTCCGCAGTGTGTCCATGCGATGAGAAGTGAGATACTAGGGGTGCAGTAAGTTTGTTCGTTCTTATGCATGATTTGTGTTCAGTCATGCGTGTGCGGACAGGTCTAGTGGTCATGCCTATGTACCTGAGATTGCAGGGGCAAGTTATCATATATACAACACCCTTTGTGTTGCAATTGGTAAAAGTATTCTGTCTCCATGGGGTTTTCCATCCAATCTCTATTTCTGTGGTTCTGGAGGTCTGGGCGCACATGGAGCAATTCCCAAAGGGTGCATGTCCTAGAATGGGTGGAATGTTCCATAGAGTGCCCTTGCTGGGTCCCGCCCTGGGTGTACTGGGTATCAGGGTCTTGACGACCTTGTCTCTCAAGTTGCACCGTCTCTTGAGGGCGAAACGTGGGACGAGATGTTGGTAATGCCCGTGTTAAGGATTGGCCATAATCTCTTCACTTCCCGTTTGATCTTGTTAAGAAGAGGGGAATAGCTGAACACAGTTGTGGAGTCTCTGGGTTTGATATGTTGCTGGAGGGTGATTGACCGTGGTATGTTCTTGGCTCTTTTATAGGTGTCCTTGATAATCCTCTGTGGGTAACCTCGAGCGGCCATTTGCGTTTGAAGTAGTTTTGATTGTAAGGTGTAGACTGGGGTCTCTGTACACAGCCTCCTGTAACGAAGAAATTGCCCAAAGGGGAGATTGTCTCTGAGCGCTTTGGGGTGATAGCTAGAGTAGCAAAGCAACGGGTTTCTGTCAGTAGTTTTTTTGTACACACTTGAGGAGAGAATACCGTTGGTTGCTGTGATGGCCAGATCGAGAAAGTGGGTGTAGTGTCTTTCTCTTTCCAAAGTGAATTTAAGGTGGGAGTTCAGGGAATTAAGCCAGATATGGAAGGCTTCAACTTCATGTTCAAGACCTCTGAAAATCACAAACATGTCGTCTATGTACCGCCGCCACACGGTTAGTTGGGCGAGGTAGGGATTGGTCTCAGGGTAGATATGTTGACGTTCAAAGAGGTCCACACACAGGTTTAAGAGACTCAGGGCGAATGTGGCCCCCATCGCAGTGCCAGAAATCTGTTGATAAAAGGTATCTTCGAACAGAAAGTAGTTCCTGGTAAGTGCTATTTCTGCTAGTAATGAGATAAAACTGGGTGGGACACCATGGATGTCTATGCCTGAGTGTAGCATCCCGCTCAGCATTTGCAAAGTCTCCTGCTGGGGTATCCGGGTATAGAGTGAGTCTATATCAATGGTAACTAGCCATTCAGTTTCGGCTTTAAATGTTAATGTGTCTAAGAGGGTCAGCATGTTGGTGGAATCTTTAACATAGCTGGCCATCTTGGGGACTTGGTCCTTAATGAAGAAATCGACATATTGTGAGAGGGGTTCCAAAACTGAGCTGATACCCGAAACTATTGGTTGCCCTGGCGGCGGGACAATGCCTTTGTGGATTTTAGGCAATGCATACATCGCTGGAATCCGGGGGTGAGGTTGGGACAAGAAGGCTGCCTCGCGGGCGCTGATATGTCCCTCTGCCTCAGCCTCGTAGACGATGGGTGCAATAAGTGCCTGTAGAGATGGTGTGGGATCACTGGGTAAAATGCGGTAACTTTTATGGTCACTCAGGAGGGTTTTGACCATTGCGATGTACTCTGTGGTGTCCATGATGACAATTGCACCTCCTTTGTCGGCTGGTTTTATCATGATGTCTAAGTTGTTAGCTAGATCTGTCAAAGCTGATAATTGGGGTTTGGTACAGTTTTTGTGGATGAATGGGATGTTAAATTCAAATTCAGAGATCTTCTTGAGCAATGTTTGCTCAAAAGTGACTGATTCTGCCGTGTTGGCGCAATGTGGTGGGAAAAACTTTGATGGGGGCCTGAGACCAGTAACATCTTTGTCTACGTAGGCATGATTGGCAAAGTACTGCTTCAGGCGTATCTTACGCATCATTTGTGTCACCTCGACCCTGGTTTGGAAAGGGTCGAAGCGAGCTGTGGGGATAAAGGATAGTCCTTTTTGTAGTATCTCTTGTTCTGGTTTGGTGAGAGTGTGGGCTGATTGGTTCACAATTAGTGAGGGAGGAGCGATGGTATGGCTCCTTGACCCCGACTGCGTGTGACCACCGTTGATTGTGGGTGGTTCTGCCAGTGTGCTCGATTCTGTCCTCTCCCGCGATGTCCTAAAAAAGGAACCACGGGAGGAGTGCCCTGGTTGGGGCTGCTGAACTGTACTCTTTTGTTTCGCCATTTACTGTTGCTAGAGCTATTGCTTGAGTTGCTGCTAGAGCTATTCCAGGATCTATTGGAGCTAGATCTTTGGAGGTTTTGGAAACGTAGTTGGGCAGCGTCGCGTCTGGCTTGTTTGGCTTCCTCTGTGAAGTACTCCTCTCCTACGTAGGGATACATTTTCACATGGGTGAAGGCTGTGAGGTCTTTCTTCAGCTTAATGATCTTCCTGTTCAAGTTGTTATCTTTAAACTCTTTTAGCATGGTTTCGAGCAAGCTAAGTTTGGCTGAATAGATGTCTGTAGTGATTTTTGTTTTGAGTGCCTCACTTTTCTCGTTAAGTTCTTGCAATAGCTAATCTGTTACTATTTTTGCAGTGTTAATGATGAGTACAATCCAGTCTCTGGTGCATTTGTTGGCTATAAAGGACTAGTCTTTCCTGAATTTGAGGTTATCCAAGAAGATACGAGATTCTATGCGGATGATCAGGCCGTTCGGTGCAGCATGTGCCCTAAGATACTCAGTCATGAGTGCGCCGTGTAGTTCAGTACGGAAAATCTTCTTTTTAAGAATCTCAATATCATTCCATTCCTCATTGTTCATAATATTTTGTGGTGTGAGGTCTAGTCCCAAGAGTGATGGGTTGGCTAGAATACCATCGACAGGTTCCTCTGCAAAGGCTAGGTAGTGGCTGTCGGCCATTGGGCAAGGGGGGGTGGAGGGAAGGAAGTGTGGGACGGGATGGCGGAAAGGGCGCTCTCAAGCAGTTACGTAGACAGGTGGCAGGAGGGAAACAGGCCACCCGAATCTATGAGGTGCAGAAGCCCAAAGAAAATAAAAATAATGCTCAGAAAAACCCCAAACCGACCAGCACCCCTGCTGCTGCCAAGGTGGCAGAGGTAAAGGTTGCCCCTAGTTTAGATTTGGAGATCGGGGAGCCTAAAAACCTGCCTGCACAGAATAATTCCAAGCCCAGAAGGCCCTCGGGCCAGTCACAGACAGGGAGCCAAGGATGTAGTCCCACAAATGGGTTCCCTCAATCCCCTGACTATGTAAGTCCCCGCTACAAGGGAAAAGGGAAAAGGGAAACCGACCCATCCTGGGTTATGTGTGGACCCCTCCAGCCCAAGGGGGGATCCAACCAAGCACCTAACCCAGGGAACTTCCCTCCTAACTTCCCCCAGGAGGGCAGAAATTCACCAAACCCTGGGCAGAACTTTTTCCCCAGGTATCCACCCAACTTCCAACCCCAAAATCATCCATCCTTCTTTCCCCACTTCCCTGAGCCCATACCACCTAATCCGGGAGAGGGGAGCCCAAGGGTGGAGGATTACCCAAATCTTCCTAACCCGGGGTACTACCAGAGAAGGGATAGCTACCCTTCTCGAGATCAGCCCAGGGGAGAAAACAGAACCCTGTATCAGCCTGAGCGGGTTTTAACAGTTAGAGTGCCAGGTCCAAAATATGGCACAGGATCTGGGTCGCATGCTGAGGGCTCAGCAGAACCCTCAGATGAGCATTCCGGCACAGAATGCCCCAAACTCTGGACCTGGTGCTCCAGAACAATGACGGGGGCAGCACGCCGACAACCATCCGGTTCCCAGGGAGGAGGCACAAGGGGAAGGGGGGTGTAAAGCCTTGGAGGAAGCTTCCTTCCCCACTTGTAAACAGCCCCTGGAAACCCAGTAACCGGAAAACAAAATCTCCTACCTCTGAAAGTCTGCCACCCAAGGAGCAGAGGTGGAGTAGGAGAAACAAAGAACCCAAACAGACCCATTTTGTGGAGGAGATACAGATCTTTCAATATGAGGGAGAGGGATCCTCAGAGGATCCTGGGAAAAGGATCTTCTCCTTCAGAGATGGGGGAACTCCTCCCAAAGAAAAATGGGTCCCAAGGGACTCAAATCCAGACTGGGTAGATGTGGGGACTGAGCTAGCGCCGCCCATCATCCTACCCCAGAATCAACAACATGAAAATCCCCTGGTTCAAACCCATCCAGCTGACTGCCTCCAAAAAGGGGGGGGGGCTGCCCAGAACCGGAACCAGGGGAACTCAAAACGTCTCCTATCTCCAGTTACCAACTTTTTCTTTCAGATTCTCAAGAATATCCACAGAATTATGCCCGAATCTCTTCTCTCTCCATGTCCAAAACCAGAAAATTAGCCCACCAGTGTCCAAAAAATGTGCATTATCTGTGCCCCCTTGCGGAGAAGGAGGGAAGATACTATGCCCCGGTACAAGTACAGGGGCAGGGGACAATTTTGGCACTGGTGGACACTGGATCCCAAGCATCCCTTCTGTCCAAAAAGGCCTTTGATGAACTAAATTCAGGAAGGGGGGAGAATTACCAAAGCCCTCTCACCTCTCTTCCTGGACAACTTCAGAACTTTGACGGGAAGGAAATTCCCGTCGAGGGGACTGCGGATTTGGACATTAAAATTGGGCGACACAAGGTGAAACACCCGGTCATAGTAGTGACTCCAGAGGGCACCCCTTGTTTACTAGGGAATTACCTCCTGAGAAGGCTGTCACCCATAACAGATTGCGTAAACCAGGTCCTCTGGACTCAGACTAGCTGACCCATGAAATTGAAACAGAGTGTCAACCATGTTAGTCTAAACGGCACATGCCACATGGTAGATCAAAAATCTGACCAAGTAGAATTTCACTTCCAGAACAACCAAATTCCAGATGTGACAGTAATAGCAGTAGGACAACAAACTGGTGATGGGGGATCCTCTCTATTTCTGAAAATCAACCTTCCTTCCAGTTTAAGGTGGTATTTCACACTGGAAGGAAACACTCTGAAATTCTTTACCAATCCACAATCAGACATTCCCACTTCTATAGTCCAAAAAGATGTGAAATCAGCTCAGAGCTTGGCTGATATTCAGCAAATTGGAGAGCAGTTGTTCATCCCTGTTCAGTTATATGAAGAGAAGGACTCTGTTCTCGCCTGAGTGTGTGTGAACAACGGTAAGAGCTTCATCAGCGAAGCCATGTTCCGCCAACTCCCAAAAGATCCAGCCAATCCCACATTCAAACTGATAGACAAATGGGAAATGGATCTGGAAGCACCAAATTCCAAACATCTCCTGCCAAGCAGGTGTATGCTCAAAATCTCCATGGGCAACAAGAGCATAGTCCATAATTGTTGGGTCGTTCGAGACGTCACTGCCGCCTTTTACTTAGGCAGTGATATTCTCATTCGCTTTGCCATTAGTTTGGACCTAATAAACTTCAAGGCTTGGTCCCGATTAGCGGATAATCCCATGGGCTTTGATGACCAAGAGAAAGCATTTAGGTCAGCTCAATTGCTACCTTATGCAGTTGAAATTCAGATTAGAAAGGAAGTAACCATCCCAGAAAGGACCCGACAATTCTCCCTGGGAGTGAAAGTTAAAAGAGGACAGAAATTGAAAACCCCTGATGCTTATATTCATCTAAATGCTTCTCTCCAACAGCAAGGGTTGGGTGTAAACCCAACACCATTAGTCAATATAGAACATGACACCATTCCAATAGAGGTGGAAAACAGCGATTTAAAGAATATTACTCTAGCCGCAAGCACCATTATTGGAATGGCGGTTGATGACCGACATTTTTCCATTGATTTAGGTAATGAACTGTTAGGACCAATCCCCAAGGACTGTTTTGACAGTGATGACAACACAACACCAGACAGGATCTTTACCCGGCATGGGGGGAACTTCCTGGTGTAAATTTCCTGGCCTTATGGTAAGGAAGATGTGACTTGTGACTTCAGGAGGGATGAGGTGATTTTTCAGGTCCATGAGGGCTGCCTTTCCCACCTGAAGCCACCCGTCCAAATCAGCACTCTGACCAGGGACTTCTCCACCCAGCTGGAGGAGGCCGCTGAGATAGCGAAACCAGAAGTCTTTCCAGGCTTCAGGCAGATGGTTGAAGAGAGAGTCAACCTAGCTGATGCCTGTGTGACTCTGGAGCAGAAGCAAAAGTTGAAACATGTTTTCTTGGATTTTCAAGATCTCTTTGCGGTGGACTCATATGACTGTGGTCGCACTGACATCCACACAACACGAATTCCCACGGACCCTGGCATGACTCTGGTGTTTGTGAAGCAATATCGCTTGCCTCTCACATCCATGGAGTCCCTTACTGAAATAATTAAGAACCTTGAGTCCCGCAGGATAATCTGTCCAGTCCATAGCACCTTCAACAATCCAATGGTGGGGATATTGAAGCCAAACAGCTAGTGGAGACTCTGCGCCGACCTTAGGGAGCTCAACAAACGGGTCCATACTTCCCGATGGCGCTTCCCTACATTGACCAAGGGCTAGCCCAGATCCAGGGGTCACAGGTATTCACTGCAATAGACCTGACCAATGGATACTGGACTGTACCTGTCAGAAGGGAGGACCAATAGAAGCTGGCTTTCACCTTTGGGGGCCAGCAGTACACATGGACCCGGACTCCTTTCGGATACCTGAACTCCGGCAATGAGTTCAACATTTTCCTACATAAGGCCATGCCCGACCTGGGTGAGAGGGGTAACTTGGCCTATGTAGATGATGTCCGCATCAAAAGCTCAACTGTGGAGGAACATATAGCGGAGATCCGTTATGTTCTGACCCATTTGAGGGCCGCCGGAGCAAAACTTTCCTTTCAGAAAGCACAGTGGTGTAGAACCCGTGTTAATTTTTTGGGGTATGAGATTACTCCTCAGGGTCTCTGTCCCCAGGAAAACAAAGTGGAAGCACTTCAGAAACTGAAAGACCCCACAACTCTGCGGGAACTAAGGAGCCTCCTTGGACTGACTAATTACAGCAGAAAGTTCATTGAGGGCTACGCAGAGATCACCAGACCCCTGATTCATCTTTTGAAGGGGGGTCAAGTGGGAATGGGGTCCAGAACAAGCCGAGGCAGTAAGACAGCTCAAAAGAAGTCTCTCACAAGCGCCTTGCCTAGCTTACCCTGTCAGAAACAAGGAGTTCTTCCTGGAGACAGGGTTCTCTAATACATGCTTGAATGCAGTATTATACCAAAAGCATGACAAGGTCAATAAAGTAATCTCCTATGCGAGTAAAACTTTATCCTCTGTGGAGGAAAAATTCAACGAGTGTGAGAATGCACTCCTGGCAACGGTGTGGGCATTGAAGAATTACTGCCCGTTTATCCAGGGGGAACACATCATAGTGGAGACTCCACACCAGCCTCTGCAATATCTCCAAAGTGACAGAATCCGGGCCGGAAATGTCAGTAATTCCGAATTAATTCCTGGATTCTGTCAATGCAAGGCTTTCCTGTGGAGTTCAGATATGGCCAAAACAAGAAGAGTCCCCACACGCAAGGTCTGGCTGAGTTGCATGATTGTGCCAGAGAAAACTGTCTCGAGGACGAAAGTCTAAAAATCAAGGACAACCTGGAGGCATACCTTAATTCCCCACACAAAGTCTTTGAAGAAGACAAGTGTGAGGGAATGCCCACTGTCTATGTGGATGGATGCTCTTACCATGTTGACAACAACGGGGAAAAAGAACTTGTGGGCGGCGTAGGGAATGCATGGGTGAATGAGTCTCCAGAACCCTCCCCTGGGTACAAGATTGGTCCCCGAAGTAGTCAAGTGGCAGAGTTGATGGCTGTGCATCAAGCTATCCTCACTGCTGTCCAACATCAACTCCACAAACTGGTCATAATCATAGATTCGGATTATGTACGGAACGGGTTTGTGGAGCACATGGTTAATTGGAAAACCAGAGGCATGTTATGTGCTAATAACAAACCCTTGAAACATGGGAAGTTAATCCAAAATATTGATGATCTGGTCACCTTGAATGGGATGACCATCTACTGTAAAAAGATCAAGTGTCATTCCAAAGTAAAGGGACCAGACAAAACTGGAAATGACTTAGCTAATCAGCTGGCCAAAACCGGGGCCATCGTAGGGGATTAATAGAGATCGAGTCCCTGTTGGGGGAAATCCAGGTCACTGCTATCACTAGGTCCCAGACAAATGCTCACGATGATCTTTCAACTGAACAATGGAGTAAGGAGACCCCAGATGCTGATTTGATTACGGCTCAAAAAGGGGATCCAATAATTGGTAAGTTTTACCAACACATTGCGGACCCTGAGAACTTTCCCCTGACGAATACCGATTACATAGGGAAAGAGGACCTCAGAGTGTTGATGAAATGTCCAAATATTTTCCGAATCCAAGATGGTTTGTTGGTAAGGAAATCCCTAGCTGGCCATGATCAGTGGGTGGTCCCTTCCTCATTACGAAGCCTGATGTTAAGTCACGCCCATGATGCAGCCACAGCCAGTCATAGTGGGTTTCATACAACACTTGAAATCTTAAAAGAGGTTGCGTACTGGCCACACATGGGGCAGGACCTCGACCAATACTTGAAGGGGTGTCATGTGTGTGCACAATTTCAGCCAACATCCCTCACACACCGTGCGCCTCTCCAAAAGAAGGGGATGACACTGCCATGGTCAGATTTGCAAGTCGACTTTATAGGGCCCATGATTCGCTCCTCCAGGGGGAATAAGTACATGTTGACAGTGACATGCTTGTTTACCAAATGGGTGGAATGTCTCCCGGCCCCAAACTGCAAGGCAGAAACAGCATCTGCCCTGATGATCAATCACATCTTTTTGCGTTTTGGACTACCCCAAAGGATTGAGTCAGACAGAGGTAGCCATTTCACCAGCGAAGTAATGACAAAGATGTGGGAGATACTTGGGGTTAAAAGGAAGCTACATATTGCTTACCGGCTAGCCTCTAGTGGTCCAGTAGAACGTTACAACAGAACCATTGTGAGCATCTTAATAAAGTTTGTGATAGATTCTGGGCCAAGTTGGGATATTCAATTACCTCTTGTCCTAATGGCCATCAGATCTATCCCTTCATCTGCAAATAAAATGTCACCGTTTGAGTTGATGACTTCCCCAGCATCTGCTTTACCGGACCCAAGAGCAGACATTGATCAATGCCTCCACAACTCATGAGTATATTGAAAATTTAAGAAAACACCTTCAACATGCTTTTGCCTATGCTCAGCGAAATCTAGAAAGATCAGCCGACAGCATGAAGACCCACTATGACTTGAAGACTACCAGGAAAGAATACAATGTAGGAGACCGGATTTATCTATACAATTTCCAAAGGAACCAGGACAAACAGCAGAAATTTCTACCAACTTGGAAGGGACCTTTTGAAATTGTAGACAAGATCCAAGATCTAACCAGTCGCCTAAAAGATTTGCATCCCCAAAGGCAGTTTGGCAGCGGGGGAAGACAAGTGGGTCCATATTAATCAGCTAAAGTGTTGCCACCCTAGGCACACTCTGCAGCAACTGGAGCAGTCCTCTGGAACCCCAGAGGGGGCCACTCCAGATCCATAAAATCCCAACCTTAAAATATTCCACATATAGGCTATAAAATATAATAATAAGAATGCAACTGTCTCCTGATTTATAAAATGTATATGCCCGCCCCACTACATTAACAGTGGTGGGGAAATGTTTACAAATATGTTTCTGCCGCTTTGCTTTGTCATCCTAGGAGAGATAAACCATGGAAACTGACCGAGGAGGACGAGGAGGACAACCCGGGCACCGGGAGCAAAGATTCGAGGGGCTGGGGTATCGCTCAATACTCCCATCAGGACTGGCGGGGAGAACCGATCGATCCAACCTGATGGAGGAAAAAGATACTGAACTTTGCCATTTTGGAATCTGAAGAAGATGAGGCTAACATCCCAGTCTTGCGAGTTCCATTGATGGAAAATCAACGCCATCGCAAGAGGGGGGCTTGTGGGATGTTTTAACCCACTCATCCAGGCCCTGCAACATCACTGTGCATTGATGGCAGCAGAAACATCAGAATGGCCACCGGAAAGCATGCTGCTTGCCAGAGATCACCAGAAAATGCGCTGTGAAAACCAGAAAAATAGGCTGCCACCCACTTTTGGCTATATTAGTGAGCACAGGAGGTCACTGCCTAAAACCACCATTGGGCTACACACACAGTAGCCTGAAACCACTTGGAAATAGCAATAATGATTGCCAAAAGCAACCCAGAGCTGTTTGGGAATTCATTTTCTTGATTGTCAAATGTGCTAAAATCATGGCTCACAAATCACCAAAAAGATCCAACCTTCTTGTTGGGTGTTCCACATGACTCTACCGCAAGAATCCACATCAGTACAATGTCAGCAAGAATCATATGCTATCAAGCTAAATCCACTTTTAAAGATAGACAGCTGTCAAAATGGGTGTAGTACCGTAATGTCAGGTGCTGCCGATTTAAAATTCTGACAGGAGAGCTGTGTTGCAGAAGCTAAATATGCCAAAGAAGAGAATTCCATCAAAATGCCATATAAAGTGCCACACAGTGATTTCATTCTGAAAAAGACTTGATTTAAAGATATATTGCTCATTTGAAGTTTATAAATGTATGTTTTTCTTCACAGGGAACTCTGTGCAATTGATCAGAAAGTAACCTGATGCTGCTAACACTTCAAAAGACTTGCTGAGAACCCTTCACACCTGGGGCCTTCTCACCAACAGGAGAGGAGGTTGCATGGACATGTTAATTGGGGGGGGAGGAGATTTTCCCTGCAGCCCGGAGGAAGGAACAATGGGGGCTTTGGGGATGAATAGGAATATGCTGATTTGGGTGTAACTGGTCAAACAACTGCTCTGGGAGAGACAGTCCATGTGACATCTGACTCACCCAGCTCTGGGGGGGCGGACCAGACTGAGATGTGAATTCATTTGAGAGCAAATGTATGTTTTATAAAATTGCTTATAACAAATTTTACCAAGGTGACAAAAATATGAAACTTTGGGATTCTTAAAATGACAAATTCACTCACAGTTAAAGACTAAGCTTCATGCCGTGGGATGTTCTCAGACCAAACCCCGGGATTTATTAATATTGTAGATACAGTGTTTATGCTAGAAACATAAACACGTACAGTAATAAGCTCAGAGAGGGTGAGTATGTCTGTGTAAAATTGGGTGCAGAACCAATCTTGGCAAACCCACCAAAACCGCAAATAAGTTGTCATTTCTGAACCCAAGCACGTAGGAACATGGGACTTGAACAGAGACATGCCTTGATTGATCTGTGATGTGTACATGTAGTCTCAACAACTTGTGTATCTGGGAAATATGTTTTTGGAAACATTGATTTTCTAAGTAAAAGCAAAGGGGAGTTTCTTCACTAGATTGTAAAACACAGCATCACTCTGACTCATTCTGACACGCTAATCCTTTCTCCAGTCAGGTCACAGGGAATCCTCTAAGCTATCAAATCCTTAGGGGGTTGGGCATGGAGAATCAGCCTTCCCACCCACTTTAAAAATACATAAAAAGAGACTGCTTAGGATAGGCAAGGACACACTCATTTTTCCACGTCAACTGATTCCTGCGCAGCACCCTGCCAGAAGACTCCAGATCCAGATAATATCCAGACAGAGACTCCAGATAGATCCAGAGACCAGACTCTAGAACCAAGCTCTAGAACCTGAAAGAAAGGCCTAATCCACAAGCTGAATTCTCTTCAGCAAGCCTTCAGGATCTTTTGCAAACCTGATCCTACCCCCTAAACTCCCCAGGGGCTCTCACATTCAACAGCCGGGCTGAGCTGTTCTATTCTAGCTAAGAACCCTGTGCTAGAAGCCAGATCCAGACCCAGAAAGCAGTGCTATAATCCAAGACCTGTCAGATCCAGTTCCAGAGGCCGCAGACTGCCGTGCAGTGCTGAACGCAGAACCCAGAGGGCCTGAGACCTGTCCAGTGGCGAGTCAAGTTGAACCCTTGACCAGATCTGTGACGAGGCGCATTCCATTTCAAAAACTAGGAGTGAGTATCTAGTATAGAACTGCGCATAGTCATCTCTAGTCTAAAGTAATCTTATCCCATCCATTTCAACCTGTCCAGAACTGCATTTAGAATTTTGTGTCCATCCTGTGATTCCAAATCTATAAAGCGCATCTGTCATTTCTGAAATCTTGACTTTATTTCTGAAAATATACCTTCACCAAAATATCCGTATCTTTTGAACCGCTTGTCCTAGAAGCGAAATTTAAATGTCATTTTAAAGTAAAGCTACAATCCTCAGCTTTGCAACAAACCTAAAACAACATTCCAATTCCTTCCAAATAGCTGCTTCTTGCTTTCCACTGCTGAATTTCGTTTTCAATCTGATAATCACTCATGAATCCTTGCTAGTGTTGACCTGAACTAATCCAAAGTAACTCTCACTTATCCTGAATATCCCTTAGTGAATTAAATGCATTTTAGTATATTTTCACATCCTTTGCAATTACATTCAAAAGCATTTTGACCTGTGTTTTAAAATCATACCTGTTTCTCTAAGCTTGCTGGGGGGAACTGGAATTGAACTGCATTATTGATTGTATTCTTGAAACCTGTGTACCCTCCTTCCCATCTCTTCATACTGCATAGTGGGGGGAGTGAGTAGTCACAGGGGAAAAAGTGATTATATTATCTTCTGATTGAATTCATATCAAGTTTATTTCTCTTCTGCATTCTTTCCCATCTTGCATTTCCTTGAACCATAAAAATATTCTCTGCTACCTTATCCTTCCTCTTCCTACTCCTTTCAGATTAAAGAGATTGTGCTATTGTAACATTACCCATTGTTGATCCCTGTTATATTCATAAGTGGGCTATCAAATATTATTTTATCCATAAAAGTGTGATATATATATTGTTTAATTCTTCAAATAAACCTTTTTAATTTGCAAACAAACCTACTTCTTGGCTCAGTGAGGTCAGGGGGATTCAAAGAGAGGGGTGTTATATAAGGGACAATCATCCAGATTTAAATAACTTTTCACATAAAAATATATAAATAAGGGCTTCCATTGTGCATCCCATCCTAAGCATTGACTTAGATGGATTGCTGTACTGAAGTCACTTACAGCGTGTGGAAACAAGGCACCACACACAAATTGATACGCCAGACACGAGGTTCAATTCCCAAAATCTAGGGTTTATTGCAAAGCAAATAGTCTCAGTCGGCTGACTGGGTCTCACGTCCCGCAACGTGTGTCTCCAGACCCCGTGGGACGCAAGAGAGCGAGCATTCTACAACAGGTACATGTATACAAAACGATCATCTTATTATCAGTAGTGACATATTCAATACCGCCCTTAATGGATTTCCTTTGAAATGGTTTTGATGATTGACGAATATGACACCCTCAGACATTTATTCAGCAACAGTTTGCAATTTGCTAAGGCTGCAGACACAATTCTTTGTTTTAGGGAACATAATGCTCTTGTTCTTACAAGCAAGCTGCATGCAGGGGAGAGACACATTCCAGGCCTCACTATCTTCTAGTTTCTATTCGTGTGCGTGGGTCAACTCGATCTACAGGGGATCAGTGAAGGTGGGCCGCAAAAGAGAGCATAATTCAAGCCATTTAATGTTCCTTCCTACTGTTTCTGCCACACCAGCGAGACTAGCTGGCACCTGCGTAGTGATTAAATGCCTTGTTGCTTACTTCCAAGGACTTGTGAGGGAGGAGACCGGGCATTGCTGTCTGGGTTGCCTCAGCTGCGTTTCAACATGTAACTTGTGGCCTTGCGCTATGTATGAGCAATAACAGGATAGAATTCACTTACAGCAAAGCAGTTTGAACAGAAAGCAAAAAGCAAAAATTAATCAAAATGGCGAATTATATTCCTACAAAATGAACACTCTCTCGTCATGGTTATGAATCTGTACTAACAATACTGAACACATGATGTGGTTGGTTTTTGGCCAGCAAAAATATATCGCCTATGTTATGGAAGGGTAATATCTAGACTCACACATCTGCCATTTTGATTTTAACTCCTGTTTGTGCTCTAAAATGGTGGACTGTGTTTTCAACTGCAGCCGAGCCGAACAACCTTTGGGTTGTGTCAACATTTAGGCTGACCGAGAGCAGACTGTTTGTTCTATGCAAAGAAACCTTGTGACTCGAATGATCTGCAATCCAAGTGTTGTCTACGGTCACAAGCCTCATCCTCATATAAGCAATGAGACAATGTAGAGCAAACTCAAATCGTGTGTTTTTGCTGATCTGCATTGTAGCGATTCTTGAAACAAGGCTTACTGTGGATCAGAGAACCAAAGTCACCATTGTAACTTCATCGACATGCAAACTTGTTAAATCCATTGTACAATATTGTAATATTTGACATGTGAACTGGGCACAAAACCAGCATGTAAATTATTAGTTTGGAGAGGGGCTGGACAATATCAGTAAAATTGTAAAAAAGTGTCGGTGTTAAGATGCCCAGCACTCTTACCCCTCACTGTGTCTGCTGGTACACACTGCAAGGTGTTGTGAGCCAGATAGCTATCTGTTTGCTTTGAATCTGTATAGAATAAAAGATACTTGTATCATTTCGACCCCTGATCAGCGTATTTCATTTTGTGGTACTAAGCCTTGATATTTCTTTGGTCTTTCACATTCAGTGTAGGTTGTGCAAGCATGTACATAATCATCCTCTCCTACAAGTTCTGCTATAAACATTGCTGGATTTACTGTCTTCCATCTAATAATGTTGATCACAGGGTTGGAAATAATCACCTCATACCCAGATGCTCTTTGTGTGGTCAATGTACTTTTGGGTTTCTATAAAATTGCAAATAATGCGACTCTACAAATAGGGTTATTGGGTGCCCCATTGTTATGTGTGAAGCCTTTTCAATTATGAATGCAGCAGCAGGTACATATTGCTCATATGGATACTGTCCCTTCATAATTGGATATAAAATCACACTATAATAGGCCAATGGTTTGTGTCCACGTTCTAATATCATCTTCTGTGTGAGGACTGTGGTTATAACTTCTCCATTTGAATAGGACAATAAATACATTGCTTCACTATAATCTGGGATCCTCAGCCTTTATTAATTCATCAAATTCTTCAGTCATCTCATCTGTATAAGTTATTGGTCTCTGGCCACCTGTGCCTCTTTAAGTCCTTTTAAAAGTGGTTGAATATATGTACTGTAATCGAAAACCCAGGCCCTGCAATAGTTATATAAGTCTAGAAAGTGTTGTATCTCCCTCACTGTTTTAGGTGCTATGGTTTTCATGATTGCTTCTGCTATTTCAGGTGTCAATGTTCTCCCTTTTTGAGAGATCAACTGTCCTATGTACAAGGCTTATTCAGGACAGTATTGTAACTTCTCTTTATCTACCCTGTATCCTTTCTCTGAGAGTATAATCATACGTTTAACTGAATCTGCTCTGTATCTTTCTTCTGTCTCACTGCACACCAAAATGTCATCCACGTAGTGTGTTTTTGCACTTTTGAGTGGACGTTACCCAGGTCCATCTGGAGGACTCTGTCAAAGCTTAAAGGGGACTCGCAGTACCCCTGAGGCAAATTAGCATGTTTCAGATGGGTATTTCTATAGGAAAAGGAAGTTAAATCTTGTGAGTCTCCATGAAGGGGAATCAAAAATAATGCATTTTTAAAATCTTTAACTGTGAAATATTTTGCCATAGATGGGTTGTTACACAATATTGTTGCAAGATTTAAAACTAAAGGAAAGTCAGCATCAACTATATTGTTTAGGGGCTGAAGGTCATGTATAGATCGCCATGACCCCCCCCTATGATTTCCACATGGGGCAGTGATGCATGATGAATTTGAAGGCACAAATATGCCTTGTTTCATTAAAGTGGAAATGGTCTCAAATATACCTTCATCTGCCTCTCTAGACATGGGATATTGCTTAACTCATGGTTAAAGGGCTCCTGGTTTTATTTTTATTTCAATTGCACCTATCCCTTTTAATTGACCCACATCATATGGGCCTGTTGTCCATAAAATCTTTGACACTTTCTCTAAGTCTTCCTGAAAGAATGGTGCTTTCTTTTTACCAACGCCATTCTCCGTGGTATTTCTATATTCTCTCCTTTAATCTATTGAAACTTATAAAAACACGAGTCCATCATCAGAGTAGTCATCTCTAAACAGTTTGTATTTGTCTGTCAAATCTGCCATCCCTGATGTCTGTCACTGTTCTCCATCCTCTTCCCTTATCATCTGTCCCATGAAGCTTAACCCTTTCTTCTCTGGCCACTGCTGGTTATAGTTCTTAGGGGATAATCTGCCCTTCCTCATTGTCCATGGAAATCTCTGGTCTAAAGAAGAATTCATCAGGCATTTTCAAAATTCTATATACCAATCTGGACATCCATGATAATAAGATATCCACTCCATATAAAAACACCTCTGGATCTATAGGAACTCCTCATAATGCCTTCTGGCCTTTTAAGGTGAATATAAACTCTCCCACATTTATATAGTGTATCCCCCGAGTAGAACACATTATTCCTTCATCAGTAAAATATATCATCATGTTAAGCTTTGTCATCAGGACAAATCCTAATATGTTACCTGGTGTCTGCCTAGAATATAATAATTCCATTGACATATTGTATTCTCCTATAGTGATGGGCAATATATCTGTGAAATTAACTAAACTCATCACCCCAGAGAATCCCTGAGCATTCATGGCAGTACCTGATATTGGGTATTTTTCCTCACGGACACAGGAACGAGTGGCTCCAGTTTCCACAAAAAAATGAAATAGTCTTGCCTCCTATCACCCTGACAGTTGGTTCCTTTTGGCGGTCTTGTGTCACCAATAGTACTGAACACATCAGGTCCATCTGTAGGCTGTCCTATTTTGCGTATAAATTAATTCCTGTACCTGTGAAATGAATTCCTCCTATCACAGTCACACTTCCCTATCTGGGTGCGGGTGCCTGTTGAGCTCCTGGGGTCATGTTCCATTGTGGTACCATTGCCTGCTGTGTCTATACTTGCTGCGGTTGTACCTGTTGTTCATGCATGGGTACTTGCATTTGCAGTGGCACTGACTGTATTTCTTGGGGTTGCAGTGCATATGTCTGAGCCTGCATGTGATCTTGGGCATAATATTCCTGTGGTTCTGTATTATATTGTGGAGCATAATCAATCCCCCCTCTTAGAGCTTGCCAATTATGTTGCATGCCTTCTCTGCTTCTACATGACATAGTTATGTATCCTATTCTTCAGAAATGCCAGTATTGTTGTAGCTGTCTGCCATTAAACCCTCCTCTTACCTGAGGGTTTTGAAATCCACCTCATCCTACTTGTTTAGGCCCATTCCCTCTTACCATTGGCCAAAAGTTGTACCTACTCTGGTTTGTGGGATACCCTGCTTTATTTTGCTGACCTGACTGCATCTCCTGTGTCACCACTCCTTCATTGCTCGTCAAAATCACTCCCTCTATGGCTATTTTTAACAACTTCTTCGGGAGTAACTTTGCATCCTCTTGTTTTTTATTCTCTATTTCCTTTTCATTCCTCACCTTCATTAATAGGCAGTGATGCACAATTGTTAATTGTATTTTGGACCATGGCTTTGCTTCCATTCCCATTTGTTTCTTCAATTGCTATTGCACTGGCTCAGGCAGCCCCTGACACAAAATGTGATAGAATAATGCTACCATTTTATCCCACGGTTCACAAGTCTCCTGATGACATCTATCTTGAATATCTTGAATATAAGCAACATGATCTTCATCCTCCCTCATTTTCCTAGTCATAATCACACCTATATCTGATGTATTGGGAAATTGAACTCTGAGCGCCTGCCACATGTCTACTCGGCATTTATTAAATGGTTCTCCATTATGTGTCATGTTTTGCACAGTCACACCTTCATATCCTGCTCATTTCCAAATGTCGTCAGCTCTCTCCCTTAGAGTAGCTGCTAGTAAGTGTTCTACATCACCTATAGCTTGCGTCATTTGTGATGTAATACTCTCTAACTTCATGAATCAAATCCCTGCACCAGAAGTCAAACTCAGCAATTTACATCTTAATTTGTCTTTATCCATCTGTGGACAAGGTATATATTGTGTTTGTCCTCCCCCTTTCTCCAGCAATGGGAATTATGAAATACCCAGTACATAATCATAATGCCTACACTCCTTGTCTTCCAGGCAGGGTTAGTCTTGCCTGTTTGTGTCCTTCCTGGTAGTAATGTTTATCTGTTTACATATTGTAGGGATATTTCCCCTGTACTCTGTGATTGTGCTTGTGGTCACTCAGTATATGTGTGTTGGTTCTGATGTGTTTTCTTTATGGTCCTCCAGGTCTGACCATTGTCCTCTCTTTCTTTGTCTGACATAAGAATGCCCAAACTTGTATGACTGCTGTCCATTTCCGTATCAGCAAGATCTAATCTGTTTAAAGACAATATTGGGGTCATTACGAGTTAGGAGGTAGCCATGCCGCTGTTAGCGGCCTGGCTACCCCCTTACCGGGTACCGGGTACTGGGTCCAGGTTCCTTAAATGAGGCATTAACGGGCCATTCCAACCTTGGAGGGCCCGGTAATTCCTCATTCAAGGAAACCGGACCCAGTACATCCACATTCCCATTCGAGCCCCCATAGGGCTCAATGGGACTGGGGAGCGTGCTAACAACGGGCCCGTTAATAACGGGCCCGTTGTAAGCATGCTGAGCTGCTCGCGGGACCCGCTAAGGCCGCCTGGTAAAACCAGGCGGCCTTAGCGGGTCCCGCGAGCAGACCTCGTAATAGGGCGGTAAGGGATTATCGGCTCCGGCACCTTTACCGGTGCCGTTATCCCCTTACCGCCCTCCTCCTAATGAGGCCCAATGTTCTGTACTTGTCTGTTATGACATCATCTGACCTACCTTCAGTTCCCCTTCATAGGGATCCTTCTGCGTTCTCTTTGGGTGTTCTGCCTGTCTTTGGGCCTCATTACACGGTAGGCGGTAAACCATGGCGCTATTAGTAAAATACCGGCACCGCCTTGGTGGAAAGGGGAATTACCACCCTATTCCAAGGTTGGCGGGGCGGTAATTCCCCCTTCCACCATTGCCCTTCCCCATTCCCATTTTTGCCCCATAGGGCTCTATGGGAATGGGGAAGACGCTAATTACGGTACCGCAAATTGCAGTACCGTAATCAGCTCCACTGGTCCCTTTGCGGGTTGGTTTTTAATGCCTGCAAAAAGCAGGCATTAAATTCCCCAACCCGCAAAGGGACATCGTAGTAAGGCGGTAAGGATTTACCGGTACCGGTAAAATACCGGTACCGGTAAACCCTTACCGCCTACCATGTAATGAGGCCCTTTATCCTTTATTTGCCAAGTCTTTGTGCTTTGTCTTCTTTGTCTTGCCCATCAGCCCAGGCTGATTTTAGCATTCCTTGCAGCTCCCTACGGGGCTGTTATGACCCTCTCTCTTCTTCTCTTTTCCTCATCTCCCTCAGTTCATATTCCTCCTGTCTTCTTTGCAACCTATGTACTTTCATTCTTCGGGCTTCAATCTCTTCTTGTTTCTTCTCTTCTGATCCCTCATTTTCTTTCCTTGCCTCATATTTTATTTATTCTTCCAATTGCTTGCATTCTTTATCTATTTCTTCTTTGTATGCTCTTTCCTCTTCCGTTTTTGTTCTGTTCCCGGTCTTCTCTCGCCTCTCTTAAGTGAACCCCATCAATGCCCTTATCATCTCGCTTATCATCTTGCTTAAGTAATATTTGTCCTCCCATCCATTAATTATGTGCTATCATTATTCCCTTAGCCATATCCTTAATGTATTTCTTTATCTCTGTCTTGCCTGTCCTTCCTCTCATCATGCTCTTTGCTTTCTTTGCTTGTTGATATATCTTTGTGCTCTCTGCTTTTGCTCTCTTCCGCATTAATCTCACTGCTAAGGTAAAATCTCTTCTCCTCTGTATCTACGCTCTTATCTTCAGGAGGGGAAATGGGAGCCAAAGGCATTTTATTTTCCCCATAATGCTGATTAAGCATTCACTCTCACTCGGCTGGATCTTCTTTTTCACTCTGGTACATCTTCCATAATTGTAAAATGGCCAGACTTTTCTGTAACTTGTTTACTTAATAAGTTGTCATATGCTGAAATATGGGTTTGTTAATAAGGACCCTCCTGAGACCACGACACAAGTGTCTTATTAGTTGTGCCTCAGACCCATTAAGAATGATATTTCCTTATCTGCAC
Source organism: Ambystoma mexicanum (assembly GCF_040938575.1). NCBI lineage: Eukaryota > Metazoa > Chordata > Amphibia > Caudata > Ambystomatidae > Ambystoma > Ambystoma mexicanum. Next base: position 261,140,576 of record NC_090935.1, read on the forward strand.
TGTGTATCTCAGCAATATCCTACACAGATGTAAAAGAGGAGTGTTACCCATGATGATTTTATTTGATTATTTTATCAAATATACCATGGTGATCAATTGGCACAGGCACCTGTTTATAACCCCAAAAAGAAACATTTTAACTGCTAACTTTTCTATTTAAAAATCTATGCAACAATATTCTGTTTGCTCCTTCGTTTACACTTTCTATCAAGTTTTATTATCTCGTTATTTTATTATTAGTCTTTTAAGAGTCTCTTCTTTATTTATATATGAATTTCCTTTAAATTATACCCTCCTGATTGAGGTCAATCTCTTAGTCCAAATGTTCACCAATCGCCTTATTTTTTTTACTGTTGTTTAATATTTATTAGTCTAAACACAACAATAGATTTATATTGACCATTCATTTTATAACCCCACACATGTGCATGTTTTCAGTTATAATGCATACGCCTTCCTTTACTATTTTAGTAAATCTCAGTTTCTCTCCATTTAGTTGTTCGATATGCACTCTTCTGCAAGCCTGGCCTCAGGAATCCTTAACACCCCTATTTAGAGTCTTTACTTTAATGCATATCATTCTTCCCCCTTGAACATTCAATCGAGGTATCTACTACTTCTCTTTATAATCTCCCCAAAAATACAGTTACTTTTTACACATATTATTCACAACACCATCACTCACTGTATTTTTGCCACCTTCGTTGTTCTACATTCATCCGTGACTCAGCTTGAGTACATCGGCATCGACTCTCCCTCAACCGACCAGTTCGCCTTACATCCCCTGGACATCGGTAGGGACTGGACAGGAATTTCATCAAAGAGACACCTGCCATGCGAATCCTCTTGCACGTGACTCTGCACGACGGTCTCCAAATCAAGCTCTGCTGTCTTCTGGCTAATGGATTGAGCAGCCAAGCATTTGGGGATCTGGATCTGGCCTAGGTCGATTAGACTGTAACCTTCTGCACTGCTACCAAAATGTGCTCTAGCACCACAAAGCGTCTTTTGTGCTAGATGGAATTACAAATTATGATCTCTGACCAGATAATCAGACAGACTCAAAGAATATGGCAAAGTACTACTTTATTCTCATTCAATAAAGCAGGAAGAACTGACAGGCATCAGACTGATGCATGCACATCACACAGTAGATTGATTACATAGAGGTCTTCTACCCCAATATTTGTCATCTATAATGTCATTCTACAATACAAATTATAAAACCTATTTAGGGAACAGATTGGTTAAGGGAAAATTTCTATGTATAGAACATATATGAATGAATACATCATTGGCTCGCACTTGTCTGTAGGATACGCCTTGAACTACTTCTAAATACATATAGTACTGATTATAGCAGACAAAATATCAGTGGATTGGTTTATGCAACATTGCATTTTAGAATGCCCCTTAAACCCACTGATTGGTTGGCATGCTATCACAACCTTTGATTTGGGGCTCTTTAGCAGCACGTTCATTAACGGAACTTAAATGTTTGAATCCCATCAGACTACTCCCCATTTTCCCAATTAGTCCATCATCTCTCATCGGTTGGTCATAAGCCAAAGTCTTTCCGTTTGTAGTTGACCTTGCAGCCTGCTTACTGTCCTGAAATATTCAAGGGAGTGTGGTCACACCACTAGCTTCATCTGAGAAGATAATTAATAGATCTTATTTTTGACTTCTGAGTCACATGTGAAGAGTCCACAAATCTGTCCATTTCAACCTTCTATTTACTGCTATTTGTTTCAATTATGCAGGATGCTGTAACTCCTCTTGGCCTCTAGGGACTTTCTCACTCTTCCTTGAATAGACTTCATAAATTTTAATTGTCCAATACTTTGGCTGTTGCAGATACTTTCTTCTTTAATCTAAGTGAAATGTGCCCTTCGTGCAAAGTTTATCTAGATTAACTCCCCTTGTGCCTTGCAATAATTGCTTAAAATAGCATCCTTGATCCTGGGCCAATATAGCCTTCCTGTTGTTCTACACACAGAGCTTTCCAGCCTCTCGAGATTCTGCAACCTTGGTCTATCTCTGAGGTAGCTTGATTGAATTTGACATGAGGCAGCGTCCATTTACCTATCATGTCTGTCCTTGTCATGTTGTATATTCCTCTATAGCAAGCCTCTATATGTTTCCTTTCTATTACTGCATCTTTACAATTATTGACCAGTAAGTTAGTTCACCTTCTTTGTATTCACAATTACTTTAGCCTTAGGTACATATTTCTCTTGGTGCTTCAGTTACATTGTTACTCTTAAGTATTTTCATATAATTTCAGCATAGGTTTATATATCCTCTTTATGACATCACTCTGCCCTCGCCAGATTTCCCTTTAACATTCCATGACGTCCATAGGTGCGTGCTGACATCCTTCCTTGTGGCATCCTTCCACACTTTCAGTGCAAGGGTACATTCTGTATGGCTATCTGAGTGCATAACGTCTCTCATACACTGGATGCGGTATAGGAACAATACATGGTGTATGCCTTCTCCTGCTGTTCCAGTATGTCAGCCGTGAAGGGGAAGAGCTAGTGCAAATACATCCCCCTGCTCCTCTTCTCTTCTACAAAGGTTTTCCCCACGAAGGAATCTAATTGCTCTCTAATCTTGCTCAGTTCCCACTATGTTTCTGAGGAGAACATGGATATTGTACATCAATTTTTGGAGGTGCCACTTCTGAGTATGGAATTTAGTTGTGTTGAAGAGTCTTTGCCCACTCACATCTTGTTCTGTAAGGACATTAGACTGAAATATACAACAATTATGGAAATAATGGATGTATGTGTTGAGCCTTTAAACACATTCCAGTTATTGATAGTTTGAAGTGGACCGAAAAAGCATTTGACATTGCACCATTGTTCTCCCTGTTCTCTAGGTTTATAAATATGGCATTATTCATACCTTATGTAGAGTACTTCTTTGTAGCTCACATTATTTGGATAATAAGTGGGATAGCAACATGATATGATATACACATGGTTTCTATTTGAGGTGTAGAGGTGGACTGGACTTGTCCATGGACATATGTAGGCAGCCAGTCCTTATGTAAAGCTGAACTAAAGGTGATATATGTAGCAGGTGGGAAATACAATCTCCAGAGAGCTGCAGGTTTTTAGAGTGATCACACTGCCACATGTGTTTTAGTGATGTTGTGTGCCTTTTCAAGTTAGTATCTAATAGGTTTGTCCATGAGCAGATTAAAGTCTACAAAAAGATTCACCGACTCATCAACCATCTTCATGATCAAATTGGTAAATGCATTCCGGAATTTAGGACGACCATTTGATTTAGGACTATAGAGTGACAAAATATTCAAAGTACACCCTTCTATCTAAATCTTGGCTTGCACCACTCTAGCCTTGGAGTCGTTATTGGAAAAGACTGTTTTGATGTTTGTAGGACTGGCAAAACGCATAGCGACTACACCATTCCCCCCCTATTGCAGAGGATGTAACAACTTCACTGAGAAATAACCTATTCATTTTAAAACTGTTTAATGTGTTAGCATACGTCTCTTGAAGCAGGGAAATCTCTATGATATGCTGCTTGCAATATTCAGTGACCTTACATCTCCTGACCAGCTGGCCAAAGCCATTACAATATATGGAGAGGATCTTTATACCTTCTGAAGTGGATTCTGTGTGTCAGTTGTGCACAACTTCATTTCCACTTCCCCTCTTCCTTTCTTTCTATTTGGGAGGCATTGCTTGTCACTCCATCCTCTCATTCAATGGGTGACCCCCCCCACGTGTTTCTTTTTTACATGGGGATTCAAAATCCTTTACTGTGTAAACAAATCTGTGTCAAAGTGAACCAGTCCCAATGAAGCAGCCATTAGAACAATAGAAACGCTATAGTCTTCTTTTTAAGATCCTGTGCATCTACTGCCCATGATTTTCAGTCACTCTTGACCCTACCTTGACTGAAGTTACAGGGAAAGTGGTAATGGTCAGGGTCAGACTGGGCCCTTTGCCCATCGGCCCGTGGCCGGTGCGAAATGACTTGGGAGGCGCGAGGGGCCGGTTTTTGAAGCACTCCTGGGCTGGTCTGCAGAGAGCCGCTTTATGTTGCATTGCTCAGCAGAGAGAGACACCATGGCGCCAGTGGCCAGGTGAACTTACTTAGACACACAAGAGTTACTTTTTTTTATAAAAACACTTGAAGCAGTGGGGCAGGGCAGGGCCGGGGCTGCCTCAGCCCCGCCCGCTCCCAGCGCATTGTAATATGAGTCCTGCGCGGGCCGTCCGCATTTGCAAGTTGCAATTTGTAAATTGCTTCAGTTCCTCGGTCGGCCTGTGGCACCTTTGATGTAGCCCAAAGCCGGCACCTGCGCCTACCACTGCTGCGCAGCAGACTGACGCCAAGCTTACGCAGTGAAGGCACCTGCTACCTGCCTATGAGCCCCGCGTCTCATTCACTCCAGGCATGCAATGGTTAAGTATCCTGAGCAATGGGTAGGGATGAGCCCCGCAGCGCTGTTCGCGAGACGCCAGGCTGGTTCCGGTTCAGTGCAGATCGGTTTCTTGTGGGAGCAAGGAGCCTGGAGCTGGAGGTATTCTTTGTGTGGCTTGAATTGAAATTCGTCCTTACTGTTACTTGTTTCAAGACCAATGTGCTGACACTGTTCAAATCCTGTGGAAGGTGGGACGCGGGTGTCATGCCTTTGTTAGGTTTACCTGCTAGTTTTAGGGTCATGCCCTGACCTGTCTGCCAGAAAGCGATATTTCAGCACAGTGTTTAGTGTGTCAGTAGCATTTGTACTTTACAGGTGACATGGTGCTGGTGTGTGTGTGTGTCTGTGTGTGTTTGTGTATGTATGTATGTGTGTGTGTGTATGTATGTGTGTGCCTGTGACGTGCAAGTCTGTGTGTTATGGAGCTGTAACTCATTTAGAAAATACATAGCAGATGGACAAAGCGTCACTCGCCAGTTCTTCCCGGGCGCACAGCGTAGCATTGCTTACTCGCCAACAGTGAATTACAGAGCGCCTCGCCAATGGCTAAAAAGCGAGTGAACAACATTTTGAGACACAAACGCGCGCACCCTCGCATCAGCCCTATTGTGACATGCTATGTTTCCTCAGTGTAACACATGTATGCACATAATGGGACCATTGGCAATGTTTCAAATAATACGTTCAGTAACATCAGCAAGTGGGAAGCAGTGTAAAATGTGTTTTGGGGAAGACAACGGTGAACTGTTGTTTTAATCTGGATATGTGTATTAATCCTGCGGGAGGCAGTTTACCCATAAAGGGAGTATTTTCTAAAAGCCTACAACAGAGCCAGGGAATGCATTCCTTAATAATGCCCTCCTGCTGGACAACTGAAAAGGGAAGAAAGTAAATTTTTTCCGACCTCAGCAAGACATCTTTTCACTGCTTCACTTATTGGCGCGGACCCCTACTGGGGATGTACGGTCCATTCCTGTTTTTTCTATGATGATTAAGTGTCCCTTGGTAAGGTACTGCGCAATTAATTTCATGGAAGGGTGCCAACATCCAGAATAATATAATTTGAATTTCTTAATTAAACAAATATTTCCCTCTGGAGAAAATTCAGTCTTCTCCAGGGATCCCGTGTGGGACGGTGTCACAACACTGGGGAATATATAGTCGTTTTTTTCATTAGCGGTAGCTGCTTTCAGCTGCGAATGAACACGTGGAGAACTGGGAGGTGCAACATAGTCTTGTGATAGAATTGTGTAATTTTGCATTAAACCGTGTTTTTGTTGGGGATGTTATGTACAATATTCTCCTTCAAGTTTCCAAACCCCAATACCAAGGCCATACATGCATGCTGTGCCTAGGCATCTACACATGGCAATGGATACACGTGGTGTACTGTATTCAACATTTTTTTAATGGAATGTATGACTGTGCACATAAATGTGATATATGGCAAAACATAGACATCTAGAAGTAATACACAGCTTGTGTGTGTTTGGTTATTTGTCTACCTGTCCGCTGCCCATGGCCATGCTAATCCCTATGGTCACTCCACCCATTACCAGCCCCTCTCTGCACAAAACACATCCTACTGGGATCTCTTCAAACTAGCTCTGGTTAGATAGCAACATCTAACTTTGACCTGCCAGTGTTATTTCTAAGCAGTCTGCTGAGAGATAATGGCATAATTGCAGATGTAAATGAGCTCATGGTATAAAAACTATGTTTTAACCAGGTGTGCCTTCAGCCACATGGTTTCTATCTGCCCTTGCACTGAAGTCCTGATAAAAACAAGCATGACAAAGCCAACAGTTGTGGCTTGTGTGTAGGCGTTCAATAGGTATTTGCCACGTACTGCTAATTACACAATTTCCCAGCTGCTAACATCTTATATGCCGGTATGTTATGGCAATGACTGGCAAATAGCTATCGCATACCAACACAAAACCCCAAACTGCTGGCTTTCCCCATGCAGGTTGAATTATTGCATCGGACTGAATGTGGTTGGTAGGGGAATTGTTTGTGGTGTGAGGCTTTGATTATTTGTAGCAGTCGGAAACATGCTTGAGGGTTATTCTAAAAATGAACGTGATGTCTTGTTCTGGAAAAATACCTAATTGATGCAGCATTGGTGGATACATTCACAGATTCCTACTTGAGTGAGTTCTGGGCCTGCTGAGGCAACCGAGTGAAGACACGATAACCCCATCTTGGCACGGACAATGATACAAATTTGAATGTATGCTGTCTCCTCTCTGGGGGCTATCTCCTCTCTGGGGGAAAGGGAAGGGAACTACTTCGTGCAGCATGTAGACAAACTGAGCCTCACGTATATACATGTGTATGTCAGTGAAGACATGCTGCCTGCACCTTGCTAGTTTTAGAAGAAGCAAGATTTGACTTTAACTGTCAGAGGAGGGGCCAGTGATCTATCCCCCAATGGGCAGAGAATAATTTAGGATTCCCAGTGGTGGAGAGACCCAGGCAATGTCACACTGAAGGTGAGCCAGGACTCAACACATTTAAAGCTACTATGCATAGCTTTGAGGGAGAGGGGGCGAGGAAGTGGCTCTGTGGTTCAGACAGATGCTCCACAAGTAGCACTTAATATTCTTTAAATCATGGTCAAAAAAGTGTGTGTTGTCACAGTGGGCCTCAGTAGTGTGTGCTGGATATTGGATTGTTCTGCCAGAATGGGACAGTTACTCAGACCTCTTTAGGTTTCCTTCTCCTACGTATGTGACAGTCTCTGGTCATATTTTCTGTTATGCCCTGGGGCCTTCAATAATTGTGTCAGTAACTCACTCTCATTTTCCCACTCTCACAATTTTGCTTCTCAGATTTACTCTTTTGTAGAGGGTTAGGGGTATTGAGTGCATGTTCAGGTTTTGTAATCAAAGGAGCAAGCAAACAAGTGGAACACTCTGCACTGAATCGTTTACGATGCTTTTGTCGTAAATGTTTCTTTGACAGGCCATCTTCACCGAATGGTGTCTTATCTTGAAACGTCGTTTGTGATTACTGCACACATGGGGAAGCAAAGGAAGACAAGCATGAAAGGTAAGGAGGGGCACTAGGGCTAATTGTGTGCCTGTGTGTGTGTATGTATGTGAAAGAGCGATAGGCAGAAGGAGGGTGAGAGGACAGAGGACAGAATGCGACAGAGAGTGGGCCGGGGTGTCTCTGCAAAACACAGGATAAGTAGTGGGGGAAGGAGTGCAGAGGAGATAATCTGGGTTGCTGGGGTGTCCGCCACATAGGACGGTAGAAAGGGGCATGCAAGCGAAATGCTGTTTCACCACAGTGCCGAAATCAGACTCTGCGAACCGGGTTTCGATTTAACCTGCCTGCAGGGAAACATAATAGGTCACAGTGAATCAAAGACAGCAGTGGGAGAAGGCCAACATATGGAAAACACTGCACCCACAACTACTACCGATCCGATTGACAAGTAACGGGAAGCCATCTTTTGCCCTCATGATCTCACTCACAATCTTACTGCTGAGAAGAGAAGAGAAGCGATTGGCAATATCCTCCAGACACAGAATCGCAAAATTCACTGACACGCTGCTCAGATTCCCTACGCTGGCAGGAGCCAAGATTGACTGACAAAACCTGCAGAGCACTTAGGAATCTGTTTGGGATATATCAAGAGGGTTCAGGAAAAATGCAGCATTCAAAAGCACAAATTCTTAACTTGACATAGCACATCAGCTTCATGCAAAATGGTAGGCATCCAGCAACTCCACCAATGTATTGCTCATAACCTGAACCAGTGAGATGAAAGGTTAGAAATCAGCAGAAGTTCTGAATATTGTGTTGTTGTAGTCTCTGGTATGTTGCTAGTTATGCTGTTTTGTCTTATGATAACTGCCTCACAGCCTTTAAAAATGTTGACATCTTGTTTCTATAGCCCCCATTGAAGATAGGTTTGAATATTCATCATGTTTTGATTGACATGCACACAATGACATTGAATTTAGGCACTTTAATACATGCTTAAATATTGTCCTATGTTTATAATGTTTTAATGTTAAATGTTTAACATCATCAGTTATTAATTGGAATTACGTCTTAAAATATGTGCATTTAAATGTCATAGTTAATTGTGTGTATGTAAAACAAGGCAGCAACTGACAACATTAGGCAGGAAATGCGGGCAGAGGCTCAGCAGACATGTACATATGTTGACAGTGTTTTGAGTGGCATGGATTTATCAGATCATGGAGTGTGCATGGGTACAGTACTGATGGGAGTGTGTGGAGCAGTTGGGGTATGGGTATTGATTGATAGTACCCAGGATTTGCCCCTTATTGCACTCGGAGTGCATCCAGACACCATTGAGACCCACGAGGTCTGCACCACTCCAAGATGGCCGACCGTCACCGCCTCAACCCTCTACTCGGCCCCACAGCCCTGCAACCATCGTGATTGGCTCCTCTCCCCTACTTGGGAGCCAACCACAAGCCGGCAGGCTTGGAGCTGGCCCACCACGAAGGCACACACAAAGGCACTGTGCCTGTCTCCAGCCTGTCTACACCGTCGAGCCTAGAGCCACGACCCCTTGCCCTCCAGCTTACTGGGTAAGCATACTGCCCCCCCTCCACAACCTACTCCTAATCCTCTAGCCAGAGACCTTGAACTGTTATGCACAAGCATAAGTACCCAACCCACTCTTGCCTCATATTAGCAACATGTTTTTTTTTTCACCTGTTTGCTGCCCTGGCCCTGCTTTGTTGTATGCTGCCACTTGAAAACTGCATCTGCATTACGGTCGCCCAGAGACCACTGTGATATTGTGTAGTGCCTTATGGTCGCCCAGACACCACTGTGATATTGTGTAGTGCCTTATGGTCGCCCAGAGACCACCGTGATATTGTGTAGTGCCTTATGGTCACCCAGACACCACTGTGATATTGTGTAGTGCCTTATGGTCGCCCATTGACCACCGTGATATTGTGTAGTGCCTTATGGTCGCCCAGACACCACTGTGATATTGTGTAGTGCCTTATGGTCGCCCAGACACCACTGTGATATTGTGTTGCGCCTTATGGTCGCTTAGAGACCACTGTGATATTGTGTAGTGCCTTATAGTCGCCCAGAGACCACTGTGATATTGTGTAGTGCCTTATGGTCGCCCAGAGACCGATGTGATATTGTGTAGTGCCTTATGGTCGCCTAGAGACCACTGTGATATTGTGTAGTGCCTTATGGTCGCCCAGAGACCGCTGTGATATTGTGTAGTGCCTTATGATCGCCCAGAGACCACTGTGATATTGTGTAGTGCCTTATGGTCACCTAGAGACCACTGTGATATTGTGTAGTGCCTTATGGTCGCCTAGAGACCGCTGTGATATTGTGTTGCGCCTTATGGTCACTTAGAGACCTTAACCCACCAGCTCTCGCTAACTTATCTCAACATGTACACCTGCCACACATTGTACCTCCTCACAGGTCTAGTCTACACCTTACTGACTAGCACTATTGACTACTCAGTGCTCACAGGGCAACCCAACAGCCATATCATGGAACTCAGACACACCACCACACACGCTACTCCTCCCGAGATCATACTCAGACAGCACAGACTCAGAACACGCACACTCCCTCTAGCTTTCCTCTCCACACCCATGCAGGTAACACCGAGGAACTCACGCCTAGGCTCTCGCACTCACGCTAAGACCTGCTGCCCACCATACACTATTACCCGCAAGCACCTTAACAGGTCTCCGACGCTCGCTCCAACCTCAAATGACCAATGTAAAGTCAGACATCACTTGACTAATAAGCCTACTCACGCTACCAAAAAGCTTATCCCTATCACCAACCTCAAGCCACCTCAACCAAAAAAGCTCCAACACCTCAAATGTGCTCTATTAAATGTTCGCTCACTCAACGCCCACGCTTTAGAAGTCAATGACATTATTACCAACCAAGACCTAGACATGTTAGCCATAACAGAAACATGGTTGCACCCTGCCTCTGCCCCGACTATCAGCTTAGCTGTACCATCAGGCTACTCGATCTTAAGACAGGACAGATTAACTAAAATGGGAGGTGGAGTCGCACTAATCTTTAAAGACACCCTAGCCTTAAGACAGACTCCCACCACAGCGGAAGACTCCATTGACATCCTCTCAGCCAAACTTACCCTCTCCCCCAAAGACACAGTAAACATTCATGTCATATATAGACCCCCAGGCCCCGCCAATAATTTCAAAGGCATAGTCAACCATCTTCTTGAAAAAACATCAAACAAACTTCCAAAACATTGTTTCTAGGAGACCTAAACCTTGGATATAATGATAAACTTGACAAAGAAGCCACCACTCTCGCCAGAAACCTCACAGATCTAGGATTCACACAGATAGTTACTGCCCCTACCCATAATAAAGGCTGTATCTTAGACTGGGTGGCTGATCACAACTGTGGCTCCACCCTCAACTCCAACACAGCCCTTCCTTGGTCTGATCACAATTGCCTTCAATTCTGCATCCCCATGTCCTCCTACTCCAAACCTCTTATACCAGCACCGGCCATGCTAGCCAGAAGTGCAAAAAAACTTACAGCAGACAATATAAGTCCCTTTCTCAACATCCCTTGCCTAGCACCCCCCTTCTCCTCCGACCCCAGCATTCTAGCAGAGATCTTCAAAGATACCCTCACCCATGCCATCAACGCCGCAGCCTCTCTTGAAAACAAAAAAGAATACAAATTGTTTCACTCCAACTCATGGTTCACGGAGGACTTACTAAATCTTCGCCAATGCAAGCGCCAAGCCCTCAAAACATGGCAGGCCAATCCCTGTGATGCCACCAAAGTAGACTTTCTCAGTATCTCTAAAGAATACAAAAATGCCATATTCAAGGCGAAATCGGAAACCTACAATAAACGTATGTAGGAAGCCAACTCCCAATCAAAAGAGCTAATCACCATCTTTATAGAGCTCACTATCCCCCCAATCTGCACAGATGAGATTGTTAAGGATGAGGCCTGGTGCAATAACATTCAAAAAGCAATGTTAAATAAAATAGACCTTCTTCAAAATAAAATAGCAGAACACTTTAAGGCTCTGCACCCCCAACAGACCCTCTCCGTCAATACCGCCAAAGATAAGCACACCTCCAAATTCGATTTCTCCCCAATCACCGAGTCGGATACTCTCCACATCCTCAAACAGCTCAAACCTTCTCAATGCAAAGGAGATATATGCCCCCCCAACATCATTAAAGAGTGTGCGGCACCCCTCGCACCAATCATCACAGCATTCATTAACGCCTCATTCAAGACGGGCAAAGTCCCCGACAGCCTTAAAGAGGCGTGGGTACGCCCACTGTTAAAGAAACCAACCCTGGACCCTGCCCAACCTAATAATTATCGGCCCATTACTACGGTTCCATTTCTCCTAAAAATCCTAGATAAAGCTGCACACATGCAGATACAGGCCTACCTGGAAAACAACTCTGTCCTAGGTATAAGGCAGTCCGGATTCCGCAAAGGTCATGGCACTGAAACCGCCTTACTAGATCTGAAGAATCAAATTACCCTGATCTTAGACAAAGGCAAGCCGGCCCTTCTGCTCCTCCTAGACCTCTCGGTGGCATTTGATTTAGTCGATCACGCCATCCTCACGAACCATCTCACTCAGGCCGCACATTTCTCCAAACAAGCCACAAATTGGATCACCTCCTTCCTCGAAGGTAGAGTGATGAAAGTGTTTTCCAACACAGCCAACGCAGAGCCTTCCACCATCAGGTATGGAGTCCCGCAGGGCTCATGTACGGCTCCCACCCTCTATAATGTTTTTACCAAACCTCTCTTTGATAAACTGGACGCACTTGGCATCACATACACCAACTACGCAGACGATACCCAAGTACTCCTTCCGCTCACAGGACTCTACCACCAGGACGCAGCCACCATCCAGAACATATGCGCCACCATCCAAGCATGGATGGCCACAAACGGTCTGTGTCTTAACGGAGACAAGACCGAAATTCTCATCCTTGGCCAAAAATCCACTCTCACGAACCTCGACCCACTCTTCACCAACTTCTGCATAGACAATTGTGTCATGCCAGTTCTACCTTCTGTTAAAACACTAGGAGTCCACATTGACGCATCACTCTCCATGGACAAGCAAGTCAACTCCATTGCCACTGCCTCCGCCCTGACAACTAAGCTCATTAATGCAATCAAACCTTTCCTAATTAAAGATAATTGCCTATCCATTGCCAGAGCCACCATTGGAGCCAAACTAGATTATTGTAATGCGCTATTGGCTGGCACCTCCAACTCCAATTTCAATAAACTTCAAACAACACAAAATAATGCACTAAGAGCAGCCCTCAATATACCTAAAAGGGACCACATCGCGCAAGCCAGAAGGGAAGCACACTGGCTACCTGTTAAAGAGCGCATTACATTCAAAATACTCACCACCGCACACAAATGTATTAACCTGTCTGCACCTTCATACCTGTCTGACACGCTAGTCAGATCTCACTCCACTAGACCAACGAGACAATGCCACACCAACCAACTTAGGGTTCCACGCATCAAACGAGCTAGAGCAGGTGGAATAAGCTTCCCCTACATCGCCCCTAAGCTATGGAACGCACTACCTTGCACGCTCAGAGTAGAAACCTCTCTCACTGCCTTCCGAAAAAAATTGAAAACTACCTTGTTCAACTAACTCCTCCAACGTCATGCCTTCTGACCCTCTCCTCCTCTCCTCTCTTCTCCTCCCCTCCTGTAGCTACTACTCTTCTCTTGCAACTAAGTAATGACTTTTCTGTATGTATAACCAGTCATGTTCATTTCTGTAACAAGCGCCACGATGCCCTCCGGGCTGCCTGTGCGCTTAACAAATGCGAATAAATAAATAAATAATAAATAGTAGCCTTAGGTTTGCAGATGCTTTTCTTGAACAATAATATTGTTTGTGCTTTTGCTGTCACATCCTTCTTGTTGTCACCTGAGGACATCTCACATCATTCATATCAAAACATCATAAGGTGAACAGATTATTCATGTATTATCATGCTTTGCCCATTATTGTTGGTTTTCATACTGAATGAAGTTTGACCTACCTTATCTTCAAATTCACAGCTTTGAAAACATTGGCGCTGGTTCTACAAGATATTTATCTGTTTGGCTATGTTTTCATATTATTCTCTCTAAATTGGTTATTAGTCAATGCATTCTGGATGGTACACAAGCAGGGTCTGTGCTGTGGAAGGGGTTGTGTTGCAAAACATGAATGTAAACCACTTATCATGTACGTTTTCATGATAAAAGGGTTTCAAATACAGTTTTCAAGAATTGATTACTCTGGCAAAAACACATATTGGTTTATCTCATTGCTGCCCCATTAGCATTAATTATGTAGACACATTCTACATGTAGAAGAAAGTGGAATCTGGGGTTCTCTGGAAATTGTGCGTTTTGCCCTGGCTCTGATGAACATTTACAGCACTTCCTGTTCCTGTGTCCACTTTATAATAACACGAGAAGAAGCTGGAAGATGCCTCTCCTGAATGATTTGGGATTTATGACACTATGGTCCACCCTGGCATACACTATGAATATTACATTTTCCAGTAGGGTCTTGACTATGGTGACTACGGTGACGTAACAATCTAAGGGCTGGTATATGAGAAAGACATACATGAAATGTACATATTTAGGACCGCCTTTTTTTGCTAGCGTTAATCCCAGCATCATGTTCTTAACATGTATTTCTTAAAGGGTTGTATTCATGTTTTTTTTTTTTTTATTTTGGCTTCAAAGGTTATTGATATTTAAGTGTGTAATGTTTGTGTTTACGTCTATGTACTAGTTGCTATATGTTTTTACCATAATGGTCTGAAATGTATTTTACAGGAATCTAGGTGCTCACCCACTGTCACTACAGATATAGGCCATATTATACTTCCCAAATGTGCTTTTTCAGTGACAAAGTATTAGTTTTGTGGATTGTATACTGAATGTGTAATCCTTGCTATGTTGTGAAATACTGTAGGAGTCTGACAGTGTAACATTCTCTACTGGATGTTATGCATTTTATGATGATCTTAGTTAAATATGTCCCTACATTTGGGACATCCTAATTGTAAATTTGCTTTTTGAAAGGTTGTTTGAATCTTATATTAGTATGTATTTATGATGTAAATTGTAACCTAGGTTGACCCTTCCGCCGTTTCTGTACCTATCTTTTATGTAAATATGTATGTACTTGTGTTTTCTGCCTGTAACTTGCTAAGTTTTCCAGTGCCCAGTTAACTCAGGGTTAGATGCGTGATACAAATAATAAAGACATACAAATACAAAAATGTTTGTATATTTGTTTTGGAATGTAATTTTTTTCTATGGAAATCAATCTTCAATCTACTCTCAATAAAGCTGATTGGATCTATATTGTATTACTTTGATGCCAATAAAAAACAGTAGCTGCTGCTTTGCATTATCAAAATGTACATCATGTTACATAGATTTTCAGTCACCATTTTGCCTGGAAAACAAGATGTGTGAGAGGCATGTTTCAATTGCAGCTATTCATGCCTCTCAACATCTTAATCTGGTTCATGTTATTGCGATTTTATACCAAACCATCTGCCAGGTTGGTAGTAACACAAACTAATACAGACCCTTTGACACAGTGTGACTTTTATAGACCTGATTTCCAAACAATACAGCCTCACTGCACAGAGGTCTGAACGAAAATACTTATCAGATGCTCATTTCATGTGGAAACATTTGCACACATTGTTTGGCTGTTTAATCTATACAGTATGTTTTGCGCTCATATCTGTAAATAATAGGATATGTTGGAAAACCTTCCCGGTCATGTTTTCCCATGATCCGCAGTACAGAAGAACTATCCCATAGTTACTGACCCACGCCTAGATGAAGCAGTGAAATAATGTGCCTAGAAAAAGTTATCAAACGTGATCTGAAGTAACTCAAAGCTAATCTGAACTAGTGTAAAGTATTGTTAAGTAATGCAAAGCAATGCAAATACATACACAGTAATCCGTAGCAATTCAAAATTAATCTGCAGGAATTCAAAATGTATATAAGTAACTGTTTGTCAAATAAAAACATATGTCAACAATTGGATCCATTCAAATACATTCATTGGATTCATTAAATCCAGTAGCTGACATATTGGTTTTAATCATCTCCCAATCAGCTATGAAGAAAGATTTAATGTTGGTTGGTATCCTTTTCTGTTCACTGCGCCAACCTCCTTCTCCCAGTCTGCACATAAGCAGACATCACTTTGCAATATCTAACTTTTCCTTCCCTTCTTGATCCTTCCCTTGCTACCCACCACCACTCATTGCCTCCCTCGCCATTTTCTACAGCAGAACACCATAGTGGCGCTGGGTTGCTAAAAAGCATTTTTGGTATTGTAAACATCCATAAAAGTAAATGATCAAAGCAAGAGCTTGAAAAACACACACACTGACAAGGTAGTTGGCAGGAGGTATGTTTAGGTTTACTGGGATAAAATATATTAATTTAATATTGAGGACTGGTGTAATAGCTTTCACATTAGTACCAGGTGCAGCGAATCCACGGAATACACTTCATGTGGATTGGCTTGTCTCCGAGCCATATCACAGTGTAATCCCGTGGATGCACTTGCGTGCATTGTGCGGCGAGTACACTGTTGTTTTGAAACCCACCTTTGCACGCTGCCATTTCCCTGACTGCTGTATTCGGGGAAATGGCAGCATGCAAAGGTAGGTTTCGACACATGCAATGCATTCTGCACGTCTAAGCCAATCTGTGAAATGCACATTACTGCATTTCACATACTGCCTTACACGTGCAGACTACATTGCACATTTAAAAACATTCCTCTCATTCATTACTACAGAGCCACATGGCCTAAAATGGCGCCCTATTGCTCTGTCGTAATGAAGGCTGCAAGGCCTTTTATAACGATAAAATAAATGCCTCTTGAAAAGGTTCCGCTACGATATTAGTATCCCCAGAATACTAATGGCAATAACCACCTCGCCGGCGGGCTTCGCTGGGTTCCATAACCACCTAAAGGTAATGCCTCTAGGCCCCCATTTACTTTGGGCCCAGGTGTCATTTTCTTAGGCGGTAATGGCCAGCCGGCTCGGTGGTTAATGACATATTAATCCCTCACCACTGACATGGTGCGAGTCTGCGTTCAAATCTCAGGTAAGTCCGACTCATCCCTTCATAAGTACAACTACATTGGGTAATAATAACAGTGGTTGGAGATCGGAAGAGACTAAATTACCTTAAAACAAACTGATATAAAACCCTGATTCACAAAAAAAGAAGAATCGAAAGCTCATTTGAAAAAGTGATTGTTGTCATGGTTTGTAGTGAAGATATTGCCAGGAAAAAATACAGCAGTAAACTTCCTGAGAAGATGACACTTGTGTGGCTTGAAACTTAGAGGATAATTCATAGAATTTGGCGCAAAAGTGGCGCACGGGACTCGCGCACAGAGTGTGCATGAGGCAGTCTGCGCCAGCCGCGTGTTCGCCAAAACCCATTTGAGCGCACAGAGTATTCATGGATTTTTACATCCATAAGCAGCCGTGGCACAGGGTGGCGCAGCGTCCCTGCAGCAGCGCCAGTTACGCCCCCAACCCTGCTCCGTGCACCAAAAACATTGCACAAATCCAGTACATGGCGCAAAGGCCAGTGGACCAGCATACAGCCCCCCAACCACGAATACACTTGTAAAACTCCCCGTGTACCCCTCGGAATACACGTAACCCACTCACGCCAGTGAAATCACGTGTAAAACTCCACACGCACCCCCGGAATACACGTACCCCGCTCGCGCCAGCGAAATCGCGTGTAAAACACTAGGCGCATCCCCGGAATACACGTACCCCGCTCGCGCCAGCGAAATCGCGTGTAAAACTCCACGCGCACCCCCAGAATACACGTACCCCGCTCGCACCAGGCCAATAGCGTGTACAACTCCACACGCACCCCTGTGAATACATGTTCCCCGCTCACGTCAGGTAAAATGCGTGGAAAATGTCCCCCCCTGTGGTGTGGGCTGCCTGCAGGGCATGGTCATGGTGGATGGGATGCCTGCGCATATTCCGGGGTGCGCATGCAATTCCATATGCGATAGGCCTGGCGCGAGTCATGTACGTGTATTCCGGGGGTGCACGTGGAGGTTTAAATGCGATTTCGATGGCGCGAGCGGGGTACGTGTATTCCAGGGGTGCGCAGGAGTTTTACATGCGATTTTGCAGTGTCGGCGCTCCACAGGCAGCCCATCCACCCTCCCCATGCCCCGCAGGCAGCCCATCCACCCTCCCCATGCCCTGTCGGCAGCCCATCATCCCTGAACATGACCCGCAGGCAAGCCAAATGGCACCATGCACTTGGGAACCCAGACCTATGTCCCCACCCCACCCCCAGTGACGGGCACCTGCCAGCAGGCCCCGACTTATGTCCCCAACCCAACACGTCATCACAATCCAGATCCATGGCCCTTATGGACACCCAAATACCACCCCACGCCACCCCAGTCCAAACATCCAACCAAGCATTCCATCCACTCCACATTGAAATCCCCATGTCATGATAGAGCCCAAATAACCAGTATGCGCATGAGTTCAAGTCCATCAGACCCACACAATGGTGACGCATGAATGAGAAAAACCACATTGAGACATGCACAAAACCAATGAGAGAAGACCACACAAATGAAGTAAAAAATAAAAATGTACTATATACAAAAATGAATGAATGAAATGAAATTACACAAGAAAAAAATGATAAAAGGATGTCCGAATATGAAGGAAAAATATTAATGGTGAAATCAATAAAATGCAAAGAAAAATGCCTCCAAAGCGTCCGTCCATAACACCAAATCCAAAGTCAAAATAAAACAAAACCATTCCTCCATGGTAAAAATAAATATGTAAAATCAGGTCCATAACTACATACAATTTAAATATCAAGGGTCCATGTGCCCAACAATCCAAAGGAAACCTAAGAAAAAACCTACCTAATAAATAACAATTTACAAAAAGGCGGGGCATAGTCCATGCGCCCCAAAGGGAAAACTAAATAAAGGAAACCTATAACTACATAACTATTTACAAAGGTGGCGGGCTAGTCCCACGGCTCAATGTTTGATGTTCCGGGCCAGGGCATCATCGAACTCCACGTCGATGTTCCGGAGGCGGGCCTGTTCCCTGGCCTCGAGGTCTTGCAGGGATGCATCCATGGAATCCCTCAACTCCCTGCGAGTTTCCTCGAGGTACTCTGCCCGCCTCAAAGCCTGGTGCATAGAGTTCTCCGCCCTGACCATCCTGAGCCGTGCCCTATCCCCCTGCCGCCTCTGCGCATCTGTTTGCCGGCCCAACCGCTGCCACATGGAAGACACTCCCAGTCCGGGGTCCTCCTGCCCCTTGGCCGATGGGGTGTTGATGGCCCCGAACCATGATGCCTCCCATGCTGAGCATGCGGCTGCCCTCGACGCAACTGCCTCTGCCACCACGACGGCATCCGGGCTGATGGAATCCCCCGGCGCCGTCGTGCACATGCCCTGCCCGGTGATGCTGGCACATTCTCCATCCGCTGGGGTCCATTTGGTGGGCTGGCCACCCCTGCTGGACCTCCGACTGCGGCAGGGATGGGATCTCCAACTGGCTGGCTGCGTTGGTTGTGGCAGATCCACAGGGGGCCCTGGTGGCGTCTGGGCTGGAAGATGGCACGGAGAACGACTGGCATATAGTGTGCACAGATGAGGAGAGGGCTGCAAGACTGGCCGACACATGGAGGAAACTCCCAACCATGGACCCTCCCAACTGGGCCATGTTGGCACACAGCTCTTCGTGATGACGTGTGTGGTCTCCCCAGGAAGCACGCATGTCATCACAAATGTCACATGTGCGCAACGTGACACCAATCAGGATGGACTCCATCCGGTCATGGGTCCCTTCATCTGCAGGTAGAGGAGTGCCAGATGACGCAGACCTCCTCCCTCCCTGTGGACGGGCCTGGGACAGGGAATTCCTGCTGGTGCATGGTGATGCAGTCACAGTGTCAGAGACAGAGACATTCACAGGCACCTCCGCGGTGACCTGTGCTGCCTCCTGTCCCTGCTCCTGGACTGCACCACTTGCACCAGTGGTACGACCCCCACCAGGCCCCATGTGCAGCTCTGTAGCGGCTTCCTCCTCCTCTATACACACTGCCAACCTGGATGGCTCTGCACCGTCTTCCGCCCTTGCAAGCCACTGTGGGGGCTCATCCGCCCCTTCCGCTGCAGCTGTAGTGGCAGAGGCGGCACCAGTCCCGTCGCCCTCTTCTTCACTCACCGCTGTTTAAAGGGAGACATTGAACACAAGCATCAGGGTACTGTACAATAGTCCCCTAGACAGAAAGCAATAGCACATGAGTGGCACTGTCAAACGTCACTTCCATCATGTCTCCCAACAACACATGGGTCAGTGCAAGCAACACACATGCAGGAACCGGCATGGCACATGCAACAAACATTTGCATCCATGTCCACCGCACCGTAGAAACATCTACTGGTGGGCTGAAACTCACATGCATCATTGGACATGCTGATCACATGCACATGCATCTGGCCCCGTATATCCACAGACACAGTGGATACAAGGATGAGTAGGCTGTATCAGTGAATCAACACATCGTCACGGACATGTGTCATGCATCCATGGCGCACACACTACTCAGATACACGGACATGTACATCATGCATGTCCATGACAGCAGCACACATCTCTCACACCCAAACATGTCAAAGTAGAGACACAGGCATGCATACATGTGTGCATTCCGCATCATGCTCTGCGTGATGCATTGTAAAACATACACCATCCATGTGGGTCACACCTAACTGGACTCACATGCAGCACCATCATGTCCCTGCACACACACATCCAAACATGACCCATGTCACACATGCAGCCAAGTAGCTAACTACCGGCACACTGCAACGACTCCAGATGGGCCTGCATCCTGAGGATCTGGTAGTGAAGCACTGGGTGAATGCGCTCCAGGACCCTCATCTGCTGGGTGGTAAGCGGGGCCCGGCGCCCCACTGCACCAGATGCCTCCAAGAGTGTCCTGGACTTGTAGTCCTCCCAGCACTTCTGGACATGTTAGATGTCGCGGGGTGCCAACCCGTCCGTGTTGATGGCACCCACTATGTCCTTCCAGATCCTCTTCCGTCCTTCCTTGTCGGTGCATGATGGTGTGAAGAGGGCATCATAATGCCCCAGAACTTTCTCCACTAGGATACCAACTTCTTTTTCACTGAAGCTGGTAGCCCTCTGCCTCTGTGCTGGGGGGTTGCCACTGGTACTGGAAGGTGTTGTGTCGGACAGGGCAACCCCTGGGTTAGGTGTGGGTGGACAACTGGGTCCTGCGGCTGGGCTGTGGAGTGATGGAACACCAGTCAGGAGTCTTCTGTTCCAGCAGGGGTGGTCACAGCAACTGGACTCCTGCAGATGACAGATGTGCAGGCACCAAATGGCAGGGCACGGTGGCAGCAGGTAGGCAGCAGCAGATGGCTCATGGGAGGCTGCTCGGGACTCTGGGGGGCAGGAATTCTGCTTTCTGGGCAGGAGCGTGGTCTTCCGTGTGTTGTCGCGTGGCCAGCTTGATACGGAGTGATTTGGCACGTGAAAAAACAGCATGTCAGCGTGTAATTCGAGGAAAGGCCCTTGGCACGTAAGCATGTAGGTGATGTAATGTTTGTGCTGGCATTTCCCTGACACGTGTTGAAGGTCCCATGTGGGTTTCAATTGCTCTGTACTTCCTTTTCGTGGAAAGCGCTGCGCGTGTTTTGCAGACATTGGGGTTCACACGCGATTACTTCACAGCGGCTCAGTGCGTACTTCTTCTTTTGGTGTGGATGTTGGCTACGCATTCTTCTTCTACACGCAAGGCAGACAGTGAGTCGCACATGCTATTTTTCCGACTACGGGTGTCCCTGTTAGTCGTGTACCCCTTTTTTTCGGGCATACTAGCCCATGTGTTGATCAGGTATGCATGTTCCTGGCTGCCACAGTGAATTGCGTGTGTTTTTTTTACACGCACGTGGGCTACAGGGGTTGCGTATCTCTTTTTCTTGCTTTTTTGGGATGCCTGAGCATTGCGTGACATGTCATTTCTCCTAGGGGGCCACAGAATGGAACATTCATCGTAGCTGTATATACGTGTTTTGTTGTTTGCGCGCACTGTTTTAATGCGCAGGGACGCTACCACCTGCCTTCGTGTGGCGGACATGTTTAGGCCTGTGCGTGTCTTTGGCCGTGCACGGTTTTCCCCTACTTGATTCCATGAATACGTGTAGTTCACGTGCATATGGGTGTTCCGTGTATTTCCCTGCAGTACTTCCCCAGTTACGCCTTCTTTTTCACACGTTGTTCCCCATTCCGCATGTTCCGCCCCTTGTTCCGTCCCCTTTTTGGTGTGTGCGCTGACTTTGTGCGCTTTCGCTGTGCACGGCATTCCGGATGTTGCAATGACATGTGCACCCGTGTGCGCCACGCAAGGATTTTGTGCACATCCCGGGGAAAACACGCACAGGGCCTTCCATGAATCGCACGCGTGCGCTTGCGCTTGCTTTTGCACGCTTGCACCAGCTTGCGCCACGATTTTCGGCACACATTTGTTCCATAACTCGGCCCCTTATTCTTATTCTAGGATTCCATGCATAAACATGGGACGAATCAGACTATTTTGAGATACCTTTCTGATACAGGAAAATGGAATAAAATGTAATGTAGACTAAATTAGTCACTACCAGGCACACATCGTTAATACTTTGGCCCGAATGAGCATGGAAGTGGGGAACATTTAATGATAGGCTACGTTTGCCAGTAGAGGGGGCACATAATTAACTCCTTGGCTTGAACTTACCCTGTAGAAATTTTAAAATGAAGAAAAAAAGTGTACATGTGTATTTATTTATCTGTTTGGAAGTTTCATATCACACATTCGTACCCTGGAAAGAGCGATCAGCCGATCATGTTGCTGGAAACGCGGTCGAGAACAAACAGTATACTGTTTGTGTTTCTCCAGCCACATGAGGCCCTTTCCTGGCCCTTTCCTGGCTGCTGTAATCTTGATTGTGGGGAAGCCCCTCCTTAGTGCTCCTTAGTGCTTTGCCTCTCCCCTAACACCCTAAGAAATCCTGCACCTTTCCGCCAACACCTTCCCTCCCCACTTACCTGTTGGACCGGAGCTTTGTCCCTTTTCTATTTGGTATGGTAGCTGCCACCTTTTTTTTCCTGGACATTTCGCTCACACAATGAGTATGGAGCCCGTCTCCAGTAAAGAAGAAATTATTTGCATGCTGCATGAACCCCGGGATGTGAAAAGCAATCACCTCTGCTTAAGGGGGAATACACAGCGTTGCTCGCCCCTGTCTATGCTCCAGTTGTCCGGCTGCTACCGGCCCTTTACGCTCCCTTAGGTGTGGGCGATTGCTTCATTATTACCCTTGAAACTTGCATAAAGCACTCTCAGTGTGCACTCTATGCGTTATATGAAAACCCTTTGTTTTATTTGGACAAGCTTTTCATGTGACTTGACATGAGATCAGCGTGGAAGATCTCTGCATTACCGCACCTCCATTTTTTCATCACAGTACCTAATTAGTAATCCTACCTAAACCCCCACTTCCATCTTCCTCCTTGGGTATAAGTAGGATAGTAATCTTACCTATGCCAGAACATCCATCATCCTTGTCACACTACTCAATAGTAGTCTTACCTGTGCCCCTTCATGCCTCATCCTCGTCACAGTACCCAATAGTAATCGTACCTTTAACCGCACATCCCTCTTCCTCGCCCCAGTACCCAATAGTAATTGTACCTTTTCCCGTATATACCTCTTCCTCATCACAGTCCCCCTCTACGCCACCTCACTCTGCCTCATCATTGTGCCAAACTAGACCACTTCTGTCTTCGTTGTCACAGTCCTCAATTAGCCTCACCTCACTCTTCCTTGTTACAGACCGTCACTA
Organism: Ambystoma mexicanum; assembly: GCF_040938575.1. Lineage (NCBI taxonomy): Eukaryota > Metazoa > Chordata > Amphibia > Caudata > Ambystomatidae > Ambystoma > Ambystoma mexicanum. The sequence continues at coordinate 261,164,062 of NC_090935.1, forward strand.
ACCACCTCATTCTTCTTTGTGACAGTCCCCCACTATTCACACCTCACTCTGCCTCATCACATTACCCCAATAGTAATCACCAGCTTTACCCCCACTTCCCTTTACCTCATCCATTCCTATCTAATGGACACAAAAAAGAAGGAATTATTTTTCAATCTCATGTTGCATAGCTGAAGAACAGATATTGATAACAAATGATATGACATAGGTTATGTTATCAGAAACACAGCAAAACTAAAGCTGGTGGGAGGTATAGTATAATAAAACCATTATAAATCCATGAAAAAATGTTAGTTAAGGGACAGTTTAGTTCTGACCAACAAAACCCTTGAAATTCAGTGAAAAACTTTAGTTCATGTAATGTTTAGGTACCGATTTAATGCCACAAAACCCCAGAAATATGGCAAGTGTTGGGAGCTATGCCTGCTTAACTATGAGGCCTCCATTGTGCAGCCCCTAAACACCCTGATGACATCACAGATGACATCACTGATGGTTTCATCAATGACATTACTGGTACTGAAGTTCACAAGTAAGAGTTTGCATTTAAAAACACTGGGCCTCATTACGAGTTTGGAGGAATTTCAGTTGTTGGAAATTATTTCTGTGAAATTATCGTGGGAATAAAGAGCTAGAAAACAAGGTTTAACATATGCAGTGTCTACATCTACCTGGCAGGGGCAATTAGTGTTTGTAACAAAGTATTGTTTTGACATTGCCAGTGGCCATGTCTAGTGGGCCCAAAAGATGATATTTGTGCAAGATGCACAGAGACCACGACTGAAGGCCTTGCTAATGAGACCTCGAGAAACTATTCAACATGTTTGGGGGAGGCCACTAACCACTATTGGTAGAACACGTGCAATGGCGACGACTGAAGGCCATGGCTAGTTTGTTCTGAGGAAACTTAGATATAGCAAAACCCTTGAAATTCAGCAAAATAAATGTGTTAAGAGAGAGTTAAAGCGATCAGATTTCATGCAACAAAACCCCTGAAATTCAGAATTTCAATCAAGCCCACATCGCAGAACAAACTAAACAGTGATTGGGGGTTAATGGCCAGGAGAGGGCCAAGGAGGAAAAAAACAATTGAAGGGAGTGCAGGGAGAGGAGGGGGCACTTGGTGAGTGTCTATAAAAACAGGGAAGAGTTTGGGATTTCTGAGCATTATCAAGAGAAGACTGTGGAAATCCTGCAGGCATGGGTAGTTCAATCCCGCTGTATTTGAGTGTGTCATTGTTATTATCGTGAAAATCCTGCAAGAATGGGCAGAGAGTGAAAAAAAAAAATACTTTTACACCTGTAGTGATCACATCTCCTAGGCAGGGGACAATGAATCTCTGTGGCCACAGTCACAGCTATTGCGTCCCAATGAAACCGATTGGTGCAGCCTGTACAGTGGACAACGTTTTTTCAATGAATTCTATGGGTTTTTATTAGTGCAACCTAACCATAACGTCCCTTTAACAATGTTTTCCAGTGAATTTCATAGGTTTTTACTAGTACTCCTTTGATCGGTACAAGTGGATCTAGGTCACCTGGCCTAAGCCCCGCCCACCTGGTACCTTCCTGTTTGCCACTCTTTTTCACCACTTAGCAAGCCCCGCCCACTTGGTGCCTTCCTGTTTGCTGCTCCTTTTCACCACTTAGCAAGCCCCGCCCACCTGGTGCCTTCCTGTTTGCCGCTCTTTTTCACCACTTAACAAGCCCCGCCCACCTGGTGCCTTCCTGTTTGCCGCTCCTTTTCCCTACTTAAGGAGCACTCCACCCTCTTTTCCTTTGCAGATGGGGAGCAGGTGCAAGTGGATCTAGGTCACCTGGCCTAAGCCCCGGCCACCTGGTGCCTTCCTGTTTGCCGCTCTTTTTCACCACTTAGCAAGCCCCACCCACCGCCTGGTGCCTTCCTGTTTGCCGTTCTTTTTCACCACTTAGCAAGCCCCACCCACCTCCTGGTGCCTTCCTGTTTGCCACTCTTTTTCACCAGTTAGCAAGCCCCGCCCACCTGGTGCCTTCCTGTTTGCTGCTCCTTTTCCCTAATTAAGGAGCCCTCCAGCCTCTTTTCATTTGCAGATGGGTAGCAGGTGCAAGTGGATCTAGGTCACCTGTCCTAAGCCCCGCCCACCTGGTGCCTTCCTGCCTGCCACTCTTTTTTGCCACTTAGCAAGCCCCGCCCACCTGGTGCCTTCCTGTTTGCCACTCTTTTTCCCTACTTAAGGAGCCCTCCAGCCTCTTTTCCTTTGCAGATGGGGAGCAGGTGCAGGTGGATCTAGGTCACCTGGCCTAAGCCCCGCCCACCTGGTACCTTCCTGTTTGCCGCTCTTTTTCACCACTTAGCAAGCCCCACCCACCTGGTGCCTTCCTGTTTGCCGCTCCTTTTCACCACTTAGCAAGCACCACCCACCTTCTTAGCCCTGCCTCTTCCTTCCTGCGCTTAACTATTAGATCAAGGGCGTCTCTCGCCCGGGCGTCCTAAGTGAAGGGCAGATGAAGAAAAGGGGAATTCCTGTTTGAACCTGGAGGACCCAGGGCCCGACCCCCTGCTCAGACAGCAGGTAGGCATGCACCAACATGTGTTACTCCCTCTGGTCCCCTGTGATGTTCCCTTGTGCCCCCCATTCCCACACACAGGTGTTGCCTGTTTTGCTTGATTCTTCTACCCTGCTCCCCCCTCACCCCGCTCAAGCCTACTTCTGCAGGAGTCTGTCCTGATACATTCTGGTTTCACCATCACCGTCTTGTGGACAATGCTGGATTTGACTTTTATGGACTTCATTCATTCATGATGCGTCACCCTTTCTCAACTCTCATGGTGAACTTCTTTTGCATCTTGAACTCATGGTAGCCCTGATTCATGCTGTTCCCATCTTCATCTTGTATCCTGGCTTGCAACATTATGTGTTACTACTGACTGCTGCAATTGTATTCACTCTCCCCTCTTGCTTCTCCACTCTTTTGACTGCTAACTCTCTGTTCTCTCCTCCTTTCCCTTCTTCCTTTTCCTATCTCCTCCCCTTACTTTCTTCTATGCACTTACTCTATCAGAATTGTCCCTGGACGTAGTACGATAGCAATCTCGTCTGTAACCTCCTCCCTCCCCTTACTGTTTTTTTCCTCCCCACCCCCCCTCCAGCACTATCGGAAATGTAGTCAGACCTAATATGATAGTCGCTTGTTTTGTTCCTCGCCTACCTTTCTGCACCCCTCTCCCTCACCTCTTTTTTCCAGCTCTACCAGAAATGTCGTCAGGCCTAGTACGGTAGTCACCTGTCTGTTTCCATTTCCTTCCCACTCTCCCCCTCCCTTCCTTATCTATGTCTTAGCTCTTGCACTATCTGAAATGTCGTCAGGCCGAGTACAATAGTTAATTTCACATCCTTACTGTTCATGGCTTGTAAGAATGTAATTGTTTTTTCCCTTGTTCCCTCCCTTGCCTTGAAGCGCTTTGAAAAACATTGGCCCTCAATACGACCTCAGCGGTAGCCATGCCGCTATTAGCGGCATGGCTGCCACCGAAATCGCGTCCGGGTCCACACAATGAGGAATTACCGGGCCATTCCGAGTTCAGAAGGCCCGGTAATTCCTCCCTCCAAGGACCCGGACCCGGTCCTTCCCCATTCCCATTTCAGTCCCCATAGGGCTGAATGGGAATGGGAGAGGGAGAAAACAACGGGCCATTACGAGTTGGCCTGTTGTTTGCTCCCTCTTCCCCTCGCGGGTTCCCCTTCACCTGGTTTGACCAGGCGTGGTTTTCTGGGTCCCGCGAGGGGACCTCATAATGAGGCGGTACCGAGTAAATGGCGCCGCCACCTTTTACGGAGCCGTTTACCCCAGACCGCCAGGGTCATAATGAGGCCCATTGTGTATAGGCGCTATATAAATAAACTATAATGTCATATCATATCATATCTAGTACAAGTTCCCTATATTACATGCCCCCCCCCCCGATGTGCCAGATATGGAGTCCACATACAATGCCGTAGTCCTCGGATTACAATTGTTATTTACAAGGCTCCGAATCATAGGGGAGAATCAAAAAAGATGTACCCAGCAACCATCAAACAGATGTATCTAAAATCACAACTAATGTTTGCAACATGCAAATATACCTTTTTGTATAAACACTTGTAAAGAATACTTTTTTTTAATTTAACACACATTACAATCGAATGCACCAATCACAAACCATAACTGTACACTTCATGAAATCTCCTCACTACAACTCTCCAAACACCAGGTGCTTATTGGACGACACATTCTCAGAAAAATAGTAAGTCCATTGTATTTATTTCTCTATTATTAGCTTTCATTATATAAACATGTGTTATAAGACAGAAGCCCTTTTTTTTCTCACAGAACTGGCAAGCACATTTGAATGGTTAGAGGAGAATTTCCCAAAAGAAGAAATGAGCGACGATAACATCTCCAATGGTATACAATAGATGTTTTAAAGTAAACACATAATGTATTTTGTACACACCTAACTAAAATATTATTTTTTCTTTTTCCTACAGTACATAGTTTTTATGAAGAAACCACGCCCCAGTTGGATTATACCCAATCCCCAGAATCACAAACAGAAGCCCTATCCCAAACTGCAAATAATAAAATCATGAAGTTGTCCAACAAATTAGATGAACTTAGAAATGTTTTGAAAGAACTTGCACAGTATGTGAAATATCTTGTAATTAAAAATGTTTCTTATCACAGTCCCTGTTGTACCTTTTCCCCCTTCACCCCAGCAATCATCCCCAGAAAATTCAGAACATTTTAATGATAGACGCTTTACTTCACCTCATAATTAATGTACAAACGTTTCTGTGATTCTCCCATTTATGTTTCCCATTCCGACACCCAATCCCTTTCATGAATAAATATATTTTTGTACTATAAATGTTTTTTTTATTGTTGAGTGATATTTCCTGTTTTATTTTTAAACCTCCCATCATGAGTCTGTGGACAACGCGACTATCCTGGATGTCCACACACTAAATGGAGTTGACTCCGGGCAGGAGCGATGTCCGAACATGTCTGATTTCGCATGACGCATATTTAATTAATCAGCGGATGGTCGGTGGGGCCGCAGATATCCCCATAGGTCAGACTGCACCCATTTGGCATGACAGCAGTGTCTGCGAATGGTGCCCGTGGCTGCAGGCAGTTTAAAAGTGCTTTTCCATTCAGTGTAGGGTGGTTCAAGCACAACCGTAACACTTCCTCCTCTCCCAGATCCATGCTACATTGATCTGGCAAATTTTTACAACTTTTCAGGCCTACTTCTGAACCGGTAGTCCGCGGAGAGCACGACTGTCTGCGCACGGTTCCTCAGAAGGGACCCACCCATTACTTTTACTCATTCTCAAACTAACTATCCAGGAGAGAGCACCTGCTTTGCTGCTTTGCGTATCTGTTCTGTTAACAAACACCTATTTTTTGCTTTTATGTATAGTAGTACTGTACGCTCTACATCTTCCTTTAAATTTTCCTTACAGGAACTTTTTCAATGCATTCCTAAGATTGTAAAGGAAAATTGCATTTCCGACATCTGTGACAAAAATAATTCACACCATTAGAACTTATATTATCATTCTCAAAAATATGACATTCCTGCAGCACATAAAAAAGCAGATACAGCTTTATTGACAGGCTGCCTTGATTCTTCAATTTGTCGACTGAAAAGGTTTGTTGAACATCTCCATGTTCGCCTCTGCTTTATTTCAGAAAAAATAATCTGAGCCACAGGAAAAAGTTGCATTAGGCTTTTAAAGAACTCCTTCAGGGCAACTTGCAAAGACACTGTAGTCACACACCCAAAACTGTCCCCTCCACTATGTACAGTCACAATGTCTGGACATTTAAAGTGAGCTATACTCTCACAGAATGAAAGCAAGTTGCCCAGAGTAAGCCACAATCTGCATGCCAGAAAACTTCCACTTCTGCCAATCCAATATTAATAAGGATGCCATCATTTTCAGCATACACCTTCAACGACTGAATTCAAGAGTCCCCCAGAATCCACATAGTCTGTCTTCTCAAACACATAGCCATAGCCACTGCTCTCATAACTCCTGCAAACAAAACTCTTAGTACCCTCTCTTCCTGCACACCACACACAGCAAACCTTATTGGCTAATCCCCACAATCCCCTTTCCATGCCAGGCATTCTCAAAAGACCCGGATATGGCACGTGCCGTCCTCTTAACACAGGGGCAGCCCTTCTACCCTTTCCACTTTCATGTTCTCATGTTCTCAACAATCCCCCATTGGCTACTTTCAAAGAGTCACACATCCATCCATCAAACTCATCCAAAACCTCTACACTTAACCCTGTCATCTCACTTCAACATTTCAGATGTACTCTCAGAGTACACGTCTCCTGTTATTGTAAGAAATCTGTATCAAAAACAACTGTGCAACTGTTGAAGATTTCACAAATATATATTTATATAAAGGGTTCCTGCTACTTACACTGTAATAAGCTTCTCAATGTGTTTATCTATTTTTTTATTTGTGTTGCTTGCATACCGTGCCAAGCCCAGAGGCATCTGTGCGCTTGCTCACATAGAACAGATAACAATTGTTACAAAGATTACAGTCATACACTCATAAGCATACACTCAATTAGCATGTTCTCTTTTTATTTTTTCAAAATAACATTTTATTCAAGTATTAATCAGTGACAACAAGAAAGAAACAAATTAAACAGTAGACATCGGAGTTAGCGCATGATTGTGGTAAAATAGTTAATTACAGTGGAAGGAATAGATAATAGGAGAGGGAATTTAGTATGCAACTCATTCATAGCAGCGTTTGGGTGGGAAAATGGCAAGAGGGGGAAATGTCTTAATACTGGACTAGTCCGTGTCCATGCGAAGTTCAGTTCAGCCAGCGGATGCTAGGCGGCTTTAGTGTAAGGGCCGGGTAACGGTCTGCGTAGTCCATGAATGTTCTGGAAGGGAATGAGGTTGCCCAAGCGAATTGCAGTGATTTTATCTGCAGTAACAACGTCCCAACACTTGGCCCACCATAGCGGGATAGAGGGGCCCTTGTGGTGCTTCCAGAGGCGAGCAAGGGCAATTTTGGCCGCCAATAATAGATGAGTACAAAGGCGAGCAGCGTTTCCATATTCTCTTTTTTAACCACTCTAGCAAATGCCATGCATTGCAGCATTGATCACCTGCTCACATAAAGCAGCAAACAATTACAATGCTCTGCAATTCAAAATGATTCTATTTAGAATCCTTGTTATGAAAGTAAAGAAATACATTTGTGCATGTGTAGGAGCACTGTGTCACTGTTTCATAAAATAAAAGCAGATAAAATAGTTCTGTAGACCATTTTTAAGTGGCACTTAGTGCCTGTCAGTTTGACATGTTGGCAGCACATGCATATATCCTAACATCGCCCATTCCAATCTGTAGGTGCTTTGTATGTCTTTCTTTTTTCTTTTGCATTCTGTCACTTCCAATTCCACTTCTCCCATTATAAAACTCAAACTACAAGTCCCAGCATGCAAAGAAATAAACCCAACTGAACTTCAAGGTTCAAAACTGTCAAATTTATATCAAATACACATATACAATGCTGTGTTTTTAAAAATATTTTTGGGAAGCATTTTTAAAAGGTAAAAAAATGCATATCTGTATTTACAGCAGCATTGTGTCACTTTTTCATAATAGAATGTAAAAGCAGATAAAATAGATGTGTACGGCATTTGTAATTGGCACTCAGTGTGTGCCAGTTTAATATATTGACAGTATATGTATACTTCCTAACATAACCCATTCCAATCCTCAGCTGCTTATGCAGTATTACTTTTTCTGCTTCATTCTGTGACTTGTACACCAACTTTCACAATGGGAAAAGTGGAACTACAAGTCTCAGAACGCAAACAAAAAATCTAAGACTACATAAATACCTAAAGATTAGAATGCAATATTAAACTTCCACACAGCAACTGCCATTTAAAAGTGTATTACAAATCTTTTCCATCAACTTTTCTTATCTTTTACAAAACATTACAGAGCTTCTATAAATGCACATACACATTTCTATTCATGAAAATGCTCCCAAAAGCAACCACTTTCTAACGGTCCGCCAATTATTTTAACTGTTTTCCCCACCACTCCTCCTTCCTTTATATATATGAACCTTTCTTACTAAAAGTACTTTCCCATTACCACATATCCCCACTAACTTTCATTTGTTTACAATCACAGAAATGAAGCACATCACTGATATCAACAACCGAAAAAATAGTACCGTTTGCATCCAAAAAAGTAAGCACTTTAATGTACCATGCATATGTATTTAATTACAGCAGCACTGTTCCACTATATATTACCCCAGAATACTTTTTTCAAACCAACATTTCTTTCACTCTAGTTCATTATATTCTACCATAGACACTATTATTATTCCCATCTACACACCACCATTGCAACACCAACTCTGTTGTTGAAAATAGCACAATCACCCTACAGATTCCATCACACCACCACTGCCTTAGTGACTAACCCAACCACACCTCTGTAGATTCCTACTCTAACATCCTTCCCAACCACACCGAATATACCACCTCACGATCAAACAACACACTATTAATCTCTACAATCACACACACACACCCATACACCATACATGAATATATATTGCACAACTTTCCTCCAAAGCAAACTTTCTCTTTTCTCAACAGATACAGCAACATGCCTACTAAACAGCAACTCTATAGAAAAGAAAGAAAAAGTAGAGCAGATAAGACTAAAGCTATACCATACAGTCGTCCACCTCTAAAACAATTTATAGAAAACATTAAAACAAAAGAGCTTGTAACCTCCCTGAACAAAACCAAACCAGCCACAACTAAAGAAGGGAAAGGCCCTTCTTGCAAAAACAAAAAGTAAAAAGTGATGCACAAAGAAAAGCAGACCTGCTAACGAACCTAACCCTCTATCTAACAGTGTTAATGTATTCAAGGGAAAGCAATCTAAAACAATGTTACAGAAAATGCTCCACCGTAGAGTTCTTCACAATCTTACAAAAACAGCTGAACAGTCACGATCTACCCTTATAAACTACAACATGTGGCAAGCTCTAATTGACAGCCTTTTCTACTTAAGAGAAAATTGTGTATATTGATTTTAAACAGAATGAAGCCACTAACTAAATGAATCAATACATTACATAAAGTACTTCTAAACATGCACACTGTCAATATAGAGACCTTTCTAAACTTCTGTGATGGTGAATGGATTCACACAAGCAGTACAGAACCATACTTCAATGAAGGATCTTATAAGCAAGAACAACATACTATTGCCATAGACAATAAGGGCCGGGATTATGGCAAAAGATACCCTTATAGAAAGAAAGTCCCCAAAACACTGTGAACCAAATGCTCCTTTCCCCCAAACAAACCATCCAGTGTACAGCTGGACATAAAGCTTAACGTGAAATGTACACCAACAATCCTTTAAATCTTTACGACAATTCCTCCATCACTATGTGAAACTAAAAGAGAAAACTAAAATGAAAACTTTTCAAACCATAGACTCTTGTCCAGTGCGCAGCCACACTAGTCTCTGATGACATTCATTAGCCTGTATTTTAGGAGCTGCTTGCAAAAGCACTTTCCACCGCATCAAAATGTTAGAGACACACCATTCTACTATACAGAATCTTGTGCATCGACTATACTATGCAAAATGTCCTGCTCTAGAACTGCAACATTTAAATAACATTCTCCTACATGGAACAGCCAAAAAACTGCTTCAAGAAACAGAGCACATCCAATGTAAATACTTTGGAACTGAAGGTGACTTAGAAAACTCAGTACCTTTAGAAAACATTACCGAAAACCTCATAAACAACAACATCCCAATGAAGTCATACAAAAAAGAAAAAGCTAAGTTTCAAAACACATCTGCTGAAAAACCAAACCAAATATGTGTCTGTTGTTGCTGAACGTTTTATAAAAAGAGAAAAGAAATGTAGATCTAGCCTACAAAATAGAAGACAATGAAGAATCCCAATGGTTCCAATTGGCTTTATTTCTAACAGCAGAAATGAAAAACAAAATAACTAACCCCTCAACAGTTTGCACGTACTGCACCACAAAGCTTGACAATTACCAAATGCCATCACATGCTATCGCTAATAATATTCCAACTTCCGAAAGCTCTCCAACAGCTTAACTTGTATGAGAGCATTATAATACAGACAGTGCACCCATTTAAGCTATAAAATGACTTCAACCGAAATCAGTCAAATGAACTCCATGAGTTACTAAAGGGCATCCGTGGCAAAATAGTATATTTACCATTAGATCTAAAAGAAAATGTTCAAAAACTAGGAGTACAACGGCCAATAGATCAATCTTTGATTGTACTACTTAATGGTGTGCCAACAAACGACAAATAAACGTAGCAACAACTAGTCGAATTAAACTACATTAGACAAGCCCTACAATAGCTAAAAGAAAACAATAAATACTACCAAGTTATAAAAATAGAGGAAAACTTAAGAGAAACCACCAAATTATCAAAGACTCACCAGCAACTGGCCAATTTGAACATGTATATCCTGTTACTGCAGCCAACATTTTAAACCAGTATACAATTCACCCACTACACTCCAAAGACACAATTGACCAGGCATTAGAAATATATCAAATGCATCAAGCCAAAGGATCCACAATGAACATATGGGATAGGGTAGAATCAAGTCCTTTTCCACTACTCTTTCCTACAGGAAAAGGAGGAAGATATGATGAAAGGTCAGCGCAAATAAGTGCATGAGAATATCGCTCTTTAAGAAGGTATTCTGAAGACCCCAGATGGAGACAAAATGTCTAATACATTTTCCACCTCCTCATTGAAAGTGAACTAGCAACTCAATTTTATGGAGTTGCACACATATTAAAAATAGGCTCTAACTTTTTAAACATATTCACTACCCAACTGCTTAAAAAAATAAAATACAAAGATGAGGTTTTGCAGCCAAATATCACTAATCTCTTGCCAAACATGCGTGGTACAAAAGAATACTGGTTCTGACATCACATTGATGTACGTTGTAGGCCAGGGAACCTAAGCCCACCCACATTGTTTGTTACTTTGAGTTTTGCAGAGTACGCATGGGATGACTTGCATGACTTCTTACTCACTGCAAATGAAAATAAAGAAGGAATAGATATAAAAAATACCAGGAGAATTCTGTTCTCTTGTCCCTGTCAATGTATCAAGGTTCTTTCGCCATCGCTTCATTGCCATGATGCATTTTGTCTGCAATAAAATTACCCCTATGCTCTTAGAAGTGCAACACTTCTTTTGGATAAAAGAATATAAATTCAGAGGAGCACCACACATCCACATACATTTGTGGATAAAAGGTGCTCCAAAATGTGCCCATGATAGTGACACTACTATTTTATAGTTTATTGAAAAATATATTTACTGCAGCATCCCTTCAGAAACTGCAGATAGTGACCTACATACACAAGTGCTCCACTTCCAAAAACATAAATGTCGCAAATATAATATATTTGTTATAGATATAAAAATAATGGCAAATACTATACCAAATGTCACTATGACTTCCCTAGACCAGTTTGCAATGTAAAAGGCACATCCCCTAAATATACATACAACATTAAAAGGGAGGAAGCATCCAGTTACATTAATGATTCCAATGCAATCATTGCCTTCTTGTGGCATGCAAACATAGACATACAATACATTGCAGACATTTTTACTGCAGTTACAAGATATGGTACAGCCTATCTCACCAAAGCTGAGAAAACAGAGCTAAGAGACCTCTGGGATGACATATCATCTGACAAACACTATCACAGAAATTGTACAGCTTTTGTATAAAAATGCTCTTCCATAGAGAATGCGGGTGCTACAAAGCTGCAGACCATTTAACAGGTACAGCCTTTTATGGTAAATCTGAACACATTGTCTGGCTGAACTTTGGACCAGCTTCATCCCGAAAAAGAGTACCAAAATCCTACCAAGAGATAGAAAACATAGCCACATAGCCACAAAGGATCCCAAAAGCCAGGACATTTAAAAAAAAAAATAATTGACACATACTAGCAAACAGAAGTACTGATTTGGAAAACATGTGTCTGTATGACATTGCCCAAAACTACACCTACAAAAACAATGTCAGACCAAATGAGACAAATGGCAAATATGCAGTCTCAACTTGTGAAGGAAGCCTAGTGAAACTCACCATACCCAGTCTATTTAATCATATAAAGTTATGATTTAAATCTCCAAAACACAGGGACCTGTATTACATGGCCAAAATCCAACTTTTTAAACATTGGAGAAAAGAAAAAGAATTATTAAGTGACTATGACTGCATTCAAAGCAAATGAAAGCTGTATAACAAATGGCAATTTCAAACAATACAAGCAACTGTTGGACAAGAACGCCCAGGCTTCCGCTCTCACTACCCCTTATAAGCGAACTTAGCTCTGTGCAGTGGCTGCGTTGTGTTTCACTCTGTTTCTGCTCAAATCAAACTTAGCTGTGTGCACCACTCTCTATCCTCTTCCCCTTGTGCTTCCTCCCTGCCCCACAGCCCCCCTGTGCCTTGGTACATCAGTCTGGTAAGTGTCCTCCTCACCACTGCATGTTGCTATCTATCTCTTCTATCTTCTCTAACTGCTTCTCTATCTCGTATCCTTCTCCTATCACTAAATCTGTCTGGAAGAAACTTAAGAAGGACATACTGGGCTCAAACCCAGGACTTCCTATTGCAGACACCTATGACATGGCTTCCACCAGAGAGACTCTTACAGACATCCTCTTTTTCGTTAACTCACCTGGCCTATGAACTCGCTACATGGCCTGCTTTCTCTCCCCTATTGCCTCTTCTCCCATGAATGGTGGCACTCGCTATTAGGTTCACCTTAACCTCTTCGCCATTTCCAGAGTCATAATTAATGTCTATTGCAATGGAACCATCATGGTTCAGGGTTCTCAACCCAACCTTCTTCTCTTTGACAGGCTCCTCCCTCACCTCTCTAACCTTACTTCTCCCCCTGACTAGGTTTCCTTGCATTCTGTGCTCTCTTCCCCCTCTACACAGGCTCCCTTGCCCACTGTGCCTTCCTCCTCCTCTGCACAGGTGCCAGTGCCTTGCTGCATTGTCCCGGGTCCCTTGTCAACCATGGCACCTCTTTCATCCTCCATTATCCATCTGGCTCTTCTGCCACCCTTAGGGGGGAACCATCTCCTGTCTCCCCCATGTGAAGACCTTCAAAGATGACATTCTTCTCTATATTGCCCATCTAAACTCTCGCTCCACTGTCAAACACTCGTCTGACATCTGCAACCTCCTTTAATGCATGACACACTCCTATCTGAAGGACACAAGATCCTCTCTGTGCCTTAGGCCCACTGGATTGGGGGGAGCATTGGCACTTGTCTTCCCAGACTGGATACCTGTGTCCATCATCCCCATTCAGGCCTACTCCTCCATTGAGTGCCTAGTCTGCAGGCTCTCCCTCTCTCCTAAATCCTCTCTCCTTATGGCTACCTTCTATCAACCGCCAGGTCAGTTCAAACTCTTCCTCTTAGAATGGGCTGACCTGACCACCTCTCTACTCTCTGCATACTCTCAACTCATCCTGCTGGGTGACCTCAACATCCATCTGGACTCACCTGACTCCATAAACCCTTTCCACAACCTATGCGACTCTCTCTCCTTCTCTATCTTACCCTCTGGCTCTAAGCACATAGCAGGCCACACTTTGGATGCCCTCATCTCCACTGACATCCCTCTCTCTATACCTCTCACTATCCCTCTCTCTTCACACATGAAGCTCTCCACTCCTCTTGCATCAGCACACCCAGCGTGACCACTTGGTTTCATAGTCAACAGACCTATGAAAAGAGTGACAGTGGCTCCCTTTGCCTCCTCCTACTCTCTGCCTCCTACTCCTGCAGCTAACTCCCACCCTGGAACAACCCTCGCTAACTTCAATCTCTATCACCAACACCCTTGATACCCTTGCCCCTGTCATGAGGGTCTGACTGAAGCCTTCCAAAAAGTGCAACTCTTGGTATGACTCCGATCTGGCTGCCCTTGAACAAAAGTGTAGGACAGCTGAGCAGAAATGTAATTCATCAGGTGTACTACCCTCAAACAATCTGGCCCGCCACCTCCATCAAAGGCAATATTGACTCTGCATCCACACCAAGAAAACAGTCTTTATTCAAGCCTGCATCCCTGCTGCATCAACATGGCCAAATGTTTCAAAGTCTATAAGGAAATGGCCAATCCTGAAGCAGCCTCCTCTACTCTCACACCCACCCAGGACCTTTACACAGCCCTGGCCTCACACTTCACTCCAAAAACCCAAGGCATCCTTTCCTCTCTCAATTTCAAACCCACATGTCTGGAGCCTCCTTTGGAACCTCCACCACTTCACCTTTCCTCTCTCACTCCTGTCTCACCTGATGAGGTCACCAGACAAGTCCGGTCTATTAAGGCCTCATCTAAAGAGGACCCCTGCCACTCCAAAACCCATTAAGGACAACATTGAATCCCTCACGCCAGCCTTGGCTGATCTTTGAAACCTCTCCTTTGCCACTGCAGTTTTTCCAACTTCTCTTAACCACTCCCTTGTGCACCTTCTGATTAAGAAACCCACTGCCGACCCCTCCATTCCGGCGTACTACAGCCCTATCTCGATCATCCCATTCCTGGGCAAACTCCGGAGAGGTTGGAACCTCACACTCCATACTGAATCTGCTGGTTGCTTCCACGACATTCAGTCTGGTTCAGAACAGCCAGAGGTATGGAAAATGCTCTTCTGAACACCCATAAAGACCTGCTCTCAAATCTCGATAGTAACACTCCCTCTGTCCTCATTCTTCTCGACCTCTCCTCTGCCTTTGACATGGTAAACCACAACATCCGGATGGCCTGTCTCTCCGACACTCTGAATCTCAACTCAGGCTCAGCCTTTCTGACCGCCCATCCCAGGTGGAACTTGGGTCCTTTCTCTCTACTATCACTCTCTCAAACTGTGGCGTTCGCCAGGGCTCTGTCTACATGGCTGCCTTGGCACATGTGATTGTCGCTTTCATTTCTAACTTGCAGTGTTATGCGGATAACATGCAACTCTCCTTCAGGCTACCCTCAGCTTCCTCCTCCACGTGGCACGTGGCTGACTGTCATGGTGTAACGCAAATGACCTCTGCTTCAACGCCGCTTTTTCACTCTCACTCTGGCCGGCCGCCCTTGCCCTGCTCCCGAACCCACCTGCGAGGCAAGATATCTTGGGGTCATCTTTGACTCCACTCTCTCCTTCTCCTCTCATATTTTGGACCTCTCTAAGAAGTCCAACTACCATCTTCACCTTTCAGAGGTACTTTTACTTTTCTCACCTTCCCCCAGTGGCTCACTATCTCCAGAGCAATGGTTCTTTTAAGGCTGCAGTACTGCAACAGCCTCTTTCTTAACTTCCATGCCTCTGCTCTGCGCCCTCTGCAACTCATTCAGAACAGAACCGCAAGACTTATCCTTGCCTCAAGCCCAGGGACTGCATCTCCCCGGCACTGAAATCCCTCCACTGTCTCCCTGTGGCTGCAAGGATGAAGTTTAAGACCCTCTGCATTGTCCACAAGGCTTTCTGGGGCCTGGGACCTACCTATCTGCAACAATACCTTCCTAAATAATGTCCTTCCTGAGGCCTTCAGTCCTCTACCTCCAACCTTCTGCGAGTGAGCAGGTTCTCCAAGCAGAGATTTGGAGGGAGAACTTTATCCTCAGCAGGGCCCCCCCCCCCCTGAAATAGCCTCCCTGCCACCCTCCATATTGAGCCCAATCTCCTTAAGTTCTGGAAACTCCTTAAGACATTCCTCTTATCCTCTTCCTTCTGTCTCCCTCGCCCTCCTTCTCTGCACTATCCCTCTCTCCTTCCTTTTCCGTTCAGCTTGCTGACTGGCCACCTGGTGTACCTCGGCGTCTCACAGGTCCCTGGCCCCCTCGCTAATCCTCTCGCACTTGCCTCTGGGCCTTGTACTTGCCTCATCACCATTGTACTTGGTCAATGACCCAAGCAAGGGCATCTCTCTGCATTTACCTCAGCCTTCACCAACTGAGCACACTTGGACCTCCTCCCCCCTGCACTCCATCACCTTCCCATCCCCTGTAACCATCTGTGCACTTACGCGATCTAAACTGCACCAAGCCTGAAGATCGTATGCCTGTTTCCCCTTGCCTTTCCCTCCCTGCATGGTGGCACCTTATACACTTTGAAAAACTGCAGCATTGTCGTCAGACCATATTGCAGTTATTTCAACTGTCAATGTATTATATGCACTTGCTCTGCCTGTACAGACTAGTATCATCTCAGAATTTTATGAGCACATACAGAAGAGAAGGGATTCACAATGGCAAGGACTGAAATCTCTACACTGGCTCCCAGTGGCTGCGAGGATAAAGTTCAAAACCCTCTGCATTGTCCACAAGGCCTTCTGGGGCCTGGGGCCTAAATACCTTCAACTCTCTCTTCCTAAATATCTTCCTTCCCGAGCCCTTCGCTCATCCGTCTCCAACTGCCTCAGTGTCAGCCGCTTCTCGAAGCAACGAGCTGGTGGTAGATCCCTCTCCGTGGCAGGGGCCTCTCCCTGGAACAGCCTTCCTGCCTCCCTGAAATTTGAGGAGAACCATCTCCGGTTCCGGAAGCACCTCAAAACCTTCCTCTTTGCTTCTGCTTTCTCTCTCCCTCTCCCCTGCTAATTCTTCACTGAAACTGCACTGAATCTGCAACTGGGCCACTCTCACCAACCTCGGTCCTGAGCCCAGCCACTCTCCACTTGCACTGCCTCCCTGGCAACCCCTGCACTACGGGACTGTCTCTGTGTCCTTACAGCCCCCCCTCCCAGCACTTGTCTGCACCTACCCTGCACTTGCCACCAACTGGCCCTTTTTTTTTTTTTCTTTTCTACTTACTTGTACTGCACTTCCCCCCTCCCCTTCCCCTTGCACTTCTCCCCTCCCCCTACCCCTGCACTTGCGCGATCTGAACGACACCTGGCCTAGTAGGATCGTTGTCTGTCCTCCCCTTGTTTCCCCCTTCCCTGCCTCGTCGCGCCTTGAAACACTTGTGTATAGGCGCGTTACAAATGCCATATTATATCATATCATATCATACAAAACGGCATTATGAGGGAAATCAACAGGAGCCCCCAAGTTAAGCTGTTCATACACAAGGAACCTGTTAAAATTCTTTTCTTAATAACTTTTGTTTTCAGGCAGGAATGTGACTGAAATTTCAAATGTTATTAGGAACTCATGGGCCCCCACAGACTTCAAAGTTTCGTAAACATACGTTAAAATTAAAGAAAGTTATTGAGAAGACAAAAAATGTTGTTTCCAAAGTTGCCACCTATTTCGCATTCTTTTTCCTTAGACAAAGATGTTCAACGTTTTCCAAAGCGCACAGCCCAAAATGCTGGACAGATTTGGACCATGTCCAAAACAACTTGGGATCGAAGTGTTAGCTCACGATCCATGCTTGGTTTGGGGTTATTCAGTGCAGTAGTTATTTAAATATTTGACGGCAAAGAGGGTGCCCCCTTCTCAAAAATTGATAGCTATATCTCGGGGGTTTAGCCAAAACTGGGTGTTTTTCGAAATCAAACAGCCACTATGTTGTTTTTCTTTAGATGTGAGAGATATTAGAATTGATAGCCGAGGATATGGGAACATGAAACACAGGAAAAAATCCATTTGCAGGTCAAGAAACATGCACATGCGATCAGGCTTTAGGTGGGGGAGAGTGGCTAAAGGGCACCAAGTGACATTTGTGAGTTGGAGGGGGTTTAGGGACTGAGTTTGCAACACAAAGCTTTCTGTAGCCTCGGCTATAGCTGCAAATAGCCGACATGTCAAAGCAAACTGTCACAGAAACAGCGTGTGTTGTGGGGGGAAAGGTGAGGGCACAGGAGGTGAGGAGGTCATATGGAGAGTGGGGGTAGCTGGCACAGATGAGGCGGCACTTGGTGAGGTCATTGGGCGCAGGAAACATTTTGTTTTTTTGGATGTGTTTCCGATATTTGAGGCTGTAAAGGTCTACAGATAGCCGAGGGCATGTGTCGTTCAGTACCCATGGTTACAGTATTTTGTTTAATGATCTTTTTGCTGCTATATTGACATCAGGGTAAAAAATCACTAGCCAACCTGGCCAGTAACAAGATTGCCATCCAGGTCTCCCATCCATGCAGTAACCGACAGACCCAGCTTAGTTTTAAAGTGAGAAAGGGGTGAGCCTTCTCAGGAAATGTTGCCTGATAAATGAGTGAAAGGTACAAGTCCACTGAGAGAAATCGGCTAGCCCTATCCTTGCTTTGGGGCTAAGCCGGGTCAGTCCCACTTTGAAGCTAAGCAGGGTCAGACACGGTTTCTGCATGGATGGGCGACGGAATGGTCATACGAATTATATATTTTTTACCCGTGCTACTGTCAGTCCTTGAAAGAGAGAATTGTTCTATGACATCAGCAGTAGCACATGAGTATTGGTCATAGAGTGCATGGATGTGCCTGGTTTTTAATATAGATTGTGCTTCTTGAGATAGTACACCAACTCTAATACTTTTTAAAATGTTGCCATATGTGAGGTCTGCAGACTGACACATGTTTTCAGTTAATTATCTGTATTGGAAATGTTCCAAAAAGGTTGATATTTCCTGTGCTGCCAAGAGTTTTACTGCACAGTTTGTGCCCTAAGATTTTAAAAATAGGTTCACCTTTCACTGGTGTTTATTTATTTATTGTAATGTGATACAGTTTTAAAGAAATTAAAACTTTACACATTTAACACAGATTTACAGAAAGACACAAGAAATTAGAATACTTACTTAATAGTTAATACATCAATACATCAAATGTCAATCAATTCATTGGACTTTCTCGTATAAATACATATACTTAATGTGTACATTAACAGAAGAGAACCTTAATAACACACTTAATAAGCAAATTTCCCAGAATGGGTATACAAATTAACCAGATCTTAGGGCAGGTCATTAAGATCAGAGCGAAAAATGATACCTATTACCAATCACAATTACTCATTAGTTATTCGGCAATTAACCAGATGTTAAATAGTGCGATATGGAGCCTAGAATTAAGTGTGTTAATACAATAGTTCCAGAACTCATGAGATCCCAGATGATCCATTTTATGTACATAAGTTCTGAAATACTTGAAATAATGGTGACTCATCGATGAGCACTGTGTTAACAGATGCCTTGCTGTTTCAGGGTTAGATGAAATACCACAAACTCTGCAATTTCTTATAGATTGTCGAGACACATCAACCCAAGGTCTATTTACTAATGTGGGTAGATAATTGATGCGCAGGAGCAAAATGAAACGTCTCAACGCAGGGGAAGGACAGAGATTGAGATATAGTTGACTCTTCTTGAAAGTATAGAGGACATAAGTCACAAAACTATAACTTTTCAGGGTAGCCAAATGCAGATAATTCTCCAAAGTGTGATAGACTTCTGCAGACAGTAAAACATCTTTTGGTTATCTTGGCCCCAACACGGGGACCAGCCGCTTGCCTCACTCAGCGCCAACATATCTTGCTCCAGTTTAGGCTGTTTACAGCCTCCCATATGATCTTTTACGCATTTCAATAAGGGGTTAGCTGGATTGTTCTTAATCTTAATGTAAAGCTCAGCTCTCTTACGCAATACAACAGATTTGAGGGAGAGAAGCCCTAGTTCTAAATGTAATATTGCCACCGGGATGCATTGAGGGAGACCAAGTATACGTCTCCAGAATTTCCCCTCCAAGAGCTGAAGCCAGTCTAGATTCATGTTAGTCAATGATTCTAGCCCATAGGTGACCATAGGTATGAAACACTGTACATAAAGTTGTCTTGCACCCCAGATTGAATAGCCACTCTGATCCTGGGTAAACCTACATATTAAAGCTGTAAGTTGAGCTGCTTTTATCTTTCTTGCCTGGATACAGAGTGTATAGTTACCTCTATTATCAAACTCCACTCCTAGATATTTATAGGAGTTTGTGTAATTAATTTCAAGCATGCCAACATACATAGTGGGGCGTGCAACTTTACCTGCAGTATATAGAAGTACTTCGGTTTTATTCTGATTGATGGTCAATTCATTCACCTCTGAATATTGCCACAGAATAACCGCTGATCTCTGAAGTCCACTGAATGTGTGATAAAAAAAATCGCAACATCGTCGGCGTAGGCCAAGATAGTACACTGGGTTTTACCCACTTTTGAGGGGCAATTTCGTATGCCCCGAAGGTATTCAGGTATGTCTGAGACAAAGAGGTTGTAAAGCAGGGGAGCAGTAATGCAGCCCTGCTTAACACCCCTTAACTGTGTAACTGGGTGTGTTAAATTACCTACATTATCTAAGCGTAGCTGTACCAAAGTGTTTGTGTGACGTAACTCTAAATAGTAAATGAGAGCTGGAGGACAAGACCAACTTTTAAGTTTGTGCCAGAGTAGAGCTCTATTGACTGTGTCGAAAGCTGCCCTAAAGTCGACATAAAGAGCGTATAAAAGTGGACTATTGGGCTATAATGCCTTGTTCCTAAATGAATCCATGACTAACAAATTATGTGACGTTGAGTAACCAGGTCTAAAGCCACTCTGAAAATGGTCTAAAATCCCCGTTTTTTCCACCCATGCTTGTAGCATTTTTAGTAGGAACGAAGCAAATAATTTTCCAGTGCTATCTAGCATTGAGAGGAGTCGGTAATTAGAAGGGTCCAGTCTGTTACCCTTTTTAAAAACTGGTATCAGAATGGCCCTTTGCCATGTGGTCGGCACTCTACCGTCAGCTATTAGTTTCTCGAACAGTAACTTCATTAAGTGTGCCCAAAATAGAGGATTACTCTTTAAGAGTGTGTTGGAAAGTCCATTGGGTCCCGGGGCACGAGAAGCTTTTAAGTTCTTGATGTTACTTAATAGATCATTAATAGTGATTGTAAAGGGGGAAGGTATTAGGGAGACATAACCAGATGACTCTTCGAACCCAGCACCACTTCCATTACGCATTTCAAGAAAGGAAACCCATTCCTGGGCACCTATTGAGTTCAGCATTGGGATTCTCCCTTTACTCTTTGCTCCCCCTAGGATTGCCCAAATGTTACGGGAATTTCTGGAGCAAAGCACACTTACTGTTTTACACCAGTTGCCCAATTTCAGATTTTTTTTATAATGTTTTAACCATGTGTGGTATTTATTTTTTAATTTTCGGGTATTGAGGGCAATTAGGTTTAAACAATGATTAGTGGTTCTGAGTTTCCTTATATCTCCCCTAAGTTTACGTTTTGCATTGCGAGTTATCTTATCAAATGGGGGATTCGAGGACATTTCCTTCAGTGCCAATGGGCGTCTGCATATCGCATGTTCCCCCGAGAAACTGGTTATCCAGTTTTCAATTTCATCGGGCGACATGGCACCTAGTTTTGTTGCATAACCTAAGTTCCACAGGTCAGTAACCCTAGAGGCCTTGATAATATTATTATCAGACCAGATAATTTGGTTTGCTGGATAGTTTACAGTTAATTCACTGCTATGGGTATTCTGAGGAATGGAGAGAATAGTATCTATGGTCAAAATAAGCGGATTATGATCACTCCAAGGGCTCTGGGTTACTGACATATCGAGGACCTTAGTTGCCACTTCGGTACTGGTGTAAATATAGTCGATTGTGCTCTGGTGCAGTCCCTGATGCCAGGTACTCTTTCCTGGTCTATCACTCTGGGTTCGACCATTCATTATCTCCAAGTCCCAACATTTGAAGAATAGACGCCAGCATTCACCCTCGGTATCCTCTAATACAGTCTCCATTCTGCTGTCTTGGTATAGACCATTATTGTGAACAGATCCCCGGTCCCCAATAATATGACAATTCAAGTCGCCGGCAAGAATAATGTGGTTAGACCCGGTGTTCATTCTCCATTTGCCAATTGAATTGTGGAGTGCTTCTTGTATTAGTTTTCGATGCTTAGCACCTGGGTGGTTGTAGACAATGATTATGAGCACTGTTATCGCTATGACATCCATCCGTAATACTGCTTCAATTGCACAAATATAGTCCTCATAGGTTGGCTAGTCTGACACTAGGGATGATATTCTTCACTCCAATCAATAATCCACCATATGGGTGACCCCTGGGTCCTTTCTTAGCTGGACAGTAGTGTATAGCATAACCGTCCATGAGAAGTGGTGACATGAGCCAAGTCTCCTGAAGTAGGAAAAAATCTTGAGTACCAATAAGCGGAAGAGAACCCTGAGAGGTAAGAAAATGAGTGAAGCCTTGAGTATTCCAAGACAAAAGAGAACAAGTTCATTGCTTTTGGAGGACCATAGGGAGTGAGTCAGCCAGCCATTTCAAGGTGTTTTGAATATCACTTAGTTGTACCTTCTTGTTAGTAGGGAGGATAGGCATTATGACCTGACTGGTCTTCCTGGTACTATCTGTGTTTGGAATTAATGGGTCCTCTTCTTCTTTGTTTACATCAACCCCCAATCCCAACTGTGATAGACTAGATTTATGAGCACGAATTAGCTCGATCGTTTCATGTACCTCACAGTGTAGCGCCGTCACATAGGGTTGGGTACTTTCAAAGGTTGCACAAAGGAGAAATCTTCGGACCGTATAACCCGCAGTTGTGGGATTAGATGAAGTTTGGCCAGGACTTGAGGTCTGGTCAGCCATTTATTTGCATTCCCTTGATTCAAATTTTTAATGTAGCATATTTTCAATAGAGTATTGTTAGGTTTATCGTTTTGTTTCACAGCTGATGAAAATTTCTGTGGATATTTATCTTTCCTGCGTGGTGTCGAATATACTTTGGATTCTTCCTCTGAATAGATTGGTGATCCTGGCTCCTGATCATTGCTACTGACATACGAGATCTCATTAGGTTTATCAGGCAGTTACCAGCTAGTTAGTTTTCCTGCTTGTGCACTCAGGCGCTTCTTTGATCTGCGGGCTCTTTTCCGTGCTTTCCTAGATTTTATTGGCACAGGTGCTGTTGCTGGGAGTGTGGAGGCTATAATCACAGGAGCCTTTTGGTTCTTTAACCGTCTGGTCAGTCTCCGTTGCTTCTTAGATATAGGAGCCACCTCCTCTTCCATTAAAGCAGATGCACTTTCTTCATTAATAGGAGGAGCCTCAGTTGTAGAGATTTCTTTGGGACTCGCAAGTTCCAGATGGGAGGTGTCTTGCAAGATTCGAGGGTCGGGTAGACCCAGATGGAGAACTGTATTAACATGAATTCTGCCACAAAGTTTGAGTAGAATTTTTAGGGCAAATTGCATGGTGCCTATCGAAGTCTGGAGTTCAGCAATTGATGTTGCTTGGGAATGGGAGTTATCGTTTCCCCTGATCTCATCAGCCCCGGCTGACCCTTCCAGGTCGATATACAGATTGGGTGAGGCCGAAAGGCGGTCCCTTTCTGAGGTAGATGATGGAATACCGGGGAGAGGTGATTGTCGGTCTTCAACTCTGCTAGGGATAGTGCCACCAGTTGGTATCAGGTCCTGAGGCTCAGCGAATGATGCTGCCAATGCATCTGTCGCACGCAAAATCTGGGCTTCAACTGTCTGGCCACCATTGATGGCAGGATTTCCACCTCCTGGAAGAGGGGTCATGGATTTTTGTATGGACAGACAGAGATTCAACAGCGAGTTCTAGTCAATATCCTCATAATTAGAAACATCCAATGGTTGACTCCCATTGTGATTAGATTCGTGGGAATCACCTAAAAGGTCAGTGCCCAATTTTTTTTTTTTTAGGGATGACTTTTTGGAATAACGCAGGTATAGTGCCTTTATTGGACCTCTCCCCCTCATGCACAATCTTATTGTCTTTAACAGTAGGTGTATGATCGTCCTTGGCACCGTTACCCCTCCTCAGGTTGTAGCGGGTTTTGGAAGTTTTAGGTTTAACCATTTTGAGCGATTTAAACAATTAAAAAGTAACCAGGATCAAAGAGGCTGTTAACACCTCCGCAGTCTCCTGATCACACGTATATTTGCTTACTTAGCAATATTTCATTGAATAGTAAAGTTCAGCTTCACAGCCCTTACCTCCACTGAAGTTCGTAATGTTTTGGTTCGACTGTATAGGGCCCAGTGTAGCTAGGTTATATGGCACCCCAGCACCAAACAGCCATAAAACAGTCAGCGCCCTTGACACCGTCGGGCTTAACGCCGCAAGGGTGAATGTGGGCGTGTTTTAGAAGACCTTCTGGTCAGGTGATGGGTCACGTGTCCACCAGTTAGCTCCGCCCCTCCAGGGAACGAAATTCACACAACAAGAGTCCGTGCTGACTCGCAATGCTGTGGTCCGCTGATCAATTCAGAACGTTCGGTATGGTGAAGCTGCTTTTGCAAATAGATAAAAACGCACCGCTCGCCTGAATGCGGGCGCGTTTTAAAAGACCTTCTGGTCAGGTGATGGGTCACATGTCCACCAGTTAGCTCCGCCCCCTCTAGGGAACGAAATTCACACAACAAGAGTCCGTGCTGACTCGCAGTGCTGTGGTCCGCTGATCAATTCAGAACGTTTGGTATGGTGAAGCTGCTTTTGCAAATAGATAAAAATGCACCGCTCGCCTGAATGCGGGCGCGTTTTAAAATACCTTCTGGTCAGGTGATGGGTCACGTGTCCACCAGTTAGCTCCGCCCCCTCCAGGGAACGAAATTCACACAACAAGAGTCCGTGCTGACTCGCAGTGCTGTGGTCCGCTGATCAATTCAGAACGTTCGGTATGGTGAAGCTGCTTTTGCAAATAGATAAAAACGCCATTGAAGAAGATCTCCAAAAACAATAATGTGTTTTCCTCCAAAGAGTTCTTTGGAGTCTGTTTTGAGGACCTCTCGTAATCTGAGGGGAATCAAAGCCAACATTAGTTTGGAGACCATGCTCACCTCATCTATTAGCAGCATTTTCATTTGTTTGAAAACTCTGCGTAGTTCCATAGCAGCTTCTGTGGAAAGTTTGTTATAGTCTAATTTGTTTTGGTGTTCTACTGGAAAGAGTAGTAATCAGTGTAAAGTGACATCACCTATGTTGTAGTCAGCTAAGCCTGTTTGGGCAGTTACAACAGCTGACAGTTTGTTGTTTGTCAATTGTTGGAGGTACTCACTGATGATTTTAATTAAGAATGTTTTGCCTGAACCAGCTTGACCACTCACGTATAGTAGTATAGGTTTCTAGTCTTGGCAGGTACAGTTTTTACTTTCATGTTGCACACCATGTTCAATTTGTTTTGTTACGTCTTGGAAAATGCTACACTGCTCATTGTTTAGTTGTGATTTCAGTACAGCAAAGTCTTGTGTAGATTGCACATACTGACACATGGTGTTTTATACTTCTGTCATGGCTAATTCTGCCTCATTTGCTATTAGTGGCCGTCCAAGTGGTTCTTGGTTTCCTGTTACAGAAGGTTGACTACTGTCAGGAGTGTCCACATCTAGTTGGGCCTGGAGTTCGTCTTCGTGTTGCTGTTCATTGTGCAACATTGTTTGGTACTCTGTAAAGTTTATATCTGTTATAGTGCTTTCATTTGCTTTGAAAGCATCTTCATAGGAGTAATAGGTATCTTATTTTCTCCATGGTTTAAAAAGTTGTAGCAGGGACATTTAATACAGTTCTTTATGTTGAGGAGTTTTTAATGACAATTTGATATGATTAATTAAGCATCGTTTGGTAAGTTTCACTAAGCTGCCTTCACAATTTGCCACTCTGTATCTACCTTTCTTTTCATCTGGTTTAATATTATTGTTGTATGTGAGGTTTTGGGCTATGTGGTATAGACACATGGTTTCCAAAGTGGTACTCCTGTTTATGTAGTATGTGTCCAGTAAATAGTTTTTCAAAATGTCTTGGCTGTTGAGATCATTTGTGACTATTGTTTCTATGTCCTCATATGATTTCAGAACTCTTTTTCTAGATTTAGCAGGACCAAGACTTAGGCATACTATATTTTCTGATTTTCCATACAAGGCAGTACCGGTTAACTGGTCTGCAGCTTCATAGCAGCCACATTCTCTATGAGAGAGAATTTGTATACCTAAGCTGTACAATTTTTGTGATAGTGTTTTGCCAGATGATATGTCATCCCAGAGGTCCTGAAGATCTGTTTTCTCTGTTTTGGTTAAGTAGGCTGTGCCATATCGTGCAACTGCAGTGGAATTGTCTGTAATGTACTGCACATCTATGTTTGCATTCCATAGGAGGGCAATGATTGCACTGTAATCATTGATGTATTTTGATTCTTCTGTTCTTTTTATGTAATATGTGATCTTAGGTGATTTACATTTCACACTATGCCTAACTGAAGACATTGTTTACTTGACCTGTTGTTGAAACTGGTCTAGGTAAATCAAAGCTGCATTTGGTGTACGATTTCCCTTTGTTTTTATATTTGCAATGACAATATTTCTCACATTTGTGTCTTTGAAATTGTAAAATGTTTTCATAAAGGTCACTATGTGTTGTCTGTGAAGGGATTTCACAAGTGACATACTTTTGGATGAATTGCAAAACAGTGGCATTGCTGTCCTGACTACATTTAGGAGCATCTTTAATACACAAAAGCATGTGGATGTGTGGTGCTCCTCTGGCTTGGTATTCTTTTCTCAAAAGAAGTGTTGCACTTCTCTGAGGGGAGGAACAGTTTTATTACAAATGAAGTGTAGCAAAGCAATGAAGCGATGATGGAAATATCCTGATACATTTACAGGATCTATAGAGCAGAGATCTCCTGGTGTTTCTATATATATATGTTTGTTTTGTTTTTATTTGCTATGCATACGAAATCGTGTAAATCTTCCCATGCATATTCTGCACAACTTAATGTCACAAACCAAGTAGGTGAGCCAAGGTGTCTTATCATACAGCGTACATCTCTGTGACGTCTGAACCAGTATTCTTTTGTACCACGCATGTTTGCTAAAAGATTTGTAATGCTTGACTGTAAAATCTCAACTTTTTCTTGCACTTTTTGTAGTAATTCCATAGCTGATATAGTTTGAAAATGGGTACCTGATTTCAATGTGTGTGCAACTCCGTAGCATAGAGTTGCTAGTTCACTTTCAAAGAGAAGGTAGAATATGTATTCCATGTTTTTGTCTGAATCTGGGGTCTTCAGAATACATCCGGTGCGGTATTCTGATGCTGTTATTTGTGCTGGTCTATCATTGCACCTTCCTCCTTTCCCAGCAGGAAAGAGTAGAGGAAAGGCATGTGCTTCTATACTTTTTGCTGATTGGAGATCATTTGGCTTATCGCATTTGGTATGTTTCCTGTGCATCATATATGGTGTCTCTAGAGTGTAATGGATGAATTGTATAATGGTCTAAAATATTGTATTCTGTAGCAGGATCTAGAAGTTGAAATTGACCAGTTTCTGATGACTCTTGAATTATTTCAGTGGTTTCCCTCAGGAGTTCTGCAATATTAATTGCTCTGTAGTATTCATTTTTGTCTTTTAGATATTGCAGGGCTCATCTAACTTCATGTAAGTTCACGAGTTGGTGGCAAATTATGTTGTCTTTTGTAGATATGCCATTTACTAAGATAATTAAAGATTGATCTATTGGACGTTGCACTCCCAGAATGTGTACATTTTCTTTTAGATCTAATGGCAAATAAACTATTTTGCCAAAAATGCCTTTCACTATTTCAAAGGGAGGTATTTTTGCTGTTTGTGGTTGAAGGCGTATTATTGCTTGAAATGGGTGCACTGTTTGAATTATGATGCACTCATATAAGTTGAGTTGTTGCAGGGGTTTTGGTAATGGGAATAATTCCAAGTTATTTTTATGATAGCACGTGAAGGTGTTTGGTTGTTGTCAAAATTTGCAGTGCAGTAACTGCAAAGTATTGAGGGGTCAGTAATGTCGTATTTGTTTTCTGCCATAAGAGAGATAGCTACTTGGAACCATTTGGAATCTTCATTGTCTTCTATTTTGTATGTTATGTCTATAGTTTTTGTGCTATTTTTATTTTAAAAAGTCCAGCGGCAACACAAACACACATGTTTTGGTACTTCAGCAGATGTACCTTTAAACTTTAATGTTTCTTTTTTGTATGTGTGTAAAAGAAGGTTGCCATCTGTACGCTTGTTGCTAGTCTGTTGTAAACCTATTGCATTTTGTAAGTGGCTTTCAGTTCCAAAATATTTTCTCTGGATATGCTCTATTTCTTCGAGTAGTTGTTTGGCTGTACCATGTAGAAGGTTGTTATTTAAATTGGCTAGTGCTAAAGCAGGACTTTTGGCATAGTACAGTTTATGGACCACATTTCTTATAGTTGAATGATGTGTTGATATCATTTTGATATGGTGGAAGGTGCTTTTGCAAATAGGTCCACAAATGCAGGCTAATGAATGTCCTTGTAGTCCTGTGTGTTTGCGCACTGGACAGGAGTCCATATTTTGTAGTAGTTAGATTTAGATACCATATTGGTGTTCAGATTACAATACAAAGTATGGAGGTGGTGAGGGGAAGCACTAATACTGAATATAATGTTGCAGTGTTAGTATAATTGTTTGTTCTAGAATACTAGAATTCTACAATGTATTAGTAACAGGAATAACATTATGGCAGTATTGCACTTACTTTTTTGGATGGTAAGAGTAGGTTTCTTAAGAGTTCTCCTTCGTACTTCAGACGCTGCAGCTTTTCAGGGGAGTGGTCTTCACTGCAATTGTGAAGGAAAGAAGTAAATGTGTGTGTTAATAGCACTGTTGTTAATGTAGACATGGATTTTTTTTTGTTTTTGCAGTAGTAGTGCTTTCTGATAACTGTGCATAGCATGTACATGCACTTTCCTTTGTCTTCTGTATATTTCATTTATAATCTATTAGTGGAATGTGCTTCAGAAATGAGTGCAATAGTAAGCGCACAGACCACAAGTGGTGTTATTGCATGTTAGGAAATAGCAGAAATAATCGTATGCTTTGTTTGTTATTTTTACAGGGTGAATGGCAGGAACAATACGGAAAAGTATGCAATGAATGCATTTGTGAAGGTGAAGGAAATAAAGCAGAAGGATTTGATGGGGTCAGCAGTTTATTACTCAGTAGGTCATTACCAAAGTTCTGGGTGATTCTGTGGTGCTTGGAGATGGGAGAGTCTGAAATAAAGTAAGGGTTGCAATGAAGGATCTGGTGCTTGTGTTGCAGACTGAAGGGAAGAGGGGAGATGTTGTATGTGTTGCTTTACAACCCTGTACATAGTTGTAGATGATGTGATAGACATGAATGCACCTGTACATAGTTGAATGCTTTTGTAAATTCTAGAATGGAATGGGCAACCAGCTGGAATGAGAGAGCTGTCTAGATTGGAAGAACAGTTGTAGAGGCAGTGGTGCTGTTTCAGCTGGGAGCCTTTCAAATGATATTGGCTATCTGTGTGCATAAATAAAGATGCATGTACTCATCCTGGGTGTGTGTCATTTTATAACACACTAGAAAGATGTTTTTTATGTCTCCCATCTTTTAACATGAAATGGTACTTTGTTAGATAGCTGTGTGTGTTGTGTTTGATTATTTTTATAGTCATTTGTAAAGGAAGTTGAAATGATATAATTGTTGTTAAATATGCAGAATAGATAGAAAGGAAATTGTATGTACATATTATGCACTATAATGCATTAAATGCTATTACAGTTGAAATGTGGATGCATAGGTGGCAATGGTTACACAAATGATAGAATGAATGAAGAATATAACAGTTTGCACATTGCAGTTAATAATATGGGTACATAAATATTTGGAGAGCAGACAACTTTTCAAGTGACAGATGATCATAGCATATGGGAGAAAAGACAGTAAGCTTGTTTTACAGGTTCTACAGGGTAAGTGGCAGTTAATCTGTTTATATGCATCATAACATGCCAAACCTCCTGATTTAGGCGGGAGACTCCCGATTTTTTGGTGAAAAATATAGTTATTTTTCACATTATCCTGCCTAAAATTACTGTAGCACCAATTCATTTCTATGGGGAAATGTAGGTTTACCGATTTCCTGTGGAAATCTCCCTGTCAGGTGGCTCTGAATGGCTCTGAATGTTGTCATGTATGTGCATTTATAGAAGACATTTACATGTACTGTGCGGAACATATTCATACCTGTAGTTTGCGTTCATGCATGAGGATGTGCATGAATCTGCAAGTAGAAATGTTGGAGAGTTTACTAGTAGTTGCTGTAAGTGCTTTGCAGTAACAGCCCAATTGATGGAGTTAGATGTAGAGTTTTTGGATGTGATTGGTGGATGGTTGTGTGACTGCCTAACAGTAGCCAATGCGGCAATGGTGCAGAGAGTGACGTGGAAAGGGTAGAAGGGCTGTCCCAGTGTTACGCGCTACGTGGGCACCGCAGCTGTTCGCGTACAGGGTGTGCCTCATACGGGGCTTCTCAACATATCTGCCATGGAAATAGTACTATAGGGATTAGCCAATCAGGTGTTGAGGTTCTGCTTTTTGTTGAGAGAGGCTGTGTGTAGTGAAGATGGCGGAGGTGGAGAACGTCAGGGTGATAATTCTTGGAGATATGTTTGTGAAGGGTTTGGAGCAGTATGGTAAATGTAGGAATGTGGCTAACAATTTTGATGTAAAAGGAAGGGAGGTGGTGTGGAGCAC
The DNA here is from genome assembly GCF_040938575.1 of Ambystoma mexicanum. Taxonomy (NCBI): domain Eukaryota; kingdom Metazoa; phylum Chordata; class Amphibia; order Caudata; family Ambystomatidae; genus Ambystoma; species Ambystoma mexicanum. The sequence goes on from NC_090935.1 coordinate 261,194,740, forward strand.
TGTGCCTGGTTTCAATTTGCAGGTAATGCTAGAGGTTTGTGAAGTATGGCTAGGGATACCAGTCCACATGTGGATGTTCTGCACTGTGGTGCTTTGCATTTGGGCTATGTCAGTGCCCCTACTTTGTTAAAAGATCTAGACAACTTGGTTCAGGCATTAATAAAATGACTTCCAAATGCCAAGGTAATTATTTATGGTTTGGTACCTAGGGCAATATGGAACAATAGTTCTGTTTTTTGTCCTCATCAAAATATTGCTAAGTGTTTCATCAACCAAGGCATTGACTCTGGTGATGTTGATTACTTCAAAGAAGATGGCATGTCTTTATCTTTTATGGGAAATGCCATGCTATTTTGGAACATAAGGGTTGATTTGGAGAAGCTAATGTGAAGATTTTTGGAGGAAAAAAAGAAAAATAAATACAAAATAAAAGGTGTTTCTGAAGCATCTGCAAAACCCCCCAAAAAAGGCTCTTTTCAGAGCCAACCTCAAAGGGGAAATGGGGCACACTATTTAAATTTTAATTCCCCATGCTCAGATGTTACGATTTGTCCGCGGACACCGCGGTCGTCTGCAAACAGCACATATTACATACGGGATTTTTGAAGTTGAGAGGCATGCAAATGAGACTTGGCAGAGAAAGGGCTGGTCAATAGGGTTTACTGGGTGTTATGTGTGAGCAGAGGCTTTGTCAGAAAGTCTTTTTCCTTAGAGGAGAGCAGATAGCTATGGCTGTGTGTTTCAGAAAGCAGAATGTCTGGATTTTGAGAGATTCATGGATGAATTGGTTGGAGGTGCATGCAGATTGCTGTGGAGTGGCTGTACATCTTGGATTTCCTCATGTGGAAGTTCACTGGCATGGAGTGCATGGAATGAAGTGGCTGGATTTGGTACCTCTTTTTCTACTTTGGTGACACAGTGTCATCCAGATATTATTATTATTAATTGTGGAGGGAACAGTTTAGGGCATGTGTCTGGAATCTCTTTGCAATTTTCAATGAAAGAAGGACTTGGGAAAGTCATGGACATGTATCCAAACTCCAGAGTAATTTTTTACTGTATTGCGCAGAGACAAATGTGGCTGCGCTCTTCTTCATTTGGTTCACAAATGGAGAAAGCAAGAGATGTTCGTATGTCCTAATTTTTCGCAGAGATGGAGTACATCTTACTTATGCTGGCAATCAGATTTTTCTGTGAAATATAGAAAATGTATTGCAACCATTTTTGGAATTACAGCTATCCAGTTTGCAGTAGGTGTTGACCATGTGAAGTTTTTGAAACACAAAAAAATCACAAAAAGGCTCTTTTCAGGTCTACCACTTCCACCCAGAGAAAAGTGCAATGGATCTGATAGGGCAGCACCACAAAAATGTAGATGCCTGCAGACTGTCCGTGGACATCTATAAATGCACAGAGCCCTGCAGCATTTCATTGACACTTCTATTTTTGAATTGTGAAAGGTGGCTCGCAAAAGAGCCTTTTTTTGTTTTTTGTTGGTTTATATTTATTTTGTTTTTTTTAAACATGACACCACAATGAAAGGAAGGGAAATGAGGGTATGGAAAGGACACCAACCACAGGGATAAGAAAGAGGAAGATGTATGGTGAGCCTTATTCAGGTATGTAGCAGTCCTTCACCTGCTCCTTGACCACAGCACTTCGAAGGTTCTCCCCCCTGCAGAGTACTACATCACAGTACATGCACAATACTGTGACCTTTGAAAGGTAAGGATCAACAGTATCACGTATGGCATGCAAGGCAGCTGGAGGGATGTGCTGCCCCAAAGAAGTGCCTCTTGTGGTAGCAGGAACAGAAACGGAGGATGCTGCAGGGGAACTCAACCTACTACATTTATCGCAAGGTACAACCTTACGAATAGCCCCACCGTGGACCAACTTTAGGTGTCGCTTCATTGAGGTAGTACCACAGCTGTACAAACCCGGTTTCCCACGACTCAACACCACCTTTCACTAATTGTAGGTCACCTTGTTTGCATGTGCTTTTGATACTCCATCAAGAGTGGTAAATAACCTCCACACCCAGGAATTACGGTGAGCACAGTAGTAGGGACTTCTACTACCTCATCATGTTCATCCTCTTCATCACTCTTCTCTGTGTCCTCACGCCTGTTCCCCTCTTCAGGCCTTTGGGGAGGTGTTGATGGTGAAGGGGGTGGGGTGGTGTTGAGACAGCAGTAGCACCAGCAGCAGCCATGGATGCCATCAGGACAGCTGTTTTAAAGAGCAAGAGCAATCCAATGCCACAAGGAGCAGTCTGGGGTGTGGCCTTTTAAGGGGTGCCAGGGCGCTTCGTGGACACCCGTGCTGTCTGTGAACACTTTGAACACCAAGAAAGGGTTCAAAAAGTTCCAAAAAGTATGAAGATCTCCAGGGAAATGGTCTGGGACATGTGCAAGGCTGAACTGTCCAAGGAAAAAACCTTGAATTGCCCAAAAAAACACTCTTTAGGTGTCCTGGGGCTTGGACAGTGTTTGTTATGCTTAGCATTGGTGTGGTCTCAAGATGACATTGTGGACACGTTTGCGAATGGGACAGCTGTCCGAGGTACACAAAATGCATGGGGCGGGTCTACGCATGCGTGCGGGTGTTCTACGGACAGTGTTCCAATCCCTGAACTAATGAAAAGTGCAACACACGTGCGGCGGACATGTGCGGACAGGCCCGATGTTCGTAGGGGCCAAGGGTGTGATACGCATGCACGCAGGTGTTCTACGGACAGTGTTCAGGTCCTCCAACAAAATAAATGTGCATCACAACTTTGCAGACAGGCGGACAGGATATGTGTTCTACGGACATATCCATTCTGGTTGCGGACAATGCGAACATGGGGAATGTTCTTAGGACACTTTATTTGCATAGTTACCCACATGCGGATGTCTTTAGTGTTCTACGGACACCCCCATTTTCACTACAGACAGCTCGTACAGGTACAGTGTCCTTAGGATACACCCATTTTGCCTAATTATGGACAGGCAGACAACTTGTGTGTCCTAAGGACACTTCCATCTTGATTGAGAACAGTGCAAACTGGTATAGTGTCCTTAGAACACCCCCATTTTGGTTAATTGTGGACAGGCGGATATCTTGTGTGTCCTAAGGACATCTCCATTTTGATTTCAAACCATACAAATAGCTATATTGTCCTTAGGACAGCCCCATTTTGGCTAATTACAGACATCCCGGATTCCTGCGCTGTCTGTGGACACCCAAACTGCCTTTTTAAAAAAAAATAAGACACAGAGGAATATGATAACAAACTTAATATTTTGTTACTGCATAAAAGTATACAAATTATGAAAGAGAGGGGGAAGCAGAAACTGATGCAAAGACAAGGGAATTAGGGATTTGTACATGATGGACGGTAGGGGAGGAAGGGATTGAAGTCTCATCGTAATGTTTTTCTTGCTGGGGAGTTTTTGGGGATGGTTGGCTGGGACATGGAGAAGGGGTACAGGTACAAGTGGGTCCGTGATATTTAATTTTTTCTTTTATATGGTTCTCCACAAGAATGAAATTTGACATTAATAGATCCATTTTTGCTCCATTCGCTGCAGACGATTTTCTAAGGTCTCTGTTTCTGTATTTTTCATGTCTGTATGGTCTGTTAAAAAATAATTGCTAAGTATACATAAAGTAATGGTTATTAATTGCTTTATATAGATAAGTGTAGTGCTTACCATTAGTATCACTGTTTTCACTCATTTCATCCCGAGGAAAATTTTCTTCCAGCCATTCCAAAGTACTAGACATTTCGGTGTAAAAATAAAAAAAATATTACTTTTAGTGTACCTAATACAAAAAGTTTATAAATATATATATTAAATTATAGTTTTTCTGATCCTGCTGCGTAGGTGTGCTGTTGCTTTTTGCTGTGCAGTTTCTGTGAGGTAATTCTGTTGGAGGCATATTTATTTTGTTTTGGTATATCCCATTAGGTTGCATATGCTATATAATTGGACGGTTGGTGTCTTATATATACAGTTTGCACTTCTTATTTATTATTGAATGTAATGCATTTATGTGCTACTTTTTTAACATGTTCAGTGTTTTTTTTACATGATACAACAATGTAAGATACCCCCTATGGTTTTGGGTAGTGTTGCTGCTGACCACGTCCCACCAGGGACATGTGCGTGGTCGGCAGACATCAGAACCACTAGCGAAGGTCGGGTGTTCCGTATGTTCAATGTTATGTGTATATAAACTAAGGAAATCCTAGTAAACATTTATCAAATTTATATTATCTATACCTATATTCAGTGAGAAACTTTCTTACAGGAACGTTATGATTAAGTTGCGCTACTAAAAACCTATGAAATTCAGTGAAAAAAAGACGTTAAGGTTCCAAGTAAAACTGAAAAACCCCTGAAATTGGCCAGTTATGGTAAGCTAAGCAACCATAACTCACGCCACTACCGTGCACTGCTAAGACTAACACCCAGGACATCAAAGATGACATCACAAATGTCAATGACATCACTAATGTAAACATTGTATTCAATCATTTCACAAATAAAAACATTTTAAATTCTGAAAAGTGCAAGTCCAAAACAATGTCTTGGCGAACATCAGCAATGTTGGAACACCTCTGTGTTGCCTCATTTGTAGTCTCACCCATGAAGTAGATTTGGAGAAGTTTTGGCTCTTCGTTTGGAGGTGGGATTAAAAATCCAGCTCGATGGTAGCCTTGTCCCTGCACTTTGAAAGTTGCCATAAAGCCAAGTTCTCGAATTTCCTGAGCTGCGCCAAAAGATGACATTTGAAAGCATGAATAGTACTTTCTGATTTTTTCCAGGAAAGCTTTTGATGTAGGTGCGATCCCCAACATAAATCTTCCTTAAGGATCAGGAGGAGACCAGAGAGGAGTTAGTTTGACTTTCCCATTTGAGCAACACATCCCGGGTGGCTCCTCTTGCCATGTGTATGCTCCGCAATGAGTTCAAATGGATTCCATGCTTCCAATCACATAATTTGGATGCAGATGGTAATTGTGATCTACAGAAAATGCTGCTCTTTTTATAATCCCTCTGCATATAATTTTCACTGATGTTTGTGGCTCTTGTCCTCGTGTTAGCAAGGCGTGCTTCAGTTTGCTCCTGTTTATTATTTGCCCTGGAGGAAGTGGCTCTTCTTCTCATGTTAGCAAGTCTTGCTTTGATTTGCTCTGACGTCTCATGTGGCCTGGAGGATGTTGCTCTTGTCCTCATGTCAGCAAGTCTTGCTTCAGTTCGGTCTGGCATTTCATTTGCCCTGAGAAAGTTGCTCTTCTCCTCTGGTCGGCAAGTCGCGCTGCTGTTTGTTGTTGTGTTTCAGAAGCTCTTGATGTTGTTTTCGTTTTGTTTTTCGTTTTGCATCAGATGGAACTTTTCCAAGTGATGTTCGTTTTTTGGGAGGCATGTTTCAGTCATTTAATGGCTCCTGCACAGTTGATTGAGCCCTCTTCTTGCGAAGTAAACTTAAGTAAACAGTAATCTTTCTATTTCCCAGAGTTGACACTTTTTTGAATTTTGCCTCTTTCTAGTACCTAATGAGTGGCATGATAAAAAAATATATTTTTTTATTATTCCCTTTTAAAAATGCTTTAATAAACATTTTTTGGACTGTATATAGTAGTAATACTGTATACTGTATACAGTACTGCAAATTAGTCAAGACTCTACTCTTTACATAATCCCACCATTTCTCCACCACCAGATGCAACACTGTCTGACGAATGTATCACACTTGTATGTAACTTACCTGCCTTGACTCTAATTGCACAAATATTTCACTCATGTATGTAACGTACCTGCATCTGATTCCGAAAGCATCTCTGATGCCTGTTGTAACTAAGACTCTCACATGTAACAGAGCCTCGATGCCCCTGGGCTGTTTGCACGCTATTTTAATATAAATAAATAAATATATACATTTCAAAGAAATAACCAACACATCGAACATTTTGCTTCAGACACTTTTCCAAATGTTGCCTCTTTCTAGTACCAACTGTTGTGAATCGGGGTGAACATCACTAAATGAGGATGTCTACGGGTAAATTTATTTCATCCAAACATAGACTACAATCTTGCCACAGACAAATGAGGAATCCATGCAAAATTTAGTAGCAGTGGGTTCAACGGTGTGGATTTGTATCGCAAATATGAATCCCGGCACACAAACATAGGTCTGTGCAACAAGTGCTTAACTCACTGAGCTATCTACTTCACCATGTTGTAACTCAAACTTATCAATATTCATTTCAACTTTGATAATTGCATTTTATTAATATATTCCCCAAAGAAAGATGGAATTGCTACAAAGGTTGCGCTGTATTGAATGCACATACTGAGCATTTAGAGGTTCACTTGATCTGATCTGAACTTGGTTGCAATACCTCATCACCACACTATGCATTATCATGATGTGTTTAAGTCTTTAAAAAAGTGTTACAACTTATTTGCTGCATAGCCAGGTGGAGGCCCGTCCCACACGACAACATCTCAGTGTATGCAGACAAATAGATCACACCTGTCCTTCCTGTTATCACTCACCTTTTGCTGTCAGCCATCACCATAGCTAGGCGCTGATTGAGATTTACAAAGTGCTAATAGCTAGTGTGTAGATGCCAGCCATGCACCAAAGATGAACTGTAATAGACATGCTGCAAGGTGCACACTCGCAGAGAAGTAAGCATGCCAGTGTTTTTCGTTTTTCATTATGATTGCCAACATTGAGCTGTAGGGACTAAGGCGAAATTGCAACCTATGTCTGTTTATTCTAATTTGTACAGCTCCTCCTACAACAGTTCAATATGCACATAATTGCCAGAGAAAATATTCTCAAAGAAACCCTTCAAAGACCAAAACATATTTATTGTGCATGGGTCAACATAATTTCCATTACTATTATTTTCCTATTACATTTGGGGATGCAGCCTATCTGTCACCTACTTTTGTTTTATCTTGGAGACACAGGCTACAGGGAGGTTACTCTGGCCGATAACAAATGCAAATCAAATGTGCCATGGCTTAGAAGTGACCCAGTATCTGACTGAGTTAGCATGTTCCCGGGCTATGGTGGTACACGCACTATTCAAAGAATTAGAAGATAAAGACATCATTTGGCTCTTACAGCATGCTGTGCAAAAACTGTACTGAGTTGCTTTCAGAATTGTTGCCCTCTCGGGCTATACATCACTGCTTGCTGAAGCCATGAACATATTTACAGACCCCATGGATGGAGGAACCCATTCACTGTATGCATTGCAGAATAAAAGGCTCAGGGGGGCTGCCACGCCAGAAATACTTTCTACTAACGTGAGGACCTTTACCCTCCTCAGGCTACCTCCCCCAATGTGCTGACTACATTACTTCCTCAGACAACCATTTAAAAGAAATCTATGAGTCATGTTATTTTGGGCACTTTAAACTAACCTGGAGCATCAGTAATCAATGCTCAGCTAAATGGTACTCATTTTATCCACCTCTTGAAGAAGGAAAGACTGAGTTGGGCATGATGGGGTTCCAAAACAATATCCTGCAGGTTACGGAGCTCAGCACCCCATTTCCTTTTCCTTTAAGTTTGTTTATTTTTTTTGTACTCTGGGCAGGTTATTACAAATACAACATGATGTAAAAGGTACGTTGTTACTGACCATCTCCCATATCCTGCGGGTTAAAAGCAGGTATTTGATATAGATGGCAGCAAAAATGCACTGCCACACACATACCAATCTGGCCTTCGGGCTATGGAGGCCAAGTTAGTGATGGGGCGATATTATTTTCAAATGAGTTTATTTGGATGAATTCCATTAAATGTAGAAATACATAAAATACAAAACCACAAATATACAAGCAAAATAGAATAAATGTTCATCCATAAAGTGCTACAAGAAGTTCACATATATGATATATTACTGAATCAACAAACAGTCAGAAATGTTCAGAGAGGGTGTCCAGACAGCATCTACTGGCACTCCAGGCATTCCTCGAGTACGATAAAAATGCCCATGCAACACAAGGTGAGACTGCTAGGAGGAGAAAAACCAGTGCTGGCCGACATTGAACAAAATGTTTCTGATTAAATAAAGGGGTACGCGGTTGCATTCTCCAGAAAGAATAATGTAGGTACAACAATAGAAAAAGCAAAAGATCTTAAACTGCTAATTTGCAATAAGGACTGATGGGATCCTATGCGTAGCCCTTCCAGTCAGATATGTTCCTTAACAATTCCTTCCCTTGATAAGTTTTGTATTTTGCCACGTAGAACGACATCATAGATGACACATATGATATATGTATGATATGTGATTGGATATTTTTAACATGCTTAATACCCAGAGGTTTCTAAGTGCGGACCTGGAGATAGAACCTGTGTTGCTCTGTGTCAACTTGCTTTCAAGGTGAGCACGTTGCCCCTGAGCTATCCTCCTGAGAGGGGTATAAAACCTCTATGTAATCAAGCTACTGTGTTAGTGTGCATACATCAGTCCGATGTCTGTGAGATCTCCCTACATTATTATATTGACAATAAAGTAGTACTTTGCCAGTCTGTCCAATTATTTGGTTTGAGATCATTTTTGTACGTCCATCTAGAACGCACAAACGCTTCAAGGTGCTAGATCACATAACGTAAAATGTTATCTGACCTTGTGACTTGGCCACACACCTTGAAGTGCTGCACCCCCCGATGCACTGCCATCCCCACAACCCCCAAAGTCAGACAGCAGGTGGGCATGTGACCCATTTGCTCAGCCACAAAAACATCTCTGCAGCCATGTACTTTTAGGAATAAAATACCCACTACATATGTAAAAAGGATCCTGCAAATCAGCCCAGAGTTTTGTGACCTTGTGACCTAGGCCTTTGGCCTTGCTCCTCTATTTGGTCACAAACTCCTCAGTGACTTGGCATATTTGTAGCGTATGGTAGGTGGTGCTTTATCCTACATATCAATGTCAATAAAAGGCAATAATTTAAATTTCAATTGAGATGTTTTAACTTTAATAGATACAACAGAGTGCTCACACTAAGACGTTGTAACTCTGAACGGTTCCTTTATTTCAAAACTCCAGCTTCATTCAGATGACTATTTCAAGACTCTCCTGTGTATATTGTGATGAGACATTTGTTATATATTCTAAAAAATCCAATTAGACATAGAAAACTGTACATGCAATCATGGATGCTTTTTGCTAGAGTGGTGAACCTGTGGTAAATTTGTTCCAGCTGGGATTATTATATACCCCGTGATCATTTAAACTTTGACTTCATATTTAATTTCCTTTGCTTAGAATGACAATGTCAAACAAAGTTTAGAGAAGCAGAATTTCACATTTTGAAAGATTCTTGCTATTTGAATGCTGAGTTCAGAAATATAATCAAGGTCTTTGAAACTGCACTTTCGGCACAAGGCTTTGTAAGTGATTTCAATCCGGCACTTCACCTAAGTCAACGCCTAGAGTGTAATGCATAACTGACATCCTTATTTATTTGTATCTAAAAGTTCTTTTATTCTGAACGATGTACCACTCATACCATGCCCCTCTCCTGGAACCCCCCCGGTCACACTGAACCAGGAATCAGGATGGGTTGCAAGGTTAAAATATTTATTTATGTAGTTACAAATTAATCACACTATGTTCAGTGGGTATACAATAATCACCAATGGGGTGATGTAACACTGAGCAATCTCTTTAATCACAAGGAGTAATAGTGAGCAAAACAATTCAGCACAGAAATAATACTTTTGTGCTTGTGTTCAGAACAGATAGCAATGTGGTTACTATTTCCCCCTGCACACCCCTCAACCTCCCAATAGACAATGTAAGAGATATGAGGAGAGAGCAGGTATTCGGAATGGCAGAATTCAAACAAAATATCAATCCCAATTTCCCCCCAGCAACACAAGAGAAAAACAGAATTGATTGGCAAGCTATCAAAAATGGTTTTGAAGTTATCTTGAAAATGGATTGGGTAAAAACACTAAATTACTGAAATTGTTTAATATCTTATGGGAGCCACTTTAGACAGTTACACACAAACACAAGCAATGATTTAACACTAAGAAACAATGTGAAATCTTAAAATTGAGGTCGGAAGCAATCAAAAGCTGTTTTACACGTGTGAGAAATTAACCGAAACGAAAATTTGCAGCTAACTTTTCTGTGTGTGATAATCGCGATTACGGGATAACTATATGGAATTGGAATGCGGTATTAGATGCAAATCAAAGCTGTGGATGTTAGCTACAGGCTTACGTTTTTTTTGTTTCTAGCACAAAAATTGAGGAAGTTATGAACGTTTTAGTGGAGGTCGTTTTTTCGAGATAGGCGCAAAAATGGAAAACAGGAATGGACTTTTAAAAGACAAATGGGATTTCTTACACTAGATTATGACTATAGAAAAAGAGAATGCCACACATGAATCTCCATCAGTTCCTGGGCAAGGAACCCTTCACGTGGTGGATACTCAATTTCTTTCTGGGATTCACTTTAGTTACTCACAACACTAATGACTTATGATTTTAGAAAACAAATGAGAGAAACTCAGCGCAAGAAAAGTTCTGACAATACTATGATTCTGAATTTGCAGATAGGATGAATTGAGATTGGGATGAGAATATGCAAAGTACATATGCTACGTGACACAGTTCTATCTATAGATACTCACTATATGTTTTTCAAACGGAACTGTCAGGATTCTGGTCAGGGATTCTGGTCAGGGATTCTGGTCAGGGATTCTGGTCAAGACAGACTGCTGGGCACACCGGACTGGACAGGGTCTGTTCACAGCACGGCACAGGACTGGATCTGATCTGCAATGGCTCTGGTCACAGCATAGCACAACTAGACTGGATCTTTTGGTTCTGATGATAATTCTTTTAGCAGGCAGCAGTACAGCACAGCCCGGCTGTATATATTTTGATGCTCCCCTTTGGTGGTGGGATTCTGGTTCTGGAATTTAAGGCCTAGCTGAAAATGGTTCAGCTAATGGAATGGTCCTTTCTGCTTTGCCAAGTTTCTGGAGTCTGGAGCAAGTAAGATGGATAGTTCTGCTTCCGGGTGCTCCGCCAGCAATCGGTTAGTGGCTGAATCTGTCTGTCTTTTTTTCAGTGCTGAGCTGTCTCTGTTTATGCTTATGATAAAGGGGTGTGTGTGCTGGTTTATCCTAAGCGCGCCCCTTTGCCAGGGATTGGTCAGGGTCTCCTCTCTGCCTTGATAGGAGGAGAAAAACAGGGTGTCACCTTAATGGTATGAAATTATAAGGCCTAGAGTCCACCCCTAGCCTCTTCAACACAAAATCTACTTTTGGTACAATACATCTTTCCACGTGTGCAACCTCTATAACAATCATATATACAGATTACATATTTTGTGTACCAGATACTCCTCCAAACCCTGTCGCTGTAAGATCTTGTGTCTGCTTTTTACAGAATTTTGCCCTTTTTATCCGGAACACAATGTCCAATTTCAGAGCAAATTTCTACAAATGTGCACATTGAATATGGGCATAAGTGTATGAAGTTTCATGATTTCATCAAAAATACATTTTGTGTAATATCACATTTTCTGCTGTTTCTTCCCAGAACATGTCACAGAGTTCTGGCGCCTTTTAAAATGTGCAGCCAATATTTACATTAACAATGCTGTTAATTTTTGTGTTTTTGACAATTTTACACAGTAAGTTAGCAGTCTTTTTAAAATGTGTCTTTTGTTCTTGTTAAGCAACAAATGGTTGTTTTTCTCTGCCTACTTCTGCTTCTCTGCAGTTCAGAAGCAGTCTCCTCCCAGTTCCTCCTGGGCAGAGGCCATTTACGATCCTTCACACTTGGTATTCCTGTAGCTGGAGGATGTCCATTGTCTCCTTCTGGCTCCCCAGCCCAAATTCTCCACGCACCCGATAATCATCACTTAGGTATGACTTCCTGGTGGAGGGAAGCAGAAGGGAGAGGCCTGGCTTCTGTGGGGAAGCTCTTATACTGGTTTGGTTGCTTTTAGTCAGGCTTCAATTCAAATGTTATTCTGTTGCATTTTTCCTTTGCTTCAAACAAACTTGTAATTTCAAAACAAGCAGCTAGAACACTTATTCCAGATTCTAAACCATGGGATTTAAACAATTACAACATAGAGTACTCTCAGTAACAGGCCACTTAGTTTTCAACCATTTGAATTCAGTTTGTACAAGTTTACAGTTTCTCAAGCAGGCTTCTGACAGCTGTCATTCAGGCGGCCGAGGGTACTGCCTCCAGATTTTAACAGATTCCACAGGCAGACAACTTTTGCTGTGGATGTTTTTATGACAAATTCAGCTTTCCAGGACATTGTAAATTCACAATGATTTCTTGAACTAAGTGAATTGTAACACCCAACAAGAATATTGGATGTTTGAGGGTGTTTGGTACAGGCATTCTGCCCTTTCAGCAACCAAGAAAAAGGGATTTAAAAGCAAGATTTTGGATTTCTTCGAGCAAAGCACCGCTTTTCTCTCTGTGCTCTATTTTTACTTGTTGTGAAGCCCAGTGACATAATTCAGGAGTGAGATCTCCATTCCACCACTGACAACATGCATGGTAGATTGGGCAGCCATCCTCAGGTATGCCACATGGCAGAGCAAAAGTGGGTCAAGACATCCCACAGCTTTGAGTATTTCTTATTTACAGATCATATCCTCATTTCAATGGCTTTTCCTTAATGAATATGACCTCAGTATGCAGTGTTTATATCGAACATTTTATATTGAAACACACATATATCAAGTACTTTATAACAAAAACCTGTATACCAAATGTATTTTTCGGTGAGGTAAAGGGTGACATATTTATGGGAAATGTTTGGGGTGGGTGTTTAAGGGTAGTAAACAGGGATTTGATTGGGGACCTCCTAAACCCCCCTAAAAAAATGCATTTGGTATACCAGTTTTCGTTAAAAAATACTCAATATATGTGTGTTTCACTATAACATTTTCGATATAAAGACATGTAACCTACGGCCTCATCATGGAAGTGTAAACTTAACATGCCTATGATCTACTCTAACAATCGCAGTGTTAGGTTGCTGTTAGATATCCTGTTTCCCCATGCAAGTATTCTCCCACAGTTGGCTGTGTGTCCTTGACTTAGTGCTGGCATCCTTTTTTTTAGTCTAGTGGGGTTCAATCTGCTGTAGCCCAGGGGTACCTCTTTATTGTAACCCTTATGTAAATCCAACAGCCTGATAGAGGTTATGAGTCTCCTGTAAAGACAGTTTCCAATCATAGTGCTTTTTTAGAAACAAATTGAAATAATCTAAAAAGATCCCACTATTGACTTTAGTGGCCAATACAATAATTGCCTGCTCAATGTCATATCTATCTAAGGTTTCCTACACAATTCCCTTCAAAACCATTGTGTTCAAATTAGAAATTTGAGCACCTATAAAGAGGCCCCATTGCTCCAATAATGAGCATAGTCTGCCGATGCAACTCTCCTTTATTGGGCAATGCAACAAGGAATATGCACGAGCTATTTCACATTGCAGGACACTGTTTTCCTCTTCATGCCATTTCTTACTAAACACTAACATTCTTTTTTCTAATGTACATCCTGCACGTATCACATTATATTCAAGGCGTATGTATTCAGTCTGCGAAGACTATGGAAGCCTAAAGATGAGTTTCAATAAGTTGCCTTCATAGGCATTTAGAGTAGTACAATATTTCATACCCACACTTCAGCTCCACGCATAATTAGCAGCAGAACCGTATGCCGAAATATGGTCAATAAACTTGCTAATGAATGTCCACCATTTTTTCCTGCAAATGTATTCAGGGCTCCCACTTGCTGGGTTATATTATTACATGCATACTCCCAGTGTGCCTTCAATGTACATTTTTTTCTCCAAAATAAGCCCCGATGTTTATGATTGCCAACTTGTTCGTCCAGCAATTCGTTTTTTAGATCCACCATATATAAATTGAATAATGATGGGGTGAGTATACACCCTTGTTTAACACCCAAAAATGTGGTAATCCAATCAGTAACATGTGCTGTCCCATCAAATCGGATCCTAACTCTGGTGTCCGAGCGCAGTTCGATAATCACAGACCACAGACCCCTCGGTATATCCGATGTAGTAAATTTCTGCCATAGCCGATGCCGAGGGACTGTATCAAAAGCTGCACTATAATCAATAAATACTGTACATACCGGCATCTCCCTGATCACCCACGAGCATTCTGTCAAGGAAACAAGCATGATCAAGCTACGTAATGTACTCGAACCTTTCCTAGATCCGGTGTGATTGTAGGGTATAATTCCCTTAGTGTCACTCCAAGTTCCAGCCTCTACTTGCGCATAGGGTTACTTTGTGGGTAAAATTCCATGAATATGCGTAGCGTGTACAGAAACTCATGGGATGCTCAAAGTCGGTTTTGGCACTCAGTCTTTGTGAAAACAATGCACACTATTCTATGAATTGGGCCCTTAGTGATTTTAGCAGGAAGACCCAGGGAAGAATTATACCCAGCGCACCGGTTCAGAGTCAATGGTGCTTTATTTATTTTTGGTGGGCACACACGAGGATGCCTTAAACGATATACACATGTTGGCTGAGTCCCAATGAAATCAACACTCACCATGGTCTCCTCCAAAGAAGTGATGTCGCTCAACAGATTGTCAGCAGTTTGCAGGGCCAGACAACAAATAGGCACTTCCTCTGCAATGGATTCACCCATTGCCTCCATGGCGTGACAGCGATGCGCTTTGCACGCTTCACAAGGAGATCACACGCCGATATTGCACCACTGATGCAACGCTTCTGTGTCTTACTAGGCACCTATATAGTGTTTCCTGGGCACTCAAAGCACCAAAAGACCCTGCAGTCACTGCCTAGAATTGTGGGATAATCAGTCCAGAAAGCACCAAAAGGCTGTATACAGAAACAGACAGCAAAATCCTCACAGCAACAAGTCACGCTTCAGTGTCTTACTATGCACTTATATAGTGTTTCCTTGATGGCTCAAAGAGCCAAAAGACCCCACAATCACTGCCTAGGTTTGTGGATAATGAGTCCAGGAAGCACCAAAAGGCTGTACTTAGAAACATAGAGCAGGTAACATATTCCTCAGAGCAGCAGGCAATATATATATTTGCAAGCTGTGTGTATTAAGGGATAGGCTAGCCACTGCACAGAATGTTGATCTTATAGTTGATAGACATATGTATATCACCAGTAGTGGATCAGTAGTTACACTTGATGATTTTACAGGTGCTTCATACCCTAATTTCATTTCCCTACTCATCATCTTTTGCCTGGTCAATTAAAATTAAATTTAGTTGTACTTTAATGTGAGATTACTTGACATTGATAGTTGACAAAAGCTTACATTATTCCTTTTGAAAAGGTTAATACCAGCACGACCATATGAAACAGTATATCTATTATACACATGAGCTAAAGGGCAATTCAAAGACATGTCCCATTGCACAGAAGCAGAGCAGGGAAAAGTCATTGAACTATAGGCCAGTCAGACTGATATCCATACTTTGGGACGTACCAATGAGGACATTAGGCTTGACAATATACTTGTATACATTGACTGGATGATCATGAGTTATGTCATGGGAGAGTTATAGGATGAGGTATCCTTGGGCTTCCCCAAAGGCTTTTAGACACATCAGACTCATAAACAAACGAGGCAGTTGTGGGAACATTGCACGAGTGGTAAAGTGAGGTTGTAGCTAGTTGAGTGCCACTGAGCAAAATGTGCTATTAAATTAGCTTACTTTGACTGAAGAGGGCAAAAAATGAAGGAAAAAACATATTAGTCGTTTTCTCATACTAGGGTCATGATATACAGCTGGATGGCTTGGTGGGGTGCTGAAATAGGTTCTAGAACAGAGTTAGTGAAGATCTCTTTATGGTAGTTTGTGCTTCACACAGGGGTACAAGTGTTCAATCTTCCAGTGAGTTGAGTTGTAATTAATGTATTTATTGGATATTTATATGGTGTCTATACACAAGAGTTCCCAGGCCTGCTAGATAAGTTGGGGGCGGGGGTGATATAGGAAAACAGAAAATAACGGTTATATTGGCCTTGTGACAATCCTACCATGCAAGTGCAAGACAAGGTGATAAGTGCAGGGGGCAAAGAGGGCGAAGTGCAGGTGTGGTGTGCCCAAAGGGAGAGTGCTGATGGTGGCCCAAGACGGCAAGTGCAAGGGTAAAAAGAGAGGGGGGAAGGGACGGTGTGTGGGGTGGACAGGGTGGACCAGGTTAGGGCTAGTCTGGCGAAGGAAGACCGAAGGCAAGTGCTTGCAGGGGATGCTGGGCGTACTTGTATAGGTATAGGGGTGGCATGGCCCCTGTATGACTCTGAAGGGCTGAGGTCACAGTCGTAGCGGCAAAGGGAACTTTTAGCAAGGGAGGGGGAGAGGGAAGGAAGAGGAGAAAATGAAAGTCTTGTGAAGTTTCCGGAACTTAAAAAGATCCTGCTAAAGTCTCAGGGGAGTAGGGCAGCCATTACAGAAGGGGGAACCAGCCAAGGAGAGGGATCTACCTCCCACTCTCTGCCTTGGAGAAATGTTTGACCTGCAGAGAGTGGGAGTCAGAGGACCAAAGGACTCTGGCAGGGAGATATTTAGGAAGGGAATGCTGAATGTAGAGATGTCCCAGGCCCAGGAAAGCCTTGTGTATGATCCATAGGGTCTTGAATTTGATCCTTGTGGACACCAGGAGACGGTGGAAAGATTTTAGGACTGGAGACATGTGGTCCCTGGGCTTGAGACCAAGGATATGTCTTGCAGTCCTATTCTGTCTTAGTTGAAGGGGGCAAAGGGAGGAAAGAGGCAGATTGAGGAAGAGGCTGTTGCAGTTGTCCAGGCTAGAAAGAACCAGAACATTGGAGACGTTGAGCTTCTGGAGGAAGGCGAGGAAGGGTAGAATGCCCCTCAGGAGGTGGAGCTGCAAGTTAGACTTCTTAGCAAGGTCCGTGATGTTTGAAGAGAAAGAGAGAGAGGAGTCAAAGATGACCCCCAGGTGTTTTGCCTCTCAAGTGGAAGAAGAGGTGGACCCAAAGAGGGTGGCCAGAGTCTGGGGGGGAGCAAGGAACTGAAATCCCAATGAGAATGATCTCTGTCTTACTGGCATTAAGGCAGAGATCATTGGCAGAGCACTATGCCTGAATAGCAGTCAGGCAGTCAGGTATGAGAGAGAGGAGGTGGAGGTGGTAAATAATGGCAGCTTGAAGGAGAGCTGTGTGTCATCAGCATAACACTGGAAATTAGGTGAGAAGGTGGAGATCAAGGCCATCGATGCCAGGTAGATGTTGAAGAGCCATGGCGGTAGGATAGAGCCATGAGGGACACCATAGGTACAGAGTGAGGTGGAGGAGAAAAAAGGACTCTATTGCACTTAAAAGCATCAGGAAGGAAGTTGGCCATTCCAGTGCCGGGTCTGTGATGCCAAGGGGATCAATACGATTTTTTATGAGGATGGAGTGGTTGACTGTGTCAAAGGCAGAAGAAGTATCTAGAAGGATCTGAACACAATGTTAGTTTGGGTCCGGGATAGAGAGCAGATCTTCATGAGTGTTAAGGAGAGCATGTCCCGTGCCTCCGTGTGCCCTAAAACCAGACTGGTGGTCATGGATGCAGCCAGCCAGTCCGGTGTGGAGGGTCAGTTGGGGGATGATCAGTTTCTCCATGAGTTTGGCAAATAAAAGCATGCTAGAGATAGGGTGATAACATAGTTGTTTAGAATTGCAGCGTTGGCCACCTTACAGAGTTTATGACCCGAGTGAAAAGGCACACATTTGTACGGTGTTGAGGTATGCATGTTAGTGTTGCATTGCAGGCATCCTGTAAGAGAAGCTTTACATTAAAGTTATGATAACGTTATTTAGATGCACTAGTTATCATTCTTGGGTGTGAGCTACCTTTCTGTGTTGCATAGGTTGTATCCTCTGTCAGGGACATTTTCCCCACTTTTAGTCCTCCAGTGAGGGCTGCCTTTCAGTGTTGGAGTGTCAGTGTGCTATGTGGGGTGCAAATTTTTCTGTCCTGCAGTGAGAATCATCTTTCAGTATTTCATTTCTGGCGTTTCTGTCCAGGTCCAGGACTTTTGACACAGCAGCAGTTAGGTTCACCTTTCAGCATTACACTGGTGGGGTCTAGCCCTGTCTGGGGTGCACGTGTCTGTCTACTGGCATTCCGTGTTGGAGTGGAGTGTCATCAATCCGTATTGCAATCATGGTGTCCCGAGTGAGCTCCAAGTGATTCCATCATGCAATGAAGGTATGCTTTCACTGTTTGCGAGTTATGCTACTTTACAGGCTTTGGTGAATTACCGAATAGACATTTGTTGGCCCTTGTACAGTGTCAAGTCCTGCATGAGATTCATTTGTTTTAGTCTTGCATGGAATATCACGTTATAAGCTTCCAGTGGTTGTGGTCTTTCCCCTGTGAGGTACACTTGTTTCAGTATTGAATTGCTCATGAGCTTCCAGCATTGCAGTAATGTTGAACTCTGTGAAGTGCATTCGTTTCAGTCCTGCAGTGTGAGACACCTTCTAGCATTGCAATGTGATGTCCTATTCTGTGATATAACCGCGTGTCATTTATCCAGTGAGGGTTCCTTTTCAATATTGGTGTTTGGGTGTCCTGCATGCGGTGCACCTGTTTAATCTCTGCTGCATCAGTCACTGTTTGTATTTCCTTTGTGGTGTCCTGCATGGAGTGAACATTTCTCAGATCAGCAGAAGAGGTCATCTTCCAGTTGAGTAGTGGTACTGTCCTGAGTGAGGTTTACATCTAATAATGCTGTTGTCTGGGTCACCTATCAGTATTGCTCTAGTTGTGTTTGAGTTGAACATGTCTCAGAGCTGCATTGAGGGTACCTTTACAGTTTATCAGTGGTACTGCCCTACACTGGATGAGGTTCATACCTATCTCTCCTGAAGAATGGGCCACCTTTCATCACTGCAGTGGCAGCACACTGTCCACTGTGAGGAATAGTCATTTGGTCATGTGTTGAGGGTCCTCTTTAGGAATTTCAATGGTTGTGCCATCTCATGTCTGTGTTGCCCTTGGCACAGTCCTACATTGAGGTGCTAATGTTAGTATTGCAGTGGAGTTGCCCTGTCCTTTGTGTCGTGTACATGGTTCAGTTCAGCACTGTTTACCATTATAGTGGCCCACATGGGTCAGTCTTGCTGTGAAAATCACTTTTCAGTATCACAGTGGTGTTTAAAATGGTTTTGTAAGCCTGCAAGTGTTATCCTGTGGATGGTGATGCTTCTAGACAGCTGTTTCCTCAAACAGCTCTATTAAGCAACTTAAACGCTCATCCTATAGTTAGGAAGAAGTGCACTCTGATTTGCAGCTATAATGTCACCTTTATGTCCATTCGTAGATCTGGTGGTCCAATGGCAGCTGTTGTCTGCCCAATTGTATGTTTAGTATAGCTCACAATTAACACTTATCAACATTTTACACTCATTCATAGTGGTCAACACTGATGCTGAGGTAAAAGAGCAATCTTGTCAGTCATTTTAAAATCCTTCATGTTGTTATCATGCACTTCATAGCACGTTTTACTTCATGGGAAATTTTAAAATACTGCATTATTAATAGGTGGAATATTACACAAACATATCTCACATTTGTACTTACATCCAAATGGTGGAAGTGGAATATTTTTGTGAGGTAAACAATTGGAGCAGATAAGAAAAAAAAATATTTCCTGCAAGGGAGGACATGGGAAACACATCTCTTCACTTACATCAAACATTTTATACCCAAAGGCACCAGGATATGTGCAGCGATGAACACCTGAAGATGACCTATGTCCACCTTGTGCAATATACAAAAGTGTCCTTCCTATTCATTGCTTCATTGCACTGCTCGGATCCCATATGCGATTCAATCCCTCCAACCAGGTTGCAAATGCAGTTTATACATGGTAAGGGAACTAGACATGCAGTTTATCAGGAATATTACATTACTGAAATAAAACCCAGACAAAAAAGAAATAATTATAATCTGGCCCCACACCTCACCTGAACATCCTCTATCATGGCCCTTGAAAATGAGTAACTACCCCCAAACCATCTCAAGTGTTCACAAACCTAGGCATATTGAGGAACAATAGATTCATGCAGTAAAAAAGTGCTTCTACAAATTCTGCTCTACATGACAGATTATTCCCTGCCTCTCTTTCCCACAGAGAGGGCTGACCATCTTCTCCTTCATTCATCCAACAATAGACTACACAAACAGCATTTTCCTAGGTATGCTGCACTGCCTCATAGAAAATGTTAACTGATCCAAAACACAGACAGCAGCCAGATTCCGTCTCAGACTCAACATTAGGGAACACAACACCAGCTTTCATTTCATTCTGCTGGCTACAAATCAAAGTATGCAGTGTAAGACCCTCTGCATAGCCCACAAAGCTTTTGAAGATCAAGGAGCAGAATTAACCCAAAACAAAATCAACAGGGTGAGTCAATACCCCTTTGACATAGTAGAAGTGTTCTATGTATCTGGGTCATCGGATATAGAACAAGGGAGTGGCCAGAGACATACAGGAACAGCAGTAATCAAATATGTGAAGGACCAAAAGCACAAATTCCAGACAGTGATGCAACAGAGACTACCCTCACACTATTCGGCACAGCAGCAGAGCTTGTAGCACTCATAGAAACCCTAGTAATGTCACCATATATGATGTACCATTTATACTGATTATGCCTATATTACATCTCCAGTACAATCAGTATTATCGAGGTGGAAGAGAAGGGGTAACAGACAGGCAGAGGGGTCACCAGTCCAGCATGCAATCTTGTTAGCCAGACTGATTGAAGCATTGAAAGGTCCCCTACGCGTAGCCATAGTGTAGTGTGCAGTATTCTCCAAAGGGAAATACTTGATATTGTGTGGAAATGCAGCTGCGGATGCAGCCACAAAACAGGCAGCTTGCATGCCCTTTCCTGAGGAAAGCCAGATGCCTGTTTTAGCAGTTCAGCAAGGAATATTACCAGAAGCCTATAGTGCATTATCCAAAGATCTCCAGCAGAAGAAAAAGCATTATATGTAAAAAGTGGATTTACCCTGTCACCCACAGATATCATATGGAGACAAAACAGCACAGATAAAGTAGTAATGTCTATTTAACTACTGAACATCACACTAGAACAGCTGTTTTCTGATGCATGCACCTAAGCAGCACATTGCTGATGACATTTGTGAGTGCTGGTTTGTGCCTAATTTGGCCAAACAAGTCAATACATGTGTGGCAAACTGTACTACGTGTCACAAGTTTTATCCCCAACATACACTTAAGAACCTAAAGGCAACACTAACCCACTGCACCTCACATGGCAGTTCAAGGCGCTGTATATCGATTATATAAATATGGTGATCAGATGCAGCACATACAGGTATGAACTAGTAGTAGTGTGCCCATATTTCGGATGGATTTAGGCAGGCCCTTGTGTCAATGTCGATGCCAAATCTGCAGCACGGTTTCTTATGAGGGAGGTGTTCCCCAGGCGGGGAATCTGTGATGTTTTGAAGTCTGATAATGGCCCGCAATTTGTTAATGAGTTTCTCAGGGAGGTCATTCAGTTGTTAGGAATAAGACATATGCTTTGTTCTGCATACCATCCACACACAAATTGTCTGGAATCTGCCTGATAACAATGAAATTGGCCAAGTTGTGTGACACTCTCAAAAAGAGCTGGCTCTACGGCTTACCCTTTGCCCTATTCAGTCTGCGTACTCAGCCAAGCAAGGACCAACACCTGACACCCCATAAGGTAGTGACAGGAAGGGGAATGCATGCCCCGACTGTGCCTACACAAATAGTGTCTGATGCAAATAAAAGTTCAGATTTATTGGGGAAGAATTTAATGTATATCTTAAGAATATGTCAACCTGTGCAAAGTTCATTTCTTCACAGATCTAAACACGTAATCTGGCCCCAACTGATCGGTATGAAGCAGCAACAGAAGAGCTTCTTCAGCTACAACCCGGCAACAGAGTCTATGCTACACAGCACGTGTGGCGGTGGAACCAACCAAAATTCACTGGTCCATTTGAAGTGGAGAAGGCAACAGCGACAGCAGCAAATCTGAAAAATCAGTGTGCCTGGGTGCACCTGACAGATCTGCACAAAGACACGAGCACAGTACAGCAACATTGATGAGCGACAGACATTGAGCGTCAAACAAAGGAGAAGCAATGAAAGTTGAGTATTAAGTACAGAACTTTAAAATACATACAAGATGATAATAAAGCATTTTTGGCACCCCACAACAAGGACAGCAATCAATAAGCAAGAAGCCAAGGAAAATAATTGTAACAATATTAAGAATGTGTTTATAGGGGTATGTTGTCTTTTTTTCTCACTCCTTCTTTCTTTCTAATTAATGGAAATAATAAAATTAGGGATTAGATGAAATAAGCTTAATACTACAAAAGTTGAGAATGTGCATACACTTCGAAATAACCTTATGAACAGACCCAAAAAACAAGGAGTGAGGAAGTCAATAAGGGCTGGTATTATCCACGATTATCATCCACATAGTTCAGACAGCGACTTAAAAGGTAGCCAAAGAGGATAAAGCAGCAGACAATTACTGCTATTTACTAAGTAACACTGAGCAGAAGAGAGCTGAATGGAAATTAAGAGAAATCTGTGTTCTGCAAGAGAATGACAGCTGATAAATACATCAAATATGGTCCTGCTTGCTTATAATCCTGCTGACCGATTCTTCTGTTTTTTCCATTTTCTCCTCTTCAATCTGCTAATTATTAACCATCAATTAATGCCCTTGAAGTAGGGAACATTTTATGATTTGAATATGTAATCAAAAGTATTTTACTCATTTTATTGACATTTTTTTGTAAAGGTCGTTGTACGACCATAAACAAATTTTAAAAAAACCCAAAGAAATGAAGTCAATAACATGTTAGATGAACATCACTCTAATGGTACCAATGTATGGTACAACATTATGAAGGTCATCAGTAGGACCACGGTAAATGAGTCATGTTTTATATGTGGGTTGATCCCACATGCGGTTGGCTCCCTCACACTGTTCTTATCCCAGGAAGAGACAACTTCAGAGGGACAGTGCCTAGCACATTTGATAACTTGTAGAATGCAGAGCAGTTTCAGGGTGAAACAGTTTGAATAAAAATGGAAAAAACATCCAAAAGTGAATGTGAAGTGATGGGGAAAGATGAAGAAGTACAGTGTCCAGCAAAGCCACAAATGGTTATAGAAGGTGCAACTTTTTTGAACAAGAAATGGGTGAAGTAATGCTGAGGGACTAATAGGATTTACAGAAGAAGAAAAAATGAAAACCGACAGAAGTTGTAGAAATGTATGGGCAATGCATGTAAACAAGTTGACCAGTCTGCAACAAAATAAACAACCTGTAAAAGTACTGAAATTAAGTCGATCTTCATTCAGTTTCAGGGGCAAAGGAAGCGTGGCAGTTCGAAGTAACACCAACTGCAACTAAACATGCATGATGTCAGCACCAGATGAGGGAACAGCTACTATCTTGTGGCATTCCGGAAACAAGGCTTATTCCTACCTGCCACCCTCATTGAATGGACTCTGCTCATTGTCAACTCTGCATGCCCCTGTGATGATGTGCCTGGGAAAACATGTAAAATTGCCCAAGGAGAATCGCAGTCCCCTGTACTACCCCCGACAGTTGAAGGACAAATGAATTCACAAAGAACGAGAAGAAGGAAATGTTTTACTCCTTTTAAAAGGAAACAGATAAAGCATTGAGAAAGATACCTGCACAATATAGAATAATTGTTTGCCTCACTTTAGCTCCTGGAATACATACCGCTACAAATTCAAAATGGACACACATTATCCACTGGAACCTGATGGAACTTTCGAATGCCACTGAGAATGGTCTCAATGCAATCTGTGAGGGATTTTGTGCCTTGAGGCTCATAGTACTGCAGAACAGAATGGTGTTAGACCTGCTAACAGCGATGGGAGGCGGCATCTACAAGAAGACTGGCAGTACCTGCTGTACCTACATGCCTCCTAATGATGCAGCAAATTAAATACTAACTCTTGTATATAAACAACTGGCCTGGTTGACAGCAGACATGGAAAAAGAGGAGGAAACATTAAAGATGACGAGTGACTAGCAATCCGTACTTCAAGGATGCTTCAATGGCTCCTTAATTTTTTCCAGAGTTTTGTTTCCTATCATTACAACTTGTAATGTAAATGTAACCTCCTTGCAGTTATGACAGGTAGTGCTACTCCTCATTGGAAAGATGAAAGCTGTCAAACAGACCCACAACTACAGATAGGAGAAATAAAAGGATACTCAACAGACACTGTTGCCCAGAAGATACCCTTTGGTCACCACCCTCTGACGAAGAAGAGTATTTAGAGTGCTACATAGAAATGAATGCAGTTTGGCCAAACAGTTTATTGCGATGTGCCCCATGGAATTATAGTATCTGTGTAGGAAACCTAAGAAATGTAAACAAAATATAGATATGACTGGCAACAGGAAGAAGATAGATGTGAAAGAGAACATCCTTATGGCATGAAAGGGGGGAATGTTGGAAAGTACAGTTATAATGGAGAATACATCTAATTCCCTAAACATCCATGAAAGTACAAAGATACTTCCCTGTGTATGCCCAACAAAGAACTAGCAGCCATGCTTCAGCGAGACATAATGCATGCACTCTACCTTTGAACATAACTATGTGTTCTTAAGGAACCAATGGAATGCGTGAGCCAATGTTGGAGAGAGATTTCTGACATATTGGCCTATATGCCATAATCCACAAGAAAGAGCTTGATGTGTCTCAACCCAACACTTAGGATCAAGAAAAAGATCCTCCTAATTTGGGCCACATGGTATCTGACCAGAATAAGGTGTCTCAATGATCTGATAGAGATCTGATTGAGGTCAGGAGGTGGATACTTTTCCAAAGATTGCAAACAGAGAAATTAATGGAAGGTTGCTCTTGTGGCAAATACTGGACCCTGATGACTCTAATAAGTAATGCAAATGCTACAGTTGGGGCCACAGGGACACAGCCACAATAGCTTAAGCTCTAGGCCAGAAATGGGGAACTTGAGGTTGTTGACAGAATGGTCTTAGGTGTTAGAGCAGGATATCAATGAGTAGAAATTATGAGAATTGTGCAGAAAAAGCAACATAGTACTGTTGAATTGGGGGAAACAGCAGGGCAGAACATCTGCTGAATATAATGTACTGGAGAGTAGCTGGCCAGGCAATGAATATGGAGACTTGGTGGGGATGTGAACACTGCACAATCCCTTTGGGGCACATGATTTGGAAGTTTAGCCATGTCGTCAATTTCTGGGGGAAGGTCACAAAAGTGAAGAACACTGTACTAAGGATGGACCTGGATACTACTTTGCGACACAGTCTTGGGGATGATTCTACCCTGATTCTAGCCTGAAAGAATGATCAATGCCTCAAAGATGCTGGATGTTGAGACCAGCTATTACCACCAAAAGGTTGATACCACAGAGTGGAAATTAATGAGCCCCCAAATGAGATTGGAATGGTTCCAAGACATATTCTCTGAATCACTGGTTGAGAGGGTTATAATGGGGAGACACAATAAGCACAGGTTTTTGCGGGACACATAGTCCACATACCTGATGATCACTGTTTAATCCCAGAAGAATGTTCTCCTCAGCTCTACATAGAATGCACAGAAGAGTAAAAAGTGTGGCAGATGAGCAATGAATACATTTATCCAAATGTCCAGTGTTCCTCTTCTCTTCTCTGTCAATATATCCAATGGCAAATCACCCAATTAAAGCTAACAAAACCTTGGCTTCTCTATCATCTACCATGTCTATGTATTGTTCGAAAGCATAATGAGTTTTAAGCTCTAGATAGTTTTCTTTCAGGCCATTGGTATTGCTCTCCAATTTTATAGTTGTATAGCACCATTTCTCATAGCTCTGAATAATGCAAGCTTTGGTATTGCCAATTGGGTCATTTGGGAAACTACCCAATTTTGTGGCTAAATCCCATACATATTTTACCCAGAGTAGACTTGTGGCTCCATTTTGCAATAATGCATTCCTCTAAAGCTGTTATATAGGGTTCTAAATGGTCTGAGGTCCATATCTCATGCCAGTAAAGGTTTTACTTTAGCATCATACGCTACACCATTTATTCATAATTCTAAACGTAAGGTTTAGGACGGGGTACTGTTGGCTAAAGCAAGCATTCCTTTCAAAATGTTCGTCTGATTTATATGCAATTTAAATTTGAGAAGCCCAACATCTCTGCTTCGTAAAGTGCAGATGAGTTTGCAGAAGCTCTCAAGACTTTCCGGGCAGGAATTTTTCTTTTTGAAAAAATAAAGAAATTACATGTGTGTTATTTGGGAAATGTATTTCCAGGCCCATTTTCTTAGGAATCGTACAAAAATGTCAACAGGAGAATTGTGACGGCCGAAAATGCCGACTTTTTTTTTTATATATATATACCCCTTACACCACATATATATGTCCTATATGTCCGGGGTGGGTATGGGATATTATAGTAATATGGGGGGGTGCGGGGGTCACCCCCGCATTTATATGTGGTGCAAAGAGGGTTTAATTAAAAAAAAAGTCAGCATTTTCGGCCGTCGCAATTATGTGTGGTCGCAGTGATCACATAGATCCTTTTCTTACAGTTTTCTGCAAAAGCGTTCAGAGAATTCTCTATTCCTGTGAGTTTTGCTGACAAGGACAGCATCATCAGCAAGTAGCAGTATGCCCATTTTCCTCCTACTGCACATAGGTTCTTCAATATCGAGATTCTCTATCTCTCCAGTTCATTTATGTATAAATTGAATAGAGTTGGAGTAAAGACGCAGTCCTGTCTAACTCCTCTGTTTGTCAGAAAGGGCTCAGTCAATTATCCTACCAAAGCGAACGTGTGCATAATTTTCTGAATATAAATTCGAAATAGCTGGCAACAAATTAATTGGAACACCTCTTACCATTAGCTGGTTCCATAGTTGTTTTCTGGGGAACTAATCAAAAGCGATACGTAAATCAACAATTCCCAAGTTTTTGATTTCCCAGTTTTGAGATGTTCTTGTATAGGAGGTATAAACGGATGACTTGATCAAGAGGGCTTAGGCCTATTGTAAAAACCTGCTTTAAGGCCAAATATAAACTCGTTCTCAGTTCCATAGTAATTATGGAACCTAAATAGCCTTTCTTCCATTCATTTAAACTTTTCATCATTTTAGTTAAATGTAATGTATTGCAAGATGCAAGCATTGAACATGTATAATAGGATATTTAATAATCCACAATTGCATTTTCTCTGCACTAGAACTCAGAGATAGGAAAATAGGGTGAAATCGTGGGATTGGTCATTTCTGTTTCAGAACTTTAAAATAAATGTGTTAGGACCCGGGCTGAGTTATTTTGCTTGTAATCATACTGCATATGCTGGGGCCCTTGGAATTTAGATGAGAGACAATATCCCAACTCAATATAGATAGGTATTTATTTCTTGTTTTCGGTGGCATTGGCAGCCCAGTCTCTAAACACAACATAATGTACTTGAAGAGCCTAGAAATCATGATAGTTTGTGGTACATTCTTTTACTGGTATTACCCAAATTGACCTTTTACAATTGACCTTTTGCAAAATTGACCTAATTATAGTGGTCCTAATTGGCCTTCTGCACAATTGACCTTTATATTATTTTAGTTATTTTATATATGTATTGGGTTGGTTTTGGATGAACAATAATATAAGGGGATTGGTTGTGGGATTGCAGGGTGTTTTGTATTGGGTTGGGGGTTGTGGGAGGTTTTTCCCCCGCATATATGTCCTAATTGACCTTCTAAATGAGGTCAGTTCTCCCAGGGTCAATTCTCCAGAAGTCAAATGTGAAAAGGTCAATTAGTATACAACCTCTTTTACTTCTTGAAGGATGTCTCTCTGGTGCACAGTTACTCACATTATTATTAGAAAACAGGAACAGCGTACTGTATGTCCGTGCGCACATGTAATCAAAGAATGAAGAATATAGGTGCCGCCCCTCACTGAATTCTAACCCGCCATGAACATGAACTTTCCCCAAAAATGGCACCAAAGGGTGCTGTGTCGGACTCAGAGTGCGGCATGTAAGTGCTTCCATGAAGCACTGCGACTTTGGAAATCGTAGGCCTTAGGGTGAGCCTGAGATGCCAGACAACCACAATGAAATATATGTATGATCCAATGAAAGCATAGAAGAATCCCGAGCAATATGTTCCAGAGCTCAAAGGAAAAGCCAGAGTGCAAACCTAAAATATTAAATTCAGAATAGAAGGGAGCTTGAAATTGCCTACACATCTGGGCAATCCTTCAGGAAATATCAAACTGTGAAAAGAAAAGTGATATGCCCAACGAAAAAGGTGCCCCTGCAAAGTAATGGGTACAATTGGCATCAGTGGCCAGGTGAAGCAGTAAAGGTCCAACCACTGTGACCAGTTCAGTCCAGGAAGCAACGTATGAAAAACACATGGAAATGTATTAAGGTTGAGTGTGATGAAACTTTTGCATTAACCTCTAGTGATTCGAAAGGCTCCACAATCCACAAACAACCTATGTTGACAATATGACTTGCTACATTGACCAAACCATGCAGCCACAGAAGCTCATCTGAAACACAGTGAAGAGGAGCTAACCACCGCCAGAACACATTTTTTCTTTCTTTGCTTTCACCACCTGTTTGTTATATCTTTTTTTCCACTCTAGAACATCCGTCTTCATCAGGATTGCTATTTCAAAAGGAAGGTTTTAATCATGACTACTTTTCAGCATTGTGCCCTCACTTGTTTCTGGTATTTGTATCGTTTATTTTTCAATTATATTGTTTTATGTATTTAGATCGACAGTATTTTTTGTTCTTGCAAACTGCATGAAAAGCATGACTCCCTAAAATGCAAAGTAAGAAGCAAACCTTCAATTAAAGACTTTTCTCTACGCTTCCCAAAACCATCCCTGTCGACATGCATTTCACTTCTGCCATCGTGGGACATCATGGGTGGTGAAGGAAGCGGTTACAGAGGAAGAGGAAAATCCCAGGGGAATTGAAGGGAGTGTGAATTTGGTGAATCGAAAATAAAAATGTTGAGGAATATGGCAAAGAAATAACATGCTAAACAGATTGTATGCCAGAAATGCAGATATGGGAAGTGATGTCACACAGCTAGCAACCAGGTTTCTCTTTCTATGTGCAACTCCATGAATCTGGGAAGATTCATGCTGTACATTACTGTGGAATTGTGGGTAGAGTTTATGGACATAGTGGACACTGCACAGTTTTGTAGTACAACTCATTTAAATGTTCATTGTGTACTTCTGCTTCTGGTTATAGAAATCTGCTGGCTTACATGGGGGTGGAGGGTGCTAAAAGAATGTGGATGCAATCCATGTCCCCCACTACACTGTGGTTATGGTGTTAAAGATGACTGCAGCCTGTGGAAGAAGAAAATGCAATTGTGTGAAACAAGGGTTCGAAAGAAAGTAGAATGAAATGAAATTGTATGTTAGCTCAGATGAAAAAGAGAAGAAATTAGCTGTCTAAACTAGGCTATGGTTTATATTCCCTGCGCTGGCCTGGTATAGTAAGAGAGGCCATATTTTAAAATACTTATATGTTTGATGACAAAATGGAGTTTCACTTTGGCACGCAGAAACAAGATTTTACTCAGATGCTTGCTTAAATGCGCCTTTGCACATGTCAATATAAGTGTGGGGTATAAATCCAGCCCCAGAATGACAGGAAATAAAAGGCCAAGCTAGGCCTCCAATGCAAGATTTAAGCTGGCTGATAGAAGAGACCCATTGGACAATGCAGGCCAGCCTAAACACGTAATATATAACTGAGGCCTAGTGAATGAGAAACGTGCGCCTCACTGAACGTTGTGAAACATGGAAAGGCACTCAGGTGAAGGAAATTAGAACTTTTATACTGCTGAATGAGCCCAATGGATTCCAAAAGACATGTGTTTCCGCAAATGCTGACTTCAAATATAATGGGAAAAAGCACATTATGACTGAGAAAGAAAAACAGCAGCATTATATATGAAACAACCATTCATGAAAATGCTGTGTATTTGGGAAATAAAAAGAATAAACTGTGCCTTACATCTAAAAGCGAAGTCAAGTGACACATTTCATTTGAAATAAACAAAACACTTACTTTCCAACATAAAAACGGACATTATTGAAATGGAAAGGCCTACTTTGTTTTAAAGTGGACACCGGCTTCACAAGTTAAACTGAAATCCATGTGTGGATAATTCATAATGAACAGTCATGTCCTTTCAACTGTCAGAATAAAGAAATATACTTACACACGGACAGAAGGCCAAGATGCAATGTATTGAAATAACATGCTTTATATGTAAAATACAAACTCTCGATTTAAAAAGCCATTCCTTTTAGATGCACATGTGGCTTTCTTTTGCAGCATCCCCCATTGAACTGCGGGACTGTGATATCTGGATCTCTGACACCCAGATACCTTTGGTCAATGTCTGCACAGAATGTAGGTGTGTTTCATAAAAATGCAAGAAAATAGAATTTTTAAAACAAATTCATGGAGGGGTCAGACAAGGAAATACAGGCCTGACCTCTTAAACTGTTTTACAGTGTAAGAAACTGTGCATTAGCTTTAAACAGAGACCTTCTAATGCACTCAATTGCAGGTCTGAAACAACATTGAGCCAACCACAGACTCATGTGACTTTTAAGAAATGAAAGTTACTGCGCTTGTTAGATTTGAAACCAAGGATTTCCACATTAATGCCTAGATACTGATTAACATTGGACACATTGTTCCTCAATAAAAAGGGAACAAAACTACGAGTCGAGATCTATACCATGTTAAAGCTTGGAACAAGCCCATCAGTTCCATGTAATGCGTGGAACATGAGGTATGGGGGAAAGTATTTTGGTGTTTCTATAAATGTAGTTATTTATTTTGACATTTGTCGAGCGCACAAAACCTGCAAGGATCTAGGCGCTTGTTACAGAAAGCACAGTTTGTTTTAACTTGGAACAGAATTGATATTAGTACAGGTACAGTAGAAGTCAAATGAGCTCAGAGGCATCTAGGCACTGGTTAGAGAGGCGCATTTGAGTTAAAATTAACGCAGTAACAGAGTTAGTACAGGTACATTTGCAATAGCTTGAAGTACGTTAAATAAGTCCATTGCAATGATTAAACTGAAAGAAAGACTAGGGGGAGGCTATGCGTCTTGAAAGAAGAGCCAAGTTTTGAGGCCTTGATGAACAGACCAGAAGTAGTTTTCAGCTCTTAAGTGAGATGGTAAGCAGTTCCAGTATTTAGCCGCCACCACTGGGAAACTGTGGCCGCCGGATTATTGGAGTTTAAATCTAGGTATGGATAGGCGGTGGGAGTGGGAGGCTCTGGTTGGTCTGATAGATTGAGATTTGATGATTTTGTTAGACAGGTAATTCAGGGCAGTGTGTGCCAGACATTTGAGTGTTAGGGCGAGGGTTTTGAAGTGAATTCGCTCCCGGATAGGGAGCCAATGGGCATTTCTTCTAGCAGCGGAAATAGGATCTCTTTTTGGGATGCACAATGCTGCTCTGAGAGCATTGTTTTGAATGACTTGTAATGTTTTTATATTGCCTATAGTGGTTCCAGCTAAGAGTGAATTGCAATAGTCTAACCTGGAGACAATGAGGGCCCTGGCTAGGTAAGGCCACTGTTAGCAGAGAGGAAGTGTCTGCCGGCATTGGCAAGCCTAACTGTCTAGTTAGCGCGAGGGTAGATTCCAGATAGACTCCCAGATTTTTAAGTTCTTTAGAAACTGGGATGGCTTTACCGTCGATAGTGAAAGATGTGTAGGCACTGTAAGGTTTGTTTAGAAGCTTTTGGGATCCGATGAGCAGCAACTCAGTTTTCTCATCGCCCAAAAACAGGGAGTGCATGGCAATCCATGCATGGATGTTCTGGTAGATAGTATTCAATGAGTTGGAGTCGGTGTCATAATGGTTTGCAGGTGTTTGATCGTATGAAAAGTTTCCACGGAAAACTGACCACTTTTCTTATGATCAAACACCACCACCCACTGTCCCCACGACCCCCAACTCCCTTTCCCTAATCACCTGCTCACTCGCTGCCTGGTTGGCTTCAACCCTGCGGTGTCAGATCCGTCCCTCTAACACGGGTTGATTCTGACATCGCAGGGTCTTTTTTCTTTTTTTTTCTTCTTTTTTTCATCCCCATCCACCAATATCAAGGAAGCGGGGACTCCCCCACAACCCTCTTGAGTTGAAGTGTATTCGAACAAAATGTGGGCAAAAGGATCCAGGCATCATCTGCGCAATTGATGTAAATGATAGAAATCAGAATGCTGGTGAGATGATAGATGGTCAAATAAATGTTTGTATCATGAAGTTTCCTAGTATCAACTATGTTAGTTTTGGTACAAAGGTTGAAAAATGATAACACGCTCCAGGAAGGTTATGCCAGGAATAAATTAGTTTCTCTACGTCCGGCAAAATGGAGAAATCAGAAAATACATATATTATTATGTTTAGTTGTAAAATACTAAAAGTAGTCATGTTGTGACTTTTTGTAGGTGCTAAAGTGTACGTTTAAAATGGTCAGTTTAGACAATCCTCCCCTCATTATCCATAATTTAGATTCCATAAAACCCTTGCCCTATCAGAGGCCTGATTTCTGGAGGGAGAGGAAAATGAATGTCCATTCTGATGTGTGGGAAAATGGGTTGGAATAGCACCATTAATCATAATGGGATGGTGTCACCGGAGCTATATAAGGTAAATCCCCTATGACACTGGACCCTTGGACACTTGGAGTTCAGCAAGAGTTTGCTGAACTCTTTTTGCTGGGGATTTTCACTTGGAAGACTAGAAGTACCATCTGAATGAGACAGCCTAAAACTTGACTTGGCCCTGCTGTGAATAGCTCTGCTATCCTTGCCTGAGGTGTGAGCTTACCCGACCTGTTCACAAAAGAGGTTCCTGATACCGGGCTGGCCTCCTGAGCTAATACCAGAGATCTCCCAGTAAACATAGCCCAATGATATTAAATGTGTGATGAAACTTCCTGCCTTAATCCTTTCGCTTAACTGCGAGTGGGGGGTTTAACTACACAGACCCTTAGCACATGTGATTACAAATTATTAATTAATTCCCCTATAAAAAGATCATTGGCTGAAACATTTTAAAATTTGTAATTAACAAATGTCATACCCTGTGCATTTTAACCACTATAA
This sequence comes from Ambystoma mexicanum, assembly GCF_040938575.1. Taxonomy (NCBI): domain Eukaryota; kingdom Metazoa; phylum Chordata; class Amphibia; order Caudata; family Ambystomatidae; genus Ambystoma; species Ambystoma mexicanum. The sequence goes on from NC_090935.1 coordinate 261,228,034, forward strand.
CCTATAAAGTCATTGGGTAACCCTATTATTCCTGTAACCCCAGACTTCTTAACAGAAGAGGTCAGTCCCTGGTACCAAAACCAAATCTTTAAACCCTGCCTTTCATTAGAATGTGCTTTGTCCCAAAACAAAAATCCCTATCCAATACATGGACCCTCTACCTGCCTTTTAAAATAAAAAGGAAATTCCAATATATTCGCTCTCATCAACCCTTTCCTTTAAACCAAGGTTTTTTCAAATATAATGGATGCGTGGGTTGGGTGCTGGGAGAAAAAAGTATTTGGCCAAATAAATTAAACCAAGAATGATTCTCCAGTTAAAGGATATACACTCTCTCCTGGGGTGATCAGGTGACACTCATTGCAGAAAGGTTTGAGACTGGTTTGGTGTACAAAAAGGAACCAGGGTACTGCATAACGGGTGCATTCTGATTGACTGGGTGTTTTCAAAAGTGTATTTGTGTTAATGTGCAGAGAAAGCCCATGTGTAAAGCACTGGAAATGCCATGTGTGATTTGGTTTGAATGCAAACCTGAGTTATTGAGAAATACATGTTAGTTCATTATCACAAGAAAGTTACCTATGTGCTGAAGCTATTGTGTTGTGCGATGGGGTTGGTGGCTTGTGTTATATTCAGCGTAATGATTATTAATCCCACAAATTAAATACATCTATATATAGGGCCTCATTACGAGTCCAGCGGTAACCGAGGCGGTAAAACCGCCTGGTTACCGCCAGACTCGTATTACCATTCCGCCTCTGTGATTCCTGGAATTACCGGGGCATTACAACCCCGGTTTTCTGGGAATCACGGAGGCGGAATTGTGGTAATCCCCATTCCCGTTGAGTCCTATCGGACTCAACGGGAATGGGGATCATGGAAACACCGGCAGCTTCTCGTAATGCTGCCGGTGTTTCCTCATCCGCCTGCAGGCGGGCAGTGTTAAACCCGCCAGGTCAGATCTGGCGGGAACATCACCTCCCACCTGCAGGAGTTATGATCAGGCGGTCCGGAAACAACAGTGGCAGCGGTTTTACTGCCACCGTTATTTCCGGACCGCCTGATTTGTAATGAGGCCCATAGTCTTCTATACGCTGGCCTGGTTCCTGGCGGATTGGTGGTACAGGGGGAGGGAGCTGGGTGACATTATGCAGTTTGGGAATCCACCCAAATAGGAATTGGCTCAGCTGCTTGTTGAGGGTGGTCATCCAATAAATTGTTACAAATTGGGGCTTGTGCTGGGATTTGTCTTACTATTGTTGACTTGTGAGATTTGCATGGGCAGTAGACTGTTCACGTTGGTGTAATTGTATTGACGTGGATGGAAAGTTGTTTTTGCATTGTTAAGGTTCCGCTCAGACTTGAACCCTGAGTTCAAGGGAAGTGGATAGGGAAAACATATGATTGAATAATTTGATTTGGCATTGTGTGTGGAAATTAAGCAGGAACAGGGAGATATTTTATCCCTGCATAGAGAAAGTTTACAACGTTGCAGAACACATTTGAAAATCAGCACCATTGAAGTTAGAGATGCCAGAAAGCACCTCCTATCCAAATTATTCCTTGGCAGGAATGGAAGAAAGAAGAACATCACATTTTGCAAATAGGAACAATGCAGGAGGTTAATTCTGTAAGCAATGACATTTGGCAGAATAATGGTCTGCTACATCAAGTTCTAATAGACTTTTACATGACACAAACCATTCATGACAAGCAGATTAAAATGACTCAGTTCACAGCATAGTTGTACTTTCATTTACAGTTAGTGGAAGAATGATTCCAAAACAGTGTGGCCTGTGTGAATAGTCAGACTGAGCATTTGAAAAGACCCAGCAAGAACTCAAAGAGTTAGGAGAGAAAGTACAACATAGCCACATTGTATAATTAAAACAAGAAAACCTAATTGAACAACTCAAAAATGAGTTAAAAACAGAGCAAAAAGAGAGCGCAGAGTGTGAAATACATGTTGCTGCACTCCAAGATTCACATAACGAGTGTGCGGAAAATGTGAGCGCACTGCAACGTAAGGTAAATGATCACACTATTCATAATAGAGGGCTGTTAGATGACATTATGGCCCTCAAAAAACAAATCAGGCAATTAGAGAAGGAAAATAGTCAGTTAAGTATCAAACAGGTGGACTCGCAACAGGATTTTGATGAAATGCATCAGAAGATAAATAATCTGTAGCAACAGAATTGGCAACTGGTAAAAGATCATGAAAAAGATCATGATGCAGACAAAGAATCGTCAGACTCTCAGGAGCTGACCAGAATCAGAAAGGAAAATAAGAAACTTGTGGTGTGTGTGAAGCAAGTAGAGGCTGACCTGTCACAGGTCACGTTGGAGATAGAGATCAGTTTCTTGAAAGACCAGCGCCTGTAATATGAATGCATCATCCAGGACTCACAGAAAGAAAATTAGGCATGTCAGGAGGAATTACAGCAAATGATTGATCGAGTCATGGCTCAGAGCAGGGTGCTCAAGACTGCACAGGTCTTGGTCTCAGAGTTAAAAAGCCAGCTCTCTGAATACCATCAGTAAATCAAGACAGAGAGAAGCAGGTGTGAGAGTTTACAAATGAAAGTGAAAAATACAAACAGGCTTTGAGGCACCCTGATCAGTCAGGGTATGGAAAAGCGTCCACTGATAAAGTGGTGATACCCGTTCTACCAGGGACCTCATGCCAGGTAGCCACAACTTTATATGTCCAGATGGCAACTGAACTCATGCACACCATTTACCAAGAACATTTACCAAGAACAAGGAATTATGAGGCACCTTGACTTACCCAGGCCTGGATAAATTGATTCCGAAGGCTAGTCCTAATCTGAGATTGTTAAATATTCATCTTTACCAATCAGCATGAAAGGTGGCTGGACCAGTGTGTCCTGGGAAATCAGAAATACCACTGGGAGTACTTCTCACCATGAAGATGCCTATAATGAGAAATCCAGGAGTTGGACCGGCAGAAATTGAATTTACAGAGGGACTACTTAGTCTGCTAGATAGAAGGAGAAGATCCAAAGCTTGGGCCTAGGAAGAGCATTTTGGAACACTCTGCTCATTAAGGGGGATGGGGGATTTCCCCGGCCTACCTGGAAGGATGGATGGAGCGAATGAAGGCACTCCTATGCAAAAGGTGGACTACAGGGGAAATTACTGTGAGGGTTCACAATTCCACAGGTGAGAGGAGTCCAGACCCGGGACTCCAAGAGGTATTCCCAAACTCACTGAGATTAGGAGCACCTAGAGGACAGGGAATGGACTACAAACAGAAGGTGAGTGGACGCAGGTGCAGAGGAAAAGGAAGGCTGCCAAGCAGAAGAAGGGATTTGTTAATGACCGAATTCGGCAGATAAAAGTCATCAAGAGCTTCTTGACTCCCTACCACAAGAATGCGAAATATTCAGTATAGGACCACTTAGAGCTTTATGAGTAAATGATGACATCATTTTGAATAAAAAATTATGTTAATTGTATGGAGTTTGTCAAGTGGACATTCTCTCCCGAATACTTCAGCTACTTTGCAGGGCTGGAGGATCAGGATCAATACAAATGGTCCACCTCTAAGGCAGCCATATTGAACATTTTTCCACCTACTGATACCCTCAAGAGGCTCATAAAGCAGCATATAACTTTCAATGTGGAGAAGACGAGGCACCTAGGGAGTTTGTGCAGGATTTAAAAAAGGCATTTACATGTGTGAATACCAATAGTATTTATAACTACCTACTTCCATGCACTCGCCAAATATATAATAGCTCAGCGTGTGCAGGATAGTTATGAGCATAGGTCCCTGGATTGGGTGATTGAACAGGCCACCAGGATCTACGAGGTCCAGAAGCCCACTGATAGTAAAAACACTATCAAAACCACAAAGCCATCTACTACAACCCTTCCATTGGATCTGGAGACAGGTGGCCTACAAATACTCCTTCTGCCAACAAGCAGAACGAAAGGCAGAGGAGACCCTCTGACCCAACCCAATTAGGCAGGATACCAGACCAATAATCCATTTCGTCCTGACAACTATGTAAGCCCAAGATACAAGGGTAATAGGCCAATCCTGGGATATGTATACACTTCTGCAGCACAGAAGGGCTGGGCGGGTGGCCAGGTAAATACTGTCCCAGGAAACATCCCCCCAAACTTCCCTCAGGAAAGAAGAATCACTCCACCTCACAACCTGAACGTTTTTTCCAGGTACTCCCTAAACCAGAACTTCCAAATGAAACCTTCTCTCTCTCTCTCCCCACTTCCAGGATAATAGATCCCTGTACCCAGGAGAGGGGAGATGCAGGATAGAAAATTGTGGGTGAAGTTTCCAATACCTGAGCTACTCCGGGAGAATGGACAATTGCTCTTTCCAGGAGCTGCAGAGGTATGACCAGAGACCTCCCTACAACCCAGAAAAAGTTTCACAACTGGAGCGACAGGTCTAGCAACTGACCAATGATCTGGGACACATGCTGAGGGCTCAGTCGAACCCTCAACTGAAACCTGTTGGCAGAACACCTCAACAGTCAGTTATGATGCACCAGGTGCAGTATGACTGAAGGAAAATTCCAACAACCAACAGGTTACTGAGGAGGGGGCATGGGTGGAAGGGAGATGCCAAGCCCTAGAGATAGCCTCCTTTCCTACTGGAAAAAAACCCTGGGAACCTCTGAGGCTGAATATGAATCTTCTACCACAAAAAAGCTGGAACCTAAAGAATAGAGGGTAAGTAGAAGAAATCAAAATAGTACCCACTTTATGGAGGAACTCAGGATCACCTGCTCTGAAGGCGAAGAATACTAGGAGGATTCAGGTAAGGTAATCTTCTCTTTCAGGAATGGAGGGACCCCTCTAAAAGAAAAATAGATCCCAAAAGACCCCAATTTTGACTGGGTAAGAATGGAGAAAGACCCAGGGAAAGACATTCTTAAACCCCAACAATGTGCGACAGATAATACTGAAATTGAAGGGGTATCCTCCACGCAGTCAGCTTCTGAGGACTGTCTCCATTTAAAGGGCAGCAGGGAAGAATTGTAGGAGAAAGGGGACTCCCCAACTCCATATGTTTCTGGGTGCTAAATCTTTCTTACAGATTCTAGATCTCCGAGATGGAAAATTGCCCAAGATCAAACAGTGTCAGAGTTCAACATAAAAAAATGACCACCAAGGTGGCACATAATTCACATTTACTTTGGCCCCTTGAGGAGAGAGAAGAAAGAATTTATGCTGCGGTCAAGGTAGAGGGTCAGTGTGCATTATCAGCAAAGGTGGATACTGGATCCCAAGCCACACTGCTGTCCAAAAAGGCCTTCCACCAACTAAATTCCTGAGGAGGGGAGAGTCACCAAACTCCCCTCATGACTCTTCCGGGACAACTCCAAAACTTTTATGGGAATGATATTTTCATCTAAGGGATTGCGGATCTGGAAAAGAAAATTGGGCGACATTGGGTGAAACACCCAGTGATAGTTTTGACCCCAGAGAGTACACCTTGTCTACTGGGGAACAACCTTCTTTGGAGGTTATCAACCCTGATTGACTGTGTGAGCAAGGTCCTTTGGATCCAGACTAAGCAGACAATTACTTTAAAACAGAGCACACATTATGTGAGTTTTAATGGCACATGCCATTTGATTGAGCAACGTTCCAAGAAAGTGGAATTTCATTTCAAGATGAATCAGGGCCCAGACATCACTGTCATCTATGTAGGAGAACAAACTGGTGATGGGAACTCTTCTCAATTCTTGAAAATCAACCTTCCTTCCAGTTTCATGTGGCATTGCACACTGGAAGGAAACATTGTGACCTTTTATTCTAGCCCAAAACTCAAAGAAAACCCAAGTCCCATGGCAATAGATGATGAAAGACCAGATCAAAGACTGACGACCTTAAGAAAAAGGATGAGCAGTTGTTTTTGCCCATTCATATAAATGAGGGGGAAGTGCCTGTTCTCTCTAGAGTATGCCTGAATAACAGAATAAGCTTCATCAGCGAAGAATTATTCAGGAAATGCCAAAAAGCTCAGACCATTTCCTCACTTAAATTGATTGATAAATGGGAAGTTGGTCTGGACACGCCGAATTTCAAACATCTCCTGCCTAGCAGGTGTATGCTAAATATATCCATTGGCCATAAAAGCAAAGGACATACTTGTTGGGTTGTAGGAGATGTCCTTTTTCCATTCATTTAGGTAGTGATATTCTCAACCTATTCACAATCAAGTTGGACCTAATTAATAATAAAGCCTGTTCACGACTGGAGGGTAACCCCACAGGCTTTGACAATACTGGAAAAAGCATTCCAGTCAGCTCTGTTTCTGCCTTATGCAGTTGAGTTTCAAGTGAGAAAAATCATTACCATCCTAGGACAGGTGCGACAATTTACAATTCCCCTCAGAATTTAGTGAGGGCAGAACCTCAAAAATCGAGGACACCTATATAAATTTGAATTATCATTTCCGACAACAAGGTTTGCAATTACATCCTTGGTTGACTTAGAACACACCACCCTTCGAATATTGCTAGATAACAATGACCCTACAAGTATCACACTGGACGCAGACACCTTTATTTGAATGGAGGTTGATGCCCAACATTATTCTATTGAGTTTGGTAATGAAATCATAGGACCAATCCCAAATGAAAATCAGTGATGGTATCCCACAAGCAAAGATTTTTAACAGAAAAGGGGGGGGGGATTTCTTGATGTATTCTTCCTGCCTTGATGGGGTGGAAGAGATGACCTGTGACATCAGGAGGGATGAGGTGGTATGCCGGGTCAATAACGACTACATCACATCCCGAGAACTTACAGTGCAGGTCAGCACCATAACAAGAGATCTTTCCACCCAACTGGAGGATACAGCCGAAACTGCCAAGCCAAGGTCTCCAGGCTTCAAGCAGATGGTCGAAAAACAGATCAACCTTGCAGATACCTGTGAGACCTAGGAGCAGAGAGAGTGACTGAAACAGGTCTTCCTGGAATTCCAGGATATCTTTTCAGTATACTCATATGTTTGTGGATGTACAGATATACATTCAACCACCACACCCAGAGAGCCCAGGATAGCTCCCATATTTGTGAAACAATACTGGTTACCTCGTGCGTCCATGGAGTCACTCAAAGAGATTTTTAAGAACTTAGAATCCTGTGGGATAATTCATCCAATCCACAGTACCTTTAACAACCCAGTACCGGGGATAACCAAACCCAATGGCCAATGTAAACAATGTGCAGACCTCAGGGATTTGAACAAATAGGTCCACATGTCAAAATGCCCACTTCCATATATCGATCAAGGGCTGGGAAAGATCCAAGGGTCAAAAGGGTACACATCCATTGATTTCACTAATGGTTATTTATTTATTTATTTATTTAAATTTGTATAGCGCGCAAGCAGCCCAGGGGCATTGAGGCGCTGTTACTTGCATGAGCTTAGTTACAGGCATAGTATCAGTAAGAGGCGTAATACAGATAGGAACAAGCAAGGTTATCATTACAGCTTATGCGGTTGGTCAATACAAATTAGGCAGTGGGTCATATGGTTGGTATTATGCAGCTGCGAGGGACCTTATGATAAGAGGGTGGTTTTCAGTGCTTTGCGGAAGGCTAGGAGGGAGGGCTCACCGCGAATGGTGGGAGGTAGGGCATTCCAGTGAGTGGGTGCGAGATAGGGGAAGCTGGATCCCCCTGCTCTGGATCTTTTTACTAATGGCACAGAGAGCATGTTGGTGTAGGGTGATCTTGTTGGTCTTGTAGAGGCGACGGAGTGGATTCTTTGTGAGAGGTAATCGGGGGCAGTGAGATGGATGCATTTGTGTGTCAGTGTAAGCGCTTTGAAAATTATTCTTTCCTTTATTGGGAGCCAGTGGGCTAGTTTTCTGGCTTCCGAGATGTGGTCCCTTTTGGCAATACCAGAAGGTTATTGGACAGTACCCATCAAGAAGGAGGACAATACAAGCTGGCCTTACCTTCGGGGTGCAGAAATACACGTGGACCCAAACCCCCTTTGGAGACAAAAAACCCTGGCAATGAGTTCAACATCTTTCTGCATAAGGCCATTCCCGATTTGGGCAAAAGGGGAAACCAGGCCTATGTAAATGATGTCTTGAGCACAAGCTCAACTGTGGAGGAGCACATAGCAGAAATTCGATATGTTCTGACCCAGTTGCAGAAAGCTGGAGCAAAACTGTCTTTCCAGAAGGCACAGTGGTGTAAGACCAGAGTGAACTTCTTAGGTCACAAGATCAACCTGACGGTCTCAATCCACAGGTGAAGAAAGTGGAAGCCTTATTGAAATTAAAGAACACTTCTACTCTGCGATAATTGAGAAGCCTTCTTGGACTCACTAATTATAGTAGAAAGTTCATAGAAGATTATGTAGAGATGACTCGACCTTTGGTCCATTTATTGAAGGCCGGAGTCTAGCGGGAGTGGGGTCTGGAACAATTTGAGGCAGTTGAACAACTGAAAAAAAAGGTTTTCCTGGCTCCTTGTTTGGCTTACCCCATAAAGAACAAGGAGACAGGGTTCTCAGATACTTGCCTAACAGTGGTATTATACCAAAAGCATGACAAGGTCAACAAAGTCATGTCGTACATGAGTCAAACGTTGTCCTCTGTTGAGAAAAATTCAATACTGTGACCTTGAAAAGGCACTCCTGGCAACAGTGTGGGCATTGAAGAATTACCACCCATTCATCCAGGGGGAGCACATCATCGTAGAAACTCCTCACCAACCCTTGCAATATCTACAAAGTGACAGAATCCAGTCAGGGAACACCAGTAATTCCAGCATTGCATCTTGGATTCTGTCCATGCAAGGCTTTCCTGTGGAGGTCAGATATGGCCAAAACAAGAAGATTCCTCTAGCGCAAGGGTTGGTGGACTTACATGATTGTGCTCAAGGAAACTGCTGCGAGTACAAAAGTCTCATGACCAACGACAATGTCGAGGTGTAACTTACTTCCGTGCACATGGTCTATAAAAAGGTCTGTGTCAGGGGACACCCACCGTTTTTGTGGATGGGTGTTCCTACCATGTTGACAATTACAGGTAAAAAGAACTAACGGCTGGCGATGGGAATGCCTGGGTGAATGATACCCCGGAGCCCTCCACTGGTTATAAAATAGGACCCCAAAGCAGTAGGTGGCAGAGTTGATGGCTGTACATCAAGCAATCCTCATTGCGGTGCACCACCAACTCCAAGAACTGGTCATAATCACTGGATCAGATTATGTCAGGAATGGGTCCATGGAACACCTGATTAACTGGAGGAAAAATTGAGGCATGCTGTGAGCAAACAATACACAATTAAAGCATGGGAAATGAATCCAGTCAATTGAAGATCTATTGGAAAAAGATCAGAGGTCACTCCAAAAGAGAGGGGCCAGACAAGACTGGAAATGACTTGACTGATGGCTAAAACCAATGCTCTACAAGGGGGGTTCATAGAAACAGAATCCCTGATTGGTGAAATCCAGGTCACTGCTGTCACCAGGACTCAAATCCATACCAACAATGAACTCTCAACTGCCCAGTGGAGTAAATAAACCCTGGATGCTAATTTAATTACTGCACAAAAAGGGGCCTGATTATTGGGAAATGCTATCAACATATTGAAGACCCTGCATATTTTCCTCTGACAGAATCAGATTATACCGGGACAGAGGATCTCTGTGTGTTGATGATGTTTTCCAAAAATGTTTCGAATCCAAGATGGTTTACTGGTACGGAGATCCCTATCTGGATTTGCGCAGTGGACAGTACTTACCTCATTCTGTAGCCTGAAATTGAGTCACGGCCATGACACAGCCACTGCCAGTCATAGGGGGTTTCATACAACATTAGAAATCTTGTACGAGGTTGTATACTGGGCCCACATGGGTCAGGACCTTGACATTTGTTTAAATGGGTGTATTGTGTGTGCTCAATTCCAGCCAAGTTCTATCATACAACGAGCTCCCCTACACAAAAGGGGAATGACACTGCCTTAGTCATATTTGCAAGTCCTTTGCATCGGGCCAGTGATTCGCTCCTCTGGAGGAAACAGGTACACGTTGATTGTAACATGCTTGTTAACCAAGTGGGTAGAATGTCTTCCAACCCCGAATTTTAAGGTAGAGACAGCTGCAGCAGTAATGATCAACAACATCTTCTTTAGTTTTGGCCTCCCGTAAAGGATTGAGTCGTACTGAGGAAGTAATTTTACCAGCGAGGTGATGGCAAAGATAGGGGAGATTATAGCAGTAAAAAGAAAACTCCACATTGCCTACCATCCAGCCTTGAGCGAGAGAGGTACAACAAGACTATTATGGGCATCTTGAAGACGTTTGTGGCAGACTCAAGACTCAGAAGGGACATTCAATTACTGCTTGTCCCGATGGTGATTGGGTCTGCACCATCTTCTGCAACAAAAATGTCTCCATTCGGTCTCATGACTGGAGAAAAAATGGTGCTACTTCAGCATCTGCTCTAGAGAACTCAGGGAGCAGATTCTCATAAATGCTACCACTACCCAAGAATACATTGAACATTTTAGGGAAACCTCCACCATGCTTTTGCTTATGCTCAGAGCAATATTGAAAGGTCGGCTGAAGGAATGAAAAGATACTATAATCTCAAGACCACCAAGAAAAATTACAAGGTTGGTGATAAGGGTTACCTGTGCAATTTTCAGAAAAACCAGACCAAGGAGCGGTCCATCATGGTCTGAGAGCTTTTAAATCATTGATAGAATTTCACCTGCTGCCTATAAAATCTGGATCCCTAAAGGAGAACATACAGAAGAGAAATTGATCCACATCAATCAGTTAAAGAGCTGTCACCCGAGACAAGCTTTACAACTGATTGAGGAGCCCAGGGAGGATAGAGCTCAGGAACAACTGAAGGATGAAAGGGAAGAATGAAAATTCCGGATGGAAACTAAAACATACATAAAGTGAGTAAAGTGATTGTCACTAATAAAGAAATGTATAAATAAGGATTGAAAATAATAATGTTTGTAAGATAATTGTAATGCAATTTAAATAAATGTCAATGGGCCTCATTACGAGGCATGCAGAATGCGTTTGACAGCACCGGTAATGATGCCAGTGCCATTAAACCTACTCTGCCCTATTATGAGGTTCCCTTGCGGTACCCGGAAAGGACGTCTGGTCAGACCAGACATCTTTTCTGTGTCCCGCGAGGGGTTCCAGGGAACTTACAATGGGCATGTTATTAATGGGCCCGCTGTTAGCTCCCTCCCCATTCCCATTAAGCCCTATGGGGCTCAGATGGGAATGGGGATTCATTTTTACCGGGTCCATGGAATGGGCAATTACCGGGTCCGCCAAGGTCGACATGAGCCATTAATTGCCCATTCCATGGACCCGGTTAAATTTCAATAACGGCGGCAGCCGTGCCCCACCAGCCTCGAAATGTGGCCCTATGTGTGGTTTTGGTTGGATTACGTGATGTTGTTTTTTTTTCTCTGCATTATATGCCTATTCATCAGTGAAAGGGGTATTGTATAATGTACTTAACCTCTCTTTTACTCCTCTCTGCAGACCCAATAATACACAGCCTGGGGAAGATGGTCCCAAAAAGGGAGGGTTTCCATGTTTACATGACCATACCGCAAAATGCAAAGACAGGGGTGGAGGCCAGAGCAATAAAGCATAAATGAAAAACAACACACTCCCCTGCTCTTTCCTACGAGTGACCCGAGTCAAAGATCTAAGTGGGCGGTCTGTGGGGTTTAAATTCAACCACAGATTGACATTAAAGAAAAGGCCAAACTAGGCCTCCAATGCACGATTCAAGCTGGCTGATGGAAGAGACCCATTGGAACATGCAGGGCAGTCTAAACCCGTAATGTATATCTGAGGCTTAGTGAATGCGAAAAGTGGGCCTCACAATGGAAAGGCACCAAGGTGAAGGAAAGTGCCTTAGAACTTTAATACTGCTGAATGTGCCGAGTGGATTCCAAAAGACAGGTGTTTCCGCAAATGCTGACTTCATGTGTAATGGGAAATGGCACATTATGACTGAGATACACAAACAACAACATTATACATGAAACACCCATACATGAAAATGCAGTGTATTTGGGAAATAAAAAGAAGGAACTGTGCCTTACATATAAATGCAAAGCCAAGTGACATATTTCATTTGAAATGAATAAAACACTTAATTTCCAAACTATGAACTGACATTATTGAAATAAAAAGGCCTACTTTGTTTTAAAGTGAACATCAGCCTCACAAGTTAAACTAAAATCCATGTGTGGATAATTCATAATGAACAGTCATGTCCTTTCAACTGTCAGATTGAAGAAATATACTTACACTTGGACAGAAGGCCAAGGTGCAATGTATTGAAATAACATGCTTTACATGTAAAATACATCCTCTTGATTTAAAAAGCCATTGGTTTTAGATGCACATGTGGCTTTCTTTTGCAACATTCCGCATTGAACTGCTTGATTGTGTTATCTGGATCTCTGGCACCTAGATACCTTTGGTCAATGCCTACAAGGAATGTAGGTCTGTTTCACCAAAATGCAAGAAAATATGAGTTCAAATTCATGGAGGGGTCAGATAATGAAATACAGGCCTGAACTCTCAGGCTATTTAACAGTCCCAATAATGAAATACAGGCCTGAACTCTCAGGTTGTTTAACAGTCCCAATAAACTGTACCTTAGATTCAAACAGAGACCTTTTAATTCACTCAATTGCAGGGACTCAAACAACATTGAGCCAAGCACAGATACATGTCATATGACTTTTAAGAAATTAAACTTGCTGAGCTTGCTGATTATGAAACCAAGGATTTCCATATTAATGAATCTCTCTCTTCCTTTGGTCTCAGGGGTTCTGTCCTTTCCTGGTTCTCCTCTTATCTGTCTAAAATAACTTTTTCTATCTCTTCAGCTGGGAAGACATCTTTGCTTTCCCCCCTCGAGCACAGAGTTCCCCAAGGATCAGTCTTGGGTCCTTTTCTATTCTCACTGTTGTACACTTCTCAGCTTGCTGCAATAATCTCTTCCTTTGGTCTTTCTCATCATTCTACGCCGATGATACACAACATTTTCTATCCTTTTCGTCTTTCACTCCTGAAATCCACCACACTCTTACAGCATGCCTTTCTGCTATCAAATCCAGATGGCCAATCACTTTCTAACTCTAAATGCAGGGAAGACAGAGATTTTTTTCTTCCCTGCTAACCCAATTCCCCTGCATCCTCCGCCTCCTCTCATATCCTTTGCGCCCTCTAGTCTCTCTATTTCTCCCACAGCGTGCAATCTTGGCCTCTAATTTGACTTTAGTCTCTCTTTTGCTCATCACATTTCTCTTACATCTCGTTCATCGTTACCAGCTCTATAATATTCGTAAAGTTTGTCCTTTTCTTACTTTTCAAGCTACTATGCTTCTTATCTCTTCCCTAATCTACTCTCAACCTTTCTACTGCTCCACACACTCTTTGGTCTCCCAAGCTTTCATCGTGTGATCTTAAAATCTATCTATAATTCTTTTGTTCCTTTACTCTGTCTTCTTTCTTATCGAGACTCTATTTCCTCTTAACTTGCCTCACTTGCCTCCCTTGGCTGGCTGCTCTTCCACTCACAACTCAAATTTCATTTCCTTTGCTTAGTCTTTAAATCTCTCTATGGGCTCACACCTGACTATCTTGCTGCACTCTTATCTTTCTATACTTCCTCCCGTTCTCTATGCTTCTCTTCTCTCTTTAGACTGAACGTTCCACGTCCTCCATGTGCCCATTCCCATTTTCGATCTTTTCAGCTTCTTGCTCCATTACATTGGAATGCTCTCCCACTCTCTTTTAAAAAAAGGAAATTCCCAATATATTCCCGCTCCGTAAACTTTGCCTTTACTCCAAGCGGTGTCACATATAACTAATGCCTGGGTTGGGTGCTGTGAGAAAGAGTATTTTGCCAAATAAATTAAAGCAACCTTGATTCTCTAGTTAAAGGATGTACACTCTCTCCTGAGGTGATCAGGTGACACTCATAGCAGAAAGGTTTGAGACTGCTTTGGGTAAAGAAGGAACCAGGTTGCTGCATAGAGGGTGCATTCAGATTGATTGTGTGTTTTCAAAATTGCCTCTGTGTTAATCTGCAGAGAAACCCCACATGTAAAGCACTGGAAATGCCATGTCTGATTTGGTTTATATGCAAACCTGTGTTATTGAAAAATACATGTTAGTTCATTATCACAAGAAAGTTACCTATGTGCGGAAGCTATTGTATTCTGCCATGGGGTTGGCGGCCTGGGGTATTTTCAGCGTAATGTTTATTAATCCCACAATTTAAATACATCTATATATATTCTTCTACATACCAGCCTGGTTCCTGGCTCATTGGTGGTACAGGGGGAGGGAGCTGCTTGGCATTATACAGGTCGGGAATCGACCCAAATAGGAATCCATTCAGCGGCTTGTTGAGCCACAACTTGAGTGGGGAGGGAAGAAACTCTGTGTTGAGGATGGTCATCCAATAAATTGTCACAAACTAGGCGGCTTGCACTGGGATTTGGCTTGCTATGTTTGACTTGTGAGATTTGCATGGGGAGCAGACTGTTCATTTTGGAGTAATTGCATTTACGTGAATCGATAGTTGTTTTTGCATTGTTGAGGTGCCACTCAGACTTGAACCCTGAGCTCCAAGGAGATAGATAGGGAAAACCTAAGATTGAATATTACTGATTTTGTTTTGGCATTGTGTGTGGAAATCAAGCAGAACAGGGTGAGATGTTGCCTCTGCGTAGAGAGAGTTTACAACTTTGCAGAACACATTTGAAAATGAGCACCATTGAAGTTAGAGATGCCAGGAAGAACCTGCTATCCAAATGATTCCTTAGAGGGGAATGGAAGGAGGAAGAACATCACATTTGGTAAACAAGAATGATGCAGGAGTTTACTTATGTGAACACTGACATTTGCCTGAATAATGCTCTGTTACATCAAGTTCTAACAGACTTTTACATTGCACAAGTGATTTGCAATGAGCATATTAAAATGGCTCAGTATACAGCGTATGTGAACTTTTATTTACAGTTAGTGGAAGAACGATTCCAAAACAGTGTGTTCTGTGTGAACAGTCAGAATGAACATTTCAAAGAGATCCAGCAAGAACTCAAAGAGTTAGAAGAGAACGTACAACATATCCACATTGTTGAATTAATACAAGAAAGTCTCATTGAACAACTCAAAAATTAGTTTAAAACACAGCTAAAAGTTAGCGCAGAGTGTGAAATGCATGTTGCTGCACTCCAAGATGCACATTACGAATGTGCGGACAACTTGAGCACACTGTAACATAAGGTAAATGATCAGACTATTTATAATAGAGAGCTGTTAGATGACTTTATGACCCTCAATCAAATCAGGCAATTAGAGAAGGAAACTAGTCAGTTTATTATCAAACAGATGGACTCTCAAAAGGAATGTGTTGGGATGTATCAGAATATACATATTCTGAAGCAACATAATTTGCAACTGGTAAAAGACCATGATGCAGAAAAAGACTCATCAGACTCTCAGGAGCTGACCAGAATTAGAGAGGAAAACAGGGAAGATGTGGTGCATGTGAAGCAAGTAGAGGCTGACTTCTCACAGACAGTAAATGCTAGTGGCACGTTGGAGCTAGAGATCAGTTTATTGAAAGTAGATAGTAGAAAGTAGATGGACAAACGCCTGGAATATGCTTGCATCATCCAGGACTCAGAGAAAAAAAATGAAGCATTTCAGGAGGAATTACAGCAAATGAACGATCGAGTCATGGCTCAGAGGAGGGTGCTAGAGAATACGCAGGCCTTGCTCTCAGAGTTTAAAAGCCAGCTCTCTGAATACCACCAGTAAATCAAGACAGAGAGAAGCAGGTTTGAGAGTTTATGAATGAAATTGAAAAATACAAACAGGCTTTGAGGCACCCTGACCAGTCTGGGTATGGATAAGCAACACCTAATAAAGGGGTGATACCCGCTATACCAGGGACCTCATGCCAGTTAGCCAAATCTTCATATGTCCATACGGCAACTGATCTCATACACACCATTTACCAAGAACAAGGAAATATGAGGCACCTTGATTTACCAAGTCCTAGACAAACTGATCCTGAAGGCCAGTCCTTATCTCAGATTGATGAATATTAATCTTTACCAATCAGAAAGGAAAGTGGCTGGACCAGTGTGTCCTGGGAAATCCAAAATACCACTGGGAGTACTTCTGATCATAAAGATGCCTATAATCAGAAAATTCAGGAGTTGAACTGGCAGAACACGAATTTACAGAGGGGCCACTTGTTCTGCTTGTTAGAAAGAGAAGATCCAAATCTTGGCCCTAGGAAGATCATTTTGAAACCCTCTGCACATTCAGGGGGTTATGGGATTTCCCCAGCCTACCTTGAAGGAGGGATGAAGTGAATGAAGGCACTTCTATGCAAAAAGCAGACTACATAGGAAATTACCTGGACGGTTCTTGGTGCCATAGGAGAAAGGAGTCCAGACCAAGTGACTCCAGGAGGCATTCCTTATCTCACTGAGATTGGGAGTGCCTAGAGGACAGGGAATGAACTACAAACAGACGGTGAGTGGACTCAGGTGCAGAGAAAAATGAAGGTTGCCGAACAGAACAAGGGTTTTGTTAAAGACCCAATTCAGTATATAAAAGTGATCAAGAGCTTCTTGACTCCCTACCACAATAAGGCAAACTATTCAGAATGGAACCACTTAGATCTTTATGAGCAAATTATGACATCATTTGGAATAACAAATTATGTGAATTGTATGGAGTTTGTTAAGTGGACATTCTGCCCCCAAATACACAAGCTTCTTTGCAGGGCTGGATGATCAGGATCACTGCAAAAGGTCCACCTCTAAGGCAGCCATATTGAAAAAAAATTCCGCCCACTAGAACCCACAAGAGACCCAATAGGCACCATATAACTTTCAATGTGGGGAAGAGCAGGCACCTAGGGAGTTTGTACATAATTTAAAAGAAGCATTTATGCATACCTCCCTATAAGTGAATACCAATATATAATAGCTCAGCTTGTGCAGGATATTTATGACCATAGGTACCTGGATTGGGTGATTGAACAGGCTACCAGGATCCATGAGGTCCAGAAGTCCACTGCGAGTAAAAACACGCCCAACACCACAAAGCCCTCTACTATACCTGCCGCTGCTAAGGTGGCACAGGTAAAAACATTCCTTCCATTCGATCTTCAGATGGGGGCATAAACATACTCCTTCTGCCAACAAGAAGAATGAAAGGCAGTGGAGACTCTTTGACCCAGCCCAATTGAATGGTAGTCAGGCAGGATACCAGACCAATGTTCCATCTGACCGAGCCACCTATGTATGCACAGGATACAAGGGTAATAGGCGAATCCAAGGGGAATATATACAATCCCACAGCACAGAGTGGGGCCCGACCAGGTAGTACTGTCCCGGGAAACCTCCCTCCAAACTTCCTTCAGGAAAGAAGTATCACTCCACCTCCCAACCTGAACTTTTTTTCATGTACCCCACCAAACCAGAACTTCCAAAATAATCCTCCTCTCTCTCCCGCTTCCAGGAAAATAGATCCCTGAACCCAGGAGAAGGGAGATCCAGGATGGAAAATTGTGGGAGAAGTTTCCAATACCTGAGCTACTCCGGGAGAAGGGACAGTTGTCCTTTCTGGGAGCAGCAGAGGTATGACCAGAGACCTCCCTACAACCCAGACAAAGTTTCACAACTGGGGCGACTGGTCCAGCAACTGCCCAATGATCTGGGATGCATTCTGAGGGCTCATTCAAACCCTCAACTGGAACCTGCTGGCCAAAACACCCCAACACTCAGGTCTGATGCCCCACGGGGGTATTACTGAAGACAAATTCCAACAACCAAAAGGTTGCTGAGAAGGGGGCCCAGGTGGAAGGAAGATGCCAAGCTCGAGAGGAAGCTTCCTTTCCTACCACAAAAAAAAAAAAAAAACCTGGGAACCTCTGAGCTTGAGTATGAATCTTCTAGCCCTCTGTCATGGTCATGAAGTCAGGGGCACAGGCATGCAGGGGTCGCATGCACAGGCGACCTGAGTGGACACTGTCCTGTTGCCTTTGGGGCCAGGCTCATGAACAAAAGCAAACAAGAACATCCATTTAACACCAAACAGCTTTTATTATGGACGTAGCACTTCAGATGCATTAACCTTGAACATTCCATCCATTAAGCAGGATGCATTAACGTTGAACATTCATCCATTAAGCAGTCCCAAATGTATTCTTGGGTGTGGCTGCTAATGGATTGCCTTCGCACGTGCTCACTCTCTAGGAGTGGCAGGGTGTGGCTGGTAAGCTGGCCCTAATGGGTGTGCCCACGATCTCAGCTAAATAAGCTGCCACGATGATCAAGACAGATGCTTCGCGTTATCCGGCACTTTCAAGCAGCATAACACTCACCGTCGCCTGAGGTCAGACTTACCTTTGAAGATCCTGCTTCCTGGACATCCTGCTTCCTGCCAGCATACTTACCAACTGGGGGAAGCTGTTCTTACATGTACATCTCTTCGGTAAACCGAGTATTCATCTTTACACTTTCCGGAACACCGGTATCTTCATCTTGGCACCGCAGCATCGTCGACAGCAGCGCCTGCAAGGAAAAACAGCAGATAAGGTTAGACATCGAAAAAACAGTCCGATTAAGGTTGCGCTTCGCCATACTTTGTGCTTTTCCTTAAACCATCACTCACCTGCTGTGGAACATTGCAGTAGCATCCATCCTCCCTCCGGCCGCGTCTCACGTCTCACAGCTGCATTGGGGCCTCATTTCCATCGAAGGGAAGAAAACAGAAGAGAGACATTACTGCGGGTATAAATAGGAGCAACAAATAAAGACATTAAATAGAACAAACAGAATCACAAGAGCTCAAGAAAGACTTACCAATCATAAGGAGAAGCATTGTCCCAGCTGGACTGGACTAATCCTTATCAGGGATCAGTGAAGAAACTAGATCCCATTTGACGCACCCTTGCCAGAAGTAGCAGGACAGACAGCTTATCTTCCATAATTCACAGGTGAGCTTTAACTGCACTTTGGTGAGAAGGGTTCGAGAGGTACAACAATCACAGATTGGCGCACTCACACACTCTTATCTCCACGCAGGAGCAGTATCACTACATACCACCACTCACAGCTTTTCTACTGAGGGAGAGGCCTGAAGGGGGTGATTCAAGTTCAGATTCAAGTTCAGGGAGGGCTGCAACTGCACCCCAATGCCTCCCCAGAGACCAGCTGAGCGTAACACCCACCCCCCAAGAAATCTGGAACCTAAAGAACAGAGGGTAAGTAGAAAAAGTCAAAATAGTAACCACTTTGTGGAGGAACTCTGGATCACCTCTCTTGAACGAGAAGAATCCCTGGAGTATTCAGGTAAGGAAATCTTCTCTAAGGAATGGATGGACCCTTCTAAAAGACAAATGGGACCCAAAAGACCCCGACTTTGACTGGATAAGTATGCAGATCGATCCAGGGCAAGACATTCATTAACCCCAACAATGTGAGACATATAATACTGAAATTGAAGGGATATCCCACCCACATAGCTCCTGGGGACTGTCTCCAGGGAAAAGGGGCAGCAAAGAATCGGGGGAGAAAAAATTCACCAACTTCATGTGTTTCTGGGTGCTAAATCTTTTTTCAGATCACAAAATTCCCCTCATGCCTCTTTCCGGACAACTCCAAAACTTTTATGGAAATTATATTTCCGTCTAAGGGACTGCATATCTGGAAAATAAAATTTGGGTGACACCAGCTGAAACACCCAATGATAGTTGTGACCCCAAAGGGTTCACCTTGTCTATTGAGAAACAAACTCCTTTGGAGGATATCACCCCTGACTGACTGTGCGAACAAGGTCCTCTGGAACCAGACTAACCGGCCAATTAAATTAAAACAGAGCACAGATTATGTGAGTTTGAATGGCACATGCCATTTGATTGAGCAACGTTCAGAGAAAGTGGAATTTTATTTCAAGAACAATAAAGGCCCAGATATCACTCTTATCTATGTACAAGAACAAACTGGTGATGGAAACTGTTCTCCATTCTTGAATAACAATCTTCCCCCAGTTTCAAGTGGCATACCACATTGAAAGGAAACACCCTGACTTCTAGTCGAAAACTAGAAGAAAACCCAAGTCCCATGGCAAAGATGATGAAAGACCAGCTCAAAGACTGACCAACCTTCAGAAAAAGGACGAGCAGTTGTGTTTGCCCATTCAGATAAATGAGGGGGAAGTGCCTGTTCTCGCCAGAGTATGCCTGAATAACGAAATAAGCTTCATCAGCGAAGAATTATTCAGTAAACTCCCAAAAGTTCAGACCATTCCCACATTTAAATTGATTAATAAATGGCCAGTAGGTCTGGACACCCCAAATTCCAAACATCTCCTGCCTAGCAGGTGTATGCTAAAAATGTCCATTGGCAACAAAAGCATAGAATATTATTGTTGGCTAGTGAGAGATATCCCTTTTTCCATTTATTTACGTAGTGACATTCTCAACCGATTTGCAATCAATTTGGCCTAATTAATAATAAAGCCTGGTCACACCAGGAGGATAAGCCCACAGGCTTAGACAACACCGAAAAGCATTCCAGTCAGCTCGGTTTCTGCCTTATGCAGTTGAGGTAGAGAAAAGGTTACCATCCCAGGACAGGTGCGACAATTTATAATTCCCCTGAATATTCAGTGAGGACAGAACCTCAAAAATCAGGACACCTATATAAATTTGAATTATCATCTCCTACAAAAAGGTTTGAAATTACATCCAACACCCGTGGTTGACTTAGAACACATCACCATTCCAATATTTGTAGATAACAGCGATCCTCAAGGTATCACCTTGGGTGCAGACACCTTTATTGGAAGGGAGGTTGATGCCCAACACTATTCTATTAAGTTAGGTAATGAAATCATTGGACAAATCCAAAATGACTGCTTCAACACAGCAACGGTATTCCTCCAGCAAAGATTTTTACCAGACAAGGGGGGGAATCTTTTGGTGTACTCTTTCTGCCCTCATGGGGTAGAAAAGGTGACCTGTGACATCAGGAGGGATGAGGTGGTATTACGAGTCACTAATGTCTACCTCACATCCCTAGAACCTATAGTCCAGGTCAACACCATAACAAGAGATCTTTCTACTGAAATGGAGGATACCGCTGATAGCGCCAAGCCCGAGGTCTTCCATGCTTCAAGCAGATTGTCGAAGAATGGATCAACCTTGCTGATGCCTGTGAGACCGAGGAGCAGAGACAAAGAAATTCCAGGATATCTTTTCAGTGGACTCATTGAATTGTGGACGTACAGATATACATCAACCACTATTTTAATTTTTTTTATTTTTTTCAGTTTATATACACAACCTTTACAAATATTTAGATCTTAGTAAAAACAGTTACCATATAATTTACAATGAATGTTTTGAAAAAAGTTTAAAATGTGTACAATCATATAAAACAAAGTGGAGAAGCATTAGAAAAAAATGAATTTAGAGAGAAGAATCAAACCAAGATACAAAGAAAGCAGAACCATCCCATAGTACACCACCTATTACAATACTTTCAAGTAATGATCAAAAATAAATGTTACATAGTGCTAACACCCCCCCCTAATATGTCTATAATAAAGTAATCTAGCAAGATATAGCACAAGAACAAAGGAAATAAGATGTGTACATAGCTTGGCGTGTATTACTCAAATCATTTAACTAATTTAACAAACGACATTAAAGCAAATTTAAACAAATAGTAATAGACAACAAATAAGGCAACATTTATACATAAATCAAAAATATACTAAAAAAAAGTTTGCTATTAAAGCAAGCACAAAGTAAATCAAATTGGAATGGAATACAGTTAAAACATGTGATACATCAGTGGAGTTTCCACTTTACCAGTTCTTGCTTGAGCTTAGAAGAGCATAGGATAGTAGACTATACTTAAGCAGCAATTTAATCATAACTGGTTAGATATATTTGGTAGATTCTTATATTCAGGACCCCTATGCGCGTTAAAACCATCACATCATCCAGTGTTATTAATGTGAGTATCATTTATCATTATAAGTGCATTGTTGACACACACTAAAAGTTTTGTCAGAGCTAGAATTAAAGAGTTGTTGTTACTGTCCATAAAACGGGACCATAATATTTCCCACGAAAATATCAACACACTAAAATTGTAACTTACGAATAGCTGCCTTCTCCCTGTTTCAAAGTGTGTACAGTATAGAACCAGCTGTTTTAAAGTTTCTATCTCAGTGATGTGATCACAAAACCAACAGGAGGTAGAAGTGAACTTTCCCTCATATTTTTTCCAATGATGGATTCTCTCACTCGTGGAAAGAGATTCAATCTGAAGCGCATGAATAATGCTTGTGCAATATCACACGGAAACAGCAATAAATATTTAGCACAAGGCTTTCTTTTGTTGGTAAATAGTGCATAGTCAACATGGCTCTTAAGTGTATTAATTGATTCAATGTTTAATAGCCAATCAACTCATAATACTTTTTTTTTTATCTTCGGAAGACCGAGGGTAAGATCCTCTTTTGGTGATATTTATTCTTGAAAGTAATGTTTCCATATTTTTTTTTAATACAATTAATGAGGGCAAGTTCCCAAGATTTAACATCTCATGAAGAGTTTTAAACAGTGAGTTACGAGGTGGATTTAAAATTTTGGAGTATATTGGCAATTTACACCATTGAAATTTTGAAGACAAAGAGCTAATTCCCAGTTCATGGCAAAGGATAGCATCTGAGAGTCCCATAGGTAAGCCCAATGTCTGTTTGCATACCACTCCTTGGATACAATCAATACACTTGTCAAGATCTATAAGACAAATGTCGAGTCCATATAAGATAATGGGCTCAAACTTTAGGGTGTAATAGTCAATAGTTGGTACTACAGAATACTTGCTATACCATCCATATATGATCTTCATTTGTGATAAAAGCGGTCGCAATTTTAGTTGCAAATTTTGATTCCACATCCGCGTTGAATTATAGTTTGAAATTGTGTTGCCCAGATACCAGAGTGAATACTCTATTTCCATAGGGTTATCCAATATGGACCAGTTATATGATTTGATAGCTTTTCTATTTGTGAACATTATTATCTGAGATTTTGTAGAGTTTGTTTGTAAATTACGATCATTGGCATATTTTGCAAAGTCGTTAACCTTATTTTGCAGTCCAAAAGAAGTTTGATCAAATAAAATAATTTTGTCTGCAAATCCCAGCCAATGTAAACTAAGTGACCTAATATTTGCCTCCTGCCAAATTTGATCTACATCACAAAGATAAAGACTAACTAGTATGGCCAAAAGGTTATAGCCTTGCTTAACACCAACTTGAGTTGAGTTCAGTGGTGTAAGAGCCCCTTATTGGTTTATACACCTTTGAAAGCTTGTATGTTGATGAAGCAGTGCAATTAGGCCAACTAACGACAGCAGAATACTGAGACAAGGCAATTTTTGCCACAAGATATTTCTAATGAAGCAGTCAAATGCATCCATAAGATCCAAAGCCGCAAGTACATGGACCCAGTATTGCTCAATTTAACATTAGATGGAATATGGGCAAGAATAGTCATTTAGTGATGTACCCATTGCTTAACTGAATCCTACTTGGCATTGTGATAAAGTGTCATGACTGATAATACATTCTTCTGATTGCTTTAGGAGAATGATAGCAAAGACCTTAGCAAATGCGTCCATGAGTTTATTAATTGCCCATCTAATATCTAGAATAGAAGGCGAATATTGGAGTCCGAATTGTGTATTCACAGATGTTCAAGAATTACTTTTAAATTTGAGAGGTAATTGAAATATGTTCAATATATACGTTTGCCAAACTTCCTAAGGTATGCCTCTTAACATTTTCCAAATATTTCTCGTGTTCATTTTACATAGGTGATTTACCATTGTCTGATTATCGTCCAAATATTGTTGAAATTTGAGATATTTGAGTTTATTTTTGTATCTTTGTATACAGAGCTTTTTGCGTGAGCAAGTGCATTAAGATGGAAACCAATTCGTTTCTGATTCCATACCTCAATTTGATGTGATGTTGTATCATTTTTATACATTCGAGAAGTTGAATATGAAGCTAAACTGACCCTATAGGTTAATTCACGACAAAGCGAAGGTGACCACTGTAATGACAAGTTAGGCCTATCAATGGAAGCCAAGGCGAGCTTCATGTCAGTGGTATAGGCACTGATAGATAAATGTAATGTTAGAATAAGGAGCATATATTGTCACCAAAAGAAGGCTTAGCAATATCAATGGGGTCCGGTAGACCATAATGCGTTGAGGAAACAAAACAAAATAGACAATGCGAGATTTAGACAAACCATGTCACCAAGTGCAAGAGTTGATATTGTCTGCAAAGTTTACCAGCTGTAAATCCCAGTTTGCTAGAAATTCCCTCAATTGCAGCCCATGTCTAAGCACTATCAAGAGTGGCAGACAGTGACCATTGAAATTCCCACCTAAGATGATATGAAATATTTCATTTCGACAGAAAGCGTCTTCAAGAAGTCTATCCAATTAAGAAAACATGATATCAATTGGAGTATTGAGATGATTCCAATATAGGCATATTAAAATGAAAACCATTTTTGTGCCTGTCAAAGAAGTCAGTTTGAGTGCGTATTTCATTGAAATCGGTTAGTATAGTCACAGAGACTTTCAAGTTATTGTCGATTAATATAGCAAGACCACCTGCCGGGAGGCCTGATTTTCCAAAGAGGCAGCGTGAGTATAAGTATAGTTTCTTGGATGAACAGTATAGATGGTTTAGCCTGCGAAGTTAAGGAACTAAGCCGAGAAAATAGGTTATTGTAGCCACATCGGTTACAAGTTTGTATTTTAAGACTTTGTGAGCTACAATTTGGGGAGTTGTTTTTCATGGAGGCAAGCCCCTTTACAAGGGGATCAAGCCACGACCAATCTTTAATAGAGGATGCAATCACTGAAATTTGAGAAAGTAGCTCCACTGGAACTCGATGCATAACTGGATCATAAGAAAGAGATGTGTTAAGAGGACTTGTTGCAATTTGTGGAATATTGACGAAGTCCTTTGCTGTCTCCTCCAAGCTGAACAAGTAAGGATCTGATTTGTGTTGCCATACCAGCTTCATGATTATGCATGAACAAAATCGAAATATCATGCAGTTGGAGTTACAATTAGACAATGTGATCCATTCAATGTCATCGGAAACAAGCGTTCTCAAATGAGGACATTTTTGAAAAGTATTTCGAATGAATGCATGATTCACAGTACGTCTTCCAATGATAGCTGAATCGCTGATCCATCCCATCATGTTAGGTAGTTGTGGAGACATGTCAAACACTTTTGAAATCAACGCATTTATGGGATCAGAAAGAGCGTCACAAGTATCATTAGAATGGCATTTTTTTCATGTTCACTTTCCAGGTTGGGCTCTCTGTTTAAAATAGGCAATGAAAGTGGGGGATTAGGCACAGTTTGCAATTGTTTTGCTGCACCCTCCTTCGCGTGTGTTACAATGTATGGCACAGACAATGGGATTGTTGCCGGTGAATTGGTAGCAGTAACAGACTGGAATCTGACTACCAGATCTTGAGGACTAAAGGTTGGGGGGGTGCTTGCTACACTACCCAGTGTATTGCTCGCAGTCGGAGGAACATTACTTCTGGTAACAACGGCTCCCCTCACTGTCTTGTAGCATTCAGTTGGAAAGAATTTTGACAGGGATTCCTGTTTGGTGCATGCAGTGTTTTTAGCACACTGAAGTAGAGAAGTTGGAGGAGTAATCACATTGATTGCTTCTGTCATTGCATTTGGCATTTTTTTATGCATCTCTAGTACCACAAGGGGGTAATTCATAGAATTCAGCACACAAGTGGTGCGCGCGGCTAGCACACAGTGTGCGCGTGCGGCAGTCTCCGTGAGCCATGTGCGCCAAAATCCATTTCTGCGCACTGCGTATTCATGGATTTTAACATCCATAACCAGCCGTTGCGCAAAGTGGTGCAGCGACCGTGCAGCTGTGCCTGTTATGCCCCCAACCCCTCCCTGTGTGCCATGAACAGCACACAAATCTCGTACATGGCGCACAGGTCAGTGGACCAGCATACAGCCCCCCAAACATGAAAACATCTGTAAAAATCCCTGCGCACCCCTCCGAATACACGTACCCCGCTGCGTGGGAAGTGTTACACGCGATTGGCCCTGTGCGAGCAGCGTATGTGTATTTCGGAGGTGCGCCGGAAGTTTTACACGTGATTGGACCTGTGCGAGTGGGGTACGTGTATTTCTGTGGTGTGCGGGAAGCTTGCGAGCAGGGTACGTGCATTTCGGGGGTGCGCGGGAAGTTTTACATGTGATTTTCCCCTGTGCGAGCGGGGTACGTGTATTCTGAGGGGTGCGCGGGGAGTTTCACACGCATTAAGCCTTGGGCGAGCGGACTACATGTATTCCCGGGGTGCGCAGGAAGATCTACATGCGATTGGCCCTGTGCAAGCGGGGATCGTAAATTTCGGGAGTGCGCGGGAAGTTCTACACGCGATTGGCCTTGGGCGAGTGGGGTACATGTATTCTGAGGGGTGCGCAGGGAATTTCACACGCGATAGGCCTTGGGCGAGCGGGCTACGTGTATTCCTGGGGTGCGCGGGAACCTTCACACGCGATTTCATTGTCTGAGCGGGGTACATGTATTCCTGGGGTGCGCGGGAACTTTCACACGCGATTTTGCACACAATTTCACTGTCTGAGCGGGGTACGTGTATTCTGAGGAGTGTGCAGGAGCTTTCACACGTGAATTCGCTTGCAGAGCGGGGTACGTGTATCCAGTGGGGTGAGTGGGGTGTTACACACGTGAATTGCCAGTGTGGGTCCACCCAAGTGTGCTCTCTACCCCCTCCCCAGCCCGTGCAGGCAGCCCACACCATAGGGGACTACCCTGCACCCCTGGTCATGTCCTGCAGACAGCCCATCCACCATGGGCATGCCCCCCCAGCCAGCCCACATGCCACCTTGCACTAGTGATCACCGACTCATGTCCCTCAGCACCCCCACCCACCCAGCATTGAGGGGCACCTGCCAGCAGGCCCCGACTCATGTCCCTCAGCACCCCTCCACCCAGCATTGAGGGGCACCTGCCACCAGGCCCTGACTCATGTCCCCCCCAACACGTCATAAAGATGCACAGTCAAGAGCCTCATGTGCACCAAAATCCCACAGCACCCCACCCCAGTCTTGAGAGGCAATCAAGTCCCCAATCCACCCCACACTGAAATGGCTATTCCATGACACAAACCGAAAGTCAACTATGTACATCAAAACATGTCCCTCACACACACACACTGGGTGCAAGTGATTGTCTAAATCTACTTTTTCACATGCAGTAACCCAATGAGCGAATACCACACATGGAAGTAAGAAACAAAAATGTATTATGAACAAAATTAATGAAATGAAATGAAAGCATAAAACATATTTCAAACGATGAAATGAAATGTATGTCCGAAACAGAATAAAAAAACATGAAGAACCAATCCAAAGTGATGAAAAAAAAACATGTGTCCAATCTCACGGTCCACCAAATGAAATCCAAAAGAAACGTAAATTGAAAAATCCATTGATCCATGGTGATAAAATAAAATAAAATCCTCACAAGATCCACTGTTCAACTATGTACACAGAGTTCATCCAGGGTCCATGAGCCCAACGAAAGAAATGAAACCTATCCAAAAAACTACCTAATACAAGAACTATATACAAATGTGTGGGGCATAGTCCAAACACCCCAAATCAAAGGAAAACGAAAATGAAACCTAACACTAAAAACTATATACAATGGCGGCAGGCTAGTCTGATGGCTCACTTTCCGATTTCCCGGGACAGGGCATCATCGAACTCCTGCTCAATGTCCTGGAGGCGGTCTTCTTCCATGGCTCCGAGGGTTCGCAGGGACGATGCCATGTTGACCTCCAACTCCCTGGGAATTGCCTCGAGGCACTCGGCCCGCCTCAGTGCCCTCCGCATGGAGTTCTCCGCCCTGACCATTCTGAGCGGTGCCTCTTCCGCCAGCCACCGCTCCGCATCTATGGCCTGGCCCAACCGCCCAACCGCTGCCACACGGAAGACACTTCCAATCCTGGGTCCTCCTGCCCTCTGGCCGATGCCTGCCCCTCAGATGTTGAAGGCCCCGAGCCATCATGGCTCCCACCTTGTTGCTGCTGCTGCTGCTGTGCCTGTGCCCTGGCTCTTGCTGCCTGCACGTCCTCCTCTGGCTGGGGTGCAGTTGTTGTGGTGGCCACCCCTGCTGGACGTTCGACTCCCGACTGTGGCAGGGATGTGTCCTCCACCAGCCTGGCCGCAGGGTCCGAGGCAGCTGCTCAGGGTATCCAGGTGATACATGGGTGGGAAGATGGCATGGAGGACGACTGGCGCATAGGGGGTTCAGGTGAGGAGGGGGTCAGAAGAAGGTCCAGCATACGGAGGAATCCAGCCCTGGTGACCCGTCCCAGTAGGTCAACGCGGTCAATGATGCATCCGAGATGACCTGCAGTGTCTTCACGAAAACACTGCCGGTCACCTTGCATGCCCCATTGACGCAACGCTATCCCAGCCAGGACAGGCTCAACCCGGTCCCGGATTGCCACGTCCGCAGGGAGAGGAAGGCCAGTTGTTGTGCGCTCATCCCCTCCCTGAAAACGGGTTTGGATGTAAGCATCCCTACTGGTACGGGATGATGCAGTCACAGGATCGGGGACAGGATTACACACCAGCACCTCCGCGGTGGCCCGTGCTGCCTCCTGTCCCTGCCCCATGCACTGCACCACTAGCACCAGTGGAATCTCCACCTCCAAACCCTGTGTGTGTCCCTTCCACGGCCTCCTCCTCCACCAAACACCCCACCAACCTGGATGTCTCCGTGCCATCTTCCTCCGTCGGACCCTGTGGGATCTCAGCTGCCCCTTCTGCTGCCGGGGAGTTCACCTCCGACCTCCGCCTCCTGGACCTACCCTCGGCAGCTGCAGCCTGGGATGCAGCACCAGACTCCTCACTCCCCGACGAGATGACAACCTGGGAGGCGAGTCGGGCCTTGCGTCTCCGGCTGGCGGTGCGATCCCTGCCGCCTTGCTCCATAGCACCCTCTCCGCCCTCTTCATCAGTTGACGCTGCAGACAGGGAGAGATAGGATACAGGCATCAGGGCACTGTACAATGGACTGATACACACATGACAGTTGTACATGAATGGCAGTGTCAAACTTCAGACAATGCATCACACTCCACAACACACAAGTCATTTCGACTCACACACATGAGAAAATCAACAGGAATATCACACCAGGCAGCACCATCCATACACATACAACAGCACGAGCAGCCGAAGGTGAGCCTGATGTCAAATGCAACACGGGGAGTGCATAACACATGCACACATGACACCAGACTGACATGCATCGGTACTTCTCCACCACTGCAGTGACAATGTCACCATCCATGTCACATCTGGCAATCAGCCTTCTACATGTCAGTGTCACATACATCCATGTTGCATCACAGTTGCACACTTGTCAAATACACCCATATGCACATGTGCATAGTGCAGATACATGCAGCATGAACCAGCATCCATGTGTGACACCACAACCATGTCACAGTACATACTCATTATTCATTACATGTGTGCGCCCACACATACATTTGTACAGCATGCTAACCAACAAATACATCATCGATGTGTCTCACACTTGATAGGAATCACATGTGGCAGGTTCACGTCCCTGTACATACGCAGCCATACATGTCCCTACAAAGACATATGTGCAACCTGCACACTCCTGGCACACCACAACACGCACAGTGTCCGATCAGTATGCATGTACACTTACCGCTCGACTCCAGACGGATCTGCTCCTCAAGGACCTGGACGTGGAGCGCTGGGCGTATGCGTTCCAGGACCCTCATCTGGTTGTCGGTCAGGTGGACCCGCCACCCCTTGGCATCCGCTGCCTTCAAGAGGCGCCGGGCCTTGTTAAGGGTCCTGGACCTGAAGTCCTCCCAGCGCTTCCGGACATGTTTGATCTTGCGGACTGCCACCCCCTCCGCATTGATGGCAGTCACGATGTCCATCCAGATCCTCTTCCGTCCTTCATTGTCGGCGCGCGAACTTCCAAAGAGGGCATCATACTGCCCCAGGACTTGCTCCACCAGGAAACCAACTTCACTGGCACTGAAGCTGGTGGCCCTCTGCCTCTCTGCCTGGGGGTTGCCATTGGTGCCAGATGGTGTAGTGTCCGACATGGCAACCCCCGAGGCAGGTGTGGGTGGGCAACTGGGTCCTGGGGCTGGGCTGTGGAGCGATGGTATCCCAGTCGGGAATCTTCAGTTTCAGCAGGGGTGGTCACCCCTGGCTGACGTGCAGGCACCAAATAGCAGGGCACGTGGGCAGCAGGCAGGCAGCAGCAGATGGCAGGTGGGAGCGTGCTCGGGGCTCTGGGGGGCAGGAATATGGCCTTCTGGGCAGGAGCTTGGTCTTCCATGTGTTTTCGCGTGGCCACCTTGATACAGAGTGATTTGGCACGTGAAAAAAGTGCACGTCAGCGTGAAATCCGAGGAAAGGCCCTTAGCATGTAAGCGCTTCTGTGACGTTATGCGTGTGGGCGTTTCCCTCGTGACGTGTGCATAGTGGTTCAGTGCGTGAAAAAACTGCACATCCGCGTGTGAATGCGTGTAATCCGAGGAAAGGGCCTACATGCGTAAGTGAAGCAACGCGCGCAGGAGTTTCCCTCAGCACGGGTTAAAGGTGAGCGGGGCCAGCAGTTCGCTGTACGTGCCTTTCGTGGAGACCGATGTGTGTGTTGCTACTTCGTTTTGTTTCACGCGCCATTACAACTTCACAGCGGATCAAGGACGTATCTCTTCTTTTGGCAGCGGTATTGGCTACAAGTGTTTTTCATCATCACGCTAGTCTGACGGTGAGTCCCGCCTGCTATTTTCCCCACTGCGGGTGCCCCTGTGTATCACGTACTCGTTTTCGAGGTCATAGCAGCCTGCGTGTACCACACATATGCATTTTTTGTGTTACTGGGTGCCACCGCGTACTGCGGGAGGTTAATTCCATGCACGTAGGCTGTAGGGGTTGTGTGCATGGTTTTACTGCAGTTTTGGGGTGCCTGAGCGTTGAGTGACCCGTCACTACATCACCGGGGTCACATACAGCCTTGCAGGTGCAGGGGTGCTGTTAACATCTTGCATCCCACCCCCTTCACCCCAATTGCCCAGGACAATTGTGGTGTACACCTCCCATTGGCACTCCTCCATCTGTGCCGGCACTACTCCTTCTGTGCCATGGTTGGGAGGCCACCAAAGGTGCGGGCGCCTCAGCTGGGCGTCCTCCTCGTGGTGGGAGTGGTCAGGGACATGGCTAGGGTGACCAGGGAGTAGGGGGACTCCAGGGTGTCCAGGGTGGCCACAGAGGGGGAAGAGGGAGGGGTGCGCCACTTGTGCACGATGTTGTGCCATGTGTCAGTGCAGTCATCCCACCACCCCCTGTGGTTCCGGGAGATGCAGCTTCTGCATCTGGCACTGGCGCCCATGTGACCCGGCAGTCTGTTTCATCGACTGCCACGGGCCCAAGGGTAGTGGTAGCTGCAGGTGCAGCTGTGGACACCACCACCCAGGCTCAGGGTCTGCCAGCGCAGGCTGCGTTGGCACTTGAGGAGTCCTTGGAAGATTTCCAACAGGGGAGGAGGGAAACCGTAGGTGCATGCAGGGCTGCCCTGACTTAGACACATGTCCCTTGGGCAGTAATGTCATCTGCTGCCCCGACCAGCCGGGTGTTGGCAAGTGCAGGGGCAGAGGCAGCCAACAACACCCCTGTTGTGAGTCTGCCAACCAGGACAGTCGCGGTCAATGACCCTGCCACAGGGGATGTTGCTGCACAGGGTCCATTAGAGGGCACCCAGCTGCCACTGACGCAAGTCAGGCCTTTGGTCATCCCTCCACCTGCCACTCCATTGGCTCAATCCACCGGTGCCACTGGCCATACTGATCAGGGCGGCATTTGCCAGCCAGGGTCTGCGCCACAATCCAAGAGGAGGGAGGTTGCACCTGCAGCACAGGCTGGGATCCCACACACAGCCACAACCTCCTGCATGTCGAGGAAGAAGCCTTTCTGCAACCAGTAACTGGACATCCTCGTGGACTACATGCGGGACCACAGCCGTGACATGCTAGTGGGGCCAAATTGTCAGACTACGGCTACCCACCGTGATACCCACTGGAAGCAAGTTGCGGAACATGTGAGTGCATTCGGCCATGAGGTGCGCATGGCACAAGAGTGCAAAAAGCATTGGAATGACCTCAAACGCAGCACTAAGGCTAAGCGTGCCTCAAATTACAACTTGACTCTGGTGACTGGCAGTGGGCCTGCACCTGAGGAGGAAGACCTCACTCCGCACGAGTCACTCGTTGCAGAGTTTATACCACCTGAATCGGTCGTAGTGGGAGAGATGCCAGACTCTGATGCCCAGTCCAGTGAGTGTTGCTGCGTGTTTGTTGAGGACATGTGTGTTTTAATTGTGTGATGTGTTCTGCATGACTTCCACTACATGTCATGTGTACATGGTTCTGAACATGGTTCTGATGTGCAAGTAATGCAATGCTTCACTGATGCATGGCTGCTCTGCAGGATGGTGGACATGTGGAGCAGATGGGGACTGTCCGCTTCACCACTATTGCACCCTACTCACATGCTGGTCACCAGGATGCCCCTCCGGTCCATGTTCCAGCTCACTGGCCCTTCTGCATGCAGCCTGGGGTGACCTTCCTCTCAGCCCTGGGACTATGTCATAGCATGACTGACGTGCATGTGTCCTCTGCCTGCATGCGGGTCCTCCACGTAGGCATGCGCCCTTGCCCCTCAACCCCCCCTCTGCACCCCAATTTCAACTTTGCACTGGTCTGCTTCAATTTTGCCGTGGAGTACTTGCCTGTTCATGCGTCCTGTGTACATGCTAACTTCCACCAGCCAATCTGCCAGACATATGCTGTGGGGTACATCCTTTGTACTTGATGCAGGGTGTCTCACTTGGACTGTGCAGAGGTCAGATGCCCCGCAGGGACATGAGTGCCCATTCATGCTCCATGTGGATTCCATGCATGCCCCTATGTGTTCTTGACTGGATGATCATTGTAGTACGTGTCCAGGGTGACCTACATTGCATGGCATTTCATCAGCCTTCCCCATGGCCTCTGTGGCTCAGTCCTGCGTCGCACACATGTTTAGGGTGTGACAGTCTGTGTGGGTCACAGGCCTCAGCCTGTTTCATGACCAATGACTCTGTCCAACTGGTGTAGTGCCTTCTTCACACGTGGGTGTACTCCTGAGGTTTCATCATGTGTCCTGCTTACTGTCATCTGCTGTGTTGTCACTTGACTCACATGATGCAATTGATGCTAGTCAACACTGTCTGTCAATACACAGGTCTATGGTCATCTTTTTGATGCCATGCAAGGCATCCCTGCATTTGCACTTGGGGGGAGGGGTGGTTTGCTTGTAGCCATGCTACCCTTTGCATGCACATTGCACGTGATGGCTGAAGTTGACCTTGTACTGCCTTCACATTTTCTGATACACATCATGAAGTACTTGTACATGTGGATAGTGAGTAACGTACAAATGTGCTGCACTGCATCGACCCACTTCAGAGCGATATAACAATCTTCTACATGCCTAATCACAGAAGCAATGTTAAGTTGACCCAGCATGCATGGCAGGTTCTCGTTTGTGTGTGACATGTCTGCTTCATGTGTTTGGTGTCTGTGTGATGTCTATGTGTGTGTGTGTTGTGTGCTTCTAACATGGCAATGAGTCCAGCCCTGATGACCACTCTGACGTCCATGTCGAGTTGGATGTACATCAGGTCCATATGTCAGAGGTGAGTGATTCTGATGTGGGCACTCCTCTGTCCGTGACACCTGCACTGAGGGGTCAGACAGTCTTGGAACCTCCGCCTGTGGTGGATCGGGACGCAGGGTCACCCTCCACACCAGTCACTGATGTGCCTGGGCCATCACGTCGATGGGGGCATGTAGTCGTGCAGCCGCGGGTGGTGCCAACACAACGAGGACAGCCGGTCCTTTGGTGTCACGAGACGCACAACCCACACAACACCAACCACTTCCCAGCCGCACCATACTTGTGGCAGTAACCCTTCCCGGGCGCGCCCCTTCAGAGTCCATGGCGCCGGGGTGGTAGGTGGCATGCGCCGTCATGGAAACTATGTCCGCGGTGGCGCTGGGGAGGATCGGTCTCCACTGACCCGGCTTCCTGGTCACGTGTGTTTAGGCAGAGCTCACGTGATACTAAAGGGGTGGCCCGCCCAGCCAATCCTGTTGCTGCTTGCCGGTTGCGAGGGTCACGTGACACGCAACACCACTCACGTGGCCCAATGAGAAAGCGATCACGTGACCCAAGCACCGGCTCAAAAGCACACTAAAGCCGATCCTCCGCGCTTCTCAGCTGTTCTCAGCATCTCGAGTGGCGTTGTGTTTTCTGATCCTGATATTCTGGCTTTTGGACCTTGTTTTCTGGTGATTTTGGATTGCCTTTGCCTGCTCCTTGGATTTGTTACTCGGACTCAGTTTCACAGATTTTGGACATTTAGCTTGCACCTTTGGACTCGCTCTCTACGGATTTCGGACTTCTGGCTTTTTGAACATTTGGGTTTTGCCTTCCACGGATCTTGGACCTTTTCTGCTTTGAACATTTTGGAACTGCTTCTGGAAACTCCTTTGGGCTCTAGATTGTTTTGGACCTCAGCTGTGTATCACGTCAGGTGCCTAGTAAGGGGGTCCGGCTCCAGCGCTCCCTGATATCTTCCCATCCTGATTCATCTTACATGCTAGGTAGGTCCCACTCCGTTTTCTTTATTGTTGGTAATTTCCAGTCTCTTGTCTTGCACTCATACTTACCCACTTTTTCCTTAAAGCACCTGGTACCCGTGTTCCTGACCTTTCACACCTGTGGCCTCAATAATTGGTGAAGGAGTATACTATATCTCTCCTTCACTGGTACTTGGGGACGGAGGTACATGACCAACGTACCTCGCAGAGATTTTCGGCGTGACATTGGGTCCCGCAGGTGTCAAGCCCAGCAACGCAGTTGCCGCACGCAACCGCTGTTCACTGAGTGGGAGCAAGACATGACTGCCAATTCTGAACGCCAGGGGGCACCAATGGAGAACATCTCTGTGAGCATGGAGCGTGTGGCCCAATCCGTGCTCCCCCCTGCTAGGCAGGTGCTTCTCCAGCAGCAGGCGGCACGGTCCACGGCCCGCTCGCTCAGGCTGGGCATGGCGGCCTCAGACAGGGCATGCCAGGCTGAAATGTTGTCTCTGCGTGAAACAATTGCTGCTCATGCAGAGGCACACATGGTGGCCCTGAGGGAGGAGTATGCTTCCCTCAGATCCACTCTGGGTGTCCTTCTGATGTCCCATAGGGAGCGGTCAGAGGAGAGGTTTGCGCAGCTTGAGCGAACCATCTCGGCTGAGCGCTATGCTTGCCAGGAGGTGCATCAGTTGTCCAGCCAGGTCTTGCAGGAGGAAGTCCGTGTTACACGTGTTACCTTGCAAGAGGAAGCACGCGTATCACGTGAGGTTCTGCATGCAGACCTACGTGTCATCGCTGCACAGATCCAGGATCACCCGTCCGGCAGACTTGCTGCCGACGAGGGGCAAACTGCGGCTAAGCATGGACAGGCTGCTGTGACACATCCTCCTTTCCAGGAACAGCCAGACTCGGACGACGAGGTATCTCCCACATAGGTCGGGCTGTGCATGCGTTGAGCCCATGGGGGTTTTTTTTTCCTCAACTTCATCGCATGTGGTTGTTGAGCAGCACCTTGTACCTCCCCCCGCCTGGGTGCCCCCCCGGGTCTTATGTGGCCCTTTTTGATCTTTCTTTTAGTTTAGTTAGTTAAGTTTCTATTTGATAGTTAGTTTAATTAGGTCATGTAGGTTTTTGATAGTTAGTGTAATTAGTTAATATAGTTTAAAATTGCTTGTCTGTTGTGCTTTCATGTGACAGTGTGGTGCTTTGTGGCTTTTGAAAGCAAATCACTGTCTGTTCCAACTGGTCCCTTCAAGCTTGTATCATGTATGTGTTTGCAGCTTGGGGTCCTGACTCACATATGCCACTCCTGCTTCCCTTATCCATGGGCTCGCAAGGATGGTTCGGTGTAACAGCCTATTACACAAGGGCTTAGGACTGTCATATCTGTAGCATGTCTGCTGCTGTACTACTTGTATTGACATCCCTAGTGGGGATGATAGGGGTGATTTTGATTGCAGTTCTTATTATGCTAGATGGGTGGTTTTATGATTCATGTGTGCATTAATTGCTATACATTGTGTAGTGTGTTTCTTACCTTTGCTGTACATGTGCTTCATGCAATTCATGCTGTAGACAGTGACTGACACACTTTGGCTGGGAAAGTTGCACTGATGGAGTGATTTCAGATGTACGTCTCTGACATGGTCCACTCATGATATGCCTGAGGAGACATACACAGGGACATTTCATGCATTAATCATGTGTTTTCTGCCCTTTCTGCAGGGGGATGAGCCTCTAGACCACCCAGCAGACATGGCCCATTGGATGTCTGGAAGCTGGCCATGTTCGGTGGTGCAGACATGCACATGTGTGCGCAGGCAGAGCCACAGGAATTGCGCTCATACATCATACAGAAGCTGACGTGTTTCAAAGAACTCCAGGCAAGGTGAGCAGCACAAGGGGACCACACCGCAGACAAACATCCACCAGGACAGTTGCACATGCATGCTAAGTAGCACCACTGGCGGTGAGCTTGGACAGATATTGGTGTTGAAGCGCACAGTACAGCTAAGATGCGTTGGTGGAGTAATGGGTAGTTGACGGGAAAGTTGTCAGGGGAACATGCAGGGCAGTGGCACATATCCTCCGGTCCAACATGGTCCATTGAGGCAGTTGTATTAGCCATGTAGCGTTCCAAGATTGGGAAAAAAGCAGCTCACAGGGACAGACAGCGAGGGACAGAGTCGTGTGCAGTGCATTTCATTTACAGGTTTGAATTGCCACATGCACTACCTACTTTATTTCCGTTATGCTGGAACACGACTTGTACTGAAGTCGTACCTTGCTTAATGCGTCCGGATGCTTACCAGGGTACATTGGATGTTGTGTGAATCTTGACACATTGGTCTTACATTTGCCACGCACCCACCAGCGCTTTACTTACTGCATTGACTGTGTATGAACCATCACGGGGGGAATCTTACGTATGGGTACGAAGCACCACACCAGATAGTTTGTAGAGTATTTTGTTACTTTGGGCATGCATGATGGTGTGTGTGTGTGTGTGTTATGGGCACGCACAGATTAGTGACTGAGAGTGCGCAGGCAGGAGGCCAGCACTCACCCAGAGATATGTTTCTCTTTGACTTCAATTTGATTAATTTGGTACTATGTGCATGATGTAGACGTTTGGGCTGATTGTGTATGTGTTAATGTGATTATTATGTTTTTGTACATTCCCTACTTTCCCTTGTCAATCCTACTTCCCTCTCCTACCCCTCATTCCGGTTATCCAGTATACCAATGCCTGTCCCGACTGCATATACCTGACCCTCCTTCCCCACCAGGGTCTCAGAGGCCTGTGTGAGTTTGACCTTGCAGGCACCCAGACCACAGTGGGGGTGGTTGGTTCGTGCCACTCCTGCGCCTGTACACAGGAGCTGTGACAGTACACATCAGTTTGTGGTGCATCATTCGATATTATGTACCACACAAGGTACACATCCTGTTGTGACATTGTTTTACTCTGCTACCTTGGTTGTTCCATCATTGTACTAGTACTTGGTCTTTGTGACGTACTGCTACTTCAAGTCATCTACTGGAGGCTCTTCTGGTTTTTATTTGCTGCCTGCAGGCTTTTTGCTTGGCTTATGTGTTGGCCTGCTTTGAGTTCTCTTTGATTTGTTGTTTTTTCAAGTCAAGGTGGCCTCTGAGGGTGCTGGACACTTTTTACATGCAAGGTGGAAGATGGAGACAAAGGGGAAGGGTGATCCTGTGGCCAGGTGAACTTCAAAGATGAAGGCTACATACCCCATGCACAGTTTTTCAGTGGGTCATGGTGATATGTGAGGGAGGGGGGTATTTTGTTGTTGGACAGTTGCCTTGCCCCACAGTGTGATGGGCACACTGACATTGTAATTGTGGTATCCTATGTACATGATGTATTCTGCTGATCAATGGCTGTTCATGTGTTGTGTTTACCTTTCAGGTGTGAAGGTATAGTTGTGGTTTGACATGCTGGGGTGTACACATGGGCAATGTTCACATGTGATGAGGACGCTGATGGTCACTTGATTGCACATGCATGTATTGAGTGCATGTCCCTACTGACACACACACTCGCACTATGATCCACAACATGTACAACCACCCTTCCATGTCCACATGTGCACTCAGTTAGCCCTCTGTGGACCACTGTGTCCCTGCAGCACATGATCTATGACCATTTGTGGATCCTGTACATGCGTGATTTGTTTTTTTATTTAGTTTGTCATTTTCATGTGAGGCTCAGGGTGTGCATCATACACAATGACTGGTTACTATGCTGTGTGCTGAGCAGTGTGTTGTAGGAGATGGACACAGCACACATATTATGCAGTGTTTATTTTGCCGTGCACAATGTGCATGTGAACAGGCATTCATTGTTATGTTCAAGCTACAACCGTTGGTATGCATTTGGGTATGACTTGCTTTGTGTGGGAGGTTGTTGGTCAGTCATTTCATCTGATTCCATGTCAGGCATCATTGTCTGACGCCACTTTGCATTTTTCACATGTCAATGTGTACATTATTGTTATTGTGTTGGTGTTTTGCTATTGCTTGCCATGTCATGTTGTGGTGTTGGTGGCTTTGTGTGACTTACCAGTGATTGTTATGGCCTGTTTTGCAAGTCTGTGTGATACACACCTTGCATGTGTACCTTTTGGTCACACAGGATTGGTTCGGTTTGAGTAGCTAGGGATGCACACAATGTGGCACTTCCATGGCAACATTCTCAGGGTGGTAAGGTTGTGACAGTTGACTGTCTCTTTGTCATCTTCGACAGTTGACTGTCTCTTTGTCATCATCGATTGTCACCTGGTATGTGCCAGGCCTGTGTGCACTCCGCAGGGGTGGGAGTGTAGGTGAAAAATGTGGCCACAAGCTGGGTCCAGGCTGCCTCGCCACTTGCCCTATCCCCTCCCATGGGCAGCACCTGTGCCTGTGGTTGGGGATGTGAGGGCACCACCATGACCACCGGTACGCCCTGCCGTGTTGAAACATTGTGCAGGACACATGCTGCCACAATGATCCTGCACACTAATGGGGGTGCATAGAGTAGCTGGCCGCCAGATAGGTCAAGGGAACGGAAGCGTGACTTGAGCACTCCGAATGTGCGCTCCACTATGGCCCTGGTTCCAATATGGGCAGCGTTGTATCTTACCTGGGGTGGTGTGGTGGGGTTCCGGATTGACGTCATCATGTGGTTGCTCAGAGGGTAGGCACTGTCCCCTGGAGAGGTGATAATGGTTGTGATTATTGGAGTTTGTGTATTTGTCTGTGTGTGACATGCATGCATGTGCACGGGCATTTGTACTCACCTAGGAGCCATGTGTCGCCATGCTGCCCAGCTTCCAGGGCCCGACTCTTTCATAGACATTCTGTATATGAAACTGTCATGGGTGCAGCCAGGGTAGTTTGCATAGACAGAGGTGATGATTCCCTTGGCATCGCGTACCACCTGCACGTTGATGGAATGCAGTGCTTGCGGTTTTGGTAGATGTGCTCAGTGGCCCTAGGTGGACGTAGGGCCACATGTGAGCTATCTATGGCACCGCGCACTTTGGGGAACTGTGCCACCCTGTTAAAGTCCTGGACAATGGCCTGCCTTTCTGCAGGTGTTCTGGGCATGTATATGTGCCTGCGGACTGAGGGATTGCCAAGACCTGGTGTAGGCAGCATGACTGCGTGGCCTGTGAGACCCACCCACTATGGCAGTAGTCCGCTGAAATGACCCAGTGGCCAAAAAATGCAGGACATTGAGCACCTTCTCCAAGGGGCTCAATGCTTGGGAGCAGAGGGTGGGTGATGTAAGGTCATCTTCCCACTCCCTGACCTGATCTCGGATGATACGAGGTGGAAACCTATACCTGCCATAGACCTGGTCATCAGGCATCCCAAAAAGGCTGGTCCGGGGTAAAAAAATGCAGGCCCTGGCTATTCTCCTCCTCCTGCGGTGTCCCACGATCAGTGCTGCGTCAAATGGTGCATTCATCGGAGCGGTATGTATGTGTTTGTTGTTTGTGCGCGCTTTTATACTTTACCTTTATGTAAAGAAGAATCGACATTAAACTCTGTCTGATTTTTTTCCTAAGGGAATAGTATGGGCATAAATGAACCCCTCTATGTTATTCATTTTGGCAATAAGCTCAGCCATGGAGCCTTTCATTTCCCGAATTTCAAGATGGGTGAGCTCATGCCCTTTATCGAGAAGGTTGAGAATTCTCAGTTATATGAATTCACTTTTGTCAAATAAAAAATGGTAACATATATATTTTTCTCAATAAGTTGTGTGTGATGTGATTTTGCATTGCTTTGTGTCTCTCTTGGACAGTCTGGGTAGTTTCAAGTTTGGATATCCATTTGTTGGATACCAAACTAACTAAAATCAGTAGCTTTTTTCGAATTTACTCCTTTACAGCTTGTGTATTTTTTGTGCGGAGAATTCTCATTAAGACAGAAAATGAGTGATTTTCTGGTTCATTGAATGGAGCAGAGTGTAAAGATATATTATGAAGGGTACGTAGATTTACCTCAGCACTTAATTGGTGAATATCAAAGGAGATTTCGTTTTGGTAGATGTCCTTGTATTCAGGCAAAGTGCGACCACTATACCCACAGACCCCGGGATGGCTCCCGTATTTGTGAAACAATACTGGTCGCCTCTCACGTCTATGGAGTCACTCAACGAGATAATTAAGAACTTAGAATCCCATGGGATACTTCATCCAATCCACAGTACCTTTAACAACCTAGTACTGGGAATCCCCAAACCCAATTGCCAATGGAGACTATGTGCAGACCTGAGAGAGTTGAACAAATGGGTCCACATGTCAAGATGACCACTTCCCTATATAGATCAAGGGCTGGCACGGAGTGAAGGGTCAAAAGTTCCCACAGCCATTGATTTGACTAACAGTTACTGGACAGTACCCACGAGTAGGGAGGACAGTAAATGCTGGCCTTTACCTTTCGGGTGCAGCAATACACGTGGGCCTGACCCCCATTTGTATACAACAACCCTGGCAATGAGTTCAATATCTTTCTGCATAAGGCCATGCCTGATTTTGGCAAAAGGAGAAACCAGGACGATGTAGATGATCTCTTTATCAAAAGCTCAACTGTAGAGGAACACATAGCGGAAATCCAAGATATTATGACCCAGTCACAGAAAGCCAGAGCAAAACTGTCCTTCCAGAAGGAATAGTGGTGTAAGACCCGAGTGAACTACTTGGGGCACAAGTTCAACCTGAGGGTCTCAATCTACAGTTGAAGAAGGTGGAAGCCTTACTGAAATGAAAGAACTCTTCTACTCTGAGATAATTGAGAAGCCTTCTTGGACTCTCTAATTATAGTAAAAAGTTCATAGAGATTATGCAGAGATGACTCGACCTTTGGTCCATTTATTGAAGGCTGGAGTCAAGTGGGAGTGGGGTCCGGAACAATTTGAGGCAGTTGAACAACTGAAAAGAAGCCTTTCCGTTTCCCTCGCTTACCCTATAAAGAATAAAGAGTTATTCTTGGAGACAGGGTTCTCCAATACTTACCTAACAGTGGTTTTGTACCAAAAGCATGACAAGGTCAACAAAGTCATTGTGTAAGCAAGCAAAACTTTGTTCTCTGTTGAGGAAAAATTCAATGACTGTGAAAAGGCACTCCTGGCAACTGAGACTCCTCACCAACCCCTGCAATATCTACAAAGAGACAGAATCCGAGCAGGGAACACGAGTAATTCCAGCATTACTTCCTGGATTCTGTCCATGCAAGGCTTTCCTGTGGAGGTCAGATTAGCCAAAACAAGAACAGTGCTATAGCCCAAGGGTTGGCTGATTTACATGATTGTGCTCAAGGAAACTGCTGCAAGGACAAAAGTCTCATGGCCAATGACAATGTGGAGG
This sequence comes from Ambystoma mexicanum, assembly GCF_040938575.1. Lineage (NCBI taxonomy): Eukaryota > Metazoa > Chordata > Amphibia > Caudata > Ambystomatidae > Ambystoma > Ambystoma mexicanum. The sequence continues at coordinate 261,270,354 of NC_090935.1, forward strand.
CATACCTTAATTCCCCGCAAAAGATCTATGAAGAAGCATGTGTCAGGGGATACCCACCATTTATGTGGATGGGTGCTCTTACCATGTTGAGAATAACAGGGAGAAAGAACTACTTGCTGGCAATGGGAGCGCCTGGGTGACTAATACCCCGGAGTCCTCCGCTGCTTACCAAATAGGACCCCAAAGTAGTCAGGTGGCAGAGTTGATGGTGGTACATCAAACTATCCTCACTGCGGTGCACCACCAATTCCGAGAACTGGTCATAATCACTGAATCAGATTATATCAGGAATGGGAAAACTGGAAAAATCGAGGCATGCTGTGTGCAAACAATAAACCATTAAAAAGTAAAAAAATAGTCCATAGGTGCACCTCTGCAAGAGCGCACACAGCCCATTGACCTGTTCTTTGGGAAGGTACCCACTCGAGAGTCCACAGCCACACTTTAGCTCACTGTACCTTTCACAGATGGAAAACATCCATTTGTGTATCCGTCTTTGTCCTGCCCATATGGGCAGTCCAGCACCGAAATGCTATGGCAATTCACTTTTGAACAAAAGTACCAACAGCAACCCCATACACGTGTTTTAGCCTTGTTGGGCCTCATCAATGAGTTGGAGCTGTGCCTCTCTAAGCACAGTGTGCAAGGGCTCCACGTCTGGATGGCCCTAGGAAACCTAGGGTGACAAAACCTAAGGCCCTTAAACAATAAAAAAAATAGTCTAAAGGCGGCCCTCTGCGAGATCAAACATGGCCCATTGACCTGTTCTTTGGGAAGGTACCCACTTGAGAGTCCGCAGACACACTTTAGCTCACTGTACCTTTCACAGATGGGAAATATCCATTTGCATATCAGTCTTTGTCCCACCCATATGGGCAGTTCAGCACCGAAATGCTATGGCAATTCCCTTCTGAACACGAGTACCAAAAGCAACAACATACATGTGTATCAGCCTTGCTTGGCCTCATCAGTAAGGTGGAGCTGTGCCTCTCTGAGCACAGTGAGCAGGGGGTCCACGTCTGGATGTCCCTAGGAAACTTAGGGTGACTAAAACTAAGTCCCTTAAACAATAAAAGAACAGTCCAAAGGCGCCACTCTGCGAGAACGAACACAGCCCATTGACCTGTTCTTTGGGAAGGTACCCACTCGAGAGTTAACAGGCACACTTTAGCTCACTGTACCTTGCACAGATGGGAAATGTCCATTTGCATATCAATCTTTGTCCCACCCATATGGGCAGTCCAGCACCGAAATGCTATGGCAATTCCCTTCTGAACGAGAGTACCAACAGCAACCCCATACACATGTTTCAGCTTTTTTGAGCCTCATCAGTGAGGTGGAGCTGTGCCTCCGACAGAATCATATTATACTGGGAAAGAGGATCTCTGGGTGTTTATGACGTTTCCCAAAATGTTCCTAATCAAAGAGATCCCTTTCTGGATTTCACTAGTGGGTAGTAACTACCTCATTCCGAAGCCTGATGTTCAGTCACGCCCATGATGCAGCCACTGCCAGTCATAGGGGGTTTCATCCAACATTAGTAATCTTGTGCGAGGCAGCATGCTGGCCACACATGGGTCAGGACCTTGACATCTGCTTAAAGAGGTGTATTGTTTGTGCTCACTTCCAGCCCTGTTCTCTCACACACAGAGTTCCCCTACAGAAAAGCTAAATGACATTGCCTTGGTCAGATTTGCAAGTCAATTGCATCGGGACAGTGATTCACTCCTCTAGAGGAAACAGGTACATGTTGATTGTAACATGCTTGTTAACCAAGTGGGTAGAATGTCTTCCAGCCCAGAAATGTAAGGTAGAAACAGCTGCCGCACTAATGATCAACCACATCTTCTCTCATTTTGGCCTTCCATAAAGGATTGAGTGATACTGAGGAATCATTTTAGCAGCCAAGTGATGGCAAAGATGGGGAGATTATAGTGGTAAAAAGAAAACTCCACATTGCCTACCATCCATCCTAAAGCGGGGGGTGAGAGGTACAGCAAGACTATTATGAACATCCTGAAGAAGTTTGTGGCAGACTCTAGACCCAATTCGGACATTCAATTACTGCTTGTCCAGATGGCGATTAGGTCTACACCATCTTCGGCAACAGAAATGCCTCTATTCAAACTCATGAGTGGATGAAAAATTGTTCTTCCTCAGCATCTGCTCTAGAGAACTTAGGGAGTAGACACTGACAAATGCATCCACTACCCATGAATTCATTGAACATTTAAGGAAACACCTCCAGCACGCTTTTGCTTATGCTCAGCACAATATTGAAAAGTTGGCTGAAAGAATGAAAACATACTGTGTTCTCAAGACCACCAAGAAAGATTACAAGGTTGGTGATCAGGTTTACCTGTGCAGTTTTCAGAGAAACAGACCAAGGAGCGGAAGTTCCTTCCATCTTGGTGAGATAGCTGTGAAATTGTTGATAGAATGTCACCTGTTGCCTATAAAATCTGCATCCCTAAAGGAGCACACACGGATGAGAAATGGGTTCACATCAATCAGTTAAAGAGCTGCAAATGCTGACAAGCTTTACGACTGATCGAGAAGCCCAGTGATGGTAGAGCTCAGGAACCATCTGAAGGTTGAAAGGGAAGAATGGAAATCTGGATGCAAACAAAAACATACATAAGGTGAGTAAAGTGATTGACACTGATAATAAAATGTACAAATAAGGATTGAAAATAATAATGTTTGTAGGACGATTGGAATGTGATTCAGATAAATGTCAATGTGTGGTGTTGGTTGGTATAATTATGTGATGTTGTTTTGTTTTTCGAATGACATGCCTATTTACCGGGGAAAGAGGTATTGTATAATATACTTAACCTCTCTTTTACTCATCTCTACAGACACAATAATCCTATTCCCTTCACATTCTGGGGAAAGGAGGTCCCAAAAAGGGAGGGTTTCAATGACCATACCCCCAAATCCAAATACTGGGGAGGAGGCCAGAGCACCTACTCCCTCAGGGATAAGGAACAGACGTGTTTCAGGGAAAAAAGACAAATAAAACAGAAAAGGACAACCCCACTCTCCCCTGCTCTTTCATACGTGTGACACAATTAAAAAATCTAAGTGATTCGTCTGTGGGGTATACATTCAACCACAGATTGACATGAACTAAAAGGCCAAGTTAGGTCTCCAATGCAAGATTTAAGCTGGCTGATGGATGAGACCCATTGGAACATGCAGGCCAGCCGAAACCCATAATGTATATCTGAGGCCTAGTGAATGCAAAAAGTGGGCTTCACTGAAGCTTGCCAAAATGGAAAGACACCCATGTGAAGGAAAGTGCCTTCAAACTTTAATACTGGTGAAGGTTCCCAATGGATTCCAAAAAGACATGTGTTTCCGCAAATGCTCATTTCATTTATAATGGGAAATGGCACATTATGACTGAGAAAGACAAACAGCAGCATTATATATGAGGCTTTCTTTTGCAGCATCCCCCATTGAGCTGCTAGACTGTGTTATCTGGATCTCTGGCACCCAGATACCTTTGGTCAATGTCTATAAGGAATGTAGGTCTGTTTCAGCTAAATGCACGAAAATATGAGAACACATTCATGTAGCGGTCAGATGTGGAAACACATGCCTGACCTCTTAGACTGTTTTACAGTCCCCATAAACTGTGCCTTAGATTCAAACAGAGACCTTCTAATGCACTCAATTGCAGGGACTGAAGTAACATTAAGCCACGCACAGACACATGTCATATGACTTTTAAGAAATGAAACTTACTGAGCTTCCTGGATATGAAACCAAGGATTTCCATATTAATGCATTGCTATTGAATAACATTGGACACATGTTTCCTTAATAAAAAGCGAACAAAACTATAGTCAAGTCCTATACCATTTTAAAGCTTGGAACACGCCTGTCAGGTCTATTTACATATCAGCTCCATGTAATGTGTGAAATGTGAAGTATGGGGAACAATATGATTGTTGCATTCCTTTAAATGATAGGAATCTGAACTTTTGTGACATGATAGAAGGCACAATTAATGATTGGTCCATGAAGTTTCAGAGTCCCAACTATGTTCATTCTGGTTCAAAGGGCGATCAATGATAACACGCTCCAGGAAGGTTGTGCCAAGACCAAATTAGTCTCCTTAGGTCTGGCAAAAATAGCTGAATCAGAATATATATACATTATTGTGTTTAGTTAGAAATTACAAAAAGTTTTCATGATGTGACTTTTTGGAGTTGCTTAACTTTTATTTCAAAATGGTCATTTTAGACAATCCTCTCCCTCCTCACCTCATTACCCATAATATAGATCTCATAAACCCCTTGCCCTATCGGCTGGCAGAGGCCAGACTTCTGGAGGGAGAAGAAAAATTTGAATGTCCAATCCGATATGTGGGAAAATGGGTATGCATTGCATAAATATTCACAATGGGATTTGTCATAAGTTCTATATATGGTCAATCCCCTATGATAATGGACATTTGGATACTTGCTGGAGTTTGCTGAACTATTTTTGCTGGAGATTTTCACTTAGAAGTCTCAGAGGGCCACCTGAGGCAGACAGCATAAAACCTTACTGGGACCTGCTGTGAATAGCTGAGATATCCTTGCCTGTGGCGTGAGCTGACTCCTACCTGTTCCAAAAAGAGGGTCCTAATACCTGCTGGCCTCCTGAGCTAATACCAGAGATCACCCAGTAAACATATACCAATTATATTAAATGTGTGGGGAAAAAAACCTGCCTTCTTTTCCCTTAACTGTGGGGTGGGGGCAAAACTGTGTAGACCCTTAGCACATGTGATTAAAAATAATGAATGAATTCCCCTATAAAAAAAAGATCATGGGATGATTCTTGTTAGAATTCAAAATGAACAAATCTCATTCCCAGTGTATTTTAACTACTATAGCCAATAAAGTAATTAAGTAACCCTAGTTTCCTGTAACCTCAGATTCCTTGCCAGAAGTGGGGGATCCCTGGTCCCAAAACTAAATCCCAAAACCGTGCCTTTCAGTTGAATGTGCCATTTTCCCCAAAAGAAAATATATATTAATTCCAAAATCCCCACAGCCATCCTTTTATTTGAATGTGCTGTATCCCAAAATGAAAATCCCTATCCATTCCATGGATCCAAACTCTGCCTTTTAAAATAAAAAGGAATGTCCCAATATATTACCGCTTACTAAACTTTGCCTTTAAATATAGGGGTTTCAGGTATAACTGATGCCTGGGTTGGGTGCTGGGAGAAAAGAGTATTTTGCCAAATACATTAAACCAAGTGTTATTCCCCACTTAAGACTCTCTCCTGGGGTGATCAGGTGACACTCATAGCAGCAAGGTTTGAGACTGCTTTGGAGTAAAGAAGGAACCAGGGTGTTGCGTACAGGGTGCATTCTGATTGACTGTATGTTTTCAAAATTGCCTATGTGTTAGCCCATGTGTAATGCACTGAAAATGCCATGTATGATTTGTTTTAAATGCAAACCTGTGTTTGTTGCAATTGAAATGTTACTGAGAAATACCTCCTAGTTAATTATCGCAAGAAAGTTACATATTTGCTGAAGCTGTTCTATTTTCAGCTTAATGTTTATTAATCCCACAATTTAAATAAATCTCCATATATTCTTCTATACTCCAGCCTGGTTCCTGGTTCCTGGCTCATTAGTGGTACAGGGAGGTATGGTTGTGTGGAAATATACAGGTCAGGATTTGACCCAAATAGGAATCCATTCAGCGGCTTGTTGAGCGACACCTCGTGTGGGGAGCAAAGGAACTCTGTGTTGAGGGTGGTCATCCAATACATTGTTACATGTGCACACATTGTCAAATTGTACCATAGTGCAGGATGAATTGATGTCATCTTCGATAAAAGGGTGACAATTTAATTGTGAATTAAGTGTATTCTTTGCTGGTACCTTAATGCGGTCATACATTCTTATGCCAGTCTAATTGATTTCAGAATGTCTATATGTTGAAGTACGGGGAGGTAGGAACATGGGATAAGGATTCATGGAGTGCTTTGTTGTGTGTTGTTCCTGTTTCCTCTTTGCAGCTGCTGGTATTAAACATTTATCAAACTAACCTTAACAAGATCTGAGTCTGTTGGCTGATTTCTTTCACAAGTTTTAAGACTTCCTGGGTGGTGGATAGGGAGATGTACCTATAGGGATTGGGCAACCAGCATCAGGCGCAGGCCAATTCATAGGTGGTGCATCCCGCAAATGGGCAATTACCAGTTCCGGCAGGGCTGGAATAGCCCTGTTATTTCCCATTCGCGGGTGCCGGACCCGGTTGCAAGTTTGAAGGTAGCCTTGCCGGTTTTACCGGCAAGGCTACCTCCAACCTCTCAATGAGGCCCATTATGTTCCAGGTAAAAACCTTTGTCTTGAAATGTCCATCCTCAACTTTTTTGCAGATTTCCTAATCCACTGGGTTCTTGGGTACTTTATCTCCTGAAAATGTTTCGCCATCAAACACTTCTGAGCTCTCAGTCTACAGGAATACTAGTTGCGCTCGAGGAATCTGTTTCTAATTGTCTAGATTGTAATCTGTCTGCCTGGGCTTTAACTAATGTGCAATCATTCTCCTACCACTCCTTCGAGACCCATGATGGTACTAGACAGCATGATCTCGATTTATTTGCCATTGCTGAGAACTGGCTGAAAGAATTTTATTAAAATGTATTAAACGCATAGGAATTTAGCGAAGGATAGTGGTGTAGTGCTTGTCTGCAACAAAGATGCTTGCATATCAGTGGCTCCCTGTTTGGGTGTTCTTGGTTGAGAAGTGTTGTATATGTGCCTCAATACCTTAATATCTCTTTGCGGATCCTGGCAACTGGTGGCAATCGATCCTGAGGAACAGCAGAAACAAAAAGGCAAAAACATATTTTGGAAGGAATTGTTTTGAATATAAGAATAAATACTGCTAATGACAATACAGATATGAAAATTTAGAGAGAATGTTGGTTGAGATATTAAGAATAAGAAAATTAGTATCTCTCCTGAAGAACCACGGATAATCACTGTGGGGAAACACGTGTTGAAAGCAAAAAAATGTGAATGGAAAAAAGGAAAAAAGTATGTGTATATGGACATTTACAAATACATGAAGGAAATTCAAAGTTGCATGAAAATTAATGCAAGTTTAAAAAATAAAATCTAATTTTTTGGAACAGCAATCAAAGAATTACCTATATTATTTTTACCAAAAGTGCAACCCACTATGGTGCTTTTACAATAAGAAAATCTCTTTGCTGTGTTATTTACAAATTATTCTAAATCCTGCATAGGCTACACGTGATCCAGAATACTGCCACACAGATTAGCTCTAGCCCCCCTGGATCTACTCACATCTCCCCATTGTTAAGAAGGCTTCACTGCCTGAGAAGAACAGGATTACCTTTAAACTTATTACCATCGCACATAAAGCCTTATTCGGACAAGCCCCGATCTGTAATTGCAATCACGGGAAATAATGTTATTCATCAGAGTCATAGAGAACAGTTGCACGTGACACTATGCTTTTAAATGGCTTTAGACTCTCAAAAAGATTGGGGAAGTCCAGTGCCATCATTACAGCAACCATCTGCCAGGGCCTACCAGAATAAATCTGCAACTAATAACCTTCTGCTATTTAGGAAAGGGATTATAACCTTAATTTTATAAATGATGTATGTATCACTCCTAAACTCTCCTTTTTTAGGACTCCCGTGTGTCTGGGAGTGTCTGTGTGCATTGAGAAACCTTCGGTTGATTGTGCCATGTTGTTGCTCTGATACATTACATAAGCTACACTGGGACATGCTAAGAAGCATTCACACCTTGTGGGAAGGTGCGCAGCACCGAAAAGCAGCACATCCTCCACCCAAGGACAGAGAGCATGGCAGCATGTATGCTTCTCCCACTTACACTAACTTATCAGCTGGATAATGGACGTGTGTGTTACTCACAGGCGATTATTCATGACAGTGCTCGTCTCCTGGTTCCAGGTGCCTGACTTGTTATTCAATCATCAGATCATGCATTTGCTGGACCAGTACACCACGGACATCGTGTTTATCCATGTCATGTTTCCCCTTTTCACGACATTATATACACTTTGAAGCCGATTATGAGATACACAGGTGCCTGTATTTGTTGGAGGTTGTTAAACGGAAGTCCTGCCAACGGAATATAACTATGTTCAATCAAAGGGACTTAGCCCGACAAGAAAAAAGGGAGCGAGGAACCCCCTCCCATCCGAGTGATCCCCTTCACTTGTTTGGGATATCCGATTCAGCACTTGTTCATTAGCATTTAGGACTAACTAAATGGTTTTGTCCTCTTTTTTCTCCTTCTTTTTCTTCTAGTCAAATTTTGAAATAAGCACTTTACACTATGCACTTTACTATTCATGTATAAGTATACATTGAGGCCGATTCATGGAATTAATGTGCACTGAAAATTCTTGCGCAAGCGTGCGAAAACGTGCGAATCGCAACGCAAGTGCGCAAATCACTGCGAAACCCGCGCACAGCGATTCATGGAAGTCCGTGCGCGTGTAAATCCATGGATGTGCGCTAAAATCCTGCGTGGTGCACGCTGGCGCAGATGTCTTCAAAAAGCGTGCGCTACGTGCACAGCGAAAGCGCACATAGCGAAGTGCTCACAACAAAAGTAGGCGTAACACGGGCGTAACACGCGGAATGGGGAACAACACGTAAAAATGTGGGCATCATGGGGGAAGTACAGGAGGCAAATGCGTGGAACGCCCACACGTGCACCTACAACACATATTCATGGAATCGAACGGGGCTAACGCGTGTGCCAAAAAAGACGCGCTAATCCAGAAACACGTATGCCAGCAGGAAGCAGGCGTACGTAGACCCGCGCAGCATAAAAGTGCATGCAAACAACAAACTAGCACAGACGCCAAGATGAATATACCGTTCCTCGCAGCAGTGATCGTGGGATACTGCAGGAGGAGGAGGAGGATAGTCAGGCCCAGAATTTTTACACCCAGACCAGCCTTTTTGGGATGCCTGATGACCAGGTGTATGGGAGGTACAGGTTTCCACCTCACATAATACTCGCCCTGGTGAGTGAGTGGGAGGATGACCTCACATCACCCACCCTGTGCTCCCAAGCACTGAGCCCCTTGGAAAAGGTGCTCAATGTACTGCACTTCTTGGCCACTGGTTCATTTCAGCGGACAACTGCCATAGTGGGGGGGTCTCACAGGCCACGCAGTCACGCTGCCTGCACCAGGTGTTGGCCATCATGACTGCATACCCATTAGTCCGCAGGCACATATACCTGCCCAGAACACTTGCAGAAAGGCAGGCTGTCGTCTAGGATTTTTACGGGGTGGCACAATTCCCCAAAGTGCTAGGTGCCATTGACTGCAACCATGTGGCTCTACGTTCTCCCAGGGCAACTGAGCACATCTACAGAAACCGCAAGCACTGGCATTCCATCAACATGCAGGTAGTATGTGATGCCAAGGGAATCATCACCTCAGTATATGCCAACTATCCAGGGTCCACCCATGATAGTTTCATTTACAGAATGTCAACCCTAAACCGGGACCTAGAAGCTGGGCGGCATGGCGATACATGGCTGCTTGGTGAGTATAAATGCCCCTGCACATGCATGCATGTCAGATACTGAGTAATGTCACAACCCCACTAATGATACCCATCATCACCTCCCCAGGGGACAGTGCCTACCCACTGAGCACCCACATGATGACGCCAATTCAGGACCCCACCACACCACCCAAGGTAAGATACAACACAGCCCATATTGCAACCCGGGGCATAGTGGAGCGCACATTCGGAGTGCTCAAGTCACGTTTTGCCTCCCTTGACCGCTCTGGTGGGCAGCTGCTATACGCGCCCCCAGTAGTGTGCAGGATCATAGTGGCAGCATGTGTCCTGCACAACGTTGCAACACGCCGGGGCCTGCCAGTGGACATGGTGGTGCCCCCACATCCCCAACCACAGGCACGGCCGCTGCGCATGGGAGGAGAAAGGGCACGTGGTGAGGCAGCCCGTACGCAGCTGGTGGCTAATTACTTCACCTAAAATCACACCCCTGTGGAGTGCACACAGCCCTGGCACATACCAGCTGACAATCAATGATGATGACATAAGGGACAGTCAACTGTCACAACCATACCAGCCTGAGATTGGTCACCTGGGATTGTTACATTGTGTGCAACCCTACCTGCCGAAAGACAACCAATGCTGTGTCACAAAAAAACACACATTTATGCTGCATGAATGACTACCCCCTTGCAAAATACAACATGAAAATAGCGCCATGTCACCCAATCCCTCCCCAGCTCTGCCAACCAACACACCATGGCATGTCATGCAATGTGAAAGCAAACAAAGCAATGCACAAGACCTGACACAAGTGTCACAAAGTGCACTGTCCCAAATTGAAACTGCCCACAGACAATATGCTCCCAGTAATCAATAACAAACAGCACACATGAACAAATACTTACCACCAACACAATACAGCAACACACCATGAATCATTGCAAAAACATGACAGTACTAAGTGAATTTAGTGGTAGTCTTACAACCTGAATAAGGCAGCACATCGACCCCTTCCAACTGTAGAGTGTTGCTGCCACGCAAATGTGTCAGTGTACTGCATACAACATTAATTCCATCTGCAAAGGAGACGGCCTTGTGAAGACATGAGGAAGGAACCTGCAAATTTGGAGGAAGACATGGATGCACAAGCACATATCAATACACCATGCATTGTACAATACAACAACAATACCCACTAGGGATGTACACACAGTATTGACTACAGACTGCCCACACAGCTCATGGGAGCCCAATGTCACTGTGTAATTCACTGTCACTTGATCACACCCTTTGCAAGCCCATGGAAACAGGAAGCAGGAGGGGTGTGTGTGTCACAAACCCAAGCATCTAACACAAACTCAGGACAAGCCTGCATGTGCCCAGCCGGAATACAGTGGATGCCCACGGGAGCCACACAAGGCAACACACAGTAAAAAAAATAAAAAAAAAAATAATCAAAATTGGCCATGTGGGGGCCAGAGGGGGGAGGCCACCCAGGAGGTTCGAGGACAGGGTGCACACCAACACCCACCTGTGTGGATGTTGCAAAAAAAATACCTCCATGGGCTCATGGCCTGCACGGCTATGCATTGTGGGAGAACTGCTGTCGCTCTCTTCACCCTCTGCTGCTGCATCAGGAGGTGGTGGCACTATGGGAGGCAGCCCACGCAAAGCCCTGGAATGGTCCTCCATGGCAGCAAGCATGCAGGTCTGGAAGGTCTTATTCTGGAGGATTAAAGTGCGGAGATCCCCATGCAGCACGTCACAGGTTGCCTGCACTTCTGCACGCATGGCCTCGCGGGATGCCCAGATCTCCTCACGTGTTTCCTGCAGCTCAGCTGAGAGCGAACGTGTGAGCTGCTCCAGCTGCTGTTCTGCCCTAACATTTCGGGAAGCCTCAAGTTCAAGCAGACTCTGCCTGAGGTTATGGAGTTCCACCCTCAGGGCTTCCCTGTGGCCCTGTGAATCTGTTGATATGGATTCATGCAGAGTCTCCAGTGCCGCCCGTCGGTCCCTGTTGGACGCCAACATGTCTTCCCTGTGTGATTGGCAAATGGAGTCTGTTGCCTGCTGTTGTTGCTCCATCTGCCTTTCAGGGGGGATAATGGAAGTGGCCATCCTCTCCATTACCTGAGCCATCATTTCTACTGATGCTGCCTGTTGGGTTGCCATACTGTACATGGAGTTTTCCCATACAGTATTGCCTGGTGGCGCACGGCCACCGCATCGGCGGGCACCACACCTGTTTGGGGCAAGGCGATCTGCACCTTGCTGCGCTGGCACTGCCTGAGGCTGCAGGACTGCCTTCCCCCTCTGATCTGGTGGCCCAGGAACAGGATCAGATGCTGTGGAGTGTGACCCTGCATCCGTAACCACCAAAGGCGGACCTACCAACACTGACATCCCCATAGAGGGTCCTAACCCTGGTGCAGGTGAGTTGGACAGAACAGAATCCCTGCCAGAAGCACTGATCTGCGACAGCACATACGTCTCATCATCCGAATCAGCACCTGAATAGAGGTCTGGGGAGCTGCACCCAGAGGCACCCCTCGACAGTATGGTCTGCAGTACTAAAGTGTTTTCACCCACCACCACACCACGTCACCCACTGGTGTCTGGTCGTGGCTGAGAATCCTTTTGGGTCTGCACCATCTCCTGAACCTCACCAGCATCAAGTGCGTCGTGACTTGCAAAAACATGAAACACAAGAAATGGAAACAGGCATGAGCACCATAGTACACACATAGGCCTGACAAGACAGAGGTCCTGTACATGGTTTACACATGTCCCACATGACTATAACCCTGGCATGCATGCACTGTCAATCATTTTGAAGGTGAGTCAAAAAGGCAGACAGTGAGGACACCAAGATGGAAAAGCAACACATTCACAGCATGTCGTGTAGCACCGGCATCACGCATCAGCCTGTGAGTGGAAAGTACAATACACATACATGACACATGCCAGCACACAGATGTCATGTAGCATAGCCATGGTAAATTAGACAACTACAGCAATATGTCAGTGAATGAGTACTGTCACACATCCATGTAACATGGACATGATGAGAAGATTAATGCAGAATATGCATGCGCCGCACACTGCAACACATCCAGTGTACAATTAGACAGTGATTTTAGGCAGATGTACACATCAATGGTTGGTCACTTCAACATGACAGGAAACAACTATCATGTTCCACATGCAAACAGGCCCTAAAAATAAATTTCAGCAGGCCAATACTCCCTCGCCCTGAATGGTTTAATCATTCACATAACCAGGTAACTAAAGTGGCACAATGTGGGGTGTAAACAATGACAGAAGCATGTCACATATGTGGCATTAGGGATGAAAAAAGCATATGAAAATTTGGATAATCTAAACAATCAGCCTGAATGAACATAGAAAAAAACAGAACAATGTTGTTGCAAGATGATAGTTCAAGTGCAACAGCAGTAATGTGGGGCTAATTGGCTACTGTGGGTAGAAGGGATACTGTCATACCCAAATCAAAGGCACGTGAATGTATTGGAGGAAGCACATGGGTGACCCATACCACTCAGGAGTACACACCCTCACCTGGCATTCAATCAGAACCCGTCACCCAAACAACATACACATGGATTACACACACATGCATGGGCACTCACTGGACAATGCCTCGTAATCAGGTAGCTCTCCCACACCTTGGATCTGTTCCTCTGTGATGAAGGTCCCAGCAACAGACTCATGTTCAGTGAGTTTGTTGTCCTCTGGTGGAGACCCACCACCAGTCACCAGAGTAGCGGCATGATTTGAGGCCAGCTTGTTCTTTGCTCTGCGTTTCAGGTCATTCCACCGCTTGTAGCAATCATCAGCTGTGTGCCTCACAAATCCAAGGGCACTTATGCTGTTCGCGAATCGTCTGCCAGTGTGCTCTACGTTGACCAGGTGTGGTCTTGCACCCTGCAGTCACCACCATTTCACGGCTATGTGCTGACACATAGGTCACAAGTGCGTCAAGTTCGGGGTCATTAAAGCTAGGCTTCCTTGACGTGCCGGACTGTGTAGCTGTGTCTGGGGTCTCAGCCTGTAGTGCCAGAGCACCCTTCTTCCTTTTCTTCAATGGTGGAGCAGAGCCTGAGTGGCTTGCGCCGCTCTGGTCAGTAGGGGCAGAAGCGCAGGTGGACTGGGTACTGGGAGTGTGCGAAGGCACAATGACCATAGGTCTTGGTGCAGGCATTGTCTGAAGTGTGATGTTGACAGGGGCAACGTCAGTTTGATGGACCAGGACCAACACTGTCCTGGCTGGGAGACTCAGAGCTGGGGTGTATAGAGCTGCAGCTGGCCCTGCAGCCTCCCCACCCTGCCTACTTGGGGCAGCAGATGACATTGCTGCCCCTGATCCATGTGGCTTGGTGACACCAACTTGCACCGGCACACATGGCTTAGACTTGCTGACCTGGAAGTCAGCCTGGGAGTCATCCCGTGCTGAGTCAGGTGCGACAATGGGCTTGTCCACCAAGGGCTGAGCTGGGATGGTGTCAGCCACGTTTCCCTCAACCATGGGGGGCGGCATGGGTGTCCCTGATTGGTCCTCCACGCATGGGGGTCTAGGGGCACCCTGCAAATCCTGGCCACATCCCCTTCCGCGCCCACCTTTTGGAGGTCGGCCACCTTTGCCTCTGTTACCGCTTGATCGCCTCCCAACCATGGCACTGATGTTGTTGTGCGTATGGGAGTTGCAGTAAACAATTGTCCTGGGCAATTGGAGGTGAAAGGGGTAGGGTACTGGATGGAATGTGTACCCTAGTGCTCTAGCAAGGCTGTCTGTGACCCCTGGGGGAAGATGACGGGTCACGCAATGCACAGGCAACCCGAAAACAAAAAGTAATGTGCACGCAACCCCTCGTAGACGAGGTGCGTGGAAAAATGAACCTGCACTACGCTGTGGCACCCAGAAACACAAAAATAAGCGTACGTGTGTTACACGCAGCCTACAATGACCTCTGAAGGGGTACGCGACACACTGGGCAAGCACAGTTGGCAAATGCGTGCGCGACTCACCGTCTGCCTGGAAAAATAACGTGAAAAAAACGCACATGTGCGTGTAGGCAACACCCCCGCCAAAAGAAGAATTGTACGCTGTTTGAGGAGACAGGACAAAAGAAGAAGTGAAAGCTGTTTGAAGAAACAGGCACAAAAACATAAAGAACGCTGTCAGAGGTAACAGGGAGTACGAACTTGAAACGCTGGGAAGTAATCGCTTGTGAACTGACAAGAAGTACAGAATTCATCCACTCGCTCTCCATGAAAAGCACGTACAAGGGAATAGGGTCCTACACGTACCTTTTAAAGCGGCCCACACGTACAGCGTCACTTACGCGTGTACGCGCTAAGGCCCTTTCCTCCAATTACACGAGCTGACACTCGGACGTGCAGTTTTTGGACGTGTACGATGAACATGCACCTGTGTTGATGGAAACGCCCGCGCGCCTCACGTCACTTACGCGCGTGGGCCCTTTCCTCACATTACACGCATTCACACACGGACATGCAGTTTTTTCAGGCAAGCTGAACCACTATGCCCAAGTCACGAGGGAAACGCCCGCGCGAATCACGTCACAGAAGCGCTTACACGCTAAGGGCCTTTGGTCCAATGAAACCGCGTACGTGTGCTGATGCGCTTACGTGCGAAGGGCCTTTCCTGGAATTACAGGCTGACGTGCAAGATTTTCACGTGCCAAATCACTCCGTGTCAAGCTGGCCATGCAACAACACACGGAAGACCACACTCCTGCCCAGAAGGCCGAATTACTGCCCCCCAGAAACCCGAGCACGCTCCCACCTGCCATCTGCTGCTGCCTACCTGCTGCCCACGTGCCCTGGTATTTGGTGCCTGCACATCAGTCAGGGTTCCAGTTGCTGTGTCCACCCCTGCTGGAACAGAAGACTCCCGACTGGGAAACCATTGCTCCACAGCCCAGCCCCAGGACCCAGTTGCCCATCCACGCATGCCTCGGGGGTCGCCATGTCGGGGCAAACATCATCTGAGACCACTGGCGAGCCCCAGCCAGAGAGGCAGAGGGCCACCAGCTTCAGTGTGAAGGAAGTTGGTGTCCTGGTGGAGCATGTCCTGGGGCAGTATGATGCCCTCTTCGGAACATCACGCGCCAACAAGGAAGGACGGGAGAGGATCTGGGACGATGTAGTGGTTGCCATCAACACAGAGGGGGTGGAAACCCGCGACATCAAGCACGTCAAGAAGCGCTGGGAGGACTTCGGGTCCAGGAGCCTCCACAAGGCCCGACACATCGCGGAGGGGGGCCAGGTCAGCATGAGTGACATCCAGATGAGGGTCATGGAACACGTATGCCCAGCGCTCCACGCCAGATCCTTCGGAAGAAGACCCGTCTGCAGTTGAGCGGTAAGTGGACAAGCATTGTTGTGTGAGACAGGGCATGTTGCAGTGTGCTGGTAGTCTGATACTTGTTGTATGCGTGACATGGGCCATGTATGGATGTGTGTGTGCAGGGACAACATGTTCATGCATGTGAGACCAGTAATGTGCGAACCACATGGTTGGTGCATGAGTTCCAATGCAACATGGGGAGCTGTATGGCAAATGCACACATGAAAGCATGCCAGTGTCTGTTCTTGCACATGGTGGGTGGTGAGGGATGGGTGCTGCTGTCATGTACATGTATGGTGCACATGTGTGTGTGTCTGAGAAGTGTGTCTGTGACTTTGATACGCCATGGATTCATGACACATGTCCGTGATGATGTGTACATTCACTCATGCAGTGCGGTCACCGTTGTATGCACTGTGTCTATCCAATGTGTCTGTGGTGTACAAGGCATGATGCATGACCCTCCGGTGATGTGTGTGCATGGGATCAGTGTGAGCCATGATGCATGTGAGTTTGAAGGCAACATTTGGATTAATAGAGGCCCTTGTACATGGATGCTGATGTTGATTGCAGGCGCCGTGCCTGTTTATGCATGTGTGTTGCGTGCATTGACCCATGTGTTGTGGAGTGACAGGATGGAAGTGACGTTAGACACTGCCACTCATGTGTTATTACTTCCTGTCTAGGTGAATATTGTACTGTACCCTGATGCTTGTGTTCTATGTCTCCCTCTACACAGCGTCAAGTGAAGAAGAGGGTGGAGACGGCGCTGTGGAGCCAAGTGGCAGGGATGCCTCCACTGGGCGGCGACGCAAGGCGCAGCCAGCCTCCTAGGACTTGCCATCATCCAAGAGCGAGGGGGCTGGTGCCCCGTCTGCCACTAAGGCTGTGGCGGAAGGGCCGGGTGAGCCCCCACAGGGGCTTGCAATGGCGGAAGACGGTACGGAGACATCCAGGTTGGTGGTCTCCACAGAGGAGGAGGAGCCCGCTACTGAGCTGCACATGGGTCCTGGTGGGGGTAGTACCACAGGTGCAAGTGGTGCAGTCCAGGACCAGGGTCAGGAGGCAGCACAGGTCACCGCGGAGGGGCTTGTGCATGTCCCTGTCCTTGACCCTGTGACTGCACCACCATGCACCCAGGCCCGTCCGCAGGTATAGGAGAGTGCCATATCATCTGCCTCTCCACTACCTGTGGACGAGGGGTCCAATGAACGTATGGGCTCTGTCCTGATTGGGGTCGCGTTGCGCGTGTGCGGAGAACGCATGCCATCACGAACAGCAGCGTTGGCACTGTTGGGAGGGGCCCTGGTTGGTGGGTTACTACATGTGATGTGTACTCTGGTGGACCTCTCCTCCTCTGTGGAGACTATGCGCCAGTCGTTCTCCCTGCCGTCTTCCGGCCCAGATTCCACCAGGGCCCCCTGTGGACCTGGCCTGACCAACACAACCAGCTTGGTGGAGATCCCATCCCTACAACAGTCGGGAGTCAGCGGTCCAGCAGGGGTGGACACCACAACTGGAGACCAGCTGATGCAGGATGTGCAGGCATCATCGGACAGGGCACATGGACAGCAGCAGCAGCAGGAGGAGGCTCTAGGTGGGAGCAATGATGGCTCGGGGCCATCAACATCAGGGGGGCAGGCATCGGCCAGAGGGCAGGAGAACCCTGGAATGGATGTGTCTTCCGTGTGGCTGCGGTTGGGCCAGCGTATAGGTGCGGAGCAGCGGCGGGCAGAAGAGGCGCGGCTCACCATGGTCAGGGTTCTCCATGTGTCGGACCTTGAGGCGGGCAGAGTGCCTCGAGGCGACTCACAGGGAGTTGGAACAGGCCATGAGTGCCTCCCTGCGAGATCTCGGGGCCAGGACAAAGGCCCGCCTCCAGCAAATAGACATGGAGTTCGATGATGCCTTGGCCGAAAACATCACTGAGTGAGCCGCAGCACTTGCCCTTCGCCATTGTAAATAGTTTATAGTGTTAGGTTTCCTTGTTTTTCGTTATTTTGGGGCTTTTGGACTATGCCCCACACTTTTGTAAATAGTTTATTTGTTAGGTAGGTTATTAGATAGGTTTCATTTGTTTAGTTGGGCTCATGGACCCTTGGAAAGTTGATTGTACATAGTTGGACGTTGGATTGATTTTGATTTTGGACATGGATTAATGGATTTTTCTTTTGGACAATGGATTGTACATAGTTGGACAATGGATTATTTTGAACTTTTTCTTTTGATTTCACCATGGATCAATGGATTTTTTTTAGGTTTCCTTTGGATTTGCGTTGGTGGAGGGAGAGTTTGGACTATTTTTCTTTAGGATTTCTTTGTATTGGTTATAGTTTTAATTTACTCTTCTTTTGCACATGCTTTTCATTTCATGTTTGCTATTTTGTTATGCTTTCATTTTATTGATTTATTTTTGTACATAATACATTTTCATATTTTAGTTCCATGTGTGGGATTTGCTCATTGGGTGATGTACATAGTTGACTTTTGGTTTGTGTCTTGAGATGGGCATGTCAGTGTGGGTTTGATTGGGAAATCATTGCATCTCAGTAAGGGGGTGGCGTGCTGTGGTATTTTGGTGTAGAAGTGGGCCATGATTGTGCATCTTTATTTCATGTAGGGGGGCCATGAGTGAGGGCCTGCTGGCAGATGCCCCTCACTTATGGGTGGTGGGGGTGCAGGGGGGCATGAGTGGGACATGTGTGGGGGCCTGCTGGCAGGTGCCCCTCACTGATGGGGGGTGGGGGTGCAGGGAGACATGAGTGGGACATGTGTGGGGCCTGCTGGCAGGTGCCCCTCACTGATGGGGGATGGGGGTGCAGGGGGACTTGTGTGGGGGCCTGCTGGCAGGTGCCCGTCACTGATGGGAGGTGGGGGTGCAGGGGGACATGAGTGTGACATGTGTGGGGGCCTGCTGGCAGGTGTCCCTCACTGATGGGGGTGGGGGTGCAGGGGGACATGTGTGGGGGACTGCTGGCAGGTGCCCCTCACTGATGGGTGGTGGGGGTGCAGGGGGACTTGTGTGGGGGCCTGCTGGCAGGTGCCCCTCACTGATGGGTGGTGGGGGTGCAGGGGGACTTGTGTGGGGGCCTGCTGGCAGGTGCCCCTCACTGATGGGGGGTGGGGTGCAGGGGACATGTGTGGGACATGTGTGGGGGCCTGTTGGCAGGTGCCCCTCACTGAATGGGGGTGGGGGTGCAGGGAGACATGAGTGGGACATGTGTGGGGGACTGCTGGCAGGTGCCTCTCACTGATGGGGGGTGGGGTTGCAGGGGGACATGAGTTGGTGATCACTAGTGCAACGTGACACGTTGCCTGGCTGGGGGGGCATGGCCATGGTGGACGGGCTTCCTGCGGGACATGGCCGGGGGTGCAGGGTAGTCCCATGTGGTGTGGGCTGCCTGCAGGGGCCGTGGAGGGGGTAGAGGGGACACCTGGGAGGACCCACACTGCTAATTCATGTGTAGGACTCCGCGCGCACCACACTGGACAAACGTACCCTGCTCTGACAGCAAATTGGCGTGTGAAACTTCACGCGCACCCCAGTAACACACGTACCCCGCTCGCACAGGGCCAATCGCGTGGAAAAGTTCCCGCGCACCCCAGTAACACACGTACCCCGCTTGCACAGACCAATCACGTGGGAAAGTTCCCACGCCCTCCAGTGACACACGTACCCCACTCACACAGGGCCAATCGCGTGGGAAAGTTCCCACGCACCCCAGTGACACACGTACCCTGCTCGCACAGGGCCAATCACGTGGGAAAGTTCCCGCACACCCCAGTGACACACGTACCCCGCTCGCACAGGGCCAATCGTGTGGGAAAGTTCCCGCGCACCCCAGTGACACACGTACCCCACTCGCATAGGGCCAATCGCGTGGGAAAGTTCCTGCCACCCCAGTAACACACGTACCCCGCTCGCACAGGGCCAATCGTGTTGGAAAGTTCCTGTGCACCCCAGTAACACACGTACCCCGCTCACGCAGGGCCAAACGCATGGGAAAGTTCTGGCGCACCCCAGTGACACACGTACCCCACTTGCCCAGGGCCAATCACGTGGGAAAGTTCCCGCGCACCCCAGTAACACACGTACCCCGCTCACCCAGGGCCAAACGCGTGGGAAAGTTCCCGTGCACCCCAGTGACACACGTACCCCGCTCGCACAGGGGCAATCACGAGGGAAAGTTCCTGCGCACCCCAGTGACACACGTACCCCGCTCGCACAGGGCCAATCGCGTGGGAAAGTTCCCACGCACCCCAGTGACACACGTACCCCGCTCGCACAGGGCCAATCATGTGGGAAAGTTCCCGTGCACCCCAGTGACACACATACCCGCTCGCACAGGGCCAATCGCGTGGGAAAGTTCATGCGCACCCCAGTAACACACGTACCCCGCTCGCACAGGGCCAATCGCTTGGGAAATTTCCCGCGCACCCCAGTAACACACGTACCCCGCTCGCACAGGGCCAAACATGTGGGAATGTTCCCGCACACCCCAGTAACACACGTACCCCGCTCACACAGGGCCAATCACATGGGAAAGTTCCTGCGCACCCCAGTGACACACGTACCCCGCTCGCACAGGGCCAATTGTGTGGGAAAGTTCCCACGCACCCCAGTGACACACGTACCCGCTTGCACAGCTTGTACAGGGGCAATCACATGGGAAAGTTTCTGCGCACCCCAGTAACACACGTAACCCGCTCGCACAGGGCCAATCGCGTGGGAAAGTTCCTGTGCACCCCAGTGACACACATACCCACTTGCACAGGGACAATTGCGTGGGAAAGTTCATGCGCACCCAAGTAACACACGTACCCTGCTCGCACAGGGCCAATCGCTTGTGAAAGTTCCAGTGCACCCCAGTAACACACGTACCCCGCTTGCACAGGGCCAAACGCATGGGAATGTTCCCGCGCACCCCAGTGACACACGTACCTGCTTGCACAGCTTTCACAGGGGCAATCGCGTGGGAAAGTTTCCGCGCACCCCAGTAACACACGTACCCCACTCGCACAGGGCCAATCACGTGGGAAAGTTCCTGCGCACCCCAGTGACACACATACCCGCTCGCACAGGTCCAATCGCGTGGGAAAGTTCATGGGCACCCCAGTAACACACGTACCCCGCTCGCACATGGCCAATCGCTTGGGAAAGTTCCTGCGCACCCCAGTAACACACGTACCCCGCTCGCACAGGGCCAAACGCGTGGGAAAGTTCCCGCGCACCCCAGTGACACACGTACCCCGCTCGCACAGGGCCAATCGCGTGGGAAAGTTCCCGTGCACCCCAGTAACACACGTACCCCGCTCGCGCTGGGCCAATCGAGTGGGAAAGTTCCCACGCACCCCAGTAACACACGTATCCGCTCGCACAGGGCCAATGCCATTGGAAAGTTCCCGCGCACCCCAGTAACACACGTACCCCGCTCGCACAGGGCCAATGGCATGGGAAAGTTCCTGCACACCCCAGTGACACCTGTACCCGCTCGCACTGCTTGCACAGGGGCAATCGCATGGGAAGTTTCCGCGCACCCCAGTAACACACGTAACCCGCTCGCACAGGGCCAATCGCGTGGGAAAGTTCCCGTGCACCCCAGTGACACACGTACCCCGCTCGCACAGGGCCAATCACGTGGGAAAGTTCCCGCGCACCCCAGTGACACACATACACGCTCGCACAGGGCCAATCGCGTGGGAAAGTTCATGCGCACCCCAGTAACACACGTACCCCGCTCGCACAGGGCCAATCGCTTGGGAAAGTTCCCGCGCACCCCAGTAACACACGTACCCCACTCGCACAGGGCCAAACACGTGGGAAAGTTCCCGCGCACCCCAGTGACACACGTACCCCGCTCGCATAGGGCCAATCACGTGGGAAAGTTCCCACGCACCCCAGTGACACACGTACCCGCTTGCACAGGGACAATCACGTGGGAAAGTTCCTACGCACCCCAGTAACACACGTACCCCGCTCGCGCAGGGCCAATCGAGTGGGAAAGTTCCCACGCACCCCAGTAACACATGTACCCGCTCGCACAGGGCCAATGGCATGGGAAAGTTTCCGCGCACCCCAGTAACACACGTACCCCGCTCGCACAGGGCCAATGGCATGGGAAAGTTCCCGCACACCCCAGTGACACACGTACCCGCTCGCACAGGGACAATCGCGTGGGAAAGTTCCCGCGCACCCTGGTAACACACGTATACCGCTCGCAAAGCACCAATTGCGTGGGAAAGTTCCCGCGCACCCGAGTGACAGACGTACCCCGCTCGCACAGGGCCAATCGTGTGGGAAAGTTCCCGCGCACCCCAGTAACACACGTATCCCGCTCGCACAGGGCCAATCGCGTGGTAAAGTTCCTGCGCACCCCAGTAACCCACATACATGTATTCGGAGGGGTGCGCGGGGAGTTTTACTGGCGTTTTCCTGGTTCGGGGCCTGTGCGCTATGTACGGGATTTGTGCGCTGTGCATGTCGCACGGGGAGGTGTTGGGGGCATAACTGGCGCTGCTGCAGGGTCGCTGCGCCACTCTGCGTCACGGCTGGTTTTGGATGCTAAAATCCATGAATACGGTGTGCGCGGAAATGGATTTTAGCTCACGCGGCTGGCACAGAAAGTCGCACGCGCACACTGTGCGCCAGCCGGGTGCGCCACTTGTGCGCTGAATTCTATGAATTACCCTGTAGATATGAGCTCTAGATGGTTTAGGGGGTTCCTCTCTCCCTTTTTTCTTGTCGGGCTAAGTCCCTTTGATTGAACATAGTTATATTCCGTTGGCAGGACTTCCGTTTAACATTGTCTATTGCTTCCCCACTGCCAGCGAGGAAGGGGTAACCCATCCACTGTCTTGCTCTATTTGTTGGAGGAACATATTTAGGATATGTACCTGCATATTCTGATGGTATTGTAGCTCATAAGCTTGAGCTATGTACAGCATGAAGTGTTGTGAAGGTTCTATGCCATTCCATCACCAGGGTTTTTTTTTCGGGGAGTTTTTTTCTGCAGATATTTGGCTGAAAAAACAATTTAATGTTTATTTTTTTACTGGTGGTGGAATACCCCCCCCCCTTCAGACCCCTCATGCCCAATTCTTTCAAACTTAAAAAAAAAACTCCACCAAAAAAACCTGGAGATGAATGAACGCTCTGCCGCTGTGAATACTCAGGCCTCATTACAAGTCCGACGGTAAACCTGTCGGTACTACCTGCGGCTGCTGCCGGATTTGCATGATTTACTGGTGCCTGGCTTGCCAGTAACACCGGGAGATTAAAACCATGTCATTCCGGGAAGTCAGGCGCCGGGAAATTGTAAATCCCCATTCCCGTTTGAGTCCAATAGGACTCAAACGGGAATGGGGACCACACAAGCACCTGCACCGTTAATAACAGTGCTGGTGCTTCCGTGAAACTCTGCGAGCGTGTGCCATTTTGCCCGCCAGGTCTGACCCTGGCAGGCAGGACGGCACCTGCCCGCAGAGTCATACTGTGGGTCCAGTAACACTTATGCTAGTAGGCTTACCGGCACCGTTGTTACTGGACCGGCACAGTTGTAATGAAGCCTTCAGACACGGAAAACAGATTGTATTTCCAAATAATGCATGCGTTTACTGTGTCTTTACCATTTACTCCAAGCTCATAATGAGCTCCCCTGGGTGCTGAGTAATCTTAGGACATAACTGCAGCATACAGCATACTCGAACATGAAGCTTAGAGGTTTGTAGCCCAGATAGAAGATAAGGGTCTAATTCATGGAACTTTTTGCGTGCTGCAAAGTGACTTTGCACTGGTGCAAAGCGACTTTGCACTGCCAATAAATACCCTAATTCACAGAATGGTGGAAGGTGTATTTTTGCGGCGCAAAGTCACTTTGCACTGTAAAAGTCCTCTGTGGACTGCCCATTTAGCGCAGTGCAAAGTGACTTTCTGCTCAAAAATACACTTTAAACCACTCTGTGAATCAGGATGTTTGTTGGCACTGCAAAGTCACTTTGCACCCCGCTAAAAGTTCCATGAATTAGGCCCTTAGTTTAACCATTCCTACTTTTGCACTACCACTGTACATTTTTCTGAACTATCCATTGTGTGCAAGAGGAGGGCTAATATTTTTTCCCATGAATTAGGCCCTTAGTTTAACCATTCCTACTTTTGCACTACCACTGTACATTTTTCTAAACTATCCATTGAGTGCAAGGAGAGGGTTAATATTTTTTCCATTGATTAAATGCAAAATACCAGTTTTCACAGTCATGCATAACATGTCTCATACATTAAAATTTGATGTTTTGCGGGTTGATCTGACAACAGCATTTATGCAATATACTAGTTTTGAAGATACAGAAGCTAAGCAAACAGCTGCTCCCACAATCAAGAACAGGCTCTAAGCATGAAGGTGAAAATGAATCCTGCTTTGCAGCCAACTGCATGAATTATCAGTGTTTCAAAAAAAATGGCCTCAATAGGAATGATGAGAAGACCATTATGTCACATTAGTTCGTCTGTACTGAACACTGGATTTTCTTGCCTCTTGTTTCTGGAGGAGGTTATATTTTGCATATGTTGAAAATTGATCTTAAAGTTACAGTGATTCAAGTTATACATTAATTATTTAGCCCATAAAAAAGCAATCAGGGATGCATCATCCAGACCATTGCACAATCCTTATCTGTTTGCGGATGGAGTGATGTTTCCTCATGACTTTTTTAGTTTTAAAAGCACTAAAACAGAAAACAGTGCCTGCCATGAAAATCCATGTGTATACATATATGTCTGTTTCGGGACCTTCAATATTTAAGGAATAATTCATGCAAAAACAGAGAGGTGATGTCAGTCAGTTTTGAGAAATGTGGCTTTAGTTAACTAGAGCTATATGGTCATTTTGGCTTTCCATAGTAAGAGCAGCTACTGGGTGGCTTATAAAGTTGGCACTGTTCGACCAATCTGCACAAAACATTGCAAAATAAATATAGACCCAACTGTACGGCAGGTCCCAAACTTTTCCAAATCTGGCTAGACTTGAATGGGAAAAAAATGTTGCTTGTTGCTACAGGCCGAACCGCTAGACAGATTTGCACCAAAATTGCGTGATGGGTAGCGGGCTGGTTGCGAAAATGTGCCTTCGTAAATATGCCTATAAAAGAAGTGCCAAAAAATATATAATATTATTCGGTCTGGACTTCCTGATACAGTGTCTACCGACATACATAGACCAATCAGGGAGACACGTAACGTTTGTGGACATCAAGTCATGGTGCTGATAGGTCCATAGAAAAACGTGAGGTGAGTCAAAACATATGAAAAGGCCCCCAGTTGCATTCGCAAACTTCACCTGTAGTCCAGGAATGTTGAGATAAAAAGTATTAAAATACACATTACACTTGTTTTGCAAATGAAGAAATATCTGGGCAGGTGATGGTTGGAGATGATGGGATGGAATACGCCCATAAAAGGGCAAAAATCCTGTATTTCTTCAACCCTGAAGTCCACAAGCATCTCGGATGTTCCGAGACAATGATGTGATGATTGCAAACTTGAAAAATATTTGGGGACATTCAGGCATATGTATACATATATGTATATTACAGTATCTGTGATAGTGACCCTGCAGTTATGCTTAAATATTGGTTTTAATCCATCAAGTGCTTTAGTTTTCAAAAGGGCCAACATGTAGCTGCAAGAAATAGTGATATAACATTGGCCAGCTTGTCCAGGCTGACAATTTGGTTACTGCCATGGCCACGAGGGACCATCTACCGGGTTACATTGGGCACTGATCCTGCACTGAGTCAAGGGCCAATATCTACTCTGAGATGCTTAGCGAAGCCTTTATCCCAGGCATTTTGTCCATAGCAAAGAGACATGAAACGTGGGCACTGGTCCCGTTATGTGGGTAGACTGTTTACTTTGCTTTGATTGGTTGGATTGGGTCAGGCAACCTAGCTGAACCTCATGGCCCAGGGAGTTTTGACAGTGTCTATAGTCACAAGTCATGGACTATGTCCTATGGTCCCAAAATTGGGTCTACTGGAAATTGAGTGAGGTTACAGGCCAGGACCAATCTTTACTGTGACTTGCTTTCAAGGGCTGGCAATATCTCTGAAGCCCATGCCGCAGGGTTTGAGGTCACGGGACATTGCCAAACACCATGAGCAATGGCCAATGGGAGCAATGGTCCCATTATGGTATGGGAACAAGCTAGGTCCAGTTGATTGTGGCAATCCGCAAGGTCTTGTCATTTATCCCCATTGGGGAGCCCTTTCATATGAGGCAAGAGAGGTGAGGCTGCTATCCAATAGTCCCACTAACAGTGATAATATGTGGTAGGATCACATAGGGAGGAACTCCCCCCCTGTCACACAACCCCCTACTCTCATTGTCACCCTTTTCTCCCGACCATTGCTAATGGAACCATGTGTTGTTGTAAATCTCTGACTCTGACAAATGTAAAACATACTGAGATGAAGAAGAACATGAGAAGTATATGGAGTAACCATATACAACGTCAGCCATGCACAGTGACGAGGTGGCTCACTGGAGGCATGAAGAGTGCCAAACAGACTTTCCAAGATGGTGTTGATGTTGCGCCAGGGTAGAGTCAACAATATAAAGTAGAATACAATTACGGAAGCGAGCAGCATGCAAGTCTTGTCAGAGAGATTCAAACAGCCAAACACCACTTCCCAAGCAGAGTGTATCGGGAGAAATCTCCCTCGTTGCAGTGGTCTGTCAGATACCATTTCCAAAGCAGTGGTGGGCCAGATACAACTGCCCAAGAAGAGTGTATCAGGAGTCATCTTCCTCATTGCAGTGGTAAACCCGATACCAATGCCCAAGCAAACTGTGTCAGGAGTCATCTCCCTCAGCACAGTAGCCCCAATCACATCCTTGGAAAAGCTGAGTGCTAAGGGAGACACATTTCTCATCACAATAAAGAAACACATAGAGAGACTTACAAGGAAGACACAGAGAACCCTGGGAAAGATGTCCCTCATAACAATGTTAAATGGAAGCCAAATTAGGTTGTGAGCTTTGATACCTCTGGGAAAGTGTTAAAGAGGCTATCTGCAAGAGTGTGTGTAGAATACTGTGTGGCACCTTGACAAGAGAACATGAGAAGAGAGTCATTCCCCTGGTCCTTTTGATAGAACATTGAAGGAGTTACTTCTACTATAAGACTGACAGAGTCTGGAGAAGAGAGTTATTCTTCTTGTGAAGGAAATCAGAACTTCACTTTAGTTAAAGACTTATGTTTATAGTGTTACGGGGTAGATTTGTTGGTTTTTGATGGAGGACAGAGAACATTTATTTTTGACTGATATTTTGACAGCTCACTAAGGTTTTCCTAGATCGAAACAGGGCAAACCCCTTAGAAATAGGGATAGATAGGTTTGTTTGTGTATTCAATAAATGTTTATAGCCAACAACAAGACCCATCCTTGTCAGTTTCCTTCTTCTGCACACTAACAGGATGTTGTGGGTGTCATGGTGGGTTCTGCGGCATGGCTGAATCACATCCCTCAAGAACGTCAGCCATAATTTTCATGCCAAGTATATGTTGCACAAAGTGACACATGCCAATGTGTGCTGTAAATAGTTATTTCATATATTTTGAAGAGGAATTTGTAATAAGTTACATACAGTGATGCAATAGAATGGCATATCATCAGTTATAAAAATCACTGAAATTCAATGAAAATGTTTGCTAAAGATGCATTATGTTTAACTTGCCCTGCACAACCTTTACTGTAGATTGGTTCGCAGAGCTCGGGATATGGCTGAGACACATGCCACAGCGATTGCAGCCAATAGCTATGGCCAAAAACCATGCAAATTGGCCACTGATTCCATTATGGGGTGTGGTGGACACTGGAACTGGCTGAAGGCTATGCCCAGTGAGTTGAGGGTCTTTTGGTTGGGCTGGGGTCATGGATAGGCCTCACGCCATGCTCATTTCACCCATGACTTGCATTTCCAACATGTGTTGTCAAGAGAGACACACATCATGCGCTGAAACAAATGTTTATTAAAGGAGTGTTATTGTTCTTTCAGATATGTTAAAAGTGAAATTAGTAATAACTTACATGCAGCACTATAGAATATTATGAAAATCTTCAATTATAAAAATGACTCAATTTCATTGAATCATCTTTGTTAAGGGGATGCTATGGTTAAGTTGCCGTAATAAAATCCTGTGAAATTCAGTGAACACTCTTTGTTAAAGGGACATTATGGTAAAGTTGGTCAAATAAAAACCTTTGACATTCAGAGAACAGACGTGGTGGTTGCAGAACAAATTTGAAAAACCAAAGAAATGTACAAGCTATGATAAGCTACGCAACCAAAAATCCCGCCCCTGTCGTGCAGTGCTCAGAATATGAATGTTCTTGTAACATTTATTATAGGTCTACATTTAATTTACTTTTTAATGATTTTACATTTTATATAATTGTTGTTTTTATGTGTGAAATTGTTATCATTTTATGGTGATATTGTTTCTTTTTTCATGTGGGTGAATTAAGGTTAACATAGTATTTGATGTCAATACAAAAAATGTTTTTATTTATTAATAAAGTGCATCATGTTGTTACCTTCACTGTATTAGTTCTGATGTTTCAGTTTTTGTTGGTTTAATCTTAATTCTTTTGCATACGTTCATGGTTACATGATTATAGACTGTGAGTGTTTGTTGTAATACTAGGGTGTGCTTTAAGAGCATGTAGTATAAGATCATGTTGCATAACAGCACGTGGCAAACGTGTATGTCTTGTAAGAATTAATGTCATAACATTGTGTCTCATGTGTGTTAATGAAGTATTTGTTGTAGGAGCATGTGTTGTAGGACCGTGTGTTGTAGGAGTGTGCATTATAGGAGCACGTGTCATAACAGTGTGTGTTATGAGAATGTGTGGCGTCAGATATGTTCACATGTTGTAGGTGGATGTGTTGTAGGTGCATGTGTTTTAGGTGCAGTTGTGATATGTGTAAGTGTTATAGGACCATGTGTCAAGAGCGTGCATGATAACAGTATGTCTCTTTTGAGTGTAACAGCAGCACATATTGTAGATGCATGTGTCGTAGGAGTATGTTTAATAAGAGTGTGCTGTAAGAGCCATGTGTTGTAGGAGCACTTGTCATATCAGTATGTCTGGTACGAGCACATGTCGCAGGAGTATGGGTTACATAAGCCCATGTTATAGCAGTGTGTGTTGTGAAAGGGTGCATAGTAAGAGTTTGTGTCATTGTTTATATACACAGTGTTAATATTATAAATGTACATATAGGTTTTTAATATAAAATTTATCTCCATTCTGCTCATGCTTTATATATTCCCTTGTGCTCCCCCTCCTAAAAAAGCCTTATGCCGATCCTACCTGTCCGGCAAACTATCACCTGATTTCTATCACTCCTTTCCTGGGAAAACTCCTGGAAAAACTGGTCATCTCCCAGCTTACTGTACACACTGAATCTGTTGGTAGTCTTCACGACTATCAGTCTGGCTTCAGAGCAGCCAGAGGCAAGGAAACTGCTCTCCTGAACACCCGTGAAGTACTGCTCTCTAATCTTGATTCCAGCTCTCCTTCTGTCCTCATCCTCCTTGACCTTTCCTCTGCTTTTGATATGGTCAATCACACTACCCTGATCAATCGACTCTGTGAGAACCTAGGTTTCAAGGATCAGGCCCTGGCATAGCTGACCTCCTTCCTCCTGAACCGTCCCTCCCAGGTCCAACTTGGGTCCTTTCTCTCCACCACCTCTCTCTCCTCTTGTGGTGTCGCCAGTGCTCTATTGTTTTCCCATGGCTCTTCAAAGTCTATCTGGCCCCTTTGGCCCATCTGATACCCACCTTTTCTTCTAACTGTCGGTGTTATGCAGATGACACTCAGCTCTCTTTCAGGCCTCACTCATTCAGGCCTTCATCGCTCTTTCCTGATTGTCTATTCACGATTCAGGATTGGTACACCTCCATTGATTTCTGCTTTAATGCCAGTAGGACTTATACCCTTTTCATTGGGACCCTTGCTCCCGATTTCCCTCTCTCACTCTGGCCGTCCTCCTTGGGCCCTCTTCCTTCACCTTCCTGTGAGGCAAAAAACCATGGTGTCACCTGCCACTCCACTCTTTCCTTCTCTCCTCACATCACAGACTTTGACAAGAAGGCCCACTTCCAGCTGCACCCCCTCAGAGGTATTCTACCTTTTCTCTCCTTCAGCCAGAGGTTCACGGTCTCCATAGCCCTGATTCCCTATAGGCTGCACTAGTGCAACAACCTCTTTCTCAATCTTCCTAACTCTGCTCTTTGACCCCTGCAACTAATCCAGATCAGGACTGCAAGACTTATCCTTTGCCTCAAGCCAAAAGACCACATCTCTTCTGCCCTGAAATCTCTCCACTGGCTCCCAATGGCGTGAAGGATCAAGTTCAAGAGCCTCTGCATCATCCACAAGGCTTTCTGGGGCCGGTGCCCTCACTATATCCAACCGTCTCTGCCTAAATACATTCCTTTCTAGAGCACTTTGCTCAGCTACTTCTACCTCTCTGAGGGTCAAACGCTTCTCCAAGCAGAGAGTGGGGGGAAGATCTCTCTCCTCTGGAGATGCCTCCCTCTGCAACAGCCTCCCTGCCCCTCTCAAACTTGAGCCAAGCCATCTGAAGTTCTTTTCTCCTCTGCCTTCTGTCTCTCGTGCCCTTGCTAACTTACCCGTCTGCAGCGACTGGTTGCTTGGTACCCTCATTTTCTCACTGGGCACTATGGCTCCTCCATGACCAGTCTTCCATGCACTGCCTCCTGGCCTCCTGTGTACCTGGGGGCTGTACCTGTAACCCCTACAGCCCCCCTGCCTCCCGGCACTTATCCAGAGCTGCGCTGCCCTGGCTGCACTTACTCAGAGCCTCGCTGCCCTGATCGCACTCCCCCCTACTTTCCCCTGCACTTCCCCCTCTCCCTTCCCCCAGCTCTTCTCATTGTCACACTTGCATAATCCCAAATTTACAATGCCTGGTAGGATTGTTTTGTCTTGTCTCCCCTCCCGTGTCTTCTGGTGTCTAGAAAAACCTGTGTACAGGTGCATTATAAATATCATATCATATCACAACATACCACCTATAGGTATGAAAGTCATCTTTACCTTTAATATGCATTTTTAATATGTATGGGGTGCACACATGACTTCTCCAATTTGTACTTGTATGTAATGTATAGCTTCTGAAAACTTACATCTAAGTAAGCCCTTTCTCTTGTGTCAATTTTCAAGAGATGTAAATTACAGTTGTTTAGACAACATTTACATTTATTGCTTCCACTGAAAACTAACATCAAAATCTGCCCTGACTGATGTGAGTTTTTAGATGTAAACTGCATAATGAACTCAAACTCATATGCCTCTGGGTATAGTTCATATGAAAAGTGTACATTTAGCCCATCTCCTTAAAACTTACATCACATTTATCCTTGACTTGCTTTTGATGTGAGTTTTCAGGAGACATATCATGTGTAGTAGGCGCATGTGTAGTAGGTATGCGTGTCATAGGAACAGGTATCATAGGAGTGTCTGTCGTAGGTAAGAAAGCTCATTTATTCCATCACTTTAAAACTGACACCAAAATCAGCTGTGACTTGCCTTTCATGTGATGTTTTAGGAGATGTTTATGTTGTAATGTACGATCTATAAAACTCATGTGCTGAGTGTGTGCCATAAGGGTGTGTGTGGTTGGAACATGGGTCATAAGAGCATGTGTCATACCTCCACATTTTATGTGTAGTAGGCGCGTGTCTAGTTGGTGTGAGCATCATTGAAATATGTACTGTTAGAGTTTGTGTTGCAGGAGCACATGTTATATCTGAGTCTGTAGTTGGAGCACGTGTTGCTGAAGTGTGTGTCCTTAGAGCGTGTGTCATAAGAGTGTGCAGTAAATGTGTGTTTAAGTGTGTGTGGTAGGTGTGTGTGTGTGTGGTAGGATCATGTGTAGTCAGAGCATCTGTTATAGGTGCATGTATGTCCTAGGTGCATGTGTCATAGGTGCATGAGAGAGCTCTTGTCATACATCTACATGTTAAGTGTAGTAAAAGGTTGTGTATTAGTCTCATGAGCACGTGTTGTAGGCATGTGTGTTGTAGAGCACTTGTCATAGCAGTGCATGTCATAGAAGCATGTGTCGTAGGAACATGTGCTGTAGATGCAGGTGTCATTGGTGCATGGCCTTAGGGCCATGTCAGAGAACCTGTTGTATGTCCACATGTTTGTGTAGTAGGCACGTGTGGAAAATCAACCCTGATTTTGATGTGTTTTCAGATGTAAACTGTGTAATGTACGAACTGTCAAACTAATACTCCTCTTGCTACAGTTCATGTACGAGGTGTACATTTACTCCATCACCTTAAAACTGACCTCAAAGTCAGCCCTGAACTGCCTTTGATGTGAGTTTTAGGATATGCTCATTGCATAATTTATGAATTGTCAAACCAACACGCTCTGTGTACAGTTCATATGATATGATATGATAGTTTATTTATATAGCAGCTATACACAATGTGTTTAAAAGCACTTCAAGGCAAGGGAGGGAACAAGGGACAATACAATGACATTCTTACCGGCCATGAACAGTAAGGATGTGAAATTAACTATCGTACTCGGCCTGATGACATTTCAGATAGTGCAAGATCTATGACATAGATAAGGAAGGGGGAGAGTGGGAAGGAAATGGAAACAGACAGGCGACAGAGTAGGGGAGTAAGGAGAGAGAGAGAGAGGAAACAAGAGGGAGCACATGGGCTCAAGTGTTGGGAAGGAGGTGAGCAAAGGGTGATCTATTGTATTGTGTTATTTGTAGTGCACATTTCATCTAGGGAATATGAGTGTGTAGGAGTACAAGTCAGACACAAGGGTGGCATGTTGTTTGTCAAAGATTTTAATTAATAACAAAAATGGGGACGGGAAGGTTGGAGGAAAACCTAACTATCCGAATCTCTAACAAGGGATTTCCTGCCTCAATAAAACTAGCTATGAAACGCTGTGTTAGAATTTCCAAAAGTACATTTTGCCATCCTCTGTCCAAATCCTAACCTGTCCCTCAAAAGGTAAACTTAGTATAAGGTGATGAGGGGTATGTCTCTTGGCTGTCCATCTGCAGCCCAGCTGTGCAGTGCAAAAGAAAAATGTCAAAACATTGTAGAAAGTAAACAAAAGTTCCACAAGACTCAAGGGGTTCATTCTCTTTTCCCAGAGTCTTTCTAGGCCTTATCCAACTTGTCTTTGTTTTTTCAATGTTCAAGGTAGGTCCTTGATTTTCTTTGGTGGGCCTTACTCCCATACCCTCGTGACAAGGGTGGCTGGCCTGGACACCTTTTCCAAAACATCTTTCAAGTTACAGAGCCTTTCTGAGCAGACCTGGCTTCCAGGTACTGTGACAACGAAGAATAGTCTGCTCTCCTTCCCAAGCTGTGCTCAAGGTACTAGACCCTTTCAGAGCAGACCCAGATTGCAGGTACTGCAACATAGAGGAATAGCCTGGCACTCTTTCCCAAGCTGTGTTGAGGGTTCCAGACCGTTTCTCAGTATCCCTCCTTGGTCCACTCTGCTGCCAAGTAGGGCACTCAATGATATAGTTCTCTCTATCTTTTCTCTCTTACTTCACATATACCCACAGCCTTGTTTTACTCTCCTGTAAAGATTTCTGAGTGTCACTTGTACACGTGAACGTTGTATTCATCTCTATTATTGTTTGGGGTGCACCTCCCAGACCCTGTTCAATTGGTTCAGTTATTTTTATCTGATTTCTCTTCATGCCACTGCCTTGGTTTATTCTCCTGCCAAGGTCTGTGAGCACTATTTGTAAATGTAAAGTTTGTATGTCTCCTTATTTCTGTTTGGGATATGTTTTCTCAATATGGGTCCCAGACGTTGCTGCTTAAAGTCAGCAAATGTTGACATATGTTAGGCTTTACTTCACCTAATGACTCTTGTCTTCTCTGCGTCTTCCCAGCCCCGGACATAGCCAACCTAGTTCCTGCAGGTTCTTGGCGGTTCCCCTCTGGTTGTTCTTGGGACTCCTGGGATCTTCTGTGGCTGTCTCCATCCCCTGAGCCTTCCACAGTCTCTCATGAGCCTCTCCAGCAGCCCTATGGTGGGTTTCCTGTGCTCCGTCAACCCCCACTCTCAGAGAGAGCACTTCCTGCTTTGGGCACACTTCTCTCCCAGACTCTGTCTGCTTATCTAGTCTAACCTCCCTTGCTTAGCTTGCCATGCTCCCGGTACATTCAGAAGGGTAGAAGATGCCATTGTTTTGTTCCCTCTCTTATTTTAAATTACAGCTGACCAATCTTGCCTCTTCTTCATTCAAATACTGCCATTGGATACCTTATGGCTGTTTTCCATCCCACCTGCGATCTACTGCAAAAGTATTTTGGTGCAGCTGATTGGAGGAAAAGAGAAGGGGTTTGAGGGAAGGTGGGGGTAGGGGGGATCAATAGGAGACTGCAGTCTCCCAAAATGATCACTTCTCTCAATGGGGTCCTCCTTCCCCATGAGATCGTCCTGCTGAGTACCACCCCCATCAGGACTATCGGGGTGCGCAAAGAGGCTTCCCCATCTAAAGCATTAATGACACCTCTGGATTTATCACATACCCTTCCCCTTGTGTTTTCTGTTACTCCCGCTAGATTTCACAGGAGGGGAAAACATGGGTATTTCAGTCGCAGATGGGCATATTTGGTCAGAATTCTTCTTCCTCCTTGGTTTCTGAGGGAGAATCATTGCCAAGCCATCTTAAAAGTTTCAGACCTTTTTTGATCAGACATTGGATCCAAGTACTGAGACAAAGAAGAATAGCCTGACCCTCTTTCTCAAAGTGTGTTGAAGGACCCTGAGCCTTTCTCAATACACCCTCTTTGGTCCACTCTCCTGCCAAGTAGGATACTCAATGATCTGGTTTGCACCATCTTTTCTCTCTGACTTCACTTCCACCCACAGCCTTGGTTTACTCTTCTCCCATGGTCTCTGAGTGTCACTGGTGCACATGAACTTTATGATTTGATATGATATGATATGACATGCAATTTTTAATGCACCTATACACAAGTGTTTTCAAGGCACGACAAGTCAAGGGGGGTGGAAACAGGGAGGACAAAATGAAACGATCTTACTAGCCCTAATGACATTCAGATCACACAAATGCAGGGGAATGTGGAGGGGAGCAGTGCCGGGGGGGTGGGCTGATGGACAAGTGCAGGACCAAGGAAACATCAGGAAATAGCAAGTAGTGCAGCCAACAGGTGGCAAGGACGTGTGCTCAGAAGTGCAGACACGTGTCTAATAACTGCAGGAGAGAGGACTGTAGGGTTACAGATACAGAACAGAAGTGCAGGGGATGGTGAGAGGCAGTGCAGGTTTGCAGCTGGACAGGCAGGGACCTGGGTCCGAATACAGAGGGTGACCAGGTGACCAGTGCATGGATCAGACAGGAGATCAGCAGGGGAGAGGAAGAGAGAAGGCAGATCCAAAGATGAAGGTCCTGAGGTGCTTCCGGAACCTGAGATGGTTCAGCTCAAGTTTCAGAGAGGCAGGGAGTCTGTTCCAGAGGGTGGCACCAGCCAAAGGAAGAGATCTGTCCCCAACTCGTTGCTTGGAGAAGTGACTGATCCTCAAGGAGTTGGAGGTGGAGGAGCGGTAAGCTCGAGAAGATAGATATTTTGTTAGAGAGAACTGGGGGTATTGCGGTCCCCGGCCTCAGAAAGCCTTGTGGACAAAGCAGAGGGTTTTGAACTTTATCCTTGCCACCACTGGGAGCCAATGAAGAGATTTCAGTGCTGGAGAGATGCGATCCCTGGGCTTGATTCCAAGGACAAGTATCAAAGTCCTGTTCTGGATGAGCTGTAGAGGACGGAGACTAGAGATAGGTAGATTTAGAAAGCAGTTGTTGCAGTAGTCCAGCCTAGAGAGAAAAAGAGCTCTGGAGACAGTGAACCTCTGGGGAAAGTGAGGAAATTAAAAATATCCCTGAGCAGGTGCAGATGAGGAGGGAAGGAGAGTGTGGAGTTGATGATGACCCCTAGGTTCGTAGCCTCACAGGAAGGAGCAGGAAAATGGCCCAGGGTGGGTGGTCAGAGAGTGAGAGGAAAGGAGCATGCTGGAGATCCAATGAGGAGGGTTTCCGTCTTACTGGCATTAAGACAGAGATCATTGAAGGCACACCCCTCCTGGTTTTAGGATAGATAATCTGGGATGAGAGAGGGAGAAGAGGCAGCTGAGGGCAGCCTGAAAAAGAGTCCAGTATCATCCGCATTGTATGAAAGTTGGAGCAAAGAGCAGCTATGTGGTGGGCGAGAGGTGCCAGGTGTTGGTTGAATAGCCAAGGAGAAAGATTATACCCCTGGGGAATGCCACACGTAGAAAGAGAGATAGAGGAGAGGAAGGACCGAAGGTGGACCTGGGTGAGTCAGTCAGAGAGAAAGGAGGTCTGCCAGGCCAGGGCCTGATCATTGATACCCAAGTTATCACAGTGCCTATTGAGCATGATGGCATGGCTGACAGTATCAAAAGCAGAAGAGAGATTGAGGAGAATAAGGACAGAAGGATGGTTAGTGTTGAGGTTTGAGAGCAGGTCTTCACGGATGTTCAGGAGAGCAGTTTCTGTGAATATGGCCTCTCTGAAGTCAGACTGATGGTCTTGGAGACAACCAACAGATTCAGTGTGGAGGTTAAACTGGAAGATGGCCAGCTTTTCCAAACATTTGCCCAGAAAAGGAGTAATGGATATCGAATGATAGTTAGCCAGACAGGAGGGGTTGTCTGAGGGTTCCTTAAGAAGTGGGTGCACAACGGAGTGCTAAAGAAGGAGGGGAAAGTTCCAGTGGTGAAAGAGTGCTTGCAGAAGTCAGCCAAGGCTGGAGCAAGGGTGTCAATGTGGGGAAGAACAGGGAACAACCTGTTTTGACGAGACTTTCATAGATCGGACTTCTCTAGAAACATTGCATGGTTCTCTTGAAACCCTTTAGCAAGTGCGCTCCCATGCCCCTTTCCATCCCTGTCTCATACGTGACTGCACATCCCCTGCCCACATTGTTTCCTCGCAATCCTTGATCTCGTGTGCGCCCACGCCACTTCAGCCTGGGTGGTTCCCGCGCAGTCTGAAGGTGTGCGCCCCCACGCTCCTTACTTCCTTAGGCCACGTGCATTCCCCTGTGATCCTTGATTGTGAGGGCCTCTCACAACCCTTGACTGTGATGCTTCCACTTTCCACTTGCATCTCAGGTGTGTTTGCTCTGCGACTCCCGCGCAATATTGCTTGCAGACTCCCTCTTACCTCCTAGGCGTAGTGTGCCCCTGCGCATCGCTCGATTGCATGAACCCCCCTGCTACTCCAGCCTGGACCATGACCAGCTGCGTGCCCCTGATCCGTCTGCCGGCCCGACTCTCCTCCCTGCCCTTGCCCCATCCCAGCCCCTTCCCTACCCTTTGCTACTACTCTGTGATTTGTTGTTTTTTTCTTCTTCTAGGCCCCTATTTGTTTGACTGCTCTGTTCTTGAGTCTGCTATCTTTGACAGCTTTATACTTGTACTGCCTACTTCTGGATGTTTTTCTCTCCTCCTTTAAGTTCCCCCCATCATTGTTTCTTTTTCTCACTCTGCTGGTTGTTCCCTCACATCGTACTACCACCACCCTTGTTGTGTTCCTCTTTTCTCTTGGGTTTCTGTGGTTGTTGTGTTCCTCATTTCTTTCAGGTTACCTTGGTCATTTTTGCTCTGTTACAGGTTTGGTTTATCATGGCTACCTGATTGCTTTTATTTTTGTCTCATCAATCCCATCTTGAATTGAATTTAATTTGCCAATTTATATCCTCTGTCTTGTTCTTGTCTCGTCTGCTTGCACCCCTCCTCTTATGCCCACCCATAGAGTCTCCTCCCCTCTCCTTTTTTTCACCACCCCTCACTCCCCCACCTCGCCTGTTCTACTCCCACCCTTCTTTCTGCACCCGCTATGGTGTGCTCTGTCTCTCCTATCTTCTCTAACTGCTTCTCTATTGACAATCCTGTCCTTCTTACTAAGTTTGGTAGGAAGAAGTTCAAAAGGGATATCCTAGTCTCCAACCCTGGCCTCCCTATCGCTGATACCTACACCAGCGCTTCTGCCAGACAGGCACTCACCGACATTCTCTTTTTCGTTACTTCGCCAGATCTATGGACTCTTCATGTGATCCCTGTGCTCTGTGCTCTGTCCTGTCTCCTCCTCGCCCATTAATGGTGGAATCCGATGAGAAGCTCTCATGGCTCCCTTTGATTCCTCTAAAGTCATCATTAATGTCTACCTTAATGGCACTGTCATGGTCCAAGGCCCTCAGGCTAATATCCTTCTCTTTTACAGGTGTTTCCCTCACCTCATCAATTTCCTTTCATCTCCTGCTGTCCCTTCCTCTCCCCTCGCTACCTTGCCCTCTCTTCCCTCCTCTACCCCACCTCAGGCTCCTTCACCGCTGCAGGGTATACCGCTGATTTGTACCCCTCTCTGGAAGGTCTTTAAGGCTGGCAACCTTATTTATCTTGCCACTCTAAACTCTCGCTCTGGTGTCAAACACTTCTCTGCCATCTGCCACCTCATGGAAGAACTTGACCTCGATTTTCTCAGTCTAACTGAGGCATGGTTCACGGCCAGCTCTGTCACAAGCTATGACACTCTCCTCTCTGATGGCTACAAGATCCTTGCCGCACCCAGATCCACCCGGTCCGAAGGGGGTGTAGCCCTGCTCTTTCCTCAGTGGATTCCTGCCTCTATCATTCGCACGCAGACATACTCCTCTTTTGAATGCCTAGTCTGCAGGCTCTCTCTCTCTCCTAGCCACTCTCTTAAGGTGGCTACTATCTACCGGCCACCTGGTCTGATAACCACTTTTCTCTCTGCGTGGGTGGACCTTTCCTCCTCCCTCTTGGCCTCAACCACTCAACTCCTCCTTCTCGGTAACCTCAATATCCATCTCGACACTCCTTTTTCCTCCTCTGTACTCTTCCATGACCTCTGTGACTCCCTCTCTTTTTCTATCCTCCCCCCTGGCCCAAGTCACTCTGCAGGGCACACACTTGTCTTGATCTCCTCTGACATCCCCCTCTCCATCCCTCTGATCACTCCTCTCCCCTGGACCGATCACTCCCTCCTCTCGTCTCATCTCTTCCTCTCTGCTCCCCAAGCCAAGTCTACCCCAACACTGCCACCTACCTTCACGGTCGTCCGCCCCATGTAGCGTGTGTCATTGGACGCTTTCACTGCTACCTTCTCTCCCCCTTCCATTTCTGGCTGACTCACATCCTGACACAGCCCTGTCTACACTCTACTCTTCTATTACCGATACTCTTGATATCCTTGCCCCTGTCATGAGGATCCATTTGAAACCCAAAGACAAGAGCAATTCTTGGTATGACTCTGACCTTTCTACACTTGAGATAAATGTAGGACGGCTGAGAGGAAATGGAGGACTATTTGTTCATGTTCTGACAAACTAGCCTGTCGCCTTCTCCAAAGACAATACAGACTCTCTGTCCACACCAAGAAGAGAGCCCACATTCAAGCCTGTGTCTCTGCAGCATCTAACAACTAGGCCAAAATCTTTAAAATCTGCAAGGAGCTGGCCAATTCTGTTGCCGTCTCTACCACTCCTGTCGCCTCCCAGGCCTTTTTTTACGACCCTTGTCTCTCGCTTAATCTAAAAAATCTAGGACATCCTTTCCACCCTCTCCTACCTTGCCCCTCCTCTCCTCTCTCCTTCTGTTAACCCAGACCCTCCTTCTGCCACCCCCACTTTCTTTCTCTTCCTTTGCTCTTTTCTCACCTGATGTTGTTGCTTGACAAGTCCGATCTATGAATGTCTCATCAAAACAGGTTGTTCTTCTAAAACCATAAAGGACGACATTGACACCCTTGCTCCTGTCCTACCCAATTTCTGAAACATCTCCTTTGTATCAGGAGTCTTCCCCTCCCCTCTGAAGCCCTCTCTTGTGCATCCTCTTCTCAAGAAACCCACAGCTGATCCTTCATGCCCTGCTTACTATGGCCCAATTTCCATTACTCCTTTTCTGGGCAACTCCTGGCAAGGCTGGCCATCTCTCAGCTTAACCTCCATTCTGATTCTGTTGGCTTTAGAGCTGCCAGAAGCACGGAAACTGCTCTCCTGAACATCCGTGAAGACTTGCTCTCCAACCTTGACTCTAACATTCCCTCTGTCCTCATCCTACTCAATCTCTCCTGCCTTCGACATGGTCAACCATACCATCCTGCTCAACCGCCTCTGTGACAACCTGGGTATCACTGATCAGGCTCTGGCCTAGCTGACCTCTTTCCTCTCTGATCGACCCTCCCAGGTCAAACTAGGGTCCTTTCTTTCCTTTATCTCCCTATCTACCTGCAGTGTTCCCCAGGGGTCCAACCTCTCACATTGGCTCTTTAACCAATAGCTGGCAACTCTTGCCCACTGCATTGCTATTCTCTGCTCAAACTTCCAGTGCTATGCTGATGACACTCAACTCCTTTTTAGGATTCCCTCAGCCACCTCTTCTCCTTCTCTCATCTCCGACTGCCTATATGCCGTTCAGGATTGGTATGCCACCAACGATCTCTACCTGAATGCAAGCAAGAACAGAGATCCTCCTCATCTGCACACCTGCACCCTCCTTCTCTGTCACTCTCTGGCCGGCCTCCCATGGCCCTCCTCCTACTCGCACATGCCAGGGCAAGAACCTCGGGGTAATTGTTGACTTCATGCTTTCCTTCTCTGCCCACATCTCTAATGTCTCAAAAAAGTCTAACTTCCTACTGCATCTTCTCAGAGATTTTCTGTCCTTCCTCTCCTTCCCCCAGAAGCTCACTGTCTCTCGAGCCCTGGTTCTCTCAAGGTTGGACTACTGCAACAGCCTCTTTCTAAATCTACCTGATTCTACTCTCCGCCCTTCGCAACTTATCCAGAACAAGACTGCAAGACTTGTCCTTGGTCTCAAGCCCTGGAATCGTATCTCTCCAGCCCTTACAATTCTTCACTGGCTCCCAGTACATGCAAGAATTCAATTCAAGACCCTCTGCATTGTCCACAAGGCTTTCTGGGGCCTGGGTCCAAAATACCTTCAGCTGTCACTCCGTAAACACCTTCCCTGAGCCCTTCCCTCCTCCAGCTCTAACTCCTGGGAGTAGATCTCTGTCTTCGGCTGGGGCCTCCCTCTGAATCAGCCTCCCATCCACTCTGAAACTTGAGGAGAACCATCTACGGTTCCGGAAGCACCTTAAGACCTTCCTCTTTGCTTCTGCCTTCTCTCATCCTCTCCCCTGTTGATCTGTTTTGTTCTCGGCAGCGTGCACCTGGTCTCCCTCTGTCTGTAGGGCCCAGGTTCCTGCTCACCCTGCACACATCTGCACTGCCTCCGGAAATCCCTTGCACTGGGGTCTGTATCTGCAACCCTACAGCACCCCCCCCCTTTTCTTTTATGAACTTATTCAGACACACCCTGTGTTTTGCCTTACACCCAGCACTTGCCACTTGCTGGCTGCACTAACACTGTTTGTTGCCTTTTGTTATTTATTTATTCATGTTTTATTTGTACTTTTTTAATTTGTCTTTGTTGAGCACTTTCCACCTCTCCCTTCCTCCCCTACACTTTCCTCTCTCACTCTCCCATGCACTTGCACGTACTCAATGTCACTGGGCCTAGTAAGATTGTTGTTTTGTTCTCCGATGTTCCCTTCTCTTGCCTCGTCGTGCTCTGAAACACTTGTGTACAAGCGCGATACAAGTAAAATATCAATTCAATTCAATATCAATGACTCTTGCATTCTCTGGGTCTCCCGAACCCTGGGATTAGCCACTCTAGTGCCTGCAGGGTCTTGCTGGTTGCCCTCTGGTCTCCCAGGATCTTCTGTGGTTTCTACAGCTACCCAGAGCCTTCTCTGATCTCTCACAAGCCTGTCCAGCAGCCCGACGGTGGGTTTCCTGCACTCCGTCAACCCCTGCTCTTGGCGAGAGCACTTCCTCCTCTGTGAGAAGCGTCCTGCTTAATGTGGTCCTCCTGGATGCACTTCTCTCTCCAACTCTGTCTGCTTCTCTGTTCTGACCTCCTTCGTGTAGCTTGCCCAGCTCCCGGTCCGTGTCCCGAGAGGAAGAAGACACCATCGTTCTGTTGCCTCTTTTTTTTAAATGACAGCTGCCCAATCGGTTGATTCGAATGACTAGACCAAATTTCTTGGTTCTTAATATCGATCTTCGTTACTCTTGGCCTCTTCTTTGTTCCAGTACTGTCATTAGATACCTTGTGATTGTTTTTCCAGTGGTCTCTACCTGGGAAGTATAGCAAAAGTACATAGGGGCAGCTGATAGGGGGAAAAGTGAAAGGTTTTGAGGGCAGGTGGGAGGGTGGGAGGGTTCAATACTGCGTTTTTCCAAAATAGTTACTACTCTCAATCGGGTCCTCCCTCCCCATACAATCCTCCCGATGAGTACCATCCCCAGAGGGACCATCGGGTAGCAGCCTCATCTCCCTGGCCTCATGGAAAGAGGCGCCCCCATTTACAGCAGTGAGGACACCTCAGGATTCGTCACAGGAACCAGGCAGGAACTGCATCTAGGTGCACATGTCACCAATATGATGAGCCATCATGAATTGTGATGTTATACAAGACTTCTGGCACAGATGCACTCGTATGATCAGTGGGGTTCTGGGATCTCCAGTTCTGCAGGACCTGAAGATGGTGCTACTGGGGATTTGGGGAGAGGTGGAGTATATCAAGTATGAACAAATCTTCTTCTTTGTGGCAATGGGACTAGGATAGAGACTTACAGCCTCCACATAGGGCTCCTCAGAGGGACTGAGCCTTAGCCGATTTGCAAATTAAATGGACCGGTGTGTATCCCTGGAGAAATGCATATATAATGCCCACAGAAGGCCCTGAAGGTCTGGGGTAAATTATCTGGAACTGTGTTAAGACCTGGCATGGGAATGTCCTATATTGTAAGAAGTATGTTGCCTGGGGACATGGGGACCTGAGACTCCAACATCTCCCCCTTTTTTGTTTTTCATAGATCTCTGCCACCGGCTTTTTCCACCTCCCCTCGCTATTTTGAAGATGTGACATATTGTACATGTGCAATGCGACCTTCTTGTGTGCCCTTTTATTGTTGTGTTTGTTTATCTTTCATGTCCTGTAAACCAATAAACAGAGTCATAAAAAATAATATGATGAGCCAGAAGCCAATGTGAATAATAAAGTAGCTAATCATTTAAAGATTTGACTTAAGGCTCTTCCTAAACACTAGCAATGACTTGATGTTACAGATTTCAGGAAGGAGCAAATTCCAAGTACGAGGACCGAATAGAGAGCAACACCTTTCTCCACGATAAATGTAAGAGACGAAGTAGCTCAGCAGTTCGATGTTGTTTTGCCAACAGCATTACCCACAAATTATTATTTTTTTTTTTTTCTTGGGGACTCCTACCACCCAAACACTCCTCTCGCAACACTGCACACCCTTTTCCTACCCCACTCCACCCCATTGACGCCTTTACCCACCCCACCTATATTTCAATGTTTTTTTGATGGAATTCTATCTATGTAAAGTATTTGAGTTCCTGACAATGAATGGATGTCGTATCAGCTCAGAGCTAGGCCATGGAGACATTTAAAAACAAGGCACAATGTCTTAAAGTGAAGGCTTCTGCAGAATGAAGATATTGGTGTGGCTCTCGGGAACCTGTGCTGAAGTCTAATGGCTGTATTCTGTGGCACTTGTAGACATGCGAGGAAGAGGGTAGGGAGCGAGAGAAGCAAATATGTAGGGTGGGGCAAGCCCATGGATAGTTCTGAAGATGATGAGAATAAGTTTATACTTAAGCAATAAGCCCCCAAGCTGTGCAGGCATTACCAAGTTAGGTAATGGCCCGGGGCCCATAGTTACTTAACAAAGGCCCCGGGCATTACCTGACTCGGTAGTGCCTCTGTGGCGAGGGGCTTATTGCTATTAGTACCCCATCCCGCAAGACCAGGGTACTAATAGTATTGTTTTTCTGTTCCGAAATGCTGCAGCGTTTCGTAACAGAAAAAAAGGGTAAAAAAAATAGCTGCCAGGAAGGGAAAACAGAGTCCGTTTTCCCTTTCCATGGCGGGCATCGGAAGTGGACGCGCTCCGGATAGAAGTGGTCCCAGTGCGTTTGCTCCTGAAAAAGGGCCAAAAAGATGGTAAGTGGGGTTTAGTAAGGCAAGGAAGGGATTGTTTGGAGGGTGGGGCGGGGGAGGGAAAAACACTTACCTGAAGTTGTTGGGTGATGGGTTGAAGTTAACACCATGGTTATGAGTGGAAGCAGATTATTGAAGGTAGTCAAGAGAAAAGAGAAAAAGACGAGAAGAGGAAGAGATAATTTGTTTGGCTGGGAAGTAATGAAATTCAGTCTTAGTGGAGTTGAGCATGAGTGAGTGAGACGCCATCCAACATTTGATGGTGGAGAGACAGTTTGAAATCTTTGATTACAGTTCGTTGGATAAGGAGTGAAAGGAGTAGAATCTTTCGGTATCATCAGCAAAGAGTTGATAAGAGAAACCGTAAGAGACATCAGCCTGACCACAAAGGTGATGGGTGGAAGGTTTCGAATGAATCTAAACCACTGGCAATTTCTCTGGGCAACCTTCCACACCACCGTTTTTTCGCCCGTCTGCGCCATTGCAAAAGGGGGCCACTCATGTGCAAATCAGTCA
Source organism: Ambystoma mexicanum (assembly GCF_040938575.1). Classification (NCBI taxonomy): domain Eukaryota; kingdom Metazoa; phylum Chordata; class Amphibia; order Caudata; family Ambystomatidae; genus Ambystoma; species Ambystoma mexicanum. The sequence goes on from NC_090935.1 coordinate 261,315,030, forward strand.
GCAGCTGCCGTCACCGAAGGTAGCAGCCCAGCCCAAACTGCTAGGCCAGGTCCCCTCTGCACAGAAAACGTAACAACCCCAGACATGTTTCGGCCTTGTTGGACCTCCTCAGTGAGGTGCAGCCTGGTTCCCTGTGGTGCAGCGAGCAAGGGACCTACATCTGGGCATACCCTCTCTCACAAGGAGAAACAAACTGACCACAAAAGTGATGGGTGGAAAGTTTCGAATGAATCTAAACCATTGGCAATTGGTCTGGGCAACCTTCCACACCACCGTTTTTTAGCCTGTCTGCGCCATTGTAAAAGGGGACCAGCCATGTGCAAATCAGTCAGCAGCTGCCGCCAACGAAGGTAGCAGCCCAGCCCAAACTGCTAGGCCAGGTCCCCTCTGCACAGAAAACGTAACAACCCCAGACATGTTTCGGCCTTGTTGGACCTCCTCAGTGAGGTGCAGCCTTGTTCCCTGTGGTGCAGCGAGCAAGGGACCCACATCTGGGCATACCCTCTCTCACAAGGAGAAACAAACTGACCACAAAAGTGATGGGTGGAAGGTTTCGAATTAATCTAAACCACTGGCAATTGTTCTGGGCAACCTTCCACACCACCGTTATTTAGCCCGTCTGTGCCATTGCAAAAGGGGACCAGCCATGTGCAAATCAGCCAGCAGCTGCCGCCACCAAAGGTAGTAGCCCAGCCCGAACTGCTAGGCCAGGTCCCCTCTGCACCTAAAACCACGCAACCCCAGACATGTTTCGGCCTTGTTGGACCTCCTCAGTGAGGTGCAGCCTGGTTCCCTGTGGCGCAGCGAGCAAGGGACCAAGTCTGAGCATACCCTCTCTCACATCACTTTTGTGGTCAGTAAGAGACATCAGGGCACAAGAGCAGAAGTATAGAGAGTGAAGATAGTTGGACCAAGGACACACCCTTGGGGAATTCCAGAAGTATGTGTGGGTGAGTGGGTAGTGTAAGGAAATCATGGTGGCAATAGTAAATACAGACCCAAGTGATCACAGTTCGAGGGTGTTAATTGAATCTTATGATGGGTGAGATAAATGCCTAATCTGAACCTAAATCTAAGATGGGAGGGGACAAGCTACAGCTATCAAATAATAATAATGCAGTCCTAGTGGCGTCTTGTCAAATAAAAAGGGCCTATTCTAAAAAAAAAAACAATTGCCAATCCTTACTACTAAGTTACAACAAGAGTGGGATAATGTTCACCAGAAAAGAAAGAAAGAAGTGTTCACAAAATGATAAGTCAAGATGGTGTGGCTGGTGTAAAGGAAGTCGCAGACATGGGCTGCACCCCTTCCCATCATTTCGAGGTACCGGGAACGCGCTTGCCAAGGTATGTGACGTATGAAGAGCAAATGAACCTACAGATAGCTGCACAAGGACTCTGGCCAGTATACATCAGAAGATCCATACCGGTTGAAGCACCCATAATCAGACAACCCTGTGCAGCACGGTACCCTATTAGACAGCCATACCAGCCTCTGATACGAAATGAGGAGTACCTACACACGGTCCACGAAGAGACCCCAAAGGCCTTAATGGAAGGCCAGTGGAAATGAGACAAGGGCCTGAACAGATCCGAGAATGAACAAGAGCAGCTATTGAAGATAACACGCCAGTGCGAGTTACTACGAAATTGAATGGAATGTACGCAGATAAGAGACAATGTTAAAACATAAGGAAAAGGTGCTACGAGTCAAGATGGAAGCAAACGTCCTGTTAAACGCGTGTAAATAGGCTTGAAATGCAAGATGCCAAGAAATCGATACTGCCTGCAATGCTTAGTAGAAGATGGAGCGGCGATCGCCAACCATATAACTACCTCAATGAGGCACATTATACAAGTGCAACCCCATTTTGTGAAAGCAGAAAGGTACCCAGGGGGCCAGAGGCCGGACAGGCTAAGTTTCGAAACCCAGCCAAAGGCAGGAGAAGGAGCGGAATCGAAACTCAGCAAAGAGCGGCTCATGCTTAGGAACATGAGGTCAACCAGAGAATGGGAGGAGAGCATGAGATCACGAGACTCCAACTACAGAGCATACCAGGCCGTCAGTGAAGGTCAAGATAAGAGAGGCCCATGCAGGTGGCTAGGCTGACACAGAATTAAATTCACAAAAAGCTAGAAGCTGAAGCAGATTCACGGTGAACCAACACATGACCAGCCAGGCGCGAAGAGGTACCACCGCCTGATGTCATCCGGAACCCAAGGATGGCATAACTTTTCCTGATAAGAGGCTACATTTCCGAGGCCATACCCAGCCAACTAATTGACACATAGCCCTAAAACACTGATTGATGGGGCACTAGGCACCTGGGTGTCTATTCTGCATGCTGTTAATTAAAGTGGAGATTTATGTTTAGGGGTGTAACTTGCCCAATCACAATGGACCATGTAATCTAGGGTCCTATAGACTCTGTAACCAATGAGATGTCATACTCATAGTGATGTCAATCACGTGTGTTGTAGAGGGATGGGCGTAGACGCCCACATGATAAGAGTAATCCAATCCACATGCTTTATCTCTCTATACAGATATGGAACCTATAGTTAAGTTACCTTTCCTAACCAATTAGGTTGCATGATGATTTTTTATAGAAATTAGACGTCAAAGATGACGATGTTAGCCTATAAGAATTACTGTTCTACCAAAGTTTGTGAAAGTTGGAGTGAGACAGGTGATCGCACTACAGCTGATTCCCATTTGTTTCCCTGTTTGATGTATGTATCATTAAACGGAATTCCCTTTGCTAAACTAGTCATTATTGAGTCATGTCGGAGTAAGTGAATCCTGCACCTCCTGCCCCACATGGTGCAGCTATCTTGTCTTACAGGTTCTTGAGGGTGAGCGCTGACCTATGGGCCCATCAGTGAATTCCTCTCCTCGTGAACACTGGTTCTCCCTTCCTCACATTTTAAGCACAGGACGAGGCAGGACTTCTGAGCACAGCACACTCCTGGGCCTCATCAGCACGAGGTGCACAGTTCCAGTTCAATGATATAAAAACCTTCAGAGGCTAAGTCTCTTTCCTGCAAAAGTCTCTTTCCTTGGAAGGCCTCTATTTCACAACAACAAACAAACAAAGATTCTTCTTTCAGTAGACTTACACTTTTGATGATTGCTCTTCGCCCCTAGGATCTCCCTCCACCGGGCTCAGATCCTCCTTTCAACTCAGGCCTCCCTCTGTTGGGTTCACTATGGCCTATCTTTAACACAGTTTATGTATTTCTAACACAGTTCATGTATTGCTAATTTTCATCAGAAAGCAGGGTGTTCCTTCTCCTAACTTTCGTTCAGGATCCCTCTGTTGGGTTCACAATTGCCTTTCTCCACAATTCCCAACCCTGTCGGAAAGTGGGGTTCCCTTCCCCTAGCTTTCTCCTGGCAATCGGTCAGAGACTTTCGATTGTACAAGGGATTTGACGTGACCCTTGTAGGACCACTCTCATGCTTCACGCCGCCCTTTACTGGGGCCTTCTGGTCTTTACAGTTTCAACACAAAACCAAAGGGGCCAGCAATAGTCCCTCGAATGAGCACTCCTACAGCACCTGACCACTCTGCAGCTGTGCTGGACCCATTATTGGTGGCAGTCATGGCGCAAATAGCGCCATGACTACCACCAATCGCGGAATGAGGCCCTCAGAAATGGTAATGAGGTAAAGAAAAGGAGAGAGACCAAGATTATTTGCAGAAAGAGGAGAGAAAGGAGAATGAGAAAGTAAGAAGTCAGAGATAAAGTCGTATTTATTGCAGACAGACGGTGCATTCCAAAGAGCAATATAAAGAGAGTGAGATGTAGAAGCATAGCGACGTTGATTCTGAGAAATAGAGAGGCCCTGGTGGCAGATGCGAGAAGAGGATGTGTAATGAACGTTAGGACCGGAGTTGGTTTTGTAAATGGAAAGATTAGTGGAGCAAGAAGAGAGGTGGTACCAAGGAGAAGAATTGATAGGGATGGAGAGAGAGTTGACATGGTTCTAAGCAGATGGAGGGGAGTGAAGAGAGCAGTAGATTGGAAGGGACGAGATAGTATGAGATGTGAATGGCTAGGGTGCAGCTTAGTAGATGCAGTTAAGGGTACTTACAGACAAGTAGCAGGACACAGCAAAGCAATGGTTTATAGGCTAAGAGGCAAAGTGGATGGTGCTGGTCTTCATCCTTCACTGGTCCACCCTTAAACATCAAAGAGGCATGTCAAGGGCTGGCCTTCACTCTTCAATGTTCTGACTTTAACTGGGACATCCTGGCTGGACACCCTGAGGGAGTTCAGAAGGGATGACACACATTCTTATCAACTGATTGCCAAATACACCAGTGGTTGGTCTCACTGATATTGTTCCTAGTGTTGCTGGGATGAGGAGATTTATTCCTGATTGGTGTTCCCAGAGGAACCTATTGTTGCCTTCGGCTGGAGATAGGGCTGATCCAAGATGGCCACAGGAAGTGATGTCACCAATCCAAGATGGCCACCGGAAGTGATTTCACCAATCCCCGATCGCCACTGGAAGTGGAGTTGCAGACTGAAAGTGAAACCGAAAACCAGAGGGATGGAGCACACTCTCATAACCTGATCGCCTAGTCCATCAGTGGTTGGTCTTGCCGATATTTTCCCTGGTGCTGCTGGGATTGAGGCAATATTTTCCTGATTTATGTTTTTAGAGGAGCCTCTTGTGGCCTTCAACGGGAGATAGGGCTGATCCAAGATGGCTGCAGGAGATCATCAGAGATATGATTTGCTTCATAAGAAATTCTCACTGACTGGGCTCTCGTTTGTGCATCGCTTCACACTCGGACAGTGGAGGTACACTGCCTCCTGATCATAATCCCTTCTACTAATCCCTCCAAGTACCTCATCCTAGTCTTAGTTGCTCACTCTGTTCCTCATCCTAGTCTCTAATCCCAGTGCAAGTCCCTCATCCTAGTCCCTTGTTCTATTCACTTGTTCATGATCAGGGGTGGAGAACCGTTTGCTTTCCCTTTCCAGATGTTTTGGACTACAACTCCCAGAAGCCTAGATAAAAATGAATAATGATGAAGGATCATGGAAGGTGTAGTCCAAAACATCTCGAGAGCCACAGGCTGCAGACCCAAATCCTAGACATGTGTGCCATTTCTCATCCCTAGTCCTAGTCTCAAATAAAAGTACTGTGTCCTTGTCCTACATTATATCAAACAATTCCTATTCCTCAGCCTAGTCCCTCATTCAAGTGGCTCATCCAGTCCTTGTCTCAGAGTCTGAGTCCCTCAGTCTGTCATTTCTACCTTATTCTAGTCCCCCATCCTTGTACACGTCACTTATCCTAGCACCTCCTTTTACTCCTAGTGTATCTTAGTCCATCATCATAGTCCTAGACCCCATCCTACTCCCATGTCTTAGACCCTCATGCATTCCTAGTACTAATATCTTATCCTAGTGTCTTGTTACATTCTCTTTCGAAGTAGTGAGTGTGCAAAACATCTTTTTTCATTCTCTTCTATTAAAGTTCTCGAGTTAACGTATTAACTCTGCGTAGGGTGAAAACCCACTGGAAAAGTGCCTCAGTAAAATACACTACAAATACAAACAAAAACATGCCCAGGTCATCAAACAATTGTGCACCTTCTCCATCAATGCCCAGTTAATACCACTACAGCAGTGCGTGGCAAGTGCCTTTCCCATGCCTACACAAATGTCCAAATTGATTGAGTACCTGGGCATTGGATGGTAGTTGTGCGAGAACCTGATGTATTGAAGGCAATACCTGGTGATGGTATGAGTGCCTTGGATTTTGATCATAAAACTTTGAAATTTTAAGTACTTGGGCGTTTGTGTTACTTTGTATAAGGGCACAATATATGGTGCATGGTGTGAGTACAAGAGCACTTCATGTCCATACCTGACAAACTGTGGTACTTTCTGGGCATATCGTTGAAATAGCTGGTAATTAGCATGGATACCTGGAGATTAACACCAATGCAAATAAAATGCTTCTACGTCAGGCCAACACTATTTGCTTTGTCAGTGCTTGTTCTAAGTGGAGTCTAAAATGCTGCAACAGGCATGGTAATCGCCAAATAAGTAATTGGATCTACAAACCTTTTTTGGGACATTACCTATTCCGCACTCTCCCTCTTAAATGCTCCACCTCCCTGATCATCTTTTGTCCACCACTCTCACACTAATTTGTTAGAAACTATCCTACCGTCCACTACTCCCTTTTTTCACTCTCCCCTAGTCCCCCTTCTGAACTCTTCCATTCCACTCTTCCACTAATCAGGGAGAAGCTCTGAAATGATTGTTAAATATCGAGAAATTAAATATGTTCGCCTCTCTACACAATGGACAACCTTATCAAGCATCCACATGTATTCCTCAGTCCCAAAACTGGTAGATATTCTTCTAAGGAATCTTCCCAGACAAAGAGCTTTCTTTGAACTGGGGAAGCTACTGCACATCCTCTTAACTGTTCCAGTTTCTTCCTGTCAGGCTGCGAGAAGCATTCGTGTTTTGCAACGACTGAAAACCTGACTGCATTCAAGTACATCTCAGAAAAGACTGAATCATATTGCTATGCAATAGATAAAGATATCATGAATCTGGTAGAAATAAAAGCAATAGCAAAAAAATTTGCTATGGATTCTAAAGGATGCAAGGATGCAATTATGCAAAAAATTACAAAACATCAAAGCCTCCTTACAACAATTACATTTTTGAGAGCTTCTAAAAGATGACTAGTACTTTGTTTGGTTAAAATCCCTGCTGTAAGATCTCAAATGTTTGAAGGTCATTTTAATAGCCCACAAATACTTTATTTCTAACACTGTTTTGCTGAAAATGTGTTTATAATGAGCTTTAAGTATTGTGCTGTTTTTTTAAATAAATCTAAGAACAAAAAAGACATATTTAAAGGGCTTTAAGGATTGTCACTGGCCCTCTAGCCCTCTAGCGGTTTGGATTGGGTTATGTTGTGTCTGTAGCGAAGTCCCAAAGGTGTCCCCTATCCCCCCCAGATTTTGTGTGTATCCTACGCCCCTGGCTGCTATTATAATTCGGAAATCCCCCATAACTTGTTACACCTTGTTCTATTATTCATCGACACAGCTCTTGTTCCGATCCTAAAATAGACGCACTGTATTGAATGCCGCCCAGAGCTATTACATGTACAAATACAAGTGGAGCCTGTTATCTGTTTTGCAGTTGAAGACTTTTTAAAATTAGGAAACCTCTGAATATTTTTAACAATCAATCGTTTGTATTATTCACCACTGCAGCATGTTTTATTGTTATGTTTATAAATGTGAATTTAATTGTTTTCCTGAAATGTGCTGTCATGGAAAATGACTGTTTGCCCCCAAAATAAAGCTTATTTGATTTTCTAGGGATAGATGGTAAAATACAATGCAATGTGCAATTCACATTCTTCTCAGCTGATTCCTGTTACCTGACTGACTCCTATTGCAGTTCTTATCACTCCTATTTTTTGATAAAACTGGGATACAGATTGGAACGCACGCGTAATAGTAAATGTACACATTTCTTTACAACATAAGGGGTTTTACGGGATTGTGGTGGCAAGTCAATGGACTGTGAGAAGATGCATCTGAAGGCAGCTCTTCCAGTGCAGAGGTCGAAGTGATTGGGAGCTATCGGGAGTAGAGTAGCACCACTTTTATTGTTTTACTGTGAATAGTTGCACTACTTTTAACAACTACTTTCACAATTCTGTAACTGTCCTTTGTGAAGTTACATTAGATCAAAAGGATGGGTATCCCCTTCATCATGGACATGGGAAAACAATAGAAGCAAAAAACACTAATTGATGTCACATGGCACAACCAAAAACCTAATTTAAAACAGAGTACTCACACTGGTAAAAAGGCAATGTGCTAGGTCAAGGAATACATTTCATAATTTTATTAACAGAATCATAAAACATACCCAATGTTCACACTGTCATTTATGAAAACACATGATATTAGTAAAACAGTTTGGTTTGACACTAATCCTGTAAAAGAGAAATTATCAAATATAGTTTTTAAGTGCAAAGAACCTACCACAGTGATGTATTCTATAATAATACATTAAAGGCAACTATTTCCCATATTTTTTATATGGGGCATGTATATTGTCCTTTGCATATCTCTAAATTGCTAATTATAATGTCACTTAAATTGCTAACCAACAAAGTGCTAAAGTGCACAGTATCAAAGTGCTAAGTGTCAACTAAAGGTATCCTAAAGAGATAAATATCGATCCTCTAATAACCGAAGATCCTTTCATTGTAGTTTCAACGATGCATACATCTGTTTTTCATTCACCAAATGATGTTCATCTTCTTCAGGACAAAAAAGGTATAGAGCACAAAACTACATTTAAAAACATATGCTCAGATGGTATTCAGGCTTGTTGTTGTTTTTTTTTTTACATTCTTTTTGACACCATTCCAAACTAAGTAAAGACAATGGGGTTCATTACGAGGTTGGAGGCAATGGAAAAACAATGCTGGTAAGGGATTACCGGCACCGCATACTGCTCCGGGCTATTCCGACTCAACGCGCCGGTATTAGCGCCACAGCTGATAGCGTGCTCCCTCCTACCGGGATGCGCACGGGCACGCAGCCCTTGGGCCCGTCAATAGCAGGATGGCGCTTACAGGAGGACATCACAAGTCAGGCGGACATGCAAATACCGGCATCATGAAGGCGGTAATGAGGCGTACTGGGATACCGGCAATACTGGCATCGCAAACCACCCGCAAACAGCAATGTGCAGTGTTCCCAACTTCCACAGGTGCACACAATCAGCACAGGTGTTGGCAATGGAATCTGGCCCAGCACAAAAGGAGCACACCCACACACCACATCCCTCACCACACCAAAATGATTCCACTTGTAGTAGCAATATTGGGGCTGGAGGACATGCTTGCATTGCTACACCAGCAACAACAACAAGCACCACAGAGGAGCCGCAGGAGGAGAAGGAGGGTGAGACAGGCCCAGCAAGCCCCACCAGTGCAGCCAGTGCTACCACGCAGGCAGCCCCCAATCCCTTGCATCAGAGCCAGTCCATTCAACCTAATCCCTGAGCAGATCCACATCCTGACACCATCACCACCATTGTGGACATGATACACAACAACAATGTCAGCCTGATTGAAATACACACCGCCATCCCACCTCTACTGAAGGTAGTGTCTGTGCTCCACTTCCTAGCCACAGGCACCTACCAGCACGCAGTGGGGCACTTGCATGGCATATCACAACCCTTATTTTCTCGCATGCTGAACCAAGTGCTGGATGCCCTCCTGAAGCACACAAGGGACTACATATCCCTACCACGGACTGCCCAGGAGATCTTTGACACGCAAGTTGGCTTCCATGCACTGGCAGGCATGCCAAATTGTATTGGTGCACTTGACTGCGCCCATGTGGAATTGGTGGTCCTGCATGCAACAGAGGTGGTGTACTGCAATCGTGGGCTATATCACTCAGTCAATGTACAGATGGTATGTGACTACAGCAAGATCATCACACATTGTGTTGCCCGATTTCCCGGATCAACTCATGACTCAATGGTCCTGCGGAACTCCATGCTACCACGTTACATGGAGCGACATGCAGGACGATGTGCCTGGCTGCTTGGTAAATTGCATGACATGCACATGGCAGTGAAATGGGGGGAGAGATGCACACACCACCATGGGGTCATTGTTGTGGTGACAGCACGATGTCCACATCCCAAAACACTGTGCCCCACAGCATCCCAAACTGAGCATGACAACCAATTCCCATAGCAATGAAGTAAGCTGCACACCTATCACAACACGCCAAACTTAAAACCAATCCACATTCCACAACACATGCACCACCCACTATCGGACCTCACCCTCCATAAAACAAGCCAACAACATGCTGCGAGCATTCACAATGTAAATGTCTGCAGCAAATCACTACACAGGACAAGCATCTATGAGAGTGCACAAAACAAAACCACATAGGGAATCCACTGCTTGTCACAGGGCCACCACCACAGTACTGCAGCATGTCACCATGGGAATAATCAGCGTTAAATGCCAAATAATGCAGAGACTACTGCCAATGCTGCCAGTAAGAAAATCATACAGAACACTACACATCACATATATATCACAAACACAGCGGTATGCGTACACAATGCATGAGCAACATCAAGGCAGTGTACACCGTGTAGCATCTTGAAGACACAATCCACACCATAAAACCATGGCACAGCACACATTGAGGAAAGGAAAAATGTGTGCATACTACCAGGGACATGTTCATGTGACCAACAAATATCTGCAGGCATGTTTTATAAGTACAGCTGTCCATCATGAATCGACTAACACATACCTTATTTTGCTGCCATGCAGGTGATAGTGGCTATCCCTTGAAGCCATGGCTCCTCATTGCTGTCCGAAACCCGCAGAACAGGCAAAAGAAGGACTACAATCGTTCCCATACCCGTACCCATGTGGTAATCGAGCAGACCTTTGGCCTGTTGAAGGCACGTTTTCGCTGCCTTAGCCGGTCGGGTGGGGCACTGCTCTACAAGCATGAGAAGGTGGGCAAGATCATCATGGCATGTGCATGCTGCACAATATGTGTATCCAACGGAATGTGCCCCTACCCCCTGACATTGAACTGCAACCACCAGGTGATGATGAAGGGGATGAAGAAGATGTGGGCGCACATCATTGTGGTGCCGATGCACAGGAGGGATGTGCTGTGCGCCAGTCTGTGATTGGACAATATATCTAAGACACATGGGTGCAGAGGGTGCCATGAAAGTGGGACAGAGGGCACTGGGTGTGGGAGTACATGTTCACTATGCACTGTAGTCCAATAAATGACATATATGCATTAAGGAATGTCCACTCGAGTATTTATTCTGCTACACAAATGGTGGATTAAACTGTTAAATAGTACAAAATGCTCATACCCTCCACCTCAATCACACCCTCTCCCCTAACCCCCTCCCCCCAAAACTCTCCCACACACCCTCTCCCCCCTCAACCACCCCGCTCAACTCCACCACACATGGTGTCCAAGCAAATGCTGCAGGTTTCTGCATCATTTGCCTTTATCAGACTGCCCCATCTACTTTTGTCCACTCCCCGCATCTGGTGGCGGCATGTACGATCGCCGCAAGGTGTGCGCAGACCTGTGAAGGGGGCTGGTCTGAGTGGAGCTGGATGAAGATGCCATGCCCGCTTGCTCCTGTCTCGGGGCAGGACGCTCTGCCTCCAAGGCATCCGCTATGTGGCAAATGACCTGCCTCAGAGCAGACACCTCCTTGCAGATATGCGTAGTGGTGGCCTCAATGGCCTATCTCAGGAACACAGTGTTGTCCTACCCCTCCTGCCATGCCTGGGCACCGTCCAAAATAAACTGCCTGACTAGGCCTGTCAGCTCCGCCTGGCGCTGCACCATATGTGCCATTTGCTGCACCCCACCCCGGACACCAGTGGAGGTGGATACTGCATGTGGCAAATATTCAAAATCGTGTGGCTCCTCTCTGGGGCTCATGCTCCCTTGCACTGGCTCCCCTCCAGACTTCTCCTGTGTGCTGTCCTTGGTGGAGCACAATGGTGTGATCTGGGGTGATGGTGGGGGACTGGCTGTGGCACGTAAGTCTGAAGAATCATCCTCCACAGGGACACACACCTGGCCTTGGCTCTGCACATCCTCGTCAGTCTGGGGTGCCGTGGCTGCCGCCTCCCCAACAGAGCTGTTGGCAGCTGAAAGGGCCCCATCGGCCACTGTTTCCTGTGGACGGGACCCAGATGTTGCTGGGACTGTTGCTGTAGCAGTGGCCCTTAGCCACACCAGTGACGTGGCATCCTGTGGTGACTTCCCCTTCTGTGGCAGTTGTGGCTTGTCTGGCACTTTTGATGTTGAAGGCCTGTTGCCTTCTTCCCTGCCCCTGGCCCTCTTATGATATGATTGTTTATTTATATAGCGCCTATACACAGAAGTGTTTCAAAGCGCTTCAAGGAGGGAGGGAACATAGGAAATACAGTACATTCAGTAAAGTCCTTGAGCAATATAGAATGTGGAAAATAACCATCATAATAGGCCTGACGACATTTCTGATAGTGCAAGTGCCAAAAAACAAATAGGGTAGGAGGGAATGGAGAAGGAGAACAAAGCAAGCAGTAACATTACTATGTCTGTCAACAATTTACGCAGTGCAGGAGGAATGCAAGAGGAGGGTTGGGAGGGGGGGCAGGGATAGAGGGGGTGAGGAGGAACAAGACAACTGTTGAGCCAAATTCATCAGATAAATTTAGAAGCAGGGGAGGGGGAATGGAGAACAAAGGGTAAGAGGGGGGACAGACAAGCTACTATCATCGGTCAAGGAACAGATGATAGGAGTAAGTGCTAGGAGGGAAGACCTCGAGGAAGTGTCTAGGTTCCCAGAGGAGGGGGAGATGCAGGCAAGTGAGAGTAGGAAGTAGAGTGGGAAGTAGAAGAGGGTGGGTTTGTGGTACATAGGACAGCGTAGGCACCACAAGAGCGTGCGTAGGGTCAGCGCAGAGCAGGGGTAGGAAGGTCACGAAGGTCCGGAGGCAGGGGCAAGAAGTAGACAAGCAAATGGCATTGTCAGGCCGTAACGGGACCAAGTCTCGACAGAGGCGGGCACGCTTAGGCATTTAAGGAATGAGAAGAGAGAGGGAGGGAGACGACCAGAGGGGAGAGGGAATGGGGCAAGGGGCGAAAAAGGGGGGGGGGGAGAAGTGGAAGGGTCAGAGCAGGTGTACAAGGCACAAATTATGCAGAAGTAGGCAATCAAGGTAAGTTAAAAACAGTGAATGCAACACAGGAACATGCATAGGTAATGGATCAAGCATTTGCAGTGCGTTTGTTTAGAGGAAGGGTGAAACATGAATGAGGTACGGGTAAATCCCCCAAAGCAATGGAGGGCAGATGTGTGGTATACAAAATTAGTGGAAGGACCACAACAAGCAGTATTAACAGTGTTAAGTTACAAGATTCCACTGCGGTGGAATTAGAGACTGTAGATGACCAGCTCATGAAGATGATGGCATGCAAAACAACATGTGCCCAAAACGCGAGTGATTGTTGTGGCACTGAGGGTTAGGGTCCACTGACAGGTAGAGAGGCCGAAACACGAGTCAACTGGTGATGGAGGACAGTGAATGAGTCACGTTGGTGCTGCAAAGTCAAGATAACTACGGTGCTGGGTTATTCGGTAGGTTCAGAAAGGAAGGTGGACATGGAACAGGAGGGGCAAGCGGAGGTACGTGCACACCTTACCTTGCGCCGTGACTCTGCAACAAGGTGTTGCAAAGAACGCTGGGTGACCAGGAGGGTAGGCTGCAGGCAAAGTCCATGGACAAGTCCATGGAAAGGACAGGGAAAGGACAGGAAGGAGCCCTTAAGCGCTGCCCTTAAATGCGCGGACCCGGCTTCGCCTCACGGGAAGTAGTTGCCTGTGTCGCTGAGTCTCGGGCCTCGCTGTCAGGATCTGTGCCTGTGGGCGACCGAGAGAGGGACGCCATCAGTTATGGTTCTACAAGCATCATGCATACATTGGTATTATTGCTGTTCTACACATTTGAGGGGATTAGGTATTGGAGTTTTGACAATCAGGTTGCTTGCTATATGGGTGGAGCATGCAGGCATCTGTCAGGGTCACACATGTTTGAGGTGGTGTATGCTGTGTGACATGCATTTCTGTTGTGGACTGCGTGCAGTGTAACTAATGTCGTTTCCATGTTTGTGGGGTGTGTGTCAGGTATGGCATTGGCATGCTGCATGCATGTGGATGTGTCAGTGCTGAGGATGGCATCTAGGCAGGCATGTGTCCATGTGTCTGAAATGGCCCATGCATTGCCTCATGGCATGGTCAAATTGGTGGACTATCATCATACCTTGCATTACAGTGTTTTCTTAGGGCACTCACATCCATCTGCCGATGAGGTGGCGCCATGTTCCATCTCCCCCACACCTTCAATCGCCTAAATGTCAATGGTGCTGGCGCAGATTTCGTCCCAGCGGCTTAGTTTGATTGGGGAGCTAGGTCCACCACCAGTAGCCAGGCCCTGGCTCCGGTTGGCCGCCATGATATTTCAGACTCTGAGGTGCAGGTCGTCCCATCTATTGCGCACGTCCTTCACTGTGCAGAGGGTGCTCCCGACTGCACTCACTTTTTGGGCAAAAAATTGCAAGATCTCTTTTTTTTTAAATCTGAGCTTCTCGCTTGAGGTTATTCGCAAAGACAACCTCAGCATTTTCTGCCAGCATCTCTGCGAGCATTGTGAGCTTGTCCTCCGTGAAGCACTCTTTATGCTGCCGGGAGGCGCCTTTTTTCACAGCCTTTGGCATGATGCTGGTGGTGATGATGTTTTTCTGCTGTTGAAATGAGGCCGCTGGTCCTGTGTAGTGAGGATGGCTTGGATTTTATTTTTTAAGATGGCCGCTGTGCCCTTTCCCATTCTGGAACGATACACTACTTCTGGTTCCGCTTATTAGCAGCCACCAACATTAGTGGGCACTGCTAATAGCGGTGGCTGCTAATGCCGTATCCATTGATGCCGACACGTTATTTAGGGGTGGATGGTGGCGATACTGCTGTCTGCGCTTTCCATGATGCCGCTAAGGGGTATTTTTGGGACTTTAGTGGCATGCCGGTACTGTTGATACTGGCATGCCGCTACGCTCATGCATTTGTACTCGTAATAGCCCACCGTTAGAGGCTTCTTTCCTACACGGACACAGTATTTGCTCCATGCCGAGAAAAACTGTTTTTTACCTCCAACCTCGTAATGACCCCCAACGTTTTCTGCAAAAATAAATAAAATATACACCCCAATTAAAAACCTGACCAAACACACTACTCCGCTTTACCAAAAAGACTTGCATATATCATTAATGAAGAACAGTTTTTACCCTTGTTTCTTACATTTGAAGGCAGAGGGAAATCACTTCATACTCCAACCCAATCATCAATCAGATAGTAAATAATGTATCTGTGGAGACATAAAAGAGCAAGAGAACTGGGATGAAGCCAGCCTCTCATCTAGACAAGCGACAACCTGTGTCATACAGGCCCAAAGCTGATTCCACTGACCTCCATTAGTAAATAAAGAGAAGTCCCCATCTTTCCAAAACAGACTTAGGGCCTCATTACGACCCTGGCGGAACGGGTTAAACGGCGCCGTAAAAGGCTGCGGCGCCGTTCAACCCGTTCTGCCAAATTACGAGGTCCCCTCGCGGGACACGTTAAGCACACCTGGGAAAACCAGGCGTGCATACCGGGTCCCGCGAGGGGAAGAGGGAGCAAACAACGGGCCATCTCATAATGGCCCATTGTTTACTCCCTCTCCCATTCCCATTCAGCCCTATGGGGGCTGAAATGGGAATGGGGATGAACCGTGTCCGTGTCCTCGAGTGAGGAATTACCGGGCCATCTGAACTCGGAATGGTCCGGTAAGTCCTCATTCCGAGGACACAGACACGGATGCGGTTTTGCCGGCAGCCATGCTGCCAATAGCGGCATGGCTACCGGCATACCTCGTAATGAGGCCCTTAGTTCCTACAGGTGAAGGGAATCATATAATAGCCCATGCGTCACAACTTGCCCTGCATCGAATGGGATAGGAACTGACACGAGAAAACATATGTGACTCATGAATCTCTCGTTTACACTGTATTTCAATTAGAGTCAAGCTGGAAAAATAAGTTCAAATAGTATTCCAGCAACTATTGAATTAATGTATACTGACGCCGTATTGGTTTTGGTTTCATACATCAGAAATCATGCCGATAATGCAGGCATCAAAAGATGATTATCACTTAACCGGCAAAAACGGTATCTGAAATCGAACATTTCATCTTGTTCACTCCTGAAAACCTATGACTTAAATGAAACAGACCAATAGCCCACTGGCTCGTGACGCCAAAAGCATGTATAAAGGAGCCACTTGACTTGTATAAGGAACCACAAAGGCTTAAACGAACACAACATGGTGTAAAGGTTATTAAACAGATAGGGTGGCAATTACTGCCTGTGTCACTAATGAGACGAGTAAAAACACACAGCTCACCCGTATCGCCGCAAGAGCATACGTGGATGACGCTCAATTCTTGTTGGGAACCACAAGTTCTCGGCCGTACATGGCACAGTGTAAATATATTAAGCAAATAAACTGTCGCCTGCACTGGCAACTCTATGACATAGGCACTATTGAATTAGTTACAGGATGTTCTCACTGGACACAATGGAGCCATTCTTCCTGCTGGTTAAGACCACTTTGGGTGTGATTCATCCACCATTTCTACCTTGGTGCCAACCTAATGGCAGTTCCATGAGAGTCAATGCCCACGATACGTTCAAGAGCTCACCATTTAAGTTCTTCACAGCCATGATTGTATTCAAGGAATTGGGCTACCAGTGAGGATATTAAAGTTCTGGTACAAATCTTCGATTTATATTCAGTTATTTGTTGTTTAATAGGCCTAGATGATTTACCTATATATGTTTTGCCAGAAGGACATGTAATGGCATTATTAACATTGTTGGTATCGCAGGTGGTTTGGTGCTTAAGATTTCACAATTTGGAAATAATCATAACCTAAGTACATGCCGTGGTTGATTAACGTTGGCAGCAAAAGCTGCACAAGAAATGTCCACTCACCGGTTTGGACCCCCAAAGAGATGTAATTGTTGGTGGATTCCTTTCTACAGTTGCTCTATCGGCTCGTGAGAGCCAATTCTTCAGGTTGCTTCCCTTGTTAAAGGCATGTATTTGGCATTCAACAGTTGGATTATTAAGTTGTAATAGATGCCAGTGCCTAGAAATTGCCTTTCTGATTTCATTATGATGAGTATTGAAGGTCATAGCACAGACTAGGCATGCATTAGTTGTATTTTCTTTGTTTTTCTTGGCCAACAATATGTCTCTGTGTTGATTTTAAGCTCTTTTTCGGCATTGTCTGAGAAGATGGCAAGGGTAACCCCTCTCTGATAACCTGTCCTGTATAATATTGGACTGTGTGACAAAGTCCTCCACTGTAGTAGAATTCCTCCTGGCCCTCAAAAATTGGCCATAAGGTATGTTCTCTCGCAGTTCTTGTGAATGAAAACTATCATATCTGAGAATGGAATTCCTGTCGGTTTCCTTCTGATATAGATCTGCAATAATATGTCCATTCTGAATCTTGATCAAGAGATCCAAAACGTAAATTGATTTATTGTTGGCTAACATCATGAACCTAAAATGAGAGTTGAGAGAATTAATCCATAATAGGAATTCTTCATAATTCCTCTTTTCTCTGTCCCAAATGATTTTGATATCATCTATATATCGTTTATAAAATTTGAGGGCAAGTCTAAAGTGGTGTTGGGCAGGTGTCTGCAGGCAGTGCAGGGAGGGGTGGGGATGGGGTTGGTGCGCCCGCCACGGGCCTTGCTGGTGCTGGTGGTATATGTACCAGTGGTGGCTTCCTCACTGGGACACGGCAGCCCCTGCCTTGGCTCCTGGAAGTGGAGGGACGGTTGCTGTCCTGGTCCTCACTGTCAAGCTCACTGCCTGTGGGGATGAAAGAGAGGGACGGCATGAGTGATGTTTGGATAGCCAGCATACATACATTGGTACGACTGCACATCCACACAATTGTGGGTAATCAGCATTAGTGTAGGGAACGGCACGTCATTCCATACATGGGTGGTAAATGCAGGAATATGTCAGTGTTACTCATGTTGGCCAGGTACTGGGCTGTCTAACATGCACACTGTTTACATCACCGACCCTGTGTGCCTCAAGGAATTTGCAACTTTGTGTGGTATGTGCTATGTACGTTACGGCCTTGCACCAGGCACTGGCTTGGGTCTCACTTGTTTCGGCATAATTTACAGGGGGTGTGTGTGTGGACAACCATGGCACCACTCTTTGGCCAGACGTTAGCAGTGACTTTCATCACATTTGCCTTAGCAGTATTTACTTTGGAAACTCACCTCCATCAGCGGGTGACATGGCGCCAACCTCCATTTCTCCGAACCCTTCAATGGATTCTGGCCCTATCATGCTTGCACATGTCTCCTCCCACGGTGTGAGCTTTATTGGAGAACTTGGTCCTCCTCTGGTCTCCAAGGCCTGGGTTTGGTTTGCAGAAAGGATGCTCCGCACCCTCAGCCGCAGGTCATCCCACCTTTTGCGGCAATCCTTTACCGTGCGGGGGATGTTGCCCACTGTGCCACCCTTCTGGCATACTGGTGCCCAGATTTCGTTTTTTCTCAACACCACCTCCCTCCTCATGTTGCTGCTAAACACAGTCCCAGCATGCTTGTGTAGGGTGTCTACGACCATTTGTAGCTCATCTGGGCTGATCCGCTCCTTTCGGAGGTGGGCAGATCCCTTCTTTGGTGCTTTGGGCATTCCTGGGTGGTTGTAGGAACTTTCCGGTCGATCACCAGTGTGCCAGGAGTCCTGTGTGGTGAGGATGGCAATGGATTGTGTTTTTAAAGATGGCCGGCGTGCTCCTTCCCGTTCCTGTGCAATGACGCTATTTCCGGTTCCCTTATTTAACGGTGTCCGTAAATAGCAGTGACCGTAAATTACGGTGACCGCTATTTGCGGTCACCGCTAATGCCACGTTGGACTATGGCGGTAGTGTTGTCTAAAGTGCGATTCATGCCGGTAGGGGTTTTTTGGGGCCCTTTTGCAGTATGGCGCTATGTCCATTACCGGCATGGCGCAAAGCTCGTGCCCACGAAGTCGTAATAGTCTGCTTTTAGCGGGCTGCAGCCAGCTCCGACACGCTATTTCCGCTGTGCCGGTAAGAGACGGTACTTACCTCCAAACTCGGAATGAGGGCCAAGGACATGCAGATTTTAAAATGGTTGCCAGAAAACAAGATGGTCGAATTTCACATAGTCATGCTGAAATAATTAAATAATTATCTAATAGCAGTATACTGAATGTTCACTGCTATATGCCAGCCAAGTGAGGCATGCCCAGGCATGTTTTGTGATGAGTGGCAGTCAAGCCAACCAACCCTGGAAGGGAAAAGGGGTTGTCTTCAGTTGACATAGCCAATCGGAATGTATTGTGTAATGAATTTTTAAGCTACATCAGCTTTGGAACAGTATAAAAGGGGATGATGTTAAGAGCCCTGTGTTGTTATTTTCTGATGTCTGAATAAAGATGATGGGCCTCATTACACGGTAGGCGGTAAGGGTTTACCGGTACCGGTAAGGGCACCGATACCAGTAAACCCTTACCGCCTTACTACGAGTTCCCTTTGCAGGCCCCGACCTTAACGGCTGGTTTTACCAGCTGTTAAAGTAGGGTGCCGCAAAGGGACCTCGGTGCTAATTACGGTACCGCAATTTGCGGTACCATAATTAGCTCCTTCCCCATTCCCATTATGCCCTATGGGGCCAAAAATGGGGCCTTGGAAGGGCCTTGGTGAATGGGGAATTATTGCCCCGCTCACCTTGGAGTAGGGCGGTAATTCCGCCATCCACCAAGGCGGACATGGTAAAATACCAGCGGCAACCATGGCGCTAATAGCGCCATGGTTACCGCCTACCGTGTAATGAGGCCCGATGTTTTTGAAAATTAGTCCAGGTACCTGTTCTCTGACTCCTTGCCTTTGAATCCAGCCTCTGCATGCCTGATCCAGGGTGCCAATGCCAGGGAGGGCACAGGGCCCTCCTCTTCACTTGTCTGACCAGAAAGGGGCCCTGAGGACTGTCCTTCCAGGGTCCAAGAATCCAGGCAGAAGTACATGCTGAAAGGACTAGGAGATGGACCTTGGTAAGAGTGGAGGGGTAAGTAAATGAAGCTGCACTATGCCAACACATTGCTAGGAGGGGTCTCCTAGAACTGACAGCATGGCAGGGTACTGCAGTGCCTGTGGATTTTGGTATGTATGAGTGAACTGAGGTATGGCGTGAGAGAAATAAAAGACATGCAATGTCAAGGGGTAGCTTAAGATAAGTCATAAAGTGGAAAGTAACGGGGGGTTGATTTAGTGTTCAGTTAATTATGAAGAGAGTCAATATAAAGGTATATGGATGTAGGATTCTGGGCTTATCTATAAGATAAGCCGCAAATCCTACATCCAGGGACGTCTAGAAGGAATTTGTCTTAAAACATGAGCGGGTGACTGGGCTGCGCACAAATACATTTGTGACAGAAGACAAAACACACTTGATTGTCTTTTTTATGGGCAAGGATAGCCACGTGGTACATTGGCAGAGATATATGTTGGGGGCCGGCCAGTTTGTCTGTAAGTGTATTGTATGTATTTTATATATAGTGGAACAAATGAGATGTTGAGGAGCAAAAATGAGGTGTAAATAATTGAAACAGGTTAAGATAATACATAATTTATTTAAGAAAAATAATTGGCACCAATCTAAAAAATAAGGTGAAGAATAAGTGAAGAAAAAAGTTAGGTAAGAGTAAGCTATTATGAGAGTGCACTTATGTGCATGATTTAAAAAGTAATAAAAGAACAAACTAGACAAAATAATAAAAACATAGCCAGAAAATGTAGTCACTTTGAACCCTTGCAGTAGACAGGCAGTGGTAGATACAGGGTTAATTTTTATATTCATGCATAGTAGACATTCTTGGCCAGCCAAAAAATGTAATATGACAAAACTCTGCATTCTGTTTGACAGAAACGAACGACACAGATGTTTGACATAGGAGGGAAATTAATCAGGCTTTAAACAGCCAGCTACGCAGTTGCAAAGGAAGTGGTGTAAATCCGCCATCACATTCCTTTCTTGCTTAGAAAAGCAGAGCTAATAAGACGCAGTACAGAGATTGAAAGTAAACTTTCATGAAATTAGGATCATTTTTAGACATGATACGCACATGATAAATGCAAGCATTGACAAGTAGGAATGGTAGCTTTGTGTATTTTGGATCCACGCATTACTGAAAGCAAGCTGGAATATCTGTTCAAGGACTGAGAGTTAAGTTGGCAGAGTTAAAAGGGAATTATTTATGATTGCAGGAAAAAGCACGGCACTTTCACAGAAAGACAAGGATAGCTATTTCAGTTAATGCAACTGAGGCAGCTTGCGCAGGAGTGCATGAGCATTCATTCTGAAAATTAGGGGGAAACTGTATTCAAAAGATTATGAAAAATGTTATGAATTATTTATTTAAATTAAGGAGGATTAATATTAGTATATGTGTAAGAATGTAAGGAAAGTGTTTAGAAATTATTTTTGTGCAATTTTGAGAAATCTGTTTTTTGTAATGCTAGGCTATACTGGCCCAGGTCTCACCGGAACATGTATATAAATATGGGTTTGAATCCAGATGCATTGAATTAAATTGTTATTTTATGTTTTTTTAATTATACATATGGGTAGGGTATGTGTTCAGTGGTAGGAGCGCCTAATTTTGGGTTCATTTGGCTGATACCCATTGAGTAAATTGACAGAAAAGCATGTGTTGGAAAAAACAGCATTTTTCATGAAAATAAGTGTATGGTTGTTAAAAAATCAGATGCTGAGAAAAAAACACTGGTTTTAATTTGATATGCAGCAAGGTGAGTTAACCCCTTGTTGCCTAACCAAGCAAGATGCATATTTTGAACAATTTATTTTTCATGTCAAAAAAGTGATGTATAGATGAACTTTGTTGTGAATACATTGCCTTTGTACTAGAGGTGGTTCCCGGTTGTTATATATGAGAAAGCTGGGAGGTATCATTAAGATACTGTTTGAGGATAGCATAAGCCAATTCCCATTGTAAAGGGGGTTGGCTAGTCATTTAAAGGAATAATTATGGATGTTTTATGTGTGAGCACACACTGAGGAGTTCCACTAAGTTGTTGATTTTATATGTGGCAAATAGCTGTCCGTTATGGAGAAGGAAATGAGGCATTTTTTCATTTTGTTAAAAACAATGGTCTTCCGTGTGCTATGGAAGAAAAAAGACAGATTGCCAAATAGAAGTACAAGAGGAGTGCTTTGGGTAACCACAGTGGCGAGAATATGAGTAGTTAAGGGAAAAAGAGAAGGCATGGGATATGTATTACATGTAGGTTTACTTGGAGATTGGAGAGGTGTCAAGTAGAGGAATAATGTTTCCCACAGTACACATTATATATCTGAAGTATGGAGACATTTTGAGAAATAATTTTAAAAAAATGGTCTAAAATCACACAAGTTGGAAAAGGTATTGCTGAGATTTAAAATATCATTTTGGGAGAAAATTAAAGTAAAAAGCATGCCAATGTGTTAGTGGATGTTATTGAACTAGTCACAGTGAATATCTATGGGGTATGACAAGGATAAATACGATAAAAAACACTTTTTTGAAAAAACATGAGAAATGCATGTAGAAATTAAATGTTTTGTATTTAGCATAAGGAAGCAGTGAGCAATAAGGAAAGGTGCTTGCAGGGTGTACTGAGACTAAAACCACACACACAATGAGTAAAAGACATGATACATTTAAAACAGATGGCTTGAGAAAACATTAGGTTGATTTTTTTTATAGAAGTACCCATCTTGATGGTGTGGCTTCTAAGAATAAGGAAAGCATTATTTAGGGAATTTTTAAAGAATTGTTTGAATGAAAATATACTTATGAAAAAAGTGCAACTGGGCTGAGGTACACACATACATGAGAAGACAAGCACGCACGCATGCACGCACACAGGTACATGTGATTCTATGGAAGTATAGGCGATCAATGAACTATAGATAATGTATTTAAAAACACATGCAGGATGTTATTATTTCATATTTAGAATGATAGCTGACATGGAATATAAGAGTAGCTGGTCTTTTCTGAAGACTAAGAAAGAATAGGGATTTGCTTGTTCATATTCAGGAGCACTGAATTGTTGAAGAGTGCAAGCAAGAGTGAAAGCAGTAATTATATTTCACCACGGGTTTATGTCAGAGACTGTTTGAAGTAGGTGCTCGGGAAAGCCTGTGGGAGTAAAAAGAAGGTCATGAGTAAAGATAGTTGACTACGAAACATGATAACAGGTTGTTGAAAGCAAGAAAAGCAATGCTAGGGAAACTCAAGGACGCGATGGTAGTTCAGAAGAAATTCCATTTCTTCAAAGCATATTTTGATAAATAGAGGATGATTGGGAATGTAGTAAGCAAGTGGATGCACCACAGGCGGATAATCAGCACCAATTAAAACAAGGAAGGAATTAATTCATGCCACGAGGCAGCAAAATGAGAAATAAAGAAAAATGTGGTTTGTGGTTTGAAGAAAAACCAAGGTAGATTTCAGAATATTTAGAATGTTAAATGCACAAAGGAGGCTAGTCAGAAAAGCTCCTCCTGTACATTACATACATGGGTTAACAGAGCACAATGTGCATGCATATGGAAGCCAAGGAGACACAGAAAGATGGACAATTCTCAAGAGGGGGGACAGTGTATCCCCCAGTATATAGCTCATAAGCTAAGGAAGGGTTTTGCCCAGGATCAGACAGTGTATCAGACAAAAGCGCTAAGAGTACAACAGGTACAGCAGCTAGAAAAACTACAAAACGGATTCACTGCAGGGGCAAGTATAGTGAGCCTCATGCAGATTTTGTGATATGCAAACATAGAATAGGTAGTGACACCTAGGATAGGTGGTGCCATTATGGTAAGAGGAAATGCTTTTACAGGAACAGGGGTATGCATGCACCCACAGTAGTACAGCTCACAGGGCCACTTGATGTGTTCAGAATTATTAAATGATGTTAGGCCCCAAAGGGTGCCAAGGGTTAAATGTGGCAGCAGGAGATAAAACATGTGCTCTCTTGGTAGACACTGGACTGCACATCATGAATCAAGAAGGAAAGGTGTTTTAATGATGGGAATTGTCAGAAGATTGAGGGTTCTTGTTGAGCTACAAGTGGAGTTTATTTTTTATCGATGAATTATCAGTCTCTGTAGGAGAGTGTGTTATGACTGATCTTTGTCATATTTGTGACAGGCACCTGTCAATGTTTTGGGAATGGATTGAATCACAAAACTTAACATGATGATTTTTCATGTTGATTAAGGGATAGTGTGTTCTACTTCTGGGATGCACCATTTAAACGTGGCTGAATCATATTGGTGGCGCTCTGCGAGGTGTTTTTAGTAAAACTAGAAGTTTGATGACAAAAATTTAGGGAGACCAATAAAAATAAAAATAAATAAATAAACGAATGAATGAATGATTAGATGAATGAATGATTAGATATTAAAGTAGAAAGAAGCATAAATAAATACAAAATTTATATTTGGAAAAACAAAGAGCACCATTGAGGTTACTGGCCATAATTGAAACATTTAGTGTATTTTATTAAAAAAAAGGCAATCTGATTAATAAAGGACCAAAGGGGTATGATGGGCCAAGATCATTATTTTTATTTACGATAATCTTTTTTTATAGAATTGATTCAAAACATATCAGAGTAGGTAATAAAAACATTATTTTTGAATGTATATAATGATGGTGACATATGTTTTGCAGATGAAACATATTGTTCTGTTATGTGCATAGGAGGAATGTCTACATGGTTTTAGCAAGGGAAGAGACATTATACTGTGACAAAAGTAAGTATTCAGTGTACAGGTAGAGAAGAAAGAGGTATTGGTTCACATTGCAGTGTGTGGGCACACTGCTGATCATTATTAGGAGTAAGAGGACACAGGTGAGTACAGAAAATAGGCAGTAAGGGATTCAGTCTTTTCAAATATGTAGCATGTTTGCCAAGATAAGAAGTGCAAACAGGTGTGAGTATAGGATAGCATATATATGCAAGCATAGCCATCTGTAACGGCAAGGAGGCAGAAGGCTTCAGATAAAAGGTCTAGTAACCTTTTTAAAATGTTGATGAATAGCAAAATTCCAAAAGGGTAGATTTGGCAGAAGTGAAGGAAATGTGTAGAATAGCCAAACACTGTATTTGTTATGTCAAAACTTGTAGGGACTGAAAGTGAGCGTCCCCTAAAAAGGCATTTAAAACTCCCCAGTGAGCGTCAATGATGGACACACTCCAGATGGGAATGAGACCAAGATCCATGGCTGTCAACAGGTCTAGGACATACCTGTTCTGCATTGTCATCAGCCGTAGGCTCCTTAGCTCCACCTTTATCACGTTAAATCTTTCTTCCGTGTCGCTGGCCAGTTGAATCACCTCCCAGTGGGTGATTTGGAGCCATTTAGCATTGGCTCTTGCTTGGATGCTTGGAATGAGGGAGGCGAAAAAATGTTTCAGCGGAATTCAACAACCGGAACCTGTCTGGAATTTGTGCCAAAAGTTCTGTAGATGCCTTGGAGATGTAATTGGACGACCTTCTTTTTCTGGATACTGAGCTTTGCATGTTCTCAGTGGATAGGGCATACATTGGGGCCTTGTCGGTTGGTTGTGGAGTCCCTGGTTCTTGGACAGCCTACAGCCCCTTCCCACCTTGAATATGACTTTCAGGGACCACTATCAGGTCGGAATGCAGCCTTGCCAGGGAGCACGTGCCCCTCCATGACTGTGGGAGGTGCAAGTATGCCTGCTTGCTGCAAACCCAGTATGTATCCATCAATGCAGCTGTCCCTTTCTTCATGTCTGGGATGATGAGCATTTTGTTACAGTTCTTGTTTGTGCCCATGTTTATTTTCCCTTCTCTGAGAAAGCACAGTTCGTAGGCAATTTCTTTTTGCAGTTTGAAGGGCTTTTCCAGGGATGTGACCCAAGTGAGCTTTGTGATATGTTGGGCCCATATCGGAGTGCATGTTTTCTGGATCCATTGCAACTTTTGGACTGCCAACCCTCGTAGTTCCTCTGCTTTGCAGGTGATTTGCTCGTCTTGCCATTTATTGTCCGAATACAATGTCCCTTTAATCACTAGAAATGGCTCCTTCAGGCACACTTCTCCTTTGGGTTTTGAGTGGCATGGTTTGTTGTTTTGTAACATTTGAAAAGAGACGGTGTGTGCCTGGAAGGTGGTCTTTATTCTGCATAATGTGAGATGAAGAAGACATTGGGCATCTGCAATAGGTGACTACTGTGGCAGCAGTACCTTAGGAGTACCCGAGGCATGGGGTATTAGAGAGCACACATAACAGCTCTCGTTAGTTGTTTGCTTTGCAGTGGAGCTCATGTCTGCGTACCATTTATTGGACTGGTGCGGGTGTTGTGGATCTTCTATTGCGTCTAGCCCTAACCCATAATATTCATCATATTTTCTCCTCTCTGCCCCCCTTCTCCATCTTTTATTCCCTTTAAAGTGTTCTCTTTCTTTCTCTTCTCCATGCTGGGTTAAGGGTGTTCCCCCTGCCACCCCTTTTTCCCACTCATTGTACAGAGCAACAAACCTCTCGGCCGTCTCTGCATTTTCTTGTTCCACACTTATGGGGGATGGTTTGCCTATAGTAGTTTCGGATTGCGGTGTCACAGTTGGAGGGGTGTCATCATATAACCAGGGTAATTCAGAAGAACTCGGATCATTTAACTCGTAAATATTATATTCAGAGGCATTGTAAGGGGCAAACCGATCCCATATGAGGTGGGTAGCCTGTGTTATCCTACTTATCCTATTGTCTCCCCCCTCATGTATATCTATTGATATAAATTCTACTGCCCAATTTATGACCAGTCCAAGCATCATTGAAAAGAATGTCACGGCACACATAAACAAACCACATTCATAACTATATCTACGCAAGTCAAAGTTTCTATTGCCATTCCTATCTATTCTAATACTGTGGACATCGGGGGACCCCCTCTGTTGCCATGGTTTCTCCTACATGATGAGACATAAAAATGTATTAAGCAACTCATATAAATAACAGTTTTTCTTATTTACATTCTTTTTATACTTGTGCATTTATCATTACCACTCTTTTAACTAAATTATCCTTAGCTTGTTATGAGGTCTTATTATTATTCTTGAGAGAGAGAGAGAGA
Organism: Ambystoma mexicanum; assembly: GCF_040938575.1. Lineage (NCBI taxonomy): Eukaryota > Metazoa > Chordata > Amphibia > Caudata > Ambystomatidae > Ambystoma > Ambystoma mexicanum. Next base: position 261,341,945 of record NC_090935.1, read on the forward strand.
GAGAGAGAGAGAGAGAGAGAGAGAGAGAGAGAGAGGGAGAGAGAGAGAGAGAGAAAGAGCAATTTCTATCTGTCACATCAACTTTGTCATAAACATCATTTTACTTTTCATTTTCATGTTTCTTTTTCCTGTCACATTTGTACTCTTTCGTCTCCAGCTTGTCCCTTCTAAGTTTGCATTATCTCTTCTGCCATCTCTGTTTCTGTTTCCTGTGTTACGCTATCATAAGATTTTCGTACGCCTGTCAAAAGTATCCAGTACCTCAGCCCCTTTACCTTTACAGCAGTGGGTGTGCAATAAACCACTTCATATGGGCCATGAAATCTTGGAGAGTTCCACCAACGTACGAATCTTCTTATGTATACCATCTCCCCTGGCATGAGCTGACCTGTCAGACTATCTGTAGCTGGTGTTACTGTGTCATTTCCTGCTTCTTGTATGAATGTGGGTGCTAGCTGACTGGCAATCATACGGGCTGCGTTTCTGAGCTTACTTAGGTATTCTTTGAATTCTTCTCCTAGTACTGCAGCACTTCTGTGAGCGTCTGAGTGTCTGCGGAGTGGGGAGTGTGCTTATGCATGCGTCTTCCTGTAACAATCTTATGGGGGGACAAATGGTGGTCCTTGCCGGTTGATTTCTCAGTTCAAACAAGGCCAGGGGCAAACAGTACACCCAGTTTTTCTTTAGCGTGTAACACAATTTTGAGAGTCTCCCCTTCAGGTAGAGGCAGGCAGATTTAGAAAGAGGCTGTTGCAGTAGTCCAGTCTGGAGAGAACCAGAGCTCTGGACACGGTGAGCTTTTGGGGGAAGGAAAGGAAAGTAAGAATACCTCTGAGGAGGTGTAGCCGGTAGTGTGACTTCTTAGAGACGTCAGAGATGTGAGGAGAGAAGGAAAGTGTGGAGTCGAAGATGACCCTGAGGTTTTTAGCCTCACAGGTGGGAGCAGGAAGAGGGCCAAGAGAGGCCGACCAGAGAGTGACAGGAAAGGAGGGAGCAGGTGTGCCGATGAGGAGAATCTCCTTTTTACTGGCATAAGGCAGAGATCATTGGTGGCACACCACTCCTGGATGGCAGACAGACAGTCAGAGGTGAGAGAAGGAGAGGAGGTGGCTGAAGGGAGCCTGAAAATGAGCTTGACCGTGTCAAAGGCAGAAGAGAGATCAAGTAAGATGAGGACCGAGGGGATGTTGGGATCAAGGTTGGAGAGCAAGTCTTCACGGATGTTCAGGAGAGCAGTGTCTGCGATTCTGGCAGCTCTGGAGCCAAACTGATGGTCATGGAGACAGCCAACAGATTAAGAGTGAAGATTAAGCTGGGAGAGGGGCAGCTTTTCCAGGAGTTTGCCCAGGAAAGGAGTGATGGAGATTGGACGATAGCCGGGCAGGAAGGGTCGGCAGAGGGTTTCTTAAGAAGAGGGTGCACAAGGGAGTGCTTCAGGGGGGAGGGGAAGACTCCAGTGGCAAAGCAGTGGTAGCAGAAATCAGCTAGAGCAGGAGCCAGGGTGTCAATGTAGTCCTTGATGGTTTTGGAGGAACAGGGGTGAACCTGTTTCGACAATACAGTCATAGATCAGACTTGTCTAGAAACATCATCATAGGTGAACAGGCGAAAGGCAGAGAAGAAGGGAGGGGAGGTGGCCGAAGAAAGGCCAGAGGAGGAGCAGGCAGTAGAAGGAGGCGATGAAGAGAGAGAGAGGACAGGATGCCCTGAGTTTTAGAGATGAAGGCAGAAGCTAGGGCTGTGCAGAGGGCCTGGGAGGGAGAGGAGACCTAGAGACTGCAGCAGGATTGGCCAGCTCCCTGCAGATAGGAACGCCCAGGTTTAATAATACAGACTTTAATAGTACTCAATTTGGCAAGGTAGAAATGAGGAAATGTTAAATTGGGCTTTTTAGGATTTGAATCTTTGACAGCATTAGCCTACGTTTGCTGTCCAATTCTAACATACTGCAATTTCTCCTTTTTAATCTGAACAACTCTCTTTCTGACTTAAAATATTCGACTTTTTTACAATTGAGAAATGTGCGATTAGTCTGACATTCATCAGACTAATTGTAAGTTTTAACAGAAACAGAAGAGCCATGCTTTCCTTTGAGTGTTTAATTTCATATGTACTGGCACTACAAAGTTGGCTGATAATAGGAACAGCAAAGAATTCCTTGTCTACAAGTGAGTCCCTTGAAACAACATATTTTGTACACCTCAGCATGTTAATCACCTCTTCGTTAAAACAAGAAGGCATAGTATTATTCATAATTTGCACATGCCATTTAAAGCCAACATCGCCTAATAGTTCCCCATGGGGGTCTTCTGTATGAGACATTAATGAGCAGCAAATATAACAGGTTGTATTATTAATGGGCGCACTTAGAAATGTTAAACATCTTGAGCTTTCCATAATTGCTCCGCCTACAAATTGAGCAAGAGAACATTAGGCACGAGGGATCTGGGATGGCGTTGACAGACTATAGGGACCCTAACTGATCATTTAGCGTCTTATGCTTTCTTATATCGAACCACAGTCTCGAGTGGAACACATTGGGTCAAAATAGCGTGGACTCTGATTTGGGTGGTTCTGTTTCCATTCTCATTGATACTTTGATTGTGCTATTTAATCCGCCATGTCTCAGATTGTGAAGACCTGCGGCTGTATTCTGATCGTGATGTCATAAGGATCTATAGGAATGCAATACAGATGGTGATGTAGTTAAGAAGCATATGTGGCAAGAAGGTATGTCGACGAGTGTCTGCAAATAATCCAAGTAACACAAATACCTACAGTCCAACAGATTGACCACTTAAAGTGTACGGGTAGGAAAACGCATGCAGAAATTGGGGGACATTATGAAAGTAAAGTTATTAAGGAAAATATTGTCAATAAAGTAGACAGTAGGAAGTGTGTATATCCGGGGTAGGGAAATACAACAAATCGCCATGCACACTTGTGTTCGCTATACAGTTGCAACAAGTAGACTCACCTTTTTTGCTGCTTGCAGCACATAGATCTTTAATCTTAGATTACAGGCAAAAAACAAGTTTGTAGAGAAAACATTGTGGGCCCTAATAGAAAGAATACTCAAAGCTACACAAATCTACAACACAAATCATGCACAAGGGATTAAACATTTTGCAAAAGTGGGCGGCCAATGCAAAAGTAAAAAAAAACAGAAAAAAGGAGTCGGAGAACTTCACTGAGAAAGCAGCTGGGTAGGAGCAGTTTGGCTGAGCATATGGGAGACTGGTTTCCTCATGGGTGTACACTGCAAAGATATTGCATCTCTCCTCATGGTGTGGCGAGAGAAATGATATGATATGATGTGGCATTTATAACGAGCATGTACACAAGTGTTTCTTGGTGCAACAAGACAAGGAGGGGGAAACAATGGAGGACAAAATAACGATCTTACTAGGCTTGTGTCATTCCGATCGGAGAAGTGCCAGGCGGGAGGGGAAGGGGTAATTGCAGTTAACTCACAAGTATGAGCGGCTGGCTCATAAGTGCAGAAAGACAGGACTGTAGGGTTGCAGATACAAACTCTCAAGTGCTGGGGAGCCCAGAGGCAGTGCAAGGGCAACTGGACATGCAGGAACCTGGACATGAGTTCAGTGGGTGACCAAGTGACCAGTGCGCGGAGCAGTCAGGTGCATCAGCAGGGGAGAGGAAGAGAGAAAGCAGAAGTAAAAAGGTAGGTCTTCATTTGCTTCTGGAACCGGAGGTCGTTCTGCTCAAGTTTGAGAGTGGCAGGGATGCTGTTCCAGAGAGAGACCCCAGCCGAGGAGATAGATCTTCCCCCAACTCTCTGCTTGGAGAACCACAGAGAGTTGGAGGTGGATGAGGGAGAGCTTGAGAAGGAAGACGTTTTGGAAGGGAAAGTTGGAGGTACAGCAGTCACAGGCCCGAGTAAGCCTTGTGGACAATGCAGAGGGTCTTGAAGTTGGTCCTAGCAGCCAAGCAGAGTCAGTGAAGAGATTTCAGAGCTGGAGAGATAGGATTCCTGGGCTTGAGGCCAAGTACAAGTCTTGAAGTCCTGTACTGGATAGGTTTTAAAGGTCGAAGAGTAGAGGCAGGAATATTTAGAATAAGGGTGTTGCAATAGTCCAGCCTAGAGAGTACAGAGCTCTGGAGACAGTGAGCTTCTGGGGGAAAGTGAGAAAAGGAAGAATACCTCTGAGAATGTGCAGCGGATAGTTTGACTTATTAGAGATATCAGCGATGTGAGGAGAGAAGTAGAGGGAGGAGTCGAAGATGACAAAAAGGTTCTTAGCCTCACAGGAAGGATCAGGAAGAGGGCCCAGAGTGGGCGGCCAGAGAGAGAGCGAGGAAAGGAGTGTCTGGGTGTCCCAATGAGAATGATCTCAGTCTTACTGGCCTTAAGGCAGAGATCATTGGTGGCACACAATTCCTGAATTGGGGCCAGCCAATCTGGTATGAGAGAAGAAGCAGAGGTGGCTGAGGGGAGCCTGAAAGAGAGCTGTCATTCGCATAACATTGAAAACTGGAGCAGAAATTATCGAAGCAGTGGGCAAGAGGTGCAAGGTAGTGTTTGAAGAGCCAGGGAGAGAGGTTTGACCCCTTGGGAACACCACAGGTAGAGAGAGAGATAGAATAGAGGAAAGAACCTAGTTGGACCTGGGGCCGTCGGTCGGTTAGAAAGGAGGTCAACCAGGCCAGGGCCAGGTCAGTAATACAGAGGTTGTCCCAGAGATGATTGAGCAGGATGGTATGGTTGACCGTGTCAAAAGCAGAAGACAGATCAAGGAGAATGAGGACAGAAGGGAGATTATGGTACCCTCTACTCATCTACCCACATATACAGGAGGTGATGGTAAGCCGAGAAGGTTGATCAGGAGGAGCTAAGCCAGAGTAACGGCTCAAAAGCATCCTGCGGACAGTGTAGTACGTAGCTTTAGAACTGCTTCATACCCCATGTGACGCATTGCAAGGGAGACATAGATGATTGTGAGCTTTGCACAGAGATGAAGTGGTTGGGGTAGAGAGCGATATAATCTTTTGTAAATTGAAAGCCCTTTCCTATTTCTGGATGAATACATTTGTTCTTCCAGTTCTAGAAAACCTCCCTACCAATTTCAGAAGGCAGTACCTAAAACGTGCTAAATAAGAAGCTTTTGTTGAATGGAAAGTAATGACAGGCTGAAGGTTGGATAATAGCAAATGCTGAATAAAACTGCCTTGTTGTTCAGTACCTGGATTGATAAACACCGCCGGTATCTGCTCTATGCACCACCACTTTATAGCCCGTGTATAGGCAATACAAATGCAATTACTCAAAGGTGTAGGGTCTTTCAGTCACTGCTGCTGCGGCGCCGGCCCAACTTTGAAACATGCTAACCTGCTAAGGAAATGTAGCAACAGGTGTCCATGCTGCTACATTTCATTAGCAGGTTAGCATGTTTCACTGTCGGACCGGTACCGTGGAGTGAAGTAAACATCCCGGCCCGGCCCGTGCCCCTCTGTCGCAGGCCATGCAGCAACATTTATTTCACTCAGCAAAGCAGGCCCAACAGTGAAACGTGCTAACCTGGACATTTCATTAGCAGGGGTCGGCCCGCGCCGCGGAGGTATTGACTGAAGTGTGTGTGACACCCAAAGCGGTAACTCATGGTGTCACCACCCGATGCAGTGACACCATGAATTACCACACTGAAGCTGAGCCCCGAAAGGTGATCGGGAGGAGCTAAGGAAGAGTAACGTATCAAAAGCATCCTGCAGTACCTAACTTGAGAAAAGATCTCAATTATGTTTCTAGAAGGCACGCGTGGGCTAAAGAGATCAGTGAAAATTGCCATCCCTTCAAGATGGCCAGAAGAGGACAACATAGGAGCAGGCGTCCCACTAAGAATGGTGCAAGAGAAGGCAATGCTCTGTTCTCTTTGGGGGGGCTTCTATAGAAAGTCAGTTATCAGGGACGGCATTAGATGCTAAACTTATGAGGGTTAGAATTGATGGAGATTAAGATTTCAATATAAAAATCATCAGAATGCCTTCTGATCCAGACATTACTCCGAACCTTGTGGCGTTTATGCCTTATATCTCCCTCAGGGTCAGTCGTTTTTCAAAGAAACGAGCTGGAGGTACATCTCTGTCTTCGTCCGGGGCCTCCCTTTGGAACGGCCTCCCTGTCACCTTAAAACTTGAGGAGAACCATCTACGGTTCCAGAAGCTCCTCAAGACCTACCTCTTCGCTTCTGCCATTGCCCCGCTTCTCCCCTGCTGATCTGCCTTTTTCCCTCAGCACTCTGAACCTGGCCACCTTCTGCCCTTTGGGCCCAGGTACCTGCTCACGCTGCCACCCCCCTGCACTGCCTCCGGGCCACACCTTGCACTGGGGCCTGTGTCTGTACCCACACAGTTCCCCACCCAATCTTCTTCTGCACTTATCAGATAGTCCCTATCTGACTAACCTAGCACCTTTGCCTCTTACAGGCGGCACTACCACTGCTAACACTCTATTTAATTATTTATGTACTTACTATTTAGTTTGTTTCTCTCCTATGCTCTGCATTTTCCCCCTTTTTCCCTTCCCCATGCACTTTCCCCCTTTTTCCCTTCCCCATGCACGTGCGCGTTCTCATTGTCACTGGGCCTAGTAAGATCGTTGTTTTTGTTTTCTCCCCTGTTCCCCTCCCTTTGCCTGGTCGCACTCTGAAACACCTGTGTAAGAGCGTGATATAAATAAAATATCATATCATATATCATATCATATCATATCATATCATAAGAGTAACAATAAAGATACAGAAGAAGAACTGGAAAATTCCATGTAGTAATAAACTAACTTTGCTGAGTCTAGGAAAGTGGAAAAATGGAGTGAAAGTTAAAAACAAAAGAGTGGCCGGCATCCCTAGCTAAGGGCAAGATTGCTAAGCAAATGCTCAACCGAAGACATTTTAGGGCTTTGGATCACGTGAATATAATGGGTTGAGTAATGTTGCAACCACCTGTGCGAGCTCCTGATAAAACAATTATATACTCCTCACATCGTCAGATGACTCATTGCACTGTTCACCCCCCCCCGAAAGCCACTGAGTTTCTAAAGTTACATTCCTTAGTTTTTGAACACTTTCATGTTTTTTTTAATTAGTTTAAACTGTATTGTGAACATAGTTGGTGCCCCCTCACTGGTCTTTCCTGATGCTCACTACTAAAGAGCACCCACTTCTGTTTCCATGGAGTTTGTTGTTCCTAGCCTCTGGAGCCACACTAGACATCTCTGCTCTGGTCAGAAAACCTAAATCATGAGCATGGGATTTCAGGCATGTCTCTACTAGAACCTGCAAATCAAAGGTGTCTGCTTACACAAAAGTCATGGAAAATAATCAAATGATATTCCTATGGCCCCAGGGACGTCATTTCACCAAAATGCCAGGGATAGTGGAAGTGACATCACACGACCCTTGACCTCTGACATCATAGGAAGTGATGTTGTTTGACCCCACCCTGAAGTGATATCATGGGAAGAGATGGAACACGGCCCTCCACCCCTTGACAAAACATGAAGCTGTGTCACATTGCATTGTTCCATAGTACACTGTGAAAAATATCGTCACAATATCACTATAAAGTGATATACATTTCATACAAGAATGGATCGAAATATGTATTGTTAAGATTAGTGTGTACCAATTTACTGTGAATGCAAGCAGACGTCCATGGCCAAATGATAATGATGTGTTATTGCATAGCTCTTATGATTAAGCGCTTTATATAGAACAAATAAACATACAATATCACCCAACCTGTGTTGGTACTCATTTATCGACGTCAGAAAGATGAAAGGATGAGTTGAGGTGTTTTAGAACAGACTAAATCAGTGACTCACGCCCTGAAGTGTGCCTGAAATAAACTTTTATTGAATCTAGAAATAATTGTATAGAATTCCAGAAAGACACATTGGGCCTCATCACGAGCTGGGCGTTAATGCCGGCGTTAATAGCGCTGGTGTTATTAGCCCTACCGCCAAACCCACCGGTGCTATTAGCGCCGGATCACGGGTTTGGCAGAATGGGTATTGCCCATTCTCCATTGAGCCCATTCGGGAATTCCCCATTCCCCATTGGGCTCAATGGGGAAATTTCGCGCTTTTACCGTCGGCAGATTTGCCGCCAGCGGTAAACGCGCCAAAAATCGGAAAATTTTCCGGGGATTTCCCCAGAGCTGGGGGGAAATCAGCCAAAGCCATGATATGGCAGACCCTTAAATGCGACTTAACAGCGCTACCGCAGCATTTAAGGGCTACCGCTAAACTCGTGATGAGGCCCATTATTTGGTATTCCTATCATTTCTTATTTAGGATCACTTTTGAATTTGTCTGGGAGGCCAAAATCTGTTCTTAAACAGTACCTTAGGTCTTCCCCTACATTTCCCATGCTTGCACAATAGTCAGCCGTAACTTCCCTGCACTATTCCTGAAGCCACACAGTACCCACCTTGTTCTGGCAAAGGTCACGTGGTGGTCATATTCATCATGTTATACATGGTTCTGTTTCGAGTCCTGACAAAAGGAAGTGACCCAAGAATTCTGAAATCTGGGTGCATAAGGTAAAACAGTCTAGTTATGTAACCGTAATGAGCCATGGGGAGGCTAAATCCACATATGTAGACCACTTTATGAGGCACATCAGATAACGATGAACAGTTTCCAAGAGACATTTCTTTATAATTTAGCATTTTATAGCGCTACAAACCCTGAGGTATCTGAGCGCTGCTTATTATTATCCACGGTGTGTGGTTCTCATTTATCGACCTCGGAGGTATGAAAGGCTGAGTTTGGCCCTGCCGGGGTTCGAACCTGCATCAGCAGGCTCAGCACAGATGTCAAAGCGAGCGCTCTACTCGCTGTGCTATCGGACCGGTTTTTGTTGTTTGAACATCACTCTTATGGAAGGTGCCACATTAATTTTGAATGGTCACAGTTTGAAGGCCTTTGGAGAGCAATGAGATCCACATGTGAAAGGGACCTCAGTGAGTTAGTAGTAACAAAACATTGTTGCACTTCTTTGCAATGTTGAAATGCAACTTGTGCCTGGGGGGGCCACCATGGAACAACAGGGCGGGGGCCAATGAAAATTCGGCTGCAGCCCGCCCGGATAGACTCTGTGCCGCACATGTGCACGTGCTTCACTCAGTCACACCACGTGATTGACTACACAGTCTCTCGGATATTTGCCTTGGACCTAGTCTGACCCTGGGCATGATTTTGGCCACCACGCACGGCGCAGACAGAGAGAGCCAGGCCCAGCTGAGCCGCACACTGCACACCAGGAGGACCCAGAGTCAGAGAGCGGACCACCAGAGGCGAGTCAGAGCGGACTGGAGGCCGTGCCAGCCAGTGCCCACAGGAGGACTGCCTGCCACCAGGCGAGTCGGGAGGCCGCCAGTGCCCACAGGAAGACCAGGAGGACCACAGGCGAGTAGTGGGCCAGCCCGCCAGCAGTGCTGCTGCTCAATCAGGTAAGAAAGGCACCTGCCTCTGAAAGCGAGCAAATGCCTTCTTGAGCCATCAGTCGTCCGTAAGTAACAGGCTGCCTGTTTTTTTGTATTAAAAAAAAAAGCAAAACAGGTCACAAATACATCTTGAACGGGAAACTGTGCCCGTCTTTTATACCGTGCATGTCTGTGTACAAAGAGCCTGTTCTGGGTTGAGACAGACGGGTCTGTGGGCGTGTGAGTGCTGTGCCTGTGTGAACTTGTGGCGTAAGCATGTTTTTCACTGTGCAGTGAGTGTGCTCTAACCTGAAGGCATGGGGTGTCTGTGTGATTTTGTGTGCTGCCTTGGGCTGGGGCGGGTCAGTGGGTCTGTAAGTATGCCTGTGCTGCGAGAGGCCAGGGGGGTCCGCCGGTCTGTGATTGTGTGCGCGTGGAGAACGTGCCTCCTCGACTCAAGAGGGTCTGTTGTGAGACTGGGCAGGCTGTGAGCGTGTTCTGGGCTGATGCAGGTCTGGAGTGTGCGCATGTTGTCAGAACCACTGGGTTCAAGCAGGGTGAGGTCTCTGGTCTCGGTCTGCAAGTGTGTGTGTGCTGTGACTTGTTTGGAATACAGCCACTTTTTTTCGGCCAATGGGAAGATCGCAATATACGAGTTTCACTTTATTATAGTGCAAATGCGCCACTGTTTGAGGAGCACGGTTGCTAAAACATCTCACTTTTGTGATTGTTAAACATGTTTTTACATCTGACACTATTTGCCCATAAGCACCCCAACATTTTGTCACGGTCTTACTCTTTGCCCACTAACTCAAATGCACTAGGAGCCCCTCAAAGAGAAATTCTGGGTGCAATTGTGCGATGCAGCAATAGCCGTACATGTATTCTTTATGCAAGGCACATTTTCCAGCCCAACACATTTTTTTCCCTCTCCCAGGGATTTTTTGTTTCTTCCTCACATGCACACAAAAAAAGGAATATGACGCCCCCTTTCTGTCTCTCTGATTCACCCAATCGCAGCAGTACCATCAATATTATGTTTTAAATGAAAGAAAGCTACTGAATAAAAAAGCTGAATACTCCAGCGAGAGATGTCATGTCGCTCCATTATGTGTGCATTGCCATAAATAGCATTTCCCTAAGCAACAATCTGTGAAAGGCTACTTGATTATACGATGTGTGACTGTGATGTGAGAGTAACCCCGGGGGAGTTCTTCTGGGGCTTTGCGCCGGGTTTGTGAGCGTGGGGCTCAAAGTGTGTTGTTGTCGTAGCGGGTCTGCAGTGCCTGCATTCTGTGAGAACCCTGCGGCTTCACATGGTCTCTGAGCACGTGGCCCGTGGGTGCAGTGAATGGGTGCTGGGCTGAGGCGGGACTGGACTCTGTGCGTGGTGTGAGTATCACTGGGCCCAAGGGAATGGCTTGCAGTTGCTTGTGAGTTTAGTGCTGTTGTGCTCCCTTCAGAGCTGAGGGTGATGGGAGCCCAAGTTTGAACCCCCACCCATCCATTCCAGGAGTCAGGTTTGTCTATCCACCATGCAACCAATCTTTGCTTTTGAAACGAGAGCAAAAAGCTTCTGTTCCAGCAGCCGCCTCAACTTCAAGGTGAGCAAAGTCTGGGCCATGAATGGATTAGGTGTCAGCCCCGGGAATAGCCGTTGTCAATTGAATTTACAATTGAGATTATGTTTATGTGGAATGTCTCTGTTGCTTGCATATGTGTTGATGAGTATTTAGCCATATACTGGTTGTGGGTCCACTTGCCAGGCACAGTCGTAGTGGTATTAACAGCCCATTGATGTTAGCAGGTGTAAAATGGTGTGAGCAGTACCCGGGCATATCCTAGCAATGCCTGAGAAATGCCACTTGTGCACAAGTCAAAACTGTTGGCTTTGCCAATGATTGTTTTGAACAGGACCTCAGAGCAGGTCACACAGAATGCCTATAAATCAAGTGGCTCTAGGATGACCTGGTCAAGACATTTTTTTTTTTACACCAGTAGCGGTTTGCAACTTGAATTAAGCTATTAACTCTCAGAAGACGGCTTTGATAAACACTGGCAGGCAAGTGCAAAGTTTGATAAGGCCTGATTAAAGTGAGCTCAAAGAGTTCCCATGAGCAAAGGCGTTGCTAGGGAGGGTGTGGGGGGGCTGAGGAGGCCAAAGCCCTGGGTCCTCTTTTCGTTATAGCCCTGGATAGAAGCTCGGGGGGCAGGGCTGCCTACAACCAAAATGGTAGGTAGCCCAGAGTCCCGCCAGTCCCAACATTAGCATAGCCTGCCCCTGGATCTTTCCAGCCCTAGCAACACCTCTGCCCAATAGCGCAAACTAAAAACGGTGCCGGGGTTTGTGTTCTTGTATGTAAACCGGTACATGCTTCCAGATCCCCCAAATGCTGGAAGCGTGCGCAGTGATCAAACCTTACCCTAACATCCCCAACCTATCCATAACCTCTTCCTAAACCTCCTTCCGTGTTCCCTACCCCCCGCCCCTCCTCCTATCCAACCATCGTCACTTTAACCCACCTTCCCTGCTGGGGTTGCGGAGCCCTGTATAAGCATTGACTTATGCCACTCCTACGCCTCGGAGCTGTGGACGGACCCTGTCACAGAACTGCAAGCAAAGTAATGTTATTCTATGAGTTGTGTTGTAATGTAACAGACACATGAACCCTCCATACGTAGCATTTTATGTAAAGTCGTGAATTGACGCGATTCACGGATGATGGTTTGAGGGCCACTTTTTTTGAGGTGAGGGGTGGGCCACTTTTTTGAGGCGAGGGGTGGGCCACTTTATTTTTGGTGTCCGGGCCTATTTCTTGTCCCAGTCCGACCCTGCATAGAACCACCCACGTTTAGATTTGTAACACTAAGCGTTCACCTTTTAGTAGGATCTCGACTCTTTCTATACCCACAGCTGCATAACTCTCTGTATATAACTGCTTGCTCTGGTCTAGTCATGTGACTCTGACATGGAACATAATGCCAATGCCTATATTTGTACATTTGTATATGCTCCTTATATTTTTGTTTAATGTATAAACACACTGCGTGTGTCTGTAATTCTTCTGCCATATGTAACTATGTTGTAAATGCAAGGTAATGCACCTAGATACCACTGGGTTAAGTGTGGTATGTAATAAAATAAAATAAAATAAACTAAGGTATAATAATCTAAGTATCTATTCTCAAAAGACAAAAATATTTGTGTTCTCTAAACTAAGTAACATCCAAAATTATTAATTTGATGCAAGCTGGAAGAAAGATTGAAACAGTTAAGAGTAATACCACCCAACTGTAAGAGCGTTACCAGCCCACCAGTCTAGTGGTATTACTGCCAGATCAAGAGTTGGGCGTTAACTGTACATCCCCATTCCCCATTGGCGCCATTGGACCCAAAGGGGAATTTTCAGTGCTAATACCATGCGCTAATACAGCCAGCGGTAATACAGTGCGCTAAATGGGATTTTCGCCTATAGAAAAAGCTGGAGGTAAAACAGCCCATTTAGCACCCAACTCGTGATAGGTCCAGCCCTTAAATTTGGCATTAAAACCGTTACCACCAAATTCAAGGGCTACAGCCCAACTCCTGATGAGGCCCATGGTTTGGAATTCAGATTAGACAATCTGTGGCCATTCGTAATAGATTGGGAGGCTTAATATGAAAGCAAGTTGTATTGATTTCCCCCGGATTACATAATTGTATACTGCAACATATATTCGGGCTAATTTAAGGTGATTTTGGCAAGGTTATTATGCCTATATCAGAAACTATTGAATCCCCTACCCGATTCACCATTTGAAGATTTTAAGATTATTATTGCAGTGAATTAAGTCCCAAACCTAACTTGCTTTGTTGAGAACATTGACAGCATGTAAGTACAGGTGGGAATAGTTTCTAGAGAGCTAACTAGTAATCTTCCAAGAGTAAAATCAGATTATGTGAATGGCATTGTTGTGAAACATTTGATAAAATAAAACCATACACTTTATATAAAGAATATTCAAGCTTTCCCCGAGATAGGCCAACTTGGTCTAACGTTATCAGTCATTTTCCCTCAAGTAATTATCAATCTTTATACATGAACATGTTATGAATATGAAATGATACTTCTACTTTGAATGAGATGGATCTGACATGATCAGAACTTCACACTAGAGATATTTTGGGAGCAGATATTTATAACAGCCTTGTGGATTTTGATAGATCCAGTTGCCAGCAAGGGCCCAAGATTGTGTTGCAAGGATCATGAAAGACTTTGGTCACTTTGATTTTGGAAGGAAAAATTATCCTAACAAAAAGACCTATATGTTTTACAGTGGGGGGAAATGTTGACATGCCAGATTCAACCAGATTTAGTTACAATCTTCCTTTGCATAAGGGTCTCAGGACTTGCAAGTGGAATTCATTCCGTCTTTAATCAGCATTATATGTATTTCTTTGTTATTAGTACCTAGGTTTGCATTGTAAATTTTGTTTGGTGGATGGGATTTTGATTTTTGTTTCCTGGAACTTTTAATTCAAAGGTACACTGAAATTATACATGGATTTGATTCTTTTTTTTTTTATGTATTAAGTGCGCAAACAGCCCCGGGGCATTGTGGTGCTGTTACAAGAAGGCAACTTAGTTACACGATAAAAGCATAAGGTTACAAGAAGGCGGCTTAGTTGCATGACAAAAGCATAAGGTAACATGTACACCAATTTTTAACAGTTGGACAGTAAGCACTGGCTCTTACAACTCCTCTTACAATGCATATTATGTACAACAGCAAAAAATGGGCAAATAGCTGGGTTTTGATGGCTTTGCGGAACAGAGAGTGGGATGTTTCCCCTCTGAGGTGGGGTAGAACGCCTTTTTTTTAAAACTAGAGCCGCCCCCCCCCCCATACCCTATGCTCTGGCTTGTTTTACTTTGGGCACTGTCAGTAGGCTGGCATAGGGTGTTCTGAATTGTCTGGCGGATGAGGGTCTGATTATTCTTTGTGATAAGTATTGAGGGGCTGTGAGATTGATGGATTTATAGGTTAAAACCAGAGTTTTGAATAGGACTCGTTCTTTAATGTGTAGCCAATGGCTTGTTTCCTGGCAGCTGAGATGTGGTCCCTTCTGGGAATACTCATGCGCCCGCAAAGAGGACATTGCAGTAGTCAAGTTGGAATCCAGTTATAGCTCTGACTATGGTGAGGCAGTTTCCCTTGGTTAGGAAGGCAGTTTTCCTTGATTCATCAGCCATGTTTACTGAGTCCCTGTGCCCTTCACAAAATGGATGAGAAAGTAGGCTGTCTCACTCATGAGATTTCAACTAACAAATTTAGATATTAGACACTGCAGACATTTAAGGGCTGAGAGGAAAATGTGGTGCTAAATAGCCACATCACTCAGAGGTATGAGTATACCTAATGAGCTATGAGATATTTGGACATATTTCTCAAACAAAATAACTGTAGATGACAGAATATTCTGGGATGCCGTTTAAGGTCACTGCACAGTTTAGGTTGGTTTAAATATTGATTACAAAATATAGGACTGAAGCTAAGGAACTTGAGGATTTAAAACAATGTCTGTATGTCATGAAGTATATTGATACAGCACATTGTTGCAAGGAAATTATTACAAGAGCATGAGCTATAGATAGCATGAAAGCTAAGCTTTTGCAGAAAGATATATTGAATAAGGAGGTTTTGGACGGCGCAAAAGTGGTCTGATTTCTCGACTCACAGGTTAAGGTGTAACAGGCTGCATTTTTAATCTCTGAAAATACTAAGCCGGTGAGAGGTGCACCAGTTAGGAAACAAGGTGAATTGTTCTCAAATCCTTTTCATATTTCTATTGATCACTATATAAGGAGAGTTTACATCCTGCCTTGCACAAATAAGGGCCAATTAATTCTGCAGATGGGGCAGAAGGGCAACTGTTTAATAGTAGATGTTGTGCGGGCCACAGCTAGAGCATCTGCCATTTCCATTAGGTTTAGCATAGAAGTGTATAAGAAGTATTTGGGATTGGTATGCCCATCCCTATCTAAGCCTTATAACTCATTGATGCAAGAGAAACCACACTAGACTACTTTAAAACTTTAAAAAAACATAGGTGTAACATAAGGCATTGTTGCTCTGAGTGCTGAATAATACTTGTCACAAGTGATTACAAGAAAGTCAAGACACATTCTCACAAGATGAGTAACTGGAGTTAATAGAAGTTTGAGCATAGTTTAGACTGGGATGGCCAGTTTTGGCCATTACACATTACTGGTTAGGCTCATTTAAGCTCGCTGAACTCTCTGAACATCTGACACTATATTTCTCTTCTGGGGGAGAGGTCTTGACCTGGGAATGTCTATAGATCATACTTTTTTAACTGTATATTTTTTAAAATATTTTAGCTCAAAATACAGTGATTCACAACAGGTATGGCATGTATGCAAATAGTATCATTGAACATTAATTAATATGTTATAAACTACCAATAGTGCAAGCAGCCAAGATAAAGACATGATCAAGGAGGTAATTGTTAAGATGTATAACTTCTTCATTATGAGACATCAGAACTAGGATCCACCCACTTGTAGATTGTGACCAAACACATAGGTGATAGCCTATCAGAACTGAGAAGGATTTGGTATGGGACAGATGGAAACTTCAGATTCCCTATGGCTGTAGTCCATCTATAAATGAATACAAAAGTGTTTAGCCCAGTATTCACAATTCGGTTCCTTGGCTTAAAAGAACTCGTTACTGAGCACCCACTAATATGAATACAGGACAATTCATTTCTCAATTATCCCCTCTAGAGATAGCAGGCGGCCTCTTCTCATAAGGGTGTCCACTCCCATAAAGTCATTTGGATATAACCGACTTACTTACTATACCAATATGTGTATCCTGTGGATAATTCATTTAGACAATTGAATTATTCCAAAGTACCCTATCAGCATTTTCTCGAAATTTGATTATGCAGACAGAGTTGCAGAGTAATTAGTGACACATATTACTGATGATGCCAGAGTAAGTGAGTGTGTATTGGGTAATAGCATTTTAGCAAGTGGGAAAGTGAGTGCAATCATGCTTTGGACATCTAAGCAGAGCAGTTGAGAGGCATGGAAAGAGTGCTGAAGCCTGTAGCTTGGTAGGCGTTAATCTATGTTGGCATATTGTGGCTGTGCAAGACAATCTGGAGGAGTGCCCGGAGGTTGAAGAACTGCAGGGAAATCAGCAATTGATGAATGATATTCTACCTCAGCACTTGGCCAAGCAGCAATTTTGCTTACCTTCATTTTGGATGTTTTGAAGAGGCTATTCAGAAAGTGGATTAGTTGGTATTTATTTGACCTTGTGATCCATAGTATGCTATAGCGTCCAGCATATGGTGGCAGTAAATATAAAGGGGTATAATTCCTTCTTAGCATTGTTTTGAACATATCTTTGAAATATGATTGGAAACTGTGCAGTACAGACATGATGGAGTTGTCAGAGGAAGACAAGTTTATCACAATATCTAGCGCTTATTCATTATTAATGAAGACACTGTAGAGCAATGTTAATTTCTATCAATTTAATACTTTTCATAAACACAGATAGAAGATAGAAGTGTTTTAATTAAAAAAATATGTGTGCAGAAAGAGGGCACCACTTTCTGGATCCTACAAACAGCGAAAGGTTCAGGGATAGGAGGTCACCCCATAAAAAAGGAAAAAGGGGGTCTTGTAAAGAGCCTTGTCTTTGTCCACAAATCTCTGCCCAGATCCAAATGTGACAATTTCAATAAAAACACAAGGAACAAGAAGATCATGTGCCATGTTGAGCATCCGATTGGGTAGCGTAAGCAATCGCATGCCAAACTAATCTCATATTGTCAATGGAAATTCTTCCTTTCAGGACACTGGTTTGGAATAGAGGATGTGTTGAGATATCTGAGCAATTGTGTTTTAGAGAATTGTGCAATACATTTCACAGTCTTGATTTATTTCAGATGTGGTATGATGATTTCAATGCATTCAGAGAATATTTACCAGATTTAGAAAAAAATACAATAATTGCTTGATTTAAAGAGACCTTTCCCGAATGCACAAAGGTAAATTAATCAAAAACAACATTGAAATGGGACAATATTAGGGGGAACTTATTTATTGAAATCTGTGAGGATGCTATGTAGGGCCACTGCTCTTCATGTTTTCTTAGATTTAATAAAACATGTATATTCCCGGCAGACAGCATAGCAATCTGACAGGCCGAACAAGCTTGTGTGTACCTTCTGGAGATTAAGTATTCTAGAATGTTTTTGACAACTACTTGGTATGCGGGTTGGAGTCTGAATATACAATTGAGTAGACTTTGTTGAATTTACAGACAATGTCAGCAACAGATGTGTCCGGTCCTCTGCCATTGTTCTTAATAGAAGGTATTTTAAGTGCCTAATGCTTAACTGCTAAATAGTTTCCCAACATTCTCCCCATCGTGCTGGATCTTGAATAGCCTTGCACATTTTCATGTCTTACAGGCTAAGTCATAATGTTACTGAGCAGAATGTTATAAATGTACATATTTGAAGTTTGTGTAGAATCGGGGTCTGTTAGGAAGATATGTGAAGATGTTATAGTCTTCTAAGAAGGTTTTAATTGCATCTCTGTTTCCAATGACTTATTTGGTGTTGCCAGATAGATCTGCTTTTAATGTGTCCCATGTGCTCCATTTGTTGGCTTTTTCTGATTGATTAGAAATGCCCTCAACAATCCTTTCTTCTGTTACTTTAGTTCTCTTAATGTGATGAATTAAAAAGTTAAACCTTCACCTCTATGAGGCAGTCTCAATGTTCACTAGACACAGTCATCTTTGCATGCCTGTCATTCCAAAGCACATCTTTCCACACCCCCTGCAGATAATGGGGGTTGGGTGAGTAAATATCAAGAATGGCTGTGGGAGATGTAAGATTGATTGTAGGATGTTTTAATTTGGGATTTACCACCTGCCACAAATCAGGCACCCACAATGTTTATTTATTGAATAAAGTTGTTTTTATGAACCTTTAACCATGGATTGAAAAATGAATGGGAACACCAGCTGAAGCTTTCATTTGATAAAACAAAGTCAAATCAGAATATTCCTGACTATCTATGTCTCTCTACTTTCCCTTTATTGAAAATAGATACCCCTCCCTTACTCAATGGACTTCTCAGAATGTCAAACTGTATTCTTGAAAACTCATTGAAATACCTCCTACTTGAAAATCCTGCATTTAAATCGCTTGTAAAAATAAAACATTCCTGTTTAACATGCCTGCTCGATAGATTTCTTTCAGTGGTTCTTCTCTTGCATTACTCACAAAGTGTACCTTTTTCATTTTAAATGAAAAACTTAAAGAGGTTTAAATGGGTAGTGGTTAAGTACCCTCACCCCTTTATCTTGAATGGTTCAGCACCAGTAATAGAACTCTGCGTGGGGATGTAACAAGGAAATGACTTCAGTTGACATGATTTCTAGGCATGGACAAAGTGAGATATCTCTTTAACTCACAGAATACTTCTTCTGTGTCTGATCATTACACAGAGAAGGAGGTAGGTGTTCTCCTAGTATTCACACTATAGGCCCTAAATTATCAAATCGATAATTCCAAAAGCACAGACACGTCTAAAATAACTACTAGGACAAGTATGCTCGTCCTTTGTTCCATAGACTTAGTTAAAGCTCAGAAGTTAAGAGGTACATTTCTCAGTATGCCTAGGCTATTTACATACTCCTCCTCTCAGTACTTTCACTAATAAAATGGCTTGGGATTGAATCTATTCCCCTTTAGAGTACTGCTCTCCTCACGACTATTCCCCTCAAGACAGGTGTGCACAAACGTAAGGACTGGCTCAATTCTCTGAATCTGGAACAGGTATGCAGCAGTCAGCAAGATGGCATCCTTCCTTTTAATGCTAGTAAGACTGAGATTCTACTCATCGGCACACCCACTCCCTCCTTCCCTGTAGCTCTCTGGCCAGCCTCGATTGGCCCTCCTCCTGCTCCTACCTGCAAGGCAAAAAACCTCGGGGTCATCTTCGACCCCACACTCTCCTTCTCTCCTCATATATCGGACGTCTCTAAGAAGTCACACTACCAGCTGCATTTCCTCAGAGGTATTCTTCCCTTCCTCTCCTTCCCCCAGAAGCTCACTGTCTCCCGGGCCCTGGTTCTCTCGAAGCTGGACTACTGTAACAGCCTCTATCTTAAATTGCCTGCCTCCACTCTCCGCCCCCTGCAACTCATCCAGAACAGAACTGCGAGACTTGTCCTTGGCCTCAAGCCCAGGGACCGTATCTCTCCAGGACTGAAATCTCTACACTGGCTCCCAGTGGCTGCGAGGATTAAGTTCAAAACCCTCTGCATTGTCCATAAGGCCTTCTGGGGCCTGGGGCCTAAATACCTTCAACTCTCTCTTCCTAAATATCTTCCTTCCCGAGCCCTTCGCTCATCCATCTCCAACTCCCTCAGGGTCAGCCGCTTCTCGAAGCAACGAGTTGGGGGTAGATCTCTCGCCGTGGCAGGGGCCTCCCTCTGGAACAGCCTTCCTGCCTCCCTGAAACTTGAGGAGAACCATCTTCGGTTCCAGAAGCACCTCAAAACCTTCCTCTTTGCTTTCTCTCTCCCTCTCCCCTGCTAAATTCTCGACTGAATCATCACCGAATCTGCAACTGGGCCGCTCTCACCGACCTCGGTCCTAGGCCCAGCCACTCTCCTCTTGCACTGCCTCCCTGGCAACCCCTGCACTGAGAGACTGTCTCTGTATCCCTACAGCCCCCCCTTTCCCAGCACTTGTCTGCACTTACCCTGCACTTGCCACCAGCTGGCCCTATTTATTTACTTTATTCTACTTACTTGTACTGCACTTCCCCCCTCCCCTTCCCCTTGCACTTTTCCCTTCCCCCTACCCCTGCACTTGCGCTGTCTGAATGACACCTGGCCTAGTAGGATCGTTGTCTGTCTTCCCCTTGTTCCCCCCTCCCTGCCTCGTCGCGCCTTGAAACACTTGTGTATAGGCGCGTTACAAATGCCATATCATATCATATCATATCTTCCCTCCACAGCCTGGTGTCTTTATTTCTGTTTTTGGGCCTGTATGCTGTTTTTATCAATGAAGAAGGCCTGGGAGTTTAACTCCAGGTAGGCATCTCTCAGTGAACTGCTTGTAATCGAAAAATGGGTCCAAAAGGAAAGCAATCTATTCCATTCTCCTTTCTGTTGTTACAAATTCTGCTTTCTCTCCTTCTTCCACTACATTTGCTAGCTAGTCAATGAGTGAGCAAGTGGGTCAATGTCTGTTCCCCCAGATTCTAAGAGTTTCGTCTTTTATACATCAGAAACCACTCTTTAGAGGTGTGTATAATCTTTCTGATCTAATTGGTCAATATATGTGATTGGACACTATTGTAAAAGTGACATCACACTAAACCTCCTTCTTCGTAATCATCTGGCATATTAATGAAGAGGGCAGTCTAATAGGAGTGACTTCTATACCCAGTTTACTTCCCATTTCAATTGATGTCATCTTGGAGTTTCAACATTAAACAATTGTAGTTGTATGCAACAACATGTTCCTCACATGTGATTAAGTTACTCATTAGTTCATTAGATGACTCTCACCTAGACAAATCAAGTAATGTGACTTCCATCTCAGCATAACAGTGGGATATGTTGCACATTTTCTTGTATTTCCTTCGGACACTTTCATGCTAACATTCCATTACCAGCCCAGAATAACAGGATTGCAGACATGAATGCTTTGATATATAAATCACTGGCGCACCATGTTTCTATGTTAAAAAAATACACATTTGCTGAATCTCCATAATTAACACAATGGAAAAGAAATATTGTTTTATATTCAACTGATGGAGCTTTTCACTATAACCAATTTATAAAATAAGTAACACAAAATTTAAAAACAGATATATGATTCATATGTCATTTAAATAGTGCATGTGTTTGCATGTATTGAGATGAATCACAATCTAGAATGGCAGCTCCAGTTCCTGACTGAGAACCGAACAGCTGGTATCAAATAATGCTAGTTACTTTGCATCTGAGATCTGGGACATTTATGACTGCTGATAATGCTGTTTGTGATGGTCAATGTCCTTTGAGGTACAGAGCTTGCAGGGCCATTTGTAAATCAGTCCTGCCCATTTTAGTGATTCCAGGATCTGACTGCCCCATGTGTCAGATATCCAGTCTCCAAAGGAGTGATGTTACCTTCTCCTGGCTTGATTACTTGAGAAGAGACCACTGCAGACCTATGCTCAGAATTAATTCAGTGTATTTATAAAGCATTTGTATAACCTCTGTGGCAGCTGCAAGCTGTAAAGAGGAAGCATGTGTTTCTGTTAAACAGACCTGCATCCTGAGAACCAATTACAGGCAAAGTCATAAGGTTTTATAGAAGGCATCAAAAGCCAGTGTTCACACTTTTTTCATAGTAAAGCAATCCATCCTCTTTTTCTGTTGCTGTGGCTGGTGGGGTGCAGGTTGCCATTTGGCTGTTCATGCACTGTTGCTGGCTTTATTCACAATTTCAGCCTTGAAAAGTCATTTTATTTTCCATGTTGAAATTCTTAATTTAAAAAGAGTAACATAACATGTGTTTGCAACCACTGCTAACAAAGACATATCTTTAATATCTCTGTATGCTTCTGTGTAAAAAGCTGATTCTCTATTCTGAGAAGGGAAACAGGCACAAGGCAATGTCCAATTCTGTTTTTCATTTTCCTATAAACCATTGTGCTTCTCATCCCAGTTTTAACAGTTGTTTTCATTTAAATAAAAGTTGCTAGATACTTTCTGTTAACTGGAAATATTTATCTCGGGCCTTGTCAACTACTTAGGACAAATATTCTGATTGTAGATGGACTGCTAAAATCGCACATTTCCTTGCACAATACATTTTTCAGATGTTGTGAACAGGATTCTAACTTTTAAATGTAAAGTTTTGCTTTGCATCTTTTCTTTCACATAGATTTACCTCCAGTACCTTGTGGGAGAGGAGTGTGAACATACAGAGGACTGGGGATCCACAGTGGGGAAAATAGAAAAGGCTGCAGTGGAGACCCCCATTTCAGCAAGAACACAATGATGTTAACTAGAAGGCGGAAGGAGTAAGCGCAGTTGGGGCAGTGAGTGCCCAAAAAAAAAAGAATGAGGGGTCATGTTGTGAGGCACATGATGAGTAGAGAATGGCTGCCAAACTCCTCTTTATGCATCCAGAACTGATAAAAGGGAAAAGGTAGACGGTTGTGTGGGAGCATTGCAGACAAATTTTCCCTTGAATGAACACCCATGAAAAAATGACCCCGATCTAGGTTGACACAACTAAGTCTGTCATTTGAATATTGGCATAGTTGGAAATGCCTGTTAACTCGTGCATGCCCTCTGTAATCACAATAAATGGTGATATGATGTGAGCAGGGAATCTAATCAGGAGTAAGGTTTCTCCTTACAAAGGAGTATTCACGTTGTCTGGAAACTTGTAATCTCCAGTGCCTGGATAAACTGTGGAGCATCAGATTGTCTTTAAAGAGTTTTATACTTTTCTGCTGTGTGTATCTGAAGTGACACTGTGTAATTTTTGATAATTATCCTAAGATAAGAACGGGGTGTCCTCTAACAATTATAGCATTTTCCTTTGGAGCCAGAATCCTAACCCTCATCCTCCTTCCTCTGTCTCAGATCCCTGATCTAATAACACGTTGTTGAAATCTCTCTTTATTAACAGTGCACCCCAGGTTTTATTGATTTTAGAGCTGAAGAGAAGCAAAACAAGCTTCATTGGCAAAAACTCTCCATCAGCAATGTAAGAAATAAGTAGCATAATATCACAATTAGATGTCTTCAGATTATCCATAAACTACCTTTGAGAAGAGGGTTGAGGGAGTGTGGTGTATGTTGTAGGTAGGCTGAATGCATTGGACACACTATCTAGATTCCCCATATATTCCCCATATATCACAACTCAAATGATGAAGAAATGCAGATGGAGGCTGATTAAGTGTATGCATTGTTTTCAGCTGAGGCATTGGAGAAAGCAGTCAATGAAGACGTGTGATATTCTGAGTTGATAAATATGGTAGAAGGTGAGAAGCCAAGAAATGGTGAGAGTTCTGAGGCAACCTATTGAGAATAGTCAAAGATAAATTAGTACAAGAACATAGCAGACCATTAAAGGGAAAAGACTTGTATCACCTGAATGTCTGGGATGGAAGATACTAGTGCTATCTTATGGGGGACACCTGCACATGTGAACAACTAAACTCTTCTCCAAACTGACTATTGGTGGCCAGAGGTGGATGGGCTAATTCAGAATATGATTTAAGGCTCTAATGAGTGTCACGTGATTGCAAGGCTCTGATTCCACCAGTGCCTCTGATGATGATTAAACAAAACCATCTGATTTATCCAGGGAAGATGTTTCTATTGAAATTCTGGGACCGCTGAATGTAGGGTGTTAGGCAGAATCCCATGCAGTTCCCTTAGGGACCACTACACACAATTAAGACCACAAGTGGTAATAGAAGTTCACCTTTGGAACAAGCCCATACTACACTGTTAAAGGGGTAGCAGTAGCAGAGCAGCCAGACTTATCTATAGAGCAAATGAGCAGTAGTAGAGATTACACAAAGGACCACAATTACTGTGACTCAAGCAAACACTGACTCAAGGTTTTTGGTTGAAAAGTAAAAGTGCATTTATTTCTAGACCATCTGTTTGCAAAACACTTCACTTCTATTAAATTAAAACCACACGTAAAATCAGGGCCATCTTAAGCACTTTTGGGGCACTGGGCACGGACATCTTTGGGGCCCCCCTCTACCAAACCAAAGGAATTAAGCGATCAAGAATACTGATCGCGCCCCACACCACCCCCACCCGTCGCGCTCACCACCTATAATTTGATATGCTGTCTCACAGCATAATAAGCACGTTTACCCCCTTTAAGTCCCCTTACCGTCTTCATTGTTGCTCTAATCAGAATGATAAACAAGTAGCATTTGAAGACCAACACATTACCAAACATGTCAATTTTTAAACAAAATATTATAGAAGGGTGTTATGTAAAATGGGAATGATTCTAGCTTCATTCTCTCCATCATCAATGGAAGTATATAAGTATCAGCATACCAATTTTGACCAAAAAGCAAACCGTTTCTTGTGTCAAACAAGCAGACCTTACAATATGCTTGCCTGAGGCCTGCAACATCTGGTCCACTTTCTTCTGTCTACCAGCCCTTCCACCGAAATGGCCTACATAAGAAGAAAGATCAAGTAATGGGCTAAACGATACCAGCAGCATGCAAGAAGGCAAACCTCACAGATGACAGCACAGAAATGAAAGATATATTCAATGATTTGACCAGGATCACTGTATCATCTGCTCCAGGCTACAAGCATCAACACTTTCATTCCTTAGTCTTGAATATGGATACATATTCACCTCTTAGACTAACAGTTTATGCCATAATTGAAGGCGATTGCCTAGGTTTTACAACACCTCATCTGAACAAACCAATTTCTAGACCTTCACCATACGGATGATATGTTAGTTTCTATAGCAACGCCTATTTGGTTCAGGTACACTGCTGATAATAGTAGATGTGATGTTGTTCTGTACATATGCAGGCAGGTTTATGAACTTCAGACATAGGAAAGGCTCAGCCAACATTGCTGGAATGTGATATTCTAATTTTGCATATCAACACGTATCTCTGCAATGGGTGCTTCACAAGCTGAGCTAACTTCTGAACCATTGTGGCACTCAATTTATCAATATGCATTCCACCGTTGCCTATTGCACATGATCAGCATAATTCCCACAGAAAGGAAAGAATGCTACAGAGTTGAGCCCTAATGAACACATAAACTATGTATACAACAGTGAATGCAGAAAGCAATATATGATGAATTAATCAAGGCAGAATGTACTTGTCAAAACCGAAAGGCAATGGGTTTAGAGCTTCAGCAGCAGCCCATGAAATCTCCTTACGTGTGCTATTTAAGACTGGTGAACAATGGAATCTTACTTCTTCAGATTAGGCAGCCCTGTGGAGACCACTCCAAGGTGGGGGCCCTGGGCTAGTGCCCCTTTTGCCCTCCCATTAAAATGTCTATGCGTAAAATAACCTACGCACAACCAATTCACTTTGTGCAGCACAATTCAAGGTAAGTACCTTTGGTTTTGACAGACCGGTGTTGTGAAACAAAGATGTTACCAGGGGGACAGATGCGATCACTTTTTGACAGTAATGACAGTTGAGTCTTATTAAAGATACGCGTACCCACGGAAAGAAATGTCACCGGAGTTAAAACACACTTAGCACATGAATCAACACAAGAGAGTTGGGGATAAAAATCATAGGCAATACTTTTGTCAAGACAGATAGAATCAGAGGACACTTTCCTACAAGTGAATAAAAGTCAATAGTCCTGCGCCACTGTCAAGTGGAACTGGTATCCTGTTGTCGAGGATCATACGGTTAGTACAGTTCACGTTTCGAGATTGCCAGGAGTACTTGGATATTGTCACAAGAGGAAGCAAAAGTTATAAGAGGGAAGGAAGGTAAGGACAAGTCTTTGGTGAGGAGAAAAGGGATTTACCCTAGTTCCTTGAGGTCGGACACAGTACCTTATTCAAGTGAAGAAGAGCTGGTACCACGGCAGTTGTTCCTGGTAGTTCCTGAAGACTCACGGTTCATGTGCCTTCAGTCATGGGAACAAGAAGGAGGACATCTGGAGCGATGTGCACTACCCAAGGATGAGGCCCGCAGCAGCAAAAGCAGCGATGAATAAAAGGTGCGCTACTTTAAAACAGGAGAGGCTCTTCAGATGGCTATACGGACCACTACAGCTGGGTGCAGTGATTTTGACCAAGAAGAGGATCCTCTGCCTGTGGAAGATAAGCTGGTTAATCCCACCAAGCTCAAGGGAAGAAGGCTCCGGACTGGATCTTCTATTGTCGTCGAAGGGTAGATAGCTCGGACTGCAGCAGGGCTCCACCGGGACTCGGTATTTGCAGCAGCCGTCTTTCTTCTTCTCCGCTTCTCTTCAGTTCCTTGCAGTTCCAGTGGCGACTCTGACTTCCAGCCCAAGAGTCCTGCCTTTTATGCGAAAATCCCCCATTCACACAGCCTGGCTGTCAATCACACAGCAGGGAGCTGTCCGGCCCGGACAACCACCTCAGCCAATCACGACAAAGTGCGACTTGGGTTTACAAGGATACCCTGTGCAGGGAGTGACTACACCCCTCCCTCACATTCAGCCCACCTAGACACCCAGGTGCCAAAAGGAGTGCTTCTTGAGAGAAGCCCACCAAAAGACAGTGAACAAACAAGGCAAACCTGGTTTGCCGCGCAAAGTAAAACACAAGAAGGACTTTAACAAAAATAAATGGCAAATAAACCCGACCGGAGCCAAAAGAAAGTGTATTTGGTAAAGCGGGTTTATGTTCGAGGCTAATACAATAGCCTAGAACAGTACCACGTTTATATAATATAATCGTTGTAGAAATGTTAGGGTAGATACCACTGCCACCAGCCAAGTCTAAATGTTAAACAAGCAAATTAAAGCTCAGAGAGGCACAGACAAAGAGAGATAGGAGTTAACCCTTTCCAGTACTCATGCAAGATGGTGTGTACTGGGTATTTAGTTTTAAATAACTATGTAAAGTAAATGGCAACTTTACCTGTTTTCTGGGGGACAGTAGTCAGCCCCAGAAAAATGGAGTCAGGGGGAAATCTCAGAGACAACCCTGTGTTACTGCACGACAGGTGCTGTGTAACACACATGAAGAGTGGGGTTCATGGAATGGTGACCTCCAGAGCCCACTATTACACAAACAGTAAAGGTACACATGGCAAAAAACATGTAAAAGGGGGAAAAAATCTCACACTCTTACTAAGTGGAAAAAGTAAACTCCAGAAATCCAGCAAAGCTGCTGGGGGACTCACTAGGTGAAGGAAATTAGCCATAGAATGAGAATTCTCCCTAACACTGGGCGTGGGCATGTGTCATAGGTAATCATACTTGCGCTCTATATTTCATGTTGCTGGAGATGATAAGTGTAAATGAGATTGGCAGAAAGGCTGTCAACAGTTTCCTACAGTCTGGCTTTTGAAGGGAAAATGATTCTTCAAAACTAGTGTCGGTTAATGGCAAGCAAATCTTGTAAAATGAGATGACAGAGATTTTCAACAAACATTCACATGCTCCCTCCTACATACATGCCACTTTTAGTGGGACCATTGAATGGCTGATCACACTTGTGAACTCAGTAAGCACAGCAGGTCGGGAGGAGAAGGGTCATAGCAGTCATGGATAGAGTGTTTCACTATCACTATTTACTGACACCTCACAGAATGACCCAATATTGCCATTTCAGGCTCTATGATGACACACACCCAATTCCAGAGTCCTGACTGGTGCAATAGAGGATGCTAGATTGAGGTTGATAATGACTGATAGTATTTCTTTTTTTGTAATGATAGTTTGTATTCGTTTTCATGTCTAACATTGACAGAATGAACTATGATAATACAGGCTAATTAAACAATACAAATCCACATACATGCAAAACATATATCGAGCTGTTTACAATCTTGTCACAATATACTAGACAGCATGACTTGTTTCTGAAGCACCCTTCTTCCAATTAATTCCTGCACTAGTCTTAGTGGTCATACTCAGGTCTTCTGGGACATTCCCTGTTCTTGCGAGATCTCGTTCAGAGATGTCTTTTTGTTCTCCTGCTTGGTTCTCTTTAGATACAAAGCCCAACATGCTTAGAACAGGCTGGGAATAATCCATATGTTGGTCGATCATAACTTTAAACAGCTACAAAGAGAATTAAAAGGTACAAGAAAGATATGGAGAAAGAAGTACAGAACAAGAAATAGACAAGAAATCGGAAGAAGGAAAATGTGGAACAAGAAAACCAAGAACATAATCATAAAAAACAACAAGTTGTCCACAACATGACTCAGCTGTCATCTAGTATTCAAAGAGAAAACCTAATGTAATTATACCAGAAAGGTGTGCTCTGCCAGGGGCATGCCTGTGGCAACCTCCTGTGAGTGCACCCCTAAATGAACTGCAGGAATACCCACAGGTTAGCATAAAATGAACCTCTTTGTCTCGAGTTCTGTAGATATGCCTCTTGCATGACGCTAGCTTTACTGTGGACCCCCTGTGGTTCTCATAATCATATCATGCTCTCTCATCATGATTAGTGCTGTTTAATAGTGTAGACACATTTAATATTCAGAGTTTGGAGTCCATAAATAGATCTTTACCTAGTGTGAACTGAGCCTTCTCTAATATGCTCATCCAATACGTCTGTAGCTTTCGACAAGAAAATAGAATGTGGTAGATGTCTCCTGTTGCAGAATGACAACTCCAACAACTTGCTCTGTGAAACTTTAGCGCTTCACGTATTTTGTAGTTTGTTTGTTTGAGTCTTGCCTCTCTGATTCCATGCTGATAACTCTGCTGCATGCTTTGTATGGAATGTGTCCTATTAATCATCAACAAGCAATGGAAGTGTTGCCTTTGTCTTTAGGTTTGGTCATTCACTGGTCCATACTTAGATTTAGCCTCACTAAAACTAAAGCAGTGTTCACTATCCATCATATCTTGTATTTGCATTAGCCAAGATTTGGCCCAAGTTGCCCAGAGATTATCTCTATGCGCTTTCTTATTATCCTATTTTTCCAAATGGGTGCCTCTTAATGCCAGTTGTGTCTACTTTTTGCAAGGCATGGACCCTCTTCCAGGCCAACACATCAGTCCCTAGTATAGGGGGTTTCCTAGGGGGTCTCATTTATAATCTATGCGGTATCAGACTGATTTTCTGTTCTAATAATGACCATGTGGGTCTAGCCTCAGGTCCTTTAATGAATACAGCCACCAGTGATATGTGTTGGGCATAATAATATAACTCTACATTAGGGAGTCTCAAATTCACGCTGTGAATAGGTGCATACAGTCTCTCCCTTTTGAGTCTTGCACGCAAGCTTCCCCAGATGAATGACTTAACGCTGCAAGATAATCTTTTTCATAAAAATGGGTGGTATTTTCAAGGGCAGTAAGCCGTATATATAGTACACATGCGCTATCACCACCCTTTTAACTATTTGGACTCAAACCCATATGGACAGGCTCAGTGAGGTCCATTTGTAAAAGTCTAGTTATTTTTGGACCACACTGTCTCTAAATAGTCTCTAACACTCAGTAAATACCCTAATGATAATAATACTAATTTTGTGCAATAGAAATGTGTTCCATCTAGTACGTGGTTAAAAGTGTTCTACATTCTATATCAATTCATCAACATTGATAACATTTAGTAGTGCAGCCTTAACTTGTATTGTACATCTCCTTGAGGAGGAGTCATATCCACTTCCAGCCCTGAGCCCAGCAAGCATGATTGATTTGACCTATGCTGGAATTGATCTTATGATCATGGAACAGGATTGCTTTTTGCAGTCAAACTTTCCTCATGTAATCTTGTTGCAGCCAGCAGCTTGCATATGTTTATGCACAGATACCCAAAGTGAAGGAAAGCCAGAGGTAATGTGAATGAGCAGTATTGTTGCCTAATGTTATGTACAGTAAAAGTTGAAAGGAAGGTAGAGACTGGAGTAACCAAAGCACACAATGATTAAATGGGTTCTTGCAGTGCGTATATAAGGTGAACCTTTTCTACAACCATGAACAGAAAGTTCACAACTAAAAATGTGGAGCCTGTGAAATGTTGTCCACCCTTTTGTATTGACAATATGTATCACCATTCCCTGCAAATAGTGTGGAGTTTACCACAATCTTTAAATAATGAATAAATAGCACATGCCAAAATGTGAGAAAGCAAAATACACGGACATTCCGTTGCACATCACCTAAAAACACTGGGTGTTTCAATTAGAGTGCTGTAATGCACCTACTCCTCCTCAGAATCCTAAAACGCTGTCTGAAATTATGAATATAGGTTTTAGAATTTACAATGTGGTGTTTACTCTGCAATGTATTTCATTCAAATCATGTGAAATAACTGGGAATCTAAAAGGAGTTAACTTTCCTAAAGTAATAAGATGTACCCGGTGGCTTATCATTCCAAGAATATATGGCAAATACATGATTGTGATGCAACTATAAATGGAGAGAAACCTATTTAAATGTAGAAATGTCCATAATTACAGCTTGGACTATTATAACAGGTAATTAATTACTATTTCATCTGAATGGCCGGATAGTAGTTTTACTTTACAATACTTGTTTTGACGGTTCTTCAGTGAGTCTGATGTAAGCTAAACTTCTGTTCAACCTATATGAGAAGGCATATCCGATGGGAGGAGAACCAGGGCCCCAGGGTATTAGTTCAGCCGTTAGGAGAAAAACAGACACATTTATCTTTCATCAAAGAAATGCACAGGGGCCAGCCTGATAGAGCAAGACCATGCACACAGCATCTGATTAATTGGCTGCTCCCTATTCACACAGGCTCGTTTTAATTGGAAAATTCATGAATACATTCCATTAGAGACAAAAAATGTGGGCATCTGATCTGGAAAAGATCAAAATTGGTAACATGATGAAAAGACGTTTTCCAATTTTGTTGCTTCAAAGGGAAATTGTTGCACAATTTCCACTCTGATTTCTGCCTCACAATGAAATTCCCCATCAGGAGGTAATGGAAAACCAAACAAAGGGACATTTCAGCCAAACGTATTAGTCATTAGTGTTCCCTTTGCACATGATTCACTATGCCAACGCAGGTTTTCATGTGAACAATTCAATAGAAATATAGTTGACCATTTAAATCAGCATTACAACAAAATCGACAAGTGTTTGAAACTGTGAGAATCTCACCTACAAAATTAGACTAGACATGACATATTAAGGCGTATTAATAATTGAGCAATTATATAAATATTAATCATTTTGTTAAATTTCATCACACATATTCACGAAACATAAATATGAATACGGCTTGATCAGGCAAATCTAAAATCCATATTTCATTAACATGAAAAAGTCGTACTGGAAGATATAGGAGAACATATGTTATATAGTACAAATTGTCCAAGTGTCACATGTTCAGAATATGATCAATTTACAAAATTAAGGGGTACTTTTTCTGGTAGTGTCACCTATTAATTCATTCATATATGTATTTCACACTTAACACTGAAAACCAGTCTTTAAGCAGGAGACCATGATTTGAACCTGTGTTGCTCTGCATTGTTTTGCTTTCAAGACAGACGCGTTGCCCCTGAGCTATCCACTCAGCCCTTTTAAGCAAACAAATGGGAAAATGTCACCCTCAGAAACTGCTTTCTAAAATGACATACTGTGGGAACACAAAAAACTGTCCATGATCAAACCCAGAGACATGGGGGAGTACTCTGGGTTGTTGAAGGCTGCAGAAAAGGTAACCTATCTGTAACTGGATGAGCGCAGTGATGGAATCACGTTTGGAGGGGTGATAGAGACCATGGGCCTTATCCTAGAGGAAGTCAGAAGCAGATTGTACCTGAGTCAGAATTGATTCCCAGAGGTGGGTAAAGTGGAGAGTAGTGGGGCTTGGCTGAATGTAGAGATTACGTGGAGGTGGTGTGGTCCATGCTAGCTCAGTGAGGACTGCTGACCTTAAATGGCCAGCTGCTGTGGATGCTGGATTTATGGTGACAGTCCGTAATTTGTGAATTTACTCTGCCTTTCCATTCATTCAGTGTTTTCCACGGCTTAGGTGCTGCATGCTTTTTGAACTTAATTATCATTGAAGCTGCGGCCCTTAGCTGGAAGGACCTTTCCATTTCTTTCATCCTAGATGTCAGTTCTAGTACACCTATGCCTGTATTCTTTTTTTTTCTTTTTCCTCAATATCATGAGGCAGTAACTGCTTTAGAAACACACCATATGTACATTTTGCGTGCTCTGTGTGCCTATTGAGGGCTTATATAATGTTTGCCCAGCACAGGAGGAACCCTTTAGGTGCACTAATGTCTGGCAGAGTGAAACTTGCAATACAGCGTGCTTTATGTTACAGATTTTGATAGTGGTTATGTAATGTTTGGGACCATTTCGTTTTCCCACAGACTATATGCGGTACAGCATGGAGACATCTAATGTGCTGTTTGCACTGGCAAACTGTTTGGTCTGAGAACCCCACGTGCGTTTTACATGATACCATTTCTTCAATTAACTGAGAACGACAGGGTAAGCCAAGACAGGTGAGACTCTTGCTGCACTAGTGCATGTTTATTGCTATTAATTCTGACTTAGGTCACGTACGACCCTCCGCCCCTTGGTCGTTGGCTGGTAGGTCTCACAAACTTTGAATTTAGGGGCATATGTACCCCAGTTCTTTTGTCCTTGTTTAGTCTCTACAGACAAATTGATTTGGGTCTGGACATGTGGGTTTGATTTGATACTGCAAGATATTGCATGCTATAACTCCATGTTTAGGTTGAGAACATGGTATACATTGTTCTCCCCACCATAGTGCATTATATTGAACGTCTTCTGTGAACGTGCTTGGAGGCAAGCTGTTTTTAGTGGTATTTATTTGTACTACTGTTATTTTTCTTCACTTCTTTTGTTTCGTTTTTGTCCACAAAAATCTATAAATATCTATTGCTTATTGTGCTAAATATAAAGAAGCATGTTTGCTATAATCTTGGAGTCACAAATGAGTGAAAATGGCCACGCTCCCATTAAGCAATGTGGCCGTGATGAGACTGGAGTGCTTTGTCCTGAAGAAGACGGCATCAGCTGTGTTCCAGTTAGACTTGTTATGCCGTCGAAACTACATATTGCCTAATAAGCTTTTCCTTGGTTGACACCGTGTATATTCATGTTTATTGTCATCGGTAATTTGTAGTTGACTATTTGCACCCTACTTGTTGACAGATTGGTTATTTGCCACATGTCTTTTTCTCTCTTTTCTCTTTTGTTTTGCATCATTGGAGTTCCACTGATGCAGATTTTTTGATAGCATATGTATTTGGTATGCATCTTTGGCTATGTATAAAATTATATATGTTATACTGTACACTATTCATGTTCATTTATGAAGTTTAGTGTGGGGTGGGATTAGGAGTGCCAGCCTCTCACCACGTGATCCCCTTCACTTGGTGTAAGTTCTGTCCTCTTGGCTCCCACTTTCCGGTACAGACCATATATTGGATCTATGTGCAGTATATAATAGCACTTTATTCAGCATTTTAGCCATTATCTCTATTATCAAAGTTTAAGATGTTTTTATGAAATGAATTTATATATTAAATGTTTTTTATCTATTTGATATCAATAAAAATTGTTATATTGTAACATGTGTTTTCAGCTATGCCTCTATTATATTTGGTTATAGCTGTTCATTTAAAGTCCCGCTCAATCCATGCACTGTGGAGTTCCGTTTGACACAACTCCCTTTGGAATTTCATGCTAGCTCAGTGCCATAAAATATTTATCCAAAAGTGAGTTTGAAAAGCCCCATTTCAATTAGATATATATCCTCGATAACCATCTCTCTGCTATTTCCCTGGAAGGGAAACTGGGAGGGGGCGCCATTAGGAAGGAACCAATCCCAAATTGTGAAAAAAGCAACTGGCTTTCCCATTACATTAAAACCCAAGTGAGATCTGATTTAGTGTACAACAAATAGCATTTTCTTACGCACAGTGTGCAGTGTCTGATAAACTACAACAAATGGAATGCAAGTCAAATGTTATAGCATGTCCGCGTGAAATGTAGCCTGCTTTCTTTTAGCATATTTAATGCCAAAGGAAGATTCCTTTAAACTGGAGCCCATTAACAATTCTGAGCAGGACACAGAATCCCTCAAAAATCAAATAAATTCAAACTTCCAATGTTTTCAGGGGTTTAGCCAATAGCTGGGGCGGTGGCATTTTGGCCAGCCTCCACAGACTAACAGAGAATTTATAACACAAAACCTTGGAAGGCCCTGTCATTTAACACAAGCTATTGGGATGAAAGAGAGCTTAGCTGAACTACGTACATTCAAATAGAGAATGATGCAACTGAAAACGAACAGTTAAATCTTGCTAATGACATTGTGTTGTTGAAGTGAGAGGACCCTGAAGTAAATATACCCCAAACATCCAAGGTTATTGGAGGTATATATGTAGTCCTTTCAGGAAATCATAATTTAGACTTGGCACCTACTGTAGATACATCAATAAATCAAGTTTGTAAAGCCCTCTGTTGCTTCCTGTAGCTAGGTGCACACTGAATATATACCCTAATAATGATAATAATAATCTGTGCATTTTAAACTGATAACACAGCTTCTATAATCTCAAACCTGTAGATGTTCATGAAGCCTACCATTGCTTGTATTTCATTTACATGAATATGCTAAAACACCAACCACGAAAGGGATTGCACATGGGAACACATTGCTTATGGGAAATATCTAGAAACGGCATGAAATGTGCAATACACTTTTCTATGTAACATTTCTCTAATACCAATGATCATTGTGTTCCCTGGCATGGAGCAATGAGATTGCAACATTAGTAGAGCCAACGTCTCCAAAGCCTCTTGAAATTGGTCTTAATAAAAAAATGATACAAACAGATCTAGTGTTCCTTATGTATGTCCATGTACACTTGGAGCAGTATACATGATTGCAGCTTGATCACTTACTGCATTGTTTGACTTCCATTTTAATTAAGAATTCTGCTTATTTTAACCAAGTTCTGTAATGAATCAAAGTACAAACAAGCAAACAAACAAGGCCCCATGCTCCCTGTTTATGTAATGGCTTGACAGGATTAGAAACAGTGGTCTTGAGGGTTGGCCAGATCAATTGCCACATGTTTAAGATTAATTCTAAACCTTCCAGCCATAACCTCTTTTGTTTTGCCCTTTTTGAATGTTTGCAGCTCCAGGTCAAAAAGTAACAACATTAAATTCAATAAACCTAATATAACATAAACCCTACCTGTATGAAAAGTGTGCACAAAAGGAATGTGTGACCATGAAATCACAATCAGCTTTGGTTATCAAGGGGCTTTGGACCTGTGCCTTTCGAGGATTGATACACGGGAGATACCTGACTTGGACCTACCACTCTGCAGGGCTATTTGGCTACTCCACCATAGATCAGCAATAACATTTCACCATTTCACAATGCATTTGGCTTGGATTAAAGCCTGTGAATGGGTATAGTGGTTGTATTCCCATGTAACACGTTGCAGAGGGTGGATAGATTAAGTTACTTTCTTTTTAGACATAAGAGTGGTAGGAAAGAATTAATAAATGAAGCAGATGTCAGTCCATAAGACAATGGGCCTCAGGGTAAAGGGTGCATTGCTTTTCAGCCAATGTTATAGTTCTCAAAAATAAGTACTATATTTATCCTTACTGTTTGCCCTCCACTTGGTCTCCTACAGAGCTCTTCAAGGCAGGCAGATCATAGTTTACATAACCTTGTCTAAGCATAGAATATGGGCTTTCTATATACAATTATGGCAGTCAATATTAGTAATCATACTGTTTTTTAGTCATACACTTTCAAAATACCTGGATTTCCCGTTTACAATCAGTCCTCAGATAGTACCAGTAGCAATCGCCACATTGAAAGTTAACACGAGAGGACAACAGGACTTTTGTTCCATAAGTGTACAACCCGGGATTAGCTGAGCTACCTCCCTTCTAATGTTTGCAACAACTTGAGAAACAAATAGACAATGTAGGATACTAGACAAAAAGGAGACATGGTACTGAAGAAACAGCATAATATTTTGGGTTGGTTTGGGCGCAAAAGCATACAGGATAGACAGCAATAAAGGGAAGGGCAAAAATCACCTAACAAACAGCTGAATGATGAAATGGATGGCTCTGATGGGCAAATTTCCCAGCTGGCCACTGAGCACAACTGCTTAATACGTTTTAGTGCGGCTTAAAATGGCTCTCATCTTGACAACCAGCATACAAAGGAAAGTAAATTAGGTTACCTGGGGTCTTCATAACTAAAGCAGCCCCATCCCTGAACCAGACGTTCTTGGCTTCCATAAACCATAGCACGTAACTTATGTTCATGAGAGCATAGTTTCCAGACTGCCCGTTACCTCATTAATTCCCAGATACTGGCTGAACATGGGGTCCAATGTGCCTATTTGAGAGACAAAGAGAGAGAAGTAGAGAGAGAAAGAGAGAGTGAGCGAGACAGAGTGTTTGACAAAGATAATGCAAGGACATCATTGGTACATCAGTTGTAGGAGAACATGGGGCTACCAGGATATTTTTGATTTGTTACTATTACTTCTATTTTTTTACAATGACTTTTGATGCTCTTTTCCTGTCCTGCAAGTTCATGTATGATTTTGTTGTTTTGGTTTCTGGATTGTCTGTACCCCTCACTAGTACTCCCAATCTTTGATTCTACACCCATCCCCAACTAACACGCCAAACTCAACATTCTTATACTTAATATGCATACCAACTAAGGCACCCACACATGGTAATTGACTGTAGGCATCTAAATTGCCCTAAATCTAAATTGCCCCTAAAATGCCCTAAATTGCACTGCTTTGAAAATTGTCAGGCATTAGACAGCAGAGCTATCCTATCCACCTATTCTGTGCCCCACAGTGTGAAGATTTAGACAGAAAAATAAAGTGTTTTATAGTGGGGGCGAATGCAGCCCCCAGTGCTGTGCTTTTGACCTGCATAAAGTAGAAGTTCTTAAATCTGAAAAAAAAATTTGTCAGTGCGATCTCCAATAGCTCTACTAAGAAAGTGCTTGGGACTTTATCTCTGTCTATTCTTTTTTCTAAGATTACTCTGAGGGAATCCATTTGTGGAATATTGAAATATTGGAATATAATGATTCCACATCAAGAGTGATTAATAAATCACAGTCTGTGTCAAAGGCCAAATGTTCTATTGCCCTTATTAACATCAGTGGAGTCTGCCAAGTATGTGGGTGTGGCAGACTCCACTGATGTTATAAGGGCAGTGAAGATAAGAATCACTGACCATAAAACAAAGATTAAGAACAAACAGCCAAATGCACAACTTGTGGCACATTTTCTGGAGAATAATCATGGTTTTGAAGATCTGAAGTGATGGGCTATAGAAAAGGTAACAGGTACAGATGAAGCCAACAGCGCAAAGGTTGTCACAAAGAGAGCAATGGTGGTTGTATCATACCCAGAGTTATACAAACAGACTCAATTTACAAGAAGAATGGAGTCAACATAACAGATAATGGAGTATGTCATCTGTTTCTGTTAAGCTATCGTTTTTCCATTGAAAAGGAAACATTATAGATTGGGACAACAAATGTACAAGTAAAATCAAAAGCACAAGTTGTTTAGCCCAAGTTCCCAGAGATTATGCAATTAATTTGAGGTAATTGGCTCTTTTCCACTATTTCCTTATAATATAATGGATCATGTCTTTCTAAAAAGACTCTACGTTGAAAGATAGACGGTACATGCCGGTAGATCGCTTTCTATGACCACAGCAAGAGGTGGATATTAACACCACAAGTAGAAGAGCTGCTAAAGTCCTATTTCTATGGTTATTACTGGTAGAAGGACCGGGAGTTGCCATGCCTGATTCTACAATTCCGGAAGCATAGGAACGCGCAAGGAAAACGCAGCACCGACTGCTTACATATGGCTTTGGTGAAGACAAAAATCCAGCCTGTTACGGTAAAGTCCCCTTTATTTTAATTCTTGTTGCGATCCACAAAATGGGAGTTAGCACCTCTTTCTTGTGGACTAATATGGGGCCCCCCCGTCTCTGTCTTTTTCCTCAGTCAAGTCATAAGGAAAGGTTTTGCTAAATGGTTTTTTGGACACCTATAGTTGATGTTTAAATGTGGATTAGAGGTTTGAGATACATGATCTAAAATATGGAAAACAACAAGCTATTGATTTTTAATTATGGATTACTAATAGGAGCCATATCAATCATAGCAGTATAACTGCAAGGTATTAAGTTAGCCAAAATAAATTGATGACTGACACATGCTTTGTGTTTTTTGCATACCTAATGCCTTTTTTGCACAAATCATGCATGGTTTGCACACACACAATTGTAATTGTCTTGATGTAGTAAATTGTCGATTTATGTGATGTATAATGTTTTAACCAGTTTTTTAATGTAGTTATAATACAATGGAATGATTTATTAATAATACAGTCCTAGTCTCCTCACCTGATCGCCCTGTTTGGAAACACAGCATAGTTGTTTCCAATCCCTAGGGCATCATATTTGTCTATCATCCATGCACATAGATATGCATTGCCCTCACTAGATCCAGAGTGACTTCCCATCAAATGACAAGTGAGCATATTACTTTGGGACTTTCAACATTTTCCCTATGAAACTTCTGCACTGGCTGGTTAGGGGGTCTTGCTGTGTCCGGAGGTCCTGAAGTCCTGTGGCCTAATTACAGGGGGTGTTTACCTTTGGGCTACACCTTATTTGTAATGGGTTTTGCTGACTTGAATGCTGTGCTCTAAAGTATGGTTGTTCTTTTATTTTATTGCAATAGAAATGTGCTTGAATTATATGTGATGAAGGTATATTGACTTATGCTGGCAACTGCAGATGTAAACTTTAGGTTTGGTTTGGTAACAACAGAGCAGGTCTTTTGAGTAGACAAAAGGTATTTTGTGTCATTTAGCCAATGGTTGGATTGGCTAGACTCTTTGGTTAAAACGTTCGTATGCTTTGAATCCCATGTTTGGGGCAAAGTAGATTGACTCAAGTGCAATCCTTGTGTTTGATTTTATGTGCAAATAGAGAGGCCTTTAGAGGGTTGTCTGATGACAAAAAGATGTGTTATGTTTATTTTTTATTACGAAAGTGAGAATTCATTGGGGATTTGATATGTGATTCCAGAATATTGATAAGATAACAAACCATTAAGTGTTATGCGATGCCAATATGCTGCTCTACCTTTCGCTCTCTCCATCTATCCATATGTTTTATGCATTGCGTGCAGCCTCATAAACAAGTGTGAAGAGTTTGAGAGCTCATAACTAAGCAGCTAGGTTGGTTGGTAGGTTGTAAAATTAGCAGAACACTGTTAGAAGCAAGAAGGTTTGTTATTGAAACGGTACTGCAACAGGTGCCTAATGAGGTGGGGAGTGGATAAATCTCTCGGCCCGCAGAAATAAATGTAAATCGTAGTGGGGGCCCATTCAGAGGAGAATGATGGCAAAGGAATACATTCTCTATGTTCTAATTCATTGTAGCTCCGACTTGATGTTCCACGGTGCTAGAATTTTGGTAAAAAATTATTTTATTTGCATAAATTAGTTTAATACAAAAACCTTTTTAG
Source organism: Ambystoma mexicanum (assembly GCF_040938575.1). NCBI lineage: Eukaryota > Metazoa > Chordata > Amphibia > Caudata > Ambystomatidae > Ambystoma > Ambystoma mexicanum. The sequence goes on from NC_090935.1 coordinate 261,381,729, forward strand.
CAAAGAAACAAAAAAAGAGACTCTGTCAAAGATAGAGACATCCATGTTAAAACAGAATGACAATTGTTTCCCTTTTGCCTTATTGGTGAGTAGCAAGTGTCATCCTCTTTCCTGAACAATTTTCTAAGAATTTGACTGTTGCAATGGTTAGTGCATATTCATTCCCCTCTCAGCAGTATTTCACACTGATGACTTGCCAAGAGGGAAGGGGCACTTTCCACACATTTTGCAAAATAATATCACTGGAGTTCCATTAGGGCTGAGCATCAGAGACAAAGGTGGAGTACGTTTTCTAAAACTACTACTTCCCTGTAAAACCTACATGTTGGCGTTTCTGAGCTCTTACCTCCCTTTGCTGTGACAATCTCCATTGTGGGGTACAAATTAAATCTAAAGCACATACATTGTGACCTGAGGTAACTGTCTGGAATTGTCTTGATGTAACTTGGCTGAATAGTCTTACTTCTTTTGACAGATGTCAGAACCGCTTGCATTTATTTGCTGGCGCACGGGTCAGAATCGAGTCCCTTTCCCACAACTTCTTTTTGACTTTGTCTGGGTTGGACAGCAGTTATCCATAGTTGATCCCAATTCCTCCAGTAGAAGTCTACAAACCTGATCGTACAGGCTCCCTATCCTGCTGTTATCGTGGGCCACCTCAGCTTTTATTAGTGCAAACATTGTTGGAGGAGAGGCTGGCGAGTATTTGCCAATAAATTATAAGGCTTTCCACTCCACTGCTTCCTTCAAGGAGATTATCCCCAGCTCCCTTCTGATGATTTGAATTGGAGTAGATTTGAGGAGGTCGAGGACTCTTCCAGAATAAGCCCTCTAGTAGGGGTCATTGTTTTTATTAAAAGGAAATCAGTGCCTCAGCACCGCGGTCACTGCGGGTGTTACTTTAGCTTTGTAGAAGTCTATTAGAGGTTGCAACGAAAAACCACAGAATCTTCGCTTCATGATCAGCGCCTGGTCGATAGTCCGAACGTTCTTTTGTTTTTACTTCAGGGAAGTTTTTGATTGCTTCAGGTTTTTGCAGATCTGGACCCCAAGATATTTAAAGGCGTTAAACACCTCAATTTTTTCAGACCCTAGTCGCCACGTAAATTGTTCCTTCCATTTCCCTTGAGTCTTTTGTAATACTAGAATCTTTGATTTACCTGTGTTCAGCTATTCACCTGTTGGTCATTGGCAGTGGTATTTTCTTCCAGTTAGATCAATTGTCTCTCTAGGCCTATGGGTGTTGCGTCCAACAGAACCAGGTCACCTACACAGAGGAGCCGACTGACTGTGACTTCTCCAATTTCTGGGGGGAAGCACCTAGCATTAGCCATTGAGTCTGACAGGTCAGAGATATTAATATTGAAAAGGGTTGGTGCTAGAGGGCATCCTTGTTTTACATTGCGGCCTATCAGGGTCTTATTGCTCGCGAGACCTAAGATATTCAGTCTGATTCTGCAGGAGGAATCTATATTTAATTCTTTTAGTTGGTCAACCAGGTCTAGTGGGAAGTTCCATGACAGCAAGTTATTCCAAAGACTTTTCCTGCAAATTCCATCAAAACCTTGGAAAAAGCAACAAAGGCTATGTAGATCTTCTGGCCTGTTTGTTGGACTCTATGCAATAGTAATGACAGTAAGAATATTAGCAGAGAGGTCCCCAGACCCTTTGTAAAGTTGGACTGGAACTGATCATGCAGTCTCTCGTCTTGTAACCATTTGGTCAGTCCTCGTAAAACCAATGTGGCGTAGAGTTTCCCCATCACATCCAGTAATGCAATTGGGCGGTCGTTTTTCAGGTTGCTCCTGTCACCCCTCTTAAAGATCAGGATCACGTTAGTCTCCTTCCATGAATTTTGTAACAGTCTGGAGTCCAGCATGTTTTTCAAGATCTGGTCTAGTACGTATGCCTACTGTTCTGGGTTTTCTCTAAGGGTCATGTTGGAAAGACGGTCTGGGGCCAGAGATCTGGAAGGTTTTAAGCATTTTATAAAATCAACCAAGTCAGTCTGGTCATATTCGGGCTCGAAGTCAGTTGGTCATAGATAGTCTCCACCACTTTTAGCCTTTCTGCAAACAGGGCTTAGAAGAAGCTAACCTAGGCATTTTCTGAAACTCCGTTTATCAATGGTAGGGGACTGGGTGTTCCTGTTGAGTTTATAATCGGGCAAGTTTCCATTATGTTCTTTTGTTCTAACACTCATTGGGCTTCATTACAAGGGTACCGGTAAGGGACTGGCACCCTCATTACGGGAGCACCAATTATGAGGTTCCCTTTGCGGGTCCCGGACCAGACGTCTGTTAAAACCAGACATCTTTTCCGGGTCCCACGAGGGGAAGAGGGAGGTAATAACGGGCCATTCGTAATATGCCCATTATTACCTCCCTCCCCATTCCCATGGTGGTCTCTATTGGCAGCCAACTCTCCCGGCCCCTGGGGCACCCCTGCCTGAACTCCGCAGGTTCCTGCCCGATCTGTGGACGGGGCTGCTTGGGGTCGAACTGGCAGCGGAGGAGGTACTTGACTGTTCACGCATGTCCCTCATTGTTTGAACGAGCTCCGAGAGCATGTGCCGCACCGCGGCGAGTTCTGCACAGATATCCTTGGTGGAGGATTGTATGGCTGCCTTCACAGTATCTGCACATTGGTGCATTTCCGCCCTTGCACCTCCACACTCGGCAACATGCTGAGTCAGGAGTGAGGACAGTTGGTGTTGGCGTGTGATGATTTGGTCCAGCGACTCTTGTTTTTTTTGGGCAATGGATATTGCCAGTGGCGTGTCGATAGTGCTGCTCCCCTCCTGCACATCTTCCACTGGGCATGGGGTGGCTGGCCATGAGTCATCAGGGGATTGCCCCTGTGTGCCATCATCATGCTGGCTGCATGGGGACAGGTATGGGGAATGAGGGTGGGCAGCGGGGGGACATACTACAACATCAGCATCCTCCACATCACTATCCGAGCTAGCTGCAATGGCAGCAGTCTCCCCAATCGTGCTGCTTCCTGCAGACACAGTCCCTTCAGTGGGCACCAGTTGATGGATGTCTGTTGCTGGTGGTACCGTGGTGCTTGCCTTGGTGATTATCAGTGCCCTGGCCTGTGTTGTGGCCGAAGATTTTGGCTGCTGTGGGGGTTTGTTTTGTCTAGCAGAGGTGGAGGGTTGGTGTGGTGGTACTTCGGGCCTGGCCTTCTTGCCAGGTGTGGTGCCAGTGTCTTCATCGCCAAGGTCTGAATGAGAGCCTGTGGTGGAGCAAAGGAGGGAAAGTTTTATTGATGGGTCTGCGGACATTGAGCAGGCATTGTGATGACTGCCATCATTTTGATAACTAGATGGTGCACATTGGAGGCAGTGACATACAGGTTGTCTCCCTTTTGGGTGGAAGAAGCATGGAGTAATGTGGGTGCCTACAGTAAGGGTGTGCATACTGCATGTGTACAGGGTGGAGGTCAAAAATGCCTGTAGGCAGTCTTCTGCTGATGTGTCGCGTTAACCCTATTAGGCAACATTGCGCTTCACATGATTCTGGACTTCAGTAAGTCTGGCATGGCTTCATTTAAGGCACCTACCTGCGTCACCTGATGTCGGGGCTCCTCTCTTCATTTCTCCAACCCCCTCGATGCTCTCGATGCCAATGATTGTGGCACATATCTCCTCCCACGGCTGCAATTTTATCGGTGACTCTGCTCCTCCACCAGTTGCCATGCCCAGGTTTCTGTTAGCAGACAGTATACTCCTTACGCAGAGCCGGAGATCGTCCCACCTTTTCTGGCACTGTCTTGTGTTGCGGGCTGTTGTGCCAACTGCACTGACCCGCTGTGCTACTATGGCCCATATGGCCTTCTTCCGTGCTATCGCCGGTCTGGTCATCTCTGCTGAGAATACGACATCAGCTTTTTCCTGTAGGGTTTCGGCCAACATGTTGATCTCCTCCCTAGTGAAGCGCTCCTGCCGCAGCCGATCGCAACTTTTATTAACAACTTTCGGCATTCTGACGATGGGTGGATGTAGGTGAAGGTTTGTGGCGAGTCTGGGGGTCAGATGTCCACTGGTTGTGGAGGATGGCAATGGATTGTGTTTTTAAAGATGGCCACCGTGCTCTTTCCCGTTCCGTTGCGATGACGCAACTTCCAGATCTGCTTATTTACGTTCACCGCTAATAGCAGTCACCACTATTTGCGGTGATCGCTAATATCGGTGGGAGGGGTGGCGGTAGTGCACCTTGCACGGCATACAATGGCAGTAGTGCACCTTGCACGGCATACGATGCTGGTAGGTGCCGTTTTTGGGACCTTACCGGCATGGTGCAAATTACATTACCGGCATGGTGCAATGCACGTGCCCGAGAGGTCGTAATGTACCGCTTTTAACGGTTTCTGGCCAGCATGGACACGTTAGTTGCGCCATGCCGATAATGTCCATTACTTACCGCCAGGGTCGTAATGAGGCCCCTGGTGTTTTCATCAGTATTAAATTGGCCATATCACTTACTCTAGATAGGTAGTTTGATCTCTTCTTCCTCCACAGTTTCTCATATTGCCTTCTTCCAGGAAGGATGTGAAACTCTGGTGACGGTAATGGGTTCTGTTCTTCAAACACGGGAGAACCGGTTGGGCCTGTATCGGGTATTGTCCCCCCCCTGCAAATGTTCATCTGGGATTATATATGGCGCTGAGTTAAGCATTGCCAGCGAACAATAGCCTTTTAAAATGACAGGAGGTGCAAGTATGTTTCTTGGCCACAGACCCAACAGTAATCCATCACTGCCACTGTGCCTCTTTTCATGTCTGGAATGAGGAGGGTCTTGTTGCAACGTTCGCTAGAGCCGATGAAAATAGTTCCTTCACTGTGGAAGCAAAGTTCATATATTTCTTCTTGGTGCACTTTCACTGGTTTTTCCATTACTGCATTCCATGTCAACTTTGTAATATGCTCTGTACAAATTTGTGCACAGGTTGCTTCCACTCGAGCCACAATCTCCTCTTCATATCCTAGGAGGTCTTGCACCATGCTAGTGAGTGTGGTCTCTTGCCATTTGTTGTTTATATATTTAAGTCATCGAATTACCAGGTATGGATGTTGCAAGCACTTAATGTCTCTCGGATTATCATTACATGGCAGGGGATCTGGGTCCACAAGTTCTAATCGCGTGCTGTTTGCCTTTAAGGTGCCCTTGATTCTACATAGTGCAAGATGCACTAGGCACTGTGCCTCTATAATTGGTACTTCATGTGGTGCTAATACTTTGGGTGCTCCCAACATGTGCAGGATTAGTGAACATACATAACAAATACCGTTTATGGTTACTCTACCTACCGCACTCATATCCATATATCAACTATTGGCCATCTCAGGGTGTTGCACATCTTCAATAACATCAAGGCCAGCCTGTGGTATTTTCGTATTTCAGATTTATTTGTTATTTATTTAGCACCTTACGCCAAGGCACAGTCCAAAAACAATGACAGTACAATTAGAGTGAAAATGTTAATACACTAAACATATAGCTTACAATAAAACCAAACATACAATTAGGATTGCAATAAAAACGTTTTTAGAGCAGCACAGAAAGTAAGATAAGAATTTATAGACCGCAAAGAAAGAGGAAGAGCAATCCGGTAAAAGGCCGAATTTTGCAGTTGTATGACAGAGTTAACGTTCAAAATTGAACATGCAGACCAACGAGTCACGGAGCTGGAGCAGAGATTGGGGCAGAGATTGGGGCACCTGAAGGATCAATCCAGGGAGAAGGCGGCCTCTCTGCTGGAAGTCCAACGAAGGATCCGTTCTCTGTCAAATCAGAATGAGATCCTGGAATGCAAACAGGAGGATCTGGAGAATAGAGCTCAGAGAAATATCCTTCAGATTAGATGGATCCCTGCATCGATCCAAGAACGTGATCTGTCAGAATACGTAGGGGAGCTGTTTCACACCCTTCCGCCACATGTGGATATATCGCATTGCAGCTTCACCGAACCCACAGATTGCGCACCTGAAGGGGCCTCGGCCCAGAAAACCCATCAGACGTCATCACCAGGGTCCACTTTTATACTACAAAATAAGAGATCCTCTCAATGGCCCACACTCAAGATGAATTGTCATTTCAGGGTTCTCCCCCGCAGATTTACCAAGACCTAGTGACTGCTACTATGCAAAAGGTAGATCTCTCCAGCCCCTGACACTCTTCCTCCGAGACCAGAAGATTAGTTACCGCTGGCTATTCCCTACAGCAATGCAATTCTAGTACAAGGGGGTCACCCAATTGATCGCATGCTTTGAAGATGCGGAATAGATAATGAAGATGTCCCCACCAGGGGAGAGGGGTATCCCTCTGCGAGACACACCTATTGACTCGGAAGACCCTCTACCAGAGACAAGAAGACCAGCATGGCCCAAAGTTCAAAGGGGTCGGAACTCCAACAAGCCAACAGCACACTCCTGAAAGGCATGCACTGAGTGGTACCAAAGTTGAACACCTTGGTAACGGACAGTATGCAGTATGGCACCTAGAAGTCTCTCAAATAACTGCATACAAGATGATGGGATGGGCTTCGCACAGCATGAGCCTATCCCCAAGCTGGATGACATCTAGGATCCCTTGGGCAGTTTTTGACAGTTGGACAGTGCGGAGTCCTTGGTTGGGAGTCAGTTCACCCAGTTTGAAGTTGATGCTGGGTTATAAAGTTAAAATCCTGGCTGGAGCTCGTGCACAATTCTTTGCAAACTTGGGATGGCAATCTCCGCTCATCTGACCCAGCCTGGCCCTCCCCCTCTCTGAGGACAGCTGGAAACTTGGAAACACTCCACCACATGCTGAACTTTGTATCGCTAAATGTTAGAGGCCTGAACTCGCCTATGAAACTGAAATCAGTTATAAAGCATTTGAAGGATTTGGAGGGATCAGTAGCATTCATACAGAAGACCCACCTTCTCCCGGAAGATTTCTCTCACTTTCCACAGTAGAGATTTTTCAAGAGAGTTTTTGGCCTCAGGCGGTTCTAAGAAAGGGGGCTCGGCTATCTTATTGGCAAGGGGCATTCACTTTGAGGAAATGGACATGATCAAAGACCCGGATGGCCGATTTATTGCAACAAAGGGTTTACTCTACGGCTATCTGTATTCCTTGGTGTCTGTCTATGCACCGAATGAGCAAAAACAAAGACCCACGTCTGGGCATACCCGTCCCACTCAGGGTGACAAAGCAAAAAAAAAGAGGTGATGGGACGGGTATGCCCAGACCCGGGTCCCGTGCCTGCTGGGCCTAGAGACCCAAGCTTCTCCTCACTGATGAGGCCCAACAAGGCTGAAACATGTTTGGGGATGCTCGTGGTCTCGTGCAGAAGGGATGTGACCTAGCAGTTCGGGCTGGACTGCCCCTTTTGGGGTGGGACCAAGCCTGATTTGCATATGGTCTTTTGCCTTCTGTAATGGCTTGGCAGGCGAAGAACGGTGGTCTGGAGGGTTGCCCAGAGCAATGCCAGTGGTAAGGATTCATTCTAAATCTTCCAGCCATCACCTCTTTGTTTTTGCTTTGTCACCCCGAGTGGGACGGGTATGCACAGATGTGGGTCCTATGCCTGCTGGGCCTAGAGACCCAAGCTACTCCTCACTGATGAGGACCAACAAGGCTGAAACATGTTTGGGGATGCTCGTGGTCTCGTGCAGAAGGGATGTGACCTAGCAGTTCGGGCTGGACTGCCCCTTTTGGGGTGGGACCAAGCCTGATTTGCATATGGTCTTTTCCCTTCTGTAATGGCTTGGCAGGCGAAGAACAGTGGTCTGGAGGGTTGCCCAGTAGTTAAGATTCATTCTAAACCTTCCATCCATCACCTCTTTGTTTTTGCTATGCACCGAATGAGGGCCAAGATCTCTTTTTTGAGGTTCTGGTAACCTCCCTCCGTCCCTTTTTGGAAGGCCTAACAGTTATCAGGGGAGATTTCGACTGGGTCTGTGACCCTGATAAAGACAGAACTTCTGCTCCGTCCCCTAAGAACTTTAGGATTGCTTTGAGTATTTTGAGCCTTTTTAGATCACTGGGGGTGGTTGACACCTGGAGGTTTCTACACCCAGAGGACAGGGATTTCACGTTCTTTTCTCAGGTTCACAGTTCCTCTTCTCGTATAGACTTAATGTTGGCCTCCCCCCAGCTGTTGTTCTTAACTAATAAGGTGGACATTGCCTCAAAGGTGCTTTCGGACCATGCCCTGGTACTTTTGCAAATCAGGACTTTGAATCCGGCCCCGGAACCCAGACCTCAGTGGCGTTTATATGACCCAATCTTGAATGAGTTGGCTTTGCGAGATGAGGTGGCTAAAGCTATCAAAAATTACTTTCAAGATAACCCTATGGAACTCACGTCCCTAGGAACGACCTGGGATGCCATAAAGGCTGTCATTTGGGGTATACTGATTTCACACACTGCAGCATATCACAGAAGAAGGAAACAGGGTAGGGACCGCCTGGAACGGGAAATCTTGGAGATTGAAAGTAAATACAAGCAGGGTTGGTCTCCCAAAGTTCATTCTGTTCTTCGCATTGCTTGAAACAAACTGTAGGCCCTCTATGCAGAGGAAATAGCACGCTCACGAACAGTGGTGAAACAGGGCTACTATGCAAAAAGCAACAAGGCCAATCAGCTTCTGGCTAGAAAACTGGCGCAGGCTAAAAAGCGGAACTTCATCATAGCCCTCAAAGATCGACACAGAGTCACCCATTATGGGGAACAAGATACATTTCACGTGGCACAAGAGCACTTCTTGGATACTACGTGGAACCCAGGGAGATCGACTTCAGTACAGAGGGAATACATTGCCATGGCGACTCTACTGCACCTAACCCAGGAAGACATGGAGGCATTGGAATCCCCGATCCAACAAGAGGAAGTGGAGACAGTAATTAAGGCCCTAACACCCATAGCCCCAGTCCGCAATGGGCTCTCGCCTAAGTTCTATACAATTTTTGGTGCACAGCTGCTTCCCCCCTTAACGGCCATGTTTACTTAACTTGGTTGGGTGGGTAACATGACTCCATCCATGCAAGCCTCAGCCACGATTTGGATCCTGAAACCAGGTAAAGACCCCAAAAAATGCGGCTCCTACAGGCCAATTTCACTTTTGAATATTTAGGCTAACATTTATTCAAAGGTTCTGGCAAACCACTTAGACCCCATTCTCCCTACTTTAATTGATGCAGATCAAACAGGGTTCATTATGGGGAAGAAGACTGGGGACAATATTAGACGAGCACTGAACCTTATTGTGGCCCCCTGGCGGGGAAATGGGAAAATTGTCCTTTTAGCGTTAAAGCCTTTGATAAGGTGGATTGGTTTTTCTTACATCTAACATTAGACAAATTTTATTTTGGACCCCACTTTAGAAACATTTATATGGTGGGGCAGAAACCCTAGGATCCCGAAGAAGTGATGATGGGAGCTGCGTATTTGGGGGCTGTGGGGGTTCCTAACCTCTGGAAATACGCATAGGCAGCTCAACTCACACATTTACTGATGTGGACATCTGAAGTCCCAACGCCTAAATGGTTGGAACTTGAGCAATCCCAATGCTCACTCTGTTTCTGTTTTCTGCCATTCATCCCTTACACATTGCGTAAACAATGGCCGTTCCTCTTTTCCTCCACTAAAGTTGAAATTTTGGAACAAGATCTTAAAGGGGAAGAAAATACCTAGGGGCATGGGTCTACTCCCTCCTATCTTTGGCAATCCAGCCTTTACTCCGGGTATGCCCCAAGGGTGTTCGGAAGTTGGAAACGTGGGAGCCTGCAAACATTGGCACAACTATATGAGGGGGCCATGCCAGCACATTTGAGGAATGCAAGAGGGAATTCAACCTATCAGAAGCAGACAGGTTCTCTTGTTCCCATTTGCGGCATTGGACAACACAACCTGACACCAAACAAAGAGCCATGTGCACTTTAAGCCCGCTTGAACTGATGATCTGGGAGGGCATGGGTTAGAGGAGCATCTAGATTATATAAACTTTTGAAGGTGGATCTGCTAACCCCCCCCCCGTCAAACAGACGTTATGCGAAATGGACCTAGGCCAACAGCTAGATGATACAGAATGGCTGGACATTTGGCCCAGGGCCCACTCATGGTCTAGATGTGTAACGAACAATGAAAGTGCCTTAAAACTTTAATTTCACTGGTATTATCCTCCATTACGTATAATTTACTTCCATGCCTCCATTCCCACCACCTGTTGGTGGAGCTGTGAAGCACAGGGGTCATATTTCCACATGTGGTGGGCCTGCCTCGAGTTTGGTCGTTTTGGGAGGCTATTGTGGGGACCATAGAAGCCATAACAGGGAGTAAACACGTGCTCTGCCCTAAAGCTCTATTGTTGGGGTCCCCAGTCGAGGGTGTATACTACAAGACCAGGGCACAAGCCAAATTGTTGACACAGCTGCTCCTGGCTGCATGCATTACTATTGCCCGGCAATGGAAAGCCACGGAAGGACCAAACCTGATTCTATGGCGGGTTAAAGTTTGGGATGTGATGGTGTCGGAGAGGGTGAATGCAGCAACCAAACCATCTGACCAAACCACAGCTGTTCTAATGCTTGCAGACTCTTGGGCACTTCCTGCCCCCTCTGACTGCACTGGCGTGGATAATGACACATCCGCAGTAATATTAGCTCATTTGTTCTGTAGTAGTTTTGCTTCATCTGCTTGCCGCCTATGGGCCGTTTCCTAATCGCACTCCTTTATGTTCTTACAATGGTACATTATTATGCTCTGTATTTCAGTCCACCCCTTAGCGTCAATGCCCAAAGTTTTGTCTAGTGTTTTTGCACCTCTTTCAGCAGACCCTTTTTGACAATAAAGTCAAAAGAGGGTATTGCTAGATCTTGTCTCTGCTCTCCACATCTCTTGAATCTTAAGAATAAATTGAGAGGGGTCTTCGGCATAGTACATTGCATTATGGATTGTAAGTCAGGTGTGTCAGGGAACACTCGCTGCAGCGCGTCTCAAATTTGTGCCCAAATCTTGTTGAATGGTGCATCATTCCCCAAATACACTCCCGGGTATTCTGCTTTCACCCACATATCTCCAGCCTGGTCTCCACTGGTCGCTACCAATAAGATTTCATGTCGCCGACCACCAGGGATACCTCGGGTGTCTGTTTTTCTAATGCTTAAATCCACTTGCCTGCAGGTCTAATATTTGTCTCTTTTTTCACAACTGTTTCCCCTTATATTTGGATGTCAAGAATTTTGACATGTGTTCTAAAATCCCATTATTATGGGATCCCTGCTCTGGCCACGAGAGGGGCTTCCCCTCCTCTTGTCTCCACCACTCACTGCTTGTGATACGTCTTGAGTCTGTCACGATATAGTGGCAGGGCCTTATACATTTACTTGATTGGTGTTTCTCCTCCCATTATAATGGCCCTTTCGACTTTCACCTTACTGCCTCTACATCTTTGCTACCGCACCACACCCGTTGCCCATAATAAAATCAATCATTCATCCCCTCCTTGCCATAAAAAGTGAGTCTTGAAGTCTTTGTATCTCACATAATCTTCACTCATCCCCCATTGTATCATCTGCTCCCAAATCTTTCATCTCGCTTTTATGCTGTAATGTATCCCTACCTGTACCTCGCATTACACACCATTTCATTATGAAATACTGGTTGGACAACAATACTTTCAGATCTCTTATGGTCAATTGTTTTATGGTCGGTGGCCGGGGGTCAACTGTTTTTTTGGAATTCAGGGGTCTTGGGACTGGGACAGTCATAGTAGCCATAACTCATAGTTAGATGGGTGGGGGTCGGAGGCCTGCTTTGGCCTGTCTGTGATAACACGTACACCAGGTGCCATGCACTGTACCGTGGCCTTGCAGGGGGCATTCCTTTCAAAACAAACATATTGGCAACGATCTTAGAATGAAGACAGCTTTCTGTTTAAGTCAGTGGCATGGGCCTCTCTGATCAGCGCTTGGGCCTAACCAGATTTCCCATTCAGGCTTGCGTCCTGTGTCTAACGCAGTAAATTCTGCATGGCCACGCAGGCCCTGTGCTTGGTTACCAACAGCACACTATGTCTAAATATCGAAATTGCATACATTATGATCATGTGGGAAATTGAAGGATGCCCCCCCTGACCCCTCGTCTATTATAGTTTGTTCAATAGGGCTTGTCTCCCTAGGAGGGTGGGATGGGCTTGCTCCATTCCCAACATTCCCAACCCAAGGTTGTTGTGTTTCCTGATCTTCCCCCTCATGGTTGTGTACCTCCCCATTCTTTGTTCATCTATATTTTCATACTCTTTCTTAATCTGCTTGGAATCTTGGTCTTACTTATGGAAACTTCACTTACCTTCACACATCACATCTCCTCTATTTCTCTTACCTGCTGCCATCATTATGGCATAATTCGTTAACTCCAGCATTTTCATCACTTCTCTGATGCTAAACTTCTCATACTTTCATTTACCTTTCTCCTGGTCTTCTTGACTTTGTTCTATCCTGTCGTCATGCCATTTTTCAATTCTGTTATTTGCCTTCTTTGCTCTTTATCTTGCTGTTCTCATTTTGCCCCCTCGCTTGCAGCTGCCTATTGAAGTTCTTTCTCTGCCCGTATAGAGTTTCATTTTGTGTCATGGTCTTCAACTATGTCCAATGCCCAATCAAGCCACGCAAATTAGTCAATGGAACTCACATGCGACCTGCGACCAGGCCCTTTGGCTGCTTTACCCCATTGTGGCTTCGTCTGGCACTTACCATGGCCATGGATCTGGTGGGTGCACAGGCTAGCAATGGCTTATGGGATGTGTCTCGCAAATCTGAGCTTGGTCCACGGGTTCAAGTGAAATTTGTGTCAGGTCTGAAACCTTGTACAGTAAATTGCAGATTAACCCACAGATGTGAATAAGCAGGTCTTCTTATCTGCAGTTAGGAACTGAAATTTGTGTCAGGTCTGAAACCTTGTACAGTAAGTTGCAGATTAACCCACAGATGTGAATAAGCAGGTCTTCTTATCTGCAGTTGGGAACTTGAACCCAATGATTTTTTTTCCAATTTGCAGATATAGTGGACCCTTCAGTGATGCCCTGCCCTTGCCTACAGCATATCTTCCAACAATAATGACGGCCCCCTAAAAACTTGTTCCGATCTTTTGGTTCTCATCCATGTAAGTGCCCCAAATTTGGCATGCCACTGATCGACCTTCCTCAGACCCACAGTTGCAATTGTTTCACCAATGTTTTCATTCAAAAAAGCTTCCAAAAACATGTTAATTGCACTTTAACATTCACAGAGACAGAAAATTATATTTGCCTGCATATCTCAAAAGTAGGATTATTTGCACATACATTCTCCCTACCCTTAAATGGTTCATGCTGACAAAAACGATACACCTGTTCATGCAGATGAGGGTGACACAACTAAAATACAGCACAATGCAGATGTACACATATCATCTGCCGGCCCCACATCAACACCGGGCCCAAGCATCAAAACACATAGTTGTTACCCACAGCCTGACAAATCCTACACACACACACAAACACCAGACAAAAATATGCGCTTGCACACACACAACCATACACACATACACCAACCCATACCCAGACCCATACAAACACACAAATACATTTTCACCTCATCTTCCTGCCCTGTATAAAAAATACATAATGAAATTGGATTAATGAAATAGAAATATATAGCCATGACACTGATTGCTGAATGAACAAGTGACTGTGTCAAGAAAAGACAAAAACATGTGTTCAATTGAACAAAATAGGCAGCACATTCGCAATGTTCCACTAGGAAAAAGAGTTTCCAAGGCCTTTTAAGTGAATACTGTCTCCCTAGTAAATAAGGCGGTGTCAATGCTGCAAACAATAAAGTGGCATATGTGAGATTTTCTGTGATCATGCATGAAGACACCATTTCTTTACATTATGTTAAGCTTTGTTTTCCTTGCACTGTACACAATAACTTTCGCCCAAAATGTATGGGCAGTGATCCAAGAAAATACAATGTGGCACGATTACCAATTATAGAAGAATAACATCATCCACACAATCATGATCAGAATCACAAGACTGAAAATAGGTCATTATAATGGCCCACCTAGCAACACAATGTCCATGCCACTTGAGTTTACAGTCTAGATATTCCAACAGTCCCATGTCCATCACAAAACTTTGTAGCCAGTGGACCCAGCATTCTCTAACAATCTACAAGATGCTCGACATGTTGACATTCTGAAAAACAGACACAAATACAATCCACTAATATGTCTTACAATTAGACACATTGTGAACACACACGGGAGGAAATAAAAACCAAACAGGAACAAATTGCAAATAAATCCACACACCCATCCTGCCCCCTCATGACAAATGATGAACCCTAACACATGCAAAATAATGATTTGCCAAACATACATTATTATGCAAGACATAACACTAGCAAAGCATACCACAATACACACCATTGTTCAAAATATAAATCATTAATGGAACACCTATTGGCAGAGACACAGCTATCTTTAACAATGCTGCTGTGTACTCACAATTAATATAGCAAAGATCGTACCCAAAGGTGACTGACTTCCAAGTCCATGATCATTCTAAGGTAGGCAGTAACTGCAGCGACCACCATGAGCAAATGTTCTTAAATACAGACACCCACAAACACACTCTTACCCAAAAATATCATATGAATATGTAGGTTGATAGTTTATACGTACAATACCAGCAAAAATGATGGTGTGTCACAAGTATTATTATATGCCCGCAACTTGCACACATGCATATTTGACTAATGTACAGGCCCATAGGCTCTTCCAGTATGCACACATGCACACCATGACAGATATATAGCACTACAAGTACATTGCAAAAAACATCCCACACTCATATTATCACAAACAAAATCTAAAAAAGAATTATCACTGGGATACATGTGCAATCTACAAAATCACACCCAAGTCAGAAATACTTATAAACCTATGCAAAACACTTGACAAACATATATGACAGTTGCCTGGGCATATAGAAAATAAAACATAAACACGCTTGATTCCTAATTATAGGCAATTTTCACTGCCACTCCACCAGCACTCACTCACACCTCACCCAAAAACAATTTACTGAAATATGAAATATAACAGTTGTGTTCATTGCATTCAAGGGAATCTCCTATAACGCATAGGCAACACTTCAAAATCACATATTACAGTTTCAAAGCTCCTCTATAAATAAACCTATTTCCAAGCACCTATTCACTTTACAACCAAACAAAAAATCATGTAACAACATTTACATTTCAACATGTACTACCATTCAGAGAGTCCTCTGGAAACAACTAAACATGATGCAAAATATCCTGAAAAGCACATAGTTCATAAATGTATACCACACCAAAATGAACTCTACCAAAACTTAAGAGCTTGTAACAAACTGTGATTAGCTAAATGGCACACCCCTTAGTCATTAGGAATCCTTTCACATAAAGGACAATACCAAGAAACACACTTCATTATTAATAATATTGCATGTATATATATATATATATATATATATATATATATATATATATATATATATATATCGAAAGAGAAGAGGAAAATGAACCGCACTCTCCGCAGTCAAAATAAAACAATAAATGCCCAATTTCCAAAACGGAAAAAGCACAGCGCACAACACTGGGAAGGTCATAAAAAATTATTTAATGCTGCACAAAGAAATTTGTTTAAAAAAACAAAAAATACAAAATATAGCTGGAACAGTAGCAAAAACAGAGGCAGGACGCCTGTCAAAACGGCCCGCACACAACGCGTTTCACACTCAACTGAGTGCTTGGTCACGTGAAAAGACAAGGGACTAAAACATCTTAATAGTTGATTACCAATATAGTCCTTTAACTATGTCTATGAAACTCAAAAAAGTGCCTAGGCAGATAGAAAGAGCAGCGGCCATGATGGAATGAAATGCTATAATAAAACACCAACAATCAAACAGCACATAAACAATTGAAAGCGCTGCAAGCAAGGTCATAATTCCAATGTCAGTAGTAGCAGCCAAGCAGTGTATATAGGAACACATAATTCCAAGTGGAAGCGCAATGTATTAAATAGCCACATGAAAAAAACGAGTGGCATAAATCTTGATCCTCTTCAAAAAAGGGTATAAATTTGTAATTCCATTTAACTGGAGATAAAGTGCAAATGCAAGATGTTATAGCAGCAAAATAGAAGTGCAAAAATTGCAAAGTGCATACATAGGCAATAATAGCAGCAAAGTAATGTGCAAATTAAAGTGCAAATAATGCAGAATGCATATACACACAATTGTAGCAGCAAGGTAATGTACAAAAATGCATAGCCACGGTCACAGTAAAATTGCATATACAGAAAGAAATTTTGAACATTCTGGCTGATGGAATAAAATGCGATTGCATAAATTTGTAACGACATAATGAAGTACAAATACAATGGTTGAAAGATAAAAAAATACATGATATAGTATTCTGGCCCCATTAAAAGATGAAATAAAGTGCAAGTGCATAATAGTATAATACTGTGCAAACATGCCGGGCCTAAAATGCAGAATGTCAGCATCATTAAAACCTATCTAACAACCTTAATACTATGCAATTGTACAGGAACCAGAGTGACAACAATAAAATTGCATAAAATGACAAAGTCCATGGCTAACCAATTAAGAGGAAAAGATGTAAAAACATTGTGTACACCTAGAGATCAAGAATCCAACACGGGCTATAAGAATAGGGATTAACTACTATTGGCCAATATCAAAAATAGTAGTTAATACTAATGCAAAACTCAAAAACCATAATCCACTACAGCACTACTGACACAAGAAAAGCTGAGTTACATAGACAAGAGAAAGAAAAATAAAAGAAAAATAAATATAAACAAGGACAGTAAAGAGCTCAAGTTCCTAAGGGTCATGCTACAGCAAGAAATAAAATAGTTGAACATAAGCAATCTGGACACTAAAACACCGATGAAATAAGGTGTGAAGTAATACAGGCAGGCCAAGGATATAATATATTGGGAGAAAAAATTACCAACATAGGAAACCTACGCAAAGACAACACATACAAAAGAAGAAATAACATAAACATAAACCATAACCACCAAATTTAAGTCCCCAAAAATGTATAAAGCTCCTCATCAAGGTTATGTCCATAGGGAAAATTGGTATCAAGATCCAAGATAAAACGTGTTTCCAGTTGTCTCAATTTTAGGACGCAGTCTCCACCCCTAGGATGGATGGGAATATGTGCAACCGCAAAAAATGTAAGCAAATTAACATCATTCTCATGCTCCTGCTGGAAGTGTTTGGCCATGGGGTACGCGGGATCCAAGTTTTTGATGGCCCTAAGATGCTGGAGAATTCTGAGCTTAAGCTTGCAGGTAGTACTCCCCATGTACCACTTCTTACATGGACACGAGAGGACATAAACAACAAAAGTAGTGTCACAGTTAATGGAATGGTTAATGATTCGATTGCATTTAGTGATCGGATGCAAAAAAGATTTACAAGGGATGGCATGTGCACATGCTTTACATTTGGCACATTTGGTAAAACCAATAGGGGACACAGCCAGCCAATTTGAAACACTGGGAGACAAAAAACTGGAAACAAGCTTGTCTTTGAGCGAAGGTACTCTTTTGTACGTAATGGTAGGACATTTAGAGAGTAAAGGGCATAAATCTTTATCTAAGATCAACACCCGCCAGTGTCGTTCAATGATCTTATGGACACTGTGAGAAGCATTGTCAAAGGAGACAATGAGTCTGGGTTCATCATCTCCTAAGGGCTTATTAGCTTTAGTGCCATACAATAGTTTGTCCCTAGACAGTCCTCGGGCTTTAATGTAGGCCATTTCAATGATGCGTTTGCTATAACCTTGTTGCAGAAAACCAACGGCCATGCGAGCACAATGGTGGTCAAAAGATGCCAAATCAGTACAATTCCTACGGTAACGGATAAATTCACCGTACGGAATAATTCTTTTACACGGTACTGGGTGGCAGCTAGTAGCATGCAGGGGTAAACCAGTATTTGAGGGTTTCTTGTGTAAGACAGTGTGGAAGCCAGCTGTATCTAAACTAACTACCACATCAAGGTAAATCACCTCGGTGGTGCTGTGACATTCTGTAAAGCATAAATTGCTTACATTAGTGTTAATGCTTCTCACAAACAATTGCCAATCAGTTTCGCTGCCCTTCCAAATAACAAAGATGTCGTCAATATAACGCCACCATGCCACAATTTGAGTAGGGAAGCTAGATGCAAACAAATCGCATAGAAATGTAGCCTCCCACCAACCCATAGTCAAATTTGCATATGATGGAGCAAAGGTACTACCCATAGCAGTTCCCCCAACTTGTCGGTAATAGGCACCATCAAACAAAAAAACATTGTTAGTAAGGCAAAAAAGCAACATCTCCAGGATCATCAAACTATGTCCATGATGATTCAATGAGCGTGTCTCCATAAAGAATTGACAGGCATGTATTCCGACTTGATGGTCAATAGATGTATAAAGGGAAACAACATCAAGGGTAGCCAAAAGAAGGCCCTCTTCCCAGGGGGTGTCATTAATATGTTGTAAAAAATCCCTAGTGTCCTGCAAATAAGAGGGTAGAACAAAAACAAAAGAGAACAAAGTCTCGTCAATAAATTGAGCCAGATGTTCAAGAAGGGAACCACATAAAGTAACAATAGGTCTCCCGGGAGGGTGGATGAGAGATTTATGTGTTTTAGGTAAGAAATAAATGGTGGGAATGGTATAGCAAGAGGGAACAAGAAACTTAACAAAGTCCTCTTCCAAGAGTCCAATATCAACCCACTTGGCACAAAGAGCATGGAGTTCCAATTGAATATCAGGGAAAGGATTCTTGGCTAATTTGGTATAGCATAGCCGATCCCTTAATTGACGGTTGGCTTCGGTGACATAATGGACTCGGTCTTGGATCACTATGTTCGACCCCTTATCAGCTTGCTTGATAACAATATTAGGCAGTTGTTGAAGTTCGCCAATAGCCTTGAGTTGTGAAGCAGTAAGATTGTATTTCCCTTTATCCGTCCTCATACGTAATTTTCTGAGATCACTAACACAGAGATCATAGAAAGCTTCCAAGCAGCCACCCAAAGGAAACTGGGGATTAAATTTAGATTTATTCTTAAGTCTTGTACGTACATCCCAGTTGGGGTCGATGTCAAAATCTGTGAGGTCAGAATATATATATATATATATGTATTCAAAAACATAACATGTATTGCATTTATTTTACACAATTTATAATGGTGACTTTTAGAACAGGACACTATAAACAGACCACAAAACACTCACATATACACAGATTCATACTATTGCAAAAAGAGTTTGGAAACATCATGGCATGGTTGTTATGTATAACTAAACACCAACAAAGAAGAAAAGTGTTCTTATTGTTACAACTAGCATACCTATATTTGCTGAACAATATATTCAATGATCTAGTAAAAGAAGACATCTGGTGAATGAAAGAAAGAACCTACTGTCCAGAAACTGACTTACGGTTAGTTCACTGAAAAAGCCCAAACCTCCCTGCATAATGCTGCAACATAATTCAACAACGTGTCCATTTAATAATATTAAGTTAATACAATCAACAATAAATACACATGCACAAATACACTTAATGGCCCTCATTACGACCCTGGCGGAAATCGCGGTGCAAAATGCACCATGGAGCACGGCGGAAAGCTGCCGATAGCGCCATGGGGGTTGGCGGATTTTCCGCCCCATTCCGACCTTGGCGGGGTGGTAAATCCCCATCCCCCATTTTACCCTTCCCCATTCCCATTTTTGCCCCATAGGGTATAATGGGAGTGGGGAAGGCGTTAATTACGCCACCTCAAAATACGGTGGCGTAATTAACGACAAGGTCCCGTAGCGCCATGGATTTCTCCGCCCGGAAAAACCAGGCGGAAAACGCTCCATGGCGCTACGGAAACTCGTAGTAGGGCGGACGGGTCCGCCGCGAATAACGCTGGCGTAAACCCACTCCGCCAGGGTCGTAATGAGGCCCAATGTCTCTTTCATTGTAAAGAGGAGGAGGACACCTGACAAAAAGATAAGCAGTAGGAAAGGCAATATAAATAGGTTTTAATGTCTCATAACTGAACATGATCACAATCATTCCAGTTAGTAGAAATGAAAATTAACTTTAAGATTTTATTTAAAAAAATAACAGCAATATTACTTAAACTACAATACAACTGAACTGTGTGGGAACTTTCTAATTATCAGAATGGGAACTTCCTAATTATCTATATGAACTAAAGTTAGTACTATAACAGCTGCACATTAGTAGCAAAATAAATACATTTTATGATTCATACATAAGATTAACAAATACAACATTCCATATATTTAAAGAGTCTCAATATTTTAGTTACTGTGGGGAGATGAGAACAAGAAAAGTCACCAACAACTGCACAGCACCAACTGAAATGGCGAACTTTGAAAAAATATAGTTACAGACAATAGAGTTGCAATTAGTAGCAAGTAACCAATTGAGAAATAATTGATGAAATTAAAACAGATGAGAATGTGTAATACAAGAAAACCAATTTTGAAAGTGTAAACAAATTACCACATCAGTAATGCGTGGTCAACTAACAACACCTATGTTCATTCATTACAGCACAGGCAACAAAAAAGAGCCAGAGTGAAGGTACCAATATTACGGAAAAGCAGTTTGAGAAACAACCTAATCTGAAGTCGAAGACACCTCAGGGATGCCATTGCGTTAAGTGAAACATTAGACTACTTAACAAATATTGCCTTTTCCCAAACGTACAAAAGTACTAAAACATACAATGTTACTTGCTTATAAGCATGAAATAAAGTATGTGTTAGTAGGAAACCTAAACTGTGAGTGCTGCATTGTGCAATACTGTAAGCAACGTACCTGTACAACACAAACCATGAATCCAGCTTTGCATGTGTGCCACAGCCAAAACACTGCTGATGGTATTTCGCTCACAGCAGCATACATTTCTAGTGGCAGGAACAACAGAAGCTAATAAGAATACACTAAGAAAACAGAAATACATAGGTTGGAACGCCTAAGCTTCAACAGGGTGTACTAAATGAACAACAATAATACATGAACAACCACAATATTGCAAGGTTAATTAGTGCCAGAAATAAATCAACAAAATATAAATATGTATAAAATGTAAAACATAACATGCATACCAGTAGAAAGTAAACCTAGACATTAATCATACGTAAATATGTCATTCCAGACGCACATCTATGTGCACCTCATTGTGCTTGCAGTACTGAGAAAACCACAGGATCTTGAGGTTGCTATGAGTAGTGGCCACATCCTCCACGCACTGTGAATTGTGCAAATCCAACTAAATATTACTTAAAACACAAGCACACCAACAGTACAAATATAGATACAAATTAGAAATTCCTGTCTTGCAGATATTGCAGCATGTGAACCTGGACAAAGAGACCAACACCAGTATACCAACATACCCATAACCCAATCACATCCGTAAGGAACACAGACGTTATGCCACAGAGATCACCTACAGATAGCAGTCTACCAGAAACAATCACTGCTACAACTACCAACACTATGCCATTAGCATGCACACACAGAAATATACCCCAAATTCATCCTCACCATGAACCATAAGAAACCCTTACCCCTACTGGCAGGTCACAAAACAAAGTCAGACAACTGGCATGTCTCTAAGCACCAGCATCACAAAGATCACAACAAGCATGTATGAACACACTCTACAACTGTCACCCAATATTTATGCAAAGAAACTCTGAAAATGTGGGTGTAGACATTTTTCAAGGTACCATGTGCCCAGGATTTAAACAAATGGCTGCAGTAGTCATTTGCGCTATCAGCCTGACTGATTTACAATGTAATCCAAAAAGGTACATCTGGGGATATATTGACTGTATCCCTAAATGCACCAAAAACACTACAACATTTACACTGCACATGCAGGAGTGTTCAACAGTGCACATGATAATATTTACATCTCCATGTTCACCTACTCAGAGTACTATCACACAACATTAGCTATACAAAACCCAGTAAAATGAAAACATCTCACACACACACACACTGTGTGAGTCAAACATACACACGCCTTCACACACAATTGCCCCACCACTTTTAATATGCTATAACACCTACCAAGGCCACATTAAAAAAAAAAACATCGAACACAGAGACTTTGTACAATATTGCCTTAAGTATAAAGTACATGAATACACTTGTTAGGGTTAAGGGAATGTTGAGAGGCAATGGAAAAAAAATATGGCATTTCAAAGTGCAACTTCACAGAAAACTATAACTGTATAGACATATTGCAGAGATAAATGTTGAAAATGCAAGAGTACAAAAAATAATCCCTAGGGTAAAAAACATGTTAAGACCCACACCTGCTTTCTGCATATGCATTAAAACATGTTCTAAAGAAAGAGTAAACAATAACACGTACCATTTCAATGTATGCACACTACTTGCAAGTGAGACGCTCTTCTCAATGGCAATGTCCATGTCACATGGACAAATGCCATAAAAACAATAGGCCCCTTTACATTGTGCAATCCAAGTCTACAATAACCTCCCTTAACAATTAATCTAAGCAGGTGGATGGGCAAAATTCAGTAATCCAAACAGGCTCTATAGGCACTATTTATAAATCCAAATTGCGAACTAAATCTACGCAGGAACCCAACACCTAAAACAATAAAAAGAAATGAAACCCAGAAAAACTAAATTGAAACATATCTACTAAATATACAACTATGAAATGATGCAGTAATCATTTGCCATTAAATCCCGTAAGAGAATCCTTCATCTTTCCATAACATGGCATGAGGAAAATGGTGCAAGTAAGGAATCATGTGATGTCAGTGCCTCACAAATGCATGTATATTACCTACACAAAAGCCTAAATTATAGCTTTTATAAGAACTTGTTTTTAACAGGACTTAAAAGCAAGGAACAGATGCAAGGGCACGCATTTGTCTTAGTTTAATTACAACAGGAACTCATATAAATGATCCATTAAGGCATTCACATTGTAATTCATAGAATATCGCACAAAAGTGGCACACGCGGCTGGCGCACAGTGTCCCCGTGCTATACACTGCGCCAGCCAGCGTGCGATAAAATCCATTTCATCGCACAGCGTATTCATGGATTTCAACCTCCAAAACCAGCCGTGGCACAGAGTGGCTCAGCAACCCTGCAGCAGCGCCAGTTACGCCCCAAAGAACGCCCTCGCGCAAGGAAAAGCCATCAAAATTCCCAATTCATCGCAAAGGGCTGCGCTAACCCTGGACCATTTCACAGGGCTGCCAAACAGCAAACGCCAAGGGGGGAAAGTGTATTTCAGTGGTTCGCGGGAAGTTTCACACGCGATTGTCCTGGGTACGTGTACATCAGGGGTGCGCGTGAAGTAACACACGCGATTCCATCAGGGCACGTGTATTCCAGGGATGCGCGGGAAGTATCACATGCAAAATCAGCAGGGTACGTGTATTTCAGGGGTGCACGGGAAGTATCACACGCGATTCCATCAGGGTACGTGTATTTCAGGGGTGCGCTGGAAGTATCACACGCGATTCCATCAGGGCACGTGTATTTCAGGGGTGCGCGGGGAGCACTACACGTGAATTGGCCGTGTGGGTCCTCCCAGGAGTTCCCTCTACACCCTCCACGGCCCCTGCAGCCAGCCCACACCACAGGGGACTACCCTGCACCCCTGCTCATGTCCCGCAGGCAGCCCATCCACCAGGGCCATGCCCCCCAGCCAAGCCACATGTCACCTTGCACTGCTGATCAACAACGCATGTCTCCCAGCACCCTCACCCCCCAGCACTGTGGGGCACCTGCCAGCAGGCCCCCACACATGTCCAACTCATGTCCCCCTGCACTCCCACCCCCCAGAACTGTGGGGCACCCTCCACCAGGCCCACACTCATGTCTCCCAGCACCCCCACCCCCCAGCATCCAGGGGCACCCTCCAACAGGCCCCTACTCCTTTCTACCACTCCTCCCAACCCCCGAGCAGTGCGATTCGCCTGTGTACGTGTATATCAGGGTTGCGCGTGTAGTCTGACACGCGAATTGATCAGGGTACGTGTATTATGGGTCCGTGTGAACTTCCACACGCGTTTTCAGCAGGGTACGTGTATTCCAAGGTGCGTGGGAAGTTTCACAAGTGATTGTCCGTGGTGCGTGTATTTCGGGGTGCGCGGGAAGTTCCACACGTGATTTCAGCAGGGTACGTGTATTCCAAGGTGCGCGGGAAGTACCACACGCGATTGCCCTGGGCACGTGTATTTCGGGGTGCGTGGGAAGTGCCACACGCGATTGTCCGTGGTGCGTGTATTTCGGGGTGCGCGGGAAGTTCCACACGTGATTTCAGCAGTGTACGTGTATTCCAAGGTGCGCGGGAAGTACCACACGCGATTGCCCTGGGCACGTGTATTTCGGGGTGCGCGGGAAGTTCCACACGCAAATTCAGCAGGGTACGTGTATTCCAAGGTGCGCGGGAAGTTCCACACGCGATTGCCCTGGGCACGTGTATTTCGGGGTGCGTGGGAAGTTCCACACGCGATTGTCCGTGGTGCATGTATTTCGGGTTGCGCGTGCAGTTTCACACACGATTTCAGCAGGGTACGTGTATTCCAAGGTGCAAGGGAGATTCCACATGCGAATCCAGCAGCCTACGTGTATTCCGGGGGTGCCCGGCAGTCCTACACGTGAATCGGCCGTGTGGGTCCTCCCAGCTGTTCACTCGACACCCTCCACGGCCCCTGCAGGTGGCCCACACCACAGGGGACTACCCTGCACATGTCCCGCAGGCAGCCCATCCACCATGCCCATGCCCCCCAGCCAACCCACATGTCACCTTGCACTACTGCCCACCAACGCATGTCCCCCTGCACCCTCACCCCCCAGCATCCAGGGGCACCCTCCACCAGGCCCCCACTCATGTCTCCCAGCATCCCCACCCCCCTGCATCCAGGGGCACCCTCCACCAGGCCCCCACTCATGTCCCCCTGCACCCCCACCCCCCAGCACTGTAGGGCACCCTCCACCAGGCCACCACTCATGTCCCCCTGCACCCCCACTCCCCTGCATCCAGGGGCAACCTCCACCAGGCCCCTACTCATGTCCCCCTGCACCCCACCCCCCAGCACTGTGGGCCACCCTCCACCAGGCCCCCACTCATGTCCCGCGGCACCCCCACACCCCAGCACTGTGGGGCTCCCTCCACCAGGCCCCCACTCATGTTCAACTCATGTCTCCCAGCACCCCCACCCCCCAGCACTGTGGGCCACCCTCCACCAGGCCCCTACTCATGTCCCCCTGCACCCCCACCCCCCAGCACTGTGGGCCAACCTCCACCAGGCCCCCACTCATGTCCCCCTGCCCCTCCAACCCCCAGCACTGTGGGGCACCCTCCACCAGGCCCCCACTCATGTCCAACTCATGTCCCCCTGCACCTCCACCCCCCAGCACTGTGGACCACCCTCCACCAGGCCCCCACTCATGTCCCTCTGCACCCCCACCCCCCAGCAGTGTGGGGCACCATCCACCAGGCCCCCACTCATGTCCAACTCATGTATCCCGCAACCCCCACCCCCCAGCACTGTGGGCCATCCTCCACCAGGCCCCTACTCATGTCCCCCTGCACCCTCACCCCCCAGCACTGTGGGCCACCCTCCACCAGGCCCCCACTCATGTCCCCCTGCACCCCCACCCCCCAGCACTGTGGGACACCCTCCACCAGGCCCCCACTCATGTCCAACTCATGTCCCCCTGCACTCCCACCCCCCAGCACTCTGGGCCACCCTCCACTAGGCCCCCACTCATGTCCCCTGCACCCCCACCCCCCACCAGTCAGGGGCACCTGCCAGCAGGCCCCCACACATGTCCCCCAGCCAACATGTCATCACAATCTAGATCCCTGGGCCTTATGGGCAGCCTCCAAATGCCAAACACCCACCCGAGTATTGCATCCAACGACTTAGAAATGGCAATTACATGATACAACCCCAATGGCAAGATCGTAAATGAACACATGTCCCTCACATACACACAATGGTTGTCAGTGAATGTCAAAACCCATATCATGATATGCATGAAACCAATGAGATGATACTACACATTGAAGTTTGAAGAAAAAATATGTATTAAAAGCAACATAAATTGAATCAAAAATAAACAAACGAAAATGGGAATTAAAAAAAAGAAAGCAGCATGTCCGTAAAATAATACAAAACCACAAATCATAATTCAAAGGAAAGGTGTCCAAAGTCACAGTTCACGAAAGTAAATCCAATGGAAAATTAAAATCGAAAACCATTGCTCCATGGGTAAATCATAAAAAAAAAAAATAGAAAATCCAACAGTCAACTATATACAGATAAACAATCCAGCGTCCATGATCCCAACAGAAGAAATGAAACCTATCTAATAACACTACCTAATAAAAAAAACTATATACAAAAATGTGGCCCATTGTCCAAAAGGTCCAAAAAAATGTAAAACCAAAGGAAACCTAACACTAACTACAGAACTATTTACAAGGGCAACGGGCCAGACCGACGGCTCACTTCGGGATGTTCCGGGCCAGGGCATCATCGAACTCCTGCTCAATGTCGCGGAGGCGGTCCTCCTCCATGGCCCGAGGGTCCGCAGGGCCGTCGACATGTTCACCTCCAACTCCCTGCAGATTGCCTCGAGGCACTCGGCCCGCCTCAGGGCCCTCCACATGGAGTTCTCCACCCTGACCATCGTGAGTCGTGCCTCTTCCGCCCGCTGCCGCTCCGCATCTATGGCGTGGCCCAACCGCTGCCACACGGAAGACACTTCCCGTCCTGGGTCCTCCTGCCCTCCTGCCAATGCCTGCCCCTCCGATGTCGAAGGCCCCGAGCCATCATGGCTCCCACCTCGTTGCTGCTGCTGCTGTGCCTGTGCCCGTGCCCTGGCTCCTGCTGCCTGCACATCCTCCACCGGCTGGGGTGCAGTCGTTGATGTGGCCACCCCTGCTGGACGTCCAACTCCCGACTGTGGCAGGGATGCCTCCTCCACCAGCCTGGCAGCACCGTCAGAGGCAGCTCCACAGGGCACCCAGGTGACTAATGGGTGGGAAGATGACACGGAGGACGACTGGCGCACAGGGGGTTCAGTTGAGGAGGGGGTCTGAGCAAGCCCCATCAAACGGAGGAATCCGGCCTGGGTGACCTGTCCCAGTAGGCCGCCGCAGTCAACGAGCCATTCGAGATGACGTGCAGTCTCCTCATGAAAAGACTGCAGGTCACTTCGCATGGCCCGTTGACGCAACGCCACACCAGTCAGGACAGGCTCAACCCGGACCCGGATAGCCACGTCCGCAGGCAGAGGAAGGCCAGTTGTTGTGAGCTCATCCCCTGCCTGAAAACGGGTCTGGACGTAGGCATCCCTGCTGGTGCAAGATGATGCAGTGACAGGATCAGGCACAGGATTGCACACAGGCACCTCCGCGGCGGCCTTTGCTGCCTCCTGTCCCTGGTCCTGCACTGCACCACTAGCACCAGTGGAATCCCCACCTCCAGACCCTGTCTCTGTTGCTTGCATGGCCTCCTCCTCCACCAAACACCCCACCAACCTGGATGACTCCGTGCCAACTTCCCCCGTTGGGCCCTGTGGGGTCCCAGCTGCCCCTTCTGCTGCAGAGGAGTCCAACTCTGACCTCCGCTTCTTGGACCTCCCCCCGGCAGCTGCGGCCTGGGATGCGGCACCGGACTCCTCACTCCCCGATGAGATCACAACCTGGGAGGGGAGCCGGGCCTTGCATCTCCGGCTGGCAGTGCGATCCCTGCCGCAGTGCTCCACAGCACCTTCTCCGCCCTCTTCATCAGTTGACGCTGCAGACAGGGAGAAATAAAACACAGGCATCAGGGCACTGTACAATGGACACATACACACATGACAGTTGTACATGAGTGGCATTGGCAAACCTCAGACATGGCATCACAATCGCCAAAACACATGTCATTTCAACTTGCACACATGAGCCATACCTCAGCCATATCGCAACTGCCAGCACCATCCATACACATACAACAGCATGAGCAGGCAAAGGTGAGCCAGACATCACATGCAACACAGGGAGTGCACTACACATGTACACACACCACCACACTTGCATGCATGTGTACACCTCTGCCAACTGTCGCAGTGTTCAGATCGGCATCCATGTCACATCTGCCAATCAGGCTTCCACATCCCGCTATCACATTCATCCATGTTGCATCACTGTTGCACCCTTGTCAAATACACACACATGCACATGTACACAGTGCTGATACATGCAGCTGAAAACAACATCCATGTGTGACATCACAAACATACCTACTTACATACACATTCATCCAAACATGTGTGCATTTGGCATGCAAGCCTACACACACAAGCACCATCCATGTCTCACACATGACAGCCCTCGCATGTGTTAGCCCCATGGCCCTGTACACCCCCACCCATACTTGGACCCATACAAACACATGTGCAACCTGCACACTACTGGCACATCACCACACACACAGCTTACAATCATGATGCATGTACACTTACCGCTCGACTCCAGACGGGTCTGCCTCTCAAGGACCTGGACGTGGAGCGCTGGGGATATGCATTCCAGGACCCTCATCTGATCGTCCGACAAGTGGCCCCGGCGCCCCTTAGCATCTGCTGCCTTCAAGAGGCACCGGGCCTTGTTGAGGGTCCTGGACCTGAAGTCCTCCCAGCGCTTCCTGACATGTTGGAAGTCGCGGACTGCCACCCCCTCCGCGTTGATGGCAGTCACGATGTCCGTCCAGATCTGAGTCCGTCCTTCCTTGTCGGTGCGCAAACTTCCGATAGGGGGCATCATACTGCCCCAGGACTTGCTCCACCAGGACACCAACTTTGGTGGCAGTGAAGCTGGTGCCCCTTTGCCTCTCTGGCCGGGGGTTGTCAGTGGAGCCAGATGTTGCAGTGCCCGACATGACAACCCCAGAGGAAGGAGTGGGTGGTCAACTGGGTCCTGGGGCTGGGCTGTGGAGCGATGGAATCCCAGTCGGGAGTCTTCGGTTCCAGCAGGGGTGGTCACAGCAACAGCACCCCTGGCTGATGTGCAGGCAGCAAATGGCAGGGCACGTGGGTAGCAGGAAATCAGGCAGCCGCAGATGGCAGGTGGGAGCGTGCTCGGGGCTCTGCGGGGCAGTAATTCGGCCTTCTGGGCAGGAGCGTGGTCTTCCGTGTGCTTACGCGTGGCCAGCTTGATACGGAGTGATTTGGCACGTGAAAATCCAGCACGTCTGCGTGTAATTCGAGAAAAGGGCCTTAGCGCGTAAGCGCGTCAGCACACATACGCGAATTCATTGGCCCAAAGGCCACCAGCGCATATGCGTGTCTGTACGTCAGTGTGTCAGCTCGTGTAATTGGAGGATGGGGCCTTAGCGCATACACGCGGAAATGACGCTGGACGTGGTGGCATGTTTAAAAGGTTCGTGTAGAACGCCATTTCCTTGTACGTGCTTTTCGTGGACAGCGAGTGGGTGAAATCTGTACTTCTTGTCGGTTCACACGCGATTTACTTCACAGCGTTCCAAGTTCATACTCCATGTTACCTCTGACAGCTTTTTGTCTTTTTCCTGGGCCTGTTTCCTCAAACAGCGTTCACTTCTCCTGTTGTCCTGTCTCCTCAGACAGCGTACAAATCTTCTTTTGGCGGGGTGTTGCCAATGCGCACACGCGTGTATTTTTCAAGCGATTTTTCCTGACAGACGGTGAGTCGCGCATGTATTTGACATCTGTGCTTGCCCCGTGTGTTGCCTACCCCTTCAGAGGTCAGTCTAGGCTGCGTGTGACAAGCATACGTTCATTTTTGTGTTTCTGTGTGCCACAGCGTAGTGCAGGTTTTTTTGTCCACGCACGTGGTCTAGGAGGGTTTGCGTGCACATTATCTCCTTTTTTTGGGGTGCCTGTGCATTGCGTGACCCGTCATCTTCCCCCAGGGGTCACATACAGCCTTGCTAGAGCACTAGGGTACGAATTCCATCTAGTACCCTACCCCTTTGACCACCAATTGCCCAGGACAATAGTTTACTGCAACTCCCATACACACAACATCAGTGCCATGGTTGGTAGGCGAGCACGCGGTAAGGGTGGCAAAGGTGGGCGAGCCACAAGAGGTGGCCGTGGTGGATACGGTAGGAGATGTGGCCAGGACTTGCAGGGTGCCCCTAGCCCCCTATGTGTGGGTGACCAGTCAGGGACACCCATGCCTCCCCCCCCTGGTTGGGAGGCGAGCACGCGGTAAGGTTGGCAAAGGTGGGCGAGCCACAAGAGGTGGCCGTGGTGGATACGGTAGGAGATGTGGCCAGGACTTGCAGGGTGCCCCTGCCCCCCATGTGTGGGTGACCAGTCAGGGACACCCATGCCTCCCCCCCCTTGTTGAGGGTAACATAGCTGACACCATCCCTGCTCAGCCCTTGTTGGACCAGCCCATTGTGGCACCAGACCTGGCACTGGGTGACTCCATGGCTGACTTCCAGGTCAGCAGGTCTACGCCAAGTGTGGCGGTGCACGTTGGTGTCACCAGACCACGTGGATCAGGGGCAGCTATGTCATCTGCTGCCCCGAGTAGGCAAGGTGGGGAGGCTGCAGGGGCAGCTGCGGCTCCATCCACCCAGCTCTGAGTGTCCCAGCCAGGACAGTGTCGGTCCTAGTCCATCCTGCTGATGTTCCCCCTGACTACATTACACTTCAGCTAATGCCTGCACCAAGTCCCATGGTGAGTGTTCATTCCCAAACTCCTAGTCCACAGTCCACCGGGGCTCCTGTCCCTAGTGTCCATAGCGGTGTAGGACACTCAGTATCACCACCACCTTCCAAGCGGAAGAGGAAGAGTGCTCGTCCAGTACAGACTGATGCCCCAGACACGGCTACACAGTCCGGCCCACCAAGGAAGCCCAGCTTCAATCAGGTCGAACTTGATGCACTTGTGGAGTATGTGTCCGCACATGACAGCGAAATGGTGATTACTGCAGGATGCAAGACCACACCTGCACAACGTCAGGCACACTGGCAGACCATTGCGGAACTCATAAGTGCCCTTGGATTCGTGAGGCGCACAGCTAATGATTGCTACAAGCGCTGGAATGACCTTAAGCGCAGGGCAAAGAAAAAGCTGGCGTCAAGTCATGCCGCAACTCTAGTGACTGGAGGTGGGTCTCCGGCAGAGGACATAGAACTCACTCCACATGAGTATGTTGCTGGGACCTACGTCACGGAGGAACAGATCCAAGGCGTGGGAGACCTGCAGGATTACGAGGCATTAGTGTTAGGGAGAATTCTCTGTTTAGGCTGAATTTCCTAACCTAGTGAGTCCCCCAGCAGCTTTGCTGGATTTCTGGAGTTTGTTTTTTCCATCCTGCCAAGAGTGAGAGTCTTTTTCTCCCACTCTTGGACATGAATGTGGTTAATTCATTTGAATGTCAATGTGTTCTATGGGCTATGGGGTCTTTTACTCCATAGGGTCTCATATGTTTTACTATGTGTGTTACACCGCACCCTCCGTGCCGTAACACTGGGGCGTCCTA
Organism: Ambystoma mexicanum; assembly: GCF_040938575.1. Taxonomy (NCBI): domain Eukaryota; kingdom Metazoa; phylum Chordata; class Amphibia; order Caudata; family Ambystomatidae; genus Ambystoma; species Ambystoma mexicanum. The sequence goes on from NC_090935.1 coordinate 261,413,410, forward strand.
GAGGATCCCCACCATAGACTCCATACCCTGGGACTGACTACTGTCTCCCAGGGCATGTAAAGTCACCATTGGCTTTACTAGACCTAAATTTACTAACAGAACTAGTACAAACCATCCTATTGTGGACATACTAGTAGGGGTAATTTGATTACTACTGGGTCTGTTATTCGAGGGGGCACTGTCCCATCCCCCCTCGTCGAGTTTTGGCTGGTGGCTCTATGGGATTCTTCCGATTGTTGGAGGTTAATACTCTTTCTCGTTAATCTCTAACATACCACCGGTTTATTTATCTTAAATAAATCTATCGGTTGGTATTTTCTGCCAGAACTCGGTTTTTAAAATGGCGTCTGTGTTCGTCTCTGTGACTCCTAAACCAAAGGTTGAGCCCTTTGTTCCACTTTTGGCGGGCTTCTGCACAGAGGCCCTCCAAAGTGGGCCATTGTGTCTGGGTACCACAGGGGGTGTGGGAGGGGTTTTAGGCACCCTGGACTGAGTTGCCTTGTCAACTCAAGTCGCACTCTGGTGTGATTGGCCCAAGTGGTGAGCCACCCCGCTCACCACTTAGCGTGTTTTGATTGACAACTAGGCTGAATGAATGGGGGTTTTCTGCATAAAAGCAGGGCTTTTGGGACTGGATCTTCAGAAGTCGCCACAGGACCTAAGAATCCGACGAGGGAAAAGCTGAGCCGACCTGCAACGACGACACCTCCGGTGGAGCCCTGCTGAACCGACTCACCACTTCCCAACGACAGAGGAGATCTCCCTTCTGGAGTATCTTCTTCCCCTGACTGGTGGGAACAACCAGTCCCCTTTGCTTTTTCTTCGCTTCCAGCGCGTAGTGGTCGAATTGCCCGTGCTGAGCACCCCGGCAACCGGATAGCCACTAACCCGTACCGCGACCAAAAGGTGGTGCCTTGTGACGGAGCACTCCGCGGCTGGTCTCTTCCCTGGTGGTGCAACGATCTTCAACTTTCCTTCGACGACAAGATCATCTCTTCTCTTGGCAAAGCCCCGACTTGCATCCACCACCAGGAACAACTGCCCCCGCCGGAGCTGTCTCTCCACATACAAGGTACCGTGTCCGCCTGGCTTCCCTTGTGACGGTTAGCGTGAGGTGTCTTAATCCTCGCCTCTCCATTGGGTCGCCTCCAAGCCTTCTTAACTTTCTGTTCTGAACTGGTGCAAACGTTCTATAACAATTTGCGACAAAGACTCGAAGTGCATTTCCACTGTGATACTTTTTGGGACATATCCCCTTGCCTCTCTCCGAGTGGGCCTGGCCTCTGAACTTTGCGATCTACAGTAGACCCTGCCTTACTTGCCTTGCATTTGTTTGTAAAAGTGTTGGTACTGAGTTGATTTCATACCCTGCCTTTTCTCTCCCGTCCTAACGAATACTAGAGTGCCATATAGATTAAAGCATTCACCTCTGTCTGCAAATAAGTGGTGCCGTTGAACCTAGACTTGTCGAACTATTGTTAGGGGGATTGATTTACTTATAGTAATTGTGATTGAAGTTGTTTGCCGTATTAGTACCAGTTTTTTTCCCATAGATGTGTTTTTATAAATAAATAACTATATATCTTTACACCGAAGCTCTGTCCGTGTTTGCTTGTTCTACTGTGTAAATTGCCCTATTCCACATACTGCCTAACTCTTCTTGAGGGAAATCTGACTGCTCAGCCACAGCTACCAAGTGAATCTGTGTGGTACAGACTGCTACCAAGTGGGTTTACTGCCAAACACCTGTAGTCCTAAATCTTTTGCAGTGGTCCCAGAGGGAACTGCACAGGTTTCCGCCTAACATACACGTACCCCACTCTCACAGGCCCAGTCACGTGTGGAACTTCACGCGCACACCGAAATACACGTACCCTGCAAATTTGCATGGGGAACTTCCCGCACACCCCGAAATACACGTACCCTGCTGGTATCGCGTGTGGAAGTTTACGCGGACCCATAATACACGTACTCTGATGGAATCGCGTATGAGACTACCCGCACACCCCTGGAATACACATACCCAGGCAAATCGCACGGCTGGGCGGTGGTGGTGAAGCGAGACAGGAGTGGGGGCCTGGTGGAGGGTGCACCTGGATGCAGGGGGGGTGGGGGTGCAGGGAGACTGGAGTGGTGGCCTGGTGGAGGGTGCCCCTGGATGCAGGGGGGTGGGGGTGTAGGGGGACTGGACTGGGGCCTGGTGGAGGATGCCCCTGGATGCAGGGGGTCGGGGGTGCAGGGGGACATGAGTGGGGGCCTGGTGGAGGGTGCCCCTGGATGCAGGGGGATGGGGGTGCAGGAGGACAGGAGTGGGGGCCTGGTAGAGGGTGCCCCTGGATGCAGGGGGGTGGGGGTGCAGGGGGACATGAGTGGGGGCCTGGTGGAGGCTGCCCCACAGTGTTGGGGTGTGGGGGTGCAGGGGGACAGGAGTGGGGGCCTGGTGGAGGGTGCCCCTGGATGCAGGGGGTGGGGGTGCAGGGGGACAGGAGTGGTGGCCTGGTGGAGGGTGCCCCTCGATGCAGGGGGGTTGATATGCAGGGGGAAAGGAGTGGGGGCCTGGTGGAGGGTGCCCTACAGTCCTGCGGGGTGGGGGTGCAGGGGGACATGAGTGGGGGCCTGGTGGAGGGTGCCCTACAGTGCTGGGTGGTGGAGGTGCGGGGGGACAGGAGTGGGGGCCTGGTGGAGGGTGCCCCTGGATGCAGGGGGGTGGAGGTGCAGGGGGACAGGAGTGGTGGCCTGGTGGAGGGTGCCTCTGGATGCAGGGGGGTGGGGGTGCAGGGGGACAGGACTGGGGGCCTGGTGGAGGGTGCCCTACAGTGCTGGGGGGTGGGGGTCCAGGGGGACATGAGTGGGGGCCTGATGGAGGGTGCCCCTGGATGCAGCGGGTGGGGGTGCAGGGGGACAGGAGTGTGGGCCTGGTGGAGGGTGCCCTACAGTGCTGGGGGGTGGGGGTGCAGGGGGACATGAGTGGGAGCCTGGTGGAGGGTGCCCCTGGATGCAGGGTGGTGGGGGTGCAGGGGGATAGGAGTGGGGGCCTGGTGGAGGGTGCCCCTGGATGCAGGGTGGTGGGGGTGCAGGGGGACAGGAGTGGGGGCCTGGTTGAGAGTGCCCTACAATGCTGGGTGGTGGGGGTGCAGGGGGACATGAGTGGGGGCCTGTTGGAGGGTGCCCCTGGATGCAGGGGGATGGGGGTGCAGCGGGACAGGAATGGGGGCCTGGTGGAGGGTGCCCCTTGAGTCAGGGGGGTGGGGGTGCAGGGGGACAGGAGTGGGGGCCTGGTGGAGGGTGCCCTACAGTGATGGGGGGTGGGGGTGCAGGGGGACAGGAGTGGGGGCCTGGTGGAGGGTGCCCCTGGATGCAGGGGGGTGGGGGTGCAGGGGGACAGGAGTGGTGGCCTGGTGGAGGGTGCGCTACAGTGCTGGGGGGTGGGGGTGCTGGGAGACATGCGTTGGTGGGCAGTAGTGCAAGGTGACATGTGGGTTGGCTGGGGGGCATGGCCATGGTGGATGGGCTGCATGCGGGACATGTGCAGGGGTGCAGGGTAGTCCCCTGTGGTGTGGGCTGCCTGCAGGGGCCGTGGAGGGTGTAGTGGGAACAGCTGGGAGGACCCACACAGCCAATTCACGTGTGGGACTCCCCGGCACCCCCGAAATACACGTAGGCTGCTGGATTCGCGTGTGGAATTTTCCGCGCACCCGGAGTACACGTACCCTGCTGAAATTGTGTGTGGAGCTTCACGTGCACCCCGAAATACACGTACCCTGCTGGTATCGTGTGTGGAAGTTCACGCAGACCCATAATACACGTACCTTGATGGAATCGCGTGTGAGACTACCTGCTCACCCCTGGAATACACGTGCCCTGCTGGTATCGCGTGTGGAAGTTCACGCGGACCCATAATACACGTACCCTGATGGAATCGCGTGTGAGACTACCTGCGCACCCCTGGAATACACGTACCCAGGCAAATCGCACGGCTGGGGGGTGGGGGTGCAGGGAGACAGGAGTGGGGGCCTGGTGGAGGGTGCCCCTGGATGCAGGGGGGTGGGGGTGCAGGGGGACAGGAGTGGGGGCCTGGTGGAGGGTGCCCCTGGATGCAGGGGGGTGGGGGTGCAGGGGGACAGGAGTGGGGGCCTGGTGGAGGGTGCCACTGGATGCAGGGGTTTGGGGGTGCAGGGGGACATGAGTGGTGGCCTGGTGGAGGGTGCCCTACAGTGCTGTGGGGTGGGGGTGCAGGGGGACATGAGTGGGGGCCTGGTGGAGGGTTCCTCTGGATGCAGGGGGGTGGTGGTGCTGGGAGACATGAGTGGGGGCCTGGTGGAGGGTGCCCTGGATGCTGGGGGTGGGGGGGGGCAGGGAGACATGCGTTGGTGGGCAGTAGTGCAAGGTGACATGTGGGTTGGCTTGGGGGCATGGCCATGGTGGATGGGCTGCCTGCGGGACATGTGCAAGGGTGCAGGGTAGTCCCCTGTGGTGTGGGCCGCCTGCAGGGGCCGTGGAGGGTGTAGAGCGAACAGCTGGGAGGACCCACACGGCCAATTCACATGTGGGACTCCCCTGCACCCCCGAAATACACGTAGGCTGCTGGATTCGCGTGTGGAATTTGCCGCACACCCGGAGTACACGTACCCTGCTGAAATTGCATGTGGAACTTCAAGCGCACACCGAAATACATGTACCCTGCAAATTTGCGTGTGAAACTTCCCGCGTACCCCGGAATACACGTGCCCAGGCCAATCGCGTGTGGAACTTCCCGCAAACCCCGTAATACACGCACACGCTATTTTTCACTCAGCGTGTGTCCGTGTTTGTCGGTACCCCTTTGCACCTCATTTGTCCTACAGGGCCACTGTATGGATCATTCATCATAGCTGTATATGGGTGCTTTTTGTTAGCGCACATTTTGGCGCACATTTATTTCAGGCGCAGAGACGCTAACGCCTGCTTTCTTGTGGCGTACCTGTTTGGCCCTGTGCGCGTCTTTGCCCATGCGCTGGTTTGCCCTATTCGATTCCATGAATACGAGTTGTAGGCGTGCGTGTGGGCATTCCGCGCAATTGCCTCCTGTACTTCCCCCGTGACGCCCATATATTCACGCGTTGTTCCCCATTCCGAGTGTTACGCCCCGTGTTCTGCCTACTTTTGTGATGTGAGCCGCGCTATTTGCGATTTTGCAGCGGCCGTGGCGCACGCCGTTGGATGACCTGTGCGCCGGCGTGCGCCGCGCACTTTTTCAGCGCACATCCAATATTTTTCTTGCGCACAGACTTCCATGAATCGATGTGCGCTGGTTTCCCTGCGATTTTCCCAGTTGCACTGCGATTTTCGCACTTTTACTGCGAATCGCACGTTTTGGCACCTCTGCGCGGGAATTTTCGGCGCACATTAATTCCATGAATCGGCCTGTAATCTCAGAAAAATGCTAAAAATACCCCTGGCAGGCCCTTTACAACAAAACACTACTACATGATCGAATTAACTAGCAGTCAAGGAATAAACACTTCCCAAGCACCGTCATTTGGACTTGGCCCTAGCGTAACAAACAGCCAAAAAAGTATCCAATTATATGATGTCAGAGCCTCATACATCCATATCTGTGTGTTCAAATGTGTGTGTGTGTGTGTAGATATGTGTGTATATATGTATGTATGTGAAAGAGAGTGTGTATGTGTGTTGGGGGTGGATGTGTGTGTCTATTCACAGGTCAGGGTAGACTAAAGGACCTCTTACAGCAGCATTCCACAAACCTAGACTCAGCTTACACAGTAGCATAGGCATTTCCAAAAAGACTGATCCTATTGACCCAACATGCCATTTTACTCACTTTTCAGGGGACTGTAATCCTTTTCTCTGTTTTGCATATCCTTTGTTTAACCTTCTCAGCTGCTTTAGGGTGACACCAACGGGGGCCAAAGCACAATTTCTTCTGTGGTCACAGAGGACACATACAGCAGATGCCCAATTTACAAATGATTATGGGGTATTCTGCTGCTTTCTCTGACATTTCTCTGTCATATCTTCCCAACTTGTCTAAAGGTGGTTAATGTAAGAGCACAATTTCAGTCAACACCCGCATTCACTTCAGATGGACAGCAGAACAGCCTCTCTCCCTGTTAGGCGGAAACCTGTGCAGTTCCCTCTGGGACCACTGCAAAAGATTTAGGACTACAGGTGTTTGGCAGTAAACCCACTTGGTAGCAGTCTGTACTACACAGATTCACTTGGTAGCTGTGGCTGAGCAGTCAGACTTCCCTCAAGAAGAGTTAGGCAGTATGTGGAGTATACAAAATAGGGCAATTTACACAGTAGAACAAGCAAACACGGAACAGAGCTTTGGTGTAAAGATATATAGTTATTTATTTATAAAAACACATCTATGGAAAACACACTGGCACTAATACAGCAAACAACTTCAATCACAATTACTATAAGTAAATCAATCCCCCTAACAATAGTTCGACAAATCTAGGTTCAACAGCACCACTCATTTGCAGACAGAGGTGAATGCTTTAACCTAGATGGCACTCTAATATCCGTTAGGATGGGAGAGAAAAGGCAGGGTATGAAATCAACTCGGTAAGAACACATTTACGAACAAATGCAAGGCAAGTAAGGCAGGGTCTACTGTAGATCGCAAAGTTCAGAGGCCAGGCCCACTCGGAGAGAGGCAAGGCGATATGTCCCAAAAAGTATCACAGTGGAAATGTACTTCGAGTCTTTGGCGCAAATTGTCACAGAAAGATTGGACCAGTTCAGAACAGAAAGTTAAGAAAGCTTGGAGGCGACCCACTGGAGAGGCAAGGATTAAGAGAGCTCATGGTAACCGTCACAAGGGAAGCCAGGCGGACACGGTACCTTGTATGTGGAGAGACAGCTCCGGTGGGGGCAGTTGTTCCTGGTGGTGGATACAAGTCGGGGCTTTTCCAAGAGAAGAGATGATCTCGTCGTCGAAGGAAAGTTGAAGATCGTTGTACCACCAGGGAAGAGACCAGCCGCCGAGTGCTCCGTCACAAGGCACCACCTTTTGGTTGCGGTACGGGTTAGTGGCTATCCGGTTTCCGAGGTGCTCAGCATGGGCAATTCGACCACTACGCCCTGGAAGCGAAGAAAAAGCAAAGGGGACTGGTTGTTCCCACCAGTCAGGGGAAGAAGACTCTCCAGCCGGGAGATCTCGTATGTCGTTGGGAAGTGGTGAGTCGGTTCAGCAGGGCTCCACCGGAGGTGTCGTCGTTGCAGGTCGGCTCAGCGCTACCCTCGTCGGATTCTTAGGTCTTGTGGCGACTTCTGAAGATCCAGTCCCAAAAGCCCTGCTTTTATGCAGAAAACCACCATTCATTCAGCCTAGCTGTCAATTTAAACACGCTAAGTAGTGAGCGGGGTGGCTCACCACTTGGGCCAATCACACCAGAGTGCGACTTGAGTTGGCAAGGGAACTCAGTCCAGGGTGCCTAAACCCCCTCCCACACCCCCTGTGGTACCCAGACAGAATGGCACCACTTTGGAGGGCCTCTGTGCAGAAGCCCGCCAAAAGTAGAACAAAGGGCTCAACCTTTGGTTTAGGAGTCACAGAGACGAACACAGACGCCATTTTAAAAACCAAGTTCTGGCAGAAAATACCAACCGATAGATTTATTTAAGATAAATAAACCGGTGGTATGTTAGAGATTAATGAGAAAAAGTATTAACCTCCAACAATGGGAAGAATCCCATAGGGTTATATTCGGGGTCGTATATAACGAGTAGTTTCCACTGCCACCAGCCAAAACTCGACGAGGGGGGACGGGACAGTGCCCCCTCGAATAACAGACCAGGGGGAATCGAATTACCCCTACTAGTACGTCCACAATAGGATGGTTTGTACTAGTTCTGTTAGTAAATTTAGGTCTAGTAAAGCCAATGGTGACTTTACATGCCCTGGGAGACAGTAGTCGGTCCCAGGGTATGGAGTCTATGGTGGGGATCCTCTAGGACGCCCCAGTGTTACGGCACGGAGCGTGCGGGGTAACACACATAGAAAAACATATGAGACCCTATAGAGTAAAAGACCCCATAGCCCATAGAACACATTGACATTCAAAGGAATTAACCACATTCTTGTCCAAGAGTGGGAGAAAAAGAGTCTCACTCTTGGCAGGATGGAAAAAAACAAACTCCAGAAATCCAGCAAAGCTGCTGAGGGACTCACTAGATTAGGAAATTCAGCCCAAACAGAGAATTCTCCCTAACACTCGCCCCCCCCATCCCGGACTAAGGGACAGGAGGATTTAATCCACTCCTGGATGAATCTCATACCTCTAGTTGATGACATACATCCTAGAGAGACCATCAGCATTTTGGTGGTGACACCCTGACCTGTGCTCTATGGTGAAATCAAACCCTTGCAGGCAGATCGACCATCTCAGTAGTTTTGGGTTTTCCCCTTTCATTTGCATTAACCATCTCAAGGGCTGGTGGTCAGTCTGAATGACAAATGTAGAACCATACAAGTATGGCCTAAACTTCTTCAGAGCCCACACGATAGCAAAGCATTCTCTTTCGATTGTTGCCCACCTTGTTTCAGGATCCTTCAGCTTGCGGCTGATGAAGCAAACGGGGTGCTCCCTACCTTTCCCATCCAGTTGACTGAGTACGGCACCTTTTCCTACATTAGAAGCATCTGTCTGCACAATGAAAGTTTGGTGGTAATCAGGAGCTCTGAGTACTGGGGCTTGGCAAAGAGCCTTTTTCAGGTTTTCAAAAGCCTGATTGCACTCCTCGTTCCATCTAACCTTTTTAGGAAATTTGGGAGAGGAGATGACATTCAGAGGAGAAGCTATGGTCCCATAGTTCTCAATGAAATTCCTGTAATACCCAGTGAGGCCTAGGAAGGCTCTCACTTGGGTCTGAGTAGTAGTTGTTTTCCAATTTTGCACAGCTTCAATCTTACTGAGCAAAGGCCTTATTTCTCCACCTCCTACCTCATGTCCAAGATAGACTACCTTACTCTGTCCAATTTGGCATTTACTCGCCTTTATGGTCAGATTGGCTTGTCCAAGAGCCTGCAAAACATCTCTTAGGTGGGTTACATGTTCTTCCCAGGAATTGCTGAACACTACTATGTCATCCAAGTATGCCAAGCAGAAGTCCTCCATCCCATTCAGAACCTGGTTTACCATCGGTTGAAATGTAGCAGGTGCATTTTTCAATCCGAAAGGCATTACCTTAAAGTGGTATAAGCCAACGGGGGTAGAAAATGCAGTTTTCTCCTTGGCATGGTCTGTCAGGGCTATTTGCCAATAGCCTGACGTCAAGTCAAATGTGCTGAGGAACTTGGCTGAACCAAGTTTATCCACCAACTCATCTGTTCTTGGCAAAGGGTGGGCATCAGTCTTGTTGACTGCATTAAGAGCTCTATAATCCACGCAGAATCTAAGTTCTTTAGATCCGGCCTTTGGTACTAACACAACTGGGCTAGACCATGGACTAGTAGAGGGCTCTATTACCCTGAGATCAAGCATCTTGCTGACCTCACCTTTGATGTGGGTTCATACGTTTTCTGACATTCGGTATCCTCTGCTTTTGACTGGCAGACAGTAACCAGTGAGTATTTCATGCTGGCCCCAAGGGGTCAAGCCCGGTGAAAGCGAGAACAGAGAGGCAAACTGATTCAACATAGATTTGCACTCTTCTTGTTGCTCAGGTGTCAGATTTGAAGAGAGATTTACTCCTTCAATTTTTTCGTCTAAAGTTAAGCCTCTGAGGAGATCCGGAAGAGCGTCACTCTCTTCTTCTTCCTCTGATGATGCTAGAAGCAACGCGCCTGCATCAGGTCTTGAGACATACGCTTTGACTCGGTTGGTGTGGAAGACTGTCGGAGCCTCCTTGGGATTGCCCAAGTCCACCAGATAGTTGACCTCTCCGAGTTTACCCACAACTCTGAAGGGTCCCATCCATTTGTCTTGCAAGGCCCTCTGCCTTGTTGGGATCATAACGAGAACGAGCTGGTCTTGAGTGAACTCAACCATGTTAGCCTTTTGATCATGCAAGTGCTTGACCAATGCTTGTCCAGCTTTCAAGTTATCGCTTGCTTCTGTCATCATGTGCGACATTCTCCTCCGGAGACCTATCACGTAGTCAGTCACTCTGACTGGCTTGGGGGAAGGAGCACTCTCCAACCCCTCCTTAATCAGGGCCAATGGACCTCTGACGGGATGACCATAGAGAAGCTCAAAGGGAGAATAACCTACTCCCTCCTGAGGGACTTCTCTATAAGCAAAGAGAAGGCATGGCAGTAGAAGGTCCCACTTACGCTTAAGGGGTTCCTCTAAAGCACCTATCATGCTCTTCATGGTTCGGTTGAACCGTTCTAACAACCCATTGGTTTGTGGGTGGTAAGCCATTGAGAACTTGTAAGTAACTCCACAGGTTTTCCACATGGCTTTCATGTAGGGGGACATAAAGTTTGATCCCCTGTCAGAGATTACTTCCTTAGGAAACCCGACCCTGGTAAAAATACCAAGGAGGGCCTTAGCCACAGCCGGAGCTGTAACAGTCCTCATAGGAATTGCCTCAGGATACCTAGTAGCATGGTCTACTACAACAAGTATAAACCTGTTGCCTGAGGAGGTTGTAGGATCAAGGGGACCAACAATGTCAATCCCTACTCTCTCAAATGGGACTCCCACAACTGGGAGAGGCAATACAGGTGCCACATTCTTGGAGCCAACCTTACCAGAGGTCTGGCAGGTGTGGCAGCTCCTGCAGTGTTTTTCTACTTCAGCCCCCATCTTTGGCCAATAAAAGTAGAGAGAGAGCCTTTCTTTAGTCTTCTTGAAACTCAAGTGACCAGCCAAAGGAATCTCGTGGGCTAACTGCAAGAACTGTGTTCTGTTCTCTTGGGGTACTACAAGTCGTTAGTAGTCTCCAGGTGCAGACTCGGTCGGTTCACTGTAGACAAGGCCATCTTCCCAGTGCAACCTGTATTTCCCAGGCTCTTGCCCTTCAGCCTGAGCGTCTGCCTGGTGGCGAAGACCTTCCAGAGTTGGACATTCTCTCTGTCCCTTACTGAAGTCTGCCCGGCTGGGTCCACCTTCTGCCAGTAAAGACTGCAGCTCAGGATGGTCAACAGGATCCAGATCTCCAATGAGTTCCAGGCCTTCCATTAGCTCCTCTTCAGAGTCTATTCTACCACACAGGGTTGTACCTCCCTCTCAGCCTCGGCTGGAGGTGGAGTTACGGGTGTAACTTTGGACAACCGCGGGGAAGTCCTTGTTGGCTGCACTGAAATGCGGGCTGCTGGTTTCGGTATAGAAGTCTTAGGTTTCCCTTTCGCTTCTGATTTCTTGGAGACAGCGGCTGACAATTCCAGTGGATCAGGAGTGATTTCTTTCTTCATCATCTCTGGGAGAGTACCTTGCATGGTTCTCTCCCTTGCAGGTCTGGTTAGCTCCTGTAACTGTTTACTAGGAGATCTGGGGGTATGCGACACAACTCCGAGAGTTTTCAAATCGTGACCCAACAGAACGCATCCTGGTACCTCACTCTGTATGCTGACAGGTATCTTCACAGTCATGTTGTTACACTGGATGAGAACTGTTAATTGGGGAAGCATCTGCACAGGCCCTCCAGCTAACTTGGTGAGGTGTTTGGGTGCCTTAGCAACATCCTCAGCCTGAAAAAAAGATGTATCCACCACAGTTATGCTGGCCCCAGTGTCCCTAATGGCAGGAGTCTCCTGGCCATTCACCTGGATACTGTCCTTATAATACTCTTTAGTATTATCGGGGATAGAATTATAGACATCTAAATTCTGTTGTTCCCACAACCCCAAAGTCACTAAAGAAACGCTGGCTGAGACTCCAATGGGTTCATCAGCCAGCAGTAGAAAGTTTCCACTTGCCATTTGGACTTCCTCCTCTGGAGCGAAGACTAAGGAGACAAGCTGGACCCCTGAAGGTTTACCCTTACATCTGGGATCTCCTTTCACGTGGTCAGTCGAGCCACAAACAAAGCATTTACCGAATGCTTTCTGGAATGGCGGCTTGTTCTGGCCTCCTTTTGGTTTGGCACCAGAAGACACACTATTCTGCTGCAGTTTTCCTTGTGGCTTACCCTTCTGGTTTTGTTTGGGGCCCTCTTTGGAATTTGAGTTATTCTAATTCTCGTTTGGTCTTTTTGAGGCTGTTTTCCCTCATCCTTATTCTGAGTTCTCCCAGAATCCTTATGAGTAGCCCTGTTGGCAACCAACAAGTCAGCAGCCTTAGCTAGCCTCCTGGAATCCAATTCCTTCGAATCAGCAAAGTGCTGTCTGAGCTCAGGAGAACAGGCATCATAAATAGACTCCAACATAAAAAGATTCTTCATACCCTCATAAGTGTTCACTTTGTAACCCTTAATCCATCCCTCTAAGTTTTTCAACCCTTCACTCACCCAGGTAGCCCAAGGGGTACCATCATGTTTTTTGAGGGTTCTAAACCTCTTAAGATACTGGGAAGGGGTCTTCCCGAACCTAGCTATCAAAGCTAGTTTCACACTTTCGTAATCCTTCTTATCCACCTCCCCCAACTCCATTACCACATCAGTCGCAACAGGGGGAAGCCTAGAGAACAACCAGGGAAGTAACTAATTCCCTGTGATGTCCTGGAGCCCATGATTATACTCAAACAGTTTTAACCAATCCAACACATCCAATCTCGGTTCATACATACCCACTAATTCCTTAGGCATCCGGGGTCTTTTGGGACTGGAACTTCTAGAAGAACCAGAGGAGAGAGAAGCATTTTCCACAGATAACTTTTTCATCTCTAACTCATGATTAAGTTCTATGTCTCTGAGCCTTAACTCAGCTTGCTTCTGCTCAGCCTGGGCATTCATCCGTCTGAACTCTAACTCTTGGTTTCTTTCAGATTGAGCCAAAAAACGCTTGTATTCTAATTCGAGCTTCATTTTTTCAAGTTCAAAATAAGCAGGGTTACATGTGGGACCTGGTATGGGCCCCGTAGGTACAGTAGGTAAGGCAGACAGAGGCTCAGAGTGGCTAACTTCATTAGGTTCACTTTCCTCTTCTGACTCATTATCAAAACTTTGATTTAGATCAATACCATCACTGTTTTCTACATTCGCTGGAGAAGTTGGTTCCTCTGAACCAGTACCCAGAAAGAATGGCACCACTTTGGAGGGTCTCTGTGCAGAAGCCCGCCAAAAGTGGAACAAAGGGCACAACCTTTGGTTTAGGAGTCACAGAGACGAACACAGATGCCATTTTAAAAACCGAGTTCTGGCAGAAAATACCAACCGATAGATTTATTTAAGATAAATAACGAGAAAAAGTATTAACCTCCAACAATGGGAAGAATCCCATAGGGTTATATTCGGGGTCGAATATAACGAGTAGTTTCCACTGCCAGCAGCCAAAACTCAACGAGGGGGGACGGGACAGTGCCCCCTCGAATAACAGACCCAGGGGTAATGGAATTACCCCTACTAGTACGTCCACAATAGGATGGTTTGTACTAGTTATGTTAGTAAGTTTAGGTTTGGTAAAGCCAATGGTGACTTTACATGCCCTGGGAGACAGTAGTCGGTCCCAGGGTATGGAGTCTATGGTGGGGATCCTCTAGGACACCCCAGTGTTACGACACGGAGGGTGCGGGGTAACACACATAGAAAAACATATGAGACCCTATGGAGTAAAAGACCCCATAGCCCATAGAACACATTGACATTCAAAGGAATTAACCATATTCATGTCCAAGAGTGGGAGAAAAAGAGTCTCACTCTTGGCAGGATGGAAAAAAAACAAACTCCAGAAATCCAGCAAAGCTGCTGGGGGACTAACTAGGTTAGGAAATTCAGCCCAAACAGAGAATTCTCCCTAACACTCCACCTTTCTTCTCTTCTGTAGTCTAAATTGCTGATAATGGGTGAGGCAGTACCATGCCTGGCTCCGGTAGACTGCCTGTTGGGAACAGCTAACACTTTGTGAATATGCTCATCTGTAATATCCCCTCCCTACACTGGGATGGACAGTCCTTAGAATATGGATGAATAAAGCATTTCTGTTCTTGCCCTGCTCCCATCCTTTTAGCAGTGGTACAAATAAGGAGAATCCTGTGAGACCCTTAGCTCAAAGGCTCCAGAGAGACTGTAACTTGAGACTGCATTCTTTTCGGAAGGTCTATCATATGTCCAAACCCCATAATCGATGTCTGATGCTGCCAACAGACTGCCCTTCACCGTCCTTTAGCCGTCAAAACCCCATCCCTTTTTGTGAGAAATTCACACCCCACCCTCCATCTTTTCTGCTCCACGTTTCATCCTGAAGAATACATGCAGGGTTGCAGCATCGTTATGATAACGAAGGCATGGTGCCACATCAAATTCTAAGGAGTGTGTATTATCTAGTGGCAATGAAGAGGGGTTTTCACTTTGCTTTGTGTGAAAAGAGTTTGGGGTCTGAGGTGGACAGCAGGTTAGACCTCTGGGTTCAACGAGCATGTCCTGACTAATGCCTGACAAATGCCTGGAAAATGCCTTCTTGCCCTGCTCAAAATGGGCCCACCCTTACTGTCAGAATTCCCCACAGGCCAGTGTACACCGCACCTCACCATGGTAGAGCATGGTAGAGAGAGCTTTAAAGCATTGCTCAGCTTGCAAATCAGCATGTTAAGCAAAGCAAATTGGGCCCCAAATTTCAAGTAGCACTTTCTCTGAAGAAAAGGTTTTTGCCTTTCATGCCCCCTAGCTTAGCTTATGGTAATAGACTGGAGTGTACAAACAACCCTTCATTCCCTCATCTGCCAATTATCAGATGGTTTCTGAGGAAGATGTGTTACATATGGATACTCTGTGGAGCTCATGTTCATTGAGAGCATAATGTTAATGGAAGGCGTAAAAGACTTCGGCAAGGCTTTAACACCGTCCATTAACGTCATAGCCCATTTTCAATCATTTGTAAGGCAAAGTGGAGGGAATTAATGTAGCTTGCATTTCCACCACCTTCCTTCCCCTACACCATACAAATGCTCCAGAATTTGATCCAACATGTATTTTCATGCCAGCACAAGTGCTGGAGACCCCATAGGGAAACATTGTCCACACTGCATGTTATGCTCACATGGCAGGCAACATGTACAATTACAATTAAAACAAGGGGGGGTCTGGGAATCTCTCTACCAGCACGAACACAGCCCAATGACCTGTTCTTGGGGGGGGGGGTAACCCCTGGGAGAGACTCTACCAAGTCTTTAGCTCACTGTCCCTTTCACAGAGAAGACATTTTCCTGCATATCAGTCTTTGTCCTGCCCAGGGGCAGTCCGGCACCGAAATACTAGGCAATTCTCCTCTGAACATGTTACCAACAGCAACCCTATACACGTGTTTCAGCCTTGTTGGGCATCATCAGTGAGGTGAAGCTGCGCCTCTCTAAGAACAGTGAGCAAGGGGTCCACGTCTGGATTGCCCTTTTAACTTAGGGTGAGACCCAAAGTTAATTTATGCAAAACAAGGGGGTTCTGGGAATCTCTCTACCAGCACGAACACAGCCCAATGACCTGATCATGGGTGGATAACCCCTGGGAGAGACTCTACCAAGTCTTTAGCTCACTGTCCCTTTCACAGAGAAGACATTTTCCTGCATATCAGTCTTTGTCCTGCCCAGGGGCAGTCCGGCACCGAAATACTAGGCAATTCTCCTCTGAACAAGAGTACCAACAGCAACCCCATACACGTGTTTCAGGCTTGTTAGGCATCATCAGTGAGGTGAAGCTGCGCCTCTCTAAGAACAGTGAGCATGGTGTCCACGTCTGGATTGCCCTTTTAACTTAGGGTGAGACCCAAAGTTAATTTATGCAAAACAAGGGGGGTCTGGGAATCTCTCTACCAGTACGAACACAGCCCAATGACCTGTTCTTGGGTGGGTAACCCCTGGAAGAGACTGCCAAGTCTTTAGCTCACTGTCCCTTTCACAGAGAAGACATTTCCCGGCATATCAGTCTTTGTCCTGCCCAGGGGCAGTCCAGTACCGAAATACTAGGCAATTATCCTCTGAACAAGAGTACCAAAAGCAACCCAATACACGTGTTTCAGCCTTGTTGGGCATCATCAGTGGGGTGAAGCTGCGCCTCTCTAAGAACAGTGAGCAAGGGCTCTACGTCTGGATTGCCCTTTTAACTTAGGGTGAGACCCACAGTTAATTTATGCAAAACAAGGGGGGTCTCCAAATCTCTCTACCAGCACGAACACAGCCCAATGACCTGTTCGTGGGTGGGTAACCCCTGGGAGAGACTCTACCAAGTCTTTAGCTCACTGGCCCTTTCACAGAGAAGAAATGTCCCTGCATATCAGTCTTTGTCCTGCCCAGGGGAAGTCCAGCACCGAAATACTAGGCAATTCTTCTCTGAACAAGAGTACCAACAGCAACCTCTTTCACGTGTTTCAGCCTTGTTGGGCAATTACAATTAAACGCTGCCCAACATACTCGCATGACGGGCAGTGTTTAATTGTAAAAGTGACCACTTCTTAGCATGAGTGCATGTTAAGCAGGATTCACAATTAAAAGAAATTAAAAGAAAATGATGCCTGGCATGGTTGCGTGCCAGTCAGCGTTTACTCATGTGCACATCGGTGAGCAAATGTGCAAGGCAAAAGGCGATGGCCCTCATTACGACCCTGGCGGAAATCAACCGACCGGACCGCCATAGCGTAAACAGCGTTTCCGCCATTGCACGATGGAGCAAAGTGCGGCTCATTCCAACCCATCGGGCACGAGCACCACGCCATGGCGGAAGTGCAAAGTCCGCGATGGCGGAAATGACCCCAAAACAGCCCACACCGCCGCCGTACGGCGCCCTAGGTGCAATACTGCCACCCATCTCAGCGGACACCGCAGTGAGCGCCAACCGGAAAGTACGGTGACCGTAAATATACGGAAACGGAAGTAAAAGCATGGTCCCGGAACGGGAAAAACATCACGCCGTACACCTATAAAACCACAAATCCCACACAACCATTAAAAATACTACCCTGAGACACATCCCAACCCGTCATCCACCCTAGTGAAACCAAGAAAAATGGGAAAAGTAGCGAAGAAAGCGTGCGACCGCAAGCGGCAGGTCCACTTCTCCCGTGAGGAACTCACTGTGCTCACAGAGACCCTCCAGGAGAATGCTGCCGCCGTCTTCTCCACGCAAATGACCAGGACGGCACTTGCGAACAAGAAGGCCATATGGGCCCTGGTGGCACAGCGGGTAAGTGCGGTGGGGACCGCACCCCGCAACCCACAGCAATGCAGAAAGCGATGGGACGACCTGCGGATACGCGTCCGTAGCATACTTTCTGCCAACCGCAACATTGCCACAGCCACCGGGGGAGGATCGGAATCACCCATCAAGTTGACCCCCTGGGAAGAAATCTGTGCCTCCACCATTGGAATGGAGAGCATAGAGGGAGTCGGAGGGATGGAGAAAGGAGTGCAGACATCCGAAGAATCAGGTAGGTGTCCCAAATAAAACAATGCCAAAACCACAATGTCCAATCATGTGAAGTACCACGTGCCCACATAGTGCAACAGTAACACATGTCCAGGAGAACGTCCACATACATAGGCCTGATAGCACACTTTAAAACTCACATCAAATACATAAATAATTAAAAATCCTAAAAACACCCTCTACACGTGCAGCAGGCACACCCTAACTGCAGGCTGCCAAACAACTGCACCCTCACTCCACACACAAATGAAACCACCTCCAAGGCCCCGACCCAAATCACCCTCAGGTACCACCCCAATGCATGTGATACATTGCCATTCCAATTCCCACAGACCCATTAATAACGCTCGCCCTCCTTTACTCCACCTCAGGGTCCGATCCAAACGACGAGCTCCAGGACACCCCTACCAGCACACCTGCAAAGAGGGCCAAGACCAACGGCCAAAGACCCTCCACCTCAGCTGCACGCATCAAGACACGGAAGCAGCACAAATCAAGTGGCAGCACAGAGGAGGGAACTCCAACAGGCACCCCAGCAGCCAGCATGCCCACAACACCACCACCACAGGTCCCCCCAATGGATGCCACAGTAGGCACTGCTTCTGGTGGCAGCAGCACCATAGGTGACACGCATTAATGGCAGCATGCTCCGACACAGAAAACGGGGATGTCGAAGTCAGATCCATCCATGACCTGTCCCAATCCCCCTGTCTGTTCCATCCCGTACACCATGAGGATACCACGCAGGGGCACCCACAAGACGACGACTGGCCATCCCCCACAAGCCCTGTGGCAAGGCAACATGAGGTGAACAGCCACTCTGTGACACCACCGCAAATGGCCATGGCCCAGCAGAGGCAACAGTCCCTCGACCAGTTAATCGTGCAACAGCAGCAACTGGCCACGCTCCTCAAGGACCATGCCGATGAATGTGGGGGCACTAAGGCAGACATAGAAACATCAACTGAGAGACTTAGGGCAGAAATGGAGAGAAGTACAGAGACACTAAGGGCACAAATGGAGAGTAGCACCGAGAGCCTGAGAGTACAAATGGAGAGAAGCACCGAGAGCCTGAGGGGGGAACTGCATGCGACGTCCAAAGACGTATGTGCCGAACTTGCCGCAGTGCGCCGTGTGCTCACTGAGCTCTCACAAACCCTTAGGGACATGCATGGACGTGAGCAGGCAGAGACATCATCCGTTGCAAGTTCCGTCCAGGGCAGCCCCCAACGTAGATCTGGGAGGAACCTGCGCTCCACAGGCAGGGGTGCCCCTGATACCCGCAGAGGGGGCTTGCAATAGTGACAGCCCACTGACAATGAGCATCTTTGGACACTGGTGTTCGGGGGGGAGGTAGGAGGGTGGAGGGGGTGTGTTGGGCTCACTTGGGTGGCGGGTCGATAGGGTGTTTAACATGATATCACATATGCCATAAACAATGCACGATCATCCAATGAGATGTGTGGACATTGATCTTTGTGTACGAGGCCATTATAGGCGTACAGTCCATATTGTGCATGTTCCAGACACACACAGTGCCACAAGTCCCGTGTCCATGTATCAGCCACCAGGCGTGAGTGCTAGAAGGATGCATCTATGAGATGCTGACGAATGTCACGGCCCTCCTGTGCCTCGCAGACTCCTTGAGGTGCTGCCACATCCCCACCCTCATCATGACCATCTTCAGGTGCTTGCAGTTCTGCGTCAGGGGGCATGGGCACATTTCTACGTACGCACATGTTGTGTAGCATGACACATGCCATCACCATCTTTGCAACCTTCACATGCCGGTACAGGAGTGCCCCGCCAGACCTGCTGAGGCAGCGGAAACGAGTCTTCAGTAGGCCGAATGCCTGTTCTATGACTACACGGGTACGTGAGTGGGCATGGTTGTAGTCCTCCTCATGCTGGTCCCGTGGGTTCCGGACTGGTGTGAGGAGCCATCTCTTCAGTGGATACCCGGCATCACCTGTATGTGGACAATAAAGGAATTTTGAGGAATGCCATTGCTACGTACGCACCCCCCCCCTTCCTGCCAGGTCATTGCCGCATCACATACCCCACATCATCATGCATGAAATGAGACTCACCGAGTAGCCAGGATCTGTTCCCTGCGTGTCGCTCCATGTAGCGTGGTATTGTAGAGTTCCTCAAGACCATAGAATCATGGGTTGATCCAGGGAATCGGGCACAACAATGTGTAATGATCCTGTTGGAGTCACACACCATTTGTACATTCAGAGAATGAAATTGTTTTCGGTTGCGGTACTGGGCCTCCATGGCATGTGGCACGACCAATTCCACATATGTGCAGTCGATGGCACCAATGCAACCCGGTATGCCGGCAAGTGCATGGAATCCCACTTTTGTGTTGGTAATTTCCTGCTCCGAGCGTGGTAGAGAGATGTAGTCGTCTGCGTGCTGCAGGAGGGCATCGAGCACTTGCAATAGTGTCCGTGAGAACAGTGGCTGTGATATGCCCTGCAACTGTCCGACTGTGTGCTGGTAGGTGCCTGTGGCCAGGAAGTGGAGTACAGACACCACCTTCAGTAGGGGTGGGATGGCGGTTGGGCTATCTATCATGCTGACAAGGTCAGCCTGTGTCATGTCCACAATGGCGGTTATGGTGTCCCGGTCCAAACGGTAGAGGGTGTGGATCTGCTCATCCGTGAGGTTGAACGGATGTGCTCGGAGGCGTGGGATTGCGGGCTGCCTGCGTGGTGGTAGTGGCTGTGCTGGCGGCCCTTGCTGGCCCTGCCTTGCCCTCCTCCTCCTCCTGCGTCTCCTCCGTGCGGCCGGTTGTAGTTGGTGTTCGTCTTCTTCTTGAAGTTGGAGTACTTGCAGTGCTATCAGGTCCCCCAGGGCCAACATAGCTAGTCCTGCCGGTAGCATTTCGGAGTGGGTGTGGTTGTGGGAGGAGACTGGGTGTGCAATTTATGTGTTTTCAGGCTGTATGGCCTCCACCTGTGGTGATTCATTCCACCTGTGCAAGCTGCTCTCCCCTTTGGGCGAGCACGTCCCGCACACAACGCTGCAATTCGACGAATGGCATCTTGCTATTACAATCATGTATTTGTACCCGATGGCAGTGTAACATTGGTTGATATGTTCATTCGGCTATGGTCCCATTGTTTCACATACTATCTTTGCAGTCGCGAACAGACTTGTGAAGGGTCAGTGGAACGTAGTACTCGAGTAACGGTGGACCCTCATGCATCACTGTACCGAGGTTCACCGACGGCCGGGGCGTCCCATTTGTGAGTGAAGGCAGTTGCCATTTTCACACACAGCTGCACTAGATGGATTAATTTGTGATTTCAAGCGGCCACAGATGCCTTTTCGACGTGATGTTGCAAATGAGGAATTCGAAGGGCGGCGCTTTTGGTTTTCAGCTAGCGGCGAGGAGATGCCCACAGGTCTGACTGCAAATATAACGTTCTATTGTTCAATGTCCTTGGGACAGGGGCCATGGCGAGGATGCAATGATTGATATGAATAGTTTGGGATGCGCAATAGCGAAGTGGGCGATGAGGCCGGACGTTCCCAAATACATGTTACTTCACAACACTGGAATTACGGGCTGGGGCACAGTGGATTTTGCAGGCTGCATAACGCACAGACTCAATGGAAATTTCACATGTTATGTGAGTATGGAAACAGGCGTTTTCATTACGGGATGAGGGAATGATGTATGGATGCATGGACAGATGATTTGATACAGAGTTTGCCATGTACAGGGCTTCTTGGTATCTATCCGCCTCCCCCTGCGCTATGTGTTGCAGGGCTGCCATAGTGGGACCATCGTCTATCTGGCCTTGTTGAGCCCTCCCTGTCTCGACGCGCCTTCAGACACTTGTGTCTATGCACGTTACCAATCCCATCTGATGGATTCTGTCTTAACAGACGCATGCACAGGTACACTCGTTTGTGATGGTGTTTTCACCTCGATATAGATAGTTATGATTCGCAAGTGGTTTTTGGGTGGTGATGATCCTTTGGAGTGGGCTAGCATGCATATGGCTGTGGATTTGGTGTGATCATTGAAGTGAGTAATTCAAATGTAGTTCTGATGGCCATACTATTCTTTTTCATTTCATTTGGTTGACAGGTATCTCCTCCCCTTTTGCCACTGCCATCTGTATGCCACTCCTGCAGATGGATTTTACTCCCGACACCTGCTGCTTCGTGTTAATCAGTGGAGCAGCATTACGATCTTATGGGACGATCGCCAATGGGCCACATGCCCTTACGCAGTACTAGTGGCTAGGAGCAACATTTCGGCCTTTCAGCTGGACTAGTGCCTCCCTATTGGGACGGCCCTGCGGTTCTAGGCGCTTCCATGTTGCCTTTTCGTACGAGAATGTAGCCCCTGTGTACCATGAAGGAACAGGGCGTCACACAAGAAGTAGCTGGTCATTTGTTGCGGATGCAGCCCACAATGGTGAAATGTGTTTTGGAGTTCATGGCCTAATGGCTGTATGGGCTTGGTGAATTTGTTGTGCATTAAATTTCTATTCTGATATGAACCGTGTAGCGTTCTTCTTTGCAAGTGATGTGGCATATTCCTATTTGGGGAGCGATGTATTGTGAGGAGATCTGCATTGGGTTCCAGCTTCGGAGTATAGTTGCGTGGTACTGTGCTGGGCGCGTTTGACTACGAAGCCCAGTGAGGTCAGGGATAAGGGCTGCCAATATGACTGTTTTGATGATGTCATGCTCAGGGGCGGGGGATTAGCTTTTGTGTAACAGATGCCGGTCAGCCAGTTGGATTGGTGGAATGATGTGATTATCGGAATATTGCTGGTCACAGGTGCCTGTGTTTGCGTGCGTTTCTTGGTGGGAGACTGAGGTCATGTCCATTTGTATGGCTTCTGTATTCGTGCCATCTGTGCCCTGCAGCTCCCATTGGCCCCTCTTGAGATTCATTTGTTCGTTGGCAGGCATGGATGACTAGTACATTTCACTGGTTGCATTGTGTGACTTAATTGCACCTACGGGGAGTTGTACAATGTGGCCAGGGAGCGGTGTACAGGCACTCAGTGGGGCCGTTTACGGTTGGTTCGCGATGCCGTACTTCTCACCATGGCGGAATGGTACTTTCCGCCGTGCTTGATGGCGTTAGGTGCATGTCCGCTAGGGTCAGAATTCGCGTACCGTTGCGCCATGGTGGTAATTACGGTTTGGCATGGCGCGCGCGCGCGTACTTGGTGCAGTTAGCGTTGGCGTTCACTACGGTGTCGCTAATGGCATCGTACTTTGCGGTGACGGGTCATAATCGCACCGAGCGCTATTCGATGGCGGTATTGCATTTCCGCCATCGTTTTTCGATTTCCGCCAGGGTCGTAATGAGGCCCGATGTCAGCACACGTATGCTGCCTTTTGCCCTGCACATTTGCACTCCACCATGCAAATATATTCATGAGTGGGGTTCTCCTCACGTTGATGCTGTAAAAACTTGCAGAACTTGCATTTGTTCATGATTTAAATGCTTTCTCAGCCATCAGAATGAGGGTCTTCTGAGAAGAACTATAGTGTGACTAATGTTTTAACTGGGGGTTGGCGAACATTGTGTCTAATCTTTGATAGCGACCAGTGGTGAAATGTTAGTATGTTCACTCTTTCACCCAAAGGTTAATTGGGGTTTGTATTCTGATGGTTTGAGATGTGTGAACATTGAATTTCTTGTCTTTTACAAAATCGATGTATTGTTTTAACACTACGATTTATATATTGTTTATATTTATAGAAACAAATTGATCTTTATTTAAAATAAGTTACTTTTTGCTACAAATGTACTGTGTTGTGATAAAGAATTAATTCTTTATTAAATAATGCCTCCTTTTTTAGGAAATATATATGTTTTTGAAAGAAAACTTTTTAGTGAATCAATTTGCTTTTGCCTTTATTCACGGTGAACATTTGGGAAAAAAAAGTTGTGTTTAGCAATTATTTGTGATGTAGATTTTGGGAGAAAAACTTCTAAGTCAGTTTTTTAAAAAGGTACATTTGCAGAGCTCTAGCAATTATAAATCGAACATCTCCTTTAGAGCAATATTTAGGTGGTAATTCATAGAAATCACCGCACAAGTGGCGCACGCGGCTGGCGCACAGCGTATTCATGGATTTCAACATCCATAACCAGCCGTTGCGCAGAGTGGCACAGCAACCCTGCAGCAGCGCCAGTTACGCCCCCAACCCCGCCCCATGAGCCATGAACAGGGCACAAATCCAGTACATGGGGCAAAGGCCAGTGGACCAGCATACAGCCCCCAACCACGAAAACGAGTGTAAAACTCCACGCGCACCCCTAGGAATACACGTACCCCGCTCGCGCTAGGCCAATAGCGTGTAAAACTTCACGCGCACGCCCCAGAATACAAGTACTGTGCTCGCGCTAGGCCAATAGCGTGTAAAACTTCACACGCACCCCTAGGAATACACGTACCCTGCTCGCGCTAGGCCAATAGCGTGTAAAACTCCAAGCGCACGCCCTCCGCGGCACCCTGTGCTGCCTCCTGCCCCTGGCCCTGGACTGCACTACTTGCACCAGTGGTACCACCCCACCAGACCCCATGTGTGGATCAGTAGCGGCCTCCTCCTCCTCTGTGTACACCACCAACCTGGATGGCTCTGCACCGTCTTCCGCCATCGTAAGCCCCTGTGGGGGCTCACCTGCCCCTTCCGCTGCAGCCGTAGTGGGAGACGCAGCACCAGTCCCCTCGCTCCCGGATGATGGTAATTCCTGGGAGGGTGGCTGGGCCTTGCGTTGCCGGCCGTTGGAGGCATCCCCGCCGCTTTGCTCCACAGCACCGTCTCCGCCCTCTTCTTCACTCAACGCTGTATAGAGAGAGACATAGAACACAAGCATCAGGGTACTGTACAATAGTCCCCTAGACAGGAAGCAATAGCAAATGAGTGGCACTGTCAAACATCACTTCCATCATGTCCCTCCACAACACATGGGTCAATGCAGGCAACACACATGCAGAAACAGGCATGGCACATGCAATCAACATTTGCATCCATGTCCAAGGGCCTCTATTAACATACAATGTTGTCTTTAAACTCACATGCATCATGGGTCATACTGATCCCATGCACACACATCACCGGAGGCTCATGCATCTGGCCTCGTACACCACAGACAGAGTGGATACAAGGGTGACTAGATGGCATCAGTGAATCAACACATTGTCACGGACATGTGTCATGAATCCATGGCATTTCAAAGTCACACACACGCTACTCAGACACACAGACATGTACACCATACATGTCCATGACAGCAGCACCCATCTCTCATACCCCATCCATGTCCAAGAACAGAGACAGGCATGCATTCATGTGAGCATTCCGCATGCTGCTCCTCATGTTGCATTGTAACGCATGCACCATCCATGTGGTTCACGCATGAATGGTCTCACATGCAGCACCATGATGTCCCTGCACAAACACATCCATACATGGCCTATGTCGCACATACAGGCAAGTAGATGACTACCAGCACACTGCTACATGCCCTGTTTCACACAGCAATGCATGGCCACTTACCGCTCAAATCCAGACTGGTCTGCCTCTGAAGGATCTGGACGTGGAGTGCTGGGCTTATGCGTTCCAGGACCCTCATCTGTATGTTGATCAGGCTGACCCGGCACCCCTCTGCATCCTCTGCCTTCAAGAGGCGCAGGGTCTTGCTGAGGGTCCTGGACCTGAAGTCCTCCCAGCGCTTCCGGACATTATTGAAGTCGCGGGTTGCCATCCCCTCCGCGTTCATGGAAACCACTACTTCCTCTCAGATCCTCTCTCGTCCTTCCTTGTCAGCGCTCAATGGTGTGAAGAGGGCAATCATAATGCCCCAGAACTTGCTTCACCAGGATACCAACTTCCTTATCGCTGAAGCTGGTAGCCCTCTGCCTCTCTGGCTGGGGGTCGCCAGTGGTCTCTGATGGTGTTTGATGGTGTTTGCCCCGACATGGCGACCCCCGAGGAAGGTGTGGGTGGGCAACTGGGTCCTGGGGCTAGAATGTGGAGCGATGGTATATCAGTCGGGAGTCTTCAGATCCAGCAGGGGTGCTCACAGCAACTGGACCCCTGCAGATGGCTGACGTGCAGGCACCAAATTGTGGGGCACGTGGGCAGCAGGCAGGCTGGCAGCAACAGACGGCAGGCGGGAACATGCTCAGGGCTTTGAGGGGCAAGTAAATGGCCTTCTGGGCAGGAGTGTGGTATTCCGTGTATTGTCGCGTGGCCAGCTTGATACGGAGTGATTTGGCACGTGAAAAAACTGCACGTCAGCGTGTAATTTGAGGAAAGGCCCTTAGCACATAAGCACGTATGTGACATAACACAAGCGGCCATTTCCACAGCACGGGTTAAGGGTCCCACGTGGGTTTCCATCGCTCTGTACGTGATTTTGGTGGGAAGCGGTGCGTGTGTTTTCCAGGCGTTGGGGTTCACACGCGACTACTTCACAGCGGGTGGGTGATGGCTCCGCGTTCTTCTTCTACGCGCAAGGCAGACGGTGAGTCGTACACGCTATTTTTCCCAATGCGGGTGTCCATTTTTGTTGCATACCCCTTTTTTATGGGCATAGTAGCCTGCGTGTTGATCGCGTATGTATTTTTGGTGTTCCTGGCTGCCACAGCATACTGTGTGTGTTTTTTTACATGCACGTGGCCAACAGGGGTCGCTTATCTTTTTTTCTTGCTTTTTTGGGATGCCTGTGCGTTGCGTGACATGTCTTTTCTCCTAGGGGACCACAGAATGGGACATTCATCGTAGCTGTATATACGTGTTTTTTGTGTGTGCACATTTAAGTAATGCGCAGGCACGCTACCGCCTGCCTTCGTGTGGAGGACGTGTTTAGGCCTGTGCGTGTGTTTGGCCGTACGCAGGTTTCCCCTATTTGATTCCATGAATTACATGTGGTTCGTGTGCGTGTGGGCGTTCCGTGTATTTCCCTGCAGTACTTCCCCAGTTATGCCTTCTTTTTCACGCATTGTTCCCCATTTCGCACGTTAGCCCTGTGTTCCGCCCACTTTTTGGTGTGTGCACTAAAGTTGTGCGCTTTGCCTGTACGCGTCGCGCACAGCGTTCGGGATGTTGCAATGACGTGTGCGCCCGTGTGCGCCACGCACGTGTTTGGCGCACATCCTGAGGAAAACACGCGCAGGGACTTCCGTGAATCGCACGCGTGCACCTGTTTTTTCACACTTGCGCCAGCTTGTGCCAAGATTTTCGGCGCACGTTTGTTCCATGAATCGGCCCCTTGGTTGCCAGTCAGTTTGAAGTTGAAAACGTGCAAATAAGCGGTGTGTTGGAAATGTTAATATTGTCCTGGTATAGATATGTCCTCATTCTTTTTTAACGGTATCGACATTTGCTTATACATGCATTTGTTTAATATGTAGGATAGCATGCTCCTACCCCAGCATACATCATAGCGAAATTGCAAGTCTCTCCAGATGTTTTGGACTAAAACTCCCATCACCCCTTGCCCGAAAAGTCAATAGTGAGGAAACATGGCATTCACAGCCTAAAACCCCTTGACACAGGTTGCAAACCACTGAAATAGAGGAAAAAGCCACAATTGTGGCTTCCATTTTAACGTCACAGTATAAAAAGTCTTACATTCATCATCACGTTCATACCCGTTGAAACCTTACAAAGATTAACGGGTAGAATACATGTTGATTTTGTACCGTGGAATAAACACACCAACATGCTCCTTGCAAACACATTCTATAAGCACTTGAATAGATTCCATTTTCATACACTGCTGCACACCCACGATACACTCCAGCGCTGCATGAAATGAGCACGCTAACATCAACTGACTGATAAGGAATCCTGAAAGCTACTCATTACTCTAATGAAGTGTTTCTGTGGCACTGCACCCCTGCCGGGGAAGATGCTTTTCTGTCTCTGAAAGGAGTCATTGTGACCTCACAATCAACGATAGTAAGTCACTGCAGCTCAGTGGTGATGGCATATCTTTATTACAAGCTCGTTGTAAAGTCACAACAAGACTTTAATAAGAAAACGAATGTTCAAAAAGATAGTCTAGGAATGCAAGTATTATATGTGAACATTAACAGACGATCTGAATGTGAAATAGCTTTTGAAAAGTGTACAAGAAGCTTGTCAGATAGGAGTGCCTTCTAGTGCCATAGTCTTCACATGATGATTTCCGAGAGGCGCATAATCATCTTTATTTCAAGTTGCAATCTTTCTTTCTCTTCTCTGGGATGGTGTTTTCTTGAAAGCTGCTGCTTTGTGTGAATGTCATTAACGTCTTTCTATCTAAAATATGTCTTAACACATAAGTTAATACAAAACTGCAGTATATATACAAAAATAAGATTGCAGAATCCAAGACCTATCCATTTCCATAAATATATGTATTCAGTGATATAGAAAAGTCGAAGCATACATTTAATTTAGCAGAACCCGTTCTCCTACTGAATATTCCACCACCATATTAGCACTCCATTAGCCCCAGCGATGGGCCAATTTAATCTTGCACGTTTGAATCATGTAAGAATAGTGGGGAACATTAAAGGTGGGCAAATATCTACTCAGCATTTTGCACATCAGCAGTTTTCTGCTTCAGGAGGGAGGCATATACTGTAAGGAATGAAAGATGCTCAAAGGGGTCCTAATGCATGTGATACTTGAAAATGGATGAATGAGAAGAACATGTGTTTATCACATCCCCTCTTAAAAAACGAAAATGAAGAGACAATATTTGTTAAGCATACATATTACCTTAGATTTATTTTATTGTATTGGTCATGTGTACAGCTCCACTAAGGAAACAAACATTCACTTTAATGTTTGCCTATTAATGAACGTGTTTTAACCTACTGATGTCTATAACCTGTGATCTATAACCTCTAGCTTGATCTGCATGTTTATCAGTTTTATTTTTCATAGCAATCAACTACTAGCTGCATGCTCAATATCTTTCCTACGAACGAACAAGCGATTAAATGACTAAAGAAAAATATATATGTATGACAGTCAATAAATCTTAACGTGTTCCTTCCTGACTGCAGACACAGGAGAGTGATAGGAAGAGGGTAGATTATATTATTTTATCAAAGCAAGGTTAGTTTCTTTGTGAGGGAATCAGTGACAGAATGTTCTGAAACCTTTGCATAGATTTTGATTGGCGCTAGGATCATCCTGGATGAGAGTGTTCACATATATTGCCAGGGATTTGGATATCTTTTCATGAGTGCATTTGTGAGTGACTGAGAGTGTTGAAAGTTAGTCAGGTGTGTAGGCGGGTGAGTAGGCATGAGTAGTAGGGCATAATTATGGGTCATTGTGATTGAAGATACATATTTCCTTACAGCCATCAACTTGGTCGTGGCTTTCTGTAGGACTTGGATATGTGAGTGAGATTTGATATATTATCAGATATCAATGTGCACATATATTGTGTAGTAATGTGATGAGCTAATGAAGGTTAACAATGCTACACATTGCTTCTTCCAGGTGTTTCATGTGCATCAGTCATCAGTGGTGATGTAGAGAATGGTGGAACACTTAAGCCACTGCTCTGGCTGGGACTTCAGGGTATTGACTTAGTGGAATGTAAGCCCCTGTTGGTCTTTGAAGTTTGGTATTATGGCTACCACTTCACTCGTCATGGTAGGTGAAGTAGTATGCAGTATACAGCGTTATGTCTGAAGCTGTGAACAAGTAGCTTTCTTTTGGAGACTTTGTGTTTCTGGAGTTTTCGGACATCCGTGGACACTAAAACTGTGTAAGTTGTGAAGATAAGTGGAACCCAAAACTATTAAACTAAGGCATGAAACAGTAATTAAACCAAATCTGCACTGTTTCTTTCAAATGGAGTGAATATCATTCAATTGTAAGGAGAAATATTACACTTATAAAATAATAAGATAAGTGTCCCCTCATGTACTTGGCAGCACCCAACATATGACATGGATTTTGCCACACATCAGGAGGATTTACCAAATTTTAAGGAAAACGAATGTTCGAAGCCCACAACCTGTGTTCTGCAGGGTTGTACATTTACAAGACAAAATTCTGAATGCCTAAGTTTAAATTTGAAACTCTCTGGTGGCATGAGCAACTGTTCCCCAGTTGCACTAAAGTAAATATATTATCATAATCTACAAACAAGAATTGTCAGTGAGGGGCAGACAGCATTGTTGGCATCAATCATCACTCCAATCTTTATAAATCATGGAGCTGTATTTCAAACATGTGAGAATGTCCAGTGTGGCAAAAATATCCCAATGTGAACAGTGCATTTGATTTTTTAACAGCAAGTAAAACTTGGCTTATTCCTGCAAGACAATATACATCCAAAAGATCACAGTGACATCTTTATAAACATATGTAAAAGCCTATGGTGATTATATAAGGATTTGTAAATGCAGTATTTTAAAATGGGGAATATATTTCTGTTTAAATATATAAGCAATCAATGGTTTTCTAAAGCGGCTTCAGCAAATGCTTATTTTGCTGATTTGACTTAGCCAAACTCTTGTTCAACTTAGCCATGCTGTGACAATGGAATTACGTGTCCCAGGAGCACTGCCTTGACCCTTTGGAGTGGAATGATTCATTGTCTATTACCATAAAAACACATTAGCTTCACAGAAATAAAATGGACCATTTGGCCTCAGCCTCGAAATTATTGCGAAAGACCCACCCATTTCAAGGAAGTAGTTCTAATCAATTCATTTTAAAATTCCAGAATAAGCCGGCATTTGGTGTTTGGGTTAGTAAGAATCCAAACCTTTCACATGATGATCTAGCCTATGAAATCTGGGTCCAGCTGCAAATGCTAATTAATGCACATAGGGTGTCACCTGTAACCCTTGAATCCACATAAAGTCCATCAGATTTTGAGTCTAATGGAAATTCAAACAAATGAGGACCTTGTC
The DNA here is from genome assembly GCF_040938575.1 of Ambystoma mexicanum. NCBI lineage: Eukaryota > Metazoa > Chordata > Amphibia > Caudata > Ambystomatidae > Ambystoma > Ambystoma mexicanum. The sequence goes on from NC_090935.1 coordinate 261,443,808, forward strand.
AGCAGATTCAGGCTAATCATTAACTGAAAGGTCTGCTGGCTGAAAGTTTCACACTTCTAAGAAATTTAATTTAAAGCCAGAACACTGTTTCAAGAATATAATGTGCAGGGGCTGATACATTATTATTAACAAAATTGGAAGTGGGAATTGTAGATTGGAATTGTAAGTTATATCCTACTTTAACCATACCAAAGGGAGATTACATTTAAAGAAGACCAAAATGCTTTCTCCATGCTGTTTGCATTGTGTAAAACAGGGAACACCTTCTAGTGTCAAAAGTACAGCATATTGCAAATGATAGCTACAATAATAAGATTCCTGCAGTATTTACGGGCATAGTCTTAAATCAGTGTTCATGCTTCAAAGCCTAAATAGACAATTGCTTGATAATTTGTGACTTGTGAAATCCATAGATATTTAAAAAGTGAATGGGGAGTCGAAAGGCTGTTTATCCATCCTACTTTACTCTCCATGGAAAATTATTTCAATATAAATAAGTCCTCACCTCTCTCATGATATAATACAGTAGGGAATGGGCGCCACACCTGTGGGAACCATTTCATAAAATTAATTGGGAGGGGTACCTATTCTTGTATTAAATAATCTTAAACATTATTTTCTTGTATTGGGGAATTGAACCAAAATCCTGTGAGTTCCAATTTGATAACATTGTTTTCCTAACCCAAACGTGCAGAACTAGATTCAAACTGCATGCATGAACTAGCAACCCTTAGCTTATTCATGGGAGTGGCTTGATTCCTATTGAATGAGATTAGTATTTAGCTCAGGAGCATAGCTCAGGGCAACGTGCTCGCCTTGGAAGCAAGATGACATTGAGCAACACAGGTTCGATCTGTGGGTCCACGCTTAGAAACCTTGCGGTATTAAGCACGTTATAAATATCATATATTGATAAGCATGCAACCTTTCTCTGGTTTCAATACTTATTTTTGATACTGGACAGAATAAAATGTTCTCAACTTCCTAATTGATCATAATGAAACTAATTTTACATAACTATTAATTGAAGAGAGTTTAAATATATTAACCGGTAAGCAACAATGTAATTATGGAAGATTGTGTGGTTTGAAGTTAGATTATTTAATTAGAATTGGAAAAAGAAATATCATTAATAGTTCTCTTATGTGACTGAATGTATGTATTACATTTAGTGAGACTGACAAAGGCAGTCCGTTTCTAATTATGTATATGATATGATATGATATGATATGACATTTATAACGTGCTTATACACAAGTGTTTCAAGGCGCAATGAGGCAAGGGAGGGGGAACAGAGGGAAGACAGACAACGATTTTACTAGGCCAGGTGTCATTCAGATCACGCAAGTGCAAAGGAAGGGACAGAGAAAGGTGCGGGTGAGGGGGAGGGAAAGTGCAGTACATGTAATAATAAATAATCACATAAAATAAATAAGGAATGGCCAGCTGGTGGCAAGTGCAGGGTGAGTGCAGACATAAGTGCTGGTTTGGGGACTGTAGGGGGGACAAAAACAGTCCCCTGGTGCAGGGTTGCCAGGGAGGCAGTGCAAGCATGCAGCTGGCAGGGCTAGGGCCCTAGTTCAGATGGGTAGCCAGGTAACGTGTGGAGTTTCATCTTCAGCCAGGACTTCAGCAGGGGAGAAGGGGGGAGAAAGCAGAAGCAAAGAGGAGGGTTTTTAGGTACTTCTGGAACCGAATATGGTTCTCCTCAAGTTTCAGGGGGGCGGGGAGGCTATCCCAGAGGGAGGCCCCAGCCGAAGAGAGATATCTACCACCAACTCGCTGCTTGGAGAAGCGACTGACCCTGAGTGTGTTGGAGGATCATCCGGGAAGAGCGGCCACCTTTTCTGAAATGCAGACCTCATACGATAGTATTGCAGTGTTTTCAGTGGCCCGTCGCCCAGCGCCCTCAGCAACAGTTCCAGGTCTAGAAATGTCCCATCGACAAACATATCGCCAAGCTTCATTTCGCAGTTAGGGTCCCAGGATTCCTGTATGCTTATGTCATGTGTGGGGGGTATACCCGGAAAGTTCCACAATGGTATCTCAGAGTTATAGGGTGTCATTAGTCTCAGTATTTTATATATAGCTTTCCATGCCCTGACTGTGCAGCTAACCTGATTGTATTCCCAAGTGTCTTTGTAGTGTGGATCAAAGATGACTGATTGTATGTTTGTGGGATGTGTAGTGTATTGCTCTATCCATGCGTGGGGTGCACTAGCAGCATCATTGTACCAATATTTCGCAAATTGTGCTTGGGCCACATAGTAATAAAGCTCGAAATCGGGGCCGATATAGTGCCCGACGAATAGGGTTCTGTCATTTTTTCCCATCCCATCCTCGCTGTCTTACCGTTCCAGAGAAATGTGACCGCCATGGATCTGAGTTTGGCAAAGAAGGCTCTGCCAGGCCATGGAGGGATGTTGACAAATAGGTATAGAAGTTTAGGCAGGATTACATTTTAAGAATAGCGACTCAACCAGCTAAAAAGATTTGGAGTCGCCCCCACAACTGAAGCTTGGTGGTTAAAGCCTGCAAGGCATTTTCATGGTTATCTATCTATAATGTGAGCTGTTTTCTGGAAAGCAGGATTCCCAGGTATCTAATATGGTGTCCTGACCATTTGAGTCCGTCTCTCACTGCGGGGCATCTGGTGGCTGGTGTGAGCGGAAATATTTCAGATTTACCCTTGTTTATCATGTACCCAGAGTAATCTGCAAATTCCTGTACCTCTACCATAATGCGTGCTATGTTTATTTTGAGTTCCCGAACATATAGCAACGTGTCGTCCGCATAGAATGAGATCAGCTGGGTGGACCCCTTCATTTTTATCCCTCTATCCGCATGTCTCAGTCAGACCGCGGCCGCCATTGGGTCAATGGTTAATGCGAACAGCAGATGCGAAAACGGGCAACCTTGTCTAGTTCCCCTACCCAACAGGAACATCTCAGAAATAGCTTTGTTAGTCTGGACACGAGCACCGGGCTCTGTGTATAACAGCCTTACAAATCGTAGAAAGTTGGGCCCCACCCCAAATGCCTCAAGTACCGCGAGGAGATAAACCCATGAGACCGAATCAAATGCTTTCTCGGCATCAAGGGATATGGCCACCGCGCTTCTCGTAGGGTCTATTTGCGCCATCACACCAAAAAGTCTTTGGAGATTTAGGGCTGTAGATCTCGCGGGGATAAACCCGTTTTGATCCGGATGGACTAGGGTAGGGACTACCGGCAGAAGCCGGTTCGCCAGGACCTTTGCGAATATTTTGGCATCAGTATTTATGAGTGACAGAGGCCTATAGGATGATACATCCTGTGGTAGTCTCCTAGGCTTAGGGAGTACAGTTATTATAGCCTCTCTCATAGTTGGGGGTAATATGTTACCTTCAAGGGCTTCCTCCCACACCTGCATCAATATCGGAACTCATGAAACTCTTTGTAGAATTCAGCCACCCAACCCGTCCGACCCTGGTGATCTACCTGCAGCCAATGCCTTGATTGCCTCTGTAATCTCCTCCGTAGTTACCGGTTGATCCATTGCTGAGCGTTGTTCGTCAGAGAGTTTAGGGAGGGAGAGAGCCTCAAGATATGTCTTAATTTCTGGGAGTGTTTTCTTGTCTTTTTTCAAATATAATTCCTTATAAAATTTAACAAATTCCCCATTAATTTCTTCATCCATGAGCAGTACCTTCCCCTGTGCCGTGGGTATACTTGTAATCTGAGTGGGTTGTTTGTCATGTTTAAGTAGATTGGAGAGCGTCCTACCGGCCTTGTCACGCTTCCCATATCTGCGTGCACGTATAGGAGCCGTCACGTACTGGACCTCCCTTACGGCAGTTTATCAAACTCCTGGAGGTGTGTGTGTATATCGGCTAGCAATTCCTTATCTTGCGTATTTGTGTATGTTTTCTCTAATGCGTCTAGTTTGCCTTCAATAGATGACAACTCGGTTCTTACAGCTTTCAGCATGCCCGTAGCTTTGGACATCAACACACCCCTTGCCCAGACCTTGAAGGATTCCCAAACTGTTGAGTATTTGTCAACCGATCCTACATTGTTGTACAGAATCTCTGAAATTGCAGCATGGAGTGTTTCTACCATCCTTGGGTCTCCCAACATTCCCCCTGGCATTCTCCACCTCCTGGCAGGACTCGGGGGTATTCCGGAACACTAGTTCTAACAGCATTGAGGAGTGGTCTGATAATGTTTGAGGAAGGATTTCACACCCGCCCACCACGGTCATCATAGACTTGGAGACAAACCAATAATCGATTCTGGATTCGGAGTCATGCACCGAGGAGTAAAACGTTTATCTCCTGCTACCAGGGTGAGTCTCCTGCCAGGAATCCACCAGTACAAGTTGTGATAAAATATTTCTCAGGTTTAGTACTGTTTTGCTTGGGGCCCTAACTGTCATGGGCCACAATAATAAACATAGTATTCCAGTGTTGGGAAGGGCTCAGGAACTAATGACAATTAGCACCAAGAAGATACAAGGCACAAAAAACTAAATACTTTTGTACAAAAGGCTGTTGTGTCCTTTCTGCAGGAGAAACAGCCCAAGGACCACATCTCCCAAGTACCCCTGGGCCAAAAACTACATGTTGAAGCCCACGTCGGGCGGGGCACGCGCGCGCATGCGCACGCGTTCAACAAGAGCACGGGGCTTGTGCTCAGGACAGCAACCAGAGAAGACGTGTTCTCCGGAGCTCCGAGCAAGGGGAAGCTTATGAGGGGCCACGCCCCATGCAACCTCCACCTGTGCCCCTCTAGCCATACAGATAAGTAACGCAGACAATCAGCAGCATAAGCCGATCTGGGGGAAGGCGCACAGCGCAGTGCAGAACACTAGAGAGTCAGAAAACACCACCAGCAACGGCGGTCAGGGTCACGCGCAGGGGGGCTCCGCCCAACCTCCTCATGTTCCCCCCTGCTCCAGCAAAGCTAAGTCTTGAATATTAACGCCATAAGTGCCTGCAATTGACCTACGCGCAACTATAGAAAAACACGCAGTGCATAGTTGGGCATGTTTAACCCACTAACAACCATCTAGATTTATCACGAGTTGTTGCAGCGCAGAAACCTTTGGGCAATAGCGGACACGGAGCCACGCGCGGCAGTCATCCGCTCGTAAAGGGAAAAACCCCACATAACTTTTGAACAATAAAAGACGCAGAGCCACGCGCGGCTGCAATCCGCTCGTAAAACCTTTGGGGCAACACGATTTGGGCAACAGCGGACGCGGAGCTACGCGCGGCTGCAATCCGCTCGTAAAACCTTTGAGGCAACACGATTTGGGCAACAGCGGACGCGGAGCCACGCGCGGCTGCAATCCACTCATAAAGGAGCATATTAACTGCTACATGCACTAAACTAATGAGCACTGGAGGGTGCATGAACTTCTAGTGCAAGAGTGAGTGAATGTCAGCATTCAGTGTGTGATGTAACATGCAGATCGTAATTTCCACTCTCTTTTCAGCATAACACTGCTCCGGCAGGAGGCCAGCACTCTCCCCTTGAGATAAGGATCTGTCAAGAACCGGGTCCAGGGCTAAATTAAAGTCTCCCCCCCAAAGGACATTGGTGACATCAAGTGACACAATTATCTGGTATATATCCATATAGAAGGCAGGGTCATCGATGTTGGGACCGTATGTATTGACCAGGAGTAGCCGTTGGGCAGCAACTTCCCCCCAAACCATGACATATCTACCCAGATGATCAACTTTGTGACCCCCTACCCTGAACCCAAGGCCTGGATGAATAAGGGTGATTAACCCTCTAGACTGGGATGAATAATTTGGGTGGAACCTTAGGGGACCCCATTTAGGGAGTATGTGAGCGTTACTCGTCCCCACTGCATGGGTTTCTTGTAGCATTAGGATTTGGGGATTATGCCTGGAAACATAATTGCCGATTGTCTTCAACTTCATGTGATTATTTAATCCCCGTACATTCCATATTGGAAGTTTCACCCTCAACCCATCACCGGGGCTCTGAGATTGAACACTTGACATTGTCACATTTAACGGGTTTGCTGTATTCTTGCAATTTGATCGGCACCAGTCTCAATGCAACCACAATTTTACTTTTCAACCAACAAGTAACCTTCACCAACTTTCCACCTAACCATAGCTCCATAGAGTGGTACCAACCCCCAACTTTCTACCACCATAAGTCAATTCTAGAGCTGAAATTTCCAATTCCCTCCCCTGTCCCACCCAACCACATGGCCGCCGATTAGGTCCAGCAACTCCACTTGACCAAATTGCCTGGTGCTTCTTTAATCTTTAACTTATCTTGACTCCAGCCCTAGCGAGGGTCGCCTCTCGTGTGTTTCTTAGTCCGCAGGTCTGGGCCTATTGTTTTGTGCCAGTCTGCCCCCTCTGGGAGGAAGGGGTATGGAAGTTTCAATGTATTGCGTGGTTCGGCTGGGGTCTCAAAGAAATGGGCCCTTCCTGCATGTTGAATCCTCATCTTGGCAGGGAACATCAAAGCATACAGGATTTGGTGTTTTCTTAAGAGCCTCTTAACTGGCTCATAGGATCTTCTACTTGCCTGGACCCCCGCAGAAAAGTCTGGATAAATGTGTATGCGACTTTCTTCATATTGGAGAGTACCAGCCTCTCTCGCCTTTCGTAGGATTGTGTCTCTGTCTCTGTAATTGAGGAGTCGTGCAATTATAGTGCGCGGTGGTGCGCCTGGTTTAGGTGCTGGTGCCAGTGTGCGATGTGCTCGCTCTACCAAAAAGTGTTTGGAGAATGTCTCTGGTCCAAACATGGATTTAATCATTGTCTCAAGTTGTTTTTCCATTTGACCTTTGCCAAATTATTCTGCTACGCCCACCACACGGATGTTGTTTCTCCTGGAGCACGACTCAAGGTCTTCACATTTATTCTCTAATTTCACAATGTTTTCCTTGATTTGAGTGATGTCGGGGCTATGATGTGCAATGGTGCCTTCGCCAGTGCTTATCCTGTTTTCAGTTTCTGTTACACGCGCACTTACTTTCTCCACTCTAGCCTTTAACGAGCCGATGGTGGACACTATGTCATCCAGTTTTGTATTGACTGTGCGAAATCCGTTCTGCACTATTGTTGTTAAGTTGTCACATTATCACCAGATTCTGTATTAAGGGCTTCATTAGCGTCAGCATGGACGTCTGCCACCGCAGCCTGACTCTGACCGCCCGTGTAGGCGTCCATTGGGCCTTTCTTTTGTTTTCCCGGAGTCTTGGCACCTTTCCCTGACTTCTGTGGTTCCCCCATAATGCTGTTGAGCCGATTTCATGAAGCAATACAGTATATTACTTGCCGCCCTTTTGTTTGCCGTTCACTCTTGCTCCTTATAATATGTCCCGGCCCTGGGGTAGGATCAGGTTCAGGGGTCAGAGGTGTTATATGTGTTCACTGCGTGGTGTACCACCATCCGGCTCCTGGTGTTATAAATGGACTGTGTCCCCCCACGTATTGAACGTTAGGATTACCACATACGTGGTACTTTGAAGTCCTGTGTTGCTTAGGGGACCCTCAGCCACCCCGGTTTGCCAGTTGCTTCCAAATGTTTTAGGATCTCACCACCGACAAGTCCCCAGAGCGTGTCGTGGATCCATGTCGTTGTCTGGTACGGGGGAGATTGATGCTAGCGTATGCCCCCTGGGGTATTATGGTGCGTATTGTGGTGCACCCGGAACAAATCACAGAGCCCACAGCAGTCCAGACAGCGCTGCCCCAGGAGGGGCTAGCATTGGGGGCTTCAGGGGGGCTGGCCCAACCGCGTGGGTAGATTACATACGCCGGATCAATGACAATTGTTCCCGGGTCGGAGCTGCCGCCTTCCCCCGACAACTGTGCCTCTCCGTGCCGCCCCCTCCGCCGTGTAATCAGCCTCCCTACTTGGCACCAAGAAGCGGTTTGCTGTTTCTGGGCCTCAGCGCGGTCCCGTGATGCAGACTTTCCGCCCGCTGCGCCCCGTAGTATGCTGCAGGATATATGAGGGGCTCCCTGGACCGCCACGAGCTGGGGCTGCGCCCAAGTGTGCGCTGGTTCACCTGGCCTCTCTGTCCATTTCCTGGCCTGTCCCAAGGATGATAGCGTATCACCAGCAGTGTGTTGGGCTCGGGCTGCAGTCTTAGGCTTCTCCCATCTGGGGCCTTGCTTCCTCAGCCGCGCCAGCGGCTCTCGAGTAGAATTCCCCGGAGCTCGGTGTCGGATCGCTTTCGCCACATGTGTCGGCCAATCTGAATGTCGCTTTATCTCTGGAGTTTCTAGTTTCTGGGCTACAGGAGTTCGCCTGACCCCCCACGGGTGGACGGGCTATCAGTCCACACCGTTTGGGCCCAGCAGGCAGTGCTGAAATGGATATTCTGGCGCAGGATATCTCAGTGGAGCGGGAGCTCTGCAATCAAGCGGCCATTCCTGTCGTGCGCAACAGCGCCCCCATTGCACCTTTCTTTTGAGTATCTATATGTCGATCCCAGAGTGCATGATGATCAAGCTGTATCTGCTTATTTTATATGAATTTTAGCCATTTACATTTTGTCACCCCGGTTGCTTCCACCATTATTAATTAAACGTCCGATCTTGCAGTGTGTGAAGACAAAGCCAGAGTGAAATAGGTCTAATAAACTCCTTGTATATTACCAGGTGAAGACAAAGATCACAATAAATCCATCCTTTGGGTGAAGTATTAGGTAGCATAAACATATTTTCCAAAGGCGCCTTTCCCCACTGCAAAATAGTGTCATTGTTGTGTGACCACATGATTTGGCCCTGTACAGGATTGCATTGTGGACCTATGCTTTAAAGATCTCCCCACAGTGGGTATAACCACCCTCCCCCCAAATCTAGCTGCAACATGTAGTGTTACACGTGTTCTCTGTGCAAGAGTGCACTTTCTGCTAGTTACTAGGTCTGTCCAGGTCCATTTTGATGATGCCCTCAGATCCGATACTCCATGAAATTAACCTGTCTAAATATTTCATCATTGTACTTCATGTATACCTTCATGGATTTGGTATGGTAGCAAGCCATCACAAATGTATCGTCAGTGAAATTAGGACCATAGCACTGGCAAAAAGAAAAAAGCCCTTCTTAGTGTCTCCTATTTTAGGTGCATCACAGTCAAGATCTTGGATGAGCAATGATAGATCATTTATATACAGTAAGATCAACAGGGGTGCCTGATTGCACCCTTGCCTGATGCCCTTACACATACTAAATGCCTTTGTGCACTCGCCTTTGGGGCCACATCTTACTTATTGTTCTTGTATAGTCATTTCATCATAGTTAATACAGAAAGTGGAACAGGCGCAAAGGAAGATCTGTGATATTATCGCCCAATAGCGCTTCTCGATATTATTGGAAAGGTTTTCGGGTCGTGCACTTTGAACGCCTTCCACCTGTGGGTAAAAGAGGCAGATTTCATCTATCACTTTCAGACAGGGTTTGTCAAGAACACAGGCACAACAGCGAATATTCTTCTGTTGAGTAGTTTAAAAGCAAAGGTTCTACAGGGCGGACCCAGAATTTGTATGGCTTTCATTGACCTGTTCCAAGCATTTGACCAGGTCAACAGAGACTGACTTTGGGAGAAGCTGGCTAAACAGAACTGTCCGGAGACGCTCTTGGGCCCCATTAAGGTGCTCTACCAGGGAACATCAATGAGAGTAAGACTCAGCAGAGCAGGAACCCTATCAAAAGAAATTCCAACAGTGCGAGGCGTAAAGCAGGGATGCCCATTGGCCCCAGCCTTGTATAACGCCTAAATGGCAGACTTTGAAGACTCCGAAAAAGAAATCAGAATCTTTCCACCGACAATAGGCGAATCAAATGTTTCCAGACTCCTTTACGCAGAGGACATCATCCTATTGGATCAAACGGTGGTGGGTCTTCAAAGACAATTGAACAACTTACTAAAATATTTAAAGGAAAACTATTTGGAGCTGAACAAATCAAAAACAAAAATTATGACGTTCGAAAAACCATATAAGAAACCGGAAAAGTGGAACTGACACGCTGAAGAAGCAATATTGGTCACCAGTTTCAAGTATCTTGGAGTACTAATGAAAAGCAACGCCCCAGAAGCTCTTATGCAGGAAACACTGTATGAAAAGTTGAAAATTCGAACCATCCATGCCAAGGCCATAGACAGAAAATACTGATGTTTTTCAATTATTCCAGTAATGACTTTCTTCAACGCCAAGGTGGTACCAAGCCTGTCATATGGCACAGAAGCTATGCCTCAAATCCCCCGAAAACCTGGCCAAAGATAGAGGGGTACTTTTGGAGGCATGTATTCGGTCTCCCGCAATCAACTCGGTTGCCCCTCATTAGACATGAACTATGGTTGACATCACTGAGGGTCACGTTCGCTAGAAATACCTTGATGTTATACAGAAAAGTCATTCTCCAGCCAAGACCAACTTTTTTGACATAATTAAAAAAGAAATGGAAGGTGGCAAGAGCAAAATATTGATGGAATGGGCTTTGGAAAACTTCTACATGAAATAGGTACCACAGAAGAAAACCTTATAACAAATGCAAATCAGGTTACAAGGAAACTGAATTAGACTGGATCAAAACCCTAGAATTAGCAGGAAACTGTAAACTAACCAAGAATGTTCCAACTCCCTATGAAAGTCAATGAAGCTACAGGATACCTGAGCAAATTTCCAAATAAAAATCTCATATTTTTTTGAGAATTTGCCTGAACCTCATGAGAACTAATGAGATAATGGTGATAAGAGGCCAGTCCAAAAATAATGATTATTGTTTCTGCAGAAATAAAGACCAAGTGGAAAAAATCCAACATCTCCTCTTAACCTGTGTGGGGACACAGGCTGCAAGATCTACACACTTGGGTAAAATCTTGAAGACTACAACGACTAACAATGAGGAAACATTGTGGGCTTTATTAATGAGCGGCAATAAGACACAATGGGTTATTGTTGTTGCTTCATTCATGGAAAACATTGATCTGGACCAGCGCAACAAACTGAGCTAAACAGGAACTAAATGAAGAACCTATGCCTCCTCTTTTCTCCTACCTTTTTTTCTCTTCTTCTTTAAGACAAATTAGTAATAGACTAGAAACTACAGATGAATGATGTGAGAAGGAACATTTTGTAAAAGTTTTTTAAAAATTGTAATACAATTAAATCAAATAATAAATAACAAGTAGAACTGCTTTGTCCGTTAAGATTCCACACAAAAGAGCCCTACCCAAACAATTGAACGGGGTTTTAAAATCGACAAATAGCAAGTAAAGTGGCATTTTCTTTTTCATAGTGACTTTTGGGATTAGAGCAGTTCATTAAAAGACATGCTCTATCAAGCCTTTGTTCTGCCTGCAACTTCCGTACAAATTGGTTATTGGGCAATGTGCAAAAACCCAGTCTTCAAGTCTGTTAAGGAGTATTTTTCTATACATTTTGGCAAGGGAATCAATAAGGAAGATTGGGCAGTAATTCCCGGCAATATTCCTATCTCCCTTTTTATGACTAGTAACAATTATGGCTGTTGTCCAAGAACTAGGTTAAAGTGCATGTGCAATTAATATAATTGCTAAAACAGAGTTAAAAAAATAACTCAAACAGCAATTTATTCTGAAAGAAATCTATGGGCATGTCATCATGGCCGGGGGCCTTTCCCGCTCATGGGGACAGTACAGCAATTGACTCTCTGATTACAATAGGGATATCTACACCATTTGTTAGCTCATTTTCATTAAGACAACCACCCTCATAAATTGATTGGAAGTGCTTAGGTCATAGATTAGGTAGAATACTAGCTACCCCATCCCCTTCATCATTTCCTAATTGCCCTTTGGCCACAATTGACCAAAATGATTGCTAATATTCTGTAATTTTTGCAATCATCAAGGATTGTTCTATGGATCTTTTCGGATTGAATGTGTGATCTACATTTAGATCTCAACTGATTGGTATTCATTTAAGAATGGAATATTTGGTTGAGGCTCCTAGTGCTTTAGACGAGCGGGCAGAGGTAGAGTCAGAATACAACTCCAATTGCACATGAGCAAAAATACATGAAATGCATACATCCCAAGGTCTCTAATCTCCTTCTTTACGAATTTGAGAGATATCCGTAGCTATAGTTCCCACTTGACATGCCTGCATTTATTTTCTTACTAGGCTAAACTAGGAGTAGTGTTCACTCTGCCTACCTGTGTTCCCAGAATATCAGCTGGAACAGGACTACTTCAACTTCAGACCTGCAATTTAGCACTTCCTATGAAAGTGCAAAAACACCTATGTGTGGAAATCCACATGTATGCTTTTGAGCATTAACATGTTTTTTTTATTGTGGCCAGTAATGTTATTTTATTTTCTCTTACACAATACACTAGTTTTGCACTTATGGACATTTTACATTTGGAGTATTGTTTGTCTATCTACCAAATGTACAGGGTGATTGATCATTTATTTTTGTATTTTTATTTCACATTTGTAGCAGCAAAACATAGCCCAAAGGCATCTAGGTGCTAGTTGCAAGTTAATAACAGTAGGGGGAAGGAAGATGTTAGAGGGAGGCAGATAAAACCTGAGTCCAACAGAAATTACTTGAACAGGTGAGTCTTGAGTTGTTTTTCTGAACAATGGATAGGATGGTTCAGCATGAAGAGGTAGAGGGAGATTGGGGCCACAGGGAAGCTTGAGCCACCTGCTCTTTTTCAGTTGAATCTAGGGATGACAAGGCAGTGGATGTGTTGGGAGAGTAGAAGCTTTGTTGGCATGTTTCTAGACAGCCTCTTGAGTTAGGGTGGTGCATTGTTCGAGAAGCAATGGTGAGTGACAGAAAGAATTTTGAATTTGATCCTTTCAATGATGGGCAGCCAGTGCACAGCCCTTCTGGCTTCCGAGATAACATCATTCTTTTGTAAATCCAGTGCAGCACATAGGCCTTATTCGGTGTTACTTGAAGTCTCTTCAGGGTTTCTTCAGAGGTGCCGTAAAGCAGTGCTTTAGAGTAATCCAGTTTGGATCCAAAAATGGCACGTGGGATAGAGCCAGCTTTCTGAGGAAAGGAAAGGAAAGGTTTGTTAGCATATGTATGTTTTGTGGCATAGGCTGCTGACAAAGCAATATGATTGATATGCCTAGACAGGTTGAGAGATGCATGAAGGTAGAAGGGCTGTTTCTTTCCCATGTCTAGTTTGGAAGCCTGATTGGTGTGGGCTGAGGATGTGGTGAGATTCCAGGAATTCTTGTATTTGTAGGTAGTGTAGTATAATTTAGCGTGTTTTGGAGTTCAGCGCCACTACATGGGATCACATTATTGCTGTAATGTGGTACAGCGAGCCATGTGTTGCCAATGTAACATATGGACATGTAAATGAAGACAGGCTACAGATTTTAAAAGCACACCAATTTTATTATCACTTGAAATGCCTCACTTACAGGAGACCACATTAGATACCTGATTGACTAACTTAATTAACAAAGACTAACACTGATTCTAACTCATTAACATTATAATGTGTTCTCCATGTAGAAAAATGAGGCAGGCTGAGATTCATTTTTAAACGGGCATTTAGATTTTATTTTCTTTGCTCTGTTCACTGTCTTTGCAGGAAATCACTCCGCATACCAGGAAATCAGTTAGATACAGTTGCCTACTGTAAAAGTGAGCTATTGCTGATGAAGGAGGATATGATATTGTGAATTTGATTGGTGACACGTAAGCCTGGGGGATGTAACAGAGGTTTATTGGGGTAGCTCTGAGAGAATGAAGGGGAGAAGACATTTTGCAGAGCTGCAGTGAGGTCGCCTTCGTTCTGCTGCTGAGAGGTGTCGTTCCAGCTGCACTGTTGACCTTCAAAGACTGGGGCTTCTTGGTCACTTGGCACCGGCTTGAGAACTGCAGATTGCAGATTGAACTGCATGTTCTCGCTGCGTGCTTTAAAGAAAAAAGAAAAACCCGGGCCCAATTCTCGGACGAGGCAAGACAGGAGATTTTGTGTGCTGGAGAGCTACAAATAACTGGTAATTATCACGTAAAATTTGGGGGAGTGTCGTGTGAATGAAGTCTTTTTCAGGCAGGAAAGATATCGTTAGGGAATCACTGTGTTTAAATGCCACATTATAATGTTGCCATCTAAATGCTGTCATATTGATGTACTGTTATTTTCATTGTTGCAAATGAAAAATGAAATGCGTTGTATTATTGCATTTGTTTCTCTTCTGTTTATTTTAGAAAGGACTGCCTCGCAAAGCTGGTAATGTATTATTTTGAAATGAAACTATTATAACACACCGCCTGTGTAAGGGTGTTTTTGCTTCTGTTTTTCTTTGCTGCATTTAAACCATACCATACAAGAAAAGGGGAGATTGTTAGGTAATATACGTGTCAAATTTCCTCTACAGATAAAGTAATGTCATTAGCAATTATAAATAGTTGTGTGCGTGATTCCACTCAGGGTATGTGTGTGTGGCTTCTGAGTGGAATATAATACAATAGTCTGCTGAGCGTACATGAATCAGCAGAGAGAGGCCTCTGGAAATATAATCTCACTAATGTAAATAAATTAGGGATAATACCACAGGGGTTTGTAAATGCTATATGTGAAAATTGTTGTATCCATAAATGTAGGTCGGTGGCCTCTAGTGATTACACGAACAGACCAAGCAAGACAAAGGGGGTTTTGTATATTAGGGCCACAAATAGAAAAACATTATGCTTACCACTATACCACAACAAAATGCATACCAAAAAAATGTATCTGTGTACTGAAATAATGCATAGCCACTATACCACCATAAAGCCAAACCCAATTTAAATGCAAGGAGGAGTCATTGCTAAATTACCTTTATTTTTGGCGGTAAGAAAATACCGCCAGGCCCCAAATCTACACAAAATACCCTACAGTAGGCATCTTTGTCAAGGATTTTGAGGAGGAAGGGGACTGTGGTTATGGGGCGGTAGTTGTTTGGGATGGAAGGGTAGCAAGGGTTTCTTTCGCAAAGAAGTAACCCAAGCTTCTTTGTGTGAGGAAGGGATTAAAACAGGTCGCAAAGGAGGCCTTCATGATGGCAGTAATAAGTGGGAGCAGCGGTTCAGCACATTCCTTCAACAGAGAGGTCGGGCACATATCACCTTTGCACAGTGAGGGCTTCAGCCCTATGATAAGGGAGGCCAGGTCATGATTATAGATGGTAAAGAAGGAGAAGGAGGGGGTGCAAACGGGCATCACCACCCGATGAAGGTGGGGAGAAGTCTGGGCAGTAGGGGAAGTAGTAGCTACTTTAACAGCGATGCTACCTTGTAATGCTGAGATTTTACCTGTGAGGGCATCTATAAGTCAAAACATGTGTGAATGCCATGGCATGAAGAGACCGTATTTGGACTCATGGGCAGAAGGTAAAACTTTTTTTATCATTTTATTTTTTGTTCATTTGCAGAGCTCACACAAGCCATCAGGCATCTATTCGCTCTTATTATTTATTCTTAATCAAAGGAGAATTAAAACATAATGGGAGAAACAATCAATCCATAGAGAAACCATTTTGATCAAGATCTTGTAATGACAGGTATTAGAATTAATTATTTAAATTCCACCAATTGTATTTAATGCATTTTGTTTCTTGCTAGCAAAGTTAAAATGCCTCATAGCCACAAATGGTAGGCATAAATAGGCATGTGTCACTTTATTTTAAGTCACGTTATGAAGTGGGAGAATGGAAGACCAGGCTCCCGTCCTTCACCTCTCGCGCTTGGCCTAGAGGGTCACGACCCAGACACCCGCCACGAGAAGAGTTTGTCCATTTACCAGACGACCAGATACCCTGGTACAGGAACATACGGATGTGTCCATCTGCCTGCCCAGCAGCCCGCACTGGCCATGCCGACACCTGCGGCACGGACCAACTAGACTAAAATATACACGTCGTTAGAGATGCCATGACGACCTAGACAACGGGAAGCACATCGGTACAAATATACACACTGGACATTCCCACACCGATCTACACGAAGAATATACTCAGTGCTATGACGTAGGCGACAGGCATATTCACAGACGTGCATCTTTATTATTTTTACATAGGCTTTCAGAATGCAGAAACGCAAGACGCGTCATGAACTCATCTACAAAGCTTGCTCGCGCTTCTCTTGAAACCAGTTACCACCATGAGAGGTATAATGAAGACACGATACTGGTCATGGAACTATATGCTACTATAACCTAAAGCACCTATGCACCAAACGGACCACTTATGCACCAGGCCCAAGTAGGCCTCAAACAAAAGCTCCCATGGACATTAACAAAGCAAGAGTCAGGTTGCTGATCCTGCAGAATGAGCCCGGTGAAGCAACCAGCCAAGGTCGCAATGTTGCAAACCCACATTCCAAGAACAAATCATCAAAGGCACGATGTTGCAACCTCGCACTCCGCGCACCAACGTTAAGGTCACACCTGCAAATTAAACCAGACACACAGTGGAAAAGCAATATTAATTGTGCAGAATTCTGCCTCAAACACGGTCCCTCCCCACGTGACCAAGCCGAACCTGACGAGATGCCAAACCCAGGAGAGAAGAGGCGTCTGGATCCCTCGCTACGAGACACAGGCAGATACACTTGAAAGGCTCAATGGACATCTGCGACAGTGGGAGCGGTCAGCCTTCCAGCTATGAATAAATCCTCACATTGTCTGCACGTACCCATAGTGAAACATTGTTGCAAATTGCAGGTACACCGAGAGCTGGGAACAGCGGTGGTCCCAGGCTGGGAAGCTCACGGGCGCACCAATAAGAACATGGGGCTCTTATCACTGACGCCAGTAATATTAACCAATCCTCAGGAGTCTTCATGTAACAATTCTCATGTATCTAATTGTAGGGACAACCCAGATATATCACCTGACTACCCTTTGTCCACTAACATTGTTCTCTATATGTGTGCTATACTAACCCTACCACTCGAGCAACCAATTAAGAGTGGCGATAGGTTTTTTGTTAACTTTCTGAGGTGACGCAAGTAGCGCGTCATAATACAGTAAAAAGGGCCTGCGAGCCCCACGATTGTGTGTGTGTCAGGACGGACGCGTACGCTCCTTGACCCATCCCTGCCGTTTTGTCTAATAAACAGCAGAGTCACCTTGCTCCTTGTGTGTGTCTCATACTCTATCTCATCTGGGATACACGGGAGGAGTTGGGACCTCCCTGCCTGGAGGTCTGCGGACGGCCCGGCCGACCCCGGCAGAATTTCCCCCCGACAAGTTGGAGGCACTGCTGAGATCTGTTTAAGATCGACTTTTTATTTTTTACTTTTTCCAGGCACTCCCATTGCGAGGAGGCCCGGTGGCGCGGCCCCCTCTGCCGTTGCCCCCTTCTGAGGACTACAGGACCATCGCGGAGCTGCGAGAAGACCGGACAGCGCAATCCGGATATTGGCCCTCGGGAGCCGGTTGAGAAGTATCCCGCCCGCGGTTGGCGAGTGTCCAGACATGGTCCAGACGAGGGGAGGTGGCGAGCCACTCGGAGGGGTGCACGCAGTCAAGCGGCCCTGCATCGAGAGAACTTGGTGAGCATGACACGCACAACAAGCAATGCGAAATTGTGAGGGAGGAGGGAGGAAGTAAATAAGGGAGGAGGGAGGTGTTGTACAGATGCACGGCGAAGGTCTAACAACTTAGTGTTGCCAATGGAATGAATGGTAGCGAAACGAGTGCGAGAGCAGTCGGCTACGTCACGCGAAAGAGGGGGGCGGAGCACGAAAACATCACGTGCGGCCGCTCGTAAGGCACTGATTGGCCTAAGTCGCGACTACGTGTAAGGGTGGGTGTGTGTGGTTTCCTACGATTTGGCATTTATTGATCAATGAGTAGACGAGGATCCCTATTGTTCGAGCAAGAAACTCGATAGGTAGATGACGTTTCCCTGTAGGCGGTAGCTAGTTGCCTAGTTGCCCAATACGGAAGATAATTGGCTGGTTAAGCCCTCCTGTTGAGGGGCGTATCACACGCGAGGCGACGCAGCGTGCGCAGTCCGATTATATTATTGATTTGATTACCTTGTTCCAGGAGTGACAGGAAGACAGCTGTAGGGTTAGCGGGGGTAGATTGCAAGTGTATTTTGAACTTAAAGAACATATGAAGAATGTACCAGTAGCTCGAAGAGATCGGTGATGTCACCAGTAGGGCTTTAATAGAATATCGCGAGCACAAGGAACTTTGGTTTTGAGAGTGGTGGGGAAGAGAAATATGATAAGGGAGCGGACACGGAGATAAACGATAAACGAGTGGATCGGGAAAAGGAGAAGGGGAGAGGGGCGTGGCTGCGCACGGAGAACGCCGGCCACGGCAAGTGTAGAAGGGGGAGGAGAACGGGGAAACGGGACGACTGTATAAGAGCGTCGTAAAGGGTACGCAGCCGCAGGGGGCTGCGTGCACTTCGGCCGCAGGGGGCCGTAAGGGAGGGAATATACAAATGTAAAACCATACATATATATATATATATTTTTTTTTTTATTTTTTAATAATTTTTTTATTGCATAATTTGTCAAAGGATTGTCGTAAGTCCCCACACTTGCGGGGCCAGGTAAACAATATAAGGTTGTATATTGTAAACTGCTAGTGAAGGGAAGGGTAACAAGTGGAGCGCCACTATGTCATACGGGACAGGGTCGGGAGGGTGGGGGAACACCCTCACTACCCCACTACAACACATATGCACCACACTGCCACCCCATAGGGAGAAATTAATTAAGTACAGCATAGAGTGGACCCAGGGGACGGATAACAAAATGTTAACACCATGGCCGCCTAATGGTAGTTTCGATCCATATGCCCAACATTCACTGCTAAACCATCTGCACAATACATACAAGGGGAAGAAGTTGGCAAACCATGTGGAGGTGTTTAACTTATGGAGGATGTTCCAGGGGTCCCGACCAGGACCAAATGGAATGTTCACTATGGGGGAAACACCGGAAGAAAAGGAGATTAAGAAAGAAGGAGAGGATGGGAAAAAGGGGCGTGAAAGCACAAAGAATACGGGGAACGGAGGAGAGGGAGGAGAAAAGATTGATAAATCAGACGACATAAAAAGGGAACCCAGCAACGAGATACCCATAACACCGGGAGTGAAAACAGAGGGAGGAGGGTTGTACCCTTTAAGAGAATTAGGAGAAATAGAAGGACAGTTAAGGGCGGCTGAAGGATACTCGAACCCGGCATACAGCCCTCCACCATATGTAGCTCATAGGAAGATGCCAGTGGGGGAGGGGAGGATTGGAGAAGAGCAGACTGTAGAGATAGGAAATGATGAGTGGGTAGCTGCACAGATATTATTAAAATTACGAGGTTCACTAACTGGAGAAGAGAGGGAGGTAGTAAAGAGAACAGACGAGGATAGTGCAAGAGAGAGTGAAATGAGGGGGGAGGAGCTATTACGGCAAAAGGAAGAGATTTTGGAGGAAAGATTAGCAAAGCTAAGGGATGAGCAGAATGAATTGATCAAACAGCTTGAGAGGGAGGAAAGAGAGAGAGTGAGGAAAAGGAAAGAAGGTAAGAACGAATTGGAAAAATTAAGGGAACGAAATGAGGAGCAAAGGAGAGAAGCTGAAAGGGTAAAAGCAGCAGCAGACAGGGTATCAAGAGTAGTGCTGAGAGAGAAGAAGAAGGAAGAAGAAGAAAAAGAAAAGGAAATGGCAATATGGAAGAGGAGGGTACTATCAGAGACAGCTAAGAAATATGAAGAGGGGAAAGTAATAGAAAGTATAGTAGAAAGAAAAAGGGTGAAATGGGAAAGGAAGAAAGAGGATGAAAGAATATTGGAACAGATGAGCAACGAAGTGATGGAGGAATTGAAAAGGAAAAGGGAGGAAAATAGTAGGGAGATGGAGGAGAGAAGTGAAGGGGAAAGAGAAGGGAGGAGTAGGGAGAGTGAAAAATGGGGGGATGTATATAGAAGTAGAGAAGTAGCAACAACATCAGCACTAGGGGGAGCAGTTGGTAACAAAGGAAAAGGAGAAATAAACCTAATAGACTTAGAAACAGTAACAATAAAAGGGAAAAAGGCAGAGTGGGGGATGCCATTTATGAATGATTTTTGCAGTGAGGAGGAAGAAGGAGTGGAGAGGGAAGGAAGAAAGAGTGAAAGGGAAAGCTTAGATAAGCTATACCTCACTCGAACAAACATAGACTCGCCATGGATCAGTAGGAGAAGGGAGGAGCTGGAGAGAAGTAAGGAGGGAGTGCAAGGACTAGTGGAAAGACAAACCCATGAAACCACACCACCCCCATCTCCATCACGCCCTCCCCCATCGCACCCTACATGCTCAACCACCGCACGCTCGCTGCGCAGAATAAAGCTTGCGCCCTTCATGGACGAACTGACACCCTATGCATGTCGGCTTAGAGACCTCCCTAGTCGCAGGCAAGACAGACAGATAAACACGCCCACATTAAATACAGGAAATGACGAAAGGAGGGGAAAGGATGGAGAAGGAGTTAGGAGCAGGGGTAATAAGGATGAAATTGAAGAGGTAAAGGAAACGGAAGAAGAGGAGGGGTGTGAGGACTCGATATTATGGAACATAAAGGGTTACACAAGACACAACTTAATGCCACTGTTGGAGAGAGGAGGGGTTAGACCACAGTACGTCCCTTGGAAGCATACGGATAAAGAAAATATAAAATGTAGGCTCCCATCACTAAGTGGAGGTGCGGGTAAGTGGATATATGAAATGGAAAAACACACCGCAGGACAGAAACTAGCAGTAGGAGATGTGAAGGGCCTGTTAATATCAATATTAGGGGATAGAGCGGATGACATTTGGAAGAGAGCGGGATTCCATGGGGTAACAATAACAAACACATCGCATGATGGGGCACCATTTGCAAACTGCAGACATGCGCTATGGCAGGCACTGAGAGTACAGTACCCAGACACATCAGACATAGGAGCAATTACTTCCCGTAAGATGCGTGAGAATGAGGATCCTGTTGATTATATCCAGGATATCCAAGAGAAGTGGCGCATGGAAACTAGAGAACAATGGGACAAAACACCGGCCATATTTTATCATATATTAGTACAAGGGCTCCCAGAAGGAGTTCAGAAACAACTAAAGAAAGTAGTGGGAATGGAAGCAAAACCATGGCCAGAAATACAACTGACTATA
The DNA here is from genome assembly GCF_040938575.1 of Ambystoma mexicanum. Lineage (NCBI taxonomy): Eukaryota > Metazoa > Chordata > Amphibia > Caudata > Ambystomatidae > Ambystoma > Ambystoma mexicanum. Next base: position 261,464,953 of record NC_090935.1, read on the forward strand.
GTACATCACTGCAGGACATGGCAAGGGAAAATGAAACAAAAGGAAGAGGACAGGAAAACAGAAGAGGCTAAACTAGTACAGAAAAAACTTACTAAATACACAATGGAAGGGGCACTAATAACTACGCCCACACCAATGGCCCAAAGCCCCACACAAGTAGTGGCTGCACAAGATCCCGCTCAAATAGCACCTCCACAGACTATAACACAACAAGTGCCACCACTGCAATTACACGCACCAAACATGGGAGGAGGGTACCCAATGCAAGGAGCTGGGTATTATAGTTATAACAGGGGGAGAGGAGGATTTATGAGAGGGAGAGGATACGGATATAATACCCAACAGCAGGTGGGAGGACTTAGAAATTCCTACCCCACAGGGCAACCAGTATACCAGGACAACACAGGGAGCTTCCCGTGGCAAAGCAGGGAACCACCCATGTGTTGGAGTTGTGGATTATTAGGACACATGTCACGTACGTGTAGGGTCAGGCCAGGAACATCAGCATGGAATGAACAGGCACAACCTAGGACCTCACAAGAAAAGCAGGGCATACAACAACAGCAGACGTTACAACAAGGAAGTGACTCACAACAACAAATAACACAACAACAGCCACAAACATATTCACTGCCACAACAACAAATAACACAACAACAGCCACTGCCACAACAACAAGTAGCGCTAACACAACAACCCCAAACTCAACAAACGCAATTGGGTAGGGTGACGGTCTTGGGACACAACCCTTACACAGGGAATGGCCAATCATTGTACCCCCAATAGGACAGCCCACAGACGGCCTTGGTGTGTCCCATCCTGTCAGTAACACCTAATAGTGCGGAGGAGCCACGCATAGAGGTAACGATAGGTGACAAAAAATTATCATTCCTTGTTGACACCGGGGCAACCCGGTCCTGCATAAGGGAAGGTAAATTTAAGATGTCAGGCGAAGCCATAAACACCCAAGGATTTTCTGGGGCTAAAGGGTTGGTTCCCTTTACTGATAACGTTCCCTTATCTATTGGAGATTATGATCTGTCGGTTCCACTTTTATATTATAGTGCCTCACCAGTAAATATACTGGGGAGGGACATAATGAACAGGTTGAATATGACAATCTCCTTTACAGAGGATGGCATAATTTGCTCTACTCCAGGGATTAACATGCTCGCAGCACGACAGATTATGCAAGCATACTGTGGACAGACAGCGATTAGGGCGGAACGAGTAGATGGCGAGCTATTCCAGTATGGAACAGACATGGCATTTGCATGGATGCCAGGGATAGAAGGGAAAATATGGAGGAGGCCAGCAGCCTATCTGTTCCGACCAGAAACACCTGTTAATGAACCAGAAGGAAAGGTGTTTGTAATGGACATTGAGAGCATTATTGCAACAGCTGATTATATTGCTGTGCACGCCCAAGATAAAGAAGGGAGAGCATGGAGGGCAGTGATAGCACTAGCAGAAGGATGTAGGCTGACCCAGGTGTCAGATGAGGAGATGTTCTCAGAAGAAAAGGAGGAAGATGAAATGGTGTTCATGATGAGTGTAGAAATATGGCTAAGAGTGGCTCACAAACAGGTAGCACAGAAAATTGCAATGGCACTTGAGGCACCCGCATGCACCCCAGTCCCCTTCTTTAAGGAGGATATGTCAAGGGTGCCCAAATCATTATGGACTATTTGCCCTTATGACGTGGGATGCATAAAAAGCATAGGGGGTGTAAGGATAAAATTGAAAAAAGGTGCCATACTACCAAGAGTGAAACAGTACCCACTGTCAAAAGAGGCAGATGAGGGCATATATGAAACCATAACGGCCCTTATAAACAATGGCATATTGGTCCCCTCAGAGTCACCATGTAACACGGCTGTGTACCCAGTGCGCAAGGCTAAAGGGGGGTCTTGGCGCTTCATACAGGACCTCAGGCCCTTGAACAACATAGTAGAAGCAGAGTATCCAGTAACAGCAAACCCGGCCACAATATTGTGTGGCATTCCAGCAGAAGCATCACGATTTACAGTGATTGACCTTAAAAATGCTTTTTTCTCAATACCATTACACCCAGACTCACAAGATTTGACAAGCTTCACTTACCGAAATACAAAGTGGAAACATACCAGATTGCCACAGGGGTATTGTGAATCACCCTCAATTTTCAATAGAGTAATACAGATGGATTTGGGTAACGTTGAAGTGGAAAGCACAGTGTTACAGTATGTGGATGACATAATATTTTGCAGTACAAACGAAAGTAAATGCAGAGAGGACTCCTTAAAAATGTTGACGATATTGGCTGAAAAAGGGTACAAGGTAGACATGGAAAAGATACAATACTGTCAGGAACAGGTACTTTACATTGGCCAACTGATATCCCAACATGGAAGAAAGATTGCACCACAAAGAGCACAGGCCATTTCAAGCACTCCAATGCCACAGACTGTGAGAAAACTGCAGCAATTTCTAGGGCTGTGCAACTACTGTAGAGCATGGGTATTTGATTAAAGTTCATACATAGGACCCCTGTTTGAGGGTTTGAGGGAAGCCAATAAAGGGGAGAAAAAGTTGGGGTGGACCATGGAAATGAGGGAGGCATTTGATGAATTGAAAGATGCGATATCAACTGCTCCAGTACTGGCATCCCCAGACTATGAGCGACGATTTTTTATATTTTCACATTGCGACTCAGCAGTGATGAAAGCAGTATTGGCCCAAAAAACGAGCATGGGCTATAAACCAGTAGCATTTTACAGCGGTCACTTAGACCCTGTGATGTTAGGTCACTTCCCTTGCGAACAAGGTCTCGCTGCAGCTGCTTTTGCAGTGGAAAAAGCATCAGCAATAACCATGGGGTGTCCAACTACACTGTTTGTGGAACATGCACTATTTGCAATATTGAATAAACCTAAGTCCACACTAACAACGCAGAGGGCATCAGGTTATGAGATCATTTTGTCTAGAGCTGAACTAGCAATTGTTAGATGTAGCACGGTTAACCCTGCAAGGTTCCTAGCAGAAGTAATTGAGGAGGGAGATTACGCCCATGACTGCACCCAAATAACTGAAATGTACTCATGTACTAGAAAAGTTGAAGAAAACGCACTCGAGGGAGGTGAGCTTTTGTTTATTGATGGGTCATCAACTATTGATCAAGGAGATGGGATACGGAGGACTGGGGCAGCAGTGGTAAAAATGATGGAGGCGCCGGTGTGTGTGGCTATGAAATGTGTACAATTACCACAGCATTACTCTGCTCAAGCCGCGGAACTGGTTGCACTAATATTGGCATTAAAGGAAAGTTTTGACAAACGAGTAACCATATATTCCGACAGTGCATATGTTACATCCACTGTCCACTCAGGGCTATCAAAATGGAGAAGAAGAGGGTTTAGGAGAGCTGATGGCACTCCAGTGCAACATGCCCTCTTATTGGCTGAACTAATTGAAGTAATAAACGACCCCCAAGAACTAGCCCTAGTAAAATGCACCGCACACACCAATGGTGAAGACCACGTCTCAAAAGGGAATGCAGCAGCAGACGCACATGCGAAATATGCTGCATACTTTGGGGAGATATGGAACCCCACAGACTCACAGAGAGGGAGAGGGAGGGGAATGGCTAGGGAGATGTTGATAAGAGAAGGGTACACCCATCTCCCAGCCACACAGATTATGGAGATACAAGCGGCTGCACCAATGGCCGAAAAAGAAATATGGGTAAAAAGAGGATGTACAATGTCACCAACCGACGCACTATGGCGCCAGGGTGGCACTGGAAAAGTTGTAATACCGTTGGCACTTTTAAACACCGCCCTGAGCCAATTACATCACCCAGCCCATACAGGCAAAGAAATAATTGCAGCACGAATTAGAGAAGATTGGTTCTGTCCCGAGTTAAATTCTCATGTGTCGAATTTTATCAGCAATTGTCTCACATGTCAACAGTTTACGGCCGGTCATACCCTAAAAGTGATAAGAGGTACCATACCCCGGCCAGAGGGACCTTTTCGGCACCTTCACATTGACTATGTTGATATGATCAACATATGTCAAGGTAATAGGTATATGATTGTAGTAGTATGTCCATTCTCTAGGTGGATTGAAGCAGGGCCCTGTTCACACCCAGATGCATTTAGAGCAGCCATATTCCTAGTAAGGGAGGTCTTCCCCAGGTGGGGAGTGTGCGAGGTGTTAAGGTCAGACAATGGCCCGCATTTCGCAAACAAAATGTTCCAGCATATCACATCCTTGCTGAGCATAAAACACAAATTTGCATGTGCATACCACCCACAGGCTAACGGTGTATGTGAACGCCTGAATGGCCTATTGAAGGAGGCAATTGCAAAAATACAATAAACAACAAAGAAAAGCTGGTTGTATTGCCTTCCATTAGCCCTATTTGAATTAAGGAATAGGCCAGGGTCCGACCACCACCTCACCCCTCACGAGGTGGTTACTGGACGTCAAATTTGCCTTCCCCTAACACCAACGTCAAGGGCATTCACTGACCACGAAAGTTCAGCGAGTGTGTTAGGTGATGAAATGTATCAATATGTGTCTTCTTTGATTACTAGTGTTGTGTTTGTGTCTCAACAGCTCGAGCGCACACGGGGCGGGTCTACCAGCAATCAAGAAGAAGGCGCCAGTACAGAATTGGAAAAGGAGAACTTGTGCAAACTTGCCAAAGGTGACCACGTGCTACTTCGCAATTTCAATAGGAAGTGGAACGATAAGCGGTTCACTGGCCCCCATCTGGTAGAGGACGTATCAACAAGAGCAGTAAAACTAAAGGACAAGCGTGCCTGGAACCACCTACATGATGTAAAGATCTACAAACTGCAGACCCGCCCCAGCGCCAACGACAGGTCCATTGGAAGAACAGCAACAACATCCCCGACAGCGGAAGGAAGTTCTACCACAGACAACGACCCAATTGTTCCCTTACCGTGTCACTACCCAGCTTCCCCGGAGACAATAACTGACGAAGAAAGGGGTGATCCCCATACTGCCCACCCCATGGTCACACGCTCAAAGAGTAAAAATACTTCCGCCATCTGAGCCCAAACCCCCCGCCCATTGACCCCCAAGTATAGTTATAACTGAACTGAAGGACATTGCCTGCACAAATACACATGTAAACACGTGAATGTTCTCTTTTTTCTCTCGCACATACAGGAACTGCGTATTATTGTATTGTTAAGAAAATAGCTAACTAACAAGTTCACTGCCCAGGCGTAGATGGTACTCCCAGACGATAACTACCCAGAAGAATTGTCACACCAATTTGTATACGAAATAAAAAGGCCAACGTACCTAAAAAGGAGAAGGGTACGTATCTACTACACAGCATTCCTCCTGGCCATAGAATATTCCATGCCCCACCTCCGCCCATACTTGCCGGTCCTAAGAGACAGATCACTTAGAGTAGCGTGGGAACAGCTCTTCGCCTGGGCACTGAATGACTATTTGATAGGGAGAGCTTAAAGGAAACAAACAACTAACATTTAATAACAAGCATTTTGAGAATTTTTAGGCGGGCAACTTTAACGTCGCAAGAATACGCTGCCAGGACTGCAGCAAGGTAAGAGCAAAATGCCGGTGAGATTAGCATATGTAATAAAAGTATTAGGGATTTTGATGATCACCGGGTTCTTGGCTGCCTCTGTATGGCAGTACAGCTATGCTATTAATTTTATTGCTGCACCCAAACCTAATATACCCCCGTCCCCTGCTGCAACAGGTGTTACGTCAGGTGATAGTAGTAACATTGCACCCAAGCAAAATAGAGTTAAACGCAGCACATACTCAGACAATAAAGGTATTGATAATTATATACAAGATTCAGCACACGTCACAAACAACATATGGTACCAACACATGACCCGCATTGGTAAGCAGACAACTGAGGACAGCTGCTACGTTTGCTCATTAATACCATACGCCATGAGTGCTATACGAACATTTGTTGCCACAGAAATAGATGAAAAGACAGCACAGTGCATAATATACTTGGCACTGTTCCAAACGAAAGGAAGATTTCAAGGGACAGTAGTGCACATGACATGGAAAACACGAGACTCATACCCATATGAAAACAACTTCCTCAAGACCTATTTGAGTTACCACAAGAGCAGTTTACATGCTGAAGCATTCAGATACATAACAAGTGGCCCTGCAAAAGGAGAAACAAAGAAAGTAACACTGCAGTATCTACCATGTGATTGGTACGCCACTGAAGTTCCGGGTAAACAAGGATGTTGGGAGAGGCCGCTGGTGACGATAACAGGAAAGGTGTATCTGGACAACAGCTGGGAGATAGGAGTGATTGGCAGCAACATGGTAACAAAAGAAACTATCTCAACTATCGAGGCACACAATCACCGATGTTGGACGACGTGGATCAAGTATGTACCAATGCTCACGTGGGTAGAAACAGATGAAGACCCAATAACAATACTACCGCTGACTGCGCCCAAGGTATGCTACCAGCATAAAGGAGAGGTGGACGTAGGATATAACACCAATTGTGCAAGTGTGATGGAGTTACCTGAGGGGGGAGCAGGAACAGCAGTAATAATGGACCATTATTGGGCCTGTGGAGAAAAGGCATACCATACACTGCCTCCCCTGTGGAATGGTGTGTGCACAATGGTGCACGTCAATGTACCATCACTAGTGGTACCTAAGAAGCATGTCAATGTGGCGAACTTTCCCAAAATGGTTGAAGGGGACAAGAGAAAAAAGAGATCTGCACCACTTCAGGAGGAGCAAGGGAACAGGACCAACAGCAATGATACTGTCCTAAATAGAAGAAAAAGACAAGGAGAGCCACTGACAGGAAACTACCTGTGGGGAAGGTCGGAAACGGCACTAACCTCAATACCGCCAGAACACAGACTATTCAGCAGAGCAGCAATGTTCTTCTCCTCAATAATACACCCGGGACTGCAGGCTTACGCAAACGCAAAATGGCTCCAAATAACTAGATGGGAACTAATGATGACCATCAATTCTACAGTAAATGGGTTTAACGCAATAAAAGAGGAGCTGCGAGCTATAAGGATGGTAGCACTGCAGAACAGATATGTATTGGACCTTCTCACAGCAATGGAAGGAGGAGTTTGTGCAAAGATAGGACAATCATGCTGCACGTTCATACCTGCCAACGATGCTGACAATGGTACACTGACAGAAGCAGTTTCACAATTGGCCCAGATGCACTCCAAAATGATGGATGAAAGTAACGGTGTAAACAAGGATAAGAGCTGGTTTTCACTATTATGGTCATGGATGCCATCCTGGCTGTCAGATGGACTGAAAATAATAGTGGGTTGTACTATTTTGGCTGGAGCTACGCTGATCATAATTAGATTTTGGAAGGCCCGGAAGGCACGTACCAATGACGAGTTGCTCGAAATGGTGGGAATGCACCCCTTGATGCCAGCAGATGACGGCCAACATACAGGTGTGATAATACAGGAGAGGGAGAAGTTGCGCACCCAAATCATCACCAACCATCTAGACCCACCATCAGTGAAGATCGAGAACCCAAGAAACCCCAGGAGCTACATAGGGAAATGGGTATACTGTACTCCTGGAGGAACCTGTGAATATATGTATTGGTCATTTGAAGATCATGTAAACCATTATGGACATCTAGGAGGAATAACTAAGATATGGCGAGTAAGAGGAGATAACGAGAAGGATATGTTTGTGGTCGACAAGTCGACCAGAGGGGGGACTGAAGTGGGAGAATGGAAGACCAGGCTCCCGTCCTTCACCTCTCGCGCTTGGCCTAGAGGGTCACGACCCAGACACCCGCCACGAGAAGAATTTGTAGATTTACCAGACGACCAGATACCCTGGTACAGGAACATACGGATGTGTCCATCTGCCTGCCCAGCAGCCCGCACTGGCCATGCCGACACCTGCGGCACGGACCAACTAGACTAAAATCTACACGTCGTTAGAGATGCCATGACGACCTAGACAACGGGAAGCACATCGGTACAAATATACACACTGGACATTCCCACACCGATCTACACGAAGAATATACTCAGTGCTATGACGTAGGCGACAGGCATATTCACGGACGTGCATCTTTATTATTTTTACATAGGCTTTCAGAATGCAGAAACGCAAGACGCGTCATGAACTCATCTACAAAGCTTGCTCGCGCTTCTCTTGAAACCAGTTACCACCATGAGAGGTATAATGAAGACACGATACTGGTCATGGAACTATATGCTACTATAACCTAAAGCACCTATGCACCAAACGGACCACTTATGCACCAGGCCCAAGTAGGCCTCAAACAAGAGCTCCCGTGGACATTAACAAAGCAAGAGTCAGGTTGCTGATCCTGCAGAATGAGCCCGGTGAAGCAACCAGCCAAGGTCGCAATGTTGCAAACCCACATTCCAAGAACAAATCATCAAAGGCACAATGTTGCAACCTCGCACTCCGCGCACCAACGTTAAGGTCACACCTGCAAATTAAACCAGACACACAGTGGAAAAGCAATATTAATTGTGCAGAATTCTGCCTCAAACACGGTCCCTCCCCACGTGACCAAGCCGAACCTGACGAGATGCCAAACCCAGGAGAGAAGAGGCGTCTGGATCCCTCGCTACGAGACACAGGCAGATACACTTGAAAGGCTCAATGGACATCTGCGACAGTGGGAGCGGTCAGCCTTCCAGCTATGAATAAATCCTCACATTGTCTGCACGTACCCATAGTGAAACATTGTTGCAAATTGCAGGTACACCGAGAGCTGGGAACAGCGGTGGTCCCAGGCTGGGAAGCTCACGGGCACACCAATCAGAACATGGGGCTCTTATCACTGACGCCAGTAATATTAACCAATCCTCAGGAGTCTTCATGTAACAATTCTCATGTATCTAATTGTAGGGACAACCCAGATATATCACCTGACTACCCTTTGTCCACTAACATTGTTCTCTATATGTGTGCTATACTAACCCTACCACTCGAGCAACCAATTAAGAGTGGTGATAGGTTTTTTGTTAACTTTCTGAGGTGACGCAAGTAGCGCGTCATAATACAGTAAAAAGGGCCTGCGAGCCCTACGATTGTGTGTGTGTCAGGACGGACGCGTACGCTCCTTGACCCATCCCTGCCGTTTTGTCTAATAAACAGCAGAGTCACCTTGCTCCTTGTGTGTGTCTCATACTCTATCTCATCTGGGATACACGGGAGGAGTTGGGGCCTCCCTGCCTGGAGGTTTGCGGACGGCCCGGCCGACCCCGGCAGAATTTCCCCCCGACAGTTATATGGTAATATGTATGAAATTTCAATTCATTGTATTTAATATATTGCAGCTCAAAATAACTCAATGAAAAAACACATACATGCATCATTAGAACAATATAATGCAAGATAAGCAAATACAAACTTCCACTCCCTAAAACAGAAGGAGACAGAAAGAAAATAACATGTGGGTCAGGGGTGTCAGCCAATCAGCTTGCTCTGATCATGTGCTGAGTCACATAATCCAAGCCGACGTTCCAAGCAAGCTAGAAACTGGAAGCACCTGCCCCGGCCTCTACTTTCCCCCACTTCCCAGTCCTTCAGATTTCAGCTCCTTCCACACCATTCCACTCCATTTACGTGATTCCTCTGATGGCAGTGCCAAAGCTGCCACCGCTCACGTATCCCGGGCCACCATGGAAATGGAAGAGGTGCTCCCCATGTAGCACTGCCTTCCATTTCCATGACAGCCATCTTAGTGGAGAATTTGCTTGAATAAACGGGACACCACAAGCTTTGCTTGAATAAACGGGACACCACAAGCATGCAACCCCTTCATTCAAACAAATAGATTGCTATCAGCACACCATAGTAAAAACCTGCAGTGCAAATGGCAATAATACATTCTCCTGTGGGCTGGATCGAGGGGGTAACAGGACCCAAGCCCTATGTTAAGGTCCTTGTACGGTCCAGCCTGCCGCCTAGAATATCATTGCTATAATTTCATAACAGACCCATAACATAAATACACAAACATTTCACTTGAAGGAGAACTGAAATCCTACGAACTACACTGCCAGAATTCCAACGTGAAACAATTGATTACACAATTTTATTGGGGTTTACCCCTGGCATGGGCAGCAATTTTATTGTAAAATGACAAAAGATATTTCAGAAGTACAGAAACCTGTACATTTCATAGAGTCACTAATTCAACTGACTGTTTGCTTCTCTACCGAAGGTAGCCTCCTAAGTGGCAATAGCTAGTGTGAAAATAGCTTAAAGCAAGGGAAGTAAAAAAACAGAGAGGTGATCCACTCAGCCTCAGAATGAGCAACAATACATAATACTATATCTAAAAAACACCATATCCACCTATAACGTTTCCAGATTGAGCAAGGGTGTGACATTTGTAGGATCTAGCCACGGGTGAGGACAGTTCTGGCCTCTATATGAGGGCAGCCTGCATTGAAGTGCGCAGGTGGTATGACGTAGCCTTTCAGCCTTGCATTGTATATAAATAAAGTACGATTCAAAATAGCGTTACAATAACACCTATTATTAGAGTGCTCATATGCTGGAGGGGTCTGGCATGAAGCACTATATAACTGCATTATTTATTATTATTATTATTATTATTATTATTATTATTATTATTATTATTACTATTGCAAGCTGTTAGACCTACCAGATGATATAAATGTTTTTTTTTCAAAACGATAAAACGGTTTAGTCTTTAAGCTTCCAACAGAAATTGTAACATGATCATCGACATATATTCAATCTAAACTAAAAGCATTTGTCCACCACCTGTGAAAATCCTAGCATTGACCACCTTTACTAATTTAGGGCCTGATTCACAGAAACTGTTCATGATGGTGCAATACCATTAGAAAATGCTATGTGAAATGGGCCCTTAGTCTCTAAGTAATCAATCCAATTTATTTACAAATCCAATAAGAAACTTCTGAACTTGTCTATCGATTAACATAGTGCCATTACTAATCTACAACAAGACCGGCTATAGGGCAATGGGGCAATGCCTGAACCAAACCCACAAAATACTAGTAATTAAGAGCGTGCATCGTGCACGCTATGTGACTGTAAGATCATGTTTGTAAAATTGCTCATAACTTTGTATGCAGCCTGCATTTGCATCCCTTCACCTGATTTGAGCCCACTGCATGGGTTTTCCATTTTCACCTTCTTGGCACTATTGTCGTGCCTCACTGGTCATGGCCTTTCAAGATGGCTGCTTTACTATTGCATCAACCAAGTGCCTGGCCTGGCCCAAATACCCCCTCACATTGGTTGCATTGGTCTAGAAAGGCCAATGAGAGCAACCGGGAGGTCTGACCCGGCCCAGAGTAACCAAGGCCCACAACAAGGGCCCCTGTCTACTCCCTGTCCACTAACAGGATTCTCCCAGACGAGTAACACACTGTAATACTGTTTATGCTCCCTGTATTGACTCTTGCATTTGTGTGTGCTCCCGCCCTGCAACATGGGGTTAGGCTCCATGTTTATGCCTACTAAAATGACTACTGCATTTGTATGTTCTGCCGCCCTGCAACATGAGGTTATATGAATGTACGTACCCTGAACTCTCTTTTGCACTTTGCGCGTGTGGCATTACTTCTAATGTTCCTCTATGAGGTAATCAACATATGCGCTTCCTATCTGTAATTTGAAGCATTGTAACCAATCTCTTACGTAAAAGCGCCTAGATACCCCCGGGTTTTGTGCGCTATATAAATAAAACAAATAAATAAATAAATAAATAAATAAATAAATAAAATAGTACAGGCCCATTTATTGGGTCCAAGTGGGTCAGTTAAATCACCATGTGGCTAGTAGTTTGGACCAGTGTTGCTGAACACATATTCTTTAAAATGCAGTGTTCATCACACTTTATCAAAAACCTGCTCCCTTGGGGACTACTGAAACAGTGTGTCAAAAAAGAAATACATTGCCATTTGCAAATGTGGGCCACTTGTTCATTGCACTTTTATGCCCCAGTCCAATCCTGCATGTAGATCTAGACCGGTTTCTCAGAACACTGTCGAACACTTTACTTTTCAATATGTAAGCTGTGGAAACAGCAAATATTATAAACAAACTTGTGGTGCATATATGGACGCTCCATTTGCAGTTATTACCCTAATATATTTATGGAGCGGATTGAAAGAATGTATATGTTTGAAAATCATGAATGCTGAATGCGAATTCTGCAGAGCATTATGGTCCGTCTGCATCGATAATGTATTTATCATCCGAAGGCACAATGTTAAATCTTGAGAGGGTTTCTCAACCATCTGCCTGACAGAAATGATATGCAGTTATAATGTCAAAAAGTCAAAATAATGAAATGGAAATAAATAAGGGCCTTTGCGTAAACCTCTGGGCTGCTTATTGGGATTAGCAGACGTTCAGAGGTCTAGGTTCAACCTCAAGAGTCCACATTTGTAGCAGCACTGCTTCCACAGTCTCATTTTCATGTACTAGGTTCTGTAATCAAAACCCCAGGTACTCACTCCATAGCCTTCCAATGCTCTGGTTCTTACAGCAAAGTCAAACATGTCAAGGAACAGGGCCAGTTAGCAGAGCAGTGTTAGATTCCCTCATGTGAAATTAGAACGGAAGTGCCAGAGTACATTTTGTACATTGCAGCCTGGCTGAAATGTGTTGTAGAGCTCCATTCTTACCAAAAGTAATACCAGTTCTACCCGCACGGATAGTTAAGGAAATGGTGGTTTCAAATGCATTTGAAATGTTTGGTCACTTAAAATGTCTGCCTTTCATAAATTGAGCATATTCAAGTATTTCATTTCCAAATTACATACTTTCCTTTTGAATGCAAAGTGTGGAAGAAATGCACATACATAGTATACTGGAAAGTCCCCCATTTTCTTGCCTGTTTTGTGAAAAAGGCGTCCATGTTGGCATGGAAGCTCAGAATGGAAAATATTGCACACCGATACTGGCATGATTGTGAAATTCGGCTTCTGCAAAATATTTGGAAGCCTCGATTCTCCAGAGAGAACATTATCGAGGCTGTGGGAGTTAGAGAGTTAATTTGCATAGATGAGTGAATTCAATTAACAAGGATTATGCTAACCTTCTACAGCACCCTGTTGCTTGCCAGACAGGTGTGCACATGACAAAGCCAAACTGCATATACTAGGTTAAAAAAAAGCAATAATGCTTCAAAGATTGATGGTCCTATGGAAAACATAAGTGGGGTACAACCAGTTGTAGAACCTCCTGAGCGGGCACCTTCCCACAGAATAGGCTCTATGATCGATGTGTAACCCCAATATAGGCACCCACACAATTTTTCGTATGGAAGACACCTTGTTGAATAGATACAAATATTAAAATTACTCAAGAAGTGATGTTGTTTTCTTAGACACTGAACAAGAAACTGCCTTCAGCAGCAGTGGTCACCATAATCCATTGGCTCCAACATTGACTCGATAACATATACGGTCAGTGGACATTAGGAAGATTAGCACATCAAGATTGTTATTGGCCTCCTCCAAGCCAATCAGAATGTTTAGAGTGCAGTCAATAACTACTGGTATTGACTGCATTCCTAACATTCTGTCTTTGAAAGGGGAACAAAAATGCAATTTCCACGCACGATATAGTTCAACAAGACACTTCCTCTTTAGAAGGACCTTAATTTTGCTGCAACATCCTATTAACAAACAAAAGAGAAAATCATACGTATAGAGATATAATGGCACCTGCTCATGTTAAATCCACTTTAGTATAACCAAGTATGCAATTTACATGTGTAACATATGAAGATAGCCTTATTTAAAAACTACAATATAAAAACACACTCAATTTACTAACTTGGTTTATTTACTTTAATCACTATTAAAGCAACGTTTTTACTTCACCATGAAAACTCCAAAATATGTAGAGCTATTACCACTATATGCTAACAGCCCAATAGACCTCAGGCGGTGTCATTACCGCTTTGGAAAATAACCTGCCACCAAGTTACAGCTCGAGGCAAAATGCTCTTTTATGATATAAATATGAGGATACTTCTGCCATGTTCATTTTAACACTTCACTAGACTGCTGCAGATCCTGTGCTACTTTATTGGTGCAGAGAGGTTGGTAGTTGAGTTACATAGCTTGGAGGAAAAGAGTTGTGAGCTTGAAAGCCACAAACACTGGTGAGCAAAGATACATTAGACATGCCAGATGCTCCTGTCCAGTCCAGACTTCTAGGACCATCTGAGTGAGCCAAGGCAATGTTTCTAAAGGGTCTCATTCCTTCCCATGCATGGCACGATGCTCCCTTCAATACCAAAGGTATGGCAGTAGCTCATGCGGGTCCGTCCTGTGCACAGTACTTTGATGGATTGCCATTTGGCAAGGGTGTAGGAACCCTGACTTTTTAAAAATTGTATTCCTTAATAAAATGAGGAAGGTAATACCATCTCTGAAAGGATAATCTGCTGATCAGATTCCCCTTTCATAAGCTCCACACAAAAAGCATAGTGAACGCCTGTGTCTTGCTTCATCAGTATCCTGACCTGCAGCACCTCTTTCAGTGGCAAAGATCAGAGGTGTCATGATGCCCACTCCCGGGGAGCCGGTTCAAGCCCGGCGTCCCCGAAAGCGGACATCCAGTCCCCAAGGAAGGACCCAGCAACCCCATATAGGGGCCCTTTGGACAGTGTCCTGGCGCCTATGGCGCCAGGCTCATAAAAGACATCAGTCCTGGCGCCATAGGCGCCAGGCTCATTATGGGAATGCTTGGGTGCACTTACCTGATGCAGACCATGCTGCAGGATCCCGGCCTCCTTGAGGCCTGAAAGGAACTACTTTACCTGTGGGACTAATTTCCCATCCAGGCGTGGTCGGGGAAGGATACATACCTGATTGGAGGAAGGATACATACCTGGAACTTCTTCCAAGGCTATTTAAACCCCACCCGAACAGCCACACGTGCTTCACGTTGTTCTGCATCTAGCAGCTGGACGCTCACCGTGTCTGCTCCTGCATCCTGACTTCTGCCACGCCTGCCAGCATCCTGGATCACCTGCAAAGGAAGAGAAGAATAGAACAGAAGAAGGAAAAGTCCTTACCTGCTAAATCCGCATCCCAGAGACATCTCGCCGACAATCCTGAAAAGGAAGACTTTAATTTAAAAGCTCATCGCGTCGATCGCTGCAGTGCCGCATTCCACTCACCTTTACAGGGCACCTACATGTTCAGCAGCGATCATCCGGATTCGCAGTCACGCCCCAGCGTCTAGGGAGAAAAAGACCAGAACAAAAGGTGAGAGAGAGAAGGGAATAAGGAAAGCTAAATCTCCATGTTAAGACTTACCTGTTGATTCATTCCCTCTTCATTTCGGGTCCGCGCCGCATCCTGGCATTTCTGGACCCCGACCCCTAAGGGGAAAAAGAGACATCAGCGTTAATGAGCGAATGAAAATACATTACCAAAAAACGCTCATTAAAGACTTACCTGATTTCTACAAGGATTTCACCTCTCATCTCGGGTCGGTGCCTGTTCCCCGGCATTCTGTACCCCGGTCCCTATGGGGAAAAAGACACTAGCATTAGTACATTAATGCATGGACACAAGGGGAACCTCTTATCAAAAAAACTTACCTGGAAGCCAAGCAAGTTTGGTTCTCACCAATCCGAAAATCCAGTGAAGTAACTGGATACCAACACGCCCCTGCATCAGAAGCAGGATGGAGAGCTCGTCCTTCCAGACCCTAAGGTGAGACGCTACGAGAAATCACAGAAGGGTTTCAAGGAGGGTGAGAGGGGAAAGTGGGAGGCTGATTGCATTACCCCGCAGACAGTTAATCCCCTATTTTCGCCGACAGAAGGATACTTCTGCGAGCCAGACAAGCCAGATTTGGGGGCCCGGTCCAGTCCGTCTTCCGAACCCTGCGCATCACCTTAGAAGAGGTCACAGCAGCGCGAACCAGGCCAGCGCCTCTGTGGGAGTCAGGTGAGCGTAACAGAACGCGAAGCCTTCCTACAAATTCCCACCCAGGCGCCATGGAAAGTTCTGAGACTGATCAGTTGGCCCAATTACTGGGGGAATTACGGGCCGAAGTACATGCCGCTCGTCAAGAGACTAATGCCCTCAGGAGGGAATTAATAATATCAAAGGAGAGAACTGATGAACTGGCCAGACAGCTTTTGCAAGGTCAAGCATGGCAAACTCCTCTACCCGGTTCCGGAGGGAACCCCGCTCCTGTGGTTTCCAGTAACCCTGTGCAGATTAATCTATCTGGAAACATGCTGCTGGCCCCACCCGAACGCTTTGCTGGGGACCCCAAACGATTCGCCGTATTCATGAATCAGTGTTGTTTGCACTTCCTATGCAGACCTGGGGCCTTCCCTAATGATCAGACCAAGGTAGCCTTTGTATTGTCATATCTCAGCGGCTGCGCAGCCGATTGGTCAGTTCCACTGGTTACTCAAGATGACCCGATTCTCTGTGATTTTCAAAGGTTTCAAGCAAGCACGCAAAGGTTATTTGCTCGATACTCTCAGGGGCAGGCTCTGGATGACGAACTTCTATCCCTGCGACAGGGCAATCAGGACCTCCTATCCTATATTGCAACCTTTAATAGACTAATTGTGGAAACGGGATGGCCAGAGGATAAAAGAGTCACGTTGTTTTATCGAGGCCTTCGCGGAGAACTTAAAGATGGCTTGGCCCAAGTTGTAAATCCGCCCCAAGAATGCACAGAGTATATAGACTTAGTGGTCCAATTGGATCACAGACTTCAAAACAGAAAAGCAGATCGGTCCAGGTTTGAGACCCGGGTGTTGGTCAAGACCCATGCTAATCCCAAGGGAGTTGATGTCTCTGAGCCTATGCAAATTGGAGGGGTTAAAGGACCCTTAACTCAAAAGGAACGTGAAAGGAGGCGGCAGTTAAAATGATGTCAATTCTGGACACTTTCTACGAGTTTGCCCGGCAAAACCGCCCCGAAAGGCGGTAGGAACCACTGATAAAAACCATGAAGACTCTGTTTCAGGAAACAACTCCGCTCGACAAGTGTAGGTGTCCGCTTGCCGAGCTTGAAAACTAACTCTCAGACCTCGCATTTCATTGTGCCAATGGTTCTCGTAGATCCAGAACAGCCTAAGCGGTTGCATGAATAAAGGCATACATCGATAGTGGGGCTATTGGAAACTATGTGGATCGTGAATTGGTCTCTAGGATTAACCTCCCTCTCCGTCCTAAAACCAGCAAAGATGTCATCACCACAGTCGATGGAACTGAAATTGCCTCTGGACCGGTAACACATTCCACTACTGAGGTGACTCTTATTGGTCTCGACGGCCATTGGGAGGGTGTTGTGTTTGATGTAATCAAGGCTCCACAGTTTCAGGTTATTCTTGGAATCCCTTGGTTAGAGACACATAATCCTCGAATTGATTGGCAAGCTAAGAGAATAACCTTCCCGGATTGTACACAAACCTGCTACCCAGAAAACCTGAAGATTAATCTAGCATCTGTAACCTCTGCCTCCATGCAAATACCTCCGGAATACCAAGACTTTCAGGACGTCTTCCAAAAGAAACAGGCCAACACGTTACCTCCTCACAGATTGTACGATTGCCAAATCGATCTGGTGCCCGGTGCACAACCCCCTTGTAGCAGGATTTATGCCCTTACCGAACCTGAGAATCTGCATTTGAGACAATATTTGGATCAATACCTAGCTAATGGTTTTATTCGCCCGTCAAAGTCCCCGGCATCCTCGGCTTTGTTCTTCGTGCCCAAAAAAGAAGGCGACCTTAGAACTTGTATCGATTACCGCGCATTGAACCAGATAACGGTTAAAAACCGTTATCCTCTGCCTCTAATCCCTGAACTCCTTGACCAGGTGAAAGACGCTTGCATATACACCAAGTTAGATCTCTGGGGGGCTTATCATCTGGTACGAGTTAAAGAAGGCGACGAATGGAAAACTGCCTTCCGTACTAAATACGGATTATTCGAGTACCAGGTGATGCCTTTCGGATTGTGTAACGCGCCGGCTGCCTTCCAATACTTCATGAATGATGTCCTTCGGGAACTCATCGATGTTTGTGTTGTCGTATATATCGATGACATTCTGGTGTACTCCTCTTCGGAATCTGATCACAGAAAACACGTCAGGGCAGTACTTGAAAAACTGCGCCAACACAAACTATTTGCTAAATTGGAGAAATGTGTTTTCCATACCACAGAAGTCGAGTATCTAGGTTTCATCCTGACACCCAAAGGAGTCCGAATGGACTCAAGAAAAGTGGATGCCATCCTCAAATGGCCATCACCTAGCTCTGTGAAAGGGGTTCAAAGCATGCTCGGCTTTGCCAATTTCTGTTGCAGGTTTATCCCGGAATTTTCACGCGTGGTACAACCCATTACTGCACTCTTGAGGAAAAATAAACGTTTTGAATGGTCTGAAGAAGCCGAGCAGGTTTTTCAGGATTTAAAAGCTAAGTTTACCTCCGCACCTATATTGAAACACCCGCGTCCAGATCTCCCTTATGTCGTCGAGACTGACGCATCCAGCCTAGCCATGGGAGCTGTCCTGTCCCAAAGAGATCGCGAAACCAACCAACTGCATCCCGTAGCATTTTGGTCCAGAAAATTCTAGGCACCCGAGGTTAATTATGCAATCACGGACAAAGAACTGTT
This sequence comes from Ambystoma mexicanum, assembly GCF_040938575.1. NCBI lineage: Eukaryota > Metazoa > Chordata > Amphibia > Caudata > Ambystomatidae > Ambystoma > Ambystoma mexicanum. The sequence continues at coordinate 261,483,645 of NC_090935.1, forward strand.
AGCCATTAAGTCCGCTTTTAAAGCCTGGCGGCATTATCTGCTTGGCGCTCGACATACCATCACAGTGATCACTGATCACCGGAATTTACAGTATTTGAAAACCGCCAAGGCTCAGTCATCTCGGCAGCTCCGATGGGCTTTGTTTTTCGCTGAATTTGATTTTGTGATTACCTATCGACCTGGCTGCAAGAATGGCAAAGCAGACGCCTTATCCCGAATTGGAATGGGAGAATCTGATACAAACTCAGAACCAGTACCAATAATTCCCGAACAGAGGATTCTAGGCATGACTTTGTTACAGACGCTTGAAGACATTCAAGCCAGAGTGAAACAACTCCTGGACCCTACAACCTTACAGGAATGGATACAAAAGGTATCAGACTTTACCAAAGATAATGGTTTACCTTATTTCCAAGGACACTTATTCCTGCCACATAAGGAATTACACAAACTAGTTATTTCCGGTTATCATGATACATTAATAGAGGGACACCCCGGTATTGCCAAGACAGAGGAAAAGGTGAAACGACAATTTTGGTGGCCCTCTTGGCGAAAAGATGTTAAATCTTTTGTGATGTCCTGTGGTGTTTGCGCCCAAAATAAAAGTCAACCTCTAGACATACCACCAGCACCCTGGCACACCCTATCAATGGATTTTATTACGGACCTGCCTCCTTGTTCGGGGTACAATACTATTCTGGTAATTGTGGATTTGTTTTCCAAAATGGCCCACTTTATTCCTTTGAAAGGTTTACCTTCAGCTTCTGTCCTAGCCAAAGAATTCCTCGAAAATATCTGCGCCGTTTCAAGGAGGGTGAGAGGGGAAAGTGGGAGGCCGATTGCATTACCCTGCAAACAGTTAATCCCCTATTTTCGCCTACAGAAGGATACTTCTGCGAGCCAGACAAGCCAGATTTGGGGGCCCGGTCCAGTCCGTCTTCCGAACCCTGCGCATCACCTTAGAAGAGGTCACAGCAGCGCGAACCAGGCCAGCGCCTCCGTGGGAGTCAGGTGAGCATAACAAGAGGTCACAAATGCCGATTTGACAGCTGCAGTGACAGCTAAGTCTGTGCAACACAGGGGCTGCATTTAGAATCTGTATCCCTGTTCAAAAACCCTATAATTATGACTGTAACTCCTCAGAATGATTTTTATATATACGCCATATGTAAGCTAGGGTATAGTGGTATAGTGGATGGTAGTCTCATAATTATTAGAGCCATAGCAATTTCAATGTAATATAATTCAGAGCAGCCAGAGGAATGGAAACTGCACTCCTGAACACCCATGAAGACTTGCTCTCTAATCGCGAATTCAACTCTCCTTCTGTTCTCATCCTTCTTGATCTTTCCTCTGCCTTTGATAAGGTCAATCATGTCACCCTTATAAAGCGGCCCCATGGTACCCTTGGCATCATGAACATGGCTCTGGAATGGTTGACCTCCTTCCTCTCTGACCAACCTTCCCATGTTCAACTGGGCTGTTTTCTCTCCTCCATTACACTCTTCACACTCAGGGCTCTATCCTCTCACTGTGGCTCTTTAGCATCTACCTTGCCCCTCTAGCCCATGTGATCTCTGCCTTCACTCCAAACTTCCAGTGTTATGCGGATGACACACATCTCACATTCAAGCTTCCCTCCACTGCCTCCTCTTCTTCCTCTCTAATTCCTGACTGTCTGTCTGCTATTCAGATATGGTGCACTGCTAACAATATCTGCCTTAATGCCAGTAAGACTGATATTGATCTCATTGGGACCCTAGCTCCCTTCTTCCCTCCTACTCTCTGGCCACTCTCCATGGGCCCCTCCCATTATCCTCCTATAAGGCTAATAAACTTTGGTGTCATCTTCAATTCCTCTCCTTCTTTCTTCTTCTTGTTAAGAAGGCCCACTTTCAGCTTCATCTCCTCAGAGGCATTCTTCCTTTCCTCGCCTTCCCCCAGAAACTAAATGTCTCCAGAGCTCTGGTCCTCTCCAGGCTGAAATACTTCAAAAGCATCTTCCTCAATCTACCCACTTCCTCCCTTCGCTCCCTTCAAATAGGACTGCAAGACTTATCCTTGGCCTGAAGCCCAAGGATGTCATCTCTCCAGCCTTAAAATCTCTCCACTGGCTCCCGATTGCTTCGAGGATCAGGTGGAAGACCCTCTGCATCACTCACAAGACTATCTGTGGCCTGTGATGCAGCTACATCCAACTCTCTCTCCCTAAATAACTCCCTGCTGAAGCCCTTTGGTGTTCTAGCTCCAACTCTCTGCAGATCAGACACTTTTCCAAGCAGAGCATGGGGGGTAGTTGTCTCTCCTCTGCAGATGCCTCCCTCTGGAATGGCCTCCGGACCCTCTCAGACTTGAGCCGGATCTCCTTAAGTTCCAGAAGCTTCTCAAGATCCTCCTTTTCACTTCCTGCATCCCTATGACCTGCTAATGTCCCCCTCTGCCTCTTTTTGAATGGCTTCCTGGCTCCTTCCAATTTTATAGGGGACCAGGCCCTCCTTGAGTTCCCCCCTAACCTGCACTTTCCCTCTGGGCTCCCTCCCTGTGCACTAGCCTGGCTGGGCCTGCACCCCATTGAGCCCTTCCAGCCCTGTCCCTTCCACTTAGCATGTGGACCTTCTTTCCCCTGCACTCTCTGCATTCCTCTGGCACTTGTAAACCAGGCCTCCCCTAAGCACTCACCTAACCTATGGGCCCTTTTTTGCCCTGACTGGCTGTTCCCCTCAACCCCAGACTTCTTGTTACTGCACTAGCACAATCCGAATTACACATTTATTTATTTATTTACTTATTTATTTATTTATTCAGTTATTTATTTAGTATGCACCGAAAGCCTGTAGGCATCAGAGCACAACAGATTTACATTAAAGACATACATCAACAACGGTACGATTTGAAACAAGGAAATGGGGGGTACTCAGAGAAAATAATCTAATTACTTGAATAACAAGATTTTTAATGGTTTTCTAAAGGCTTTCAAATCTGATAATGTTCTAAGCGCGAGGGGCAAAGAGATCCAAAAATATGCCTCCTTTGCTGTAAAGGATCTTCCAAGGCCATTTGAGCGTTTAAAGCAAGGACAAGAGAGCTGCAATTGATTGGAAGGGCATGATACTCTGGTTGGAATCTACAGAGGAATGAGTGATTTTAAGTATCCAGGTGCTAATCCGAAAACACATAGATGATCCAGATTCCCTACTTTGAAATTAATGCGTTCCAGTATCAGGAGCCAGTGAAGGTCCCTTCTATGGTGTGAGATGATTTCCCTTCTCGTGATTTTCCTAACAATGCGCACTGCATCATTTTGCAAGACCTGACATTTTTCAAATTACGAAGTGGGGCTCCAGTTAGTAGCACATTACAGTAATTGAGTCTTGATACATTGTTTGCAGTAATAAAGGGACACATTTTCCTAACCAGATGCAGATTGTATTTAAAATTCTTGTTCAACCGATTGATATATGCGCCTGCATTTAAGGAAGCCTCCAACTGGATGCCCAGAGTTTTAACCTTGTTCTTCACTTGAATAGTACTATTTCCAACTTGGAAACTCCTACATTCTGGGTTCAGTTTTGCCAACCCTGTCCCCCACCACCTCCCTCTTTTGTTTTGTTGTGCCTTGAAGCACCTAAATAAAATAAATAAGAAATGTTTCAGCCATGCTCTGATGTGGAAGGACTATGTGTATTCTCACCAGACAGGTTGGACCTTGACACTCCTGGAAGGACTGCAGCCGTGGAGGATTACCACTATTTAACAGTTATATTCTTTAGAGTGCTGCAGTGTGCTATCTTTACTTATTATCTGTTCATTCCTCAGGGATGGGTTTTGTGTAGTGTTTCTCTATTCAGTTATTTTGCAGATGGTGTGCTTTATTAAATTATATTTATTTTCATAGAACCTTGACTAGACATTCCCCTTATTTTGCATTGTTATGCTTTGCTGTTTGGATCACTACTGAATGAATCCAGACCCCTCTTGAGAGTATAGCCTCCCCTCATCCCATGTCGCAAAAGACAAAGGAGGTTTAACATTTCACTGTGCCTGTTTTACCTTTATGATTGTGTTGGGTCTTAGTTTGTAGCAGTGTCAGGGCTGAGTGGATATTTTAGACTATACTCATCCTAGCACTTCTGCAGGACAGAATCCAATTCTTCACAACTTCTGATCCTGTTTGCATAGATGTGCTACCATAGGGAAGCAGGAGGCCAAAGCAAGTGTGCTTGAACAAACGGAAAAAGCCTCCATCCAGCATGCGTTTCTAACTTCTCAGTCTGTGGTTGACTATAAAACAAAACATGCATTTTAATCCACTAAATATGACATATATGTGCTTTTAGTTCTCAAGCAGCTTTGCAATGCCACAATAATAAACTGATTGCTGAGATGCAGGTCAAATATGGACATTGCGTTGATCATAAGTAAAGTGGCTTGTTATTTGAGATTAGGAAATGTCCCTAAAATGTTTAGACTGAAAACATTTTCAGTCATAGGCATCAAGTTGATGATTATATCACTGGGTGCTTTTATAATGATAATGCAGTGATAAGTGTACGGTACCCTTAAAAAATGAAAATAATGAAAACAATATTCCCTAAGTCCACACCACCCATAGAAATGCAACAAAACAATGTGGTGAAATGTCTTTCAATATAATACAGGGAAACTGCCGCTTTGAGTTGGACCAGTACAAAAAATGGAAGCATGGAACAGGGACAACAAGATAGACTAACATTAAATCATATAAAAATATAAAATGACACACTTAAGTGCAGCTGTGACAGGGAGTGTATCATGAGCAAAGCTTCCGGTTTTATGGTATTTATTTTTCTGCCATTTCTATCTGTATTTATCCATATTTTAATTTTGGGGCGTTTCTTCTGTATTTATCCACATTTATTTTTTGTCATATAAAAAGCTAATTTGCAACCAGTATTTTTCTGCATTTATTCTAATAAAAAATGCATTATTTAAAGCACACGTGCAGCCACATAGGAAAAACATGCTAGCTCCATGTTTTACATAGCAACAAATGGTTGATCCTGTGACTGCTGCTGCCTTAAGATATATGCTTTCAGCATTGACGAATTTTAATGCTATTTTATACCACTTGTACATTCTCCATGCTGCCAGTCTGCCATATGATTGACCTGTGATGCATGAGTGACAACATAGAGGGACAGACAGAAAGACCTGTTTTTCCATTATGTTTCCATTTTTATAAATAAATACAGACAGGAAACAGATAGATTTCCATCTGTATTTATGTGTAGAAATCAGTAAAAAGGGAAAACAAGAAGCCGTAATAATGAGTGCGAATGATGCCTTGCATGACTCAGTTGTTCTTTCTAGTGAGCGGAGGTGCAGATTTAAAGCAGCCTTGGAGGCCTGCAGGATAGGTATGTTCTAGATCCAAGGGGTAAGGAAGTTCCAATTGTAAAAGAAAGAACAATACCAGAGCCGATTTAGAAGGGAGAGCAGGATCAGTGAGGAGGTGATTTGTTGAGGTGTGCTTGGGGACGCAAATAGCTGGGAGCTTTATATGGATAGACACAGTTAACTAGATAGAGGGGCAACGCATACATGCCTTTGAAAGTAAGAAGAAGTATCCATGTAATTTTTTGAAGAGGTGCCAACATAGAGGAGCTGGAGGTAGGAGAGAGGTGGAGAGAAGTTGATTAAAATACAAATTGCATATTTATGCACTTTATTAAGGTGGGAAAAATAATGTGGAGGGAGTTGGGGTTGTAATCCAGCATTTTGGAGTCAAGAGTGGCAAGAAACACTTCCTTGGTGCAGTGTCCAAGGTGGGTCTGTATCCTGTGGCAATTTGGGAGGTTGCGATAGGCCACCGTGGTAGTCAAGGTATCAAACAGGTTAAGTCTGAGATAGCTGTCTAAAAGGATGCTTAGGTCAGAGACCTTGAAGAAGGGGGAACATCAGACACTCTAACACATCTCCTTTCTACTGAGGCTGGCAAGGTGGCAGACATATATCTCCTTTCTTGTGGCTTGGAGCTGAGTCTGATCAAAAGGAATAGCACTTTAGCGCTTGGCAACTTTCACCCAGCATTAATGCATAATCACGTGGTATATGATCTCAATAGTGCTATATGTTAGTCGACTTCAATCCAACAATAGCCAGAAGGATCCCACCCCTAGTTCAGTGTGGAAAGAAAGAGAAGCTTTGCATAAAGAAGACAACTGACATATTCTCGTCACAGACGACAAAACATGGATCTTTAAAAAAAATACTTTTTACTGCATTGTTTTCTTTCCTTATCTTTTCTCCTCTTTTATTTTAAATGTCACATTATTCCACGAAAGGCCTGCCAGGATTGGACCTGATAATAATGTTTTATCTTTCGCATCTCTCTCACTGTGTGCGGCCTGAGACCCTGAGTGCTGTAGACTTGGCCTGGGAGAAAGCGGTTTAAAGCGGTTTAAAGCTGCAGCATTCCTTATTATTGTATGATGCAGTAAAGGAATGAAAAACAACAAGTCAAACGCAGTATGTTGACCGTCTCTCAACAGAAACTAAAAAACTTTCACTGCGCACTTTCCTAACAGCAAATACACACATTAGGACTCCCACAATATTTGGAAGCGATTGTCCACAATAACATGGCCTCGTTTAAATCGTCTTTACTACCGCTTAAGGTAAGTATAACCAAAGCTCTCACACTCACACGCTTTTGGCGGGAGCACCCACCTTGTAAACAACTGACTCACCCACCAAGCCTCCTGCACGCCCATTCCTTTCAATGGGCCTCTCACCGGCCAAAAATAAAATCTGTTTTCACCCGCCTTTGCGACACAAATTGTTGAGAGCTATGGTATATCACATCCCGTAAATATTTGTAAAGCTCGTACTTTCCTGTTTTTAAACTCAATATTAATAATGAGAACGTATTATTAAAACTGTAAATCCTTAAAACAACCCTGGAAAATATATTATGGTGTGATTAACCGGATTTGTTTTTAACTAGAATAAATCTCTACCATGGACGTTTACGAGGAAATTCATGCTGTCTATCCACAACAGGTGTACTTAAGTGAGGTGTATATGTATGTGCCCCTGTTTGGGGCGGAGGGGGGAGCAGGATTCGAATTCCATTCATATGGATCCTACCCCAGAGTGAAGCCCGTGGAGGAGCCTGGCTGAGCACATGACATACACATGCTGGCCCTATTATGTTCTGTAGTCGTGAAATGAATAGAGACCCTTTTAAAAAGCATCCATGGGCTCAAGCTAAGACACATCTGGCGAAAGCTGCATTCTCAATGACCTAGACAATTGAAAATATGATAACCCATCAACTTTGCATATGAAAGGAAAGAAATACTGGTGCTCTTTAATTCAAACGTGTTTACGTTATCAAGTTATGAATGATGGATCCACACGCCAGGTGCCCTAGAGAGACTCCAGGAGAATAAGTAGAATGTTGTGGGTGATGTGTAATTTACTCATCACACCATATCCGTGCTAGATTTGATATGAGATTATGTAGACATCCAGATGGAGCAAAGCACCCGTTCATGATCTGCACCTATGTTGAATAAACTTATCAGATTGAAGCACTATCTATAAAGGACAAGCACGATAAAGCCAATACTTGAATGGATGGTAATAATTGGGAAGAGTCCTTTATACAGGATAATGTCTACACAAAAGATATTGCCATGAGGAAAATAATTTCAAGAGTTGCATTAGCTCACGTGTTAAGAAACACTCCCAAGATGTATGATTTTACATACAATTCCCACTCTCCAAAACAGGTTTAAAGGATAACGTTTCTTCATACGGAAGAGCTCCTAAAATGGGTCAATTTCTGTGTGGCCTCCCTTTTAATAACTGCCTCGTTCTCAGGTGTTCCAGGTTATGGAGACTATTCTGCAACAGTGAAGAAAACCATGTGCATTCAATGGAACATGATACACACAGAGACACTTAGCCCTTACAGAATTTAAGAGGGAGGAGGCTATGTGATCTGCAGATAACAGCATGACAAGGGATACGATTCATCAACAGAGCAGAGTACCATGTGCATCTCATAACACAGAACACGAAGGCGTTTAGCACTTTGCTGTATAAAAAATCGTGTGTGCAATGTCGGCTGTTATCTGCTGCTAAAGTAAGAATGTTTTGGAGTGAGGTCAATGCAATGCATACAACTCTTTTCGTTCCATGAAAAGGTTAAATTATAAATCTTAAGATTTACCCAATCACTTCACCAAAGCTCTAAATCTGTGCTGGCACTAAGTAGCACGCACCGGTGTATGTCAAAGTTACAGAAGCTTGGCATCTTCCGGTGGTGAATCTCATAGTTTAATAAGTTCTGGAAGCCTTACTTTTCAACACAGGGACAATGCAATAGTTGGACTTGCAATACAATCACTACTCTGAAATCAAGTACACACACTCAATCTGATTTTCACAGAATTAATGGGGTATCAGCAAGTGTTTCAGGATCCTTTACATGGGAATTTGGTGGCAACAGTGTGTGATAAAGTGGCTCTTTATCATGCCAGCTCAAACTTAATCTCCAATGTGCGAGCATGCATTGCAGTTGCCAACCAGCAATGACTGTAAGGTAAGAAAGATGTGGGCAGTGGGAGCAGCCACTACTGCTCTCTTCTAAACTGAACAGCCTTTGCACGTACTTCTACTTAAATTTGCCTGGCTTAACGTGTTCTGCCTCTGCGCAATCCTAGGCTTTCCCCTCTTGCGGTTAGCCTACTTTGTGTTTTGCAAGTCTGTTGTTTTCTGAGGCTGCTCTGCCTCCACACCATTCACTATTGTGCTTTGTAGCTCTTTTTCTTCCCCTCTATGTTCCCACTCTATTTTTGTTCACTGTTGGTTACTGTTGTGCTCTCTCGGTCTGTTTTCCCCCTCTAGGATATCCACTCTGCTTTGGTTACCGTTGATTACTGTTTGCGCTCTATAGGTCTTTTTTTCCTGCCCTAGATTCAAACTCCACTATTGGTTACTGTGTTCTGTTGTGCCCACTAGGCCCACTCCCACTCTCTAGGTTCCCACTTCAATTAATGGTTATTGTTGTTTACTGCTGTGTCCACTTGCCCCCCTCCCCAGGTTGATCTCCTTGTCCCTCCTGTGTTGTTAGTACTCATGGTGTTCTTGTATTCCCCTTGTGGTGTGCTACCTGCATGTGCTTCTTCTGCTGTGCTCCTTACTGTCATGTTCCCCCTTTCTATGCAGCCTGCATCATGCAGCAATGAGATGTGCTCCTCTCCCTCACTACCTCTTCTTTCTTCTTCACACCCTCTATCGTGCTCTCGATATCTCCCATCTTCTCTAACTGCTACTTTATCTCCTATCCTATCCCTGTCACTAAGTCTGGAAGCAAAAAGTTCAAGAGGGATATCCTGGTCTCCAACCCATGCCTTCTTATCGCTGATACCTACATCAGTGTTCCCTCCAGACAGACTGAGAAGGGGGATCCTCTGCACCCCCAGCTTTGACATCTGTGGACTCAGGCACTGGAGACAGGACAAAGACAGAGGCTGGAAATGAACACCGGGATGCAGTTTCAACATTATATTTAATAAAGGTTCAGAAGACAGGCTGGAAGGCACATTGAGCTCTTACAATCACCTTGCTTATATAGGCCTTTTCAGGCTGATGCAATAATCCATGCAAATCCAGGATACATTTCCAATTGGCTCTCTTAACTAGCATATAAACCCTCCTAGTCTCCAATTTGCCGGCTTGCTTTTCAATCACCAAGTCCACATGACTTCACCCTGGCAAACATTATTTGACTGACACATAATCTGATATGCTTGCATGAGACTCAGCCGGACCTCATTATAAATCCTTAGATGTGTACCAAACGCAGCCCCATATCTGATTTACGAGACCTCCCAAATTCACTTAGCAGGCTATACTGTGCTTTTCCTGCCAATAAATTCTAAATATACAATAACAGACATGCTTGTCTATAGTGAACTGCTGCCAAAGAATATGGCAGATCAGAATGAGTCAGCCCTTCTGACACCTGCTTGCAATACACCATTTTGCTTTTTGGGATCGTTCTTAGAATCTATCTGAGCCCGTTCAGCATGAATTTTCTGTTCAGCTAACAAACAGCGAACAAAGCTACTTTTATACATAATTCATTTTCTATCCAGTTCTCACACTACATGTTTACATAATCACGATGTGCATGTATTACCTGAGATACCCTTATTTTTATGGGTCATTCTGACCCAAAAAAATATATGTCGCTCTATATGAAGTTTTTGTGTTTAAAAAGTACTGTAATTCTGATTTGTATGATACTGAAACCATTGATGAGCCTGGCATGTTACCTATATTCAGTTTGAGGAGGGAGGGGTCTAGGACCTGCTCTACAAGACTCTCACTGACATCCTCTTTGTCGTTCCCTCTCCAGACTAATGGACTCTGTTCTCTGTCCTTCCTCCTCCTCTCCCATTAATGGTGGTAATCGACGGGAGGTCCTCTTGTCTTCCTTTCATATTTCCATATCTCAATGTCTGTCTTATTGGTACCATCATATTCCAGGCCTCTCAGTCCAATCTCATCCTTCTTGATGGGCATCTCCCATGACTTATCAACTTCCTCCCTTCTTCTGCTACCCCTTCTACCACCTCTCTGCCACTTTCCTCCTCCTCTGCCCTCTCTCTGTCACCCCTGTTCTCCTCCTCTCTGGCCCTATGCCACCTCCGTTTACTGCCTCTGCCCACTCTTTGGCCCTTCTGCTGCATCTGCCAGGTGTCCCTCACTCCTCTAATCCATCTGGAATTATTTCAAATGTGGAAACCTGCTCCACGTAGCTACTCTCAACTCTCGTTCTGCTGTCAGACACTCCTCTGATTTCTGCCACCTCATTGAAGACCTTGATCTGTATGTCCTCGCTCTCAGCTCTGTCAAAGGTTTTCACACTCTCTTCCCTGAGGGCTACAAAATCCTCTGTGAGCCCAGAACCAACCAGCCTGGAGGTGGAGTGGCCCTGATCTTTCCTGAGTGGGTCCCTGCTTCTGTTAGTCCTACACAGGCCTATTATTCCTTTGAATGCCTGGTCTAGTGGCTCTCTATCTCTCCTGGACTCTCCCTGACTTTGACCACCATCTACAGGCCACCTGGCCAGGGCGCCCTCTTCCTCTCAGAATGGGCTGACTTCGCCTCTTCTCTCCTTGCCTTTACCTCTCAACTTCTCACCCCAATGACCTGTGCCTTAATGCCAGTAAGACGGAGATTTTGCTCATCAGCACACCCGCTCCTTCCTTTCCTTTTGCATTCTGGCCGGCCTCTCTTGGTCCTCTTCCCGCTACCACCTGCAAAGCCAAAAACCTCGGGGTCATCTTCGACTCCACACTCTCCTTCTCTCCTCACATCTCTGACATCTCCAAGAAGTCACACTACCAGCTGCACCTCCTCAGAGGTATTCTGCCTTTTCTCTCCTTCCCCCAGAAGCTCACTGTGTTCTCTCTAGGCTGGACTATTGCAACAGCCTCTTTTTAAATCTGCTTGTTTCTTCTCTCCGCCCTCTGAAACTCAACCAGAACAGGACTGCGAGACATGCCCTTCCCCTCAAGCCCAGGGATCGTATCTCTCCAGGACTGAAATCTCTGCACTGGCTCCGAGTGGCTGCAAGGATTAAGTTCAAAACTCTCTGCATCGTCCCCAAGGCCTCCTTGCGTCTGGGTCCTCAATGCCTTCAACTCGCTCTTCCTAAATATCTTCCTTCTTGAGCTCTTTGCTCATCTGCCTCCAACTCCCTCAGGGTCAGTTGCTTCTGCAAGCAATGAGTTGGTGGTAGATCTTTTTCCTCGGCTGCTGCCTCTCTCTGGAACAGCCTCCCTTAAACTTGAGGAGAACCATCTCTGGCTCTGGAAACACCTCAAAACCTTTCTCTTTGCTTCTACTTTCTCTCCTCCTCTCCTCTGCTGACCTCCTGGCTGAAACCGGTACTGCACTGGCTACCTGGACGCCCTCTGATCCCGGGCCCAGGTCCCTCTCCCACCAGCATCACACACCTGCATTGCCCACTTGTCAACCACCGCACTTGGGGACTGTTCTTTATCCATACAGTCCTCCCACTAGACCTCGATAGCTGATGTCCGCACTTACCATGCACTTGCCACATGCTGGTCATTATTTTACTTATTGTTATTATCTATTACCATGTACTGCACTTTCCTTTCCTCCCTTCCCACGCACTTGCACAAGCTGAATGAGACCTGGCCTAGTAGGATCGTTGTCCGTCCCCCTTTGTTCCCCTCCCTTGCCTCATTGCGCCTTGAAACACTTGTATATAGGCACGTTATAAATGCCATATCATATCATATCATATCATATCATAACATTCACCTGGATTAATCTAACCCCACCTCTCGGCTATTTGGCAACCTATGCAACTCTCCCTTTCCATTCTACCCTCTGGTCCGACACACTCTGCTCAACACACCTTGGATTTTATAGTTCCAATCGGCTTCCCCACCTAAGAAAATAAGCCATCCTACCTGATGGGGTAGTAGTCTACTCTTAAAAAAAAGGAGAAGCTCCATAATCAATTACTATCAAGGGCACTCTAATGAATTAGTATGCTTACTCATTTATTATCATAAAATACATTTAATTGAACATATATGCACTCTAACCTTAAAAAAACATGTATATAAAAAATACAGTTAAAAACATACAATTAATTATGTCTTAGATGCACATTTGAGACCCAACAGAGATGACACTGTTCACTTGCTTAATCACAATTTATGTAAATCAAACAGAAATCATATGCAAATTTGTATTCATTCTTGAAGCCTGACTTGTCCAGGTGTCTGTCTTTTATGCTTCAAAATACTGGACATTCATCACGGGATAACAGATTTTCTACGTGTGTTCTCAGTGCATACCCATTTTCCCTTAAAATACAGAAAGTACATATATTTAGTTACTTAGTCTCTCAGTGACTCTCTTTTAACATCATAATTAATCCCTTAGACATATGATATGTTGATGTAATGCTCCATATCTTACCGTAGGGTCTTAGAAAATCTCACAAGGACAACTTTCAACTTTCACTGTTAATGAAGGCTCCCACAAATAGTGCTGGGGTGTTTTTCAAAAGACACCACAACGTAATCCTGCAGAAAAAACAACACACCCAACCTTCTTTACTCAAAGTACCCTCATTGTGGTATGTAATTCACCCAACTCTACCCCCTCTAAAAATCTCTACTTCATCAAAATGAGTAGGGGTAGAGAGACTCACCCCTCTTGTTCAAAGGCTCCATTAGCAAATCTCTATGCATCCGAGCTGTTCAGAGAATCATTGGTTTTGAAACCACAAAGGTGACCTAAAATATAGTGACACTATGTTGAGTATTTTGTCTGTTTAGACAGCCCTAGGTTGGCTCTCCATTCAATCTATACCTCTTACTGCACCAGAAAAAGGGTGGGTTACAAACTTAAAAGTGTGGCTTAAAAGCCTCTGTGGCTGTCCTCCATAAAATAGACGATGTGTACTATATTTTTATACAAACCAAACGTGTGGCATCAACAGCTTCTACCGCAGACGTGATGACATCACAGCGCACGCGTAATTATGTCATTGCATCGGAAAATCGCTGCACGTCTCGAGCAGGAGTGTTGCCCTCCTCCACCTTGAACCTAGACACTGCTAGTCACCAACTCAGCTAAATGACACACCATATTCAATTTCAAAAAGACAAACTCTTAGACATACGGGCAAATATTTCGCTTACAGGTTTTACCAGGGTAAGTAATTGTCTCTCAAAATATCATAATGTTTCTACCCTCAAAAATTGTTTTAAGAGTACCTCTGATTAGTGAACACAGTCTCCTGCTGGAGAGTGCATGTAAATGTCATTGTCAGTAAAGGTCTCCACGAGTGAAACAACCCCATTACATTTACAGAGGTTTCTGATGAATCGATGTCTAGTGGAATCATATAATGGGTGTTGTATCATTACATACTGTATAGAAACCAGACCAATAGACAGAGCAGCTGCATCTTCCATTATTCAATCAATTTCGGCTCATGTTATGCCACTCTATGGACTCATTCAATCCTAGTAGGTGACTTTCCGTCAGGAAGATTAATTTGTATCTAGATTGAGAAGTTTTTTATTAACAACCTCCTGGGATGTTCCTCCCTTAGTAAGAATCCCCCACTGTAAATCTTGAATAGTTTGCCCTTTTTCCATATAGTGTTTAACCAGCGGTGATTGCACAATTATAATTATTTTTTATGCAGCTTCTGTGTTCTATTAGTCTTGTTTTAAATGTCCTGTTTGTCTTTCCAATGTAGAAACGTTTGCATGGGCAGGGAATATAATATATGACATTCACAGAGTTGCAATTAGAATGTTCCCTCATTTCCCACTCTTTTGTCAGCCCAACATTCAAGTCCTTGTTTTCTTGACAAATGGACAAAAAGTATGCCACAGGGGTGATGCCTTACCACTGGTGGGAGACCCCACAAAGTATCCTGTTTTGACCCACTCTCTTGTCTGATCGACACATCATTCCTCAATATCATTTTACTGATGTTTGTACTTCTCTTAAATGCCATCATTGGCATTTATTAATACAGAGTTTTCTTCCAATTCCTATTTATAACATTCTTCATTTTATAGGATAGATTGCTAAAGGTACTGGCAAATACTAGTTTACCTTCCTCTCTTTCCTTGGGCTGCTGTTCTAACAGGGCCTCTCTGTTATTATTGAATGCTCTCTTTGCTGATCGCTTCACTCATTTCTTGGGGTATCCTATATTCAGGAGTTTATCCAAGAGTTTATTTGCTTCTTCTTCATAGGCATTTATCTTGCTACTATTACGCTGAAGATGAATGAATCATCCGAAGGGCAAGTTATCCCTAATGTGCTGGGCATGGTGGCTACCATAGTGTAGCAAAGCATTTTTATCTGTGGCCTGTGTAAATGATTTAAACAACAAAGTCCCTTCAGAATGAAAGATGGTAATGTGTAGGTAATTGACTTCAGAGTTATTCATAGTTGTGGTAAATTTCAAATACCGGTTTTGGGTGTTTAACCAGTTCACATATTCCGTAGCTTCTCTTTGTGTCCCCATCCATATTACAAAAATGTTGTCTATATTTCTTAGGCAACACTGTACGTGGTCTCTATAAGGGTTGATTTCTGAGTACACAACAGTTGCCTCAAACATAGTCACATACAAGTTTTCCAAATACATTTGGGGCCATGACTGCCCCTATAGCTGTCCCTTCAATCTGGGCATAAAAATTGACGTTGAATTGGAAGTAATTCATGGTAAGTGCTATGTCTGCGCACCAAACGATAAATGAGTTGCTAACCGGATGGTTGTCATTTAGTTTAAGGAGGATCACCTCCACTACTTCCAGGGTAGCTTTCTGTGGGAAGTTTGTATACAGTGATCCAGACACATAAGTGTGTTGTTAATAGGGTTAATGCACTGTCCCTCGATTTTATTGATAGGGTCGCTAGTGTCTTTCACTTAAGTCTTCATTCCTTGTATATACAGTCTCAAATAGAAGTGCACGTATTTAGACAAATGATATAAAATGGTATTTATTCCTGAGACTATTGGTCTACTTGGGGGCTTTTCTAGCTGCTTATGAATTTTAGGTAATATGTAAAACACTGGCTCTATACCATTTTCTTGCATCAAATATTCAGCTTCCTGTTTACGAATCATCTTGGATTCCAGTGCTCCTGTCACTTTCACTTTCATCATAAGGACTTCCGTAAGTTTACGGCTCGGGTCGGATTTCAATTTACAATAACTACCCTCATCTGCTAGACAACAGTAGCACTCATCCACTTATCTTCACCTATTCAAAATAACTATAGTTCCTGCTTGACATATCACCAAGGAATTATTAGAACCCAGATTGTGCAGAATCTCTTTTTCTTTTCCACTGAGATTGGAATGTTGGAGAACACCCTTACTTTCCAATTTCTCTATGTCCACTAAGACTTTTTTCTCAAACATAGTAGATTCCAGGAATGTGAGTTGTAGTGTGGAGAAAAGGTAGACACATTTCTCAACCCACTAGAGTTTCTTTATTCATTTGCTATGGTATTAGCAAAAAAAATCCTTCAGATGTACTGTCTGCATATATTTCTGGAATTCTACTCTGAATTCAAATGCATTATGCTGTTTAGAAATAACAAAATGAAGGCCTTTGTTCAATGTCTGTTCTACTTCTAATAGGATATAGCTGGTAGGTTCACTGCCATTGTTTGTAGCTTCGAGTTTGTATCTTCTGTTCTGGCTCCCACTCTCGTTGGTTGTTCCCTCGCCGTAAAAAAGGGCATCTCTGCCATATTTGTAATTGACCCATAGTTCCTTTTCCCTTTTTTCATTTGACCATCATTCTCACGGTTGAAACCACTAGTACTTGGTCCATTAAGATATTCATTTTCTACCCCCCTCCATCATCACTAGAACTGTATGACATATTTCTAAAATGTTCACGGGGTGTCTGTTTTTTAACATCCCCACTTCCTCCAAATGTGTGATCTTTCTTAGTGTAGGGAAAGCCTTTCTCATTTTAGTTTGACAAATCTTTCCTCATCCTTTACACTCTGTCACTTGTGGTGTCTAATTTAAATCCATTCATATCTTTTATATGGGCTTCTAGTTTGATTTTCAAAGCATCCACATCAAAGTTCTTTTTATTTTTTTATTTTATTTGTATATAATCAAAAAAAAAGATTTTTACAAAAGTGATTTCCAACCAGAAGGAATCTCGACGAAATCCGACGGAGACTCTGATCAAGTTTGGACAACAGTCTGTTGATATTAAACAGGCGAAGCCCCGATTGTGATGTTCTGTTTTGTTCTGCCTATTGCCAAATTCAGAAGTTTTGCCACTGCGGTATGCCATCGGGTCTTTGTACCTGTAATAAGGCAACTCCACCAAGTTAGTTCATTGCCGACGAAAGAGTTTGCCGTCAGGGGGCTAAAAAAGGCAATCCTGGCTTGGTGCAGGGCAGGCCAGTGCATCAGCAGGTGTCTAATGGATTCAGTCTCCTTGGGATTTTTGCAAAGTCTGCAGGCATTTTCATTAGATCCAGATCTGATCGCTAAGATTTCCTGCGTAGGAAGGACGTTGAGGCGAGCTTTCAGGAAGGTTCTCATCAGTTCTTTTTCAATTTCTTCCTGCATGGCATTCAGATCTATTTCAATCTTTTTTGATGTTTCCAGTGCCGTCTCTATATTTAAAATGAGCCAATCCCGGGCACATTTGTTGGCAATATAACTCAATTTTAACTTGAATTCATTATTATCAAGGAAAAGTCTTGGTTCATTGCGCACTATAAGTCCCTATGGCAATGATCAATTCTTGAATTATTAAAACATTATTATTTAGTGTAATTCAGTACAAATCAATCTCTTCCTGATTTGGGTTATTTCATCCCATTGATCATTCTCCTGTATTCCCTTCAAACCTAGACATGCAATTGAATTTAGGGGTTTCAATAGATATTCCTCGCTGTATGCCAAACATTTATCTGAAACTACTGCCGTATTTGTCAGTTATCAGGAGATTGGAGTATAGAAGGTAAATTGGGTATGTGTAATAATAGCAGAATAGGGGAGGCCAAGCCACCAAGACTACACAGCCTCTAAAATACAATAGTTCCAATTGGCTTCCCCACCTAAGGTAAATAAGCCTTCCTACCTTATGGGGTAGTAGTCTAATCTTAAATAAATGGAAAAACTCCACAATCAATTACTATCAAGGACACTCGAATGGATTAATGTACATCCTCATTCATTATCATAAAATACATTTGATTGAACATATATGCACTCTAACCTTAAAAAAATGTATATTAAAAATACAATAATAAAACATACAATTAATGATGTTTTACATACACATTTGAGACCCAAGAAAGATGACGCTTAATCACAATTTTTGTAAATCAAACATACATCATGTGCAAATTCTTATTCATTCTTAAAGCTCGACTTGTCCAAGTTTCTGCCATTTATGCTTCAAAATGCTGGACAATCGTCAGGGGCTGATAGATTATGTACGTGTGTTCTCTCAGTGACTATCGTATAACATCATAATTAATCCCTTAAACATATGATATGTTAGGTTAATGCTCCATATCTTACCATAGGGTCTTAGAAAATTTCCCAATGACCACTTTCAACTTTCAAAGTTGATGAATGTTCCCAGAAATAGTGCTGGGGCAGATTTCAAAACACACTGCAACGTAATTCTGCAGAAAAAGCAACAACACACCCAATCTTATTGAATCAAAATACCCTCATTCTGGTACATGATTCCTCCAACTCTACTGACTCAAACAACCCCATTACATTTACAGAAGTTTCTGATGAATCGATGTCAAGTAGATTCATATAATGGGTGTAATGTCTTTGCCACAACTTTTTCTGCTCTTCCTTCTCCTGCGACGCCCACTCTGACACAGCCCTCTCTAAGCTGCATCGTTCTATCTCCAATACGTTGGATATCCTTGCCCCTGCCATGAAGATTCATCTGAAGCCTACCTCCAACTGCAACTCTTGGTATGACTCCGACTCTTGCACCCTTAAACGCAAGTGCAGGGTGGCTGAGAGTAAGTGGAGGGCATTGGGCTCATCCTCCGACAAACTGTCCTGCTTCCTGGTTCAAAGGCAATACATACTCTCCGTTTTCTTCAAGAAGCGGGTCCATATTCAAGCCTGTCTCTCTGCGGCCTCTAACAACACTGCCAAACTCTTTAAAATCTGCAAGGAGCTGGCCAATCCTACTGCAGTCTCGACCTCTCCTGTTCCCTTCTCTTTTACAACTCTGGCTTATTAATCACCACTAAAACCCAGGACATCCTGTCCTAGATTTCCTTTTCCCTCCCTCTACCTCTCTAAACCCCACTTTGGCCACCTCTCCCTCTCCTCTTGCTCTGTCCTCCCTCCCTCCAATAACACCTGACAATGTTTCGAGACAAGTCCGATCTATCAAGTTTTTGTCCTAAGAGGTTCTCCCTTGCTTCTCCAGAACTATTAAGGACCACATTGACACCCTCGCTCCAGCCATGGTCAATTTCTGTAATCACTCTTTCACCACTGGATTTTTCCCGTCCCTCCTCAAGCACTCCCTTGTTCACCCCCTACTAAAAAAGCCTTCTGCCAATCCTACCTGTCTGGCAAAATCTCGTCCGATTTCTATCACTTCATTACTGGACAAATTCCGAGTTTACACTCCACACTGAATCTTTTGGTTGTCTCCAAGACCCTCTGTCTGGCTTCAGAGCAGCCAGTGGAAACTGCTCTCCTGAACAACACGTGAAAATCTGCTCTCTAATTCTGAATCCAGCTCTCCCTCTGTTTGCATTCTCTTTGACCTTTCCTCTGCTTTTGATACAGTGAATCATGCCATCCTGATCAACCAAATCTGTGTGAACTTGGGCATCACAGATCAGTTCATGGCGTGGCTGACCTCCTTCTTCCAGGACCAACCCTCCCATGTCCAACTTGGATCCGTTCTCTCCACTACCTCTATCTCCATGTGTGCTGTCCCCCCATCCTCTATCCACCCACCCTGGCTCTTCAATGTCTACCTGGCCCTTTTGGCCCACATGAACTCCACCTTCTCGTCTAACTTTCAGTGTTATGTGGATAACACTCAATTCTCCTTCAGGCTTCCCTCAGTCTCCTCTCTTTCCTTGCTCATTCATGACTGTCAATCTGCTATTCAGGAATGGTGCCCCTAAGTGCCAGTAAGAATGAGATCCTTCTCATTGGGACCCCTGCTCCCATTTTCCCTCTCTCCCTCTGGACGACCTTCCAGTGAGGTAAAAAACGTTGGTGTCATCTTCGACTCCACTCTCTCCTTCTCTCCTTATATCACAGACCTTGCCAAGAAAGCCTAGGAGCTGCAACTCCTCAGAGGCATGCAACATTTTCTCACCTTCCCCCAGAAGCTCACTGTCTCCAGAACTCTGGTTCTCCTCCAGACTGGACTACTGCAACAGCATCTTTCTCAATCTGCCTAACTCTACCCTTCACCCCCTGCAACTAATCTAGAACAGGACTGCAAGACTCCTCCTTGGCCTCAAGCCAAGGGATCACACCGATCCACCCCTGAAATCTCTCCACTGGCTCCCAGTGGCTGCATGGCTCAAGTTCAAGACCCTCTGTCTCATCCACATGGCTTTCCAGGGCTGGGGCCCTCATTGTATCCAACTCTCTCTGCAAAAATATCTTCCTTCTAGAGCCCTTTGCTCAGCTACCTCTAACTCTCTAAGGGCCAGGCAGTTCGCCAAGCAGAGTCGAGGATAGATATATCTCCTCTGCAGGTGCAGGTGCCACCCCCTGGAACGGCCTCCCTGCCCCTCTGTCTGGAGCCTGACCACCTGCAATTCTGGAAGCTGCTCAAGGCTTTCCTTTTCTCCTCTGCTTTCTCTCTCTCAATTCCTTGGTAACCTACCTGTCTGCTGCCCTGACTGGTTGCTTGGTACCCTCTAAGCCTCACTGAGTACCAGGCCCCTCCATGACCAGTCATCCTTGCACTGGCTCCTGGCCTACTGCTCATTTAGGGACTGTAACTACTCAGAGCCATGTTGCCCTGACCACACTTCCCCCTCCCCACTCCCCTGCACCGCCCCCTCCCAACCACTTCTTGATGTTGCACTTGCACAATCTGAATGACACAAGGCCTAGTAGGATTGTTTGTCTTCCCTCTGTCTCCCCTCCCTTGTCTTGTGGTTCCTCGAAACACTTGTGTACAGGCGTCTTATAAATACCAAATCATATCATATATCAATTAATAATTATTTGCACTTTAGGCTATACATGCCTTCCAGGGAAAGAGTTAACCACAGCTAAGAGACAAAAGGTCCCCATGGTAGAAATTCAAATTAAATGCATAAAAGCTCTGAAGCAGCATGACATTCAAACCAATTAGAGTATGTTTTTGAGAGGAAAGGGTGCATATTAAAGGTCACGCACAGAGCAAGTTTTCCAGCTGGTATTCCAAGGATAGAAAACGTTCCTTATTAACGCACTTCTTAGGATATGAGGGACAACGCATTTTTGACACTTTACCTTCTGTAGTCAATTAAGGGAGTGGTGACAGTGCAAACAAACTGGAGAATGTGTTACACAAATTGGACCTACATTTTAACCCCAAAACAAGCACAATATTAGAGCGCTATAATTTTGGCATCCGTCTTCAGGAGCATGGCGAGAGTGTTGGGGAGTATGTGACTGCCCTATGTCACTTAGCACTGTCATGAAAATGTAGGAATTCTGTTGAAGAACACATACGCGATCAATATATGATCCACTGCAATTGCAATAAAATCAGAGAAGAACTATGGGACAAACCCACATTGGCTGAAGTATTGGATTTAGCCATGAGGGTTGAACATTCATTGGTATGCATGGCGAAATTGTCGCAAAAGGAGAGCCCTGAAGTGAAAGTGAAGGTACTGAATGTAAGAGATGGAAAGCAAAAGAAGAACACAAAGGAAAAACCCAGGGTGAAACGATCCAGTGATGCCAAAAACAACAGAGAAAGAGTAGAGAGGAGAGAAGAACGTGTATGTTTCTGGTGTGCTAGAAATTCTCATTTTGCGGGATCCAGTTTACATTTTTTTTTTATATGTGAATAAAGAAGGGCGCAGCTCTTCGGAGGAGGAAGAAGGATACAATATTGGAAATGTTACTGTTAGTACTGTCAATATTGTTCAGAGTGTGGAATACGAGAAGTGTAATAACCCATATGCAAGTGTAAGTGTGAATAGAAGTGAGATATCAATGATGGAAGGTTATGGTTCAAAACTGTCACTCATGTCTAGATTGTTGTTTGAACAAGATATGGAAGGTGATATTCGTAATTTGTTGGAACCTGATATTAATCCTAGTGGATAAAACCAGGATGAGATAGCTACTTGGAAGCTAAGTTTGAATTCAAAGTGAGATGTGGACAAATAAACCAAGGAAGGGTGGACGCTGTTGGGATGGTGTGACCAGAAAAGCTCAGGATAAGGTTGGATTCCCATACCGACGACCAGGTTTTTCATGTGCGGTCCACTGTGGGCGAGAAATTTAGAAATGTGTTCCAGCAAAGTTTTGTAAAAGTGAGTGCATACATCATTAAATTGTATTAAAGCAAGGGAGCATGCTTGTTTCTGCAAAATGACAACCTGTTACTTTGGCCTTAAGGGAAGGTGTAACAAGAAAGTTAGACAATGGCCCTCTTTACAAGTCAGGAATTAAGGGTTTAATGGCGCCGTCGGCGCCGTTAACCCTTAACGCCTGATTCACACTTTAACGCCTGCTTTTTGCAGGCGTTAAAGTCCAAGGCGCTAAGCGACCTTGGTGCTAATTACGGCACCGTAATTTACGGTGCCGTAATTAGCGCCTTCCCATCCCCATTATGCCCTATGGGGCAAAAATGGGAATGGGGAAGGGCAAATGGTGAATGGGGAATTACCGCCCCACTCACCTTGGAATGGGGCGGTAATTCCGCCATCCACCATGGTGGAATCTGGCACGGACCATGGTGCTAATAGCACCATGGTCCACCGCCTGACTTGTAATGAGGGCCAATGTATTACGAATGGGCATCACCAAAAGGGCAGGTGGTGTTGATTGGACATCACCTTTGGTGGTTGTTAAAAAATCATCGGGTGAACTGCGATTATGTGTATATCTTCGTGAGTTGAATAAATGTGTTATGATAGATTTGCCCAACATGGGTCATAAGCTAGCTGTGGTAGGCCAAGGGTGAATATTTTCTAAATTGGACATGGTGTCAGCCTATCATCAGGTTGAGCTGGAAGAAGGGTGTAGGAAGTTGACTGCTTTCATGACACATGAGAGAGTGTTCCAATTTCGTAGAATGCCATGTGGTTTGGTTTTGGTGTCCTTGGTGTTCCAGAAAGTAATGGCTATGTTTTTTAGAGGGGTGAGAGGAGTGTTTTCTTTTCAGGATGATGTGTTGGTGTGCGGTGAGTGCTCAGCATTCGGGAAAAAAAGGAAATACCATTGAGCGAGGGGAAATGCAAGTACAAAGTAGATAAAGAGGAGTATTTGCAGCACAAAGTATCAGTAAATGGTGTAAATCCAAATAGTAGTGTGGTGTATGCCATAAAGGATGTGGAGAGGCCGAAATCGAAAGGACATTTCAAGGGATGATAGAATTTTATCAGAAGTTTGTGAGGAACTATACTGACAAAGTGGTTGAAATGAGAAAACTCCTAAAGAAGCGTGAGGAGTTTAATTTCATAACGGAAGAAATTGATTTGGCCCAACCTTTAGGAAGTTTTGATACACATAGGACGAGTATTGTTACTGTCGATGCCAGTGAAAGCGGCATTGGCGCTGTGTTATCCCAGATGAGGAATAACAAAGAGGAGGAGATTATTTCCCATTCTTCAAGATGTTTGAGAGGTGCAGAAAATAACTATATAGTTCTCGACAAAGAAGCATTAGCTTGTCATTGGGCTGTTGAAAGTGTCAGAAATTTCTTGCGTGGTACCGATTTCATTATTAGAACAGATCACACACCACTTAAATATATATTTGAGAGCAAGGGTTTGGACAAGGTATCGAGGTGCATAGCTAGCTTGGTTAGGGGATTACATAACCACAAGTTTGAGATGCAGATCATACCAGGTCAAGAAAATATCCTAGCCGATTCTTTGTCAAGGTTGGGTAGATGTAATGAAACAGTTGAGAAGATGTTGTAGCAAAAAATGTTTTTTGTCAATCATGAAGGGAGCAAGGGAGAGTGGATGGAGGCAATGAATAAGGATTTGGTACTCATGCAGGTGAGAACGTATATAGAATAATCCATATGGCCCCAAAGTTTGGAGTTATGAAAAGATGAGAAGGCCCAAAAAATGATGTCTGGTTGATGACATCATATTCAGGTGGGAACGAGCAGTCGTCCCTGAGAATATTACAGATAACATTGTTGACCTTGCCCATTGTGGACATGTTGGAGTAAAAAGGACAAAATTAATTTTGCGAAGTGAATACTGGTAGCCTGGTTTTAATAGAGATGTTGAGCGAATATGGTCCACTTTGATACATTGCATTCAATGTATCAAAGTGGGCAAAGGTGTGGAAGCAAAGTGCGAACCCATTGTCGAGTTAAGCATTCCTGGAAAGGTGTGGGGTGAGGTTGCCATGGACATATTAGGACCTGTGGAGTTAGGCTATGGGCGAGGAAAATAGGTTTTGTTACTAGTGGATCTGTTCTAGCGATGTTCTGAATTTATGGTTGTTAGAGATATTTGTGGTGAAAGTATAGTGGAGTTTGTTCAAGAAATGTTTGCAAGGGAAGGTATGCAGGGAGCATACTTACGGACAACGATATGCAATTCGCAGGAGATTTTGTGAAGTACTTGAAGGAGTGTGTGGAGGAGCTTCAAAAGTCTGCAATGTATCATTCAGAAGGAAAAGGGATGGTGGAATGGATGAACAGATGTGTGATGGATGCTATTCACATGACTGGAGCATGCATGTATGGACAAAAAGGTGGCCATTGAAGAGAGATTATATGCTTTACGCATGTTGCCACACTCTGCAACAGGTCTGTGTCCATTATAACTTATGAGAGGGCGCAAGGAAAACACTAAGGTGAGCCCACCCTGGCTGGGAAGAGAGAGAGAGTTGTATTGTGTGGTGGATAAATTGAGGAGGAGTTTAAAGGAAAAGAATGAGAAGTGGGTGATGAGAGAAAATATGAGACGGGGAAAGAATTAGAGTGGAGTGCAGGGATTGGGTGAGAATGAAGAAAGGAGGGAAAGGAGTGATCAAGAGGAAGAGAGTATTGTTGTACTCTGTTTTGCATTTCTGGTTATGGCATTGCCCAATGACCCTATAGGCCATAGGATAGCCTGGCGGCTTATCCATAATGGGTGAGAGGGTGTCGACCCAGTGGCCCCCTCACCCAATATGGAGGAGGTGAGGAGCCAGCCCAGTGAAACACTGAGAACTCCCTCAACTGCTTTTTCCAGTTGAGGGAGTGCTCCTGGTCTGGCTGAACTATTAAATGAAAACATTGTTTCCCTTTGACATTTCAGTTCCCCAGCCGCATATGCTCACTGAGCCATGTAAGGCTTAGGGCATTTTGCTTGGCAAGCCTTGCATAGCTCATTGGAAATGCTGGCTAGGGAACTGCATGTTTGTATGTGCGAGAGGGAGTTCCTGTGCCTCCTCGCACATATGGACAGAGCAGCTCACAGCGGGGATTTCTAGCACCCACATGCAGGCCTCTGCACGCATGTGGCATATCTGGGGTAAATATTTATGCCCATCCACGTAAAAAATTCACCAGTCGCCACTGGCCCTGGGACTGTGCTGGGAGCAGGGTGTGGGAGAACAGTGACTGTGGTGGGAGCAGGATGGGCGGGAGCCATGGGACAGTGGTGGGGGTAGGGTGGGGGGAGCCCAGAGACTGGGTAGGAGTGGGATGAAGCAGCCCAGAGACTGTTTCGGAGCAGGTGGGGGAGCCCACGGACTGTCCCGGGAGTAGGTTGCGGTGACGGCACACAATAGTTCATAGCCATTTGGACTTACATTTTGCTTGGGGGGCCCAGACCTAAAATGTTTGAAGACCACTGCTCTAATACCTTCAGGCAATGAAGACGCATTAGTATTTAGGGTGCCAATGACTGAAGTGCGGTTCCATATGTATTACTAGTTCAATCTCTTCAGTATGGTTTTCACAGACTGCCTGAAATATGCAACTGTGTGGTATTTTCCAGAGTACCACACATTTTTAATGAATCTTCTCTAAATCTGTCAACTTCCACATATTGCAAACTTGCTAAAATGCAAGTTATAGGCGGTTGCATAAATGATAGACCCATTTCTACTACAATTACAAAAGCTCTGTGATCGCCTTTATGTTTCATATGTTGCTCTATGACATCACAGGAAGGAAAAATCAAGACCCGACTGGTCCCCATATAATGTACTATGCACTGTTTGTTAATGATAATGAGGTGTTATTTATATAGAGCGTTCACCAAAGTACTTTATACAGAAAAAAGTACTCATTTATCGACCTTTCAAGGATGAATGGCTGAGCTGGCCTTGCTGAGATTCAAACCTGCAGCCTACAGATCACATGCTAAACTCGCTGAGCTATCCTAAACCAATAAGTGGAATACCGTTTTCTTTAGCCATGTATGTCTATTCAATGTCTTTGCTCTTTTCAGTTGTAGTTGAATCTAATGTTTCATTAAAAAAAAGGACTAGACTGATCAAGTTTTGAAAAATAAAACTCTTGAGCAATCTGTAAAGAACAATTGAAAGTTACTTAATGAGGATGCTTTCTGAATAGACTGTGAATTGTCAACCTTGCTCCTTAATGGAATTATAGCCTTGAAGAAATTGAGTGCTGTATTATTTATTTGGATAAATATAGGGATCTAAGTATCTCATTAAATTAAATGGTCACGGAAAGAGGTGCAGTACATCTTGACTGTCTGTCTTGGTTCCAAAACCATACATTAAATAGAGTGTAACTCACAATAAAATATACTTTGCATTGGTCAAAGGCAGAGCAGGCTTAGCAATACAAATTCAAGTACTTTTCACTTACTTGAAGAGGCCAAGGAAACATGATGTCACACCCTCAGATGCGTAGGCTTTTAACAATGTGATATTTTATGATTTCCTTGCAGTGCCTGCATCAGTTAACTGTGCTGCTGGTTTGGATAATGGTGCAATTATGAGCGCTTCATAGTAGTAATTTTCTTTTATTGATTGCAGGCGGGCAATATTTCCAAAATTGGATCAAGCTACAAAAGAATAGGTCCCAGTTGTTCACAACATCCTTATTTTGTCGACAATTCTGGAGAGTTGGCAGGCTGCTTGTGCGAGTGAAAGACATGTCACATAGGGCCTGATTCTGAAAGATTTGGACTGCAGGAAATCAAATGATTTTGCACCTGCTGTATTCCTCTGCTATATTATACGTGATTCACCAAGTCTAAAAGCAGGCACTCTGCAGAATCCTGGAGCATTTCTGGCATGCCCTTGTGCAAATACGTGTGAATACCATGTGCTGGTGGATAGCTCAAAAGGCTTCAGTCATCTCCAGATTTGTTTCCGGATTCGACTTTTAGAATCAGGTACAAGGCTTGAATCATAGATTCTCATGCGCATCTCCGCATTAGTTCTATTGCAAATGTGTGCTTATTAGGTCCATATTTGACCCTTACGGCTTAGGTTCCTAGGTAAAAGCAATGTAGTATCTTCCCATACATGTACAGTACTTGCCAATGACATTTGTACATATCGTTGTTCCTTCTCTGTAGAAATTCTTATCTCTGTGAGCAATTGCACTGATAACCATCTTAATTAAATTGGTGAACTTGATTGGGCATAGCACAGCATATAAGGAGGTCCGAGAAGGTGGCAGCTACATACATTCTGGATTCCTTCATTTTTAAATCACAATCCTTCATTCCTGCGGTCATTTGCATGTTAACTTAACACATATGTATCACAAAGAAATCTAACATTTTTACCCAATGTATATATTTGAAAAGAAAATGTAGAGGAGCTTTTTGTAAAAAGAAAAAAGAAAAACAAAAATTCCAACAGCACTTCTGAAAACTATAAAAATAGTTATTAATGCACGCAGTCAGGGAACAATGAATGGATAGTGAACATATTTTGATTTACCCTGTGCAAAACAGTCACTAGAATTTGTATTTGAAGATTGAAGACACTGTTCTGCAAGTATTTCCACCTGTGTTTTTGTAAGAACAGCATGGGAGGCAACCCAGTATGTGAGTGAACAGTGAGCCATATGCAGCAAATCGCCAAGCCAACTCCAGCACTGCCACCTACCTTCTCGATTATCCGACCCATGAAGCATGTGTCAGTTGAGGCTTTTGTCGCCACTTTCTCACCCCCCAATCCCTCTTGGTGACTCACACCATGACACAGCCCTTTCCATGCTCCACTCTGCTATATCTGATACTCTCGATGTTCTTCCCCCGTCATGAGAATCCTCTTGAAACCCAAAGCCAAGTGCAAATCTTGGTACGACTCAGACCTTGTCACCCTTAAACGCAAGTGCATGATGGCCGAGAGGAACTGGTGTGCTTCCAGTACATCCGCTGACAAACTGGCCTGCTGCCTGCTCCAAAGGAAATACCGGCTCTCTGTCCGCACCAAGAAGAGAGTCCACAGCCAAGCCCATGTCTCTGCGGCATCTAACAACTCGGCCAAACTCTTTAATATATGCAAGGTGCTGGCCAATCCTGCTGCAGTCTCTACATCTCCTGTCCCCTCCCAGGCCCTCTGCACAGTCCTGGCTTCTCATTATCTCTAAAACTCAGGACATCCTGCCCTCTCTCTCTTTCTCTCCTCCCTCTTCTACTCCCCTCTCTTCCTCTGGGCCTTCTTCGGCCACCTCTCCTCTCTCCTTCTCTGCCTTTCCCCTGTTCTCCCCTGACAAGGTTTCTAGACTCGTCTGATCTATGAATGTCTCGTCAAAACAGGTCCAACCCTGTTCCTCCAAAACCATCAAGCACCACATTGACAGGCTGGCTCCTGCTCTGGCTGATTTCTGCAACCATTCCTTTGCCACTGGAGTCTTCTCCTCCCCCCTGAAGTACTCCCTTGTGCACCGTCTTCTTAAGAAACCATCTGCCGACCCCTCCTGCCCTGCCAACTAATGCCCAATCTCCATCACTCCTTTCCTGGGCAAACTCCTGGAAAAGTTGGCCATCTCCCAGCTAAATCTTCATACTGAATCTGTTGGTTGACTCCATGAGCATCAGTCTGGATTCAGAGCTACCAGAAGCACGGAAAATGCTCTCCTGAACATCCATGAAGACCTGCTATCCAATCATGATTCCATCACCCTCTGTGTCCTCAGCTTACTTGATCTCTCTTCTGCATTTCACACGGTCAACCATGCCTTCCTGCTCAACTGTCTCTGTGATAACCTGGGTATCACCAATCAGGCCCTGGCTTGGGTGACCTCCTTCCTCTCCGATCGACCCTCCCAGGTCCAACTTGGGCCCTTCCTCTCCTCTATCTCTATCTCTACCTGTCATGTTCCCCAGGGATCTAACCTCTCTCCCTGGCTGTTCAACCAATACCTGGCACTTCTTGCCCACTGCATCACCACTGTCTGTCCCAACTTTCAGTACTATGTGGATGACACTCAACTCATTTTCAGGCTCCCTTCCTCCACCTCTTCTTCTCTCATCTCTGACTGTCCACCATACAGGAAAGGTGTGCCGTCAATGATCTCTGCCTTAATGCCAGTAAGACGGAGATTCTCCTTATTGGCACACCCACTCTCTCCTTTTCTGTCACCCTCTGGCTGACCTCTCTTGGCCTTCTTCCTGCTCCCTCCTGTGAGAAAAAAAACCTTGGAGTCATCTTCGACTCCACACTTTCCTTCTCTTCTCACATCTCTGACATCTCTAAGAAGTCACACTACCAGCTGCAACTCCTCAGAGGTATTCTTCCTTTCCTCTCCTTCCCCCAGAAACTCACTGTCTCCAGAGCTCTGGTTCTCTCTAGGCTGGACTATTGCAACAGCCTCTTTCTAAAACTGCCTGCCTCTACTCTCCGCCCTCTGCAACTCATCCAAAACAGGACTGCAAGACTTGTCCTTGGCCTCAAGTCCAGGGACCGTATCTCTTCAGGAGTGAAATCCCTGCACTGGCTCCCACTGGCAGTGAGTATTAAGTTCAAAATGCTCTGCATTGTCCTCAAGGCCTTCTGGGGCCTGGAACCTCAATAACTTAAACTCTCTCTTCCAAAATATCTTCCGTCTAGAGGTCCTCTCTCATCTGCCTCCAACTCCCTCAGGGTCAGTCGCTTCTCCAAGCAGCGAGTTGGTGGTCGATCTCTTTATTCTGCTGGGGCCTCACTCTGGAATAGACTCCCTGCCTCTCTGAAACCTGAGAAGAACCATCTCTGGTTCCAGAAGCACCTCAAGAACTTCCTCTTTGCTTCTGTTTTCTCTCCTCCTCTCCCCTGTTGATCTCCTGAATCTGAAATTGTACTGGTTAACTGGCTATGCTCTGATATCAGGCCCAGGTCCCCTCCCCACCAGTTGCACAGCTGCACTGCCCCCCTGGCGACCCCTGCTCTCTGGGACTGTTTCTTTATCCCTACAGACCCTATCAGCACTTTCCCCTGATGTCTGCACTTATCCTTGCACTTGCCACCAGCTGGCCTCACTTTTATTTATAGTATTTTTTTTTACTGTTATCCTATGTACTGCACTGCCCCCTGCTCTTTCCCCCAGCATTTTTCCCCTTTCCCCAGCCCCTGTACTTGCGCAATCTCAATGTCACCTGGCCTAGTATGATCAATGTCTCTGTCTTCCCTCTGTGTCCCTTCCTTTGCCTCGTCGCGCCTTGAAACTCTTGTGTATAGACGCATTATAAATGCCATATCATATCATATAGCCTAGGACACATTGGACCTCATTACGACCCAGGCGGTAAGTTACCGCCTGGGCCGTGACTTTACCACCATGGAGTAAACTACGTTTACGCCATGGTGGTTGGCGGACTTACCGCCCCATTCCGACCTTGGCGGGGCGGTAAGTCCCCAATCCCCATTTACCCTTCCCCATTCCCATTTTTGCCCCATAGGGCATAATGGGAGTGGGGAAGGCGTTAATTACGCCACCGTAAATTACGGTGGCGTAATTAACTCCATGGTCCCTTAGCGCCATGGATTTTAACACCTGCTAAAAGCAGGTGTTAAAAGCGCCATGGCGCTAAGGGACCTCGTACTCAGGCGGTAAGGGTCGGCGCTGTTAACGCTGCCGTTAACCCCTTACCGCCTGGGTCGTAATGAGGCCCATTGTGTCTCGGCACAGATTACAAATTGTGATGATACAAACTGTAATGCACTATAAAGAGGTCTCACAAATCTCCAATGCCACGTCCTGTCCTACCTCTTTTAAATTCACCATCTCTACTATTGCTCTGCCTTACTCGGTTCACTTCATTTCCAGCTATCGCCTGCCTGGTCAAACTGGACCATTCTTCACTTTTCTTTGGCAACGCCTCGATTCTCTTTCCACTATCACCACATGTTCTTAGGAGACTGCACTCTGGCCCTTAACTTGGGTGGTGGGCCATTACCTACAGGGTCGGCCCAATGCCTCGGGACATATCGCCTCAAACTAATTTATGAAAGACATTCCTCATAACCAAACTACTTAAGATAGGCATATGTTTTGAGGTATTTCTTGATTCTGCTGGACTTGAGAATGACATTCATACATATCACTCGTCTTTCTTAGTATAACTTGTTATATCAGGGACCCATTCAAGCACACCCTAATCATATCACAATCTTGACAAAGCATAGAACGGCAGATATGGAGTACCCCTCAAAAAACTAGCACCCATTGAATCCTGAGCCTGAATTCTATCGGAAAAAAAAGTTCCATCCATATCTGAAGCACAAACCTGTTTCCTTGGAGTCATTCAGAAACGGAAATAACAGTTTGTGAATGAAGACAGAGTTTAAGCACATTTTAAATAACAAGATGTGTACCAGAGTACTTTCTAACATGGTTTACAGAATGAAAATCCTTAGAAATATAGAATGCAATACCACCTAAGCACCATATAAATAAATCTATACAAGCACGCCAAGTCAGGTGATTCATGACTGTATATAGTACATGCTGTGGTGTAAATTGTACAAAAAGGTGCTAAAAACATCATTCCACAATAGTGGCCACTGTTTTGCATATTCTTTTATATTCTGTTTTTGGAAAAGCAGCATGAGAGGCAGCAGAGAATTCAAGTGCAGCCAATCATTTCATGGACAAAGGCACATTGTGTCTTGGCCAAGATCTCAAATGTCAAAGAGAAGCATTGTAAAGAGAATACGTTTAGGAAAGACTTCAAAACAGAACTCTGCAAGCATGCTTGTGATGGGTGGGATGCCACTAACTCATTTGAAGAGATGTATATTAAGTGTCCCGACCTACTTGATATCTTTTCTTTCTTTTCTGTAGATTACGTACCTCATTCCATCGACAGCCAAAGCATCTAATGACATACCATTAAAAAAAAGCATCTAATGCATTTTTTTCATTTTATTTTTTTAATGAGGGGGGTCCCCCAAACCCCATTTTTTTAACCGTTAAATCCCATTTGTATTAAACTAAACCCTTTACCATCTAAAAAATGCATTAGATGTTTTATTTCAGATGCTTTCTTTTAGATGGTTTGGCTGTCGATGCTTTAGTTGTCAATGCAATGACTGGATACTCATTATATATGTAATGCTTAGCACAGTATTATGTTATGGTTACCATCAGGCTTTATCCCAAGTGCTAATTGTTCTTTCCACAGAGCAGGCATAACCACATCAGTATACACATTTTATTTGATTTACTTTCCATTAAAATGTGGCAATTTCACTTATTGCCACCTTCAAAATTATTTGTGAATATACCTAATAACCTAGAACATAAGGCCATGGGTTGCAAAATGCACCCAATTTTCAAGATTTGTTTCTATGTGTTGGGCTTAATGACAGCTACATAATTTCATGAATGTAAGGTCAGGTTAGACCTCTAATGCAAAATACATTGTTCCTATGAAGAAGGCACATTACATTGTTGGTTGAGAGACTAAAAACAGCATTTTCCATTGAAACTGCCCCACATCAAAATGCTGTGCACCCTGACAAATTAAGAGCACACACTGGGCCTTGCAGGCATATTTAAAGACATGTTTGTATTTTCCATGTTATGTGACTAATGGCCACTTTTCAACACAGAAACAGACAACAATTAAAATGAAAGGTTGGGCATTTTGCAGCATGTACTGAATACCTGAGTTGAAAATGCACATTGTGAATGACAAAATGAAGAGAAGGGTTTCGCTTTCAGTTTCCCCATTGAAAAAAAATAATGCTCCGGGAAAGAAGAATCCACTTATTCAGAAGGACATTGAGCAATCATAGCAAGATTCAAGTTATTAAAAGGAATAAAGGCTGCACATGAAAAACCAATGCAACAACTGAAAAGGCCATTCTTTTTGGATGCAACGTGCAAATCTCTTATGAGCCAAAGAAAGATAGGGCTCTGTGTTGCTGGGCTGAATTCTTAAGGGCTTCCCCCATTACCAGATCTGCTTGGCTATTTATCTGGTAGTCAGATCTCTTTGAGTCCCCATTGGCTCTCAGAGAACAAAGGGCTAGTACATTTACCCCAGCTTTAAGTCATCATTAGGCCTAGTGATGGGTAACAGATGCCTTGGCCTCCCTGAAACTTAAATTGAAGAAATGAAACTGCAACTTATCTATGTTCATTATTTGGTCAATAACTTACAACAAAATGTCATTTTACTCAGTAGCCTTTGAACTGTGATACTTACAGGGTCTGGACAGATGTAATTTTAAAGCTGATTTCAAAGTGGTTGTGTTGATATGGCTTTCATTCAAATGTGATGTGGATAATTCCAGTTACAACCTAAAATGTTTTCCTAGCTTTCCCGAAAATGTCCTGAATCTGAAAGTTGGGGAGTTGATGGCTTATTAATTTGGATAGCTTGGTAAAAAATATCACATTCCCAACTATGTTCAATTTTACATAAAGGGTAAAAAAGCATAGCTCGTATGGGTAATACTTTGCTGAAATGAAAATAAGTTCTGCATATCTGCTATGATAAGGGGAACATTAATATCTATTCATTATGACATGTACTGCACATTTTTGCCATGTAGAAACTTTTTGAGTGCAAAGGCTGACTTGTAAAAACAAAATGAAATGACAGAAGGTGTGTACCTCTTCACATCACTTTGATCATAGAACTCCAAGGGTCTATCGGCAGAGAGAGGTTGGATCTTGGGACGAGGAAGAGAGGATAATCCTCCAATAAAAGTTAGAACCAATAAACTGACACCTTCAACTTTTTATAACTGGAGGTGTGGTTGATAGAGTACAAAGCCATTGCTCTTTGGGGAAGGGACACACAAACCTGTCAAAAAAAAAACATCCTGGACAGAACCTGCCTAAGTAAACAATTTGGGGAGAGCAGCCTAACATCAACACCAACAATCTCCTTTAAACCTACCAATCCCAGATGCAGTACGGAGACAGCAACCATACAGGTGATTGACAATGCCCTCAATATCCTTGATGGTGGCCACCCCTGCCTCCTGGTTCTACTCAACCTCTTAGTTGCTTTCAACACTGTAGACCACCAAGCACTCATGCACAACATACATCGGCACATGGGGATCAGCAAACGTGTCCTATGCTAGTTTAAGTCCTACGTCAACAGCTGCAATCAGTTTGTTCAGATGGACTCTTCTATATCGCTAATGCTACCCATCATCTCTGGAGTCACGCAGGGTTCCAACCTCTCTCAAGTGATCTTCAGTCTATACATGGAGCCGCTGGGAGCCCTCCTAGCCACACATTACATGCACATCCACCAATATGCCAGTGACACACAGCTATACCTCAAGATTGCCTCCATCAAGGACATCAAAAGGCTCAAAACCTACCTCTCGCTGATCCAGTCTTGGATGTCCAGCACATACTTAAAGCTCACCCCATCCAAGACCAAATTCCTACTCCTCGACAACAACACTGAACACCCAGACGTACAAATCTGGCTATCAACCATGACCATTGAGGGCTTCACACATAAGCTCACCTCTTGCCAAGTCCCTCAGGTTTCATATCGAGAAAAACACCACTCCATCAAGACACACATAGCTAAGAAAACTCAGACAGCTTGGTATCCACTCTGCCGCTTGTGAAAAGTCAAACGCTTCCTCTCTCCAGACAGCTTTAGATCCACTTTTCAAGCACTGGTCCTATCCCACCTGGATGCGGGTGATGCACTCCTCGAAGCCTCCCATTCATCCTCCCTTGTGCCCCTGAGAAGTGTCATACATGTGGCTGCATGCCTCATCAAGGGTCTACGCAGATATGACTTTATCACCCCAGCCCTCATCGATCTTCACTGGATCCCAATGCATGCAGGAATCACCTTCAAGCCTTGCTGCATCATCTTTAAGGCAATCACCCTCAAGTTACCCAGATACCTTGGAGAGAAAGTCAGCATCTCCGGTGGACAGTACACCACCAGAAGCCAGGACACGTGCAGACTTGAAATCTGTCACTGCAAAAAGGAAAGGAGCAGAAAGCAAACCTTCTATGTCTACTCCCAAAGACAACGGAACCTCATCCCTGTCAGCATCAGACTCACTCCCACACTCCTACAATTCAGAAAAGAACTCAAGCCCTAGCTTTTCTATGAGTCTCTCCTCCTCAACACCTAGGCAATCACCTCACCTGTCGTGCCACCAAACTCGCGAGACACCGCCCGCCCCTCTCATCCCACCACACGGTACAGCTGTATCCTTCCTCTGTGACCCTCTGTGTCCACCCCGCTGTAAATCTGTTATGTTATTATCACTGAAAAGCACTCCAACATGCATCTGTAATGTTGTATACCTCTGTAAAGCACTCCGTTATGTATCTGTAGTGGTGTATACCTCTCTACATCGCTCCGTTGCTTCTCAAAGTTAGGTTCACACTCAATTAATACAATGCTACTACTACTAATAATACTACTAATATTACTAATAATAATAATAATAATAATCATAATAATCATAATATTCATAATAATCATAATAATAATAGAAAATAGTGATTGAAGGAGACTTGCCTATAATCCATCTGCGTGAATCTGAGAGTCCTGCCTGATCCTACCTGGTTGGAGAGGTCTCACATTAATAGAGACTTAAAATTGCATGGGATTCAGAAACTGGAAAAGCTTAAAGCTGACTGGGCTGTGTTATTAAGAAGAGCTAAAACAAGGATGGATGCTGGTGACTATCTTTAACTGAAGTGTTTTACCTGACCCCGGTGCTATCTAAAAGAGGAGCCTTGCTGACTTTCCTGATTGTCAAAAGAAGAGGTCAATTTTAAGTAGATTGATCCATCTGAAACCAAGTGTGTGGGGTATCTGCCTGCCTTAATATTTTCCCTTATTAGTGGGTGGAGGAACATTTTGTAGACCCTTAGCATATTTGACTGAATATTAATTTAATTAACTCCCAAATAGATTAACGCAGGGCGGAGTTCAGAGGAGTTTGAAATCTCTGCCCTCTTTCCTAGTGGGAAGTTAAACTATAGTCACTAAAAGTACCGGGGGTGCATTTATTTTTCCTGTCAACCCCAGACACCTCTACAGAACATGCCCCTTTTCCCAAAATTCCTAATGGTCACCACTTCTTAGAGGTTAGCTTTAAAAAGACGAGTGCTGCATATAACCGATGCCATGGTCTTTGGTTGCCGCGGGAGATAAGTGCTTTGCAAAGTGAACCAAGAGTAATTCTCTACTGAAAAGTATACATTCTTCCCTGAGACCGAGCACGTGACCCTGATAGCAGATTGATTTTGTATTGCTTTTGGGGTGAAAAAAGAAAGGTTCTATAAATCAAAAGTATGTTCAAATATCTGTTTACAGGGAATTGACACGTACAAAGGGCTATATGTGTAGTTTGTATTTTTATTTTTTAAAAACTATACTGCAGTTGTTTTGAATCCAAACCCTATCAAGTAATATTTACCTGTTCATTACGAAAAATAAAATGTGCATTTTGTGTTGAAGTTTTGTTTTGTGAAGAGAAGGTGGCATGTGTAACCATTAAATGTGATTATTAATTCAACATACACGTTAAATAAATATATATTCTCTCTCTACATTGACGTGATTGTTGGATCATTTTTGGCACAAGGTGGAGTGATCTACTTCGCTCTATATGAGTCATAGATAGGGCTAGCTGAACCGAAATAAATAATTTATTGTGGGCCATCTTAATGGGGGGGACTCTCTATGTCAAGCATGGTCTCCCAATATGTTGTTACAGCTTAATGTTGGGGAGTATTCCCTGGTTGATTGCAGTTTCTAGTGGTTCCAGCACAGCTGTATGCCAGAGATGAGAGTGATGGCTATCCCTTTCAAAACGTAATTGTACAGTTCTCAATTTGGACATTACCCATATGGAAAATATGTGCATTTGACAAAGTTGTGGCACAATATGATCATGGCCCGGTGGAGAGATTCTGTCTAATTGTTCATGACGGTGCAAGTCAAAATCAAATCTGGCGGTGTGAGTAGAATGTCTGGAGTGAAGAGTGAATTTATACCCTGAGTACTTGCCTGGCATCAATCCTGTGCAGTTTCAATGTGCCTACCACTAAAAATCGACTGGCAAATTCTTGAATAAATGCAATCCTCTGTCAACCTCAAACTTCTGATAATATGGAGAGCCTACTACAGTCTCTTGGTATAGTATGGAAGATGACTACTGCACTGAAGAAGGAATGACGATCCACACATAGAATATTCAAAGTATCCCACGATCCTCTGATCAGGAATCTAAATGACAGAGCCAGACTTCCATTTAACAGCAAGGTTACAGCTCAATTGGTCTGTCTCCTTGTCTTTTCTGAACCACTTGCGATGGAAACCTCAGTAGCCATGTCCTCAGAGTCATACCAGCCTAGGTTAAGGAAGTGACTTAGTGGCTGGGACTCAGAACAACTGAGATGACCAAAATTTGCCATAGCAAAAGTCCTGTGACTGCTACATAGAGTGTCTTACCTGGTTTCAATTCCTGTTGGATTGAATGCTGTGTGTTGTGTGTGCCTACATGCTGTCTATCATTGGGGCCTGTCAGCAATGAACAACAACCACATGGCTATATGGTTGCATGCTCCCCAAATCTTGAAGGACAAATTCAGGACAAGGAGCATATATAATGTTGGGGGGTCAGAAAGGTCTCAAAGATAAAGAGGGGTTCACATTGTGTGCAACATATTTGTGACTGAAGTTGGTATGTATCCAGCGTTATGACAATGGGATATGGTTACTTTAAGTTTTACTTTGTGTTTAAGTTCATACATTTAAGATGTGCATGCACGCAGCAAGATTAATGTCAAAATTGCCAATAAAATGTAAACATAATCTGGGTATGGTATGCCATGAAGCGCCTACAAGCTGTGCAATGAGGAGCTTCATAATGCGCATGCGAGGAAGGGGATTTGTCATGAAGAACACCTCATTACACCCTGACGGTTACGGTATGAACGGTGCCGGTAAGGCACCGCCACAGTTCATACCCTTCCGCCGAATTACGAGTTCTGGTAGTGGGTCCTGTCATAGATCATGTGATGTCATGATCTATGTAAGGAACTCATGGTGGAAACAGTAAAGACAGACACAAGTGATTATGATTCAAGTGTGTTTATTTAAGCAATATGCAGGTTGGAAAAACACCTAACCTCACCCTAAATCTAAGACGGGAGCAATAGTTGACCATCAAATGAAAAATAAGTCAGTCCGTGTGGCGTCTTGTCAAATAAAAAAGGACTATACTAATAAAAACCTATTGCCAAATCCTTACAACTAATTATAGGATGAGTGTGGAAAGCGGTTTCAATAAAAAAGGAAGTGGTCACAAATAATAAGTCAGGATATGATTTCCAGGGGTATCATTCCCCACGTTTTTAGCACAGGACATGGTGGGTCTCCTGAGCCCAGCACACACTCGAGGTTTCCCAGCACGAGACAACAGTTCTGTTCCGGCTATCAGGTTCTTCAATGGTTAAGTCTCTTTTCAATAAAACAATCTCTTGCATTTGAGGGCCTGATAGTTTCAACAAACAAACATACATTTCTGTTCCACGTATGGATTTGGGTGACAGCTTCATCCCTGGGTCCCCCTCTTCTGGGTGCAGATCCCTCACCTTCATATTTGACAACTCAATTAAACAATTCCTTTCTCAATGAACCTTGGGTGGTGACCTTCCACCCCTGGATCTCCCTCTTTCAGGTTTGGACCCATTTTCATTTTCCGACCTTCCTCCTTCGGGTTCACAATGGCTTTTCTTTCAGATTCTCCCTCTGCCGGGCTCTGATCCTAATGGCAAGATGAGAAATCCACTTCCCCTGGCCTTGCAATATTGTTTTATTGAAGAAAGCTAATGTCTCTTTAAACAGTTCTTTTAGGCTTTGCCCCTTTTGTTGCCTTCCCTCTGCCGGGTTCACTCTTGTCAACTTTTGCAAAACAGTTCTCTGTGGACATCTCTCTGCCGGGTTCACTCCTGTCAACACAATGTCCATGGGACTTCAGATTTCATCCCCTCTTGTTAGCATCCCTCTGCCGGGTTCACGCTTGTCAACACACTGTTCATGGAACTTTAGATTCTTACTCTTACATGAGTCTTAATGTCTTTTCACCATGCACGATTCATTTTCCTTCGCTTCACAATCATCCATCAGTCAAAGACTTTCGACTGTACCGAGGATTTTCCAAGACCCCTGTATGACCACTTTGAACACTTTTCTGGCCTTTCTCCTAAAGCCTACTGGTAACTGTAGTTCACTAGCGGGGCAATCGCCTAGCAATTCTCAAGTGAATACCCACGTAGTGTTTAATTCTGCTATGCAGGCTTTCCCCTTTTCTTTTATAAACAGTTCTTTGTTTATCCAAAGTTCAATTAGCTGCTTGCTACTTTTGTTCAACACAGTTTTTTTTTTATTGCCGCTCCCCCCGACTCACCGGCTGTGATGAAGTGCTTTGTTTTCTTCTTGGTAGGGTCAAGGCTGGTACCATTAGGCCATGCGCCTCTACCCAACTTGACTGTCAGCGGAGGAGGCGACCGGGATCCGTGACCTCTACTGCAATACACGCTGACTATTGTTCACGGTCTTATGATTCCTTATCTTGAGGCTTCACAGATCTCTGTGAATAAGGGCAAGGTCACTTCTCCAATTGGTATCCTCTCAATTTGCACCATCTTTCACCTTCTCTTGAACTGCCAAGTTGAGTTAGCTCTCCTGTCGTGCGGTCTACCTTGCTCATAGTGTGCTGTCGTGCTCCACCTTTTATCCCTGTGGGGAAGGGAAAGGGCCATCAGGTGTGTGTGATTCTGGTCAATTGCCTGACTTTGCCTGACTCTTGAATTGGGACATGTCTGGTAAACGGCACAGGTGTTAGTCTGTTGTCTTTTGTGCTGTGCGGAAGTGTTTCAGAAAAGGCAAGGCAGTGTTTTGGAATATTGTACATGGTAGGATGGGGAAAAGGTGTTTAAGAAGGGGGATACCACATTTCACCCGTCAGTGTCCCACTCCCACACCCCAAGGACCCCCCATCCAGGTGATCCTCCAGCAATGGTCCACCATCAGGAACTGGATTCAAAAGTGATGGCTGTGTTATGGCCACCTCCATGACAGATCCCCAGGGACTAGACAGGGAGACACCTTCAGGTTTCTCACATGCCCGTCCCCTATGCAGGGTGGATATATCTGTTCTTTATTCAGGTTTCCATTTTTTCGGACCTGAAAGAGAACAAGAATGAGAGATATCCACAGACTCTCGCATATCTCATTGTGTGGTGTAAGTTTGTTTGTGTAGAGGTCTAGAGGTTTTATTAGGCTCTCCACAGAAGCCTAAACATTGGGTTTCAAGGTTATTGTTGGTTTCATAAATGTTGTATTCTCCTAGTCCCATGTTGGAGATCTTTGGGAGTAATAGTCTGATTTCAGCTACAGTGGGGTAGAACATCTCCAAATGGAGGTGGATATTCCTGTCAGATATATGAAAAGGTAGGGAATCTCATCCCAGGATAACTTCTTCGGGGAGCTCAGGAATAATGGCTGACAATATTTTGGATAGCAGTTTGCCTACTAACTGAGTCGATCAAGGGTTTTACTGGTCTTCTGTTTATCCAAGCCTTCTCGTATATAAACTCTGTAGAGGTCTGGCATAAACAGATACTAAATGTTTCTAATTCGCCCTCAGTGTCATCCCATTCTTCTCCATTTAGGCAACCTATTTCCATAGGTTCATCCCTTAAGTTCTTTGGGCAATATCAATCCACATGTCCTGTTTCTCTACAGGAAAAACAGATAGGAGGAGATGTTCTGCTCCCTTTTACTTCCTCTTTTTACTTTCCTCATTGGCTCTGGGGTAAATTCTTTCTTTCTCGTGGCTGCCCTTCTTTATTGCGGTATGATCCCCCGGGTCTCTCTATTCCCTGAGGTGGAGGTGTATGGATCGGTCTATTATTCTTCCATTCCTCTCCATGATGGGTTGAAGGGAAGTGTTTAGCTGTGTCTCAGTGGTTTTGCGCAGTTTCGATGGCCGTAGCCAGGAAATCCCAATTTAACTATAGAACAGCTATTTGTAGAAAAGGGGCTAAGGAATTTATAAATGGCTGCAGGGTGATCATTTCCGTTTAGAGATTAGAGATTTTCCATTGATCAATAGGTCTATGGTATTTGTAACTGATTCACCCAT
This sequence comes from Ambystoma mexicanum, assembly GCF_040938575.1. Lineage (NCBI taxonomy): Eukaryota > Metazoa > Chordata > Amphibia > Caudata > Ambystomatidae > Ambystoma > Ambystoma mexicanum. The sequence goes on from NC_090935.1 coordinate 261,524,980, forward strand.
TTCTAAGGGGGTTTCTTCTGGATTTAGTTTTATAGACATTCATTTCTGTCAATTAAAATTGAAGGTTTGCCCCACTCTTTGCAACAGCCCATCTTTGATGGATAGAAACATAGCCCCTTGAGCCAGATTCAGTAGTTGATATAAAGATTGTAGTTCACGTTTCAACAGAGGGCCCAAATAACATATTGGTTCTCTTCCCACCCCAGTTGCACTGCTAGATGTTCGAAGTTTAAGAAAAATGTTCCTAAGTCTTCATCATCCAAATATGGTTGACACATCCCCTGTGGCAGTAGGGGTGTTTCTTGTAACTCAATTAGTTTTTTAAACTTTCTTGGAGCCAAAACTCTGCTTGCATCTGATTGGCCGCTAACTAGGCATTGACATTGCCCAGTTAGCGGCAATGACATTGACTAGATCCGCCATTTCTTCTGGGGGTGTAAGGGTCCCTTCTGTGGATGGTTCGGAATCAGAGAGAAAGCAATTGTCCTTCCCGTCGGATAGAGTTTTGAAATATTCAGACTCTTCTGACTCTGAATCTGCCAAAGGAACAGACTTCTATAAATTAATCTCCAAACCTGATGGCCCCACTATGGATGGTATTATTTATTTATTTATTTATTTTACATTTATAAAGCGCTCACACAGCCCGCAGGCATCGAGGCGCTGTTACAGGAATTGTTATTAGTTGTGTAATTGTGTGTTTTTCTTTGTCTTAGTTACGTATTTATAACGCGCTTAAACACTCGGAGGTTTCTAAGCGCGGACCCGGGGATCGAACCTGTTGTTGCTTTGTGTCGTCTTGCTTCCAAGACGCGCACGCTGCCGCTGTGCTATCCTCCCGGGACGATGGTGATGATGTGTCAATAAAAAGGTTCACAGGCAGGAGAGGGATTAGGGCACAAGTTCTAACAAAAGAATGAACGGGTCGAACCTTCAATACTATTTGATCCCAATGCTGTATTTTGTAGTGCGAGAAAGGAAGGGTGTCGAGTAATGCTCGGGTCTTAAAAAAAAGATCTTGTTGACTAGTTCTGATGTGCAATTGTGAGAACAATAACTCTTTGAGTGTGGATACACAGTCAGAGTCGAGAAGTTGAACAATACGGTTTTCCCCTATTGGTGGTACCAAAATTATCAGCATGGGTTTCGATTTTTATCAGTTGAATCATATCCCACTGCTGACACTATCAGGCCGATTCATGGAATAATTAGCGCGGCGCAAGTGGCCAAAAACGTGCGATTCGCAGTGGAATAGCGAAAATCGCAGTGCAAGTGCGAAAATCGCACGAAAAGCAGCGCACATCGATTCATGGAAGGCCGTGGGCGAGAAAACCATTGGATGTGCGCTAAATAAGTGCGTGGCGCACGTTGGCGCACAGGCCATCTAACGGCGTGCGCCAGGTCACAGCGAAAATCGCACAGGCCACAGCGAAAATTGCACATAGCGCAGCGCACACAACAAAAGTAGGCAGAACACGGGGCGTAACACTCGGAATGGGGAACAACTTGCCAAAATGTGGGCGTCACGGGGGAAGTACAGGGTGCAAGTGCGCGGAACGCCCATACGCTCGCCTACAACCCGTATTCCTGGAATCGAATAGGGCAAAAAAGCGCATGGTCAAACCAGCGCACAGGCACAAACACGACCGCCACAAGAAAGCAGGCGGTAGCACCTCTGAGCCTGTAATAAATGTGCGCCAAAAGGTGCGCCAACAAAAAGCACCTATATACAGCCATGATGAATGTCCTATACTGTGGCCATCCAGGACAAATGACGTGCAAAGGGGTACCCACAAACACGGACACCCGCTGACTGAAAAATAACGTGTGCGTGTATTCCGGGGTGCGCGGGAAGTCTCACACGCGCTTTAGCAGGGTACGTGGATTTCAGGGGTGTGCGGGAAGTTCCACATGCGTTTTGGCCGGGTACGTGCGCGGGAATTTCCACACGCGATTTGTCTGGGTACCTGGATCTCAGGGGTGCGCGGGAAGTCACACACGCGATTTTGCAGGGTACGTGGATTTCAGGGGTGCGCGGGAAGTTCCACACGCGATTTGGCCGGGTACGTGCGCGGGAATTTCCACACGCGATTTGTGTGGGTACGTGGATCTTAGGGGTGCGCGGGAAGTTTCACACGCGATTTGGCAGGGTACGTGGATTTCAGGGGTGCGCAGGAAGTTCCACACGCGATTTGGCAGCGTACCTGCGCGGGAATTTCTACACGCGATTTGTCTGGCTACGTGGATCTCAGGGGTGCGCGGGAAGTCTCACACGCGATTTGGCAGGGTACGTGGATTTCAGGGGTGCGCTGGAAGTTCCACACGCGATTTGGCCGGGTACGTGCGCGGGAATTTCCACACGCAATTTGTCTGGGTACGTGGATCTCAGGGGTGCGCAGGAAGTCTCACACGCGATTTGGCAGGGTACGTGGATTTCAGGGGTGCGCGGGAAGTTCCACACGCGATTTATCTGGGTACGTGGAACTCAGGGGTGCGCGGGAAGTCTCACACGCGATTTGGCAGGGTACGTGGATTTCAGGGGTGCGCAGGAATTTCCACACGCGATTTATTTGGGTACGTGGAACTCAGGGGTGCGCGGGAAGTCTCACACGCGATTTGGCAGGGTACGTGGATTTCAGGGGTGCGCGGGAAGTCCCACATGCGATTTGGCCGGGTACGTGCGCGGGAATTTCCACACACAATTTGGCTGGGTACGTGTATGACAGGGGTACGCGGGAAATTCTACACGCGATTTGGCTGTGTGCTCCCAGGTATTCCCTGTACATCCTCCATGGCCCCTGCAGGCAGCCGACACCACAGGGGACTACCTTGCACACCTGCTCATGTCACCCAGCACCCCCACCGCCCAGCCACCATGGGCAGCCCCCACCAGGCCCCCACTCATGTCCAACTCATGTCTCCCACCACCCCCACCCCCAAGCCACCATGGGCAGCCCCCACCAGGCCCCCACACATGTCCAACTCATGTCTCCCACCGCCCCCACACCCCAGCATCCAGGGGCACCCTCCACCAGGCACCCACTCATGTCCCCCTGCACCCCCACCCCCCAGCCACCAGGGGCAGCCCCCACCAGGCCCCCACTCATGTCCAACTCATGTCTCCCACCACCCCCACCCCCCAGCCACCATGGCCAGCCCCCACCAGGCCCCCACACATGTCCAACTCATGTCTCCCACCACCCCCACCCCCCAGCATCCAGGGGCACCCTCCACAAGGCACCAACTCATGTCCCCCTGCACCCCCACCCCCCAGCCACCAGGGGCAGCCTCCACCAGGCCCCCACTCATGTCCAACTCATGTCTCCCAACACCCCCACCCCCCAGCATCCAGGGGCACCCTCCACCAGGCCCCCACTCATGTCCCCCTGCACCCTCACCCCCCAGCATCCAGGGGCACCCTCCACCAGGCCCCCACTCATGTCTACCACCACCCCCACCCCCCAGCATCCAGGGGCACCCTCCACCAGGCCCCCACTCATGTCCCCCTGCACCCCCACCCCCCAGCATCCAGGGGCACCCTCCACCAGGCCCCCACTCATGTCCCCCTGCACCCCCACCCCCCAGCAGTGCAGGGGTACCCTCCACCAGGCACCCACTCATGTCTACCACCAACCCCACCCCCAGCATCCAGGGGCACCCTCCACCAGGCCCCCACTCATGTCCCCCTACACCCCCACCCCCCAGCATCCAGGGGCACCCTCCACCAGGCCCCCACTCATGTCCCCCTGCACCCCCACCCCCCAGCAGTGCAGGGGCACCCTCCACCAGGCACCCACTCATGTCTCCCACCACCCCCACCCCCCAGCCACCAGGGGCAGCCTCCACCAGGCCCCCACCCATGTCTCCCACCACCCCCACCCCCCAGCATCCAGGGGCACCCTCCACCAGGCCCCCATTCATGTCTCCCACCACCCCCACCCCCCAGCAGTGCAGGGGCACCCTCCACCAGGCCCCCACTCATGTCCCCCTGCACCCCCACCCCCCAGCATCCAGGGGTAGCCCCCACCAGGCCCCCACTCATGTCCAACTCATGTCTCCCACCACCCCCACCCCCCAGCTACCATGGGCAGCCCCCACCAGGCCCCCACACATGTCCAACTCATGTCTCCCACCACCCCCACCCCCCAGCAGTGCAGGGGCACCCTCCACCAGGCCCCCACTCATGTCCCCCTGCACCCCCACCCCCCAGCATCCAGGGGCAGCCCCCACCAGGCCTCCACTCATGTCCAACTCATGTCTCCCACCACCCCCACCCCCCAGCCACCATGGGCAGCCGCCACCAGGCCCCCACACATGTCCAACTCATGTCTCCCACCACCCCACCCCCCAGCAGTGCAGGGGCACCCTCCACCAGGCCCGCACTCATGTCCCCCTGCACCCCCACCGCCCAGCATCCAGGGGCACCCTCCAGCAGGCCCCCACTCATGTCCAACTCATGTCTCAAACCACCCCCACCCCCAATCCACCATGGGCAGCCCCCACCAGGCCCCCACACATGTCCAACTCATGTCTCCCACCACCCCCACCCCCCAGCATCCAGGGGCACCCTCCACCAGGCACCCACTCATGTCCCCCTGCACCCCCACCCCCCAGCCACCAGGGGCAGCCCCCACCAGGCCCCCACTCATGTCCAACCCATGTCTCCCACCACCCCCACCCCCCAGCCACCATGGGCAGCCCCAACCAGGCCCCCACACATGTCCAACTCATGTCTCCCACCACCCCCACCCCCCAGCATCCAGGGGCACCCTCCACCAGGCACCAACTCATGTCCCCCTGCACCCCCACCCCCCAGCCACCAGGGGCAGCCTCCACCAGGCCCCCACTCATGTCCAACTCATGTCTCCCAACACCCCCACCCCCCAGCATCCAGGGGCACCCTCCACCAGGCCCCCACTCATGTCCCCCTGCACCCTCACCCCCCAGCATCCAGGGGCACCCTCCACCAGGCCCCCACTCATGTCTACCACCACCCCCACCCCCCAGCATCCAGGGGCACCCTCCACCAGGCCCCCACTCATGTCCCCCTGCACCCCCACCCCCCAGCATCCAGGGGCACCCTCCACCAGGCCCCCACTCATGTCCCCCTGCACCCCCACCCCCCAGCAGTGCAGGGGCACCCTCCACCAGGCACCCACTCATGTCTACCACCAACCCCACCCCCAGCATCCAGGGGCACCCTCCACCAGGCCCCCACTCATGTCCCCCTACACCCCCACCCCCCAGCATCCAGGGGCACCCACCACCAGGCCCCCACTCATGTCCGCCTGCACCCCCACCCCCCAGCAGTGCAGGGGCACCCTCCACCAGGCACCCACTCATGTCTCCCATCACCCCCACCCCCCAGCCACCAGGGGCAGCCTCCACCAGGCCCCCACCCATGTCTCCCACCACCCCCACCCCCCAGCATCCAGGGGCACCCTCCACCAGGCCCCCATTCATGTCTCCCACCACCCCCACCCCCCCAGCAGTGTGGGGCACCCTCCACCAGGATCCCACCCATGTCTCCCACCACCCCCACCCCCCAGCAGTGCAGGGGCACCCTCCACCAGGCCCCCACTCATGTCCCCCTGCACCCCCACCCCCCAGCATCCAGGGGTAGCCCCCACCAGGCCCCCACTCATGTCCAACTCATGTCTCCCACCACCCCCACCCCCCAGCTACCATGGGCAGCCCCCACCAGGCCCCCACACATGTCCAACTCATGTCTCCCACCACCCCCACCCCCCAGCAGTGCAGGGGCACCCTCCACCAGGCCCCCACTCATGTCCCCCTGCACCCCCACCCCCCAGCATCCAGGGGCAGCCCCCACCAGGCCTCCACTCATGTCCAACTCATGTCTCCCACCACCCCCACCCCCCAGCATCCAGGGGCACCCTCCACCAGGTCCCCACTCATGTCCCCATGCACCCCCACCCCCCAGCATCCAGGGGCACCCTCCACCAGGCTCCCACTCATGTCTACCACCACCCCCACCCCCCAGCATCCAGGGGCACCCTCCACCAAGCCCCCACTCATGTCCCCCTGCACCCCCACCCCCCAGCATCCAGGGGCACCCTCCACCAGGACCCCACTCATGTCCCCCTGCACCCCACCCCCCAGCAGTGCAGGGGCACCCTCCACCAGGCACCCACTCATGTCTCCCACCACCCCTACCCCCCAGCATCCAGGGGCACCCTCCACCAGGCCCCCACTCATGTCTCCCACCACCCCCACCACCCCAGCAGTGTGGGGCACCCTCCACCAGGCTCCCACTCATGTCTCCCACCACCCCCACCCCCCAGCCACCAGGGGCAGCCTCCACCAGGCCCACACTCATGTCTCCCACCCCCCACCCCCCAGCATCCAGGGGCACCCTCCACCAGGCCCCCACTCATGTCTCCCACCCACCCCACCCCCCAGCACTGTGGGGCACCCTCCACCAGGCCGACACTCATGTCCCCCTGCACCCAGGTCCTCACAATCCCCAATCATGTGCGTTATGGTCAGCCTCCACAGCCAAAAGGCGGTACCAAGTAACCCATTCACCCACATGGAAATGGAAATTACATGTTACACCCCCAATGTTCATAAAGCAAATGAACCCATGTCCGTCACACACAATGGTTGCAAATGAATGGGAAAACACCCAACATGACATGCATGAAACCAATGAGATGATACCACACAGTGAAGTATGAAAACAAAATTGTATTAAAAAAAATTGAATGCAAATGAAATGAAACAAACTACAATGGAAATGAAAAAAAGATAAGCTGCATGTCCGTCCAAAAAAATCAAAACTACAAATCCAAATAAATGTTCAAAGTCACATTAAAAATAAAATCAATCCGAGAGATAAAAATAAATGCAAAGACCATTGCTCCATGGAGAATAAATCAAAAATAAAAAAATAAAACAATCCAATGAAGAACTATGTACAAAACATCCAAGGGTCCTTGAGCCCAACTGAACAAAGGAAACCTACAAAAAACCCTAACTAAAATGCAACTATATACAAAAAGTGGAGCAGTGTCCGTCGACTCCAAATCATAAGAAGAAACAAATGAAACCTAAAACTAAAGAACTATATACAAAGGCGGCAGGCAAGTCCAGCGGCTCACTCCGTGGTGTTCCGGGCCAGGGCATCATCAAACTCCTCGTCTATGTCCCTGAGGCGGTCCTGTTCCATGGCCCCGAGGGTCCGCAGGGACGCCGACATCTGCTCCTCCAACCCCCTGCGGATTGCCTCGAGGCACTCGGCCCGCCTCAGGGCCCTCCGCATGGAGTTCTCCGCCCTGACCATCGTGAACCGCGCCTCTTTTTCGCCCGCCGCCGCTCCGCACCTATCTGCTGGCCCAACCGCAGCCACACGGAAGACACTTCCTGTCCTGGGTCCTCCTGCCCTCCGGCCGATGCCTGCCCCTCCGATGTTGATGGCCCCGAGCCATGATTCCTCCCACGTTGACTCCGCTGCTGCCTCCGACGCAACTGCCTCTGCCAGCACGACGGCATCCAGGCTGATGGAATCCACCGACGCTGTCGTGCACGTGCCCTGCCTGATGATGCCGGCACATCCTCCATCTGCTGGGGTACAGTTGCTGTGGTGTCCACCCCTGCTGGACCTCCGACTCACGACTGTGGCAGGGATGGGATCCCCACCAAGCTGGCTGCATTGGTCAGGGCAGGTCCACAGGGGGCCCTGGTGGCATCTGGGCCGGAAGACGCCAAGGAGAACGACCGGCGTATAGCCTCCACAGAGGAGGAGAGGGCCGCCAGAATTGCCGACACATGCAGGAAACCCCCGAACATGGAAGATCCCAATTAGGCCACGTCGGCACGGTGCTCTTCGTGATGATGTGCGTGCTCCTCCCGGGAAGGACGCACGTCATCACGAATTGCACCCGCGCGCATCGCAACCCCAATCAGGACCTTCTCCATACGGACACGGGTCCCCTCGTCCGCAGGTGGAGGGGAGTCAGGTGACATGGACATCCCCTCTACCTGCGGAAGGGCCTGGGACAGGGCATCCCTGCTGGTGCATGGTGGTGCACTCACAGGGTCAGGGACAGCGACATGCACAGGCCCCTCCACGGTGACCTGTGCTGCCTCCTACCCCTGCCCCTGGACTGCACCACTTGCACCAGCAGGGATGCCCCCACCAGGCCCCATGTGTGCCTCAGTGGCGGCCTCCTCCTCCTCTGTGGAAACCACCAACCTGGATGGCTCCTCACCGTCTTCCGCCATAGCAGGCCCCTGTGGGGTCTCACCCACCCCTTCCGCTGCAGCCGTGGGGGCATCCCCGCCGCCTTGCTCCACAGCGCCGTCTCCGCCCTCTTCTTCACTAGCCGCTGCGTAGAGGGAGACATAGAACACAAGCATCAGGGTACTGTTCAATGGTCCCCTAGACAGGAAGCAATAGCAGATGAGTACCACTGTCAAAGTACACTTCCATCATGTCCCTCCACAACACATGGGTCAGTCCAGGCAAAACACACACAGTAACAGGCATGGTGCATGCCATGGACATTTCCATACATGTCCAATGGACTCTTGAAACATACAATGATATGGAACTCACATGCATCATGGGTCATGCCTATCACATGCACACACTTCACCTCAGTCACATCCATCTGGCCTCATACACCCCAAACACAGCGGATACAAGGGTAACTAGGCTACATCAGTGAATCTGTGCATTGTCACACACATGTGTCATGCATCCATGGCATTCACAAGTCACAGACACGCAGGTCAGGCACACAGACATGGCTACCATATATGTACCTGGCATCAGCACCCATCCCTCACCCCCACCCATGTCCAGGAACAGAGACTGGCATGCTCTCATGTGTAAAATCTGCATAGGGCTCCCCATGTGGCATTTAAACACATGGAACAACCATGTGGTTCACACATCACTGGTCGCACATGCATTACCATGATGTCCCTGCACACATACATGCATACATGGCCTATGTCACACATACAGGCAAGTATCAGACAACCAGCACACCGCAACATGCCCTGTCTCACACAGCACTGCTTGGCCACTTACCGCTCAACTCCAGACGGGTCTCCCTCTCAAGGATCTGGGCGTGGAGCGCTGGGCGTACGCGTTTCTGGACCCTCATCTGGATGGAACTCATGCGGCCCCGGTCCCCCTCCACGAGGCGCCGGGCCTTCACGAGGGTCCTGGACCTCAAGTCCTCCCAGCGCTTCTTGATCTTCTGGACGTTGCGGGTTGCCACCCCCTCCGCGTTGATGGCAACCACACAGTCGGCCCAGATCCTCTCCCGTCCTTCCTTGCTGGCGCGGGACGATCCAAAGAGGGCATCATACTGCCCCAGGACATGCTCCACCAGGACACCAACTTCGGTGGTAGTGAAGCTGGTGCCCCTCTGCCCCTCTGGCCTGGGATTGCCACTGGTGCCAGATGTGGAAGTGCCCGACATGGCAACCCCAGAGGCAGGAGTGGGTGGGCAACTGGGTCCTGGGGCTGGGCTGTGGAGCGATGTTATCCTAGTCGGGAGTCTTCAGTTCCAGCAGGGGTGGACACAGCAACTGGACCCCTGCAGATGGCTGATGTGCAGGCACCAAATGGCAGGGCACGGTGGCAGCAGGCAGGCAGGCAGGCAGGCAGGCAGCAGCAGCAGATGGCACGTGGGAGGCTGCTCGGGGCACTGGGGGGCAGTAATTCGGCCTTCTGGGCAGGAGCGTGGTCTTCCGTGTGTTTTCGCGTGGCCAGCTTGATACGGAGTGATTTGGCACGTGAAAATCCTGCATGTCAGCGAGAAATTCGAGGAAAGGCCCTTAGCGCGTAAGCGCGTCAGCACGCATACGCGATTCTATTGGACCAAAGGCCCTCAGCGCGTAAGCGCGTCTGTGACGTGACCCGCACGGGTGTTTCCCTCATAGCACGTGATGACGGAGCACACGTGGAAAGACTGCACGTCAGAGTGTCATCGCGTGTAATTGGACAAAAGTGCGCGTACACACGATTGGCCTATGTATGTGTATTTCAGGGGTGCGCGGGCACTTACACACGCGAGTACATCAGCGCACCTGTATACCGGGGTGCGCAGGAATTTCCACATGCTATTGGCCTGGGTACTGGATTTCAGGGGTGCACAGGAAGTTTCACACGCTCGCCTACAACACGCGCAAAGAAACACTTACGCCAGTAGGAAGCAGGCATACGTCGACCCGTGACGCATAAATTTGCGCGCAAACAAAATAACAAGCTCAGACGCCAGGATGAATATACCGTTCCTAGCAGCAGTGGCCGTGGGCTACCAAAGGAGGAGGAGGAGGATAGTCAGGGCCAGAATATTCACACCCAGAACCAGCCTTTTCGGGATGCCTGATGACCAGGTGTATGGAAGGTACAGGTTTCCACCACACATAATACTGGACCTGGTGAGTGAGTGGGAGGATGACCTCACATCACCCACCCTGTGCTCCCAAGCACTCAGCCCCCTGCAGAAGGTCCTCAATGTACTGCACTTCTTAGCCACTGGATCATTTCAGCAGACAAGTGCCATAGTGGGTGGGGTGTCACAGGCCACGCAGTCAAGCTGCCTACACCAGGTCTTGAACATCATCACTGCACGCCCATCAGTCCACAGGCACATATACCTGCCCAGAACACCTGCAGAAAGGCATGCTGCCGCCCTGGATTTTTACGGTGTGGCAGGATTCCCCAAAGTGCTAGGTGCCATTGACTGCACCCATGTGGCTCTATGTCCCCCCAGGGCATCTGAGCACATCTATAGGAACCGCAAGCACTGGCATTCCATCAACGTGCAGGTAGTATGTAATGCCAAGGGAATCATCACCTCAGTATATGCCAACTATCCCGGGTCCACCCACGACAGCTTCATTTACCGAATGTCCACCCTAAGCCGGGACCTAGAAGCTGGGCGGCATGGCGATACATGGCTGCTTGGTGAGTATGAATGCCACTGCACATGCATGCATGTCAGATACTGAGCAAGGTCACAACCCCACCAATGATACCAATCACCACCTCCACAAGGGACAGTGCCTACCCTCTCAGGCCCCACATGATGACGCCAATTCGGAACCCCACCACGCCACCCGAGGTAAGATATAACACAGCCCACATTACAACCCGGGGCATAGTGGAGCGCACATTCGGAGTGCTTAAGTCACGCTTTCGCTCCCTTGACCGTTCTGGCGGGCAGCTGTTATACGCTCCCCCAGTAGTGTGCAGGATCATAGTGGCAGCATGTGTCCTGCACAATGTTGCAACACGCCGGGGCCTGGCCGTGGACATGGTGGTGGCCCCACATCCCCAACCACATGCACGGCCGCTGCGCATGGGAAGGGAAAGGGCACGGGGGGTGGCAGCCCGTACACAGCTAGTGGCTAATTACTTCACCTAGAAATCACACCCCTGTGGAGTGCACACTGCCCTGGCACATACCATCTGACAATCAATGATGACTCAACCTGACACTGATCCTGAATGTCTGGAGAATCAACCGTCAAAACCATATCAGCCTGAGATTGTTCACCTGGAACTGTTACAATGTGTGCATCCCTACCTACACAGACACCACCAATGCAGTTTTGTGAAAAAACACATTCTAGCAGCTAAAATGAATACCCACTTGCAAAATGCAACATGAGGACAGTGCCATGTCACCCAACCCATCCCCAGCACCGCCACACGACACACCGTGCCATGTCATGGTATGTGCAGGTAAACAAAGTAATCCCCACAACATGACACAAGTGTCACAATGTACAGTGTCCCTAATTGAAACTCGCGACACCTGAAATGCTCACAGTAATGCAGGACCAACAACACACTTGAGCAGGTATTTAGCAATATCACTTATCAGCCACTGACCCTCAAAACTACCATTAACATGACATTACGAATGTAAGGAATTAGTAGTCTCACCACCTGGAAATGCCTGCACTCCCACCACTTCCAACTGTACAGTGTTGCCGCCATGTAGAGTTGTAGGTGCACTGCTGCCAACATGGACCCCATCTCCAAACTAGAGGGCCTTGTGTAGACATGAGGAAAGGACCTGCAAATTAGGAGGTAGACACGGATGATGAGTTACACATCAATGCAACATGCAGTGTACAACACAACAGCAATATGCACTAGGAATGTATACACAGTATTGACTAGACTACCCACACATGTAGTGGGAGTCCAATGTCACCATGTACGTCAATGTCACTTGGGCACACCCTTTGCAAGCCCATGGAAACAGGAAGCAGGAGGGGTGTGTGTGACAAAAACCCAAGCATCTGAACCAAATACATGACAAGCCTGCATGTGCCCAGCCACAATGCAGCGTATGCCCACAGGAGCCACGGAAGGCAACACATTGTCCCCAAAAAAAAAAATAAAAAAAAAAAAAAATCAAAAATGGCCATTAATGGGCCCGGGGGGGTTGGGGAGGCCACCCGGGAGGTCCGAGGACAGGGTGCACACCAAAACCCACCTGTGTGGATCTTGGGAAAAAAAAACACCTCCATGGGCTCATGGCCCACACGGCTACCCTATTGTGGGAGTATCACTGCTATCGCTATTATCACCCTGTGCAGCTGCATCCGGAGGTGGTTGCACTATGGGTGGCAGCCCACGCAAGGCCCTAGTCTGTTCCTCCATGGCTGCAAGCATGCGGGTGTGGTAGGTCTCGTTCTAGAGGATGAGTGTGCGGAGGTCCCCATGCAACAACTCACGGGATGCCCGGACCTCCGCCCTAGTTGCCTGCCTCTCAGCTGAGAGCGTAGGGGTGAGACGCTCCAGCTGCTGTTCTGTCCTTTGGTTTGTTGAAGCCTCAAGCTCAACAAGAGTCGTCCTGAGGTGAAGGAGCTCCTGCCTCAGGGCTTCCCTGTGGCCCTGGGACTCCATGGAGATCGCTTCCTGCAGAGTCGCCAGTGCCGCCCGCCTGTCCCTGTTGGACGCCAACATGTCCTCCCTGTGTGACTGGCAGATGGAGTCGGTTGCCTGCTGTAGTCGCTCCATCAGCCTTTCGGGGGGGACAATGGAAGTGGCCACCCTATCCATGGCCTGAGCCATCATCTCTGATGATGCTGCCTGTTGGGTTGCCATACCGTAAATGGATTGCTCCCATGCGGTATTGCCAGGTGGCGTACAGCCACCACGTCGGCGGGCACCACACCTGTCTGGGGCAAGGCGAACTGTGCCTTGCTGTGCCGGCACTGCCTGAGGCTGCAGGACTGCATTCCCCCTCTGATCTGCTGGCCCAGGAACAGGATCAGATGTCGCGGAGTGTGACCCTGCATCCGTAACCACCAAAGGCGTAGCTGCCAACACTGACATCCCCATTGAGGGTTCTGACCCTGGTGCAGGTGGGTGGGACAGAACAGAATCCCTCCCAGGAACACTCACCTGCGACGGCACGTAGGTCTCATCATTCGAATCAACACCTGAGTACAGCTCGGGGGAGGTGCAGCCAGAGACACCCCTTGAGAGCACGACCTGCAGCAGTTGTGGGTTCTCACCCACCACCACACCACGTCCCTCACTGGTGGTCGGTCGGCCCTCGGACCCCTCCTGGGTCTGCACCATCTCCACAACCCCAGCAGTATCAGGTGCGTCTTCCCCTGCAAAGACATAAAAGCAAACAAATGGAAACAGGCATTAGCACCATGGCACACAATGAGGGCTGAGAAGCAAGAGAACCAGTACTTGATTGACACATGTCCCACATGACTAAAACCCTCCCATGCATGCACCCTCACTGCGTATGAAGGGCAGGCAAATGGCACACACTGATGACACCAAGATGGAAGATGAACACATTTTCTGCATGCTGCCTGGCAGTGCCATCACTCATTGGCCTGTGATTGCCAGGTGAAATACACATGCCATCACACAGATGGCATGTACCATTGCTATTGAGTGAAGATGGAGAGGAGGGCAGGACTTATTCATTCAGTCCAGTTCCCGCATGTAATAGCTTTTCTAATTCAAGCAGGTCTGATTTTTCACCTGGAGCTGCCAGTCCAAAATGGTCCGATTGCACAGGGACATGTGTGAACAAATGATATCCAGGTAACAAAGTCACTCCACTTTACCATAGCCATGTCAGACATGTGACTAGAGGACTGAGAAATGCCTAGTAAAAGTGGTGGAATGCAAACAATCTGCCTGAATGAACAGAGAAAAATAAGCAACAATGTTGTGGCAAAGTGATACTTCAAGGGCAACTGGCGTGCTGTTGGCCTAGATGTCTACTGTTGGCAGAAGGGATACTGCTATGGCCAAATGCTGCTGCGCAGGCAGTATTGCATGAAGCACATGGGTGACCCAAACGACTCAGGCGCACACACCCTCACCTGGCACACAAACAGAAGCCCTCACACACACACCATGCACATGGATGACACACACATGCATGTGCACTCACCGGACAATGCCTCATAATCAGGCAGATCTCCCACGCCTTGGATCTGTTCCTCCGTGACGTAGGTCCCAGCGACTGACTCATGTGGAGTGAGTTCCATGTCTTCTACTGGAGACCCACCTCCAGTCACTAGAGTTGCGGCATGACTTGAGGCCAGCTTATTATTTGCCCTGCGCTTTAGGTCATTCCAGCGCTTATAGCAATCATTGGCTGTGCGCCTCATGATTCCAAGGGCACTTACGATGTCCGCAACGGTCTGCCAGTGTGCCTGGTGTTGTGCAGGTGTGGTCTTGGATCCTGCAACAATGACCATCTCGTTATCATGTCCGGACACATAGTCGACAAGTGCATTCAGTTCGGCATCCGTGAGGCTGGGCTTCCTCGACGGGCCGGACTGTGTAGCCGTGTCTGGGGCATCAGCCTGTGCCGGACGAGCACTCTTCCTCTTCCGCTTGGAAGGTGGTGGTGATCCTGAGTGTCCTGCGCCGCTCTGGACACTAGGGGCAGGAGCCCTGGTGGACTCTGTATCAGGAGTGTGGGATTGCACACTCAGCATGAGAGTTGGTGCAGGCATTGGCTCAAGTGTAATGGTGTCAGGGGGAATGTCAGCAGGATGGACTAGGACCGACACTGTCCTGGCTGGGTGTGTGAGAGCTGGGGTGGATGGAGCCGCAGCTGCCCCTGCAGCCTCTCCACCCTGCCTACTTGAGGCAGCAGATGACCTTGCTTCCCCAGATCCACGTGGCCTGATGACATCAACGTGCACCAGCGCACGTGTCATAGGCCTGCTGACCTGGAAGTCAGCCATGGAGTCAGCCAGGACTGGTGCCACAATGGGCTGGTCCAACAAGGGCTGAGCATGGATGGTGTCAGCCACATCAGCCTCAACCAAGGGGGGGGATTATGGGTGCCCTTGACTGGTCCTCCACACATGGGGGGACAGGGTCCCCCTGCAAGTAACGACCACGTCCCCTACCGGATCCACCACGGCCACCACTTGTGGCTCGTCTACCTTTGCCACCCTTACGGAATCCTCGCCTCCCAACCATGGCACTGATGTTAATGTGCGTATGGGAGTGGCTGTAAACTATTGTCCTGGGCAATTGGGGGTCAAAGGGGTTGGGTACCAGATGGTAATTGTACCTTAGTGCTCTAGCAAGGCTGAATGTGACCCCTGGGGAAAGATGACGGGTCATGCAACGCACAGGAAGCCCAAAAAAGGGAGATGACGTGCACACAACCCCTCCTAGACCACGTGTGCGGAAAGAAAAACCTGCACTACGCTGTGGCACCCAGTAACACAAGAATGAACGTATGCGTGTCACACGCAGCCTAGAATGACCTCTGAAGGTGTAGGCTACACACGGGGCAAGCACAGATGTTACATACGTGCGTGACTCACCGTCTGCCAGGAAAAAGAGCGTGAAAAAGTAGCGCGTTTGGTTGGCAACACCCCCGCCAAAAGTAGATTAGTACGCTGTCTGAGGAGACAGGACAACAGTAGAAGGGAACACTGTTTGAGGGAACAGGCCCAGGAAAACCAGAAAAAGAGAAAAAAGAGAAAAACTGTCAGAGGCAACAGGGAGTACGAACTTGAAACGCCGTGAAGTAAATCGCGTGTGAAACGACAAGAAGTACAGAATTCACCCACTCGCTCTCCACGAAAAGCACGTACAAGGAAATGGTGTTCTACACGTACCTTTTATGCAGGCCCACACGTCCAGCGTCACTTACGCGGCGTGTACGCGCTAGGGCCATTTCCACCAATTACACGCTTTGTCACTTCTGCGTGTAGGGCCATTTCCACCAATTACACGCTTTGTCACTGCCGCGTGTACGAGCTAAGGCCATTTCCACCAATTACACGCTTTGTCACTTCTGCGTGTAGGGCCATTTCCACCAATTACACGCTTTGTCACTTCCGCGTGTACGCGCTAAGGCCATTTCCACCAATTACACGCTTTGACACTCGGACGTGTCTTTCATTTTTTTAACACACAACATTTTCCAACGTGTGCCCTATTCAACTTGCACGTGACTTCATAGACGCGCATACGCTGGTGACGCGTTTACGCGCTAAGGGCCTTTCCTCGAATTACACGCAGACGTGTTGGATTTTCACGTGCCAAATCACTCCGTATCAAGCTGGCCACGCGTTCACACACGGAAGACCATGCTCCTGCCCAGAAGGCCAAATTACTGCCCCCCAGAGCCCTGAGCACACTCCCACCTGCCATCTGCTGCTGCCTGACTGCCTGCTGCCCACGTGCCCTGCCATTTGCTGCCTGCACATCAGCCAGGGGTCCTGTTGCTGTGACCACCCCTGCTGGAACCGAAGACTCCCGACTGCTTTTCCATCGCCCCACAGCCCAGCCCCTAGACCCAGTTGCCCACCCACTCCTGCCTCTGGGGTTGCCATGTCGGGCACTGCAACATCTGGCACCAGTGGCAAACCCCGGCCAAGGAGGCAGAGGGGCACCAGCTTCACTGCCACCCAAGTTGGTGTCCTGGTGGAGCATGTCCTGGGGCAGTATGATGCCCTCTTCGGAAGGTTGTGCGCCGACAAGGAAGGACGGACTCGGATCTGGATGGACATCGTGACTGCCATCAACACGGAGGAGGTGGCAGTCCGCGACTACGAATGTGTCAGGAAGCGCTGGGAGGACTTCAGGTCCAGGACCCTCAACAAGGCCCGGCGCCTCCTGAAGGCAGCGGATGCTAAGGGGCGCCGGGGCCACTTGTCGGAAGATCAGATGAGGGTCCTGGAACGCATATCCCCAGCGCTCCACATCCAGGTCCTTGAGAAGCAGACCCGTCTGGAGTCGAGCGGTAAGTGTACATGCATACTGATTGTAAGCTGTGCGTGTGGTGGTGTGCCAGGAGTGTGCAGGTTGAACATGTATTTTTATGTGACCAAGAAGGGGGGGCGTACAGGGCCGTGAGGGTGACACATGCGAGGGGTCTCATGTGTGACACATGGATGGTGCTTGTGTGTGTGGGCTTGCATGGCACAGGATGTGGAGGAATGATTATCAGGTGTGACTTGGATGTCGATCAAAACACTGCGACAGTTGGCGGAGGTGTACACATGCATGCAAGTTTGGTGTTGTGTGTGCATGTGTAGTGTACTCCCTATGTTGCATGTGATGTGTGGATGACCTTTGGCTGCTCATGCTGTTGTATGTGAATGGATGGTGCTGGCTGTTGCAATATGGCTGTGGTATGGCTCATGTGTGCAAGTTGAAATGACATGTGTGTTGCGGATTGTGATGCCATGTCTGAGGTTTACCAATGCCACTCATGTATAACTGTCATGTGTGTATGAGTCCATTTTACAGTGCCCTGATGCCTGTGTTTTCTTTCTCCCTGTCTGCAGCGTCAACTGATGAAGAGGGCGGAGAAGGTGCTGTGGTGCACAGCGGCAGGGGTCGCACCACCAGCCGGAGACGCACGGCCCGGATCCCCTCCCAGGTTGTGATCTCGTCGGGGAGTGAGGAGTCCGGTGCCGCGTCCCAGGCCACAGCTGCCGAGGGGAGGTCCAAGAGGCAGAGGTTGGAGTTGGACTCCTCGGCAGCAGAAGGGGCAGCTGGGACCCCACAGGGCCCAACGGAGGAAGATGGCACGGAGTCATCCAGGTTGGTGGGGGGTTTGGTGAAGGAGGAGGCCGTGCAAGCGACAATGGCGGGGTCTGGAGGTGGGGATTCCACTGGTGCTAGTGGTGCAGTGCAGGATCAGGGACAGGAGGCAGCACAGGCCGCCGCGGAGGTGCCTGTGTGCAATCCTGTCCCTACTGTCACTGCATCATCTCGCACCAGCGGGGATGCCTACCTCCAGACCCGTTCTCAGGGAGGGGATTGGCTTACAACACCTGGCCTTCCTCTCCCTGCGGATGTGGCTATCCTGCACCAGGTTGAGCCTGTCCAGGGTGGGGTGGCGTTGCGTCAACGGGCCATGCGAGCTGACCTGCAGTCTTTTCATGATGAGTCTGCACGTCTTCTCGCATGGCTCGTTGACTGCGTTGACCCACTGGGACAGCTCACCAGGGCTGGATTTCTCAGTTTCCTGGACCTTGTTCCGATCCCCTTCTCCACAGAACCCCCTATGCCCCAGTCGTCCTCCATGCCATCTTCCCACCCATGTGTCACCTGGGTGCCCTGTGGAGCTGCCTCCAACCGTGCGGCCAGGCTGGTGGACAACAGATCCCTGCCACAGTCAGGAGTCGGAGGTCCAGCAGGGGTGGCCACATCAACGACTGCACCCCAGCTGGAGGAGGATGTGCAGGCACCATCGGACAGGGCACATGGACAGCAGCAGCTGCAGCAGCAGGAGGCTGTAGGTGGGAGCCACGATAGCTTGGGGCCTTCAACATCGGAGGGGCAGGCATCGGCGGAGGGCAGGAGGACCCTGGACGGGAAGTGTCTTCCGTGTGGCAGCGGTTGGGCCACGCCATAGATGCGGAGCGGCGGCAGGCGGAAGAGGCGCGGCTCACGATAGTCAGGGCGGAGAACTCCATGCGGAGGGCCCTGAGGCGGGCCGAGTGCCTCGAGGCAATCCGCAGGGAGTTGGAGGTGAACATGTCGGCGTCCCTGCGGACCCTCGGGGCCATGGAACAGGACCGCCTCCGGGACATAGACGAGGAGTTCGATGATGCCCTGGCCCGGAACACCACTAAGTGAGCCGCTGGACTGGCCCGCCGCCATTGTATATAGTTATTTAGTGATAGGTTTCCTTTGCAGTTTATTTTTATTTGGAGTCGACGGACACTGCTCCACCTTTTGTATATAGTTCCATTTTTTTTGGTAGGTTTCTTTTCTTCTCTTGGGATGATGGACCCTGAATACTTTGTACATAGTTGGACTTTGGATTTGGATATTTTTTTTACTATGAATATTTTTTCCCATGGAGCAATGGTTTTCTATTTCTTTTTTCCCTTCATTTCCTTTTCATGGACTTGAACTTTGGAAGATATTTTTTTGGATTATCATTTATTGATTTTAATTTGAAAAGGGACAGCCTGCTTAATTTAGTTATTTTTTTTACTTGTGTATTTTGGTTAATTTTGATTGCCATTGCTGTTGTTTTTAATACATTATTTGGACGTTTTCATTCTTCAATGTGTGGTTTCATCTTATTGTTTTCATGCATGTCATGATATGGGTTTTCAGGTTCACTTGCAACCATTGTGTGTGTGTGAGACACATGTGTTGATTTACATTGTTTCCATTGGAGTAGTATCATGGGCACATGTAATACTTGGTTGTGTCTTTGGGCTGTGGTGGCTGGCCATGAGGCACATGCTTGAGGATTGTCAGGGCCTGTGGGGGCAGGGGGACATGAGTGGGGGCCTGGCGGAGGGTGCCCCTCAGTTCTGGGGGGTGGGGGTGATAGGGGACATGAGTGGGGGCCTGGTGGAGGCTGCCCCTGCACTGCTGGGGGGTGGGGGTGGTGGTAGACATGGGTGGGGGCCTGGTGGAGGCTGCCCCTGCACTGCTGGGGGTGGGGGTGCAGGGGGACATGAGTGGGGGCCTGGTGGAGGCTGCCCCTGCACTGCTGGGGGGTGGGGGTGGTGGGAGACATGGGTGGGGGCCTGGTGGAGGCTGCCCCTGGTGGCTGGGGGGTGTAGGTGGTGGGAGACATGAGTGGGGGCCTGGTGGAGGCTGCCCCTGGTGGCTGGGGGGTGGGGGTGGTGGGAGACATGAGTTGGACATGAGTGGGGGCCTGGTGGAGGGTGCCCCTGGTGGCTGGGGGGTGGGGGTGGTGGGAGACATGAGTGGGGGCCTGGTGGAGGCTGCCCATTCACTGCTGGGGGGTGCAGGGGGACATGAGTGTGGGCCTGGTGGAGGGTGCCCCATGACTGCTGGGGGGTGGGGGTGCAAGGGGACATGAGTGGGGGCCTGGTGGAGGCTGCCCATGGTGGCTGGGGGGTGGGGGTGATAGGGGACATGAGTTGGGGCCTGGTGGAGGGTGCCCCACAGTGCTGGGGGGTGGGGGTGGTGGGAGACATGAGGGGGGGCCTGGTGGAGGCTGCCCCTGGTGGCTGGGGGGTGGGGGTGGTGGGAGACATGAGTGGGGGCCTGGTGGAGGGTGCCCCTGCACTGCTGGCGGGTGGGGGTGGTGGTAGACATGGGTAGGGGCCTGGTGGAGGCTGCCCCTGCACTGCTGGGGGGTGGGGGTGATAGGGGACATGAGTGGGGGCCTGGTGGAGGCTGCCCCTGCACTGCTGGGGGGTGGGGGTGATAGGGGACATGAGTGGGTGCCTGGTGGAGGCTGCCCCTGGTGGCTGGGTGGTGGGGGTGATAGGGGACATGAGTGGGGGCCTGGTTGAGGGTGCCCCATGACTGCTGGGGGGTGGGGGTGCAAGGGGACATGAGTGGGGGCCTGGTGGAGGCTGCCCATGGTGGCTGGGGGGTGGGGGTGATAGGGGACATGAGTGGGGGCCTGGTGGGGGCTGCCCCTGCACTGCTGGGGGGTGGGGGTGGTGGTAGACATGGGTGGGGGCCTGGTGGAGGCTGCCCCACAGTGCTGGGGGGTGGGGGTGGTGGGAGACATGAGTGGGGGCCTGGTGGAGGCTGCCCCTGGTGGCTGGGGGGTGGGGGTGGTGGGAGACATGAGTGGGTCCTGGTGGAGGCTGCCCACTCATGTCGTGGCTGGGGGGTGGGGGTGATAGGGGACATGGTTGGGGGCCTGGCGGAGGCTGCCCCTGCCTTGCTGGGGGGTGGGGTTGGTGGTAGACATGGGTGGGGGCCTGGTGGAGGGTGCCCCACAGTGCTGGGGGGTGGGGGTGGTGGGAGACATGAGTGGTGGCCTGGTGGAGGCGGCCCCTGGTGGCTGGGGGGTGGGGGTGGTGGGAGACATGAGTGGGGGCCTGGTGGAGGCTGCCCCTGCACTGCTGGGGGCTGGGGGTGGTGGGAGACATGAGTGGGGGCCTGGTGGAGGCTGCCCGTGGTGGCTGGGGGGTGAGGGTGGTGGGAGACATGAGTGGGGGCCTGGTGGAGGCTGCCCATGGTGGCTGGGGGGTGGGGGTGATAGGGGACATGGTTGGGGGCCTGGTGGAGGCTGTCCCTGCACTGCTGGGGGGTGGGGGTGGTGGTAGACATGGGTGGGGGTCTGGTGGAGGGTGCCCCACAGTGCTGGGGGGTGGGGGTGGTGGGAGACATGAGTGGGGGCCTGGTGGAGGCTTCCCCTGGTGGCTGGCGGGTGGGGGTGGTGGGAGACATGAGTGGGGGCCTGGTGGAGGCTGCCCCTGCACTGCTGGGGGATGGTGGTGGTGGTAGACATTGGTGGGGGCCTGGTGGAGGCTGCCCCTGCACTGCTGTGGGGTGGGGGTGCAGGGGGACATGAGTGGGGGCCTGGTGGAGGCTGACCCTGCACTGCTGGGGGGTGGTGGTGGGAGACATGAGTGGGGGCCTGGTGGAGGCTGCCCCTGGTGGCTGGGGGGTGGGGGTGGTGGGAGACATGAGTGGGGGCCTGGTGGAGGCTGCCCATGCACTGCTGGGGGGGTGGGGGTGCAGGGGGACATGAGTGGGGGCCTGGTGGAGGGTGCCCCATGACTGCTGGGGGGTGGGGGTGCAAGGGGACATGAGTGGGGGCCTGGTGGAGGCTGCCCATGGTGGCTCGGGGGTGGGGGTGATAGGGGACATGAGTGGGGGCCTGGTGGAGGGTGCCCCACAGTGCTGGGGGTGGGGGTGGTGGGAGACATGAGTGGGGGCCTGGTGGAGGCTGCCCTGGTGGCTGGGGGGTGGGGGTGGTGGGAGACATGAGTGGGGGCCTGGTGGAGGGTGCCCCTGCACTGCTGGGGGGTGGGGGTGGTGGTAGACATGGGTGGGGGCCTGGTGGAGGCTGCCCCACAGTGCTGGGAGGTGGGGGTGGTGGGAGACATGAGTGGGGGCCTGGTGGAGGCTGCCCCTGGTGGCTGGGGAGTGGGGGTGGTGGGAGACATGAGTGGGGGCCTGGTGGAGGCTGCCCATGGTGGCTGGGGGGTGGGGGTGATAGGGGACATGGTTGGGGGCCTGGTGGAGGCTGCCACTGCACTGCTGGGGGGTGGGGGTGGTGGTAGACATGGGTGGGGGCCTGGTGGAGGGTGCCCCACAGTGCTGGGGGTGGGGGTGCAGGGGGACATGAGCAGGTGTGCAGGGTAGTCCCCTGTTTTGTGGGCTGCCTGCAGGGGCCGTGGAGGGTGTACAGGGAACACCTGTGATGACCCACCCAGCCTAATCGCGTGTGTAACTTCCCACGCACCCCTGTAATACACGTACCCAGCCAAATCGCGTGTGATAATTCCCGCGCACCCCTGTAATACACGTACCTGGCCAAATCGCGTGTGATAATTCCTGCGCACCCCTGTAATACACGTACCCAGCCAAATCGCATGTAAAACTTCCCGTGTACCCCTGTAATACACGTACCCAGCCAAATCGCGTGTGAAAATTCCCGCGTACCCCTGTAATACACGTACCCTGGCTAATCGCGTGTAAAACTTCCCGCGTACCCCTGATATAAACGTTACCCGCTTTGCGTTCCTTGTTTGGCAGCCCTGTAAACTGGTCCAGGGTTAGCGCAGCCCTTTGCGATGATTTAGCAATTTTGATGGCTTTTCCTTGCGCAAGGGCGTTCTTGGGGGTGTTACTGGCGCTGCTGCAGGGTCGCTGCGATACTCTGCGCCACGGCTGGTTTGGGAGCCTAAAATCCATGAATACGCTGTGCGCGGAAATCGGTTTTAGCGCACGTGCCTGGCGCAGACAATCGCACGCGGACATTCTGCGCCAGCCGCTTGCGACACTTTTCTGCGAAATTCTATGAATTACCCTGTAAATGTAAGGAACTCATGGTGATAACAGTAAAAACAGGCACAAGTGTTCACCATACAAGGGTGTTTATTTAAACAATATGCAGGTTGGAAAAACACCTAACCTAAACCTAAAACTAAGATGGGAGCAAGCATCGAACATCAAATAAAAATAAGGCAGTCGTTGTGCCGTCTTGTCAAAGTAAAAAGGCCTACACCAATAAAAACCTATTGCCAAATCCTTACAACTAATTATAGAAAGAGTGTGGGATAGTGGTGTCATTAAAATAGGAAGTGTTCAAAAATAATAAGTCAGGAAGTGATTGTCAGGGGTCTCCATTCCCCATGTTTTTAGCATGGACAAGGTGGGTCTCCTGAGCACAGCACACACTCGATATTTCCCAGCACGAGCTAACAGTTCTGTTCTGGCTATCAGATTCTTCAATGGTTGAGTCCCTTCTCGATAAAAAGTCTCTTGCCTTTTAGGGCCTAATAGTTTTAACAAACAAACATAAAGTTATGTTCCACATATGGCTTTGGGTGATGGATTCACCCATGGGCCCCCCTCTTCTGGGTGCAGATCCCTCACCTTCATATTTGGCAACTCAATTAAACAATTCTTTTCTCAATGAACTTTGGGTAGCGACCTTCCACCCCTGGATCTTCTCGCCTTTCTCCTAAGGCCTCCTGGTAACTGTTGTTCACTAGCAGGGTAATCACCTAGCAATTCTCAAGTGAATACCCACGTGGTGTTTGATTCTGCTATGCTGGCTTTCCCCTTTTCTTTTATCAACAGTTCTTTGTTTATCCAAAGTTCAATTAGCTGCCTGCTACTTTCGTTCAACCCAGTTTGGTTTCTTTATCGGCTCTCCCCTCGACTCACCGGCTGTGATGAAGTGCTTTGTTTTCTTCTTGGTAGAGTCAAGGCTGTGACCATTAGGCCATGCATCTCTCTCCAACTTGGTTGTCAGTGCTGGAGGTGCCCAGACACTGTTGACATATGCTGCAACACACGCTGACTATTGTTCACGGTTTTACGATTCCTTCTCTTGTGGCTTCACAAATCTCTTTCAATAAGGGCAAGGTCACTTCTCCCCTTGGTATACTCTCGACATGCACCGTCTTTCGCCTTCTCTTGAACTACTATAGTGAGTTAGGTCTCCTGTCGTGCGGTCTGCCTTGCTCGCAGTGTGGTGTCATGCTCCACCTTTTATCCCTGTTCAGAAGGGAAAGGGCCATCAGGTGTGTGTGATTCTGGTCAATTGCCTGACTTTTCCTGACTCTTGAATTGGGACATGTCTGGTAAATGGCACTGGTGTTAGTCCGTTGTCTTTTGGGCTGTGCGAAAGTGTTTGTGTCGGAAAAGGGGGTGGGGAAGTGTTTTGGAATGTACATCTTAGGATGGGGAACATGTGTTTGAGAAGGGGGATACCACATCTCACCCTTCGGTGTCCCACTACCACACCCCAAGGAACCCCCTATCCAGGTATCCTCTCGCACTGATCCACCACCAAGAACTGGATTCAAAAGTGATGGCTGTGTCATGGCCACCTCGATGACAGATCCCCGGGACTAGACAGGGAGACACCTTCAGGGTTCTCACATTTCTGTCCCCTATGCAGGATGGATATATCTGTTCTTTGTTCAGATTTCCATTTGCTCGGGCCTGAAAGAGAACAGGGATGAGAGATATCCACAGACTCTTGCATATCCCATTGTGTGGTGTTAGTGTGTTCATGTAGAGGTCTTGAAGTTTTATTAGTCTCTCTTCAGAAGCCTACAAATTGCATTTCAAGGTTATTGTTGGTTTCATAAATGTTGTATTCTTCCAGTCCCATGTTGGAGAGGTTTGGGAGTAATAGACTGATTTTCAGCTACAGTTGGGTAGACAATCTCGAAATGGAGGTGGATTTTCCTGTCAGATATTTGAAAAGGTAGGGAAATCTCATCCCAGGATAACTTCTTTGGGGAGCCCAGGAATTATGGCTGACAATATTTCACAAGATGCATCCCTGATGTTAATTTGTGCAGGTATTTTGGGGTAGATCTTGTGGTTGCCATGTACACATGTGAGTCTAACTAGGGTGGCATTTTCTGGGTGCTTGGCTGAAACTAAATCGGCTTTGATAGCAGTTTGCCTACTACCTGAGTTGATAAAGGCTTTTACTGGTATTCTGTTTATCCAAGCTTTCTTGTATATAAACTCTGTAGAGGTCTGGAATAAACAGATACTGAAGGTTTCTAATTCATCCTCAGCTTCATCCTATTCTTCTCCATTTAGGCAACCTATTTTCATAGCTTCATCCCTTAAGGTCGTTGTGCATTATCAAGCCACATGTCCTGTTTCTCTACAGGAAAGACAGATAGGAGGAGATGTTCTACTTCCTTTTACTTCCTCATTTTACTTTCCTCTTTGGCTCTGGGGTCAATTATTTTAATGTCTACTCTTTCCCATGGCTGCCCTTCTTTATTGAGGTATGATGCCCCAAGTCTCTCTATTCCCTGTGGTGGAGGTTTATGGATCGGTCTATTATTCTTCCATTCCTCCCCACGATGGGTCGAAGGGAAGTGTTTAGCTGAGCCTGAGTGGTTTTGCACAGTTTCAATGCCCGTAGTACGGAAGGCCAATATAATTATAGAACAGCTTCTTGTAGAAAAGGGGTTAAGGAATTTACAAACAGCTAAAGGGTGATCATTTCCATTAGATTGTTTTTTTGATTTTACATTGATCCATTGGACTAAAATATCTGTAACCCATTCCCTCACTTCTAAGGAGGTTTCTGCTGGATTTAGTTTTATAGACCTACATTTCTGTCAATATAAATTGAGGTTTTGCCCCACTCTTTGCAACAGCCCATCTTTGATGGATAGAAAGGTGGCCCCTTGAGCCAGATTCAGTAGTTGATGTAAAGATTGTAGTTTATCTTTCAACAGAGGGCCCAAATAACATATTGTAAGGTTCTCTTCCTAGCCCAGTTGCACCGCTAGACTTTTGAAGTTTAGGAAAAATGTTCCTAAGTCTTCATCGTCCAAATACGGCTGAAACACCCCCTGTGGCAGTCGGGGTCTTGCTTGTAACTCAATTAGTTTTGCAAAACTTTCTTGCAGCCTAACCTCTGCTTGCATCTGATGGGCCGCTATCTGGGCAATGACATTGGCTAGATCTGCCATTTCTTCTAGGGGTGTAAGGGCCCCTTTTGTGGATGGTTCGGAATCCGAGAAAAAGCAAGTCTCAATCTCATCGGATAGAGTTTTGAAATCTTCAGACTCTTCTGAGTCTGAATCTGCCGAAGGAACATACTTATATAAGGTAATCTCCAAACCTGATGGCCCTGCTATGGATGGTGATGATGTGCAAGCCCTCACAGGGAGGAGGGCTTAGGGCGCAAGGTCTAACAAAAGAATAAATGGGTCGAACCTGCAATACTATTTGATCCCACTTCTGTATGTTGTAGTCTGAGAGACGAAGGGTGTTGAGTAATACTTGGGTTTTAAAAAATTAGATCTTGTTGACCAGTTCTGATATGCAATTGTGAGAACAATACCTCTTTGAGTGTGAATACACGGTTAGAGTCGAGAAGTACAACAATCTGGTTTACCCTTATTGGGGGTACCATAATTATCAGTATGGGTTTCAATTTTTATCAGTTCATATGATATCATAATTTAATCATAATTTTATCAGTGACCTTGCATATATAACTACCATATTACCAAGAACCTAGAACTTAGCACAGGAGTGTTCATAATTTAGGGCCTGCCATTCTTCCTCCATTTCTATAAGGTGGAGCTATCTAACAGTAACCACCACTAAAGGAATCGATAGCGAACCTGATGTAGAAAAAGTAACCTGTTAGTATATGATATATAAGTAATCATCACTAACAGTAACTACCACTAAAGTAATCTTACCAACATGTATTATAACTAACACCAATTGATTTAGATTTATAAAAGGGTACTGTGTGCAAGAATTTCAATAGTGAACCTGATGAAGAATAAGCAACCTGGTATTCTATGATACATACCTAATCATTATCTACCCTTATGCTATTTTCCACATATTTACACATGTGTGCATGAATTATGGGGTTTGCATCGAGATCAATAAGTAAGTTAATATACACTTTAGGCATATGCAAGTCTTTGACACATTAAGAATGTCGGGAGAAATCTAGGCACCCGGCGGCAGTAAGAAGTAACTGCTGGCCACAATGAAGATAAAAAAGTAAGTCATGGGCATGGCTTAGCCCACGTGCATGTATTTAAGGGTTTCCAACATGTGACCGTGTTGTGAACGGTGCATAGAGGAGACTGAACTCCTGGATTGAAGGCAAGTGAAAGGGGATTTTGATAGATAAGGGAAATGGGAAGCAGAATTTGGTTGAATTTTTAACTTAGTGAGGCTGTAGGTAATATACAAAAGCAGCTAGAGGCAGAGCCTTTAACATTTTGAATGATTACATTTACTGGGTCTAATGCATGTAGATTTGAAGCTGAAACTGATTAAATGCAATTGGATATGCACAGCAATTAACCCGATATTGGGGGCACTGTGATGACAGATAACTTGTAACCTGTAGGAACAGGCGGAGGTAACTATAGGGACAGTGACATTAATACACAGGCATAGAGAAAATATTGAATGCAATTTGATATGTACAGTAATTAACCCGATATGGCGAGCACTATGATAACATGAACCTCTTAACCTGTAGGAACAGGCGTAGGTGTGACTTATGTAGCTATATGGACAGTGACATCAATACACAGGAATAGAGAAATAATTTAAAACATTTGAATGTATTAAATGGGGGAGGTAAGAGTCCAAAGCTAAGGGGGAAGACTATGACTAGTTGGTAGGGAACATGTCTGTAACCCTAATATTTGATGCTTATATTGTAGAAACAAGGGATTAACTCATTTAAAAAACACAACAATCTGATGTGAGAATCACTCTAATTTATCGGGGTGAGTAGAACTTACATATGCAATGTGACTGTAGGATTTATCAATTCAATGAGGAACTTGCTCAACAACCATCGAATGACTAATGGAATATTTGTTTTGCTTTCTGTCAACCTTTGACTCCTACCTTTGTCCGACCCCTATATTTCTGTCCACCATGCACACATCATTAATTTATATAGAATGATTTAATCTGTCTCGTTTTGAAAAAGGCCCAAGGCCGAAACACGTGTAAAACCAAGGACATATATCAATAAACGTGCCTGGCATAACTTGAGAAGTACTACTCTTGGAATGTGTATATCTGAAGGAGGGGGTAACACTTCCTGGTACACAACAAGAGCGACGGGCAGTAACCAAAACTGAGTGTTCAAGGTGCTGAGTGACTATCTGTAACACCCCAAAGTTATTTTTTTCTACTGGAAACATGACTCACCATTCTCAATAGTGCTGGAGGCACTAGTCTAAACATTGGGTCACACTTGTTCTCAGTCAATGGCCCCATCCATGGCATAGATCATAATTAAGTTTAGGAAAATAAAGGCAAAATGTGGCCTGTAAATGAACACTATTCTATGCACTTTATAAGATCTACACTGTATTTTAGAGTCCCAAGACCTGCATTGTCTTGCACCTAACCATTGCTGCCAAGTGTGTTGTGGGCAGCCGAGTGCTGCCCCGCTTTTTTTAACAAAGCTTTTGGACCCACACAACTATGTGTTAACGCAGCTAGGGACTTACTCTTCCTCCATAATGAAAATGCTCCTTTATGCATCCGTTGCAAACTCTATGCATTTGCAACGAATCTAAAAATGTTTTGAATATTTCCTCATGCAAATTAATGTAATTCCTATCAAACTGCAGGGTGCTGTGCACTGGGCATGTTCGCTTGCATACATACCCTGACCTTAAACTATGTGCAGAACCAGGGCATCCGGGAGATTTGAGAACCTACAACGTCAATGCCACCGCAGCCCATTGTGGTCAATGGGCAGTGAACATTTCAGCCCATAGCACACACTTAAGCAGTTTTTATCTCTCCTTCTCCCTGCCAGTCCCATGCAAGAGGGAAAGAGGACACAATCACCAGCAGGAAACTAAAGCTATGTTTAAAAACGAATAATGATTGTGTGCATACTGTCACAGATGGCCTTAACATTGCCCAGATGGTTCGAGTGTTTCTATTTTGCAAAATTTAAAAACTTGATGAAATGGAAAGGAAATGTGGCGACACTCTGAGGGCCTTCCCTGTTTGTTTCTAGTGGGATTCCCACCTCTTACTTCCCAGGTTTTCAAGTAGAGGTCGGTCTCACCTACTATCTGTCTAAAGGCTTCATACATTTCAAACTCATTCCCGCTGGGATTCTTCTAGGGAGAACATGTCCTAATAATTCCCTGACAGATGTTTGAGCAAGAAGTGATGCCTTTTGCACCAGCACTTCATTTATCCCTTTGCTTCTCTCACTTTCTCCTCTACCCCACTTTCTCCATCTTCTTCCCTCTTTCAACCTCTCTAATTCCTCCTTCTGTTGCTCCAATGGTGTCACAATTTCTGAACTACTCTTCTCCCTCCTTTACTTTCTACTTTCCTTCATTCTCCGCCCTCCTTTACTTTCTACTCTCCTCACATCCACTCTCTACTCCCAACATTACGGCCCTCTCCGTTCTACTTCTTTCTATGCTCCACTCTCCTTTCCCCCTCATTTAATCTCCACACTCCTCTCTTCTCTACTCTCCTTCTCTACCATCATTTTATTGACCTAATACACTCTTTCATATACACTTTTTGCTCTCGCTGACTTATTCTCCTACTCTATCTCTAACTCATACTCCCAACTATCAACACTTATCCATGCACTCTTTTACACAGGAACCAATCTCCCTCACAACCAACCCTTCACCTGCAACAATCTTCATCACAGTTTTTTTCAAAGCTCTGCTGTCCTTCCTCCACCTGGTGGTTTGGTGTGTGTCTACTCCCCTAAACCTCACCCGAACAGGCCTCACTTGTTATCTACTGCAGTTTTTTAACATCCCTAACCTCCTGTGATCTTCATTCCTTCCCTTTCTCAAATTCTCATTCTTTCACCTGGTCTATTCTGGTGTTTCCCTTGTGGGTGATGTCACAGTGGTGTTATGTTTTAAAACCCTGTGTAACAGCATCCCCTTTTCGCTAGTAGAGTTGGCATTAGTCTCTTGGCTGTGGTGTTTCGTGACCAGCTCACCATTGAAGATGCGTGCTGAGTTTCTTTTCACTTTGGCAGTGATTTGTTTGGCTTTTCTTACATGTTCTTTGTCTGTTTTGGCTATTCTTTCTCTGTGGTGACTTCTTGCTGCTGCAGGCATTATGGTATCTGAAGTCCTGAAATGAAAGAAACTAAACTCTGGTTAGCACATAGTATTTTAGGCATTGGATGATAAATAGTGGTACCCTCCACATGTAACAAGGCACATACAGGGGGGGGGGCAGAAACTGTGGATCTCGCAATTTCCTCACCCTGCTTCTGGGCAGGACTGGCTCTGGTGAAAGCCATGGTAGGCCTCCTGCCCTAGTTAGAGAGTAGAAGGGGTCTCAATCCCCTCCTGACAGGGTGAGGTCCCTGAACCTGTTCAGAACATGTAGTGAAAACAATGCATATGTGGGTGTGAGCGTAAGAGGATGTGTGTGTATTGCACAGAAATGGGCTGCTCCAAAAGTATGAATGTGCTTTATTGTAGCATGAATAGAGCATAGGCAGAAAAGTCATGTTTTCTCAAGGGATTGCTTTCCTATCTTGGATTCAGGTAACATGGCCAGCTCTGTAGAGGGTGGTACTGTAAGAAATTGATCAAACTAGAGTGAGCATGTTTTTCCGCCGACAATACTCACGGATTCTCCGCACAGCACACATGGACATTTAAAATAACACTGTCAAAGCCTGCATATACTGGGCACAGTCAACATAAAAAAAATGTCTTAGTTGCATGCTAACATTTACTGATCAATACCAGATTGAACATGCTTGTTCAGTGGCATGCTTGCATATATTGTGCATAATAAAGATGAAAGTGTGCTCTTACAGCAGCAATGCTGATATGTTGAGCATACTGTGAGGAGCCAGGAATGAGACATGGACACAGTGAGCACATAGCTTTGGTTATAAACCTTTATTCAAAATAAAAGGGCATTGGAAAAGGCCATACTATCCTTACTTGAGAGGGTATTTCCCTACCTTAATCAAAACTAAAGGTCTGTCCAGTGTCAAGATGTCCTAAGCAAAATGTCCTGTGTCCAAAATCCTATCCTCGTCCTCATATTCTACAAGACAACTCTAATATGTGAAGTGTAATGTCTTTGGCCTTGTAAGTGCCAAGTTCAAGTTCAAAAGAAATGAATAACCCCAACACAAAAGTTCCCAATGGATAAAGGTCACAGTTCCAAGGGATAACTCCCTTCCTCAGGTTCCTCTTAAGGAGAAAGTTCACAATTCCAGGGGACAACTCCTTTTCTCCAGGTTACTCTTTAAGACACTTCAAATTCCTATGGGCATGAATATTCCTTAGAGCACCACTCTGTTCAACAAAATATATGCATACAAAAACAAACGTGGATGTAAGTCAAACCTCACAGGATAACTGGTGAACTCTCCGGCCAGGCTCTTTTCCAGTTTGTTTAACTTTGCTTTCAGACTTGACTTAGCCTGGTCTATTCCTCTGCCAGGACTTTGTTATGTGATTGGTTTTGCACATTTGCAAACTTCTCTTTGGCCTGCTGAACTTCCCTCTCAGGCCTTTGCATATGATTTAATTTGTTGACTTGTGAACTTAACTTTGCCTGGTATAATTTCTGCCATGGCTTTTTGTGTTATTGACTCCACACACTTGCAGACTTGCTTTTGCCCAGTTTAATCTTCTGCCAGGGCTTTTCAACTGATTGTACTTTATATAACTGCAATCTTGCCTTCACCTCGTTTCTTCGCTTAAACTTGACCTTATTGCAATTCAAAACTTGCTTTTGCCTGGTTTACTCTTCTGCCAGGGCATTTCATCTGATTTCCTTCATAGAATTACAACAATGACTGTATAAAATGTCAAGCTTGCTTTTGCCCGGTTTACTCTCCTGCCAGGGCATTTCATCTGACTTACTTTATAAAATGTCAGCGTTTCTCTCACATTCATCTGTTTACCCTTTTCGGGTAATATTGGATAGAGGGGAGAGCAATAGGGGGGATGGTTAGTTCATTACATGAGTGGTTCAATGTCAATTGAATAAGCTAGCTTTTAGTTGTTCCCTGAATGGCCAGTATAATGGTTCTGAGTGCAGGTGCGGAGGCAGGTCATTCTACAAATGGATGGCAAAGATGGGGAAGCTGATGCCCCCAGCTCTAGTGCATCTAAAGTGTGGGGTGGTCAGTCTGTGGATGTAGATATGTCTTGTGGGTCTGGAGGAGCTGTTCTTGGTGATCCTTTGCAAGAGCTAGGGTGGTGTAAAATTATAGGGGCATTAATGAGTGATGGAAAGAATTATGAAGTTTATACGTTCTCTAACTGGTAAGCAGTGTGCAGCTTTTCTGTGAGCTGATACGTGGTTTAGTTTAGTTAGGTTCATCGCAGCGTGGATGGTATTATTCTGGATGGGCTGGAGCGTGTTAAAGTTGCACTCCAAAATGCCAACGAGAATGGGATAACCAGCATGGAAATGTTTACAAAGATAATGCTCGCACCTACTGAGCACAGGCAGCTTGAAATGTGTTTTACAGTGAAATGCTGACCTATGCTTTTGAGTCTGGCCTTATGGATTTTCTCTAGACACAGCCAGCATGAAGATGTGCGGCACAATGAAATGTATTGTTTATGAATGGGGTATCTATTGGAGATTGTCATGTGTTGACCTACAGAACCAAATGTAAAATAAGTTGCTTTGTGACTAAATTGGTCTTATTATTATGTACTATAAAAACACCACTTCAACCCTTTATTTAAAAACATGTTTTCGGTTGTTATTCCTTTGTATCCTCCCTCCAGGGTTCGGGCTTGCTCATTAGATCATGCCAAAAACGATGTACATCCCTCCAAAGAATACATCTACCAGTCACCACTGACCCTAACCAGAGCAGTTAGGTACACATTGATGCTCACTTCCTTTAAGATATTTACCATAGTTAATACATGTCTCTGAGTGTAGAATAATTTTATAACATGTGATGAAATGTTAACATGTATATTTAAGTTTGCCTCACTCCATTGTGACAAAGCTGTTGTAAAGCTTAGTGCAGGTTGCCTTACCACATTCACCAACAGGAGAGCAAAGGACAATTTGCAGATACTTGTCTGGCTATTCTAAGAACAGTACTGTGTCCTAAAACTAATATTACACAAAGTAAAATGAAAGATCAGTGCTAAAGAAATAGAAGTAGTGTCATTAATTGTTCCTTTTTGATCATCAGGAAGGTACACAATCTAAGGAACCAGTGACGGCTATGAAAGCTAAGGTGTAAGAAAGAGATAAAAGCACTGCTTCTTGATATTGTCAGGCAGAGATATGAGGGTGTGGGGGGGGGATTGGTGATGCTCCTCTAAGAGATAATAAGGGAACTGAGGAGGAGGAACATTATACCTTTGACCTAGTGATTGTGCAACAATTCTGCACCAATAGTACTGGAGACAGTGGAAAATCATCTAAGGCAAGTGTTACTTGAAATGTTGAGACCAACTACGCAGACTTTGTAAGATGCTGCATAGGGCAATTTGCAAATGGAACTGTAGATTTTATCTACAGCTATGAAATAAAAAGACAATAACCGATGTAAGGATTAGGATAGATGTTTGCAGGAGGAACTTAAGCACCCTGGAACTAGAAGCAAATATGGTAAACATTGGAAGTACGGATCTAAGGACAGGTAAAGGGGCTGAGCCTCCGTGCTATCTGTGCCCCCTGAAACATTTGGTTATTAAACTGCCTGAATACCTTTCATTTAGCTTCTGCAATGCATACAGTGAGCGTGGTGGACAAGGCAGTCTGCCTTCTCAACCCATTGAAGAAGAGAACGATCAGTGAGAGTTTGCAAAGCTGAAAAAGCTGCTTTTTTAGAAAGTTGTGTAAAGCACTAACCAGGTACCAACACAGATTTTGAGACGACAATACAAAACAAGTTTATCTTGGAAAGCTAGGAGTGACTGAAGCTTTTAGAACACATGATGGTTGGGTCCTTGGGGTTAGAGTGAGTCGCAATTTTGTTTAATGTTGTAGCACATTCTGACCAATTATCCCACACTTTTAAGGCAGAATCTTGCTGCCACTAAAATTGTTGATCATCGCTTGATGGCCATGGCCAAGACCAGTGAACACATAAGAGAGGATCCGAAGGTAGACAAGTCTCTCCCGAAGAAGAACTGACACAACCAGCATCTTAAAAACATATTTGCAATAAGAACCAAAAAACAATGAGTACGTGAGTGATGAATGGGCCCTGGCAGCAAGAAAAGTCACCCTTTCTTCGGTGGGGGAGCAAGGTCTGTGGAAATAATGATTTATAAGGGGTGGGGGACCACCGACATCTTGACCAATAAGGCAGGATTTCAACTGCCCAGTCCAAATGTTAGAAAGAATTAAACAATATCTAATACTGTAAAAAACAGTCAAGAATTCTGCTGAAACAGCTTTACACAACATTGAAATAATACATCAAAAACGACAATTCAAGTCAATTTTAATAAAATAGTGTATATTTTGATTTTATATCAAATAGTGTTCAAAAAGAAGCAAAATTGTGAATCCGTTTTCTGTGGCTGACGCTCTTCTAATAGAGCCTTGCGGACTGTAAAGTAAATGCCATACAGAAAAGATGTGGCATACTTAAGTCAAGTCAAACTTATAATACAATACATTTAAACTTGAATTAGGCAACAATAAAATCCAAAAGCATTTTACCTGCAGACCCATATCTATGGGTTCTGAGACTTTCATTTCTATAGTCCTCCCTCAGATGAGCTTCCCACCATAGGTCAATTCAAATTGTGTTGTACATAAAGAGGCATTCTTTCACAGATGAACACCGAAACACATGTTGCCTAATCAGCAATGAGATCAAGGACTGGTTACCTGCATGCTAAGTGAGTACTGGGGTATCATGCTCTATTTGAATTGTTGGGAAACCGTTTAACTAATCACTGTCAATAAGTCACTAGTACATGGAGCCATCTTGACAACACCCAGTTTATAGATACGGTAACATCTCTCTAATGTATTCAGAATGATTACCTGTTTCTTCACGTTGATTAGGTGCAATCATGTTCTAGGACGCAAAAGTGACAATTCTCACAGGTTCCCACCTATCGATGCTCAACTGGTTATGCTGGAAGAGTGTACCCTGGACACAAAGAACATCTTAGGGAGGTGTGCAAGGTCTAAAACCTTTGGACATACATATATATATATATATATATATATATATATATATATATATATATATATATATATATATATATAAAGTACATCAATGTCCTCTATACAAAAACCTCTATATAGTGCACCAATATCCAGTTGAAGAAACACTCACCCTGGTGATGTGTGTCCTCAGAACTTGTATTGTACGCCCATGAATAGATGGTGTAGAGGAGTTCTACTTTCCAGTCTTCATTAATGGTGCACTATTCAAGTGCTGGAGGCAGTTTATAAATGAGGCTAAGGGCGATAAATGATAAAGCCCTTGTATTTGAATCTAGTCTCCTAATACAATTGCGTACACATTATCTATGAAGGAGACCTATTGAGTCACATTCTCAGTGCTAAAATACCTTCACCCTCATCCGCGAATGGTTGAGGTTCATGCTATCATGAAAAGAGTCCATATCCCTGTTAGCGACCTCAGTTGATGTTGAGCTTTTCACATTTTTCCAGGACAGCACGCTATGCGACCACTCGCGGCTGCGGGTGAGTGATTTTTGTAAATTTGCGTTGTCTCTGTATGCGCTTATTCATGGCGCAATCTGCTGCTAGGTGAAAGACATAGTTATGACACAAAAATGTATTTTCCATATTTCGTCCACAGTGGTTTTGGGGAACGTGGCTGAGGAATTCCTTGGCATAAGGTCTACATGATGTGTCACTCACACCCCATTATGCTGGCATGTTGTATAACATGACTTAAGCGTTTTTGTACAAGGCAGCTCCGACAAGCTTTGAACTACAGACTGGAAGTTGAAAAGACAAATTAGAGCCAGGAGAGGCCCTGAACTGCCAAATTACCAATCATGAACCTCAGCCAATTTAAACAGACCCTGCCACAACACTGCTGCTCTGCTCCAGTGGCAACTGAAGAGCGCCTGTGGAAGGGAGGCTCGGAATGCAAATTGCATAAATTGTTTGAAAGGGGATAAGGAAGAGTCTGTGATTTCTGCAATGATTTCATTTGAGTCCATTTCTATGGGAAGGACGTGGGTAGGAAGAGAGAGGGGGTAAGTGGATTGGTTATGAGGGCTTGCTCCACAGTCCACAAAGTTTCCTCTGTTGCAGGGAGAACTATGCCTAGAAAGACCCAGAAGTGTGGTCCGGGTCCATGCATGCATAAATTAAATGTTTCTGCCTGAACATGGATTTACACATGTTCATGCTGTCCCGGCTGAGGACGTCTGTGATGCAGCTGCCCTTTGGTATCATCTGTGATTCAAGAATGCTGCAGTGCCCACCAATGCATTGAACTCAAGTGAACAGTAGCCAATTGACCCATGCACAATTATTTATCTTTCTTTAACAGCTTTTTCAAACATAATAATAGGGTGGGATTGCAGAGCGAGGAAGGAAAGGAATAAGGAGGAATGGTAAGAGAGACAAAAAAGAATGAGGGTAGAAGGATGGGGGAAAAGTTGAGAGGAAAGATGCTAGAGAGACAGGAAGGAAACAATGTGAGGGAGGAAGGAAAGGAGGGAGAGGAGAAGATGTCTTGAAAGAAAGGGCGAATAACATAAGGAGAAGCAACACAAAAGGAAGTAACAAAAGCAAAAAGACAGAACAAAATCAAAAGAGGAAGGGACAGTGAGGGGCACGGAAGGGATGAAGGAATGGAGGAACTACTTGCTCCTCATATCTTACTCCAGTAATATAAGCCAGCAGGTTGAGCACTCGCTGGTGCCGTTGTGATCTATGTGTGATCTGCAGGTTTCAGATTTAAATCTTGGCAAGGCCAACTCAGCCTTTCATTAATCTGAGTTTGATAAATGAGTAACAACTTTATATGGTAATCATTGTATGTAAATACGTTCTTCTATGTATAGTGCTTTGGCAAAAGTGCTATATAACTAGCCAGTCATTATCAAATGCCAGGGAGGGCCATGGCTACTGCCTGCAGTAGGTGGGTGGGAGCCGTGCACGGTAGAGCCCGCCTGCACTTCACAGGTTCGAAGTCTGTGCAGCCTTTCAATTTTCTAAGGTGGTTCATACACTGCCAGTATTCATTGAAATAATAGTAGCTGCTATTATGGCATTTAAACGCAGGAGGAACCAGGTGCGAGTCTAAAGCATGCTATATAAGAATGCAAGTTATATGATGGGTGAAAGTGGGAGCCTGAATGCAGTGTGTCAGGTGTGGTCAGAAGTATGCATTCTGCTGGCTGTGTTGGTTTTCTCACTGCCCTGAAGAAATGTTGTAGTGTCAAGACTCATTCAATTGCGGAATAGTTATAGTTTACATACTGGAATATTACGTTGCCAACTACTAGTTCTTCACACTGCACCTGCCGGGATAGCACCTGCAATGTTATCATTGGTTTTCTCAACTGTTTACACAAAACATTACATGCAACAAACACCATTAACCCTCCATAAGTAGCGTTTTTGTATAACATAGTGAATTGATGCAATTCATGGATGAGGGCCACTTTTTTGAGGTAGGTGTTGGTCACTTTATTTTTAGGTGTCTGGGCCTATTCCTTGTACCAGTCCGACCCTGAACACAGGTTCTTCTCAATTATTTATTTTAGGAGACGTCACCTGACTGCTACACCAAAAAGTAAGAAAAGCGCATCTGCTGACTTGGATCAATGTGAGCCCCTGAACGGACGTTGAAATGCGCCGGGTTTAGTTCATCCCTTCACCAGTTCCCCAAAGATTACCCAATACCTGCACCGAATCTCCGCCTCACGTTTAAAAGATTCTAACAACACTAATTGTGAAAACAGATCATCTAATTTAAACAAGTTATTCAGAAGACTCTATTGAGATGCACTAACGGACAGATTACAATAAAGAAAACAAGGATTAGTTCTCGAGCTCTTATAGGCAATTGTCCTAAATTTGTCCCGAGAAAGGGGAACGTGTGTCTTATGGAAAGAACATATGTGTGCATACTTGAGTACATCTATTTAATGACAAGGCAGCACACACTTGCGAAATGATAGTCAGTTTTGTGTGCTGTTATAATGGCTACATCTCGGGGAAATGCGACAGTCAAAATCGTAGTGATGTTTGTAGATGATATGCCTTTTGTGGGTAGGAAGAAATAGTGCAACGTCAAATGCACTCTAAGAGATATGATGGACAGTGTCACCATTGCAGGTATGTTCCCTATTTTGAGCAAAGTATATTTTTCCCAAGTAAGACTTTTAAGCACAGAGGCAATAAGTCCCTCTCAGATAGGAATCATTTGGCAGTAGTAAACATTAGTTTGTGTAGTGAGAGAGGTTGATTGCGTTGATCTGCTCAAGTTGATGTTTAGAAAAAACTGACATTTAAATGTTTTTGTAACATAGACTTTTTGAACTAGCTGTGCAATATAAGAAAATACCAACCACTTCGGTCTTCTCTCGGTACTTCATTTATCATATTTTCCATTTGCGTGTACTCCCTTGAGTTTTGATTTCGTTTTGGAAAGAGACCTATAACTGCCTTGGCATCCAAAACAGATATTCTTTGGCGTACCATCCCCAAAACTGAGTGAACGAGCCAATCAAACATTAGGCCAGTACCTCCATTGTTGTGTTACCGAAAATTAAGATAAATAGACAAATCTACTACCCTTAGCTGAGCATTCCTACAACGAATCTTACCATGCTTCTCTAGGTGATACTTCTTTTCATGCCTCTTATGGGTACAATGCTATGTCTATCCCTATGCTTTCTTCCTTTTGACCACAAGGTCCCTTCAGTAAAAGAACATGTCTGTTCG
Source organism: Ambystoma mexicanum (assembly GCF_040938575.1). Lineage (NCBI taxonomy): Eukaryota > Metazoa > Chordata > Amphibia > Caudata > Ambystomatidae > Ambystoma > Ambystoma mexicanum. The sequence goes on from NC_090935.1 coordinate 261,564,299, forward strand.
TTAATGCTAGGATTGCAAACAGGCAAAAAACATCTAGTGACGTCCCAAGAAAATGCCTGTTGTCATGCTGATAAAAATACTAAAATGTTTAAACCACAATATATCAGACCCGTTCCTCTTTCAGGTGTTATCAATCATATTGTTTTAGAATTAACACTGCCCCTACATTACAAGATCCACCCCGTAATCCATGTTTCCCTTCTCAAGCCTGCTTGTGTATACCAAAGATACCCCTGTCCGTCAACATCAGCTCTCCCTGCTGTATGACCCCAAGATGAATATGAGGTACAATACATTGTGGATTTTCATCTCAGGGGATGGAAGGGCTATGGGCTGGAGGAACATTCCTGGGTTTTCCCATCATCATGTCGCAGCGCCCAGTCTTGTTAGAAGATTTCATAGCTGATTTTCTCTAAAACCTGGCCCGGTTTCCTCTTCCAATCAGGCTATTGGGAGGGGGGCTTAGGAGGGGCATGCTGTTAGGACAGCTAACAGAAGCTTGCAGCACCAGTCCTCGTCCCTTTCTTACTTGCTCCTGAGACAGGTTCCCTTCGCTGCGATAAGACTGAGGGTGCATTCCTAGGCAGATACCACATACCTTGGTGACTGTGGAACACCGTACGCCATCCCTGAGGATTGTACCTTTCCGCATAGACGGTGATGATGTAGGTGACCTACGAAAATGACACAGTCCTTTCCTCTAATGTCACATTTCAAATGCAGAACACTTTAAAACACAAGGAAGAATACAGGAGCGCCTTTTATGGACCTGAACCCATGTATCCATTGATTCTAGATTTCAGGTATTTATATTTAAGTAATCAGGTTAGGGCCTGAATTATTCCTTGGTGTTCCAGGTTTGGAGCCACTCGCCCATAGGTAAAGACATTACTACCTTGCTGTTTAATGTTAGTGTTACTCTTGTACTTTGCTCTCTATGTGCCTTTCAACGTATGTATCCTATCTCCCCTGTAGCTCCTGATTCCATCATTTCTTGTTTCCTGATGGGGTGTGTCACCTAGCACTCCTGCCTTGGGTATAGGTCACAATGGTTGTTATACCAATCGGTGGGGCACATTTCCTCGGGCAGGTGTAGCACAGCATCTAGATTTCGGAGGAATCCAGAGTCATCGCTCCATCCGACAATCCTGACACTGGGTTTCAAAGTAAACATTGATGCCTTTCATACACATGTATCAGGTAAGGCATGACTCATAGGAAGCATCACACGGAACAGCTAATGTGTACATGTGGAAGGGTGCTTTGCTGCACTGCTTACAGCATCAATTTAAGAAAGAAAGCAGGCAGAGGAAGAACACCAGCCAGCCCACATTTTGCAAAGTACACCAGGAATGTCAAGCTCATGATTAATTACATCTGTGACCAGTACACCACTGACACCTGAAAAAATCATTGTGAGCAATGTTGGCACAGTCTAATGGGAGGGGAATCTGTGGAACAACATACTCAGTCTCTTTGGCATCTTTGATACTGATTGGTCATCACCAGAAACAGAAAGTGGAACATCAGTCACAAAGATGTTTGATGCCTTTCTACTGGAAGATTCACTAGGAGGGAGGGATTGCAACCTATGACAGTGTTGGTAAAGCAAACTGTCCACCTGGCCAGCAATATTTGTGAACATTGCTCTTGAATTACTAAGCTGCTCCAATGCCAGTCTGATAGTGTTTCTAGTGCAGGCAGGACTTGTCAAGGGTTTTGACCCATGTTGAATCAATAGACTGGGTAGATGTGGGGATGAGCTGTCACCGCCCATTATTCTATCCCAGAACAAACTAAATCAATAGACTGGGTGGATGTGGGGATGAGCTATCGCCGCCCACATTCACGCCAGAATAGGAGAACTGCGCAGTTAGCACGAGACCACTCCAAAGATACAACCTTCTTGTGGGGGGTTCCACATCACCACTCAGGATGCCATCAAAACAATGTTAAGCAAGGGTCCTATACTATCAAGCAAAAGACCACTCTATTGAAATGCAGTAATTCAAGACAACTCAAAAATGGATGCAGTACCGACAAATTCCCCAAGGGGGTGCTAGCGGTCTAAACTCTGACAGGGAAACTGTATTTAGGAGTTGCAAGAGGGGCAGGGACTTCAAAGCTTGTTGGTTAATTGAAAATCTAGTCACCTTCTGTTCCCAGAGGCCAAGAGGCTGGGAAACCTTAACACCTCAGAGATTCCCACACTAGGAGGCAGGATATCACATGACCCTGTTGATTGATTGAGGAGAGACTTCCAGGCAGCCTGCTGGAGTCCACACAAAAGGCTATTTCTGTTGAATGGGTTATATTAATTTTGAGTGTTTCCTGTCAACAGCCCTCTGCCAGCAAGGAGAGACATGTGATCACTGACCCACCCAGACTTCTGGAGGCGGACCCAAACACTTGGGGGGTTGAATTGCAACAAATATATATTTTATAGAAACAGTGATAATTTATTGTAACCAAATGACAGTAATGTACAACTTTGAGAGTCTTAGTTTGAAAAATGCCCTCACGATTTGAGTCCAAACTCCAATTTGTACCATGTTCTGGGGCAAAACCCGCTAATTATGATTATTGTAGACAATGTGTTTAAGCTAGGGACATGGAAAGTTACTGGGATATATGTGGAAGGGAAATGTACCTTTGTATAATTTTTGATGAAAATCCCATGTTGCAAAACCCACTAAAATCGAAAATAAGTTGCCATTTTTGAATGCAAGCTCCTAGAAACACCAGAGTCGGGACAGGGGCTATCTTTAGTAATATATGATGTGTGTATGTGATGTCAAACAACTGTGTACCTGGGAAATATGTATTTGGATCAGGAATAGATTTGTGTGCACATTGACCAGGGGAGTGTCATTTCTGCAGGTCATAAAAATGACATCACTCTGACACACTATCCCTTCCCAAATCAGGGACCAAAGAATCAATTGACCTATCAAATCAAGAGAGGGGCAGGCTTAGGGATGCTAGCCTCTCCACCCACTTTTTAAAACACATAAAAAGAGACTGTTGGGACAGGTAGAGACATTCAATTCCATTTTCTGCGGGACGCTCTGCCGGGAGACTCCAGACTTCACATCCATCAATCGCCAAAGACCAGAACTTTACTTCAGAACTTAAAGCAAGGGCCTAAACCCACAAACTGAGAACTCTTCTCAGCAGGCCTCAGCATCCTTAAAATCATCTGCAAACTATACCACAGGCCGCTGTATCCAGAGAGCTGACCCAGACCGCTGTGAGCAGAACCAGAGATCCAGACCGGTGTGAGCAGAACCGGTGCCTGATTGACCCGCCGAGCAGAGAGAACCGAAGTCCAGTCCAGTTGACCAGATCCGTGACGAGGCCCATTCATTTCAAAATTAGGTGTGAGTACCACCAGAACTGTGCAGAATCCAATCTCTTAGTTAAAATAATCTAATCCAAACTATTTTAACCTAATTAGAACTGCCTCCTAGTAATCCTGTCATCTGTCATTCTAAAGCTGCGAGCTGTCATCTGTCATTCTAAAGCTGCAAACTGTCACCTGTCATTTTGAGTTTTACTTTAAATCCGAAAATCTACCTTTATTAAATCGTCCGTATCTCTTGAACCTCCCACTCCTTCTACTTTTACCGCAATCGCGATTCACACTCTCGCAAAATTTACCACGATTTGCGATTTGGCTCAATTTCTCCACTTGTCAAAATAGCAGCTCCATTCTTTCTTTTGTTAAAATCCGTTTGCAACCTGGTAATAACTCATAGAGCATTGCTAAAGTGAGCCTGAACTAATACCAACACGCATCTCCCACTCACCCTGAATCTCTAGAGGGAATTAAAATCAGTTGGCACATTTTCCCATCCATTGCCATCACATTTAAAAAGCATTTTGGGCCTGTGTTTCAAACTCCTACCTGTTTCCTCTAAGCTTGCTGGGGGGGAACTGAATTTCGTATTGTATTTGATTGCATTCCTGAGAACTGTGTGCTCCTCTTTCCATCTGCTTCCATTTCTTACATTGCATAGGGGAGGTGGGTGAATTGCCAGAGAAAAAGTGATTATCTTATCTTTTGCTAAAATCATATTAAGTATATCTGTACTGCATTTTATTCCTCATTGCATTTCCTTGAAACCATAAAGCATTTTCAGCTACCTCATCTTCTATACTACTCCTAAGTAATCAAGTGTACCACTGTAACATTACCCATTGTGGATCCACATCATATGTCTCAGTGTACTATCAGATATTAATATATTATAAAGTGTGATAGATATATATATTGTTGAATTGTCCAAATAAACCTTTTAATTTGCAAAACAAACCTACTTCTTGGATCAATGGGGTCAGGGGGATTCTAAGAGGGGGGTGTTATACAAGGGTTGTCATCCAGAGTACTGAACTGGATATAAAAATACATCAATAAGGGTTTTCCTCAGCATCCCAGACTAGGCATTGACTTAGCTGTAGTGTTGATTGAATATCGCTTACAGACTAGAGTCTCTAACTAATGCACAACCCTTGCTATGATGCATCATGAACATTTATTTAAAATCAACAGTGCCTTCATTGCAGAATCATATGGCTGAAAATCCACCCATAGCCATAAACCAGTCAGGGCGAGGATGCTGATTTGTTACCCTGTATTTGGCAGAAACAGAAAGTGGTACAGAGGTGTTTCATGGTCTGCATCGTTGGGAAACAGACATCTTTAGTATAGACTGATAGGCCATGAAAAGCTGAGGTCTTCCACAATCAGATGCCTAGTGTGCAAGTAATGAGTTTTAATCTTATCTTGTCTCATGATGAGAAAACCACTTGTCATAATGACTCATGCGCTCTCACAAGGTGAAGCCACCCAATTATTTTCTGTGTTGCTCTCCCTGGGTGCAGCAACCTCTTAAGGTTCTTGTTTTTCTCACATGGCACAGCGCCCATTAATGGTCTCATGCTTTTTCACAGGGCAGAACCAGCCACTATATTTTTTGGGTTCTCTACAGGGAGCAAACAGCCCGTAAGGTTTACAGCTTATTTTACAGGGCACAGCCCCTCCTTAATTTTCTCATGTGCGCAAACAGGTCACAGCCATCTCTTAAGGTTCTCAATTTCACAGAGCACATCCACCCACTAAAAGTATCAAGTTCTGCCACAGGGTATAGCCATCTTTAAAGTCTCTCAAGATTTTTCACAAGGCACAGCTGCACTCTTATTTATTTAGGTTTTCCCACAGTGCACATTCACCCACTGCAATACTTGGATTTTTTTCAAAAGGCATAAGCACATGCTAAAGTTCTTGTATTCTCACACAGGCTAAAACTACCTCTTAAGGTTGGGTAGAGTTTTTGACAAGACATAGTCTACCATTAAAGCTCTTGCTTTTTTCCACAAGCCACAGCTCCCTACTAAAATTCTTGAAAACTCCCATGGAGCACAACCATACTATAGAGTGCTTGGGTTCTCCGACAGAGCACATATATTACTTATGCGTGTCAGATCTTTTATAAAGGGCACAGCCACCCACTAATGTTCTCAGCTTCTCACAAAGGCCACAGCAACCATCAGAATTCTCAACTTCTTCTGATGGGGCAGCCACCCCTTAATGCTCTCAAGCTCTCCCATAGAGCATTTCCTAAAGTTCTCTGCCTCTTCCACAGACCACTGCCACTCTTATAGGAGTTCAGTCTCCCTGTGACTGAACTCCTATTTCTGATACTTCAAGTTTGCTTTTGTGGTAACATTTCCTTTAAAACATTGACTAATGCAAAAACGTGCTTAAAATCATTTCCCCAATAAAAAAGTTCACACCACGTTTCCATGTCGACCAACTGGGCATGAAATGGACTTGCTTGACTTGCTTTAGAAAACCAATACATAATGTGCTTCTTCCACTTCCTCTCTCAGGACCCCTCTGGTTGCCTCTCCTCTCCTCTTCCCTTTTCCTCTTTCTCTCTGACATCACCTCTTCCTCTTTCAGGCCCCCTCTGGCCGCCTCTCCCTCTCCTCTTCCTTTTTCCTCCTTCTCTCTGAAAACACCTGACAATGTTTCTAGACAAGTCTGATCTATGAAAGTGCTGTCCAAACAGGTGCTTCCCTGCTCTTCCAGAATTATCAAGGACCACATGTTCACCATTGCTCCAGCCTTGGCTGACTTCTACAATCACTCTTTCGCCACTGGATATTTCCCCTCTTTCCTCAAGCACTCCCTTGTCCACCCCCTACATAAAAAGCATTCTGCCGAACCTACCTGTCTGGCAAGCTTTCACCTGTTTTCCATCACTCCTTTCCTGGGCAAACTCCTGGAAAAGCTGCCCATCTCTCAGCTTACTTTCCACACTGAATCTGTTGGTTGTCTCCATGGCCATCAGTCCGGCTTCAGAGCAGCCGAAGGCATGCAAACTGCTCTCCTGAATACCCATGAAGATCTGCTCTCTAATCTTGATTCCTGAACTCCCTCTGTCCTTCTCCTCCTTGACCTTTCCTCTGCGTTCAACACAGTTAATTATGCCACCCTGATCATTTGGCTCTGAAAATCTGGCATCACGGATCAAGCCCTGGCGTGGCTGACCTCCTGCCTTCTGGAAAGAACCTCCCAGGTCCAACTTCGGCCCTTCCTCTCCACCACCTCTCTCTCCACATGTGGTGTTCCCCAGGGCTCTATCCTCTCACCCTGGCTCTTCAATGTCTATCTGGCTCCTTTGGCCCACTCGATCTCCACCTTCTCTTCTAACTTTCAGTGTTATGTGGATGACACACAGCTCTCTTTCAAGCTTTGCTCAGCCGCCTCATCTCCCTCGCTCATTCCTGACTGTGTATCTGTGATACAGGATTGGTGTGCCTCCAACGATCTCTGCCTTAATGCAAGTAAGATGGAGATCCTTTTCATTGGGACCCTGCTCCCACTTTCCCTCTAACACTCTGCCTGCCTTCCTTGAGCCCTCTACCCTCACCTTCCTGTGAGGCAAAAAAACCTTGGTGTCATCTTCGACTCCACTCTCTCCTTCTCACCTCACATCACGGACCTTACCATGAAGGCCCACTTCCGGCTGCACCTCCTCAGAGGTAAGCTACCCTTTCTCACTTTCCACCAGAAGCTTGCGGTCTCCAGAGCCCTGGTTCTCTCCAGGCTGGACTATTGTACCTGCCTCTATCTCAATCTACCCGCCTCCATTCTCCGCCCTTTGCAACTAATCCAGAAAAGGACTGCAAGACTTATCCTTGCCTTCAAGCTCAGGGCCTGTATCTCTCCAGTCCTGGATTCTCTCCATTGGCCCCCAGTGGCTGCAAGGATCAGGTTTAAGATCATATGCAACATCCACAAAGCTTTCTGGGGCTGTCCACACTAGATCCAACTCTCTCTGATGAAATACCTTACTTCTAGAGCCCTACGCTCTGCTACCTCCAACTCTCTCAAGGTCAGATGCTTCTCTAGGGGGAGGGGGAGTTAGATCTCACTTCTCTTCAGGTGCCTCCCTCTGGAACTGCCTTCCTGTCCCTCTCAGACTTGAGCTTCTGGAAGTAGCTCAAGACCTTCCTTTTCACCTCTGCCCTTTCGCTTTTGCTTCCCTGCTAATTTACCAGTCTGCTGTGCCGACTGGTAACCTAGTACCCTCAGAGTCTCACTGGGTACCAGGCTCCTCCTAGTCCTCCTAGTCCAGTCTTCCTTGAACTGCCTTCTGGCCTACCGTGCACTTAGGGGCTGTAAGCTGTAACCCCTAAAGTCCACCTGCCTCCAAACACTTAGCTTGAGCCGTGCTGCCCTGGCTGCTCACACTTTCCCTTCCCCTCTTCCCTGCACTTTCCCCTTTCCCTTCCCCTTGCACTTTGCGCTGTCGCACTTGCATGATCCGAATGACACAAGGCCTAGTATGATTGTTTGTCTTGTCTTCCCTCCGTCTTCCGTAGCTTGTCTTGCGGCACCTAGAAACACTTGTGTACAGGCTTGAAATAAATGGCATATCATATCATAGCTACCCTGGCCTCTTCCCTTCTGTTCCCACCCTACCCTCTTCTAATAACTCTTCACCATGTAGACCTCAGACTCCTCCCTCCTGAGGGTCTTCCCTGGTAGCAGGGTAAAAAAGTCCCACACCAAGTACCATGTGGCTCCACTACCTAAGGCTCCGACTATGCCTGACTTTCCCCATCCACCATAGACTCCTTGGTCACCGTCTCCATCCCTTCTTTTATCTGATCCTCCTACATCGCCCCTCAGGTAGGTCAACCACCTGCTGGGGCACCTCCATGGGTGGTTCTCCACTTGGGCCTCCTCCTGCTGGACCTCTCCTAGTGGCCTCAGCAGCACACTCACTCTGCTGGGTAAAGAGCACTTCCTCCTCTATGACCACAAGCCAGTTATGAGCTTCCTCATACCTTCCCTCCAAGTTGCTTGTTTCAACTGCCCCTCCTCCAAAATGAGGAATATTCCCTCATGCTCCTACTGTGGCACAGCCTCTGTTTTACATGCACTGGAGGCCTTGCCTCCATGGGGGTGTCCTCAAAAGGCACTGTCATCTCGGTCTACATGTCAATAGTTTCAGCCTCTTCTTATAGCCCTGCCTTCACCCCCTCACCTTCTCATGAGACTCCATCTAATGCCTCAGCGTTTGCTTCTGAATCAAAGCAACAGTGATGTTGCTTGGTCCCGGAATACAAACCAGTGCTTGCAGTTTCCCTTTCCTCATTCGTAAGGGGGAAATACTCCTTCTGATGCATGGGTTAACGGAGCTCCTTCTCCTCCAAACCCCATCCCCAGACATCTTCCTCTTCCACTCCAGCATCACATGCTGCCATGAGAACATAAAGTGAGAATTGGCAAAGGTGTTTGAGAAATGTGAGTGAGCACAGCCTGAAAACCCAAATTTGTGAAACACCAAATTAGTCCTGAGAACCAAGTAAAACACCAATATATCAACAAGTAAACAAATCCTAAACTATACCAATACTATAAAACAACTCAGACGAGGGTACCACAACACAACATACATGCAAGGGGAACTTGCAAAGGACAAACTTTGCAAAGGACAAACTTTTTTTATTGTGGTGTTTTTTTGGGGATGAAATTAGGAACACAAAACATATTTTGCATTTATACCACTTTGAAATGGGGAACCTAAATGGAAAATGCACACGAAGAAAAGGCAACTTTTGTTTCTTTTTTTATTGGGGGGGGGGGGTATCTAGCAACACACAATCAACACAGTGAACAAACATTACAAGTAATGGGCACAAACAAATGTTCCCCCAAAACACACCAAACACCAATAAACTAGACAAAAGACCAACACCAAACCGCTACAATCTCTCAAAACACCTCAAAGCTTCGCTCCAAAGCTCTAAAACCCTCCAAACAACCTCCATATATAAGTCTAGTATGTGTACTCCTTTATTCACACTCTAACAAAACTCTCAAAGAAACAAGAAGTGAGCTGGGCATTATGTAATTATCTGAACAAAGCCAATCGAACTTGGCAAAACAGCTTAAGAGGGCTCAGATTGGCTTAACAAACTCGATGAATATTGGACTATTGAAGCGTGTCTCATAATTGGATGACAGGGGATTCTGGGAGACCCAGTAGACTGCAGTGACTAACTTTGTGTTGGATACATTGACACCAAACACCAATCTCATTTCCAAGATAGGGCTGAATCGTTCAAGCAATCTGCAAGGGTCCATTTATTGAAAGATCGTCCAGGCTTAGCAATTATTATTCCTACCGAAACGATCCTCTGTGTCTTCCTTAGTCGGAGCTCTTTCACTTATGTGGCTCTCTGCTATTAAACAGAGATGAACCATAATCATAACTGTTCATATTCCCAGTTTAGACTCAAGCAGGAACCTCTAAATGGGCCTCTGTTAAAAGGGCTTTTTTAAGCCTGTATTTGCGAATGTACTAATGTTAGGAATTAAAATGCTTGAATGTGTGAAACAGGAACTACAAGTAGGTGACTATTAGTGCCGGCTTTTATGCTCAAATCATATTGAATTCTGTAATGTGCACATGAATATAATCGATTACAGAACACAATTTGGGGCTCTGCTTCAACATGTTTCTTAAGAAAAAGGAGTGTGCATGAAGTAGCAATGCTGATTGAGAAAACTGCATAGAATGTTTCCCACATTACTAGTTTTACAAAGCTTTAGAATTGTCATATTCAGTAGCTACTTCTCTGCCTATTTCACGGTTTTGTGACAGATTAGGAAACATACATATGTTCGAATTCTGGAAGGGCATACCTGCCATTGTTTTTAACACACTAAAAACAATAAATGCCATTTGTTTAAAAAATAGTGAATTGGGTTATGCAGGGAGTTTTACACGTGATAGGCCCTGTGCGATCGGGGTACGTGTATTTGTGGGGTACGCAGGGAGTTTCACACGCGATAGGCCCTGTGCGAGCGGGGTGCATGTATTTGTGGGGTACGCGGGGAGTTGCACATGCAATAGGCCCTGTGCGATCGGGGTACATGTATTTGTGGGGCACGCAGGGATTTTCACACGCGATAGGCCCTGTACGAGCGGGATACATGTATTTGTGGGGTATGCAGGGAGTTTCACATGGAATAGGCCCTGTGCGAGCATGGTACGTGTATTTGTGGGGCTTGGGGGGAGTTTCATACGCGATAGGCCCTGTGCGAGCGGGGTACGTGTATTTGTGGGGTACGTGGGGAGTTTCACACGCGATAAGCCCTGTGCGAGCGGGGTACATGTATTTGTTGGGTACGCGGGGAGTTTCACATGCGATAGGCCAAGTGCGAGCGGGGTACGTGTATTCTGAGGTGTGCGCGTGGAGTTTTACATGTGATTTCGCTAGTGTGAGAGGGGTACATGTATACTGAGGGGTGGGCGGGGAGTCCTACACGCAATTTCGCTAGCACGAGAGGGATACGTGTATTCGGAGGGGTGCACAGGAGTTTTACACGCGATTTTGCTAGCGCAAGAGGGGTAAGTGTATTCTGAGGGGTGCACAGGGAGTTTTATATGTGATTTGGCATTGTGTACCCTCACGGGTGTGCGGTTTCCCCCCTCCCCATGCCCTGCAGGCAGCCCACACCACAGGGGACTACCCTGCAACCCTCCCCATGCCCTGCAGTCAGCTCACATGGCACCATGCACTTGTGAGCACACTTTTGAGCCCCAACTCATGTCCCCCTCCACCCCCACCCACCCAGCATTGACGGGCACCTGGCAGCAAGCCCCAACTCATGACCCCCTGCAACCCCACCCACCCAGTATGGACGGGCACCTGCCAGCAGGCTCCGACTCATGTCCCCCTGTACCCCCACCCACCCAGCATTGACGGGCACCTGCCAGCAGGCCCCGACTCATGTCCCCCTGCACCCCCACACAACCAGCATTGACGGGCACCTGCCAGCTGGCCCCGACTCATGTCCCCCTGCACCCCCACCCACCCAGCATTGACGGGCACCTGCCAGCAGGCCCGACTTATGTCCCCCCAACACATCATCACGATCCACACACATGGCCCTTATGGCCACCCAAATCCCACCCCACGCCACCCCAGTCCAAACACCCAACCAAGTATTCCATCCACCCCACATTGAAATCCCCATTACATGATACATCCCAAATGGCAAGTATGCACATCAATACATGTCCGTCACACACACACAATGGGTGCAAGTGAATGAGAAAACCCACATTGTGACATGCATGAAACCAATGAGAGCATACCACACAAATGAAGTATGAAACCAAAATGTATTAAAAATGAAACCAAGGGAATGAAAGAAAATCACACAATAATAGAAATAATAAACAAAAGGCTGCATGTCCAAAATAAATGAAATAAAATATATGAATGCTGCATCAAAATAAATCCAAATGAAAATGTCTCAAAAGGGTTCATTCTTCAAACAAAATCCAAATGAAAAAATAAATTCATTGCTCCATGGTAAAAAATGAAAAAGTCCAATCCAGTCTTCAACTATATACAATTTCCAAATCCAGGGTCCATGAGCCAAACAATCCAAATGAAACCTACACAAAACCCTACCTAATAAACAACTATATACAAAAAGGTGGGGCATAGTCCATGCTCCCCAAATGAAACTAAAATATAAAGGAAAACTAACACTAATGAACTATATACAATGGCGGCGGGCAAGTCCTACGGCTCACTTGTTCATTTCCCGGCCCAGGGCATCATCGAACTCCTGTTCTACGTCCTGGAGGCGGGCCTGTTCAATGGTCCCGAGGTTTTGCAGGGATAACGCCATGTCCACCTCCAACTCCTGCGAATTTCCTCGAGGCACTCAGTGCCTGAGCGCCCTGCGCATGGAGTTCTCCACCCTGACCATAGTGAGCCGTGCCTCTTCTGCCCGCCGCTGCTCCGCATCTATTTGCTGGCCCAACCGCTGCCACTCAGAAGACACTCCCAATCCAGGGTCCTCCTGCACTCCGGCCGATGCCTGCCCCTATGATGTTGATGGCCCCGAGCCATCATCGCTCCCACCTTGAGCCTGCTGCTGCCGTGCATGTGCCCTGCCTCTTGATGCCTGCACGTCCTCCTTGTGCTGGGGTCCAGTTGTTGGGGTGGCCACCCCTGCTGGACCTCCGACTCCTGACTGTGGCAGGGATGTGTCCTCCACCAGCCTAGCTGCTGAGTCAGAGGCAGCTCCACAAGGTACCCAGGTGATATTTGGGCCGGAAGATGGCATGGAGGACAACTGGCGCATAGGGGGTTCAGTTGAGGAGGGGGTCGGTACAACGTCCAGCAGACAGAGGAACCCAGCACTGGTGACCCGTCTTAGTAGGTCGACGCGGTCAATGAGGCATCCCAAATAATGTGCAGAGTCCTCACGAAAACCCTGCATGTCACCCCATTGACGCAACGCCACCCCAGCCAGGATAGGTTCAACATGGACCCGGATTGCCACGACCGCAGGGAGAGGAAGGCCAGTTGTTGTTCGCGCATCTCCTCCCTGCGAACGGGTCTGGATGAAGGCATCCCTGCTGGTGCGGGATGATGCAGTCACAGGATCGGGGACAGGATTACACACAGGCACCTCTGTGGCGGCCTGTGCTGCCTCCTGTCCCTGCCCCTGGACTGCACAACTAGCACCAGTGGAATACACCATCCAGACCCCATGTGTGGCCCTTCCACAGCCTCTTTCTCGACCAAACCTGGATGACTCCGTGCCATCTTCCTCCATTGGACCCTGTGGGGTCTCAGCTACTTCTTCTGCTGCCGAGGAGTCCACCTCCGACCTTCGCCTCTTGGACCTACCCTCGGCAGCTGTGGCCACGGACGCTGCACCAGACTCCTCACTCCCCGACGAGATGACAACCCTGGAGGGGAGCTTGGCCTTGCATCTCCGGCTGACGGTGCGATCCCTGCCGCTGCGCTCCACAGCACCGTCTCCGCCCTCTTCATCAGTTGACGCTGCAGACAGGGCGAGATAGAACACAGGCATCAGGGCACTGTATAATGGTGTGATACACACATGACAGTTGCACATGAGTGGCAGTGTCAAACTTCCCACATGGCATCACACTCCCCAACACACATATCATTTGAACTCACACACATGCGCAAATCTACAGGAATGTTGCAGCTGGCAGCACCATCCATACACACACAACAGCATGAGCATCCGAAGGTTAGCCTGACGTCACATGCAACACGGAGAGTGCAGAACACATGCACACACGCCACCAGACATACATGCACCTGTACATCTCCACCACCTGTTGCAGTGATATCATCGCCATCCATGTCACATCTGCCAACCAGCCTCCTACATGTCAGTGTCACATGCATCGATGGGGTATCACAGTCGCACACTTGTCAAATACACACACATGCACATGTACATAGTGCAGATACATGAAGGTGGAACCAGCATCCATGTGTGTGACACCAAAACCATGCCACAGTACATACACAGAAATTTAAATGTGTGTGCACCCACACATGCATTCGGCCACCATGCATTTGAACACATACACCATTGATGTGCCTCACACATTACAGGACTCACATGCGGCAGGCTCATCTCCCTGTACATACACATCCATACATGGGCCTACCAAGACATATGTCCAACCTGCACACTCCTGGCCCACCTCAACATGCACAGTGTCCAATCAGTACGCATGTACACTTACCGCTCGACTCTGGACGAGTCTGCCTCTCAAGGACCTGGAGGTGGAGCGCCGGGCGTATACATTCCAGGACCCTCATCTGGTTGTTGGTAAGGTGGACCCGGGACCTCTCAGCATCTGCTGCCTTCAAGAGGCACCGGGCCTTGTTGAGGGTCCTGGACCTGAAGTCCTCCCAATGGTTCCGGACGTGTTGAATGTCATGGGCTGCCACCCCCTCCACGTGGATGGCAGCCACAATGTCCATCCAAATCCTCTTCCGTCCTTCATTGTCGGTGCGTGAACTTCCAAAGAGGGCATCATACTGCCCCAGGACTTGCTCCACCAGGATGCCAACTTCATTGGCATTGAAGCTGGCAGCCCTCTGCCTCTCTGCTGGAGGGTTGCCACTGGTGCCAGATGGTGTTGTGTCGGACATGGCAACTGGGTCCTGGGGCTGGGCTGTGGAGTGATGGAATCCCAGTCGGGAGTCTTCTGTTCCAGCAGGGGTGGTCACAGCAACTCGACCCCTGCAGATGGCTGATGTGCAGGCACCAAACAGCACGGCACGTGGGCAGCAGGCAGACAGGCAGCAGCAGATGGCAGGTGGGAGCATGCTCAGGGCTCTGGGGGGCAGAAAAATGGCCTTCTGGGCAGGAGTTTGGTCTTCCGTGTGTTGTCGCGTGGCCAGCTTGATACAGAGTGATTTGGCACGTGAAAAAACTGCACGTCAGTGTGTAATTCGAGGAAAGGCACTTAGCGCGTAAGCGCGTCTGTGACGTTACGCGCGCGGGCGTTTCCCTCATTACGGGTGCATAGTGATTCAGCATGTGAAAAAACAGCACATCCGTGTGTTAATGCGTGTAATCTGAGGAAAGGGCCTAAGGGTGTAAGTGACATGACGCATGCAGGCTTTTCCCGCAGCACAGGTTAAAGGTGAGTGGGTCCAGCAGTTTGCTGTACATGCCGTTTGTGGAGAACGACATGTGTGTTGCTACTTCGTGTTGTTTCACGCGCCATCACAACTTTACAGTGGATCAAGGACGTATCTCTTCTTTTGGCGGGGGTATTGGCTACGCATGTTTTTAATTATCACGCTAGTCTGACGGTGAGTCACGCATGCAATTTTTCTCACTGCGGGTGCCCCTGTCTATCGCTACCCATTTTTGAGGTCATAGTAGCCTGTGTGTCCCACACGTATGTGTTTGTCGTGTCCCTGGGTGCCACTGCGTACTGCCGGAGGTTAATTCCACACACGTGGGCTACTGGGGGTTGCGTGCACGGTTTTACTGCAGTTTTGGGGTGCCTGAGCGTTGCGTGACCCGTCACTTTATCACCGGGGTCACATACAGCCTTGCAGGTGCAGGGGTGCTGTTAACATCTTGTATCCCACCCTCTTCACCCCAATTGCCCAGGACAATTGTCGTGTACACCTCCCATTGGCACTACTACATCTTTGCCGGCACTACTCCATCTGTGCCATGGCTGGGAGGCCACGAAATGTGCGGGGCGCCTCAGCTGGGCGTACTCCACGTGTTGGGAGTGGTTCCTGAACGGGGTGACAAGGGAGAAGGGGGACTCCAGGATGTCCATCCAGGGTGGCTGCAGAGGTGGGGTGTGCCAGCTCGGCACAATGTTGTGCCATGTGTTGGTGCCATCATGCCACCACCCCCTGCGAATCCAGGAGATGCAGTTCTTGCTCTGGCACTGGCACCCATATGATCCGGCAGTCCGTTTCATCGACTGCTACGGGCCCAGGGGTAGTGGTAGCTGCAGATGCAGCTGTGGACACCACCACCCAGGCTCAGGGTCTGCCAGCGCAGGCAGCGGTGGCACTTGAAGAGTCCATGGAAGATTTCTAGGAGGTCAGGAGGCACACCGTAGGTGCACGCAGGGCTGCCCTGTCCCTGGGGCAGTAATGTCATCTGCTGCCCCAACCAGCCGGGTGTTGGCAAGTGCATGGGCAGATGCAGCCTACACCACCCCGGTTGTGAGTCTACCAACCAGGACAGTCAATTACCCTAGCACAGCGGATGTTGCTGTGCAGGGTCCATTCCAGGGCACCCAGCAGCCACTGACCCAAGTCAGGGCTTCCGTCCATGTTCCACCTGCCACTCCCTCGGCTCATTCCACCAGCGCCACTACTCATACTGATTAGGGCAGCATTTGCCAGCCAGGGTCTGGACCAGCGTCCAAGAGGAGGAAGGTTGCACCTGCAGTACAGGCTGGGACCCCAGACACAGCTACGGCCTCCGGCACGTCGAGGAAGAAGGCTTTCTGCATGCAGGAAATGGACTTCCTTGTGGACTACGTGCGGGAACACAACCATGACATGCTAGTGGGTCCGAATTGTCAAACTACGGCTGCCCATCGTAATACCCACTGGAAGCAAGTTGCGGATCAGGTGAGTGCGTCCGGCCATGAGGTGCGCACAGCTCAAGAGTGCAAAAACCGCTGGGATGACCTCAAACGCAGCGCTAGGGCAAAGCGTGCCTCTAATTACAACATGACTCTGGTGACTGGCAGTGGGCCCCCACCTGAGGAAGAAAACCTCACTCCGCACGAGTCAGTCGTTGCAGAGTTCATACCAACAGGAACGGTCGAAGGAGTAGGAGAGATGCTGGACTTTGATGCCCCGTCCAGTGAGTGTTGTCGCGTGTTTGTTGAGGCCATGTGTGTTTTGCTTGTTTGATGTGTTATGCTTGACTGCCACTACATGTCATGTGTACATGGTTCTCATGTGCAAGTCATGCAATGCTTCACTGATGTGTGCCTGCTGTGCAGGATAGTGGACATGTAGAGCAGACAGGGACTGTCCTCATCACCACACTTGCACCCTACTCACATGCTAGTCACCCGGCTGCCCCTCCGGTCCATGTTCCAGCTCACTGGCCGTTCTGCATGTAGCCTGGGGTGTCTTGCCTCTCAGCACTGGGACTATGTCATTGCATGACTGACGTGCATGTGTGTTTGGCCTGCATGCGGGTACTACAAGTTGGCATGCTCCCTTGCTCCCCCCCTACACCACCATTTCAGCATGGCACTGGTGTGCATCACGTTAGCGCACTGCAATGGCCTGTTCAAGGCTCCGGTGTACATGCAAACTTCCACCAGCCAACCTGCCCGACACATGCAGTGGTGTACATCCTCTGTCCTTGATGAGGGGTGTCTCACTTGGAGTGTGCAGATGGCAGATACTCAGCAGGGGCATGAGTGCCCATTCATTCTCCATGTGCATTCCATGCATGCCCCTTTGTGTCCTTGACCGGATTATCATAGTAGTACGTGTCCAGGCTGACCTACATTTCATGGCATTTGATCAACAATTCCATGCCCACTCTTGCTCAGGCCAGCATCATACACAGGTTTAGGGTGTCACAGTCTGTGTGGGGCACAGGCCTCACCCTGTTTCTTACCCACTGACTCTGTTCAACAGGTGTAGTGTCTTCTGCACACATGGGTGTACTACTGAGGGTTCATCATGTGTCCTGCTTACTGTCCCATCATCATCTGCTGTGTTGTCAGTTGACTCTGATGATGAAATTGATGCTAGTCAACACTGTCTGGCAATACAAAGTTCTCTGGCCACCCTTTCGCTGCCATGCAATGCCTCCCTGCATTTTCACTTAGGTGGGTGGGGGGTTTGTCTGTAACCAATTGCATGCACATTGCACGTGATTCCTGAATTTGCCCTTGCACTGCCTCCACGTGTATTGGTAGACTTCATAATGTACTTGTTCATGTAGATAGTGGGGCACGTACACATGTTCTGCACTGCATCAACCCACTTCTGAGCTGGGTTACACCCTTCTACATGACTACCCACTGATGCTATGTCAAAATCACCTGGCATGTATGGATTGTTTTTCATCCCTTCTCTGTCAAGTATGCAACGGGCACAGGTGCATCCTGTGAAACTTGTAATCAGTGTTAGGACTACCTAGTGGTTTGCTAGATTTGTTTATTGGTCAATGTGCGGCCTATACCAACTAGGCATAGGGCACTGATTGGATGTAGTCTGCCAATTCAGTTGTGATGACTGTGGAGCATCCTTCATGTGTGTATGTGTGCACTTCCACATACATCTAAGCAAGCAGCGTTATAGCTTCTTGCTTTGGTGTATTGGATGCTGGTCATGTTCACAATTCAGGTGTATGGGGAAATGTGTGTTTTTGAATGCTTCCACATGTCCACATGTACATATGCAAGCAGCTTCAACGTTGTGTGGTGCAACATTGCAAGTACTCACGTATGTGTTTGTGAAAGTGTTCATTTACATATGTGTCTTCCGCAGCTTTATTGTTGACTGACTAATATGTAGTTGATAGACGTTTATGCTGGTGAGATTTCAGCAATGCGCACGTTATGTGGAACTGGCATGATCCCGAAGGTTCACTATTGTGCAGTATGTGTATGCCCAGGCCCACTTAGCTACTATGGTGGGTCCTGGGCATGTACATTTCCACAGGGAATGATGTAATAGGGCACATTCATAGCCCAATGTGGACAATCAGGCCCTAAGGGGTGTTGTGGAGGCCTCATGTCCTGCAGTTCGGACGGTACAGGGCGTTATGGTCCCTTTATGCCTGGTTGCAGGCCCTTCCTCTGCTTGTGACATTCACTATTTCTACATGGTCCATGCCACACGGTACGGGGCGAGCTGCAGATGGATGTAGCTATTTTGATGATGATGCTTCATTGATGCATGGCTACATGCATGTTACCTGTGTCATTGTGTGTTTGGATTCACTTGCAGCAGTGGTCAATTTGCAGTTCAGGCATGCTTATGGTGTGTTGCATCTCTTAGTTGCCATCTGTCTTTTCTGCCTGTGACATATGCCTGACAGAGGTGGTGTCTGATGGAGTTCATATAGTACATTTTGGAATAGTGTAGGTTTTGCTATTTACACACATCCATTTCTGTTTTTGGGATGTGTTTGCATATCAAGGCCACTGGATGCATGCCAGGTTCTCATTTGTGTGTGACATGTCTGCTTCATGTGTTGGCTGTGCATGTGATGTCTATGTGTGTGTGTTTCATGTGCTTCTGACATGTGTACTAATGTTCATCTTTTCTCCCCTTTCCAGATGATGACGCAATGGAGCCAGATGGTGTTATCATGCCAGGCACAGGTTTGCTATCACACCAGCAATCCAGCACAAGTGGGGGTCGTGGGGTGGTAGGCCACTAGAACCCACTTGTGTTCCAGACCATCTTGTCTAGGGCTGGCAATGAGTATAGCTCGGATGATCACTCTGACGACAATGTCACTCAAGTTGCTGATATGCCTGGGGCATCAGGTCGACAGAGGAATGTAGTCCTGCAGCCGCGGGCATTGCCAACCCAACAAGGACTTCGGCTCCTTGGGCCCCACAGGTGTCAAGCCCAGCAACGTGGTGGCCACGCGCCACTGGGGTATACTGAGTGGGAGCAAGCCATGATTGCCAATTTAGAACACCAGGGTGCAACAATTGATAACATCGCAGAGAGCATGGAGTGTGTGGCCCAATCCGTGCTACCCCTGCTAGGCAGGTGGAACTCCAGCTGCGGGTGGCACAGTCCACAGCCCGCTCGATCAGGCTGGGCATGGCGGCCTCAGACAGGGCATGCCGGGCTGAAATGGTGTCTTTGAGTCAAGCAATTGCTGCTCACACACAGGCACACATGGATGCCATGAGGGGTGAGTATGATTCCCTCAGATCTACTCTGGGTGTGCTCTTGATGTCCCAGAGGATGGGGTCAGAGGAGAGTTTGGAGCAGCTAGAGAGTACCATCTCGGCTGAGCTACGTGCTTGTTGGGAGGTATACCAGTTGTCCAGCCAGGCCATGGAGATAGAACTCCATGTTACACATGCTACCTTGTAAGAGGAAGCACGCGTATCACGCGAGGTTCTACATGCTGACCTACGTGTCATCGCCGCACAGAACCAGGCTCACCCGTCCCGCAGACTTGCTGCCGACGAGGGGCAAGCTGTGCCTAGGCATGGTCAGGGTACTGTGCCAGGTCAACCTTTTCAGCCAGAGGATGATTCGGACGACGAGATATCTCCCACGCAGGTCGAGCTGTGCAGGCGTTGAGCCCTGGAGGTTTTTTTTTTGTCTCAACATCATCGCATGTGGGTGTTGAGGTGCACCCTGTACCTCCCCCCTTGTGGGTGCCCCACCGGGTCGTATGTGGCCATTTTTGATTTTTCTTCTTAATTTATTTAGTTAATATGGTTTTTGATAGTTAGTTTAATTAGGTAATGTATGTTGTTTATAGTTAGTTTAATTAGTTAATATAGTTTAAAATTGCTTGTCTATTGTGCATTCATGTGACGGTGTGGTGCTTTGTGGCTTTTGAAAGCATCCACTGTCTGTTCCAGCTGGGCCCTTCAAGCTTGTCTCGTGTATGTGTTTGCAGTTTGGGATCCTGACTCACATAGGCCACTCCTGCTTCCGTTATCCATGGGCTCGCAAGGATGGTTTGGTGTAACAAACATTTACACAAGGGCTTTGGACTGTCATATCTGTGGCCTGTCTGCTGCTGTACTACTTGTGTTAACACCCCTAGTGGGGATTGTGGGGTTTATATCCACGGCATGTCTGTGATCAATTTGGGTTTGTTCATGATTGATGTGTCCATTAATTGATCTACATTGTGATGTATGTTATTTTATTTCCTGTATATGTGCTTGATGCATTCATGCTGTAGCCTGCACCCTTTGCCTGTCAAAGTCACACTGATGGTGGGAGGAGTTCTGATGTAGGTCTCTAACATGGCCCAGTGACAACCAGTATGAAGACACACACACAGGGAACTTTCTCAAGTGTTATTTATATGTTTTATGCCGTTTCTGGAGGAAAATGAGCCTCCAGACCACCTTTACCTGCAGACACAGGGTGAAGTACTACAGAAACCTGGCTCGTTCGGTGGTGCAGGCATGCGCATGTGTGCACAAGCAGTAGCGCAGGGCTTGTGCTCAGACGTCCAACAGAAGCAGACGTGTTTCCATGAGCTCCAAGCCAAGCAAGGTGAGCAGCACAAGGGGGCCACACCACAGCCAACCTTCAACCAGGCCACTTGCACATGCATGCTAAGTAGCACCACTGATGGGGAGCTTGGCCAGATATTGTTGTAGAAGCGCACAGTACAGCTAAAATGCATTGAGGGACAAATGCCAAGTAGCTTTACAAGTTGTCAGGGGCACACGTAGGGGCCGTCGCACATATCCTCCAGTCCCCCCTGCTCCATAGAAGCTGAGTTATTAGCGCAGTAGCGTTCCGAGCCTGAAACTTATACAGCAC
The DNA here is from genome assembly GCF_040938575.1 of Ambystoma mexicanum. Lineage (NCBI taxonomy): Eukaryota > Metazoa > Chordata > Amphibia > Caudata > Ambystomatidae > Ambystoma > Ambystoma mexicanum. The sequence goes on from NC_090935.1 coordinate 261,585,680, forward strand.
ACAGGGAGACCCAGAGAGGCACAGACTTGTGTGCGGTGCATATCATTTGCATGTGCAAATTGCCACTTGCACTACCTATTGTAATCTACGGCTGCCAGAACACGACTTGTGCTGAAGTAGCACCTCGCTATACGTGTCTAGCAGGTCACCCAGGGAAACATTCTATCATGTGTGATTCTTGACGCATTGGTCTTCCATTTACCACGCACCCACGTGCGCCTGAATTAGTGCATTGACAGTGTATGAACCATCACAGGGGCAAGCTAACATATACGTACATAGCAGCAGACAAGGGTGTTTGTTTGTGGAGAAGTCACTTACTTTGGGGCAGGAAAGTTGTTGTGTGTGTGTTGTAAACCTTTAGTAACTCACACTCTCTTTGCAGCATTGAACCGATCCTGTTACCGGACCTGAGAGTGCGTAGGCAGAAGGCCAGCACTCACCCCAGAGATAAGTCTCTCTTTGTCTTGCATTTCACTCATTTCGTACTATGTGCATGTAGAACATGGTTTCTCTGATTGAGTATGCGCTATTGTCAATAGTTGTATTTTGTATTTTGCCTACTTTCCCTTGCAAATCCAACTCCCCTCTCATGCCCCTCTTTCCGGTTACCCTGAATACCAATGCCTGTCCAACCAACGGATCCCTGACCCTCTTTCCCCGCTGCAGTCTCGGAAGCCTGTGTAAGTTTTACCTTGCAGGCGCCCAGTCTACAGAGGGGGTGGTTGGTTTGTGCCACTCCTGCGCCTGGAGACCAGAGCTGTGACATTACCCATCAGTTGTTCCATCCTCATTGTATGTTGTTTCCGGAAAAAGGTACCCTTCCTGTTGAACCATTGTTTAACTGTGCTACCTTGGTAGTTCGATCATTCTGCTTGTACATGTGCCAGGACTTTTTTTTCCACTTCGAGTAATCTACTGGAGACTCTTCCATGGTTATTTTGTGCCAAGAGGCTTTTTACCTGGTCTCTGCGATTTGGTATTATTACCAGTCAAGGAGGCCTCTGAGGGTGCAGGACCATATTTACACGCAAGGTGGAACATGAAGAGCAAGAGGTAGGGGGATCCTGTAGCCAGGTAGACTAAAAGGGAGAAGGCAACATACACCAGACACAGTTGTTCAGAAGGTCATGGTGATGTGTAAATGAGGGAAGGCCTTTTGTTGTTGGACAGTACGCCTGGGCTTCAGTGTTTGGGCACACTCTGACAATGTCATTGTGGGGTACTATGTACATGTTGTGTTCTGCTGGTCAATGGCTGTTCCTGTGTTGTATTTACTTTTCAGTTGTCAGGGGATTTTTATGGTTTGACATGCTAGGGTGTACACATGGGCAATATTCACATGTGATGTGTATAGGACACTGAGGGTCACTTGATTTGACATGCATATATTGAGTGCATGTTCCTACTGACACACACAGTTGCACAATGCTCCACCACACGTACAACCACCGTTCCATGCCCACAGGTGCACACATATTGCCTTCTCGGGCACGCAGTGTCTCTGCAGCACATGATCAATTACCATTTGGGGATCCTGGACATGCATCAATGGGAACATTTGTTAATTTGTCCTTTTGATGTGATGCTCAAGGTGTATCCCCAACACAATGGCTGCTCACTGTGCTTTGTGCTGAGGAGTGTGTAGCAGGAGACACACACAGCACACGGGTTTGTGAGTGGCGATTTTGCCTTGCCCAATGTGCATGTGAACAGGCATTCAGTGCTGTGTTGAAGCTACCATTGGTGTACAGCATGTGTGTATGGCTTGGTATGTGTGGGAGGTTGTCATTTCATCTGATTCCATGTCGGGCATCATTGTCTCGGGCCACTTTCCATTCATCATATGCCACTTCGTATGTTATTGGTCATGTGTTGGCCTTTTGCTGTTGCATGCCATGTCATGGTGTGGCAGACAAGGGTGATGTGGTTTGGGAGGGTTTGGGTGACATACCAGGGATTGTCATGGCCTGTTTTGCGTGGGTGTGTGATACACACCATGCATGTGTTCCTTTTGGTCACATGGGATTGGTTATGTTTAAGTAGCTAGGGATGCACACAATGTAGCACTCCCATGGCAACATCCTCAGGGTGGTAAGGTTGTGACAGTTGACTGTCTCTTTGTCATCATTGATTGTCACCTGGTATGTGCCAGGCCTGTGTGCACTCCGCAGGGGTGGGAGTTTAGGTGAAAAATCTGGCCACAAGCAGGGTCTGGGCTGCCTCGCCACTTGCCCTTTCCCCTCCCATGGGCAGAGCCTGTGCCTGTGGTTGGGGATGTGGGGGCACCGCCATGTCCACCGGTACGCCCTGCCGTGTTGCAACATTGTGCAGGACACATGCTGCCACAATGATCCTGCACACTACTGGGGGTGCATATAGTAGCTGGCCGCCAGAGAGCGGAAGCGTGACTCCGAATGTGTGCTCCACTATGGCCCTGGTTGCAATATGGGCAGCTTTGTATCTTACCTGGGGTGGTGTGGTGGGGTTCCGGATTGGCGTCATCATGTGGTTGCTCAGAGGGTAGGCACTGTCCCCTGGGGAGGTCGTAATGGTTGTGATTAGTTGGGTTTGTGTATTTGTCTGTGTTTGACATGCATGCAGGTGCACAGGCTATTGTACTCATCTAGGAGCCACGTGTCGCCATGCTTCCCAGCTTCCAGGGCCCGGCTCAGGGCAGACATTCTGTATATGAAACTGTCATGGGTTGATCCAGGGTAGTTTGCAGAGAGAGATGTGATGATTCCCTTTGCATCGCATACAACCTGCACGTTGATGGAATGCCAGTGCTTGCGGTTTCGATAGATGTGCTCAGTGGTCCTAGGTGGACGTAGGGCCACATGGGTGCAATCTATGGCACCAGGCACTTTGGGAAGTGTGCCACCCTGTAGAAGTCCTGGACGATGGCCTGCCTTTCTGCAAGTGTTCTGGGCATGTGTATGTGCCTGCGGACTGAGGGGCGCGCAGTCATGATTGCCAACACCTGGTGTAGGCAGCGTGACTGCGTGGCCTGTGAGACCCCCCCCCCCACTATGGCAGTTGTCCGCTGAAATGACCCAGTGGCCAAAAAATGCAGGACATTGAGCACCTTCTCCAAGGGGCTCAATGCTTGAGAGCACAGGGTGGGGAGTGTAAGGTCATCTTCCCACTCCCTGAACAGGTCTAGGATGATATGAGGTGGAAACCTATACCTCCCACCAGAGCCCTGAGGGACTTAAAACCACTGCAAAAGGGCTCCAGGAGCCAGTCCTGGCACCTTCGGCACCAGGCTCATATATAGGAAGGAAGAGCTGTTCAAACTAGGTCCCATTTATGTACATGGGCCTTTAAATCCAACATGGAAGCACCTACACAGTCTAGTTCTAAGAACCAAGCCATGCGGTCTAGTGTTTTGATTGTGGCAGGCCTAGAACTACTTTCCCTGGTACTACTTTTCCTGGGCTATATAAACCACACCCTGACTGCAGAACATGCTTCGAGTTAGTCTGCAACACGCAGAGTGACGCTCACCGTGTCCAGCTCCTGGTCTTCAGCATCTTCCTGTAATCCTGCAAGAACAAGAACAAGATTATACTGTTTTACCTGAGAAAACACCATCCAGCACTCAGCACCTCAACTGGGCTGCAATCTGTGGAAACCGAGAGAAGAAGAAACATCACTCACCATTGATTACTAGCTTAAGGACTTCTGGCTACCAGAGCTGCTGTTCGAACATTGCGACCTGCAATAACGAGAAAGGGAAAAACAATACTAGAACGCGCGCTTCCAAAACATCGAATTCCATCAGTCTTAACTGAATTCGATCATGCTACGCCACGCTTCCATCCAGAGCACCCCAGCAACATCTGCAAAGGAAAAGAGACATATACAGGTTCGCTTTCAATATCAGGCATAAGCCGGCCCTCATCCACTAAGGCCTGTGAACCAAGGCCACCTCCTGTCCAAGCCTGTCCACAGCCTTCCATGCCGACAGCCAGGAACCCTGGTTAAAATGGCCTGCACCTCCTGAGGCCCTTGCACTACGTAGACCATTACAGGTACTTTCTCATGCCCCAACACGCGACACTCCGATATTTGAATTCTGTACTTTGTTCCACGTGTGCCAGTCCATCACACGAGTGCGACTCATGTGAGTGCCTGTGCCCAATTTACAATTACACACTCCTCAGCTGCCCCACCCATGCTCTTGGCCATCATCAAAGAAAGTCTAAAGCGCTCTCGCTGTGATGTTGCTTCCAGCTGCTGCCCCTATTTCAAATACGTAACGATTTGACAATTGAATTAACTGTTTTCCAAAACCCTTTTACCACGCATGTGTTAAATGTACTGATCACTCCAGTCGTATCCGCAGTTGCACTAAAGGCACTACTCATCCCAATGCCAGCACTGCCCATATGCTATAAGTATTGTATATTGAACCTATGACTTTTCGTTTGAATGCTTCCTGCAACAGGTACTCCCCTGCATCCACACCCCCTAAAGCCATTGCAGAGTCTGACCTTCACACAGGACTATTTTGTGTTTTATTAGCTAAGTCGGACTTGCACACCTCTATGCTCGTTCTCTTAAATTGAAATTGCCCATATTGTAAAGTATTGTTTTGCCGTTTGGTTAAGTTAATTCTGCCGACCTGATGAACACTTAACCCAACTGTTTTTGCCCATTTTTGTGCTCCCTTAGCTAAAGTCGAATCTGCCTATTGCCATATTCATCCTGTTACACTGAAATTGCCTATCCTGTGCACGTTTAGCCAATGAGAATTTCCCTACTTGTTGAACACTCAGTAAATTTGTTCTGCCCATTTTTGTGCTCCCTTAGCTAAAGTCGAATCTGCCTATTGCCATATTCATCCTGTTACACTGAAACTGCCTATCTTGTGCACGTTTAGCCAATGAGAATGTGCCTACTTGTTGAACACACAGCCAATTTGTTCTGCCCATTTTTATGCTCCCCTAGCTAAAGTCGAATCTTCCTATTGCCATATTCATCCTGTTACACTGATAATGCCTATCCTGTGCACGCCTAGCCATTGAGAATTTGCCTATTTGTTGATCACTCAGCCAATTTGTTTTTGCCCACTTTGTGCACTTCTATCTAAAGTTGAATTTGCCTATCTTATGATCACTGTGCCAAACTGTCTGAGTAATCCTAACAGACTTTGCATGCTTTGAGAACATAGATAAATTAAATCGACCTGTCTGGTAATATTGTGCAAAACCTATATCACCCAATTTGCAAGTGTTCAGCTAAAGGGGCTTCTTTGCCGAATTGCCTCCATGTGCTAGATGTCTCCTCCCCATATTGTAATTGGAAAGATGCTAATCCTAGCATCACTGATATGCACCCTGATGGCATCCAGCCACATTAACCCCAGAAGTCAAGCTCACACTAGGCTGCCTACCTTAACAAACACTGCTACCATGGGCCAACCTCTACATAACAGTGCATGGGAGACAGCAACCCATGCTCTCTACCGTGTTCCACAACTAATAGAAATGCTAGACTCTGCGCTAGATTATCCAAAATACACGAAACCCTGAGAAGATCCCTTCCGACTATCAATCTCAAATCTAACCTCAAGTCCAGCTTGACACCTTGTCATGCAAAGCAATCTCCGCCACTACCCACCCCGGTTATAAATGTCCCTCAGAACAACAATCACAAGTACAAGTCATGCGTTAATAATCCTGACAAATCTACCCTAGTCAGTGCAGCTACTGAGACAGCCCACCTCAAAGGAGCACTCATCAATGCAAGATCGCTCGTCGCCCACTGCTCTGATATTGCTGACCTAATCATAGAAAGTAATTTGGACTTCCTGGCGATCACGTAAACATGGCTCCACAGTGCAGCAGGACCCGCACTCATGTTAGCTATCCCTGATGGCTACACTATAGCCAGACAAGACCGCGATAGTGCCCGAGGAGGTGGCATTGCCATTATCTCCAAAACATCTCTATGCCTACGACCAGCCCCTGCCCATCTGTATCAATCTTGTGAAGCTCTCTCTGTCAAACTGTAGATAAATAACTCACAAACACTTACCATTCACTTAATATATAGGCCACCTTGTCCACTTGGTACCTTTGAGGAGGAACTTCATAATATACTCACTAACAACCTCAAAATGCTCCTCGCAAATACTCTTACTAGGGGATTTCAACCTAGACTTTATGGACCAATTGGACAAAAATGCCACAGACATATCTAACACAATCAAGGCACTAGGTCTATCTCAAAAAGTTAATAAATCCACCCACCAAAAAGGGAGAATATTGGACTGGATAGCGGACTATAACTGTACAGCCACTATTTTATCCGTCCTGCCACGCTCCTGGACAGACCACTCACTGGTGTCCTTCCACCTATCTACTACTAGATCTGCCCCAACGGTTCCCCAGGTAGCACCTCCATGCTTAACTAGAAATAAAAAAAGTATTATGGTACAGAAAATGATCCCTGCTATCCTTCCCACACTTAATTCTTTATCCGAAAATCTTGATCCCAGTATCCTAGTCCAAGAATTTAACAATGTTATGCTTACCACACTGGACATAATTGCCTCTCTCAAACTTAGATCCAGCAAACCTAAGGCCCATTTAAAAAATGGTTCACGCAACAACTCAAAGACCTTCGTACACTAAAAAGAAAAAGTGAAACCAATTGGAGACTCTGTCCACTAGTGAAAATAAAACCGAACTAACCTCACTTTCCTCTCATTATAAGAAGGAAATCTACTTGGCAAAACACAACTCCTATGATGAGCATATAGCTAACTCCAATTCTAGCATGAAAGAGCTCTTTTCCATACAGAAAGAGGTTGAGTCCCCAATAGCTACACCTGACATCTGTACCAAAGATAAATCTTGGTGTACAGACATTCAATATGCATTGGCCAACAAAATTGCCATGCTCCAAAATAAAATTCAGCAGAAAAAAGATGTGTTAAACTTGCAGCACTCGCCCAACATTCCTGTACCTAATGTTTCACCTATGGTTCACAATAACCTCTTCAATTTTTCCAAAATGTCTACACTAGAGGTAGAAAGAATTATCCTGTAACTAAAGCCATCCAATTGCAAAGGTGACATCTGCCCAGCACAGTTAATTAAATATGCCGCCAGAGATTTATCACCATTCATCACCAAACTGATTAACGCCTCCTTTGCCAAAGGCACTATTCCTGCCAAAACCTTGAACAGTCTTGGGTTCTCCCTCTCCTGAAGAAACAGACCTTAGATCCACTCATCCCTACCAACTACCGCCCTATTACCACGGTCCCTTTTTTACTCAAAATACTGGATAAAGCTGCCTATAACCAAATTCAAAAACATCTTGAAGCACAAACTCCTTGGTAACAGACAATCTGGCTTCCGCCCGCTACACCGGACAGAAACAGCCTTAATTGACCTAAAGACCCAAATAGACGAGCTGAGAGACAAAGGGCAGACAGTACTTCTACTCCTTCTTGATCTCTCAGCCGCATTTGATCTGGTCGACCATAAAGTCCTCTGCAGACACCTCGATTCTTCTGCTCACTTCTCCCCAGAAGCTATTAACTGGATCAAATCTTTCTTGAGCGAGAGAACTATGAGAGTCTTCTCTCCCTCGGCAGCAGCAGACCCCACCCCCATCCTGTGCCGTGTCCCGCAAGGCTCTTGCGTCTCTCGAACTCTATACAATATCTTCAACAAACCCTTGTTTGATTATCTGGACCTTCTGGGTATTACCTACACCAATTATGCAGATGATATCCAGATTCTCTTCCCGCTTTCTGGGGATTACAACAAGGACATGAGGCTGGTGAACAAAGTATATCTTATCATCCAAGCATGGATGGCCACTCATGCCCTATGCTTAAATGATGATAAGAAAGAGTTGATCATTTTGGGTTCTCAGGCAAACATCAATAAACTAGGTCAGGAATTTGCCTCATTCAACATTGATGGGAACTCTACTAAAGTCTCCAAGGAGGTAAAAACCCTTGGCTTCTACTTGGATTCCACATTGTCATTTGATAAACAGATCAAATCCCTGACTTCCACCACAGCCTATACGTGCAAGCTACTCAGAGAGGGCAAGCCTTTCCTCTCTGACGACAGTTGCCTGATTCTGGCTAGAGCTCTAATACTATCCATAATCAATTACTCTAATGTACTTTACAGTGGTGCTAATGAAACAACGATCCACAAACTCCAAACCCTACAAAATAACGCTTGAAGAGCAGCCTTAGGTATAAACAAAAGAACCCATATCTCCCCTATCAGACGCCAACATAAATGGCTATCCACGGCCAATAAAATACAATTGAAGACACTTTTATTGACACACAAAGCCCTTAATAACTCTGCCCCTAGCTATTTTACAGCTAAATTTCAGAGAAAAACTGTCCATAGATTAACCAGAGCTGGTAATGCTAATTGTCTTACCATACCTAAACACAAGCTTACCACTATTGGTGGCAACAGCTTCCCTGTAAAAGCCGCTAAATGTTGGAACGCCCTGCCCCAAGATTTGAGAGCTGACCAACCCTTCCCACACTTCAGAAAAACGGTGATAAAACACATCATCGCCACAGACCCTTAGCCTCAGACCTGATAGCTTATGCCCATTGTCCATGCTCACCTGCGTGCCTCAGTAATACACGGAGGCTCTGATTAAGTATGGCACATTTTTGCACACTGCTCATGATCATTCATGCAACTACAAAGGTCACTTTATCGCTGTACATATCTGCACATTCTGTATACTCTGTACTTTTGTAATTTTTTGTGTATATTTTTGTTCATGTTATGTATATTTGTAACTATGTAAGCTTCACATTTTCATACTGCTGTGCCCTCTTACCTACGGGTCTGTTGCGCATAACAAACAAATAAATAAATAAACAAACAAACAAACAATATTAAACAACCGCACAGCTCTGTACTTACCTTAACGGATTCCAGGGGCCTGTTTTTAATCGCGCTCTCATCCACTCGCAGCACCACAGTGGCCTGTGAGGAGAAGAAGAAGAAAACACAGGTTAGCTTTAAAAGACAATAAAGGCGCTGCGCTTTGCACCTTCTCTTACCTAGAAAACGTGCCTCTCCATCCGGCACGCCAGCATCAAGCCCTTCGCACCTGAAAAGAAGGAGATAAAGACATTAACAAATTCCCACCATAAACAGAACAAAGACTAACAATTAACAAACCTACCTGCCTACCAGCAGAATCGGGGTCACAGCAGGCCTGGGCCCAAGGAAGGCGAACTGCACCAGTGAAGCAACTCGGGCAGCTCACCAACAAACGTCAAGCACCCCTGCACAAGAATCGCAGGACGAATAGCTCACCCTAAAAAAAAACTAAGATTAATTATTCATCACTGAGCAACTACGCATCCAGGGTTCCAGATCTCAGAACCTTCCAGACGCCTCCGGGCATATCAGTTGAGCGTAACAATATGTGTAAAAGATGAGATAGATACATCAATTTCAAAACTAACTATTTCATAGGGTGTGAATGAGCATTTGCTCTCTCAAAGCTGATCATCCTAAGAAAATTGACCTACTTATCATAACAAAGTCCTATAGATTGTATAACAATTCAATTTATTAATTCATATATCAAATCAATTAATTAAAACCCATGAAGTCACAAAGCGAGTCGTCACTCGATACAATAACACTTACACAAGGTACAAATGTGTCAACATTTACATAGTACAAAAGACACAATGATAATATTATGAGCTCCAGCACTCCTAAAGTATTTTGGCATTAGAATCCCAACATGTTTATGTTCTTGGATGCCACGCTGGTTGAACATTCATCAGGGTTCGTTCATTAGATATCAATTTCTTCAACACTTTGTGCTTAAGGGAGTATGCATCACACATACAACAAGGAATTAAAACCTAAAAAGAGAGAAACAAAAAAAAAACTCAATCACCCACTTGAGATTAATACACTTAATGCAAATCATACCCCTCCACCTGTATTTATGCAGATAGAAAGAATATTGAACACACCACTAAAGCATGCCCTTATGCTATTGCATACAAAGTACCTGTAATTGATACTCTTTTTGTGGCAACACCCAAATTGTTTTATTTACACCGTTGAAAATCAATGGGGACTGCTTATTCTACAAATTGCTCAATCGTAGAATGTAAGCTCTTTAAACACTACACAGACAAGAGAAAAAAAAGATAAAACAAATTAATCAAACCATCAAAATCATGGTATGATTAGCGGTAACACTATTCACAACCGAGTAGTCTGACTCAATTCCACTCAAAAGTGAATACTAACACCATATACCTTGCATGGCATGTTTTAGGCATCATCTGAATCTTACGCTTCATTCAAAAGCCGCTTCATTCAAAAGCGCAACTCTAGGTAGTGCAAGATTGTCTGTAGAAACAATGAATATACCAAGGATTCAAACCCTGTAATTGTGCTTGCGAACTTCACTCTAACCCATGGTTTCAGAAAACGATGATAACACTTCACTTACATAGAAATTACAGAAACAATCCCATAGGGGTCACTCTGTATATTGGAGGTATGCGTGTGTGCCGCAAATCACATTTCATTTCTTTACTTCAAACTGTGCCTAGACCACAAAAGAAAAATCTCCTGCGCAGTTTTTCTGTTGATTTTTGTCCGCAATGAGGTGTTTGGAACTGACATGCGAGGAGTGCACTCAATGAAACAGCGTCTTAGTATGCTGTTCATAACTGAAATATATATATATATATATATATATATATATATATATATATATATATATATATATATATATATATACATATATATATACATATATATATATATGTATATATACATAGTTATGGTTAAGTTGCTGTTTACCATAGGAAGAGCACTTTTTGGGCGGCCTATAACTCTGCTCCCCCTGGATGAATCCTAGCCAAACTTTGCAAAAAAAGTATATGGCCACTCTGAATTTTGGGGGAAAATCTTTGCGCACGGCTACAGGCCAATCCGCCGGATGGATTTTCACCAAATTTACGGCAGGGGCTTGTTCCCGAAAGCATGCTTTTGCAAATTTGGTGACAATCCACACAGTACTTTTCTTTAAAATGACCAAAAAGTAGGTCTAAAAAAATGTGTGATATCTATGTCCGCTCCACGGTCACACTTCCCTGTTCGCTCCGCGGACAAGATACCAATTGGCTAAGGGGCTGGCGTCATGACCGCGGACACGCAACGTCTCTGCCGACTGGCTGCAGTGAGCCGTGTTCTGCGTCAGATTGTTTGGATGCGCCTGACATCTTGGATCCGCCGACAGCGCAGCGGCGACCAGCAGCGACATGCTATTTCGAAAACTATTTTGCTGTGTCAGAGTTCTTGGGGAGGTTCAGACAGTGAGATATGGGTGAAAAACTGTATTTGTTCAGGCGGTAGGTGTTAATGACGTATTCCATATGCCCGCCTTGTTCGGGATGCTTGTAAGTACAGAAAATGAGGGGTTTCATAAGGGTAGTGCTGTGCGCAGGCAACTTGAAACTGTTCTAAGGACATGCGTGGTGTTAGTGAACTTTGAAATTGAGTACATGCCATCATTAAATTATTTTTTTCTATGGGTGTGCTATTCATTTGTACGCCGCCATTGGTGTGACATGCTGCAGTGGTTGTGGCCAGGGCCTAGAGTCTTGGATGCATGGCCGTAGGCCGTAGGCGTGGTAGATTATACCTATTGTTATAAAGGTTTTCTTTCCAAGTGACACTTGACCGTGTGTGAATCCAGTCAGCTTTCAGTTGTTTTTGGTACCATCTGCATTATAACATAGAAGCATAAGTATTATGTAGTACATAATCTGCCATGGTTTGCATTCTGTACAAGTTGCTGAAATGGAATGGATTCACAATTAGGTATGGATACATACACAAATCGCTCATTTGGGATTTGTTCCTGTATCGCATTGGTACAGAGAGTGCATGTATGTTTCCACATGTATGAAACCTGGAAGATTTAATTTATTGGTATGCTTTTGTTTTCCAGTACTTGTAGTAAGAACATTAGAAATTCTTTTGGATCTTCTTGTGAGTTTATAGTGAATCTCAACATTCCAGCACAGTAGTCCGATTCTTGCCTTATTCCGTGAACACTGTACGTGTTGTCAGGATTGTTTGTTGCGTTTCTATGAAGGACTAACATTTGCAAACACAATTGGTCTGTACTGTGTAAGTAAATATTGATAACAATTGGTGGCAATTGAAATAGAATATTCATTGCTACATTTGCATAGCAACTTACACCAGTTTCATTTGAAAATTTGAATGGACCAGCTAGTTCTGTATCAAAGTGCTTTTTTTGGAGTTTCTGTTCCTTCTTTGAAGAAGTACCTGGTTTACTTTCCCTAATAGGTTCTTCTTTGCTTGTGGTAATTGATGAAGTTTTAGCTTCTTTTGTTTTCTTTGAAGGATTTTTCTTTTACCAAGTTTTACTTTTTCTGGAATAGGATATTGTTTCAGATGGGGGGTGTACAGTGAACTCAGTCTATTGCATTCTAAAATACAAGGAATATCAGCGTTCAGTTTACTTGCATCAAAGTTGATTAGAAATAGACCATCAAGTGTACGTAAGCGTGATAGTGCTACGTAGCTCATGCCTTCTTTAAAGACTGTGTTTCCTATATCTATCAATGCTTTGTCTAGGGTAAGACCTTGGAATTTATGAATGGTGACTGCATATGCAAGAGTTAGAGAAAATTGTTCTCTACGTACATAAATGTCTTTGAAGAGAAGAAAGTTTGTCTGAAAGTTTGGCAAAGCGAATATTGACAAACTGAATGTTGTAGTCACGTGGGTATGTTTGAAAGCCAACAACTGTACCCAATGCCCCATTAACTAGCACTTGCTCCACGTCAAGGTTACGTTTAAGCATTACTCTACAATTTAAGGATAATTTTAATATTTTTTCCAACCCCCCTGTGTGCAGATTGAATTTCCTAAGCTATTTAGTCTTGTTGTGGCTTGCTCACACATGGGAAGTGTCATACCATGTACGTCTAGTTTGTCTGTGGCGCAAATTTTCATTATTGGTTGGGTTTCTTTATTTAACATTGTTTCATTGAATTTGAAACAGCTTGCAAGAGTTGGCATTAAGGCCATACAATTGACATTTTTGTCTGCTAATTGTTCCATAACATCAATAGCACATGCATTATCGCCATAACGTGCATGAATCTGCCGGTTTTTCAATATTGCTTGTGCTTCTTGAGATAGTATACCAACTCTAATACTTTTTAAGATATGGCATAAGTGAGATCTGCAGATTGCCGCATGTTTCTGTTAATTCTCTGTATTGGAAATGTTGCCAAAGGTTGACATTTCCTATGCTGCCAACAGTTTTATGGCAGAGTTTTTGTCCTACGGTTTTAAAAATAGGTTCTCCTTTCACTGGTGTCAATTGTAGAAGATCTCCGAAAACGATAATGTGTTTCCGGGCAAAGAGTTCTTCGTAGTTTGTTTTAAGTATTTCTTGCAATCTGAGGTGAATCAAAGCCAACATTAGGATGGAGACCATGCTCACTTCATCTATTAGCAGCATTTTCATTTCTTTCTAATATTCTGCGTAGTTCCATTGCAGCTTCTGCAGAAAGTTTGTAATAGTCTAATTTGTTTTGGTGTTCTACTGGAAGGAATAGTAATCAGTGTAAAGTGACATCGCCTATGTTGTAGGCAGCTAAACCTGTGTGGGCAGTTACAAATGCTGACAGTTTGTTGTTTGTCAATTGTTGAAGGAACTTGCTGATGATTTTGATTAAGAATGTTTTTCTTGACCCAGCTTCACCACTGACGTACAGCAGTATAGGTTTGTAATTTTGACAGGTACATTCTTTATTTTCGTGTTGTACCCCATGTGCAATTTGTTTTGTTACGTCTTCAAAAATGGTGTGCTGATTTTTGTTAAGTCTTGCTTGTTGTACAGTTAAGTCTTCTATATCTTCTTGATAGTGACACATGGTGTTTTCCACTTCTGTCACAGCTAATTCTGCCTCATTTGCTATTAGTGGCTGTCCTATTGGTTCTTGGCTTCCTGTTACAGAAGGTTGACTACTGTTGGAAGAATCCTTATCTAGTTGGGCCTGAAGTTCTTCTCTGTGTTTCTGTTCATTGTGCAACATTGTTTTGTACTGCATAAGGTTCACATCGGTGAAAGCACTTTCATTTGCTTTGAAAGCATCTTCATAGCAGTCATAGTTATCTAGTATCTCTTCCTCTTTTCTCCATGGTTTAAAAAGTTGTAGCAGAGACATGTAATATAGTTCTTTCTGTTGAGGAGTTTTTAATTTTTAATGACAATTTAACATGATTTATTAAGCTACGTTTGGTAAGTTTTACTAAGCTGCCTTCACAATCTGTCACTCTATATCAACCTTTGCTTTTATCGGGTTTTATATTATTTTAGTATGCAAAGTTTTGAGCTATCTGGTATAGACACATGCTTTCCAAAGTGCTACTCCTGTTCGGATAGTATGTGTCCAGTAAATTGTTTTTTAAAATGTCTTGGCTGTTGGGATAATTTCTGGCAATTGTTTCTATGTCCTCATATGATTTCAGAACTCTTTTTCTAGATTTAGCAGGACCAAGACTTAACCATACTATGTTGTCTGATTTTCCGTACAAAGCAGTATTAGTTAAACAATCTGCTGCTTCATAGGAGCCACATTCTCTATGGTAGAGCATTTGTATGCCTAAGCTGTATAATTTCTGAGACAGTGTTTTGTCTGATGACAGGTCATTCCAGAGGTCTTGGAGCTCTGTTTTTTCTGCTTTTGTTAAGTATGCTGTAACATATCGTGCAACTGCAGTGGAATTGTCTGCAATGTTCTGCACATCTATGTTTGCATTCCATAAGTGGGCAATGGATGCATTGTAATCATTGATATATTTTTCTTCTTCTGTTCTTTTTATGTAATATGTATTTTTAGGTGATTTACCTTTAACACTATGTCTAACTGAAGACATGAAGTTGTTCACTTGATCTGTTTTTGTAACCGGTCTAGGGAAACCAAAGCAGCATTTGGTGTAGTATTTCCCTTTGTTTTTGTATTTGCAATGACAATATTTGCCACATTTGTATCTTTGAAATTGTAAAATTTGTGCATGAAGATCACTATTGGTTGCTTCTGATGGAATTTCACAAGTGACATATTTTTCAATAAACTGTAAAACAGTGGCATCACTGTCTTGACCAAATTTAGGAGCATCTTTAATCCATAAAAGCATGTGGATATGTGGTGCTCATCTAGCCTGGTATTCTTTTCTCCAAAAGGAGTGTTGCACTTCTCCGAAGGGAGTTTTATTACAATTAAAGTGTAGCATAGCAATGAAGCGATGGTGAAATATCTTGAAACATTAACAGGATCTAGAGAACAAAGTTCTCCAGGTTTTAGTATATCTATGTTTGTTTTGTTTTTGTTTGATATGCGTAGGAAATCATGTAAATCTTCCCATGCATATTCTGCACAACTTAATGTAACAAACCAAGTGAGTGGGCCAAGGTTTCTTATCATACAACGTACATCTCCATAACGTCGAAACCAGTACTCTTTAGTACCACGCATATTTGCTAATAGATTTGTAATATTTGATTGTTAAACCTCATCTTTTTGTTGCACTTTTTGTAATAATTGTGTAGCTGACATATTTTGAAAGTGGGATCCTGATTTTAATGTGTGTGCAACTCCGTAACATAAAGTTCCTAGTTCACTTTCAAAGAGTAGGTGGAATATGTATTCCACATTTTATCTAAATCTGGGATCTTCAGAATACATCCGTAATGAGCGATATTCTGATGCTGTTATTTGAATAGGTCTATCATCGTACCTTCCTCCTTTGCCAGTAGGAAAGAGTAGAGGAAAGGCATGTGATTCTATACTTTTTTCCCATATGCTGATTGGTGATCCTTTTTTTGGCACATTTGGTACATTTCTAGTGCCTCTTCTACAGTGTCATTAGAGTGCAATGGGTGAATTGTATAATGGTCTAAAGTATTGGATATTGTAGCAGGATCTAGGAGCTCAAATTGACAAGCTTCTTGTGTCTCTTGAATTATTTCAGTGGTACCCTTCAAGTGTTCTTCAATATTAATTTCTTTGTAGTATTCTTTATTGTCTTTTAGATATTGCAAGGCTTTTCCAACTTTATGTAAATCTACCAGTTGTTGCCAAATTGTTTTGTCTTTTGTAGGTAAACCATTTACTAAGATAATTAAAGATTGCTCCATTGGACGTTGCACTCCTACGTGTGCACATTTTCTTTTAGATATAATGGTAAATACACTACTTTTCCCCGAAAACCTTTCACTAATTCAGAGGGAGGTAAATTTGCTGTTTTTGGTTGAAGGCGTATTATTGCTTGAAATGGGTGCACTGTTTGAATTATGATGCCCTCATATAAATTGAGTTGTTGTAGGGGTTTTGGTAGTGGAAATAATTCCAAATGATTTGTGATAGCACGTGATGGAGTTTGGTTGTTGTCAAGTTTTGTAGTGCAGTAACTGCAAAGTATTAAGGGGTCATTAATTTCGTATTTCTTTTCTGCTATAAGGTAGAGAGCTAATTCAAACCATTTAGAATCTTCATTGTCTTGTATTTTGTATGTTAGGTCTACAGTTTTTGTGTTACTTTTATAAAAAGTTATACGGCAACATACACACACATGGTTTGGTATTTCACCATTTCTTTTTTGTATGTGTGTAGTAGAAGGTTGCCATGCATATAATTGTTGCAAATTTGCTTTAAAGCTATTTCATTCTGTAAGTGGCTTTCACTTCCAAAATATTTTTTCTGAATATAGTTGATTTCTTCAAATAGGTCTTTTGCTGTACCATGTAGAAGAATGTTATTTAAATTGGCTAGTGGTAAAGCAGGACTTTTAGCATAGTACAGTTTATAGACTAGATTTCTTATAGTTGAATGATGTGTTGATATCGTTTTGCTATAATGGAAGGTGGTTTTGCAAGTAGGTCCTGAAATGCAGGCCAATGAATGTCCTTGTAGTCCTGTGTACTTGCGCACTGGACAGGTATACATATTTTGCAGTAGTTTAATTTTGATTTTGTCTTTGCCTTTCACATATTGATTGAGGAATTGGAGTAAAGACTTGAAAGATTTTTTGGGAATGTTACACACTGACGTGCATGGGCATTTGTATGCTAGACATTCTGATTCAGTTGAATGGAGAGGTAATTCTAAGTTTTCTGGGGATATTTTTGTAAGCAGTATTTCTTGTTCCATTATGGTATTATTAACTTTTTCATAACCTCGTCCACTGCTATTTATGGCAATTGTATTTGTTTGCTTTTGTTTGTATGCTTCTTCATTAAAGTATGGTTCTGTGCTCGTAGTGTGACTCCATTCACCTCCACAGATACTTAAGAAGTTATTTCTGTTGACATTTCGTTTATTGAGAAGTCTTTTTTGTAATTTAGTCATTAGTTTTGTTAGTGGTTTCATTTTGTTTAACACTAATATAAATAACGTTCTTTTGAGAAGGATTGCACTGTCTATCAACGCTTCTAAAATTAATTTCCTACAATAGGTTCTAAGGGTTGAGCCTGATTTCTCTCCTGTTTTTATAAGATTTTGAAGGACTCTTTGACAGAACATTTTTGCTAAAAAACTATTTTTGGTATGCTTACTTTGCACTATATCAAGATTTACAGGAGCAGTTTTATCTGTAGTGGTAGCTGATTTTTTGTTAATTGTTTTGTGGTTCATTTTACATTTTGATAGAGGAGGCAGCGTTTCTGTACTTGAAGCTTGTTTTGTTTCGCTAAAAGACTGTATTATCTGTTTTGTTTTAACTTTTTTTACAAATTCTGCTAGAGATGGATGCTTGTTTTGTACACTTCTATTTTTATTTGCTCTGCTTCTCCGTTGCTTTCTACAGACTTGATTTTTGGTAGGCATTCTTTAGGGTCTGTTGAAAAAAATACAGAAGGTATGGGTTGGGGGTTCTTAATGTATGTGTGCTGTGTGCATGAGTGTCTGAGTAAGATGATAAAGATGTAGGTAATGGTGTGTGATTGTGCATTGGGCAACTACAACTAGTTGGGATGGGTATTCTTGAATTTATGTGATACTAAACTGTGGTTCAGATGACAGTAGAAAGGAAGATGGTGGTGTGGAGAAGTAGAAATAGTAAATCTAATGGTATACAATTAAAACAATTGTTTGTTCTATAATATCAAAATTCTAGGGGCTTAGCTGGGTCATTTGTGTGTCGAAAAATATGAAATTGTGCGCCATTCTGCCTGTAAATGTCTGTTTAAGAAATGGGGATTTGTAGACAGAATGGAGCACAATCTCTATTTTTAGGCACAGAAATAGCATGAATTAACCTTACGGTGTGTTTGAATAATAGTACAAATAATATGGTGGTATTCCACTTACTTTTTTTCTGAAATGAGCAGGTTTCTTCTTAGTTGTTCTTTGTACTTCAAATTCGGCTGCTTCTTCTCAGGAGAATGGTCTTCACTGCAATTGTAAAGGAAACAAATTAGTAATTTTGTTTGTATATAGCATTGTTTTTAATTTAGACATTGATTTTTTTAATTGACATTGACCCTCAGCGCCTTCCTCAAAATCATGAAAACTATCTTATTCACATAAGATGCGTCGCACCAGTTGAATACATATTATATGTTCTTAATCCATAAACTGTATTATAATGACTAACTGTACCAACCAAAATATAATTTGTAAGCCTTGTGGAATTCATAATGTACCACTGAATACCACTATTTCTGAAACTAAGCTCTTGTAAGTAACAGCGCCTCAGTGCCATAGGGTGCTTGCACAGTATAAAAATATAAATAAATAAATGTTTATGTTTTTGTATTGTTGTTTGATATTTGAACATACTGTGTGCATGCAATTTTGTTTGAGTATGTTAACTCTTCATATTGTACTTTAAATATGTTAGTTTAACATGCTTTGAAAATGTATGTGTAAAAAGAAATTAAATAGCAGATAGGTTTGGAAGTGACAGTTGATTTTAGGAGATGGAAAAAATTACAGTAAATTCATTTTATATATTATACAAGCTAAAAGTCAGTTAATCTGTTTGTATGAATCTATAAGAATTGTACATGTACTATACAGAAAATATGCATACCTGTAGTTTGTGTTCATGCATATGGATATGCATGCAGCTGCAAGTAGAAATCTTGGAGACTTGTACAGTATTTCTGGTAGAAGGTGCTTTCCAATGATATGACACTTGTACTCAGAGAGATTAACAGTACATTTAAAGTGCTGATCTATGATGATGCAGTTAGATTTAGAGGTCGTGGATGTGATTGGTGGATGTTCATATGACTTCTTAGCTATATCCAATGAGGGAATGGCGCAGAAAGTGAAATGGAAATGGTAGAAGGACTGTCCATGTTACTATATGTCCACGGACATGGCGGTAGTCCGCGGACATCGGGTGTTACATCCGGGGATTTTGGGTTGGGGAGCCATGCAAATGAGAATGAGCAGAGAAAGGGATTGGTCAGGAAAGTTTAGTGGGTGTGTTGTGCCAGGAGAGAGTTTCTCGAATACTCTTTTTGCTGAGAGAAGAACAGATAGCTATGGCTGTGTGTTTCAGAAAACAGATTTTTTGGATTTTGGGAGACTCGTGTATACATTGGTTGAAGGTGCATGCAGAAAGCTGTGGAGTAGCCGTAGATCTTGGATTCCCACATGTGGAAGTGCACTGGCATGGAGTACGTGGAATGAAGTGGTTGGACTTGCTACCTCTCTGTTCTACTTTGGAGACAGAGCAACATCCAGACATAATTGTAATTCATTGTAGAGGGAACAGTTTAGGACATGTGTCTGGAATTTCTTTGCAATTTGCAATGAAAGAAGGACTTGGGAAGGTCATGGAGATGTTTCCAAATTCTCAAGTAATTTTTTTACGGATTGCGCAGAGACAAATATGCCTTCATTCTTCTTCATTTGGTCCACAAATGTAGAAAGCAAGGCACAATGTCAATAAGGCTGTTTGTGCCTTTCTAAGAGGTTTTGGCATGTCCTCTTTTCACAATGAAAATATTATGTTTCGTAGTACATACATTTTTGGCAAAGATGGAGTCCATCTTACTTATGCTGGCAATCAGATTTTTCTGAGAAATGTACAAAATGCATTGCAACCTTTTTTGGAATTACAGCATCCATTTTGTAGTAGGTGTTGAACATTTCACATTTTTCAAACACAAACACCACCAAAAGGATCTTTGCAGAGCCAACACTTCCTCCCAGATAAAACTGCAATGGTTATAATAGGGTAGCACCCCAAAATTTTAGCTGTCCGCTGACTGTCCGCGGACTGTCCGCGGACTTCTAAAAAATACACAGGGCCCTGTTCATTTATTTTCACTTCTATTTTTTAACTGTGAAAGACTGCTCTGAAAAGAGCCTTTTTTTATTTTTGTTGTTTTATATATTTATTTTTGGTTTTTTATACAAGACACACAAGGAGAGGCGGGGAAAGAAGGGTAAGGGGAGGACACCAACCACGGGGATAAGAAAGGGCGAGCTGAGAGAGGAAGATGTAGAGTGGGTTTTACTTGGGTAGTGAGCAGACCTTCTCATGCTCTGAGAAGATAACATCAAAAGCACTACAAAGTCTCTCCCCCCTGAACAGTACTGCGTCGCAGTACATACACACAACTGTGACCCTCGAAAGGTAAGGGTCATCAATATTGCATATGGCCTGTGAGGCAGCTTCAGGAATACGCTGAACCACAGGAGTGTTCCTTGGGGTGACAGGATCGGAAACGGAGGATGAAGTAGAGGAAGTCAACCTGCTACGCTCCTCGCTAGGTACAACCTTGCGAATGGCCCCAGTGTGGAATGACTTTAGGTGTCGCTTCATGGTAGTTGTCCCAAAGCTGTATGAACCATGCCTCCTGCGACTGAGTACCATTTTGCACTTGTTGCAGGTGAACTGGTTTGCAAACGCCTTATGACCATTACCACGAATGGTAAATAACAGCCACACCTAAGACTCACGCCGAGTGCTGGTAGTAGGGACTTCCACTCCCTCATTCTCGTCATCCTCTTCATCCTCCTGTGCATCCTCACTCCTGTTCCCCTCTTCAGGCCCTTGGGGAGGTGGTGGTGGTAGAGGGGGTGGGGTGGTGCTGAGGCAGATGCCGCAGGAGGTGGCAAGAGTGGAGCCATGGAAGCCATCAGCTTGGAGTTGAAAATCTGCAAATTGGCAGCAAAATTTGCTGTGTTCTGTAGAATAGCCAGAAACACAATGAGAATGAGCTCTAGGGCGTGGTGTTTTATAGGGGTGCATGTGTGCGGTTTGCAGACATGCGCACTGTCCGCGGACAGATCGAACAGAAAAAAGGGTTCAAAAAGTCCAAAAAGTATTTAGAAACTCAGGATTACTATATGGGACTTGTTCTATGGTGAGTTTTTATTGAAAAATATTATAGATTACTTGAAAATGTAGTTTTAAATTGTTCGGGGACATGAACAGTGTTCACAATCAGAACATACGCTGATTGTGGGCGTGGTCACATGAAAGGCTTGCAAACATGTTTGCGAAGGGAGCGGGTGTCCGCAGGACACCAAATGTACTGAAACTTGTTTGCGCATGTGCGTTGCTGTTCTACGGACACTGTTCGGGTCCTGAAGGGATTAAAAGTGCGTCACAAGTGAAACGAACAGTTACAGACAGGCGTTTGTTCTTAGAACAGTTTCAACTTGCCTGCGAACAATACGGACAGGCATAGCGTCCTCAGGACACCGCCATTTTGTTTATTTACGAACATTTTGGACACAGCCTGTGTTCTTAGAACAGTTTCAACTTGCCTGCGAACAATACAGACAGGCATAGCGTCCTCAGGACACCCCCATTTTGTATATTTACGAACATCCCAGGACACTTGATGTGTTCTTAGAACAGTTTCAACCTGTCTACGAACAGAAAGGGCAGGTATAGTGTCCTCAGGACACCCCCATTTTGTGCATTTACGAACATTTCAGGACACAGCCTGTGTTCTTAGAGCAGTTTCAACTTGTCTGCGAACAATACGAACAGTCATAGCGTCCTCAGGACACCCCCATTTTCTTTCTTTACGAACATTTCAGGACACCGCGTGTGTTCTTAGAACAGTTTCAACTTGCTAGCGAACAGTACGAACAGATATAGGGCCTCATTACACGGAATGCGGTATGGGTTTGCCGGTACCGGTAAGAGCACTGGTACTGGTAAACCCTTACCGCCTTACTACGAGGTCGTTGCAGGACCCGATCTCAACGGCTGGTTTTAGGGACCTTGGTGCTAATTGCGGTACCATAATTAGCTCCTTCCCCATTCCCATTGAGACCTATGGGGGCAAAATGGGAATGGGGAAGTGCCTTGGTGAATGGGGATTTACCGCCCCCACTCACCTTGGAGTAGGGCGGTAATTCCACCATCCACCAAGGCAGACACGGTAAAATACAGGCGGCAACCATGGCGCTAATAGCGCCATGGTTACCGCATACCATGTAATGAGGCCCATAGTGTTCTTAGGACACCTCCATTTTCTTTTCTTCACGGACATTCTGGACACCCGCGCTGTCTGCGGACACCTGAACTGCTTTTTAAAAAAAGACAAGAAATGAATTAGGACACAATATAATAATTATATTTTATTTTACATGTATGTTAAATTTATGACAGAGAAGGTGAGGCAGAAACTGAAACAAAAACAGGAGAATTGGGGGTTTCAATAGGGTGAAGAAGGGATGGAAGTCTCAGCAAAACATTTTGGTTCATGGAGAGGGTTTGGGGATAATTGAGTGGGATATGGTGAGGGGGGACAGGTACATGTGGGACAATGGTATGTAGTTGTTTGTTTCAAGTGAACCTCCACAAAGTTTTTTAAATTATTAAAATTTGCCAAGAGTAGGTCCATTTTTTCTTCTATGTGCTGAAGAGTCTTATCCAAAACTGCTTTTTCTTTAGTATTTTCAATTTTTGTATGGTCTGTACAAAAATAAATATATATGTTAAATGGATGTAAAAAAATATTTATTAATTGGTTTATATAGTAAAGTGTCTACCATTAGGTTTACTATCTTCTGACATTTCCTCACGTGGGAAATGCTCCTCTAGCCACTCCAGAGTATTTGTATTTTGTATTTTATTTATTTCTATAGCGCACCAGGCCCAGCGGCAACCGGGCGCTTAACTTAGTTACAACAAGATGAAAGCATGACAAGGCAATGTGACAGAGTATTACAGGAGAATTTACAGAATATACATTCAAGCGAATATCGATAAGGCAGTGATTTACAGGGTAGTTAATAAGGGATGCAGAGTAGGTCAAATTGCAAGTAGGGCAGTAAGCTAGTGTTAGCTGTCTTGGGCGGATAGCCAGGCTTTGGTAAGGTGTTTGAATTTCAGGAAGGAAGGTTCTGCTCTAAGGTCATTGGGGAGTGAGTTCCAAAGTTTGGCTGCCAGGATGGGGAAGCTGGTTCCACCTGATCTTTGGAGATTAAAACGCGGGATGACAAGGCAGTTGGCTTGGGCCGCTCTGCGAGGTCTGGTGGAATTGTGGAAAGAGAATCTGTTTGCCAGGTAGCAAGGGGCTTGGTTGTGGAGGCATTTGTGAGTGAGAGCCAGGGACTTCAAGGAGATGCGATGTGGGATAGAGAGCCAGTGCAGGTTGCGCCTGGTGTCAGATATATGCTGGCGCCTAGGAATGTTAAGGGCCGCTCTGATCGCATTGTTTTGGACAATTTGTAGCTTGTTTAGATTGCGGAGATTAGTACCTAGATAGAGGGCATTACAGTAGTCGACCTTGGATAGTACGAGGGTCCTGGCCAAGGTTACGCAGTTGGCTGTGGTTAGGAACGGGCGACAGGCGGTGATGAGCTTGCAAGTATACGCTGCTGCAGATGAGACTGCGTTGGACTGTCTAGTCAAGGATAGGGTTGAGTCAATGTGAATCCCTAGGGTTTTCGTGTCCTTAGCAATAGGGATGGTGTTCCCATCAATGGTGAAAGACTTGAAAGCAGGGTCAAGTTTAGTGAGTTTTTGTGGTGAACCAAGAATGAGGAGCTCTGTCTTTTCATCATTTAGGCAGAGGCCGTGTTGGGCCATCCACGCTTGGATGAGCTGGTAGATGGCGTTGATGGCGAGGGAGTCAGTTGTGTAGTCTCCTGTGATGGGGATTAGTATCTGGGTGTTGTCAGCGTAATTAGTATACGTGACGCCCAAATGGTCCAGAATATCAAAAAGGGGTTTGGTAAACACGTTATATAACGTGGGCGAGACACAAGACCCTTGCGGCACACCACAAGAAACCGGAGCGGGTGGTGCGGCCGCAAGTGGGGAAAACACGCGCATTGATCTATTATCAAGGAAGGATCTGATCCAAGTAGAGGCATTTTCTGAGAAATGTGCGGCTGATTTGAGGTGATGGCAGAGAATTTTGTGATTGACAAGATCAAAAGCAGCAGAGAGGTCCAGGAGAAGTAATAACGCCAGTTTGCCTTTGTCTTTGAGATCTTCGATCTGCGTTTTTAAATCGATAAGGGCGGTCTCAGTGCCATGGCGAGGCCGGAACCCTGATTGCCTGAGTCCCAGAAGTTTATTTGATTCAAGGTATTCCTGAATTTGTAGGTAGGCCGCGCGGTCAAGGATTTTTAGTAAAAAAGGTACAGTGGTAATTGGTCTGTAGTTTGTGGGTATGCTGGGATCCAGGGTAGGTTTTTTCAGAAGCGGGATGACCCACGCATCCTTAAGATTGTCCGGTACAATCCCAGAGCTAAAGGAGGAGTTGATGAGCGTAGTGATGAATGGTGCTAGGTCGTGAGCTGCTTCCTTAATAATAGGTGCAGGACAAAGGTCACCCTGACAATTGGACGGTTTAAGGCTAGTGATGATCTTTTCCACTTCGAGAATGGAGAGTGGAGAGAAGCTAAAAGGAGTCAGAGAGTCTGTGATAGAGAGGTTTATGGTAGGTATAGGGATCTGTAGAGGGTTAGATTGAAGGCTAGATTGTTTGTTGTTGATTTTAATTTGGAGAGTGGCAATCTTACCTAGGAGAGCTTCTTGGATTTTGGAGCACCAGGTGCTATCTTTGGTACAGGTGTCAGGTGGAGTAGCAGGAGTTTCAAGTTCTTTTAGGATTTTAAACAATTCTTTGGTGTTAGATTTGGCTTGTTCGATGCGTTTGTTGTATGTGTCTTTTTTTGCCTGGAATATAGCTTCCTTGTAGTTAAGGGTGGCCAGGAGTACGCATGATTTGTTAGCTAGAGAGTGATTACTTCTCCAGTGGGATTCTGCAATTCGTTTTTCTTTGCGTAGAGCTCTGAGATGGGGTGTAAACCAAGAGTTTAGGTGGGCTCGAGGTTTAGATTTTCTCACTTTCGAAGGTGCGATGGTGTCTAAGGCTATAAGCATGGCCCGGTTGAATGTGTCGACCAGGGCCGTAGGGTCAGAGCATGAGGGATCCCGGTCATTGAGAGCTGGAAGGAGGAGGGGGAGGAGTCTATCGCAGGTAATGTTGCGTTTGTTACGGGTGGCCATAGCCGGGGCAATGCTGTGAGGGAGGCTGATAGGTTTGGACTCAATATTGAATGTAATTAAGTTGTGGTCTGTCCAAGCGCACTGTTGGTTAGAGGTGATGTTGATGGGACAGTTGAGGGCGGCTAGACAGTCAAGGGTTCTGCCCTTGTTGTGGGTGGGTTGGTTTAGGAACTGAGTGAATCCAGCATTAGTGAGGATGTTGTCAATAGACGAAGCAGCAGTGTCCTTGGGGTCGTGGAGACCTAAGTTGAAATCCCCCAGTATCATGACCTGGGAGTTAGCTTTGGTGTTGTGTGTGAAGATGTTAGAGAGGTCCTCCGCGAAGGTGGATAGTGGGCCGGGTGGCCGGTAGAGTAGATGGAAGGTGATAGAATGGTTAGGTGTGACAGCTAGTTTAGCTGTCAGTGCTTCCAGAGTGGAGTATTAGACATTTCTTTGAGAAAAAAAACATAATATAATTTTTTTTGTATCTAATACAGAAAGTTTACAAATATATGAGTAAAATGCAGGACACTTACTAGCTTCTGGTAAGATGTGTTCTGAGTGGTCTGTAGATCTGCTGTTGCTCTTAGTTGTGGAGTTTCTGTGAGGTAATCATGTTGGAAGCCTATCTTTCTTCTTTTGGTATATTCCATTTTAGAACATATTGTATTTAAATGAATGGTTTGTGTGTTATATATATGGGTTACAATTCTTATCTATTGCTACATATAATGTGTATGTGTGCTGCTTTGTGAATTTGTAAAATGTTCATATGTTATGACATGACAATTAAACATACCCCCCAGACTTTTTGGGTAGTGGTGCTGTGGTCCGCACATGTCCGCGGACATTAAAAGAGTTTGCGGACATAAAATTCATTAGAGGGGGTTCAGTATGTTTTATGTTACTTGTACATAAAGTCGGAGTTATTATTGTGAAGTTGCGCTACTAAAAACCTATGAAATTCAGTAAAAACACTTTGTTAAATGGACGTTGTGGTTAAGTTACACTACTAAAAACCTATGAAATTCAGTGAAAAAACTTTGTTAAAGGGATGTTATGGTTCCAAGTAAAACCGAAAAAAAACCTGAAATTCGCTAGTTATGGTAAACTAAGCAACCATAACTCGCGCCACCACTGTGCACTGCTAAGTCTAACACCCACGACATCAAAGATGACATCACAAAAGTCATTGATGACATCACTGTTGATATCACATATGAATTTACTTTTCATGAAATGTCTGTATAAGGGATTCTTATTATAATGTTGAGAAAAAAGTGTCAAGGACCATTGGAATAAATATCATGAGCTAATTAGTGCATTAAGCAATGCATTGATATAAATAGCATTCTATTATGAAGTTCTACCCAGTATACTAAGCTACTCATGCAGAAACGTAGGTATTGTGTGTAGCATACATGAGGAAGGTATAATATTCATAATGTTGATATGTTGAATAATGAAATGATAACTGTTTTCTTATTAGAGTTTTGTGTACTGTGAAATATGTAATAAGTAATATGTAATAAGTAGCTAATAAAACCCACGTATTACATAATTGCATTATTACAAACAAAACACAAAGACACAATAACGCATACAAATATGTGTATATACAGGGAAAGTGAAGTAAGCAAAAAAGCAGAAGTAGTAGCAGAAACAATTCATAACCTAACTGATTATATTTATGATTGCTCTGTTGCAAAGCTGCTATTTATCCTATGTATATGTATCACATGATGTGACTGGACCCTAAGTAACGTAGTGTGAGTACAATGTATACAAATATGAACATATACAGGGAAAGTATAGTATAGTAATAAAAAAACAACAGATCTATCAGAAAGTGCTGATAACTCTACTGATTATTTTCATGCACAGAAAGGATTGCTGTCTTTCAAGCTTGTGTGTTCCCCTATCTATATGTTTCATATGATATGACTGGACTCTAAGATAATTACTGTAAGAACATACTTGAAGGATAAGTCTACAATTATAGTATGTTTACAATTTTTAGTTCCTGACAGTTACTGAAGAAAACCATGTGGCCTAGATGTGTCAGTAAAGGAAAAAAGAGGGAGACAGACATGTGATGTCATCAGTGATGTCATTAATGACATTTGTGATGTTATCTTTGATGTCGTGGGTGTTAGTCTTAGCAGTGCATGGTGGTGGTGCGAGTTATGGTTGCTTAGCTTACCATAACTAGCGAATTTCAAGGGTTTTTCGATTTTACCATAACGTCCCTTTAAGAAAGTTTTTTCACTGAATTTCATAGGTTTTTAGTAGCGCAACTTAACCATAATATCCCTTAAACAAAGTTTTTTCACTGAATATATATATGTATATATATATATATATATATATATATATATATGTATATATATATATATATATATATATATATATATATATATATATATATATATATACTCACTAAAAACCTTTGTGAACCGTTATGGTTCACAGTAAAACTGAAAAACACTTGCCATTCGCTAATTATGGTAAGCTAAGCAACCATATCTCGTGCTCATATTTGTACACATTGCACTTACACTACTTTCTTTAGGGTCTAGTCACAATATGTGATAGTTATACATAGGGAAGTAGTAGCTTTGAAGCAGAGCAATCATTTCTGTGCATGAAGATAATGAGTTAGATTATGAAGATTGTTGAGTAATACTGCTTTTTTTTTCTTTACTTCACTTTCCCTGTATATGCTCTAATTGTATGTGTTGTCTGTTTGTGTTTTGTGTGCAGTAATGCCATAATGCAATAATGTAGTAAGTGGGTTTGATTAGGTACTTATTAAATGTTTCACAGTATGCAAGACTCTAATAAGAAAGCATTTATAATTTTAGTATTTAACATGGCATGATTATTAATATTGCATCTCCATCATGCATGCTGCACACTATGCCTATGTTACTACCTGTGTACCTTAGTATATTGGAAAAAACTTCATAATACAATGCTATTTGGATTAATACATTACTTAATGCACTACGTACCTCATGATATTTATTACAATGATCCTTGACACTTTTTTATTAACATTACAATAACAATCCCTTGTACAGACTTTTCATGAAAGGTAAATGCACATGTGATGTCATCAGTGATGTCATCAATGACATTTGTGATGTCATCTTTGATGTCCTGGGTCTTAGTCTTACCAATGCACGTAGGTGGCGCGAGTTATGGTTGCTTAGCTTACCATAATTAGCGAATGGCAAGTGTTTTGCGGTTTTACTGTGAACCATAACGTCCCTTTAACAAAGTTTTTTTTACAGAATATACATATACATATATGGCAGTGAACACAAATAAAGGGGCTACACATGTAATATCATCAGTGATGTCATCAATGACATTTGTGATGCCATCTTTCATGTCCTGGGTGTTACTGTTAGCAGTGCACAGTGGTGGGGGCAGGTATGGTTGCTTAGCCTAGCATAACTGGCGAATTTCAGGGGGTTTTTGGTTTTACTTTGAACCGTTTTTAAAGTTTTTTAGTGATTTGCACAGGTTTTTAATAGGGCATCCTAACCATAACATCCCCTTAACAAAGTTTTTTTTAGTGAATATATATATATGCCCTAACAAAAACCTGTCCGCTTCACTAACAAAAAAAAAAAAAAACTTTCCACCTCCCCTTTATGGTTCAAATTAAAATCGAAAAAACCCTGAAATTCGCCAGTTATGGTCAACTAAGCCCCCAACCCTGCCACCACCCCTGTGCACTGCTAACACTGACAACCAGATCACGAAAGATTTCATCTCACATGTCAATGATGCCATCAATGACAACATCACTTGTTTAGCCCCTTTCTTTCCCTTCCCTGCCATACATATATATGTACATTTACTAAAAAGACTTCACTAAAGGAATGATACACTTCACAGTGCACCCAAACTCCACTGCACATTCCCCATTTATAGTAAGCGCAGCAACCATAACTCACACCATCTACGTGTATTGCTAAGACTAACACCCAGGACATCAGAGATGACATCACAAATAACATTGAAGACATCACTGATACTCATCTTGTGACTGCACCTACACTGCACGTGGGAACTAGTTTCCGCGGTTTGTGTGCTTCCGCAACACTAAAAAGGCAAACTATTGTGGAGTGTGAAAATGTAATTTCACACATCCTAAACAACAGGCCACCTCATGAGTTGCTGTGTAAAATGTGTGTACCGCTTTGTAAGGATGAAGATGAGTGCGAGGCACACCCCTGCACCCCTTCAAAAGGCCACACCCCCAAGCGCATCTTCATTGTCCTTCTAGCTATAGTAGATAGAGGTGCGTTGCCTTTACTGCTGTAGTGACAAAAAGGAAACTAATCGGTATGGCTTCCATGGCTGCTGCTGGGTTATTAGCCTCTGCACCACCCCCAAACCCGCCACCATCACCACCTCACCAAGGGCCTGCAGAGAGATATATGGGTGAGGATGTAGAGACTGAGGAAGAAGAGGAGGAAGAGAATGAATTGGAGGAACTCCGCACCAGGAGGAGTCGTGGGTGTTGCGGTTGTTTTCCGTTTATGTCAACGTACCAAAACACGTGCGAACCTGGTGAAGTGTAAGCAGTGCGATGTGGTGTTCAGTCGCGGGAAATTTGGAGTGTACAGTTTTGGTATGACAACCATGAAGCGACACCTCACTTCGTTCCACACTGCGGACATTCGCAAGGTGGTGCCATGTGAAGAGCGTAGTCGTTAGAGTTCCTCCACAGCATCCTCAGAATCTGCTCCTCCCGCCACAAGAAACACTCCTGTGGGGGAGCGCCTCCCTCCAGCTGCTTCACAAGCCATTCGCAATGCTGTGGACCCTTATCTTTCAAAGGTGACAGTAGTGTGCACGTATTGTGACGCAGTACTCTGCAGGGGGGAGAGTTTCGAAGTGCTTTTGAGGCTGCAGTCACTAAGCACCAGAAGATTTGCTCCTTACCTAAATAAAGATCACCTGTAATATTTGTCTGTTGAGTTGCCCTTTCTTATCCCCGTGGCTGGTGTCCCTTCCTTGCCCTCCTTTCGCCTCTTCTCCTAGTGTGTCGAGTGCTGTTAATTAATGAACATAAAAACAACAAAAATGACAGAAAATTATCTTTTCAGAGCCGCCTTTCTCAGTGTAACAATAGAACTATGAAGTGAAGGCTGTAGACCCCTCCGGAGTTCAGCAAAAATTTGCAGACAGCCGTAGAGGGGAAAAAGGGAGGGTGCAAGCGGCTCAAACACAATAAAGTGTACATTGGGAGTAAGTGGCGGCTCTGAAAAGAGCCTTTTGGTGGTGTGTTGTGTGGGTGAAAAACAGTGGATTGGGGAAAACAGATTGTGAAATAGGTTAGTATGATTGCAAAAGAGGGCCCAATGCATTTTGTAAATTGTGAAGAAACATCTGATTACCAGCATATGTGAGGTGGACTCCATATCTGCGGAAAATGAAAGTGCTATGAAACAAAATGCTTTCATTGTAGAAAGAGGACATGCCAACATCTCTTAAAAAGGCACACACAGCCTTATTCACATTGCGTCTCGCTTTCTCCATTTGTGGACCGAATTCTGAAGAACGCAACCATTTTTGTCTTTGGGCAATACGGGAAAAAAGTATGTGACAATTTGGAAACATGTCTATGAGCTTCGCGAGTCCTTCCTTCATGGCAAATTGTAAAGAAATGCCAATTACATGGCCTAAACTGTTTCCTCCACAATGAATAATGAGTATATCTGGAGGACGCTCTGTCTGTAAAATAACACAAAGAGGTACCAAGTCCACCCATCTCATGTCACGTACGCCATGCCAGTGCACTTCCGCATGTGGAAATCCGAGATTTGTAGATAAACTGCAACTTTCTGCATGCACCTTCAACCAATGTATCCATGAGTCTCCCACAATCCAGATAATCTGTTTTCGAGCATGGAAAGCCATGGCTGTGTGGTGTCCTGTGAGGGAGAAGACGGTTTTACTAAAGTACGTTGGTCAGAACACACCTACTGAACTTTATGGACCAATCCCTAGCCTCGCTCATTCTCATTTATATGCGGCTCCACCCTTCTATCCCCGGTGGTGATATGTGCTGGCTACTAACTACCGCCATGTTCGTGGACATGTACAGGATCAGAGAGTGACGACGGTACATTAAAGTACTATTCCCCTTTTTCCCCTTTAAGGTAGGATCTGAAAAGAGCCATTTTTTTATTTATTTTTGGCCACATATCGTACAGACATGCAGTATTTTAGGTATTTTTTTGTATTTTTTGTCCTTGCTTTACTCGTGCAAACATTACAGAACCTTCTCTAAAGCAAGTCTTTGGATCCAAAAAAACATTGCATTTCCCAAAGAGGATAGCGCAACACCATCTCCTTCAAAGTAATGTGCATTGCTTAAAGCAATGTTATCGTGGCTACAAAAAAACATACCAACTTGTAGCATGTATGCACGCATGCCGCGATTGATGATGCACCTCCCGATGCTTTGATCTGGACAAAAAACAGAAGTATTGTTCCATTGCACTCTCGGGAGTAAAGCAGAAAAAATAAATTTCGATGTTTGGAAGATGGTCATGAGTGCTTCAACCAACTGTGCCAAATCTGCCAACAAAGTACGTGAAGTCAGGTATCCCAAGTGGCAAGCACCGTAGTGCAAAATTACCACATGAGGAGTGGTCATTTCACGCATGTTTCTGCAAAATTACAGAATTGCCGCAGCATTGGCATCAGTGTCAGCTCTCCACACCACCTCCACTCCTCGCACATCGAAATGGTGTGCCACATGCCTACTCTCGGCATAGTGTTGTAAGCCTTGCACAAAAATGTCTCCAAGCAGCAAAACCCTGACCCTCTGCTCCTCTGCCATTTTCAGTGTGTGCACCGTCTTTCGACACAAAAGACTAATGTGAACATCTGATTGGCTGATGCCTACAGTCGTCTTGCCATGCAGGATTTGCTGTAGAAACGCGTATGTGACACGCCCTACCAGCGGACAAGCGTTGCATACGTGCGGCACGTAACTCTTACCCAGTCCTTCCACATTTTCTATAGCGGTACCAAAGTGAGTCCCTCATTGGACACAACTAAGCGGGCGCACAATCATCCACCAATCACATAGAACATCGCTAATTTTAACTCCGTCATCAGCATTGCGCACTTCAAAATTACTGTCGATGATTCTTAATTAAAATTGCAGACCATTGAAAAGCACCTACTTCACAAGCGACTGTGCAAGGATTGCGAATTTCTACGTACAGCTCCATGCATGTGCACATGCATCAGTATAGACTACAGGTATGTACATTTTAATCAGAATACATGTGGAACCCTTATGATGTAAAATAGACAAAATAATAGCAGTACATTTGCATAGGGAACACATACCAACGCTCCCCCTTTAAAGTGCAACAATGCCTATTTATCATTAACAAATCGCACAACTGCTTACTGTCCTCAGCATAACCTGTACATACGTTGCAAGCATGCCTATTAAGGCATAGCTCTCAACCATTTTTGTCTTAAAGGCGGGTGAAATCAGCCGATTTTGTTTTTGGCAGGTGAGAGATACATTGGATAGAATGGCCATAAAGGAGGCTTGGCGGGTGAGTCTGCTCTTTACAAGGCGGTTAACACCCGCCAAAAACGTGTGAGTTCAGAGGTAGAATTTGGGGCAGACCTCAATTTTGTATGTGAAAATGTCGGAGTTCTGTACTCTGCACTGTCTACAGTAATGCTTCTTGCAATGTGATCATATGAGAATAGTAATCACTCCCGATTGTGGTGCTCACATGTCCTTCGGAGGGTCTCCCGATTTTTGGACATCGTGCTTTTCATTAACAATTACAAAATGTTTGCCCATCTAGTACTTTGCCCTATCGCTTACACACCTCTCTCCTATGCATATTACATTTTGTAAAGAACAAGGCATTTCCAAACCCTTGAAAAATGTATTTATTTTAAAGGACTTTCAAGTACCATATTGAAAGTAGTATGGAAAGACTGCATAGAGAGAAGTGAAATGTGCACGTCGACTGGGTTGAAATATGAAAGTTTAACCCTCTGTCGAAAGAAGTACAAGTAAAGTCTGCAGTATCATGACTGCTGCAAACACACAAAGTAATTGATATTGTTTTTTTAATTCACAGTCAAGACTACTGTCCTGAGAATCAACAGCATCTACACTGCAGACAACATATCTGAAGAAACCTGGTCATCTTATACAAAAAAGTAAGTACAGTACAACCATCATATTGTAACTACTCCTTAAAGAGGCTGCGTGGGTTATTTGTTTATTTTGGGCACCAACGCAAGCATTCATTTGTAAACCATTCTACCTACAAATATCCATTTATTGAACAAAGATTAACAGGTGGAATGGCTGACAAATCCCTGTGTGTTTGGTACTCAAAGAACATAGAGAATCCTTAGAAGGTTAGATTGTGAAAGTAAGTTGTGGTAGCAAGTTTTTGGCATTTCGTTTATTAATAATGGTTCTCATCACAAGTAGGGCACTTTGTACTCTCATCTAAAGCACATTGTACTAGTATACAAACAGTAAAGTAGCCTTACCAAATGATAGTTAGAGGTCACTGTGCGTTCACACACCATGCCAAAGAGCTTCCTCATCACACTTATACACACATGCACACAGCACACATACATTGGAGAACAGACCAAAGTATACTTTTTTTTCCTCAACAGAGACCAAAGAATGCCTACCAAAAAGCAGTTCCGTAGAATGGAACGCAGAATTAGAGCAAAAAAAAATAAAGGTGCCCAATGTAAGCATCCACCTGTTGTAGAGTTAGTGGAGAATCTTGGTACAAACCACCTAATGCAGTTGGGTAACATAATAAAAGAAGTCTCAACTACCGAAACTGTACCTCCTCCATCAAAAAGTGTCACAAAACACAGAAATGTCAAAAAACAGCTGCCAGTACAGCAATGTCCCTAATAATCCTGATAGTGTAAGAATAACCCACAGTAAAGAAAGTATGTTAGCAAAAATGTTTCATCACAGAGTACTTCAGAATCTACTAAGAAGAGGACCAAAATCATCCTCGCCCCTCAAAACGTACCATAGAAAGTTAATTCTACAACTACTCGTGGACACTGCCATCCTTCTCAAAAGGAAGTTGTTCATATTAGTGTTGAAAAGGATGAAAGCATTAACAAAACTAAGTACCAAACTACAAATGAAACTCAGCAATAAACGGAATGTGAACAAATTAATTTTTTCCATGTTTGTGGTGGTGAATGGAGTCACACAACAAGCACAGGGCCATACTTTAATGAAGAAGCATACAAACAAAATCAAACAAACACAATAGCCATCCATAGCAGTGGACGAGGGTATGAGAAAATCAATACTACCAGCATGGAACAAGAAACACTGCTTACAAAACTGTTTTCTGAAAACTCAGAATTACCTCTTGATTCAGCAGAACCACACCGTCCAGTATACAAATCTTTATGTCGGTTCCTCAATCAATATGCAAAAGGTAAAGAGAAAATAAAAATGAAAGTGCTGCAAAATATGGATATTTGTGTAGTGCGGAAAGTCACAGGACTAAAAGGACATTCATTAGCCTGCATTTCAGGCCCTATTTGCAAAAGTACCTTCCATGATATCAAAAGAATAGCAGTACATCATTCCAAAGTAAGACATTATTATGTCTACAAAATATACTGTGCAAAAAGTCCAGCTTCAGAATTAGGCAATTTAAATGCCACTCTTCTGCATGGTACACCCAAATACTTACAAGAAGAAATGGACCGTATTCAGAAAAAGTATTTTGGAAGTGAAAGTCACATAGAAAATGCAACAGTTTTAGAGCATAGTAGTGACAATTCTGCACATAGCAACCTTCTATTACACACATAAAGAAAAGAAATACTAAAATTTAAAAGGTCATCGGCTGAAGTACCAAACCATGTGTGTGTATGTTGCCGCAGAATGTTTTACAAAATGAACACAAAAAATGTGGACATAGCATACAAAATAGAAAACAATGAAGACTCTAACGGGGTAATTCATAGAATTCAGTCACAAGTGGCGCAAGCGGCGGGCGCACAGTGTGCGCGTGCGAATCTCTGCGCCAGCCGCGTGCACTAAAATACATTTCTGCACACAGCGTATTCATGGATTCCAGCCACCAAAACCAGCCGTGGCGCACAGTGGCGCAGCGAGCCTGCAGCAGCGCCAGTTACGCCCCCAAGAACGCCCCTTGCGCAGGGAAAAGCCATCAAAATCCCCAATCAAGCGCAAAGGGCTGCTCTAACCCTGTACCAGCACGGCAAGCGGGGTACGTGCATCACTGGGGTGCGTGGGAAGTTTCTCACGTGATTTCAGCTGGGTACGTGTATTACTGGGGAGCGCGGGAAGTTTCACTCGCGATTGGCCCTGTGCGTGCGGGGTACGTGTATTACTGGGGTGCGCGGCAAGTTTCACACGCGATTCCATCAGGGTACGTGTATTTCAGGGGTGCGCGGGAAGTTTCACACGCAATTCCATCAGGGTACGTGTATTTCAGGGGTGCGCGGGAAGTTCCACACGCAATTCCATCAGGGTACGTGTATATCAGGGGTGCGCGGGAAGTTCCACACGTGAATGTCCTGGGTACGTGTATTTCGGGGTGCGCGGGAAGTTACACACGCAAATTCAGCAGGGTACGTGTATTTCAGGGGTGTGCGGGAAGTTCCACACGCGATTCCATCAGGGTACGTGTATATTAGGGGTGCGCGGGAAGTTCCACACGCAAATGTCCTGTGTACGTGTATTTCGGGGTGTGCGGGAAGTTTCACACGCAAATTCAGCAGGGTACGTGTATTTCAGGGGTGCGCGGGAAGTTACACACGCGATTACATCAGGGTACGTGTATTTCAGGGGTGCGCGGGAAGTTCCACACGCGAATGTCCTGGGTACGTGTATTTCGGGGTGCTCGGGAAGTTACACATGCTAATGTCCTGTGTACGTGTATTTCGGGGCGCTTGGGAAGTTTCACACGCAAATTCAGGAGCGTACATGTATTTCAGGGGTGCGCGGAAGTTCCACACGCGAATGTCCTGGGTATGTGTATTTCGGGGTGCGCGGGAAGTTACACACGCGATTCCATCAGGATACGTGTATTACTGGGGTGCGCGGGAAGTTTCACACGCGATTTTAGCTGGGTACGTGTATTTCCGGGGTGCGCGGCAAGTTCCACACGCGAATGTCCTCGGTACGTGTATTTCGGGGTGCGCGGGAAGTTACACAAGTGAATTCAGCTAGGTACGTGTATTTCAGGGGTGCGCGGGAAGTTCCACACGCGATTCCATCAGGGTACGTGTATATCAGGGGTGCGCGGGAAGTTCCACATGTGAATGTCCTGTGTACGTGTATTTCGGGGTGCGCGGGAAGTTTCACACGCGATTTCAGCAGGGTACGTGTATTTCAGGGGTTCCGTGGAGTACTACACGTGAATTGGCCATGTGGGTCCTCCCAGGTGTTCGCTCTACAACCTCCACGGCCCCTGCAGGCAGCCCACACCACGGGGGACTACCCTGCACCCCTGCTCATGTCCTGCAGGCAGCCCATCCACCATGGGCATGCCCCCCAGCCAAGCCACATGTCACCTTGCACTACTGATCAACGATGCATGTCTCCCATCACCCCCACCCCCACCCCCCAGCAGTGCAGGGCACCCTCCACCAGGCCCCCACACATGTCTCCCAGCACCCCCAGCCCCCAGCAGTGCAGGGCACCCTCTACCAGGCCCCCACTCCTGTCTCCCTGCACCTCCACCCCCCACCAGTCAGGGGCACACTCCACCAGGCCCCCACTCCTGTCTCCCAGCACCCCCACCCCCCAGCAGTGCAGGGCACCCTCCAACAGGCCCCCACTCCTGTCTCCCTGCACCCCCACCCCCCACCAGTCAGGGGTACCCTCCACCAGGCCCCCACACATGTCTCCCAGCACCCCCACCCCCCAGTATTGCGAGGTACCTGCCACCAGGCCCCCACTCCTGTCTCCCTGCACCCCCACCCCCCACCAGTCAGGGGCACCCTCCACCAGGCCCCCACACATGTCTCCCAGCACCCCCTCCCCCCAGCATTGCGAGGCACCTGCCAGCAGGCCCCCACTCATGTCCCCCTGCACCCCCACCGCCCAGCATTGCGAGGCACCTGCCAGCAGGCCCCTACTCATGTCCCACTCATGTCCCCCTGCACCCCCACCCCCCAGCATTGCGAGGCACCTGCCAGCAGGCCCCCACTCCTGTCTCCCAGCACCCCCACCCCCAGCAGTGCAGGACACCCTCCACCAGGCCCCCACTCCTGTCTCCCAGCACTCCCACCCCCCACCAGTCAGGGGCACCCTCCACCAGGCCCCCACACATGTCTCCCAGCACCCCCACCCCCCAGCATTGCGAGGGATTTGCCACCAGGCCCCCACTCCTGTCTCCCAGCACCCCCACCCCAAGCAGTGCAGGGCACCCTCCACCAGGCCCGCACTCCTGTCTCCCTGCACCCCCACCCCCCACCAGTCAGGGGCACCCTCCACCAGGCCCCCACTCCTGTCTCCCAGCACCCCCACCCCCCAGCAGTGCAGGGCACCCTCCACCAGGACCCCACTCCTGTCTCCCTGCACCCCCACCCCCCACCAGTCAGGGGCACCCTCCACCAGGCCCCCACACATGTCTCCCAGCACCCCCACACCCCAGCATTGCAAGGCACCTGCCAGCAGGCCCCCACTCATGTCCCACTCATGTCCCCCTGCACCCCCATCCCCCAGCATTGCGAGGCACCTGCCAGCAGGCCCCCACTCATGTCCCTCTCATGTCCCCCTGCACCCCCACCCCCCAGCATTGCGAGGCACCTGCCAGCAAGCCCTCACTCCTGTCTCCCAGCACCCCCACCCCCCAGCAGTGCAGGTTACCCTCCACCAGGCCCCCACTCCTGTCTCCCTGCACCCCCACCCCCCACCAGTCAGGGGCACCCTCCACCAGGCCCCCACGCCTGTCTCCCAGCACCCCCACCCCCGAGCAGTCAGGGGCACCCTCCACCAGGCCCCCACTCCTGTCTCCCAGCACCCCATCCCCCACCAGTCAGGGCACCCTCCACCAGGCCCCCACACATGTCTCCCAGCACCCCCACCCGCCAGCATTGCGAGGCACCTGCCAGCAGGCCCCCACTCCTGTCTCCCTGCACCGCCAACCCCCACCAGTCAGGGGCACCCTCCACCAGGCCCCCACACATGTCTCCAGCACCCCCACCCCCCAGCATTGCGAGGCACCTGCCAGCAGGCCCTGACACATGTCCCCCAGCCAACACGTCATCACAATCTAGATCCCTGGCCCTTATGGGCAGCTTCCACATGCCGAACACCCACCCAAGTATTGCATCCACCCACTCAGAATTGCCAATTACATGATACAACCCCAATGGCAAGTATGTAAATGAACACATGTCCCTCACATACACACAATGGGTGTAAGTGAATGTCAAAACCCATATCATGACATGCATGAAACCAATGATATGATACTACACATTGAAGTTTGATGGAAAAAATGTATTAAAAGCAACATAAATGGGATTAAAAATAAACAACCGACAATGGGAATTAAAATCAAAAAAGCAGCCTGTCCGTAAAATAATGAAAAACCACAAATCATAATCCAAAGGAAAGGTGTCCAAAGTCACAGTTCAAAAAAGTACATCCAAGGGAAAAACAAAACCAAAAACCATTGCTCCGTGGGTAAATCAAAAAAAAAATCCATGATCCAACAGTCATCTATATACAGACAAACAATCCAGGGTCCATGATCCCAACTGAAGAAATGAAACCTATCTAAAAATACTACGTAATAAAAAAACTATATACAAAAATGTTGGCCATTGTCCAAAAGGTCCAAAATAAAGAAAAAAGCAAAGGAAACCTAACACTAACTACATAACTATTTACAAGGGCAGTGGGCTAGTCCAACGGCTCACTGGATGTTGTTATGGGCCAGGGCATCATCGAACTCCTGTTCAATGGCTTGGAGGCGGGCATGTTCCCTGGCCCCGAGGTCTCGCAGGGATAAAGCAGTGTCCAGTTCCAACTCCCTGCGAAGATCCTCAAGGCACTCAGCCCGCCTCAGCGCCCTGCACATGGAGTTCTCCGCCCTGACCATTGTGAGCCGTTCCTCCTCTGCCCGCTGCCGCTCCGCACCTATCTGCTGGCCGAAACGCTCCCACACGGAAGCCACTCCCATTCCAGGGTTCTCCTGCCCTCCGGCCGATGCCTGCACCCCTAATGTCGATGGCCCCGAGCCATGATGCCTCCCACGTCGAGCCTGCCGCTGCCTCCAACGCAACTGCCTGTGCCAGCACGACAGCATCCAGGCTGATGGAATCCACCGACACCGTCGTGCACGTGCCCTGCCCGATGATACCGTCACATCCTCCATCTGCTGGGGTCCAGTTGCTGGTGTGTCCACCCCTGCTGGACCTCCGACTCCCGACTGTGGCAGGGATGGGATCCCCACCAAGTTGGGTGCATTGGTCGGGGCAGGTCCACAGGGGGTCCTGCTGGCATCTGGGCCGGAAGACGGAATGGAGAACGACTGGCGCATAGCCTCCACAGAGGAGGAGAGGGTCACCAAAGTGCCCGACACATGTATGAGACCCACGACCGCTCCCAACTGGGCCACGTTGGCACGGTGCTCTTCGTGATGACGTGCGTGCTCCCCCTGGGAAGCACGCTCCTCATCACGAATGACACCCGTGCGCAACGCGACACCAATCAGGACCTTCTCCATACGGCCAGGGGTCTCCTCGTCCTAAGGTGGAGGGGAGTCAGATGACATGGACATCCCCCCTACCTGTGGACGGGCCTGGGATGGGGCATCCCTGCTGGTGCATGGTGGTGCAGTCACAGTGTCAGGGACAGTGACATGCACAGGCACCTCCACGGCGACCTGTGCTGCCTCCTGCCCCTGCCCCTGGACTGCACCACTTGCACCAGCAGGGATGCCCCCACCAGGCCCCATGTGCGGCTCAGTAGTGGACTCCTCCTCCTCTGTGGAAACCACCAACCTGGATGGCTCCACACCGTCTTCCGCCGTTGCAAGCCCCTGTGGGGGCTCACCCACCCCTTCCGCTGCAGCCGTGGGGGCC
Organism: Ambystoma mexicanum; assembly: GCF_040938575.1. Lineage (NCBI taxonomy): Eukaryota > Metazoa > Chordata > Amphibia > Caudata > Ambystomatidae > Ambystoma > Ambystoma mexicanum. The sequence goes on from NC_090935.1 coordinate 261,626,347, forward strand.
TCCCCACCGCTTGGCTCCACAGCGCCGTCTCCGCCCTCTTCTTCACTTTGCGCTGCGTAGAGGGAGACATAGAACACAAGCATCAGGGTACTGTACAATGGTCCCCTAGACAGGAAGAAATAGCAGATGAATGGCACTGTCAAAGATCACTTCCATCATGTCCCTCCACAACACATGGGTCAGTGCAGGTAAAACACATGCAGTAACAGGCATAGCGCATGCTATGGACATAAGCAAACATGTCCAAGGGACTCTTGAAACATACAATGTTGTTTTTGAATTCACATGCATCATGGGTCATGCCTATCACACTTCACCGTACTTTCATCCATCTGGACTCGTACACCCCAGACACAGTGGATGCAAGGATCGCTAGGCTGCATCAGTGGATCTGAACATTGACACAAGACATGTGTCATGCATACATGGCATTCACAAGTCACAGACATGCAGGTCAGACACACAGACACGGAAACCATACATGTACATGGCATCATCACCCATCCCTCACCCCCACCCATGTCCAGGAACAGAGACTGGCATGCTCTTATGTGTCAATTCCGCATAGGGCTCCCCATGTAGCATTTAAATACATACACCAACCGTGTGCTTCACACATTACTGGTCTCACATGCATGACCATGATGTCCCTGCACACACACACGCGTACATGGCCTATGTCACACATACAGGCAAGTATCAGACAACCAGCACACTGCAATATGCCCTGTCTCACACAGCAATACCTGGCCACTTACCGCTCGACTCCAGATGGGTCTGCCTCTCAAGGACCTGGACGTGGAGCCCTGGGGATATGCGTTCCAGGACCATCATCTAATCTTCCAACAAGTGGCCCCGGCGCCCCTTAGCATCCGCTGCCTTCAAGAGGTGCCGTGCCTTGTTGAGGGTCCTGGACCTGAAGTCCTCCCAGCGCTTCTTGACATGGTGGAAGTCGCAGACTGCCACCCCCTCTGCGTTGATGGCAGTCACGATGTCCGTCCAGATCCTGTCCCGTCCATACTTGTCGGCGCGCGATGATCCGAAGAGGGCATCATAATGCCCCAGGACATGCTCCACCAGGACACCAATTTCCTTCTGACTGAAGCTGGTGGCCCTCTGCCCCTCTGGCTGGGGGTCGGCAGTGGTCTCGGATGGTGTTTGCCCCAACATGGTGACCCCGAGGCAGGCATGGGTGGACAACTGGGTCATGGGGCTGGGCTTTGGAGCGATGGTAGCCCAGTCGGGAGTCTTCTGTTCCAGCAGGGGTGGACACAGCAACTGGACCCCTGCAGATGGCTGAAGTGCAGGCACCAAATGGCAGGGCACGGTGGCAGCAGGCAGGCAGGCAGGCAGGCAGCAGCAGATGGCTCGTGGGAGGCTGCTCGGGGCTCTGGGGGGCAGTAATTCGGTCTTTTGGGCAGGAGCATGGTCTTCCGTGTGCTTACGCGTGGCCAGCTTGATACGGAGTGATTTGGCACGTGAAAATTCTGCACGTCAGCGTGTAATTCGAGGAAAGGCCCTTAGCGCATAAGCGCATCTGTACGCATACGCAATTTCATTGGACAGAAGGCCCTTCAAGCGCAAGCGCCTCGGTGACGTGACGCGTGCAGGCGTGCATGGGCGTTTCAGCGCACGTGAAAAACTGCACGTCTGCGTGTAATCCGAGGAAAGGGCCCATGCGTGTAAGTGACGTGACTCACGTGGGTTAAAGGTGAGCGGGGCCAGCAGTTCGCTGTATGTGCCTTTCGTGGAGACCGACGTGTGTTGCTGCTTCCTGTTGTTTCGTGCGCCATCACAACTTCACAGCTATCAAGGACGTATCTCTTCTTTTGGCGGGGGTATTGGCTACGCGTGATTTTCTGCATTGCGCTAGTCAGACGGTGAGTCGCACATGCTATTTTTCCCACTGCGGGTGCCCCTGTGCATCGCACCCATTTTCGATGTCATAGTAGCCTGCGTCTCCCACGCATATGCGTTATTCGTGTTACTGGGTGCCACCGCGTACTGTGGGAGGTTGATTCCATGCACGTAGGCTGCAGGGTTGCGTGCACGGTTTTACTGCAGTTTTGGGGTGCCTGAGCGTTGCGTGACCCGTCACTACATCACTGGGGTCACATACAGCCTTGCAGGTGCAGGGGGGCTGTTAACATCTTGCTTCCCACCCCCTTCACCCCAATTGCCCAGGTCAATTGTGGTGTACACCTCCCATTGGCAGTACTCCATCTGTGCCGGCACTACTACATCTGTGCCATGGTTGGGAGGACACCAAAGGTGAGGGGCACCTCAGCTGGGCGTAATCCTCGTGGCGGGCGTGGTCGGGGACGTGGTCGTGGTGACCAGGGAGTAGGGGGACTCCAGGGTTTCCAGGGCGGCCACAGAGGGGGAAGAGGGAGGGGTGCGCCACTTGAGCACAATGTTGTGCCATGTGTCGGTGCAGTCATGCCACCACCCCCTGTGGTTCCGGGGGATGCAGCTTCTGCATCTGGCACTGGCGCACGTGTGACCTGGCAGTCCGTTCCATTGACTGCCACGGGCCCAAGGGTAGTGGTAGCTGCAGGTGCAGCTGTGGACACCGCCACCCAGGCTCAGGGTCTGCCAGCGCAGGCTGCGTTGGCAATTGAGGAGCCCTTGGTAGATTTCCAACAGGCCAGGAGGGAAACCATACGGGCAGGCAGGGCTGCTCAGACCAAGACACGTGTCCCTGGGGCAGTTATGTCATCTGCTGCCCCGAACAGCCGGGTGTTGGCAAGTGCAGGGGCAGATGCATCCAACAACACCCCGGTTGTGAGTCTGCCAGCCAGGACCATTGCGGTCAATGACCCTGCCACAGCTGATGTTGCTGCGCAGGGTCCATTAGAGGGCACCCAGATGCCAGTGACACAAGTCATGCCTTTGGTCGTCCCTCCACCTGCCACTCCCTTGGCTCAATCCACCGAACCCACTGGCCATACTGGTCAGGGCGGCATTAGCCAGCCAGGGTCTGCGCCACAGTCCAAGAGGAGGAAGGTTGCACCTGCAGCACAGGCTGGGACCCCACACACAGCCACGACCTCCTGCACGTCGAGGAAGAAGCCTTTCTGCAAGCAGGAACTGGACTTCCTCGTGGGCTACGTGCGTGGCCACAGCCGTGACATGCTAGTGGGTGCCAATAGTCAGACTACGGCTGCCCAACGTGACACCCACTGGAAGCATGTTGCGGAACATGTCAGTTCATTCGGCCATGAGGTGCACACGGCGCAAGAGTGCAAAAAGCATTGGAATGACATCAAACGCAGCACTAAGGCTAAGCGTGCCTCTAATTACAACTTGACTCTGGTGACTGGCGGTGGGCCTGCACCAGAGGAGGAAGAGCACACTCCGCATGAGGCACTCGTTGCGGAGTTCATACCACCTGAATTGGTCGAAGGAGTGGGAGAGATTCTGGACTTTGATGCCCAGTCCAGTGAGTGTTGTTGCGTGTTTGTTGAGGACGTGTGTGTTTCACTTGTGGGATGTGTTGTGCATGATTGCCACTACATGTGACGTGTACATGGTTCTGATGTGTAAGTAATGCAATGCTTCCGTGATGCATGTCTGCTCTGCTGGATGGTGGAAATGTGGAGCAGACTGGGACTGTCCGCATCACCACTATTGCACCCTACTGACATGCTGGTTACAAGTATGCCCCTCCGGTCCATGTTCCAGCTCACTGGCCCTTCTGCATGTGGCGTGGGGTGACCTTCCTCTCAGCCCAGCACAATGTCATTGCATGACTGACGTGCATGTCTCCTCTGCCTGCATGCAGGGACTCCATGTAGGCATGCTCCCTTGCCCCTCCTCTGCCACTCTGCACCCCAGTTCCACCTTTGCACTGGTCTGCTTCAATCTTGCCAATGTGTACTTTCCTGTTCATGCGTCCTGTGTAGATGCTAACTTCCAGCGTACAATCTGCCAGACATATGCCGTGTGGTACAGCCTTAGTACTTGATGCAGGGTATCTCACTTGTACTGTGCATAGGTCAGATGTCCCGCAGTGACATGAGTGCCCATTCATGCTCCATGTGCATTGCACGCATGCCCCTATGTGTCCTTGACTGGATGATCACTGTAATACAAGTCCTGGGTGACATACATTGCATGGCATCTCATCAGCCTTCCCATGTCAACTGTGGGTCAGTACTGCGTTGCACACATGTTTAAGGTCTGACAATATGTGTGGCTCACAGGCCTCAGCCTGTTCAATGGCCAATGACTCTGTCCAACTGTTGTTGTGTCTTCTTCACACATGGGCGGCCTCCAGAGTTTTCATCATGTGTCCTGCTTACTGTTGCATCATCATTTGCAGTGTTGTCACTTGAATCACATTAAGCTGTTGATGCCAGTAAACACTGCCTGTCAATACACAGGTGTATGGTCAGCCTTTTGATACCATGCTAGGCATCCCTGCTTTTGTACTTGGGTGGAGGGGTGCTTGGCTTCTAGATATGGTACACATTGAATGCACAATGCACGTGATGCCTGAATTTGACCTTGCACTGCCTTCACATTTCCTGACACACACCATGGAGTCCTTGTACATGTAGGTAGTGAGTGGCGTACACATTTTCTGCACTGCGTAGACCCACTTCCATGGAAACTGTCACTTTTCAACAGGTCTGATCACAGAAGCAATTCAAAGTTGACCCAGCATGCATGCCAGGTTATATGTTGTGTGTCACATGTCTGCCTGATGCGTTTGTTGTCGGTGTGTGTGTGTTGTGTGCTTCTGACATGTGTAGTGACCTTTTTTCTCTATATTTTTCAGGTGATGACGCAATGGAGGCGGAGGATGGTGTTGTCATGCCAGACACAGGGTTGTTACCACTACATCAACCCGGCACAAGTGGGGGTCATGGGGTGGTAGGCCACGAAAACCCCCAAGTGCTACAGTCCATCTTGTCTCTGGCTGCCTATGAGTCCAGCCTTGATGACGACTCTGACGTCCATGTTGAGTTGGATGAGCATCAAGTCCATGTGTCAGGGGTGAGTGGACACTCCTCTGTCTGCGACATCTGCACTGAGGGATCAGACAGTCTTGGTTCCTCTGCCCGTGGTGAATCGGGACGCAGGGTCACCCTCCACACCAGTCACTGATGTGCCTGGGACATCACGTCGATGGGGGCATGTAGTCGTGCAGCCGCGGGCGGTGCCAACACAGCGAGGACCCCCGGTCCTTGGGTCCCGGAGGTGTCAAGCCCAGCAACGTGGTCGCCGCGCGCAACCGCAGTATACTGAGTGGGAGCAAGACATGACTGCCAATTCAGAACGGGAGGGGGCAGCAATGGAGAACATCGCTGAGAGCATGGAGCGTGTGGCCCGATCTGTGCTCCCCCCTGCTAGGCAGGTGCTACTCCAGCAGCAGGCGGCACGGTCCGCAGCCCGCTCGCTAAGGCTGGGCATGACGGCCTCAGACAGGGCACGCCAGGCTGAAATGTCGTCTCTGCATCAAGCAATTGCTGCTCATGCAGAGGCGCACATGGATGCCCTGAGGGAGGAGTATGCTTCCTTCAAATCCGCTCTGGGTGTCCTTATGATGTCCCAGAGGCAGGGGGCAGAGATGAGAGGTTTGCACAGCTTGAGCGTACCATCTCGGCTGAGCTACAGGCTTGCCGGGAGGTACAGCGGTTGTCCAGCCAGGCCTTGCAGGAGGAACTCCATGTTACACGTGCTACCTTGCAAGAGGCAGCACATGTATCACGTGAGGTTCTGCATGCAGACCTACGTCACATCGCAACACAGAACCAGGCTCACCCGTCCGGCAGACTTGCTGCCGACGAGGGGCAAGCTGCGGCTAGGCGTGGCCAGGCTACTGTGCCACGTCCTCCTTTCCAGGATGAGCCAGACTCGGACGACCATCTATCTCCCACATAGGTCGGGCTGTGCAGGCGTTGAGCCCATGGAGGTTTTTTTGTTTGGCTCAGCATCATCGCATGTGGGTGTTGAGCAGCACCCTTTACCTCCCCCCTCCTGGGTGCCTCCCCTCCCCCCCAGGTCATATGTGGCCATTTTTGATTTTTCTTTTAGTTTAGTTAGTTAAGTTTCTGTTTGATAGTTAGTTTAATTAGGTAATGTAGGTTTTTATAGTTAGTGTAATTAGTTAATATAGTTTAAAATTGCTTGTCTATTGTGCTTTCATGTGACGGTGCGGTGCTTTGTGGCTTTTGAAGGCATCCACTGTCTGTTCCAGCTTGGCCCTTCAGGCTTGTCTTGTGTATGTGTTTGCTGCTTGGGGTCCTTGACTCACATATGCCACTCCTGCCTCGCTTATCCATGGGCTCGCAAGGATGGTTTGGTGTGACAGCCTATTACACAAGGGCTTTGGACTGTCATATCTGTGGCATGTCTGGTGCTGTGTGACTTGTATTGACACCCCTAGTGGGGATGATTGCGGTGTTATTGTCCACTGTTCAGCTTTTGCTAGATGGGGTGTTTCATGATTAATGTGTACATTCATTGCTATGCATTGTGTAGTATGTTTCTTATCTTTACTGTACACGTGCGTGTTGCAATTAATGCCGTAGATAGTGTGTTACACACTTTGGATGTGAAAGAGGGACTGATGGTGTGATTTCTGATGTAAGTCTCTGACATGGTCCAGTAATGAGATGCCTGAAGAGACACACACAGATGACTTTAAAGCATTAATCATGTGTTTCATGCCCTTTCTGCAGGGGGATGTGCCTCCAGACCGCCTTTGCCAGCAGACATGGCCCATTGGACATCTGAATTCTGGACACGTTTTTTGGTGCTCACATGCACATGTGTGCACAAGCAGAGGCACAGGGATTGCAGACCTACATCCTAGAACTGGTGACATGTTCCAAGGAACTCCAGGCAAGGTGAGCAGCACAGGGGGGCCACAACACAGCAAAGCTTGCACCAGGCAAGTTGCATATGTAGGTTTAGTAACAGCACTGAGGGTGAGCTTGGACAAATATTGTTGTTGAAGCACACAATGCAGCTCAGATGTGTTGGTGGACTGATGGCTGTTGATTGTAAGGTTGTCTGGGACACCTGCAGGGGCAGTGGCACATACCCTCCGGTACACCAAGGTCCATTGGGGCACTTGTATCAACCATGTAGCCTTCCGAGACATGGAAAGGGGCAGCTCACAGGGACATACAGCAAGGGACATACTCGGGTGCAGTGCATTTAATTTCCATGTACATTTTGATACATGCACTGCCTACTTTGTTTCGGTTATGGTGGAACACGTCTTGTTCAGAAGTCATGCCTTGCTTTATGGGTCTGTCTGCTTACCCAGGGAACATTGCATGTTGTGTGAATTGTGACACATTGGTGTTCCATTTGCCACGCACCCACCGGCGGCTGACTTATTGCATTGACTGTGTATGACCCATCACAGGGGTAATGTTACATATGGGTACGTAGCATCTACACCAGATTGTCTGTTTGTAGAGTAGTTTGTTGCTATGGGGCATGTTTGGTGGTGTGTTTTTGTGTTATGGGCATGGACAGATTATTAACTGTGGCTCTCTTTGCAGCATTGCAGTGCTCCTGTAACAGGACCTGAGAGTGCGCAGGCAGGAGGTCAGCACTCAAAACCAGAGCTAAGTGTCTTGTTGTTTTTCTTTCAAACTGCTCTGCATAGGCTTGCTGGGGGGTGCACTAATACATGGATGAATGTGTAATTCAATTTGGTATGTTTGTTTTCCCCTAATCACCCGGAGTCCTATCCAATTTTGAAACCTGTACCCTCTACCCGGTGTTCCTGCTTCCCGTACCTATCCAAGCAACGTTCCCTAACCCTCTTTCCCCGCTGGGGTTATGGATGCCTGTGTAAGCCCCAAACTTGCAGGTGCCAAAACCCTAGAGGGAGTGGTTGGTTTGTGCCACTCCTAAGCCTGGACTACAGAAGGCCATGACAATGATGTCCAAGTTTGTTCGGATTGTGTATGTGTTCATGCAGGTAGTACATGTTCGTGCATTCCCTACTTTCATGTGTCATTCCTCCTCCCCTCTCCTGCCACTCATTCCAGTTATCCAGTGTGCCAACACCTGTCCCGACTGCATATCCCTGACCCTCCTTCCCCACCAGGGTCTCAGAGGCCTGTGTGAGTTTGACCTTGCAGGCACCCGGGACACGGTGGGGGTGGTTGTTTCGTGCCACTTCTGTGCCTGTACACGGGACCTGTGACAGTACACATCCGTTCATGGTGCATCATTCTATGTTATGTGCCACACATGGTTCACATCCTGTTGTGACATTGTTTTACTGTGCTACCTTGGTTGTTACATCATTGTGGCAGTACTTGGCCTTTGTGAGGTACTGCTACGTCAAGTCATCTACTGGAGGGTGTTCTGGTTCGTTTTTCTGGCTTGGGTTTTGTGATTTTGCAAATGAGGGTGGACTCTGAGGGTGCAGGCACCTTTTTACACACAAGGTGGGAGATGGTGACGAAGGGGAAGGGTGATCCTGTGGCCAGGTGAAATTGAGGGTTGAAGGCTCCATGACCCAGGTGCAGTTGTTCAGTGGGTCATGGTCATTTGTGAGGGAGGGGGGGTTGTTGTTGATAGTTGCCTTGCCCTGCAGTGTGATGGGAACCCTGACATTGTAATTGTGGTATCCTATGTACATGTTGTGTTATGCTGATCTATGCCTGTTCATGTGTTGTGTTTACCTTTCAGGTGTGAGGGGATAGTTGTGGTTTGACATGCTGGGGTGTACACATGGTGAATGTTCACATGTGATGTGTAGAGGACACTGATGGTCACTTGATTGCACATGCATATGTTGAGTGCATTACCTTACTGACCCACACACTGGCACTATGATGCACTACATGTACAACCACCCTTGGATATCCACGTGTACACTCTGTTTGCCTTCTGGTGCCCACTGTGTCCCTGCAGCACATGTTCTGTGAACAATTATGGATCCTGTACATGCCTAATTTGCTTTTTGATGTGGTTTGTCGCTTAGATGTGATGCTCAGGGTGTGCATCACACACAATAGCTGTTCACTGTGCTGTGCGCTGAGCAGTGTGTTGCAGGAGTTGGACACAGCACACAGAAGCTGCAGTGTTGATTTTGCAATGCACAATGTGCATGTAGACAGGCATTCATTGTTATGTTACGTCTACAAATTTTGTAATGCATTTGGGAATGACTTATTTTGGGTGGGAGGTTGTTGGTCAGTCATTTCATCTAATTCCATGTCAGGCATCATTGTCTGATGCCACTGTACATTTTTGACATGGCAATGTGTACCCTATTGGTACTGTGTTGGTGTATGGGTATTGCTTGCCATGTCATGTTGTGGTTTGGGAGGGTTTGAGTGACATAACAGTGATGGTCATGGCCTGTTTTGCAGGTGTGTGTGATTCACACCTTGCATGTCAGGGTCATCCGCTTCTCAAAGCAACTAGCTGGGGGTAGATCTCTCTCCGCGGCAGGGGCCTCCCTCTGGAACAGCCTTCCTGCCTCACTGGAACTTGAGGAGAACCATCTCCGGTTCCGGAAGCACCTCAAGACCTTCCTCTTTGCTTCTGCTTTCTCTCTCCCTCTCCCTTGCAAAATTATTCACTGGAACTGCACTGGATCTGCAACTGGGCCACTCCCACCAACCTCGGTCCCTGGCCCAGCCACTCTCCACTTGCACTGCCTCCCTGGCAACCCCTGCACTGCGGGACTGTCTCTGTATCCCTACAGCCCCCCCTTCCCAGCACTTGTCTGCACTTACCTTTGCAGTTGCCACCAGCTGGCCTATTTATTTGTTTTTTAGTCTACTTACCCTCTACTGCACTCCCCCCCTTCCCCTTGCACTTTTCCCTTCCCCCTACCCCTGCACTTGCGCAATCTAAAATGACACCTGGCCTAGTAGTATCGTTGTCTGTCTTCCCTTGTTCCCCCCTCCCTGCCTCGTCGCACCTTGAAACACTTGTGTATAGGCATGTTACAAATGCCATATCATGTCATGTCATATATGTGCCTTTTGGTCACACAGGATAGCTTGTGTTTAAGTAGCTAGGGATGCAGACAATGTGGCACTTCCATGGCAACTATCTCAGGGTGGTAGGGTTGTGACAGTTGACTGTCTCTTTGTCATCATCGATTGTCACCTGGTATGTGCCAGGCCTGTGTGCACTCCGCAGGGGTGGGAGTTTAGGTGAAAAATGTGGCCACAATCTGGGTCCAGGCTTCCTCGCCACGTGCCCTGTCCCCTCCCATGGGCAGCGCCTGTGCCTGTGGTTGGGGATGTGGGGGCACCACCATGTCCACCAGTACGCCCTGCCGTGTTGCAACATTGTGCAGGACACATGCTGCCACAATGATCCTGCACACTACTGGGGTGCATAGAGTAGCTGCCCGCCAGAGCGGTCAAGGGAGCGGAAACGTGACTTGAGCACTCCGAATGTGCGCTCCACTATGGCCCTGGTTGCAATATGGGCGGCGTTGATTCTTTCCTGGGGTGGTGTGGTGGGGTTCGGGATTGGCGTCATCATGTGGTTGCTCAGAGGGTAGGCACTGTCCCCTGGGGAGGTGTAAATGGTTGTGATTATTGGGGTTTGTGTTTTTGTGTGTGTGTGTGTGACATGCATGCATGTGCAAGGGCATTTGTACTCACGTAGGAGCCAGGTGTCGCCATGCTGCCCAGCTTCCAGGGCCCGGCTCAGGGCGGACATTCTGTATATGAAACTGTCATGGGTGGAGCCAGGGTAGTTTGCATAGACAGAGGTGATGATTCCCTTTGCATCGCATACCACCTGTACATTGATGGAATGCCAGTGATTGCGGTGTCGGTAGATGTGCTCAGTGGCCCTAGGTGGACGTAGGGCCACATGGGTGCAATCTATGGCACCAAGCACTTTGGGGAAGTGTGCCAACCTGCGGACTGAGGGATGCGCTGTCATGATTGCCAGTACCTGGTGTAGGCAGCGTGACTGCGTGGCCTGTGAGACCCCCCCCACTATGGCAGTAGTCTGCTGAAATGACCCAGTGGCCAAGAAATGCAGGACATTGAGCACCTTCTCCAAGGGGCTCAATGCTTGGGAGCAAAGGGTGGGGGATGTAAGGTCATCTTCTCACTCCCTGACCAGGTCTAGGATGATATGGGGTGGAAACCTATACCTGCCGTAGACCTGGTCATCAGGCATTCCAAAAAGGCTTGTCCGTGGTGTGAAAATGCGTGCCCTGGCTATTCTCCTCCTCCTGCGGTGTCCCACGATCAGTGCTGCGACAAATGGGGCATTCATCGTAGCTGTATATACGTGTTTGTTGTTTGCGCGCACTTTTATACTGTGCGCGGGGACGCTTCTGCCTGCCTTTGTGTGGCGGACGCGTTGACGCCTGTGTGCGTCTTTTGCCGTGCGCGGGTTTCCCGTATTCGAATCCATGAATACGGGTTGTTCGCATGCGTGTGGGCGTTCGTGTAGTTCCCTGCAGTACTTCCCCAGTTACGCCTTCTTTTTCACACGTTATTCCCCATTCCGCGTTTTATGCCCACTGTTCCGCCCACTTTGGAAGTGTGCGCCGCGCTATGTGCGCCTTTTCTGTGCGTGTAGCGCATGGCGTGTGTGCCCGTGTGCGCCATGGCATGATTTGGTGCACGGACAGCGGGAAACACGCGCAGCGTCTTCCTTGAATCGCAGGCGTGTGCATGCGCTGGGTTTCTCACGCTTGCGCCACCTTGCGCCACCTTGCGCCTGCTTGCACTGGGAATTTCCGCGCACGTTTGCTCCTTGAATCGACCCCTAAATGGTTTGAATTAGCTTTGTATCTTTTAGCTGAAAGCAAATATGAAATAACTGAACACCTAATATGTTGCAGTTACTGTACTGCAAAATTAGACAACAACCACACTCCTTCACGTGCAATGACAAATAATTTGGAATTGTTTCCATTACCAAAAATTCTGCAAGAGCTCTATTTGTATGAGAGCATAATAATTCAAACAGTTCACCCATTTCAAGCAATTATACGCCTTCATCCAAAAACAGCAAATTTACCTTCCTCTGAATTGGAGAAAGGAATTTGTGGCAAAGTAGTTTACTTGCCATTAGATCTAACGGAAAATGTGCACACTCTAGGAGTGGAATGTTCAATAGACCATTCTTTAATAGTCTTGGTAAATGGAGTACCAACAAAGGATACAAAAATTTGGCAACAATTAGTAGACTTACACAAAGTAACACAAGCATTGCAATATCTAAAAGATAACAATGAGTACTACAAGGAAATCAATATTGAAGAAAGCTTAAGGCAAACAACTGAAATAATTCAAGAGCCATCAGAAACTGGGCAATTTGAACGTTTGGATCCAGCTAAAGTATCCACTCTTTTGGACCTTTACACAATTCATCCATTCCATTCCAATGAAAGCATAGATGATGCACTAGAAACTTACTAAATGCGACAAACCAAAGGGTTACCAATGAGTATTTGGGAAAAAAGTATAGAAGCACGTGCTTTTCCACTGCTATTTCCAGCTGACAAAGGTGGGAGATACGATGATAGACCCACTCAGATTGGGGCATCAGAATACCGCTCATTACGAATGTATTCGCAAGATCCCAGATTTAGGCAAAATGTGGAATACATATTCCACCTGCTCTATGAAAGTGAATTAGCAACACTATGTTATGGAGTTGCACACATTCTTAAATCTAGAACGCACTTTCAAAATATGTCAGATACACAGTTAATACAAAAAGTACAAGAAAAAGTGAGGTTTTACAGTCAAGTATAACAAATGTGTTTGCAAACATGCATGGTACAAAGAATTAATGGTTCAGACGGCACGGAGACGTGTGTTGCATGATCAGAAACATTGGACCACCAACTTGGTTTGTTACGCTAAGTTGTGCAGAATATGCATGGGAAGATTTGCATGAGTTCCTACGCATAGCAAACAGCAACAAAAACAACATAGATATATTAACACCTGGAGAACTTTGCTCCCTAGATCCACTTAATGTCTCAAGATATTTCCATCATCGTTTTATTGCAATGCTACAGTTTATTTGCAATAAAACTGTTCCGCCCCTTGGAGTAGTGCAACACTTCTTTTGGAGAAAAGAATATCAAGTGAGAGGAGCACCACATATTCAAATGCTGTTATGGATCAAAGGTGCTCTGAAATTTGGGCACGACAGTGATTGCACTGTTTTGCAGTTTATCCAAAAATATGTCACATGTGAAATCCCTTCACAACAGACATATAGTGAGCTGCATGGGCAGATTTTACAATTTCAAAGACACAAATGTGGCAAATATTGTAGCCGTAAATACAAAAACAAAGATAAATACTACACCAAATGCTGCTTTGGTTTCCCTAGACCAGTTACAGAAACAGGTGAAGTAAACAACTTCATGTCTTCAGTTCGACATAGTGTTAAAGGTAAATCACCTAAAAACACATATTACATAAAAAGAAGGGAAGAATCAAAATATATCAATGATTACAATGCAATCACTGCCCTATTATGGAATGCAAACATAGATGTGCAGTACATTGCAGACAATTCAACTGCTGCTGCACGATATGTTACAGCCTACTTAACAAAAGCAGAAAAAACAGAGCTTCAAGACCTCTGGGATGACCTAGCATCAGACAAAACATTATCACAGAAATTGTACAGCATAGGCATAAACATGTTCTCTTATAGAGAATGTGGGGCCTATGAAGCAGCAGATCCTTTAACCGGCACTGCTTTGTATGGAAAATCAGACAGCATAGTGTGGCTCAGTCTTGGTCCTGAAAAATCTAGAAAAAGAGTGCTAAAATCATATGAGGACATAGAAACAATTGCCAGAAATGATCCCAACAGCCAAGACATTCTAAAAAACAATGTACTGGACACATACTATCCGAACAGGAGTACCACTCTGGAAAGCATGTGTCTATACCACATAGCTCAAAACTTTGCATACAAAAATAATGTAAAACCTGATGAAAGCAAACATCGAAATAGAGTGACCGATTGTGAAGGGATCTTTGTGAAACTTAACAAACAAAGCTTAATTAATCATGTGAAATTGTCATTAAAAATTCCTCAACAGAAATAACTATATTACATGTCTCTGTTACAACTTTTCAAACCATGGAGAAAAGAGGAAGACATACTAGATAATTATGAGTGCTATGAAGATGCTTTCAAAGCAAATGAAAGCACTATCACTGATGGTAACTTTACACAGTACAAAACAATGTTACACAATGAGCAGCAACAGGAAGAAGAAATTCAGGCCCAACTTGATAAAGACTCTTCCGACAGTAGTCAACCTTCTGTAACAGGAAGTCAAGAACCATTAGGACAACCACTAATAGCAAATGAGGCTGAAGTTGCTATGGCAGAAGTAGAAAACACCATTTATCAGTATCAAGAAGATACAGAGGACTTAACTGTACAACAAGGAAAACTTAACAACGATCAGCGCACCATTTTTGAAGAGGTAACAAAACAGATTGTGCATGGCGTACAACATGAAAATAAAGAATGTACCTGCCAAAATTACAAACCTATACTGCTGTATGTCACTGGTGAAGCTGGATCAGGGAAAACATTCTTAATCAAAATGATCAGCAAGTTCCTTCAACAATTGACAAAAACAAACTGTCAGCTGTTGTAACAGCCCCCACAGGTTTAGCTGCCTACAACATAGGCGGTGTGACTTTACACCGATTACTACTGCTTCCAGTAGAGCATAAAAATAAATTAGACTACTACAAACTTTCTGCAGGAGCTGCAATGGAATTACGTAGAGTATTGAAACAAATGGAAATGTTACTAATAGATGAAGTGAGCATGGTCTCCAATCGACAGGGTAATTCATAGAATTTCGCTGAAAAGTGTCGCAAGCGGCTGGCGCAGAGTGTCCGCGTGCGATTGACTGCGCCAGGCACGTGCGCTAAAACCGATTTCCGCGCACAGCGTATTCATGGATTTCATGCTCCCAAACCAGCCGTGGCGCAGAGTATCGCAGCGACCCTGCAGCAGCGCCAGTAACGCCCCCAAGAACGCCCTCGCGCAAGGAAAAGATATCAAAATCGCTAAATCATCGCAAAGGGCTGCGCTAACCCTGGACCAGTTTACAGGGCTGCCAAACAAGGAACGCAAAGCGGGTAACGTGCATATCAGGGGTACGCGTGAAGTCATACACGCGATTAGCCAGGGTACGTGTATTACAGGGGTAAGCGGGAAGTTCAACACGCGATTGGCCAGGGTACGTGTATTACAGGGGTACGCGGGAAGTTTAACACGCGATTAGGCAGGGTAAGTGTATTACAGGGGTACGCGGGAAGTTTAACACGCGATTAGCCAGGGTACGTGTATTACAGGGGTACGCGGGAAGTTTAACACGCGATTGGCCAGGGTACGTGTATTACAGGGGTACGCGGGAAGTTATACACGCGATTAGCCAGGGTAAGTGTATTACAGGGGTACGCGGGAAGTTTAACACGCGATTGGCCAGGGTACGTGTATTACAGGGGTACGCGGGAAGTTTAACACGCGATTAGGCAGGGTACGTGTATTACAGGGGTACGCGGGAAGTTATACACGCGATTAGCCAGGGTACGTGTATTACAGGGGTACGCGGGAAGTTTAACACGCGATTGGCCAGGGTACGTGTATTACAGGGGTACGCGGGAAGTTTAACACGCGATTAGGCAGGGTACGTGTATTACAGGGGTACGCGGGAAGTTTAACACGTGATTGGCCAGGGTACGTGTATTACAGGGGTACGCGGGAAGTTTAACACGCGATTAGCCAGGGTAAGTGTATTACAGGGGTACGCGGGAAGTTTAACACGCGATTAGCCAGGGTACGTGTATTACAGGGGTACGCGGGAAGTTTAACACGCGATTGGCCAGGGTACGTGTATTACAGGGGTACGCGGGAAGTTTAACACGCGATTAGCCAGGGTAAGTGTATTACAGGGGTACGCGGGAAGTTTAACACGCGATTAGCCAGGGTACGTGTATTACAGGGGTGCGGGAAGTTTAACACGCGATTGGCCAGGGTACGTGTATTACAGGGGTACGCGGGAAGTTCAACACGCGATTGGCCAGGGTACGTGTATTACAGGGGTGCGTGGGAATCATCACACGCGATTAGGCTGGGTGGGTCCTCACAGGTGTTCCCTGTACACCCTCCACGGCCCCTGCAGGCAGCCTACAAAACAGGGGACTACCCTGCACACCTGCTCATGTCCCCCTGCACCCCCACCCCCCAGCAGTGCAGGGGCAGCCTCCACCAGGCCCCCACTCATGTCTCCCACCACCCCCACCCTCCCGCCACCAGGGGCAGCCTCCACCAGGCCCCCACCCATGTCTCCCACCACCCCCACCCCCCCGCCACCAGGGGCACTCTCCACCAAGCCCCCACCCATGTCTCCCACCACCCCCACCAGTGCAGGGGCACCCTCCACCAGGCCCCCACCCATGTCTCCCAACACCCCCACCCACCAGCACTGTGGGGCACGTGGCCAGCAGGCAGTCAGGCAGCAGCAGATGGCAGGTGGGAGCGTGCTCAGGGCTCTGGGGGGCAGTAATTTGGCCTCCTGGCCAGGAGCGTGGTCTCTCGTGTGTGAACGCGTGGACAGCCTGATAGGGAGTGAAATCCCACACATCAGCAAAGGCCCTTAGCGCGTAAACCCGTCAACAGCATATGCGCGCCTATAGTCACCTGCACGTGCAGGAAATTGTTGCGTGACACGTCCCAGTGTCAAAGCGTGTGATTGGTGAAAATGGATGTACACGTAGAAGTGACAAAGCGTGTGATTGGTGAAAATGGATCTACACGCAGAAGTGACAAAGCGTGTGAATGGTGAAAATGGATCTACACGCAGAAGTCACAAAGCGTGTGATTGATGAAAATGGATCTACACGCAGGAGTGACAAAGCGTGTGATTGGTGAACGTACACGCCGCGTAAGTGACGCTGTACGTGTGGGGCTGTATATAAGGTACATGTAGAACACCATTTCCTTGTACGTGCTTTTCGTGGAGAGCGAGTGGGTGAATTCTGTACTTCTTGTCGTTTCACACGCGATTTACTTCACGGCGTTTCCAGTTCGTATTCCCTGTTACCTCTGACAGCTTTTTCTCTTTTTTCTCTTTTACTGGTTTACCTGGGCCTGTTCCCTCAAACAGTGTCCCCTTCTACTGTTGTCCTGTCTTCTCAGACAGCGTACACATCTTCTTTTGGCGGGGGTTTAGCCAGCCAAACGCGCTCATTCTTCACGCTCTTTTACCTGGCAGACGGTGAATCACGCACGTATCCAACTTCTGTGCTTGCCCCGTGTGTAGCCTACCCCTTCAGAGGTCATTCTAGGCTGCGTGTGACACGCATACGTTCATTCTTGTGTTACTGGGTGCCACAGCGTAGTGCAGGTTTTTCTTTCTGCACACGTGGTCTAGGAGGGGTTGCGTGCACGTCATCTCCCTTTTTTGGGCCTCCTGTGCGTTGCGTGACCCGTCATCTTTCCCCAGGGGTTACAATCAGCCGTGCTAGAGCACTAGGGTACAATTACCATCTGGTACCCAACCCCTTTGACCCCCAATTGCCCAGGACAATTGTCTACAGCCACTCCCATACGCACATTAATATCAGTGCCATGGCTGGGAGGCGAGGATTCCGTAAGGGTGGCAAAGGTGGAAGAGCCACAAGTGGTGGCCGTGGTGGATCCGGTAGGGGACGTGGTCGTAACTTGCAGGGTGAGCCTGTCCCCCCATGTGTGGAGGACCAGTCAAGGGCACCCATCATCCCCCCCCTCCCCCCCCTCCCCCCCTCCCGTTGAGGCTGAAGTGGCTGACACCATCCATGCTCAGCCCTTGTTGGACCAGCCCATTGTGGCACCAGACCTGGCTGACTCCATGGCTGACTTCCAGGTCAGCAGGGCTACGACACGTGCGCTGGTGCACGTTGATGCCATCATGCCACGTGGATCTGGGGCAGCAAGGTCATCTGCTGCACCAAGGAGGCAGGGCGGAGTGGCTGCAGGGGCAGCTGCGGCTCCATCCACCCCAGCCCTCACACACCCAGCCAGGACAGTGTCGGTCCTAGTCCATGCTGCTGACATTCCCCCTGACACCATCACACTAGAGCCAATGCCTGCACCAACTCCCATGCTGAGTGTGCAATCCCACACTCCTGATACAGAGTCCACCAGGGCTCCTGCCCCTAGTGTCCAGAGCGGCGCAGGACACTCAGGATCACCACCACCTTCCAAGCGGAAGAGGAAGAGTGCTCGTCCGGCACAGGCTGATGCCCCAGACACGGCTACACAGTCCGGCCCATCCAGGAAGCCCAGCTTCACGGATGACGAACTGAATGCACTTGTCGAGTATGTGTCCGGACATGACAACGAGATGGTCATTGTTGCAGGATCCAAGACCACACCTGCACAGCGCCAGGCACACTGGCAGACCGTTGCGGACATCGTAAGTGCCCTTGGAATCGTGAGGCGCACAGCCAATGATTGCTATAAGCGCTGGAATGACCTAAAGCGCAGGGCAAAGAGTAAGCTGGCCTCAAGTCATGCCGCAACTCTAGTGACTGGAGGTGGGTCTCCAGTAGTAGACATGGAACTCACTCCACATGAGTCAGTCGCTGGGACCTACGTCACGGAGGAACAGATCCAAGGCGTGGGAGATCTGGCTGATTACGAGGCATTGTCCGGTGAGTGCACATGCATGTGTGTGTCATCCATGTGCATGGTGTGTGTGTGAGGGCTTCTGTTTGGGTGCCAGGTGAGAGTGTGTGCGCCTCAGTCGTATGGGTCAGCCATGTGCTTCATGCAATACTTCC
Source organism: Ambystoma mexicanum (assembly GCF_040938575.1). Lineage (NCBI taxonomy): Eukaryota > Metazoa > Chordata > Amphibia > Caudata > Ambystomatidae > Ambystoma > Ambystoma mexicanum. Next base: position 261,645,138 of record NC_090935.1, read on the forward strand.
TGCGCAGCTGCATTTGGCCATAGCAGTATCCCTTCTGCCAACAGTAGACATCTAGCACAACTGCAGGCCAGTTGCCCTTGAAGTGTCACCTTGACACAACATATTTGCTTATTTTTCACTGTTCATTCAGTCAGTTTGTTTGCATTCCACCACTTTCACTAGGCATGTCGCTGTCCACTAGTCACATGTCTGACATGGGTATGGTAAAGTGGAGTGACTTTGTTACCTGGATATCATTTGTACACACATGTCCCTGTGCAATTTGACCATTTCAGACTGGCAGCTCCAGGTGAAAAATCTGACCTGTTAGAATCAGAAAAGCCATTACATGCGGGAACTGGACTGAATGAATAGGTGCTGCCCTCCTCTCCATCTTCACTCAATAGCAATGGTACATGCCATCTGTGTGATGGCATGTGTGTTTCACCTGCCAATCACAGGCCAATGTGTGATGCCACTGCCAGGCAGCATGCAGAAAATTTGTTCATCTTCCATCTTGGTGTCATCAGTGTGTGCCATTTGCCTGCACTTCATACGCAGTGAGGGTGCATGCATGGGAGGGTTTTAGTCATGTGGGACATGTGTCAATCAAGTACTGGTTCTCTTGCTTCTCAGCCCTCAATGTGTGCCATGGTGCTAATGCCTGTTTCCATTACTTTGTTTTCATGTCTTTGCAGGGGAAGACGCACCTGATACTGCTGGGGTTGTGGAGATGGTGCAGACCCAGGAGGTGTCCCAGGGCCAACCAACCACCAGTGAGGGACGTGGTGTGGTGGTGGGGGAGAACCCACAAGTGCTGCAGGTCGTGCTCTCAAGGGGTGTCTCTGGCTGCACCTCCCCCGAGCTGTACTCAGGTGTTGATTCGGATGAGACCTACGTGCCGTCGCTGGTGAGTGTTCCAGGGAGGGATTCTGTTCTGTCTCACCCACCTGCACCAGGGTCAGTACCCTCCATGGGGATGTCAGTGTTGGCAGCTACGCCTTCGGTGGTTACGGATGCAGGGTCACACTCCGCGACATCTGATCCTGTTCCTGGGCCAGCAGATCAGAGGGGGAATGCAGTCCTGCAGCCTCAGGCAGTGCCGGCACAGCAAGGCGCAGTTCGCCTTGCCCCAGACAGGTGTGGTGCCCGCCGACGTGGTGGCCGTACGCCACCCGGCAATACCGCATGGGAGCAATCCATTTACGGTATGGCTACCCAACAGGCTGCATCATACGAGATGATGGCTCAGGCCATGGATAGGGTGGCCACTTCCATTGTCCCCCCAGAAAGGCTGATGGAGCGACTAGAGCAGGCAACCGACTCCATCTGCCAGTCACACAGGGAGGACATGTTGGGGTCCAACAGGGACAGGCGGGCAGCACTGGCGACTCTGCAGGAGGCCATCTCCATTGAGTCCCAGGGCCACAGGGAAGCCCTGAGGCAGGAGCTCCTACACCTCAGGACGACTCTTGTTGAGCTTGAGGCTTCAACACACCAAAGGACAGAACAGCAGCTGGAGCGTCTCACCCGTACGCTCTCAGCTGAGATGCAGGCAACGAGGGCGGAGGTCCGGGCATCCCGTGAGTTGTTGCATGGGGACCTCCGCACACTCATCCTCCAGAACCAGACCTACCACACCCGCATGCTTGCAGCCATGGAGGAGCAGACTAGGGCCTTGCGTGGGCTGCCTCCCATAGTGCAACCACCTCCGGATGCAGCTGCACAGGGTGATAATAGCGACAGCAGTGATACTCCCACAATAGGGTAGCCGTGTGGGCCATGAGCCCATGGAGGTGTTTTATCTTCCCAGGATCCACGCAGGTGGGTTCTGGTGTGCATCCTGTCCTCGGACCTCCTGGGTGGCCTCCCCAACCCCCCCGGGCCCATCAATGGCCATTTTTGATTGTTTCTTTTTCATATTTTTATTTTGATTTCTTTTATTCCCAATTTTTTTGGGACGATCTGTTGGCTCCGATCTGTTGGCTCCGATCTGTTGGCTCCGATCTGTTGGCTCCGATCTGTTGGCTCCGATGTGTTGGCTTCCGTGGTTCCTGTGGGCATACGCTGCATTGTGGCTGGGCACATGCAGGCTTGTAATGTATTTGGTTCAGATTCTTGGGTTTGAGTCACACACACCCCTCCTGCTTCCCGTTTCCATGGGCTTGCAAAGGGTGTGCCCAAGTGAAAGTGAATTACACAGTGACGTTGGACTCCCATGAGCTGTGTGGCCAGTCTGTAGTCAATACTGTGTATACATTCATAGTGCATATTGCTGTTGTGTTGTACACTGCATGTTGCATTGATGTGTAACTCTTCTTCTGTGTCTACCTCCCAATTTGCAGGTCCCTTCCTCAAGTCCACACAAGGACCTCTAGTCTGGCGATGGGGACCATGTTGGCAGCAGTGCACCTACAACTCTACATGGCGCCAACACTGCACAGTTGGTAGTGGTGGGAGTGCAGGCATTTCCAGGTGGTGAGACTACTAATATGTAACATTTTTGATGTCATGTTAATGGTACTACGTGCTCAAGTATGTTGTTGGTCCGGCATTGCTGTGAGCATTTCAGGTGTTGCAGGTTTCTAATAGTGCCACTGTACATAGTGAGAGTGATGTCATGTTGTGGGGATTACTTTGTTTACCTGCAATTAGCATGACATGGCACGGTGTGTCGTGTGGCAGTGCTGGGGTTGGGTTGGCTGACATGGCACTGTCCTCTTGTTGCATTTTGCAAGTGGGTATTCATTTTAGCTGCTTCAATGTGTAACTTCACAAAACTGCATTGGTGGTGTCTGTGTGGGTAGGGATGCACACATTGTGACACTTCCAGGTGAACAATCTCAGGCTGATATGGTATTCACGGTTCATTCTCCAGACATTCAGGATCAGTGTCAGGTTGAGTCATCATTGATTGTCAGATGGAATGTGCCAGGGCAGTGTGCACTCCACAGGGGTGTGATTTCTATGTGAAGTAATTAGCCACTAGCTGTGTACGGGCTGCCTCCCCCCGTGCCCTTTCCCCTCCCATGCGCAGCGGCTGTGCATGTGGTTGGGGATGTGGGGCCACCACCATGTCCACGGCCAGGCCCCGGCGTGTTGCAACGTTGTGCAGGACACATGCTGCCACTATGATCCTGCACACTACTGGGGGAGCGTATAACAGCTGCCCGCCAGAACGGTCAAGGGAGCGAAAGCGTGACTTCAGCACTCCGAATGTGCGCTCCACTATGCCCCTGGTTGTAATGTGGGCTGTGTTAAATCTTACCTGGGGTGGCGTGGTGGGGTTCCGAATTGGCGTCATCATGTGGGGGCTGAGAGGGTAGGCACTGTCCCCTGTGGAGGTGGGGATTGGTATCATTGGTGAGGTTGTGACCTTGCTCAGTATCCAACATGCATGCATGTTCAGTGGCATACATACTCACCAAGCAGCCATGTATCGCCATGCCGCCCAGCTTCTAGGTCCCGGCTTAGGGTGGACATTCGGTAAATGAAGCTGTCGTGGGTGGAGCCGGGATAGTTTGCATATACTGAGGTGATGATTCCCTTGGCATTACATGCTACCTGCACGTTGATGGAATGCCAGTGCTTGCGGTTCCTATAGATGTGCTCAGATGCCCTGGGGGGACGTAGAGCCACATGGGTGCAGTCGATGGCACCTAGCACTTTGGGGAATCGTGCCACTGCGTAAAAATCCAGGGCGGCAGCATGCCTTTCTGCAGGTGTTCTGGGCAGGTATATGTGCCTGCGGACTGATGGGCGTGCAGTCATGATGTTCAAGACCTGGTGTAGGCAGCGTGACTGGGTGGCCTGTGACACCCCACCCACTATGGCACTTGTCCGCTGAAATGATCCAGTGGCTAAGAAGTGCAGTACATTGAGGACCTTCTCCAGGGGGCTGAGTGCTTGGGAGCACAGGGTGGGTGATGTGAGGTCATCCTCCCACTCACTCACCAGGTCCAGTATGATGTGTGGTGGAAACCTGTACCTCCCATACACCTGGTCATCAGGCATCCCGAAAAGGCTGGTTCTGGGTGTGAATATTCTGGCCCTGACTATCCTCCTCCTCCTCCTTTGGTAGCCCACTGCCACTGCTGCTAGGAACGGTATGTTCATCCTGGCGTCTGAGCTTGTTATTGTTAAAGTCCGCAATTCATGCTTAGCGCGTGTTCTAGGCGAGCGTGTGACCCGCGCACCCCTGGAATCCAGTTCCCAGTCCAATAGCGTGTGGAAATTCACACGCACCACGGGATACAGCGTGTGACCCGCGCACCCCTGGAATCCAGTTCCCAGTCCAATAGCGTGTGGAAATTCACACGCACCACGGGATACAGCGTGTGACCCGCGCACCCCTGGAATCCAGTTCCCAGTCCAATAGCGTGTGGAAATTCACACGCACCACGGGATACAGCGTGTGACCCGCGCACCCCTGGAATCCAGTTCCCAGTCCAATAGCGTGTGGAAATTCACACGCACCACGGGATACAGCGTGTGACCCGCGCACCCCTGGAATCCAGTTCCCAGTCCAATAGCGTGTGGAAATTCACACGCACCACGGGATACAGCGTGTGACCCGCGCACCCCTGGAATCCAGTTCCCAGTCCAATAGCGTGTGGAAATTCATACGCACCACGGGATACAGCGTGTGACCCGCGCACCCCTGGAATCCAGTTCCCAGTCCAATAGCGTGCGGAAATTCACACGCACCACGTGATACAGGTTCGCTGACGTACTTGCGTGTGTAAGTGGCCGCGCACCCATTAAATACACGTACATAGGCCAATCGCGTGTACGCGCACTTTTGTCCAATTACACGCGATGACACTCTGACGTGCAGTATCTCCACGTGTGCCCCGTCATCACGTGCTGAGTGGGGAACACCCGTGCGGGTCACGTCACAGACGCGCTTACGCGCTGAGGGACTCTGGTCCAATAGAATCGCGTATGCATGCTGACGCGCTTACGCGCTAAGGGCCTTTCCTCGGATTTCACGCTGACGTGCAGGATTTTCACGTGCCAAATCACTCCGTATGAAGCTGGCCACGCGAAAACACACGGAAGCCCACGCTCCTGCCCAGAAGGCCGAGTTACTGCCCCCCAGTGCCCCGAGCAGCCTCCCACGTGCCATCTGCTGCTGCCTGCCTGCCTGCCTGCCTGCTGCCACCGTGCCCTGCCATTTGGTGCCTGCACATCAGCCATCTGCAGGGGTCCAGTTGCTGTGTCCACCCCTGCTGGAACTGAAGACTCCCGACTGGTATTACATCGCTCCACAGCCCAGCCCCAGGACCCAGTTGCCCACCCACACCTGCCTCTGGGGTTGCCATGTCGGGCACTTCCACATCTGGCACCAGTGGCAACCCCAGGCCAGAGGGGCAGAGGGGCACCAGCTTCACTGTCACCGAAGTTGGTGTCCTGGTGGAGCATGTCCTGGGGCAGTATGATGCCCTCTTTGGATCGTCCCGCGCCAGCAAGGAAGGACGGCAGAGGATCTGGGCCGACTGTGTGGTTGCCATCAACGCGGAGGGGGTGGCAACCCGCGACGTCCTGAAGATCAAGAAGCGCTGGGAGGACTTGAGGTCCAGGACCCTTGTGAAGGCCCGGCGCCTCGTGGAGGGGGGCCGGGGCCGCATGAGTTCCATCCAGATGAGGGTCCTGGAACGCGTACGCCCAGCGCTCCACGCCCAGATCCTTGAGAGGGAGGCCCGTCTGGAGTTGAGCGGTAAGTGTCCATGCATTACTGTGTGAGACAGGGCATGTTGCGGTGTGCTGGTTCTATGATACTTGCCTGTATGTGTGCCATAGGCCATGTATGCATGTATGTGTGCAGGGACATCATGGTAATGCATGTGCGACCAGTGATGTGTGATGCACATGGTTGTTGCATGTGTTGAAATGCCGCATGGGGAGCCCTATTCAGATTTTGAACATGAGAGCATGCCAGTCTCTGTACCTGGACATGGGTGGGGGTGAGGGATGGGTGCTGATGCCAGGTACATATATGGTAGCCATGTCTGTGTGCCTGACCTGCGTGTCTGTGACTTGTGCATGCCATGGATGCATGACACATGTGTGTGACAATGCACAGATTCAGTAAAGCAGCCAAATTACCCTTGTAACCGCTGTGTTTGGTGTGTTTGGGGCAAGATGGATGTGACTGAGGTGAAGTGTGTGCATGTGATGGGCATGAGGCATGATGCATGTGAGTTACATATCATTGAATGTTTCAAGAGTCCATTGGACATGCATGGAAATGTCCATGGCATGCACCATGCCTGTTACTGTGTGTGTTTTGCCTGGACTGACCCATGTGTTGTGGAGGGACATGATGGAAGTGTACTTTGACAGTGGTGCTCATCTGCTATTGCTTCCTGTCTAGGGGACCATTGTACAGTGCCCTGATGCTTGTGTTCTTTGTCTCCCTCTACGCAGCGGCTAGTGAAGAAGAGGGCGGAGACGGCGCTGTGGAGCAAGGCGGCGGGGATGCCCCCACGGCTGCAGCGGAAGGGGTGGGTGAGCCCCCACAGGGGCCTGCTACGGTGGGAGACGGTGAGGAGCCATCCAGGTTGGTGGTTTGCACAGAGGAGGAGGAGGCCGCCACTGGGGCACACATGGGGCCTGGTGGGGGCATCCCTGCTGGTGCAAGTGGTGCAGTCCAGGGCCAGGGGCAGGAGGCAGCACAGGTCACCGTGGAGGGGCCTGTGCATGTCGCTGTCCCTGACCCTGTGAGTGCACCACCATGCACCAGCAGGGATGCCCCGTCCCAGGCCTGTCCGCAGGTAGAGGGGATGTCCATGTCACCTGACTCCCCTCCACCTGCGGACGTGGGAACCCCTGGCCGTGCGGAGAAGGTCCTGATTGGGGTCGCGATGCGCACGGCTGTGATTCGTGATGCCGTGCGTGCTTCCCGGGAGGAGCACGCACGTCATCACGAAGTGCACCGTGCCGACGTGGCCCAATTGGGATCGGCCATGTTCGGGGGTTTCCTGCATGTGTTGGCCAATGTGGCGGCCCTCTCCTCCTCTGTGCAGGCTATCCACCAGTCGTTCTCCTTGCCGTCTTCCAGCCCAGATGCCACCAGGGCCCCCTGTGGACCTGCCCCGACCAATGCAGCCAGCTCGGTGGGGATCCCATCCCTGCCACAGTCGGGAGTCAGAGATCCAGCAGGGGTGGACACCAGACCAACTGGACCCCAGCAGATGGAGGATGTGACAGCATCATCGGGCAGGGCACGTGCACGACGGCGTTGGTGGTTTCCATCAGCCTGGATGCCGTCGTGCTGGCACAGGCAGTTGCGTCGGAGGCAGCAGCAGGCTCAACGTGGGAGGCATCATGGCTCAGGGCCATCAACATCAGGGGTGCAGGCATCGGCCGGAGGGCAGGAGAACCCTGGAATGGGAGTGGCTTCCGTGTGGGAGAGGTTGTGCCAGCGGATAGGTGCGGAGCGGCAGCGGGCAGAGGAGGAACGGCTCACGATGGTCAGGGCGGAGGACTCCATGCGGAGGGCGCTGAGGCGGGCTGAGTGCCTCGAGGGTCTTCACAGGGAGTTTGAGCTGGACACTGCGTTATCCCTGCGGGACCTCGGGGCCAGGGAACATGCCCGCCTCCAAGCCATTGACCAGGAGTTCGATGATGCCCTGGCCCATGACAACAACCAGTGAGCCGTCCAAATAGCCCGCTGCCTTTGTATATAGTTGTATAGTTAGGGTTAGGTTTCCTTTGTTTTTTTGATTTTTTTTTGGTTGCGATTGGACAATGCACCACTTTTTTGTATATAGTTCACTTTTTAGTTAGTAGTCAGTTAGGTTTAATTTGGTAGGGCTCATGGACCCAGGATGATCTTCTTAATTGGCTTATTTTAATTTTTCAGAATTTTTTCTTGGACATTCATCTTGTTTTGTTTGATTTGCTTTGTGTTTTTTCTTATTTGCTGTTCAATACATATTATTTTTTTAATCTTCAATGTGTCGTATCATCTCATTGCTTTCAGGCATGTCATGTTGGGTGTTTTGTCATTCACTTGCAGCCATTGTGTGTGACAGACATGTGTTAAATTGCATTATTTACATTGGGGGTGTAACATGTAATTGCCTTTGATATGTGGGTGGGTGTGATAGTTGGTTGGGCCTTTTGGCAGGGGAGGATGGGCATTACGGACATGATTGGGGAATGTTGGGACCCAGGTGCAGGGGGGCATGGATTGGACATGGGTGGGGGCCTGCTGGCAGGTCCCACACAGTGCTGGGGGGTGGGGGTGGTGGGAGACATGAGTGGGGGCCTGGTGGAGGGTGACCCTGCACTGCTGGGGGGTGGGGGTGGTGGGTGACATGAGTGGGGGCCTGGTGGAGGGTGCCCCTGGTGGCTGGGGGGTGGGGGTGGTGGTAGACATGAGTGGGGGCCTGGTGGAGGGTGACCCTGCACTGCTGGGGTGTGGGGGTGGTGGGTGACATGAGTGGGGGCCTGGTGGAGGGTGACCCTGCACTGCTGGGGTGTGGGGGTGGTGGGTGACATGAGTGGGGGCCTGGTGGAGGGTGACCCTGCACTGCTGGGGTGTGGGGGTGGTGGGTGACATGAGTGGGGGCCTGGTGGAGGGTGACCCTGCACTGCTGGGGTGTGGGGGTGGTGGGTGACATGAGTGGGGGCCTGGTGGAGGGTGACCCTGGTGGCTGGGGGGTGGGGGTGGTGGGAGACATGAGTGGGGGCCTGGTGGAGGGTGACCCTGGTGGCTGGGGGGTGGGGGTGGTGGGAGACATGAGTTGGACATGGGTGGGGGCCTGCTGGCAGGTGCCCCACAGTGCTGGGGGGTGGTGGTGGTGGGGGACATGAGTTGGACATGGGTGGGGGCCTGCTGGCAGGTGCCCCACAGTGCTGGGGGGTGGGGGTGGTGGGGGACATGAGTTGGACATGGGTGGGGGCCTGCTGGCAGGTGCCCCACAGTGCTGGGGGGTGGGGGTGGTGGGGGACATGAGTTGGACATGGGTGGGGGCCTGCTGGCAGGTGCCCCACAGTGCTGGGGGGTGGGGGGGGTGGGGGACATGAGTTGGACATGGGTGGGGGCCTGCTGGCAGGTGCCCCACAGTGCTGGGGGGTGGGGGTGGTGGGGGACATGAGTTGGACATGGGTGGGGGCCTGCTGGCAGGTGCCCCACAGTGCTGGGGGGTGGGGGGGTGGGGGACATGAGTTGGACATGGGTGGGGGCCTGCTGGCAGGTGCCCCACAGTGCTGGGGGGTGGGGGTGGTGGGAGACATGAGTGGGGGCCTGGTGGAGGGTGACCCTGCACTGCTGGGGGGTGGGGGTGGTGGGTGACATGAGTGGGGGCCTGGTGGAGGGTGCCCCTGGTGGCTGGGGGGTGGGGGTGGTGGTAGACATGAGTGGGGGCCTGGTGGAGGGTGACCCTGCACTGCTGGGGGGTGGGGGTGGTGGGTGACATGAGTGGGGGCCTGGTGGAGGGTGACCCTGCACTGCTGGGGTGTGGGGGTGGTGGGTGACATGAGTGGGGGCCTGGTGGAGGGTGACCCTGGTGGCGGGGGGGTGGGGGTGGTGGGAGACATGAGTGGGGGCCTGGTGGAGGCTGCCCCTGGTGGCTGGGCTGACATGAGTTGGACATGGGTGGGGGCCTGCTGGCAGGTGCCCCACAGTGCTGGGGGGTGGGGGTGGTGGGGGACATGAGTTGGACATGGGTGGGGGCCTGCTGGCAGGTGCCCCACAGTGCTGGGGGGTGGGGGGGGTGGGGGACATGAGTTGGACATGGGTGGGGGCCTGCTGGCAGGTGCCCCACAGTGCTGGGGTGTGGGGGTGGTGGGTGACATGAGTGGGGGCCTGGTGGAGGGTGACCCTGCACTGCTGGGGTGTGGGGGTGGTGGGTGACATGAGTGGGGGCCTGGTGGAGGGTGACCCTGGTGGCTGGGGGGTGGGGGTGGTGGGAGACATGAGTGGGGGCCTGGTGGAGGCTGCCCCTGGTGGCTGGGGGGTGGGGGTGGTGGGAGACATGAGTTGGACATGGGTGGGGGCCTGCTGGCAGGTGCCCCACAGTGCTGGGGGGTGGGGGTGGTGGGGGACATGAGTTGGACATGGGTGGGGGCCTGCTGGCAGGTCCCCCACAGTGCTGGGGGGTGGGGGGGGTGGGGGACATGAGTTGGACATGGGTGGGGGCTTGCTGGCAGGTGCCCCACAGTGCTGGGGGGTGGGGGGGGTGGGGGACATGAGTTGGACATGGGTGGGGGCCTGCTGGCAGGTGCCCCACAGTGCTGGGGGGTGGGGGTGCAAGGGGACATGAGTTGGTGTTCATTAGTTCAAGGAGACATGTGCCTTTGCTGGGGGGCATGCCCATGGTGGGTGGGCTGCCTGCGGGACATGACCAGGGATGCAGGGTAGTCCCCTGTGGTGTGGGCTGCCTGCAGGGGCCGTGGAGGGTGTACAGGGTACACCTGGGAGGACCCACACTGTCAAATCACATGTGGAACTTCCCGCGCACCCCTGAAATACACGCGCCCAGGCTGTTCGCGTGTGGAACTTCCCGCGCACCCCTGAAATACACGCGCCCAGGCTGTTCGCGTGTGGAACTTCCCGCGCACCCCTGAAATACACGCGCCCAGGCTGTTCGCGTGTGGAACTTCCCGCGCACCCCTGAAATACACGCGCCCAGGCTATTCGCGTGTGGAACTTCCCGCGCACCCCTGGAATACACGCGCCCAGGCTGTTCGCGTGTGGAACTTCCCGCGCACCCCTGAAATACACGCGCCCAGGCTGTTCGCGTGTGGAACTTCCCGCGCACCCCTGAAATACACGCGCCCAGGCTGTTCGCGTGTGGAACTTCCCGCGCACCCCTGAAATACACGCGCCCAGGCTATTCGCGTGTGGAACTTCCCGCGCACCCCTGAAATACACGCGCCCAGGCTATTCGCGTGTGGAACTTCCCGCGCACCCCTGGAATACACGCGCCCAGGCTATTCGCGTGTGGAACTTCCCGCGCACCCCTGAAATACACGCGCCCAGGCTATTCGCGTGTGGAACTTCCCGCGCACCCCTGGAATACACGCGCCCAGGCTATTCGCGTGTGGAACTTCCCGCGCACCCCTGAAATACACGCGCCCAGGCTATTCGCGTGTGGAACTTCCCGCGCACCCCTGAAATACACGCGCCCAGGCTATTCGCGTGTGGAACTTCCCGCGCACCCCTGGAATACACGCGCCCAGGCTATTCGCGTGTGGAACTTCCCGCGCACCCCTGAAATACACGTAGCCCGCTCCCCCAGACCCGATCGCGTGTGAAACTTCACGTGAACCCCTGTGATGCACGTACCCTGCTGAAATCGCGTGTTAGACTTCCCGCGCACCCCGGTATACACGCACACGTATTTTTTGTCAGCGGGTGTCCGTGTTTGTGGGTACCCCTTTGCACGTCTTTTTTCCTGGAGGGCCACAGTATGGGACATTCATCATGGCAGTATATAGGTGCGATTTGTTGGCGCACCTTTTGGCGCACATTTCTTACAGCCGCAGAGACGCTACCGCCTGCTTTCTTGTGGCGGTCGTGTTTGTGCCTGTGCGCTGGTTTGAGCGTGCGCTTTTTTCCCCTATTCTATTCCATGAATACGTGTTGTAGGCGAGCGTGTGGGCGTTCCGCGCACTTGTGCCCTGTACTTCCCCCGTGACGCCCACGTTTTGGCAAGTTGTTCCCCATTCCGAGTGTTACGCCCGTGTTCCGCCTACTTTTGTTGCGTGCGCCGCGCTATGTGCGATTTTCGCTGTGGCCTGTGCGATTTTCGCAGTGACCTGGCGCACGCTGTTAGATGGCCTGTGCGCCAACGTGCACCGCGCACTTTTTATCGCACATCCGCTGGTTTTCTCGCGCACGGCCTTCCATGAATCGACGTGCGCTGCTTTTCGTGCGATTTTCGCAATTGCACTGCGATTTTCGCTATTCCACTGCGAATCGCACGTTTTTGCCCACTTGCGCCGCGCTAATTATTCCATGAATCGGCCTCCTAATGTTGGCTTTTATTCATCTCAGATTGCAAGAAGTACTTAAAAGTAATAACGAAGAACTCTTTGCAGGGAAACACATTATCATTTTCGGAGATCTTCTACTATTGACACCAGTAAAAGGTGAACCGATTTTTAAAACCTTAGGCCACAAACTCTGCCGGAAAACTGTTGGTAGCATAGGTAATGTTAACCTTTGGCAACATTTCCAATACAGAGAATTAACTGAGAACATGCGGCAATCTGCAAATCTCACTTATGCCAACATTTTGAAAAGTATTAGAATTGGTGTATTATCACAAGAAACACAAGCTGTATTGAAAAGGTGGCATATGCATGCACTTTACGGCGATAATGCATGTGCAACTGATGTTATGGAACAAATAGCGCACAAAAATCTCCATTGTATGGCCTTAATGCCAACTCTTGCAAGCTGTTTCAAATTCAATGAAACAATGTTAAAGAAAGAAATGCAAGCAATAATAGAAATTAGCGCCACAGATAAACTAGACGTGCATCTTTTGACAGTACCCATGTGTGAGCAAGCCACAACAAGACTAAATAGTTTAGAAAATTCAATCTCCAAAACTGTTGGGTTGGAAAAAGTATTGAAATTATAATTACATTGTAGAGTAATTCTTAAATATAAACTTGACGTAGAGCAAGGAATAGTTAATGGAGCACTGGACACAGTTGTTGGATTTCAATCATACCCACATGATAGCAGCATTCAGTTTTGTCAATATTCACTTTGATAAAGTTTCAGAAGTAAAAAGGATAGGGCGCTCAATGGCTCAATTCCTTCTCTTCAAAGACATGTATGTACGTAGAGAGCAATTTTCTCTAACTCTTGCATATGCAGTTACCATTCATAAATCCCAAGGTCTTACCCTAGAGAAAGCAATGATAGATATAGGAAAGACAGTGTTTAAGGAAGGCATGAGCTATGTAGCATTATCACGCTTATGTACACTTGACGGTCTAATGATAGCACCATTACTCTAAAGCAGAGGTTGCCAGCTAACCTAACAAATGCGTATTTAATGTTTTTGAAGCCAAAATGTACGTAATAAGGTGTACTTCAAAATTGTCAACAAAGTATGTGAAAGACTACAAACAGTTAGAATACACCCACAGGTATCTAACTACCCAACAGGATGGAAAAATGACACAAATAAATGATTATCACAGATCGTTGGAAACAAATGCACAGGCAGAATAGGCCTACACGTATGTAACTGTTGGTAAAAATCGGCAGAAAGGCAACAAAGAAAACATTAATGGGAAAGATAAAGGAACCAGGATATGTCAACGACACAAGTGAATGAATATCACAAATCTGTAGGAACAAATGCACAGTTACAATACTCCTACAGGTATCTAACTACCCAACAGTATGGAAGAATGACACAAATAAATGATAATCACAGATCGTTGGAAACAAATGCACAGGTAGAATATGCCTATAGGTATCTATGTGTTGGTAAAAATCGTCAGGAAGGCAACAAAGAAAACATTAATGGAAAAGATGAAGGAAACAGGATGTAACAATGACACAAATGAATGAGTATCAAAAATGTGTAAGAACACATGCTCAGTTAGAATACGCCTACAGGTATCTAACTGTTGTTAAAAATGGTCAGGAAGGCAACAAACATAACATTGAATAGAAAAATGAAGAAAACACTGAAAGGAAAAAATGAAGTACTTAGTTGCATAAGAAATGAAGGGTTTTTTAATCCGACAAGGATTTTTTTCCCCAGACCCAAAGATTAGAAAAGCAAACACAGAAACTGAGCGCAATGCACAGTAAACTGGTTTGTAAACTAAATATGAGGGTCTAAAAAAAAAAGTTAACTATCTATTATGCAATGTGTCAAATGTGGAAAAACTGCAAACATTAACACACCTTTTTCTTTCATCACAGAAATGGAAAAAGTGATTCTTCGGCCAAGTAGGATAACCAATTTTAAAAAAAAATGTATGGATTCTGAACAAGGTAAGGAGTAAGTATATTGGCAGGCATTTTCTACACATGGGAATCAACTCGTCTAATCTATGGTAGTAATATGCTGCAGTGCCTGAAGGCTGGCCTTTCGTCTGTGGTAAGTAACCTACCACCTACGCCTTACAACCAAGTTTCAAGGAGTACAGTTCCTATCCACAACCATTGCTGTTTATTTAAAACATGGTCCTTGTAAATTAGCTGCTTATAAAGGTACTTTACGGACCTTTGTCTGCAGCCATGAAGTGAAGAAACTAGGGCATGAACCCAACGACCACAATCCACCACACCATATTAACTTGTAACTCCACTGCTTATAACTTCAGTCTTTTGTGCATGGGCTTTAGCCATGCACCCAAGACTGCAGGGTCTCCCCACAACTACCTCAGTGATGTGTGGTAGTGGGGGCTATTCTATATGTGTGTTATCGTTAAGTACCTCTGCCCAGAGGCTTCCCTCCTAGGTGTGTGTCTGTAGATCTCACATGGGATGGGTGTGCAGTGTCTTCCAACTCTAGTACTTACCACTTTGTCCTTGGTTGCATGGCCTTCGGCCATGCACCCTAGACTGCACGCACTCCACACAACTTGCCAATCAAAACGCAACACTACGGGTGCGTGCATGGGTGGCACATGTGGCGGTGGTTGTGGCCAGGGCCTACAGTCTTGTAAGCAAGGCCTTCAGCCTTTGGCCGACGGCCATGCATGCAAGACTCTAGGCCCTGGCCACAACCACCGTAGCATGTGCCACCCATGGCAGAGTACTAATGATTATAATGATAACCATTACAAAAAACAATGCATTCAGGGCATGTTGTCAATTTCAATGTTCCCTAACACCACACATGTTCTTACAAATCTAACAACTCCCCCGTGCACTGCACGGGCTGAAATACTGGCCTTATTGGACCCCTCATTTTCTGTGCGTACAAGGAGGCCACAGAACATACGTCATAAAGTAGGTATAAGTGTATTAATGGGTGCATGGCCTTCGGCCCTGCGCCCAAGAGTGCATTATCTCCCCACAACTACCTCTTTGTTTTTGGGTGCACGGCCTTTGGCCATGCACCCAACAGTACACGCACTCCCCACAACTTGCCAATGAAAATGCAACACAAGGGGTGTATGCATGGGTGCCACATGCAGTGGTGGTTGGGGCCAGGGCCTATAGTCTTAGAAGTAAGGCCTTTGGACTTTGGCCGACGGCCATGCATCCAAGACTCTAAGCCCTGGCCACAACCACCGTAGCATGTGCCAACCATGGATGCGTACTAATGAATATAATAATAGCCATTGGAAACAGTAATGTATTGACAGCATGTAGGCAATTTCAATGTTCCCTAACACCACACGTGCCCTTACAAATGTAACAATTCCTCCATGCAGTGCACAGGCTCAAATACTGCCTTTATTGGACCCCTCCTTTTCTGTTCGTACAAGGAGGCCAAAGAACATACGTCATTAAGTAGGTATAAGAGTACTGTGCGTACACGATGTCCATACACATTACATCATTACGACCGACCCCCAGAACAAGTGCATTATTTACCCATATGTTAAGACTGTAGCCGCTGACCACTACCACCGTAGCATGTGCCACCCATGGCGGCGTGCTAATGAATATAAAAATACCCATTGGGAGAAATAATACGTTGACGGCATGTTGTCAATTTCAATGTTGCCTACCTGTTCCCATGTGCTTTCACAAGTTAAAAATGTTCCTGTCCGCTACATGGACTGAAGTGTTACAAATTTCTTACCCACTACATGGACTGAAGTGCTATCGTTATTACCCCCCACATTTAGTGTACGTACATGGTGTCCATAGAAATTACATCATGACGGCCGAAGAACAAATGCATAGATTACCCATTTCTTACTGTCTGAACATATCCCAATGCTCTGTGACACAGCAAAATAGGTTAATGAAAAAAGCATGTGTACGCTGGTTGTTGCTCCTCTTTCCGTGGATCCAAGATGTCGGGCGCATCCAAACCATCTAACGCAGAACACGTCTCGCAGCAGCCAATGGGCAGAGACGTCGCGTGTATGCATTCATGACGGCAGCCCCTTAGCCACTCGGTTTCTTGTTCGTCGACCGAACAGGGAAGTGAGACCGCGGAGCGAACATAGATATCACTAATTATTTCAGACCTACTTTTTCATAATTATAAATAAACGTACTGCACGTATGGTGACAAAATTTACAAAAGCACGCTTTCTGGACCAAGCCCCTGTACCTGCCGTAGATTTCGTCAAAATCCATCCAGCGGTATGACCTATGGCCGTGCGCAAAGTTTTACCCCATTCAGTCTATGGGAAAAAAAGATGTTTTGGGACCCTCCCTATAACTCTGCTCCCCCTGGTCGAATTCTCACCAAACTTTGCAAAAATTGTATATGGCCCACTCTGAATTTGTTTGGTGAGGGTTGGTATATTCAGAGGGACCCATATACTTTTTTTGCAAAGTTTGGTGAGGATTCGTCCAGGGGGAGCGGAGTTATAAGCCGCCCAAAAGTGCTCTTCCTATGGAAACAGCAACTTAACCATAACTACCTGGCCACTACTGTGGCCATGTAATATTACACAGCCCACGGTAGTGGCCATGTAGTTATGGTTAAGTTGCTAAACCCATAGGAAGAGCACTTTTTGGGCTGCCTATAACTTTTCTCCCCCGGGACGAATCCATACCAAACTTTGCAAAAAAAAGTATATGGCCAACTCTGAATTTGTTTGGTGAGGTTTGGTCTAGGGGGGAGAAAGTTATAGGGGGGACCCAAAATTTCTTTTTTCCCCATAGACTGAATGAGGAAAAAAATGTGCTCACACCCACAGCCCAAACCGCTGGACGGATTTTCACCAAATTTGCGGCAGGCGCAGCGGCTTGGTTCCAAAAGCGTGCTTTTGTAAATTTTGTGAAAATCCATCCAGTAGTTTTTTATAAAATGACCAAAAGTAGGTCACAAAAATTAGTGACATCTATGTCCGCTCTGCGGACACACTTCTCTGTTCGCTCCGCGGACAGGACACCGATCGGTTAATTGGCTTGCGTCATGTCCGCTGACATTCAACGTGTTCGCTGATTGTATGGTGAAGAGCATGAAGTGCGTCAGATTTTTGTAAATGCCTGCCATCTTGGATTCGCGGACAGCGGCCGGTGTCCGCGGACATCACGGTAAAAACATTTTAAAAAACACAACATTGCACTTGTCAAACTTATCAAATAATCTCTGGGGAGGTGAGGGGTGATGAGGATGGGATGGGATGTGGGTGCAAGAAGCAAAGAAACTGGTGTTTTTTTGCCGCGAAAGTCTGCGAACAGTTCGGATGTTCGCGAACAGTCCTGAGACACCTCAGCATTACAGGGTTGGTGAAATGCCTAGGTTGCTAATGGCCTTCATCCCCCATTTCAGGGGCTGGAATGGGGGGATAATGGTCCAGAGACCTCGTTATCCAGCCTCGCTTTGCTTGGGCTGATAACTTGGGCTGCTGGGCCGGTATCCACCGTTCCAGTCCCTAGAACAGAGGATGAACGCCACAATATTCCCATTAGCATAACACAAAATGCAAATGGAAATGTTCGAAAACCTTATTGAGTCTATGTACTTTACTGAGAAATATAAAGTAGATGGAGTGTATAGATGTTTTTTTTTTAGATCTATTTTTTAACTGTGAAAGGTGGTTCCTAAAGGAATATGTCTTTTGTTGGTTTGTGATGTATTTATTTTGGCAGGAGATCTGAGAACGAAAGGTGGGCAGGGAAATGAGGGAAGAGGAACCAAACACTAATATGGAGGGGTAGGTGGACAAGGGAAAATGTTGCACGTGTGTTATTTACAAGGTAGGGGGCAGT
The DNA here is from genome assembly GCF_040938575.1 of Ambystoma mexicanum. Taxonomy (NCBI): domain Eukaryota; kingdom Metazoa; phylum Chordata; class Amphibia; order Caudata; family Ambystomatidae; genus Ambystoma; species Ambystoma mexicanum. Next base: position 261,662,956 of record NC_090935.1, read on the forward strand.
CTTTCTCAGGCTCCTTGATCAGAGCAGTGGCGGTGGCTCTTGAGGAGGAGGGATGGCATTAGCTGATGCCATTTTAAGATAAAAAGCAGTTTTGCTAAAAGTATGTAATGTGTACTAGATTGTTAATGGATAATGAGTAGGAATAGGTGTTGGAGCTGTGCAAGGGAAATTTTGAAGTTTAAAGTTCCTAGATCAGTAGAAAATGCAGTTCTGAACTGTCCGCGAAATAGAGATCTTATCGTGAAGTGCGGATGGGTTCTCGGACATGTCATCATGCGGCGCGCCAGCATGTGGTCATGTGGCACTGTCTGGAAGGTCCGCAATGAAGTCAGATGTTCGTAGATGGCTATGGATGCAAAACTAGTTGAATTAGTTGCAAAAAGTGTAGAGAAGTGTTCAAAATGATTCCAGAAGGTGGGAAATGACAGAGTTTTAGATGACACTTTGTAAATTTGACACAAATGATGTGCTATATTGGGTAAGTATGATATTAGTAAGTTGTAGGAAGATAGCATGCACTGGTAAAAAACTGTGAAATTCACTGAGAAAAACTTTGTTAAAGGGGAGTTATGGTTCAGTTGGACTAATAAAAACCTATGAAATTCAATGAAAAAACTTTGTTAAAGGGACATTATGGTTAAGTTGCACTAATATACACCTATGAAATTCAATGAAAAAACTTTGTTAAGGGGACTTTATGGTCAAGTTGCACTAATAAAATCTATTGAGATTCACTGAAAAAACTTAAAGGGACGTTATGTTTATATTGGACTAATAGAAACCTATGAAATTCAAAGAAAAAACTTTGTAAAAGGGACGTTATGGTTTCAAGTAAAATCCGAAAACCCCAGAAATTTGCCAGTTATGGTAAGCTAAGCAACCATAACTCGCGCCACCACCGTGCACTGCTAAGACTAACACCCAGGACATCAAAGTTGACATCACAAATGTCATTGATGACATCACTAAAAGAAGAAGAAGAAGAAGATCACTACTGCTGCTACTACAAATAATAATAGTGTGTGTCATATAGCGCTTCATGATGTATTCCTCTCACTTCCAAGCATTGTAGTACTATGTAGTGGAACCCAATCTAATGGTATTCAGTGGATCAATTCAGGTACGATTTAAACCTGTAACCAGAAGGTCCCACACAGATCCCCCTGCGGATATTAAGCCCCTAGCCCTATGCTCTTTGCTTTGACGTGCTCCATGTTACATCTTTACCTTCGCTTGTACAATTGATGCGCGAGCCAGCAGGAGAATACAGTTCACAACACCCGGCTTGACAACACCACCCACACACTCTCCTGACACTCCTATGCCACTTTCTTTTAGTAACGCTCCTGCTGGCTGCCAACACCATCTGCGGAAGCAAACCACACGCAAGCAATGCCTCCACGCTGCTCAAAATGCCTTTCATGCCGAATTCAACAATGACAGACCTTTAGGTCCACTTGCCAATCGTAAATGTACCTGCTAGGAAGCCACAGTCAGCGTGTTGCTGGTCCCTTTCCAGAAGTGCCCCAGATACTTGGCAGAAGGGATTTGCATTCAATTATGTAGCCTCTCAATTCTCCACCCTCTCTGTCAGAAGCGCGGAGTTCATCTTCTATTTTTTTACCGTAAGTGAGTGAGTGAACACAATGACGCATTACCACCTCTGTCAGATTGTATATAAAAAATCTTCGGATGTCTTCAAAACCTATTTGAATGATATCCCTTGGCTAAACCTAGATGCTAGAAAAAAAAGACAAAAAGACATTTTTCCAAGAGGCAGATAACCAAGCAAGAATTATTGATTGCTTCTCTGATAGAGAAGACAGTAATTGAGATATAGTGACTCGAGTGCATGTGTCAGGGATATCTCATACTTGCTTGACGTGCAGCAATGCACTGTAGTGAGTGTCATCGCCTGTGAGGTTCACAGTTGGCACTGGTGCCCCTGTAACTGGAGGGATTCACACTTCATTGGCAATTCAGTGTCGTTCAACTCTGGTCTTGCTGAGGGGAGGCATGTTAGGGCACTCGGGGAGCAGGCTTGAAATGAAAACACGACCTGCCATTATTCATTTGCGAGGCACTCAACTGAGAAGCAGTGCTCGACAACGAGCTAATTAGAGAGACGCTAACAATGTGTTTACCACGAAAGATTATTGCTATCTAACAATTAACTGCCTTTTCTTAAAAAATGACAACGCTCTACAATTAGATTACGTGATTAAGGGAAAGGTCTTACTAAGGGACTCGTGTCTCCCAGCTGAAAAGTTATCTCTTGTTTATCATACATTTGTTTGGCGAAAAAAAAATACACATTTTCTTTAACCAAGTGCAAAATACAATACAACTGAAGTTCTGAAAAAACGCCCTGAGAAATGTATTTCAGCAGAGCAACGGGTGTCAGATAAGGCCCTGAAGCAAAACATTGGATCTATAAGAGCGCTGACTCTAACATACCAACAGATGTATAGATTGGTAATGTTCAAGGGAAACCCCAAAAGAGAAGGCAAAACAGGAAAAAGAAGAGAGACACTGAGAGGAAAAATGGGAACAACGGTTGTCCTCATAACAAGTGTGGGTTAGTACACCAGTGCCTGAGTCTCCTGTGCAGCATGCAGTACAGGCCAGAGCCTGCGGGGAAAGATGGAAACCCCAAGTGTTGCCCTAACGAACTCTGTCAACTATTGGCCCAAAACATTTCCCAAATGTCTCTACAAGGCAGGGGTCTGTAACATTAGGCTTTCCAGATTTTTTAAACTACAGCCCCCATCAACCTATCCCAGCATAGTCAATGTTGAGGGATCATGGGTGATGTAGTCCAAAACATCTGGAGAGACGCAATTTTCAGATCCCTGCTATAGGGTTTAAGGATTGGCACCCTGCACTTATTCACACATGACGAGCAACTAGACCTCATGAATTCAATTATTCACAAAAAAACTGCTGTCTGGACTTCTATCCCCTCTTAATCAGTGTTTTAGCCACAAACGGAACGCTTAACAGCCATACCTTCTCAATGGGACTGGGGAAGCAGAATGCACAGGCACTGTAATCAACGGTTCCTGTGCATCCGACATGCTGTGCTCGCGGGTGCCTTTCATTACGCCAGGTCAGACCTGGTGGAATGAAAGGCATCTGCGAGCACTACTCTGAGTTTGCCGTTCCGGATACAACGGTAACGGCAAACATTCGGGTACCATTGTATCCGAACCAGCAAGCTCGTAATGATGCCCACTGTTGCAGTTTCAGATCAAGAGCAAATTTCAGCTTGTGTAAATTATGACATATCACCCTTCAGACAGCTGCACTGATTTCATGTATGAACTATTCACTACTGAAAAGCTTTGCACAGTCCTCCTCAGACCAAGAGTCCACCCAAGGTGAAGAAACCATATACTCTGGAGGCAGGGTACAAAGCGCTGGACACCAAATTCTGCAGAGGAAGAGGGTTCCCTCTCCCCAGCAGTCACAAGATGAGCTTGTCCAATTAATAGTTCAATGAACATGCCATAGTGATGATGTTCTTGCGCTGACTGTTCATATTTCAGTATTTGGTACATAAGGTCAAGCATACTCCCATCTGGCCAGACCTGTCATACCTTCTGAATGTCCTAGCACTGCAGCCAGGAGTGTCCATTTTGAGATATCAGTAGGGTACAGAGCAGATATGGACTGTTCATGGTTATGCTGCCTGGCTTTGCTACTCTGTCAGACTCCAACTAGACTCCAACCCATGCCGAGAAGACTTTAGAGGGAAAGCAGCATGATATTCAGCAAGATCAGATATCCCAAAACCATCATCCATGGCTTTCTCTGACAACATTGAGATTGGGAGCTTGAACATTGTTACATGGCTTTGTACTGACATGTAACCGTAAAGGTATACAGTGTTTATATTGAAAATTGTATACTGAATCACTTATATATCTTTAAAAACCTCACCACTATTAGAAATGGCAGCAGCTATTCTTTCGGAATAATGCTTTTTCTTGGCATGATATATCTTGTCTTTATAATGTACACAATGATAAGTATAGCACAATTTATCCTCTCCAGAAAGAGATGAGCACACCACCTTTCCAGTCGACAACCATTTATTTGGTAAGTGTATGTGGTGTGCCAATTAATGTTTGAATGGGCATTTAATGTAGCTCATTGCTGCTGAGATAAAGAGGCCAAACAATCCAGAGACCATGTTACTTTGTCATTGAAGTGAGACAAAAGGGTGGTCGGGTATTAAGTCAAGTCGTATCCAGGCTAGGCAGAGTATAACGTTTCTTTTCCTATTACTAGAGGCGATACTGTTCCCCCTGTGCAGCAGGAAAATGAGACCAATGAATGATCTGCCCATATTGCTGGCAAAATAAAGATGTCACAAAGTTTAATGCTAAAATGAACCACTACATCGTGTGGGCTGAGCTGAATGGGCGGGGCCGGAGGAACGTTATCTGAAACCAAAAATATTTAATAGGTTAATAAAATCCTGAGCAATTACATCTTTATCATCTAAGGCAAATTGAAATCCTCAAGGAGAATACACTTGGCAGACTGCGCCTGAAGTCTTTCACATAAAGATTGGAATTGTGTTAAAATATTTTATTATATTTGGTTGGCAGATAAAGAACAGTAATGAACACAGAAAAATGCTGCCTCTGCATTTGTTTTCATTGGTAGATGTTCAAATGATAACAGGATCCCATTGGAACTGCAGAGGCCTTAAAATGGTTAGAGTGCAAACTAGCCACTATCCCACAGTGACTACCTGTGCAGTTTTTGCAAAGGGCTGTACAGGCTACTGGTAACATTTTATTCCAGGTAACAGTACAATCATGTCTTAGTAAGGTCTCTGTTATAGCTGACATCTGCAAACCTTCTTATAACAGTAATTCGTGGCCCTCCAGGCCATGTTTAACAGTAGACCAAACATCTGAATCATATCAGAATATCCATTGTCCTCAAAAGAGGAGACTATTTTGGAGGGGGCCACTGAGCAGATATATTGCCAGTAGGCGAAATGAATTTTTTAAGGCAATGCGTGTTACTATAATCAAGCAAATGTTGGCTCTCTGACCCAAAGAAGCAGTTAACCAGCAAGACCCTGATAAAAGCGCCAATTGAAAAATGCCTCGGCTAAACATACTGGGAAGCTGCTTTTAATCACAATGTCAGAACAACGTGCTTAGTCACATGACCATCTTGATCCGTTGCTCTTCCGGTCTGATGAGATCACAGAAAGGCCGTCCCTCTAGTGTCAGTGAGGCGCTAGAGCAGCTCCAAAATCACTCGCAGCAAGGTGGTGAATGCCCAGGGAAGAAAAGAAGGACAAAGCTTCTGTTTCTGAACCAAATGCTAATGCTTCTGAACCTTTTCCTCAACTGCAGAAGTAAGCTGCCATACTTCTATCAAGGCGCCTCAATTAAAACTCTTCTCCAACCAGGTAGGCGATGTGTTGCATCACACACCAAATGGTCCAAGTGAATTCATCCAATGTGTCCACAAAACTATAAGGGAATGGAAAAGGACTAATGTAAATGTATTATCAATGGGTGCGTACTGACTAAGTCCTGAAATAACTAACTCCGTGCCTAGTCTCACCTCCCCAAGTCTTGTGTTGTATATAAACTCAGAGAAAACTTCAGGTGCCACGTTGCAAAAAGGCGTGTAAATCAGGAAGTCTATCATCTGTGCAGCAGAACACCCAGGACGTTATCTGGACACTGATTTTTTTCTCAATAGATGAGTTAACACAGGGCTAGCTTTACTATCAGAAATGTTCACTCTACAGGCCAGCCATTTCAGGTCGTACAGCGCATAGCATCTACTGCCCCATTCTACGTGGCCAGAGGCACCATTTTTGCGGCACGCAGCATGACACATTGCAGAACGCCATGTGAGTTTATGTGAATATCTACTCCCCGTACAAAATGAGACACGTGGAGCGGTACCTACCATCAATACCTATTCATCTTCTTGCTTCACAGATGATAGACTTCCTGATTTACACGCCTTTTACACACAACACAAGACCTAGCTAGGTGAGACTAAACACGGAGTTAATGTTATTTCAGGACTAAGTCGGTATGCACCGAGTGATACTACAGCTACTTTAATAGAGTTACATTGGTTCGTTTCCATTCCCTTATAGTTTTATGAACACCTTGGATGAATTCACTTGGACCATGTCCACAGGATGGACATATGAGCTGCATACTTTTGGAATGTTCTTACCTCTCAAACAGTAAGATACACCCCTCTCCGCCTTCACTAAAAGATTCTCAATGTCAGAAGAAGCTGACTGTCTGAATTCGATGTCTGGATTCTCATAATAGTTTGAGATGTTTGGCAAATCCCACTGTTACAGAGATTGCAACCCGGCTTGTCACCTTTCCAAGTTTGATCAAATAAGCACCTATGGGTTGTGATTTGGCAAAACAGACCTTATTATAACGCTCAGAGCACTGAGTATATGCATTTACCTGCTGAACTGTTGCCTCCTATCCATGACTTTGTGGAGGCCTGCGGGGCCTGTTAAGATCAGAGAGGTCTTTGATCTGCGGGTTGGCTCCAACTTGGACTGGCTGAAGAAAGCCAATAAAAACAAGCTACTGCGCTGAAGCAGAGCTCAATCACACGCATTTACTAGTTGGACTGTTGTCTCCTAGCTTTGAATTTGTGGAGCCCCGCAGGGCCTGTTGAGCCCACAGAGCTCTTTGAGTCATGAGTTTTCTCCTCCCTCGACGGGCTGGAGAACGCCTATAAAAAGAATCAGTCACTCTGAAGGGGCACGCAAGTAGCGCAAGAGTGAAGGACGCAGCACATGCACATTCGTCAACCTGGCTTTTGACATGAGAGAGTCTTCCTGCCTAGAGATCATGGCGTTGAATGAACAGGAGAATATGAGACTGTGGAGATGGTTGTAGTGATGTTCCATGAGTTGGTGCCTAACTTTGAGAAGAGACAGAATAATCCATCAGTGAGTTCTTGTCCTACTGCTAAAAAAAAATCCTAAACCAGGATGTCATTATAAGCTCTGGCATCTCCACTCAATCGTACCTAAAGAAACTAAAGGAGTGTAGTGTCACACTAGCAACAGCAAAATAACTAACTTGTTAAAGCACATACTGAGTCTGCTAAACACACACTGACTGAATGTGTAAGGCTTGGTCCAGTATACATGAAACATCTGAGTAAATTTGCATACCATCTTGATACTATTAAGGACCTGATATTCTGGAATACATGTTTAAATACTCATAATAGGGTTTTGCATTTTGCTTTGTTTAGGATACAGGAAGGTGGTGGAAACATATTTAACTGTGGTATATGATGAAATAAATAGAAATGCATGTTAATGTACTGGTGCCCCGATTAAATTGGACTCATAAGGTGACGAGGATACAGATGCCGGACCTAAATAACATAACATCTCAACAGAATTTAGCACAGTGTAAAGGAGGGCGGAGCGACCTCTGACGGGCCCATGGGATCAGAGCTCACCCTCGAGTACTTTAAGACGAGATAGCTGCACCTTGAGGTGGATGGGGTGCGGGATTCTCTTACTCCAACACCAATCAAATAAGGACAGCTCAGTGGTTTGGCAAAGGGAAGTCTGTTTATTGACAAGTACAAAAAGGGGGAAACATGGAAATCAACGGTGTTGCGATTGCCCGTCTCGCTTCAACTTCCAAAATCTTTATTCAAACAGCAATTCTTATAGGCAAAATTCATCATCATTGACGTGCAACACTTAAAAGTTTGTCATGCAACTCTATTGGTTGGAAAAGGTAACTTAAGTATAGGTACTATATCTGTATATGGTAACAGGGAGTCAGGATTGGATAACTCTTATCGGGTGGGCGTTTACGCCAATCCCTCTACATCACTCGTGCTAGACGTCACTAAAACGATGTCTCATTGGTTCTACTAGCTATAGTACCCTAGATTATTTGGCCCATTGTGATGGGGTCCGTTAAACCCTAGGCATAAATCTCCACTTTAATTACCAGTGTGCGGAATGGCTACCCAGATGCGGCATGCCCCAAGATTCACCCTACCTCCCTTCCAACAATCAGTACTTTAGGGCTATGTGTCAGTTAGTTGGCTGAGGATAGCCTCAAAACTGTAGCTTCTTATCAGGAAAAGTGATGGCATCCTCTGGTTTTGGGTGACATCAGACATTGGTACCTCTTCACGCCTGGCTGGTCATGTGTTAGTACAGTGTGAATCTGCTTCATTTACCTTCTATTTGCGTATTTTATTCTGCCTTCAGCCTTGCCACCTGCCTGCGCCTCCTTATCTCGACCTTCACGGACAGGCTGCTATGATCTTAAGTTTCGATTCTTCGAAGTTGCCGCTCTCCTCCCTTCCTTGGGTTGACCTCGAATTCCCAGGCATGAGCTGCTTCTTGCTAAGTTTCAATTCCGCTCTTTCGTCAGGCTTTGTGCTTGCATATGAATCCTGGCCTGTATGACCTCTATCATCCTGGGCTTAATTCTACTTTCGTATAAAGTGGACTGCACTTATATAATGTGCTTCATTGAGGTAGATATATATATAGTTGGCGCTTGCCTCTCTATTCTTCTACTAAGCACAGCAAGCCGTACTGTTTTCTTAGCTTCTTTTGTTACAATCCTATGTACAGGCGTTAGCTGGTTGCATACTTTCATCCTGCTTTACAGTTAAGTTTCTTTATATTTCAACATCGTCTCTTCTTCTATGTCTGTGATATCTTTATGCATGGTGTTTCGTCTCAGTTTGTCATCTTTTGGTTTTTGTTCGTTCATCTGTACGTCTGTCCGGGCCCGTGTGTCGTCACCATTCGCCTTTGATTAAGGTACTTTGGGTCTCTTCTGGAACAGTTTGAAAATAGTCTTCATGTCATGTCAACTGTTGGTACGGTTGTCTCAATGGGTACCGTGCTGCCCATGGTTGTCTGGTTATTGGCACTTCAACAGGTATTGCTCTTCCAATGGGCACTGGGCAAAGCCCTCGCGGCTCTCTGTTGGTTTATTTGCCAATCATACGTCACATATCTTGGTGTGTACGTTCCTGGTGCTTCAAAATGGGTGGCTGGAGTGCAGGCCATATCTGGGGCCTCCTCTAAAACATGCTGTGAAGTTGCTGAGTGCTTCATTAGCCTTATTAGGCTTATTGGCGTATTTATGCTACTTCTATTACCATATTTTACTGTGCTAACGGTTCACTCTGTTTAAAATAATATGCACTTTTTTAACATTATTGGTATATTTTATCTCTATCTTTATTTTATCTTATCTTAACTTCTATTGGCATGGTGACTAATAATCTGAATTGAATTCGATATTGACATAGATCATGATTAATAGCTGATTGCAGATTTTTTTTTTATAATTGTAATTGGTGAATGTATAAGTGCATGTAAATGCGGCATTATACTGTATTATGCTGCACATTGTTAGGTTGTGTAATATTTATTGTATATGTAAAGTTTTAAATTAAAACTATAATACATTAAAATAAATAAATAAAATAACTAGATGTATCAAAACTTAGCCCGTTGAATTTATATATCAACTTGTAGAGGGATCCAAGATGACAGAGTCCATCTTGCAGATACCCACAACTAAACAGCCGCTACTAAAGAACCAATTACTAAATTACCAGGTGAAATAGGAAGAAACCAAGATGATAACATAACATAACAAAAAATGTGCCTAGAAATATGTTAACAGTTTGGCCAAGACCGTGAATCCAGCTGATTTTAAAGTACATATGACATATTGGAACCTACTTGATAAGAGTCTGCTATTTATTCGTGAACTCATTAACAAACTCTACCATTTCAGATAACACCATCTTAGATGGCAGTAGCTACGCGTTAGACCGGTTACATCTGTTCTCCACAGAGTAATTCCTCCTGTAAAACACTATCGACGACTATACAAATTGAAGCTCTAGATTACCTATTAACATCACTTGTTAAATTGTGCATAGTAATGCATTGAGAAATTACCAATCACTCTGCGCTTCTCACACTGATTATAGAATGTTTAGAGATCAGACCAATTCCATCCAATGTTGCATGTAATATAAGGTATTGCATTGTTGAAGAAAGTGACGAACAAATTACAGTTAAAGATCCCAATTGACATGCAGGGATGTTACCTGCTCAGTTTACCACACACATTCATCGGCAGGTAGAAGCATTATTGAAAGAATGATTTGTCTACTATTTTTTTATAAAAGGAAAAATAAAGTTTCCTCACAAAGGCCAAAACTTGTTCTGGAGATGATTCTCTCGTTCTTAGTAGTCTATCTGCTACGGGGAAGAGCAATAGAAAAGGTAAAGAACAGATGACAAGAACAGATGACATAGGGGAAAGGGTGATGTACCTAGCATCACACATAATAACAAAAGGTGTTCAGAACACTACCCATGGTCAATAATCAACTCCAAATTGTCAAAATGTGCTCATGAAACTACAAATGAAGGTGTGTACACGATGGTAAATAGTCCCCACAGAAAAGTAAAGAGAAAAATAAAATACGAATTGCACTAAGAGGCAGGACATATGAGCAGTTGAAACACCTGTTAATGCGACCATTACAACTTAACACTTCAATGGGGAGTTCTGAAAAGGGTAACAAAGAATCAGTGCACATAGGAATGACCACAGAACCACAACATTCTGACATATGAGGTTACTTTCAAACAAAACAATCCCTCTATTAGAACATAGCCATGTTGGAACAGCTGATGACTCTGTTATATATGCGGTATTGAGTACGCTATTTGTGAATAATGATGATGAGTTTGACGACACCTCTGGTCAGGGGATTAACCTTCATGCTGTGGTAAATAAGTTTACTTTGGATGGTGATTATCCTTCCCATGCCCCATATAAAGCTTGACATCTTCAAGGTAAAAAGGACTCCCATCAATAGGAGGGAAAAAAATACTCTTTGGAGGGGAGCTGATGAAAGTCTGTCCTTTGCTCATAAAGAAGGAGTTGGCAAGACTATGAGAATCCAAAGTGCATTATGCACTCCTTCCAGATATTTTCTTAATTGCACGGCCATATTGGAATTTTTACATTTGATTTCCCCACTGAGAATGATCACTTCTGATGATATAGCTATAGTGGAACTTCAAATATCAAGACCATATATCTATTGAATTAAAATAAGATAAGTTAGAGCAGCATTCTAAGAGCCTTTAGGTCTTGAAAAAAACTCCCCTGAAAACAAGTGCCTCATTCTGAGTCAGCTGGTCCAATAAAAATTACACATTTTCATGGATACCAGCACTTTACCAGACTAGTCGGCTATGGGTATGTCAGTGGGGCACCCGAGTTACCTCCAGCTAAATGCTGCAAAAAAAGACATAATCACTGGCACCTGTATTGTCGGTGCTGTTAATGACAGCAAATCTCCTCATGCAGTCTGATGGGACTCCATTAATGGGGATGTGCACCGACACTCGGGCACACATAATCTGGCAGCAATGCCACAGGACCCAGTGCCGGAAATGTAACTACATTTGGCAGTATCCTGGCGGCTCTAATGCCAGGATTCCAGCAATGTTGGAATGAGGCCCAATGGGATCTGGGAATGCTGGCTGCCACCCTTTAATCAAAATCTGTTTGAAGACCATAAACAAACTAAGACCCTTCAATCTTGGAGCAATGGAGACCATGCCCATTATGCAGCAGAAGAAGAAATGTGGGAACTATTAGATGAATACTCAGTGCTGGCTTTTCAGGAAACATGGGCAACTACTCTGCTGAATTGCAATGGCAAAAATACTATTCAGTTAACGGCTATCAAAAGGCATAAGGTGGAGACCCAAGGGCAGCCTGTTGATTAGTGTACATAATGACCTAAGGATAAATAAACTGCCAGTAGATTCCGAAATATGCTTGCTGATATTGTTACAGGATTCCTCTTGGGCTCATTTAGGCAATAGCTAATAACACATATATTCTCTCCACAAAGGCCAGAATCACCATGTACCTGAAACTCGACAATGCCCAATACACAGGCTCCTTCAAAATCTGTAGGTTCATGCACCTGTGCAAAATAGTAAGATGCGGTAGGGAATGCAGATATCGAATACACTGAAGGGAAGAAGGGGTAAAAACTGGGGTCTCACAAAAAGAATGAAGGGGCAGGAATATTCCTCCAAACCCCTGACAAAAATTGGATGGGTGAAAAGGCACACATAATGCTGGCAGTAAGGGTGGCAGCCATACTTTGAAAAACTAGAGCGAACTATCCTACAGGGGGGGGGTGGTAAATATGAAGCATGGCTTTCATCATTCCCTATTCCTGAAGGGTAGGAATATGAGGGAACATAGAAGGGTAGCAACCTATGACACTTAGCATTCTCTAGGAATAAACATTAACCTCTGCATGTGGGTGTTGGCCTGTATTCTTTACTGTCCACTCATTGTCCTGGATCCAAGAATGTATCACTCATCTAGCACAGCCCAATTAAAAATAGCCCAATTAAACTAATAAGCACTTGCCCACTGAATTATCGACCATGCCTAATGATGCTCTTGTGATAGCTGATGTATAGAACTTAGAATGGTTGTGCAGTTGACTAGAGTGCTTCACTTAGTCGAGTCCATGAGGGCGACCAAGTTACGGATTCCAGGCAATTGTAGAATGTGTTCAACTACAGCAAATGCAGGTGTTGGCAGAATACTGCCTTTACTGTTATCTGGGGTCTTTAATGTAGTCACTTAGTGTTAGCTGCTGAAAGAATGCAGAATGTATCCTCCATAATTTATCAACAAAGATGCTTTAGAATTTGGCCAATGTACCAATTGAAGGCTTTCTTTTGATTAAAAGCCATGCATTTTGAAAAGTGGAATGGCTTCTTAGGAGCTCCTGAAAGGCCCACCGCGCCGCTGCTGTAAACGCCGCTTCCAGACCCCGTTATGGAGAGAAACTAAAACGATTGTTGCATGAATACCGCCAGTAGCTGTCTACCGCCTTGGCCGGATTATGAAGTTTCGGCAATTTCTTTCACACGGGTCCCCGCTCGTAACCAAGATGGCAGCCGCGGAGCACAAACAGAGGAGTACCTCCGTGTGGGGGTGGGGCTGGCGCGCTAAAGCAAATGAAGACGCCTAGCGCACACAGCTCTCCAGCCCGCACTGACCCCAGCATTCTCACGCCCTGAAGCCGGCACAACCCCAATCATCCCGCACAGACAGACCATCGCACATAGGACTGTGGGCCTGCATAGAACTGAGCCAACTTTACCAGAAGCTGTTTGGGACTGATGTGACTCTATCTCGAGGTGCCTCTCGGCCCCGGCTTTCTTCCCCACTGCCTCCCTTCTACCCCGCACGGGGGTTACTGGCTGCGGTCGGCCGGGACAAAGCTGCTCCTCCTCCGGGAAGTGGGGAATGGCAAGCGGAGAACATCTCATCCGCTCACCGCTGACGACCACTCCGGTGGCGACTGCCCTCCTGCCAGCCAAATATCCAGACCCGGCCGGAGGTACCTACCACAACGCTTATCCCACTTTACCCCGCAAGCCACGGCCGGATTGCACCCAGACCTTCAGCCCAGCGTTCCTCGACACGCAGTGAGCCTCCCGGTGAGGAGAGAGGAGGACTGCCTTCCCGTATCATTAATAACAGCCCCGGAACAACACTGAACGTGAGGGGCACCACCCTCCTAGCCACGGCTTCATTCCCCTCTGCCTATAAGTCCACCACAAATTCTCAGGTCATTGGGACCCTTCTTACTGCACGCCGAGGCCCGCCGCACTCTCCCCCCGTGGTATACTAGCAATAATCCCACGCAGAAAGTCCTGCCACAGTGACCCAGCAGCACCAAGATGTTAAGAAGTGGCAAGGCCTCTAGGCAAGCGGACATTGTCTCCCTACTAGCGAACACTACTATGGAGAGATCCAGAAAGGGGGACCTACCAGAAGATCCCACCAGCATCCCCATGTCTGCAGCACCGGCATCAACCCAGTGCCCATTCCAATCAGTTACTAAAACCGACCTGCAAGATCTACTGTCAGCCTTGACTAAAGAAATCCAAAAAAGCGCAGAAGAGGTCACTAAGGAAATTAACTCTCTAGACGCGCGGTTGGGAGAAGTAGAAAACCGAACGGCCGAGCTTGAAGCGGAGGTCTGACACCAAAGATTTGAAATCGATCAGGACAGGGACAGGATCGTGGCCTTAGAGGCAAGATGCAACCTCCTAGAGGCAAAACAGGAGGACGCAGACAACCGCTCTCAGAGGAATAACATCCGCTTACGAGGAATACCATCCTCCATCCCAGATGCAGAATTAAAAAGCTATGTCACAAATCTACTTAGATTCATAATTACACTTCCAGACAGCGCACCCTTGGAGCTAGATCGGGTGCACAGAACCTCCGCAAGAAGGGAATCCACATTCCCACCAGATGTACTAGTTAGAATCCATTTCTTTCAAATGAAAGAAGAAATTATGCGCAAGGCGAGGCAAATGCGCCAGATCACATTCCAGGGTTCCACAATCTCGCTCTATCGGGACCTAGCCGCCTGCACGCTCCAAAAGCGGAAAATCATGCGACCTCTAACGGAATGGCTACGAGACAGAAAGGTCCCGTATCAATGGGGTTTCCCGACCTCAGTCAAATTTAAATGGGAAGGATCCCTGAGGCAAATTCACACGCCTAAAGAGGCGGATAAATTCATGGGCCTCAGAAAGTCTGACGGGGAGTCGGAATCAGAAGAACCGTCCCAACCCCCTCGGGAAAAGCCTCCCACAGGAAAATGGTCAAAAGCCGGCAGAAGACGAAGACTCCGGGGTCCCCCTAAGAAAAACACCTTGCTGGGATGACCAACCTGGCAAGAACTTACCCGAGTCCTGGCAATTCAATCTTGTAGGGAGAAAGCCTCCAGAGTCATAAACTCTTATTTACGCCAACAGTGCGGGAGCAAGGATGAGCTCCAAAAGAATTCGAATGAGCGGCCCAGTTGGCCATCGTTAGGCGCCTTGGTGCCACCAGTTCCCCAGTGGCAGCAGGACAATGGTTCTACTACCAGTTCAAGTTGGGTGGGGTGGGGTAAGGGGGGGGATAAACTATCATGGCAGCCAACCTGGAGAGAGGCAATCCGAGCCCCACAGGTTCTGGCCTCACAGTCATCCTCACAGCACATCGCACCAGCAACTAAGCTTCCACCAGACCAACACAGCAAGCGATCGCCGCTAAAAGACTCCTGGCCCAGGAGCGAGAGCAAGGCCAACGACACAACGGACCCTAAATTGTATACCAAGGGCCGATACAAGTGAAATAGTGATACTCACGTGGAATGTCCAGGGCCTGAACTCACCAAGAAAGCGTAAATCAGTAGAACACAGGCTAGGTCAGTTATCAGGCGACCTCGTACTGCTCCAAGAAACTCACCTATTGCAGGAAGATGAATCCCGAGTAAGATTCAATAGATATAAACACAGAGCATACTTTGCCTCCTCCGGACAGAAGAAGAGAGGAGTTTCAATCCTATTAAGCGACAAAGTCCCACTATCAAAAATCACCATAAAAAGAGCCCCGGTAGGCCGCTTCCTCCTTCTAAAGGGCCTGTTTGAAGAACTTCCTATAACTATCGTCTCAGTTTACGGCCCCAATGCATCTCAGGCCAACTTTATCGCAAAGCTAATTCCGACCATTCTAGCCTTTCGTGAAGGCCATCTGATCATAAGTGGTGATTTCAACTGCATGCCAAACCCAAAATTAGATAAAACTCTGCCCCCCACGAACACAGACTTCGTGCAAGCACTAGCAATGGCTAAATTGCTAAGAGAAACCGAATCTGTCGATGCATGGAGGCTATTCAATGACACCGCAAGGGACTACACTCACTATTCATGTGTGCATAAAGGCTTCTCAAGAATTGATCTCATACTCCTATCAGGTGTCCTGTTCCCTTGTCTTAAGAACGCAGAAATCCACACCTGCATGATATCGGACCACGCCCCATTATCAGCGAATCTAGTTATCACCGGTCAAAAACAGCCCGTTCAAAGGCATTGGAAACTTAACGACTCATTGCTATTAGACAAATGCATCCGAACGGAAACCGAAGAAACTATCTCCAATTATTTCAAAGAAAGTTTCAATTCCGCTCTTTCGTCAGGCTTTGTGCTTGCATATGATTCCTGGCCTGTATGACCTCTATCATCCTGGGCATGCCTCCATCAACATTATCTGGGATGCCTTGAAAGCGGTCGTCAGAGGCACTCTGATTAGTGCCGGGGCAGAACAGAGAAGAGTCTCAAACATCATGGCTGCTAAGCTGGAGGGAAAAGTAAAGCAATTAGAGAACGAACTGAAATTACGCAACTCCAGGAAAACGGAGAGAGCCCTGAGGAAAGCGAAAACAGCGCTGGAGATGCATTGCGCCGACTGCACAGCAAAAGCATTAGCATTTACAAAGCAATTCTGCTACAGCAAAGGGAACAAAGCAAACAAGGTTGTAGCATAAAAACTGAAAAAAGTCTGCACCCGAAACAACATTTTGAAACTAAGAAGGGAAGATGGACAAATGCTCTACTCTGATTCAGAGAAAATCAAAGAACTATTGAAGCACCACAAATCAATCATGTCCGGAGAACCCATGGCACTAGATAATCTAGCAGACTATCGAAGCACCATGCCCTCCCGGGACACTACCCTGTTGGACTCCCTAGAACTACCCATCGCTACTGAAGAAATCATAGACGCCATCAAATCTTTCGAATCAGCCGCCCCGGCCCCCGACGGATTATCCGCGAATTTCTACAAAAAATACGCCAGAATTCTAGCACCTCATTACCTTATTTAACTCTTTTCTCACCTCAAAGTCAACAACCGACTCAATGGCTGAATCCATCACAATTCTGCTACACAAACCTGGAAAAGACCCCGAACTAGCTGCCTCGTACCGGCCTATCTCACTCCTAAATATCGACGGGAAGATTTTTGCCAAAGTACTGGCCAACAGACTGGCTCCAGCCCTACCAACCCTAATTGATCAAGACCAAACGGGATTCATCCCTGGGAGAAGTACCCATGACAATATTAGAAGGACGATCGACATTATCGAGAGTGCCCACAAACTTAAGGTAGGAATGGCCGCCATATCCTTAGACGCACATAAGGCCTTTGACCTGGTTGACTGGGGTGACATCCGGGCAGTCCTGACACACATGGGCTTTGGGCTGAACTTTACCACATTGGTAATGGCTAACTATCATTCTCCGACCACACAGCTATGGGTCAACGGCACAAGTTCTAGCAAAATCCACATATCCAGGGGCACTAGACAGGGTTGCCCACTCTCCCCCCTAATCTTTGCTCTCTCCATGGAGCCCTTTGCAGCAAGAATCAGGCAAAATACGAACATAAGTGGGTTGTCCGTGGGAGGCCATGAATATAAAATTGCGCTGTACGCTGACGATGTTCTAATAACGGCAACAAACCTGGCATTGTCCCTGGGTGCTATATGGGATGAAATTTCTGAATTCGGGACTCTGTCAGGGTTCAGGGTAAAACTATCCAAATCCGTAGCACTACCGATGAATCTCTCTAGACAGGAAAAAGACACTCTCAGCCCCCTAATGCCAATCCCATGGTCATCAAGGCCAATCGACTATCTCGGGGTTTGCATCCCCAATGACCCACTGCGCCTATACTCAAGCAACTTCCCGCAACTGATCAAAGATCTTCAAAAGGATCTCAAAAGGTAGAAACCACAGGAAATATCAGGGTTTGGCAGAATCACAGCCATCAAAATGAATCTGATTCCCAGATGGCTATACCATTGCACAGCACTCCCAATCAACATCCCGGGTCCAGCCCTCGCAGCCCTCGCAGCCCTGCAAAAGCAAATCCAAACATTCGTATGGGGGAGGGGTGGAGGAACCTCATATAGCCAAACGAATAATGATGAGAGGAATTCCACAGGGAGGACTGGGAGTACCGGATCTTGCTAGATAAACCCTAGCAGCACAACTCTCTCACGCCTTCACATGGGCCCAAGAAATAGATAGACCGAAGTGGACACACCTCGAAGAATCTTGGTGTCCGGTGGCACCATCATCCCTCCCACACCTTCCACCCGTAAAACCACAAGCAAACAGCGCCCC
This sequence comes from Ambystoma mexicanum, assembly GCF_040938575.1. NCBI lineage: Eukaryota > Metazoa > Chordata > Amphibia > Caudata > Ambystomatidae > Ambystoma > Ambystoma mexicanum. The sequence goes on from NC_090935.1 coordinate 261,681,077, forward strand.
GCTGCTGCCAACAATATCGACAGCCCGCTGCTGGAAGGAAGCTGCCCGGAAATGGCACATCCTTGGCTCGCTAGGCCCGCTGACTCCCATCTGGAACAGCCCTGATTTCTCCCCAGGTCTATCGGCTCATGGCTTCCAACCCTGGGTGGCAGGTGGCTTACATAAGACCAATGACTTCCTGGAAGCAGGAGCACCTATCTCATTTGAAAGATGCAAAGAAAAATTCGGAGTGGGTGAAGGTGAGAGATACCACTAAAGACAGAATCTCGACCCTGTATCAACTCCTAGACAGGGTAGACCCCTCGAAAAAGGAAAGATACATGATCGAATGGGAAAAGGACCTGGGAAAAGAAATTGAGGTTGAGGAATGGGGGAAAATCTGGGCCAGGCTACACAAAAGCTCACAATGCATTACAAACAGAGAAGGGGGCTATAAACTCTGCTACAGGTACTATATAACCCCTGCCCAAATCAACAAGGCCAACCCAACCATTCCCGGAACTTGTTGGCGTGGGTGACCGACTACCGGATCACTGCTACACATGGTGTGGTCATGCCCGAAAGCGGAAATCTATTGGAAAGAGATACTCAAACACATCAAGGAAATCTTGGGCCTCACCATCCCATGGGACCCTGGAATCGTCCTTCTTGGCGGCACAGGCGATGGAGCATTCACAATGTCAGGCCAAATCCCCAGACTATGCACGCATCTACTCCTCGCAGCATAAATAGCACTGGCCCGACTGTGGAAAAATAAAGAGGGCCCCTCCTTGGCACTTTGGTGGGCGAAATGCTGGGATATAGTGGTGGCCGAAAGAATCACTGCAATCCGGTCAGGCTCCCTGAATAGAGCTCTAAACATATGGGACCCATTTATGGACTACGCTGCCAGGTTCCCGGCCCTCACCAGGAGGCCTCCGTTGACAAGATGGCTCCAAAGCAGCCCGCTGTATTGAACCACGGCCTCACACCATAGCTATCAGCGACCTACAATCCGCTTGGCGAAAAAGGACAGGGCAGACCATGGTCAGTAGTGGCCATTCTAACATTTTTGCTCCCTGCACTCCGGCCCTCCCATGAGTCGCTTTTGCCAATTCATGTTGAATGATTGCTGTTCTGCGATCGCTGTTGTGATATATGTATTGCTTATATGTAAAACCAAATAAAATGTTGTTATGAAAAAAAAAACCACGCATTTTTCCTCTCACCTAGCCACACACCCGCACACATCTGCTTTATTGCACAACACTTCGGCCATAAGAATGTAGATACCTTTCAAGACAAGAACACATTTGAACTGTAGCTACACAAATAACTGACTATCCTCCTATATACCCCACAGCTTATTTCCCTATTGTACATCTCTCCACCCATGCACATGCCAAATTAGACATTAAACAAGGACTCGACCAAGCCCTCATAAGCTGTAATGGCTATTATGCACACATGCATACTAGCACCTCCTAACTTTCCTATACTTTGGACCTTTGTCCCTCCAAGTGATTTCAACCTACTGTGCATTGGGACCTTACCTATGGTGAAAGGCACTATACAAATGACAACATGAAATGAAATGAAATATAGGATCTGCCTGGAATTGTACAATATAGGAAAATGGAAAAGGAGTTGGGAATTCTGTTGGACTCCTACATCAGTGATAGAAATAATCCAATAATCATATTTTGCAACTTTAATGCCAACATTCCAGTTGATTCATATATTGACCAGTTTGACGGGAGTGAGTTATACTGGGATATTCCATCCGGGACACCAAAAACCAAGTACATGTGACAGAAAAAATGGTACTGTATGCTGAGTGGTTATGGATTATATATGCTATATGGTTGATGATCAGGGGATATTCACCACCATTGACTATTGCTTCACTCTGGCACTTATCATCTGGCTATTTACTGATTTGAAGATAGTCTCGAGAGATAAAAATGATCATTTACCTATGGTCATCAAATGTAGGACCGACATGGAAATAAAGAACACAAACTCTGTAGGTAATATTAGATTAAATGTGGATGCAAATGGCATCCACTGGAGCCCTCAATATCATGAAAAAGCAAATTCTTTATTGACATTACTGGCTTGGAATTTACTATATCACTACCTCAGGAGATTAGGAATATGGGAGGAAACTCACACTGCATACCTCCTACTAATTCAAATGATATCCAATGCTGAATATTACCAGATAATTATGAGCTTTTCTTGAGAAAGCTGATACTAACTATATAGCATATTAAATCAGGGCAAGACAAAAGATGTATACAATCTGGGAATATGAGGAAACATTATCACTACTTCGATCAAAATACTAGAATTAAGAAAAGAACACTCAGGAGCAAGCTACTGTATATATCTGTCATAAGACATTGCAAGGAAAATTGGTAGCTTCCTGCTGTAGGCTACTGAAATCTGAGTATAGAAGATGGCTGATATTTCATCAACAAAATAAGAAAATTGTACGTTGGCCAACCTTAATTGAAGCATGTAAATTATATGATAACTGCTTATTCTGGACAATTGTGGAGGGCAAGAAAAAGCACTTATAGACTTTCTGAGGGAGCCTGAAAGGAGACATGGAAGCATGCCATTAGGAACACCATTGCAATAAAACCTTGAGGAAAAACACAAGCAACAATATGTTAGAAAAGATGGAACGACACCTTTGGAGTAGAGTCTTCTATTGCCTTATGCCCTGATGATACCTATAATGACCGGTTGAAAAGGAATCTAGTGGGACATATATGACACTCATTGTTTTCTACCATCAATGTAACTGGATTCATTCCAAATACTTGGGGAAAAAGTGTAATTGCCCTGTGCACTAGCGAGGGCCGAGAGAGAACAGAATAATAATTGCATACTTGCTATGCTGGATGCACCTGCAAAGGTTTTTCTAGGAGTACTACTAATAGAATGAAGTGATTGGATGGTACAGCAATAGCTGCTACCACTCGAGCAAACAGGTTTAAGGAAGGCATATCCTACTGTAGACAAAATACTGCCTTTAATCACCATAATAGAACATGCCTGGACGTAATAAGAACAGCCAGATTAAGTGGCTTCTATTGATTTCAGTGCAGTGTTCGACACAGGAAATCGGGACAAACTCTGATGGGAAATTTAGAATGGGGTGTGTCAATGGTTTATTGCAGATTATCATAGTGTTACGCTGAAATACCTCATCCACAGTTTGAGCCCAAGGGTGCTTTGTCGAGCTCTATACCCACCTAGAAAGTATTAACGAAGGGCTGCATCCTGGCCCAATATTATTTAATCTATACTTGGATTACTTGACACCCGCTCTAGCCTCAAGGAATGCATGTCCCCCCAAACTAGGATTGAATTATCTGTATTGGATGGTATATCCAGATGACTAATCCCCCAAAAGGCCCGAATGAACAGATTAACAGTTGGAACTCATATGCGGATCAAAATAATTTAACCGCAAACACTAGGAACTATACATTGATATTGCACTATCTGGTAGAGTAAAATATTATAAGTATGAATGGGTCAGGTATTACCCAAATTGTTCGTTTACAATTGTTCGAATGAACAATTGACCGAATTTAAAGGGTCACAATTGACCTTTTCACAATTGACCGTATATATATATATAAATATATATATAAATATATGTGTGTTTGGTAATATATATTTATATATATATAGGGGTTTTGGGGGGTTTGGCGTTAGGTAGGGGGATGTGGGGGGTTTCCCCCCACATATATGTTACAATTGACCTTCACAATTCGGTCAATTGTGAAAAGGTCAATTGTAATTCGAACAGTTGTAAAACGAACAATTCGTATACAACCATGGGTCAAAGTTGATTACGCATTTAAGTTTAATCTGCAGTGGGAAATAGTCTGTGTAGAAGTGCATAGACAAACAGGGGCCACTGGAATGTTTGCCTCCAAACATGCAGGATATTCATTCACCTCACTGACCACACTATACAAGGGAAACTGTACCATTGGTGTTATATGGAGTTAAAGCATGGGGTATGAGATGAAACTGAGAAAACCTGTGAGCTGCTGTTTGAAAGTAATTTTTAATCTCCCTAAATATATATATGTAGAATTTCTGGTGGCGAATTAAACATTCACACGACCAAATCCATGATACTACTTTGCAATCTATATTGCTATTGGAAATTGTTAAACTCGAATAACAATTCTCTAAAGAAACTAGTGAAAATTGAGGCTGAAAGTATGGAGCTGTAAGAACAACACTATTGACAGCATTATTGTCATGATCTCTGCTTCCAAGGAGCCAGGACCAGCCCAACGTCCTTGGAAGCAGGCCCCTAACCCTAAGCGTAGGCACCAGCCGGTCCCCACTGGGACCTTTTGGACCTTGTCCTGGCGCCGGTGGCACCAGGCTCATCAAAGCCATCGGTCCCGGCACTGGAAGCGCCGGGCTCATAATATGTGTGAAGATGCTTGGGTGGACTTACCTGCGGCAGACCATGCTGCTTACTTACCAGCTACATAGGAATCCTCTTTAAGCCGGAACTACTTTCTTACCTGGGTGGGGCAAGCTCCACGCCCTGGATACAACACTGGAACTCTTCTGGGCTCTTTTCTTACCTAGGCGGGGCCATGGAGGAAGACGCCTCATCACTCCTAGGCTATTTAAACCACACCCGATTGATGGAGCGTGCTTCGCGTTATTCTGCATCTGCAGCAGAACGCTCACCAAGTCTGTTCCAGCTTTTCTTCTTCCGATCCTGTACCTGCAAGAACAATACTTACCATTCCAGTATCCAGTCTTCAGCAGCGCCTGTAAAGACAAGATACAACAGGTTAGCACGGCGACTTCACATGCAACGCATTCCTTACCTGCTCCATCGGCAGCGACCATTTCTTCACGCTGCACCTCCGCCTGTGGAGACAAAAGCATAGATATTACTTACCGGCAATCCGCGAATTCCGGATGTTTTCAACGCTGCAACCCAGCATCTGAAAGACAAAAGAAGAGACATTAGACAGGTATTTACTTACGCCCATCGCGCTCGCCACAATAGAGCGCCTGCAACTACTCCGGCGTTTTCCAGCATCTCTTCAGCACAAACTCACAGCTGTAAAGGAAAAAGACAGTTAAAGTGCTTGCCTTTAATTACGCCTTTCCAAGCGCTTCTTTCCAAGGCTCCGGCTCTAGCTTTGGCTCTCTTCATTCCATCTTCTATCACAAGAGCCCTGCAAAACAAATAGAAGAAAGCATTATTCCGAGCCCTGTTCAATACTTACGTGTCCACGCAAGACTATATGGACTAAAAGGTGTCCGGAAACTCACCGCTCGTGCAGTTAACGGCGGTTGCGCTCCTCTGATGTTAAGAGGCCTACGTTTCACCCAGTGAAGGAACTGGCAACGGCACCCTGCACCAGACGCAGATGGAGAGTCCAGCATTCACCTATCTAAGGTGAGCACGTTGACCTGGGGGCTCTACGGAGAAGCTTAGTAGAGAGAGAGGGAGCGAGAAGGACACTCAACTGCCCAGATCTTTAACCCCATATATTCTTTCACCTGCAGAAATCTCACCCTTCGAGTTCGACATACAGTGCGAAGAGGCTCAGCCCCAGAAGCCAATCGAGTCCTGCACATCACTTTGCGAGTCACAGACACCTTCCTGCCTAGACCAGCGCCTCCGTGGGAATCAGGTGAGCGTTACAGAACGCAAAGCCCACCACAAAACTCCTACCCAGGTGCAATGGAAACCTCGGACACAGACCAATTGGCCCAATTGCTTGGGGAACTAAGAGCAGAGGTACATGCTGCTCGTCAGGAAACAAACTCTTTGAGAAGAGAGCTGATAATATCCAAGGAGCGAACGGAGGACCTCGCTAGGCAATTACTACAAACGCAGGCAGGACAGACTCCTTTGCCCGCTCCAGGAGTACGTTATCCTTCAGCATCCTCAAATCCAGTGCAAATCAATCTACCCGGTAATGTGCCTTTGGCTCCACCCGAACGCTTTTCTGGTGACCCAAAGAAATTTGCAGTGTTTATCAACCAGTGCCGCCTACACTTCTTATGTCGCCCAGCTGCCTTTCCAACAGACCAGACCAAGGTGGCTTTCGTGCTTTCTTATCTCAGTGGCAGTGCCGCAGATTGGTTGATCCCTTTGGTCACTCAGGATGATCCGGTCCTTCACGATTTTCAGGCCTTCCAGTCCAGCATGGAGAAACTGTTTGCAAGACATGCACAAGGGCAGGCCTTGGACAATGGACTCCTTTCGTTACGACAGGGTAATCAAGACCTCTTGACTTATATTGCCTCATTCAACAGACTTATAGTGGAAACCCAATGGCCTGAGGATAAAAGAATAACGCTTTTCTACAGAGGCCTGCGTGGAGAGCTCAAGGATGTGTTAGCTCAAATTGTGAATCCTCCACAAGAATGCTCAGACTATATTGACTTAGTTGTCCAATTGGACCACAGATTACAGAACAGGAAGGCTGATCGTTCCAAATTTGATACCCGAGTATTTTCTAAACCACAGACCTCTACTAGGGGAGCTGACACCGCGGAACCCATGCAAAAAGGGGGCATGAAAGGACCTTTAACTCAAAAGGAGCGGGAAAGAAGAAGACAGCTGCAATTATGCCTCTATTGCGGAAACTCGGGGCACTTTCTTCGAGACTGCCCAGTGAAACCAGCTAAGAAGGCTGTAGGAGCCGCAGATACCTGTACCAAAAATTCTGAGCAGGGAAACGACCTAGCCCGACAAGTGTAGAGGTCCTCTTGCCGAGCGTTAAAATCTGTCCCGTGACCTCGCATTTCGTGGTGCCTATGGTCCTCATTAGCCCAGAATGTCCGGATCGTTTGCATGCAATTGAAGCTTACATCGACAGCGGAGCAATCGGCAATTATGTGGACCGTGAAATGGTATCAAGGATGAATCTACCTCTTGTCCCTAAGGCAGTAAAAGACGTCATTACTACAGTGGATGGCACGGAGATAGCCTCCGGACCAGAAACGCACGCCACCCAAGAAGTGACGTTAGTGAGCCAAGATGCACACCGGGAGAAAATCGTGTTCGATGTGATCAAGGCCCCTCAGTTCCAGATCATTCTGGGAATTCCTTGGTTAGAGAAGCACAATCCTCAGATCGATTGGCGAGCAAAGACGGTTCAGTTTCCAGAATGTTTTACCACTTGTTATCCTAGGCCTGATGTTTCACTGGCAGCGATCTCTTCCGAGGTTCCCAAATTACCTCTCGAATACCAGGAATTCCAAGACGTCCTTCGGAAGGACCAAGCTAACACCCTGCCTCCTCATAGGTCCTACGACTGTCAAATAGATCTGATACCCGGAACAACTCCTCCTTGCAGTAGGATTTATGCCCTCACCGAGCCAGAGAATCTTCACCTCAGACAATATCTGGACCAATACCTAGCTAACGGGTTTATCCGTCCTTCAAAATCTCCAGCTTCCTCGGCTTTGTTCTTCGTTCCGAAAAAGGAAGGAGACCTTAGGACTTGCATAGATTACCGCGCCCTGAATCAAATCACCGTTAAAAACAGATACCCCTTACCTTTGATCCCTGAACTCCTGGACCAAGTCAAAGACGCATGTATTTATACAAAGTTGGATCTCAGAGGAGCCTACCACTTGGTACGAATAAAAGAGGGCGATGAATGGAAGACGGCCTTCCGCACCAAGTCTGGGCTGTTCGAATATCAAGTGATGCCATTTGGACTTTGTAAAGCTCCTGCCGCTTTCCAGTATTTTATGAACGATGTCCTTAGAGAACTCATAGATGTGTGTGTTGTTGTCTACATTGATGACATCCTCGTCTATTCATCATCTGAAGAGGAACACCAGAGACACGTCAAAGAGGTTCTCGAGAGATTGCGTCAACATAACCTTTTTGCTAAGCTTGAAAAATGCGTTTTCAACGTAACTGAAGTTGAGTTCCTGGGATTCATATTGTCACCTAACGGAGTCCATATGGATTCAAAGAAAGTCGTTGCAATCATCAAGTGGCCATCACCAACCTCTGTAAAAGGAGTTCAAAGCATGTTAGGCTTCGCTAACTTTTACCGCAGATTCATTCCTGAATTCTCTCGGATAGTCCAGCCCATCACCGCTCTGTTAAAGAAGAACAAACGTTTTGAGTGGTCTACTGAAGCAGAACAAGCTTTTCAGGACTTAAAAGCTAAATTCATTTCTGCACCTGTTCTAAAACATCCTCGCCCAGAACTCCCCTACATCGTGGAAACGGATGCTTCTAGTCTTGCTATGGGGGCAGTTTTATCACAAAGAGATCCGGTCACACACCAATTACATCCTATAGCCTTTTGGTCCCGCAAATTCTCGGCTCCCGAGATCAACTATTCAATTACAGACAAGGAACTTTTAGCTATCAGATCGGCCTTTAAAGCCTGTCAGCATTATCTTTTGGGAGCCAGACACACAGTCACCGTAATGACTGATCACCACAATTTACAATATCTGAAGACGGCCAAAGCTCAGTCTTCCAGACAGCTTCGCTGGGCTCTGTTTCTGGCTGAGTTTGACTTTATAATTACTTATCGACCAGGCAGTTAAAACAGAAAAGCAGATGCCCTCTCCCGGATGGGAGTAGATGAACATTTGACCAATCCAGAACCAATACCCATAATCCCAGAACAAAGGATTTTGGGTTTGGTCAGCGCTCAATCCTTTGAAGACATCAAGACTACAGTCAAATCACTCCTAACCCCGGCCGATTTGCAGGACTGGCAATTAAAGGGAGAAGAATTCTCAGTGGATCAAGACCTACCATATTTCCGAGGACGATTGTACTTGCCCTGTGAGAAAATACAAAAACAAGTAATCTCCTGTTATCATGACTCTCTAATGGAGGGTCACCCTGGCATTACCAAAACCATGGAAAAGATCAAAAGACATTTCTGGTGGCCATCATGGAAGAAGGATATTAGAGACTTTGTAATCTCCTGCGGTGTGTGTGCCCAGAATAAAAGTCAGAAGGAGAAACCAGCCGGCCTATTACACCCACTAGACATCCCTCCCTGTCCATGGCATACCCTGTCCATGGATTTCATCACGTACTTACCTCCATGCACAGGGTACAATACCATTTTAGTAGTCATGGATCTATTCTCCAAGATGGCTCACTTCATTCCCCTGAAGGGCCTACCTTCAGCTTCAGTATTGGCCCGAGAATTCTTAGAAAACATCGTTCGGTTACACGGTTTTCCCTCGGTTTTGGTCTCCGATAGGGGAAGTCAATTCATCTGCCACTTTTGGCGAAGTTGCTGTTGTCTAGCCCAAATTGATGTAAGACTTTCAACCAGTCACCATCCCCAAACTGACGGACAAACCGAGAGGACAAATCAGACTCTAGAGCAATATCTACGTTGCATGCTCCAACAAACTGAAAACCCTTGGAAGGATATTCTTTGGATCGCTGAATACGCTTACAACAATTCGACTCATTCTGGAACCGAAAAGACTCCCTTCTTCCTATTATACGGACACCATCCTAGAACCTCTAACCTGGATCCTCCCCAAGAACTCGAAACACCTGCTGTGGATCACTTGCACTCGGAGATCACTCGTGCTTTTAAGGAAGCCACTGCCCATCTGCAAAGAGCTAAAGCTCAATTCAAAAAAGGAGCAGATCGACACCGTAAAGAGGCCCCTCACTACGCAGTAGGAGACCAGGTCTGGTTATCCACTAAGCACCTGCCTCTAAAACAGTGGTATTCAAACTGTGGGTCGCGACCCCCTAGGGGTCCGCGGATGCATCCCAGGGGGGCCCTGAGAGCTCAGCATGAAAAAAGAATTTTTTTTTTTTTTTTTTTTTTTTTTAGATTGGAAGAAATGGGCAGGGGTGGCCCACATGGGCGGGCTGAAGCATGAAACTGTCTCAGGCAACAATGAAAAAGTGGCCCACAGTTGTAAATGGATATTAATTCCTTTAGTCACAGACTGGGCCTCATTACTACTATGGCGGACCAGTAACAACGGTGCTGGCAAGCTACCGGCACCGTTGCTACCGTTCCGCCATAGTAAGAGTTGTGCTCGTGGGTGCTTGACAGCCCCCGCCAGGTCTGACCTCAGCTCGTCGGATGCACCGGCACCGTTATTAACGGTGCCGGTGCATCCGAGCTCCCCCTTCCCATTTGAGCCATATGGGGCTCAAATGGGAATGGGGATCTACCGGCACCTTCGAAAGGGCAATTATCATGTCCGCCTAACTCGGCATGACCTAGTAATTGCCCATTCGCGGGTGCCAGACCCGGATGCAACTCCAGTGGCAGCCGTGCCGGTTTTACCGGCACAGCTACCGCCAGAGTAGTTATGAAGCCCACTCTATCAATAGTACCCAAAGGGGTGCTTTGTGTTAAAATGTAAGTAAATTGTGATATATTCAGCAACAATGGTCAACATTACTAACTGCATAGTGGCCCCTCACCCATTATGGAGGAGCTAAGGAGCCAGCCTAGTGAAACAGTGAGCACTCCCTCAGCTGCTTTATCCAGCTAATGGAGTGCTCCTGGGCTGGCTGAACTGTCAAAGGGAAACACTGTTTCCCTTTGACAGTTCAGTTTAGTTCCCCAGCCGCACATGCTCACTGAGCCATGCAAGTGCTGGGGCGTTTTGCTTCACCAGCATTGCATAGCTCATTGGAAATGCTGGCTGGGGCACTGCATGTCTGTATGTCCGAGGGGGAGCTCCTGCGCCTCCTCGCACATACGGACAGAGCAGCTGGAGCAGCACCCACACACAGGCCAATGCAGAAGGTACGTTTATGTTCATTGTTTTTATTTAAACATGTGTATGGATGCGTTATGAGTGAGTGTATGGTGATGGATGCTCATGTGAATGATAGAGTGATTGCTGTATGAATGTGCAGCGCCTTGCATATACACATAATCATGTTCATTGTGTTAGGACCAGTGGGGCCCAGGGGACAGGGATGGTATCTTTTTACCGGACATCTATCATTCAAAACCCTCTGCCTTGTCCACAAGGCTTTCTGGGGCCTCGGTCCAAAATACCTTCAGCTATTCCTCCGCAAATACCTCCCCTCTCGAGCTCTTCACTCCTCTACCTCCAACTCCCTCAGGGTCAGTCGTTTATCAAAGAAACGAGCTGGGGGTAGATCTCCGTCTTCGGCTGGGGCCTCCCTCTGGAACAGCGCCCTGCCACTCTAAAACTTGAGGAGAACCATCTTTCTTCCTGCACTTATCAGACCTACCCTGTCTGCTGCCTTAAACGTAGCACTTGCAAATTGCTGGCTGCACTACCACTGTTTGTTGCCTTTATTATTTATTTATTGTTATTTATCTGTTTCTCCTCTGCTTCGCACTTTCCACTTCTCCCCCCTTCCATGCACTTTTCCCCTCACACTTGCGCGTTCTCAATGTCACTGGGCCTAGTAAGATCGCTGTTTTATTCTCCTCTGTTCCCCTCCCTTGCCTTGTCACGCTCTGAAACACTTGTGTACGAGCGCGATAGAAATAAAATATCAATGCCTGCCCCCTGGACTCCCAGCAACAATTGCAAACTGTTTGGCTATTTACCCATTTTTTGTTAAAAGTATGCTCTACAATGCAACATTTTAACCTATTATTTTAAAAAAAATTCACAGGGGGAAACCCCCCCGAACCTCCCCTTAATGCCCCTCCACTTAAAAAAGATTCACCAGCCGCCACTGGCCCTCAGACTGTGTTGGGAACGGGATGGGGGAACCGAGGGACTATGGTGGGAGCACAATGGGCAGGAACCATGGGATAGTGATGGGAGCAGAGTGGGGAGAGCCCTGGGTGTGTGATGGGGTGGGGAGAGACCAGCGACTGGGTAGGAGTGGGATGAGGGAGCCCAGCGACTTTGATGGGAGCAGGTGACGGCGCGCAATATATACTGTCCATTTGGCATTTCTGGGGGGTCCCGACCTGCCCAAATTTTGCTCAGGGGGGCCCTGGCCAAAAAAGTTTGAAGACCACTGCTCTAAAAGGACCCCGCACCTTCATCCCGAGATACCTTGGACCCTATCTCATCTCTGCCATAGTTAATCCGGTGGCTGTCAAATTGGAATTACCTGCGCATATGAAAATACATCCAGTATTTCATGTCTCCTTATTAAAACCAGTACAACCAGAAACCCGATTGACTGAACTCCCAGAACCTGTTTTGGTAGAAGGAGAACTTGAATTCGAAGTAAAGAACATCCTAGACTCCAAAATCTCCAAATCTAAATTATATTATCTGGTTGACTGGAAAGGATACGGCCCCCAGGAAAGGTCTTGGGAACCCTCAGAATATGTCCACGCACCTCGCCTGGTCAAGAAATTCCATCTGAATCACCCCGACAAGCCAAAACCCCCGGAAAAGACACGCTTAGGAGGGGCCTTGAGGGGGGGTGCTGTCATGATCACTGCTTCCAAGGAGCCAGGACCAGCCCAACGTCCTTGGAAGCAGGCCCCTAACCCTAAGCCTAGGCACCAGCCGGTCCCCACTGGGACCTTTTGGACCTTGTCCTGGCGCCGGTGGCGCCAGGCTCATCAAAGCCATCGGTCCCGGCACTGGAAGCGCCGGGCTCATAATATGTGTGAAGATGCTTGGGTGGACTTACCTGCGGCAGACCATGCTGCTTACTTACCAGCTACATAGGAATCCTCTTTAAGCCGGAACTACTTTCTTACCTGGGTGGGGCAAGCTCCACGCCCTGGATACAACACTGGAACTCTTCTGGACTCTTTTCTTACCTAGGCGGGGCCGTGGAGGAAGACGCCTCATCACTCCTAGGCTATTTAAACCACACCCGATTGATGGAGCGTGCTTCGCGTTATTCTGCATCAGCAGCAGAACGCTCACCGAGTCTGTTCCAGCTTTTCTTCTTCCGATCCTGTACCTGCAAGAACAATACTTACCATTCCAGTATCCAGTCTTCAGCAGCGCCTGTAAAGACAAGAAACAACAGGTTAGCATGGCGACTTCACATGCAACGCATTCCTTACCTGCTCCATCGGCAGCGACCATTTCTTCACGCTGCACCTCCGCCTGTGGAGACAAAAGCATAGATATTACTTACCGGCAATCCGCGAATTCCGGATGTTTTCAACGCTGCAACCCAGCATCTGAAAGACAAAAGAAGAGACATTAGACAGGTATTTACTTACGCCCATCGCGCTCGCCACAATAGAGCGCCTGCAACTACTCCAGCGTTTTCCAGCATCTCTTCAGCACAAACTCACAGCTGTAAAGGAAAAAGACAGTTAAAGCGCTTGCATTTAGTTACGCCTTTCCAAGCGCTTCTTTCCAAGGCTCCGGCTCCAGCTTTGGCTCTCTTCATTCCATCTTCTATCACAAGAGCCCTGCAAAACAAATAGAAGAAAGCATTATTCCGAGCCCTGTTCAATACTTACGTGTCCATGCACCTAAAGACTATATGGACTAAAAGGTGTCCGAAAACTCACCGCTCGTGCAGTTAACGGCGGTTGCGCTCCTCTGATGTTAAGAGGCCTACGTTTCACCCAGTGAAGGAACTGGCAACGGCACCCTGCACCAGACGCAGATGGAGAGTCCAGCATTCACCTATCTAAGGTGAGCACGTTGACCTGGGGGCTCTACAGAGAAGCTTAGTAGAGAGAGAGAGGGAGAGAGAAGGACACTCAACTGCCCAGATCTTTAACCCCATATATTCTTTCACCTGCAGAAATATCACCCTTCGAGTTCGACATACAGTGCGAAGAGGCTCAGCCCCAGAAGCCAATCGAGTCCTGCACATCACTTTGCGAGTCACAGACACCTTCCTGCCTAGACCAGCGCCTCCGTGGGAATCAGGTGAGCGTTACAATTATGTTGATACGATACACAATCGGTTCCAACTGAAACCCTTGGAGACATCCTCAAAAAGGTTTGGGAGATTATCTAAAAAGACCATTGAAGCCCGAGACTGGTAGGACAATTACATTAATTTGGCTGATAACTCTACAGAAGAGATTTAATTTCCTATGTGCACATACCAACTAACATGATACATTATATAAGGGGGTTTCCTAGTAGTTACGTTCAAATGGAAAATGTCAGAATCAAATTTAATTTGATTGGGACATTGGATGTATTTGGAGCTAGGGCTTTTGTCAAGAGCGAAAACACACTTTGCAGGCTATCTGAAACCGCTACAGAAGTAGAAACAGCCAAACACCTCTTGGTATGGTGGAAAGTCCTGACCACTCTGCATAGAAATTCATTGTCTAAAGGCAGCTCAATATGGGAATAAATCTAAATTAAGTGGAGAGCTCCTTTGGAGGATGTTCATAAAGGGGAAGGATGCATTGATTTATCACGTTTATCATTATGGTATTTATTGAGCACAGCCTTAGCACAAACTTAGCTTTGAGAGGTATACAACAATGCAGCCTGTCCAGGTGGTCAGGACACAGCCATCGCCATTGGATCCCGTTCCTGTGGGTGGACAAGTGTGGGACGATCACCAGGATGGGGGGTCTTCGGGGAGTGGAAGTGGAACACTAAAGGGTAAGATGTGGTATACTCTTCCTTGTAACACATTTTCCCACTCCTACCAGGTAGGATAACTAGAAACTCAGACCCCCGCCGCCCATTTTCTGACACAAACATTTTCTCCCAGACAGTTCATCGTGAGCAACAATGGACTAACACCAGAGTCGTATACTTGCAAAACCCAAAGCAAGGGTCAGACAGAGTCAAGCAATTACTGATAATTAGACACACCTGACTTCCATCACACTTACTGACACGGATAAAATGCAGAGCACGAAAGCACACTCTGATCAAGGCAAAATGCATGAGGAAGCAGCAATTCCAACATGGCGGTTTAAACCAAGGCGAAAGTTGGCGAGACCAGAGAGGATGACAAGGAGGGAATTACCCTTGCACTTTTCAACAAAGGACCGTGAGTTTTCAGAAGCCTCAAGGAAAAGAAACATAAGATAGGGAAATGCAGCTGCCGAAAGGTGTAGTTTGTGTCAAACATACATGGGGGCTTCCTGCATTGATCGACAAGGTAGGGAGAAGTGATTGCCACCATGGTAATGTCCTTGACTCCGACAGCAAAACAACACCAGCGAGTTCAGCACAGCCGATGAGTTGGAGAAACTGATAGCAGACCAGACTGTGTTATGCTCAAGGTTGCAAGCGGCAACATTGTATGAAGAAAGGAACTGTTTGAACTTTATGAAGCCGAACTCTGTATCAGATACCGAGTAGTCCGGCACCTCTAAGGTCTCTGTTTGGTACCCCCCCTGAATGGGGAAGAATTATTGAACTGTGAAATCGAAGTGGTCCTGCAGCGGGTTAAGTTGAATCCCGTGCAAATTCAAAAGACTCCTCTGAAATAGGTCTGAGCCCGGCTGATGGGGAATAATTGTAGAAAATGGAATCTGATCCAGGAAGAGAGGGATCCCAGGTGAACAGTAACACACCTGAGAAGATATTGCTGTGATAATTGTGAACCCGACTGAGGGATGCCTGCGAACTAAATCTGGTCTGAACCCAACTGAGGGAAGCAAACTGTAAAAATAGGATCTAAGCCCGGCTCAGGGGATACAGGGTGAAGAGTGAATCACCTGACTTGAATATTTAGAAAGGAACTTTTTTCTGTTGATTATGATACATCAGGCCCTCTGAAGCGGGAGACTTTGAACAAAAGAGACTTGGGCACAGAAGGCTATGATGTTGGTAAAAGGAACAGTGACCTTGTGCCGAAGAAGCCGAAGAGTATGCTGTGCTCGACTGACCCGCCTTGTTCCGTGCTATAAATGTGGGAAAGGGAGGCCAAGGGCCTAAACATCCCCTCATTTTGTGAATACTTCGTTCTTTTTGTGAACAGTATCCCACACTATTTGTAGCATAGCGGTAAGGATTGGCAACAGGTTGTTTTAGTATAGGCCCTTTTTTATTTGACTAGACTCCACTAGGACTATGTTATTATTATTTGATGGTCGTAGCTTGCTCCCATCTTAGATTTAGGTTTAGATAGGTGGTTTTCACACCCCTGATGAAGTTCAATAAACACCCTCGAACTGTGATCTCTTTTGTCTGTCTTGTTTTGATACCATGCCTTCTTTACAGGTGCCAGGAATTACCTCCAGCTAAGAGCTGCAGGTAAATAATATTATTATTTATTTATTTACTTATTAGTGGTTTTATAGAAAAAAACCTTTACAAAACATTAAAATAGTGTCAGAACAAGCAGATTTCAGTTTACAATAGACACAAATTCACAAAATTAATAAATAAAATAATTAAAACAGAATTCTCAAGAAGCAAAATTAAAAAAGGAATAAATGTGAACACAAATTTACTTTGAACACTAAACTATCAAAACAACTTACTAACGTCCTTCAAAAATTTTAATAAACTCATTTTAACGAGACATTTTTACCATGCAACATTTTCAACCAAAGACAATCCTGTGACACAAAATAGGGATTAGGCAGATATTTTCCATAATACAGAATTCTCTCAGACGTTAAGGCAGGACAGTAAAATAATAGATGCCTCAAGGATTCAATTACTTAACAGTCCTGACAAAACATGCAAAACATGCAAAAAGACACACACACGTATTATTTGCCTGCCTAATACTCAGAATTTCGTTTGTTAATAAAACATTAAAACGAAAGTGCATACAATTGTTTCTGGCACATTGCCTGCAGCCCAGTTTGCTTCAAGATTGAACCTGATAGTATTAGCTTTCCCCCAGGGTGAAACGTTGTGGAGAGAACTTTTCACAGGAAATGGGTCACCCGAGTTATCAATACTAGACGTGACTGTCTGAGACTACCATTCACCGCTGCTCCCTTGTTGATGTTGAAAGTGTCACTCCATGCATGACCAGTTGCTGGATGGACAGCTGTCTGTACATGCAACCCTTGGGCTTCAGAGCACAGCTTCCGACAGCCACATAGAAGTCCTGGTCTGATACCCCTCCAGAGCAGGAAAAGCACACTCTGCACCTGTAATCAAGGGAGAAGCAGCGTGTGCGCTCATGCACATACGCAGAGTGCCACCTGCTCTAACTAATAATCTTACATTAATTCAGCTTACATTCTTTGCTAAACCAATAATACAATCCCTTAATGTCAGGCAAAGAGCTGGTGAGGCAGAGCCAACCTGCTAATAAAGAACAAACAGCAACAGTTACATAATGCAGGTGAAGACCTACAAATGCTTCATGGAAATTGTATTGAAGGAGTTTTTGGGTTTCCAGTATTGGTTACTGTATAGGTGTCTTCTCTGTTCATGAATGAAATAGCCAAAGAAGAGGTTACATTTTCAGAGTGATTACTAATGAATTAAAGATTAAGGACCTGTTCATTGATCCTCTCCCTCACTGGCAAGTTTCCCAGTTCCATGCATGACACCCCAAGCCAGTCTTGCTGCAACTTGTACTTTTGTTTTTCCCATTGCAAGGGTGGGTCTACAGCAAGCCGTGTGGAAGAACAAATAGGACTGTCTCGAAGATTACATATGGAACTGGTCAAAAACTTGGTAAGTATGTATGGCCCTACCCCAGGCATGGTCCCTATCTCTCTCCGGAGGGAAACACTCTATTGCACCATGGCCAGAGCTCCATGATGGCTGGGGGTGCTGCTCCATACTTTGGGTGCTTGCCTCGCACTTGGGTCAACCGTCCCACTGCCCTGCGGCAGTCCTGGCACACCCAGTCAGGGTCCCCATCCTTCCCTGGAGGGAAAAGCTCTAACGCACTCTGTCGAGAGCTTCTGGATGGTGGGGGCTTATTTGGGTGCCTTTTCTCGCATGTGTGTAGACCAGGGGTGCACAACTGATTTTGACAGAGGGTCGAAAGTACCTTACATGAGGGCTATAGTGGGCCGAAAAGTAAATGTGGGCGGGGCAGTAGGCGGGGCATGGCAGGAGGCTTTTTAAACCCCCAATTTGTACTATACACATGGAAAAAGAATGTTTTTGAGGGGTAACGATTTTTATTTGCATTTCAAACTTACATTTTGTACTACACATTTTCCATTGTTATAATTTATTTCTATTTAGTTATTGTATCTCGCCTGTTTAATTAACTTATATATATTTTATTGACCCTAGATACACTATGCCCCATGGCCCCCTCACCCCAACCAAACACTATGCCCCATGTCCCTCACCCCCAACCAAACACTATGCCCTATGGCCCCCTCACCCCCAACCAAACACTATGCCCCATGGCCCCCTCACCCCCAACCAAACACTATACCCCATGGCCCTCAGCCCCAACCAAACACTATGCCCCATGTCCCTCACCCCCAACCAAACACTATGCCCCATGGCCCCCTCACCCCCAACCAAACACTATGCACCATGGCCCCCTCATCTTCAACCAAACCCCCCAACTCAGCACACACACAAACATGCACCAATACAGACCCGAACCCCCACCCCCCGACTCAGCACACACACAAACATGCACCCATACAGACCCGAACCCCCCACCCCAGCACACAAACATGCACCCATACAGACCCGAACACCCCACCCCCCAACTCAGCACACACACAAACATGCACCCATACAGATCCAAACCCCCACCCCCCAACTCAGCACACACACAAACATGCACCCATACAGACCCGAACCCCCCACCCCCCAACTCAGCACACACACACTCAAGCATGCACCCATACAGACCCGAACCCCCCACCCCCCAACTCAGCACACACACAAACATGCACCCATACAGACCCGAACCCCCCACCCCCCCAAATCAGCAAACTCTCAAATAAGCACCCATACAGACCCGAACCCCCACCCCCCAACTCAGCACACAAAAAACATTCAAATCAAAACATTCATACACATCCGACACACATCCAACACCCCCCAACCCCCACATTCCAACATACACACAAAATACATTCAAATACAAACATTCACACACCCCCCCACATCTCAACATACACACAAAATACATTCAAATACAAACATTCACACACCCCCCCACCCCCGCATCTCAACATACACACAAAATACATTCAAACACAAACATTCATACACATCCGACACACCCCCCACCCCCGCATCTCAACATACACACAAAATACATTCAAACACAAACATTCATACACATCCGACACCCCCCCCCCCGCATCTCAACAAACACACAAAATACATTCAAACACAAACATTCATACACATCCGACACACCCCCCCATCCCCGCATCTCAACTTACACACAAAATACATTCAAACACAAACATTCATACACATCCGACACCCCCCCACCCCCGCATCTCAACATACACACAAAATACATTCAAATACAAACATTCATACACATCCGACACACCCCCCCACCCCCACATCTCAACATACACACAAAATACATTCAAATACAAACATTCACACACCCCCCACCCCCGCATCTCAACATACACACAAAATACATTCAAACACAAACATTCATACACATCCGACACACCCCCCACCCCCGCATCTCAACAGACACACAAAATACATTCAAACACAAACATTCATACACATCCGACACACCCCCCCACCCCCGCATCTCAACAAACACACAAAATACATTCAAACACAAACATTCATACACATCCGACACACCCCCCCATCCCCGCATCTCAACTTACACACAAAATACATTCAAACACAAACATTCATACACATCCGACACCCCCCCACCCCCGCATCTCAACATACACACAAAATACATTCAAATACAAACATTCATACACATCCGACACACCCCCCCACCCCCGCATCTCAACATACACACAAAATACATTCAAACACAAACATTCATACACATCCGACACACCTCCCCACCCCCGCATCTCAACTTACACACAAAATACATTCAAACACAAACATTCATACACATCCGACACACACTCCCCCCGCAACATACACACACAAACATAAAGCAAAACAAACCCGACACACAAACACAAACAGACCACTTACCGGAGACGTGCTGGAAGGCAGGCAGGTAAGCTGGAACGCTGGAATCGCACTACGACTGGCGTGGTCCAAGGCTGAAATGCTTTCCGGCATCAAGCCTTATGGACCACGCCAGCCGTAGTGCTGGCCCTCCACTGGTGCAGCACACACGCATTACGTGGCTCGTAGGAGCGACGTGATGCGTGTGTGTGCTGAGCCAATGAGGGCCAGTGTTTTCACCGGCCCGGAAGACAACAAAGACTTTCCTAATGGAGGGCGGCCGCGGGCCGCCCTCCATTAGGAAAGTCTTTGTGCCTCGCGGGCCGGTCAAAAGGGCATGGCTGGCCGCAACTGGCCCGCGGGCCGTATGTTGTGCACCCATGGTGTAGACTATCCCCATGCCCAGCAGTAGCAGTCCTGGTGCACCCTGTGGGTCCCTGTCCCTCCCTGGATTGAAAAGCTGTACATGCCCCGGCCAGAGTTCTAAGACAGCTGGGGGTGCTGCTCCCTCCCTTGGGTGCCTGCCTTGCACATTTGGTTAAACCCAGCGGTGGTCCCGGGGTGCTCCAGCAGAGTCTGTGTCCCTTCCTGGAATGAAAAGCTATAATGTGCCTTGGCCAAAGCTCCCTTGGGTGCCTGCCTTGCATGTGGGTCAACTGCCCCATGCTGCACATGCTCAGATCCCAGCAATCTGGTAGTTGGCCATAAGAATGGCTGGCAGGACCAGATGGCTGGCCTTTTCCGGAGGTCCAGCTAGATGCACATTTGACATTTTTCTCCAGTTGGGTCTATAAGGAAGCTGGACACAATTGCCCAGACCTCCTCCTCTGTCACCCAGGGTACACATATTACACGAAGGCTTAGTCACCTTCCTCCGGATTACTCTAGACACTGTGTATTGTGGTATGTTCCGACCCTCTAGGCTCTGCCCTGTAAAACCACTGTGTGCTGCTTTCATCAAAAACCGAAAAACCTTACGTGCGCTAAAAATCTCTAAGAAGTACGCAGGGAAACATGATAAATAGGCCGCCAATCCATTCTGCCTGTGTCAGTGATAACACAGGAGACCACATTGCCAAAACCTGTCATTGGGCTGTCCGCAGAGTGAAATTGAACTATTTGAAAAGGCAGTGTTGCATGCCAGGGAAAACCCAGAAGTGCTTTAAAATCCGTTTTTCCTTGGCTGTTGAAATTGCAAAATCATGGTTCCCTAACCTCAGGAAAGATCCAACATCCCTGTTGGGTGTTAAACATCACTTTATTTAAAGAATCCAACAAAGCACAATGTCAGGACAAGCACATTTCATCACAAAAATATCCCCATTCAAAAAGTTGCTTGCCTGGAAAAATATGTCAGAATATGGGTGCAGTACCGCCGCCTGCCTCTGTCAAAGCTGTCAATTACTTGTACTGGCAGTTTAAAACTTGTGTCTTAAAATCAAATTGTGGAAAATAAGAGACTTGCCATCAAAAGCAATATAGGTTGCTACAATTCAATTTCTATGTTTTAAAAAAAAGTGAACTAATGTTAGCCACATTACTTCAAAGGCACATTCCACAGTTTGCCCCAAACAATGGCATCTTGCCCCTGCTCTCTGCTCAGGAACTGTCATTGAGTTGTTAACGGAAGTGGAAGGAGATTTTGGCCTGTTGCTCTGAAGAGAGACAAAAGACTCCCTTGATTGAAAAGATATGCAGATTCAACTGTCAACAGAAAACAACTGCCAGCGGGAAGAGAGCCCTGGACTGCTCTGTGCCCATCAAACTCTGGGGGCGGGACCAGACAGATTTGTGTATTTTAGATTACAAGAAAATATCTTTTTGAAAAAGACTCATAGAAAACTGTGAATAATGTGTAAAAATCTGTAAATTAGAGGTTGTTAATATGAAAATACTGCTCACCGTTTGAAACTATTCTGGACTCTGTGCGATGTTCAGAGAAAGGACTACCGAAATGCGGATGTTGTAGCAATTGTGATAATGGTAGGAATATGAAAGTTAACAGGATTATGCCCAGATGTCATGCGCATGTATGGAGAAAAATGTGGACAGATCTGACACTGGGTACCCAACCAAAAGCACAAAAAACTGTAACATTGGAACTAAAGCTCTCACTGAGTGGGGACTGTAGGGTATTTTGTGGAGATTTGGGGCCTGACGGTATTTTATTACCGCCGAAAAATAGCTTAGCAATAATCACTCTTTGTATTCAGATTTGGCCATGTGCAACAATAATACAATGGACATGCATTATTTCAGCACCCAGACCTGCATATTTGGTATACGTGGTTGGTGGTATTTTGGTGAGCATAATTCCCTTGTTTTATTTGTGGCCCCAATGTCCAGAATCCCTTATCTTTGCTTAGATTTTTCGTGTGATCACTAGAGAGACCTCAGACCTGCATTCTAGGAATACCACATTTCCAGTGATAGTGTTGGTGTGCCACCATGGGCGAACTCACTGACTTATTTACGACAGAGAGCTATATGTGGTAGTCTTGTGGTAATTTCCACTACCTTATATACGGTAGGGAGCTATGTTCAGAGAGTCTCTCTTCCCGTTGGCTCATGTACCTCCAACAAGCTATGCTACAGTCACTCACAATTATTCATACTGATTCTGACATGCACACATCTGTCTTAAAATGACCATTGCACTGTTTAAAAATCTCCCCACATCATCGGCATTGTAATGGTAAATAGAAAATAAAACACCCGTCTGTTTTCAAATATTTTCTGTATTATAAAAGCTGCATTTAGACACGATCTCATTCTTTACAGAAATAAATAAAATGGTACAGTCAAAGCATTGTCTATGACACACTGCAAAGAGCGTGGCGGAGAACAGAACTCAAATTGCAACATTGGTATTTGATTAAGACACGCACAGGAATCCTACACTGACTGCATATTACCGTACACACTCAGCTCCCACACTTCTCATTACCTTATCTTTTTAGTTGTTCTCTTTGTGAATGTGGCTCTCTTGGCAAAAAGGAATGCTTGCCTTCTCAAGCCGGGGTCATTGCCTGGAATTCTCAGCTTTTTCAGATAGGAATGCCTCAGCCAGTGGAAAGGTTTTTCTTTCAGCTCTCCCCAATCTCGACTGCAGCAGGACACAGGAATCTGCATTCAGTCAGGACCCCACAGCCAGGTCTTCTCCCCAGTAGTGCAGAAAGATGTCTGCCTGTCTTTTTTCCCTGATACTGCCCACTAAAACTTTCCTCTCAGCCCTCTGTATGACGTGTCCCAATGAAATCCATCATCTCTCATCCTCCTACTCTTCAACAATAGCTTCGCTTATACATTTGCAATTGTTGCAAATCTGACTTCCTTCTCCTGCAGTTACTGTGCACAAAAACACGGAGAATCAGGCAGAGAAGAGAAGAGAAAAAAATCTGCACACACATTTAAATGGTTTTCAGAGTATGCCTAATTCTGCAGTGGAGAACACATTTTATTAGTGGGTTATATTAAATAAGGTTTTATTAGTCAGGTTAATGGTTAATAGGTTAGCTGTTAATTTTCAAATGTGTCTCTCGCACCATAGGCATTTCAGGTGAAAAATAGTGTGCATTTTTAAATGAACACGTGTGCTTTTAACTGTAAAAATAGATTTGCATCTTATATGTTAAAATCGTTTTTGACTGAATAGCCTGTCTTTCCTTGTTAATCTGCTAACCCATATAGCAATGCACCGCACCCTTGTGGTGGTGGTGCTGCAAAAAAAAAATGTGCTACTTGTGCAGTAGCGCTGTACTCTGTGCTGTTTGCCAAATATCCTTACAGGACTCGGACAGATACGTGCCCTACTAAATCTGTAATGTGAATATGTATTATTAGCAAGTTGGTGATATTGTAAATATGATTTAGGTGGAAAATAGATTTACTGTACGGAAACCAGGGGGAGGTGCTGCCTGGGTTGTAAAATGCAACATCACTATGTCACTAGATTTGCTTCTCAAATCAGGAGAGGGGAAAGACTTTAACCAATAGGATTCCTAGAGGGTGTGCTTAGTATAATTTAGCCTACCCACCCCTTTGGGAAATACATAAATAGGGACTGTTTAGGACCTAGAGACACACACACATTCACCCATCAACTGATTGTCGGCGAAGCACTCTGCAGGAGAACCCAGATCCAAGACTCCAGAACTCTGAAAGCAGAAGGCCCAATTCCAAAGCTGAACCCTTCTCAGCTGGCCTTTAAATCTTGAAACCTGATTTTAAACCCAGACTTATAACGGGCACACCAAAAATTGAACAGCCTAGCTGTGCTGTTTCTGCTCTTGCCAAAAACTCTTGCCAGAACCCAGAGATCCAAACCAGTAGAGCAGAGCTGTAACCAGATAGCTGTAACCCAGAACCAGCCCGTCAGATCCAGTTCAGAGGCGGTGTAGAGACCAAGTGCCGTGCTGAGTGCAGAACCAAGCTCCTGAATCCTGTCCGGTGGACTAGCAGATTCCAGTCCAAAACCTTTGACCAGATCTTCGACGGGCCTATTCCAAACCATAGTTGTGAGTATCTAGCATAGAATTGTCCATAGCCAATCTCTTAGCTTTAAGTAATCCAATCCAAATCCATTCTAGCATATCCCTAACTGCATTGTAATCTCTGCAATCTCTTCTGTCTTTTCTGAATCTTTCCCTCATCCATGTAGTCCTTTGTTAATTGTAGTGATAAATTCATCTTTGCGCTAATATATTTTCTGAAGAAAGACAAGTGTCTTGGCGGGCAAAAGTCAGAGCAGAGGTGCCGCTATTCTGGTGGCTGTTCCGTTGGGTATCTTGCATCTTCATAGCCTCCCTAGTGTACAGAAAATTCTTGTTTGTAATTCAAAAGTGCATCTTTCATTTGAAAATCTTGACTGTTTTCTGAGAAAAATCGACCTCTATTAAAACCTTTGTAACTTCCATACCGTACATGCTAGAAGCTAACATCCTCAGCTTTCAAACGAAGAAACCTAAAACCGCATTCCAACTCCTTGTAGTTTTTCTGTAATCGCGTTTCTCGCGTGCTGATAAGTTTGCTGCAAATTTCACATTTGGCTCAATTTTAACACGTGTAAAAACAGCTATTCTTTGCATCTGAACTCAGAATTCAATTTTCAATCTTCTAGTTATCCATTCATCATTGCTAGTGTTTACCTGGAACTATCCAAAGCAGCTCCCACTAGTTTTTAATCCAATTTATTGATTTAAATCCATTTTTGGCATTTTTCCCATTCATTACAAGCCACATTTAAAAGCATTTGACCTGTTTAGAAATCATTCCTGTTTCTCGCTATGCTTGCTGCGGGGAACTGGGATTGAACTGTATTTGTTGAGTGTTTATTCTTGAAACGTGTGTTCTCCCCTTCCATCTCTTTATACTGCATATGGGGGGAATTGAGTAGTATCAGGGGGAAAGAGTGAAATTGCATTTGATTGAACCTACATCAAGTATTATTCGATGCTGCATTGTTTTCCTATCCATATCAAGTATTATTCCATGTTGCATTATTTTTCTTATCCATACTCATTTTGATTAAAGAGATTATTGATTGTTGTGACATCACCCCAATGGTGATCATTGTATCAGTTTTAATAGTTTGATATCTAGATATTGTTCAAATTCATAAAAGCGTGATATATATATATATATATATATATATATATATATATATATATATATATATATATATATATATATATTGTTCAATTTCATAAAAATAAATCTTTTAACTTTGCGAAACAACCTACTTCCTGGTTCAGTGTGACCGGGGGGGATTTGAAGAGAGGGGCGTGATATAAGGGTACATCATTCCGAAATAAAAGAACTCATAGACAAAAATATATATAATTAAGGGTTCCAACTGTGCATCACACGCTAGGCATTGACTTAGGTGGAGTGCCGGGTTGAAGTCACTTACAGTATGGCTCCTGTTTTCCTTTCACTTGGCTCTTGCTACCCCACCTGGGCTCTTTGGCAAAACCATGGCATACTCCAAGCCAGCCAAGGGCAGCAGAAAAAAAGACTTTGGTGCTCTTTTCAGAGGACAACATTTTTTTTTGGGCAGCAGGGGTAAAGCCACCCAGCATCTCTCTAGTGGTCAGACCAGAGTGCACAGGGTCAGGTTGATGGTAGTCCCGAATACCACGTGGCAGTGTGGGCCCTGTAAAGCATGTTGTTGCCTCTTCTTCACCAAGCATGTTTCTCCAGTATTTCAGAACAACCGTTCTGTGGGGTGCCAACACCCCTGTCACCACAACAGTGGTGGTGCATGGAAAATCCCCTCCCACTTTGTTTTAGCCGGGCCCAGCCTTGCCCCTTTCACCTGCCCCCCCCTGCACTGAGGTAGAGCAGGCTTGTCCTTCGGTGCCCATGTTGTTGTCCTGTCCATCTACCCCCATGTTTCAGGGCACGCTGTGATGCTTGCATCACGCAGTCCGCCGAGGGTGTGAAGGCTGGCCTAAGAGAGGCGTGCATTGCCTCCCATTGCTACCCTCCAGCAGGTGTAGCTACCTGGTTGATCCAGCAAGTATCATATGCATGTCTCAATGATTAAGCCATACACATGTAAGTTGTGGTGATCTTTCAGATAGCGTCACATCTCCCCAGTAGGGAGCCTCTTTCCATGAGACTCAGGAGGTGAGGCTTCTAACCAATAGTCCCCTAGAGGTGGTTATATGCAGGAGGACACAAGTGGAGGAACTCACCAGCAAAATGTTTTGCGAGTCAGTCCGGTGCAGCAGAAGCAGAGAGAAGGAAAGGTGGTGGTGTAACCTATCATGCGTGGACCAAGTTGTCTGACAACTACCCCTAAACCATCAGCAGCAAAGTGCAGCAGAGAGAAAATGGCCACAGATGTATCCAGCCATGGCGGTGGCTGGAAGAAGAAAGAACTATATGAAGAGTTGACCCACGACCCCTGGTGAAACCAGTGAAGCATTCCATAATAGAAGTTAAAGGGAATAAACCTAAGTCTGTGAGGGGACCAAGAGGAACGAAATGCATAGTGAATGACCAAGTTGTGAACCACTTTGTTGCACAGATCCCTGGGTAGTTTCACAAAAATTGTGATACTGATAAATAAAATGGAATGCATGGAACATCTTCTTCGTCCCAGTAGGGACCCGCCAAGATATGTAAACAACGTAGATAGTTTGGAACCTTGTCTATGGAAAAGCAGCTGGGTTAAAGTCTACACCACATTTTCTGGAGTAAGCCAGGAGAAGGGAATCATTCTCCTAGCCCCTTGGAAATTCTCTAGCATATTGTGTGCCAACATTTTTGTTTTTCATTTGTTTGAACTATCATTTTGTCCAGTGGAAGGGAGTCATTCTCCTGGGTTGGAAGAAGCCAACATTTAGTTTGAACGTTTATCAACTTGTTTGAACTTTTATGAACTAGTAATTGGTCGAAATACTTTGCATCCATGGGAATGGAGTAATTCTCCTGCATTGGAAGAATACTGTGTTCTCTTGGACTCTGATTGTAGTAGCAAAAAGAATAGACTAGGGGCCCTCATCAGGACGGTACATTGTTGTACTTCTCTGGACTGACACTTAGACGTTCTTTAGTTTAGGTAGGTAAACTCTGTTACGGTTGGGTTTAGATAGGTTATAATTTTGGTACAATATAAGTGTATAGCGATCAATATGGCACCACTTGGTCAGTCTCATTGTGTCTTGTCACCACAAAGAACACAAGGCTGGTTCATGTAAACTGCAAAAGGCTCATTAAATCAGTTATGGTTCCTCTGATCACTCCATCTGTTACTTGTATAAATGTGTGAATTATAGAGCTAATAAATGCAGACGAGTGCTGAGCTCCTGGGTTGCTGCATTTATCAGACCAAGAGCAAAGCTGGCTCGGCTGGCCATTTTGGTGACTCTAGATGACCACAGGCAGATTGCATGTCCCTGTGATGGCAATGATACATTCAGATGTCTGCCCTATCAACTTTTGATTGGTACTTTCTGTGACTACCATGGTGAGCATGGGTAACTAGGAATCAGGCTTCGATTCCAGAGAGGGAGCCTGAGTTACAGCTACCACATCCAAGGAAGGCAGCAGGTGTGAAATTGCCCACTCCTAACTCTGGGAGGTAGTGAGGGAAAATAACAATACAGGACTCTTTTGAGTCACTGTAATTGCAATAAGTATACTTTGGGCCCTTTAATGAGGATCTACTGGAGGGCATGCCTGGTGCCAGTAACCACAGTAATTAGTTGCTGCAGTTAAAAAGCTTGTAGTTGTGTATTGGGATTAAGCTGGCCATGAGGGGAGCTACCGCCTGTCCCAGCCCCTGCCTATTGGTTCCCCCTTGATGCTCTTGACTGATCGTGGGGGTCAAAAGCAGCCTCATCACACGTAGGTCTGTAGCCCTTAAATGGGGCAGTAACGGTTGGCAGAAGGGCACCACCAGGAGTGGACCCGGGATACAAACCTGTGTTGCTCGGTATCATCTTGCTTCTAAGACGAGCGCGTCACCACTACCTGTATAATCAAGAATGAAAGTCGAAGTTTGAAGACAATCAGATACCATTATAGTTCTGACCACAAATTAAGCTGACTAGTGATCTGTTGCTGTTATTCCCATCACCCACCGATCAGCTTCTGAGAAATCAAGGTCTTTGGGTTTCGGGGAAGTATAGCTGCAAAGCTGAAACTTAAATACATTGACAGAAGGGCACCACCAGGAGGGGAGCCTGCAGCTTAATTTGACTTAACATGGGAAACGTCACTTGGCCCGGACACAGAAATGATGGACAGATTGATATCAAAACCCTCTGCATTGTCCACAAGGCCTTCTGGGGCCTGGAGCCTAAACACCTTCAACTCTCTCTTCCTAAATATCTTCCTTCCCGAGCCCTTCACTCATCCGTCTCCAACTCCCTCAGGGTCAGCCGCTTCTCGAAGCAACGAGCTGGGGGTAGATCTTTCTCCGCGGCAGGGGCCTCCCTCTGGAACAGCCTTCCTGCCTCCCTGAAACTTGAGGAGAACCATCTCCGGTTCCGGAAGCACCTCAAAACCTTCCTCTTTGCTTCTGCTTTCTCTCTCCCTCTCCCCTGCTAAATCCTTCACTGAAACTGCACTGAATCTGCAACTGTGCCACTCTCACCGACCTCGGTCCCTGGCCCAGCCACTCTCCACTTGCACTGCCTCCCTGGCAACCCCTGCACTGTGGGACTGTCTCTGTATCCCTACAGCCCCCCCTTCCCAGCACTTGTATGCACTTACCTTGCATTTGCCACCAGCTGGCCCTATTTATTTATTTTTATTCTACTTACCCTGTACTGCACTTCCCCCTCCCCTTCCCCTTGCACTTTTCCCTTCCCCCTACCCCTGCACTTGCGCGATCTAAATGACACCTGGCCTAGTAGGATCGTTGTCTGTCTTCCCCTTGTTCCCCCCTCCCTGCCTCGTCGCGCCTTGAAACACTTGTGTATGGGCACGTTACAAATGCCATATCATATCATATCATATCTCTTTATCGATTCTGTGGGTAGTGGTGCGTGGCTGTTCTTAGTTGGTGGAGCAATGTGTGTGGTTAATTCTGATAACAAATGAGACTCCTGCATGCTAACTAGTTACAGACCCCCTGCGGTGTACAGCTTCTTAGAGGGGCGTTCATCCACAAGAGATTGTGCACTACCAGGTCTGTGATACCTTTAGATGTATGGGGCTGGAAATGCGCTACACTGAACGGATCAGCATGTGTCTACCCTTCACTGAAAGATGCAGGTAACCCGCTGAATGGCGTTTGTTATAGGGATTGGGGATCACAATTTTCCCATGAAAGAGGAATTCCCAGTAAGTGTGAGTCACAAGCTTGCATTGATTAAGTCCCTGCCCTTTGTACACACCATCCCTTGCTACTACCGATTGGATGGTTTAGCCCCACCAGCTTCCGTAACGGCCACAGTGGAGTGCTAAGAAGATGATCAAACTTGACTATCAAGAGGAAGGGCCAATCTGGCCACCTTCCATCGGCTGCCATGCCAGTCCACCCTCTTCCTCTTGGAATGGACTGACCTGACATCATCTTTACTTTCCTCCTCCTCCCAACTCCTCATGTTAGGGGATCTCAACATCCATCTTGATTCTTCTGACTCTTCAGGAGCTTTCTGCAACCTATGCGACTCACTCTCTCTCTCTCTCTCGCTCTCTCTCTCTCTTTCTCTCTCTCTCTCTCTCTCTCTCTCTCTCTCCATTCTACCTACTAATCCGACGCACACTGCTGGCCACATCTTGGATGCTCTCATATCCACAGACATCCCTCGCTCTATCCCTCTCACTACCTCAATCTCATTGACTGATCACTCTCTTCTCTCATCTCACTTGAAGCTTTCTTCTCCCTTAGCACAGGCACACCATGCACTGCCTAGCACCTTCAGGTTCATCCGATCAATAATTAAAGTGTCAGTGGTTGCCTTTGCCTCCACCTACTGCCCTCCCCCTACCTCCTACTCATGCGGCTGACCCCCACCCTGACACAGCCCTCTCTAACGTTCACCTTTCCATCTCCAATACTCTCGACATCCTTGCCCCTGTCATGAGGGTCCGATTGAAGCCTGCCAAAAAGCACAACACTTAGTACAGCTCTAATTTGGCTGACCTTAAACATAAGTGCAGGGCGAAAAATGGTAATGGGAATCTTCAGGTGCACCCTCTGATAAGCTGGCCTGCTGCCTTCTGCAAAGGCAATATAGACTCTGCATCTGGTCCAAGAAAATAATTCATATTCAAGCCCACATCTCCGCGACATCCAACAAAACAGCCAAACTTTTAAAAGTCTGCAAGGAACTGGCAAACCCTACTGCAGCCTTGTCCTCTATTGCACCCACCCATGCTCTTTTTGTGGCCCTTGCTGCACACTTGACACTTAAAAATACAGGACATCCTGTCCTTTCTCTCCTCTGTAGCAACTCGTGCAACTTGGGCCCACCTCGACCTCCCCCACCATGCCCCCCTTCACTCCTCCCTCTCCCTTGTCACACCTGAAGAGGTTTCTAGACAAGTATGCTCTATGAAAGCCTCCTCCGAACAGGTGGACCCTTGCCCATCCAAAACCATCACAGACAACATTGACTCTCTAGCTCCTGCCTTGGCAGACCTCTGCAACCTCCCCTTTGCCACTGGAGTTCTCTGCACTTCTTCCAAGCATTCTCTTGTGCACCCTCTGCGAAAAAACAAAACTCTGCCGTCCTTCTCTTCTGACAAACTATCACCCGATCTTCATCACTCCTTTCCTTGGAAAACTCCTGGAGAAGTTGGCTTTCTCTTAGCTTACACTCCACACTGAATCTGTTGGTTGTCTACATAACAATCAGTATGGTTTTAGATCATCCAGAGTCACAGAAACTGCTCTTCTGAACACCATTGAAGTCCTGCTCTCAAACCTTGACTCTAAATCTCCCTCTGTCCTCATTCTTCTTGACTTTTCTTCTGTTTTTATAAAGTAAACCACAACATCCTGATCTCCTGTCTCTGTGATACCCTGGACATCACAGATCAGGCCATGGCATGACTAGCGTCCTTTCTCTCTGACTGTCCTTCCCAGGTGGAACTTGGGGCCTTTATCTCCGCTATCACTCTCTCTACTTGTGGTGTCCCCCATGGATCTAATCTATCCCCGTCGTTTTCCAATGTCTACATGTTCCCTTTGGTCCACAAGATCTCTGCCTTCACCTGTAACTTTCAGTGTTATGCGGATGAGACACAGCTCTCTTACAGGCTACCCTTGGCCTCTTCCTCCTCATTGCTCATTTCTGACTATCGCAATTCACTCCTCGTGTGCTGCTAATGATCTATGCCTTAATGCCAGTAAGACAGAGATCGTCCTCATTGGGACCCCTGCTCCAGCTTTCCCACTCGCACTCCAGCCGGCCTCCATTGGTCCTGCGCCCTCACTCACCAATGAGGAAAATAATCTGGGTCATCTTTGACTCTACTATCTTCATCTCTTCTCACATCTCGGGCATGTCCTAAAAGGCCCACTACCAGCTGCACCTCCTCAGAGGTATTCTACATTTTCTCACCTTCCCCCAGAGGCTCACCGTCTCTAGAGCCCTGGTTCTCTCCAGACTGGACTTCTGCAACAGTCTCTTTCTCAATCTTCCTACTTCTACTCTCTGTCCTCTTCAATTTATCCAGAACAGCACTGCAAGACTTATCCTTGGCCCAATGCCCAGGCACTGCATCTCTCTGGTGCTGAAATCCCTCCACTGGCTCCCTGTGGCTACAATGATCAAGTTCAAGTTCCTCTGCATAGTCCACAAGGCTTTCTGGGGACGGAGCCTTTACTATCTACAATGCTCTCTTCCTTAATACTCTCCTTCTAGAGCCCTGCGCTTGGCCTCCTCCAACTCTCCGCGGGTGAGCCGTTTTTCCAAACAAAGATTTGGGGGTAGATCCTTATGCTCTACAGGTGCCTCCCTTTGGAACAGTCTTCCTGCCTCTCTATGTCTTGAGCCAGACCTCCTTAAGTTCCTGAAACTCATCAAGACATTCCTCTTCTCTTCCTCTTTCTCTCTCCCTCTCCCTCTCCCCTGCTAACCTCCTTTCTCTTCTCTCCTGCTGCTCTTCTTCTTTCTCTTCCCCCAGCTGCTCAGTTCGCTGAATGGTCACCTGGTGCACCTCCAGAGCCTCACAGGCTCTCCTGCCAGTCCTGCACTTGCCTTCGGGCCTCTGCTTCACACACAACTGCACTTGAAAAACATTACATGAGTGGGGCAACAACTCTGCATTTAACCCAGGCCCCTGCTGGATTGGGTGCACTTGTCCCCCTCCCTCACATTTCCTGTCTGTGCTCTTGCACAACCTTGAATGTACTCGGCCTAGCAAATGTGTCTGTCCTGTCCTCCCTCTGGCTCTCCTCCCTAGCTTGGTTGTGCCTGAAATACTCATGCATAGGCACATTAAATGACCAATCACCAAACAATCTGAAATGTCACCAGGCCTAGTATGGTAGTTTATCGTTCTGTATGTCCTTTTCCGTCCCCCCACTTCTCACCCCACTCTTTGTCATGCACTTACACTATTAGATACGCCTCTGGCATAGAATGCTAGTTATTGTTGTTAGATCATTTGGAATCTTCAAGGCCTAAGAATGACAACTGTATTCCCATGTTCCCTTCACGCCTTGAAGCACATTGAAGCATTTCACTTGTGTATAATCGCTTTACAAATAAACAATTACAATTACAAAGTAAAAGTCGTAACAAGGTCTCTCTATGTGAACCTGCAGAATTAACATTAACGATGGAGAGTTACAAGTCTGACCTCTGTTGCATCCCAGGCATGCACACCCACAGACCGTGGTGTCCCTGTAGCTACATGCAGCTACAAGAGAAGTCCACTGCTGGGGCACATGCGGTACCAGCAGATGGATGGAGACATTCAGCCGGGTTGGCTTAACCTGCTGGGATAGCACCCACCAAACATGCACAAGTGAGAGAGAGAGCGAAAGAGATTGAGAGAACCCCTAGTGGCCCTTTCTCCAAGCCAGCCTAAAGCCACCGTGCCAGTTGGGTGCTCTGTCTCTGACCCTGGGTGGGCCTTGACGGAGCCCCAGTCGGCAGTAAAGTCTCGAGTGGGGGCACTGCTCGAAGGACCCGTCCCCAGGAAGATGAGGCCCGGCATGCTGGGTGAGCTCTGAGCCATGGTGTAGCCAGGCCTACTCAACAGGTGGGCATAGAGTTACGGCCACCCACCACCATGGGTGAGTGATGGCCAGGTTTGATGGTGCAGTGGAGAGAAGAGGTGTTGTGGTATGTTGTTCTGTCAGCCAAGTGGACTCCAGGCCAAGGAGAGGAGAAAAGACTCATGCATTTGAAAAGGTGAATGGATTTAATTTGGCGATGCTGATTGAATCTGGATCGGACCACATAATTATTGACAGTAGAATGTGGTCAGAATATTTTAACAGGGTTGAGCTCAAATCACCGGGCGTAAGCGCATGTGCTTGGGGGTTGTGCTATTGACATCTTGTTTTGTTTGTTGAGGCAGAACTGGAGTACAAATGGTAGAGTACAGTTGCAAGTGTGTTTGTGTCTAAGAAGGATGGGATTTTGCTGCTGTTGTATCAACAACACAGTATGGGTATCATTGTTGACCCCAGAGTGGCAGGACATGGTCAATGTGGTGGCCCTGCAATAATGTATACAACCTGAAGACAAATTTGGTGAGGTTTTTAGTGACTTAGGTTAGGTTATTTGAAGGGCTTCTGTCTGTCACTGTATACACCTTAAGGATGATGCAGTGCACGTGGTGGCCAAGGTCAGGAGTGTTTCCATAGTGTTGAGGAAGAAGGTATTGGCCAAGATCAAAAAATTGGAAAAAGATGGTGTGATAGAAACTGTTGAGGCATTTCAGTGGGCTACCCCCAGTGGTTGTGGTGCTTAAGGGTAATGGACAAGTAAGTTTGTGTATGGACCTTAGAGGGTTAAATCAGTTTGTGGTGGTAGATACATTTCCCCTACCTAACATTGGTAAGTTTGTTAGGAAGGCTGATTGTGCAACAGTGTTTAGGACAGTAGATTTAGAATGGCCCTATAACAAGATGAGTCTCCATCCTGATTTGAGGGAGTACACCACATTAGTCACACAAATGTGTATGTATATGTTTAAAATAATGCCTTTTGAGCTGGTGTCCGTGGCTTCTTTCTGAGAGTAATGCATAGTATTTTCGGCAACGTCAAGGGAGTTGTATACTTCCAGGGCAAAATTTTTATCACAGGGGGAGCATTGAGGAACATGACCATACACTTAACAGAGTTCTGAAAACACTGTCCAAGGTAGGTCATACTCTCACAAAGGAGACATGTTGCTTTTGGGAAGAGAACATAGGTTTTTTGGGACACATGCTGAGCATACCTTATAGGAGAGTGACCTTGAGAGGGAGTTAAACTGCAGGTGAAAGTTCCTTCACATGTGTATGACGAAAGGGGGTGGTGTGTTATGTTCATATACTCACCTTGCCTTTACATAAGTATATATAGTTAACAACTGTTTGTGTTCCATTCTGGAACTGAGTTAGCAGGGAGGATGTGTGTGATTTGTGTATTTGAGAAATTTGTCAGTTGCATATTGGAGTTGGTAGAGAGGTATGTCCCAACTGGTGGGGCTCTATACCCATGCACTTGATCTCTTGATAACTAAAAAAGGTTCATATTTGACGGAGTGTCCACCTCTATAATAAAACTGCACACACACTGCCACACCCAACTCAACAAAACACAATACAGAAAACTACAATTCAGACACGCAACAACTCCATGCATGCTCACACATGCCTGCTCACACACCAAAACAACACATAACCCACACCAACTAAAAGCAGACCCTAAACACAGTGACCATTGTTCCCGAACTGGATCTACCAACAGCACAGCAATACTCTCTTGCTCTCTCCCTCTTCATCCCACAAACTAACCAAGGCCTCCTTCCATTTCAGATATTATAAAGCACCTGCAGACCATGACAATGGCAGTGGTGCATGGTATAAACAGTGTTAGAAGTGCACGAAAAGAAGTAGCGGAACAATTTTCACTGCTTGACTGCCCCTAAACCCCAGAAGCCCCATCACCATTCTCCCTCCCACATGCAATAGACTTCCCATATCTGGGTCCCACCTTTCCTTCATTGCACCCCCACCACTGTGTAAAGGCTGAAAGCAACACAGTAAGAAAACGCTAAACCCATTTTAAAAGACACATTACCTCTATTCACTGTCCCACACAGCATTCAGCTTTAAACACCCTCCCTTTTCTAATCACCCACCATTCGCACCTCATAAGGGGCATGCTAAAAATTAAAGCCACCCTTCCCTCCTACACATTAATTGCACATGCAGCTGTGCCTACAGTATTTTCACATTAAGGTGCTTAAATGCAAAAGAAAGATTCGGATTATTGCAGGAGCAGAGTTATGATGGGGTTTGGGAATGTGCTGTTTTCCAAGAGGCCACTATAAAAATAACAACCCAGCAGTTATATGATAGCTCACCATGATGTGAGGTTGGAGCTCATCCAGCAAGTCCGGGGTTTGAATCCCCAGTAAGGTGAACTACTGCTGTGTTAGGGAAGTGCACTGAAGTGCATCTTTCAACTTCTTCCTTTATTTATTTTTTACAACCATACCAATCCGGAATGGTTCCTTTTTCAAATAAAAGTATAGGAAAGATAAAACGTGATACAAAAAAGTAGAATAGCTCCCAACTTCTCCTTCCCACTTCTACCACTGGGTATAAATCACAATATATAGGAGGTTTTGTCTTTTGGGGCAAATTTGGAATTTGGCGGTATTTTCTTACTGTGATATTTTGGAGGTAAACCAGTGGTAAACTGCCTTCACCACTAGAGATAGTTCAGTATTACCCTGTTTTGCTGATAATATAATGTTAGCTTTTGTTGGCGGAAATCTTTAGTGGTATTTTACTTTTGTGGTATTTTCAGAATTACCTTATTTTGTGGTATAATGGTGAGAATATCTTTTTTATACTACCGCCCCATCATAAAACAAAACTTTCCTCTCTATCAGAATAGCTCTTAGCCGCCTGTAGAAAACCCCCCAGACCTATCACATTTTCAGAGAACACAGTGAGTTTATTCAGAATACCACCTTTTGTATGTGGCTTGTATTACTGGCTTAATTTACATCCAGTAATCTATGTGTCTCATCTGACACTGCCTTCTTTTCCGCATGCAAAGAAGGACTCATTCACACCCACACACCCTTCTACCTGGCAGATAGATATATGTATATACCTTTTCTTGTTTGCTACTTTTAGCACTGGTGATAAAATGGTAAACACTTTAGCACCTCAGCATGAACTACAAACGTTTATGATTTTTCTTTCCCTTTAAAATGACTGATAGACTCAAAATTCTTTCAGTACATAATATATTACACAATCATGATAACAAGGTTACATTATGTGTTGTTACAATCATTTTCTCTTACCACGTTTGTCTTAGCCTAGAGTCTACAATAGAGAACAGAGAAGAGAGAAAATAAAACGACAACAGAAAGAAGCAACTATGCATGGAGAAATCTGACACATTGTATATCAAAATACATATTTTTTTGTTATAACGTCAGCACACTAAGCTAATCTAATTACATGTCAGCCATTCTCACGTACTCCTCACTTAACTTCACTCAACCAGAACTTATCTTTGCGACCTCACAGCTCACAGGCAGAATTTGGAACTCCTTCAGCTTCAATGCTAGCAAGCAGTCTTTTTTATGGGCTGCCAGCTGTGTTCAAGGCTGCATTCGCCGAGTCCCCTTTCAAAGTAATCAGCAGCTCCTGAATCCCTAGCTGTTCGCATTCAGCTCCCAAACAGCTCTGAACTCTTCATCTCACTTTGCCCATTAAAAAAACTCTCCCTGTCTATCAACTGACATCAGCTGGCTGTCCCACCACTCTTTCCCTACCAATATTAGTGTGAGAATGTTTTGTAAAAAAAAACTCTCTCTGTGCTCCAGAACAATGAAAGCTTCAGGCCAGCAAAGCCATTTTTCAAATTTCCTTTCCTGCTGCTGCATATTTCTGTTTTTCAGAGAAAAATTGAATGCATCTCACTGTGCTCACGAACTGTATTACAATTTTAGAGGGATTGGGGGTTAATATATTAGTAATACAATTAGTATAAGGTTAGTTAATTATGTATTTCTAATGCATTTCCACACAGATGAAAACATCCCAATTGAACAATATTCACATTTTTAAAATGACAGCACACTGTGCTAAATGCTTCCAAAACTAAACCCATTTTGCTGCTTTAATAAAATGCTTTTTAAAAAATAATGCTTGCTGAAAAACTGTGCCTGGCACCTATTTCGAAATGTCTGAATTTGCATACTGCATACTGCCAATAAACTACATGCTTTTAAAAATAATGCTTACTGAAAAACTTTGCCTGGCTGCCTTTCGATACTGCATACTGCATACTGGCAGTAAAATCCCCCTATATATCCTTTCAAATAACATAGCATACATGACCTTATCTGTACCCGTCTGTGAATCACTGCTAATCTGTTGGTGCCTTCTTGCTTTGCCGCCCCCTTTTTTGCTACATAAGCTGCCCACCAGCCTCTTTATCTTTGCAGTTGGTGACCAGAGGCACGTGGATCCTAGTCACGTGGCCTTATCTTCATCCACATGTCAATCACTTCTAATCTGTTGGTGCCTTCTTGTTTTGTTGCCCTTTTTTTCCTTCTTAAGCAGCGCCAGACTATTTTCCTTTGCAGTTGGGGAGCAGTCAGCAGTGGATCTTGGTCAAGATTCCTAAGCCCCACCTGCCTGCTGCGATGGGTTAGAAGAAGGACATTTCACGTAGGTTTAAGAAAATTAGAAGGATAAGTCCTATCTTTCCTTACTACTAGAGGGTATTCCCTGCCTATCTAAAACAACTAAAAGTTATTGTCGGTCGTCAGGAACTCCCAAATGAATATGTCCACTGTGCAAACTATCTGTAACTGGCACTGCCACTATATTAACTAACTTACATACTTAAATATTGCCAAGAGAATTTCTCTCTTTTGCTGGTTGCCTTTTATAGAACAGATTCTTCTTTTTTCCAAGATTTCCTTAGTATGATTTGTCTCTTGATACCTGCTTCATAAGCTCTTGTAGTTCCTTCACAATATACTTGGGTTCTATTCCCTCTTTAGATATAAGTTTTCAACAGTTCTCCTTCATACACTTGCTTACACTATGGTCTAAACTTGTAGGCCTTTCTGAGTCTGGTAACCCATTCTTCCTTTGTGTGGGTATGCTTTGTTTCAGTTTGACCTGTCCCCTATCCTGAGGTTTGTCACTCTGATTGTCTCTTCACTTATTTTGTTCAGAAGATATGTGTATGTCCCATTCATAATAATAGAATTGTACCTCTTGTTTTCTCCACTTTTTACTTTTTAGGCCATGGTGTACTTTCTGCTCTTTCAGTGGTATATCTTTAATTACTTCTCTTTCAGGCTTATGCGTTATTCTCTTATCATTTTTTCACAGTTCCAGTTAAATAAGCTTATATTCATTATCTTGTTTGTCTCACTGGGACAAGTTCTTCCATCATTATAATGATGCCCGAGCGGCCTTCTGGTTCTCCCGTTTACCCCGCTACCTCTGTATGTGCACGGGAACGCTGTAGGGTTCAGCAGTTGTTTGTGTCCTCTTCTTTGATTTCTGCTGGATTGCTTCTCCTCATCGCCAGCTTCCTGTGCACAGTCTTCTCTCTCTCTGCTGCCTGTTATGGGAGTGGGAACTCAGGAGCTTTGTACGGTCCCCACAGAGAGAGTTTCGGTATGGTTCACCGGGCCCTCTGCCCACCATGATGTCTTCATGGCCATGCCATCACCAACCGTTAGGCTTCCCTTCTGCTGGCTTGAAACGGCTTCTCCGTTCTTTCAAACACTGGGCCTCCAGCATTTTCCACTGCTGTTCTGTGCTTTGCAAAAAAGTGTGGGCTCTGTGGCTCTTCTCTACTCCACCTCTCTCAGGCATGGTGATGTCAGGGGGCTTGCCCTGCTTATGGTTCTCACTCCTGCCTCCGCTTTGCCTCTCTGGGGAGTGGTGATGTTAGGGGGCTTCCCCTGCTTCCAATTCTCTCTCACTCTTGTCACTGTAGTCATTTCAGTTAAATATATGCCTCTACTTAAAGAGACAGATACTTGGTTTCTTGCAGGATAGTTTATTCCAGTGTTGCCTTCAGTCAAACACCCAGGTCTTACAGTGTTGTTCATAGCAGGTATTCCCATATATGCTGCTAGGATGGAGGGTCTAGGAGTTCTAAGGGAGCGTCTCTCCCAGGGGGTCCCACTTGCCAAGACCGTTAAGGATAGTCTTGCAGAATTGTGTCACCTCGCTAGCCTCAAAGGGAGAGGTTCCTTCTTGGGGAGAAGGGATGAATAGCTTTGATTTGTCACATTGCTTATCCCTGCTTATTTGAGTAAAAATGGCAACCCCTTTTTTAAATTTTTTGGACCTGAAACCCTGCTCCATTTAAATCAGGTAAGCTCCCTTGAAAATGTGTTTCACTCTTCTCGCCAAACAGCTCATACCTCCCATCAACACTCAACGCCAACCATGCTGCTCACCGGCAACATCATGGACAATGCATCACATCACATCGCACCACATCAGCCTCACCCAGCTCGCCATCAACCCCATCAGAACGCCATCCACTACTACATGAAAACCAATGCTTGCTAATGTCTGCTCCTTTATCAGTGATGCAGCAGATATCACTTAGCTCATCGCCACACTTGTACGCCAACATCATTATTGAGACCTGGATAACATCCACCTCCACCCCCATCCTAGATGTCCTCATCTGCAGGTACTTTAACATCCCGGGAAACCTAGCAACCAAGTCCATGAAGGATGATCTCCCCTACCTTCTCAGCACTCTGAGCTTCACACAGAACATGAAAGAGCCAACTCACAGAAAAGGCAATATCCACAACATCATCATCACCACCACTCTGCCACCCTCCACCAGAGCTCAAATGGTAAAACCATCTGACGATTCCTTTTGACATTAGTCCCATCACATCAATCAAGCAAAACCATTAGAAACCCAGCAAACAAGACATCAGATTACACAAGAACTTCCCAGTGGAGGCTCCCATGGAACACCTTGCCAAACTCGGCCTTACAGTGGGCTGATCTCCCTCTGAACAACAACTCAACACCATCCTCACAACAAATATCAACTGCCCTGCCCAATTAAAACAGCGCACCCTCAAGCCTAAACCTTCTGTACCCTGGTACTCCCAAGAACTCAACTTCAATAAGCGACCATCAGAAAACAAGAAAAGACTTGGTGAAAATCCTGCAGTGCATCTGACTATGCCCTGCTCAAGGAACTCCATGCTACATGCAGGTGACTGATCACCACTGCTAAGGCCAATTATTACCAAACCACAATAGCCAAGGCCAAGGCCCAAAATGAAAGCAGAAACTTTGTCAAAGCCATCAAGGACTGAATAAACCCTCTGCCTGACCCTCCCATACTGCACTCCATGGAAAAATCGCTGCCATCTCAGCTTTATCAGCAAGATCAACATCATCCACCTACACATAGACATCACCGCCACAACTGGCACCACACTACATATCCCATTGCGCGAAATCACTTTTACCTGTACACATTTCAAGACACTCTCTATGGAAATCCTCACTGCCACCTTAGCATCCCACATCGTATTTAAGACTCTTTCAACTGAAGAAATCCAAACTTACCCGACATTCATCAAGAACTCCCTAACTCAAGGCACCATCCCCTTGACCATCAAAACCAACTAGGAGCCTGGCGACCCATCTTCCATCCTCCCTTCCTAGGTAAGATCCTTGTGAAAGCTTTAGCCATGCAAATACTACAAAGAAACAAATCTCCTTTAGGTGTACCAATCTGTCTTCAGGCCCAGATGCAGCACAGAAATAGCTACCATCAAGAAAATTGACGATGCCCTTAGAATCCTCAATGATGGCCAACTTGCCACCTTGAAGCATTTGACAAGTAGACCGCCAGACCAGACACATACAATCTACATGGGATCAGCGAGATCATCCTCAGATTGTTAAAGTCCTACCTGGCTAATTGCCACCATTTAGTACAAATGGATTCCTCCAGATCACCTACTCTACCGATCCTCTCAGGAGACCTGCAAGGATCCATCTTCTCCCCTGTGATCTTCAGTATTTACATGGAACTGCTCTGAACTCTCCTTGCTCTACACAACATTCCACATCCACCAATATGCAGATGACATACAGCTCTACCTCAAGATATCCTCCTATTGAAGGCATCTACAGGTTTAAGGCCTGCCAACATTGATGCAGTCGTGGATATCCAGAGCTTACCTGAAACTCAACTTAATGCCTAGTGCTGACCAATGACACTGAACATCCATTAATCCAGACCAGGCTCTCTGCTATGAACCTCAAGGACTTCACACTACAGCTGATCACCTGCACCAAGCTCCTTGGCACATGGCAAAAAAAGCACAAACACCTTGGTACCAACTTTCTCTCACAACCCTCATCGGACTGCACTAGTTTCCACGGCAATCCTGTATCATCTTCAAATCCTTCTGCCTCATCTAGAAGTTGTCACCCTGAACTCCCCAAGCTTCCCCAGTGAGAAACTCAGCACTTACAGAGGCCTACAATCTACAAGAATTTAGGACATGTGCACACTTTCTCTCTACAAGTGCAGGAAGGAAAGAACCAGAAGATAACCCTTCTTTATCTACACTGCAAGACTCACAAACCTCCTCCCCATCAACATCAAACTCCCCTCGCTTTGACTGTTTAGGAAAGAGCTCAGGACTCTCCTCTTAAAAGTATGGATCCTCCCTAGCTCTGAGGTCCACACATCCATAACTCTGCAGCCTTTGTGAGACTGGGTAATCTGCATCCCACGGTTTCCTCCTCTGGTTTTTTGCAGATAGCGTTCTGCCACTTTGTCTGCCTCACCTACCCTGTTTCTAGGTCCCCACTCTCTGTTTCTCCGGATCCTTCACTGTGTTCTTCACCCTATGACTGTGAAGTGCTCATTGCTTACCAAAGATAGGTTTATGCTCAATAAATACCGTAACAAAAATAATAATGTTACTGTGATTTATAACACACTCAGCTGCTCTTCGCTTGGTCTACAGAACGGGTCTCCATCCTTCAGATTAGCAAGAGCTATTTGTAGTTGAATGCCAATATACAGGAGCATATGGAGAGAGCTACTGGCATGGTAATGTATGTATGTAAGTATGAGGATGTGTACCAACATAGCTCTTTATATAAAAATGAATAACCTATGCATTTACCATGATATTACTAACTTCAAAAACATATGCATTTAATTATTTTTTATTACTAGCGGTCTCTTAAAAATTGTCAAGCATATCAGAATTTAGGAAACCAATCGCAGCATTCAGTGGGAAGGCTGACACTGCATTCTTTCCACCCGTGCTTGGTAGTATTGCGTGTAGCTTGAAACAGCAACAGCACTCAGATGCTATCAAACGGGAACAATGTTTTGATTTCAAGAAGTTCATGTTTACAAAAGGCAGATTTGCAAAGATGGGCAATCACATTGGCTGATAGTGCAGATACCCTCCTTACACCTAAATGCACACCGTACATAGCAGACATCAATTCAGGACAGTTTTTAAAATCTCTAACAACAGACTCAGCCACAGGAGTCACTGCAACCTTCACGATTACACCATCTATAAAAAGTACATATGCTTTTCATCAACTAATTAGCAACTTTGAAGGATGCCTCTGTAACAATGTTTGCATTGCAGCATTTAGTTTACCTACTTTTTAGGATCGCAGACAGCCTCCTGAGAGAAAAATATGTTCATAATGTGTGTGTATTAATGCAAAATGCCTCTTTCTGCCCGCTGTAACTTTAACACCCTAGATTAAAGATGCCGATTTTCTTTTTACTCTGGAAGAAAATAAATGTTTTCCTACTATGGATCTTTGGTTTTTTGTTGGGTGGTGTGTCTGAATCTGTATCCAGGATTTCAACAAAGGTAGTTTATTTGTTTCTTTTGGGGCTGCTTGTACAATAACAATCGGAGAATTATGTCAATCAATGTGTTATACAGTTTTAAAAACATTTAGCATATAGCACATTCTGTTTTGTCTAAAAATATAATCCACTGCCAGTTGATCATCTTTTCCCTATTCATGCACATTTTTCACTTGCCAGGTTGCAGAATTAATCCAAGGCAATGTGACCAATAGCCTGATTTGTTGAATACCCATATGTCAGAATAATTGGCAAGATTGAGAAAAATGAACATGTGGAAATAATGTGATCAAGTTGTATGCAAAAAAAGTTTAAATCCTAGGCCATTATTTATTGGATGTGCACCACACGAGCGGTGTGCCCTGCTGCCTCACAACCTCATATTTTCAGATTTTCAATTATGAATTACTATAAGAGGAACACATCCAATAAATAAAGGCTATCAAAAGTGAAACTGTTTGAGTGGACAGAAATGTGGGAATTTCTTCCATAAGAAAGGATAGCTATATAAAGCCAAAGATTTAAAGAACCATGAATACGGTCCCTGAAGAAGGTCTTGAATAGACCGAAATGCATTGCACTATATCATTTTTGCAAAAGGTCTATTAGAGAGCATAATTGAAAAATAAGTATACTTATA
Source organism: Ambystoma mexicanum (assembly GCF_040938575.1). Taxonomy (NCBI): domain Eukaryota; kingdom Metazoa; phylum Chordata; class Amphibia; order Caudata; family Ambystomatidae; genus Ambystoma; species Ambystoma mexicanum. Next base: position 261,725,183 of record NC_090935.1, read on the forward strand.
TTGGAATCCATCGAGTTTGTCATTGACAAACTCGATGGATTCCAATATAAGTATACTTATTTTTATATATAATATATGTCAATATATAATCAGACAAATTTAAGTAGCATTTGTGGGTGTGCCCACACAGGTCCTTCCAGTTGACTGGACAAACCAATCCAGTCATTTGTGCGTCATTATTTCTCACCACCCCATGCAAACGGGGAGATATCTGACCAAATAACCTTTTCTTAGAACATTAGTATTTCCAAGACTAAAGAAAATTGGCTGTGCCCACTCATTCCCTCCCTTGGACGTAGTCACTATTGGCAGTATGCAACATATCCCACATATTATTGGTGATAGGGCATCTACTTGAATTTTCCATGTTTTAGAGATGTACTTGTGAATTCTATGTTTTTTTGCCCCACCTTTAACAAAAGAAGTGCTCATAAATTTCACCATTTCACCCCATTATTAAAAGGATGAAAATCTCCTGCCAGATTGTGAACATATGCGTAGTTTCCCTCCTGGTTTCTGTACATAGCCAAAGGGGATCAACCCTATTGATTGTTCTCCCATCCCATGGCTCTCCTCAATGTTCTGTCCCTGTATTCACCACCCTGTTTTGTACAGTGTTCTGTTACTTAGTAACTAGGTTTAAGCTATATATACAGTGCTCTGTTAATTATTAACTAGGTTTAAGCTATATTAATTCTATTTCACAGAGATGTGACCCAAAAACCCTAAAATAAAAGAAATCAAAACCCTAACCTTGAATTAAATGTACTGGCATCAACTCTGCTCCACCTATCCCAAATCACAGTACATTCAAGGTACAATCTAGACACAGCATGCCACAGGGCACCACTCTTAAAGCTGAATTTCAGGGATTTATTTGCCTTGGTTGTGTGTCTACTCGTAAATCAAATGGATGACCGGTCCTATGGTGAGGGCAGTAGTGTTCTAAATCTTCGCCTGACCTATTGGCATCACAAAATCTCATGCCCTACTATCATGAATATGTCCTTCAAAGGGCGCATTCCCATGTACCCTCCCCACAGCTTGCATTTCATTTCCATCACCTCCAGGATCTGAAGCTGGACACAATTAGTGTATATTTGCACACTATAGGTGATTTTGACCTCGGCTTCTCTCTTGGAGAATGGAAAAGGGGCTTGTCTTGGACAGAGCTAGACAGTGCTGCAGCTCCACACGAGGGCCGTTATGCTGTTCATCGTGTACTAAGCGTTAAAATCCAATATGGCAGCACTCTTTCCATGTTGGCCTGCTGACCTTGCTTCTACCATAATACCTCTCTGACTCCATCTTTCATCTACTTCAGCTCACATCTCGCATCTCACGCAAAGTGTAACATCTTGTACTATTTCTAAAATCAGGGTCTATAACACACTAACCTATCTATAACCTCAGCAACCGCAACATTAATCCATTTGTTGCTCATTCTGTATTGCTATATGGTGTCAAAAAATAACTACAAGTGAAACATGCACCTTCAGCCACACAAAACTCAACCTGCTCCCATTGTGGCCCCTACCAATAGTATTTTGTCAATGTTAAACTTTTTGCCTGGCTGGGCCACTGTACAGGTATCCCAACATTCCTCCCTTTAGTTAATACTCCACCCAGTGCTTTACATCATTCTCAGGGTCATGCAGAGGTGAGATCAAGGTACCCAGGGGTGCAAAATACTGCTCTACTCTCAGCATTATTGGCTTTACAACACCATCTGATATATCAGTCTGGGTGTACACATGTCTTGTGAGAGAAGGCACTCTCTCAATTTAGACAGACACCATTATAGGTACACTCTTCAGAGGGGTCTTCCAACAGCAACTCAAAATAATCTGACATGAGTAAACAATCACAGGCATAAAAACCGTGATAGGAACCAGTAACTTTACAGCTATTTCCAATCATGACAGTGCCCACGAGAATATTTAATCGAACCAGTCATCAACATTTACTCCTGCTTCCTTCTCCATGACAATCCTCAAGTCATGGAGGGCCCTACAAATGGGTCAAGAACCCGTTATCTGTGTCATTTGGGGGATGTACGTGCAACTAGGCAAGCACATTTTCATGCACACAGCCCCTTCCTTATCCATGAGCAAATCTAAAACGTAGATTTTCGGGTCGGTCATGTGTCCTATTGCCTGTAATTCAGTGTTAATAAAATGAAGACCATGCTCTGTCTGGTTTGCTAACTGAAGCATCTCCAACCTGGGTATTTGCAGCCACTTGGCATGTGCTGCAGTCTGGATACCTGGCATCAGTAGGGAAGTAAAGAATGTTTCTGTCCTGGTGAAAAAACGAAACTTGTCTGGAATCGCCTTCAATTCATCAGATGAGTCACACGACAAGTAATTGGATATTTTTGGGCGACAAAGCCTTAGTGATCGGCGTACACATTTGTGGGACAGGGGCATACTTGTTCCTGAGGGCAGAATGTTTATAACTGTCAAATGAGTATCAGGAACTGCCAGGACCACTGAAAGCAAGGTGGTCAGTGAACAAACGCCCCTCCAGGATGGCGGAAGGTGGAGGTCTGTCTATTGTCCACACACCCAGTGCATATCCATCAATGCTGCTTTGCCTTTGGTCTGATCAAGAACACATATGGCTTTCTTGCAACAAGTGTTCATCCCTACAGGTGCAGTGCCATTTGCTTGGAAGCACAGTATCTGCTATGCACTTTTGCAGGACTTTTTGCTTAATTCAATCCTTGTCAAAATTGGCACATAATCTCCCCATATTTTACCAAAGTTCAGATGACGCATGCCACAACCTCCTCCGAGAACCCCAGTAAGCCCCCTGAACCACAGCTCACTACTTCCATTTTCAACAACGGTCTTATTTTACAACAGGTTTGTTCTTTTTTCTTGGCACACTCTTCATCATCTCTGTCCATAATGACCGCTTGGACGGTGTGCCATTGGAAAAGACTTTGTTCTATGCACAGGGTTAGGTGTACTAAACATTAGGCTATAAGTGGCAGCATTTCTTGAGGTATAAACAATGTGGTTGTACCCATCATATGAGGTATGAAAGAGCATCCATAGCAGCTCTCATTTAACCTCACCCTGCCCACTTCGTGCAGGTAATTATACCACATGTTATCCATCCCAGGGTGGTGCAAATTTGCTGCAGTATCCAAAATTCCTCCTTTGTACTGATTGTTTTCTACCTCTGTCTCAGTTTCCCTCCTGGTTGATGCCACCCCCAAATGTACACCTGTGTCAACCCTATACCGCCTTTATATGCCCCACCAATATAAAATAACCACAAAGAAATGATATATAGAAACAGCAAAAATAAGACAACATATAAACATTACATATGTAGTACATGACATTTTGAGTCTTGCATCTGCAGAGGGGTAGAAAGAGCAGAAAAACACACAGAACAATCAATGCTTTTCATCTCGTTATAAGGATTGGTCACTTGCAGCTTTGCAATCAAGCAAGATGAGAAGTACACTGTCACATCGCTCAATGGGTTCTTCATTTTCCCAAGAAGGTGGAGTGGTACCGGCTGCTTTCCTAGCATCAAACAAGTGGACCAAGTACCACATTTCCTTCACACAAATTGAGAATGAGGTGACATATACTGTGGAATACAGGCCGTGGAACTGATTCTCATGCCACCACTTCACAACATTCTGAACGTAGACCTGGTCCCCGGGGTACAACTGTGGTGCTGTTAAGGTCACTGTATCTGTCAAAGATGTGGAAGCTGTATCTTCTCTCCTAGGAGAAATCTGTCAAAATAAGAGCTTACTACTTTTTGTTTAGTGGCATGTGACTGGCATGCCACGCTTGGCCAAAAGTTATAAGTCTTTACAGAATGCAAGTAAAAGTGTTTTAATTCAAAATTTGAGAAACAGATATTGTCCAAGTGCTGGAGTGTCGAATAACTTTAATGAACCATGATGTCAGCCGACACGTGTTTCAACATGCATCGTTTTCAAGGCTGGCATTATCTCCCAAAAATGTAAAATAATAGCATATATATAGTTTGTGAATGGTGAACCAAACAGTACATGAAGAAAAAGCATGTTTTGTTGAGTCAATGATTTCCAAAATGTACATGTACATTGATGACAACAATACAATTATAATGAATATAATAGGATGTGTACATACCCAAGAAGTTGTTACAGTCATGTAGCAGAGCATTAAGGGTTGTTGGAAGAGCAAAACGACAAAAGCACATGCCCTACGTTACTCATTCTTTGTAGAAAATGAAATAAAATGCATATTGCACGATGACAGCGCACAGTGATGCACCAAACAAGGTGACCCATGGAAGCCCTTTTAGATGAGTGCTGAGTATGTTCAGGTGAAGTGCAAGCAAGAGTTTAAAGCCTGGTATGTTTTAGTAAATGGTCGTCAAGAAAATGCATGTATTTATTCGGAAATTCAACATTATATCATCAAGATATTGCAACCTTATAAAAGCCCCAAGACCTCTGATGAGTGTTATTAAGGAGTAATGTCATAAGTGTTACCAAGGGAATAGCTCACCAATCATCCTAATTTGAGATCCCATTGATCTGTTTATAATCTCTGCATTAGGAATTCAAGATTAACTGAATCAGTCAAGTCGAAAATCTAAAATTAAAACATCAGAAATTGTGACAATATTGTCAGTTCATATCCAAAAAGTAGAAGCTATGTAATGTGAGTCAAAGGGAAAATGTCCAGTACTCACCAGTGTTCTTGTTGTAAACCCAGAAGACTGGTATCATGGAAATGGAGGTCTCATAACGCGTGTTGCAGTAACCACTCAGTAGTGCATTAGTAAATGAAGCCTGTTGGCTGAAAACACGAAATTAAAAGGATTTGTGAAAGCTAAATTGATGTGTGCTAAAGTTCAGTATGCTCAATGGATAGGGCTTACCTAATGGCTGCGGATCCTTTCAAGGGTTCAAACCCTGTTGGTGCATGGGCTTAGGATGCGCGGAAGAGTTGAAAGGGAAATGTCATTGATGACACCATAACATCCCTTGAACAATGTTTTTTCATTAAATTTCATAGGGCCTCATTACACGGTAGGCGGGGGCGGTAATTCCCCATTCATCAAGGCACTTCCCCATCCCCATTTTTGCCCCTATAGGGCATAAGGGGAATGGGGAAGGTGCTAATTACGGTACCGCAAATTGCGGTACCGTAATTAGCTCAAAGGTCCCTTTGCGGCACCCTACTTTAACGGCTGGTAAAACCAGCCGTTAAGGTCGGGGCCCGCAAACGGAACTCGTAGTAAGGCGGTAAGGGTTTACCGGTACCGGTGCCTTTACCGGTACCGGTAAACCCTTACTGCCTAATGTGTAATGAGGCCCATAGGCTTTTATTAGTGAAACTTTACCATAACTTCCCTTCAACAAAGTTTGTTCATTGTATATAAAATATATACTTTTTGAAAATTAATAGGTAGCAGCTTACGCCTACCTGTTCTAGTTTAAGCTTTCCTATCTGATGTATTGTAGCTTGTGTATTCTCACCCATGTTACTAAGTCTTGTGTAATTGTACCCATTAAATGTATCCTCAACTAGTGTGCTACCATGTATACTATGCTCTCTTTATCATCATCTATCTCCATTATCTGTCATTTATTGTGTTGACCTTTCGATTACCATTGTATCTATACTGTCTGTTTCGTCATTTGTATTCCATACTCTACAAACATCTTATAACCACAGCTAGACAGAAAGGGGTGTGATTGGTGTATTCACGATTGTGCCTAACTACAGCAATGGCTGGCATGTTTACCCACGGCTCCCCGACATCCTTTCGCTGTGCATCACTCCTACATGTGGGTGTAGGTAGCACCCTGTGCAGCCGTGGGTTTCTGGTGGTGAATGGCACGCCAGTGTTTGTGGACCTGTGGTAGCTGTGGCTATCTGAAATTTTGGGTGGAGCCGCAGCATAGGCATATTGAGTGTTTTGGGGGATTGGGAGGTAGAAGGGGAATTGAGGAGGACCATGGGGAGCTGTGGGGGCTGATAGTTCTGTTCAGGACACTTGTTTGGAGTTTGGAGATGTGTTAATCTTACCCACAGTTAGTAGGCCTCAATGTACTGAAAAGTACACTTTATGTACTTGAAGGAGTACTTTTTAGGAACTATCTATTACATAAATATGTATATGTCTATAAAAGCCTATGTGCTTCCTCCCTAAGTATCATCTTGTAAGCACAGCTATATAAATAGTAAACAAACTCTATCCACGGTTAAACTGAAAACATTTGTTGGGATGTATTTTCACTGTATTTGTGTATTTATATGTGATAAGTATTCCTATGTGCACTGTTTTAGGGTACACTGAGTGTAGTATTTTAGCACATTTGGAGTACTGCTTTGATGATATGAAGAAACATTGCATTACCTTCATCGGTTAGGTGTACTCCATCATGTGTATACAAATTGGTTATGTAGAACTGTATGTTGTTGTATGAAATCCATAATTGATTGTGGTCTGTCATGAATTCTGAAACGACTTTATTGACATTTCTCCATGATTTTTCAATTTTACCATTAAATCTTGTGGTCCATCTCCTTTTTTTCCTTTGAGTCAGATTGGAAAAGATAAAGACGGTTTGAGTAAACAGTTCCATTCATTTTTCAAAGTCTTGTTTCATCATCAAAGCAAGGGACACACCTCATACATTACCCAAATCATTGCCTCCACAATGAATTAGTATGACTTCAGGCTGTGCTGTACTTCTTAGACTGAACAATGTTGGAAATATTGTGGAAAAGAAAAATACCTTTGATGCCTTTTGATATAAGTAGCCGTTGCTACTGTAGCTGCCAATGAAACGTTGTGCTCTGTCAGATGAGGTTATAACCGTGGGCATCAACAAGCCAAAGGGACGTCGTGTCCTTTTGGCGGGTGCAAACACGGCTATAACTATTGTCTTTGCCGGAGATATAGTGATACCAATTTCTGTGCATTGATCATGATAATTCATGGATTTTACACTACACAATTTACATGTGTTTCTGATTCTATAGCCTCATGAGTACCTTTGTGTTGGAATTTTCACTCCTTATGAATATGTCTTTTTGAATCTGCAAAAATTGTATGGGTAGCCGTGGCTACCGGCAGTTGCTAAGATCTGCAGTTATCAACGCTCAAATTGGTAGTCGTGCATTATGGCTGGCTTTTGTAGCCATGCATATGAATCCGCTGGTCCTTCCCACGGTTACAACTGTTTGTATTTTGGTGCAGTGATCATATCATTTTATGGATCTTTCACCACAGATTTGTACATGTCTTTCTGTTTGAATGCTCTCATCTCAAGCCATGTGTGATTTAAATCTGAAACCTTTGCAATATGTGACTTTCAATGTATAGAAAAAATGCAGGTGTACCCGCGGCCACGGCTGTCCTCTCGTTGTTACTGATGTTATTGCCGCGGTTATGGAATTTGACTAATTTAAAAAATGCAATTTGTGTTTTGTTCAATTGTCTTTCTACATGTTTTACAAAGTAGTATTCAGAAGGATTTTGGTTATAAAGACAAAACTGTTCTCACCCGCGGCTATCTGCAGTCCAACAGGATGTCATGTATTTTGGCGGCTTATGTCACTGCACTTATAATATCCCCTTCTGTATCTGCAGCTCTAAATTTGCTGTAAAGCAATATGTGATGGGTTGAAGGAAGATATATTATGAAACATGTTGCATTGGAGGGTGGTGTTTACTTTACATTTTACTGAGAGTGACCAGTGTCATTAGCAGTTCAGCGGTTGAAGAGTGCACATTTGAAATGTGATTGGATAGTTGTGGAACATTTTCTTTTAGGTTGAAAAAGTGGATAGAAATACTGAAGAAGACGCTGGCTCTTCCACTGATTTCTCAGGTTCTGAAGCTTTTTCAGATGATTGCTGAGGAATAGGCCTTTTTGACTTAACATCAAAAAGTGTTGTGGAGGAAATTGGGGAAAACTTTAAGAAGCATTGGCTAAGTTCCTTGTTTTATTTGCGGGTGGCGAGGTGTGAAGATTAGCAGGATGTATGTTTTATAGAGAATAATTTTTGGTAGGGAGTATAAAATATTTAATTTTTGGGAAAGGACATTTAATACAGCATCTAAGGAAAGTGCACAAGGACACACTGAATTTGTTTTTTAACTCTTCAAATAAGGGAATTGCAGAGTTTGACACATTGTCAGAATAAAAGAAAAGTACAACATGAAAGCAGTTGTCAGAATTTGATGAAATACTATACTCAGTGTAGCCCAAAACAGTCATTTTAAGGACTAACTATTACATAAGTGTATATATACCTATGTGACTCACTCCCCCAAGTATTATCTTATATCTGCAGCTATGAAAAAAGTCAATGAACTCGATGTGGGTATACTGAAAAATGTTTGTTGTATTTGTGTATTTATATGTGATGAGCAGTCCTTAAAAGGGGACTGTTTTGAGTACACTGAGTGTAGTATTTTAGCACATTTGGGGTCATTCATTGATGATATTAAAGAATACCAGATTACCTTTATTGGTTAGGTGTGCGTCATCTTCTCTATGCACATTGGTTATGTATGTTATTGATTGAAATCTATAATTGGTTGAGGTCTGTCATGAATGCTGAAACTACTTTATTAACATTTCTCTTTGATTTTTTCAAATTTACCATTAAATCTGGTGGTCCATCTTCCTTTTTGCCTCTGAGACAGATTGGAAAAGATAAAGATGGTGTGAGGAAATTGTTTCATTCGTTTTTCCAAGTCTTGTTTCAACATCAAAGCAAGGGACACACCTTGTACATTACCCAAATCGTTGCCTCCACAATGAATTAGTATGGCATCTCACTGCTCTGCACTTCACAGTATGACAATTTTGAAAATGTGTAGTGCCAACACACTCCACCAAATCCAAACCATTTAATTGTGAAATCACTCAAACCTAGGTTCATGTTAATATTTAGTTTCTTACAAAAAGCCAGTAATCAAAATAACAGTCTCCGATCATCCACACAGTTTTAAAACCAGTCATGATATCGGCAGTCTTTCTCTGTTTCCAGGAAAATTACTCCTTTCTACTAATTTGAAAGAGTAGGGTATGTATGATGTGGTTGTTTTGGTGCATGTAATTGGATGATGTTACTGATGTAATTCTGTACTTGTCTGTGACAGGTTACAGTCAAAATGTGTCAGCCATTTTAGCATTTTGCATAGTAAATATAGTCCTCTTTTGTGTGTTTTTGATTTTTGAAAGTATGAAAGACACCGTTGTGTGCAGATTTGTGCTTTTGATTGTAGATGCACAATCACAATGTGCCATACTTTCACTCTTTGTGTCCAGCACATCCTTTAGCTGTTTTTGAACCTCATTCAACCCTACCTATCTCCAATCTTCTGTATTCTAACTACTATGCACACCTTCTTTTATCATCATCCTCTTTAAATAACTCCATAAGCAGACATACATGTTGGGTAAAAGAGGCACCCTATGCATCTGCAGCTATATACCAGCAAATGGTACATCATGTGTTTGTGGACATGTGGTAGACGTGGCTATCTAACATTCTGGATGGAGAAGTATCATGGATACATGGAGTGTTTTGAGTGATTGGGAGATACCAGGGCTGTTGGGGAGGGCCATGAGGAGTGGGGGGCTGGTAGTTATGTTAGGGCTACTTGTTTGTAGTTTGGGTGAGTGAAAATTAATTTCCATTTTATAGTTCATTTGTTTAGCCGCTGCTAACAATACACACCCATGAGTTTCTTTTTCTATAACGGCATCTATAAAATGCATGTGCTTCGACACATCAATGCTTTTCATTATTTTATTGTTTGTTTTTGCAGGTGTGGCTATGGTTATAGCTAAGTCTATCAGACCATACATTTTCTGTGCAATAATCATATTTCTATATTGATGATACAATACAATACAAAATTTCATTTGTGTTTGTTATTTTATATGCTTAGGTGTACCCTTGTTGCAGGTTGGCTTAGTTTTATTTTAGGTTTGCAGAAAATGTACGTGTAGCCGCGGCTGTGATGTAAGATTTTTAGCTGTGTTGAAGAAAGATGCTGGGCAGGGAAACCAAACATTTCTGTGAGTTTCATTGTTTGTTATTGGTTGTTGTTACTCTTCTATTTGTGTAGCTGTCTGTGATAGGTTGTGGTGAAAATGTGTCATCCTTTTCAATCGTTTTATTAGTATATAGTCCTCTTTATCTCGTTTTCATTTTTGAAAGTATAAAAGCCACCATTTTCTGTAGTTGTATTGTTTTGATTCCAGAACTCGCACTGTCTTCATGTTAGTGAGGTTGAAAGTTTTTTTGATTGTATTTGTTGTAATTTCAATGCACTTTCACTATGCAGTACTTTTAGCTGTTTCCAGTACAATTGATAGTGATTTATTTTCTTGTGGCTGGTTTTTATTTAGTATCAGTTTTAAGAAAGTTTTATTCTTGGCATTTATTTTGTGATTGTGTCATTCTTGTTTTCATGGTGGGCATGTGCTGATAGGGTGCAAGTGCTTGAGGCTACTAAAGAAGGTGTTCAGTTAACTCCACTGAAAGAACAACCTGTTTTGAAAATGTAGGAGTGGATGAAGAAAGACTGAAGAAATAACTTGTCATGGGAAAGCTGGATTAGGTAAAAAGTAGATTTACCTCTTTGCCAATCTTATGTTGTTGCTTCTTTTGTGGCCATCAAATTGTGGCTTATGGAACACTTTCGGCCCGATTCATGGAATACAATGGTGTGGAAAAAATGGGTGATTGCGTGCAAAACGCAAGCAACCACCCGTTTGTTGATTCATGGAACAGATTGTGTGTGGCTTACCCGAGACTTGCGCTGAATCCGCGCGGGTCAACGACGTCACTGCGACACCACAAATGCCTTGTGCGAGACACCCAGAGAAGGAGCATACCGTCGATTGCAGTCACCTAAAAAGGCAGCAGAACATATGTAATGGGGAACAACAGGCGTAAATGTGGGCGTTACGTGCGAAAAAAGACACGCTAATACAGAAATACATCAGCCACGCGAAAGCTGGCGTAAGCATCACTGCGCACCAAAAACAATGCATAAAAAGTGTGCACAAAAGCCAACCCGCGTATACCGCTATGATGAATGTACCATTTTTTACAACCATGATTGTGGGAAACCGCAGGAGGAGTAGGATAGCCAGGGCATGAATTTGTTTACCCAGGACCAGCCTTTTTGGGATGCCTGATGACCAGGTCTATGGCAGGTATAGGTCTCTACCTCATATCATAATAGACCTGGTCACAGAGTGGGAAGATGACCTCACATCACTCACCCTGTGCTCCCAAGCACTGAGCCACTTGGAAAAGGTGCTCAATGTATGGTATTTTTTGTCCACTGGGTCATTTCAGCAGACAACTGCCATAGTTGGGGGCATTTCATATGCCATGTAGTCATGCTGCCTACACCAGGTGTTGGCAATCATGACTGCATGCCCCTCAGCCCACAGGCATGCATATCACATATACATGCCCAGCACACCTACAGAAAGGCAGGCCGTGGTCCTGGACTTTTATGCGGTTCCCTAAAGTGCTTGGTGTCATCGATTGGACCTATGTGGCCCTACGTCCATCTAGGGCCACAGAGCACATCTATCGCAATCGCAAGCGCTGGCATCCCATCAACGTGCAGGTTGTATATGATGTCAAGGGAATCATCACCTCTGTATATGCCAACTATCCAGGGTCACCCATGATAGTTTCATATTCAGAATATCACCCTTACACCGGGCCCTGGAAGCTGGGAGGCATGGCAACACATGTACAAATGGCCCTGCAAATGCATGCATGACTCACACAGACAAAACCACACCACTGACAACCCATCGAGCCTCCACAGGGGACAGTGCTTACCGTCTGAGCACCTATATGATGACGCCAATACGGAACCCCACCGCACCACCCCAGGTAAGATACAACGCAGCCCATATTGCAACTAGGGCCATAGTGTAGTGCACATTCAGAGTGCTCAAGTCACACTTTCGTTCCATGACCACTCTGGTGGCGAGCTACTATATGCACCACCAGTAGTGTGCAGGATCATTATGGCAGCATGTGTCCTGTACAATGTTGCAACATGGCGTGGTGTATCGGTGGACATGGTGGTGCCCCACTTCCCCAACCACATGCATGGGGGCTGCGCATGGGAGGGGAAGGGCACGTGGTGAGGCTGCCCGTACCCAGCTCGTGGCACAATCTTTCACCTTACATCCAACCCTTGCGGAGTGTACACAGCCCTGGCACATTCCAAGTGACAATCGATGATGACAAAGGGACAATCATCTGTCCCAACCTTAACACCCTGACACTGTGTCCTTGGAAGTGCTACCTTGTGTGCATCCCTTAGTACTAAAAGTAACTCAATCTGGTGTGCACAAAAGGAACACATGGAAGATGGAGTATTCCACTAACACCATGCCAAAGTACACACCTGAATGCTGGTTTGTCACCTAAACCCTCCAACACTTCATGTCACCTGGCTCACACACAATGTCATGGCATGCAATTCCCAAACTGATATATACATGGTCAACACATAACACCAGTGTCACAAAGTGCTCATAAATCAACAGAACCAGTTCAGAAATAACTCACTTTCACTCATCAATCTAACAATGTACACACAAACATCAACTGCCCGGTACAACAAACCAGATACACAGGACACAAGAGAGAATCATGGAATTGCTGCTCCATCTGGAGTCGACGGGTAAGTGTCCATGTGTTGTTGTCCTCCACACTGCATATGCGCATCTGCATGTTGATGTGTGGTTGGAAGTGCACCTTGACCATATGTCAGGCATGCCTCTTATACGGATGTCTGTATGCATGTCGCATACAGTGCTGCATGTGTGTCCATTCAAGCATGTGTGACATCAACAGTGTTTCAGTTGCAATGTGTGATGCGCTGCAGCATGTAATGACGTGCACATGATTGCATACAGGTGTATGGACATGGCCGTGTGAGAGGTGTGACACATGGGTGCTGTCGGCAACATCATGGACATGCATGTTTGTTTTTTTTTCAAACTCTTTTTATTAGTGGCAACATAGGGATACATAGCACCTCACCGCTTACATCATACATTTTCAAAACAAATTATAGGCATCATGGTTATGACATTTACATAGAATTAAATAGATTCGTCATCATCAGAGGACAGGTTACATAAATAGGTTCTGAAAGCACCCCATATATATTTAGGTCTGCAGGCTGTGGGTCGGGTCATTACATATTGTTCATCAGATTCATTTACATACGTCAGTTCACAAAGAAATTGGTTCATATTGGGTGGGCTTGCATTTTTCCACTTCAGTAGGATACACTCTTTAGCAATTGCACATGCAACATTAAACAATCGTCTAGTTTTCCCTGAGCATTTGCCTATGTCCCCAAATAAGTATTTTTGGGGATTCAGGTCTGGGGGGATCTGTGTGATATCTTCGAGCATTTCAGCAACCTTTTCCCAAAAGCTCATCACCACCCGACACTCCCAATACATATGAAAGTCTCCTGCCTGTGGCATATTGCATTTGGGGCATGCATCCGACGCACTTTGAGTAAATTTCGCTATTTTAATTGGGGTGTAATGCAGCCTGTTCAGTATCTTGAATTGGATTAACCACAGGCCAGCATTTAGGGAGACCTTTTTAGTCAACGAACAGTATTTATGCCATTTCTCGTCCTCAATGGGTACCTGTAAATCTCTTTCCCATTTTTCTTTTACCTGGTTTACAGTGGGGGTTTGGGCTTGTACCTCTGCATAGAGTCTAGATATTCCCAGGCCTCCCGCAGTGGTCACCATCTGTACACATGGGTGTGGCTGGGGTTCGTCCGGAAATAGTGGCCATTATTTTTTAAATGCAGACCGCATGCAGTAATATTGAAGTGTCCGAAGTGGCCCTCCTCCAAGCGCTCTCAATATTTCCCCCAGGGTCGCAAATTTGCCATTTATGAACATATCTCCAATTTTCATTTCCATATTGGGGTCCCAGGATTCTTGTATTGCGCTATCATGCGTGGGGGGTATACCTGGGTAGTTCCAAAGAGGTATCTCTGGATTATATGGTGTGTCTATCTGCAATCTTCTATATATGGCTTCTCATGCTTTAACCGTACAGCTAAGTGGGGTATATTCGTACGTGTCCTTGTATTGTGTATCAAATATGACTGATTGGATATTTGTGGGGTGCGTGGTATATTCCTCTATTAGTGCATGCAGTGTCTCCTGCGTGGTATCATACCAATGCTTTGCAAATTTTGCTTGAGCCACATGGTAATATAGCTCAAAGTCAGGAGCCGCTATACCGCCCGTGGAGTATGCCTCAGTCATCTTTTCCCAACTAATCCTAGCGGTTTTCCAATTCCAAAGGAGCGTCACTACCATGGAACGGAGCTTGGCGAAGAAGGTTCTACCCTGACATATGGGAATATTGACAAAAAGATAGAGAAGCTTGGGTAGGATTACCATTTTAAGGACCGCTACGCTGCCATGTAGAGATATCGCAAGCATCCCCATAACTGAAGCTTCGTGGTGATGGTCTGCAGAGTAGCCTCATGATTGTCATGGTATAGTGTGTTCCTATCCCTAGACACTAGGATCCCCAGATACATGATATGTTGATCCGACCATTTAAGACCGTGTGGCGCCTCAAGGCACTCAGTAGATGGTGTGAGTGGAAATATTTCACACTTGGCTCTGTTAACCGTGTACCCCGAGTAGGCAGCAAAAATTTGTATTTCCACCATAATGGGTGCTGTATTTGTCTTAGGTTCTCGAATATATAGTAAGGTGTCATCGGCATATAGTGAAATCAATTGGACAGACCCCTTTATGTTTCTGTGTTTATCAGCGTGCTTCAGTCTCACCGCCGCTGCCATAGGCTCTATAGTTAATGCAAACAGCAGGGGCGAAAACAGACAGCCCTGCCTGGTGCCTCTGCCCAATAAGAAGAGTTCAGAGATGGACCTATTGGTCAGAACTCGAGCCCCCAGTTCAGTGTATATTAGCTTAACATATCTAATAAATCCGGGCCCCATCCCAAATGCCTCTAGCACCTCGAGGAGATAGACCCAGGAAACTGAATCGAAAGCTTTCTCAGCATCTAAGGATATAGCAGCAGCGCTTCTATTGGGGTCGATCTGCGCCATTAGCCTGAAGAGCCTGCAGAGATTCAGGGCTGTGGACCTGGCGGGAATAAATCTATTTTGATCGGGGTGGACCAGCCCGGAGACCGCCGGTAAAAGTCTATTGGCCATGACTTTTGCGAATATTTTATCATCCGTGTTTATGAGTGATAGGGGCCTGTAGGAGGACACATCTTGTGGTGGACGTCTCAGCTTGGGAAATACTGTGATCACTGCCTCCCTCATAGTTGGGGGTAGCATATTGCATTCGAGGGATTCTTCCCACACCTGGAGGAGTATCGGGACAAGTTCTTCACGGAATTCTTTATAGAATTCTGCCCCTATCCCATCAGACCCTGGCGCCTTACCCGAAGATAATGTTTTGATAGTTTATGTAACCTCTTCTGCCGATATTGGCTGATCCAGTGCTAAACGATCAGCCTCTGAGAGTTGGGGAAGGTTGAGCGCTGCAAGATAATTTTTTATTTCTACAGGCGATTTGTTATCTTGGTTCGAGTATAGCTTGGTATAACATTTTACGAATTCTTTATTTATCTCCTCTTCGCTCAGGAGTACCTCCCTCTGTGTTGTTTGTATACTAGTTATTTGGTGTATTTTTTTATCATATTTCAGCAGGTTAGAGAGTGTCCTGCCGGCCTTGTTACCTTCTCCATACCTACGTGCGCAAATGGGGGCTGCCATGTAATGCACTTCTCTAGCGGCCAACTTATCGAATTTTTGTAAGTGTGTATGTATATCCGCTAGTAGTTCCCTGTTCCGTGTTCGAGTATATCTTCCATCCAATACCACCAGTTTAATTTCGATGTCCAGTTCAGTTCAGTTCAGTTAAGTTCAGTTAAGTTCAGTGCGCACGCTCTTTAACATGCCAACTGTCTTGAACCGCAGTATCCCCCTGACCCAAACTTTAAATGATTCCCACACAGTTGAGTATTCGTTTACCGTTCCCACATTGTTAGTGAAGAATTCTGCTATCTCAGCATGTAGTGTTTCCACCACCCCAGGGTCACCCAACATTACACACGGCATTCTCCATCTTTTAACGGGGCGGGGGGTGTCCTGAATATTCAATTCTATCATCACCGGAGAGTTGTCCGAGTACGTACGGGGCAGAATTCCACAATTCTGCAGCGCAGAGGACATGGCTGATGCAACAAACCAGTAATCAATCCTGGACTCAGAGTCATGAACCGAGGAGTAATAAGTATATCTCCTGTCCCTGGGGTGTGTCATACGCCAGTCGTCCACCATTGATGTTAGGGAGAATTCTCTCTTTAGGCTGAATTGCCTAACCTAGTGAGATCCCCAGCAGCTTTGCTGGATTTCTGGAGTTTGTTTTTTTCTCCTGCCAAGAGTGAAACTCTTTTTCTCCAACTCTTGGACATGATTTATGGTGTTCCTTTGACTGTTTATGTGTTTTATGGGCTCATGTGTTTTTACTATGTGTGTTACACAGCACCCTCCGTGCAATGACACAGGGGTGTCATAGTGACACCCCACCTAGACTCCATACCCTGGGACTGACTACTGTCTCCCAGGGCATGTAAAGTCACCGTTGGCTTTACTAGTCCCAAATTATTAACAGAAACCGGTACAAACCATCATATTGTGGACGTACTGGTCGGGGCAATTCGATTGCCCCAGGGTCTGTTAGTCGAGGGGTCACGTCTCCGTCCCCCCTGATCGAGTTTTGGCTGGTGGCAGTGGATACTACTTTTTATATTCGACCGCGAATATATCCCTATGGGATTTTCCCATTGTTCGAGGCTACCAACTTTAATTATTTAATTCTCATAGCCTCGAACATACCACTGGTTTATTTATTTAATATTAATTCGCCGGTTGATATTTTTTGCCAGGACTCAATTCTAAAATGGTGTTTGTGTTCTCTTCTGTGACTCCAACCCAAGTCGAGCCCTTTGTTCCACTTTTTGGCGGGCTTCTCCACAGAAGCCTCCAAAAGTGGTGCCACTCTGTCTGGGTACCACAGGGAGTGTGGAAGGGGGTTTAGGCACCCTGGACTGAGTTACCTTGGTAACTCAAGTCGCACTCTTGTGTGATTGGCCCAAGTGGTGAGCCGGCCGGCTCACCACTTAGCATGTTTGATTGACAGCTAGGCTGAGTGAATGGGGGTGTGCTGCATAAAAGCAGGGCTTTGGGGACTGGAACTTCAGAAGTCGCCACAGGACCTGAGAATCTGATGAGGGAGAAGCTGAGCCGACCTACCACGATGACACCACCGGTGGAGCCCTGCGGAACTGACTCACCACTTCCCGACGACAGAGAAGATCTCCCGGCTGGAGAGGCTTCTTCCCCTGACTGGTGGGCACAACCAGTTTACCTTCTTTTCCTCGCATCCCAGGATGTCTTGTGGCCAAATTGCCCGTGCCAAGCACCCCGGCAACCGGATAGCCACTTACCACTGGACCACAAATTAAAGGACCGCTCCTTTTACCTGAGAACTCCACGGCTGGTTTCTTCCTTGGTAGTGCACCGGACTCCTGTCTTCCTCCGCGATGAGATCCTCTCTTCCCCTGGACAAAGCACTGACTTGCATCCACTGCCAGGAACAACTGCCCCCATTTGAGTATTCTCACAAATTTAAGGTACCGTGTCCGCCAGGCCTCCCTTTCTAAAGATTGCTACAAGGTAATAATAATCCCTTAACCTTCTGGACTGGGCTGGCCACCTTGACCATCTAACTGGTCCCTTTCTTTGGTCCAACTCTTTCTGAACCTTTTCAAGACTTTTGTGCACTTCAACCGTGTGACCTTGGACACATTTAGTTCTGATCCTCTTAAAGTGGATCTGGCCTTCTGAACTCTAACTTCACGGTTTTACTTTGCCTTCCTCTCTTGTTGTGTTCTTGTGAAAGTGTTGGGATCTGTTTCAAATTATACTCTGCTTTTCTCTCCCTTTTTAAAAATTTTTTTAGAGGGCTATCTGCGTTAAGCGCTCACCGCTGTCTGAAAATAAGTGGGGCTTTACTTAAGAATTGTCTAATATTCTTTTAAGGGAGTGTATATATTTTAGTGACCGTGGTTTTTAACTGCTTAACATTAGTGCCTGTGTGTTTTACTAGATGTGGTTTTAAATAAATAACTATATCTCTTTTACACCAAGCTCTGGTCAGTGTTTACTTGTTCTACTGTGTTCTTTTGACCTATTGTGAATACTCTGTATACTGTCTAACTCTTCTTGAGGGAAGTCTGACTGCTCAGCCACAGCTACCAAGTGAATCTGTGTGGTACAGACTGCTACCAAGTGGGTTTACTGCCAAACACCTGTAGTCTTAAATCTTTTGCAGTGGTCCCAGAGGGAACTGCACAGGTTTCTGCCTAACAATTGCCAACTTTGAAAGAATGCTACTCGGGGTGGAGGCAGTTTTGCTGGGAACTCCAGTGACCTTGGAGAACCTTAACAACACAGGGCCGAGTGCCAAGTTGAAGTCCCCACCCCATATCACATTAGACAAACCATAGGCAGTGATCAACTGGTATATATTCACATAGAAGGAAGGGTCGCCTATATTAGGCCCATAAGCATTTGTTGTCCAGCGAGTCTGCCCCATACGACCACATATCTACCCTGTTGGTCCACCTTATGTCCCTCCAGTCCGAACCCCAAGCTTGGATGGAGAAGAGTAATTACCCCACTGGCCTGTGTAGAATAATCTGTGTAGAAACGCTGAGTTCCCCATTTGGGCATTATGTGCAAGTTATTGCTTCCCATTGTGTGTGTTTCCTGCAGCATTAGTATCAAAGGGCCATGTCTAGTAACATAATTGGAAATTCTCTTGACTTTCACCTGGTTATTCAGCCCCCTTACATTCCAAGTAAGCAGTTTTATTCTCATCCCATCACCAGTATTATGAAATAAAAAATCTTTCTGAATCCATGACCATTAGAGTTGCGACGTATGTACCAGTTGGTCAGCGCCATTCCCAGTGCAGCAACTTTTTCAACATAAAACAAACTGTCAACCATGGTCAAACTGTAACCTTGGTCACTCTTCTCCAGGTGACCAGAACTTCTCACTTCGGCGAAATCTTTTCCACCAAAGATCAACCAACTCCCTCTACCTCCCCTTGCCCACCCACCCTCATCATCAACCTCAACTCGACGATGTACCCAAATAAACTCTTGGATCATTCCAGGGGTAGCCATGTTGCATCACATGACCGCCTAATCATTTCCACAACACCGTCAACCATATGGAGTTGAGCTGCCATGATCGAGGAACAACGAGGACTATGGCCCCGAAGGCGTAGCATTGTAGACAGCATTCCGACTAAAAAATGTACCTTAATCTTCTGGTCTGGGTCTGTTGTTTTGAGACGGTCTACCTCCCCTGGGAGGGAGGGGTATAGAAGCCTCAATGTATTGTGTGGCCTCAGCTGGGGATTTGATTGAAAAAGTGCTCTTCTGTGAAAAAGTGAAAAAGGATCATCTACTTGCTTGATCACCGGCCGTGAAGTCCTTGTGTATCCGGTTTCCTTCGTGGTGTAGTGTTCCAGCTTCTCTAGCCATATACAGAATTAAGTCTCTATCTCTATAATTAAGGAGCCTTGCAATTATTGTACGTGGCGGTGCCCCTGGTTTGGGGACCGGGGCCAGCGTGCGATGCGCCCTCTCAATCAAAAAATGTTCGGAAAACGCTTCCTGGCCGAATATCGTTTTAAGAAGCAGTTCAAGTTGTTTTTCCATTTGGCCCTTTCCGAATGTTTCCGCAACGCCCACCACTCGAATGTTGTTACGTCTCGATCTGGGTTCAAGGTCTTCACATCTATTTTGCATTTTCTACATGGCCTCTTTGAGTTGGGTGATATCATGACTATGGTGTGCAATCGTATCTTTGATGGTACTTATTCTCTGTTCTGTTTCAGTTACACGTGCACTCTCTTTGTCAACCCTAGCCTTCAGGGAGCCAATGGTGGACACTATGTCATCCAACTTCGTATTGACTGCCCGAAATCCATCTTGCACGATTGTTGTTAATCTGTCCTCTTTATCACCATTCTCCGTGTTCTGGGCTTCATTGTTGTTGATGGATATATTTGCAGTGGTAGATTGTGTTTGGCTGGCAGTGTATACGTCCATAGGGCCTTTCTTCTTGTTGCTGTGGGTCTTGCCCCCTTTTCCCGGTTTTTGGGGTTCGCCCATGTCTCTGGCCACAGTATGCTTGTGTTATAATATCTTTGCCCTGGCTGTAGCCCATGTCTGCCTCTTATGAGTTTAGTATAATATTCCGCCGTGTCACCTGGCTCCTGGTGTATCAGCTCTGGTGGACTGTGCCCTCCCACGTATTACTCAATAAATGATCAATAGTATGGCTCTGAGGGGCGTCCCAGGATCTCCAGTGTCTAGTTTAACTAAACCGCCGGGAAGGGGTTTTTCGTCTGTCTTGCTCCTGTTGTTAGTGCTGTGTCCTGACCACTCACCACCTCTTTATAAGTCAATGGAGGATAAGGGTCGGGTGTGTACCACGGGGCAGACCGGTACAACCAGCACCGCGACCGCGGTCCAGGTTAGTGGGCAGCAACCTGATTAAGTGGGGATATCAACCTCTTTCCTTCCCACTATCTACAACAAAAACCTCTTTCTCCTGGCGTGCGCAGGTCGGATGTGGGTTGAGGGCCAAGTTTTATATATTGGCCCAGCATTTGCTCAGTCTCCGCCGAAGTGTGCACATGTGCTTGATGTTCTGGGCCACAGGATTGTCAGCAGGGTCTTGAGTGCTTACAGATGTCTGTCCCAGTATGTGTCACCTCCCCAGCATCTCAGGGAATCAAGGGTGTCGGCAGGAACGACACGCCGATGTCACGGGGTGGGTGAGGGCCACACCCCCCCATCAGGATCACTGCAGCGTTATCCCGCAGCAGTTCTGGTGATTTAGTGTTATCGAGCGGCAAACCGCTGGGTCTCCTTACCAGCAGCCGCCTCCTCAGTTCTCCTTTCCCAGGCAAGCAGCGGGCCGCAGAGGGCCGCACCTCTGAACCGCCCGGTGTCAGTGCCTTCAGCGGGATCGTTGTTCCACCGCTTACAAATGGAGCGTCGCAGGGCTTGTAAAGTTCTGAGGCTCTGAACCGGCAGTGCCGTTATGGTATCAACGCTGTTTCCTCCTTATGGCCGGGGCACCTCACGGATCTCTGTGTCTGGCTGCAGGTGCAGGCCGCATCAACAAGCCCTGCTCTCTCCCGGCCCAGCATTAGACTGCGACCGCGGCCTCCAGTTGTTTCCTCACAGAGCCCTCAGGTGAATCGTGCCCGTTTCAGGGGCCGGCGAAACTCCTGGTCCCCCAAACTCCAGCGTTTCCCACCGCAGCGCTCTAGGATTTTGAGGAACCAGGGACGGGTCTTTCATGCATCTGTGCCTTGATTCTTGCATCTTGCGGCGGCTCTAAAGAGGATTAATAATTGCAGGATTTTGAGACGGTGTGGAAGCTCACAGATCAGGCAGCCATCTTTACAGTGTGCAACAGCACCCCCCCATGGACATGCATGGTTTACATGTGCATGTGTGTGAGAAATGAGTGTGTCACTGTATAACACTCCTGCGTGGATGTTACTGGAGCATTTGAATGTGTGCTTGACTCTTGCTGGCTAATTGACATTGAGTGGACTCTGATGTGATGGCTCTGTGCCCTACCTCAGGACTGTTTGGTGATGTGTGTGAATGGCATGTGTATGTCCCATTATGCATGTGAGGGGCATGCACAATTTATAGGTGCCCCTTGTCCAAGGATGTGATTGACTGTTTTGAAGGACAGTCATCATGTATGCGCATGTGTGTTAATGGCACGTACCAATGTGTTGTGGAGGGTGATGATGTTTGTGGACTTTGCCAGTGCAAGTCATGTGCATATGTATTATTCCATACACACAAATGTACAGTAGTACCCTGATGTATTTTTTTCTATGGCTCCCTATCCACAGCGACGTTGGAAGAAGAGGGCAGAGAAGGTGCTGTGGATCAAAGCAGCAGGGATGCCTCCACCAGGCACAGACACAAGGCCCAGTCGCCCTCCCTGCTTATTTCATCTTCGGGAAATGATGAGACTGGTGCCGCATCCAAGACAATGGCCGCAGCTGCTGAGGGGAGGTGCAAGAGGACGAAGGTGGTCGTGGATTCCTCTGCAGTGAGAGAGACGGGAGAGATCCCACAAGGGCAATCCAACGTGGAAGACAGTGGGGAGGCATCCAGGTTGGCGGGGGATGAGGAAGTGGAAGATGTTGCATCAGCCCAGCCCATGGGGCCCGGCAGGGGTGATGAGGTGGGTGTGACTGGCGCAGTCCAGACTCTAAGGCTGTGCAGGTCACCATGAAGGTGCCTGTGCCTATTCCTGCCGCAGGGACTGTGACTGCACCAGTATGTACCTGCAGGCATGCCCCAGGCTGGATCCATCCACAGGTGGCGGCTGTTTCCACGCAAACGGAAACACCAATAACTGCAGATTTTGCCATTCGGGACAGGGTGGAACTGTCAATCTGGAAAAATGAGTACCCTTCATTTGAATGATAGATGTAACTTGATGGCCGTGGGCCAACCGTCTTATGCACCGAATTATAGAAATATAAACTGCTATGCTCGACCGACGAGCGGCCATTTTAAATATAGCAAGAATGGCCATTTTGCTTGTTAACCATTGCTCATTGCTTTTTGTCAAAAAAACTGCTTTGCAGCTTGCAATTCTTGCCAATTCTGCTTACTCTGCTCGACTGTTAACATTGTTGTCTGAATATGAAAGGACAAGGTCGCGGGACTGAAGAGTTTGCTGAAACTCTTCATGAGTAGCCCAGAGAGGAATGCCCACGCTCCGTCTCTGTAGCCTTGGGAGGAAGCTGCAGGGCATTTAATCACTTCACAGCTGCCAGCCAGTCTCGTACGATGGTCGAATATGTTAGAATAATACAGTTAAAGGCTTGAATTATGCTTTTCTTATGGGCCCCCTTTGTAAAACCCTTTAGAACGTGTCGGCTCCCAGGACACGAATAGTACCTCATAGATAGCAAAGCTTGGAATGTGGCTCTTCCCCCGTGTGCAGCTTGCTTCCAAGAACAGAACCACCGTGTTCTAAAAGATGCCTCCGCACTTTCTAATTGCACATTGTTACTAGAATAGACATCGAAAGCATTATGATCGTCATACTCATCGGATATGTCCATCGTCATCCTAAGTTCAAAGGAACTTAGTAAAGAGGGGTGTCGAACATGACTTTGCTGATTGTATGAAATGCATTTTGTATATATGTAACTGATGTACGTAATTCGCTCTCTTGCGTCCCTCGAGGTCTAGGAAACTCACGTCGCGGGGCGTGAGATCAGAATTGGCCAATTGATACTATCTTTTGCTTGCAATAAACCCTAGCATTGGGAATTTGAACCTCGTGTCTGGCGCATCTTTTCGTGTATGGTTATTGCCTTGTTTCCATAGCACGAGGGACCCCTAGGGGCCCCTTTTAAGATGGCGCCTGAATAGGGACCCTCCCCCACTTGCCCCATCGTATACGTTGTAACGGAGTAAAGGCGGAAGAACGGCGAGGACGGGACGGTCGAGCCAGGATCAAGAAGTGTACGGGGAGCCCTGTAGAAGAGAGGAGAGATTCCTTCAGCAGATCTGCACACATCTGAACCCTGATTGACGTACCGGGCCAGAGGACAAAGGAGGCGAGGGTCCCGAGACGAGGCAGAAGCCAGAGAATCACAGACACGACGTGGGGAGAGGTTGCGTTAGAACAGGCGACTTGTTTTATCAGGTGAGTCATTCCCCGATTCAAAGAGAAACCTGATTTTTGGTACAGTGTTGATTTTGCAAACTCAAACGTCCAGGTAAAAGTGGCTAACCAAAGGCGAAGGTTAAAGAAATATGCCTGGAGTACTGTCCACTTTAGCAGGGCTTTTCAGCTGCGGTAGACAGTCCTTGGAATATGGCCAAAGTGCACCGCATGGGGGAACGCCGGCTTATGATATGTATCAAAAATATGGTGTGGGTGCGATAATATTTTGTGAAATTTGGCATAGGCAAACTAGAAAGCAACCCGACCATCAGTGGCCAATTAATGGTAGTTTCGAGATGGGGAGGATAGATAACCTAGAGTGGGTGCTGATTAGAAAGAAAGCGTGACCTGCAGGCTTTTGAGACCGTCAGAGATTGGAGGAGGGAAGCAATACTCCGACTAAGGTGTAGAGAGAAGGCTGCGCGTAGGCACAAAACGAAGCTTGAGATAGCAGAAGAGAAGGAAGAGGAGGAGTGGACTGAGAGTCTAAGACGGGAAGGGAGACGGGACCAGATGAACATAGACAGAATATACCCGCAGCGGGAACTACACATAGCAGATGAATTAATGGAACATTTGTTAACTAACACAGGTGGAGGCCCAAAACCAGAATCGAAACCAAACACGCCAGTAGTGACTATGCAGGCCCAACCAGTAACTCTCATACCCCCTCCCGCAGCCCAAGCACTTCCCCTCACGCAAGCATTAACCCAAGCCCCGCCCACAGCACGAGCCCTCCCACAAGCGCAGACCGCGGACACACAATTTCCCAGCACCCAGTCACTTGTCCCATCCGCACCTCCCGCTCTAGAGACAGATTCAGCACCATCCACCCCTCCAGAAGTCGAAATTGAGACTGGGGAGGCGAGAGGCGGGGCTGAAGGAACAGGATTTGGACGGGTAACTCGAAGCGCGATCAGCAAAGAGAGAAAGATTGAATTACGACAAGAGGCAGAAATGTACATAGAAGGAAATGATGAGACGGCAGCATTGGCCTCATTGTATGGGTACCGAAGAAGAGACGAGAGACAGGTAGTGTTGGAATGCATGGGGGAAACTCTGGTGGGAGAATGGAAAAAGATACTTGGGAATTTACCGCCACAGCGATTGTTAGATTTGAATCAATTAGCATGCAGTGAGCAAAGAGATGAGGATGTAAGAAAACATGTGCACAAACTGATTGAAGTAAAAAATGCAATGGAAAACAGATATGCAGAGATGTTTGCTACACCTGAGTATATTAGAGAGTTTATTAAGAAAGGTAGGAAGGAGGCGTCAAGGTTGAATATGAAAAAATCATGGCCGAGAATTTTTCCAGGTAGTACAAAGCATTTGCCGGTACCGAGACAGATAGGCGATAAACAAAGATTGCAGATATGGGTAGGGGAAACAATGCGATGGATGTCGAACAAAAGAACGTCAGTAAAAGAAGTAAGTGAGATATGTAATGGGTACCCATTGGAGATGAGGAAAGAAGCGATGCAAACGATAGTAGGAGTGTTACTGCAACAGGTCATTGGATACAATAGAGGTAGAGGAAACGCACAAGGCCGGGGAAATTTGAATAATACGCATGGGGTGTCATTGGGATTAAATCAATGTGCGTACTGTAAGGAGGAAGGACACTGGCGAGCGCAATGCCAGCACCTACAGAATAGAAGTGGGTTTGGTCAGAAAAGGTCTCATAGAGGACATCAGGGGTCAAACGACCCAAGCAGAAATAACATGCAGCAGCAGCAGGGATATACCAATGGAGGTACTCAAACCCAGTCATATGGTCAAAACCAAGCACAACAGAACCAGACATTGAACCAAAGTGTTCGAACCAAAATCAGGGCGGGCAGGGCCAACAGAGAAATGATCAGAGTGGAGGACATCGAGGGGGAAATGGGAATATTTTTGATACACAACCAAACACGTATTATAGCAGTAGCGGTGACTACACATCGAACGATGTGTTATTTTCGTGATAGGACATCCCACGACAGGGGTCGGAACCAGTGTCTATTCCCGTGAATCAGAGAGGACCCTACGTAGAAATGAGAGTCGGGAATAAGGAGCACCGTTTTCCTTGTAGATACAGGGGCACAGAAGTGCTCGATAGACCACCACTTGGTTCCGGAGATACCACTGTCGGGGCAGAAGAATGTTTCTGTAGGGTTCGCAGGTACACCAGTAATTAACCCCATGTCCGAGGCTGTCCCAATTATAATAGGACCATTTACGGAGCAGTGTCCATTTCTTTTGACAGAAAATTGTGGAGAGAACTTGCTAGGATTAAATTTGTTGAGAAAATTGGGGGCAGTCATACATTGTACGGCAGACGAGGTGTTCCTCACGATGTGGCCTCACGATTTACCAGTGACGGAATTTATGTCAAAAGAATTGCCAGAAGAGCTAAGTAGAGTACCAACCTGTCTGTGGGCAATGCATGATAACAATGTAGGATGCTTGAAAATAGAGCCAGCAAAAATAACTCTGAAAGAAGGGGTAACACTACCACAAATTCCCCAGTATAAAATTTCTGGTGAAGGTGAGAAGGGATTGAAAAGCATTGTTCCTGACCTGGTGAGATTGGGGGTGGTTCAGGAAATTGCAGGTAGCACGTGCAACAGCCCGATTCTTCCAATTTACAAGAAAGGAGGCAATGAGGTACCCTATCGTTTCATAATTGATCTGCGTGCATTAAACAAAGTGGTAGACCCACAATTCCCTTTGGTCCCAGATGTCACAACAATACTGACAATGATACCGGCCATTGCAGAATACTTTAGTGTAGTCGATTTGAAGAACGCATTCTTTAGCATCCCAGTGGATAAAAGCAGTAGATATCTGTTCGCGTTCACTCTAGGAGGTCGATCATTCACATTCACATGCATTCCACAAGGATACACAGAAAGCCCGAGCATTTACAGCAGAGCGCTAAAAGAGCAGCTAGACATGCTAGAATTACCCGAAGGTTGCATACTCTTGCAGTACATAGATGATTTGTTATTAGCTGCTGACACAAAAGAGATCTGCAAAGAAAGTACTATATTACTCTTGACACATTTAGAGACCCATGGTCACAAGGCAAGTTTGAAGAAATTCCAGTATAATCAAAAGGAGGTGTCTTATTTGGGAAACCTACTTTCGAAAGAAGGGAGAAGATTAACACCAGAACGCATAGAAAGTATTTCTAGTATGCCTATTCCAAAAAACTCAAAAAGGAGTGATAGATGTAATAGGCATGGCCTCTTATTGTCGGCAGTGGATTAGTAATTTTGCGTTGATTGTGAAGCCGATGATAAAATTGACAAAAATGGATGCAGAGATGCCTTTACAGTGGGATGAGGAATGTCAGAAAGCGTTTGAACAATTGAAAGTTGTATTGTGTGCTGCGCCAGTTTTAGACACTCCAAACTATAAAAAGATCTTCAGACTATTTGTGAGTGAGAGTGAAGGATGTGCATTGGCGGTTTTGTCACAGGAACAAGGTGGAAGAAATAGGCAGTGCGGCTATTTTTCTTGCCCGTTGGACTCTGTAGCGCGCGCACTACCACGATGTTTGCGATCCGTAGGATGCAGCTAGGCCTGGGAAGAGTGGTTGAGCCGGTTTCACCTGTCGGGGGTAGTTGTCAGGCAGAATTCAGCTAAATGTCACTTTAGTTCCCAGTTTTCTACATTCAAATCAACTTACATGCAGCTATTTTTTTATATATACATTAAATAATTACTTCCTTCAAGTCGTTTCAGAATATAGTTTTACATTGTATCCACCTCTTAGCAAGTCTTTCCTTGGCCTGGTTTGGGTTCATTTGTTTAGTTTTACACCAAAGTCTGGTGGTTTTAAAACGCTGGCTTTCTGATAGTGGTGATCACCAGTATTGCATCCATTTTTGACAATAAGAAAATGAATTCCCCACAGTTCTGGGTTCCTTTTGGCAATCAGCATTGCCATTCCCAATGGTTTCAGGCTACTATGTGTGTAGCCCAATGGTGGTTTTAGGCAGTGCCCTCCTGTGCTCACAACATAGGCAAAAATGGGTGGCAGCCTATTCTCCATGTTTTCCCTGTGCACTCTCTGGGGAGTTCTGGCTATCATGATGTTTTCAATGCCAGTAATGCCCAGTTTTATGGTAGGGCTTGGATGCATGGGTTAAAACATCCCACAGAGCCCTATGGGGCAAAAATGGGAATGGGGAAGGGCAATGGGGGAAGGGGGAATTACCGCCCCGCCAACCTTGGAATAGACGGGTAATTCGCCTTTCCTCCAAGGCGGTGCCGGTATTTTACCGGCATGGACCAAGGTGCTAATAGCATCTTGGTCCTCCACCTACCGTGTAATGAGGCCCTTAGTGATCTATAGAGGGCCTTGGACCTACATTCAGAGACACCACACTTTTACATAGAGTGCCACCTACAACCTGTGACCGGTATCACTGATTTATTTACATCAGTGAACTATGCGTCCGTAGGCCTCAATACTGAAAACTCAGAAGCATTTATATATATATATATATATATATATATATATATATATATATATATATATATATATATATATATATATATATATATATATATATATATATATATCTTATATTGCAAGCAATTACAACATCATGATACAGATCTTACCATTTACATTTTCAGTGCTACCTGTAACAAAGAAGAGAAAAACAACACAGCAGGTACAATGAGATAAACCCTTTTCAAAAACAGGCATCACATTTTATGAATCAATGCATGACACATGAAAATGCAGGATATTTTCTTTTGCTTTGCTTCTCTGACTGCTTGCTATTTTTAGAACACATTCGTCAAACAATCGCACAAGAATAACCTCACTTCGACTGGATGCTTACCGAAGATGAGCAGTTCCCTCTCCCACATGATCTCCTTTCACTCAAACAGGCCCAGTCAGCAGGGGTTGCCTCTGTAACCTTGGAGGTCTGAAGAGTGTGGCGAGAACATAGAGTTCCCAAGCCAGCACTAAATGTGACTAGGCACGTCCGTCGGGGAGCCCAGTCATTCCTCAAACTCACTCTCCCTCTTCCCTTGTTCCCCCAGCAAAGTTCTGCACATTCCCATTTTGCTTACATAGCAAAACCGCAGATACACTGCTCCAATCAAATTGAAGTCAGCATCACCCTTCCTTTAGCACAATAGACCAGTTACACAGTGAGCAACTGTAACTAATTTCATTTCCTGGTATGCAGGCTCTCTGCTTACTGCGAACACAGAACAATAAGGGAGCAGAATTCAGTGCACATTTGAAAAACGAATTTCACAATATGTATTTTCAACCCATTTGCACATAGAGATTACATTATCATGTTAATAAGTTAGCTCTAGTAATTAATAATTGTTAATTGAGTCAGTTAGCTAGATGAATAATGTAGTCCCCTATGTATGAGGTATTTCAAAGAAGAGAGAAAAAAACAATTCTGGTGCACTTTTAAACCTGAAGCCTGTCTCCAGCCACATAGTCACATGTTATGCTGGCAACATAGACTGGCTATATGTGTATGCCACATTATTGCTGGCAACAACATGCAATCACATTCAGTGAGGAGCTATACACTCCAAGGCGCTATAAAGCGCTATTTTATTTTTGCATTCAGTTAAGTGCTACACACTCCAAGGTGCTATAAAGTGCTATATACTACTGCAGACTCCAACATGCTGCTCTCCCACTCCCTGCAAGTCTCCTCGAGGACCTCAGCCTGCCTCTCTTCCCGACACTGTGAAATCTGCACCCTGGCCATGGTGAGTCATGCCTCCCATGCCCGCTGCCACTCTGCCCTGATCTGCTACCCGAAACACTCCAACACAGAAGACATCCTTTGTGTAAGGTCCACATTTACCTCCTGCCTGATGGCCGATACCTTCCTTCCTGAGTTGGTATGCCACGAGTAATGTAGTCTCCTACTCCGAGTCTGCTGATGCTGAATAGCCCGGTGCCTTCTCCTTAAGGACAGCCTCCGGGATGATGACACCCCCCAGGACTGTCGTGCTCCTGTCACCAGCTGGATCTGCGTGTTGACTACCTCAGCGGATCCAACTTCTACTCCCGACTCTGGCAGGGATGTGGACTCCACTAGACTGGTCGCCATGGTTGGGACAGGTTCACAGGGGGCCCTGGTGTTATCTGGGCCAGAAGGTGACAATGAGGATGACTGCCACACAGAGGAGGAAGATGATGAGGGGGTCACAGAAGTGGCCAGCCCACGCACCCAATTCCAGACCAGAAAATTTGCCAGCCAGTTCAGGAGACGCAAGTCCTCCTTGAGAGATAATCTACAAGCCCCCGATTGGATGCCTGCACATCATCACGAATGGTGCCTGTACACCTCATGATACCGGCTAGCAATGGTTCTGAAAGGGGCCCCTAGGGGTCCCTCGTGCTAAGGAAACAAGGCAATAACCATACACGAAAAGATGCGCCAGACACGAGGTTCAAATTCCCAATGCTAGGGTTTATTGCAAGCAAAAGATAGTGGCCCTCATTACGACCCTGGCGGAAAGTGACTGACCTGACCGCCATAGCGTAAATAGCGTTTCCGCCATCGCACGACGGAGCAAAGTGCGGCCAATTCCGACCCATCGGGCACGAGCACTACGCCATGGCGGAAGTGCAAAGTCCGCGATGGCGGAAATGTCCCCAAAACGCGCCTCACCGCCGTCGTACGGCGCCCTAGGTGCAATTCCGCCACCCATCTTAGCGGTCACCGTAATGAGCGGCAACCGGAAAGTACGGTGACCGTAAACATACGGAAACGGAAGTAAAAACATGGGCCCGGAACGGGAAACAGCACGCCGTACACCTATAAAATCAGAATTCCCACACAACCATTAAAAATACTACCCTGAGACACATCCCAACCCGTCATCCACCCCAGTGAAAGCAATAGAAATGGGAAAAGTAGCGAAAAAAGCGTGCGACCGCAAGCGGCAGGTCCACTTCTCCCGTGAGGAACTCACCGTGCTTACAGAGACCCTCCAGGAGAATGCTGCCGTCGTCTTCTCCACGCAAATGACCAGGACGGCACTTGCGAACAAGAAGGCCATATGGGCCCTGGTGGCACAGCGGGTAAGTGCGGTGGGGACCGCACCCCGCAACCCACAGCAATGCAGAAAGCGATGGGACGACCTGCGGATACGCGTACGGAGCATACTATCCACCAATCGCAACATTTCCACAGCTACCGGGGGAGGATCGGAATCACCCATCAAGTTGACCCCCTGGGAAGAAATCTGTGCCTCCACCATTGGAATGGAGAGTATAGAGGGAGTCGGAGGGATGGAGAAAGGAGTGCAGACATCCGAAGAATCCGGTAGGTGGGCCAACTAATACAATGCCAAATCCACAATGTCCAATCATGTGAAGTACCATGTGTCCACATAGTGCAACAGTAACACATGTCCAGGAGAACGTCCACATACATTGGCCTGACAGCGCACTTTAAAACTCGCATTAAATACATAAATAATTAAAAACCCTAAAAACACCCTCTACACGTGCAGCAGGCACACCCTAACTGCAGGCTGCAAAACAACTGCATCCTCAATCCACACAAAAATGAAACCACCTCCAAGGCCCCGACCCAAATCACCCTCAGGTACCACCCCAATGCATGTGATACATTGCCATTCCAATTTCAACAGACCCATGAATAACGCTCGCCCTCCTTTACTCCACCACAGGGTCTGATTCAAACGACGAGCTCCAGGACACCCCTACCAGCACACCTGCAAAGAGGGCCAAGACCAACGGCCAAAGACCCTCCACCTCAGCTGCACGCATCAAGACACGGCAGCAGCACAAATCAAGTGGCAGCACACAGGAGGGAACATCAACAGGCACCCCAGCAGCCAACATGCCCACAACAGCACCACCACAGGTCCCCCGAATGGATGCCACAGAAGGCACTGCCTCTGGTGGCAGCAGCACCATAGGTGACACTCCATTAATGGCAGCATGCTCTGACACAGAAGACGGGGATGTCGAAGTAAGATCCATCCATGACCTGTCTCAATCCCCCTGTTTGTTTCATCCCGTACACCATGAGGATACCACGCAGGGGCACCCACAAGACGACGACTGGCCATCCCCCACAAGCCCTGTGGCAAGGCAACATGAGGTGACCAGCCCCTCTGTGACACCACCGCAAATGGCCATGGCACAGCAGAGGCAACAGTCCCTCGACCAGGTGATCGTGCAACAGCAGCAACTGGCCACGCTCCTCAAGGACCATGCTGATGAATGTGGGGGTACTAAGGCAGCCATAGAAACATCAACTGAGACGCTTAGGGCAGAAATGGAGAGAAGCACAGAGAGCCTGAGAGTACAAATGGAGAGAAGCACCGAGAGCCTGAGGGGGGAACTGCATGCGACGTCCAAAGACGTATGTGCTGAACTTGCCGCTGTGCGCCGTGTGCTCACTGAGCTCTCACAAACCCTTAGGGACATGCATGGACGTGAGCAGGCAGAGACATCATCCGTTGCAAGTTCCGTCCAGGGCAGCCCCCAACGTAGATCTGGGAGGAACCTGCGCTCCACAGGCAGGGGTGCCCCTGATACCCGGAGAGGGGGCTTGCAATAGCGTCTGCCCACTGACAATGAGCATCTTTGGACACTGGTGTTCGGGGGGGAGGTAGGAGGGTGGAGCTGGTGTGTTGGGCTTACTTGGGTGGCGGGTCGATGGGGTGTGTAACATAATTTCACATATGCTATAAACATTTCACAATCATCCAATGAGATGTGTGGACATTGATCTTTGTGTACGAGGCCTTTATAGGCGTACAGTCCATATTGTGCATGTTCCAGACACACACAGTGCCACAAGTCCCGTGTCCATGTATCAGCCACCAGGCGTGAGTGCTAGAAGCATGAATCTATGAGAATCTGACGAATGTCACGGCCCTCCTGTGCCTCGCGGACTCCTTGAGGTGCTGCCACATCCCCACCCTCATCATGACCATCTTCAGGTGCTTGCAGTTCTGCGTCAGGGGGCATGGGCACATTTCTACGTACGCACATGTTGTGTAGCATGACACATGCCATGACCATCTTTGCAACCTTCTCATGGCGGTACAGGAGTGCCCCGCCAGACCTGCTGAGGCAGCGGAAACGAGTCTTCAGTAGGCCGAATGCCTGTTCTATGACTACACGGGTACGTGAGTGGGCATGGTTGTAGTCCTCCTCATGCTGGTTCTGTGGGTTCCGGAGTGGTGTAAGGAGCCATCTCTTCAGTGGATACCCGGCATCACCTGTATGTGGACAATAAAGGATGTTTGTGGAATGACATTGCTACGTACGCACCCCCCCCCTTCCTGCCAGGTCATTGCCGCATCACATACCCCACATTATAATGCATGAAATGAGACTCACCGAGTAGCCAGGATCTGTTCCCTGCGTGTCGCTCCATGTAGCGTGGTATTGTAGAGTTCCTCAAGACCATAGAATCATGGGTTGATCCAGGAAATCGGGCACACCAATGTGTAATGATCCTGTTGGAGTCACACACCATTTGTACATTAAGAGAATGAAATTGTTTTCGGTTGCGGTACTGGGCCTCCATGGCATGTGGGACGACCAATTCCACATGGGTGCAGTCGATGGCACCAATGCAACCCGGTATGCCGCCAAGTGCATGGAATCCCACTTTTGTGTTCGTAATTTCCTGCTCCGAGCGTGGTAGAGAGATGTAGTCGTCTGCGTGCTTCAGGAGGGCATCGAGCACTTGCAATAGTGTCCGTGACAACAGTGGCTGTGAAATGCCATGCAACTGTCCGACTGTGTGCTGGTAGGTGCCTGTGGCCAGGAAGTGGAGTACAGACACCACCTTCAGTAGGGGTGGGATGGCGGTTGGGCTATCTATCATGCTGACAAGGTCAGCCTGTGTCATGTCCACAATGGCGGTTATGGTGTCCCGGTCCAAACGGTAGAGGGTGTGGATCTGCTCAGCAGTGAGGTTGAACGGATGAGCTCGGAGGCGTGGGATTGCGGGCTGCCTGCGTGGTGGTAGTGGCTGTGCTGGTGGGCCTTGCTGGCCCTGCCTTGCCCTCCTCCTCCTCCTGCGTCTCCTCTGTGCGGCCGGTTGTTGTAGTAGTTGGTGTTCGTCTTCTTCTTGAAGTTGGAGTACTTGCAGTGCTATCAGGTCCCCCAGGGCCAACATCGCTAGTCCTGCCGGTAGCATTTGGAGTGGGTGTGGTTGTGGGAGGGGGTTGGGTGTGCAATTCATGTGTTTTCAGGCTGTATAGCCTCCACCTGTGGTGATTCATTCCACCTGTGCCAGCTGCAATCCCCTTTGGGCGAGCACCGTACCGAGGTTCACCGACGGGCGGGGCGTCCCATTTGTGAGTGAAGCCAGTTGCCATTTTCACACACTGCCGCACTACATGGATGATTTTGTGATTTCAAGCGGTCACAGATGCCTTTTCGACGTGATGTTGCAAATGAGGAATTCGAAGGACAGCGCTTTCGGTTTTCAGCTAGCGGCGAGGAGACGCCCACAGGTCTGACTGCAAATATAACGTTCTATTGTTTAATGTCCTTGGGACAGGGGCCATGGCGAGAATGCTATGATTGATATGAATAGTATGGGATGCGCAATAGCGTAGTGGACAAAAAGGCAGGACGTTCCCAAATACATGTTACTTCACAACACTAGAATTCCGGGCTGGAGAACAGTGGATTTTGCAGACTGCATTACGCACAGACTCAATGGAAGTTTCAAATGTGATGTGAGTAAATAATCAGGCGTTTTCATACCGGGATGAGGGAATGATGTATGGATGCATGGACAGATGATTTGATGGAGAGTTTGCCATGTACAGGGCTTTTTGGAATCTATCCACCTCCCCTGCGCTATGTCATGCAGAGCTGCCATAGTGGGACCATCGTCTTTCTGCCCTTGTTGAACCCTCCCTGTCTCGACGCGCCTTCAGGCACTTGTGTCTATGCACGTTACTAATCCCATCTAATGGATTCTGTCTTCACAGACGCATGCACACAAACACTCGTCTGTAATGGGGTTTTCACCTCGATTTTTATGGTTGTGATTCGCAAGTGATTTTTGGGTGGGTATAATCCTTTTGAGTGGGCTAGCATGCATATGGCTGTAGATTTAGTGTGATCATTGAAGTGAGTTATACAAATGTAGTTCTGATGGCCATACTATTCTTTTTCATTTCATTTGGGTGACAGGTATCTCCTCCCCTTTTGCCGCTGCCATCTGTACGCCACTCCTGCAGATGGCTTTTACTCCCGACACCTGCTGCTTCGTGTCAATCAGTGGAGCACCATTACGATCTTATGGGACGATCGCCAATGGGCCACATGCCCTTACGCAGTGCTAGTGGCTAGGAGCAACATATCGTCCTTTCTGCTGGACTAGTGCCTACCTAATGGGACGGCCCTGCGGTTCTAGGCGCTTCCGTGTTGCCTTTTTGGACGTGAATGTAGCCCCTGTGTACCATGATGGAACAGGGCGTCACACAAGCAGAAGCTGGTCATTTATTGCGGATGCAGCCCACAATACTGGAATGTATTTTGGAGTTCATGACCTAATGGCTGTATGGCCCTTGGTGGTTTTGTGGTGCATTAAATTTCTATTCTGTTTTTGTTTGTCTCATTTTTCTGCTCATGTTGCTGTACTTGAACCTTCACATGCCTGTGCTGCATCAGTGCGGCAATGGTGCCATGGCAGATATGGATGCCCACTCACAAGGCACTTGGAGCCCCTGGATTCATTTGTTAGTTGGCATGCATGGGTGACTTGTACATTTCACTGGTTGCATTGTGTGACTTCATTGCACCTACGAGGAGTTGTGCAATGTGGCCAGGGAGTGGTGTACAGGCACTCAGTAGGGCCGTTTACGGTTGATTCGCGATGCCGTACTTCTCACCATGGCGGAATGGTACTTTCCGCCATGCTTGATGGCGTTAGGTACATGTCCGCTAGGGTCGGAATTCGCGTACCGTTGCGCCATGGTGGTAATTACGGTTTGGCATGGCGCGCGTGCGCGTACTTGGTGCAGTTAGCGTTGGCGTTCACTACGGTGTCGCTAATGGCATCGTACTTTACGGTGACGGGTCATAATCGCACCGAGCGCAATTCGATGGCGGTATTGCATTTCCGCCATCGTTTTTCGATTTCCGCCAGGGTCGTAATGAGGGCCAGTGTCAATTGGCCAATTCTGATCTCACGCCCTGCAACGTGAGTTTCCTAGACCTCGAGGGACGCAAGAGAGCGAATTACGTACATCAGTTACATATATACAAAATGCATATCATACAATCAGCAAAGTCATGTTCGACACCCCTCTTTAGTAAGTTCCTTTGAATTTAGGATGACGATGGACATATCCGACGAGTATGACGATCATAATGTTTTCGATGTCTATTCTAGTAACAATGTGCAATTAGAAAGTGTGGAGGCATCTTTTAGAACACGGTGGTTCTGTTCTTGGAAGCAAGCTGCACACGGGGGAAGAGCCACATTCCAAACTTTGCTATCTGGGAGGTACTATTCGTGTCCTGGGAGCCGACACGTTCTAAAGGGTTTTGCGAAGGGGGGCCGTAAGAAAAGCATAATTCAAGCCTTTAACTGTATTATTCTAACATATTCTACCATCGTACGAGACTGGCTGGCAGCTGTGAAGTGATTAAATGCCCTGCAGCTTCCTCCCAAGGCTACAGAGAGGGAGCGTGGGCATTCCTCTCTGGGCCACTCATGAAGAGTTTCAGCAAACTCTTCAGTCCCGTGACCTTGTCCTTTCATATTCAGACAACAATGTTAACAGTCGAGCAGAGTAAGCAGAATCCGCAAGAATTGCAAGCTGCAAAGCAGTTTTTTTGACAGAAAGCAATGAGCAATGGTTAACAAGCAAAATGACGATTCTTGCTATATTTAAAATAGCCGCGCGTCGGTCAAGCATAGCAGTTTATATTTCTATAATTCGGTGCATAAGACGGTTGGCCCACGGCCATCAAGTTACGTCTATCATTCAAATGAAGGGTATTCTTTTTTCCAGATTGACAAACCCTCCTTTTGGCCGTGTGCCAAACGTCTTAGTTATTCATTGTATCCTCCTCTACCGAGTATAATTCTGGGGTATCTACATTGAATCATCTCCATCATTAATGTCTATTGCCATGAATTGTTTTACTATTTTTGTTTCCTCAGTGTCTCTGTTATTTCGGCCATGCGTTTGTTTTCCTCTCAACACCATGTGCATACATCCCTTAGTACATCCATCAGTTATTTCAGTGCACATTATTGGTAAGCATTGTATGCAACAGCAGCATGTTATGAATATCCCCTGACCTCTTTCCTCTCTGGTCGACCCTCCCAGGTCCAAATGGGCTCCTTCCTCTCTGACATCTTTTTCTCCACCTGTGGTGTCCCCCAGGGATCCAACCTCTCTCCCTGGCTTTTCAACCAGTATCTGGCACTCCTTGCCCACCGCATCGCCGCCCTCTGCCCCCACTTCCAGTGCTATGCGGACGATACCCAGCTCATTTTCAGGCTACCCTCGGCCTCCTCCTCTCCTTCCCTCATCTCTGACTGTCTGTCTGCTATCCAGGAATGGTGTGCCGCCAATGACCTCTGCCTTAACGCCAGTAAGACTGAGATTCTACTCATCGGCGCACCCACTCCCTCCTTCCCTGCAGCTCTCTGGCCGGCCTCCCTTGGCCCCCTTCCTGCCCCTACATGCAAGGCTAAAAACCTCGGGGTCATCTTCGACTCCACACTCTCCTTCTCTCCTCATATATCTGATGTCTCTAAGAAATCACACTACCAGCTGCACCTCCTCAGAGGTATTCTTCCCTTCCTCTCCTTCCCCCAGAAGCTCACTGTCTCCCGAGCCCTGGTTCTCTCTAGGCTGGACTACTGTAACAGCCTCTATCTTAATCTCCCTGCCTCCACTCTCCGCCCTCTGCAACTTATCCAGAACAGAACTGCGAGACTTGTCCTTGGCCTCAAGCCCAGGGACCGTATCTCTCCAGGACTGAAATCTCTTCACTGGCTCCCAGTGGCTGCGAGGATTAAGTTCAAAACCCTCTGCATTGTCCACAAGGCCTTCTGGGGCTTGGGGCCTAAATACCTTCAACTCTCTCTTCCTAAATATCTTCCTTCACGAGCCCTTCGCTCATCCATCTCTAACTCCCTCATGGTCAGCCGCTTCTCGAAGCAACGCGCTGGGGGTAGATCTCTCTCCGCAGCAGGGGCCTCCCTCTGGAACAGCCTGCCTGCCTCCCTGAAACTTGAGGAGAACCATCTCCGGTTCCGGAAGCACCTCAAAACCTTCCTCTTCGCTTCTGCCTTCTCTCTCCCTCTCCCCTGCTAAACCTGCTTAACTCCCCACTGAATTCTGTACTTAACCTGCATCTGGGCCACTCTCAGCGACCTCGGTCCAGGGCCCAGCCACTCTCCACTTGCACTGCCCCCCTGGCTCCCCCCTGCACTGTGGGACTGTCACTGTATCCCTACAGCCCCCTGCTCAGCACTTACCTCGCACTTGCCACTAGTTGGCCCTTTTTATTTATTATTATCGTTATTATTTCACTACGCCACTTACCTTGTACTGCACTTTTGCTCTGCACTTACCTCGCACTTGCCACTAGTTGGCCCTTTTTATTTATTATTATCGTTATTATTTCACTACGCCACTTACCTTGTACTGCACTTTTCCCCCCACCTCCTCCCCCTGCACTTTCTCCTTTTCCCCTTACCTCTGCACTTGCGCGATCTGAATGACACCTGGCCTAGTAGGATCGCTTGTCCGTCTTCCCCTTGTTTCCCTCCCTCCCTGCCTCGTCGCGCCTTGAAACACTTGTGTATAGGCGCGTTACAAATACCATATCATATCATATCATATCATATCATCATTAGTATCGAAATTAACTTCCATACCCAGGACCGCAATAATTCCCAAAACCAGGATCCTATCCCCCAATCCCCTTCTTCAGTAGTGAGTGTGGAGATTATGACATGTAATTTCCGGATTGCTTTAAATATCGTTGGGGAGTAGTCATCTATATACACACAGCACACAGTTTTTACAAGCTTGCAAACTCCCCCACGATCAACTAATATTATATCGAGAGCCGTCCTGTTTTGAAGTGCCATTAGTCTTATTCCTTTTTCTTCTAATGTCATATTCAATATAATATCCGTTGTGAATCTATTGTTTTTTGTAATATTCCAGACAGTTTTCTTATATTGTAAGAATTTTCTATTTGGGATAAGAACGGTATAAATGATTTGGCTATATCCATTGCTATCATTCCATCCTCACTACTCCTTTGAGTTCTACCTTTTGTTCGTTTGGCTACTTCTGCTGTCTCCAAGAGGAACACTCCTGGAAACAGTAGACCTAGGTAGCAGGTACCTCCCCAGTTTCTAGGTAACCATGGATATGCTTTTTCTCCACATATAAAATAAACAGGGTCTCCCACGTACACGGGTTCTATTTCATGTTTTAAAACCACTGTGTTCAGACAGTTGCTAAACGTTCCTACTTTATAGGAACCCTTTTTTTGTAGACATAGGGGAGCAGTTTTGGGGCTGTGATCCACTGTATAGGCAGGGGGCACAGCATCTTTGTTCCATTCATCCCTCGTTCGAAATGTCATTACTGATGTTTTTTTCTGCTGGCGCGGTTGGTCTATTCTGCCTATGTAATCTATCTAGTCTTGTTATTTTTCGTGTATTCTTTCTCATGGGTTCTAGTGCAAATACGCAAGCCTTTTGGAATATGGAACAATCCACAGGTCTCATGATTACTTCCTCAAATTCATTCATATTGGTCTCATCTAGCTGACCCGTATTACTCTTGTTCCATTTCCCAAAGAACATTGCACTTAATGTTACTTCACATGAATAAATCAATGGCAACGGTTGTACATACCAGCCTATCCCTTTCCCACCGTGCTGTGGTAAATGGGCGCAAACCCAGAAATCTTTTTTCTTTAAAACCCCATGGGTCATGTTCATGATGAGCAACAATGTATTGTTGCCGTATCCTTCTATATTTCTCTCTTCCATTGGGGGCAAAGTACCAGTGATTACATGAACCGGGCTTTCAGTAGCTGCTTTTGGCAAAAGTGTTTCTCATGGGTGTACGTACTCCAGGAACCATAGTGTAATAGCTGTTATTGTTGGTACTATCATACTTAAAAAACATAGGACCAATGTCCAAATCAGTACCTTATTCCTTTTACCATGTTTTTTTCCTAAATTTACAGTCTCTAAATCTATTATCTTTTCAGCAGGGGTGCAGGAGGAAGCTGAAACCGGTCTT
This sequence comes from Ambystoma mexicanum, assembly GCF_040938575.1. NCBI lineage: Eukaryota > Metazoa > Chordata > Amphibia > Caudata > Ambystomatidae > Ambystoma > Ambystoma mexicanum. The sequence continues at coordinate 261,765,410 of NC_090935.1, forward strand.
GACTTGTTCTTCATCGTCCTTCTTCTTGCTGGCAAAGTTTGTTGTGAATGTCTCTCATTTCTTGATGCCAGGAAAGTTCAACGAAAAATGTCACAGTTCAATTCTGCCAGCCTTTTCACAGCCTGGATCATTGTCCACTCCGAGCAAGATTAGTTGCTCTTTTTCTCACTGCTCAAACTTATTTCCGGACAGTTCTTTACTGATAGAGTACTATGTGCATCCAGTTTGTCCCACTCTGGCTTAGGACACATGTACTCCATCAGCCTTGGTACTTATGTGCGTCCAGCTTGTCCTGCTCTGGCTCCTGACACATGTACTTTTATAAGCGCAGCAAGGAGCCGTGAGTCTTTAATTGTCTGACTTGCACAATTCTCACACTTCTCTCCTCTACACCCCTGGCTCCTACTCCGTCCGTGAGTAGAGCCAAAGGCAAAAAGAAAAGCGCCAAAGATCTGTGGATCACTTTGCCTGTCGAGGCCGCAAATTATACCGATTCACTCCTGGTATTGTAAGATCCGTGAATAGTGCCGTTGCATTTCCAGTATCAGGCTCACTGTCAGCCTGTGGCACAATGATGGGCAGCGATGAGCGTCGTGGCAATGATGTAGTTTCTTTCTTTGGCTTTGATGCATTTGCGGGAACTGGTGGGCGCCAGAGGGGTACACGCGTTGTTTCTGCTTGTGTTTGCAATGCAGGGTTTGTGTCGCTCGGCAGTGATGTTGTTTCCGCTGAGCAACGTTGGGGCACTTTTCGCCCTTTCCCCTTACTGGCAGCCTCCTCAGGCTCTGTTTCGAGTTTCACTTCTCGTTTTCTCTTTGTTTCAACTTTCACTTCTCGCTCAGGCTGATGCTGTGGCACTGGACTGGCAATAGTTTCTTTCGTTACTGAGACCGCTTCCTTTCTCTGGTCGTCGGAAGTTGTCAGCAGTCCTGGGAATCTTTTGGCATGTGTCGCATGGATCCATGCCTTCCGTCCGTCCACTCGGATGGCCGTCTGTGTTGCCAAAAGTACTTGATAGGGGCCGCGCCACCTGGGTGCTAATGCTGTCTTCCGTTCAAAGTTTTTAATCAACACCCAGATTCCAAGCTCCAGTGAGTGCCCCGGTCCGGTATATCTCATTGGCAACGCCTCCTGCACCTACTGATGAATAAAACGCAACTTTTGTATTAAAAGTCCACAATAAGTGCTTAACATAGGATGCTTGACCTCACATAATCTTTTGGGCTGCGGTGCGCACCATACATTTGCTGGTCTCCCCATTAAAATCTCATAGGGGGAGAGCCCAGTCTTAGCCTGCACAGACGTGCGCATACACAACAACGCTAGGGGTAATGCATCCACCCAACTCAACTTGCTCCCAGCGCAAATTTTTGCTATCTTTGACTTCAAGATTCCGTTGTGTCTCTCCACAAGCCCGGCAGAACTGGGATGCCTGGAACTGTGGAATCACTTCTCTATTTGCAGACCTGCACAGATCTGTAGCACTACTGCACCCACAAAGTGGGGGCCGTTGTCTGACCACAAGACACGGGGCAACCCAAACCAGGAGAAATACTCCTTTAGCATTACTTTTGCTGTGGACATGGCAGTACAGTCTTTTAAAGGGTATGCCTACACCCACTTGCTGAATGCACAGATTACCACTAACACATACTTGTAGTTTTGGCACCTTTCCATTTCTATGAAATCAAAATGGACCTCCTCAAACGGCATAGAGGGTGGGCCGAAACTACCTGCTGGAGTCACGGTTCTCTTCCCTACATTGTGTTGCAGGCACGTAATACAATTCGGCACTAGCCTTTCTGCATTCTTTTTTATGTGCTCATTCTTCCATACTGTGGATAAATGCTGTACCATCTTCTTCGCGCAAATGTGGGTAGGGCTATGCGCCATTATAACCATTGCAGTTATGTAACAATTTGGCAACATCCAGTTCTTTGTTTCCTTGTCCACCCAACATCCTTCCAAATCTAACTCAGCAGAGCCCTCAGCCCACCCCTGAATCTCTTCGGTCGTGGCCTCAGCCTGCATTTCTTTGACTGTGGCAACTCCATTCTCTATCATACAAGGTACTTTGTCAGTCTGTACTGTCATCATTTTATTCCCCAAATCTGTGGCTGTTTGCTTCGCAATCCTGTCTGCAAACGCGTTTCCCTCTCCCACTCTACATGTTACTTTCTTATGCGCCTCGCACTTCACTATAGCTAGGCGCTTTGGAAACGTGAGTGCAGACAACAATCGCACACTCAAAGGGCCATGCTGAATCCTGGCTCAATATGATGTCAAGAAACCCCTCTCAGCCCAAAGTCGGCCAAAGTTGTGAACCACGCCAAAGGCGTACTGGCTGTCAGTATAAATATTTACGTTCAGATCCTCAGAGAGTTCACAGGCTCGGGTCAGTGCTATTATTTCTGCGGCTTGCGCCGAATTGTAGGGAATTCTTCTGCTTTCGACAACTCTCTTTAGGGTAGTAATTGCATATGCGGCGGTTGATGTGCCATCAGGTAATTTAAAATAAGAGCCATCACAAAATAACTCCCCATCTGGCTCTTTTTGTGGGATATCGCTCAAATCAATCCTTCCCTTTATTTCTTTCTCAGTGATCATTAAACAATCATGGGGTGGTGATTCGTTGTCACCAATTTCTGCTATGGGCAGTGGCATTAATTCTGCAGGATTTGGCCCCTGCCAAAAGGAGATGGCACCTCTCTGATTGGGTTAGGGGAGGAGCACCTGGGGACTGCAGGAAGTTGAACAAAGCCCTGTTCTGGACTTAGGCAAATGTTATATTGGGGGGGTCGTAGAATGGCTTCCTCTTGGGAGAAACTGTGAGGGGCAGTGCCTGTGAGAGCCAGCTGAGCTTGGGGGAAGTGGATAAACCAGTTATTCCACCATGTGATGTGAGAAGCCACACCCCTTTTTGACCAGGGCATAATTTTAAAAAGATAGATAACTCATAGTGCGGACTGGTCAAAATGATATAAGTAATATCATTATTCTTGTGATTTTTCTGTGCACGTTTTAAGAGGTGTTAGGACCCTGTGGTGTATTCTGGGGGGTTGCTAGCAGAAAATAGGGTCTTACTCCAAATGTCTGCATGTTAAAAATCTGACACTTCATCAATTAATGTCCATACTCCTTGCGCACATTTGTGTAATTTTTGGCAAATGTCCGATATTGGTAAACCGACCAAAAAGCTGTAACGCTCACCTTATTCCCACGGAGGCGCAGGTCTGGCTTCGAGTGCTGATGCTTCTTCAATGGTGAAGCGCAGGACTCTGAAGATGGACAGGAAGGGCTCTCTACTCTGGCTTCTCCGGCTCGCAGGAATATTCCCCTGTGCGTGAAAAGGGAGTATTACCTACTGACTGAGTTATGATCAAGCCTCCCACTCTCTTCCAACCCTCCACGATACCCTTCCACGATTCCCCGTGAAGTCTAACCTTAGGGTCAGGAAGGATGAGCTCTCCATCCTGCTTCTGATGCAGGGGCGCGTTGAACCCAGTTACTTCACTGGGTTGAGGATTGATGGGAGTTCAGGTAAGCTTGACTATTCAGGTAAGGCTCTGTAAAAGTTCTGTTGCAAGTTCAAAAGTCCAAGCTTAATAATAATGTTCATTGTCTTTTTGCAGCAAGCGCTAATGTTTATGTCTTTTTTCCCCTTAGGGGCCGGGGTTCGGAATGCCGGAGATATGGCACCGACCCGAAGTGAAACGTGCAGTTCCAGTTCCAGTAAATGGCAGGTTAGTTCTGGATGAGCGCTCCGGAACTCACTTTGCATATGCTCATTCAATGTCTTTGTCTTTTTTCCCCATAGGGGCCGGGGTCCGGAAAATGCCTGGAAGCGGCAAGACCCGAAATGAAATGAGGTAAGTCTTATTCCCTTCCTTCTCTCACCTCTTATTCTTGTCTTTTTCTCTAGGCTCTGGGAAGTGGCTGTGTATCCGGATGATTGCTGCTGAAGATGGAGGAACCCAGGAAAGGTGAGTGAAATGCAGCGCTGCAGCGATCGTAACGAAATGCTTTTAAAAATAATGTCTTCCCTTTCAGGATCATCGGTGATGTCTCCGTGGTGCAGTTTTTAGCTGGTAAGGTCTCTTGTCTCCCTTTGCAGGTGACCCAGGATGCTGAGAGGCGTGGCTGAAGTCCAGATGCAGGAGCTGACACGGTGAGCGTCCAGCTGCGAGGATCAGAACAACGCGAAGCGTGAGTTGATGATCCGGTGTGGTTTAAATAGCTTTGGAAGAAGTCCCAAGTGTGTATCCTTCCTCTGATCAGGTATGTATCCTTCCCCGACCACACCCGGGTGGAAAGTAGTCCCACAGGTAAAGTAGTTCCATTCAGGCCTCAAGAGGTTCTGGATGTGGCAGCATGGTCTGCATCAGGTAAGTGCACATGAAAACACTTGAACACATGTCTAGCTTTATGAGCCTGGCGCCTAAGGCGCCAGGACAGAGGTCCAACATGAGCCTGGCGCCTAAGGCGCCAGGACTGCGTCCAAAGGGCCCCAGCTTGGGCCCGCTGGCACTCCCCTGGGGGAAATGATGCCTGCCTCTGGGGTCGCTGGGTCGGACCTGGCTCCTTGGAGGTAAGCATCATGACAAAAGCGCAAAATGTTGTCATTTCTGAATCCCAGCTCGCAGGAACATGGGGCTTGAACAGAGACCTGTCTTAATTCATCTGTAATACGTACATGTAATGTCAACCACTTGTGTATCTGATAAATATGTATTTGAATCAAATATAGATTTGTGGGCAAATTGACCAGGGGAGGATCCTCTGACCCATAAACAGACCTCATCATGATGACAATCCATTTCCTTCCCCCAATCATGGGAGAGGGGTAGAATTGGGCCAATGACAAGTAGAGAGGGGCAGGCTCAGTTATGCCACGCACACACCCACTTTGTAAACACATAAAAGCAGACAGTGCAGGACAGGTAGGGACATTCACTTTCCACTTTCTTGCGGGACGCTTTGCCGGGAGACTTCAGACTTCACATCCAGAGATCCAGAGTTCAAATCCACCAATCTCCAGAGACCAGAAATTAACTCCAGAATTTGTAGCAGAGAGGCCTGAATCCACAAGCTGAATCCTCTTCAGCAGGCCTCAAAACCAACCAAACTATTCAACAGCCGGGCGAGCTGTTTGAATTTTTGCCAATAACTTTTGCAAGAACCTGTAGCAGTATCCAGAACGCAGTGCTGTATCCGGAACCAGAGAGAACCACAAACCAGACCGTTGAGAGCAGAACCGGTGCTTGACAGACCCAGAGAGCATATCCCTTCCAGTCTACAAGATAGAAGAGTTTCGACTTTACCACCTTGGAGTCTAAAATGTCTTTAACTTCGAATTCTAATTCCCCTTCAATTTGAACTGGATCTGGAGGCTTGGACAATCGGGTTCCTGGTTGTACTGGCTTCAAAAGTGATGCATGAAAAACTGGATGAATACGCATGTTGGACGGTAGATCCAGTTTAAAGGCCACTGGGTTGATTATAGCTTTGATGGGATAAGGTCCTATGAATCTGGGATTGAAGGTTCGCGGGCCCTTGAGGGGTAAATGTTTAGTTGCTAGCCATACCTGGTCTCCTACTTGGTAAGGAGGAGTTTTACTTCGGTGCAAATCAGCGTTTTCTTTATACTTTTTCTTGGCTTGCTGTAAATGAGTTGCAGCTTCTTTGAAGGCTCGGGTTATTGTGGAATGCAGATGATTTACTGCGGGCATTTCCAGGGTCAGAGGTGGATCTAGGTCAGAGGTCCGAGGATGGTGACCATACAAAGTATAAAAGGGGGTTTGTCCGGTTCCAGACTGCACTGAATTGTTGTATGCATATTCTGCGATCCAAAGGATGTCTTTCCAATTTAACTCTGATTGGTGTAACATGCACCGAAGATATTGCTCGAGAGTCTGATTGGTTCTCTAGGTTTGTCCGTCGGTCTGGGGGTGGTGGCTGGTGGATAACCGCACATCTATTTGTGCTAGTTGGCAACACTTCTTCCAAAAATGTGAGATAAATTGACTTCCACGATCCGAGACTAATATGGAAGGGAAACCATGTATGCGAACTATATTCTCCAGGAATTCCTTGGCCAAGGTGGAAGCTGAAGGCAAACCCTTTAAAGGGATAAAGTGGGCCATTTTGGAGAATAGGTCCACAATTACAAGGATTGTGTTGTAACCAGCACAAGGAGGCAGGTCTGTTATAAAGTCCATTGACAGGGTGTGCCATGGCGCCGGTGGAATATCCAAGGGTTGAAGTAGGCCGGCTGGCCTTTTCTTTTGAGCCTTGTTTTGGGCACAAATTCCACAAGACAGTACAAAAGACGGTATGTCTTTTCTCCAAGAAGGCCACCAGAAGTGGCGTTTGATTTTCTCCTCCGTTTTAGCGATACCAGGGTGTTCTTCCATTAAAGATTCATGATGATGGGCAATAACAAGTTCTTGCAATTCTTTACTTGGCAGAAACAACCGCTCCTGGAAGTAGGGTAAGTCATCCTTAACGGTGTAATGAGGACCCTTTTGACTCCATTCCAGTAAGGTTGAAGAGTCTAGAAGTTGTTTTACTTGCGTTTGGATAGCCTCAATAGTTTGCAATGAACTTAAGCCTAAGATTCTTTGCTCAGGTATGATGGGCACAGGTTCTAAGCTCGAATTAGGTTCTTCCATGCCAATCCGGGATAAGGCGTCCGCTTTTCCATTCTTGCAGCCAGGGCGATAGGTAATTACAAAATCAAATTCTGCAAAGAATAGAGCCCATCGGAGTTGTCGTGAAGATTGAGCTTTGGCCGTTTTTAAATACTGTAAGTTTCTGTGGTCCGTAATTACGGTGATGGTGTGTCTTGCCCCGAGAAGGTAGTGACGCCAAGCCTTGAAAGCAGATTTGATGGCCAGTGACTCTTTATCGGTGATTGCGTAGTTAATTTCAGGAGGAGAAAATTTTCTGGACCAAAAGGCCACTGGGTGTAGTTGGTTAGTTTTTGGGTCTCTTTGCGACAGGATGTCATGATCTCTGCTTCCAAAAGGTCAGGGTTTTCCCAACTCCCTTGGAAGCAGATCCATAACCCAGGTTCCGAGTGCCAACCAGTCCCAATTGGGACCTTTTGGACCCAGTCCTGGCGCCAGTGGCACCAGGCTCATAAATATGCCCAGTCCCAGCGCTGGAAGCGCCGGGCTCATAATGCTTGGGTGGACTTACCTGCAGCAGACCATGCTGCTTACTTGCCTGCCAGTTGAGCCTCTGATCCTCTTCTGTTTGGAACTATTTTTCCTGTTGGGTGGGGCAGGAGCCACTCCCTAGATTCAGAACACTGGAACTCTTCTGGAAAGCAGGAACTCTTTTCTTACCTAGGCGTGGCTGTGGAAGGAGACACCTAAGCACTACAGGAGGCTATTTAAACCACACCCGATGGATGAATCTTGCTTTGCGTTATTCTGCATCCTCTGCAGCAGAACGCTCATCGTGTCTTCTGCATCTGATCCTGGGCCTAAGGAAAAAGGCTTACCATCCTGAATCCAGTCTTCAGCAACACCTATAAAGACAAGAAAGAACAGGTTAGCATTACAGTCTTCAGTGACAGCTCTTCACTTACCTGGGCCATCGGCTGTCACCAACGCCTCGCGCTGCATTCCGGCATCTGAAAGACAAAGGCTTACCTACTCTTCGTGCGCTCCGGAGGTCTTCACACTGCATTCCGGCAATAAAGACAAAAGCTTACCAACTCTTTGCACGCTCCGGAGGCCTTCGGCGCTGCATCCCGCATCTGAAAGACAAAACAAGGTGCGTTTAAAGACATTGGGGAACTTTAATACTCACGTGCCATTACTCCTTTCCACATCTAACCCAGTGGGTATTCCGGCACCCTGCAGCCGCTCCGAACTTGTACCTGCAAAATAAAAAGACAGTTAGAGCGCATCGTGAAGCAGGCAACAAGCGCTTACTTACGTGCTTCCAGGCGCTTCTATTCATCACACGGGCTCCATCTTCAACTCACTTCAGCCCGTCATCCGCCATCGCCGGAACCCTGCAAAACAAGAAACATCATTACTAAAGACTTTAAAGACATTAGAATTACTCGAAACTTACCGTTCGTGCAGTAAACGACGGACAGCAGTCCTCTGAGGTCAAGAGGCCTGCTCCCCTTATCCAGTGAAGAAACTGGTTACAGCACCCTGCCCAGAGCAGATGGAGAGCACGGCGTTCACTTACCTAAGACATCTTACCCTTCAAGTCAGACATACAGTGCACAGAGGTCCAGCCCAAAGAGCCAGCCGTGTGTTACACATCACCTTTGCAGATACGGTATACGCCCAGTCAAGACCGGCGCCTCTACGGGAATCAGGTGAGCGTTACAGAACGCAAAGCCTTCCACAAAACTCCCGTCCAGGCGCTATGGAAACCTCGGATACCGACCAGCTAGCCCAGTTACTTGGGGAACTAAGGGCAGAAGTGCATGCAGCCCGTCAGGAAACGAACGCTCTAAGAAGGGAACTGATTATTTCCAAGGAGCGAACAGATGATCTCGCTAGACAATTGCTACAGTCACAAGCCGGACAGACCCCGTTACCCGCATCTGGGGGAAATCTTCCGTCTACATCCTCTATGAATCCAGTGCAGATCAACCTACCTGGGAATGTACCTCTGGCTCCGCCCGAACGATTTTCTGGTGACCCAAAGAGGTTTGCAGTATTTATCAATCAGTGCCGGTTGCATTTCTTATGCCGGCCAGCAGCCTTTCCAACTGATCAAGCTAAAGTAGCTTTTGTGCTTTCGTACCTTAGTGGCAATGCGGCAGACTGGTCGATCCCTCTAGTAAATCAAGATGATCCGGTCCTTCATGATTTTCGAACTTTTCAGCTCAGTATGGAATAACTGTTCGCAAGACATTCACAGGGGCAGGCCTTGGACAATGAGCTTCTTTCGTTGCGACAAGGTAATCAAGACCTTTTGGCTTATATTGCGTCTTTCAACAGACTGATAGTGGAAACTCAATGGCCTGAGGACAAAAGGATTACGCTGTTTTATAGAGGTCTACGTGGAGAGCTCAAAGATGTGTTAGCCCAAGTAGTGAATCCCCCACAAGATTGTTCGGACTATATAGACTTAGTCGTTCAAATAGATCACAGACTGCAGAACAGGAAGGCCGATCGTTCCAAGTTTGATGCTCGAGTATTTTCCAAACCGCCAACTCCTTCCAAAGGAGTAGACCCCGGGGAACCCATGCAAATAGGGGGTCTGAAAGGTCCTCTAACACAAAAGGAGCGGGAAAGGAGAAAACAGTTGCAATTATGCCTCTATTGCGGAAACTCAGGGCACTTTCTTCGAGACTGTCCGGTGAAACCTGCCAAGAAGGCAGTAGGAGCTGCAGTTACCAAAGTTACAAACTCTGAGCAGGGAAATGACCTCGCCCGACAAGAATAGAGGTCCTCTTGCCGAGCGTGAAAACCAGTTCCGTGACCTCGCATTTCGTGATACCTATGGTCCTCATTAGCCCTGATAATCCGGATCGATTACATGCAATTGAAGCTTACGTCGACAGCGGTGCCATCGGCAATTATGTGGATCATGAAATGGTTTTGAGGATGAATCTAACTCTTTGTCCCAAGGCTGTAAAGGACGTCATTACTACGGTGGATGGTACGGAGATAGCCTCCGGGCCAGTAACGCATACCACTCAAGAGGTGACGCTAGTAAGTCAAGATGGACACCATGAGAAGATTGTGTTCGATGTGATCAAGGCCCCTCAGTTTCAGATTATTCTAGGAATACCTTGGTTAGAGAAACACAATCCTCTGATCGATTGGCGAGCAAGAACGGTCCAGTTTCCAGAATGTGTCTCTACTTGTCACCCTCCACCTGGTGTTGCACTGGCAGCAATTTCTTCAGAGACTCCCCAGTTACCTCCCGAATACCTAGAATACCAGGATGTTTTCCGGAAGGATCAGGCTAACTCTCTACCTCCTCATAGGTCTTATGACTGCCAGATAGACCTGATACCTGGATCTACTCCTCCTTGTAGTAGAATTTATGCCCTCACCGAGCCTGAGAACCTTCACCTTCGACAATACCTGGATCAATACCTGGCAAATGGGTTTATTCGTCCTTCCAAGTCCCCTGCTTCTTAAGCTTTGTTCTTCGTTCCAAAAAAGGAAGGAGACCTTAGAACTTGTATAGATTATCGCTCCCTGAACCAGATCACCGTTAAGAATAGATATCCGTTACCTTTGATCCCTGAACTCCTGGACCAAGTCAGAAAAGCATGCATATATACAAAGCTGGATCTTAGAGGAGCTTACCACTTGGTACGAGTAAAAGAGGGCGATGAATGGAAGACGGCCTTCCGCACCAAGTATGGACTATTTGAATATCAGGTCATGCCCTTCGGACTTTGCAATGCCCCGGCCGCCTTTCAATATTTTATGAACAATGTCCTCAGAGAGCTCATAGATGTGTGTGTTGTTGTTTACATTGACGACATCCTCGTTTATTCTTCATCGGAATCTGAACATCGGAAACACGTGAAAATGGTCCTCGAAAGATTGCGTCAACACAAACTTTTCGCTAAGTTGGAAAAATGTGTTTTCAACGTAACTGAAGTTGAATTCTTGGGATTCATATTATCACCTGGCGGAGTGCGTATGGATTCAAAGAAGGTCGATGCAGTTCTCAAATGGCCATCACCATCCTCCGTAAAAGGTGTGCAAAGCATGTTAGGCTTCGCTAACTTTTACCGCAGGTTCATCCCCGAATTCTCTCGAATAGTCCAGCCCATCACTGCCTTGTTAAAGAAAAACAAACGTTTTGAATGGTCTACCGAGGCGGAACAAGCTTTCCAGGATTTGAAGACTAAATTTATCTCTGCACCAATCTTAAAACGCCCTCGCCCCAAACTCCCCTACATCGTGGAAACTGATGCTTCAAGCCTTGCCATGGGGGCAGTTCTATCACAAAAGGACCCGGTAACCAATCAGTTGCATCCCGTGGCATTTTGGTCCCGCAAATTCTCGCCTCCTGAAATCAATTACACGATTACTGACAAGGAACTTCTGGCTATCAAGTCTGCCTTTAAGGCTTGGCGGCATTATCTGCTGGGGGCCCGACACACTGTTACTGTGATTACGGATCACCGAAACCTGCAATATTTGAAAACCGCAAAAGCCCAATCCTCTAGACAACTCCGTTGGGCATTATTCTTTGCCGAGTTTGACTTCATAATTACCTATCGACCTGGTACAAAGAACGGTAAAGCTGATGCCCTTTCTCGGATGGGAGTGGAAGAACACTTGATCAATCCTAAACCTGTACCAATCATTCCCGAACAAAGAATTCTGGGTGTAATCGCCACAGAATCCATAGAGGAAGTTAAGGATAAGGCCAGGCAACTTGTAACTCCAGCAGACATACAGAATTGGCATCTGCAGGGAAAGGACTTTGCAGTAAAGGACAACTTATTGTATTTCCAAGAACGATTATACCTACCCAGCACAGATTTACAGAAAAAAGTAATCTCTTGTTATCACGATTCTTTAATGGAAGGACATCCCGGTATGGCCAAGACCTCAGAAAAGATCAAGCGCTACTTCTGGTGGCCGTCTTGGAAAAAAGATATCAGAGACTTTATAATGTCCTGTGGAGTATGCGCCCAAAACAAGAGTCAAAAGGAAAGACCAGCAGGCCTCTTGCGCCCTATTGACATCCCACCTCGCCCTTGGCATACGCTTTCTATGGACTTCATCACCGATCTACCTCCATGCTCCGGATACAATACGATTCTAGTAATCGTGGACTTATTCTCCAAGATGGCGCATTTCATTCCGCTCAAAGGCTTGACAACAGCAGCAACTCTGGCCCGAGAATTTCTCGAAAACATCGTCCGACTGCACGGTTTTCCTTCGGTTCTAATTTCAGATCGAGGTAGTCAATTTATTTCTCATTTTTGGCAAAGTTGCTGTCGGTCGGCTCAAATTGATGTGAGACTATCGACCAGTCACCACCCTCAGACTGACGGACAAACCGAGAGGACCAATCAAACTCTGGAACAGTATTTACGCTGCATGCTGCAACAAACTGAAAAAACGTGGAAAGACATCCTTTGGATAGCCGAATATGCCTACAATAACTCTGTCCATTCGGGAACTGGTAAAACCCCGTTTTTTCTTTTGTACGGCAGTCACCCTCGAACCTCGGAGTTGGATCCCCTCCAAGATCTTGAAACACCAGCAGTAGACTACCTGCATTCTACAATCACCCAAGCCTTTAAGGAAGCTGTTTCTCACCTTCAAAGGGCTAAAGAACAATACAAGAAAGGAGCAGATCAACATCGGAAGGAAGCCCCTCAATATCAAGTAGGGGATCAAGTCTGGTTATCCACCAAATATCTACCTCTAAAAGGGCCACGCACATTCAACCCAAGATACCTTGGTCCCTTTTCCATCACTACCATAGTAAACCCAGTAGCGGTCAAGTTGGACTTGCCCCCCCACATGAAGATACATCCGGTCTTCCACGTCTCTCTATTAAAACCCGTGCAACCTCAAACCCGACTAACTAAATCTCCAAAACCTATCCTAGTTGATGGAGAACTCGAGTTTGAAGTCAAAAGCATTCTGGACTCCAAGATCTCCAAATCTAAACTATTTTACCTAATTGACTGGAAAGGCTACCGACCCCAAGAGAGATCCTGGGAACCTGCTGAATATGTCCACGCTCCTCGCCTAATCAAAAGATTTCACCGAACATTTCCTGACAAGCCAAACCCCCGGAGAAGCCCGGTTTGTGAGGGGCATTGAGGGGGGGTACTGTCATGATCTCTGCTTCCAAAAGGTCAGGGTTTTCCCAACTCCCTTGGAAGCAGATCCATAACCCAGGTTCCGAGTGCCAACCAGTCCCAATTGGGACCTTTTGGACCCAGTCCTGGCGCCAGTGGCACCAGGCTCATAAATATGCCCAGTCCCAGCGCTGGAAGCGCCGGGCTCATAATGCTTGGGTGGACTTACCTGCAGCAGACCATGCTGCTTACTTGCCTGCCAGTTGAGCCTCTGATCCTCTTCTGTTTGGAACTACTTTTCCTTTTGGGTGGGGCAGGAGCCACTCCCTAGATTCAGAACACTGGAACTCTTCTGGAAAGCAGGAACTCTTTTCTTACCTAGGCGTGGCTGTGGAATTAGACACCTAAGCACTACAGGAGGCTATTTAAACCACACCCGATGGATGCATCTTGCTTTGCGTTATTCTGCATCCTCTGCAGCAGAACGCTCATCGTGTCTTCTGCATGTGATCCTGGGCCTAAGGAAAAAGGCTTACCATCCTGAATCCAGTCTTCAGCAACACCTATAAAGACAAGAAAGAACAGGTTAGCATTACGGTCTTCAGTGACAGCTCTTCACTTACCTGGTCCATCGGCTGTCACCAACGCCTCGCGCTGCATTCCGGCATCTGAAAGACAAAGGCTTACCTACTCTTCGTGCGCTCCGGAGGTCTTCACACTGCATTCCGGCATTTGAAAGACAAAAGCTTACCAACTCTTCGCACGCTCCGGAGGCCTTCGGCGCTGCATCCCGCATCTGAAAGACAAAACAAGGTGCGTTTAAAGACATTGGGGAACTTTAATACTCACGTGCCATTACTCCTTTCCACATCTAACCCAGTGGGTATTCCGGCACCCTGCAGCCGCTCCGAACTTGTACCTGCAAAATAAAAAGACAGTTAGAGCGCATCGTGAAGCAGGCAACAAGCGCTTACTTACGTGCTTCCAGGCGCTTCTATTCATCACAGGGGCTCCATCTTCAACTCACTTCAGCCCGTCATCCGCCATCGCCAGAACCCTGCAAAACAAGAAACATCATTACTAAAGACTTTAAAGACATTAGAATTACTCGAAACTTACCGTTCGTGCAGTAAACGACGGACAGCAGTCCTCTGAAGTCAAGAGGCCTGCTCCCCTTATCCAGTGAAGAAACTGGTTACAGCACCCTGCCCCGAGGCAGATGGAGAGCACGGCGTTCACTTACCTAAGACATCTTACCCTTCAAGTCAGGCATACAGTGCACAGAGGTCCAGCCCAAAGAGCCAGCCGTGTGTTACACATCACCTTTGCAGATACGGTATACGCCCAGTCAAGACCGGCGCCTCTACGGGAATCAGGTGAGCGTAACACAGGACAGCTCCCATGGCCGAACTGGATGCATCGGTTTCCACTATGTACGGGAGATCTGGGTGCGGGTGCTTCAATACAGGTGCAGAGGTGAATTTGGTTTTCAGGTCCTGGAAGGCTTGTTCGGCCTCAAGAGTCCATTCGAAGCGTTTGTTTTTCTTTAGGAGAGCGGTGATGGGTTGGACTGTTCAGGAAAATTCCGGGATGAATCTTCGATAGAAATTGGCAAAGCCGAGCATGCTCTGAACTCCCTTCACCGAGCTTGGAGATGGCCATTTGAGGATGGCGTTCACCTTTCGCGAGTCCATTCGGACTCCTTGAGGTGTCAGGATGAATCCGAGAAACTCAACTTCTGTGGTATGAAAAACGCATTTTTCGAGTTTTGCAAATAATCTGTGCTGGAGCAGTTTCTCAAGAACTGCCCTAACATGTTTTCTGTAATCAGATTCTGAAGAAGAGTACACCAGGATGTCGTAAATGTAAACAATGACACAGACATCGATAAGTTCCCGAAGAACATCATTCATAAAGTACTGAAAGGCGGCAGGTGCATTGCACAAACCGAAGGTCATCACCTGATATTCGAAGAGCCCAAACCTGGTGCGGAATGCAGTCTTCCATTCGTCGCCTTCTTTTATGCGCACCAGGTGATAAGCTCCTCGGAGATCTAACTTGGTGTACACACAAGCGTCTTTCACCTGGTCGATAAGCTCAGGGATCAAGGGCAGAGGATAACGATTCCTAATCGTTATTTGATTTAGGGCGCGATAGTCTATACACGTTCTAAGGTCGCCTTCTTTTTTCGGCACGAAGAACAGAGCTGAAGAGACAGGAGACTTGGACGGGCGAATAAAACCATTGGCTAGGTACTGATCTAAATACTGATGCAAATGCAGGTTCTCAGGTTCCGTAAGAGCATAAATCCTACTACAAGGTAGTTGAGCATTGGGTACCAGATCGATTTGGCAATCATAAGACCGATGGGGAGGTAACGTGTTAGCCTGTTCTTTCTGAAAAACGTCTTGGAATTCTTGGTATTCTGACGGTAGCTGTACAGGGGTGGAAGTTGCTGAGGCTAGACCCATAGCTGGATTTCTTAGATAACAAGTTGGTTCACAATCAGGAAAACGTATCTTCTTTGCTCGCCAGTCAATTCTGGGATTATGTGTTTCTAACCGAGGAATTCCAAGAATTACTTGAAATTGTGGGGCCTTGATCACATCAAACACGATTGCTTCCCGATGTCCATCCTGACCCACCAGAGTCACTTCAACAGTGGAATGCGTTACAGGCCCTGAGGCTATTTCGGTTCCATCTACTGTAGTAATGACATCTTGGGTTACTTTCGGGCGGAGAGGAAGCTTAATCCTGAAAGCCAATTCACGGTCTATGTAATTTCCAATAGCTCCACTGTCGATGTATGCTTTTATAGCATGCAACTGCTGAGGCTGTTTTGGGTCCACGAGCACCATTGGCATGACAAAATGCGAGGTCAAACAGTTAGTTTTCAAGCTCGGCAAGCGGACCCCTACGCTTGCCGGGCTAGGTCGTTTCCCGAATCAGGTGTCACTAATTCGTTATCAGTAGCTCCAACCACCTTCTTAAGTGGTTTAACTGGACAATTTCAAAGAAAGTGACCTGAAGTCCCGCAATACAGACAAAGTTACATTTGCCGCCTTCTCTCTCGTTCTTTCTGCGTTAAAGGTCCTTTAACCCCACCGATTTGCATAGGTTCAGATACGTCGGTACTCTTGGAGTTAGCGTGGGTTTTGATCGGTGCTCGGTTTTCATACTTGAACCGATCTGCTTTTCTATTTTGAAGTCTGTGATCAAGTTGAACCACCAAGTCAATGTAGTCTGCGCAGACCTGGGGTGGGTTTACTATCTGAGCTAGAACATCCTTAAGCTCTCTGCGCATGCCTCGATGAAACAATGTGATCCTTTTGCTTTCTGGCCATCCAGTTTCCACAACCAGTCTGTTAAAGGTGGCTATGTAGGACAGAAGATCCTGATTACCTTGTCGTAAGGATAGCAGTTCGTTATCAAGGGCCTGTCCTTGAGAGTGTCGAGCGAACAACCTTTCCATGCTGGCCTGGAAGCCCTGAAAATTCTGGAGAATGGGATCATCCTGATTTACCAATGGAATAGACCAATCGGCAGCACTGCCACTGAGGTAAGATAGTATAAAGGCTACCTTGGTCTGGTCGTTAGGGAAGGCTCCGGGTCTGCATAGAAAGTGTAAACAACATTGGTTCATAAAGACGGCATATTTCTTGGGATCCCCCGCAAAACGTTCAGGCGGGGCCAAAGGCATGTGTCCAGGTAGATTAATTTGTACCGGGTTACTCAAACCCATTGATGTGGAAATGTCTCCGGAATTAGGTAAAGGAGTATGCCCTGCCTGGGCCTGTAATAACCATTTGGCTAGGTCATCTGTTCTTTCCTTGGATAAGATCAGTTCTCTTTTGAGAGCGTTAGTCTCCTGGCGGGCTGAGTGCACCTCTGCCCGTAATTCCCCCAAAAGCTGGGCCAGCTGGTCAGTCTCGGAAGTCTCCATAGCGCCCGGGTGGGAAATTGTGGGTAGGCTTCGCGTTCTGTAACGCTCACCTGATTCCCACGGAGGCGCAGGTCTGGCTTCGAGTACTGATGCTTCTTCAATGGTGAAGCACAGGACTCTGAAGAGGGACAGGAAGGGCTCTCTACTCTGGCTTCTCTGGCTCGCAGGAATATTCCCCTGTGCGTGAAAAGGGAGTATTACCTACTGACTGAGTTATGATCAAGCCTCCCACTCTCTTCCAACCCTCCACGATACCCTTCCACGATTCCCCGTGAAGTCTCACCTTAGGGTCAGGAAGGATGAGCTCTCCATCCTGCTTCTGATGCAGGGGCGCGTTGAACCCAGTTACTTCACTGGGTTGAGTATTGATGGGAGTTCAGGTAAGCTTGACTATTCAGGTAAGGCTCTGTAAAAGTTCTGTTGCAAGTTCAAAAGTCCAAGCTTAATAATAATGTTCATTGTCTTTTGCAGCAAGCGCTAATGTTTATGTCTTTTTTCCCCTTAAGGGCCGGGGTTCGGAATGCCGGAGATATGGCACCGACCCGAAGTGAAACGTGCAGTTCCAGTTCCAGTAAATGGCAGGTTAGTTCTGGATGAGCGCTCGGGAACTCACTTTGCATACGCTCATTCAATGTCTTTGTTTTTTTTCCCCATAGGGGCCGGGGTCCGGAAAATGCCTGGAAGCGGCAAGACCCGAAATGAAATGAGGTAAGTCTTATTCCCTTCCTTCTCTCACCTCTTATTCTTGTCTTTTTCTCTAGGCTCTGGGAAGTGGCTGTGTATCCGGATGATCGCTGCTGAAGATGGAGGAACCCAGGAAAGGTGAGTGAAATGCAGCGCTGCAGCGATCGTAACGAAATGCTTTTAAAAATAATGTCTTCCCTTTCAGGATCGTCGGTGATGTCTCCGTGGTGCAGATTTAGCTGGTAACGTCTCTTGTCTCCCTTTGCAGGTGACCCAGGATGCTGACAGGCGTGGCTGAAGTCCAGATGCAGGAGCTGATACGGTGAGCGTCCAGCTGCGAGGAGCAGAAAAATGCGAAGCGTGAGTTGCTGATCGGGTGTGGTTTAAATAGCTTTGGAAGAAGTCCCAAGTGTGTATCCTTCCTCCGATCAGGTATGTATCCTTTACCGACCACACCCGGGTGAAAAGTAGTCCCACAGGTAAAGTAGTTCCATTCAGGCCTCAAGAGGGCCTGGATGTGGCAGCATGGTCTGCATCAGGTAAGTGCACATGAAAACACTTGAACACATGTCTAGCTTTATGAGCCTGGCGCCTAAGGCGCCAGGACAGAGGTCCAACATGAGCCTGGCGCCTAAGGCGCCAGGACTGCGTCCAAAGGGCCCCAGCTTGGGCCCGCTGGCACTCCCCTGGGGGAAATGATGCCTGCCTCTGGGGTCGCTGGGTCGGACCTGGCTCCTTGGAGGTAGGCATCATGACAAAAGCGCAAAATGTTGTCATTTCTGAACCCCAGCTCGCAGGAAGATGGGGCTTGAACAGAGACCTGTCTTAATTCATCTGTAATATGTACATGTAATGTCAACCACTTGTGTATCTGATAAATATGTATTTGAATCAAATATAGATTTGTGGGCAAATTGACCAGGGGAGGATCCTCTGACCCATAAACAGACCTCATCATGATGACAATCCATTTCCTTCCCCCAATCATGGGAGAGGAGTTCAAATCCACCAATCTCCAGAGACCAGAAATTAACTCCAGAATTTGTAGCAGAGAGGCCTGAATCCACAAGCTGAATCCTCTTCAGCAGGCCTCAAAACCAACCAAACTGTTCAACAGCCGGGCGAGCTGTTTGAATTTTTGCAAATAACTTTTGCAAGAACCTGTAGCAGTATCCAGAAAGCAGTGCTGTATCCGGAACCAGAGAGAACCACAAACCAGACCGTTGTGAGCAGAACCGGTGCTTGACAGACCCAGAGAGCAGAGCTGACCCAGATAGCCGGGACTTCAGAACCACCTGCCGGAAGTCACGTCCAACCTGACCGGACCTTGACGGCTTATTTCAAAAATATAGTGTGAGTACTCACTGTGCAAAACCAATCTCTCAGTTTAATATAATCTAATTAAAACTATTTTAACCTATTTAGAACTACCTCATAGGAATCGTGTTTGTCATTCTGTCCTTTTTAAAGCTGAAATCTGTCACTTGTCATTTTGAACTTTTAAATTTCAAATCCGAAAAACTACCTTCACAAAATCGTCCGTATCTCCGGAACCGTTTGTGCTAGGAGCGAAATTTTTTATCTTAAAGCTAAGATTCTAGCCTTTCCAACGAACCTAGAACCGACTTCCTACTCCTTATAGGTCCTCCGTAATTACACTCGACGCACGCGATTAAATTTGCCACGATTTGACATTTTGCACAATTTCAGCCACGTGTAAAAATCAGCAGCTCCTTGCTTTCCTTTGCTAAAATTCATTTTAACCTGCTAGTTACTCATAGAGCATTGCTAAAGTGAGCCTGAACTAATATAAACTAGATATCACCCACCCTGAACCTCTAGAGGGAATTAAAAGCATTTTTAGCACATTTCTCACTTCATTGTCATCACATTCAAAGCATTTTGGGCCTGTGTTTCAAACTTCTACCTGTTTTCCTCTAAGCTTGCTGGGGGGGAACTGAATTTCGTATTGTATTTGATTGCATTCCTGAGAACTGTGTGCTCCTCTTTCCATCTCCTTTTATTGCATAAAGGGGGGGAGTGAATTGTCAAGGAAAAGTGATTACATTTTCTTTTGTTGAAGCCATATCAAGTTATTTTCTGTACTGCATTTCATTCATCATTGCGTTTCCTTGAACCACATAAAGCATTCTTTCCCACCTTATTCTTCTTTTCCTATTCATAAGTAACCAAGAACTGTGCTACTGTAGGATTACCTCTTGCTGATTACTGCTCAGATTCACAACTGTGCTATCCATTATCAATTTATTTATAGAAGTGTGATATATATATATTTATATATATTGTTTAATTTTTCAAATAAACCTTTTAAATTTGCAAAACAAATCTACTTCTTGGCTCAGTGGGGTCAGGGGGATGCTAAGAGAGGGGTGTTATACAAGGGTCCATCATCCAGATTATAACTTGCCATAAAAATATATAAATAAGGGCTTCCCTTGGGCATCCCAGACAAGGCACTGACTTAGTGGGATTGCTTGATTGGAGTCACTTACAAAGTGGGGGCTCGTAGCCGGGATATTCTGGGTTAAATTTACCACTTGTGCAGCTTAATACAGTATGCTAACTGACGGGATACATACATCCGGTCGGATCACCACACTGTGGTACGCTGTAAAGCACTCCTCAAAGGAACGCTCTAAGGAGAAGGTCTGTTTTGCAAAATAAAATACAAACTTCGGTAAGTCAGGAAGGAACTCAAATCTCCAGAATGACGACACTGGTAGACATCAAAATAGCCAGAGAGCACTTCTTACATAAGCTATTTGTGAGAGGTGAGTGGACTCATCAGGACCAAACGGTCTGGTTGCAGGCAATCGCGCGACAGGTCACTGAAACAGGGTCAGATAAATGGAGAGATCAGGGTCCATTACATGTGGCCCTGAGTGAATTATATATGGCCCCTAAAGCCAAAGATGAACACAATAAGATTGTTAGGATAGCGGCATATTTGTATCTATATATGGGAGCCATGCAGGATAAATGTGCTGAATGCCAAGATCTGGCACATAGGCGACAGATTGCGTTAGAGAAGGCCCAATCTGATCTGGACTCTTCTGAGCAGAGGCTGCTCAGGAGCCAGGAGTCAGAAAATGACAGCAGACAGTACATCACTAAAATAAAGGAGGATATGGATATGCTGCAACAGGAAAAGGCTGACCAGGATAAAAGATTTCTGGCCTTACAGAAGGAGTACCAAGAAGGTTTGGACTCCCTTCTGCAGATCCAGAAAAAGCTGGAGCAACAACTGGACTTCAACTGGGCATGCACAGAGCAGGTAGCCACCCTGCAAATTCGATTAGACAGATAGAAAGAGGAAAGCAATAAATTATTGGATACCCAGGCAGAGTTTGATCAGGAGCACCATAAAGCTGGTGCCTTCCAAAGGCAGAGGGATGACCTGGCGGCACAGATGCAGGCTCTTAGTCAGGAAAGGGACACCTTAGGCCAGGAAGTCTGCCAATTAAAAGAAAAAATTGAAGAAAATCACCTGGCCCTCCAGGGGCAGGGTGACCTCCAAAAAGAGCATCACGACTTGCTAGAGCACACCAGGAGGGTGGAAGATGCTCTGGCAAGAAAGGAGCAGGCCAGTAGGGATGTGACTCAGGAGGTAACCAGAGAGAGAATGAGGCTCTCTGTCAGCACAATGATAGGCTCCAGCAACAGGTAGCCATGCAGGAGAGACTGATAGAGTCTAGTAAAGCCTTAACTGAGGAACTGAAAGCACAGGCTCTTGCATTGCAACAGGGAGCAGGGGCTGATAGAGATGAGGTTCGCTGGGAAAGGGAAACGCCTGAGCATAACCTCAGGAGCCCTAGCACCAGAGGCCTTCATCTCTCCCAGTCCCTGGACTCTTCCACCCTCATATCCCCTGGCGCACATGAGCACAGGGCCACAGGGATGGCAGATTACTATCCAGCCAAAAGTATGGGGCTCATAGGCCAGTACCACCCAGGAATGGAGGGGCGGGCATCCGGGTATGGGCACCCAAGCACAGTGCAATTTAGTGGGGAACCCCAGGAGAGTAGGCCCATTAAGGGCATCCTGAAAACCTCTGCCCAGTTAGGTCAGTGGGGGAGGTACCCATCAAATCCTGGCAGCAAGGAGGGATCTGAAGACTCCTCTGAGCGTTACAGGACACAGGAGACCAGGTCCCCACATTCTGCCAGCCATTCCCAGGCTCGCAGAATCCGGGAAAACCTGGAAGATCAGACGGGCACCTCTGGGAGCAGTGCTTTGGGGTCAGAGGATGAATGGACCAGGGTTATCTGAACCAAAAAGGCCAATAAGGCAAAAAGGGCCTTGCTTAAGGACCCATTGAAACAAATAAAGGCAATAAGGAGTGTCATTACGCCTTATCATAAGAACGCCAAGTATTCTGTTTGGGAACACTTGGAGCTCTATGAGCAAATGATGGAGACTTTCCATTTGAAGGACAGCAGTAGCAGCATCCAGTACGTCAAATGGACATTATCCCCAGAATACTCCAGTTTCTTTGCAGGGCTGGAGGACCAAAACCATTCAAGATGGTCCGCACATAGGGCGGCCATCTTGAAACATTTTTCTGTACATAGAAAACCCCAAGAGGCTCGCAAGGCGGCCTACAATTTGCAATGTGGGGAGGATCAGGCCCCACAAGAATTTGTGCAAGAATTGAAGTGTGCCTTTGCACAGACCACCAGAACGGTACGCACGGACAGCAGAGAATTTGTCAATTCTTTTTTCCATGCCTTGCCCAAATACATCATGACCCAGCTAGTGAGAGATTTTCACGAGAAGAGATCACTAGACTGGGTCATTGAACAGGCTACCCGGATCTATGAGGTGCAGAAGCCCATAGAAAATAAAAGTAAGGCGCAGAAAAACCCGAAAACCAACAGCACCCCTGCTGCTGCCAAGGTGGCGGAGGTAAAGGTTGCCCCCGTTTTAGATTTGGAGATGGGGGGGCCTAAAAACCTGCTTGCACCAAATAATTCACAGCCCAGAAGGCCCTCGGGCCAGTCACAGACAGGGAGTCGAGGAGGTAGTCCCACAAATGGGGTTCCTCGCTCCCCTGATTATGTAAGTCCCCGCTACAAGGGAAACCGACCCATTCTGGGTTATGTGTGGACTCCTCCAGCCAAAGGGGGGGAATCCAGCCAAGCACCTGACCCAGGGAACTTCCCTCCTAACTTCCCCCAGGAGGGCAGAAATTCACCAAATCCTGGGCAGAACTTTTTTCCCAGGTATCCACCCAATTTCCAGCCCCAAAATCATACATCCTTCTTTCCCCAATTCCCTGAGCCCAGACAACCTAATCCGGGAGAGGGGAGGCCAACGGTGGAGGGGTACCCAAATCTTCCCAATCCGGGGTATTACCAGAGAAGGGATAGCTACCCTTCCCGGGATCAGCCCAGGGGAGAAAATAGAGCCCCGTATCAGCCTGAGCGGGTTTCACAACTTGAGTGCCAGGTCCAAAATATGGCACGGGATCTGGGTCACATACTGAGGGCTCAACAGAACCCTCAGATGAGCATACCACCAAAGAATGCCCCAAACTCTGGGCCTGGTGCTCTAGAACAATGACGGGGGCAGCACCCCGATAACCCACCGGTTCCCAGGGAGGAGGCACAAGGGGAAGTGGGGTGTAAAGCCTTGGAGGAAGCTTCCTTCCCAACTTGTAAACAGCCCCTGGAAAACCAGGAACCGGAAACAAAATCTCCTACCCCTGAAAGTCTGCTACCCAAGGAGCAGAGAGGAGGTAGGAGAAACAAAGGACCCAAACAAACCCACTTTGTGGAGGAGGTACAGGTCTTCCAATTTGAGGGAGAGGGATGCTCAGAGGATCATGGGAAAAGGACCTTCTCCTTCCGAGATGGGGGAACTCCTCCCAAGGAAAAATGGGTCCCAAGAGATTCCAATCCTGACTGGGTAGATGTGGGGATTGAGCTGTCGCCGCCCCTCATCCTATCCCAGAACCAACAAAACCAAAAACCCCTGGTTCAAACCCATCCTGGTGACTGCCTCCCAAAAGGCAGGGGCGGCCCAGAACCGGAACCAGGGGGACCTAAAACCGAATCAAGAGACTGGGTAGATGTGGGGATTGAGCTGTCGCCGCCCATCATTCTATCCCAGAACCAAAAATACCAAAATCCCATAGGTCAAACCCATCCTGATGACTGCCTCCAAAAAGGGGGGGGCGGCCCAGAACCCGAAACCATTTCCAGTTGCCAACTTTTTCTTTCAGATTCCCCAGGCTCTCCAAAGAATTCTGCCCAAATCTCTTCTCTTGCAATGTCCAAAACCAGAAAATTGGCCCACCAGTTGTCCAAAAATGTGCATTATCTGTGCCCCCTTGAGGAGAAGGAGGGAAGATATTATGCCCCGGTACAAGTACAGGGGCAGGGTAGGTGGACACTGGATCTCAAGCTACCCTTCTGTCCAGAAGGGCCTTTGATGAACTGAATTTAGGAAGGGGAGAGAATTATCGTATTCCTCTCAAATCTCTTCCTGGACAACTCCAGAACTTTGACTAGAAGGAAATTCCTGTCGAGGGGACGGCAGATTTGGACATTAAAATTGGGCATCACAGGTTGAAACACCCGGTCATAGTAGTGACTCCAGAGGGAACCCCTTGTTTACTAGGGAACGACCTCCTGAGAAGGTTGTCACCCCTAATAGATTGTGTAAACAAGGTCCTCTGGACCCAGACTAGCTGAGCAATAAAATTAAAACAGAGTGTCAACCATGTAAGTTTAAATGGCACCTGCCACATGGTTGAACAAAAATCTGACCAAGTAGAATTTCACTTCCAGAACAACCAAATTACAGACGTGACAGTAATAGCAGTAGGACAACAGACTGGTGATGGTGGGTCCTCTCTATTTCTGAAAATCAACCTTCCTTCCAGTTTAAGGTGGTATTCCACACTGGAAGGAAACACTCTGAAATTCTTTACTAATCCACAATCAGACATTCCCACTCCGATAGTCCAGAAAGATGTGAAATCAGCTCAGAGCCTGGCTGATATTCAGCAAATTGGAGAGCAGTTGTTCATCCCTGTTCAGTTAAATGATGGGAAGGACTCTGTTCTCGCCAGAGTGTGTGTGAATAACGGTAAGAGCTTCATCAGCGAAGCCATGTTCCGCCAACTCCCAAAAGATCCAGCCATTCCCACATTCAAACTGATAGATAAATGGGAAATGCACCTAGAAGCACCCAATTCCAAACATCTCCTGCCAAGCAGGTGTATGCTCAAAATCTCCATTGGCAACAAGAGCATAGTCCATAATTGTTGGCTCGTGCGAGACGTCACTGCCGCCTTTTACTTAGGCAGTGATATTCTCAATCGCTTTACCATTAGTTTGGACCTAACAAACTTCAAAGCTTGGTCCCGATTAGCGGATAATCCCATGGGCTTTGATGATCCAGAAAAAGCATTTAGGTCAGCTCAATTCTACCTTATGCAGTTGAAATTCAGATTAAAGAGGAAGTCACCATCCCGGAAAGGACCCGACAATTCTCCCTGGAAGTGAAAGTTAAAAGAGGACAAAAATTGAAACACCCTGATGCTTATATTCATCTAAATGCTTCTCTCCAACAACAAGGGTTAGGGGTAAACCCAACACCATTAGTCAACATAGAACATGACACCATTCCAATAGAGGTGGATAACAGCGACTTACAGAGTATTACTCTAGCCGCAGGCACCATCATTGGAATGGCGGTTGATGACCGCCATTTCTCCATTGATTTAGGAAATTAACTGTTAGGACCGATCCCCAAGGACTGTTTTTACAGTGACAGTGAGGACAATATCCGGCATGGGGGGAACTTCCTGGTGTACACTTTTTGCCCTTATGGTAAGGAAGATGTGACTTGTGACTTCAGGAGGGATGAGGTGATTTTCCAGGTCCATGAGGGCTGCCTTTCCCACCTAAAGCCTCCAGTCCAAATCAGCACTCTGACCAATGACTTCTCCACCCAGCTGGAGGAGGCCGCTGAGATAGCTAAACCAGAAGTCTTTCCAGGCTTCAGGCAGATGGTGGAAGAGAGAGTCAATCTAGCTGATGCCTGCGTGACTCTGGAACAGAAGCAAAAGTTGAAACAAGTTTTCTTGCATTTCCAAGATCTCTTTGCGGTAGACTCATATGACTGTGGTCGCACCGACATCCACACCACAACAATCCCCACGGACCCTGGAATGACTCCAGTGTTTGTGAAGCAATATCGTTTGCCTCTTGCATCCATGGAGTCCCTTACTGAAATAATTAAGAAGCTTGAGTCCCGGGGAATAATCCGTCCAGTACACAGCACCTTCAATAATCCGGTGCTGGGAATATTGAAGCCAAACGGCCAGTGGAGACTCTGTGCCGACCTTAGGGAGCTCAACAAACGGGTCCATACTTCCCGATGGCCTCTGCCCTACATTGACCAAGGGCTGGCCCAGATTCAGGGGTCACAGCTATTCACAGCAATAGCCCTGACCAATGGATACTGGACCGTGCCTGTCAGTAGGGAGGACCAATACAAACTGGCTTTTACCTTTGGGGGCCAGCAGTACACATGGACCCGGACTCCCTTCGGATACCTCAACTCTGGCATTGAATTCAACATTTTCCTACATAAGGCCATGCCCGACCTGGGTGCGAGGGGTAACCTGGCTTATGTAGATGATGTCCTCATCAAAAGTTCATCTGTGGAGGAACACATAGCGGAGATCCGTTATGTTCTGACACAGTTGAGGGCCGCCGGAGCAAAACTTTCCTTTCAGAAAGCACAGTGGTGTAGAACCCGTGTTAATTTCTTGGGGCATGAGATTACTCCTCAGGGTCTCTGTCCCCAGGAAAAGAAAAGAAAGTGGAAGCACTCCAGAAACTGAAGGATCCCACAACTGTGCGGGAACTAAGGAGCCTCCTTGGACTGACAAATTACAGCAGAAAGTTCATTGAGGGCTACGCAGAGATCAATAGACCCCTGATTCATCTCTTGAAGGGGGGGTTCAAGTGGGAATGGGGACCAGAACAATCCGAGACAGTAAGACAACTCAAGAGAAGCCTCTCACAAGCGCCTTGCCTAGCTTACCCTGTCAGAAACAAGGAGTTCTTCCTGGAGACAGGGTTCTCTAATAGGTGCTTGACGGCAGTATTATACCAAAAGCATGACAAGGTCAATAAAGTAATCTCCTATGCAAGCAAAACTTTATCCTTTGTGGAGGAAAAATTCAACGATTGTGAGAAGGCACTCCTGGCAACGGTGTGGGCATTGAAGAATTACCGCCTGTTCATCCAGGGGGAACACATCATAGTGGAGACTCCACACCAGCCTCTGCAATATCTCCAAAGTGACAGAATCCGGGCCGGAAATGTGAGTAATTCCTGAATTACTTCCTGGATTCTGTCAATGCAAGGCTTTCCTGTGGAAGTCAGATATGGCCAAAACAAGAAGAGTCCCCTCGCACAAGGTCTGGCTGACTTGCATGATTGTGCCAGAGAAAACTGTCTCGTGGACGAAAGTCTAAAAATCAAGGACAACATGGAGGCATACTTTAATTCCCCACACAAAGTATTTGAATAAGACAAGTGTGAGGGAATGCCCACTGTCTATGTGGATGGATGATCTTACCATGTTGACAACAACGGGGAGAAAGAACTGGTGGCCGGTGTAGGGAATGCATGGGTGAAGGAGTTTCTAGAACCCTGCTCTGGATACAAAATTGGTCCCCGAAGTAGTCAGGTGGCAGAGTTGATGGCTGTGCATCAGGCCATCCTCACTGCTGTCCAACATCAACTCCACGAACTGGTCATAATCACAGATTCGGATTATGTGCGGAACGGGTTCGTGGAGCACCTGGTTAATTGGAAAACCAGAGGCATGTTATGTGCTAATAACAAACCCCTGAAACATGGGCAGTTAATCCAAAATATTGATGATCTGGTCACATCGAATGGGATGACCATCTACTGGAAAAAGATCAAGGGTCATTCCAAAGTAGAGGGACCAGACAAAACTGGAAATGACTTAGCTGATCAGCTGGCCAAAACCGGGGCCATCCAAGGGGATCTAATAGAAATAGAGTCCCTGTTGGGGGAATTCCAGATCACTGCTATCACTAGGTCCCAGAAAAATGCTCACAATGATCTTTCAACTGCACAATGGAGTAAGGAGACCTTGATGCTGATTTGATTACAGCTGAGAAGGGGGATCCAATAATTGGTAAGTTTTACCAACACATTGAGGACCCTGAGAACTTTCCCCTGACGGATACCGATTACATTGGGAAAGAGGACCTAAGAGTGTTGATGAAATGTCCAAAAAGGTTCCGAATCCAAGACGGTTTGTTGGTAAGGAAATCCTAAGCTGGCCATGATCAGTGGGTGGTCCCTACCTCATTCCGAAGCCTGATGTTAAGTCATGCCCATGATGTGGCCACCGCCGGTCATAGGGGGTTTCACACAACACTGGAAATCTTAAGAGAGGTTGCATACTGGCCACACATGGGGCAGGACCTCGACCAATACTTGAAGGGGTGTCTTGTGTGTGCACAGTTTCAGCCATCATCCCTCACACACCGTGCGCCTCTCCAAAAGAGGGGGATGACACTGCCATGGTCAGATTTGCAAATCGACTTTGTAGGCCCTGTAATTCGCTCGTCTAGAGGAAACAAGTACATGTTTACTGTTACATGCTTGTTTACCAAGTGGGTGGAATGTCTCCCGGCCCCAAACTGCAAGGCAGAAACAGCAGCTGCCCTGATGATTAACCACATCTTTTCCCGTTTTGGTCTACCTCAAAGGATTGAGTCAGACAGAGGTAGCCATTTCACCAGCGAGGTAATGACAAAGATGTGGGAGATACTGGGGGTCAAAAGGAAGCTACATATTGCTTACCGGCCAGCTTCTTCTGGAGCAGTAGAGAGATACAACAGAACCATTGTGAGCATATTAAAAAAGTTTGTGGCAGATTCTGGGCCAAGTTGGGATATCCAATTACCTCTGGTCCTACAGGCCATCAGATCTACCCCTTCATCTGCAACTAAAATTTCACCATTTGAGTTGATGACTGGACATAAGATGGTGCTTCCCCAGCATTTGCTCTACAGAACCCAAGAGCAAAAGTTGATAAATGCCTCCAGAACTCATGAGTATGTGGAGAATTTAAGGAAACACCTGCAACATGCTTTTGCATATGCTCAGCGGAATCTAGAAAGATCAGCCGAGAGCATGAAGACCCACTACGACCTGAAAACCACCAGGAAAGTATATGAGGTGGGGTACCGGGTCTATCTATACAATTTCCAAAGGAACCAGGCCAAACAGTGAACATTTTTGCCAACATGGAAGGGACCATTTGAAATTATAGACAAGATCTCCCCTGTAGCGTATAAAATCCGCATCCCCAAAGGTAGTCTGGCGGAAGGGGAAGACAAGTGGGTACATATAAATCAGCTAAAGTGTTGCCATCCCAGGCACACTCTGCAGCAACTGGACGAGTCCTCTGCAATACCAGAGGGGACCGCTCCAGATTAATTCAGTTCCCATCTTAAACTATCCCACATATAGTCTCTAAAATATTATGATTGGAAAAAAAAAATGTTTCATGATGATATCTTGTTTTTCAAAATAAGAATGCTATGATCTATTCTCGTGATTTATAAAATGTATATGTCGCCCCACTATATCAATAGTGGTGGAAAAATGTCTATGAATAGGTATTGCCACTTTTGCTTTGTCGTCCTCGGAGAAAGAAAACCTGGAGACTGGCCAAGGAGGACGACCGGGGACCGGGAGCAAAGATCCGAGGGGCCCGGGGTACCGCCCAATATTCCCATCAGGACCGGCGAGGAGAACCGATCGATCAAACCGGGTGAGGGAAAAGATGCTGAACTGTGCCATCTACAGAATTGGAAGAAGATGAGGCGAACATCCCAGATCTTGCGAGTTCCATCAGTGAAAGATCGGAATGGCTATCGCGAGAGGGGGGGCTTGTGGGATGTTTTTACCCATGCATCCAAGCCCTACCATAAAACTGGGCATTACTGGCATTGAAAACATCATGATGGCCAGAACTCCCCAGAGAGTGCACAGGGAAAACATGAAGAATAGGCTGCCACCCATTTTTGCCTATGTTGTGAGCACAGGAGGGCACTGCCTAAAAACCACCATTGGGCTACACACACAGTAGCCTGAAACCATTGGGAATGGCAATGCTGATTGCCAAAAGCAACCCAGAACTGTGGGGAATTCATTTTCTTAATGTCAAAAATGGATGCAATACCGGTGCTCACCACTATCAGAAAGCCGGCGTTTTAAAACCACCAGACTTTGGTGTAAAACTGAACAAATGAACCCAAACCAGGCCAAGGAAAGACTTGCTAAGAGGTGGATACAATGTAAAACTATATTCTGAAACGACTTGAAGGAAGTAATTATTTAATGTATATATAAAAAAATAGCTGCATGTAAGTTGGATTTGAATGTAGAAAACTGGGAACTAAAGTGACATTTAGCTGAATTCTGCCTGACAACTACCCCCGACAGGAGAAACCGGCTCAGCCACTCTTCCCAGGCCTAGCTGCATCCTGCTGCCCCTGCCAAAAGGAGATGACACCTCTCTGATTGGGTTAGGGAGGAGCACCGGCGGACTGCAGGAAGTTGAACAAAGCCCTGTCCTGGACTCAGGCAAATGTTATATTGGGGGGGTCGTAAAATGGCTTCCTCTTGGGAGAAACTAGGAGGGGCAGTGCCTGTGAGAGCCAGCTGAGCTTGGGGGAAGTGGATAAACCAGTTATTCCACCATGTGATGTGGGAAGCCACACCCCTTTTTGACCAGGGCATAATTTTAAAAAGATAGATAACTCATAGTGCGGACTGGTCAAAATTATATAAGTAATATCATTATTCTTGTGATTTTTCTGTGCACGTTTTAAGAGCTGTTAGGACCCTGTGGAGTATTCTGGGGGGTTGCTAGCAGAAAATAGGGTCTTACTCCAAATGTCTGCATGTTAAAAATCTGACACTTCATCAATTAATGTCCATACTCCTTGTGCACATTTGTGTAATTTTTGGTAAATGTCCGATATTGGTAAACCGACCAAAAAGCGCAAAATGTTGTCATTTCTGAATCCCAGCTCGCAGGAACATGGGGCTTGAACAGAGACCTGTCTTAATTCATCTGTAATACGTACATGTAATGTCAACCACTTGTGTATCTGATAAATATGTATTTGAATCAAATATAGATTTGTGGGCAAATTGACCTGGGGAGGATCCTCTGACCCATAAACAGACCTCATCATGATGACAATCCATTTCCTTCCCCCAATCATGGGAGAGGGGAGAATTGTGCCAATGACAAGTAGAGAGGGGCAGGCTCAGTTATGCCACGCACACACCCACTTTCTGAACACATAAAAGCAGACAGTGCAGGACAGGTAGGGACATTCACTTTCCACTTTCTTGCAGGACGCTTTGCTGGGAGACTTCAGACTTCACATCCAGAGATCCAGACTTCAAATCCACCAATCTCCAGAAACCAGAAATGAACTCCAGAATTTGTAGCAGAGAGGCCTGAATCCACAAGCTGAATCCTCTTCCGCAGGCCTCAAAACCATCCAAACTATTCAACAGCTGTTTGAAATTTTGCCAATAACTTTTGCAAGAACCTGTAGCAGTATCCGGAAAGCAGTGCTGTATCCGGAACCAGAGAGAACCACAAACCAGACCGTTGTGAGCAGAACCGGTGCTTGACAGACCCAGAGAGCAGAGCTGACCCAGATAGCCGGGACTTCAGAACCACCCGCCGGAAGTCCTGTCCAACCTGACCAGACCATGACGGCTTATTTCAAAAATATAGTGTGAGTACTCACTGTGCAAAACCAATCTCTCAGTTTAATATAATCTAATTAAAACTATTTTAACCTATTTAGAACTACCTCATAGGAATCGTGTGTGTCATTCTGTCCTTTTTAAAGCTGAACACTGTCACCTGTCATTTTGAACTTTTAAATTTCAAATCCAAAAAACTACCTTCACAAAATCGTCCGTATCTCTGGAACCGTTTGTGCTAGGAGCGAAATTTAACTTTTATCTTAAAGCAAGGATTCTAGGTTTTCCAACGAACCTAGACCTCCTTCTCCTTTTAGGCCTCCGAAATTACGCTCGACACACGCGATTAAATTTGCCGCGATTTGACTTTTTGCACAATTTCAGCCACGTGTAAAAATCAGCAGCTCCTTACTTTCCTTTGCTAAAATTCGTTTTAACCTGCTAGTTACTCATAGAGCATTGCTAAAGTGAGCCTGAACTAATATAAACTAGATATCACCCACCCTGAACCTCTAGAGGGAATTAACAGCATTTCTAGCACATTTCTCACTTCATTGTCATCACATTCAAAGCATTTTGGGCCTGTGTTTCAAACTTCTACCTGTTTTCCTCTAAGCTTGCTGGGGGGGGAACTGAATTTCGTATTGTATTTGACTGCATTCCTGAGAACTGTGTGCTCCTCTTTCCATCTCCTTATATTGCATAAAGGGGGGGAGTGAATTGTCAAGGAAAAGTGATTACATTGTCTTTTGTTGAAGCCATGTCAAGTTATTTTCTGTACTGCATTTCATTCATCATTGCGTTTCCTTGAACCATATAAAGCATTCTTTCCCACCTTATTCTTCTGTTCCTATTCATAAGTAACCAAGAACTGTGCTACTGTAGGATTACCTCTTGCTGATTACTGCTCAGATTCACAACTGTGCTATCCATTATCAATTTATTTATAGAAGTGTGATACATATATATATTGTTTAATTTTTCAAATAAACCTTTTAAATTTGCAAAACAAATCTACTTCTTGGCTCAGTGGGTTCAGGGGGATTCTAAGAGAGGGGTGTTATACAAGGGTCCATCATCCAGATTATAACTTGCCATAAAAATATACAAATAAGGGCTTCCCTTGGGCATCCCAGACAAGGCACTGACTGGGATTGCTTGATTGGAGTCACTTACAGCTCTATGGGAATGGGGAAGGCGCTAATTACGGTGCCGCAAATTGCAGTACCGTAATTAGCACCCTGGTCCCTTTGCGGGTTGGTTTTTAATGCCTGCTAAACAGCAGGCGTTAAAGTACCAACCCGCAAAGGGATCTCGTAGTAAGGCGGTAAGGGTTTACCGGTACCGGTGCCCTTACCAGTACCGGTAAACCCTTACCGCACTACGTGTAATGAGACCCTAAGAGTATTGTAATAGCAAGGATAGTTTTGTGTATGATGGCGCTATAATGCAGGGAAGGAAAATCATGCTCACCACTAAGTAGTTTACTATCACCAGATATCGCCACCAATACATATTACTGGATTAGCCAATATAATATAATAAGGTATCGTCTCTAGGATGATGTGATGACAAACCTAATCTAAACGCGAGGATAAGTATTTCTAAACTACCACTCTTCTTTTGGCGGTAAGAAAATACTGCCAGACCCCAAATTTACTCAAAATATCCTACAAATATGGCGCGCAGGCTGGGAAACTGATTATAGAGCACATACTGGGCATGGCAAGTGTGTCTCACACTACCACACATGCATTAGAGGGAGCCCATTTCATGATAGCAGTGTGACACTAAAAGTGAATTTCAGAATGTCTCAAATGGAAGCCACATTTCCAGAATTAGTACAATATCTGGAGGCAAATCTAAATGCACATGGGACATGGTCATCAAATAATGCCACAGAATGGCATGGCCGCATTTATGGTGAAGTACAGAAAGAGCCATTCGACAGCATCTTTGCAGAAGACAGCATATTCAGGTCTGCCTTTTGAGACTATTAAATGCAGCTGATAAACATGCAGAGAAAGACTGTCTGATACGGCTATGTGCCAAGACATGGTTTATCCTAAACAGATCTCTGCGAATGCAAGAAAATGATACTAAGCTGATTAACAGGTTCAAAGCTGATGTAGATGGGGCAAGGAAATGTTAAGAGCAGAATTGGAGGTATGTCAAAAAGACATGCAGTCAAAACGTAGGGATCTTGATGTTCAATTGTATAAAAGTAAGAAACAGTTTGAGGGTAATGAACAAGAATTGGTACACTTGAAGGTGTTGGTAGACCATATTAGACACACAAAGATGAGGTTGTTTTCGAAATGCAGATTTTGCAAAAAGATCATTGTGAAAAAGAAAGTGATCTCCAAAATGCTGAACAGCAGATGGTTAAAATGTTTCAAGAAAGAGACAAGAGAAACAAAGAATTCAATGAATGCCAAATGCAAATGGGCGATATGCAAGAGGTAATTAATAAGTTGAGTGATGAAAACAATTATTTGCATAAGGAGGCAGAGAGGGTCCTTAAAAAGTGCAAAGATTTGAAACAGCAAATATGCATTTCCAGGTCCCAGGATAGATGACAGGGCACCACATTCAATAGAGTTGAGGTAAATTCTGTTTCTACACAGAGTGACTGGGCCGGTGACTGAACTTGGTTGCAGCACCCTTGGCGGGTTTGACACACCCATTAGGGGCCGCCACCAATCCAATACACCTGAAACCAGGATTGAATCACAAAGTAGTACAATTCTGTGAATAGCAACGATGAGTCCCATAAAGATAATGAAATCCATCAAAGCTCTGATCAAACCATTTAAAAAAGGAGGGGAGTGCTGCATAGAGGACCACTTAGAAGTGATGCATGACATATTTAAAGCCCTCCAGATACCTAAGGAACAATACAGGCAATATTTTCATTTGAATTTAGATGCTCCCACAGCCAGTATGATTAGGGGGTTAAATGAACAGCAGAACATGACATGGGCAGAGTTTGAAAAAAGAGATTAGACGTAATTTGTTTGCTTTCCAATCATTGCAAGAGGCGAAAAAGGTTGCTTACATAAATACTGCTGGGCCTAATACGTCACCTCGCAAATTTTTGCAAGACTTAAAAAGAGATTTTTCTCACTTTCATGTATTTTTTGACCCCAATGCCAATGAGTTTAAAACTGCCTACTTCTATGGGCTACAGCAAGACAATATATCACAATTAGTTAGTGAATTTGAACGTGACAAGTCCCTTCAATGGATTGTAAACCAAAGCACAAAACTATATGAAGTACTCAGGGTAGAGAAGGTGACAAAATGAAAGACACTAGACCAAAATCTAAAGAACCCTCAGTAACAGTGATGGAAATCAGGTCAGCCAAAATGTCTCTTGAGTCTGCTCAAAGTCCAAATAAAAATAATGCGGTACCTGAACAAAGGGGTAATCAACAAAGGATGTACTCCCTGCACCAATGTTTCAATCACATGATCCTAGTAATAGCCCTAGGTACTTAGGAGACAGGCCCCGTGCGGGATATCGGCTGATATGTCAGGTATGAACAATAATCAGAGGCAAAGCCAGGATCAAAGGAATAATGGTCCCTACCAGGCATTGGGGACACAGGCAAAGCCAGGATCAAAGGAATAATGGTCCCTACCAGGCATTGGGGACACAGAGTAGATTTGACCCTAACACCATGATATATTGTAATCAGGATAGAGCCCGATATGTGGATCAATTTACTGATAATGGGAATCAGCATGGGGGACAATACCCACAAAATGAAAGACAGGACATGAGGCAGAATACGAATTATGCTCTACGTCAATATAATGATTCACCACCACCAGGGGACTACAACCAAAGGATGGTTGCACCCCGTGCCCCTCCACATATGAATCAAGAGCTCAGAAGCAATCCCAACAGAAATCATTCTCCTGAGAGATATCAGAATAGATTCAATCAAGGGGAAAACAATCAATATCGATCTAGGCCACAAAGAGAGGATTCTAGAGAAATGTAATGATTCCAGTGCCTCGAGGCCCAAGTGAAAATGTTGGCTGAGCAAATAGGAAAGCTCTGTACAGCACAGAAACAGTCATCAAAGGAAGGGTCAGAAGGCCATAGCACTGACAGCATTGTTATCACAAAAACATGATTTGAATCACAAAACCATTGCTTATGCAAGTAAGGCATTTTCCCAAGTTGAAAGTAAATTCAGTGAATGTGAAAAGGCTCTTTTGACCACTGTGTGGGCGTTACAGCATTTCCACCCCATTGTGCATGGAGAAAATGTAATTATTGAGACAAATCATCAACCTTTGCAGTTTTTAGAGAGTAAAAGAATTAGGTCAGGCAACCTAGCACAGTCCAGAATTACTTCATGGACACTGGCATTGCAAGGCTTTCCTGTAGAAGTGAGGTATGGCCAAAATAAAAAGAGCCCAGTAGCTCAAGGTTTGGCAGATCTACATGACTGTGCAGCTGAACATATATCAAATGAAGTAGAAATGGAATGTAGTTTACACGAGTTTGGACAATCACCATACAAAGCTTTTCATGAAAAGACATGCAAGGATTTGCCAACTGTATATGTAGACAGTTGTGCTTTTCACATTGAAAATGACAGTAATAAACAATTGGTATCAGGAATAGGAAATGTCTGGTTGAAATGATCAGACATTCCCAGTATAGGGATGAGAATTGGGGCTAGGAGCAGTCAAGTAGCAGAATTGGAAGCCATTTATAAAGCAATTACTACTGCAGTTGATAATAAATTGAGTGAAATTGTCCTGGTGACTGATTCTGATTATGCACGAAATAGCTTTGTGGAATATTTACCTGGCTGGAAAGCAAGAGGTATGATCACCTACAATAAAAAGCCTCTCAAACATGGAAAAATGATACAGGCTATAGACAAATTGGCATCAGAGAATGAATTAACAATATACTGGAGGAAAATTCATGGACATTTAAAAACTCCAGGAGAGAATAAGGAGGGAAATGATAAGACAGATCATTTGGCTAAAATTGAGGCCGTGATGGGAGAGTTGCTACCTATTGAACATTTACTTGGTGAAATACAGATTGATGCAATTACACGCTCTAAAGCTCCAAAAGAGGTAGAACAACCAGTAGTGCAATGGAGTTATGATACACCAGATCAAGACCTGATTAAAGCACAAAAAGATGATCCAATTTTAGGAATCTATTATAATCATTTGATAGACCCTGAACAAAATCCTTTAACAGAAAATGATTGTTTGGGGAAAAGAAGAGTTGAGGGTGCTATTAAAGATTAAAAAACGAATTAAACTACAGGATGGACTCATGATTAGGAAATCCATAACAGGACAAATACAGTGGGTGGTACCCCTTTCATTCAGAGGGCTAATGCTACACCATGCACATGATGCAATAACTGCAGGACACAGAGTGTCTAAAAAACACTAGAGATACTGAAAGATTATGCTTACTGGCCACATATGTCCCAAGATGTGGAATTATATACTAGGGGATGTCTAGTATGTGCCCAATTTAAACCTGCTTCACCAATCCATAGGGCCCCACTGATGAAAAGAGGCTTAACCCTTCCATGCCGCATTTGCAAATAGACTATGTAGGGCCTGTAAAAAGGTTGAGCAGGGGGAACCGTTATATTTTGAGTGTGGTTTGTTTAATGTCAAAATGGATAGAGTGTATTCCTGCACCAGACTGTAGTGCGCAAACAGCAGCTACATTACTAGTAAATCATATATTTTCAAGATTTGGGTTACCACAAAGAATAGAATCAGACAGAGGAAGTAATTCCACGAGCGCTTTAATGAGTAAGGTGTGGCAGATACTGGGAGTGAAAAGAAAGCTGCATATTGCATACAGATCCACTTCTTCTGGAGGTGTTGAAAGTTGTAATAGGTCTGTTGTGGATATATTGAAGAAGTTTGCAGCAGAGTCAGGTTCCAGCTGGGATTTACGTTTACGTTTTATGATTTACGTTTACCTATGGTTTTGATTGCAATCAGATCAACTGCCAAAGCAACAGGTATCAGCCCTCATGAAGTATTGGCAGGTAGGGAGATGGTGTTGCCACAACACCTATTGTACAGAACACTTGAAAAGACACTTGCAAGCGCATCTACAGTTCATGAATATATGGAAGAACTGAGGAAGCATTTACAACATGCATTTGCTTTTGTGCAGCGGAATTTGGAAAGATTCGCTGACAGTGCAAAATCATATTATGATAAAAAGACATCTGTGAAAGAGTATAGTGTAGGGGATCAGGTGTATAAATTTCATTTTGAAAAGGGTAAACAGAAAAATTCAAAATTTCTGGTGGCATGGCAGGGGCCATTTCAAATAATTGATAAGGTGTCTCCAGTGGTTTACAAAATATTAAGTCCCTGCTATCCCGCGAGGTGAGAGCGAAGGATGTGGCACAGGTGTATGCATTTGCTTCTGTTTGCAGGCTATTTTTTTTGTTTAAAGGAAGTTCTGGGCGGTGCCAGTACACGGCAGTCAAGGTGCTCAACATGCCATTGTTGGAATGAACATGTGTCACACTTTCAGCATCCAGCATGCAGTTGATGTCCAGTCGGGAGTGGGCTGCAGGAGGGGCGGCGTCACAGGTGATTGGGCATCTCTTGTGGTGTGGGCTGCCTGCAGGGTGTGATCACGAGTGATGGGAGGGTCCATTGTGTTGTAGACTGCCTGCATGTTATGTGGTCATGGGTGGTGGGGGATTCCCATGACCTGTGGGCTGTCTACAGGGTGTATTCATGCGGGATCCCATGTGGTGTGGGCTGCCTGTGGGGTGGCATCACAAATCATGGGGGTGTTCCTTGTGGTGTGGGCTGCCTGCAGGGTTTGGTCACAGGTGAAGGGATCCCATGTGGTGTGGGCTGCCTATGGGTGATGTCACAGGTGTATGGGGCGTCCCTTCTGGTGTGGGCTTTCTGCAAGGTGTGGTCATGGGTGATGGGGGTGTCCCTTGTGGTGTGGGCTGCCTGCAGGGTGTGGTCATGGGTGATGGGGGTCCCTTGTGGTGTGGGCTCCCTGTAGTGTGTGGTCACGGGTGATGGGGGTCCCATGTGGTGTGGGCTGCCTGCAGGGTATGGTCATGTGTGATGGGGGTCCCCTGTGGTGTGGGCTGGCTATGGGGTGGTGTGACTGTTGATGGGGCGTCCCTTGTGGTGTGGGCTGCGTGCAGGGTGTGGTCACAGGTGATGGGACAGTCCCATGTGTTGTGGGCTGCCTATACGGTGTGGTCATGGTCGATGGGGGTCCTATGTAGTGTGGCCTGCCTGAAGGGTGTGGTCACAGGTGATGGGGTCCCAT
Organism: Ambystoma mexicanum; assembly: GCF_040938575.1. Taxonomy (NCBI): domain Eukaryota; kingdom Metazoa; phylum Chordata; class Amphibia; order Caudata; family Ambystomatidae; genus Ambystoma; species Ambystoma mexicanum. Next base: position 261,803,953 of record NC_090935.1, read on the forward strand.
GTGGTTCGGGCTGCAAGTGGGGTGGCATCACAGGTTATAGGGCATCCCCTGTGGTGTGGGCTGCCTGCAGAGTGTGGTCCCGGGTGATGGGGGTCCCTTGTGGTCTGGGCTGCTTGCAGGGTGTGGTCACAGGTGCTGTGGGGTGCCTGCAGGGTGTGGTCATGGGTGATGGGGTCCCATGTGGTGTGGGCTGCCTGTGGGGTGGGATCACAGATTATGGGGCATCCCTTGTGGTGTGGGGTGCCTGCAGAGTGTGGTCATGGGTAATGGGGGCACCCCTTGTGATGTGGGCTGCCTGCAGGGTGTGGTCATGGGTGATGGCGGTTTGGGGGGTCCCATGTGGTGTGGGCTTCCTGCAGGTTATGGTCACAGGTGATGGGGCGTCCCATGTGGTGTGGGCTGCCTGCAGGGTGTGGTCACAGGTGATGGGGGTTGCATGTGGTGTGGGCTGCCTGTGGGCTGACATTACAGGTGATGAGGGCATCCCTTGTGGTGTAGGCTGCCTGCACGGTGTGGTCACGGGTGATGGGGGTCCCATGATGTGTGGGCTGTCTACAGGGTGTATTCACAGGGATCCCATGTGGTATGGACTGCCTGTGTGGTGGCATCACAGATCATGGGGGTGTTCCTTGTGGTGTGGGCTGCCTGCAGGGTGTGGTCACAGGTGATGGGGGTCCCATGTGGTGTGGGCTGCTTGTGGGTGGCGTAACAGGTGATGGGGCATCCCTTGTGGTGTGGGCTTTTTGCAAGGTGTGGTCACGGCTGATGGGGGTGTCCTTTGTGGTGTGGGCTGCCTGCAGGGTGTGATCACAAGTGATGGGGGTCCCTTGTGTTGTAGACTGCCTGCATGGTGTACTGATGGGTGATGGGTGATGGGGGGTCCCATGATGTGTGGGCTGTCTGCCAGGTGTACTCACAGGGGATCTCATGTGGTCTGGGCTGCCTGTGGGGTGGCATCACAGATCATGGGGGTGTTCCTTGTGGTGTGGGCTGCCTGCAGGGTGTGGTTGTTAGGCAGAAACCTGTGCAGTTCCCTCTGGGACCACTGCAAAAGATTTAAGACTACAGGTGTTTGGCAGTAAACCCACTTGGTAGCAGTCTGTACCACACCGATTCACTTGGTAGCTGTGGCTGAGCGGACAGACTTCCCTCAAGAAAAGTTAGGCAGTATTTGGAGTATACAAGATAGGGCAATTTACACAGTAGAACAAGCAGACACGGATCAGAGCTTGGGTATAAGATATATAATTATTTATTTAAAAACACATCTATGGAAAACACACTTGCACTAATACGGCAAACAACTTCAATCACAATTACTATAAGTATATCAATCCCCTAACAATATTTCGACAAGTCTAGGTTCAACGGCACCACTTATTTGCAGACAGAGGTGAATGCTTTAACCCAGATGGCACTCTAGTATTCGTTAGGCAGGGAGAGAGAAAAAAGGCAGGGTATGAAACCAACTCAGTACCAACACTTTTACGAAACAAATGCAAGGCGAGCAAGGCAGGGTCGACTGTAAATCACAAAGTTCAGAGGCCAGGCCCACTCGGAGAGAGGCAAGGCGATATGTCCCAAAAAGTATCACAGTGGAAATGCACTTCAAGTCTTTGTAGCAAAATGTCACAGAAAGGTTGGACCATTTTAGAACAAACGTTTAAGAAGGTCTTGAGGCGACCCAATGGAAAGGTAAAGATTTAAGACACCTCACGCTAACCGTTTCAGGGGAAGCCAGGCGGACACAGTACCTTGTAAGTGAAGAGCCAGCTCCGGCGGGGGCAGTTGTTCCTGGTGGTGGATGCAAGTCGGGGCTTTGCCAGAAGATGAGAGGATCTCGTCGTCGAGGAAAGTTGAAGATCGTTGCACCACCATGGAAGAGACCAGCTGCGGAGTGCTCAGTCACAAGGCACCACCTTTTGGCCGTGGTACAGTGGTCAGTGGCTATCCGGTTGCCGGGGTGCTCAGCACGGGCAATTCGACCACTGGACGTCCTGGAAGCGAAGAAAAAGCAAGGGACTGGTTGTTCCCACCAGTCAGGAGAAGAAGACTCTCCAGCAGGGAAATCTCCTCTCTCGTTGGGAAGTGGTGAGTCGGTTCAGCAGGGCTCTACCGGAGGTGTCGTCGTTGCAGGTCGGCTCAGCTTTACCCTCGTCGGATTCATAGGTCCTGTGGCGACTTCTGAAGATCCAGTCCCAAAAGCACTGCTTCTATGCAGAAAACCCCCATTCATTCAGCCTAGCTGTCAATCACACATGCTAAGTAGTGAGCCGGGCGGCTCACCACTTGGGCCAATCACACAAGAGTGCGACTTGAGTTGGCAAGGCAACTCAGTCCAGGGTGCCTAAACCCCCTTCCACACTCCCTGTGGTACCCAGACAGAATGGCACCACTCTGGAGGGCTTCTGTGCAGAAGCCCACCAAACGTGGAACAAAGGGCTCAACCTTTGGTTTCAGAGTTACAGAGGCGAACACATACGCCATTTTAAAAACTGAGTTCTGGCAGAAAATACCAACCGGTGGATTTATTTAAGACAAATAAACCGGTGGTATGTTAGAGACTAAGGTGAAAAAGTATTAGCCTCCAACAATGGGAAGAATCCCATAGGAATATATTCGCGGACGAATATAAAAAGTAGTATCCACTGCCACCAGCCAAAACTCGACGAGGGTGGACGGGACAGTGCCCCCTCGAACAACAGACCCAGGGGTAATCGAATTACCCCTACCAGTACGTCCACAATAGGATGGTTTGTACTAGTTCTGTTAGTAAATTTAGGTCTAGTAAAGTCAATGGTGACTTTACATGCCCTGGGAGACAGTAGTCGGTCCCAGGATATGGAGTCTATGGTGGGGATCCTCTAGGACACCCCAGTGTTACGGCACGGAGGGTGCGGTGTAACACACATAGCAAAACACATGAGGCCCTATGGAGTAAAAAACCCCATAGCCCATAGAACACATTGACATTCAAAGAAATCAACCACATTCATGTCCAAGAGTGGGAGGAAAAGAGTCTCACTCTTGGCAGGATGAAAAAAAAAACTCCAGAAATCCAGCAAGGCTGTTGGGGGACTCACTAGGTTAGGAAATTCAGCCTAAACAGAGAATTCTCCCTAACAGTGGTCACAGGTGATGGGGGTCCCATGTGATGTGGGCTGCCTGTGGGTGGCGTCACAGGTGATGGGGCATCCCTTGTGGTGTGGGCTCTCTGCAAGGTGTAGTCATGGGTGATGAGGGTGTCTCTTGTGGTGTGGGCTGCCTGCAGGGTGTGGTCATGTGTGATGGGGGTCCCTTGTGGTGTGGGCTGCCTGCAGGGTATGGTCACGGGTGATGGAGGGTCCCCTGTGGTGTGGGCTGCCTGTGGGTTGACGTGACAGGTGATGGGGTGTCCCTTGTGGTGTGGGCTGCATGCAGGGTGTGGTCACAGGTGATAGGGGGGTCCCATGTGGTGTGGGCTGCCTTTAGGATGTGGTCATGGGTGATGGGGGTCCCATGTGGTGTGGCTGCCTGTGGGGTGGCATTACAGGTGACGGGGTATCCCTTGAATGCAGGGCTGCCTGCAGGGTGTGGTCAAGTGTGATGGGGGGTCCCTTGTGGTCTGGGCTGCCTGCAGGGTGTGTTTACAGGTGTTGAGGGGTCCCATGTGGTGTGGGCTGCCTGCAGGGTGTGGTCACAGGTTATGGGGCATCCCTTGTGGTGTGGGCTGCCTTCAGAGTGTGGTCACGGGTGATGGGGGCATGTCTTGTGATGTGGGCTACCTGCAGGGTGTGGTCATGGGTGATGGGGGCTGGGTGGGTCCCATGTGGTGTGGGCTACCTGCAGGGTGTGGTCACGGGTGATCGGAGGGTCCCATGTGGTTTGGGCTGCCTGCAGGGTGTGGTCACAGGTGATCGGGGTTGCATTTGGTGTGGGCTGCCTGTGGGCTGGCATCACATGTGATGAGGGAATCCCTTGTGGTGTTTACTGCCTGTACAGTGTGGCCACAGGTGATGGGGCCTGGGGTGTGGCTCTCCCATCAGGAGGGGTCTGCTTCCAGTGGATTTGTACGTGTATCGCAGGATATGCGCTAGAGATTCCACACTATTGGGCTGGGGTGCAGCCGGGGTACACGCGGGTGTTTGCATGCGATTTGGCTGGGGTGTGACCAGAGTACGCGCAGGACTTTCCATGCGATTGTGCTGGGGTGCGGCCGGGGTACCTGCAGAAGTTTTCATGCGATTTGGCTGGGGTGTGTCCAGGGTATGCGCGGGAATGTGCACGTGATTGGGCTGTGGTGCATCCGGGGTACGTGCAGGAGTTTACACGTGATTGGGCTGTGGTGCATCAGGGGTACGCACAGGAGTTTCCAAGCAATTTGGTTGGGGTGCGTCCAGGGTACGCGCTGGAGTTTCCATGCGATTGGGCTGGGGTGCGGCCAGGGTATGTGCTGGTTTTTCCATGCAATTGGGCTGGGTTGCGGACAGGGTACGTGCTGTGTTTTCACGCAATTACGTTAGGCTGCAGACGGGGTACGCGTGGAGTTTTCACGCGATTTAGACAGGAGGGCTGTATGCTGGACCAGGGATGGCGTGAGGGCTTGCACCATGTTAGGTATTTCACTTGCTTTTTACTGCACGTGGGGCATGTTGTGGGCGTTACTGGCGCTCCTATTCGGCACGCGGCGCTTGCGCCTTTTCTGCGCTGGATACTATGAATCGGTCACTATGGGGGTCATTACGAGATTGGAGGTAGCCATGGCGATATTAGTGCCATGGCTGCCTCCAAACCTGGGTCCGGGTCCGTTCTGGCTGAATGGGGACTTACCAGGACATTCCGACCTATGCGGACCCGGTACGTCCCTATTCAGTTAACCATTCCCCATTCCCATCTGAGCCCCCATAGGGTTCAATGGGAATGGGGAAGGCGCTAATAACGGGCCCGCAAATTGTGGGGCCGTTATTAGCTCCAAGGTCCCTTAACGGGACCCGCAGAGAACGGCTGATCAGACCAGCCTTTCCTGCTGCGACACGCTAAGGGACCTCGAAATAGGTCGGTAAGGGTTTTCCGGCACCGGCATCATTGCCGCTGACCGTTAACCCTTACCGCCGAACTCGTAATGACCCCCTATGTGTTTTGTGGTTTCAATGTCAGCCTCACCACATAGTCAACATAGGCGTTCTTGCCTTAGATCCAAGTTTTACACCTTTTATCTCAAAGAAAGAGGTCTTATTAAATGCAATCAGTAGGTGCTGCCTTACTATGCAACTATTTGGAAACGCCTCGATATACGTTGGGAGTTGTCTCCTCTCAAGCCTGTAGTGAATGAAAGGGTCACTGTTAACATGTAATGCCAGTTTCACAATGTCAGCATCATAGCTGAACTCGTTTAGCCTATGCTTTGCAGCTCTCTTCACAGATTGGTTTCTGGACTCAGTGGGACATGATACCTGACCAGACAGCCATTTCTTATGTATCACCAACAGTTTCACATATCTACCAAACCGCACATATTCATACATCCAGTGGAAAGCTGGAAAACATTTACCATTATTGTGTCGTTATCCAATTTCATTAACTTCACATAGCACATGGCCGATTTACAGATTACCTCTGTGGGAATACTCATCAGATTGAATTATGAGCAAATATATTCTAAAGATAGCGATTTAGGCATTCTCACCAGAGAACGTAGACTGTTACTGTCTAATTTTAACAATTTGTTCTTGTAGTTATGCCCCCTCCCCACACTTCAGCAGCATAAAGCATGCAAGTTACAATTTTATCTCTGTATAATAGCAAAACTGTCTTAACAGTGTATCCTCCCTGTTTGTCAATACATTGGGCCCCATTAAAACTCTGGCGGTAGCCGTGCCCGTACAAATGGCAAGCTGCTGCCAGAGTTATGCTTTTTTTCCTGCGCCTGGCAATGGGGAATCACTTGGGCATTACAGCCCCGGTGGTCTCTGAAGCCATGCGCCAGAAAAAGTATCTCCCCATTCCCATTAAGGTCCCATGGGACTCAATGGAAATAGGGAGGGCGGATACACCGGCACTGTATGCAACACTGCCCGTGCATCCGTCAAAGTCTGCGAGCGGGTGCCCTTACAGCTTCCCGGTCAGACCTGGCAGGCGGAAAGGCACCCGCACGCAGAGCTCGGAGTATGCCGGTCCGGTAACAACGGTGCTGGAGGCTCACCGACACTGTTGTTAGCGGACCCGCATACTCATAATGTGGCCTATTGACTCAACACTGTAGTGTGTCTCATACAGTCAGCGCATGTATATTCCCAATGAAGGGGCCATTTAAGTTTATCATCGACCATGGCTCCCAAGTATTTATAACAAACAACTTGTTCAATTGCCTTAGAATCAAGCCTCCAAACACATTTTGAAGTAGAACTAATGTATAGAGGGTTGAAGAAAATAACAAAACCCTCAGTAGAAACATAAGATTGTATCCTTATCTGTAAATCAAGTGTAACAGGAAAATGATATCATAACATGAGAAAAACGAGGATGAAACAATTAAGCAGCTAAGAGAGCAAACGATGAGCTGTCATTTTGCTTCAGCCCTGCATCCATCAGCCTGAATGACTGATAATGGGTGGAACATTTGGGGAATGTGAATGGATGGTACCAGTACAAGTAAAACTAGCCACTAATTCTAGCAGACTATCACAGAAGATGCTAATGAAGGGTGTGTCATCTGCAGAAACATTGCAGAACAATGAGAATTAGGTTTACCAGCCAGCAGCACAGTTCTTAGACTAATTGGACAAGACAAGCATATCACATTGTGTGGCTCTTCTGTATGTTTTATGGCGTGCATTTGTAAGATGCTGGCTGAATTAATAAGATCTTAAGAGTACAATTACGAGACAACAGAATTCCTATCGGAGTAATAGGAAAGCATTGTAACTTCATTGCACCAAATCAAAGTCATATTAAGTCAATGAGTTGCAATTCAGCATCTTGAGGTAAAGTAATGAGTCCATAAATCAATTACAGGAAACTCCAGACTTGTGAAGCAGTGCCCCGTGTATCGGAAGCGCCCTGCTGGATGCTGAGCCAGAGAGACTGGGCCAAACGTGTGGAGCATCTCATAATTAATTCATAAACTCCTGCAGCCAAGGGAGGCTCTCTGCCTTGAGAGCTGGCAGCAACACAACTGTAGATGTGGTAGGCATTTAGCACACAACACTTCCCTTCCCAGTGCCCAAATTGAACAGCAACTATCACGTGTCTGATCTTAAGCACAATTAGCATTTTTACAGAGCTATTTGCCAACTGTGGTTAAGGGGAAAACAAACTAGTGCCAACCTTTATTCAGGCACCAGTTCAATTTTGACAAAAAACGTGTATCAAATAGAGATGATAAAGTTAACAAATTCTAAGCTTACTTGACCGGATAGATAGTGATGAGTAGGTAATCCAAAAAAGAAGCACTGTTTTAATGATGGACACTGTTTTAATGAGCGACTTCACAGCTGGCCGAGTAAATGAAGGTGATTTGCAGATACTGTGCACCGCTCGTGTACCACTGCTGCACTTCATTGCCTATGAGATTCTAGGACACATGCACACATCCTGAAACTATAGTTTGTCAGAGGTTTTATGGGATTGAGTGCAGTGATTTCAGTGTATTGGAAGGAACTGATGCAGGGCTGGACAGAGGTTCTGCAGATTAGAGAGAAGATGCAACCTGCGCTTCAGAGGTTGATGAACTGAATGGCATTGACTTTGGTCAACATAAAACTCATTGGTAACAGTTGGAGGGATCTGAGGCAAGTTCGTTCAGAAATTAAGTGTGTGTGATATGTCAGCATTGTGCAGTTGAGGAAATGAGTATCCGTGAGGTTAGTACTCAAGTAATGTGCATCATTGGGTCCCAGTGCTTTGGAAGTGTGTAAGGTGTGGGAACGGGTTGGTAGCACTTGCAAGGATGAGTAAGGCATGCCTGACTTAGCCCTGCATCCCGCTTGGATTCCGCTTGGATTCCCGCATGTTGCAGAAGCTGCTCGGCCTCACATCTACACAAATGTCTTTTGGGACACCGGTTTATCAGGACACATTTCCATCTTTCCAACTCATCCCGTGTTGCTGTTAATAAAGACGGCGTGGCTCGAGTTTTAGTTCTGCATAAATTATGTGAGGGTGCCTATTACATTTGCACTTTATGAATATTACATCAAAGTGCAAAAGAAAGCTATACAGTAGAGTTCTAATGGACTTTACACCTCCCTTTTGCACTCTGTCATGCACGTTGAGTAAACACTGGCCATTTACCCATGGCAAGAAGCCATGGGTTCCTACGGAATCTGAATGCTTTTTGCTGGTGTAAAATGTAGGCAGATTCTGTCTGAATCACTGCATTTATGCCAGCATAAAAATGTAATGCTGGCGTAAATGCTGGAGTATTTGGATAGTGAAGAGGAATGAGACGGCAGAATCATAATTAATAAGCTATACCCTCTCCCCACCCACCATACAGATGAATGTAAATATGGCATGGTATGAAATTAATGCATATCATTTTTGTGCATGCATTTACACATGCATGTTATGCTATGTCATGTCGTACATGAGTGACTTCCAATTATTGTGACAGCAATGATCTGTGCATAATCTGAAGGGCACACCATTGAAGTGTGTGTGTGTGCGCGCGCGCGCACATGTAGGCGAGCATGTGTGTGCGCTCGCATGTTTCTGTTTAACTATCAGATCACATGCTACAAGGCCAGTTAAATACATCAGTGGGTGAATGTACTGGGTACAGATATCACTGTGTAAATTGCCGGTATGAGACTAAAAGTGAAAATGATACTATATACCACAATGTACAGAGCAAAGCAAATTTCACTCAGTTGGAAAATTCAACAGCTGGAGACACCTGTGTGCAATCTACACCTTGCACGTTACAGACAATTCACACGTTCAGATTGAGGGAAGTTTAGCCAAAGGTTTGTTTTTCTATTCTCAATTAAATGAGTAAATGAGCACTTATGTCTAGAATTGCAACACCGACAACGATCGTTATCTAGGTGTGTGTGTTATTAGACATTCACTGGGTCTAAATGGATGAATCAGCATTCCCTTCTTATGGGAAGCTTTCATAAAGACTGACTGCTTGATTGCCAGTTTGTTGGTATTTCCAAAGGAAATACTGCCAAATGGTAATACTGCTTTTGCATGTGTATTCAAAAAGGGGTGGCATAGGGAGACTAGTGAGATTGCAGGCTTATACTAAAGGTATAACACAGTGTTATTCCAGCAGCAGGTGGGTGCAAGGGTGTGGATAGCTTGCCCAGTTCTCCACCATAGTAATGAAGTAGACAAATAAAGGGGTTGCATCCACTCTGCGCTCATGAACACAAATTAATCATGATGCATGTTGCATATATTAAATTAGGTTAATCCAGCTGCCTGACACATGTTTCGAGCTGTAAGGATCTTCACACATGTCAGGCTCTTCCTCTGAGGCTGAGGTGAACATATACAATTAATAAAGTGCATACAATAAATTATACCATCCAAACCAAACAGACACAAAGGGGGGTACATAAAAATCAAATAGTCGACAATTGGCATGAATATAAAAGCGATGTCAATTGATTATATATATACAATTGTTAAGACAACACCATATTGAGCATCAAGATGATAGAACACCACATTAGGTTGCATAAATAAAATGCCCCAATTTACAACCAATAAGGTATAGAGTGCATTAGGCAACGTAAGTGTTATGTTGTGCCTGTCTGATGTGAGGTAGCCTGTGATGTCATGTGGAATGTTTATGAGTGGATGATGGAATGTTCTGAGTGAGTGTTCTGTGTAGTGGCAGTTAGAGCTGGCCTGCCTGGGTGATGGGAGCCGGTGTTGTCCCAGCTAATGTCCTATGTGTCTTTCATGTGAAACTGTAACAAGGAAGATGGAATAAACTTACATGAAGAAATCTTAAAGAGCCTGGAAGCTGCTTTCATTACATTGGCGACGAGGATGGGATTCGAACCCACGTGTGCATAGGTGCCTAGGTGCCGAACGCTGTGGTATCTGCTTGGGAAAAGAGACATTTTCGGCGGATTGTGATGCAAGCATGCCGCTCCGTCTCAGTTAGTGTGGCGTCAGATAGTGGCCAACAAATAAGGTGACATTTCTGGGTCACGACAGTATGGTGGGGTATAGCTGCTTGTGCAGAGAGTAACAGCCATAAACATTGGGTAGTTTAGGACTTTCATTTTCCCATTTAAAATTGACGGGGCATTTTGCATGTGCAGGATGGTGAGTGCCTGTGTGCACAGTGAGTTTGTAGAATGTGGGCACCGCAAGGATGCAAATGAGTTTGTGATTATAGAAGGTATACATGCATCTAAAACTACGCTGTCCTGTTTTGTAAATCGATAAGTGAAATGGTGATAATATGGTGTGGTAATATGTGGTATTGTAGGGTATTTAGTATAATTCCTTGAGGAATTACAGGTTTGGGGTGCCAATCACTGTGGCACATGGACACTAATGCACATAAATAGTAGCTATCAGTGTATGATGGGTGGTATGTGTATGGGTGTGATAGCTTTAATTATTTTGAGGATTTTCAGCTACATAGCACATGTCATTAGAGCCTAAAAAAATGGCCATGGACTCATAGGTTTGCTTTTAGAGTCTAAAAATGGCTATGGACGTTTAGGTTCATATAAGTGTTTGTTTTGGGGATTTTGCTTTATTACAGCAACATGGTTATTGTATTCAAATGTTTACAATGCAAATGTTTTCATTGCTGTTTGTGTAATGTTTACAGCAAAGCAAATGGTTGCAGCATTCGATGATTTCGGAATGCATGTAAGAAATCTGACTCTGATAATATGGAGAGAGTCAGTGAGTGCTTGACAGTGAAACTCACATTTAGCATGGATTATGCATGTGGGTCTTCTTGGGTAGGTCAGTTAACAAGTGTCTATGACGTGAAGACAGTATAGATAAGTGTTGCAGTGTGAAATGCATGGATCGTGTTGTTTGGGTAATGTCTGTGGGGGATATAGTTCTCCTTAGATGGTTTTGGTCTGGTTTTGGTAGTTACCTGATGTAGTAATAGTTGAATATCCATGGGGTAGTACAAGAATGAGGTAGCACCTCAGTTCTTTTAATGCAAGGAGGTTTGCATTTTTTAATTACATGTTTGGCTATCGGTCTGGTTTATAGTGGTTACCTGATTCTGGTAAAGGTTGAACAGCGATGAGGTTGTTCTGTAAGGGAGGTAGCGCCTCCTCTTGGGTTTGTATCCTTCTCATCATATAGGACAGTAGGTAGCTGGTGGTAAAGGGGTATCTGGGGACACCTGGTAATGACCCGTTGGTATCGGGTGTGGTGTGTCCTGAGAGTACATTGTTTTCTATGTTACTTGTGGCATTTATTGTGGATGTCGTTTTATCTATGGGTTCAACCGTTTGACTTGTGTGAGGATACCATCCTTGCGAATAATACCATTGAGTTTTTACCAGTCATTGATGTTGACATTCGGAGTGCGTGGCCACTGCTCCCAATGTGTTTGGAAGGTTTGTACAACGTGGTCTGGTGTAATGTGTATGGTGTCGAGTCCATGGGTGTTTGTGATCTCAGTGATGTTGTGTGTTTCCACTTTGTGAATCCCTTTTGGAGTGAGGTTATGGTTGTCTTTTTGAAGGCTTTGAGAACTCAGTGAGCTCTAGAGTGGCAGTCTAGAGGCCTGCTGGATTTCCATGGTGGCAGCCTGGACACCCGCGTTGTTGGAGGTGGGAGCAGGTGGTAGGAGGTGAAGCAGTTCTGTGGTGGTGTTGGAACGTAGGTGAAGTAGCCCAGTTTCAGGGTTGGCCAGGTCCTGGGGTGAGAGCCCAGTCACCTGTTTGTGGCAGGAACAGGCAGATGGATGACAGTATATTTGTGATTGGTTCATGGAATGTAGTTCGTCATGGTGTGATGTTTTGATGGTTGGGTTTGGCCCTGGAAGTGTTTGTCTGCCAGTTGAGTGTCATGTGTGCGTTTATTTTGGAAGGTGGTAGTTGTGTTGTGTTGTGCTGGTAGGTGGTCTGTTTTGTGCATGTATGGTTTGGTAAAGGAGGGAGGTGTGTTGTGTTGTGCCTGTCTGATGTGAGGTAGCCTGTAATGTCATGTGGAATGTTTATGAGTGGATGATGGAATGTTCTGGGTGAATGTTCTGTGTAGTGGCAGTTACATCTGGCCTGCCTGGTGATGGGAGCCGGTGTTGTCCCATCTAATGTCCTATGTGTCTTTCATGTGAAACTGTAACAAGGAAGAGGGAATAAACTTACATGAAGAAATCTTAAAGAGCCTGGAAGCTGCTTTCATTACAGTAATATACAAGGAAAGATCAGAAGGAAATTATTAATAACAATAAATAACAAAATGCAGAAAGAACATAGGAAAAGGAAGGAAGGGGGGAGAGACAAAAAGAGCCATCCAATTAGGTTTGGTCCTGCAATACTTCAACGTGGTGTGCACACAACATATGTTGTGTATATGTTATAGGGAGCTATATCCAATAAAATTGATAGTACCGAAAACTTTTCATATACCTCACAAGTCCTTAATGGCCGTCACTGGCACTAGGGAATGCAAAAAAAGAAATTATATATATTCAATTGTGATACTTGGGTTCATACGCATTAGACACTATTACACAATAATAATTCAAAAATTCGATACCACTGATCTGGTAGAGATTAAAATCCTCAAATTAGATTAGAATTCACCACTGTAAATGAGGTAGTGTCTGTATTAGCATACAATACATTGCACCATCTTTAAACAATCGACAACTCAAACAATGAGTGACTGTGATATTCAATAGTTCAGCACGTACCTATATGAACCGCTGTAGCAGGAGAAAATTACCTTGCATATATGGCTGGCTGTGTGTATAGTCCAAAGCAATCCATTCGTTCGGCACATTAGTCCATTACCAAAATCACAACACAGAGGGTGAAGAAGAGCAGAGACAAAGACAAACGTGTCACTGCTGGCTCTTAGATCACACTTTGCGGAAACACGAGGTAAGTGAGTATCTTTCTGCACAATCCCTAAGTGTGTGCGTAGCGTGATCACACACATCTGATGTTAATCTTTACTTATCAAGCAATTGAACTAATTGCACGCGGTTCTTTGTTTCTGCTCTTCTTCTTCAGTTTTATATCAGCACATGAAATAATCAAATAGATGCAAATCAGAAACAGTGCACATGAGCATTTTCCAGTGCATGTTATTTTCGCCCGCAATAAATGCCAAAATAAAAATAACATGTTCATGCTGTCTGTGCCAATAAATGTTCATGTAGGATGCACACATTTATGCCAATATTACCATTTAAGAACATACTCCTGTTGGCTTTGTCAGTAACAAATCCTGTGTCGCAGTAAGACAACATGTCCAGGCTGGCTGCACTAATGTAGGCATTCTATCCATGGAGTAGCACTGGACATGTTTGTTTTACCCCTGATGCTCATACAAAATGCCATGCGGCAGTAAGAAATATATCCAGGCTGGCTGCACTAATGTAGGTAGACAAGCAATGTAATAACTCTGCTCTACCCCTGATGCTCACTAAGTAATGCCTTGCCACAGTAAGACAGCATATCCATACTGGCTCCATAAATGAAGGCCGGTCTAGCAATGCTATAACAGTAACAATGCTAATTTAACCCCTCATACCAGTCCAAAATGTAATGCCAAAATAAGAAAACCTAATTGGTATGCCATTACCATTGCTGCCTGGTAAGAAATGCCATGCAATAAGAAAACATGTTTAGACTGGCTGCCCCATTTAATGCTAGTATAGAAACACTATAACACTAATCATTTTAGTTTTACCTTTTAGGCAAAGTAAAAGAATGCCATAAACAGTAAGAAAATATATCCATGCTAACTGCAGCAATGAAGGCTAATCAAGCAGCATAACAACACTCATAATTTTAGCTTTAGCCGTTATGGCCAGTAAAAAAAAAAATAGCAAGCCACAGTAAGAAAGTATATCCAGTCTAGCTATAACATTCATACTGGCTTTACCCTTCATATCAATAAAATATGTCTTTCAAGAATACAAAACCATAACTAAAACGGCTGCACAAATATAGGCCATTCTAGCCACCTATTCACATTTGTCATCTTTGCTTTACCATTTATGCCTAGGAACACATGCTATGCTATAATAATAAAACATGTCCAGACTGGCTGCACCAATTAAGGCTAGTTAGTGTAGCAACATTCTAACACTTACAATTTTCACTTTACCCTTCATGTGAAGTAAAAAGAAAATGCCATTCCGTAGTATATCCAGACTGATTGTATTAGTTAAGGCCAGTCCAGAAATTGTGTAGGTTTGCTTTACAGTTTACATACAGTAAGTATATTCAGACTGCCTGCTCCAATTAAGGCCAACGTCCCAAGTTATAACCGTCATCATGTTGGCTGTACCCTTTATACCCAGTAAAACATGCAATACCACAGAAATAAAATCAAACACTATCCTCTCCCCCATCAGTGGCCTGCTCCCTGCCAGTCACACACACGTATGAATCCATTATTCATTCATACACATTCACTCATTTACACACGCCCATTCCACATTCACACATTTGTAAGGGCACACATACAGCAGTCATACACTCTTTCATTCACATGTGCACACAGACAACATACAATCTCTCATTAACATTGGCACCGCAACAAAAACAATTTCTTTTTCACTTGTGCAAACTTACAAATACAATTCATGCATGCACTCATGCATACACACTGTGACAAAATGACTACTGCTCCACAGGAGTACACTGGTGAGTTGTGGCTAAACTGCCTACTCAGACCTCAGACTACTACGAACCAAAAATGACCCCAATCATAAATATGCCAAAGGCACAGTCAAGATATATACCTTGTTCACCTTTTGTGGTAATGGTAGCAGAGAGAACATCCAATCATAGGGCCTCGAACGAGTTTGGCGGTAGCCATGGCCTTAATAATCCTGGTCCGGGTTCCCTGAATGGGGAAATAGCGGGCCATTCTGACCTTGGAGGGCCCGGTATTTCCCCATTCAGGGAACCCAGACCCGGTCCATCCCCATTTGAGCCCCCATAGGGTTAAATGGGAATGGGGAGCATGGTAAAAACGGGCCAGTTAATGACAGGCCCATTGTTAGCATACTGGGCCGCTCGCGGGACCCGCTAAGGGCGTCTGGTAAAACCAGGTGTCCTGAGCGGATCCCGCGAGCGGACCTCATAATGGGGCCGTAAGGGGTTAATGGCTCCGGCACCTTTACCAGCGCCGTTAACCCCTTACCGCCCTCCTCATAATGAGGTCCATAGTTTTATAGAAATATATACTTTAGTTAAGGTAACTGGCTACAAAAACCCTATTAAAATCATACCTCAAAGGAAATAACACAGAACATTCAGGCCATGGAGATGAAAGCACTCTAGGGAATGATGTAGCAGTGGTGAACAACATCAAATTGCAATAATGTCACTTTTAAAAGGACATGAAATATGAGAAGTGGTCAGAAAGGGCTTATTAGTCCTCAGTGGTGAATCATGGGTACTGGTTCTCATAAAAGAACCTTCTTCTCATTTTGTTTTTTGACAGCGTTGAACTAGATTTCCCAGCACTGTGCATCTGGGATGAAAAGGGTTCAAATGTGGCAAGTCGCAGTGATCGAGCCAGCAACTGGTGTCAAGTTTGATTCAAAGCAAAGTTCCATGCGGTTTGATGCATCATTTCAGTGGTGCAGTTTCATGGGTCGGTTTGACAGTCTTCTACTGGTTGATGTGAATATGCCAGTAGTTTGAAGCATTGTTTGAGACAAGGCAGATCAAAGGCAGATTAAAGGCATCTGCAGCGGTGAGCTTCATGTTTGACCCAGATAAGTGACACGTTATGATATGATATGATATTTATTTGTATCACACCCATACGCAAGTGTTTCAGAGCGCAATGAGGCAAGGGAGCGGAAACAATGGAGGACAAAAACAGCGATCTTACCAGGCCCAGTGACATTGAGAATGTGCAAGTGCAGGGGAGAGGGAAGGGGGAAAGTGCGAGGGGCATGGGGGATTGGAAATTGCTGAACATGTAATAGAACAACAACAGGTAGTGCGGCCAGCAGGTAGCAAGTGCGAGAATAAAGTGTAGACAACAGTTGTCTGATAAGTGCTGGAAGGGGACAGTGTGGTTGCAGATACATACCCAAGTGCACGGTTTTCCAGGAGGCAGGGTGTGTGTGTGGCTGGGAGGGCAAGGATCTGGGCCCGAAATCAGAGGGTAACCAGGTGCCTGGTGCCTAAGCAGACATATTAGCAGGAGAGAGGAAGAGCGAAGGCAGAAGCAAAGAGGAAAGTCTTGAGGTGCTTCCGGAACAGAAGATGGTTCTCCTCACGTTTCAGGGAGGCAGGGAGGCTGTTCCAGAGGGAGGCCCCAGCCGAGGAAAGGGATCTACCCCCAACTCGTTGCTTGGAGAAGCAACAGACCTTGAGGGAGTTGGAAGTGAAGGAGTGAAGAGCTTGAGTAGGAATGTATTTACGGGGGGAGAGTTGAAGGTATTGTGGACCCAAGCCCCAGAAAGCCTTGTGGACAATGCAAGGGGTCTTGAATGTAATCATTGCAGCCAATGGGAGCCAATTGAGAGACTTCAGGGCTGCAGAGATTCGATCCCAGGGATTTATGCCAAGGACAAGTCTTGCAGTCCTGTTCTGGATGGGCTGGAGAGGACGTAGAGTGGTTGCAGGCAGATTTAGAAAGAGGCTGTTGCAATAGTTCAGCCTAGAGAGAACCAGGGCCTTGGAGACAGTGAGCTTCTGGGAGAAGGAGAGGAAAGGATGAATACCTCTGAGGAGGTGCAGTTGGTAGTTAGACTTTTTTGAGACATCAGAGATGTTTGTTGTTTTTTTGTTTGTTTATTCACTTATAATGCACACCAAACCCGAAGGTAGCTGAGCGCAGCAGTACAGGATATGTGAGGGATGAGGAGAAAAGGAAAGCGTGGAGTCAAAGATGTCCCTGAGGTTCTTAGCTTCGCAAGTGGAAGCAGGGAGAGGGCCAAGTGAGGCCGGCCAGAGAGTGACAGGAAAGGAAGGTGCAGGTGTGCCGATCAGGATGATCTGTGTATTACTAGCATTAAGGCAGAGGTCGTTGGCGGCAAACCACTCCTGGATTGCAGACAGACAGTGGGAGATGAGAGAGGGAGAAGAGGTGGCAGAGGGGACCATGAAAACAAGTTGGGTGTCATCCGCATAGCATTGAAAGTTTGAGCAGAGAGCAGAAATACAGTGGGCGAGCAGTGCCAGGTATTGGCTGAAGAGCCTGGGAGAGAGTTTAGACCCCTGAAGGTAGAAAATGAGATAGAGGAAAGGAAGGACCCAAGTTTGACCTGGTATGGTCAGTTGAAGAGGAAGGAGTTCATCCAGTCCAGGGCCTGATCAGTGATACCCAGTTATCAAGGAGGCGATTGAGCAGGATGACATGCTTGACTGTGTCAAAGGCAGAAGAAAGATCAAGTAGGATGCAGACAGATGGGATATTAGTATCAAGGTTGAAGAGCAAGTCTTCAGGGATGTTCAGGAGAGCACCTTCCATGCTTCTGGCAGCTCTGAAGCCAGACTGATGGTCATGGAGACAACCAACAGAATCAGTGTGAACATTAAGCTGGGAGATGGCCCGTTCTTCCAGGAGTTTGCCCAGGAAAGGATTGATAGAGATCGGGCGATAATTAGCTGGGCAAGAGGGGTCGGCTGTGGGTGTTTTGAGAAGGGGGTGCACAAGAGGGTGCTTCAGATGGGAGGGGAAGGCTCCAGAGGTGAAGGAGTGGTTGCAGAAGTCGACCAGAGCAAGGCTGGCCTGAGCTCACACGGGTTTGACATGGGCTTCATAACAATGTTATATGGGTTTAATAATTGTCTGTACTATCAGTTACCATGACAAAACCCAGGTATGGCTTATTACCCTGATGACAAAATGATTGTGGATTTTGGGCAGTGATGCAACCAGAGTGATCACTGGATTGATAGTACAAAGCATCTGGATAGCTACAGGTTGCAGACCCCTGCCCTAGCACATTCACGCCTGCAGTACCGTAGCCTGCATTCCCAATCGGTCATGCACATCTGGGGAAGAAAAATGCCCATGACCTTGCACGGTCCATTGGAACTGAGTGCTTGGGTACATTAAACTGTCAAATGGAAGTCAGGTTTCCCTTTGGTAGGTACGCCATCCCATGAATGCTCACTCAGATGCTAGCTGTAACTTGGAGAATGCTCTGTATTTTCACTGATTTGACTTTAGTATGTCCATTATGAGCGTCAAGTCGCCGTTCCACCACCCATTATGGATGAGCCGCAACTGATATCACCATACTAAGTAATCCTAGTTTCCATCACCTAATTCATATTTAGATATGCATTAGCCATGCTGGAACCTTCCTGGGAAGCATGCAGGTCATGTCGCCTGTGGCCATGCTCAGCAGGCACTTTGCTTGTCGATGCCTTTTGGCTATGCCCCAGGCACAATGACCCTTCCTGCAGTCCCTGTTGGGTTTTACATCTCGATATTAATAAACATGTTCCTGAGTTCACAAAACCAAGAAGGCTGCCAGATTCAAAGTATTCTGTCTATCATTAGGCTATTACAGCCAAGCACATCACAAAGTCTTCATGTGTCGAAGGCATGTACCGACTCTCATTGCATTTAAATAGTTATACATGTTGTACTCCAATCCCTTCTCATAAAAGTCAAATTCAATTGCTTATTGCAATTTCTTCTTTTATTTTATTTTACAGAAATCCTTTTAATATATGAAGACAGTATACATATAACTAACAATCATTTAAGAACAGGTGAAAAACACAGCTACTTTCGTGGTCAACTATTTCATCGTATTAACACAACAAACCATACTTCGATCTAACTCTCTAACTCATCCATATCAACTTCATTCAAACCCAATCATACGTGTGCAAAACACGCAATAAAAACAATTTGTCTAAAACATCAGGTCTTACAATTGGCCTTGCAATGCAAGATCTTATTAGTTGTCCATAAATCCATCAATGATTTACAGTTATGGCATATCCCGTTTTGTTATTCTGATACAATCAATTGCCACAAGTGTTTATACAAAACTGAACAAATATACATCCTAAATGGAATTGAGCTATTGCAATGTCGACTCGAGTTTCAGGAAGGGTATAGGATGTAGTTTTCCTACCACCACCATCTTCAGGACATATAACAACTCTATTTCAGATGACCTTTGTGAGTGTTAACCCGTTTGTCCAATGCTTTCACTGTCTTGTCTGTGTTTTCTGTGTTCCACATCCCGAATGAACCAGAAACTAAAGGGAGAAAGAATACCCCGATCAATACAATAACCAACCAATGTTCCAAGCATATAATCACTAGAATGTTCTATTTTAATCCTTGTCTTAAAATGTATGCATTCTGTGTTGCAGGTTGTATCCTGCTACTCCTATCTTTAAAAAGGCTGATGTGTCCCAAAGTAATTAGTCACATCTCCATGTTTGCCAATTCTTTCGACAATTCGAACTTTTGAAGGACAAAAAACATATATATGAAAAAGGCTTGTAGTGGCCCCACATCTTATATATTCCATGCCTATCCAGGGCACCTACTCCACATGTCAAGAGGACCAAACACATTCACCCACATCGCCTTTCCCTTTCAATTGGCCTTCAGTGTGAAGCCTTCAGTGTAAGAGTTCCCACCGTGCGTTCAAATTCCACCTCCACTATTCTCATGCCCACTCATGATTGGTGGATGTATTCTCTTAGCTATCTATAGACAAACCCTGCTATTCCTTCATTCTACACAATACAAGGGCATCGTCCTAAAAGGGCCGTATTCTGAAACCCCCCAAAAATTGAGCTCATAACCGTGAACCCCAAACACTCCTTCCTAACTTCTTCATTTTACACTATATTCCGATATATAATTAAATTTCGCATTCTCCTAGCCTGAGGTCAAAAGTATTTGTTTGTAACATGTTCTAATTTTAACTCATTCTTATAGATGGGAATTGCTGAGAGCGAGGAAGCAGGGGTTCGATCCGCAATCCGTGTCCAAACGGTTATATGTTGTGGATTGTTTGTCAGCATAACCTGACTGTGGGCCTGATTCATAGAAGCATTTTGTAATGGCACAATCCCATTGGAAAATGATCTGTAAATAAGGCCCTGTGCTTCTACTTTGATCCTTTTTGAGGTTGGGTAACACCTCTCTTCAGCATGACCGCTCCTCATTAGGAGCTGCCCTGGAAAACAGGAATCAAAGGGCACACCCTACACAAAAGCACTTGACCCACACACAGGTGTTGCATACCAAAGGGTATTTAATGCTATGGGTTTGAATAGGGGGCAGAGTTATTGTAGACAGTGGGAGCTCAGCAAAGTTGGGGAAAGTTTTCACCATTTTGTGTCTCTCTTGATCGCTCCTTCCTTCATGTATCCTTCACGTCCTTTACCACAGAGCATTTTGGGTATGATGCACAAAGGCACAACCAATTGTCACAAAGACAGGAATTGGACCACCAATAAATCTTTGTTTTTTTCCAATCACCTTTGCCTATATTCAATATTCGATATATGACCATCTGTAAATCTCTCAATTGTTAATTAATTATAGGAAACATTATATGCACCTCTTTCATTATAAAATATGCTTTTTCTGCAAACAGGATAAATTAGTGTTCCTTAATACCAGACTATTAAAACCTGTAAAGTTCCACTTTTGTTTCTCTTTTGGATGAATGAATTCACATTTAGGAAGTGTTCCAGAAAGTGTAACTGCAGTCAACAGTGTTGGCGGAACGTTTTTGGAGATCTGTGTGTTCTTGCTGCTTAAGTCTGCTCATGCATCAGCGGGCACGTCCAGGAAGTGTTCATAAAGTGTAACGGCAGTCGGCACTCTGCGTGCAGTGGGGGAGTGGCGGATTGGTGGTCTGAATTGAAGCGGAGGATACATACCAACAGGTGTTTCATTGACACTTTAGTGTTGCTCGAGACTTGAAAGCCATGAATTGAGTTTTATATAGAAGTGGATTTGACACGTGTTTGTCTCTTTTAATGAATAGGAGTGACTTTTACATTTCTGCAGTGCTACTGAGTTTTAAACATTTTATTTAAATTGGGAACCTTGATTGTTTTTAATCGAGTCTGATTCTACCCATGAGGTAATCCGGCAGGGAATCTCGCTGAAGTAGAGATACGATTTTGTTTGGAATATAGCAATCGGTGTGAGATTCCTCAGGGACGACTGAGGGGCGCACAGCGGACTTTTGGCGGGCTGAAATAGGATCCACAACTCTTGGGAGCCGCAGTGGGTAGGGATTGAATTGAGGATTACTTGAAATTCCTGTGTTGGCTGATAGAGTGGGAAAGCAGCAAATTGGTGTGGATGTGAGGGTAGCAACTCAGGTGGAGGAGGGTGATTGGAGATGGTTGGCTCTCGCCCTGTGCGAATCCATTACTGACTTAAACGATTTGAGACAGCATCTTTAGTGTAAAGCAGAACCTCACATGCATATCGGGGAATTTGCGGGGATTTTCCTCTTTGTTGACAGACAGTAAGCTGTGTACTTTTTAAAAATCCTTTGCAATCATTTTTTTCAAGACGTTTGGTTAATATCTCCTACCATTTTGGATACATTTTTAATATCTTTTCAGCCCACTAGCCTGGAAAAGAAGGGACGCCCCTCACGGGGGGGGGGGGGGGGTTGATTGTGGCATTACGTAATGATATAGGTTTTGGAATTATTAACCAGTTAAGGTGTTTAAAGGTGTGCTGGCAATTGGGTTAAATAAAGTGGAGCAAAAAGTATCTTTGGATTTACGTTTGGTGACTATATATTGGATCCCCATAAAAAGGGAAATACTTAAGTCTTTGGACACGCTGTACACTATTTTTTAAGAATGTTTTTTATACTTCCCAGGGGCTTTGGTGATTGTGCCCAGGGATCTAAATGCGGACTGTGCAGGTTTTGGATTCTGGCACATTAGTAAGAGGGGAACGGGGGAAAGAGGCGAGAAGGAAAAACATATAGGGTGCCAAATGGTATAGGATGATGGAGGATTGGGGCCTGAGTATGTTGACTGAACAGTTGGGAGGAAACTGGCATAACCACCCAACATGGCACAAGGGGAATTCCTGTTCAGTGATTGACTATGTTTTTGTAAGCAACATGTTGTTAGATCACTCTGTAGATTTTGAGATAGTTGACAATAAGACAAGCAACCATAATATGTTGGCGACTGTATTTCGTGGTAAACTGGAGTTTAATCCTAGGAGGGAAATGAGCACCCTGGAATTAAATGCTGGCCTTAATCACATAAAATGACATGATGGGAACATAAATTGATTTAATCTGTGTATAGCTCACATGTTTGTACAATGCCCTTATGAATCCAGGTGGTGTGAATACTCTGTTAGGGATATACATTCTGCCATGGCCATTGCCTCTTTACATACAGGTTGCGCCCCCAATGCTTCGGTGGTGCCTCATGCCCATAAATTTGAATATTATGTTCAGGGAGGGTCTTAAAAGTGAAATTCGGAAGGTGATACGTGATCTACAAAATTCCAATTTTAAGGAGGAGGAACGTATTAAAAATGTAAAACAAAATTTGAAGACCTGTATGATAGCCTTCCAACATTAGCTATACCAACAGGATGGTGAGGTCATGTTGGCCATAATAAATTGAAGAAAAGAGGCTAATTTCTGGTGCCTGATCAATGCAGTTGAGTTGAATCCGGTGGCGGTGCAATTAAACCGCATATCTGATGAGATGTCGGCGGAGAATTTTGGGCAGCTATATCGCAAACAGGGGGAGGAGGACAATGCCAGATGGGAAATTCTGGCCTATGACAAAAGGTCCCTTGATTTTTCAGTTGAAGATATTGAAAGAATGATTGTAAAAGCTAGTTCCTTTCGGGCAGGGGGGACAAACCTACTTTAAAATAACATTTTCAAACCAGCCATGGGGGTTTCGGCTAACATCATGATGATTATATTTAAATAAATCATAGACACTATGACTACTCCAGCCTCATGGAAGACAGTAGTTGTCATTCCCATTCATAAAAAAGGTGAGAAAATGTCCCATAGCATTGATCGACCTATCACCCTACTAGATGCATACTCCAAAATATTTGCTGCACTGATCCTGGAAAAAATAGAGGGTTGGAGTTTGGAGAATTCTATCTTTGAGAAATTACAAACCGGATTCAGAAGGCAGGTGGGAACATATTGAGGGGTTTACCTAATGTCCTGTCTACACAAAATTACTTGGGGAGATCAGGGAAGCCCTATTTATGCTGTGTCAATCGACGTATGGCCGTTGATATGGTTGACCGCAACATGTTATGGACCAAATTAAAGAGATGGGGCCTGCCAATGGGCGTTTTAGAAATATTGATATATATTTGTGAAGGAACATCGGTGCAAGTTAGGCTTGGCAATGAGAGAGCAATGTCTAACCAAATTGTGGCAAGGAATGGCCTTCAACAGGAATGCATCCTGGCCCCCCCGTCTGTTTAATTTGTATATGACTGACGTTAATGGATCCCTGTTAAGTGCCTCTTTTGTAGCCCCAACGATAGGGAAGCTGCCTATGCCATGGTTGGCATACGGAGATGATTTTACCCTGCCTGATCGCACACCAATAGGCCTGCAAACATTAATTAATGCCTATGTTGTATTCATAGATGAAAACAAATTAAGGATCAATCCAAACAAAACGGTTGTCATGAAATTCTGTGAAATCGACAAAAAAATAATGTTATGTGGCATGTAAATGAAAGTAGATTGTCTTTTAAGGAACATATGTTGTGAATAGCTTACCCAATTTTAGCAAATCCTTCTAAAACTTGTTATTGTAATTTTTTAAAGCAAAAGGCAGTGATGCTTGCCACACAAATGGCTAAGGTGGATGCAAAATTTGGTACGCTCCCGGTTTTAAAATATTATATTGGTAAGGTGATCCCAAAATTCACATAAGGTCTGGAGATTTTATCATCTGGTTTTGGATGAACTTGATGGCTATGAAGCTATTATTTGGCAAAGAGTTTTTTGTTATTGTTTCTATAGCGGCTGTCTGCCATGAATAAGGGTTGAATTCTCTGAGGAGCACAGTCTGGTGGAAACAGTTTGCTTTGTAATATATGGGGGTAATTCATAGAATTTAGCGCAGAAGTGGTGCATGTGACTGGCTCACAGGGGAAGCGTGCGCCAGTCTGCACCAGCCGCGTGCGCCAAAACACATTTTGACGCACAGCGTATTCATGGATACTAACATGGCGCAGAGTGGTGCAGCAACCCTGCACCAGAACCAGTTACGCCCCCAAACCCACCCGTGCGCCAAAAACATCGCACAAATACAGCACATGGCGCAAAGGCCATTGGACCAGCATACAGGCCCCTAACCACAAAAACACGTGGAAAACTCCCCGGGCACCGCTTGGAATATGTGAGGTGCCAGCGAAAATGCGTGGAAAGCTCCCTGCGCACCCAACAGAATACATGTAGCCCGCTCGCGCCAGCGAAATTACGTGTACAACTCCCCACGCACCCCTTGGAATACGCGTACCCCACTCGCACCAGCGAAATCACGTGTGAAACTCCCCGCACACCCCTCGGAATACACATACACCGCTCGCGCCAGCGAAATCGCGTGTAAAATTCCCAATGCAACGCCAGTATACACGCAAGCAGACCATCCACCCTCCCCATGCCCCACAGGCAGCCCATCACCCTTCGGCATGCCCCGCAGGCAGCCCATCCACCCTGACCATGCCCCGCAGGCAGCCCATCCACCCTAACCATGCCCCGCAGGCAGCCCCTCACCCTGTGTCCTCCCAGCGCTTATGGACGTGTGGTAGGTCGCGGGTTGCCACCCCCTCCGCATTGATGGCAACCACGGTGTCCATCAGATCCTTGTCAGTGCATGTTCTTCCGAAGAGGGCATCATAATGCACCAGGACCTGCTCCACCAGGATGCCAGCCTCTCCTGCTGTGAAGCTGGCAGCCCTCTGCATCTCTGGCTGGGGGTTGCTAGTGGTCTCAGATGTTGTACCCCCGGCATGGCAACCCCCGAGGCAGGTGTGGGTGGGCAACTGGGTCCTGGTGCTGGGCTGTGGAGTGATGGAACTGCAGTCGGGAGTCTTCTGTTCCAGCAGGGGTGGTCACAGCAACTGGACCCCTGCAGATGGCTGACGTGCAGTCACCAAAAGCAGGGCACGTGGCCAGCAGGCTCGGGGCTCTGGGGGGGCAGGAAAATGGCCTTCTGGGCAGGAGCGTGGTCTTCTGTGTGTTGTCACATGGCCAGCTTGATACAGAGTGATTTTGCATGTGAAAAAACAGCACGTCAGCGTGTAATTCGAGGAAAGGCCCTTAGCGCGTAAGCGCGTATGTGAAGTAACACGCACGGGTGTTTCCCTTGGCACGGGTGCATCTGCACGTTCAAAACAGCATGTCCGCTTGTGAATGCATGTAATTCGAGGAACGGGCCTCAGCGCGTAAGCGCATAAGTGACGTAACGCGCACAGGCATTTCCTTCGGCAAGTGCAAATGGTCTGCGCAGGTCTGCAGCGTGCTGTATGTGCTTTGAGTGCAGACCGACGCGTGTGTTTTTCCTACTTTGGGGGGTTCACACGCGATTACTTCACATCGCTTACAGTGCCTACACGTATTTATTCTCCACGCAGATGGTGAGTCGCACATGCTATTGCATGCTATTTTTCCCACCGCAGGTGCCCCTGTTTGTCGCGTTCGATTTTTGTGTGTTCCTGGGTGCCACAGCATACTGCATGAGGTTTTATTACACCTATGTGGGCTACAGGGTTTGCATATACGTTGGGGGTGTATTGTATTTTTGGGGTGCCTGAGCATTGCATGAGCGTCCTTTATCCCCAGGGTCCACAGGCAGCCTTGCAGGAGCACAGGGGTGCATCTACCATCACATACCCTGCCCCCTTCACCCCAATTGACCATGACAATTGTTCAGTGCACCTCCCATTTACAGTAGTACATCCGTGCCATGGTTGGGAGGCCACCAAAGGTTATGGGAGGCTCAGCTGGGTGTCCTGCCAGTGTTGGGAGTGGGCGGGCACGTGGCCGGGGTGACAAGGGAGTACATGGAATCCAGGGTGGCCAGGATGGCCGTAGAGCGCGAAGAGGCAGGGGTGCACCACAGGGGCAGGAAGTCCAGCCACATTCTGGTGCAGCCATGCCACCACCCCCTGCGGTTCCAGGTGATGCTGCTGTTGCATCAGTCCCTGGCACCCTTACGACCTGACAGTAAGCAACATGTGCTGACACGGGCCCACCGGTAGTGGTAGCTGCAGGTGCAGCTGTGGTGACCACCACACAGCCCGCCACCCGCCAGGGTTACTCGTAATATGGCGGTACGGTATGGACGGTGCCAGTGACATACCGGCACTGTCTATAGTGTACCGCCATACTCATAATGACCCCCTTTGTATGTGTGGTAGATTTTTGCCAAGTGAGTTCATCAGGTCCCATGTCAGGTGTGAATGTCTCATGCCGGTTTACATTTCTCACATTGCACTTAAAGACGATTGTGTCATGTGTTGTGCATTTGCTTGGCTGTTCAGCTGTTGCATGCCATGGCATGGAGTGCAGGGGTCATGGTTTTTGGGAGGGTTTGGTTGGCAGAGCAGTGATTTACATGGCCTGTTTTGCAGAGGGGGGGGTGGTGGGATATTCACCTTGCATGTATTCCTTTTGGTTATGTTTAAGTAGCTAGGGATGTACACAATGTAGCACTTCCGTGCAAACATTATCAGGGTGTTAAGGTTGTGACAGTTGACTGTCTCTTTGTCATCATTGATTGTCACCTGGTATGTGCCAGGCCTGTGTGCACTCTGCAGGGGTGGGAGTTTAAGTGTAAAATCTGGCCACAAGCTTGGACTGGGCTGCCTCGCTACGTACCCTTTCCCCTCCCATGAGCAGCACCTGTGCATATGGTTGGGGATGTGGGGGAACCACCATGTCCACCGGAACGCCCTGCCGTGTTGCGACGTTGTGCAGGGCACATGCTGCCACAATGCTCCTGCACACTACTGGGGGTGCATATAGTAGCTGGCCGCCAGAGCGGTCAAGGGAGCGTAGGCGTGACTTGAGCTCTCTGAATGTGCGCTCCACTATGGCCCTGGTTGCAATATGGGCTGCGTTGTATCTTACCTGAGGGAGTGTGGTGGGGTTCCATATTGGCATCATCATGTGGGTGCTGAGAGGGTAGGCACTGTCTCCTAGGGAGGTCATGATGGTTGTCATTAGTTGGGGTTGTATATTTGTCTGTGTGTGACATGCATGCATGTGCACAGGCATTTGTACTAACCTATGATCCATGTGTCGCCATGCTTCCCAGCTTCCAGGGCCCGGATCAGGGCAGACAATCTGTATATGAAACTATCATGGGTGGACCCTGGATAGTTTGCATGGACAGAGGTGATGATTCCCATGGCATCGCATACAAACTACACGTTAATGGAATGCCAGTGCTTGCGGTTGCAGTAGATGTTTTCAGTGGGCCTAGGTGGACATAGCGCCACATGTGTGCAATCTATGGCACTAAGCACTTTGTGGATGTGTGCCACCCTGTAGAAGTCCCGGACCACGGCCTGCCTTTATGCTGGTGTTCTGGGCATGTATATGTGCCTGCGGACTGAGGGGCGGGCAGTGATGATTGCCAACACCTGGTGTAGGCAATGTGACTGCGTGAGCTGTGAGACGCCCCCCCAATATGGCAGTTGTCCTCTGAAATGACCCAGTGGCCGGAAAATGCAGTACATTGAGCACCTTCTCCATGGGGCTCAATGATTGGGAGCACAGGGTGGGTGATGTGAGTTCATCCTCCCACTCCCTGACCAGCTCTAGGATGATGTGAGGTGGAAACCTATACCTGCCATAGACCTGGTCATCAGGCATCCCAAAAAGGCTGGTCCTGGGCAACAAAATGCGGGGCCTGTCTATTCTCCTCCTCCTCCGGTGTCCCATGATCACTGCTGCGAGGAATGGGAGATTCATCGTAGCTGCATAAGCTTGTTTGTTGTTTGGGTGCACTTTTATGCTGCGCAGGGGCGCTTCCGCCTGCTTTCGTCTGGTGGACGTAATTGTGCGTGTGCATGTGTTTTGGCTTGCACAGGTTTTCCCTATTTGATTCCATGGATACATGTTGTTCACTTGCGTGTGGGCATTGTGTGTGTTTCCCAGTGGTACGTCCAACGTTACGCCTACATTTACACCCGTTGTTCCCCATTCCCCGTGTTCCGCCCCCTTTTTAGGTGTGTGTGCGAGAAGTTGTGTGCTTTCCCCGTTCCTGTCACGCACGCGTTTGGAAAGTCGCATTGATGTGTAAGGTGAGTGCAGATTTGGCGCACATCCCAGATAAAACACGCGCAGGGCCTTCCATGAATCGCATTCATGCTATTCGCATGCGTGCACCGGCTTTTTCACGCTTGCCCCAACTTGCGCCAGAAATTTTGGCGCACATTTATTCCATGAATTACCCCCTATGTTTTTATGCTGCCCATCACATCTAATTAACGCATATTCGGGAGAATTAGGGAAAATCAACCAAATCCACTGAGAGTGTTTGGTGAACATTGTACAAAGCTATTATTAGAAATTGATATAACGGTTGATATGTTACTCTCTAATCCTATGAAAGTGAAGGAAATTAACCAACAAGAGATTGAATCATCACAAGAGAAACGTTGGTTCAGTCACCTCTGTATACCCACCTACGTATTGGACATAAAAGTTTG
Source organism: Ambystoma mexicanum (assembly GCF_040938575.1). Taxonomy (NCBI): domain Eukaryota; kingdom Metazoa; phylum Chordata; class Amphibia; order Caudata; family Ambystomatidae; genus Ambystoma; species Ambystoma mexicanum. The sequence continues at coordinate 261,832,771 of NC_090935.1, forward strand.
GGAATTATGGAGGGGTACATGAGGAGGTTTCCAGATCACCCCTTTAGAAACAAGTATATGGGCCTCATTACACGGTAGGCTTTAAGGGAAAAACGATGCTGGTAAAGGATTACCGGCATCGCTAACCGCTCCGGCCAATTACGACCAGTCTACCCGCTATTAGCGGCACCGCTAAGAACGATGCCTCTAATAGCGGCAAGCTCGCGGGCGCGCATTCCCTCTTGTCGGCAATGGCGGCATGGCGGAAATAGGAGTCCATCACAAGACATGTGGACATGCTAATATCGGCATGGAGCATGTGCAAAAAGCATGTGTAAAAAGCCCATACATGTGCAATGTTCCCAACTGCCACAGGTGGCCACAATCAGTACAGGTGGAGGCAACGGATACTGTGCCAGCACAAAAGGAGGACACCACACCCCTTCCCACACCCATTCACACATCAAAATGATTCCAATACTAGCAGCATTGCATGGGCTGGAGGACATGATTGCATTGCAGCACCAACAACAACAGGCAGCACAGAGGAGACGCAGGAGGAGGAGGAGGGTGAGACAGGCCCAGCAAGCCCCACCAGTGCACCTAGTCATACCACAGAGGCAGCCACCAATCCCCAGGATCAGAGCCAGTCAATTCAACCTAACCCCTGGGCAGATACACACCCTGTACCGTCTGGACTGGGATACTATCACCACCATTGTGGACATGATACACAACAACATTGTCAGCCTCATAGACATCCGTACTGCCATCCCCCCTCTACTGAAGGTAGTTACTGTGCTCAACTTCCTGGTCACAGGCACCTACCACCCTACGGTAGGGCAGATGCATGGCATATCACAACCAGTATTCTCACGCACGCTGAACCAGGTGCTCGATGCCCTCCTGAAGCACACAAGTGAATACATATCCCTGCCACGGACTGCCCATGAGATCTCCAACACCAAAGTTGGCTTCTATTCACTGGCAGGCATCCCGAGTTCATCGGGGCCATTGACTGTACCCATGTGGAATTGGTGGTCCCACATGCCAATGAGGCAGTCTACCGAAACAGAAAGCAATAGCACTCCATCAACATTCAAATGGTATGTGACTCTAACAAGATAATCACACATTGTTGTGCCCGATATCCCGGATCTTCCCATGATTCAATGGTCTTGTGGAACTCAACAATACCACGCTACATGGAGCGACATGCTGGACAACGTTCGTGGCTACTTGGTGAGTAGGAGGGCAAGCACATGGCAGTGTGATGTGTTGTGTGATGGGGGGAGAGATGCATACTCCAACTGGGTGAGATTGGGGGGGGAGATGCATACTCCAACTGGGTGTGATTGGGGGGGAGAGATGCATACTCCAACTGGGTGTGATTGGGGGGGGGGAGATGCATACTCCAACTGGGTGTTAACAGTTGTCAGGATAAACAATGGACATACAGATTTACACCACTGTCCACCGAGGCAGCCCACAATGGACCTGACACATGAAAACCACATGCAAGTAGTAAACTGCACAAGGATGAAATGAATCCATTACCCCAAACATGCCATATCCATCCACATGCACATTGCACATCAGACCATATCCTCAATAACCCAATGCAACTACATGCAGCTGGAATGGACATTGGAAATGTATGCTGAACAGCATCACAACGGATATGCGCCCTTGAGTGCATACAAAGGGATCTCCTGTAGCCATTGTACTGATCCACACCCATACACCACTACTGAAGTGCCGCATGACAGCATGGGGACATCAACTTCGGAATGGCAGTACACTAGCAGTGTGGTACATACGGTGCCAGGACCAAGAGACACAAATTACTTGACCTCACCCAGTACATGGCAATAACTGCCGTAGGCATGCAAGGTGCATGTCCACTTGCAAGGACTGCCTCACCTTCCCACATTGCAGTTACTTTGATTCCCTCCATGCATGCAGGGAATTGTGGATGTCATTCACAATGCAAAGTTTATTTGTGTGATATGTACAGGTTCCACTTGATGTAAACACTTACACATACCCATTGTTGCACCCATGCAGGTGATGCTGGCTATCCCCTGAAGAGGTGGCCCCTTACCCCTGTACGGAACCCACAGAACAGGCACGAAGAGGAATACAATCATGCACATACCCGTACCCGCGTTGTAATTGAGCAGACATTTGGCCTTTTGAAGACATGGTTCCGGTGCCTCAGCAGGTCGGTTGGGGCACTCCTGTATGGGCATGAGAAGGTGGCCAAGATCACCATGGCATGTGTCATGCTGCACAATATGTGTATCAGACGGAATGTGCCAATGCCCCCTGACATTGAACTGCAACCACCTGCTGAGGATGATGATGGGATGAGGAGGGTGGAGACAGGGCTGCAGGTCATGCAGGTGGCGATGCCCAGGAGGGACGTGCTGTGCACCAGCATCTGATTGACCACATTTTCTGATACACATGGATGAACTTTGTTAAATGGATGTGGGTATTTGGGCACTGGGTTTTGTGTTGAAATGTACACTGTGCCCTGTCCACCAGTAAAGCACACATACACAATGAAAATGTCCACTCCTGTGATTTCTCATGTCACCAGTGTGTATTATGTATTTTAAGAAAAAGAAGTGCATGGACCCAACTACGCAAACACCCTTTTCCCCCTCCCCCACAACACTCCCAAAACACCCTTTCCCCCCTCCCCCCACAACACTCCCAAAACACCATTTCCCCCCTCCCCCGCAACCCTCCCATGAATGGCTTGTACATCAGTGCTGCATAGCTGTACATGTGTCAGCAACATCTGGCTGGCCCTAGTTCCCATCCCCACTGCCACAATTGGGGGGTTGAGAGGTTGTGCACCTCATAACTCTCAAGGACCTGCGCCGGGGGCTGGTCTGCCTTGAGCTGGCAGAAGAGGAGGTGCACGGTTGGTCCGTTGCCGGTGGGGGGTTCTGCCTGTCCATCACATCTGCTATGTGTGTGAGGACCTGCCTTGCCTCACAAGTGACATTTCCTCACATAGCCTGTTGGTGCTGGCTTCTATGGCTTGTCTGATGTACCTTGCATGCTCCCTGCACTCCTCCCTCGCAAGTGCTGCCTCATCCACATGCTGGCCAACCAGCGCAGTGATGTCCTCCTGCTGCAGTCTGATGATGGCCATGTCATGACCTCTGTGTCTGCGTTGTGGGGTGGGTGCTGCACCTTGTTGTATAGGTCCAGCATAAGGTGATGACATTGGTGGACTCCAGCACCCTGCCACTATTTCATCCCCAGACTGGCCATGGCTACTGGAATGTGATGTGGGGCGTGGGCTTGGTTGTTTAGACTGCTGGGGGCTGGGTGTATGTTGTTGAATGGGCGAGTTATAAGTGTCCTCCACATCGGACAAGGGTGCCGCGGCAGCTGCCTCGCCGATGGAATTATTGGCAGCCGACAGTGTCCCTTCCATGGGTGGATCATGCGTGGGGGGGATTTCTGGAGTGGGTGCTGCAATTGGTTCAGGCGTACGTTCACGTCTTGGTGAGGTGGGTGGGTTGGTGGGTTTGGCCCTCTGCAGGAGTGCACTCTTTCCTGTGCCCCTCGACGTGCTGGCCATTTTGCCTGATTCCTTTCCCCTGGGTTGTTTCTTAGCGGGGGGGGGTCTATGTCGCAGTGTCCTGCTCATCGCTGTCAGTTTGTGAGCCTGTGGGGGACAAAGAGAGGGATGGCATTGGTGATTTGTCAACGTGCTTCATGCAGATGTTGTTGTTCATGCTGTTCTATGCATTCGGACTTCATGTTTGGCCTTACAGGTCGTAAGTCTGTTGGGTGGGTCATTCATGTATGAGTCTGGGTGACACGTGTCTCTGGTGCTGCATGCATGTGTGTGTGTTGGGATGTAAACCTCATATAGGCAGGGTTGTGTGCATGTATGTTTGATGGCCACATCCATGAGATGATTTAGGGCTCACATTTGGGGAATTACCTCATCTTTCACAGTGCAGTGTTTTGTGTGGACACTCACCTCCATCTGACTATGTCGGCACACCGCGCTCCATTTCGCCTACTACTCGATTGATTCAACCCCAATGGTTCTTGCACAGGTCTCCTCCCACTCCATTAGTTTTATTGGGGATCCTCGCCATGATGCTGCGTACACCGAGGCAGAGATCGTCCCACCGCTTCCTGACATCTTTCGCAGTGCGGGGGGTGGAGCCCACCGCTCTGACTTTACAGGCCACCTCTGCCCAGATCTCCTTCTTCTTGATTAGGGTGGGATGCTGCATGTCATTGGCGAACACCACCTCTGCGTTGGCAGCAAGCGTGTCAGTTAGCACTGTGAGCACTTCATTTGAAAAGCACTCTTTGCGCTGCCGCTCTGCTCCTTTTTTTATTGCCTGCCTTCGGCATTGTCAGTGGGTCTGTGAAAGATTTTGGAAGGCTCTGGTGTGGCTGCAGGTCCTGGGGTTAGAGGATGGCAATGGATTGTGTTTTTAAAGATGGCCACCGTGCTATTTCCCGTTCCTGTGTGATGACGCTACTTCCGGTTCCGCTTTTTTACGGTGACTGCTAATAGCGGTCACCGCTAATGCCGTGTTGTCAGAGGGCGGAAGTGCTATCAGCGCTTTCCTCTGTACCACTAAGGGCCTTTACAGGGCCTTTAGCGGCATGGCGGTAGGGTCCTTACTGGCATGGCGCTAAGCTCGTGCCCGCGTACTCGTGATGCCACGTTATTAGCGGCCAGCGCCCTACACGGACACGTTATTAGTGCAATGCCGGTAAGGGCCATGCCTACCGTGTAATGAGGCCATATGTGTTTTAGGTTAAATGTCCTCCTAATGAATGAGAACATTTGTATTAGGATCCATTCCCCACTGGAGATGGCATTTTGTAGATTTTTCAAAAACCTGCATATGAAGGGACATTTGCATCACATCATCGTGTGCTGCACTATTATCCTGATGTGTTTCATATCTCCAAAAATGTGTTTATATAATGTAGCATATGTTGATAGTGAGCATTTGTGGAGGAATATGCTGAATGGGAATTCTGTGGCACTAGAACTGTAATTTCTATAATTCATAGAGTACATTAGATATCTTATAGGAAGTAGTAGACATGAATTGTTAGTGTTTTTATGGAAATGTGTTGAATTGAAGTTAAAATGCTTGATCTTGGGGGGGGCACTGTTGCGCACTGTTAAGATGGCTGCCTGATCAGTGAGCTCCCGCTCCGTCTCAGAATCCTGTGTATATTAATCCTTTCTGGATCAAAATTGAGGTATAGACGCACTGGAGCCCGGTCCTGCAAGCCCGTAAATCCTGGACTGCTGCGCTGTGTGACACCGGAGCTGTGGGGACCAGAAGTCTGATCGGCCTCCATCGCAGGCGCAATCTGCTTAAGGGCTCTGTAAGAACACAACTGGAGACCGCGGTTGCAGTCTGACGCTGGGCTGTGGGGAGGCGGGCCAGTGGAAGCGTCTCGTGCCCTGTGGCTGAATACAGAGTCTCGTGAGGTGCCCCGGCCGTGGGGGAGTGAGAAGGCGCCAATACCATACTGTGGAGGCTGCAGCTGAGCCCCGGAGTCCCCGCTTGCCCTGCGGCACCCTGCGGGTGGTTGGCGGTGCGGTGATACCACGTGGGGAGCTTAGAACTGTCGGAGCGGAGACACGATCTGTGGCTTACCCGGGGAGGAAGTGCTACGACGCCGGCAGTGGGTAAGGATACCCGGCGGTTCACCGCTCATGTACGCACAATCACCCGAGCTGCTGCGGGCCTGCGATCGCTGTGATCCCTGCGGAGGTTGCGGCTTGCCTGTCCTGTGACACTGGTGCTGTGGGACTGGCCTCCATTCTCGTGGGGGAGCATTACGAACTGTGATTTGTGCCCGCAGTCACATGAGACCCATTTGGCAATCCAGAAGTCCTTAATATATATATTTGTGGTAGCTTTGGCTCCGACTACACTGGTTCCTATCTCATTTCTAGAACTTTGTCTATGACCCATGTCTGGCCTCTACGCGCCTGAAGTGGGGTTGGTGAGGCAGGCTGCGGGAAGGCGGGAGGTTGGGCCTCCTGCTTCTCCGGGTAGTAGCCCACTGACCTGGTCCGCGATTGCAGTGCGGGCTGTGCCGGTCCTCTCTGAGTTGTACACCCAGCCCCAGTCCTGCATTGGCTCTTAGGGGGCTGTGCGCCGGCCCGGACGCAGCCTCGAAGACAAGGGCAAGGTGGGCTGTGATCCCTCTCTGGCGAGCTAATTTCTCCAGACGCTGTTAACCCCAGGACACCCCTCAGGGGCACACTACTGAGCAAGTAGTGAAGTAATACGTGGGAGGGCACAATCCATCAGGGTTGATATGCCAGCAGCCCAGTGACAAGGGGGAACTTGGAGAAGGTGAACATAGGCCACGGCCAGGGATCAGAGACTTTTGGCACAGTATATTGCGACCAGTGGCATGGGTGAACCCTCAAAATCGGGCAGGGTGTCCAAAACCCCTAGCAGCAAGAAGAAAGGCCCTATGGACGTCTACACAGCCAGCCAACCACAATCCTCCGCTGTTGAGGCACCTGCCTACAACAAGGAAGACCCAAGCCTGGAGAATGGCGATAAAGAAGACAGATTAACAACCATTGTGCAAGATGGATTTCGGGCAGTTAATACGAAGTTGGATGACATAGTGTCCACCATTGGCTCCCTGAAGGCCCGGGTGGACAAAGAGAGTGCACGTATAACTGAAGCAGAACATAGAATAAGTACCAATGAAGATGCGATTGTACATCACGGTCATGATATCACCCAGCTTAAAGTGGCCATGTCCAAATTACAAAATAAATGTGAAGATCTTGAATCCAGATCGAGACGCAACAATATCCGGGTGGTGGGCGTTGTGGAATCATTTGGAAGAGGTCAAATGGAAAAACAGCTCGAACAGCTTCTTAAAACAATATTTGGCCAGGAAGCATTCTCCGAACATTTCCTGATTGAGAGGGCACACTGCACACTGGCCCCGGTCCCTAAACCAGGGGCACCGCCACGCACAATAATTGCCAGGCTCCTTAATTACAGGGATAGAGACTCAATCCTGTGCATGGCAAGAGAAGCTGGAACATTACAACATGATGGAAATTGGATACATATATACCCAGACTTTTCTGCCGGTGTCCAAGCAAGCAGAAGATCCTATCAACCAGTTAAAAGACTCCTGAGAGAACGGCAAATATCATACGCTCTAATGTTCCCTGCCAAGATGAGGATTCAACACGCGGGTAGGGCGCATTTTCTCGAGACCCCAGCTGCGGCTATGCAATACATTGAGGCTTCTATAACCCTCCCACCCAGGGGTGACAGACCGGCTCCAAATAACAGACCCAGACCAGAAGAATGAGGTACTTTTTCCTGTTTAGCCGACGCTGTCTGCTCTACTACACCATTAGGGCTAAGGACCTAGTGGTGTCTGTTTATGGTGGCTCCACTCCACGTTGTTGACGGATATGTGGACACGGTTGGGCAGCCACGTGATGCAACATGGCTACCCCTGGAATGATCCAAGAGTTATTTTGGGTACATCGTCGAGTTGGGGTTGATGATGTGGGTGAGAGTGCAAGGGGAGGGAGGGGGTGTTGGCTGAGCTTCGGTGGGAAAGTGTCCGCTAAAGACAGAAGTTCTGGTCACTTGGAGGAGAGTGACCCAGGTTACAGTTTGTTTATGGTTAACAGTTTGTGTCATGTTAAAAAAGTGGCTACATTGGGAAAGGCGCCGGTCGTATGGCACATACGGCACAACACTAATGGTCAACGATTTGGAATGATCTATTATTGCACAATGCTGGTGACGGGATGACAATAAAACTGCTTACATGGAATGTAAGGGGTCTAAATAACCAGGTGAAGGTCAAGAAAATTGCTAAATATGTTACTAGGCATGGCCCTCTGATATTAATGTTGCAAGAAACACACACAATGGGCGACAGCAACTTACACATACTGCCTAAATGGGGAACACAGCGTTTCTATACGGATTACTCTACACAGGCCAGAGGGGTAATCACTCTTATTCATCCAAAATTGGGGTTCGGTCTGGAGGGGCATAAGGTGGATCAACAAGGCAGATATGTGGTCGTCTGGAGCATGCTCGCTGGGCGGCAATATAGACGACCCCTCGTTTTATGTGAATGTATAACAACTGATCACTGCCTATGGCTTGTCGAATGTGATATGGGGTGGGGACTTTAATGTGGTGCTTGACCCTGTATTGGATAAGTCCTCCAGAGTTACTAGGGCCCCTAGCAAAACTGCCATCACCCTGTGTGACATTCTTTCACAACTGTCAATGATAGATGTCTGGCGTGTGATGCACCCTAGAGACAGGAGATACACTTATTACTCCTCGGTTCATGACTCTGAATCTAGGATTGACTATTGGTTTGTTATATCGAGCATGTCCCCTGCACTGCAGAGTTGTGCAATATTGCCCCGGACGCTCTCTGACCACTCCCCAGTGTTGATAGAAATGCAGATTCAGGACACCTCATGTCCCGCTAGAAGATGGAGAACGCTGAGCGGAATGGGGCGGTGGAAACACTGCATGTTGAAATAGCAGAATACTTCACTAATAATGTGGGCTCGGTAAGCAAATACTCCACAGTCTGGGAAGCATTTAAAGCTTGGTTCAGGAGGGTACTGCTGTCCAAATCGGTAGGCATGCTGAAGAATGTGCGAGCTGAACTTGCAGACATTGAATGTAAGCTCGAGGTATTGGAGGGAAGATATACCCAAACGCAGAATAGGGAACTACTAGCGGACATACACACACACTTACGGGAATTTGATTGGTTGGCCGCTAGGGAAGTACAGTACATAGCAGCCCCCATGCGCGCACGTAAGTACGGTGAGGGCAACAAGGCCGGCAGGACACTCTCTAATCTTCTCAAACATGACAAGACACCGCACCAAATAACAAGCATACAGACGACACGTGGAGAAGTACTTACAAGGGAGGAGGAGATAAACCAAGAATTTGTTAAATTTTATACCACACTATACTCGAATCAAGATAAAAAATCGCCCGCAGACATTGAAAATTACCTTGCAACTCTCAACCTTCCCCAACTGGCAGAGGCAGATCGTCTAGCGCTAGATCAGCCGATAATGGCGGAAGAGGTTACAGAAGCTGTCAAGGGATTAACATCGGGTAAGGCTCCAGGGTCTGATGGGATGGGGGCAGAATTTTATAAAGAATTCCATGAAGAACTTGTCCTGATAATCCTTCGAGTATGGGAGGAATCCCTTGAATGCAATATACTGCCCCCAACCATGAGGGAGGCGGTGATCACGGTGCTCCCCAAGCCGAGGCGACCGCCACAAGATGTGTCTTCATATAGGCCTCTATCACTTATAAATACAGATGCTAAAATATTCGCAAAAGTAATGGCCAATAGGCTCTTACTGGCGGCCCCCGTCCTGGTCCATCCCGACCAAAATGGGTTTATTCCCGCCAGATCCACTGCCCTAAACCTCCGCAGGCTTTTCGGGCTAATGGCACAGATAGACCCCAGGAGAAACGCAGCCGCTAAATCATTAGATGCTGAGAAAGCTTTCGATTCGGTCTCCTGGGTCTATCTACTGAAGGTGCTACAGGCATTTGGGATTGGGCCGATCTTCATTAGGTATGTCAAGTTATTATACACTGAGCCTGGTGCACGAGTCCTGACCAATAGATCCATCTCCAAACTCTTCCTACTAGGTAGGGGCACCAGGCAAGGCTACCCGTTTTCACCCTGCTGTTTGCATTAACTATAGAGCCTATGGCAGCTGCTGTGAGGCTGAAGCACTCTGATAAAGGCATAAATATAAAGGGATACGTCCAACTGATTTCATTATACGCTGATGACACCTCATTGTATATTCATGAGCCTAATGCAAATATAGCAGCCATAATGGCAGAAATATAAACTTTTGCTGACTACTCGGGTTACACGGTTAACAGAGCCAAATCTGAAATATTTCCACTCACGCCATCCACTGAGTGCCCTGTAGAGCTGCATGGGCTTAAATGATCAGATCTAGAGATCAGATATCTCGGAATCCTGGTGTCTAGGGATAGGACCACACTGTACCTGAACAATCATGAGGCCACTTTGCAGGCCATCGCCACAAAGCTTCAGCTATGGGGGCGCCTGCCATTATCTTTGCACGGCAGAGTAGCGGTTCTTAAAATGATAATTCTGCCCAAGCTGCTCTATTTGTTTGTCAAAATTCCCATATGGCCGGGCAGACCTTTCTGTACTAAGCTCCGTACCACAGTAGTAACGTTCCTCTGGAATGGGAAAACTGCTAAAATAAGTTGGGAAAAGATGACCGAGGCATACTTCATGGGTGGTATAGCGGCTCCAGATTTTGAACTCTACTACCATGTGGCCCAAGCACAGTTTGCAAGGTACTGGTATGATACTGCGCAGGAAACGCCACATGCAGTAATCGAGGAATTCACCACACACCCCACGAATATTCAGTCTGTCATATTCGATACACAATACAAGGACACGTGTGAATATAACCCAGTTAGCTATACGGTTAAAGCATGGGAAGCCATATATAGAAGATTCCAGATAGAAACCCCATATAATCCAGAGATACCTCTTTGGAACTACCCAAGTATACCCCCCACACATGACAGTGCAATACGAGAATCGTGGGACCCTAACAGGGAGATGAAAATTGGTGATATGTTCATAAATGGCAAATTTGCGACCCTTGGGGAAAAAACAAGAGCGTTTGGAGGTGGGCCACTCACGACACTTCAATATTACTGCATGCATTCTGCATTTAAAAAAAAATGGCCACTATTTCCAGACGAACCCCAGCCACACCCATGTGTACAGATGGTGACCTCTTCGGGAGGCCTGGGAATATCCAGACTATATGCTGAGGTACAGGCCCACATGCCCGCGATAAACCAGGTAAAAGAAAAATGGGAAAGAGACCTACAGACACCCATTGAAAAACGAGAAATGGCACAGATATTGTTCCCTGACTAAGAAGGTCTCCCTGAATGCTGGCCTGAGCTTAATCCAATTTAAGATACTGGACAGGCAGCATTACACCCCAGCTAAAATAGCGAAATGTACCCCCAATGTATCAGATGCATGCCCCAAGTGTAACATGCCTCAAGCAGGAGACGTTCATATGTATTGGGAGTGCCGGGTGGTGATGAGGTTTTGGAAGGAAGTTGCAGAAATGCTTGGAGAAATCACACAGATCCCTCCAGACTTGAAGCCCCAAAAATACTTATTTGGGGACATAGGCAAATGTTCGGAGAAAATTAGAATATTATTTAATGTTGCATGTGTCATTGCTAAAAGGTGTATTCTGTTGAAATGGAAAACTGCGAGCCCACCCAATATAAACCAGTTTCTTCGCGAACTGACGTATATAAATGAATCAGAAGAACAGTATGTAATGACTCGTCCCTTGGCTTGCAGATTTAAAGCTACATGGGGCCCATTCAGAATTTACCTATGCACCCTGGCTTCTGATGATGACGAATCCATTTAATTCTGTGTAACTGTCGTGACCATGATAACTATTTTTTACTTTGTAAATGTATGTTGTTGACAAAGTGGTGCTCTGTATTCCCATGTTGCCAATAATAAAAAGAGTTTAAAAAAAATGCTTGATCTTAATTGAGATTTTTTTTTTGAGTGATAAATGATGTCATGTTTTTGTGTGTTTCTAAAGGTTTATTTTAAACCATGTACAAATAAATAAATATTAATAATATTTCCAAATTCAAACAGCTCACACATTTCTATCCTAGTGCTTTGCATATTTAGCCTGATTCTACAGATTGGTTCCATATAATGTACAACAACATACATTATATACTAGAGGATAAAGCCTAGTTTTAGCAGACATTTCTCTAAATAACTTTACTCTAGTTGATGTAAGAACTTATTGTCATTTGTTGCTAGCATTGCATTAGTAATGTCATTGTTTTCAGCCAAATTGTTTTGCTCTACACATTTGGGCACAACATCCACTTTCCTTTTTCGGACAGCCACTCTCTGGCCCTTCAACTCTGTTTCTAATCACCACCCTCATCCCACTCCTCTTCATCACCATAACGTATTTATATAAAGCCCCACATTTAGCTGCTCTTCACTTTCTCAGTAGTTTCCTCTGTCCCACATCGCTGCTATAGAATGATGAAAGGAGCTTGTTTTAAGCACCATTTTCCTGTTTTCAAAGTGTCCATGTTGTTAGGTGTTAAGTGTTTGTTCCATGAAAGGAAAACTCACCCACATTTATCTTTTCATAACAGGACAACCTGTCTTTTTAATTATATGTACCTCAGAGGTACTCAGGATTAAAGGCAATAGACCCTACGCCTGAGCAATCCTTCCCATAACAAATTCGAATCATCCACATTTTGAGATGACATTTTCAAAATATTCTTACTAAGTTTGGCAACAGGGACAAGATGCAGGAACACCCAATTCAGAACAAGACAGCATTCAGAGAGGCCCGAGGTTATTTATAAACTGCACTGCATTATGATCAGTCGTAGGAAGAAAGTTCGATGAATTGGTTTGTGCCCCACTGGAGTACAAGGATGAGTAGGGATAAAATGACCCACTCAGCCCTCACACTTCTACAAACCAAAACACATCACAATCATGAAGTTAAAACAAGGACAATCAAAGGATATACCTCCTTTGCCTTTTGTGGTAACGCGGACCGAGGGAACACTATAATTCTCAGATGGGTGTGAAGGTGAACCAGTAGTGTCCCAGACAACACAATACCGTAGTCCAAAATAAGATTCTATACAAATTTAAACACTTTAATAAAATGCACAATCTGCATGTAGGATGAAAAGCGATTAGTATACAAAAACCCACCCCAAAGGAAAGATCACGGAAGATGAAACATACAGAAGAAAGTAGCACAATGAGTGTGGTTCCAGGAGTGGTAGGTAAGGTACTACCATAAAAAGAATATTGGGTTGAAAACAGGAGCGTTCATGACTTAACCATTGTAAGAAAGGCATGGCATCAAAGTAAGACAGAGTGATCACAGTTCAAGGGTGTTTATTAAATTGTAAAATGGGTGAGATAAACACCTAATCTAAACCTAAATCTAAGATGGGAGCAAGCTATGACCTTCAAATAATAATAATACCATCCAAGTGGAGTCTAGTCAAATAAAAGGGCCTGTACTAAGAAACCTATTGCCAATCCTTACCGCTATGTTACAAAATAGTGTGGGATAACTTTCATAAGAAAAGAAAGAAGTGTTCACAAAATCATAAATCGGGATGTTATGGCTGTGGGCTCCCCTCCCCAAGTTTTTAGCATTGGACAAGACAGGACTCTCGAGCACAGCACACTCCTGGGCTTCTTTGGCATGAGCTTACAGTTCCTTTTCTCAGTACTGTGCCAAAATTCTCTTATCATTCAAAGTCTCTTGCTTCAGAAGGCCTGATATGCCAAAACAACAAAACAAAAGTTCCTTCTGTTAACCTTTGCATTGGGTGATTACCCTTCAAACTTGGATCCCCCTCATCCAGGCTCCGATCCTTCTATCAGTTGTCAGCCTCCCTCAGTCGGGCTCCGACCGACCATTCACTATGGACATACCTCTGTGGGGTTCATACTTGCCATCACAATGTTGCTCACTTAGCTTTTTCACAAATTTACTTTTGCCGTCCCTCAGTCGGGTTTACTCAATCACAATCTCCTTAAGAAAAAGAGGGTTCCCTTCCCCTAGCTTCCTTTTGGCATCCGTCCATCGGGTTCACATTTGCCATAGTTCAGATTTATACAAAGATTCCTTAGGTTCTTCCCTTTACCTATGTCTGTGTATCAGCCCCCAGTCAGGCATTCTTTAAAACCCCAGGCTTCAGACAGTTGTAATATTCAAAATGTATTAATGGCCCTCATTCCGAGAAGGGCGGTAAGTATAGGCGATTACCGGCATGGCGTAAAGAGCGTGTCCGTGCTGGCACAAGACCGTAAAAAATGACCGATTCAGACTCTGCGTCCACGCGCTTTGCGCCGTGCCGGTAGCGCACCTCACCGCCATGCCGTAAAAGGGCCCCAAACGTCCTTACCGGCAACAAGCACACCGTACATAACACTACCGACATAGAGAATTTAGCGGTAACCGTAAATAGCGGTCACCGCTATTTACGGTCACCGTTAAAAAACGGATCCGGAAAAAACGTCATCGCACAGGAACGGGAAGGAGCACGGCGGCCATCTTTAAAATCATAATCCATTGCCATCCTCTCCATACAGGACCCCCAGCCATACAGTGATCAGAGAAATTGGCTTTGGAGACCAGCATCATGCCCAAAGCACTAAAAAAGGGTGCTGCACGCATAAGAAAGAAGCGATTTACCCAGGATGAGCTCCAGGTACTGGTTGACACTCTGCACGAACATGCAGACACTGTATTCAGCAGTGATATGCGGAGGCCCACCGTCGTCAGGAAGAAAGAGATCTGGGCCTTGGTGGCACAGAGGGTGAGTGCAGTGGGAAACACCCCCCGCAGCACCAAGGACTGCAGGAAACGTTGGGATGACCTCCGTCTCAGGGTGCGGGCCATCCAATCGGCAAACCGAAGTCAGGCTCTGGAGACAGTAGGAGGGCCAGGTTCCTCCATCAAAATGACGCCGTGGGAGGAAACGTGTGCGGCCATGATGGGCACAGAAGCCATAGAAGGTGTTGGAGAAATGAATTGCGGTGCAGCGTCATCCGCTGATGGAGGTGAGGTCATGAGTCAAGACAGAACATGCATTCCTAACGTAAGTCACTGCCAAGGGCTGGCCAAGGTGTCACGTCATGGTTGGGCAACCCCCCCCAATGAAATCATGCTGTAACAAGTGGGACCCAGGCCGATGTCAGGTGCAAGTCTGTAACCCATATGGGCCATACCACACAAAGAGGCCGAATCTGTGAGGCACACGGGGCAGTGATTGTAAACATTGTGAATGTGAGTCATCACAGTACTCCGCCAACATGAGTGACCCACACATCTGCATGCATTGACCATCCAAGCCCAGATCACTGTCCCACTCACCACCCAAATGTCAACAAACCGCTGCAATCCCATTGTGATACCATAGGCATGTAGAAATGCTGAGCCCCAAATTATTGCTCATGCCGTCTCTCTCTCCCCCCCCACAGGCAGCGAGCATGACAGCGAGGACCAGGAAAGCACCAGGGCCAGTACCTCCAGGGGCAGAGTCAGGGGCCGCTGCATACCTGCAAGCAGGAAGACAACACAGGCAACACCACCTGCTCCAGCAACCACCATGGAGGGTGCACAACCCCCACCCGCACCCCTACCCATGCCTGCTGTGCCGCTGGACACATGTCCCACGCTGCACTCTGAAGAGTCCAGTGTGGCTGGTGAGAATGCAGCCATGTGCCTCCTCGATGTGCCAGACAGCCCCCCATCAATATCGGGAGCCAACGTGGAGGACACCATTGACATTGGCCATACCCCTGACACACCATCATACAGCCAGGTGGTACACAGCGACTCCGGGGAGAGTGAAACCCCAGGGCTCACAGGGTAAGGAGTACAACCTGCCTGTCCTGTATCTTCTTCCCTTGCAGAATCTCTACGAAGGCCTGCAGGCCCAATACCAAGCCTGCCAAGCACATCGGCCACATCGGCCATGGATGTAGTGCGCTCCCAGCATCTCACAGGCCTCATTGAGGAGTTCATCAGGGACAATCGCGAATCAAGGGTGGAGTGGCGCAATGACCTTCTGGGCGAGGTGGTCACAGCGAACACAAACTGGCTCTGCGACGTCCTTGGCCGGATCGCAGATTGCCTGGAAGCAGCAAACCCTACACCACAGCCCCAGCGGGAGGAGCCACCTTCACAAAACTCCTCCACCCAGACCAGCCCGGTCCGTCGTTCACTGGGTACATTGTGCCGCCACGACATGGATCCCCCTGGCTCTGGGAGTGCACATTGACCATCCCGGCACACACATGTGGCCTATGTTGCCCCAATTGAACTATTGTTGGGTTGTTGGGGGAGGTGGAGAGTGGTGAGGGTGTGTGTGGGAGTTGGGGGAGGGGGATGGGTGTGAGGGTGTGTGTGGGAGTTGGGGGGGAGGTGGAGGGGGTGAGGGTGTGTGTGTGGGAGTTGGGGGGGAGGGGAGGGGGTGAGGGTGTGTGTGGGAGTTGGGGGGGGAGGGAGGGGAGGAGGGTGTGTGTGGGAGTTGGGGGGGAGGGGGAGGGGGGTGGTGGTATAGGTTTGTTGTACACGTTAGAACTTTATCATTCAATACACCGGTTGATCATCCAAAAAAAAGAGTGGACATTGATCATTGTGCATGTGTCTTTTTTTTTTTAACTTTGGTTTTATTAGCATTTTCATAGTATAACAAACAGGCTCAAAGCTTGATTAAGGACACATAAACATTCGGTACCGCCTGCATCCCCAACCCCACCTCGTTCCCCCCCCAAAACGAAAATAAAAAGAACGAAAGAAATATGGAAGAAAGAGTGGGAGATAGCAACGAAAGTTCTTTTCAACTCATGTGAAGCGACTGGGAGAAGCTTTGAATGCACATTTATAACCGGTGCTTTGAAGTGAGTGTGGCCGCTAAAGTTTTCCATGGCTGTAGTTCGAATACCGTTCCCCAGGCCGTGGGCATCCGCCCTCCCTCGAGCTCCTTTCTGCTCCCCTCAACCCCCCCACCCCGCGTCGGGTTTCAGTGAACATCCCATCCCCTGGACTCCTGCACCCCGTACCAGTTCACTTGGAATGAGCCAGAGTCATTGTTTACCATTGCTGTCAATTTGTCCATCAGGAACATTTGTTTCACCTTCTTTAGCCAGTCCTCCTTCGAGGGGGTCTCCGGGCTCTTCCATTTCTGGGCCAAGGCTACCCTCCCCGCTCTCAGAATTGTTTCCCACATTCTGGGGTATCTATACATGTCCGTGTCCTCAGGGGGGAGACCCAGCAGCACTGTCAGATGGTTCTGGGGGAGCAGTTCCTCCGAGACTTCCGCGATCCAACCCCTCACCCTCTCCCAGTAGGCTTGTACCTTCGGGCAATGCCACCACACATGGCCCCTCGATCCTTGCTGACCACAGCCTCTTGGGCATTCGGGTGACACCCCTGAGAACATCTTGGACAACTTCACCGGGTCTCTGTGCCACCCCTGTAAGATTTTAAAGTTATGTTCCATATCTGCCGTGAATAGGTTACCGTGGAATGCTATTTTAAATATCCTCGACCAGGCATCCCCCGAGATCTCTTCCCCTGCCAGGTCGTTCCAGAATGTACGGAACCCCCTCCTCTCTGCCAAATTGATGGTATTAAGAATCTTGTATATCCCAGATACCGCCCCCTTCCTTGAGGTCGCTGAATCAAGAAATGTTTCAAAAGGGGTCAGCTGCCTTTACAAGTCCAGAACCCATGACTGATCGCAGAGGATACCCTTCAGGCGGAGATATTCAAATATGGAGAGAGACCCATGCCCCAGAGCGTCCCTTAACTCCTCGTATGATAGGAAAATCCCCATCCTTAAACAGTTGACCCGCCCATTCCATTCCCAAGTCGGACCAAGTCTGAGCTTTTTGGAACCCCCTGCTCCCCAATCTGAGGGGGTGGCCCCAGAGTGAGGACATCGGGGACGGCCATGACGTCAAATGTGCAGTCTGGGGGCCCTCTTTCCAGATTGCCCAGAGTACCGCCAATGTTGGGTGGGATTTGAGTCTACTCGGTATCAGCCTACGTGGGGCCCACAGAAGGTCCCGTACTTTTAGGGGGTGCGAATCCAAGTCTTCCAGGTAAGACCAATAAGTTCCCATCCCCTCTTTCATGTGTTCCAGGAGGACGCGCAATTGGGCTGCGCAGAAGTACAACTGGAAGTCCGGAAACCCGAACCCTCCCTCCTCCCTCGGTAAGGTCAGGACCGCCTTCGCGGTCCTCGGGGTCTTGCCCTGCCATACAAAATCTCTCACCGCGTTCTGCAACGCTCTGAAGGTGTGATCTGGGACTTTAGTAGGGAGAGCAGTGAAGAGATACAGTAAGAGCGGCAATATATTCATTTTTCCCGCCGTCATGCAGCCGTACCAAGACAGAACCATCGAACCCCATCTCCTGAGGTCAGCGGTGATTCCCGCCATAACGGGATCGTAATTGGCGGGGGCTAGATTGGTTAGGTCCCTGGTAAGGAGGACGCCCAGGTACCGGATGGAGGCCTTCCCCACTGTAATATCATTGAGCCTGCCCAAGGGATCTAGTCCCGGGTCACGTACCCGCATGGGGAGCAGAACTGATTTGGATGTATTGATCTTCAATCCCGAGAAACGCCCAAAAGCGGTCATCAGAGACAAGAGAGGGGGAAGCGATGTGACGGGGTCCACCAAATAGGCCAGTATATCATCCGCAAACAGGGACAGTTTGAATTCTACTTCTCCTCTCCTGATCCCCCTGATGTCCGGGTGTGCTCTGACTGCTATGGCCAGAGGCTCCATTGTTAGGACGTATATTAGGGGAGAAAGCGGGCATCCCTGTCTCGTTCCCCGGGAGAGGGCGAAGGATTCTGACAGCTTGCCATTCACTTGGACTCTTGCCCACGGGACTCTATACAGTGCTGCCACCCATTCCCTGATATGTTCCCCAAAGCCCATTTTCTGGAGGAGGAGTTGCATGTACCTCCACTCGACCCTGTCGAAAGCTTTTTCCGAATCTAGTGAGAGGACACTTGCATCGAGATCTGACCCCTGGGCATAGTGAAACAGATTTATGGTTTTCCGGATGTTGTCCGAGCCCTGCCTGCCTCTGATGAACCCTACCTGATCTCCATTAACCAGTTTGAGCAGTATCCCCTCCATCCACCTCCCGATTACCTTGGCTAGCATCGATATTTAACAGGAAAATTGGGCGGTAGGAGGAGCACTCCGTGGGGTCCTTGCCTTCCTTGGGTAGTACTACAATTATGGCTTCCATCATGGAGTCCGGGAGAGTACCACCCTCCAGAACTATGTTGAAAACCTTTACTAAATGCGGGGCCAGGGTCGAGCGAAACCTTTTATAGAAGTATACTGAGAAGCCATCCTCCCCCAGGGAAGTACCCGCCTTCATCTCGCTAATCACTTTTTCAACCTCTTCTTCCCGCACTGGACTCTCCAACCCGTCTGACATCTCCCTAGTCAGGGTTGGGACTTGTATAGAGTTCAAAATCTTTCTATCTCGGTCTCGCCCCCAGTGTATTCCAATGAGTACAATTTCTCATAGTATTGGCGGAAGGCCTCTCCTATGTGGGCCGCTTCATGCCCTATTGACCCCACTTCATTCTTAACGGCTTTCACCATTCTACTTCTCTGCACCTCCCTCAATTTCCAGGCTAGGATCCTATCTGCCCTGTCCCCCTTTTCGTAGTATTTCTGCTTAACCAGCTGGAGACTCCTTTCTGTTTTGTGAAGGAGGATGTCCTTCAGCTGGAGCCTGTAGTCATCTAGAGCATTGATTTGTTTGTGATCTAAGGGCTCCGTTGGGAGGCCCCCCGGCTGAAGGAGGGATATTTTTGCCCTCAGGGACTTCTCTTGGGCTTCCCTCATTCTTTTATTCTGGGCTCCCTTCTTAATGAGAATACCCCTTAGGGTTGCCTTGAATGCATCCCATAGGGTGTGTGGGCCAACCTCCCCATTATCGTTGAGATCGAAGAATTCCGTTATGGCGTCTAGTATCGCCTGTGCATGGACTTCGTCCTTCAGCAAGGAGTCATGGCATTTCCATCTACCCCTGCGGTCGCCGGACCATCCCCCTGCTACAGTGACTCGAACCAGGTCATGGTCCGACCAGGGGACAGGTTCCACCCTATAGCCGGTGATAAATGGGTATAGGGTCTCATCCACTAAGATGTAATCTATTCTGGAGAAGGAAGTATGGATGGCCGAGTAGTACGTGAAGGAGGGGGCGCCCGACCCGGGGGGTATCGTGTCCACCAGGCCTAGTTCTGAATTGACCCTCTGGAAATTTCTTGCCATGGTCTCGTCTGCCACCCTGGAAATCTGGGGGCCCAGCGTTTCCTGTCTCTGGACGGGTCCAGAAGCATATTGAAATCCCCTCCAACCACCATCGGGCCCTGGACAAAGATCATAAGTTTATCCCTCACCTCTTCCCAGAATTGTGTTTGACCTTCATTTGGACCGTATACTACAGCTAAAGTTAGTGGGGCACCCTGCAGGGACCCCCGAACCAACAGGTAACGGCCCTCTGGATCTTTCAGTATGGCCTCTTTCTCGAAACCCACGTTCCTTGACATTAATATGGCCACTCCTCTTTTCTTGCCCTTGTGGGATGCACAGAAAACCTCCCCGATTCCTCCACCCCGCATTTTGGGCTCCTTCCCCTGGGCCCAGTGAGTCTCTTGCACGAAGAGGAGGGAGGTCAAGGCTTGCCCTTCTAAATTCCCTGCAAACCAGGGACCTCTTTGTGGGAGTATTCAGACCACGGACATTGAGGGACCCCACTCCCAGGGACGGCAAGCTTTCAGCCATTATCCAAGAGTTCTACAATCTGAGACCACCGCGTCACCTCACCCCTCCTCACTCGCTCCTTTAGTGTCATATTGTCCTCCCCCCTTTCCCTTCCCCCCGGTGGGCTTAAAACATTTCCCCAACAGCCCCCCAGTCCCGACCCCCAACTGAACAACCCCAACAGTCTCGTGTCCCCACTCCCCCCTCCTCGGCGTCCAGCCAATTGGTTCTGCCATCGCTGGCTATTGGCCGAACCACCAGCCTGCCCGCCTCGACCAGGCGCTCCATATACTGCTTGTCCTTATGAGCCCACCCACCCGCCCTGTGGTGACATCCCCCTCATGATACTCCCTTACTCTCCGTCCATGGGGACGCTGATACTGGTAAGTCCACTGGTCCTTCAGTCCTCAGGAGCGTTCCGCTCTCCCTCCTTAACTGGCGACGGAGTATTCATTTTCCTATATTTTCTCGCACCCGTTTTCCTTCTCCTATCTTTCGATGGGCCTTGGCCATTCTGAATATCCCTCACCGGCCCCGACGGGCCCCTCCGGGGATTCGAGTCCTCTACGTAATCCTGGATGGCTCCTCGTATGTCGTCTTCCGTGATAAGAGTCGACCTCTGGCCCATATACTCAAAGGTCAGGGAGAAAGGATAGCCCCAACGGTAGCGGATCCCTTTTTCCTTAAGCCGAAGCATTAGGGGGCGACACATCCTGCGTTTGGGCAGAGTGTAGGCGGAGAGATCCTGGTAGATCGTGATCTGAGCATTGTTGTAAGGGATCTCCCGAGTCTTCCTGGCCTCCTCCAGCACCTTTGTTTTTTCAGAATAGTAATGGAACCGGACCAGAATAGATCGAGGGCCCCCCGTCCCCGCCCTGCCCCCGGCTCTGTGCACCCTGTCAAATGTGAGTTCCGTAGTCATTTCTTCAGCAAATAGGAGGGTGATGACGTCTCTCACCGTTCGGATGATGTCTCTCTCCGTTTCCCCTTCCACCTCGGGTACCCCAAAAATTCTGAGGTTGTTCCTCCTTTCCCTATTTTCAAAGTCGTCCATCTGCCTGGACCTTTCCTCATCCCTTTTCTCCAAGGCCGCTAGTCTCAGCTCTACCTCCATTTCCTGGGTTGCTGATGATGTTTGATAGGTTTCCACCTGCAGCAGTCTATGCTCGACCTTGTCCACCCTTTGATCAATTTTTTCAAATTTCTGGGCAATGTCGGATCACATGTCCCTAATTTCCTGCAATATGGAGGTGAAACCTCTTTCCATGGCCGTCGTGGAAGGTGCCTGAGCCTCCGACTGGACCATTCCTCTAGTGGGGGTTGGGTTTCTCTTGCTGCTCGCCATCTCCTGAAAGCGAAATTCCTGCAGGGTTTTCCGCCAGTTCATCTGGCCACCACCTTCTGGGACAGCCAGTGGTTACCTTCCCAGGGCACTCAGATAGGGGCCGTGGAGAATTTGGGGGGGCCCAGGGCAAGGCTCGCCCCCACCTAGCTAAGGTATGTCTTTGCCGGAGGAGTCTTTATTGGGTGGGCACACGCCCCACCGTGTTCGAGTGGGGGCTTCACACCCCGATCCGAGTCACCGCAGCCGGCTGGTCTGTTCGCTCTTTGCCCCGTGTGGGCAACTGGTTCTGTGGTCTTTGACCCCCAGTCCACCGTTTCCAGGGCCTCTGAGGGATGGGCACACGCCCTGCCGAGACCCGGCCTGTTGGTGCTTGCCCCGTGAGGGGGGGGGCCCCCTTGGCGCTTGGGCCTGCTTGTTATCCCCCACCTGGGACCCTCTGCCTCCGCGGCCGACAAGGAACTGGCTTCTGGCCCCCCTTGTCGTGAAGCAGGTCCTGCTGTCTCCCTCTGCGTGACTCCTTCTCCCGCCTGGCTAGGCCCGCTGCACTGCGCGCCTCGTAGGCCGGGGGGAGGGGCGAGGCTCCGATTCACGATGTGGGGAGAGCCCTCTCGTCCCGCTGTGGCCCCCGCTCCCGGGGCCGAGTGTGCTGGAGGATCGGAGATTGGCCGGGTGAGGCGGGGGGAGAGGGGGACTCCTCACCGTGTCGGCGGGGCTCCCGTGGGGCTCCTCTCCGCTGTCTTGCGCCGCGGCTGCGGAGGCCATGCACAGGTTCGTCCCCGGCTGCCTTCGCCGGCCTCGATCTCGTGTCTCCTGGGGTCCTCGAGCGTCGCTTTTTCGCTCTATAGGTGCCCGAGGGTGTCACGTCTTAGCTCCGTCATGCTAGATCCGCCTGGGTGGGCTCGGGGGGGCGAAATCCCCTTAATCTGCCCAGTCGAGCCGGGAGCAGTACGATCAGGCAGCCATTGCCTGCGCGCCCCCTGGTGGCCTCCCAGTAAGACAATCTAAATGGATCTTGTGCATGTGTCTTTTAATGTTCCACAGTGCATGGTGTACATGTATCCCCACACCCAGTGCCTGATGTCCTGTCATCCTCACACCCTCAGCTGACTAGTGAGTCAGAAATATTGTCCGATCAATGATTGCCGCACGGCATGTCCCTCCTGTGCATCGGCACCGTGATGCTGTCCTGCCATTCCTTCATCCTCCCCCTCATCATCATCTGGTGGTAGCAGTTCCACGTCAGGGGGCAGTGGCACGTTCCGATGGATGCACATGTTGTGCAGCATTACACATGACATGGTGATCTTGGACACCTTCTCGTGGCTGTAGATGAGTGCCCCACCGAACCGGCTGAGGCAGCGAAATCGTGCCTTCAACAGGCCGAAGGTCTGCTCTATCACCACCCGTGTACGGGTATGGGATCTATTGTAGTCCTCCTCGTGCCTGTTCTGTGGGTTGCAGACCGGGGTCATGAGCCACGGCTTCAAAGGGTAGCCAGCATCCCCTGCATAAGGGTGGAATGAAGGTAAGTGTTTGTAAATTCATGGTGGAGAACTGTACTAGTCTTACATGTCAGCAGGTGATTACTGGCCAAACACACATGTCCCAGGATGCATTCACCCCATTACTGGCCCGGCTATGTGTCCTGTGCAATGGAATGATGCATGCAACAGTGTTGGACTGCATTCATTGATGTGTTGTGCAAGTTTTGGTGACAGGGGGGGGTGTTGCCTGTAGTTAGTAGCATACTCATCATTCTGCACTGATCTGTGCCATGGTGACTTGCAGCAATCCTATGGGTGTGCAGGACCAGTCACACACTGTGGGATCCCTGCTGGACTCACTTCTATGCACTCCCAGGGATGACTGTCCTGTGTGGTGAGATGCAGGAGTCTGCAACATGGTGCTATTGCACTGCATGGTGCAGGATGCCCTTACGGTGTGTAAAGGCCGCTGATGAGTGTGGCATGTGTTGTGGTATTTGGGCAGGTTTCCTGTTAGTCATGTTGTGTTAGGTGTCAGCTCTAAATCATCACTGTGTGGTTAGGTAGTCATGTGCCGTGTCACTTGCCTTGGGGCACAGTGTTCTGTGAGGTGCACATCGTACATTGGCGTCAACATTCCCACCCAGGTGAAGTAGGCATCCCCCCCCCTTTCCCAGCCAGGTGAAGTAGGCATCTCCCCCCCCCTTTCCCAGCCAGGTGAAGTAGGCATCCCCCCCTTTCCCAGCCAGGTGAAGTAGGCATCTCCCCCCCCTTTCCCAGCCAGGTGAAGTAGGCATCTCCCCCCCCTTTCCCAGCCAGGTGAAGTAGGCAGCCAACATACTCACAGCCCCAATGCACTGCCATGGCCCATTCAGGTTACTCACCAAGCAGCCAGGCACGTCGTCCAGCATGTCGCTCCATGTAGCGTGGTAGTGTGGAGTTCCGCAGGACCAAGGAGTCATGAGTTGATCCGGGGTATCGGGCATTGCAATGTGTGATGGCTTTACTGGCATTATACACCATCTGGACGTTGATGGAGTGGTATTGCTAGCGGTTGCGATACAGCACCTCCATGGCATGCGGGGCCACCAATTCAACGTGGGTGCAGTCGAGGGCACCTATGCAATTTGGCATGCCTGCCAGTGCATGGAAGGCAACTTTTGTATCATATATCTCCTGGGGAGTCCGGGGTAGGGATATGTAGTCCCTTGTGTGGTTGAGGAGGGCATCCAGCACTTGGTTGAGTATCCGGGAAAATATGGGCTGTGAAATGCCATGCATGTGTCCGACTGTATGTTGGTAGGTGCCTGTGGCAAGGAAGTGGAGCACAGACACTACCTTCAGTAGAGGGGAGATGGCAGTGCTGATTTCTATGAGGCTCACTATATCGTCATGTATCAGGTCCACTATGGTGGTAATGGTGTCCCAGTCAAGCCGGTACAGGGTGTGGATCTGCTCTGGTGTGAGGTTGAAAGGGGTGGCTCTGATGCGGGGGATTGGAGGCTGGCGGTGTGGTAATGGTGGCTGCACCGGTAGGGCATGCTGGGCCTGTCTCACCCTCCTTCTCCTCCTGTGTATCCTCTGTGGTGGGGGCTGTGGTTGTTGTTGTTGCTGTTGTTGTAGTTGCTGCCTTGCAAGCAGGGCCTCTAGCTCCAGGAATGCTGCTACAATTGGTATCATCTTGGTGTGGGAGGGGGTGTGGTGTGTGGGTGTGCTCTTTTTGTGCTGTGCCAGACTCCATTGCCTCCACCTGTGCAGATTGAGTGCACCTGTGCCTCTTGGATACACTGCTCATGGTTCTTAACACCTTCTCGGCGATGTCGTTATTTACTCCATGCCGGTAAGGTACTTTGCGGCCTTGTGGAGGCCGTTTTTTGCATGTCCGCATTACTTGGGATCAGCTCCGGTTTATGCCATGCCGCTAATTTCGGCATGGAGTGTCGGGCGCACGCCACTAGACCGCTATTTACGACCTCGTACTTTACGGCACCGTAAATAATGGTCTGGTAGGGCAGAATAGTCCGTATTGGGAAACGATGGCAGTAATCCTTTTCAGGCATTGTTTTCCCCTTAACTCCTAACTCGGAATGACCCCCAATGTCTTTTAAACAACCCCTTCAGTTAAGTGAGGTCCCACTCATCCAGCTCAGACCTTCCAATCACTGGCCTATCTTTAAACAGAGACTTTCGAAGAGCGATCTCTTCTCGCCGGGTTACTCTTTTAGCCTACGGCAAGCGTGGGCTTCATACCATCACAGTTTGCACTGCATTCTTCTTAATGGGTGCAAACGCCTGTTCAACAATATCAAAAGGTGGTGGAGGGTGCAGGCCAGCAGGCCCCCATACATGTCCCCCCCACACCTCATGACGATCCATAATCATGGCCCCCATACCCCCTCAATACACTGCCTATGCCACCTCAGTCCGACCACACCACCAGGTATGACATCCACCCCTCAAAGAAATCACCAGCACATGATGCATCCCAAATGGCTAGTCTGCACATCAACATATATCAGTCAAACCCACACAATGACAGCATGTGAATGATAAAACACACATTGTGACATGCATGAAACCAAAGAGAGAATACCACACATTGAAGTACCAAATGATAATGTATTAAACAGAAAAGCAAGGCAATGAAATGGAACAGAAGAACATTGAAAAATAAATGAAATCCAGCATGTTCAATAAATGAAAAAGATGCATGAAATCCAAATGAAAAGCAATCCAAAGCAAGTCTCCAAAGTGTCAGTCTGAGAAAATAAATCCAAAGTGCAAAAATAATAAAAAACCATTGATCCATGGGAAAAAAAAATCAACAATCCAAATCCATTGTCAAACTATGCACAAAGTGAACATCCAGGGTCCATGTGCCCAATCCTTTAAATGAAACCTATAAAATAAAATCCTACCTAATGAAGAAGTTGGGGCATTGTCCAAGCGCCCCAAAACAAAACAAAACCGAAAGGAAACATAACACTAAAGAACTATTTACAAGTGCAGCGGGCTAGTCCGACGGCTCACTTCTGGATGTTCCGGGCCAGGGCATCATCGAACTCCTGCTCAATGTCCCGGAGGCGGTCCTCTTCCATGACCCCGAGGGTCCACAGTGATGACGGCATGTTCTCCTCCAACTCCCCCTCCGCCCTGACCATCGTGAGCTGTGCCTCTTCCGCCCGCTGCCGCTCCGCATCTATGGCGTGGCCCAACCGCTGCCACACGGAAGACACTTCCCGTCCTGGGTCCTCCTGCCCTCCGGCCGATGCCTGCCCCTCCGATGTCGAAAGCCCCGAGCCATCATGGCCATCATGAGCCACCTCGTTGCTGCTGCTGCTGTGCCTGTGCCCGTGCCCTGGCTCCTGCTGCCTGCACATCCTCCACCGGCCGGGGTGCAGTCGTTGATGTGGCCACCCCTGCTGGACGTCCGACTCCTGACTGTGGCCTGGCCGCACCGTCAGAGGCAGCTCCACAGGGCACCCAGGTGACAAATGGGTGGAAAGATGGCACGGAGGATGACTGGCGCATAGCGTGTTCAGTTGAGGAGGGGGTCGGAACAAGCTCCAGCAAACGGAGGAATCCGGCCTGGGTGACCAGTCCCAGTGGGCCGACGCGGTCAACGAGCCATTCAAGATGACATGCAGTCTCCTCATGAAAAGACTGCAGGTCACCTCGCATGGCCCGTTGACGCAACGCCACACCAGTCAGGACAGGCTCAACCCGTACCTGGATAGCCACGTCCGCAGGCAGAGGAAGGCCAGTTTTTTGTAAGCTCATCCCCTGCCTGAAAACGGGTCTGGACGTAGGCATCCCTGCTGGTGCAAGATGATGCAGTGACAGGATCAGGGACAGGATTGCACACAGGCACCACCGCGGCAGCCTGTGCTGCCTTCTGTCCCTGGTCCTGCACTGCACCACTAGCACCAGTGAAATCCCCACCTCCGGACCCCGTCTCTGTCGCTTGCACGGCCTCCTCCATCCGCCATCTTCCCCCGTTGGGCCCTGTGGGGTCCCAGCTGCCCCTTCTGCTGCCGAGGAGTCCAACTCCGACCTCCGCCTCTTGGACCTCCCCCCGGTAGCTGCGGCCTGGAATGCGGCAAAGGACTCCTCACTCCCCGACGAGATGACAACCTGGGAGGGGAGCCGGGCCTTGCGTCTCCGGCTGGTGGTGCGATCCCTGCCGCTGTGCCCCACAGCTCCTTCTCCGCCCTCTTCATCAGTTGACGCTGCAGAAAGGGAGAAATAAAACACAGGCATCAGGGCACTGTACAATGGACACATACACACATGACAGTTGTACATGAGTGGCATTGGCAAACCTCAGACATGGCATCACAATCGCCAACACACATGTCATTTCAACTTGCACACATGAGCCATACCACACCCATATCGCAACAGCCAGCACCATCCATACACATACAACAGCTTGAGCAGGCAAAGGTGAGCCGGACATCACATGCAACACAGGGAGTGCACTACACATGCACACACACCACCACACTTGCATGCATGTGTACACCTCTGCCAACTGTCGCAATGTTGAGATCGGCATCCATGTCACATCTGCCAATCAGTCTTCCACATCCTGGTGTCACATGCATCCATGTTGCATCACTGTTGCACCCTTGTCAAATACACACACATGCACATGTACACAGTGCAGATACATGCAGCTGAAACCAACATCCATGTGTGACATCACGAACATGCCTACTTACATACACATTTATTCAAACAGGTGTGACCACACATCTGCATTTGGCATGCAAGCCTACACACACAAGCACCATCCATGTCTCACACATGAGAGCCCTCGCATGTTTTAGCCTCACGGCCCTGTACACCCCCCCCATACTTGGCCCCATAAAAACACATGTGCAACCTGCACACTACTGGCACACACCACACGCACAGCTTACAATCAGGATGCATGTACACTTACCGCTCGACTCCAGACGAGTCTGGCTCTCAAGGATCTGGACGTGGCGCGCTGGGGATATGCGTTCCAGGACCCTCATCTGATCTTCCGACAAGTGGCCCCGGCGCCCTTTAGCATCTGCTGCCTTCAAGAGGCGCCGGGCCTTGTTGAGGGTCCTGGACCTGAAGTCCTCCCAGCGCTTCTTGACATGATGGAATAGTCGGACTGCCACCCCCTCTGCGTCGATGGCAGTCACGATGTCCGTCCAGATCCAAGTCCGTCCTTCCTTGTCGGTGCGCAAACCTCCGAAGAGGGCATCATACTGCCCCAGGACTTGCTCCACCAGGACACCAACTTCGGTGGCAGTGAAGCTGGTGCCCCTCTGCCTCTCTGGCCGGGGGTTGCCAGTGGTGCCAGATGTTGCAGTGCCCGACATGACAACCCCAGAGGCAGGAGTGGGTGGGCAACTGGGTCCAGGGGCTGGTCTGTGGAGCTATGGAATCCCAGTTGGGAGTCTTCGGTTCTAGCAGGGGTGGTCACAGCAACAGCACCCCTGGCTGATGTGCAGGCAGCAAATGGCAGGGCACGTGGGCAGCAGGCAGTCAGGCAGCAGCAGATGGCAGGTGGGAGCGTGCTCGGGGCTCTGGGGGGCAGTAATTCGGCCTTCTGGGCAGGAGCGTGGTCTTCCGTGTGTGAATGCGTGGCCAGTTTGATACGGAGTGATTTGGCACATGAAAATCCAGCACGTCTGCGTGTAATTCGAGGAAAGGGCCTTAGCGCGTAAGCGCGTCAGCACACGTACACGAATTCATTGGGCCAAACGCTTCCAGCGTGCAGGTGCGTCTATGATGTTACGCGCACGTGCGTTTTCCATGGCGCGTAAAAAAAATAGGCACGTCAGAGTGTCATAGCGTGTAATTGGTGGAAAGGGCCTCAGCGCGTATGCGCGTCTGTGACGTGCGTGCGCGGGCATTTCCCTGTACACGGGTGCATGTTACACGTCCAATGACTGCACGTCAGAGTGTCAGCTTGTGTAATTGGAGGATGGGGCCTTAGCGCGTACACGCGGAAGTGACGCTGGACGTGTGGGCATGTTTAAAAGGTACGTGTAAAACGCCAATTCCTTGTACGTGCTTTTCGTGGAGAGCGAGTGGGTGAAATCTGTACTTCTTGTCGGTTCACACGCGATTTACTTCACGGCGTTCCAAGTTCATACTCCCTGTTACCTCTGACAGCTTTTTCTCTTTTTGTCTTTTTCCTGGGCCTGTTTCCTCAAACAGCGTTCACTTCTTCTGTTGTCCTGTCTCCTCAGACAGCGTACAATTCTTCTTTTGGCGGGGGTGTTGCCAACGCGCACACGCGCGTCTTTTTCACGCTATTTTTCCAGGCAGACGGTAAGTCGCGCACGTATTTAACATCTGTGCTTGACCAGTGTGTCGCGTACCCTTCAGAGGTCATTCTAGGCTGCGTGTGACACGTATACGTTCATTTTTGTGTTTCTGGGTGCCACCGCGTAGTTCAGGTTTATTTTTCCACGCACGTGGTCTAGGAGGGGTTGCGTGCACATTATCTCCCTTTTTTGGGGTGCCTGTGCGTTGTGTGACACGTCATCTTCCCCCAGGGGTCACATACAGCCTTGCTAGAGCACTAGGGTACGAATTCCATCTAGTACCCTACCCCTTTGACCCCCAATTGCCCAGGACAATAGTTTACTGCAACTCCCATATGCACAACAACATCAGCGCAGGGCAAAGAAAAAGCTGGCCTCAAGTCATGCCGCTACTCTAGTGACTGGAGGTGGGTCTCCAGCAGAGGACATTGAACTCACTCCACATGAGTATGTTGCTGGGACCTATGTCACGGAGGGACAGATCCAAGGCGTGGGAGACCTGCCAGATTACGAGGCATTGTCGGGTGAGTGCACATGCATGTGTGTGTCATCCATGTGCATGGTGTGTGTGTGAGGGCTTCTGATTGAGTGCCAGGTGAGGGTGTGTGTGCCTGAGTGGTTTGGGTCACCCATGTGCTTCATCCAATACATTATGCGCACCAGGATTTGGGTATTGCAGTATCCCTTCTGGCAACAGTAGACATTTAGCCCAACCTCACGCCATTTGCCCTTGAAGTGTCATCTTGCCACAACATTGTTGCGTATTATTCTGTGGTCATTCAGGCTGATTGTTTGCATTCCACCACTTTCACTAGGCAATTCTCAGTCCTATTGTCACATGTGTGACATGGCTATGGTACATGCCATCTGTGTGATGGCATGTGTCATGTATGTGTATTGGACATGCCAATCACAGGCTGATATGTGATGGCACTGCTAGCCAGCATGCAGCAAATGTGTTGCTCTTCCATCTTGGTGTCATCAATGTGTGCCATTTGCCTCCCCCTCATACGCAGTGACGGTGCATGCATGGGAGGGTTATAGTCATGTGAGACATGTGTCAATGAAGTACTGGTTCTGTTGCTTCTCAGCCCTAATTGTGTGCCATGGTGCTAATGCCTTTTCCCATTTCTTTTCTTTCATGTCTTTGCAGGGGATGACGCACTTGATACTGCTGGGGTTGTGGAGATGGTGCAGACCCAGGAGGGGTCTCTGGCCCGACTGGGCACCAGTGAGGGACATGGTGTGGTGGTGGGTGAGAACCCACACTTGCTGTAGACCATTCTCTCGAGGGGTGTCTCTGGGTGCACCTCCCCCAAGCTCTATTCAGGTGTCAATTCGGATGATGAGACCTATGTGCCGTTGCAGGTAAGTGTTTCTGGGAGGGATTCTGTACTGTCCAACCAACCTGCACCAGGGGTAGAACCCTCAATGGGGATGTCAGTGTTGGTAGGTCCGCCTTTGGTGGTTACGGATGCAGGGTCACACTCCGCAACATCTGATCCTGTTCCTGGGCCAGCAGATCAGAGGGGGAATGCAGTCCTGCAGCCTCAGGCAGTGCCGGCACCGCAAGGCGCAGTTCGCCTTGCCCCAGACAGGTGTGGTGCCCGCCGACGCGGTGGCCGTACGCCACCTAACAATACTGCATGGGAGCAATCCATATACGGTATGGCAAACCAACAGGCAGCATCATCTGAGATGATGGCTCAGGCCATGGACAGTGTGGCCACTTCCATTGTCCCCCAAGAAAGGCTGATGGAACAACTACAGCAGGCAACAGACTCCATTTGCCAGTCACAAAGGGAGGACATGTTGGCGTCCAGCAGGGACAGACGGGCGGCACTGGAGACTCTGCGGGAAGCCATTTCTATAGAGTCCCAGGGCCAAAGGGAAGCCCTGAGGGTGGAACTCCGTCAGCTCAGGGTGACTCTTGTTGAGCTTGAGGCTTCAGCTGACACGAGGACAGAACAGCAGCTGGAGCGGCTCACACGTACGCTCTCAGCTGAGATGCAGGCAACTAGGGAGGAGGTCCGGGCATCCCGTTAGTTGTTGCATGGGGACCTCCGCACGATTATCCTCCAGAACCAGACCTTCCACACCCGCATGCTTGCTGCCATGGAGGACTAGGGCTTTGCATGGGCTGCCTCCCATAGTACCACCACCTCCTGATGCAGCTGCAGAGGGTGAGGAGAGCGACAGCAGCGATTCTCTCACAATAGGGTAGCCGTGCAGGCCATGAGCCCATGGAGGTGTTTTTTTTCCCAAAATCCACACAGGTGGGTTTTGGTGTGCACCCTGTCCTCGGACCTCCTGGGTGGCCTCCCCCCCCCCGTGGCCCATACATGGCCATTTTTGATTTTTGATTTTTGATTTTTGATTTTTTTTACAGTGTGTTGCCTTGTGTGGCTCCCATGGGCATACGCTGTATTGTGGCTGGGCACATGCAGGCTTGTCCTGAATTTGGGTTAGATGCTTGGGTTTGTGTGACACACACCCCTCCTGCTTCCCATTTCCATGGGCTTGCAAAGGGTGTGCCCAAGTGACATTGACTTATACAGTGACGTTGGACTCCCATTTGCTGTGTGGGCAGTCTGTAGTCAATACTGTGTATACATTCCTAGTGCATATTGTTGTTGTATTGTACACCGCATGGTGTATTGATATGTGCC
Source organism: Ambystoma mexicanum (assembly GCF_040938575.1). Classification (NCBI taxonomy): domain Eukaryota; kingdom Metazoa; phylum Chordata; class Amphibia; order Caudata; family Ambystomatidae; genus Ambystoma; species Ambystoma mexicanum. Next base: position 261,865,064 of record NC_090935.1, read on the forward strand.
TCTGCATCCATCTCATGCACCTAATTTGCAGGTCCATTCCTCATGTCTTCACAAGGCGGTCTACTTTGGAAATGTAGTCCATGTTGTAAGCAGTGCACCTACACTTTTGCGTGGCGCTAACACTGTACAGTTGGAAGTGGTCGAAGTGCTGGCATTATCAGGTAGTGAGACTACCAATTTTTTTAATCCGTACTGTCATGTTTATGGTAGGTTTGAGGTTGTGTAGGTGATTTGTATTATTGCTAAATATTTGGTAATGTGTGTTGTTGGTCCTGCATTACTGTGAGCATTTCATGTGTGGCCAGTTTCCATTAGGGACAATGTACTTTGTGACAATTGTGTCATGTTGTGGGGATTACTTTGTTTGCTCTCACATAGCATGACATGCCATGGTGTGCTGTGTGGCGGTGCCGGGGAGGGGTTGGGTGACATGGCACTGTTCTCATGTTGTATTTTGCAAGTGGGTATTCATTTTTGCTGCATAGAAGTGTGTCTTTTGATGACACTGCATTGGTGGTGTTTGTGTAGGTAGGGATGCACACATTGTGACACTTCCAGGTGAACAATCTCAGGCTGCTATGGTTCTGACAGTTGACTGTCCCTTCATTCATCATAATTGTCAGATTGAGTCATCATTGATTGTCAGATGGTATGTGCCAGGGCTGTGTGCACTCCACAGGGGTGTGATTTCTATGTGAGGTAATTAGCCACCAGCTGCCTACGGGCTGCCTCACCCCGTGCCCTTTGCCCTCCCATGCGCAGCGGGCATGCATGTGGTTGGGGATGTGGGGGCACCACCATGTCCACAGCCAGGCCCCGGCGTGTTGCAACATTGTGCAGGACACATGCTGCCACTATGATCCTGCACACTACTGGGGGAGCATATAACAGCTGCCCGCCAGAACGGTCAAGGGAGCGAAAGCGTGACTTGAGCACTCCGAATGTGCGCTCCACTGTGCCCCGGGTTGTAAAATGGGCTGTGTTGTATCTCACCTCGGGAGGCGTCATGGGGTTCCGAATTGGCGTCATCATGTGGGTGCTCAGAGGGTAGGCACTGTCCCCTGGGGTGGTGGTGATGGGTATCATTAGTGGGGTAGTGACATTACTCTGTATCTGACATGCATGCATGTGCTGTGGCATTTATACTCACCAAGCAGCCATGCATCGCGATGCCGCCCAGCTTCCATGTCCCGGTTTAGGGTTGACATCCTGTAAATGAAGCTGTGGTGGGTGGACCCTGGATAGTTGGCATATACTGAGGTGATGATTCCCTTGGCATCACATACTACCTGGACGTTGATGGAATGCCAGTGCTTGCGGTTTCTATAGATGTGCTCAGATGCCCTGTGGGGACCTAGAGCCACATGGGTGCAATCAGTGGCACCTAGCACTTTGGGGAATTGTGCCACCCCGTAGAAATCCTGGATGACAGCCTGCCTTTCTGCAGGTGTTCTGGGCAGGTATATGTGGCTGCGGACTGATGGGCGTGCAGTGATGATGGCCAACACCTGGTGTAGACACCGTGACTGCGTGGCCTGTGACACCCCCCACCCCACTATGGCACTTGTCCGCTGAAATGATCCAGTAGCCAAGAAGTGCAGTACATTGAGGACCTTCTCCAGGGGGCTGAGTGCTTGGGAGCACAGGGTGGGTGATGTGAGGTCATCCTCCCACTCACTGACCAGGTCGATTATTATGTGAGGTGGAAACCTGTACCTCCCATACACCTGGTCATCAGGCAAACCAAAAAGGCTGGTTCTGGGTGTAAAGATTCTGGCCCTGACTATCCTCTTCCTCCTCCTGCGGTAATCCCACGGCCACTGCTGCTAGGAACGGTATATTCATCCTGGCGTCTGAGCCTGTTTGTTGTTTGCACACACTTTTATGCTGCGAGGGTCGACATACGCCTGCTTCCTGCGAGTCGATGTGCACCTGCTTCATGCTGGCGTACATGTTTCCGGATTGGACCGCCTTTTTTGGCGCATTGTAGGCAACCGTGTAAATCTTCCCGCCCACCCCAGGAATACACGTACCCCACTCTCCCAGGCCCAGTTGCGTGTGGAAGTTCACACGAACCCCGTAATACACGTACCCTGCTGATGTCACGTGTGGAAGTTGACGCGAACCCCGTAATACACGTACCCAGCTGATATCGCGTGTGGAAGTTCACGCGAACCCGTAATACACGTACCCTGCTGAAATCGCGTGTAAAACTACCTGCGCACCCCTGAAATACACGTACCCAGGCAAATCGCACTGCTGGGGGTGGGGGTGCTGGGAGACATGAGTTGGACATGAGTGGGGGTCTGGTGGAGGGTGCCCCTGACTGCTGGGGGGTGGGGGTGCAGGGGGACCTGAGTTGGACATGAGTGGGGGCCTGCTGGCAGGTGCCCCTAGATGCTGGGGGGTGGGGGTGCAGGGGGACATGAGTTGGACATGAGTGGGGGCCTGGTGGAGGGTGCCCTTGGATGCTGGGGGGTGGGGGTGCTGGGAGACATGAGTGGGGGCCTGGTGGAGGGTGCCCCTGGATGCTGGGGGGTGGGGGTGTAGGGAGACATGAGTTGGACATGAGTGGGGGCCTGGTGGAGGGTGCCCCTGGATGCTGGGGGGTGGGAGTGCAGGGAGACATCAGTTGGACATGAGTGGGGGCCTGCTGGCAGGTGCCCCTGGATGCTGGGGGGTGGGGGTGCAGGGGGACATGAGTTGGACATGAGTGGGGGCCTGGTGGAGGGTGCCCCTGGATTCTGGGGGTGGGGTGCTGGGAGACATGAGTTGGGGCCTGGTGGAGGGTGCTGCTGGGGGGTGGGGGTGCAGGGAGACATGAGTTGGACATGAGTGTGGGCCTGGTGGAGGGTGCCCTTGGATGCTGGGGTGTGGGGGTGCTGGGAGACTTGAGTGGGGGCCTGCTGGCAGGTGCCCCTGGATGCTGTGGGGTGGGGGTGCAGGGGGACATGAGTGGGGGCCTGGTGGAGGGTGCCCCTGACTGCTGGGGGGTGGGGGTGCCGGGAGACATGAGTTGGACATGAGTGGGGGCCTGCTGGCAGGGGCCCCTGGATGCTGGGGGGTGGGGGTGCTGAGAGACATGAGTGGGGGCCTGGTGGAGGGTGCCCCTGACTGCTGGGGGGTGGGGGTGCAGGGAGACATGAGTTGGACATGAGTGGAGGCTTGGTGGAGGGTGCCCCTGGATGCTGGGGGGTGGGGGTGCAGGGAGACATGAGTGGGGGCCTGGTGGAGGGTGCCCCTGACTGCTGGGGGGTGGGGGTGCTGGAAGACATGCGTTGGTGGGCAGTAGTGTAAGGTGACATGTGGGTTGGCTGGGGGGCATGGCCATGGTGGATGGGCTGCCTGCGGGACATGTGCAGGGATGCAGGGTAGTCCCCTGTGGTGTGGGCTGCCTGCAGGGGCCGTGGAGGGTGTAGAGGGAACACCTGGGAGGACCCACATGGCCAATTCACATGTAGTACTCCCCGGCACCCCCGAAAGACACGTAGGCTGCTGGATTTGCGTGTGGAAATTCCCGCGCACCCGAAGTGCACGTACCCTGCTGAAATCGCGTGTGGAACTTCACGCGCACCCCAAAATACACATACCCTGCAAATTTGCGTGTGAGACTTCCCGCGCACCTTGGAATACACGTACCCTGCTGAAATCACGTGGAAAACTTCACGGGCACCCCGGAATACACGTACCAAGGACAATCGCGTGTGGAACTTCCTGCGCACCCCGAAATACACGCACGTGCTATTTTTCACACAGCTGGGGTCCGTGTTTGTCGCGTACCCCTTTGCACCTCATTTGTCCTAGAGGGCCACAGTATGGATCATTCATCATAGCTGTATATGGGTGCTTTTTGTTAGCGCACATTTTGGCGCACATTTATTTCAGGTGCAGGGACGCTATCGCCTGCTTTCTTGTGGCGGACTTGTTTGGCCCTGTGCGCGTCTTTGCCCGTGCGCTGGTTTGCCCTATTTGATTCCATGAATACGAGTTGTAGGCGAGCGTGTGGGCGTTCCGCGCATTTGCCTCCTGTACTTCCCCCGTGACGCCCATATTTTCACGTGTTGTTCCCCATTCCGAGTGTTACGCCCCGTGTTCCGCCTACTTTTGATATGTGCGCTGCGCTATGTGCGATTTCGCTGTGGCCGTGGCGCACGCCGTTGGATGACCTGTACGCCGGCGTGCGCCACACAGTTTTTCAGCGCACATCCAATATTATTCTCGCGCACGGACTTCCATGAATCGATGTGCGCTGGTTTCCCTGCGATTTTCGCACTTGCACTGCGATTCGCACGTTTTGGCACATCTGCGCCGGAATTTTTCGGCGAACATTAATTCCATGAATCGGCCAGTAAGTCCGAATTGTGTGCAGTGGTCCCAGAGGGTACTGCATGCAATTCTGCCTAACACAAACTGGCATGTGAAAGATACTCTTGGTGATTGTATCTCATACGAGTATTTCTGGACACCGAAAACCGAAAGGCTTTTTTAAGACCCAGCAACATTATATATACATATCCTTTGTGTAAACATAGGAACGTTAACACACAATCTACTTCTATTATGCAATCAACTGTCTGAATCAAAATCTCATTTTTTTTAACAATCATTCACATATAAGGAAAACACTTTTCAGGAAATGTAAAATTGTTCCTTTCCTTTTTCTCATCTATACTTGTACCACACATCACAAATCTCGAAGAATATCCATACCTCCCTCTTACTCATGTTCCTTCCAACTCATCACAGTACTTTACAAATCGAGAATTCATGTAAAATAGTAGACATTTATTTAATGCACACTGCACCTCGACCCCTCTGTAGTAGGGCCTGATTCGAGAACCTCTCAAAGATATAGTGATTCGAGAATGGAAAGTTTTACTAAGTTCCCCCCTTATTCAATCTCCAGCTTACTCGTCCCAATATGTTACGAATCGAAAACACACTACACCTTTCCAAAAACAAACAACACTCATCTACCATGTTTACATTGTAGACTCTTCTTGTTAATCACTCCTTTCGAATCGAGAAATCAATGGAAATAATTCAGTTGTCCCCATCCATACTATTTAATTTCTAACCTCTATACAAAGCCTGACTTCGAGAAGCACTCTGAACAGAACACTGAATGAAGAAGCGTTCCTTCAGATCACATGAAAGCCTCATCCAATCAAAATAAAACACAATGTAGACACAGCTCAGCCATTAACGCATCTTAGTAGTGCACTTTATATTCAGTAAACAAAGTTAAATGTAATAGTTCCCGAGCTCAATACACAAATGTGGAACATTAAATCACCTTAACACAACCTATCTACACATTTTAAGTACATTTGAAAAGTATTTTTAAAATATATGTTTTCAGCAAAAAAATCCTAAATGAACTTGAAATACTCATCGGGCCTCATTACGACCCAGGCGGTAAGTTACCGCCTGGGCCGTGACTTTACCACCATGGCGTAAACTACGTTTACGCCATGGTGGTTGGCGGACTTACCGCCCCATTCCGACCTTGGCGGGGCGGTAAGTCCCCAATCCCCATTTACCCTTCCCCATTCCCATTTTTGCCCCATAGGGCATAATGGGAGTGGGGAAGGCGTTAATTACGCCACCGTAAATTACGGTGGCGTAATTAACTCCATGGTCCCTTAGCGCCATGGATTTTAACACCTGCTAAAAGCAGGTGTTAAATCCGCCATGGCGCTAAGGGACCTGGTACTCAGGCGGTAAGGGTCGGCGCTGTTTACGCTGCCGTAAACCCCTTACCGCCTGGGTCGTAATGAGGCCCATCTTCCCTTAAATCGCAACTACACTGAATATATTATTTATTTTTACAAACTTAAAAGAATTTAAAGCAGCAGTGCCTACCTGTATAAGGTTTTTAACCACACTGAATACCACATCTCAATGTATCATAGTTTCTAAGTATTCTTGGGTATTCTTTTTTCCCTTTTCACGCCACTTGCTGATCTCCTGCATAAGTGTGGAAGTGTGGGTGACAATCAAAAAAGAGCCTGCGCCTCTGTCTGGTGCTGCTTGTTGTGAGCATTAGGTGCTTGGGAATGCTACCTAAGGCTATGAAGAGGAAAGGGCTGGCCATCATTGAGCAGTGGAAAGGAATGGAGTGGGAAGCCGCCCTTTCAGTGTAAGAATAAAAGGAATTATAAGGTGAATAATACAAAAATATTATAGATGTGGCCTCGAGCCATCATGAAACATGATAGGGCAAAGAGAGCCGAATGGGGAAGTATGTTTTCTCTAAAAATGAAGCCAGTTCCACTTCATAGGGAAAGGGACAGAGAACATGCTAGGTCGCATGTTAAATGGAAAGCCAGGATTGCAAAAACATATGAAAAAAAGAAAAGAGAAATAAAATGGATGAAATATTGAGTCTGGCACAAGGATGTAATGTGAGACCTCAAAAGCAGATTGGATTACAAAAAAGCAAAAAGTCTAGTGAGGTGGCTTGATGGGTGGGGGGGTTAGCTGGTGATATGAGTGCACACACATAGCCAAGGCTGGGTAGGGAGAAGGCTTGCTCTCCTGCTCGATGAGATTGTTTAATGGTACTTAGATGGATTGTAAGAGTTAAAGCAGGATAGCTCAGGGGCAATGTGTTTGTCTTGGAAGCAAGATGACGCGGAGCAACGCAGGTTCGATCTCCGGGTCTGCGCTTAGAAACCGCTGGGTATTAATCATGTTATAAGTAACCAATTATAATATAAAGCAAGTCAGTTTTGTCACTGACCCTCTCACGGTTCCACCAATATGCAGCATATGATATAGCCCGGCCGTTAGCTTTTAGTAGTTTGGTGTCACTAGGTAAAAAGAGAGATATAAGACCCCAATTTTGCAGTTGACTTTTGCCAGACAGACTGCCTTATTTTGTCATTTATTTGCCATGTTGGCACTCAGCCTTCACAGAATAAAAATAGTTGTGCAATGCCAAACTCATACATACCTACAATATCTAGGGTGGAATTGGTACTCCAGATGATGGTCTCCATGGGCCAAAGTAGAGGCACTGCCCATCTCACAGTACATCCATTCGTATATATTCACGCACTGCACACACCCATTAAAAATAAACAGAGATATTATGGAGGACATAACAGAAAACAACTTGGATGAACTCTTCAAAATCTGCAAGGAATTGACCAATCATGTCTCTACCTCTCCTGTCCCTTCCAAGGCCCTCCGCATGGCACTGGCTTCTCACTTCATTTCTAAAACTCAGGACATCCTGTCCTCACTCTCCTCCTATACCCTCCCTCCCACTACTCCCCGCTCTTCCTCTGGTCCCTCTGCAACCACCCCTCCCTCCTTCTCTGCCTTTCCCCTTTTCTCTGCAGACAAGGTTTCTAGACAAGTCCGATCTATGAAAGTCTCATCGAAACAGGTTCACCCCTGTTCCTCCAAAACTATAAAGGCCCACATCGACTCCCTGGCTCCAGCCCTGGTTAATTTCTGCAATCATTACTTCGCCACTGGGGTCTTCCCATCCTCCCTGAAGCACTCCCTTGTGCACCCTCTTCTTAAGAAACTCTCTGCCAACCCCTCCTGCCCGGCCAGCTATCGCCCAATCTCCATCACTCCCTTCCTGGGCAAGCTCCTGGAGAAACTGGCCATCTCCCAGCTTAATCTCCACACTGAGTCTGTTGGTGGTCTACATGACCATCAGTCTGGCTTCAGAGCTACCAGAAGCACGGAAACTGTTTTCCTGTACATCCATGAAGACCTGATCTCCAACCTTGACTCCAACACCCCCAGTGTCCTCATCTTCCTTGATCTCTCTTCTGCCTTTTACACAGTCAACCATGCCATCCTGCTCAACCGTCTCTCTCCGTGATAACCTGGGTATCACTGGTAAGGCTCTGGCTTGGCTGACTTCTTTCCTCTCTGACCGACACACCCAGGTCCAGCTTGGGTCCTTACTCTCTGCTATCTTTTTCTCTACCTGTGGTGTCCCCCAGGGGTCTAACCTTGCTCCCTGGCTGTTCAACCAATACCTGGCACTTCTCGCCGCTCTCTGCCCCAACTTTCAGTGCTATGCTGATGACACCCAGCTCATTTTCAGGCTACCCTCTGCCTCCTCCTCTCCCTCTCTCATCTCTGACTGTCTGTCTGCTATCCAGGAGTGCTGTGCCGCCCATGACCTCTGCCTTAATGCTAATAAGACTGAGATTCTCCTCATCAGCACACCCGATCCCTACTTCCCTGCAGCACTCTGTGCAGCCTCTCTTGGCTCTCTTTCTGCTCCCACCTGCAGGGCTAACAACGTTGGGGTAATCTTTGACTCCACACTCTTCTTCTCTCCTTGCATCTCTGACGTCTCTAGGCTCTGGCTCTCTCTGGCTCTCTCTAGGCTGGACTATTGCATTTATGATGTCATCTTTGATATCCTGGGTGTTAGTCTTAGCAGTGCACGGTGGTGGCGCAAGTTATGGTTGATTAGATTACCATAAATTGCGAATTTCTGGGGTTTTTCGATTTTACTTGAAACCATAACGTCCCTTTTACAAAGTTTTTTCTTTGAATTTCATGGGTTTTTATTAGTCAAACATAACCATAACGTCCCTTTAACAAAGTTTTTTCAGTGAATTTCAAAGGTTTTTATTAGTGCAACTTAACCATAACGTCCCCTTAACAAAGTTTTTTTATTGAATTTCATAGGTTTTTATTAGTGCAACTTAACCATAACGTCCCTTTAACAACATGTTTTCATTGAATTTCATAGGTTTTTATTAGTCCAACTTCACCATAACGCCCCTTTAACAAAGTTTTTTAGTGAATTTCATAGGTTGTTACCAGTGCATGCTATTTTCCTACAACTTACTAATATCATACTTACCCAAAATAGCAATGTTTGTGTCCAAGTTACAAAGTGTCACCTTAAAACTCTGCCATTTCCCACCTTCTGGAATCATTTTTAACACTTCCATACACTTTTTGCAACTGTTTCAACTAGTTTTGCATCCGTAGACGTCTACGAACATCTGACTTCATAGCGGACCTTCCGGACAGTGCCACATGACCATACGCTGGCATGCGGTATGATGACGTATCCGAGAACCCGTCCGCACTTCACGATAAGGTCTCTGCATCGCGGGCAGTTCAGAACTGCATTTTCTACTGATCTGGGAACTTTCAACTTCAAAATTTCTCTTGCACATCTCCAACACCTATTCCTACTCATTATCCATTAACAATCTAGTAAACAGTACATACTTTTAGCAAAACTGCTATTTATCTTAAAATGGCATCAGCTAATTCCATCCCTCCTCCTCAAGAGCCACCACCACTGCTGTAATCAAGGAGCATGAGAAACACTGCCCCCTACCTTAGAAATAACAAATGTGCAACATCTTCCCTTGTCCACCTACCCCTCCATATTAGTGTTTGGTTCCTCTTCCCTCATTTCCCTCCCCACACTTCGTTCTCAGCTCTCCTCGCCAAAGAAAATACATCCAAAAACAACAAAAGACATATTCATTTAGGAACGTCCTTTCACAGTTAAAAAATAGAACTAAAAAAAACATGTATAGACTCCATCTACTTTATATTTCTCAGTAAAGTACATAGACTCAATAAGATTTTCCGACATTTCCATTTGCATTTTGTGTTACGCTAATGGGAATATTGTGGCGTTCATCCTCCGTTCCAGGGACTGAACGGTGGACACCGGCCCAGCAGCCCAAGTTATCAGCCCAAGCGAAGCGAGGGTGGATAACAAGGTCTCTGGACAATTATCCCCCAATTCCAGCCCCTGAAATGGAGGATGAAGGCCATTAGCACCCTAGGTTCCCAAAGCGGAAAAAAACAGGATTTTCCAAGATGGCCACCATGGAAAGGGAAGGAGAGGGTTCCATACAGGGCCCCTCTTCACTTTCCATGGCAGCCTGCAGAAGGCAAAAAGAGAACCCTATGACCATATTACCACAAGCACATTTTTCTTCCCGTTCAAATCTATCCTAATTTCGAATAGCTGTACCACAAAGCCAGTCCCAGGTGGACATGGCCACTTTAATCCTATGTTTTGTCCTTTGTGGTCATGGCCAGTAGCCAGATTGTCCTGATCATGAGTTTATTCCATGACCCGGACAATCTGGCCACTGTCAAGGGCCACAGCCTACACCTCGGTCACTAAAGGTATACCGCTATTTTTTGTAGCTACATTATGACACTTGTCAAATAAGAAAACACTGGCCCATTTGCAAAACCATGCATGTAGGTCCTTGCCAATGCTCCTTACGCAAGTTTTCTCGAATATCCACCCATGTTTTATTTTTTCAAAAGTGTCAAATGTATGCACATACAATTGTCACATAACCTAGCCCCCACTTGACAAGATCCATTCATACTTTACGAAAACATCTATATCTAGATTTATAATCGTTTTGCAAACCTTGTGTAGATTTGTCAAATGGCACCACATTTATAAGCCTTTACAATATTGTGGGACCCCCTCTAAATTTGCTCCCTCTTGACAGAATCCCACCAAACTTTGCAAAAACATGTATATCTAGATCTATTATCAGTTTGCCTAATGAAGTGTAGATTCGTCAAATGGCAACGTATTTATAAGCCTTTACATTATTTTGGGACTCCCCCTCTAATTCTGCCCTCCCATGCCAGATTCCAACCAAACTATTTATACTCACTCAGAATCAGGTCATGCAGTTCCATTAAGTTGTGCCAAAGTTATAAGCCATCCAAGAACTGCATTTCACCAACCCTGTAATGCTGAGGTGTTCGCGAACTTTACAGGACTGTTCGCGGACTTTCGCAGCAAAAACACCATTTTATTTCGCTTCTTGCAGCCATATCCCATCCCATCCTCATCACCCTTCACCTCCCAGAGATTATTTGATAAGTTTGACAAGTGCAATGTTGTCTTTTTTTATATGTTTTTACTGCAATGTCCGCGGACACACGGCCGCTGTCCGCGAATCCAAGATGGCAGGCCTTTCCAAAAATCTGACACACTTCATGCTCTTCACCATCCAATCAGTGAACACATTGCATGTCTGCGGACATGAAGCAAGCCGATAAACCAATCGGTGTCCTGTCCGCGGAGCAAACAGGGAAGTGTGTCCGCGGAGCGGCCATAGACATCACTCATTTTTAGTGACCTACTTTTTGGTTGTTTTAAAAAAAACGACTGGATGGAAATTTGGTGAAAATCTGTCCAGCGGTTTGGGCTGTAGGCTTGAGCAAAGTTTTTTCCCCATTCAATACATTTTGGGACCCCCCCTATAACTTTGCCCCTCCTGAACCAAACCTCACCAAACTTTACAAAGTTTGGTGTGGATTCTTCCAGGGGGAGCGAAGTTATAAGCCACCCAAAAAAGTGTTCATCCTATGGATTTAGCAACTTAACCATAACAACACAGCCACTACTGTGGGCCAACATTTGGTATGGTTTGATCAGGGGGGGCAAAGTTATAGGGGGGTCCCAAAATGTCTTTTTTTCCCTTAGACTGAAAGGAGAAAAAATGATTTGCACGTCTACAGCCCAAACCGCTGGACGGATTTTCACCAGATTTGCGGCAGCGGCTTGGTCCCGAAAGCATGCTTTTGTTAATTTGGTGAAAATCCGTCCAGTATTTTTTTTATAATGACAAAAAATTAGGTCTAAAAATTTAGTGATATCTCTGTCCGCTCCGCGATCACACTTCCCTGTTGCTCTGTGTACAGGACACTGATTGGATAATCGGCTTGCGTCGTGTCTGCGGACATACGACATGTTCACTGATTGGTTGGGGTGAAGCATGAGGTGCGTCATATTCTTTCGATGCACCTGCCATATTGGATCCGCAGACATCCACAGACAGCGCAGCGTGGAAGTGAGGATAAATCCAATTTTGGGGAGTGTGTTGTGTGTAGGAGTGCTTGGAGAGGGTGTGGGAGTGAGAGATGAGTCAAATGATGTATATGTTTAGATGGGAGAAGGCCGTGATGTGTTTGCGGTGTCTGCGGTCACCGCGGTTGTCTGCGGTTCATACTAAACACTGGGCGCACTACTGGCTATTTCACTTTACTATGCTGTTGGTTTTGGGTAGTTAGTAGAGCATTGGGTGAAGAGGGTATGTATTGAAGAGTTTGTGCATTGGTTGTAATTACTATTTTAGAATGTTAATTGAAGTGGGTAGGTTTTGAGGTGGATGTGTTTTGTTTGTGGGTTGCGGTCATTCGGTAGGTGTTTGCTTATATGGGTGTGTTATGCTGCGGTGGTTGTGGCCGGGTCTAGCGTCTTGGGTGCATGGCCGAAACCTATTAGATATAACATAGATTATACCTATTGTTGAGAAGGTTTTCTTACCAAGTGATACTTGATCATGTGTGAATCCAGTCAGCTTACAGTTGTTTTTGGTACCATCTGCATTGTAACATAAAATCATTACTATTACGTATTTACTATCTGTCTGTATTTGTAAGGTGGAGCGATTATCTGAATTGCAGGTAGTACATAATCTGCTATGGTTTGCATTTTGTACAAGTTGCTGAAATGGAATGGATTCACAGTTAGGTATGGATACATATACACAGCGTTCATTAGGAACTGCTTCTTGTGCGACATGGCTGCAAAGAGTGCATGTATGTTTCCACATGTATGAAATCTGGAAGATTTCATTGATAGGTACATTTTTGTTTTCTGGTACTTGTAGTGAGTACAGTAGAAATTCTTGTTGATCTTCTTGTCTGTTTATAGTGAATTTGACCATTGTAGCACAGTAGTCTGATTCCTGCCTTATTCCAGAAATACTGTAAGTGTTGTCAGGATTGTTGGTTGCATTTCTATGAAGGACTAACATTTGCAAACACAATTGGTCTGTCCTGTGTAAGTAAATGTTGTCAATAACTGGTGGCAATTGGAATAGAATATTGATTGCTACATTTGTGCTAGCAATGTACACCAGTTGTATTTGAAAATTTGAATGGACCTGATAGTTCTGTGTCCAAGTCATTTGTTCGGAGTGTGCATTCTTTCTTTGAAGAGGTAATTGACTTTGTCTAGGGTAAGACCTTGTGATTTGTGAATGGTGACTGCGTATGCTAGAGTTGGAGAAAATTGTTCTTTGCGTACATACATGTCTTTGAAAAGAAGGAAGCGGGCTGTTGAGCCTCCTATCCTTTTAACTTCTGATAGTTTGTCAAAGAGAATATTGACAAACTGAATGTTGTTGTCACGTGGGTATGTTTGAAAGCCAACAAGTGTACCAAATGCTCCATTAACTAGTCCTTGCTCCACTTCAAGGTTACGTTTAAGCATTACTCTAGAGGTTAAAGATAATTTTAACATTTTCTCCAAACCAGCTGTGTTAGAGATAGAGTTTACTAAGGTATTTAGCTTTGTTGTGGCTTGTTGACACATGGGTAGTGTCATACCATGTACGTCCAGTTGTCTTAGAGCAAATATTGGTCGCATTTCTTTTTTTGACATTGTTTCATTAAATTTTGAACAGGATGCAAGAGTTGGCATCAAGGACATACAGTTTACACTTTTGTGTGCTAATTGTTCCATGACAACACTAGCACATGAATTATGGCCGTAGAGTGCATGGATATGCCTGGTTTTCAACATAGATTCTGCTTCTTGAGATAGTACACCAACTCTAATACTTTTCTAAATGTTGGCATATGTGAGGTCTGCAGACTGACAAATGTTTTCAGTTAATTCCCTGTATTGGAAATGTTGCCAAAGGTTGACATTTCTTATGCTGCCAAGAGTTGTACGGCATAGTTTGTGCCCTAAGGTTTTAAAAATAGGTTCACCTCTAAATGGTGTTAATTAAAGAAGATCTCTGAAAACTATAATGTGTTTTCATCAAAAGAGTTCCTCATAGTCTGTTTTTAGGACATCTTGTAATCTGAGGAGATTCAAGGCTAACATTAGATTGGAAACCATGCTTACTTCATCTATAGCAGCATTTCCATATGTCTGAAAACTCTGCGTAGTTCCATTGCAGCTTCTGGAGAAAGTTTGTAATAGTCTAATTTGTTTTGGTTTGGTGTTCCACTGGAAGGAGTAGTAATCGGTGTAAAGTGACACCGCCTGTATTGTAGGCAGCTAAACCTGTGGGGGCAGTTACAACAGCTGGCAGTTTGTTGTTTTTCAATTGTTGCAGGAACTTGCTGATGATTTTGATTAAGAACAGTATGCCTAATCCAGCTTGATCACTTTCGTATAGCAGTATAGGTTTTTAGTCTTTGCAGGTATAATTTTTAGTTTCATGCTGTACACCATGTTCAAATTGTTTTGTTAATTCATGGAAAATGCTATGCTGCTCATTGTTTAGTTGTGATTTTAGTACAGCAAAGACTTCTGTAGATTGCTCATACTGACACATGGTGTTTTCTACTTCTGTCATGGCTATTTCTGCCTCATTTGCTATTAGTGGCTGTCCAAGTGGTTCTTTGCTTCCTGTTACAGAAGGTTGATTATTGTCAGGAGTGTCCACATCTAATTGTGCCTGGAGTTCTTCTTCTTGTTGATGTTCATTGTGCAACATTGTTTTGTACTGTGTAAAGTTTTCATCTGTTATAGTGCTTTCATTTTCTTTGAAAGTGTCTTCAGTGGAGTATTAGGTATCTTGTAAATCTTCTTCTTTTCTCCATGGTTTAAAAAGTTGAAGCAGGGACATGTAATACAGTTCTTTATGTTGAGGAGTTTTAATGGCAATTTGATATGATTAATTAAGCTTAGTTTGGTAAGTTTCACTAAACTGCCTTCACAATTTTTGACTCTGTTTCTACCTTTCTTCTCATCTGGTTTAATATTATTTTTGTATGTGAAGTTTTGGGCTATGTGGCATAGACAAATGGTTTCCAAAGGGGTAATCCTGTTTGGGTAGTATGTGTGTAGTAAATTGTTTTTCAAAATGTCTTGGCTGGTGGGATCATTTTTGGATATTGTTTCTATGTCTTCATATGATTTTAGAACTCTTTTTTCTAGATTTAGCAGGACCAAGGCTTAGCCATACTATATTTTGAGATATTCCAGACAAGGCAGTACCGGTTAAACAGTCTGCTTCATAGCAGCCATATTCTCTATGGGAGAGAATTTTTATCCCTAAGTTGTACAATTTCTGTGATAGTGGTTTGTCAGATGATATGTCATCCCAGAGGTCTTGTAGCTCTGTTTTTTTTCTGCTTTGGTTAAGTAGGCTGTGGCAAATCATGCAACTGCGGTGGAATTGTCGGCAATGTATTGCGCATTTATATTTGCATTCCATAGGAGGGCAATGATTGCATTGTAATCATTGATGCATTTTGATCCTTCTGTTTATTTTATGTAATATGTGTTTTTAGGTGATTTACCTTTGACAATATGGGCCTCATTACGAGGAAGGCGGTTTGGGGTCAACGGGGCCGGTAGAGCTGCCGGCCCCCTTAGCCCCCTTCCGCCTCACTACGAGGTCTCCTCGCGGGACCCTTTAAGTACGCCTGGTAAAACTTTACCAGGCGTAAAACCAGGCGTCCTTAGCGGGTCCCGCGAGCAGACCAGGATGCAAACAACAGGCCCGTTTTTAACGGGTCCATTGTTTGCATCATCCCCATTCCCATTGAGCCCTATGGGGGCTCGAATGGGAATGGGGATGTACCGGGTCCGGGTTCCCTGAACTGGGAAATACCGGGCCCTCCAAGGTCGGAATGGCCCGGTATTTCCCCATTCAGGGAACCTGGACCTGGTACCTGGAATGGGGGTAGCCATGCCGCAAATAGCGGCATGGCTACCTCCAATGTCGTAATGAGGCCCTATGACTAACAGAAGACATGAAGTTGTTTACTTGACCTGTTGTTGAAACTGGTCTAGGAAAACCAAAGCAGCATTTGGTGTAGTATTTCCCTTTTATATTTGCGACGACAATACTTCCCACTTTTGTGTCTTTGAAATTGTAAAATGTGTGCATGAAGGTCACCATGTGTCATTTGTGAAGTGATTTCACAAGTGACATATTTTTGGATGAACTGCAAAACAGAGGCATCACTGTCCTCACCAAATTTAGGAGCATTTTTAATCTACAAAAGCATGTGGATGTGTGGTGCTCCTCTGGCTTGGTATTCTTTTCTCCAAAAGAAGTGTTGCACTTCTCTGAGGGGAGGAACAGTTTTATTACAAATGAAGTGTAGCATTGCAATGAAGCGATGATGGAAATATCTTGATACATTTACAGGATCTAGAGAGCAGAGTTCTCCTGGTGTTTTCATATCTATATTTGTTTGGTTTTGTTTGGTATGCTTAGGAAATTGTGTAAATCTTCCCATGCATATTCTGCACAACTTAATGTCACAAACCAAGTGGATGGGCCAAGGTTTCTTATTGTACAGCGTACATCTCTGTGTCATCGGAACCAGTATTCTTTTGTACCATGAATGTTTGCTAAAAGATTTGTAATGGTTGACTGTAAAACCACATCTTTTTCTTGCACATTTTGTAGTAATTGCGTAGCTGGCATATTTTGAAAATGTTTGTTTGTTTGTTTATTTATTGTGCGCGCTGGACCCTGAGGTAGCAAGGCGCATTTGACAAGAAGGCTTACAGCTTGGTTACAGAAGTTACAAAAGTACAGAGCATGGAGAAACAAATTTTCTTAGCTCCACAGGGTGAAGGTAAGGCAGTGACGTACATATACAAAAATAATTACAGAAGTTATATCTGTACTGAGTATAGTAGAGACAGTTCTCTTAGCTCCACAGGTGGAGGTGAGGCGGTAGGGTACATATACAAAACGGTTTGCAGACAGCAGGTCATCATGAAGTTGACGTTAACAAAGTAGCAAATCTATAGCAGGTGCAGTTACATAGCATTCTCAATGAGCCATTTTATTGTGTTCTTTCTAAATTTGTCGAACGTTTGGAACTCCCTACCTCACGAGTGTGAGGTAGGGAGTTCCACAATTGAGCTGCCCTGACAGGGAAGCAAGATCCTCCAATAGTGGTCAGTTTAAATCTGGGCACTAGGAGGCAGTTAGGACTGACTGTTCTTGTAGGTCTAGTGGTGGTTTTTCTGGTAAAGCATTCTGTTAGGTAACGAGGGGCTTTGTTATTTAAACATTTGTGGATAAGGGAGGCATATTTAAGGTTAATTTTTTCCTGGGTAGAAAGCCATTTATGTTTCCGTCTTATTTCTGAAATGTGTGCTTTTCTAGGAATACTTAGAGCCGCTCTGAGTGCATTATTTTGGAGCACTTGTACTCTGTTGATGGTTTGTTTAGTTGCCCCTATGTAGAGGGAGTTGCAATAATCTAGTTTTGATAGGATAAGCGCTCTGGATAGGATAAGGCAACTCTCATCTGAAAGGATATTTTTCCCAGCTCGTATTAATTTACATGTATAGGATGTAGATGAGGCCAGTGAGTTTACCTGTTTGGTGAGGGATAGGGTTGAGTCAAGGTAGAAACCTAATGTTTTTACTTCTCTAGCGACCTTGATAGTGTTCCCATCAATGATAAAGGCTGAGTAATTTGGGTTGAGTTTAGAAATGCGAGCAGTGGTGCCCAGGATGATGAGCTCCGTTTTGTCATCATTCAGGCATAGGCCATGGTTGGCCATCCATGCCTCAACGATGCTATAGCCTCTGTTCACCAAAGCCAGATCTTCCCCGTAATCCCCAGTAAGTGGTAGGAGAATCTGGGTATCGTCCGCGTAATTGGTGTAGGTGATACCCAGATTATCAAGATCGTCAAAGAGTGGCTTGGTGAAAATGTTGTATAGTGTAGGTGAGACACAAGATCCCTGGGGCACTCCGCATGTAATGGGTATCGGGTATGCCGCCGCCAGGGGGGAGAATAGCCTCATGGTCCTGTCACTGAGGAATGACTGTATCCAGACTATAGCTTCCCCTGAAAAGTGGGTCGCAGAGTCAAGGTGATTACACAGAACCCTATGGTCCACCAGATCAAAGGCGGCTGAGAGGTCTAATAGAGGAGGAGTGCTAATTTGCCCTCATCTCTGAGTGCGTCTATTTGGGCCTTTAAATCAATGAGGGCAGTCTCTGTGCCGTGTTGAGGGCGGAAACCAGATTGGCGGGCGCCAAGGAGATGGTTCACCTCGAGGAAATTCTGAATTTGGGTGTATGCTACCTTATCTAGTATTTTTAGTAAGAATGGCACCGTGGTGATGGGCCTGTAGTTTGTGGGAATGTTGGGGTCCAGTGTTTGTTTTTTCAGAAGGGGGAGTACCCATGATTCCTTTAGGTTGCGCGGGATGATGCCAGTAGTGAAGGAGGCATTCATATGTTTGGTGATGAAGGGAGCTAGATCTCTAGCAGCGTCCTTGATCAATTGTGCTGGACATTGGTCGCCTTTGCAATTAGATGGTTTAAGTCCAAGAATGGTTTTCTCTACCTCAATCACTGAGACCTTAGAAAAGTTGAATTGTGTGAGTTCTTTGGGTTTAGGTATAGATATTTTGTTAAGGGGGATTTGGGTTTGAGTTTGGGGTGATAATGAGGCTTTTTTTAGAGCAATTTTTGTTTGGAGGTTGGCTACTTTGTTGGTTAGTGCCAACTGTATGTTTGTGAACCAAGTTTTATCTTTAATGGCGTCGTCCTGAACTGCGATAGGGGTTTCCAGTTCCTTTAGGATAGAGAAGAGCTCTTTCATACTGGAATTGGCTTGGGAAATCCTATTATTATACATTTCTTGTTTGGCCAAAATGATATCATTTTTGTATTGCGATGAGATATTTATTAGATTAGTTTTATTTTTTGCGGTAGGATGTAGGTTCCATGCCGTTTCGCATTTTTTTTTCTGTAGTCTTAGGTTTTTTAGGTCGGGTGTAAACCAAGAGTTAAGATGCTTTTTAGGTTTACTGTTCCTAAGTTTAAGTGGAGCAGTGCTGTCAAGGGCCGTGGTCATGGCTTTATTGAATTCCTCCACTAGGAGGCCTGGGTCAGTATGGTCTGGTAGGGAGTTAAGATTCAATAGGATGTGGGGCAGGATATTGTCTACTGTGATATTTTTCTTGTTCTAGTTAAGGTAGGAGTGGCGAGGGGTAGTGTTAGAGCAGTGGCTCTTTTGGTATTGAGAGTAAAGGAAATTAGGTGGTGGTCTGTCCATATTTGGGGGGCGATGGAGGTAATGGAGAGGTTGCAGTTGTGACGAGCAATCCAGTCTAAAGTTCTCCCTTTAGTATGGGTGGACATATTCACTTTCTGCGTGAAGCCTCGTTCTGCCAGGATGTTGGCTACAGTGGTGGCTTGGAGATCATTAATATCATTGTAACCTAAGTTAAAATCTCCTAGCACTAATGTTTGTGAGGAATTTTTTAACTTCTCAGAGATAATAGTTGTAAAATCTTCATTAAAAGTACTGCTTGGGGCTGGGGGTCTGTAGAGGACATGGATATTTAAGGTTTGAAAATTGGCAGTGGGAAGTTTAATGGAGAGAGATTCGCATGATTTAAGGTTAGGTGTAGAGGTGACTCTCATGGAGAGATTAGTTTTGGCGATGATCGCTATTCCTCCACCTCGTGTGTCTAGTCTATCAGCTCTAAGGATAGTATAGTTGTCTGGGACTGCTAGCGTAAGTGCTGGACCTGCTGCCTCTTGGAGCCAGGATTCAGTAATGGCGATGAAGTCAAGGTCATTTTCCAGGATAGTGTCTGCTATGTCTGTAGCATGAGCGACTAGAGATCTAGCATTGATTTATGCACCTTTCAGGTCAGGAGATTCTACCTGTGGTATAGGACTCCGGTTGACGGTGTCAGGTCGGTTGGTGGTAGTCTTGTTTCTTTTTAGGGGGGGTTTGCGGCTAGGAAGGGTGGTAGTTTCCAAAGGGTCTTTTGGTCAGAGGTGATCCAAGTTAATGTTATATTTTTTAACAGGATCGAATATTTTAGGTAGACGTGCCCTGCGTCTAAGGTTTCTCTGTGCTGTGCTACAAGGGGATATGAGGGTAAGTTACATGTGAGAGGCTCCTGCACCCTCTGGGGACGGTGTGGAAGGCATGGTGAAATATACAGTAATAATAAATAGAGCTATCAAGTTAGTGAATGTTGCTCGATAGGCTGTGGTAGGCAAGTGAGAGTACATATTGTTATGATTAGTTGAACTAGAATCTGCTGGATAGGCTAAATGCAGCAATCAGCTGTTGGGCAGAATGGGCTAAATATATCAATCCGCTACAGGACGGAATATGCTAGATGCAGCAGTCAAGTATTGAGCAAAAATAGGCTAAATGCATCAGGCTAAATATTGTAGGCTAAATACATCAATCAACTATAGGACAAAATAGGCTAAATGCAGCAGTCAAATATTAAGCAAAAATAGGCTAGATGCAGGCAATCATCAAATAGGGCAAGGTAGGCTAAGAGCGGCAATCAGATATTCAGCAGAAATAGGCTGAATGCATCAATCAGATATAGGACAGAATCGGCTAAAAGCAGTAGTCAACTAAAGGGCAGAGTGGGCTAGATGCAGCAATCAACTGTTGGGCAGAGTAGGCTAAATACATCAGGCTAAATAAAGTAGGCTAAATACATCAATCAACTATAGGACAAAATAGGCTAAATGCAGCAGTCAAATATTGAGCAAAAATAGCCTAGATGCAGGCAATCATCAAATAGGGCAAGGTAGGCTAAGAGCGGCAATCAGATACTGAGCAAAAATAGGCCAAATTCATCAATCAGCTATAGGACAAAATAGGCTCAATGCAGCAGTCGAGTATTAGGCAGAGTAGGCTAGATGCGACCATCAACTGTAGGACAAGATATGCTAAAAGTAGCAATCAGGGAGTGGACAGAGTGCTGACAGCGTGCTGGTAGGTCATTTGGACCTTGCAGCGTCATAGGATGAATAGCGTAGGTCGTTGGGGGAGAGGTATAAGGAGGAAGTGTGGTTGTGCCACCTGGTATAGGGTTGTATTATGGCAGGTCACAGTTAGTAGATCTTGGGAGGGCACTATGCTGGTGTACAGCCATGAACCGGGATAGGACAAAATGACCAAGATCCAGTGTGACTGCGTACTATGGTCAAAGGCATAAAGTAGATCCCAGTAGTTGGTTAGGTACATTTAGGGTTGTACTTACATCAGGTGGGCAAGAACCTGGGACTAAATGTCTACAGAGTATGTCCGTACAGATAGTGTCAGAGTAGGTTTGCTGTGACCGCAGTAGATGTTACTTTCCGCTCATATGTACCAGAGCGGTACAAACACGAGATGTAGCATAGGAGGAGTAGGTTTTCAGTTGGTGGGCGAAGAGGGGTTGGCCACGCCGCGCTGCAAGCGCGTAACAGGCGCAGAACAGGCCTTTTCTTCGGAGGCCTTCTCTGAGTGAGGCCGGTTTCCGCCTGCCGGCGTGGGGCTTGTGGGTAAGTTTAGAGGCTGTTGCTTGGCAACAATAGGGGCTGCCTGATTTCAATGTGTGTGCAACTCCGTAGCATAGAGTTGCTAGTTCACTTTCAAAGAGAAGGTGGAATATGTATTCCAAGTTTTGTCTGAATCTGGGGTCTTCAGAATACATTCGTAAAGAGCAGTATTCTGATGCTGTTATTTGTGTGGGTCTACCATCGTACCTTCCTCCTTTTCCAGTAGGAAAGAGTAGAGAAAAGGCATGTGCTTCTATACTATTTTCCCATATGCTGATTGCCGATCCTTTGGCTTCTCACATTTGGTACATTTCCAGTGCCTCATGCTGTCTTTAGAGTGTAATGGGTGAATTGTATAATGGTCTAAAATATTGGCTTTTGTAGGAGGATCTAGAAGTTGAAATTGACCAGTTTCTGATGAGTCTTGAATTATTTCAGTGGTTTCCCTCAAAATTCTTTGAAATTTATTTCTTTGTAGTATTCATTGTTGTCTTTTAGATATTGCAGGGCTTGTCTAACCTTATGTAAGTCCACGAGTTGTTGCCAAATGTGTTTGTCATTTGTAGGTACGCCATTTACTAAGATAATTAAAGATTGATCTATTGGATGTTGCACTCCCAGAGTGTGTACATTTTCTTTGAGATCTAATGGCAAATAAACTACTTTGCCACAAATGCCTTTCAGTAATTCAGAGGGAGGTAGTTGTGTTGTTTTTGGGTAAAGGCATATTATTGCTTGAAATGGGTGCATTGTTTGAAATATGATGCTCTCATACAAGTTAAGTTGTTGCATAGGTTTTGGTAGTGGAATAATTCCAAGTTATTTGTGATAGCACTTGAAGGTGTTTGGTTGTTGTCAATTTTGCAAAGTATTAAGGGGTCAGTAATTTCGTATTTGTTTTCTGCTATAAAATAGAGAGCTAATTGGAAACATTTGGAATCTTCATTGTCTCCAATTGTGTACATTATTTCTACAGTTTTTGTGCTATTCTTATCAAAAGTCCTGCAGCAACAGACACACGCATGGTTTGGTACTTCAGCAGATGTACTTTTAAACTTAGTATTTCTTTTTTGTATGTGTGTAGTCAAAGGTTGCCATTTGTAAAGTTGTTGCTAGTCTGTTCTAAAGCAATTGTATTTTGTAAGTAGCTTTCACTTGCAACATATTTTCTCTGGATATGCTCTATTTCCTCGAGTAGTTATTTAGCTGTATTATGTAGAAGATTGTTATTTAAATTGGCTAGTGCTAAAGCAGGACTTTTGGCATAGTACAGTTTACAAACCAAATTTCTTATAGTTGTATGGTGTGTTGATATCATCTTGATATGGTGGAAGGTGCTTTTGCAAATAGGTCCAGAAATGTAGGCTAATGAATGTCCTTGTAGTCCTGTGTATTTGCGCACTGGACAGGAGTCCATACTTTGTAATAGTTTTATTTTCAATTTGCCTTTGGAACTGGCGTAAAGATTTGAAAGATTTTTTGGTTATCTTACACATTGATGTGCACGGCCATGTGTATACTGGACGCATTGGTTCAGTGGAATGGATAGTTGATACTAAGGGCCTCATTACACGGACGGCGGTAAGGGTTAACGGTCACCGTTAATGGCAACGGTGACCGTTAACCCTTACCGCCGTACTACGAGGTCCCTTAGCGGGTTGGTGCTCTAACGCCTGCTTTTTGCAGGCGTTAAAAACCAACCCGCTAAGGGACCTCGGAGCTAATTACGGCACCGCAAAATTGCGGTGCCGTAATTAGCGCCTTCCCCATTCCCATAGAGCCCTATGGGGCAGAAATGGGAATGGGGAAGGGCAATGGCGGAAGGGGGATTTACCGCCCCACCGACCTTGGGATGGGGCGGTAAATCCCCTTACCGCCAAGGCGGTGCCGGTAATTTACCGGCATGGTCCAGGGTGCTAATAGCACCCTGGATCACCGCCTTCCGTGTAATGAGGCCCTAAGTCTTCTGGGGATATTTTTGTTAGCAGCGTTTCTTGTTCCATAATGGTATTCTTAAGTTTTTCATACCCTCGTCCACTGCTATGTATGGCAATTGGTTTTATTTGCTTTTGTTTGTAGGCTTCTTCATTGAAATATGGTTATGTGCTGGTGGTGTTAGTCCATTCACCTCCACAGATGTTTGCAAAGTTATGTTTGTTGATATTCCGTTTATTGAGAAGTCTTTTTTGTAGTTTAGTACTTAGTTTTGTTAGTGGTTTCATTCTGTTTAAAACTAAAATAAATAATTTCCTTTTGAGAAGGATTGCACTGTCTATGCGAGCTTCTAGGATTCATTTTCTACGGTAGGTTTTAAGGGTTGTAAGTGATTTCTCTTCTGTTTTTATGAGGTTATGAAGGACTCTGTGGTGGAACATTTTTTGTAAAATATTTTTTTGGTATGCTTACTTGTAGCTACATTGAGATTTAAAGGTGCAGTGTTAGCACTAGTGGTAGCTGCAGTCTTGTTAGTCACTTTCTGTTTCATTTTACATTTTGAAAGAGGAAGCAACGTTTCTTTGCTGGAAGCTGTTTTTGTTTCGGTTAGTGATTGTATTAGCTGTTTTGTTTGATCTTTTTGTACAAATTCTGCTGTAGGTGGATGCTTACTTTGGACACTTTTATTTTGATTTTGCCTACTTCTGCATTGCTTACTACAGAGTTGCTTTTTGGTAAGCTTTCTTTGAGGTCTGTTGGAGAAAAAAAGAAAGTGTGGGTTGGGATGTTGTGCAATGTATGTGTGCTTTGTGCATGAGTGTCTTAGTATGATGGTAAGCATGTATGTAGAGGTGTGTGATTGTGCAATGGGTTGTTACTTCAGGTTGGCAAGGCTATTCTAGTATTTGTGTGTTACTATACTGGTGTTCAGATGACAATACAAATTATGCAGCTGCAGTAATTGTTTCTTCTACAATACTAGAATTCTCTAGTGTTTGAGTAACAGTTAGAACATTATGGCAGTATTGACTTACTTTTTAGGATAGAAAGAGTAGGTTTCTAATGGTTCACACTTTAGACGCTGCTGGTTTTCAGGAGAGTGGTCTTCACTGCAATTGTGAAAGAAAGAAGTTAGTAAATATGTGTGTTAATAGCACTGTTGTTAATGTTGACATTATTTTGGTGCTTTCCGATAACTGTGCATAGCATGTAGATGCACCTTCCTTTGTCTATGTGCATTCTGTATATTTTACTTAGAATCTGTCAGTTGAACGTGCTTTAGAAATGATTACAATAGTAAGCATAGAGCGCACACTTGGCTTTTTAAGTGGTGTTATTGGATGTTAGGAGATAGGAGAAATAACCGTATGCTTTTCTTGCTATTTAAACAGGGTAAATGGCGGGAACTGTTGGGAAAAGCATGAAATGTATGCATTTGTTAAGGTGTGGGAAATAAAGTAGGAGGATTTTATGGGTTCAGCAGCTTATTACCCTCCAGAATAGTTGTAGGGGAGAACGTTGAAATAAGAAAACCTGGAAAAGGGGCAATGGGACAAAGCAAGTTTACCTGACTGCAGGTGAATAGCAAACTACTGGGTGATCCTCTGGTGCATGTAGATGGGAGAGTCTGAAATAATGTAAGGGTTACAATGAAGGGTGTGGTGCTTGCATTGCAGACTGAAGGGAAGGGGAAGAGGTTGTATGTATTGGTTTAATACATTGTTCGTACATAGTTGCCCAGGATGAGATAGATATGCCTGCACCTGTGTATAGTTGAATGCTGTGGTAAATTCTAAAACGGAATGGGCAACCAGCTGGAATGAGAGAGCTGTGTAGATTGGAAGAACAGTTGTAGATGTAGTGGTGTTGTTTCAGCTGGGAGCCATTCAAATGATATTGGCTCTGTGTGCATGAACAAAGATGCATGCACTCATCCTGGCTGTGTGTCATTTTATAACACACAACAAAGCCTCCTCCCACAATTATACTGTTATTTTGCACATCTTTTAACATGAAATGCCCCTTTCTTAGACAGGTGTGTGTGTTGTCTCTGATTACTATTATAATCATTTGTAAAGGTATTATAATAATTTCTAAAGGAAGTTCAAATGGTAGATTGTGTATAATATCCAAATTGTGTAGAAAGGAAACATTAAATGCCATTATAGTTGACATGTGGATAAATAGGTAGCAGTGGTTACACAAATGACAGAAAGAATGAAGAGAATAACAGTCTGCACATTACAGTTAGTAATATAGATAAATAGACATTTGGAGAGCAGACAGCTTTGGAAGCGACAGTTGATCATTATATATTGTTAATATCATTATTATCATAGCAGCTGGAAGGATTGACAGTAAGCTTTTCTCACAGGTTATACATAGCTCTCAATTTACCCGCTTTTGGCAGGTGTTACCCGCCTTGCAAGCAGCCGAATAACCCACCAAGTCCCTCATACGGCCATTCACTTCTATGGCCTCTCGCCCACCAAAAAGAAAATCGGGTGTTTTCACCCGCCTTGGTGACACAAAAGGTTGGAAGCTATGGGTTATACAGGGTAAGTGGCAGTTACCCTGTTTATATGCATTTATACAAGAGCTGCACATGTACTGTGCAGAAAATATGTTTACCTGTAGTTTGTGTTCATTCATGTGGGTGTGGATGAATCTCGAAGCAGAAATCTAAGAGAGTTTTGCAGTAGTTGTTGATGTACGTTGTTAGGGAGAATTCTCAATATGTGCTTATTTCCCTTACCTTTTTGAGACCCCCAGCAACTTTGCTGGATTTCTGGGATTTAATTTTTTACCTGGGAAGGGTGAGAGCCTTTTTTTATCACTCTTCCATGTATTTTGATGTGTGTTTTACTTTTGTGTTCTTTGGTAATGGAGTTTTAAAACAACTCCATAGGCATCATCTTTTTCTGTGTGTGACACAGCACCTTCAGCACAGTGGCACAGGCTTGTATTTCAGACTTCCAAGGTTTAAACACCTTTTCTGGGACTGACTACCATCTCCCAGAGCATGTAAAGTTATATTGGCTTTACTAGTCTCTTTACATTTACTGACCCAGCACACCCTATCTTCCTAGAGAGGGCTGGAGGGGTTGCTTAGCTTCCCCTGAGTCAAAACACTCATGTAACAATAAAATGTTACCTTTTCATACATTAAATGGCTAGTGGCAGTGGTTTAGATCAACTACCGTGATTTTTCCCGACCGCTAATAACGGTAGCAAAAAATCGGGTCAGCCATGTTTTTCAATGTGGCGCCCAAGACTGTAAAAACAATCTCCGGTCATGTTATTTTGCCATTTCTTTTAGGAAAGGTCCCCCTTGTGCTTTTCTCTGCGCGCCAAACCAGGTTTGGTCCCTTTGTTTGTTGGCCTTTGGCAGGCTTCAGTGCTGAAGCCCTTCTCTGGTGCCAGGGTGTCTGGGGTGGACAGGATGTGAGGGAGGTGCCCGGAACTCCCTGTACTTAGTCTCCTAGGAGAACTGAATGCACTCTGGTGTGATTGGCTGGCTGGCTGTCTGGCAAGGACAGCCACCCTGCTGTGTGAGTGACAGCCAGGCTGGAATGAATGGGGGAAAACTGTTTAAAAGCAGGTCTCTGGGATTTGGAAAGTAGAGTCGATCACTGGAACGAAAGAACCCAAGACGAGCTGAAGGAAGAGGGCTGCTGAAACTCCTGGACGACCGGTGAAGCCCTGCTGCCTGCTGCAGGTATAAATTGCCTGAAACTCCATCGACAGAGAAGCCCTTCAAGGTTAACTTCTTCCCTTGAGTTTGGTGGGACCCACCAACTCGCAAGCCACCTTGACACCATCCCCATCTGGACGAATTTTCATCAGAGTGCTGTTGAAAACCGGATAGCCAGAGGGAAGGAAATCAGCGTGTGGACTTTACGGCACTACACCTTAAACCAACCTCTTGCTAAAGCTTTTGACCTCATCCCTGGGCAGTGCAGGAACCTCCCGACATCCTCCTTCTTGTCCCCACAACTGAAGCTCAGGAACAGCGAGATCTCCTCGAATTGCCAGGAACAACTGCCTCAAATACAGCTCCTCCTCATTTTACAAGGTACTGTGCAAACACGGTCCGGAAATCTTTTCGGCCATCGATAAAGTGCGTGAAACTTTCCTCAACTACGAAGGCTTGTCCTTCCCTTAACATTCGTCAAACTTTTCACATAGCCAAATTCTTCTAATTTCCGTGGCAAAGACTTAACCGTTATCTACCAGAACTGTGCTATCCTATACCAAAGATTTTGAACCATTCGCTTTGGCCCAGGCCTATTGAGAAGAATTGCTGGTTGTATTTAACTGAATCCCTTAATCCTGCCCATGAATGTATTTGGGCTGTCTATTCTCATAACCTTGTCTTTTTACCCCTTTATTAAGTATCTGAAGTGCCATTTTGCTCCCACTTCATTTGTAGCTAAACTTGTTCATTTACTTTCCGGTTGTATTTTTGTGGTTTATTAGTGTGTGATATTGAGCTGTTCATGCTATTGTAATGTGTTCTAACTGACTGAGTAAATAAATGCATATTCTTTTACCAAGAAATCTTAACTAAGTGTATATTTGAATCACTGAATTGGTTGTCCCTTTGTGTAACTTATTCTACTGCTCACTTAAACGCTTGAGATAAGTCTGGCTGTTCAGGCATCGCTACCACTTCACTTTGTAGTACAGGCCTGTACCAAAGGTAAAATTGTTCTTACACTTGTAGTCCTAATTTCCTGTAGTGTTTCCAAAGCATACTGCAGGTGATTCTGCCTAACATACGTGCAATCACAGCCCAATTGTACTCAGAGTGATCAACAGTACATCTAAAGTGCTGTACTGTGATGACGGAGTTAGATGTAGAGTTCTTAGATGTGATTGGTAGATGGTTGTGTGACTGCTTTACAGTAGCCAATGAGGGAATGGTGCAGAAAGTGAATCGGAAAGGGTAGAAGGGCTGCCCCAGTGTGAATTATGCGCTCCACGGACACCGCAGTTGTCCAGGACTTCTGAGCATGAAATGGGAATGTATTTTGGGGATTGCCAATCAGGTGTTGAGGTTCTGCTTTGTATTGAGAGAGGCTGTGTGTGAAGAAGATGGCAGAGGTGGAGAAAGTCAGGCTGTTGGTGGTTGGAGATATGTTTGTGAGATATGTTTGTGAATGGTTTGGAGTAATGGTTTTTGATGTAAAAGGAGTAGAGGTGGTGTGGAGCACTGTGCCTGGTTTCAATTTGCAGGCAATGCTAGAAGTTTGTCAGGATATGGCTAGGTTTAATAGTCCACATGTAATTGTCCTACACTGTGGTACTTTGCTTTTGGGATATGTCAGTGCCCCTATTTTTTGCAAGATCTGGAAAAATTGGTTCAGGCAGTCATGAAAGTACTTCCAAAATTACAAGGTTATTTTTTCTGATTTGGTACCTAGAGCAGTATGGGACAATAGTTCTGTTGTTTGTCCTCAGCAACATGTCGGTAGGTGTTTAATTAATCAAGGCATGTTCACTTTTATGATTAGAGATGGCATGTTCTTTTTCAGTAATGACAGCATTGATTCTGGTAATGTTGTTTATTTTAAAGAGGATGGTATGTCTCTATCTTTTATGGGAAATGCCATGCTGTTTCGAAACATAAGGATTGCATTGAGAAGCTAATGTGAAGATATTTGGAGGAAAATAAGGAAACAAAATAAAAATAAAATGTACACAATAATAGGTGTTTCTGAAGCATCTTCTAAAAAACAAATAAAAGGCTCTTTTCAGAGCCAACCTCAAAGAGGAAATGGGGCACACAATTTAAATGTTCGTCCCCCACTGTCAGATTGCACGATTTGTTCATGGTCACCGCGGTTTTCCGCAGACAGCGCATATTACATACAGGGATTTTGAGGCTGAGAAGCATGCAAATGAGACTTAGCAGGTCAAGGGATTGGTCAATAAGGTTTACTGGGTGTGATGTGTAAGGAGAGACTTTGTCAGAAAGTCTTTTCCCTGAGAGGAGAGCAGATA
Source organism: Ambystoma mexicanum (assembly GCF_040938575.1). Classification (NCBI taxonomy): domain Eukaryota; kingdom Metazoa; phylum Chordata; class Amphibia; order Caudata; family Ambystomatidae; genus Ambystoma; species Ambystoma mexicanum. The sequence goes on from NC_090935.1 coordinate 261,894,315, forward strand.
GATATGGCTGTGTTTTTCAGAAGGCAGATTGTCTGGAGACTCGTGTTTCGCTGTGGAGTGGCTGCACATCTTGGATTCCCTCATGTGGAAGTGCACTGGTATGGAGTGCATGGAAAGAAGTGGCTGGATTTGGTACCTCTTTGTGCTACTTTGGTGACACATTTTTTCTCGTATTGCGCAGAGACAAATGTGGCTGCGTTCTTATTCATTTGGTCCACAAATGGAGAAAGTGAGGCACAATGTCAACAAGGCTGTTTGTGCCTTTTTTAAAGATGTTGGCATGTCCTCTTTTCACAATGAAAATATTATGTTTCGTAGTACACACATTTTTCGCAGAGATTGGAGTACATCTCACTTATGCTTGCAATCAGATTTTTCTGCGACATATACAAAATGCATTGCGACCCTTTTTTTGATTTATAGTTATCCTTTTTCCAGTAGGTGTTGACCATTTGAAGTTTTGAAACACAAAAAAACACCAGCAAAGGCTCTTTTCAGAGCCACCACTTCCTCCTGGAGAAGAGTGCAATGGTTTCGATAGGGCAGCCCCCCAAAAATGTCAATGTCCGCGAACTGTCCGCATACTTCTAAAAATGCACAGGGTCCTGCAGCATTTCATTGGCACTTCTATTTTTGAACTGTGAAATGTGGCTCTGAGGTGGCTTTTTTTTGGTTTTTGTTGTTTTGTATTTTTGTTTTTTGATTTTTCAGACATGACACGTAAGGAAAGGAAGGGAAGGGAGGGTAAGGAAGGGGCACCAACTACTGGGATAAGAAATGGCAGGTGTAGAGAGGAAGATGTAGGGTGGGCCTTAATCAGGTAGTTGGCAGTCATTCTCATGCTCCCGGACCGCAGCCTCGAATTATGTATATACTGCGACACAGTACTCTGCAGGGGCACTTCGAAGGGTCTCCCCCCTGCAGAGTACTGCGTCACGGTATATACATAATACTGTGACCCTCGAAAGGTAAGGGTCTACAGAATCATGTATGGCCTGCGAGGTAGCTGGAGGGATGCGCTTATCCACAGGAGTGTCTCTTGTGGTGGCAGGAGCAGAAACGGAGGATGCTGCAGAGGAACTCAACCTACTATGTTTATCGCAAGGTACAACCTTACGAATAGCCACACCGTGGAATGACTTTAGGTGTCGCTTCATTGAGGTAGTACCGTAGCAGTACAAACCTGGTTTGCCACGTCTCAGCAACAACTGGCAGTGAGATCAGTGCACCTTGTTTGCTTGAGCTTTGGGTACTCCATCAAGAGTGGTAAACAACCTCCACACCCAAGACTCATGGTGAGTGCTAGTAGTAGGGACTTGCACTACCTCATTCTCATCATCCTCTTGATCCTCCTCTGTATCCTCACTCCTGTTCCCCTCTGCAGGCCCTTGGGGAGGTGGTGGTGGAGGGGTTGTGGGTGCGCTGAGACAGAATAGCACCAGCAGCAGCCATGGATGCCATCAGGAAAGCTGTCAGGAACTTTCCAAAAGGAATTAATGCAGTAGCAAAAGCAGGTCCACCAAGGATCATTGTCCAGCAATGGACTGTCTTGCTTGGAAATCCAAAAGCAGAATGAGAATCAGTTCTGGGGTGTGGCTTTTTATATGGGTGCTGGGGCACGCTTCGCGAACACCCGTGCTGTCTGCGAACACTTCGAACACCAAAAAAGGGCTCAAAAAGTTCCAAAAAGTATGTAGATCGCTAGGGACATTGTCTGGGACATGTGCAATGCTGAATCCTTCCTGGAAAATACTTTGGATTGGTAAAAGAAGCACTTTTTGTAATCTTGGGGGGCCAGGACAGTGTTAGTGAACAAGGACCCACGCTCGGCATGGGTGCAGTCACATGATGATGTTGCGGACACGTTCGCGAATGGGATGGGTACAGACACATGATGATGTTGCGGACACATTCGCGAATGGGACGGGTGTCCAGAGGACACCAAATGCAGAGGATCGGGTGTATGCATGCGTGTGGGTGTTCTACGAATAGTGTTCATGTCCCCGAACTAATTAAAAGTGTGACACATGTGCGGCGGACAGTTATGGACAGGTGCGATGTTTGTAGGACCCAAGGGTAAAATACGCATGCGTGCAGGTGTTCTATGGACAGAGTTCAGGTCCCCGACCAAATTAAATGTGCGTCAAAACTTTGTGGACAGGCAGACGGGCTATGTGTTTTACGGACATATTCATTATTGTTGCGAACAACGTAAACATAGGGTATGTTCTAAGGACACTTCCTTGTGAATAGTCGCGGACATGCAGACAAATTTAGTGTCCTGCGGACACCTCCATTTTGATTGCAAACAGGTATTTGTTTATTTGCGCAAAGGCAGACATCTTGTGTGTACTAAGGACACCTCCATTTTGATTGTGAACAGTGCGAACAGGCATGGAGTCTTTAGGAAAGGTCCCCCTTGTGCTTTTCTCTGCGCGCCAAACCAGGTTTGGTCCCTTTGTTTGTTGGCCTTTGGCAGGCTTCAGTGCTGAAGCCCTTCTCTGGTGCCAGGGTGTCTGGGGTGGACAGGATGTGAGGGAGGTGCCCGGAACTCCCTGTACTTAGTCTCCTAGGAGAACTGAATGCACTCTGGTGTGATTGGCTGGCTGGCTGTCTGGCAAGGACAGCCACCCTGCTGTGTGAGTGACAGCCAGGCTGGAATGAATGGGGGAAAACTGTTTAAAAGCAGGTCTCTGGGATTTGGAAAGTAGAGTCGATCACTGGAACGAAAGAACCCAAGACGAGCTGAAGGAAGAGGGCTGCTGAAACTCCTGGACGACCGGTGAAGCCCTGCTGCCTGCTGCAGGTATAAATTGCCTGAAACTCCATCGACAGAGAAGCCCTTCAAGGTTAACTTCTTCCCTTGAGTTTGGTGGGACCCACCAACTCGCAAGCCACCTTGACACCATCCCCATCTGGACGAATTTTCATCAGAGTGCTGTTGAAAACCGGATAGCCAGAGGGAAGGAAATCAGCGTGTGGACTTTACGGCACTGACACCTTAAACCAACCTCTTGCTAAAGCTTTTGACCTCATCCCTGGGCAGTGCAGGAACCTCCCGACATCCTCCTTCTTGTCCCCACAACTGAAGCTCAGGAACAGCGAGATCTCCTCGAATTGCCAGGAACAACTGCCTCAAATACAGCTCCTCCTCATTTTACAAGGTACTGTGCAAACACGGTCCGGAAATCTTTTCGGCCATCGATAAAGTGCGTGAAACTTTCCTCAACTTCCTTAATTAATCAAGGCATGTTCACTTTTATGATTAGAGATGGCAGGTTCTTTTTCAGTAATGACAGCATTGATTCTGGTAATGTTGTTTATTTTAAAGAGGATGGTATGTCTCTATCTTTTATGGGAAATGCCATGCTGTTTCGAAACATAAGGATTGCATTGAGAAGCTAATGTGAAGATATTTGGAGGAAAATAAGGAAACAAAATAAAAATAAAATGTACACAATAATAGGTGTTTCTGAAGCATCTTCTAAAAAACAAATAAAAGGCTCTTTTCAGAGCCAACCTCAAAGAGGAAATGGGGCACACAATTTAAATGTTCGTCCCCCACTGTCAGATTGCACGATTTGTTCATGGTCACCGCGGTTTTCCGCAGACAGCGCATATTACATACAGGGATTTTGAGGCTGAGAAGCATGCAAATGAGACTTAGCAGGTCAAGGGATTGGTCAATAAGGTTTACTGGGTGTGATGTGTAAGGAGAGACTTTGTCAGAAAGTCTTTTCCCTGAGAGGAGAGCAGATAGATATGGCTGTGTTTTTCAGAAGGCAGATTGTCTGGATTTTAGGAGACTCGTGTTTCGCTGTGGAGTGGCTGCACATCTTGGATTCCCTCATGTGGAAGTGCACTGGTATGGAGTGCATGGAAAGAAGTGGCTGGATTTGGTACCTCTTTGTGCTACTTTGGTGACACATTTTTTCTCGTATTGCGCAGAGACAAATGTGGCTGCGTTCTTATTCATTTGGTCCACAAATGGAGAAAGTGAGGCACAATGTCAACAAGGCTGTTTGTGCCTTTTTTTAAAGATGTTGGCATGTCCTCTTTTCACAATGAAAATATTATGTTTCGTAGTACACACATTTTTCGCAGAGATTGGAGTACATCTCACTTATGCTTGCAATCAGATTTTTCTGCGACATATACAAAATGCATTGCGACCCTTTTTTTGATTTATAGTTATCCTTTTTCCAGTAGGTGTTGACCATTTGAAGTTTTGAAACACAAAAAAACACAAGCAAAGGCTCTTTTCAGAGCCACCACTTCCTCCTGGAGAAGAGTGCAATGGTTTCGATAGGGCAGCCCCCCAAAAATGTCAATGTCCGCGAACTGTCCGCATACTTCTAAAAATGCACAGGGTCCTGCAGCATTTCATTGGCACTTCTATTTTTGAACTGTGAAAGGTGGCTCTGAGGTGGCTTTTTTTTGGTTTTTGTTGTTTTGTATTTTTGTTTTTTGATTTTTCAGACATGACACGTAAGGAAAGGAAGGGAAGGGAGGGTAAGGAAGGGGCACCAACTACTGGGATAAGAAATGGCAGGTGTAGAGAGGAAGATGTAGGGTGGGCCTTAATCAGGTAGTTGGCAGTCATTCTCATGCTCCCGGACCGCAGCCTCGAATTATGTATATACTGCGACACAGTACTCTGCAGGGGCACTTCGAAGGGTCTCCCCCCTGCAGAGTACTGCGTCACGGTATATACATAATACTGTGACCCTCGAAAGGTAAGGGTCTACAGAATCATGTATGGCCTGCGAGGTAGCTGGAGGGATGCGCTTATCCACAGGAGTGTCTCTTGTGGTGGCAGGAGCAGAAACGGAGGATGCTGCAGAGGAACTCAACCTACTATGTTTATCGCAAGGTACAACCTTACGAATAGCCACACCGTGGAATGACTTTAGGTGTCGCTTCATTGAGGTAGTACCGTAGCAGTACAAACCTGGTTTGCCACGTCTCAGCACCAACTGGCAGTGAGATCAGTGCACCTTGTTTGCTTGAGCTTTGGGTACTCCATCAAGAGTGGTAAACAACCTCCACACCCAAGACTCATGGTGAGTGCTAGTAGTAGGGACTTGCACTACCTCATTCTCATCATCCTCTTGATCCTCCTCTGTATCCTCACTCCTGTTCCCCTCTGCAGGCCCTTGGGGAGGTGGTGGTGGAGGGGTTGTGGGTGCGCTGAGACAGAATAGCACCAGCAGCAGCCATGGATGCCATCAGGAAAGCTGTCAGGAACTTTCCAAAAGGAATTAATGCAGTAGCAAAAGCAGGTCCACCAAGGATCATTGTCCAGCAATGGACTGTCTTGCTTGGAAATCCAAAAGCAGAATGAGAATCAGTTCTGGGGTGTGGCCTTTTATATGGGTGCTGGGGCACGCTTCGCGAACACCCGTGCTGTCTGCGAACACTTCGAACACCAAAAAAGGGCTCAAAAAGTTCCAAAAAGTATGTAGATCGCTAGGGACATTGTCTGGGACATGTGCAATGCTGAATCCTTCCTGGAAAATACTTTGGATTGGTAAAAGAAGCACTTTTTGTAATCTTGGGGGGCCAGGACAGTGTTAGACATTTCTGTGTAAAAAAATAAAAAATACCTTTTAGTGTACCCTAATACAGAAAGTTTACAAATATATGAAATTAATGTAGTGTCCTTACCAGTTTCTTTTTATTGTTTTGCTGTTACTGCTGCATAGGTGTGCTGTTGATTTTTGCTGTGCAGTTTCTGTGAGGTAATTCTGCTGGAGCCATATGTTATTTTCTTTTGGTATGTTCCATTAAGTTGCATATGCTATATAATTGGACTGTTGGTGTCCTACATATGCAGTTTGCACTTTTTATTTCTTTTTGAATGTAATTTATGTATATACTGGTGTTCAACCATATTTAGTGGTTTTTTTGCATGATACAACAATGTAAGATACCCCCTGAGTTTTTGGATAGTGTTGATGTTGGCCGAGCCTGTTCGCGGACATGCGCTCTGTCCACAAACCTCAGAACCACTAGCGTGGGGCAGGGGGCTCAGTATGTTCTATGTTACATGTAAATAAACTAAGGGAACTCTACTAAACACCTATCAAATTCATGCTATCTATATCTATATTCAGTGAAAAAACATTGTTAAAGGGGCGTTATAGTTAAGTTTGAGCTACTAAAAACCTATGAAATTCAGTGAAAAAACTTTGTTAAAGGTTACGTAATGGTTAAGTTGCGCTACTAAAAACCTATGAAATTCAGTGAAAAAACGTTGTTAAAGTGACGTGATCTCTCTCGCAGGGCATGCAGTACGGGCCCTGTAGTTATGTTTAAGTTTCTCAACCCATAGTAAGAGCACTTTTTGGGCAGTTTATGATGTTTCTCCCCTTGGACGGATTCTTATCACACTTTGCATAACATGTATATGGCCCCATCAGATTGGTCATGCGCATTTTGGTGAGATTTTGCCAGGGGGGCCAAAGTTATAGAGGGGTTACAACAGACGCAACAGAAAACAAATATTGCTCACGTCTACGGCCCAAACCACTGGACGGATGTTCACCAAATTTGCTGCGGGAGCTTGGTCCCGAAAGCGTGCTTTTGTAAATTTGATGTAAATCCATCCAGTAGATTTATTTTTAAACGGCCCAAAAATAGGTAAAAAGAAATGATTGATATCTGGGTATGGTCTGCAGACTCACATCCCTGTTTGGTCCACGGACGGGCCTCCAATTGGTTCAGAGGGTGAAGTGAGGTCCGCAGACATCGGGCAAGCCCGGCGATTGGTCAATAAAAAAATGTGAGGTGCATCATAGTTTCCAAAATGCCCGCCATGATGGATCCGCGGACATCTGCAACTGACTGGTCATTTGGTGTTGGAAAGAGGGGCTGGGAAGGGTGGGGGTCTTGTATAGGTGGAAAAAGAGCATATTGGTGGCACCGCAGTTCGCGGACACTACGGTAGTGCACAGAGTCTTGGGCGGAATTCTTGTGACATACACCCAAGAATGAGGCCACTGGCCACAACCACCACAGTGCAATATGGCCGTGCAGCCAAAGAATGTGGCCACTGGCCAGATTATAATGATATGTGTATTAAAATTGAACCTGACCACTGGATACAACCATTATAATAATATGTGTTTAGTAATATTAGATAGTGTAGGGGCAGTATAAAAAATGTGTAACATGGTGACATAATACAATTGAAGTGAAAATAGTACTTATGATTGCTGTGCCTTTGAGGGTATAGGCTGAGTTTGTTGTAGATGGAAATGAAGGAGAAATCTTTGTTTCTTTCTCTGTGGAAAAAACACAATATAAGATGTCAGGCAGGAAAGTTTAAAATGTTTCATTGCATACAATCTCACATGTTCATGTACTTTTTAGACCCTCATAATCAGTACGTTCTAAGTACTACTGTTGTTCTGCACAGTTGCTCTTTCTGTATGCATAAATAATGATCGGGTCATTGGGAAAAATATCCATACAGGATTATAGAACCCTTACTACATGTATGTGAGTTTAAGTTTGACTATATGTGTGTTTGAAGTGTGCAGTACTTAAGGGAATGTTTAATGTGCACAGATAAGTGTATTTGTTGTTACAAGCAGTGTTGGAGTAAGAAGAATCATGATGGTGTGTTTGCAACGAAGTGTAATCAAGGGTATTTTTGAAGTAGTTAGGTACCTGTTGGCATAGTATAACTGTTTTGCATTTATTTTAAAAGCAGGATTGCAATAGTATAGATGTAGTTAGATACCAGTTGGCGTATTCTAACAGTTGATAGTTTTATAGTTCTGAATGGTATTTTTTTGAAGCAGTTAGATAACTGTTGGCGTGCTCTATTTTGCTATTAAAAAGTAGCATTGCAGTATTATGGATGCAGCTAGATACAATTTGGCGTATTCGAACTGTTGATAGTTTTATAGGTCAGCGACTAAATTTAGGTTTAAGGAATATTAAGTAGGCATTTGTTAGATTTGCTGGTAATATCTGTTTTAGAAAAATGGAAGTCTGTTTGCATTCAACCACAAACTTATTTTTTTAATGTATGCAGTATAGTGACCTGCAGTGGGTGTGGCACCAGTGTGGTAGATTATGCCTACGGTTGTGAAGGTTTTCTTGCCAAGAGATACTTGCCCGTGTCTGAAGCTAGTAAGCTTTCAGTTGTTTTGGTACCATCTGCATTGTACTGTAAAAGCATTAATATTAGATATTGGCTATGTGAGTTTATGTTCATGGTGGAACGATTGTCTGAATTGCAAAACGTGCATAATATGCCATGACTTACATTTTGCAATAACTGATGAAATTGAATGAATTCACAATTTGGTTTAGATACACACACACATTGTTCATTCGGGATGTGCTCTTGTGAAACATGGTTGCAGAGAGTGCATGGATGTTTCCACATGTATGAAATATGCAATATTTCATTTATGGGTATGCTTTTGGATTCCAGTGCTTGCAGTAAGTACATTAGACATTCTTGTGGATCTTCCTGTGTGTTTATGGTGAATTTTACTAATCCTGTACAGTAGTCTCTTGCCTTATTCCTGAGACACTGTAAGTGTTGTTAGGATTAATTGTGGCATTTGCAAACACAAATGGTCTGAGCCGTTCAGGTAACTGTTTTGAACACTTGGTGGCAACTGGATTGATTGCTACATTTGCTTAGCAATTTACAGCAGTTGTGATGGAATTAGAGAATTATCTCTCTGTGTCATTTGCTGGAGCCCTACTTGTTTATTTAGAAGAAATATTTATCTTTATTTGCTGATGGATGTGCAGTTGTGTTTGCACTAGATAATTGTGTGGTTGTACTGCTTAATGGAGTAGCAGTTGTTTTTTGTTTCTTTGGTTTTAATGTTGGGAGATCTCTTATACTTTCTGTTTGCATTCATTTTCTTTTTAACACTTTACCTTTTGGAGGAAGAGGGTTCATATCGAGATGGGGTGTGTAGAGTGTACATAGTCTGTTGTACTCTAGGATGCAAGGAATGTCTGTCTTGACTTTGTTTGCATCAAAATTGACTAGGAATAGTCCTTCTAGTGTACATAGATGTGAAAGTGCTACATACCTCATACATTCTTTAAAGCGTGTGCTTCCATTGTCAATTAATGCCTGATCTAGGGTTAGACCTTGGGATATGTGCATAGTAACTGAATATGCAACTGACAGAGAGACAATTGTTCTCTGCATACATAAATGGCTTTGAAAAGAAGGAATCGTGATGTTGAAGGTCCTATCCTTTTAACTTCTGAAAGTTTATCAAAGTGGATGTTGACAAACCGAATCATGTTGTCATGTGGATATGTCTGGAAGCCAACAACTGTACCAATTTCTCCATTGACTAAACCTTGCTCTATGTCAAGGTTACGTTTAAGAATTACCCTGCAGTTTAGACACAACATTACCATTTTCCAATGTGTTGGAGATAGATTTTTCCAAACTATTTAGTCGTGCTGTTGCTTGTTGACACATAGGGAGTTTCATGCCGTACACTTCCAGTTTGTCTGTGGAGCTAACCTGCAATATTGGTTACATTTCTTTTTTTAACACTGTCTCTTTGAATTGACTACAGCTGGCTATGGTTGGCATTAAGGACATGCATTTTACATTTTTGTTGCGCTACTTGTTCCATGACATCAAGGTCAGATGTGTTAAGCCCATGTAGCTCATGCATGAGGCTACTATTTAAGATGGATTGTTCATCTTTAGAAAGAATACCAGTTCTAATGCTTTTTAAAATGTTAGCATAGGTGAGGTCGGCAGACTGAGGCATGTTTTGAGTTAGTACTCTGTATTGGAAATGTTGCCAGAGATTTACATTTGTTATGCTGCCTAGTGTGTTGCAGCACTGTTTGTGTCCTAAGGTTTTAAACATAGGTTCACATTTCACTAGTGTTAACTATAGGAGATCTCCAAAAACAGTAACGTGTTATCCTCCAAAGAGTTGTTTGTAGTCTGTTTCTAGTACTTCTTACTATATGAGGTGAATTAAACCAACATAAGGTTGGAAACCATGCTTACCTCATCTATTAGAAGCATTTTCATTTGTTTCAGAATTCTGCGTATTTCAGTAGCAGCTTCTGCTGATAATTTGTAGTATTCTAATTTGTTTTGGTGTTCTACTGGAAGGAACAGTAGTCAATGTAAAGTAACACCTCCTATGTTGTAGGCAGCTTAACCTGTGGGGTCTGTTACAACACCTGAAAGGCTATTGTTAGTTAAGTTTTGTAGGAATTTGCTGATGATTTTAATTAAGAAAGTTTTTCCTGAACCAGCTCCACCACTTACATAAAGCAGCAGATGATCATAATTCTGACAGTTACAATTTTTACTTTCATGATTCAAACCATGTTCAATTTCTTCAGTCACGTCTAGGTAAATGGTAAGTTGCTCATCGTTTAACTGTGACTACATCACTGACAAGTCTTCTTCTCATTGTTTATATTGATAAATGGAATTTTCTACTTCACTCATCAGTGTTTCTGCTTAATTTCGAATGAGTGGTTCTCCAAGTGGTACCTGGCTTCCTGTAAGAGAAGGTTGACTGCCCTCAGGAGTGTCTTCATCTAGTTGTCCTTGAACCTCTTGTTGATGTTAATTGTCCAACATGTTTTTGTATTGCTTGAAATTGACATGTGTAATACT